>NC_142690.1:31850833-34591666 GCF_056320005.1 Nelumbo lutea | reverse complement strand
GTACATCAAATTTCATTGAAATCTTGGTTTAATTGATTAAACCCTCAAAAATCCTCTAAAAAGCATAGATCAAGATTCTTATAAGCTTTTCTGAAACCCTAGACACATGGTGGACGAGTTTCAGACCTGCCCCAGCCTTCCCTCTCTATAAATAGGGTAGAAATTGAGCTCTACAGGCAATTTTTTCAAAGAGAAGAAATGAAAGAGAGAACCCCCATTTTAATCCCCAACCATTTTTAGTAAGAACTTGAGAAAAATTCTAAATCTGGGGTTAGAACTTTCCAAAACCACCCAATTTCTCTGTGCATCCACGTTCTGACCTTCAAGAAAAGAAAAAACCCTCTCAAATTTCACTCTTGCATCAAGAAACAATTGCAAGTCATTCTCTTGAAGTTTTTGAAGTTGTAAGCCTAAAAAACTCCCATATTGAACTGTCATTTATAGCTTGGAGAGAGGGACGCCTAACACTTTCCCTCTCCCAATCCGAATGAATTTGGAATCTCTTGGTTGAATGCCTCATAGGTGGAGAATTGGAGTCACTATTTTTCAAAATAAAATCAATTTTCTAGACTTCATAGAGGATTCATTTCCTCTTAAATTAAATGGGTGGTGACTCCTTGTTTTGAGCCAACCATGAGCTTTCCATAACTCACATCTATGAAACCATCATTCTCAAGACCACGATATGGATTTGGGAATGAAACTGAAAAGACAAAAGACAATTTAGTTCACTTATTTTCATTTTATCTCTACCCAACCTTGAACTATTCTAAAAGTATAATTGAAGTATTTAATATAAAATAATGTTGTGGAAAGAAGAAAAGAAGAAAATGACAAAGATCAAAAAAGTATCTGTGGGTTGATGTGCAGATTTTCATTCCTACATAGAACTATGTTGCATTGACACTTCAAAATGGGTGTTGAAGTAAGGAACCTCAAACACTAGGACTAAAATTTGGACACGAATGGTAAACTTGCAATTTTTGATAATTTACCAATCTTTATTGCTTAGTGTGGTCTGCAATGATTTATGCCCTTTCGATAATTGGCCCATTATTGATGCAATATAAAAGATGTAACTTAAAGCTACAGTATAGTATTTGTCCTTGAATCCCTTTTTCATGCTTGCAGATGCCAACACCTTGTACTCAATCATATTCTGGAACTTGTACCGATATCCATGTAACATAGGAATGAAACACACTGTTTAGCAGCATGGCATACAATGCCTAATTCATGTTTTCCAAATCTTAATTCATTTATTTTTTTCAGTTAAAAAAAAAAAAAAAAAACTATCAAGTAGTAGTAGAAAACTCCTATTCATAATTGTCAAGGTGACACCTAGGAAACAAGGTGCCTCTTAAATGCTCACCTTGCCTAATTGCCAAGCAGTTTTGTACATTGTGTTACAAAATACTTTTATATTCTTAATTTTGAGACTATAATTATAAAATAGACATTATTAAACTAAATTAATCATTTTGTGTGTTTATATACTAATTTCTTTTTATAATTTTCTTATTTGTTATGGTTTAATCAACATAAACATTGGATCTAGAGGTGAATCTGAGCATCAATGAGAAATATAATGAGCATCATTCCATATAGAGGCAAATATAACATCAATTGATGGCATACCTGCAGTTAAATGCACGATGTAAATGTTTTTAGAGGAACTCCAGGATTTTGTTTCTGTATTGTTTACTCATTTATATTACTCAAAAGCCTAACTGCAAAAAAAACTGCCAGAAAAAGGGAAAAAATGTCTTCAATGAATGTAAAAGACAACCCTAAATATACTAAATTGAGTGATAGAATCTACAGTGAACATAAATATAATGAAGGAAACTTCAAGTAAGGAATCATAATTTGAAAGTAAGATACGGAAGGATCACCTGCAGTTAGGCTCTCAGAGTAACTGAATCACTCCCTTTTTTCTGTGTATAACATTCAAAATTCAGAAATTGCCCCATTTAATATAGCAGATATGAGACTTAATTCTCTCATCTCTCCATATCAAGTTGTTCCACCATGAGAGTTCTCCTCTGATCTCAACTGGAGTTCTTATCTCAGTTACAACAAGTGGAAGTTCCTTTAGCTCTGGACATTCTCTCACTTTAAGATCGTGCAGAGATGGCAAGAAGCCATCATATATAGTTTTCAACAGAGGTAGTTCCCAGAGGAATAGTCTCTGTAACTTTGGAAGTCCTCTACCAAATAGTATCTGTCCAAATATATTTTCTATCTTATCACAAAATTTAATTACAAGTATTTCAAGGTTTTCTAGCCCCAAGGTTGATGAGAAGACATTGACAAGACGTGGACAACATTCCAAATGTAAACATCTCAAGCATGAGAAGTTCCCAGGGCGTATGTTTCCTTCACATATATGCCTTAGATTTGCAACATTAGAGACCCATAGTTTCTCTAAGCTGCTTAAATCCACATCTTCTTCTACAGCCTCTTGTCCTCCATCAATGCAGTCCATCCTATGGCATTTCTCTATCCAACATTCTTTCAGTAACCTGGTTCTTTGAGCACCCAAATCTAGTAATCGTGTAATGAAACTGCAGTTCTTTAGTGAGAGGAGTTCTGTGTGAATAAGTATCATCTCAATGCCACTGGGAAAGTAATGAACATCAATGAGCTCCAAAGATCGAGGATAAGGAACCTCCAATAATTGGCAATTCTCCGATTTATCAGGAAAGTGTCTATTCCTGAAGTAAAGTTCTCGAAAACAAAACTTCGTTCTTCGGAATGAAAGATCTTTATCTCTATCCCATTCCTTGGTACCACAAATTGAAAAATGGAATTGTGGGAAGTATTGAAACCATTCTTCTAAAAATTTTATAGAGCTAATATTACTTACCAAAATGTCAGGCCATCCAGTTGGTGTGTTGGAAATGTTGTAGTCCCAGTTTACAACTTCAGGTAACCACGTTATTTCTCCCCAGTCAACATCTCCAAGCTCCTCCAGGCACAGTAGATCAAGCTGCTTCAAACAAGTCAATTCTGAGGTTTCATAAGGAAATTTTACAATTTTAGTCCCTGAAAGATCAAGAACCTCCAGTTTGCTAAGTTTTCTCAACGAAGGCAGCCCTACTAATCTGGAACAACATTTCAGCAGTAACTTCTGGAGATTGGTGAGTTCAGATATGGATGGTAAGCTTTCAAGTAATGTATAAGATAGGTTGAGTATTCGAAGTTGATGCAAATTCTGAAAGGATTCCTCTTGTAATTCCATCAAAGCACTATTATGAGAAAGATCAAGCTGCTCAAGTTTGGTAAGTGCTTTTAGATCTGGTACACTTTCAAGTAACGTATATGACAGGTTGAGTATGCGAAGTTGATGCAAATGCTGAAAGGATTGCTTTTGTAATTCCGTCAAAGCACTATTATGAGAAAGATCAAGCTTCTCAAGTTTGGTAAGTTCTTTTACATCTGGTAAGTTTCTGAGTGGACAACCACTTAATAATAATTCAGTGAGGTTCCTGAGCATAGAAAGTGATGGTAATTTTCCAATTTGACTTCCAGAGAGTTTGAGTATTTGAAGGGAAATCATATGGTCAAAGTACTTTTCATCAATTATCCTCAAAGCTTTAGCACCTGAAAGATCAAGAACTTCTAGTCTTGTAAGTTTTTCTGAAGGTGGAATGGTTGTTAAGCTTGAGCACTTTGTTAAAAAAAGCTGACGGAGGTTCATGAGGTTAAGAAAGGATGGCAACTCTTTAACAAAGCTTTTCGACAGGTAGAGTATTTGTAGGTTGGGCATAAACCAAAATGACTCATCTTGAATCCCATTCGAAATTTTGGTATCTGTAAGATCAAGCAACTCCAGTTTTACAAGTACTCTTGGATGTTGCAATGATTTTAAGCATGTACAACCCCTTAATAAGAGCTGATGGAGCATACTATCATTGTGAAAAAATGGCAACTGTTGAATTGAAGTTCCAGAGAGGTTGAGAACTTTAAGGTTAGGCAAACAATCGAGGGTTGGAACTTCACTCAAAGTGCTAGCATCTGAAACATCAAGCACCTCAAGCTTCTCAAGTGCCTTGATCTGTGGAAATTGTCTTAGCCTTGAACAATTTGCAAGCAAAAGCTGGTAGAGGTTCTTGAGATTGCAAAGTTCTGGTAAGATTTCAATTGCAGTTCCAGACAGGTTGAGAACTTGAAGGTGACTCATATAATTAAATGAGTTATCATTGCCAACTTCTTTTATACTTGCAGCATCTGAAAGATCAAAGACCTTGAGTTTCCTAAGAGCTTCAAGACCGGGAAGCTTTTCCAAGTACAAACAACCTTTTAGAAAGAGCTGACGGAGGCCAGTGATGTTAGAAAGCGATGGTGGGAGCTGTTTGAGAGAGGTTTCTGAAAGATCAAGGATTTGAAGATAATGCATATCGTCAAAGAATCCATCTGGAATTTCCTTCAAGGCCTTGCAACCTGAAAAGTCAAGCACCACTAATTTTCTAAGTCCTTGGATAGTGCTTACATCCTTAAGAGAATCACATTTCCTTAGTAGAAGCACATGAAGTTTCTCCAAGCCAGAAAGGGATGAAGGAAGCAATTTAGTCTTCACCTGGAGAAGGGCCAAAAATTGAAGCCTTTGCATGTGCAAAAAGAATGCCTCGGGGATTTCCCTCAACAGGCCATTTCTATCTCCTTCAAGAAGCAATGCACAAGAGTTGTAGATTTTTGACCGACTGTTGTATGCATTAATCACATAATCCATTAATGTGATTTTCTTAAAACTTCTCCAAATGCCATTTTTCAGAGGCTCAGTTAAACCAAGACCAGCTTTAGCAAAAATTTTACAGTGATATTTGTCTATTATGTGTAAGGCCATTTTTCTTATAAGATAATGCATGCTAACATGGTCATCCCTTTGTTGAATCATACCACGATCTATAAGCTCCCTGAGTACAGCATGACCTTTTTCATAAGTTTCCTCAATCTGACCAAACTCATCAATTAATCCTTCCATTATCCAATAAGTTACCAACTCATTATAATGA
Source organism: Nelumbo lutea (assembly GCF_056320005.1). Lineage (NCBI taxonomy): Eukaryota > Viridiplantae > Streptophyta > Magnoliopsida > Proteales > Nelumbonaceae > Nelumbo > Nelumbo lutea. Next base: position 34,586,648 of record NC_142690.1, on the reverse strand, counting down.
ATATCACAGACTTCCGAAGTAAGAGTGGCAAAATACAAAAAGCAATTCCTTATAGAATCACTTGGCAACATGTTGTAACCAAATTGAAGCAACTGCAAGTATGAATTGCTGTTTCCTGAATTGACTGCAATATCCAATGCATCCTTCAGTGCTGATGAGTCATTGATGTCTTTCAGTGCTCCTGCTATCACAACAATCACCAGTGGCAAATGCTCACATTTCTCAACAACATGTTGCACAAGTATATTAATGTGTTGAGAAACCTTGATGCATTTATTTTCATGAAACAATTTTAATGCATCTTCCTCAGATAAAGAATTTAAGTGAAGAGATACATCCCCATCGATGGCTGTTTTAAGACCAGAAGTATTGGAATCATTTTGTCTATCTATTATATCAACAGAAATATCAGATCTAGTGATCAAAATCTTAGATCCATTTTGTTCATCTGGGTATGGAATCCCCAGTTCATCAAAGAAATTTTGAGAAGACCAATCTATATCATCCAAAATCAGAAAGAATCTCTTCCCCATCAGAGATGCAGAGATCCTTTCCACCATACTTTCCATACTCTCTTCTTCATCATTGTCATAGTCTGCAGAGTCAGTCACGAATGACAACTCCTGGGCAATCTTCCATATCAATCTTAACACACCACAACCTCTACCAACAGTAATCCAAATGATACTGTCATTGTCAAACAGATTCTCCTTAACGGCACGATGCATTACAGACCTTGCAGTCCATGTCTTCCCCACTCCTTCCTTCCCCCAAAGTGTGATAGTCTTAACATTCACATCTTTTAAATGATTCAGTACCTCTTCTATTTCTTGCTCCCTGGCCATGGTTGACATCTCTTGTTACACAAAAATCAGAACTGTCCAAGAAAGCCGTCCTAGTAATGAGAAAAAGAAATTTGACAATTATAAAATGTCTCTTCAGAACACAACATATCTATTACAGAAAAACCACTATCGCTATCACAATTTCTACTACCTTTTCATCCTGGAAAGGATCTATGGAATGGTGACTATAGCCACTCCATTCTTAATATTTTCATTAAATTGTTGAAAAAGTGGATAGCAATATCATAATCTCATATTGAACAAATCATGCAAAATGTGTTAAACAAATAATTAATTAAATAGTATCCGTTAAATACTTTAATGGCTGTAAAGATGGTAAGCAAGAATCTAGAGTCTATTATCTATAACAAATTCTGCTCGTCTTGAAACCCATAGATAACTCATCATGTAAAAAATAGAGGCAACCTCTTACAATATTGAATTTGAAATGTTAATCATATTATTCTCCAAATCATGTATGATAAATAAAACAATATTCAGTACTAAGAATAAGCTTACCTGCCAAAATGACAATCAATCTGTTAGAAATAGCATTTCTTGCATATATCAAGACCAGAAGTTTCATAGCACTAACTTCTTGTCATAAACAGTCTAAAACTTGTAACTTTTACAACTACAAACAATACATGTTAGGGTCATACAATACTAAAATACTGGTTTTCTATATACAGAGATCTATCTCTCTCTCTCTCTCTCTCTCTCTCTCTCTCTCTCTCTCTCTCTCTCTCTATATATATATATATATATATATATATATATATGATCAATAACAGAGTTCCATTAAAATTATAAAAGGATAATTACACCAGCTAGTCCCATAATTGTATAAGTGGTGTCGTAAAATAACTACTTACACCAAAGATTAATCAACACAAGCCTGTACTTTATCCATGCTGCAATTAATACTTGATACTGTTACTGAAACTGTTTTGCCAAATATGAGTCTGGATGCATTCCATGTTCTAATAGTACCTTCAAATCCAACAACTTATATCAAGATGACAAGACAAGGAGGGTGGATCAGATGTCTAAACTTTTATCTCTTAAGCAAAGGCACTTAATGAAAACCATGGTTCACAATATCAACGAGATTTGTCAGCACTTTCCCAAAATCTCATCATTTTGCTAGGGGAGAAACAAAATTTTCCAAGAATCCTTTTTTCCTCAGGCTTCATTTTGTTTGCAAGAAACCACTAGGAAATATGGAATATTCTTGAAAGATTCCATTTTCCTGTGTTTGTTCACCAAGACAGGAGTGGATGTTAAGAGAAATCGTGGATGCAACTTCCCAAAAGCCAGGATGTGGGGTCGCATAAAAAATGGTGAAAAGGAAAGTTGAAATAAAATATTTCAGGGCTTCTCAGAGCATAGTAGTCTTCTCCACTTCCTCCGCTGAACATGGTTGTCCTCTGGCAAACATTTCTTTATGATTTTGCATTTCCCTTGCTTGATCTGTAGCAGAAAACCCAGATCTGAAATGTCTTCACCATCTGGGTTCAGTATCTCAGATTTGAGCTTTGTTGTATTTAGTAACATAATCTCTGAGTTTAACTTCTTGTTAATTTCCAGCGCCACTAATGGCTCCATTATAAGTGAGGGTAACTGGAACTGTTCAATGGTGAGCATGGATCTCCATGCAAATCATTTATCTAATGACTCCGTACACCAAATCAGATGAGCAATCAATGTTGTGTTCTATCAAACCTCTTTCAGTTGCATATATAGATTCTTTTGGTGCCAGTTATAGCAACTCTTGAGAAATCAGAAGCAAGGGAAGCAAAAAACGGTGGGAAAGAGAAGCTCATAGCAACTCTTGAAAAATCAGAAGCAGTGGAAGAAAAAAAAATGGGGGGAAAGAGAAACTCATAGAAACCCTTGAAAAATCAGAAACAAGGGAAGCAAAGAACAGTGGGAAAGAGAAGCCAGTCTGTCTTCATATTAAGTTATGTTTAGAGTTACAAGATATAGACTCGTCTCAACTCACACACTGATAACAGAACATGTAACAGCTTTAACAGATTTATTACATCTGTAATTGTATCGAGGCCACTTATCCATTTGTCTTCTTAGTTCTTGCATATGTAACAGTATTGAGGCCACCTGTCCACTTGAAATAGATTAATCTGGAGCAATTTCCTGTACTTAATTGTTCTTTTATTTTGTAATTGTTGATGAAGCTGAAATTTATAGAAAAAATGAAAACCTTTGAAGGGATTGCCAAGTTTCTCTTTCTTTTGTATGGATTACATCTTTGGTTTGAACTTTGAGTGAAATTGCTAGGTTTGTCAACAGTTTGGATCCAAGGCCATATTTTGTAAATCTTTTAGTTTTGGATTTCTGAAATAATACACCATTTCAGTTGAAGCTTGAGAAAAGAGGTACACTTATTTGCAGTGATGTGTGACCTTCAAGGTCTCTACCATGGTCTTAACTTTTCTGGTAGTTTCTCTTTCTTGAAATGGCTGCAAGAGATTGGCTTCTGATTAGGGCCATATTGAGTTGGTTAAGACTACTCATTGCCACCCTAATACGTAAGGAAGTTCCTACAAAATTAGGGCTCTTTTCCAACAATTTCATAGTTTTTTGGATCACACATGAAGGGCTTTGAGCAATTGAAGAATAACCAATTACTACCTTTAGACTATACTTTCCAAAATCGAATGAACTGAATTAGACACATTTTCTCTCAATTATTTTCCCAGAAACCAAACATGGGAACAGAAATATTCCCACCATTTTCCCTTGCATAATTAAACAAAGGAAAATGAAAATTACACACGTTCTCACCCCATTTTCCAATCCCATCAAAATCTTCCTACAAACCAAACGGGGTGAATATTTCTGCTATATTGCCGGTATGTTAACAATATTTCAGATTTCATTGATAGACCAAACATTGAAGGTTTCAACCTTTAGAATATTTGTTAGAGACTCTATGATATTTCATTAAAATCATCATAATATTTTAAAAATCTTTTCTTAAAAGAACAAATTGTGAATCAATGATTGGATGATTGGCTTACTATTTTGATATAATTCACTTATTAAGCTACTTAATTCAAAATAAAAAGGGCACACAACCAATAAAAGAAGATTCTCAATCTTATAAAAACATATAGTAACAAAAAAGACAAAAGTAAAAAAGGAAAGTAAATGGCATATGTAATGAAAAGAAGATGGCTAAAATACCAAAAGGTAGACAAACAAAGATACCTATTTAACTCTCTTAATATTCTCTTATTTGGTTTATATAATTGTTTGCTATGGTTTTTTATCTTTAAATGTGCAATTATACTTCTTCTAATGATTCCTTGAGGTTTATTAACTATTTTCATGTCTTTAGAAAATTTCCCTGAATTTTTAGATTGTCCAGATATCTAATCGAAATTAGCATAATATCCCAAAAGTTCCCCCATCTTTGTGGTGAAATGCCCATTCATTTTGAAATTGCAAACGGATGCAAGTCTGTCCTTCAAATCTGATTACAGCAGCAAAGAAAGAAGAAAAAATGGTGATTACAGCAGAAAAGAAGAAGAAGATGGAGAAGAAGAGAAAAGAGAAGAGAGTTTAATGATCTTCTCTCCTCTCTCACTAATCTTTTTATTTAATCTAACTTAATTGAGGTTAATTAAATCTCTGCCCTTAAGTGGGCGGCCAGCTCATCAATCACTTCAAAGAAATAAAAAAGAAGTTAACAGGCCTATTAACAAATAAAACATAAACAGGACAATGTTTAATTACCAACAAGTACTAGGGCCCATCGGCCCAGTCTCCCTACACTCCCCCTCAAGCTAAGCATAGAAATCAATCATGCCTAGCTTGTTTATATAGTGTGTCAATTTTCCTTTTGGAACACCTTTGGTGAAGACATCAGCTAACTGCTCTTCTGAAGTAATGAATGGCAAGAAAACTTCCCTTGAAGCAACTCTTTCCCATATAAAATGTCTATCGACCTCTATGTGCTTAGTTCCGTCATGCTGGACAGGATTATGTGCAACATTGATAGCTGCCTGGTTGTCACAATAGAGCATCATTGGCTCACAATCAATACCCAACTTTCCCAAAAGTGACCTCAGCCACTAATTCTGACACTCTATGTACCATTGCCCTGTACTCTTCTTCAGCTGAAGATCTTGCTATTACAAACTACTTCTTACTCCATGAGACAATGTTCCCTGCCACCAAAGCACAGTATCCAGAGGTGGATCTCCTATCATCAATAAATCTAGCTTAGTTTGCATCAGTGTATGCTTCCAACTTCATGTGCCCATGCTTGGAAATCAAGATACCTTTCCCTGGAGTGCCTTTCATGTAACAAAAAACTCTTTCTACAACTACTAAATGTGTATCTCTAAGAGAATGCATAAAATGATTAATGACACTCACTGCATAAGAAATATCTGGTTGAGTCATGCAGAAATAATAACAACTTCCCAAGCAGTCTCTAGAACATTCCCCTATCAGACAATAGTTCACCACCAATAGCAAAAAGCTTGTGATTTAAGTCTATAAGGGTAGAGGTCGATTTAGCACCAAGTTTTCCAGTCTCTACAAAAAGATCAAGAACATACTTGAGTTAAGAAATGAAGATACAATCCGTAGATTGAGCAACTTCAATTCTCAAGAAATATTTGAGATCCTCCAAATCCTTGATCTCAAACTCAATGTTAAGAAACCTTTTGAGCATAACCACTTCATGGGTGTCATTACTAGTAACCACAGTGTTATCAACATAAACAATCAAAAAAGTTACTAAGTAATTACTTCTCTTCACAAATAAAGTATGGTCAAATTGAGTCTAAGAGATTGTTTGAGACCATAAAGGAACTTCTTCAATTTACACACCTTCCCTTGCATTTCCTTCCCATACACTCTTGGAGGTAAAGACATATAGACTTCTTCATGTAGGTCTCCATTCAAAAGGTATTTTTAACATCAAATTGATGAAAAGGCCAATCAAAAGTAACAGCTAGAGATAACAAAACTCAGACTGAAGTCATTTTAGCCACAGGAGAAAAAGTTTTAAGGTAATCAATACCATACATTTGAGTATAGCCTCTAGCAACCAATCGAGCCTTAAACCTCTCAACAGTACCATCAAAATGATACTTGATAGTGAATACCCATTTACAACCCACTAGTTTCTTCCCCTTAAGCAAGTCCACAATATCCCAGGTATGGTTCTTATGCAAAGCACCTAGCTCAGTCATCGTAGCATCCCTCTATTCGGGTTTGGACAAGGCTACTAGTACAAACCTAGGAATCACATGTGTAGAAATAGGGGCAAGAAAAGAATAATAAGTTAGAGAAAGAAGGTTGTAGGATAGGTGTTTAGAGATACAATGTGTTGTACACTTCTATTTACCTTTGCAAAGGGCAATAGGAAGGTCAAGGTCTGGGAAGGTAGTAGACAGGTCAGAGGAAGACTGACCTGTGACCTCAATAGTGATGGGAGGTGAAAGAGGCTCTGTTGAAGGAATGGAAACAACTTGCCCATACCTGAGTCTTTATCTTTGGTACCACCTTCGGACAATAGGATGTGAAGGAAACGTGGGAGGATGAGTTCGTGGAGGAGGGGAGCAAGAACATGTGAAGTAGACACAGTGGGAGGAGGTGCAATAGAAGTAGAGGACTCAACAAAAGACGCAATAGGAACTGGAAAAGGAATAGCATGGGACATAGCAAACGACTCCTCAAAATACTCCCCCTTAAGAGAAGTACCAAAGAAAGGATTAAACTCAGCAAATGTGACATCTCTATAGACAAAATGAGTGCCACAAATTGGATCAGAACAACAATATCCCTTCTGTGTAGAGGCATATCCTAGGAAGACACTTGTGTGCCTTAAGCTCAAATTTGTGTCTTTGATGGTTATGAACATGCACATAGCATGTGCACCCAAAAACTCAAAGAGGAATTGAGAAGAGATCCTCATATGGAAAGAGAAGGCTAAAAGGGGTTTTGAAACCCAGAACCCAGGAAGGCATACGGTTAATCAAGTATATAGTAGTAAGGACAACATCCCCCCAAAATTTAATAGGAACATGAGATTTGAAAAAAAGAGGCTTCTAGCAACTTCAACCACATGGTGGTTCTTCCTTTTCTGCCACTCCATTCTATTGTGGAGTGTAGGAATAAGAACTTTGATGAATAACCCCAAAGGCCTCAAAGTAGAATGAAAGTGTTCCAACTTTAATAAAGAAAAGAAAAGGTGAAGAAAAGGATAAAGGAAAGGAGGAGAAGATAGGAAGAGAAAGAGAAGGGAAAGAGAAGAAAATGAGAAGAAAAGAGGGAAGACTAGCAAGGAAAAATCTAACCCACACATCCTTACTGTCGACCCAAGTTATATTAGCATTCTAGTAAAGCTGAAATGACTACAATACCCTTAGGTAAGTTACAATAGACATAAGAGAAAAATAACATGAAAAAGACAATAATGCCCCTATTAACTAATTCTAACAATTCTAACACCCCCCCCCTCAAGTTGGAGAATATATATTATAAAATTCCATCTTGTTACAAATATAATCCATCCTTGAGCGACCCACACTTTTAGTAAAAATATCATCTACTTGGTCTTTAGGTTTAACATAGGGAGTAACAACCTCTCCACTTGTCACTCTCTCTCACAAAATGGTAATCAATTTCAATGTGTTTGGTCCTTTCATGAAACACTAGATTGGAGGAAATATGTGTTGCAGCTCGTTTGTCACAAAACAATTTAATGGGTTGACAAATTGTGATATTCATCTCCTAAAAAAGATGCTTCAACCAAACTAGCTCATAGGTAGCAAGGGCCATTGCCCTGTATTCAACTTTAGCACTACTCCTAGTAACCACACTCTGCTTCTTGCTCTTCCAAGTAACAAGATTTCCGCACAAAAAGGTATAATAACTTGTAGTAAACTTCCTATCCATTGGAGACCCTACCCAATCTGCGTCTGAGTACCCTACTAAAAACACATCTCCCCCTTCCTTATACAAAATCCCTCAACAAGGAGCACCCTTTAGATACTTCAACACCCTCATAAAACCATCCCAATGAGCAATTGTTGGATTTTGCATGAATTGACTAAGGACTCCAACACTAAAGGAGATGCCAGGCCTAGTGATGGTAAGATAGATCAAATTGCCTACTAGTCTCCGATACCTTGTACAGTCTTCTAATGGCTCCCCCTGATTATCAATCATCTTCACATTGGGAACCATAGGAGTTTCAACTAGCTTGGATCCCAACAATCCAATTTCATCCAACATATCCAAAGCATACTTTCGTTGGGGCAAAGAAATTCCCCACTTCGATCAAGCTAACTCAATTCCAAGAAAATACTTCAAGGTTCCTAGATCTTAGGTTTGAAAGTGTTGCTGTAGGAACTGTTTCAAATCATCAATTCCATTTCATTGCTAGTGAGAACAATATCATCAACATACACTACTAGAATGACTTTCTCAAATGATGAGTCCCTAGTAAACACAGAGTGATCAACACTGCATTATTTCAAGTCAAAGTCTTGCACTAACCTGGCTACTTGGGAGAAAGAGAGAAGTAGTCGCTCCTATCAAAGCTTCCCAAACTTCCTCAAACCTCAACTGCCCACTTCTGAAGATCAAAAGAAACCCCCCAAGCCCTAAGTGTCACACCCAATCCTTCTCCTTAACCTGTAACTTGAAATCTCTCTAGTCGACTAGGGTTTTAGGCAAAATAACAGCTTCACTTCTTGGTAATCTTCAGCCAGATTCCAACTCTCCAAACCCTCTACCAACTAGGCAAACAGTCCTCTAATAGATTAGAGACTTATCTCTCCATACACTCTTCTAATCCAAGGGTGTATGGGAAAAGAAAGAAAAAAAGAAGGAACTACTCTGATACCAAGATGCAAGTCTGTCTTTCAAATCTGATTATCAAACTCTGGTTACAGCAGTAAAAGAAAAAAGGTGATTACAGCAGAAAAGAAGAAGAAAGGAGAAGAGAGTTCGATGATCTTATCTCCTCTCTCACCAATCTTTTTATTTAATCTAACTTAACTGAGGTTAATTACATCTCTGCCCTTAAGTGGGCGGCTCGCTCATCAAACACTTAAAAGAAATAAAAAAAAATAGAACTTAACAGGCCCATTAACAAATAAAACATAAACAAGACAATATTTAATTACCAACAAAGACTAAGGCCCATTCGGCCTAGTCTCTCTACACAAACCATAGTGAAAACCAGGTGGCTTGGCCTGCCCAGGTGATGATGTCACCATGGACTTGCAATTTGACAGAAAATATGGCTTCTTGATGGAGCACTGAAGGACAGAATTTATACAGCCAACACCAAATAGTTAGGATTAAGGCTAAGTGGAGTTGAGACAAAGGAGTTTGTTTTGTTTTATGTGTTTCTTGGTGATATCTTATCACCTTAGGTTGTATCCATTTTTCATTTTCTTTAATAAAATTTTTACTTACTTTCAAAGAAAAAAGTTACACTGAGGCAAGTCACCACATAGGTAACTAGAAGTTAAATGCATTTATTACCATAAAAATAAAAGTTAAGCTGCTATAATGGTATAAAAAAGAAGGTACCAAAGTCTTCTTTATAAGAATGAAAACAACTATCTTCCAACCAGTCAGACCTAAACTTCTAAGCATCTTCTACAAAAAACAGAAAAAAAAGAAAAAGGAAAAGAGACCAACTGTGATAACTTTTGCATGTGAGTTATTGGGAAAACAATATAGCCAAAGCATATTTTCGTTAATGTGACTGGTATCTTTTGGTATACTATTTTTTCATTAAAAAAGTAGTATACCAAAAAATAGCACTGAAGAGAGGGCAGAAATTCAGGATAGCGGAATCCTATGATGTTCACAAAAACATACTCTTTTGATACTACTTCTCCATCTATTGAACCGATTTATGGTTTAAGATTATTAAAGCTGCCTTGTAGCCATAGTATGCTAAGACCCTACAGGTATCAGTACGGATTGGAATATGGATGTAGACAAGTTGACCATACATATGGTCTAAAGAACACTTTTAACTCTTCTGTATTGCATTCATCTGAACTCAATTAAGATAGTGTTACAGACTTACAGGCATGGACATAAATCCAATGACTCAATACACCAAGGTCCTTCTTTCAATAATATTGAGGTTTTAGAGAACTTCAATTAATGTAGCCAATGACTTTTTATGGCTAAAGGAGCTTAAATGCTGTATAATATTTAAGAGTTATTATGAGACTAGGATTTCTTTATGGGCTGAAACGTTGGCTTAATTCAAGGTCTGAAATTGATGAAGGTGCAAGGAATGCTAGATGTGGAAGTGGAGGGAGACTGCCAAACTGTAATGTATTGGATGAACACCTGAGAACTAATCCCTTGGGAGTTTAGGTGCCTGGTGAGACAGACTAACTATCTAGGTGCCTCTTTGAACATTTCATTCAACTGGGTTCCTAGAAGTGCATACATGCTAGCAGATTCTTTGGAAAGAGCAGGGGTGTCAAGGGAGCAGCTAGAATAGGGACATCCAGTGATGGGGTGTATTCTATAATAAAATGATTATTTTATACTGTTTTGTTGCTATATTGGGACTTCATTTTGGGAATTATTGTACTACTTGACTTTGATTAGCAGTTGGGTGGTTCTTAATGAAATATTTTAGTTATTCATCGAAAAAAAAAAGAAAAAAAAAAACTATTGGCCATATGAAAATAGGAAAATTCAAAGAAGGAATTAAGTCTTTACTGAAAGCCCAATAGATGTATGCTTAAGGAGAAGAGATGAAGATTTAATGATTATAACATTTCGTGAATGGGCCATGGATTTTAATTTTAGGAGATTAGTGATCTATGCAAATATAATCTGTTTCTTTTGGAAACCTAATGTGTGTTCACTTTAATTTAACCCCTGGTTGCAATTATTACCCGAACCAACTAACCAGCCCCTTTTTCCAAAAGCTTCAGATCACCACAAGTCTGTTTGCTAATAATCAGGTCATGTGTGTTAAACGGCTGCTCACAATGAATGAAATTAGGCATCCTTATCTGGTTTGGCTGATCAGTTTTAAGATCCAAGCATTGGATGAATGAACATCACCTCTAAGATTTCCGGTGACAAAATCAAGCCAACCAGATCAATATAATTTAGTTTCAACAATCACATTCTTTAGAGACTATCAGGAAAAAGTGCTAATTCAGATAGCTGGTCGCAATCGGCTAACTAATGAGTTTTCCATAAAGGAATTAATAAGTCCCATGGGTAGGATAACCATGTCCTCTAAGCATCATCAGAATTCTCAAGGTAAGTAAGCCGTCCAACCGAGGAAGCTATTATTTATGCATCATCAAAACCTCACCCATGCGAAGCATTTCTTTCAATTTTAACAAGTGTATTTCCGTAGCAATTGATCAAACGGATTAAGATCATAAAATTCATTCGGCCAAAAGAAATCAAGACAAAAGATGATTAATATTTATAGGGTAAAAGAGATGCAACTTAAAACTTTCAAGGCTCCTTGCACTCGATTTTTATATCTCCATCATGGCAAATACTTATGAAAATAAACATAAAATCCCGTGTACAAAGCAAAAACCAGAAACAGACCAACCTGAGGACCTTTGGCCACGATAGGTTGCACAAAAACGCTCCAAGCTTTCCGTTGGTCCTCGAACAGGTAGTAAAGATTCAAGCTTGTGTTTATCAAGAAAGAAAAGGATTCAAGCCTGTCATGCACACGAAGCTAACAACCCAAAACAGCCAAGTCGATCCCCTTATAAGCTCACCCCACTACGGAGAGGTCACATCATTTTAAACTACCCAAAGGGTAAACCGGTAAAACATTATAGACAGCCACCCCGTAGTTCACTTACCCTACGTCCCTACCCACCCTGTAGGGGACCGCGAGTGTTCGACTTCACTCACTTCTTTATGCATTCGAACACCGTTGGAAAATTACAAGAGAACGACACGCGTTCCTAAGCGCATGTGCATACTATACTCGTGCAATGATGATAAACAGACGTTTAGCACAAACGTTGTTAATTATTCCTCCGTTCAAACGATTTTCCCTCTTCCCTTCTCTTTTTTCCCCTCTTTCTACCCAAATTGAGTTCACCGAACCCCTGTTCTGCTCTCCTCTCCAATTGTTGAAGACAAAAGGCATCACCGGCGGTCCTTCTTCCACCGGTGACCGGTGATAGAATGCAGGTAAGCCTTCCTTCTTTGCTTCTCAAAACATAGTCTTCTCCCATGAAAAGCCACTTGACCTGACCCTTATTATTGATGGCAGCGATATTCTACTGATGACTAATCCTTGGGCAATTGGCAATAAATCTTGCGTAATACCTCCTTCCTTTTGCTTCTCCGATAATAAATCTAAGCTACCTCATTATTATTGTGTGCATAAGGGAGAATGCTTGCGAAAAACATGTCATTTAGAATATTCTTAATAGTTTTACCTATATAACAGCGACATTAAAAATAAGTAGGGTGCAGAGTAATAAATTTTGTTTCTTGACAATTGGCAAGATTTTTTCTGTCAATAAAAATGTGGTAGATTGTTAACACGTTTAGTAATTCTTGTATTGAGAAACTTACCAACAACCAATATCCATAAGTAAAAAATGAAATAAGTTCAAGTAGCATGAATGACCCAATGTGCAAGAACCGTTTCAGTAGGCATCAGACTAACAAATCAACCATTTAAAATTGGCCACACTGTAAAAATTACAAATTAGTTTTTCCACTAAAGATGGCACCATAACCAGAAAAAATTCGAACCTTTAAACTTCTTCAAAAATCAAGAATAATAGAATAGAATAGAACAAAAGACTATCATGGATTGTAGGAAACTCAAATTCTCCTTGGCAATTCTGCCATCCAATTCCTTGCATTCCATGTGCTCCAAATTGTAGCTTCTAAACAAGACTTCCATGGGATTTATTCAAAAGCATATACATGAGTACAAATCTATTCAGTGTGCAGCCAATAGCTATACGTTAATGGAAACAAAAAGCAGTGTATTGTTTGAATTATACAAAAAGCAGCATATGGATTCAATCACTGCCAGACCACCTGCATTGGGAGATATTTTCATTTTTCTTTTATTAATAAAATTTTCTATGGTAAAGTAAAATTTATTAAAAGAATAGATGTTTTTCAAACCAAAAACTGCTTGTGGCCAAATTATTTTCCTATCTTTAAGTAATTATGTTAAAATGATGAACAAAAAAAAAGAAATCAAGTGAAGCTTAGTCTGTTTTGTACTATGTTCTTAAATTCCAAATAACCTTAATTCCTTACTTGTGTGGATGCTTATCTTAGTTGGTGTTCTTCAACTCTAACCATTAGACCTACATCTCATTAGTCCACTTCGGTAATATCAACTTTATGTTTTTTATTAATAAAATGCAAGATTGTGTTATTCCACCTAAAGAAAACAAATTATGCGCCAATTTACATTTTCTTTAGATACTTCTCAATAAAAGGGACTCTCTTATGAGATGTGATAACATTAGCATATAATTAATTAAATTTTAATGTGTGGAACAGGAAATGGATGGTATCCCCTACTCCATGTGGAAACTGGATGTTGACTTGGATGAAGACATAGGTGGACCACCAAACCCTTCACTCAACACCACCTATGATTCAAATGAGCTAACACCTTCTTTTTACATAAATGAACCATCCAAGCCCAATGATGATTTGCTTACATCTAAAGAAAATACAAACATTGATGCAAACATACAAAACAAACTTAAGGAAAAGTTAAGTCTCATTCCTAAAAAGTGGACCCCAAAGATTGGCATGACATTTCCAACGATAGAGGAAGCATATTTGTTTTATAACACGTATGCTGGAAAGGTGGGATATAGTATTCGGAAAGCAAGTAAGGTAGTGTGTAAACGATCTAACAAAGTAAGATATGGCAAGTTTTGTTGCTCTAGAGAAGGAAAGCGTAAAGCAAACAGATGTTTGAATGCCAAGATTCAGCGACTAGAAACAAAATGTGGTTTATGGCAACTATGACAATAAGTCGTTTGAATGATGGTTATCGTGTCATTGGTTTCAATGAGACTCATAATCATATGATTGTGACCCCTACCAAATCACATATGTTGAGATCACAAAGAATGGTTAGTGACATACAAGGTTTTCAAGCTAAAATGGTAGATGATGCGGGAATAACTCTAAACGTAGTTATGGAGCTAATGGCAAGGGAAGCCAGTGGTCATGAAAATGTTAGGTTCACTTCTGTAGATTTAAAAAATTATTTGCATTCATACCAAACTAGGAATATGGAGAAGGGGGAGGCATGTGGTATTTTGCAATATTTTGAATACAAGCAATTACAGGATCTATCATTTGTCTATGCAATACAACTTGACCAAGCTAAGCTAGTTACAAATTTGTTTTGGGCAGCTGCACAAATGATAGTGGATTATGCTAATTTTGGTGATATGGTAAGTTTTGACACTACATACAGAACAAACAAGGAGAACAAACCACTTGCAGTTTTCGTGGGAGTGAATAATTATAGGTAGACAATAATTTTTGGTGTTGCATTATTATATGATGAAACTACAGCTTCATTTGAATGGTTGTTTGAGGTGTTTCTCAAAACAATGGGTGGAAAACCACCGCAGAAAATTCTCACCGATGATGATGCAACTAGTTTGGTGCTACCTCAATCACATCATCGATTATGTGTTTGGCACATGTTCTAGAATGCTGCAAAACACCTTAGCGGTGTATTTGAGAAGTTCAAATCATTTTCGCAAGACTTTAGAGGTTGTGTGTATGATTATGATGATATTGATGAATTTGAAAATGCATGGAAGAACATGATTAATAAATACACACTTCAAGAGAATGAATGGTGGCAAAGATTGTATAGTAAAAGACACAAATGGGCATTAGTATTTGAGCATCAAACATTTTCTACCGACACGAGCACAACACAGAGGAGCGCGAGTCTGAATAGCTATATTAAAAAATATGTCAATATTAAGTATGACCTATCAAGGTTCCTTCGACACTTCGAGAGGGTAGTTGCTGATAGGAGATATGAAGAGTTGAAAGCCGAATTTGCAGCAACACAAAGCATTCCATTCATGGCAACAAATACGGCAATTTTAGATTTTGCTTCTCGTGTGTATACCCCTCCAATTTTTTCCATGTTCCAATATGAGGTATTGCAACAATTAAATTATAGGATTGAAGAAGATTGTGTTGTGTTTGAAATAACAACTAAATATACTGTTGGCTTGTATGGTGTGAATCGTCCATACAAGGTGACTTTTGATTCAAGTAACAATTCAGTCAATTGCAGCATAAGAACTTCAAGTTTGTTGGATTCTTGTGCAAACATGCTTTGAAAATACTTGATTATAGACGGGGGAAAGTCTTGCCCTCGTGCCATGTTTTGAGAAGGTGGACTATTAATGCAAAAAAAAAAAAACCAAGAGTGAAGCATCACATGGGCATTTGGATGAAGCTACAAGAATGGCAACATAGAAGAAAGAGCTATTTCATTTGTTCACACAAATAGTCAATCAAGCTGCACCTAGTCATGATGCTTACAAGATGGTTATGCAAGTAGGAGAAAAGCTCTTGGAAGATGTGTCAAGGTGTATAAAGCAAACAACTACTGGTCAATTATCTGTAGCATTTGATGACATCGAAGTTGAAGGTTCTTCTTACATAGATCTTGATGGAACACAAGTTAAAACTAATGACACACAAATTTCAACTTATGGCACACAAGTTGTAAATGATATCAATTGCAGCACAAATTCTAGTTTGGTGGGAGATGGGCTTCAAAGGCATGTGAAAGGATTTAAGCACAAGGCTTCCAAGGTGCACTCTTCAAAAAGGCCAAAAAATGCCTTAGAGAAAGCGATAACCAAGTGAAAGAGACCAAAGAAGGGCCAATCTATTGAGAAATGCACTACATAGGTATTTGAATCATATGGCCAATAAGAATATGACAAAAGAACAAGAATATAATCACTCTATAACATCCACACAGGTATTAAAGTTTAATTAGGTTAGGCATTAAAGTTCAATATATCATGCATTGAAACCCTTCTAAGACTCTTATAATATAGGTCTTAAGGTTTTGGGAGTCTATTGCAAGTAGAGCTTAATCACATAATGCAATTCCAAACCGAGTTCATGTAAATTAGTTTCTTCATTTATGGTTTTAATACCATCCCTCAAAATGAAAATGTCTCTTCTAATATGTGGTACCTCCTAATATGTGTTTATAGGATTGGCAGCAGAATGTTAACACCATGCCCTCATCACTCCATTGGCTCATGTATAATCATCTTGCCCCATTTGTTAATAATGTTCACATACAAGAAGTGTCGGGAAGCGTGTTTACTGAAATAGAATCCACTAGACCTCAACCAAGTCAGGTGATAAAAGTATTCTTCAAAACTATATATATTCCAATCACTTTTTTTTATAAATTTATGCAACACTAATACACTATAATGTGCTCATGTAGGAAACATCATGGATTGGACCTTTTGAAAACCAACAACTAAATAGAGGAGGGATGTCTTAGGCTAGCATGTTGATTATCATTTATTGAAAAGAAATTTTTGTAAACTATAATAGGCACCATCTCCCCATAGGGCTTTTCTTTTCTTTTTTTCTTAAACCATGGAGTGCTTAGGACAGCAATAGATCAAAATCTGTGGCCTAAATCAGGAAAATTTTCAATTGAGGTTACTGGATCCATTGATTCTAAACCATGGATGCCGGACCCACTAATTCTAATTGTGGTTAAAATTTTGACTTGATGAAGTGCAACCATACCTCTTCTTTTATATGCCTAAATCAGTGAGAATAAGAGTACAATATCTTGGCAGATTTACTTGCATGAGTGAAGAATAAAATGTTCTTTTTTAAAACATCAATTATTTACCCACGATGGCATGTTCCAAGGGTTGAAGTTGAACACGCCATATCAGGCTTGATATGCTCAATCTTTATGCTGACATGATTTATTATGATTTATCCCATGTCAATTATTTAATCATGATGGCACATTCCAAGGACAAAAGCTGAACACGCCATATCAGGCTTGATATGCTAATCTGAAATGAATGAATAAACAATGCCTATTTATATTACAATTTCGAATATTCCTTATATAAATAATATTAGCATGCTTCCGTTGATACCTTAAATAAATTTAATTAACCATCAATAACCCATTTTGTTATCATTACTCCTTTAATCTAAAACACCAATCCCTTGATATACAGCCATTTGAAAGTGCTTTTGTGTTGATTCAATTGGAGCCTACTAGGTTTACTACCAACTCAGCTTCCAACATGATTGAATACATATAAATGGTTCAGCATATATCAAACTAAAAGCTTAAATACATATAAATGGTTGAATGCCATCTGAGTCCAATGCTCATCCCTAACATAAATACACATAGTTCCTAATCATAAATACTAGAGTCTTGGTCAAAATACATTTCTACTGCAACCATTGTTCCTAACTGCTATTTGTTGAACATATACACCACAAGAAACCCAATTATAAAAATAATGAGCAAAACTCGTATCCTCTTCAATTCTTTAGAAAGTAGCTGCTAATGATCCTTCGAAGACTCCATTGATTGCACACACCTATTCAATTCAAATAATAACCTATCGATCTCTTCAGCATGAGTTACTGCATGTCCTACATTCATTGATGATGTAGCATCATCGGAAATGGTTGTAGGAAATGCCCATTCAAAATAATTGCAAAATGCCACATTGACTTTCTTTTCCTAAATACATGTAAAGTCAAGTCAATGCATCTAACAATCTCAAAATGTTATTACAAACACATAAAATACACAATTATAATAGTACTTACCATGATTACGGGACAACTATAAAAAAACCTTTGTGGGTTCAAATTTGTCTCCGACACGCGGATTACACATTTCTTTCCACAATAACAAATTCTTGATGGATACTTCAATTTCTTATAAGATGTGCTCTAAGATGTCGATTGAAAACTCATCTCTGCACTAGTGTCGAAACCCATATTAGGTTTAAGGATCATGGATTGTGGATCAAGACTGGACCATAGCAAAACCAAGTCCACATCACAAGTTGTTATATACAGTTACTCAAAACATGAAAAAATCAAGTTGAATATGTTAATACTTTTAATTTCTCATTTCCAAGTGTCTTTTTCATCTAAATGACCATAACATGCAACTGGTACTTGGAATGTCCAAGCATCCATGGTCTCATCTTTGAATTAGGGTTTACTAGAAATTGTTTGCTTTACTAATCTACATCCATTGTAGATGTAAAAACTGGTCTCCTAGATCTATCTATCAAATTTTTCCTTCATTTTATTTGTTGATCAACATATAAAACTAATAAATAGATTATAGGTAAAGAAATAATAGAAAACTAAAATGGAATCACTTTGATGTTTAACAAGATAAGCAACCAGAACTCTTAGCAAGAAATTTATAGTTCTGTGGAGAAATTGAAACCAAGAGGATTTTCTTTGGTTTCTTATTTTTCTGATTTCAGGAATTCAGCAGTCTGAAGTCTAATCTAATAACATGAACTTCTTTTCAAATTGGGAGTGTTAATGAAGGGTGATTAGCACTTACTGCACTCAAATCTTATGTTATGTATGGTTGAATGAGATTGACCATAGAAGTTACAACCACTTGGGGTTGGGTCAAGAGCCCCTTTGAGCAGAATAACTACTAAAAGCTTCTATTTAATACAAAGCATTCAAGCTAGATTTGACAGAAGCGTCTTAAGTATACCAATTGCAATTTTATGATATGTTGAATTCCATGTATAGGTTTCAGAAGGGTGATCTTTACTTGTCATTTTCTATCATACACGCCATGCACAGCTCTGTCTTGTGAGTAGTGGGATAAAAATCAGATGTGGCTAGAAAATGATAATCCCTCTTAGATGGGCTGGGTTCTAAATATGATAATCAGAAGATGTTGGTTTTGTTGTTCCAAACCAGCATGCATGAATCAGAAATCTCGCATACAACAACTATGAGATCTATTCTATGTTAAACTTCCCTCACACACACAATAAATCAAACACATGGTAGGGCTAAGAGAGCCTTTTTCCTCGATGGCAATACAACACACAATAGAGTCACATGCACAATAACAATGAGGTAGCTTAGATTTATTGTTGGGGAAGCAAAAGGAAGGAGGTATTACCCAAGATTTATCGTCAATCGCCCAAGGATCAGTCGCAGATGAAGCCGTTCATCGCCGGTGGAATATCGCTGCCATCAACACTAAGGGTTAAGCGACTTTTCATGGGAGAAGACTATGTTTTGAAAAGTAAAGAAGAAGGAAGGCTTACCTACGTTCTGTCGCTGGTCACCAGTGGAGGAAGGACCGCCGATGATGTCTTTTGTCTTCACTAGTTGGAGAGGAGAGCAGAACATGGGTTCAGTAAGCTCGATTTGGGTAGAGAGATGTAGGAAAGAAGGGAAGGGAAAGGGGAAAATCATTTTGAATGGAGGAGGGATAGCTAACAGAGTTTGTGCTAAATGTCCACTTACCATCCTCGCATGAGTATAGCATGAACATGCGCTTAGGGATGCATGTTGTTCTCTCGTAATGTTCGAACTGTGTTCGAACACAAAAAGCAGTGACTGAAGCCAAACTCCACTTACTCAGCCCCTCTTCGATTTCCGATGCACTCCCTATAGAGCGCGCCCCACACTCCACCCCCCGTGCATTGGAACATCACCGTTGGGGCATGGGCTATGGGGCGTGAAATCTGATTTGGTACTGACAAAATTTTCCACACACCATTTGCATGTTTCTAATTTTTATTCGTTTTGAGATATTTTTAGGGATAAGTTTACCGCACTCCATCTCAGAATTCTGAATTCAACTATAGACCTACAACAATTGAGTATTTCCGAGCTGGCATCTACCCCAACTATACTGTGGAGCTAAGATTTCTGGGAGGAGTCCGGATCTACTCCTCGCAGCCTAGCGCCTCAAAACATCCTCACAAAATGTGAGGATGCCACACGACCCCAAGCCCATGTGAACTCTATTCACGAGCGGAGGAGCCTAACAGTCATTAGGCCTCCATTTTTGTTAGCCCCTTCCCCCCCACCCCCACCCCAAGCCTTATTTGGCACTTTCTAATTTTCTATTGTATTGCCGCTCAAAGCCCCCGCCTCTCCTCTTTTCTCTTCGGCAACGAAAGAATGAAAACCCTAGCACCCTCCACCGGTTGCAGTGCTCTCCTTGGTAGCCAGTGATCTCACCGACCAGAATAGATTTCGACGATAGTACGAGGACTTTCTCCATTGGTTTTTTTTTTCACATGCAAGCTACGACACCGATGACCATTCCTTCCTCCAGTCCCAATCTTTCCAAGCTTCTGGTAGAGATTCCCATTAGTTTTTAAGAATAAGTCAAGATCATAAATTCTTTTTACGAGTGCTAGATGTCCCCTTAGCACTTACAACCTTCTATAGTTTTTCTAATTTAGAGGACTCTTATTTCATATTTGAAGATGAGTTTTTGGTTGATGGATCATGTGATTGTATATCAGAAACTTGATCTGAAGACTTTAGCTATTTAATCATCCATATGGGAAGGTTCTTTTGCATGGTCAGCATCCCAAATTCTGAAGGGATGAGAGATCCATCATATGGATGGCCGAACCCTGTAGGAAGGTTGTGAAATTTTTCAAAAAATTCTCTCTTTTCCATGTGGGAATCGCATTCCCTATTTTAGAAAACTGTATTTTCAAGGATCAATCTTGAAACCAAACCGAACCAGATCTGAAACTAAAAGGGAGGAGAGGGATATACTTAATACGGAGTAATGGCAAACCCCCAATGGAGGTGTTCACACCCAAGGATAAATGCAAAGACTGATTCCACTAAATATGACACGGTGCAGGATGAAGCAGAATCAGCAGGACGGTTCTTCAGCAAGAATGTAATGGAGGGCTGGTGAGTACGACTTCAGATTACCTTTTCTGCCAAAAGGTAATATTAAGAACCTTTCTTGATCACTCCCATAGGTGGAGATCGAACTGGGTGGGGCGGAAAGAGCAGAAGATTGGAGCAGTTAAACTACAGACTCTTCTCTCTATCAAATTTGCGAGCTGATAATTTTGTAATTGGAGCTTCGCCCTGCTCCTCTATTTATAGCCTTTAAAAATAGCATCTCCTAATCCCATTAGGAGTTTCCTAATCTAAATCTTGTATTTGGATATGAACTCTCTTTAAGAGATAAGAATAATCCATTATCTTATCTACAGATAAAGATTAGCCTTCCTACTCAAATTAGGACTTTTCTCATCCAAATCTTTAGTTGAATCTAAACTGTCTGAGTGGATAGGGATAATCCCTTATCCTATCTACTGATCTAAATCCCAAAACCGCCCCTATTTAATTAATCTTATTAAGCCAGATCGAATTGGGCTTTAGGCCTATTAAGTCTATGTGCTCACTTAACTTCCAAACTACTGCCCAATTGGCTATCCTTGTATGGCGTGGAACCCAAACATTGATCTACACATTAGCCACATGGATTCAACCTAGCCTCTGTTACAAGGCCTGGCCAAATTCACTGTTAGAAATAGTGAACCCCTGAGTCCATCATCATGGGCTCTTAATGGGCCCAACATTTACACTAAATGGTCCTTGGGTCAAACCACCTTATAAAAACCCAAGGACTGTGGGCAGATGCAAGATTATCCCATCAGGTATTGCCCTCAATGGTCTTACACTTAATCTCTCAGCCCATAATGATCAAACACTGCCTGATAAGAGAGGACCTCTCCATTGGCTGCAAGGAACAGTGTTGCACTCTCTACTCACAAAGATCATAGGAATTAAAAACATTTTGCAAACATTTTGAAACCATAATATATATATATATATATATATATATATATATATATATATATATATGTATGTATGTATGTATATCTCTATATAAATATATTTTGCAAACAGATTTCAACAGTTGAAATCAACTACCGGCAGTTTAGGTTTCCATCAGAGAGAGTGCATCCCCGATTATTCACTTTGTCTGGCAAAGGGGCTGATCCTGTCACTATGATCACCCACTCAGATGAATTCTCAAACTGTCCCAACATACCCAGGTTTTGACCCCCTCTAAGGATCTCATTGATTGACATATTATAGACAGCCCAATCCGACACCTGGTGTATTATCATAATCGAGTCTAGGGTTTAGGTGTAACATTACAGTTTTGTCCATCTATCTCCAAGGTCTAGGGCAATATTAGAATTTTAGTCCAGTTCAGGGTTTCAAGAAAACCCATAATGCATGTACCTCAGGTCTCACCCTGGCAATTGAGACAACCACCCCAACCAACTTGGTGGCACATCAGTGTTAGCCTTTATAGGATAAATCTCCCTAGATCTATCCAATGACTATGAAGATTCTAAACTAACACTAGTTTCATATGTGTCAAGTTTAATGGTATTACATCGAAACACACCATAATAACATGAATCAAATATGTACTTTATTCATTTACAATAAATGTCATAATGTACATGATTTTGATTGGAGCTAAGGGCATACACTGTCTAACAACTCCCACTTGCACTTAGGTCTAATCGGGTATAAGCTGGAGTCCCATACTTTCTGCATGTTTCTCAAACACTTTTTGTGTCAGTGGCTTAGTCAATGAATCTGCTACATTTTCCGCTGATGCTACATTCTGAATCAGGATGTCCCCTCTTCCAACTATCTCCCGTAGTACATGGTACTTCCTCTCGATGTGCTTCGACTTTGAGTGAGCTCATGGCTCCTTAGCCTGAGCAATGGCTCTAGTATTGTCACACAACAGTGGAATGGGTGATGTGCTGGATGGAACTACTCCCAATTCCTGAATAAACTTCTTCATCCATACAACTTCTTTGGTAGCTTCACTTGTGGCAATGTATTCGGGCTCAGTTATGGAATCCGCCATGGACCCCTATTTGGTGTTTTTCCAGCAAACGGAACACAACCCTATTGTGAAAACATAACCGGATGTAAACTTTCTATTATCTGGATCTGATTGGAAATCGACATCAGTATACCCCTGGATCTATAGTGAACTACCATCGAATACCAGACAAAACTCTTGTCCTTCGAAGGTATTTTAGTATGTTTTTCACAGCAGTCTAATGTTCCTGTCTTGTGTTTGATTGGAATCTGCTTACTACACTCACTACCTGAGAGATGTCATGTTGAGAGCACAGCATGGCATACATGATGATTCCTACGGCTAAGGCATAGGGAATGTCTTTCATGCCCTCAATCTCTTCGGGAGTCTTGGAAGACATACCCTTGGAGAGAGTGACTCCATGCCTGAAAGGAACATTTCCTTTCTTAGAGTTCTCCATGTTGTATTTCTCGACTATTTTGTCAATGTAACTAGATTGGATTATCCTCTTTGATCTATCTCTATAAAGTTGAAGACCCAATATATAGGAGGCTTCTCCAAGATCTTTAATGGAGAATTATTGTGAAAGCCACACATTCACCATAGTTAACAATCTTACATAATTCCCAATGAGTAGAATGCCATCTACATACAGAACCAAGAACGTAACCTTATCACAATTGGTTTTCTTGTAAACATAGGGATCATCCAGATTTTGCTCAAAGTCAAACCTCTTGACGGTAGAGTTAAACCAGATGTTCCAATTCCTAGAATCTTGCTTAAGTCCATATATGAATCGATTAAGTTTACATACCATGTGTTCCTGACTAGCAGCTATGAAACCTTATGGTTGTTGCATATAGATATCTTCAGTAAAATCTCATTCAGGAATGCATTTTTGACATCCATTTGCCAAATCTCATGGTCATGGTATGCTGCTACAATTAGTAGGATCCTAATGGATTTAAGCATGGCCACAAGCGAAAAGGTTTCCTCATAATCGATTCCTTCTTTCTGAGTGTACCCTTTCACCACAAGACGAGCCTTGTAGGTCTCAACCTTACCATCGGGGCCCTTTTTCCTCTTGTAGATCCATTTGCAATCAATTGCCTTTACCCCAGGGGGCGGATCTACCAAAGTCTAGACTCCATTGGTCTCCATTGAGTCCATCTTAGCTCTCATGGAATCTACCCACTTCAAGGAATCTATGTCCAACATAGCTTTCGTTTAAGTTATGGGATCCTCCTCACTGGTCGGGGCTTCCACCAAGTAACTTTTTTGGTCATAGCCGAAACGAATTAGAGGCCTAGAAACCCAGGTAGATCTCCTAGGTTGGTTATTTTCTGGAGCTGGTAGGACATCTCCCACTACCCCTGGGCTCTCTTCATAAGATCAACTTCCTGATGATGATTATCTAGGATGTAATCTTCTTCTAAGAAATGGGCATTTTGGATGCAAAACACCTTTTGTTCCTTTGGACCATAGAATAAGTAACCCACAGAGCCTTTGGGGTAACGACTAGTCTTGGATTCCAATTTGTTAGAACTCATTCTTTTAACATGTGTCGGACAACCCCAAATCTTCAAGTGTCTTACACTTGGTTTCTTGCTGGTCCAAAGCTCATAGGGAGTCTTCATAACTGATTTGGTTAGAACCTAGTTCAGCACGTATATCGCAGTATCTAATGCGTAACCCCAAAAGAATGTGGGTAATTCTGAGTGTACGAGAAGTGATCGGACCAAATCCAATAAAGTCCAGTTCCTCATTTCTGAAACACCGTTTAACTGCGTTTAACTGTGATGTAGCAGGAGGATCTAATTGTGATACTATCCCATTGTCCTTTAAGTAGTCCCTGAATTCGTCAAAGATACTCGCCACCTCGATCTGATCGAATGGTCTTAATTTCTCTCCCTAATTGTTTCTCGACCTCTTGTTTGAGCTCTTTGAACTTTTCAAAGGATTCAGACTTGTGCCTCATTAGGTACACGTAACATACCGTGAGTAATCATCGATAAATGTTATGAAATAAAGGTGCTGGTTACGTGTCCTAACATTCATGGGACCACATACATCAGTATGTATAAGATCAAGCATGCCTGTCGATCTTTCAGGCTTACCCTTAAATGGCCATTTCGTCATCTTACCCTGAAGGCAAGGTTCACAGGTTGGAAGATCTTCTACAATTAGAAAATCCAAAGGACTATCCTTTATCAACCTTGTGATGTGATCTATGTTAATGTGACTAAATCGGTAATGCCACAGGCACATGGGATTAACTGTATCACGGGTTCTTTTCTTGAGGATTATTTCCGATGTAGTTTTGGTTATATTTGTTTCCAGAGAAGGATGGAGAACATAGAGACCGTTCTCAAGTTCTCCGTATGCAAGGAATTTGTTATTCCATTTAATAGTAATCATATTACTAAATAAGTTAGAATAACCATCCACGCACAATTTTGCGATAGAAATCAAATTTCTTCTTAAATTTGGTACGAAAAGATAATCTTTCAGTACAATTGTTCCTTCTCTGAAAACTAATTCTACAGTTCCTATGGCTGTAGCTGCAACTGTTGCAGAAGTCCCCAAGTAGAGCATCACTTCTCTATCACTCAGTCTTCTGCTTATCTTGAACGCCTTTCTTCTTAGTCTCTAGAAATTGAGGACAATTCCTCTTTCAGTGGCCGGCCTGTTTGCAGAAGTGATAGGCATTTGATGCCTTATCCTTCTTCTGCTTCTTAGCTTTGCTACTTTTCTTCTGAGCCTTCCCCTTAGCCTTCTGCTTTCTTTTGCCTGATTTTCCACATTCAACAAGCATGGCTATCGACTTTTCCTTCTTGATCAGTTCTTCAGCCCTCTGCAACATATTGTTGAGTTCCTGAAGGCTAACGTTTAGCTTATTCATGTTATAGTTCATGGTAAACTGATTGAATGAGGGAGGCAGGGAATTGAGGACAACATCAATTTTGGTGTCATGGTCCAGCCCTGACTCGAGAGCCTCCGGTTCATTAATATAACCCATCATCTTTATACAATGGTCATGAACCTGTTGGTTCTCGGTCATCTGTGTAGTCATAAACAATTTTATGACATTCTAACGAGTAGAATGGTTTTGCTCCTCATACATAGTCTTCAGACTATCCAATATGTCCTTGGACACTTCGATCTTATCGAATTGTCTCTATATCAGATTATCTAAAGAGACTATAATATAAAACTGGGAAAGAGAGTTTTTCTCCTCCCATTCTTGATACTCTCTTTGTCTAGCCTCAGAAGCCTTGTCACTCGGACGATCCGGAGCAGGGTTTTTAGCAAATTTGTCCAAATTCTTGGACGTTAGGACCAGCATAAGGTTTCAGAACCAGTCCACATAGTTTGGGTCCTTAACCTTGTTGTCTTTCAACAGTTTAGTGAATTGACCATTTGCCATTTCTGATAAAGGGCAAAGCAAATATTAGTCCACAACCATATTTGATTCATGTTATCTGCATAGATATGGCTTTTAACCTATGTTCCATTTCCATTTATTCATCTCTGAGATTTCACTCCTATCTCAGTTACGAAGACTACAAATTATGTTTCTCGAAATGTGGGAAATCACATAGGGAGCATGGAGTCAATTGTTTCAGCTACATAACCCCACCACCTTTTATGAAGGATCACATCCACTTATCTTATGACATTTCCCTTTGGCCTCTGTCAGACAAGGTTCATTGCCATTTTAGTTTAACCTTTCTGTCCAGTGAGTGCTCATCCATCATGTTCGTGAACGCCAAGGTACCGTGAGAGAGTCTTCTATTTTAGGATAGGCCCCTCCCACATCGGTCTATGACGCCCCTATCATCTCATGAAACATTCCAACAGATCCAACAGCAAATGGATAGCCCAATTTTATGGTGTGTTTCCTCATTACTGAATGACCCATCTTCATGTTAATGATGGAAGGCTTTTAGAGAGTTCATCACATGAATCTCCCTATCACATGCACTCATATTTTAGGAGGGAACAAATGATTATGCCCTAGTTTAATTTAGGTCAAACCAAAGTGGCTCACACTGGCTTTCATAAAGCCAGATTTAGATGGGCCCTAAACGGCTAGGGATCCGCACAGTTTCTCTTGGGTAGGAAACTAGTGTGGGGGCCACCACGAAAGGAAATCATCCAATGATCTTAAAGACACCATGGCAATGATGTGCATTCAGCCATGGTGTGCGTAAGAGCCACTATCAAATCTACATGAGCCAAGTTCTTATGGCCCATGAATGCAGCACATCACACATCCATACATCACATGCATGGAAACCATAATTGATCCAATCAATTAAATAACTGTAAAACCCATAATTTAAGCCTAGAAATTATCACAATATTACCATTAATATTATTTAGGTATATGGGCTGAACTGCAAAGAGCAGTTTGGCCCTTATAGCTTTTCTGCTGAATTGGACTTAAAGCAGTTTTAACAAATTAAAATTGGGTTTTGCAGCAGTGTGCTGAATTGCATTTTGCAATTAACCATCAAAGCCTCGGCCCATATGAAAAGATAGGGCTGATAACAACCCCTATCGAACCACTGATTCGGTCCAACTAGTTTGGTCCAATCTGGTTCGAATGGGTCTAGGGTTCGATGTTTAATATCAAGATTTAATTCAAGAACATGATCTGAAATTAAATTACTAATACAAGACAATCAAGAATCAATAGGAGGGCTTTCATAAGTCTGCTGCCCTGCTAAACAGAGGTTAGTTCGTAGTATGTAGTTTCCAAAACTGCAAATCGCAGATGGCCGAACCCTAATCTGCGAAATTCTCTTCCTTGCACTTTGTGCTTCGTCTTTGAATGAAATAAAATAGAAAACCAATTTTCAATCAATGTTACATCAAAATTGAATTCCTATACATTCTGTCTAAAATTAAGAAATAAAAAATAATTAATTACAGACCAAGAAGGAATAGAATAGCAAGTGCACAGATTTCTTGCGCCATTAAAGAATTCGATCTCCACCATACGAACAACCCAAAAAACAAGAAAAATATATAGAACCATTCTAAACATTAATCAGATTAATAAAGATTTAATTTCAGATCAATCGCCCAAAAACTAGGAACCAATTCCCAGAAAAAAACATTATCTGCGCAAATCGGGTTGAATGTCTACCCGATTTGCGCAGATCCAGATCTGGTTTATTTTGGTTCAAGATTTGAACCTGGCTCTGATACCACTGAAGGGATGAGAAATCCATCATATGGATGGCCAAACCCTACAGGAAGGTTGGGCAAATTTTCAAAAATTTCTCTCTCTCCCATGTGGGAATCACATTCCCTATTTTAGAAAACTACATTTTCCATGATCAATCTTGAAATCAAACTGGACCAGATTTGAAACCAATAAGGAGGAAAGGGATACACCTGATACAAAGTAATGGTAAACCCCCAATGAAGGTGTTCACGCCCAAGGATAAATCCAAAGATTGCTTCCACCGAATATGACACGGTGCAGGATGAAGCAAAATCAGCAAGACGGTTCTTCAGCAAGAACCGAATTCTTCAACAAGAATGTAATAGAGGGTTGGTGAGCAATG
Organism: Nelumbo lutea; assembly: GCF_056320005.1. Classification (NCBI taxonomy): domain Eukaryota; kingdom Viridiplantae; phylum Streptophyta; class Magnoliopsida; order Proteales; family Nelumbonaceae; genus Nelumbo; species Nelumbo lutea. The sequence goes on along the minus strand of NC_142690.1, from coordinate 34,558,263 downwards.
AAGGGATAGGATATCCATCACATGGACGCCCAAAGAATGTGGAATAAGGGGGCAAATTTCAAAAATTTTTCTCTCCCTTCAACTGGGAATCGAATTCTCTATTTAAAAAATCATATTTTCAAGGATCATTCTTGAACCATAAACTGAACTAGATCTGAACCAAAAGGAGTAGAGAGGGATTATACCTGATACAGAGAAACAATATCTCCCAATGGAGGTGTTCACACCCAAGGAATGATCCAAAATCTACTCCCACTGAAAATGGTGCAGTGCAGGGTGGAGCAAAATCAACAATGTTCTTCAAAAAGAACTTGACCCTTCGCAAAAATCAACTGGGTGGCTCATGAATACAACTCCAACCAATCTTTTCTCCAAAAGATTGGTATCAAGATCAAATCTTGATTTCTCCCAAGAACTGGAGATCAAACTACTGGAGGCGGTGGCTACAGGAAGGAGGCGGCAAGAGAGTATTTGTAGGGTGCAGAATTCTCTCTTCTTGTAATCTCAGCTCTGAAGACAAGAGTGTGTTGATTGCATGTCTAAAGGCCGCCACCCCCTCCTCCTTTTATAATCTCAAAGGGATCAGCTCCTAATCCCATTAGGAGTTGCTAACCCAAATCATATTTGGATTAGAAGTCCCTTTAAGTGATAAGGAATAACCCTTATCTTATCTGCAGATTAGATCAGCCATCTCCTAACCTGATTAGGAGGCTTCCAGATCTAAATCTTATTTAGATCTTGGACTCTCTAAGTGGATAGGGTCTGGGCCCAATCTTATCAGCTGATCTATCTCAGAATTTGCCCCTTTAAATGACTAATCAAATCAACCCAGTTCGAATGGGCTTAAGGTCCATTTAAGGTTATGTATTCACTTAGCCTTCTAAACTGCTGCCCAGTTGGGCTTCCTTGTATGGCGTGGGACCCTAACATTGATCTACACATCAGCCACATGGGTCCGGCCCAGCCTTTGTTACAAGGCCTGACCGAATACACTGTTAAGAACAGTGCACCCCTGAAACCCATCTCATGGGCTCTTTGGGCCCAACACTTACCCTATGTGGTCCCTAGGCCAAGCCACCTTGTAACACCTAGGGACTGTGGGCAGATGCAAGATTATCCCATCAGGTATTATCCTCAATGATCTTACACTTAACCTCTCAGCCCATAATGACCATACACTGCCCGACAAGAGAGGACCTCTCCCTCGGCTGTAAAGAACAGTGTTGCACTCTCTCTGGTATGGATCCCGGGAATTAAAACCTATTTGCAAACATTTTGAAACAATATATATACTTTTATATCTCATATAAAATATATTTTGCAAAACAAATCTCGACGATTGAAATTGGCTGCCGGTAGTCTTGGTTTTCATTAGTGAGAGTGCATCCCCGATCATTAACTTTGTCCGACAAAGGGGTTGATCCTCTCACTATGATCACCCACTCAGATGAATCCTCAGACTGTCCCAACATACCCAGGTTTTGACCTCCGCTAAGGATCTCACTGAATGGTACATCAAAGATAGCCAAATCCGACACTCAGTGCAGTATCATAATCGAGTTTAGGGGTCGGGTGTAACTTTCTAGTTTTGCCCATCAATCTCCAAGGTCCAGGGCAATACTGGAAATCTGGTCCAGTTCAAAGATTCAATTAATCCTACACTTTATGTGCCTAGGGTCTCACCCTGGCAGCTAAGACAGGCCACTCCAACCGACTTGGTGGCACCACAGTGTCAGCCTTGTCAGGATAGGTCTCCCCAGACGGACCCACTGGCTGTGAACATTCTAAACTAACATGAGTCTCATTAAGTGTCCAGTTTAAGGGTATTACACAGAAACATACCAAGGAAACATGAATCAAATATGCATTATTATTCATTTACAATAAATTCATAAAGTACATCATTTTGATTGAAACTAAGGGCATACAAAACTATCTAACAAGCAAGACTTCAGATTACCTTTTCTACCAAAAGGTAATATCAAGAACCTTTCTTGATCACTCCCACAGGTGGAGATCGAACTGGGTGGGGTGGCAAGAGCAGGAAAGAGCATAAGATTGGATCAGTTAAACTACAAACTCTTCTCTCTATCAAATCTGCGAATTGATAATTGTGTAATTGGAGGTTCACCTTGCTCCTCTATTTATAGCCTTTAAAGAGAGTATCTCCTAATACCATTAGGAGTTTCCTAATCCAAATCTTGTATTTGGATCTGAACTCTCTTTAAGATATAAGGATAATCCCTTATCTTACCTGTAAATAAAGATTAGCCTTCCTAATCAAATTAGAAGTTTCATGATCCAAATCTTTATTTTTATCTGGACTCTCTTAGTAGATAGGGATAATCCCTTATCCTATCTATTGATCTAAATTCCAGAACCACCCCTATTTAATTAATCTTATTAAGCACGTTCAAATTGGCCTTTAGGCCTATTAAGTTTCTATGCTCACTTAACCTCCAAACTGTTGCCCAGTCGACTATCCTTGTATGGCGTGGGACCCAAATTCAGCCCAGCCTCTGTTACAAGGCCTGGCCGAATTCACTGTTAGAAACAGTGAACCCCTAAGTCCATCACCATGGGCTCTTATTGGGCCCAACATTTACACTTAATGGTCCTTAGGTCAAGCCACCTTATAAAAACCCAAGGACTGTGGGCAGATGCAAGATTATCCCATCAGGTATTGCCCTCAATGGTCTTACACTTAACCTCTCAGCCCATAATGATCAAACACTACCCGACAAGAGAGGACTTCTCCCTCGGCTGCAAGGAACAATGTTGCATTCTCTACTCACATGAATCCCATGAATTAAAACCTTTTGCAAACATTTTGAAAACATAATATATATATATATATATATATATATATATATATATATATATATATATATATATATATATATAGTATATGTATATCTCTATATAAATATATTTTACAAAACAAATTTCAACGGTTGAAATCAACTACCAACAGTTTAGCTTTCCATCAAAGAGAGTGCATCCCCGATTATTCACTTTGTCTGACAAAGGGGCTGATCCTATCACTATGATCACCCACTCAGGTGAATTCTTAGACTGTCCCAACATACCCAGGTTTTGACCCTCTCTAAGAATCTCACTGATTGACATATCAAAGACAACCCAATCTGACACCTAGTGAAGTATGATAATCGAGTCTAGGGGTCAGGTGTAACATTCTAGTTTTGCCCATCTATCTCCAAGGTCCAGGGCAATACTGGAATTCTGGTCAAGTCCTAGGTTTTAAGAAAACCCACACTGCATGTACCTCAGGTCTCACCTTGGCAGTTGAGACAAGCCACCCCAACCAACTTGGCGGCACATCAATGTCAGCCTTAGCAAGATAAATCTCCCAAGATCTATCCAATGGCTGTGAAGATTCTAAACTAACACAAGTCTCATTTGTGTCAAGTTTAAGGGTATTACATAGAAACACACCATAATTACATGAATTAAATATGTACTTTATTCAATTTCAGAGGTAGTCGCTTTGGTTGAAACAACTGTTTAGTCTGCTAACATATTACTATTGCACTTAAGCATAGAAGATGGTGGCTACACAGAATCTCCTTGAGTAACAAGTTGAGAATTCACATTTAATTCTTCTAGATGTTCTATTTACATATGAGAACTACTATCTCAACAAGAATGAAAGTTGTAGTTTGTTGAATTCAGCGTAGGCATAGATGCTGAATGGACTAATGTTGTAGTTGCACAGGGATAACAGTTTGGACAAGAAAAGAGAAATAAGCAGAATTGCTGGAATCTCGTTTCATCGATGACTGTAGGGTATTGTCGCCGGAATCTATTCTCATAGGTGAGATCGCCAGCCGTTGGAGAAAACACTACAACCGGTGGAGGGCATTAGAGTTTCATTCTTTCATTGTTGGAGAGAAAAGAGGAGAGTCAAGGGCTTTAAGTGGGAATTAAATAGAAAATGAGAAAATGTCAAATAAGACTTGGGTAGGGGGGGAGGGGAACTGACGGAATGGAGGCCTAAAGACTGTTAGGCTCCTCCACTCATTTATAGAGTTCACATGTGTTTGAGGACGCATGGCATTCTCACGTTTTGTATGGACACTTTGAGGCGCTAAGCTATGAGGAGCAGCACATTCGGACTCTTCTGGGAGTGCACAAAATTTGCCAAGCCACCAACATTTCAGTTGAATGGCTAAAACTCATCCACCACAATATTGAGTTGTAGGATGATCAAACTCTATACCAAATTGGTGTTTGTGGGGGTATGTATTTAGATATCGAAGTAAATTTAATTTGAAGAAAATAGAGTTTTAATTAATTTATTTTACAATCCACAATAATATATAATTTGAAACAATCAAAGTTCATTGGAACCCGGCTCGGCTCAGCTCGGTGCACGCGTGTGAAAAGAACCCCCAACCCCCCCCCCCCTCACATGCATGGAATATTTATAATGCTCTCCTCCTATGGGTCCTTACCCATAAAGAGAGAAAAAACTATAGATATACACTACTTCCACTCCTTTACCAAGCAATATGAGACAATGAGTCTTCCCATGCACTCAAGAGTGGGAAGAGGAAAAGACAAAATCAAGAAATGGAGGAGAGAGATTCTTGAAATTTTGAATCTCCCTCCAGCAATCCCCCACAAGATTCAAAATTACAAGAAGATCGAACAATCTAAGCATCACGGTGAAAAAAGTATTCATGGTGATGTCTTTTGGACTTCAATCAACAATTAGGTATGACAAGCTATGTCACAGAGTACGGGTGGAGTCAGACTCCTTTAACCTTTCCTCTTTATTGTAACTAGCTAACCGGCCAACCAACTCAACTCACCAGTTCTTTAGTGGTTCTTTTGTTTTGGAACATTTTGGCCTTGTTCCCCTCTTGGAATCATGAATTTTTTAGAGAATCATTCCTAGATCTCTCTTAGAAGTGGTCACACTTCACACTCACTTAAGTCAGTTATTAGCGTGCACTACACACACTATTCTTAACCGATTAAGAGCCTCATTCTCAACCTCCTCAAACTGCAGTGAGTACAATCTTACTTACCTCAGCATTTGAAATGGGACACAAACGATATTGCTTTCCCAAGTCATCTAGTGACTCGTTTTTACCCATTCAACCTAATTCCAGGGATCTCCTTTCACATAGGTTGGGTGTCCATCACTAATGACTTTGTAACAGGCTTCATCCCCATTTCTACCATTGCCTCATAAACCACTTTAGAAGTTTGTGGTTTGGTTAATGAACATGAAAGGTTTTTTTCAAACCTTACAAAGTCCAGAGTGATTGTACCTTCACTGAGGTATTGTCTTACCAGGTTATGCCTTAAGTGGATGTGCCTTCTTTTACCATTGTACGTCTAGTTCTTAGCTCTAGCTATTGCTACTTGGCTATCACAATGGAGAGATGTTGACGGAACCGGCCATGGCCAAAGTGGTATATCTGCTAGTAAGTTCTTTGGCCAATCTGCCTTGGACCCTGCCAATTCTAGTGCAATAAACTCGGCCTCCATTGTTGAACTTGTATTGCATGGCTGCTTTACCAATTTCCATGATACTGCTCCTCCATCTAGAGTAAACACATATCCGCTAGTGGAAGTTCTATCATTTGAATCTGAAATCCAATTCGCATCAGTAAAGCCTTCTAAAACAAGAGGAAAACCTGAGTAGTGTAAACCAAAATTTGTGGTTCCTTTTAAATATTTTAATAATCTCACTAGAGTTTCCCAATGTTTATTTCCGTGATTATGAGTATGCTGACTTAATTTTCCCACAACTATAGATATGTTTGGTCTTGTACAGTTCATTAAATAAGACATAGATCCAACTATACTTGCATACTCTTTTTGTGAAACAAGTTCTTATACATGTTTTCTTAAGTGAACACTACAATGAAGAGGTGTTTTAACCGATTTATAGTCATAGTGTTCAAATTTCCTAAGAATACTCTCTAGATAATGTGATTGAGAGAGAATAAAGTTTTCTTATTGTTTATGGATTTTAATCCCCATGATTACATCAACCTCACCCATGTACTTAGTATCAAATTTGGACATTAGAAATTGTTTTGTTTCTTTTACTATCTTTAGACTTATTCCCATTATTAGCATATCATCAACATATAAAAAGATCATGACTCCTTTATCATTTTCAAATTTGCTATATACACATCTATCAAAACCATTTCTATTATATCCATTAGTTACTAACACGTTATCAAATTTTTCATGCCATTGTTTGGGAGCTTGTTTTAAGCCATACAGAGACTTAATTAGTTTATATACTTTGTTTTCTTGTCATGGCATTATGAAGCCTTCAGGTTGCTTAATATATATTTTTCTTTTAATTCCCCATTTAAGAAAGTTGTTTTCACATCCATTTGATGAACTACTAGTTTTCAAATGGATGCTATAACAAACAAAACTCTAATTATTGTTAACCTTGCAATCGGGGAGTAGGTGTCAAAAAGTCTACATCTTTCTTTTTCTGAATCCTTTAGCAACCAATTTAACCTTGAATTTATCTATTGTACCATCTGGTTTTAATTTTTTCTTAAAAATCCATTTACAATCTAGTACCTTAGTTCCAGGTGGGAGATCTATTAGTTCCCAAGTGTGATTGGTGACTAAAGAGTCTATCTCACTTTTTATGGCTTCTTTCCAAAATACTGTATCAGGTGAAGTTACGGCTTCCTAATAGGCTACTAGGTCCTTGTCCATAAGAAATGTGAACATTCCGTCACCCAAGTTTGTTTCTTTCCTTTGTTTTTTACTTCTCCTTAGGTCTGATTCTTGGTTCCTAGAATCGAGGTTGTCTTGACTAAGAGAAGTATTGATTCTTGGAGTACTTAATTGTTCTTGGTTTCTATTTTGGATTTGGGAAGGTTCCCTGTTTACTGTTTCTTTTTCTCCAAGGAAAGATGTGTTCAAAGAAGTCTGCATCTCGAGACTCTATTATTGTGTTGTTTTCTACAACATTATCAATTGTTTTAATCACAAGGAACCGATAAGCTGCACTATTTTATGCATATCCAATGAACACAACCACAAGTTTTCGGTCCTAATTTCTTTCTTTTATGTTCAGGTATTCCAACCTTTTCTAGGCAGCCCCAAACTTTTAGATAGTTCAAACTAGGATTTCTGTTATGCCAAAGTTCAAAAGGGATTTATCCTTTCTTCTTGGGTGGTATTCTATTATATAAGCGATAAGCCGTTAGGATTGCTTCCCCCCACAAATTCAGAGGTGCACATGAACTAATTAGCATTGCATTCATCATTTCTTTTAATGTTCTGTTAAGTCTTTCTACAACTCCAATAGATTCAGGTTGATAGGGAGCTGTGGTTTCATATATGATTCAATTTTCTTCAAAGAATTTCTAATAGTTTGTCCATCATATTTAGTCCCTCTATCTGTTCTAAGTCTTTTTATTTTCTTTCCTAACTGATTTTGTACGTCAGTTTTGTAGTTTATAAAAGCTTGATCAGTCTCATCTTTTGATCTAAGTAGAATTACTTTTGCATATCTAGAGAAGTCATCTGTAAATGTTATATAGTATCTTTTTCCTCCTCTAACTTCATGACATTTAAGGTCTCCTAGATCATTGTGTTGTAATAATTTAGTTTTTTTTGTACACTTTTATGAGGTTTCTTAGTGAATTTTGCTTCTACACATACTTTGCATTTTTCATTTATAAAATTAATAGGAACATTCAAGACCCCTAATTTACATAATTGTTTTAAATAAGGAGCACTACGATGTCCTAGTCTAGCATGCCAAGTATCAAAAGATTCAACAATATAAGCAAAAGAAAAAACAGTTTTATGCATAACAATATCATAAATATTCAGTACAAACATTCCTCCAGCATTGTATACTTTTCTAATAAAAACATTATTTTTAGTTAACATGGCATTGTATGCTTCAAATGTGAGCTTTAGTCCTACTTTGTTGAGGAGTGCTCCCAATACCAAGTTTCGTCAGATCTCTAGCACATGCAACACATCATTTAGCATTAGAATTTTTTTTGAAGTCAGTTTCAGGAGCACCTTTTCTTTGTCGATGACCTTCAAAGTTTGTGAGTTTCCCATGAAGACTTGCTCTCCTTTAGACTGATTTGTATACTCATAGAAGGAACTGCGGTCCCCACATATATGCTTGGTAGCACCAGTGTCCAGTATCCACTCCTTCGACTTATCAACTAAGTTTACTTCAGTTATCATGATTGCGGTAACATACTCAGTCAATTTGACTTTTAGTTTCCTAGAGTCCTTTCGATATCGGCAGTCCTTGTAATGCCCATGTTTGCCACATACATAGCAATTTCCTTTCTTTTGTTGCTTCTTGAATTTTTTATCATTTTTCACATTCAAGTTCTTTTTGAATTTTGCAATTTTTTCCTCAACCAGATTGGTTTTGGAAAACTGGTCCTTATCTTTCTTTTTGTTCTTTTCTTCTATCTTAATTTGGACCACTACTTGGTCCGAAGTAGTGTCCTTCCTCTTATGCTTCATACTAGTCTTGAAATCATTCCACATATGTGGCAATTTCCCTATGAGAGAACCGACAATGAATTCATCTAGCAGTATCATGTCTTATTTTTCTAGTTCCCCCACAAGAACCTAGAACCATCTATTTGGGAAAACACATCCATGTCTTCTTTCATGGTGAAGTACAGGATGTTGGCAATTACATATTTCTTATTTTTAGCATTTTCTAGAGCCTACTTATTGTCCAAATCATTCCAAATTTCATACGCATAATTGTAGGAAGAGTAGACATTGTAAAGCTCATTGGACAGACAGTTAAGGATATGGTTGGTGTAGAGGTGGTCGCCTATAGCCCAGTGTTCTACAACAACAGAACAGACTGGTTTCTCCATGTTTAGTGGGTTCGGTTCGATTAGAGCAAATGCTACCCCTAACTACTCTAAGGCAAATAGCAGGCGTTTTCTCCAATGCTTGTAGTTGGTTTCATTGAAAGGTTCAATTTTAGAGAAATCGGGAACTGTTGTCAGTATCTGGTTCCTCATGAAGGGGTTAGCAGAGATAGGTTCCATAAATGCGATTTTAAGAATGTTGTAAAATAATAAAGAAGTCAGAATGGAACTTATCAATAATCGATATCCAAATCAAAACTTGCAAGAGTTTGTTGTTGTAGAATCTCAAAACTGGGAATTGCAGAGAGAAGGAGGGCCGAGTCGTGCCACTTGGTCACTCTCCTTAAAACCGCATTTTCCCCCTACAGTGCAACCGGGTGATCACAAATCGGTCGCCAAGATAAAACTATCCATAGGCTATTGGTAGGTGTGCACTCACTTACCAGACCTCCACGAACCACAAAAGGATGATGCTCAGGTTTTATAGAGAAGACAGAGAAGAAGAATGTCAAAAATTGATGTGTGTAAACTAGGTCGACCAACATCCTTTTTATAGATTGGTCTCAGACCCGAATGGACACAAAAGTGTCCATTCAAACAGAAGCCTCTTCAGAACAGTGCATCTGCTTGAAGAGGCACAGAGAGGATGAGACACGAAATAAAGAAAGAGAAAGCATTTTAAAAACTAAATTCGAAATTCGAATAGACACCTGCTTGAGTAGACACAAAACATTTAATTAGAAATTCAAATTTGGTTAAAAAGTATAAGCGATTCAGTGTATCGCGCTTATGTACACGTACATGTACCTGCACCTATGCCCACGCCATGACCTGGCTTGGCTCGGCTCGGCTTGGTGCACGCGTGTGAAAGGCACCCCCACCCCCCTTTACATGCATGGAATATCTATAATGCTCTCCTCCTATGGGTCCCTACCCATAGAGAGAGAAAAACTATAGATATACTTTACTTCCACTCCTTTCCCAAGCAATGTGGGACAAGGAGTCTTCCCATGCACTCAAGAGTGGGAAGAAGAAAAGGCAAAAACAAGAGAGGAAGGAGAGAGATTCTTGAAATTTTGAATCTCCCTCCAATAGAAAAAAAAATCAAAATTGAGAGAGAGAGAGAGAAAGAGATGGGTGGAACTAGAAAGCGAAAAGCAATTGCCCCAGACTGCCATTCCCACTCGAGCAATGGAGAACAAAATGTATCCACCTCGAACTATTGGAAGAAGGGGAACTAGCCAACCGCCTTTCTAGTTTCCATTCAATGATTCTCTTATCTTCAATGATCTAGATTAAGAAATTAAAATCAGATGGAGATGGAATATGGTTCAACTTCATTCATTTTCAGATGGAAGATGCATCAGAGAACACATGGATTTCAAGCTCAGATTGGATGGAGGAGAGTGAATAATAAACTAGGGTCAGGGGCATGTGTGTGGAAAGACATGCCATGGATTTCTATTGTGTGGGATGCTTTTGGGGTGCCAAGCAGTGGAGTGCAGATCCAAACTCAATTGGGATCTACTTCTCACAAAGCGCTCCTTAGACCAGCCTCACAGCCACATCCCACTATGTATTGGGAACATCTCCCATGAATAATAAGATACAAGTATGGGAGATGTCACATGTTGTGAGGAGCAGATCCAGACTCATAAGGGATTGTGAAGACAACATGAGGACAGTCTTTTGAGGACCAAAGCCGATTTCATGGGGCACGCTCTGATGGAAACCTAAAACCGTTGATAGTGGATTTCAATGTACTTTGAAATTAATTTTCAAAATGTATTTATATTTATAAAAAAATTATTTTATGAAAAGAAGATTCATATGAGTAGAGGGTGTGAAACTACATTTTGCAGTCAAGGAAGAAGTCCTTCTTGTAAGTAGTATTTAGATATTATGGGTTGAGAGGTTAAGAACAAAAGTCCATAGCTAAAGCATAATAGGCTTACTTCTCATATTAATTAATTGGATTTGGGCTTCATAGGGTGATTGAAACCAAAGTCCACTTATGTTTAAGTTATGGGCTTATTCTAAGCCAATTAAATTGGGTCTGAGGTTCACTAGGTTATCTAGTGAATTCAGCCCATGTGGTTCTCTACATGGACCAAATCCATATGGATTACAAGACTAGTGTAAGAACTCAGTAATGTTATGGGTTGAAAGGTTAAGAACAAAAGTCCATGACTGAAACATAATGGGCTTATTTCTCATATTAATTCATTAGATTTGGGCTTCATAGGGTGATTGAAATCAAAGTCCACTTATGTTTAAGTGCTAGGCTTATTCTAAGCCCAGTTAAATTGGGTCTGAGGTTCACTAAGTTATCTAGTGAACTCAACCCATGTGGTTCTCTACATGGGTCGAATCCATATGAATTAGTGTGAGAACTTAGTAGTGTTATGGGCTGAGAGGTCAAGAACAAAAGTCCATGGTTGAAACTTAATGGGTTTATTTCTCATATTAATTCATTGGCTTTGGGCTTCATAGGGTCACTGAAACCGAAGTCCACTTATATTTAAGTGTTGGGCTTATTCTAAGCCCAATTAGGGTGGGAGGTTCACTAGGTTTATCTAGTGAATTTGGCCCATGTGGTTCTCTACATGGGCTAAATCCATATGGATTAGTGTGAGAACTTAATAGTATAATGGGCTAAGAGGTTAAGAACAAAAGTCTATGGGTTGAAACCTGATGGGCTTATTTCTCATATTAATTCATTGGCTGAAGCCGAAGTCTACTTGGGTTTAAGTATTGGGCTTGTTCTAATGCCAATTAGATTATGTGAGAGGTTCACTAGGTTTATCTAGTGAATTCGACTCATGTCGTTCTCTACATGGGATGAATCCATATGGATTAATGTGACTACTTAGTGGGTTCCGCGCCATACAATATTCAGGTCAAATGTGCTAGTTAATTATGTGAATTAAAATGACATGAGTAATTGGCCTAATTCACATTAAAGACTAGTGTATGACTATTTTCACTAGATGACAGGATAGTTAGGCTATATGGGTCAAATTGAATATAGGCTTGGATATTTCTTACTTCTAATATGATTTGGAGATTCAAATTAGAGAACTTCTAATTAAGATAGAGTGGGAGAAGATTTTGAGAGAGATTGCAATACATTCTCATACCTCCAAACCCTAGTTCGACACTTCGACCAAGGTTTAAAGGGAAAACTTTTCTCTCTTTTCACTTTCGGATTTTCCAATAAAAACCAAGAATATATAAGTCATCAACAACTACATATAAAGGAGAATCTTAGAATGCACATTGATTCATAGAGTTGCTAGGTCAAGTTCTTGAATGGGGTTGTCCCACCATCAGCTTTGGACTTGATTTGGACCAAAGTTTTGGGTGTGAACTACGTATCTATATCAAGTATGAATCCCAATTTAATTTGGACATCAAATTCGATCATCTAACCCTAGATCAATCATATGAAAAAATTATTTTTCCATGTGAATTTCAAATTCTCTATTCTTGGGCTGATAAAAGATTTAATTTTTGTACCTGTAAACCTAGTAAGTTTCAACCTTTTGGGCTTAAATCAGTCCTTTCAACGTTAAAAATATCAACTTTTTAATAGAAATAGCCATCAATACAAAACATCTCATCAATGCAAAGATAAAAATAATAATATATTCAAAAAGAAACATCTATTACGACTGATTGTTGTGGAATGGAGGTTAGGTCAAAGGATACGGAAGTAAAGTGAGGAGATTGAGCTATTAAGGGATATGAAATGAGATAAAAAAACAAAAAACAAAAGTGAAAAAAGAAAAATAGAAAATGTAAAAGTTAAAATCTCAAGTCCCAAACCTCATAAATTGGTCTACATTAGATAAGGATATAGGTGTCATTCTTGTAAAATTTTCTTTATTTATTACCTATTCACCTCTATGTAAAAAGAACCTCATTTAAAAAGCCAAATTTTATTTGTCCAATTAACTCCCTACCATTTTATTTATGTAGGGGCAATTGTGAAAATTTTGAATTTCTTCATAAGTTTCATAACTATGCAAAACGTCTTTCAAATATCAATGACGGCAATTACCTACACCAACTTCTACATAGATCCATCATCTGTTGACAATTTACAACCTAACTATCAGCACCTGATTTTTGCTTGATCACCTCTCCAACCCACTTCTCACACTCTAAATGCCAGATTAAATCTCACAAATCTTTTTATAATGTGCCAAAACCCTAGGAAACCAAATCTCAAATCAAACCCACCGTTAAATTTATAAGATTCCCTTCTAATGGTCATAATTATGCCATGTTACCATACCTGTCCCTCAATCAGACTCCATTACATGAAACAAAAACATTTGAACATCCAATTACACCAAATTTCATCCCTAAATTCCTTGCTTCCACTGTTCATTCAACAAAGATTCTATTTCGACGTGTCTAACACTACGACACTTCTCAAGGCTAAAACCAATGATCCACATGACCCTGACATGATCAAACCTTCCCAATAGAAAATAGCCTTGTAATTCAACTCCTTGCCACTCTACAAAGTTTCAACCTAAAATCCCCTCATTTACCTATCCCTTAAGCCAAGATTCCATTCTAAGCCCCCCATTAGTCGAAATCCTTGCAACCCAGATTCCCATTACCCAACACCACTAAAGCCAATAGACATTCCCATTAGACTCCAAAGATCCTAAGATACCCATCTATTGAATTTCAGACCCAAAAATACTGATTTTTCCCTTTGTATAAAAATATTTTAAATCGACTACTCTTGTTGTTCACTACTCTCAAAACCTTATATCTCGATCACGACACCTCTCCTAAGACACCCAAACCTTTCCTAAACATTCATCAACCTCCTGATTTACTAACCATCAAATTTTAGACCCCAAAACACCTATTTTTCCCTTCATACAAAAAAATTTCAAATCGACCACTCTCGTCTCGTTGTTCATGACTCTCAAAATCATAGATCTCCATCATCACACACTCTCCTAAGGCCACTCAATCCTACCAAAACCTTCTCAACCTCCCAATCAACCATCCAGCCAATTTCAAACACTAAAATTTTCATTTTACCATTTACTGGAAAAGATTCCAAATGGACCATCATCATCGCCTAATACTCTCCAATTCAAGATATCTGTCATCACACATCTTATGACACCTCCAAACCCCACCAAAACCTCCTGATTAACAATCCATCAAATTTTCCCATTTTACCCTTAACTTAAAAAGATTCTAAATGGATAATAACCATCATCCAATACTCTTCAAATTCAACATATTCATTGACATGCATCATCCAACACCTCCAAACCCCATCGAAATCTCCTCATTGACAATCCATAAAATTTTAAACTCTCAAATGACTATTTTACCCTTCACTTAAAAGATTCTAAATGGACCACCCTCGTCACTTAATACTCTCCAAATTCAAGATATCCATTGCCACATATTATCTAAAACCTCCAAACATCACCAAAACCTACCAATCGATAATTTGTCAAATTTTTAAACCCTAACTAGGCCATCCGAAGTTCAGTTCTAACCCAACCAAAGGCCCCTAACCAAACCTAAACCAATCCTAATCGAACATGTTCTAATCCCTCCATTCGGTTCAAAGAGAAACCAACAAAATAAAAAGGAAAGAAAAAGTAAAAAGAAAAACCCAAAACCGAACCAACCCTAGGATAATAGTCATTCTCATAAAACATCCAACAACACTCATTCACATCTCTATCATCACCGAACCTTAACCCCATCTCCTTCCTCCTCTCCTTTCACAACCCTAAGATTGAACCAAACCTTAGCCTCTCAAGTCATAATCCTCTTCCTCCTCTATCATCCTCTCCATCTTCCTTTTCCATTAACAAACCAGCATCTTCCTCTAACTTCCTCTTCCATCTTCAGCACCGAATCATCATCTCCATCCACCTTTTTCCTCCAAGCAACACATGCAAAAAAAAAAAAAAAAAAAAGAAGAAGACTCTTAGAGGAACCAACTAAGAAAGTAAGAAAAAGAGAAAAAGAGCAAGGAAGAAGAAGTAGAGAGAAGAGGGAAAAGGGAAGAAAGAAGAGAAATATTGATCTCTCCACCACCATTCTCTAGGTAAACTAAACCCAAGGCTCTCCCTCTCATATTTCCATCCTTACTCCATCTCTCATCTTCCCCTCACATAACCACGAAACCACCAAACATCTTATCTTCTTCCTCCTTTTTCAACCGAACTTCCATCTCCACTAACATCCCTCCCTCCTCCTTCCCCTCACCCTACATGCATCTTACTTCAACATCAAAACCAAAATCGTCCTATACCTTCTCCTATCAACATAACCATTGAACCACCACTCTCCATCTCCACTAAGGAAATAAAAAAAGGGAAGAAAAATCCTATAACAGCTTTGGTAGTTCATCCAAGTGAAGAAGTAGGATAAGGGTGGAGGGAATTCGAGACACCCTCTCCATTTAGTCAGTTCAAGCAAGACATCAACTGAATTTGACTATCAACGATGTCAGCACCATCCTCTATAACACATTCAATCAAAGGTCACAAGAGGGTGAGACTACTCACCTCACTTTTTTTATCTTTTACTTTTTATTTTTATTATTTTTAACATTTTCATCTCTTGAATTTTAGTGATATCCTAGGTGGTTCTCTATTTTTTAGCATTGTTTATCTTCTTGATAGATGACTATTATGCCTTTGTTTTAGTTAGTTCCATAATGATTAAATGTAGGAATAATTAAAGAAGCTTATTAGTCAATTTGAATGATTATCCCATGTTCTTTTTGTTGAATGGGTTAGAAATTAGATTAAACATGGTCGAATCAAGTTTAGTGGCTGGTTGAATTTTTAAAATTTTTCTAACTCTACTTAGGATATGATTTCTTGGTAATTTTGAAATCTAAAAATTTGGGATTGATCTTTCACTAAATCAGACCAGATCTAAAACCAAATTAAAAACTGATTATACTTGATACAGAGTCTACAATATACAAATCCTAGAGTGGTGGTTCTGCCTAATATGAGTCCCAAAATCAACCTCCAATTGAAGATGGTGTAGTTTGTATGTGAAGTCAATTCAACAACACTATTTCAGCAAAACCAATCTTCAACTTGCTTGAATAAAAAATGGGTATGTGAACCTGATAGGTTGATACCCTTTGATGTTTTTCTTACAAAAACACAATGGAGAACTGATGGAAATTAGTTCCTATTATAATTGGGTTGAATTAGGATTTCTAGGAGACAAAGAGAGCAAGAGAGTGGAGAGAATTGGCTAATCTGTCCCTCCCCTCTTAGTCCCTTATATACAGCACTTTCCTAACCTAATTAGGAGTTGATCCAAATCAAATTTGGATTAAGACTTTATCTTTAATAGATAAGAAATCTCTTAATAGAATGGGTACTCCATACTCAGATCCATGCCCATTTTCTTTCTAGATCAGTAATGGGCCTTAAGCCCATTTTCTCTAATGGTTCATGTCCCAAGGTGTTGCATGGCCAATTTGGGCTGAATATTGTATGGCATGGGACCCACAAAGATCTCACACAAGTCCTTAAGGGTTCAACCCCACCTCTAGTAGATGTTTGGTTGAATTCACTGGTTAGGGGTAGTGAACCCCTGACCCAATCAGCTTAGGCTCAATTTGGGCCCAACATTTACACATAAATAGTCCTTAGATTCAACCACCCTATGAAGACCCAAGGACAACAAACTTATATAAGATGAAGCATATCAAAATACTACCCATAAGGAAAGATCTCTTCCTTGACTAGGAAATGTAGTGTCACAATCTTTGCATTTATCTTTATGGCTTTTCAATTCAGTTTTGGGTAGAATAAGTGAAACATTGCATGCTAAAATTATTTATTCAAATTCTATAATATATGTTAATGGTATTATTACTTCTGTTTTAATCATGATTCAAATCAGATTTCTTCTTTGCTTTTTTTGCTTTTTTTTTGGCTTCTATGTTGTTTTTCTTATATCTTAGGTTGGAATCACCTTAAGAGAGGTAACTCATGGGGATTGAGTCCCTTGTATTTTAACCTCACTCATTTGCATAGTAAGAGTGAGAAGAACCTTGGATAAAGAGGGAGGATACATATAGTTGCCTACTCCTTTGCTCCTCTGATGGTTCCTCACACCCAAATGAGGAATGAAAGGATTGAATCATTTGGGAGACAAGTCCACCAAGATTAGCATTTTCTTTGATAGCTAAGGTTAATAGCATTCTTATAGGTTTATTTCTATTTAGCTTTTTTTTTTCTTTCTTTTCACTTAATTTGGGGAATGGTACTACATGCTGAATATGGGAGAGGGGTGCCTAATACCTTCCCTCTTTCCTCTAAAAAATACCTAAGATAGCTTATCTTTGGGCACATGAGTCATGTCTTGTTTTCTTGAACATGGGAGGCCTATCATTCTCATGCTTCCTTCTTAAATGGGTGGCGGCTCCATACCATTTCAGCCATGGAGTGAACCCCCAAACCATTTGGAATGTTCACAAAATGGCGACTCCAATGGGGAAGAAATGATATGTATGTATCATTCCCTTACCATTGAGTGGAAAAATGATTTCAACCCACCTCTATTTGCTTGCAAAGTTGTCTAATCTTTTTTTCCTTCTTTTTGTAATTTCTTTTGGTTGTCTTTAGTTTTTTTTCTTCTCTTTAATCTATGTTTTCAGATTTGAAATGATGTATATAATTACTTGTTTAGGTCCCAAATCAAGTGGTTTAGGTTGTTATATTAATAGTTTCTTGAAACTTGCTTGTTTTGGATGTTGAAAATGCTTCATATGTGATATTTCTTGTTATTTCTTAGTGCTGTCATCAAGGGGATGAATCGAATTTCCCCCTCTTTCCTCGTTCTTATTTTTTCTTGTGTTGACTAAAGACCTAAGCATTAGGCATGTGTTGGTGTTCTCCCACCTTTGAACATGTTAAATTGACTTGTACATGCCTGAATTGTATTATCATTTAGTGAATTTCAGCATGTTATTATTATTATTTTTTTTTGTTTCTCCATTGCCACACCTTTTGTTTCTTTGGTGATGCTTTTAGATTGATGATTAGCACAAGGAGGAGAGGCAAGTTCTCTTGTTCTCTTTATCTTTTTGATTCCCATAGCTTGTCAAATAGTGGAGAACTCTTACATGTTTATGTAATGAAAATTCAACATGGATTTGGTTTTAATTTGCGGTTCTTGAAAAAATACAATGATAGGTTAGCATTGGAATATGGTCTTATGTTGCTTTAGGATCAATTACCAAGTTAGAAGTATGTTGTTTCAAGTAGATTGTGGGCCTAATAAATGATGGAAATGCTAGTTTAAGGTTTAATGTCAATGCTGAAATTCATGCTTCCATCTTACTATGTGATCGATGCCACGTTGTAGAACCAATCACCATGCTAAAATCTTACTTTCCTTGTGCATTCTTAGGTACAAGAGGAAAGGAATGTCATGATTTAGGATTGATTCTAAGGCTGAAATGTGGAATATGTCTGTAAAACATAGGATGATTTGCATCAGAGCCCATACTCTTAAATTGTGCATATTTTGTGTTTCCAAGATGGAATGTGCAAGTAGAAAATTGTTTAGAGATAAGTTTTTTTTTTTTTTTTTGGTGCTGAAATATAATTTACATGCTTATGTTTGAAACTTGGCATGCTTTATGATTAACCTCCTTTACTGAAATGTGTTAGGTTTGAGTGTCATTTATGACATTGATAATCAAATTCACCTAACCCAAATATGAAAATTGTCACTTTAGGATTCACATAATCAAGAAAGTAAATTTTGAAAAAAAAATCAATAAATCTTTCTTAGGCTGGCAAGTAGGTCTTGTAAATAGGTTATCATGGTGGGATTTTAATTAGGTTCAAGAACTAGGGGTAGCATAGTTCTAGGTGTAGCTATGTTAATTTTAGGGTCTCTTGAAGATGAATAATTTTCTTAGGACAAAAAACTAGAGTTTCCCTTTATTCCTTAAAAACGTTAAAAAATGAAAATACAAAAAATATAAAAAGAATTCAGTTTAGGTAGGCTTAGACCCTCTTGAGTTTGATCTAATCCTTTGGAACTAGAATGTTAGAGAAGATTGGGGAGATTTTTTTCAGATTTATCATTTTGAAAGATTAATAAGATATTGTTTCTTAACTAGGAGAAATGTCAAGCTTCCTAAAAGATGGATTTAATGGGCTAAACTTGAAGGGACTCAAGAGTAAATGTTGATCAAAATGTAGGCCCATTTGGAGTATAGGATGAGATCTCGTTAGCAGAAATTAACTCTAGTTCTAACAAGGATTCAAAGGGTGGGGGGAGGAAAAGAAAAAAAAAATGGAAAATAATGAAATAATAATAATAATAGCAATAATAATGCAATAATAATAATAATAATAATAATAATAATAATAATAATAATAATAATAATAATAAAGAGATTAGCATAGTTTTCCTAGGATAGGACTTATTTTGATTTGAAATAATTGCCAACCTTATGAAGTTAAAACAAAAACAACAAAAAAAAAAAAAGAAAAAGTGAAGAGAAGAAAATAAGAAGGATGAGTTCAAGCCCAAGCCCATTTCCCATCCAAGCCCAATTTGGCCAAGGGCAAGAAGGCTTTGGCCCAAAGTCCATTTCATCTTATAGCTCAACTAAGGCCAATGCCAAATAGGCCTAGGCCAAGACCACTTCAATTTAGGGCACATTTCCATCCCAAGTCCATAGCCACCTAGAAGCCTAGCTTAGGCTAAAGCGAAATAGGCGTAAGCCCAAGCCCATTCTCTCCCAGTATCCAACAAAGCCAAAGCCTAGGATCAAATCCATTGCAACCTAGAAGGTTACCTTAGGCCCAAGCCAATTCCAACTTAAAATCAAGCCGCAACTTAGTTCAGCCCATGGCCTAGCCTGGGTCATAGCCCAGGCTGCCCAAGCCATAGTCCAGCCGTAGCCCAGGCCTCCTAGGCCACAGCCTAGTCAGCTCAGGCCGCCCAGGCCATAGTCCAGCCATAGCCTAGGC
Organism: Nelumbo lutea; assembly: GCF_056320005.1. NCBI lineage: Eukaryota > Viridiplantae > Streptophyta > Magnoliopsida > Proteales > Nelumbonaceae > Nelumbo > Nelumbo lutea. The sequence goes on along the minus strand of NC_142690.1, from coordinate 34,538,357 downwards.
CTCTTGGGCCATAGTCCAGTAATAAACTAAGCTATGCTTCCATAGCCACACCCCAAGCCATAGTCCAGTAATAAACTAAGCTATGCTTCCATAGCCACACCCCAAGCCATAGTCCAGTAATAAACTAAGCTATGCTTCCATAGCCACACCCCAAGCCATAGTCTAGCATCACCCAGTCCTTGACTTTGACCCGGACCAGAACCATGACCCTAACCCAGTCCATAACTTTGACGAATGATTCATGACCTATGACCCATATCACTGACCCATGATCCATGACCTATGAACCATGACTCATGACCCATACCCTTGATCTATGATCCATAACCCATATCCATTACCCACGACCTATATACATGACCTATGACCTTGATCCAAATTTGAACAATGCCCAAACCAACCTACCTAGGCCCACCTCAACCCAACCCTTCTACCTCTAATAATAAACATTAAGGTGTTTGATATTTATAGGACATGTTGATTGTTTTTTCTATGATTTGACATGATTATGTTTGTATTTTTTTACCCTTTATTGCTTGTTGCACATCTACATTCATTGCACATCATCTTAGAATTCTAGGAACCTATTGTCCTATAAGCGAGGGCCGGTACACAAAGGATATTAGGACCTTACACCCAATGATTCTTGTGAAGAGCTTCCAAACAGTCACCAAACTAAGAGGCCCATTGGTCCAATGGGTAGAGGTTTGAAGACTGCCAACCTTGTTGCAACCTTCAGTTTATGTGTCAAACTAACCTTCATGCATTGTATATTGTGTATCGGTTTAAGTCACTAGAGAGTCATCCATCTTTGTTTTGTTGATTGTTCCTTTGCATTTTTTATTTTTATTTTTTTTATTTTTTAGAAAGGCCCAAATTAAAATAAAAGTTCAAAATTAAACAAAAAGAAAGGAAGAAAAGAAAGTAAAATAAATTCCCATCTTCCAAGTCTTGCTTTCACTCAACCCTAGTTGGCCTTAGGAACCACAATCAATCCATGATGAAGAGCCAAACCTAGATCTAATTCAAACCTAGACCCAAACCCAGATTTAAACCCAAATCTAGATCTAAACCCATATTCAGATCCTACATCCACATCCACACCCAGATCCAGATCCTAAATCCATGACCCAAACTTAGATCCATATCCAGTTCCATACCTAGACCCAGATTAAAATCCAAATCTAGATCCAAACCTGAAACCTTAATCCTAGATCCAAACCGAGATTTAGATCTTGGCCCATGGACTAGATTTAGATCCATATTCAATTCCATGTCCAAACCAAGATATTGGTCTTAGATCCAAGCCTAGATTTGAATTCTAACTTATCATCTAGATCCTATGCCCATATCCTAAATCCAAGACTCAGATGTAAACCTAGATCCAAATGCCAACCCGGGTTAAATCTTAGATCCAAACCTAGATCCATATCCCAGATGCCTATATTCCAAATCCAAACCCAGACCCAAATCCAAAGCCTAAATCCATATCTTAGATGCCTATATAGATCCAAACCCAAACTTGGATCCAAATCCATACCCATAACTAGACCTAGATCCAAGATCCATGACCTAAAATCTTAAATCCAGAACCTAAGCCAAATCTATGACCCTCATATAGACTCAGTACCAAACCATGATCCAAACCTAAACCACCAAGTCCAAACCTAGACCCAAATCCAACTTATGATACAAACCTAGACCCAAACATAGTCTATAACCCATCATGACCAAGCTATCCCCTTTTTCGAAGTCCAAATAGCTCAACCCTTAACCTAATCATCTCCAATAGCTCACCTAGCCCATATCCCTCCAAGTCCTGAATTAACCTTTGCAAAGCCCACAAGGACCAACCTCAATCAAGCATCCCACATCATAGGGAACCAAATCCTATCCATATAACCCATCAGTAACATCAATAAACTTAACCTCGATTAGCACATCATAATCCTCTAGAACCTACCCAACACACTTAGTACCAGTGGAGCCTGAACCAATTTAACAATTTGCACATCATTGAAACCTAATCTACTCAACCCTATTAAGTCCATTAGAATTCAATTGAGTCAACCCAATCAAACCAACTATAGCCCGAAACCAAGTCCAACCAATCTACCTGAACCCTTAAAGATAAACCAAATTGACCCAAGCCGAGCCTATTTAACCCACTTGAACCTGACTTAACCTACTTTCTCAACAACCACCAATTCAGGTTCATCACTCTAAATGAAACCTAGTTTTCGTAAGTTAGTTAGAACTCACTCCACCTAAGTTCAGCCCACTTAAATGGTTTCACTTCATCTAGACTTTATACAACATAGAGCCAACCTCAAACAGCCCTATTCACCCTTAACCTAAAACCTACCTTTTAGACACTTCCTTACACCTAGACCCGGGGTGCATGCAAGACCCTTTAAAAAAATATATGAAAAAAACAAAAAAAAAGAGAAATAATTAAAATAATATAAAATAAATAAAAATGGGCAAGAGAAAGGGATCAAATAACAAAAAGCAGTAAGTAATAGAGAGAAATAAAAGAAATGAGCCTTTATTTACATTCTTAATCCTCAACATCTTCAAAGGTGGAAAAGTCTCTAAAAGAATCAATCAAAAGTAGTTATCAATTATTCGCAATTATAGAAATGCTTAGAATTACTACTGTCTGATCCCCTTCAAAGGGGTACATAGGCAACCCAAGTAGTGGAACTTATGTCTAACTTGGATTAGAAAAAAAAAAAAGAAAAAAGAGTTCATCATTTCTATGATTGTTCCTTCATTTGGTGTCTCTTCTCTCTTGGCTTCGATACTTATTCATAACAAGGTGGTAGGTTTAATTAGGCTATGTTGACCCTAGAGAAACAAGAGTGTCTATCTCCTTTCATGATGGTTGTACAATTAAAGACCTAGCTAGACCATGGATTTGTGATAAGTCCCAGGGGTATGTCTTTGCAAAAGGTTTGTTGTATCATGGATTTACATGCAGAAATTTTTCAATATGAAGGGGGTAACCTTGTTATGTTGAAATTGTCATTGAAAGCATCAAACCTCTACCAAGATCAACTTCAAATAACCCAAACTAGGGTATCCACAAATCTAAGTCTATTGAAAGAAAATCCATTCTAAGCTAGCTTAGAGTGAGGCATTGTTAAACTTGGTACCATGCCAATCGATCAAAGAAAGGACTAGAGGCCACCCCTGGCTATTAAATCTCTCAATTATCCCTATTATCTTCATTCTTGTCCTTAATTAGTCCATTGAGATAATCAATTAGACATTTCCTTTGGTAAACTAGCCTAAATTCCTTAAGATGCACTCTCCAATGGCCAAGAAAATAATTCAAAAATAAAAAAAAGGGAGAGAGAGAGAAGCTCTTAAAGTCAATCTACCACCAAGCAAGTACGTGGCAAGGCATGCTCAACATGAATTTCTTTTATATGGATCATTCAATCGGTAATGAAATGAAGAGGTGCCATCCTTGGCTGTTTTCCTCGCCTAATAACTCCACTTCAAAACTTGCAAAGTATTTCCACTAGCTCCCTTTTTGAGCCTTCCATGTTACCCTTCTTTTACCAAGCAACTTGAAGCAAGTGGGTGTCGAAAACTGGGGTATCCATCCAGTTGAAATAGAAAAATAGAAAAAAAGAAGAAAATTTTGGAAAGTATCCTTTTGGAAAGGTGGGATTAATCAAAGGAACTAGAGTATAGCTCACAGAAGCAAAGGGATTAATCAAAGAGGATTTAAAAGAAAAAGCAGTTAAAAAAAATAGAAAAAACAACTGGAGTAGCTATGATGGTCTCACAAGCCCTCATTAGTGGCATCAATTCATTGGCTTCAACTTCCTTACCCTCATATACATTTTGTCTTAATTCAATGTCCTCCCTGATCAATAAGAAAGTGTGACACATATCGATGAAAGACATGGAGAACATATTCCACGACTAAGGCTACATAAAGGAGATAAAAAAGAAAAGAGAAAGAAAGAGTGCTTGTTCCCACAATATCCTAGCTATCAATTCAATCATAGGATACTTATGTAGATTATTTACCCTTCATTTCTGAACCTCATCCTAAGACACGTTTCGTTCCATTCAATAAGTCCTTGATTATTAAGAAATCGACATTTAGTACAGGACAAACCTTTTTGGTGAACAACGAATGAACCCAATTGGAAAAGTATATAAAAAACTTTGATTCCCCTACTTAGGTTTAACATGCGACCATTTCCATTAACCATGTTAGTTTACCAACCCAAATTGGGGTATCCCTTCATCAAAGTATCACTTTCATTAGCTACGCTCATTTCCCTTTCGATGGTCATGATTGTGCTACGCCACCATACCTGTCCCCCAATCAGACTTCATCACATGAAACAAAACCTTTGAGCATCCAATCACACCAAATTTTGGACCTAAATTCCTTGATTATGTCGTTCATCCATCAAAGATTCTATATCGATGCATCTAGTAGTATGACATTTCTCGAACCTAAAACCTAGGATCCACATGTCCCTGACATAATCAAACCTTCCCAATAGGCAATAGCTTTGTAATTCAACTCCCTACTTCTTTACCAAAATCCCCCTATTTACCTATCTATCAAGCCAAGACTTTATTCTAAGCCTTTTCATTGGCCAAAATACCCGTAAACTAGATTCCTATTATTGTAGCACTTCTAGAGCCATTAGATACTTCCATTAGACTTGGGATTGAGATCATCTTAATAGAAAATGATATAGAGTGTGAGGAGGTTCCTGAATAGCCTTTGGTATTTCAAAATTGGATGACTGGTTGCATGGCTTATATAGTTGACTGACTAGTGACTACGTATATATATAATTGATTATTATTGTTCTAAGTAGTCGAGTAACTGATTTTAGTAGTCAACCACTTGAGATAGTTTATTGACTGTCTTTTATAGTAGACAAAGGGATTTGATTTGTTTTGGGCTTAAATAGTGCAATGACTTCCATTCTAATTATTGATTTGAAGATTAACATCTAGTCACTAATGGACGGGCTTCATAGTCCACAACATAATCTAATGGGTTTATGATTGGTTAGGGATTACATTGGCATTAGTCTTCCTAACATTTTCTTAAAATTAAACCAACCCAATTGACTATAAACATGTTTAAGCTTCTTTGAATTTGTCTAATAGGTTCCTTTGTGGACTTCTTATCCTAATGGGCTCTACTATATATCATGGTTTTCAAAACCAGACCGGACTGGACCAGACGGTCGGATCAGAAAAATTGGGAGATCGGTTCCGTTTCCCCCCAAAACCGGTTTTTCTAAAAGAAAAACTTTGATTTTGGTCAGAAAATCGCTGAATCAAGAGGTTAACCATTCAAACCGTTTGAACGGTTTTGACTTTTTTTTAAATTTTTATTTTTTTTGTTAGAACAGGCTCAAACGGTCGGACCGTTTTAGGGTAACCTTAATGTGAGCACTTTCCCTTGCTAGTGGAGGGCCATTGCTTGTTGAATCGTCGGTTGATGCAGTCTCGTACTCTTCTTTCAGCATGCCCTTACTTATAGCTCTGTCGATCATTTACAATGAATTCTTTTACATATACTTTCTCTTTTCGTTGAGTTTCAGGATAGAAAGGATTAGTTTCCTTCGGTCAAATTTTTGAAATTGGGCCATCACAATGATCATCATATAATTTTGTAATAGAGGTCTCTTCCTTATTTTCCTTATGCTAGTTGTGTGTGGAACATCAATGAGTGAATCCTGATTGGTTTGATCCTCTTTCATACATACAAACTCAGCAACCATTTCATATGAAATCCCTTCATGCAAGAACTATAATCTTTGCTAAATTTCATAGGTTGATGTTTGAGAAGTGATGTTACCAATCTCTTCTTAGCACAAACCTCTCTTTAGGAGGCTTATGTCTTTACTATTTGCCTTTTCTCCAATAGATAGCCCTTTCTCTATAGTTTTTCCTAGAGATTGTGGTCTAGGGAGATGAGGTAGGTTCTAATCCTACCTTTCCAGTGGATAAAATTAGTACCATTAAACACAGGAGGTAGGAAAGTAAAGTATCCCTAGGCAAATGGAGCACTAGCTTGGGTAGACATTATTCACCAAGCTACTAAGCTTATGTATAGGTGAACCTAATCTGATACCACTTGCTAAATTTGGACCGGTGGCCTTACCCAATAGGTGAGTTAATTGGGTAAAGCTTTAAAAATTTCAATTCAAATATGAATTCTTTAACTCTTACCAAGTCAAGCTCAAAACCCTTCCCCTAAAATTGAATCTAAGCCTTCATAACAATATGAATCAAGACGCAATGGATATAGGGCTTAATGATTTTAGTTTAACAGTTAAATAAGATGTTACTCATTGATTAACACAATTGTTGAATAAGAGTTGTAATTACAAAACAAATGATCAATATGATAGCAGGAGCTGTAGGGGTTAGAAATCAACAAATATAAACAATAATAACAAGGACTACTAACAAGATAATATCAACAAAAAAATAAATAGAACATTTGAAGTCTGTAAACTGCTATCAAGTTAATCATTCTATGGTTATCAAATATATATAACATTAAAAGTAAATAACTATAGAAAGTAAATGGGCAATGTAAATAAACAACAAAAGTAAATGGCAGCTGCACCTAGTGGTGTGTGCCTGAAAAATAGCTGGAGAGAGAGGACTAGCCACAAATAGTAGTGGAGAGAAGGACTTGCTACAATATGATAGTTGAGACAAAGACTAGTTATCCCAATATAATCAACTTGAGATTCAAGCACTTGGTAGTTGCTATCCAAATCTCAAGGATAGATATAATTGAATAATGAATAAACAGTAAATAAAATCAATTGTAAAATGATTAGCAGTTGGTAGATGTTAGAAAATGAAGCCCAAATTGTTGAACTAGAGAGCTAGTGTAGTCAATAAAGTTAGTAGCCCAATAACTGAACCAAAAATTTTGGTTTCAGTGTTTTTCCCGTTCAGTTATTTCAGTTTTTGGCTAATTCATTTTGGTTATTTTGGTTTTGGAATATTTCAGTTTTGGTTTTGGTTTTGGCTTTTAGAATTAAAATTTCAGTTAACCGAGAAAAACCAAATTATTTGAACCTTTCTATATGACATGTAAGGATCAAAATTTAGTCACGTATTGGCCGATATGTATCATATCGGAGCCTTCGCAGTATGCCCCTACAGGGGGTGTTTCGGGTTGGTAGTGGTTTAGAGGGTAGGCCGGCCTTAAACCGGCCCCTCTAAACCAATTTCAAAAATTAAAAAAAAAACATAAAAAATATTATTGATACACCAATAGGGCATATCGACCTGTATCAATATTTTGAACCTCGATTATATGTAATATATAATATATAATATATAACATATAGTATTTAGTATATAATATAATGAAAATTGATTTCATAATATATATTCTTGAAATTCAGTTTTAACCAAAAACCAATACAAAAATTTTGGTTTCGATTATTTTGGTTATTCTACAAGTCAGTATCAGTTTGGTTTTCATTTTTTTAATTTAGTTTTTAAAATTTTGGTTTATTTGGTTTAGTTTTTAACAGGAAAAACCGAATGCTCAACCCTACATAGTAGTATGGTTCATCCCTTGTTGACAACCTCAAACTTGGTATTGCGGTATGTAAAAGACCTATAAGACAAATGCGTCTACTATTCTTCACCTTTCCTACACCAAGAAAAACATTGCTTTGTTCAAGGATTTTAGTCAAGGGGGATGTCCTCTCCTAGCCTCTATTGGAGTTTCTAACCCCAAGCAGTCTCTCAGAAATGTTCTTATAACTGTAGAAAAAGATAAATGAGGGCACAACCAAAATTGTGATGGCGGGAATGATGGTTACTCTCTTCCAATTTCTAGTGACCTTGTGCAACTATTGCAGGATCTAAGTAGTAGTCATGCATCCATCATGACACAAGCTCCCATAGCAAGGGAACGGTATCACTATCTTCATTGGTGGCTTGCCGTAGAAGCATGAACTTGAGTGCGAGGACTACCTTTTTGAAACAACCAAGCGAACTATGCTGCATTATATGGAATTTAGCCAATTTGCACCGAGAGTGGTCACTTGGGTTGAAGATGTAATGAAAGGATGATTTTTCAAGGGAAATCGAGGCAAAGGAGGGCTCCACCCACTGAAATGGAAGGGGAAAAGAACAAGGATCTATAAAAATAGAGGGTGAGTAGAGGTGGATTTCAAGTGATAAGGTGAGATGGGTCGAATTTGAAATAATAAAAGCAGAACAAGATTTTTTAGAATGGTTTGAATGGTGCCTTTGCCAGAACCATGATCAATATTTATAGTTGAGTCAGAAGACTCCAAGTACAACACTAACTAGTATGGATTACAACAGGAGAGATTGGAGGATAATGATTATCTAACTAGTTTATCTAGAGAAGAGTAATCCTAGATAAACTATAACTGAGATTAACCAGTTTGAGTGGAGTCTTGATATCTATCTGATGATGTGGTAACTTCTGGTGACATGTCACCATTATCCTTAATACGCCCCCTCAAGCTAATGGGCATAGGAAGCACATGCAGCTTGCCTACTATTGGTGTGAACTATGGAGATGATAGAGGCTTGGTGATGATGTCAGTGAGGTAGTCAAGAGAAGGAATATGTTATATTTGAAGTGAATGCTTAAGAAGAAGATCTCAGAGAAAGTGGAAGTCGACTTCAATATGGTGGGTGTGAGCATGAAAAATTAGATGAACAACAAGATATGAAGCACCCACATTAACACAATGAAGGGTTGGAGCTAGTACAAGATCCTTGAGTTTGAAGGTATGGGCCAAGCTATGAACAAGATACTGAATGAGAGATGGGGAAGTCCCAATGAGCAGCACGTCATCCACATATAATAACAAATAAACATGATGATCTCGTCTAGAGTAAATAAACAATGATGGATTGCAACAAGAAGCACGCAAACCCAACTCAGTAAGTTTAGTGCTAAGCTGAGAGAACCATGCTTCGTGGAGCCTGTCGAAGCCCATAAAGGGCTTTGGATAATTTGCAAACATGAGAGAGACGATCAGCATCCTCAAAACCCTTTAGCTGTTGCATGCAAATATTCTCAATGACAAGCCCATTGATAAAGGCATTGTCAAAATCCAGTTGGCGAATATCCCACCATTGAGAGATCGCAAGGGACAAGATAGTGCGTATGGTGGCTGGTTTAACAACAGGGTTGGAAGTGTTAGAAAAATCAACCCTTGGTATCTGGGTGAAACCCTGAGCTACCAAGCGGTTTTTACTGTGATCCATAGATCCATCTGATTTTTGTTTAATTTTATATACCCACTTAGAACCAACCACATTCATGGAGGGTTGATGTGGTATAAGCTTCCATGTCCCATTTTCTACTAGAGTACCAAACTCTGTTGCCATGGCATCACGCCAATGTTTATATTTGGAAGCTTGTAGTAAGAAGTGGGTTCAAATTCGGTAGTCGCGACTATAGAGTTAAAACAAAGAGGTACATGATACCGAGTAGCAATAGAAGCAAATGGAGAAGAAGTTGAGCTCATGGAACGAGTCACTATACAATGGGTGTGAGCTAGAGGAACAAGAATTGATTGAGTGGTATCCAAGATCTCTTGAACTAGTCGAGTGCGCTGGAGAACTCAAGGTGAAGAGCCCGAGCTAACCGGGCTGGGATTAGAAGCCATAGAAGCAAACCCAAAAGCAGATAAAGTAGGTGACGTCAAATGTGAGGGAGAGTGCGGGATTGCAACTAGTGGAGTTGTTGGACTCTATACCATAACCGTATAAATTGGAAGAAGTGAAACTCCGTCGGTGCTAGATATTGGATATGATGTCGGCGATGGTACACCTGGAAAGTATTGCTTGTCGAAGACAACATGGTGACTGATATACATGCAACTAGTTTTCACATCATAGCAGTGATAACCTTTGTATGAGAAACTATAACCCAAGAAGATGCAAAGAGAGGATCTGAATTCCATATTGTAACGATTTTATGGTCATAGAAAATGATAGCAAGCGCAGCCGAAAGTGCAAAGTAGAGAGTAATCTGGTGGCTGGTGAAAGAGAGTTTCATATGGAGACTTGCCATTGAGTGTTGGTGTGGGGAGGTGATTGATAAAAAATATTGTAGTTTCAGCAGCACTGGACCAAAAAATCTGAGGGAGAGAGGAGGATGCCAATAGAGTGAGGGTGGACTCTATCACGTGTCGATGCTTGCATCAACAATACCATTCTATTCATGAGTGTATGGGTAGGAAAGCCGATGTCTAATGCCTTGTGAGTCGAGATATTGTGTGAGCTGTCGGTATTCTCTTCCCCAATCAGATTGAAAAAGTTTAATTTTTACATCAAATAAATTTTCAACATGCCTTTTAAACTTAAGAAAAATGTCAAATACATCAAATTTTTTTTGTGCATGGGAAAAATCCAAGAAAATTTTGAAAAGGCATCTACAAATAAAACATAATATCTAAAGCCACTACTAGAACTAGAAGCAATTGGGGCAGGTCATACATCAAAATAAACTAACTCTAATGGATGACTATAAGAAGTAGAAGGTACTAAAAGTGAAAAATGATGACTTTTGCCTAACTAACATGCACTGCACTTGTGAACTAAAAAATCCACTATACGAAAGACCAAACAATGAAAGAACATTTTGAACAATTCTGGTAGAAACATGCCCAAGTCGATGATGCCAAACTTGAACTGAGGCTTTTTCTCCAACAAATGCAATAGCACTACTAGGTGAAGAAGATGGATCAATTGTTGCTGAAGTAGGAAACTGAAAGAATCCACCTTTATTGGGTCCTTAAAGTAGTACTATCCCCGTATGGTCCTTCAAAAGAAAATAAGATGGATGAAATTCAAAAATAAAATTGTTATCATTAGCAAATTTGTTGATTGATAGAAGATTTTTTTTTTGCATTTTATGGAACATCATAAATATCTTGCAAATGAAATTAGTGGTCACCATGAAAAATGACAGAAGGACCAATGTTTTTAATTTGTAAACATGTGTCATTACCAATTTTCACCTAATCAGACCCAACATAGTTTGATCGAATTTGAAGGTTATCGAGTTTGTGGGTAGGAGATCTAAACTCTAAGATTTTACAAGTGTTAGCATGGAAATGAAGCAAAAATGTATCATTTCAAAATTTCTCCATCATTGGCATCAATATTTGATTATGGGGTTGCAAGAAAGTGGTTGCACCAGATGCAAACTAATATTCATAGCTATAATTTATTTTTGCAGGTGAAATTGGTGGTGAGAAATAACAGAAGAACCAATATTTTTAATTTGCAAATCTGCGCCATTACCAATTTTCACATGATCAATCCCATCATAGTTTGATTGAATCTGAAGGTTATCAAGTTTGTGGGTAGGAAATCCAAACTTTGAAATTTTACCAAGTGTTAGCATGGAAATGAAGCAAAAATGTATCATTTGAAAATTTCTCCATCATTGGCATCAATATTTTATTACGGGGTTGCAAGAAAGTGGTCACACCAATGCAAACTAATATTCATAGCTACAATTTATTTTTGCTAGCTAAGAAAGATAATTTCTTTAGAGAGGCAATGGCATTTCATGCCAGAAACCCAATATAGGCATTTTGACATGAAACTTGTTTGGTACATACTTAGCTAACTACACTAAAACAAGTATTTTGAGCAGTATTATATTTGGTATTAGCATTGCCCCATCATTAAGACTTTGAGAGCCAAAAAAATTGGTGCAAAAACATGGGCCTCATCATTAAATGCCTTGAATTTTCAATCAAATAGACAAAAGAGTACAAATTTGTATCCAAAAAATTGGTATATTCTTCTCACGACACAAATATATCAGAAAAAAAAACATTTTTGACATCTTAATCATTATGTTTTTTGTATGATAACCAAATGATCGCAAAGAGCGAACCGAGGTACAAGTCAGCTTTTGTATTGCAAACAAACTCAACCTAAAGTGAAAAACCAAGAGGCCCTTAGGCTATGTTTGGTTTGAAGGAAAAGGTAGGGAAACCTATAAAAGGTTTGTAAAGGTTTCCCTATCTTTCCCTTCCTTTCCCTACTTTTCCTTCAAACCAAACATAGAGATTAAAACACAAAATCTGCCCTTATTTTTCTCAAAAGTCTCCTCCCTTCTTGCCACAACATGAGAGAATCAGGTTGAAAGTGTGATAGTTATATTTTTTGAAAATCCGTAATATACCCTTGTATGGTTGAAAGCGCCCTATTCGGTTTGGGTAGATCATGTCAATGAAAGAAATTAAAGGAGCAGACTGTTAACAAAGGCAATTGAAAAAACAAAGAACCCAGGATAAGAGAAATACGTTTTTCTCACTATATTTATTCAGAAGTCTTGAACCTAATAAATAGACAAATTCATAACAGAAAATGCATGTAAATAGGACTCCAAACAAATCACGTTCTATTTGCACAATTACATTAACTATGGACTCTGAACAAACTCATTATTCAAGTACTATAATAATCTCCTAAAGACTAGGACTCATTGACTGAGACTACAACTAGAAACATAAACGTGCAGAAAACAATTATCTTAACAATCCCTCCCTTAAACTGAACACTGCAGTGCTTCAATTTACTTGTGCAGCAGCAGCATTAGCATTCTTCAAAGTGCAAACACCCATCAACCTTCTCAAAGTTTGGAAGGGAGAGATTTTGAGAGGCTTAGTAAATATATCAGCCAACTGTTCCTCACTTTTGCAATACTTCAGATCAATGGTGCCATCACTGCTGAGATCTCTTAGAAAATAGTATTTCACATTTATATGCTTGCTTCTTCCATGTAACACAGGATTTTTGGACAATTTGATGGCTGAATTGTTGTCACAAAAAATTGTAGTAGCATCTGGTTGCTTGAATTTCAACTCTTCAAGAATTCTCCTCAGACAAATCGCTTGACAAGCACAAGATGTTGCAACAACAAATTCAGTTTCTGTGCTTGACAAGGTGACAATCGATTGCTTCTTGGATGACTATGAAATAGCACCTATCCCAAACATAAAAAAGTAACCCGAAGTACTCTTCCTATCATCTTGGTCCCCTACATAATCGCTGTTAGTAAATCCTAGCAAATTAGACTTTGCACCCATTTTGTAAAACAACCCAAATTCCCTAGTTCCTTGCAAGTAACAAAGGATTCTTTTAGCTGCCAACAAATGCAATTCTATAGGTTTCTCCATATATTTACTGATTATGCTTACATAATACATTATGTCTGGTCTTGTTATAGTTAGATACATCAAACTGCCCACAATTTGTTTGTAAAGTTTGCTGTCAACCTTCTTCCCTTCATGATCTTGGTGCAGTTTCAAGCCAACATCAAATGGAGTTTTTACAGGATTACAATCTTTCATCTCAAACCTGTCCAGAATTTCTCCCACATATTTCTTCTGAGAAATAAATATCCCATCACATGATTACACTACTTCTATTCCAAGAAAGTAATGCATCATACCAAGATCAGACATTTCATACTCGTTCATCATAGATTTCTTAAATTCTTCAAACATGGCATCACAATTTACAGTAAAAATAAGGTCATCAACATACAAACAAACAATGAGCATTTTCCCTTTATCTCCAATCTTCACAAAAAGTGTATGCTCGTAAGGACATTTTCTAAAACCAACTTTAATAAAATAAGATTCAATGCGACTATACCAAGCCCGTGGGGCTTGTTTTAGCCCATAAAGAGCTTTCTTCAATTTGTAAACTTTATGCTCATTTCCAATCTTGACATAACCAGGGGGTTGTTCAATAAATACATACTCCTTCAAGTACCCATGCAAGAATGCTGATTTGACATCTAGCTGAAAAATAGGCCAAGAATTATGTGCCACCAAAGCAACCACCAATCTAATTGTGTCATGTCTTGCAGCGGGAGAAAAAACTTCTGTATAGTCAATCCCATATTGCTGCTTGTATCCCTTGGCAACCAAGCGTGCCTTGTACTTGTCAATTTTACCATTTTCTTTCAGCTTTGTTTTGTAGACCCACTTTACACCAATGGTTTTGTGTCCTTTTGGACGGTCAGATAGTTCCCACGTATCATTTCTTTCAATGGCATCAATTTCATCATCCATCGCTTTTCACCATTTTGCTTATTTAACAGCACTCTCAAAAGTTGTAGGATCACAATCTGAAAATAAAGCAAAGTGAGTAATTGGTTCTTGAATTCCAGTTATCTCATAATCTTCCATCCAAGCAGGCCTTCTTCTAACACGACAAAGAGTTTGAGCTTCTTCTTCATTGACTTCAGTGTCTGTTTGTGAAGTTTCAGTGGTTGTTGGGGCTGTACTTGATGAATTTTCATGCATACAAGGTGCTGAAATTTCTTCCTGTTCATCATTGTTGTCGTAAAGGACTTGGGTAGGTTGCTGCCTATTCCAATCCCAAGTGTTCGTTTCATCAAAAACAACATCCTGGCTGGTCACAATTTTCTTTGGCAGTGGATTGAATAATTTATATGCCTTGGATGCTTCACTCACACCAAGAAAGACACATTTTTCAGCCTTTTTAGCAAGTTTCTTCATTTTCTCATCCGGGACAAGCATAAGCGATGCATCCAAAGATTCTAAAGTGATTCACAGCTGATTTTCTCCTACTCCAAGCCTCTTCTGGTGTCATATTTTGAACAGCAAAAGTTTGACTTCTGTTCAAAACATAAATGCTCCAGTTTACTGTTTCTGGCCAAAAAGTCTTTAGAACTCTTCCTCTTGCCAATAAGCTTCTCACCATGTTGAGAATGGTTCTATTTTTCCTCTCTGATACACCATTTTGTTGTGGTGTATACGCAGTTGTAAGCTCTCTTCGAATGCCATGTTCTGAACAAAAAACTTCAAATTCTTTTGAGCAATATTCACCACCACGATCTGTACGAAGGCTCTTAATGGTCTTTCCTACTTCATTTTCCACACGAGCTTTGAAGTTTTTAAATGTAGATAAAGCTTCTGATTTTTCCTGTAAAAAATAAACCCAAGTTTTTCTTGAAAAGTCATCAATAAAGGTAATAAAATATCTTTTACCTCCATTAGAAGATGGGTTTATTGGTCCACAAATGTCCGAGTGTACTAGCTCCAAAACATCCTTTGCTCTCCATGACTTTCCTCTGGGAAATTGAGAACGATGTTATTTGCTAACAACACATTCTTCACAGACTTGGGAAGGGGCAGTAATTTCTTGAAGGCTTGTGACCATGTTCTTCAGTTGAAGGGTCTTCAATCCACCAAAGCTCAAGTGACCATAACGAAAATGCCACAACCATGAAGGATCTTTTATTTCACCCATCAAACAAGATTGAATACTTTCAATCTTTAATGGAAACAATCTGTTTGAACTCATTTGAACAACTGCAATAGCACCTCTAACATGATCATAAATTTCACAAAGACCCTTTTTAATAGTGATAACATAGCCCTTTTCTTGTAACTGACCAACACTCATTAAGTTACTTTTCAGGTCAGGAACATACAACACATTAGAGATTGTTTCCACAAGACTATTCTTGGTTCTTATCTTAATATCACCTTTTCCCATCACTTTCACAGTAGAACTATCACCAAAACTTACAGTAGAATGAAAATCTTCATTTAAATAAGAAAATGAAAACTTACTTCCACTCATGTGGTTACTGCATCCTGTATCCACGTACCAGATTTTTGACTCGGGTTCCTTTCCGTCTTGAACATCCATCAACAGTGTTTCTGCCTCCTTTTTCTTAATAAAATTTGAAGTCTCTTCTTTTTCTTTGTCATTAGGCAGCTTAGTGTAACATTCAGAATGATAATGACCGAATTTATGACATCGAAAACACTCTATTTTGGATTTGGCAGATTGTTGATCCCGTCCTCTGCCTCTACCTTGAGAGTGATCATCACTGCCACCCCTTCCTCTGCCTCTACTTCTACCTCTAGAATTTGAGGAAGAAATAGGGGTAGAAGTCTTTAAAGCTTGCTCCTCTATAGTTGAATCTCGATTCATGTTCTGTTCATGGACCAGCAGAGAACTTTGGAGTTCATCAAGGGAGTGTGTGTCTACATCCTTGGATTCTTCAATTGAACAGACAACATAATTGAGCTGGGGTGCCATGGACCGCAATATCTTCTCAACAATGACAACATCCTTCTATCTTTTCACCATGGAACCGCATTTTATTTGCTACAGTCATGATCTTTGCAAAATAGCTGGTTACAGATTCACCATTCTTCATCTATAGAACCTCAAACTCCTTTCTCAAGGCCTAGAGCTGTGCATGCTTTGTTCTAGAAGAGCCTTGATATTTCTTCTTCATTGAATCCCAAATATCCTTGGAACTTTCTTTGCAAAGAATAGTTTCCAGGATAGATCGATCAATATAGCCTAGAATAAGTAATTTTTCGCCTTCAGATCTTTAAACTTTAGTCCCTCAAACTCCTTGTGTTGAGCGTCTATGAATTTCGCTCCAGCCGTAGGTGTTGCTACACCAGTTTCAACAACATGCCAGTACTCTTTAGACCGCAAGAAATTCTCTATCAGCATGCTCCAGTGATCATAATGGCCATCAAAACGTGGAATGGCTGGTTGAACAAAACTTTCAGAAGTCATTTTGAAAGGCTCTGATACCACTATCAATGAAAGAAATTAAAGGAGCATACTGTTAACAAAGGCAATTGAAAAAACAGAGAACCTAGGATAAGAGAAATACGTTTTTCTCACTATATTTATTCAGAAGTCTTGAACCTAATAAATAGACAAATTCATAACAGAAAATGCATGTAAATAGGACTCCAAACAAACCCACGTTCTATCTGCACAATTACATTAACTATGGACTCTGAACAAACTCATTATTCAAGTACTGTAACTAATCTCCTAAAGACTAGGACTCATTGACTGAGACTACAATTAGAAACATAAACGTGCAGAAAACAATTATCTTAACAGATCAAACATAGACTGGTCCTCGTACTTTTGTTGGTAATCTTCGGTGGAGGGAGGTTACTACCATGGTTCGCACTTGCATCGAGTGGAGAAGATAAAGTGATCTTGGCAAGGGGGTTTCTATTTATATCTTATATCTATCTGAGGTATCTCTTAGATCTCAAAGGGTTTTTGCATCTCTTAGATAAGGAACTCAGATCTGAGGGTTTGGTCTCTAGTGCAGAGGCAAACCCTCTATTCCTCCTCCATCGTCGCCCAAGGCCCTTTATTCCTCTTCTTCTCTTTCTTCTTCTTCCTCTTCTCTTTTTTTTTTGTCGAGAATTCATTGTTTACCATCATCTTGCTCAAAACAGAGGAGGAGGTGGCGGCGATCTCCTCACCCCCCCTCTGATCTCTCTCTCCCTCTCTCTCTTTCTTCTTCTTCTTCTTCTTCCCCCCATTTTTCTCTCTCCCTTTGTTTCATCACCACCGATGCAAGTTGCAGCGGCAGTAGATCTGAACCCAGACCTGTCTCACTCTCTTTCTCCCTCTCATTCTTTTTTTTTTTCTTCTTCCTCTTTTGCTTCTTCTCATTCCAATATGGTTTTGGGAATTGTTCATCTCGTCCTTGAAACTGAAATCAAGCGACAACGATGACAAACCTCCCAGATCACGATCTCTCTCTCCCTACCCTTCTTTGTTCCATTTTTCTTTATAATGTTCACTATCTTCTCGGTTGAGCGGCGGTGGTCCTTAGTTGATCTGTCTCTTCTCTCTTCGACAGTAGTGGCGGCAGTAGTGACAGTGACAACTCTTTCACCTCCAGCATCTCTTCTCCTCTCTATCTCTCTCTCTGTCTCTTTTCTTCTTCGATCTTCTTCTTCTCCCCTGCATTCTACCCGTCACTGCAAATCGAACCAATAGCGACGGGTTCAGCGAATTGCACGAGTTTAAGGGTAGTTTAGGCATTTTGTATGGGTTTTAACAGACTCTAACAATAAAACTAGAGCTAGTGAATTGTTAGAAGCAGCAAGGATAGTGTCAGTCAATTTTCAAACAGTAAGGAGGGTACACTTAGTTAGGGGTGGCAACGAGCTCGAGTTCGACCTTGAGCCCAACTCATTGGATCGATTAATAAACGAGCCAAGCTCAAGCCTACTAGAGCTCCGCTCGTGAGACTCACGAGTCGGCTCGAATATATATAATATATATAATATATATATATATATAATAAAACTATAGAAAATAACATATATAATAAAAATAGTATAATTATTAATTATTATAATTCTTAACTTTTAAATATAAAATAATTTTTTTATATATAGTTTTTATTTTTATAATAAAATATTTATAAAATATATAATAGATATTTTTATAAAATATAAAACAAGCCGAGCCGAGCCGAGCTCGAACTTATGAACTTTTGACTCGAACTGAGCTCGAGCTCAAGGTTCTGGGTCAAACCAGGCTCGAACTATTCGGCTCGTCTCTGCTCGAATCCACCCCAACATTACAATTAATTTATCCAAAAAAAATTACAATTAACTTATCATCAACCAAAAGAATGAATGAAAGATAATTAAATAATCCAGTATCCACCAATGCTAAGAACGAATCCCTTCTCAGTTCTCGCAGATTTCATTGTCACTGCAGGGAAATGAGGTTAGCTTGGGGCACTCAAACTTGTACAGGTATTTGAGTTCCGCAAACACTTGCAGCAATTCGACCTTCTCCATCTGGAACTTCTCCAGAAATTTTAGATGCAAAACTTGGACCTTCCATGTGAGACGCTGGGTATTGCCATGAGTCACCAGCCGTTCAAGCTTTCCTCCTCTGACGTACAGCTTCTTTAGGTTACTCAGTTCGCTGGGACTGAGCCAATCTGGTGGATTTTCCTCTGGTAGGCATCGAACGTCGAGTTTTTCAAGGTTCGAGGGAAATGAAAAAGACGGAATTGTTTTCGAAGCTCCCCATGTTATTGTTAGCGAACGAAGAGCTTCCAACCCGTTCAACTTAAATTCTCCTGTTTCAGTAGTTGCTCTGTTTTCTATGTTGATGTTCAGGCTCAGCTTCTTTAGTTTTTTCAATGTAACTAAATCGCTCAGTCTGCATACATCTTTGGTCTTGGAGTTACAGATTATAAATCCTTTCAGCACCTGCAACTCAGAGAGCGAGCTAAGACTCCTGGGGATGTACTCTAGCAAGAAACAATCAGACAGGTCCAAGTGAGTTAGGTTCTTCAGAGATGCTATCCCGGCCGGCAGTTCCTCCAGATTTTGACATGCTCGGAGATCCAGAATTTTGATATTGATGAGCCTGCCAATTGAAACTGGAAGCTTCGTTATTCCGTATATGCCCTGAAGACTCAGATAACTCAAATGCTTCATAGATCCCAAATCTTTCAGAAAAATTTCGTCCTCCACCTCAATGTGATGCTTCGGCCATCTCTGCCATTTACCCAGTTGAAGAACAACCAACTTCCTCATCATCGATAACCCATCACTCTTGCCATCCTT
The DNA here is from genome assembly GCF_056320005.1 of Nelumbo lutea. Classification (NCBI taxonomy): domain Eukaryota; kingdom Viridiplantae; phylum Streptophyta; class Magnoliopsida; order Proteales; family Nelumbonaceae; genus Nelumbo; species Nelumbo lutea. Next base: position 34,518,900 of record NC_142690.1, on the reverse strand, counting down.
TTTGAAATCAAGATACTGGGCATTCACATTAAACAGTGTCTGCAGGTCCTCGTGATAGAAATTTCGTAGATCTGGAGATCCTCTATTGGTTGTTACCAAGCATGCTCGACGAGAGAATTCATCTGCGCCATTTTCAGATCGGGAAAATTCAGCGGGAGATATGGGATTGCCGCTCGAATCGAAGTTAAAGAATCTCAATTCTTTAGCGACAGAAATCACCATACGTCGAATCCAAGGATGCATTCTGCAGCACTTTGCGGCTTTAGATCCTCTTTCGTAGACGGGCTCGATCAAGCCAACACTCATCAGCTTACGGAAGCATTGATTGCCCATCTCCTCGGCGGTATGGTTTGCGGTGGGAGTTACGAATCCCTCACCGATCCACCAGTATATCAAGGGCCTCTTCTTTATTACATAATTTTCTGGGAAGATGGAGAAGCAAAGCAAACAGAGCTTCTCCGCGAGTTCGAGATTGTCGTAACTCAGCTTAAGCTCGGTCATGCCCTGGCTCTTTAGAATCTCCTCTTCCATATGGAGATCTTTCCATTTTTGTGACGTTTCTCGAACAACAACGTCGGGATCTTCCTCCGGCTGCGACTGAGAAGAGGACGGGGAATTGTTGGAATCTATGTTATCTACGAGAGATGATACTCGCACTTTCATCCTGGCGATGCAATTGATGATATGTTGCAGGTTGGAAGGGATGCCATTAATTTGGTTAGCATCTTGATGGAAGAATCTTGATAAAGCATTCAAGTCTTCTAGGATGAGTTGCTCCCAGTTTTTGATTCCGAGTCTGGCGTAGTCTTGCATGGATTGCAGTTCTTTCTTCGCGAGGTTGAACAACCATTCCTGCATCTGAGATGAATTATTTGTTCTGCGATGCTTTAATTCCTCCAGTTGCCTCAGCAAATCCGGCAGAATATCTTCGGAGATTCTTCCGGTCACCGCGACTGAAGAAGAACCGGGAAGATTAGACATGTCAAAAACTTCCTATTGGAGAGGTGAAAAGTTGCGGCCTGTGCTCTTGATTTTCTTCTCGGAAGGACTCATAAAAACTCCGCAATGAACAGTTGACAGTAGTGGACAGTTCGGACAAGAAAAATGGAGACTTCAAATAAGACTTTGGGTTGGACAATTCAATTCATTCAAACTATTAATACTTTTCATTTGCACAAACACTCCCTCAACTTTTACTTTGTAACAAATACTCCCACCAGAATTATGCGTATAATTGTGGTGGTAAGGTGATCTGGGATGGTCTTCTTGCAGGACTTAGGTTAGGCTTTGTACTTTGTAGGTAGCGCAAGTTTTTTTGGACAAGAGTCCAGAGAAAAGGGGAAGAGGATTTTCGGATAGTGGATTCCTAAAGTTCTCTCTCTCCTTTTTGTAGTGGCAATCTCGAGGTTATATGGAGAAGAGCCCAAAAGAGGACTTTTCTATTTGAGGAAAGAAATCTTTGTCCATGCGTCAACCATTAGATGATTATCATTGAGGTTTTGCCACATGTCTAGTAAGATATGGATTCTTGCTATTTACATCCATCTATGGATTCTCTCGCGGCCTCATCATAACTTGCTGTGACTGGAAGGAGCATAAGTCGCTTGTGAACAAGTATCACTGGTTTTAGGCTTTATCAATTGTTCATCAAACATACTGCTATTTTATGCTCATCGTAGGGTACTGGTAGTGTATTAAGTCAAGTCCAGACTTGCAATATTGTTTTATGTCTATCACAGGTCTCAGGTAGTACTCTTTGCTCATCACAGGTCCCCAAAGAAATGCCCATTGCAAGTTTTAGATGGTCTTCTATGCTCATCACAAGTGCGTGAGCTTTACATTACTTTGACAAAGCATCATTGTGCTATTACTTTGACAGAGGTGAATCAGTTGCTTTGGAAATTTATGTAGTCTTTGTTTAAGGCTTCTATTGTAATTCTAGTAATAACAAGCTACGCGAGTTAAATTGGAAAAATAATCACATTCAATAATCACATTTATTTAAGCGATTTATATTTCAATTAGTTTTCTAAATGTAACATTGAAGTCCTTTCGGTTGCTCCAATAGATCCTTGCAAATTTCTGGGTAGACTCAATGTTCAAATGAAATGGTTAAGGTTTCTTTTGGAGAAAGGAGTGAATTTTTTGGGGAATTACAAAGACCCCCCTTGTACTATGGGGTTAGGGACAAAGTCCCCCAATACTTTTTTGTGACAAACACCCCCCTAAATTTTAGCCACAAAGACCCCCTTCCATTAGTGTTCCATCAGTTAATTTCAAAAAAAAAATATTCTCATCCAACTATGTATAGTTTTCTAAATGTTGAAACTACCATTTTTGTATTATTCATTGTCTTCTCCATTGAAGTTAATTGAAATGACTACGATAAAGAGAGTGGTTTTGAGACGTTAAAGAAAAACACACCTAGTCTATACTTGATCTGCTTGCGTTTTATGATGAAGAAGATGAAAAAAAAAAAAAAAAATGAATCAGAAGACTTAACCAAAGACAACATCAAGGCCATTATCATGTTATATGAAATGAAACTCAAAAAGAAGGAAAACGATTATTGACCCACCAGACCAGATTTATATATTTTACCATTTCTTCATCTCATTATCGATTATATCTCTGATTTTATAAAAAATTATTAATTTTCTTTACATAATAGGATGTGATGTTTGGTGGCGCGAAGATTGTTGCATTGGAAATCGAGTGGGTCATGGCTGAGATGACGAGAAGTCTAGAGGATCTAGAGAGAGTTCAACAAGAACTGTTGGATGCCGTGGGTTTGGAATGAAGAGTTCAGGATTCGATCTTGACAAGATAACTTTCCTTAGGTGTGTAATAAAAGAGAAACTCCGACTCCACCTGCCCATCCCACTCCTCCACGAGACGACAAAGGATGCTGAAGTTGCTGGCTACCTCATCTTGAAGCAAGCGTGGGTAGTAATTAACTCTTTGGTGATTGACCATATTAGGAGTAAGGTTGCTGCACCATAAAAGGTTGCCACATCATTAGATAATAACCAAGACTCCACTGGAGCCGGATAATCTCACTTCTAGTCGATCTAGGATAACCTCTCTCTAGATCGATTATTTTTATCCTCTCTATCTCTTTATCTTCTTCTTGTTGTAATCTATACAAGATAGTCTTGTACTTGGACTCTGCTTCTTAATGTTACATATTGAACAAGGTTCTGGTGATCAACACCACCGAACCATTTTTCAATTCATTCTTCTTTACTACTTTATTTCAAACTTGGTATCAAAGCCAATACCACCATGTCCTTGATCAATAGGTTAGCCAAAATAGAAGCCAACGGTCATGGATTGTTAGTCTTTGTTGTGACTCCACGAGCTGCAATGTCGATGCCAAACATTAAACACTACTTACCTATAAAGTTAAGCGACAACAATTATTTATTGTGGCTTGCGCAGCTTCTTCCTATTCTTAGAACTCACAAATTGATGGGAATGGTTGAAGGAAAAACTCCAACTCCTCCCAAAGAGATCAATGATCCAAAAGATCCATCAAGGAAGATCTTCGACCTAGCATATAATCACTAGTATCAGTTGGATCAACTAGTACTAAACTAGATAGTTTCATCACTCGTTGAAGGTGTTCTCAGCTAGGTCATAGGCATGTCTTCCTTAGTCGCAGTTTGGAGTGCATTAGAAGATCTAGAGTTCTCCAACTATGAAAACAACTTCAGAGTCTCAAGAAAGGTGCACTTTCTATTTTTGAGTATGTTTAAAATGCCAAAAGTATTGTTGATAATCTCTCGATTGTTGGTGATCCTATTTCAAAACAAGATCTTGTTTTGTATATTTTAATTGGACTTGGACCTAGAGTATGAATCAATTATTACTGCTATTACTAATTGATTTGATCTTGATAAGTTAAGAATTTTTTATACTATTGGTCAACTACTTAATCATGAGTCTTGGCTTCGAGAAAACAATCAACACTCTAAAGCTAATGACCATGCCTCTGCTAATATTGCTTCCTTTGGCAGCAAGAACAACTCACAACAGCCACACAACATTTCATAGCACGGCATAGGCTGAGGTGGTCGTGGTGGTTATACTAATGGTTTGGGTTGCAGTAGAAGACATAACAACATTGTCTGTCAATGTGCAACATCCCTGGCCATGGGATATGGAAGAGTAATCGTCGATTTGATCTCTCATTCCCTAGTGGTGATCGCCAAAATGCTACAAATCCCACCACTCCTAAACCAACCGCATTCCACACCGAAAACTCTTCACAGTTTGGTCCAGCATGGTGTCCTGACTCAAGAGCGATATCACATCACATTCGAGCTTGACAATCTCCATTGTCAATTAGTAAATTTTCCAAAGATAACAATTATTTTTGAGTTTCATTCATCCTTTTCCCTCTTGTTGCTCCGAGGACCCAGTAAAGTTAGACTTTATCAGTTTCCAACTTTAACAGGGATTGATCTGTCTTCATAATCGTCTATTAGTAATGCAGTTACATTCATTGGAGAGAAAGCCACAGTTCAAATCTGACATTCTACCAAAATTATTTAACATGCTATTTCACATTTTCGTCTTCAATACAATGATTCATTTGATTCAATAGTGTGTGGATCATGTCAACTTGGCAAAAGTCGTCGTTTACATCTTTCAACATCTTCTACTTATTATAATCATCCATTAGAGTTAGTTTGTTCTAATGTATGGGGAGCTGCCCCAGTATCTTCTAATGGTGGAGTTAAGTATTATATTTTATTTATAGATGCTTTTTCAAGTTGGCTTGGATTTTTTCTTGAGCCAAAAATATGATGTATTTCATATTTTTCTCAAATTTAAACATGTTAAAAATTTATTTGATGTAAAAATTAAGCTATTCCAGTCAAATTGGGGAGGAAAATTCAAATTGGATCATATCTATTGGATTTATACTAGATTCGAATCGAATTTAGATTGCAGTCAAATATTGAATAGTGTTAATGAGTTAAACCAAAAATGATCAAAATATCATATATTACTAGGAATGGCAACGGGGCAGGGATTACATTCCCCATCCCCGACCTTGACCCCCAAATCACCCCCCATCCCCATCCCCGATCCCCGTCGGGGAAAGGAATCCTCCTCTATCCCCGACCCCAATGGGGATGAATTCTCCATCGGAGACCCGAATCCCCAAGGGTCACTGCACTTTATATATTTGTATTTGTCAAGGATGAAAATTTCATCATATATCGGCCCATATCAGGGCCTTCCCGATACACCCCTACAAGAAATGTGTCAAGTCAGGCTATGGTTCAGAGGGTAACCAAGACTTAAACCGACCCCTCTGAACCAGTTTAAAAAATAAATAAATAAAACACAAAAAAGAGCATCAATACAGGTCAATACATATCGATATTTAGAACCTTAGTATTTATAATCTTTCCACGCATATCCGATATCCAGTGTATCATGATGCGTATTCATTTCCAAGCTTAATGACAGACTTTACAATAATGATATTTTGAACCTTGCTATTTGCTAGTATATTAATCAAATTCAAACGGGTTTTGATTGTCGAAACTCTACCAGTCATACCTTTTGGGTACCATAGATATTGCTTTATTCTTTCAATGCATTGAAAGTGAAAAAAGTCGAAAGAGTGAAACTTGAAAATAAATTTTCAGAATTTGTTTTTGAAACAGAAAACGAAAATTCTTTATTTTCATTATAAGAAAAGATCAAAGAAAACAGCAAGAAGGAAAACAAGCTTCCTATAAATGTGAGCAATACATTACTTTCTGTACATTGGTTGGAAATGCAAACCAACCTTAGAAAAAATGCAGGTCAACACTAACCCTATATATAAATGTAATCTGGGTCTCATGGATTAAAGAGCTTTCGGAAAGGCCCGTCCTTCCGATCTTTTGCAGCTTCTGTTAGGGCAAGGAATCTTTTAAATCCAGTAGTGGCAGCCCCCCTTCCAAGTGCAGCTGCACGAGTGAGTACATCTTCTCTGGAGGCAATTACTCCAGCTGAGGCCGAATTTGCAGCAACAGGAGCAGTCGGTGCAACTGGGACAGCTGGAACAACAGACTGGACAGCTGGGGGTTGTGTGATCCCTGATCCATGCTTGTTGAAATCATCAAGTATAGTTTGCTGGTCGGCTTTCTTCAGGCCCTGCATACCTCTCACATTAGTGAATCTAGTGTGTAAACAAATCTAAACAAGATACATGGAACATGATTTTCTGAAACTTGGTTCCTGATTAGTGGCCAATTTTGTACTACTGCTGCTATGTACAGGATGTCATCTCTGAAAAAAACTGTGGAATCCACCATTCAGAATCATCTAAGACTAAAGCTGATGGCTCACAACTATTTCAGCATTCTTCATCCCCAACAGTTACATTAAAGAGTAAATATTTGAAAATTCATTGCGAGGCTCAGCACCTCAATCCTTCGGTATAAGTTTCTTGATCTTTTTCTGTTTCGTCATTCAAATAAAAGGTGCATTACTCTTTAAAATGCTGATTTGTTATTTCACTCTGGCACCAGGTTTCTAAGACAAAAATGTTCAATGGAGTAAAACCATTTCCTTTCATTGTGTATCCTACAAATCATTTACTTCCATAATTTAATTCTACAAACTTGCAACAACAAATCCTATGCCAACATAGACATGGTTAAATATCAGACAAAATTTGCCTTTCTTACTTGAGGGTGAGGATCAGGGCCTTTGCCGAAGAGGTTTACAATGTTTAATGGGAGTAGTAACAGAGGTAGACTATTTCCACTGGTATAACAGTGAAAAAAATCTGTTATGCCAGTAGATTTTTTTTTTTTTTTGATGAATATGCCAGTGGATTCATTTATAGATAATATACATATAATGTTATTGAAAATACTATATTTTATATACTAAATTAGATAAGACAATAAAAGCACATTATAATGATCATAATGGAGACTTGCTTAATAATAGTAGTTATATTAGGGCATTATCTACATACATAACGTGCAATAGAGTATCAGTCAAGAGATGAAAATCTGAGTGAGTACTGTTTCCTAAGACAAGTCGCCATAGATCATCTTCTCTCAATTCTCAAACAAATATCATCTTGGTATTAACTTTAAAGTGACTTTGGCTGGGACCAACCCAGCTCAATGTCAATTTATTGCCTTACAGTTGCCAAATTGTTCTTTGCCAGATAAGGTGCAAATGTGGCCAGAAGCTTTTTATATTCAATAGAAGCTATAAATGATACTGCAATACAAGGTGTAGAAGTGATGCAGCAAACCTTGAGCTCAAGAATCCTCTGAAACTCCAAAGGTGTTCCCTCGGGAAGAAGTGCTCGGTATGTATCCCCCACAGAATCTATTGGAGATAAAATGACCTGAAGAGTGAAAATAAGTATTACATATATTAGCTCATAATTACACCTGAAAGGGAATGCCCAACCCTTGTGTCTCAAGCATTTGGGAGTTTTTATTTTTTCTAGGATGCAGGTGGTCTCTGGCCTGATCGTCATCTACTAGAAGCAAAGCTACATATCATTGTCTCCCCCATCTTTGGATGACCATATAAATCAAAATTTGATGACTTTAGGTAACACAGGGGATTCAGGTATTGGAGTACTTAGGGATCATCATGGTACACTATCATTGATATTTAATCAGAACCTATTGGTCAACAGATTTGACTAGAACTGAGTTATTGGAATTTTTCCAAGGGCATTGAGTATATCCCTAAAATACAGAGATATTATAGTGGAAGGTATTCAAGAGTAATAGTTGATTGGCCCCAAAACAAGTAGAAACATATTGAGAGAAATAAATCCAGCTTTGGAACTGAGGGCATTAGCTAGGAAGGGAGTGAACAGAAATCAGTTGTACTGATGGGTTGTTAACTCAGGGAGTTGAATCACATGAATATAAAAATTGGAACCATTGGGTAAGGCAGAAGAACTGACATATATCTTGAAGGTGCTAGGTACACTTCCCTTTGTAATCAAAGTCATCCTTTTCCTTAATAAACATGAATATTAGCAACCAAAAACAGGTATCCCTGCTTAAATCCCCACCTTCAAGAGTGCTTCAGCTTTGCTCATCTCACGGCTGACAAATTTTGAGTAGCTGGCTGCACCTGATGTCTGAGAGAGAGAGAGTTATCAACTGAAGATGATAAATGAAGATTTCAACTAAAATTTGAAGGCAATGAAGTACAATTGCATATTCTGAGTTCCAAGAAGTCAAAACACACAAATGCATGGACAAATATATCAAAGATATCTCATCTAACCACAGCTAACACATCGATTCATGTTCACAATCCAACCAACTCTACATTTCTCCTGATCCTCATAGTATAATTTTTATTTGCAACAGCCATTGAGAAAATCACAACAATGGGATGGAGAGGGCATCTGGTAAATGGATCTATTTGAACTTGTCTCAAAAATATACTGTAATAAACTTTTTCCATGATTTTCATACAGAAGTGAAAGAGATTTTTACTTTTCAGAATCAAAATTCCCTGAATGAAGTTAAAATGCCTTCTAGGTTTCTACGTTACTGAAGCATACCAATAAAGTTCAATCAAAATATCATTAAGACCATTAAAAGATATATTAATGGGCTAGGCAAAGGATTTTCTCTGTATCAAGGATGAGGAGTCAAGTGATTCCTCTATACCCTTATGCTCATCTTTTGTATCTTTACTCTGATTTTTGCTATTATTGGTTAATGATAAAATAAAGGAGGGTGATAATGATAAAAATATAATGATGATTCAGACAGGTCACATGGATAGATTGTATTTATATATAACAAAATTGGAAGCCAAAGCCATTCATTTCTAACATTTTATTTGACAAGGACTCTGTCTGTATTAATTCACCAACTCATTATGGATTTATCTCTATAGTTTCCATAATTATATGAAAACTGTGTGTGTGTGTGTGTGTCCGTATATTGTGTATATATATGTATATGCATGTATACACATTGTTTCATATTGGACAAAAACCTTTATAACATAGAATAATGGTCGTGCAGATTTTCAGGTATAGTTTATTCAAGTATTGCTGCTTACTATATGAAACTGAGGATTGAACAATATGTGCCAATGGTACATAATAGCAAGAATATTTGCTGCTTGCACAGCATCTGTACGAAATGCATGTTCTTTTTTCTATATCCAGCCACAGAAAATGTTTGCTTTAAAATATATATCAGTCAAAAAAGCAGCAAACAAAGCTTGTATCAAAGGAAGATAGAGCCTATTAAATTTAATATACAACTATGTTTCAACAATTTACCTGCTTTCCAAGGGCAGGAATGTCTAGAAGAATTGTTTTTACAGCCTGAGTATCCAACAACATCTGCAATTGCATCAAAACAACAAATAAAACTCATTACAAAAATACAGGGCAACCCAGTCTTCTAGACTGTTGGGGATTAATAAAAAGTGTTTTCATATTACCTATAAATAAACAAGCAAATTAATAAAAGGTATTTTTATGGCTAGAACTTTAGAGGATGTTTAGCACATCTTTTCCGCACATTTTTTTGCCTGCAGGAAGCTCGAAAAACAAAAAAAAAAAAGGTCTTTCTCCGTTAGGAAGCTTGAAAGACCAAAAAATGGTCTTTCTCCGTTTGGTATCCGGTAGATTGGAAGACCAGAAGACAAGTACACAAAGACCCAAAAAGCTGAAAATTAGGATGCTTCAAATGAAGCGTTTGGTCTTTCGACACTTGAAAATAGCCTTCCGATCTGTTTTTAACATCCCAGTCGACCAAGATGCTTACCAGACAGTCTTGGTCTTTAAAGACAAGACCCCAAAAGCTGAGTACATCTTCTGGTTTGCTGGGTTGTCGAAAGATCTACATAGAAAAAACTCACGAAACAGCACCTAATTCTATATCGATGATGAATGGCCCTTATCTTCTAGACTTCTAAAATGGGCATAAGGTTATACATGGCTGACATATGTTCAGGAGTAGTTCTTAGCAAGGTACGAGGTTTGGGTCAAACAGGTTCTCAATCCCAGATTAAACAATAAAAGCAGCACGCATCATAAATATGGTGGCAAGGAAAAATGCTTCCCTTAATCTGCCTAGTTTATAGATATGGTCATTGGGGTGCAAGTTGGGACTTGATTTGAAGAATTGACACTGGGCAGAGGGCCCAATCAAATTTTAACAAATCCCCAACCTTAGTCTACCCAATTTGCACCCTCATATGGTGAGCCCTCCAATTTATTGAATACAAATGCTGTCTCTGGATTTTATGGATTTCCTACACCTTTAAAACCCCTGCCCATTTTTTTTTCTTTTCAATATGAAATGACAAACCTCTAAAAAGCACAACTGTGATATAATGGTGAGTCTCTAAATATAATTTATGGCTCTATAAAATGCCAAGGATATCTTGTTCTTCCATTGCTCTCTTGCCAAGTATCTTCAGCTTAACAGACTAATTATGAGTGAACCGGATAATGCTATTATGTGGCCTAGAGAAGGTTCGGCTTAACAGACTAATTATGAGTGAACCAGATCACCTATTTATGCCACATGGATAAAAGCTGTCGTCAATCCTGACCATCCTTTATATGTACAAGAAACATTTAATGTTACAGTTGGTGTCATGGGACAGTCCAATAGAAATACATGGAGCAACAGGATCTTTAAAATATATACTTTATTTTTTTTTTCATTTTCTAGCCTCTATTCTCGATGTTAAGACTGAAAATACGATCAGAAATGATAATGCTCATCTAGTAATTAATTTTCTATCAGCTAAGTCCTGCACCCCTGCATGTATCACACAACAGTTCATTGGTGCAATTTTGATATTGATGGACATTTCACCCTGTAGAGATCAGAAAATTTCCGGGATATTTCACTAATTTCATTAAGATATTTGAAAAATCCAAAAAACAGGAAAACTTTCCAGTAACATGGAATTAGTTGATAAACTTTCAAGAAACCATTAGAAGCATAATTGCACATTTAAGGCTCAAAGAACAAATGTATAAATCAATTAAGACAATATTAGTAGACTTATATGTATCTTTCTCTTTGTCTCCCCTTTAGTCTTTTGGCCATCTCTTCATTACATGTCACTTTCCATTTTGAGTGTGTGAGAACGTGGGTTCCAGTCCGAGAGTGGACACTTTGTGCAAAAAAAAAAAAAATGAAAAAATGAAAGAAAAAAAAAGAAAAAAACAACATTGAGAATCCTCTTCGTAGTTGATTTTTCTGTTTCTTTTAAATTATAGTGACTTAGTAAAAATCATCCAATCACTGATTTTCCATTGGTTCCTTTTAGGAAAAGATATTTTAAAAAATCATGATTTTTCTAATAAATATCATGATAAGTTTTAATAATATTCTAAAATTTTAAGGCATATATGTAGTCTATCAATGATATCCGAAAATTGCTAACATATCAACAATCTATCAAAAATATTAGGAAAAATATTGTAGAGAACACTGATGTGGGCCCCACAGCTACGGTCCCACTATGTTTGTAGGGTAGAAGATGTTCTAGTCTGCCTAGGGTTAACTATTGGTCATTTAGTTGTTTCAGTTGTTATTTATTTCAGTCTTATTTTTTGCTCTATTTGTTATGTAAAGACTAAGGGCAGATCTGTCCTTTCCATGTAATGAGCATAACCTATAAATATTAGTTAAAGTGGCGGCGGCAGGACATTAACCTTCTGCTCCTCCTTTCAACCCTTGTGTTCTATTGCTTCTCCTCCCTCTTCCTCTTCTTTCCTCTTACCTTTCTTCTTATCTTCGATCCTGAAATCCATTAGAGTTCAAGACTGATAACAGTCTTGAACTTCTACTTGGTATCAGAGCTAGGGCTTCTCATGTGATTCTAGTCCAGCCGACCACATGAGAACCATCTAAGACTGGAAGCTGAGAAAGCAGAGTTCGTTGACTGGTTCTTGGAGATCTCCAGAGGATTAGCAGCTGTTTGAAGAAGTGCCACAGTTGCAGCGAGTTGGTGATCAGGAAGAATCAGAGAAGGCTAGGGTTCGAGTAACCTTGGTAGGCAACGAACTGTATCCTATTGTAAGTCTTTTATTTTCTGAGAGAAGTAACATCAGAGAAGATAGGTTGGACCTATCCAGCAAGGGTGGCCGAACCACTCTAGGGTTTTATCTCTCTATTCTCTAAGGTTTTGTCTTATCCCTGCGGCAAACCCTAGTATTAGGCCGAACCTTGTGATCTTATCCCTGCGGCAAACCCTAATAGTTCTCCTCAACATTGATCAGTTTTAGGGTTTCATATTAACCCTAATACAAACCTTATCCATACGGTACTGTCTGGAGTGTACGGCTCTTAGGACTGATTAAAACCTCAAATTGGCTTCAGCATATCAGATTGCTCTTCAAACTGTTTTTCAGTTTTCTTTTGGGGTTTCGAACACTTCTAAAGGGGTGAAAACAGTTCGGACTGTTGCTGTTGTGTGTGGTTATTGATTTCAGATCAGTCTTATACATGTTTCATGCACATCTACCGTGAGTACAGATTGGTTTTATACTGATTTTGTGACTGGTTGGGAGTCCTAGTGCTGGTTTTGACTGTAGTAACCATAATTTTGAGACTTCTGGTTCTTGACCGAAATGGAGTTTAAGAATAAGGCAGAAGGTAGTTTTGGGAACAGCAGTTATGGTGGTGGTTCTGAGACAGGTTTTCAGATTACAACCGTAAAGTTTGATGGATCAAACTATTTGGAATGGGCCCAATCAACCATGATGGCTATTGGGGGAAGGGGCAAAGTAGGGTATCTCTTGGGAGATGTGGCAAAACCTTCCAAGGGAGACCCAATGTATACCAAGTGGGTCCAAGAAAACTACTTGGTTATGACATGGCTCTGTAATTCTATGCAGCCCCATATCAGCCGAAATTACTTATGGGCAAAGACAGCCAAGGAGATATGGAATGTGATGAAAGAGACTTACTCCCAACCCCTTAATGTTGCCAGATCATATGAGTTGAAATGTGAGGTGAATTCCCTTAAACAATGAGAGAAACCGGTGTCGGTCTATTTCTTTACCTTGAAGTCCCTGTGGCATGAGATTGATCACTTAGAGACTCTTGAGTGGGAGAGTCCCAAAGATGCTCAAATAGATAGAAAGCACATCGAGACAAACAGAGTGTTTGAGTTCCTAGCAGGACTGAATTCAGAATATGATATTGTAAGGCAGCAGATTTTGACCAGAGATAGTGTGACCCTCTTTCAGGCATACTCCTTAGTGCATAGAGAAGAGACCAAGAGGAAAGTCATGATGCAACCTCAGCCGCTTACACCTGCCTTGGTAGCTGTCAAACCCAAAACAGAGGGTGATTCAGAGAGGGACAGAAAGAAGGAAGATAAAAGGGATGTGGTGTGTGAGCATTGCAAGAAACCTAAACACACAAAAGAAACATGTTGGAAGCTGCATCCACATTTGGTCCCGACAAAGTTGAGAAATAAAAGGGGTAATGCTCATGTGGCTATGACTACTGATTCAGCATCCTCATCTGGCACGAGAGGCACACCATTAGAGACCTTAGCTGCAGTTCGGGCTGCTCTAATACAATTGGAGAAGGAAGTTGGCAGTTCAGCTCAGTTACCGCAGTGATCATCAGCTCTGGCCACATCGGCCTTTGCACACTCAGGTACTCGAGCCTCAGCCTACCATGCCTCTGCTCCAGGTACTACTGAACCGTGTTGGGTAATAGATTCAGGTGCATCCGACCATATGACTAGCTTGCCCTCTTTGTTTACTACTTATCACTTATTTTCTGGTAGGGATAAAGTATCTATAGCTGATGGCTCTCTTGTCCCTATTTCTGGCAAGGGTGACATCAAACCGTCGGATACTATATCCTTGTCCTCTGCCTTGCATGTTCCTAAACTGGATACTAACCTCCTTTCCGTTAGTAGTATTACCAAACATTTGAACTGCTCAGTAACTTTCTTTCCTGACCAATGTGTTTTTCAGGACCTGGAGATGAAGAAGGTGATTGGGACTGGCTGTGAGACGAATGGGATCTATCTGCTCGGGGAGAGTTCTCGTCGGGAAGAGTCAGTGGATAAGAAGTTACTTGTTTCTCAGGTTGTGAGTCCGGTTATGCTTTGGCATAACCGATTGGGTCATTTATCTTTTCGGTCCTTGAAGAGTCTGTTTCCTACTTTGTTTGAGTCTGTTGAGTCATCTCAGTTGAAGTGTGAAAGTTGTGAGTTTGCTAAACATTGTAGAAACTCTTATTCATTGAGTAATAAAAGGAGTAATAGTTCTTTTGATATTGTGCATACTGATGTTTGGAGGCCATATCACATTCCTTCTATGGGTGGGTACAGGTATTTCTTGTTATTTGTTGATGACCACACCTGGTTTTCTTGGGTTTATCTTATGCGATCACGAGATGAGGTGCTTGCCCTGACCCAAAACTTCCACCAAATGATCCTAACCCAGTTTGATGCCAGGATAAAAGTGCTTAGATCTGATAATGCAAAGGATTACTTTGCTAAGCCATTGGCATCGTACCTCCTTAATCATGGGGTTATCCACCAGAGCACTTGCCCTCATACACCTCAACAGAATGGGGTTGCAGAGAGGAAGAATAGGCACATCTTGGAGGTGGCTAGAAGTATTATGTTTACTTCCAATGTCCCTATTCGCTTCTGGGGTGATGCTATCTTTACAGCGGTATATCTTATTAATCGGATTCCTTCTCGGGTTCTTGATATGAAACCTCCTTTTTCCCTTCTATACCCCAATGAGGAGTTGTTCACTATTCCCCTCAAGACATTTGGTTGTACCTGTTTTGTTCAGTTTCTCGGTCCCCATCACTCCAAGTTTGAACCCAAGGCCTCCAAATGCATCTTTCTTGGTTATGCACAAACTCAAAAGGGTTATTGTTGTTATGATCCTGTCTCAGGGAAGAAGTTTGTATCCATGGATGTCACTTTCTTTGAGGAGACACCCTACTATTCTCGGGTCTCTCCTCAGGGAGAGAGTAGTGAGCGTGGAGATTTGGGTCCTTTTCTTCAGGAGGAGTGCAGTGAGGACAGGGTTAATACCTTTGGGGTTGTTCCCTTACCTATTCCAGTTGGTGATGAGGGCTGTAGTAGCGAGGGTGGTTAAAGGGATCGAGAGTTGAGAGTCTATCACAGGCGATGCAGGCAGGTTGATCCCGGTCATCAGCAGTCCCAGCCAGCTCCAATCTCTTCTGCGGCTCCAAGTCCAGATATTACAATCCCAGGGCCCACAGAGACTCCTCCCATTGTTGCTACCTCACCCTCTGCAGATGACCTTGACCTTCCCATTGCCCTCCGTAAAGGAAAACGGCATTGCACCACATCTACAGCCCACTGCATCTCCCAGTTTTTGTCCTATGATCGCCTATCTCCCTCCTACAGGTCCTATCTCACCTCCATTGCTAATGTCCCTATTCCGAAAACAGTGCAAGAAGCCCTATCAGTCCCGGAGTGGAGAGGTGCAATGCAAGTTGAAATGGATGCCCTGTTGAAAAATAATACCTAGGAGCTAGTTGACTTGCCCAAAGGAAAGAAACCAGTTGGATGCAGGTGGGTATTTACTGTGAACCACAATGCGGATGGTTCCATTGAGAGGTACAAAGCTCGGCTAGTTGCAAAAGGGTTCACTCAGACTTATGGTATAGATTACTTGGAGACATTTGCCCCGGTAGCCAAGATGACCACCATTCGGGTTCTATTATCTCTTGCAGCAAGTTACACTTGGCCTTTGTACCAAATGGATGTTAAGAATGCCTTCCTGAATGGGGACTTGCAGGAAGAGGTTTACATGCAGTTGCCTCCTGGATTCTATGATACAGAGGCAGGTAAGAAGGTCTGCCGGCTCAATAAGGCATTGTATGGTTTGAAGCAGTCACCTAGAGCTTGGTTCGACAGATTCAGACTAGCCCTTGGGAAGTTCGGTTATGTACAGGCCCAGACAGATTCAGACTTGCAGTTTATGTTGATGATATTGTGGTGACAGAAAATGACAACCATGAGATTGAGTCCCTCAAACAGCTCCTTCATCAAGAGTTTGAGGTGAAAGATCTGGGTACACTACAGTATTTTTTGGGTAATGAGGTTGCTAGATCTAAACAGGGGATCTTTGTCTCTCAGAGGAAATATGTTTTAGATCTCTTGGCTGAAACTGGAAAGCTAGGTGTCAAACCTGCAGATACACCCATTGAACAGAACCACAGGATTAGTGCAGAGAGTGGGGAGCTGCTTGAAGACAAAGTTATGTTCCAGCGGTTAGTGGGAAAGCTCCTATATCTATGCCTTACCCGACCAAACATCAGTTATGCCGTTAGTGTTATCAATCAGTACATGCATTCTCCTAGAACCACGCACCTTCTAGCAGCAGAAAGAATACTAGCATACTTGAAGAGATGCCCAGGTAGAGATATACTGTTCAAGAACAATGACCACATGAAGGTGGAAGTCTATACGGATGTCGATTGGGCTGGGAGTGTTGATGACAGAAGGTCTACCTCTGGATATTGTGCTCTTGTGGGAGGTAACCTGGTTTCTTGGAGGAGTAAGAAACAGAGTGTTGTCTCCCGATCCAGTGCTGAAGCCGAGTACAGGTCAATGGCTAATGGAGTGGCTGAAATTCTTTGGCTGAGATCACTACTTGAGGAGTTGGGTATTGAGTATGAGAAGCCCCTGATGTTGTATTGTGATAATCAAACGACTATTAATATAGCACACAACCCAGTGTAGCATGACAGGACTAAACATATTGAAGTTGATCGACACTTTGTACGAGAGAGGGTCTCATCACAAGAAGTGTGTCTCCCATACATCACCTCCAATATGCAACTGGCAGGTATCCTCACCAAAGTTGTACCACGGAAGAAGCTAGAGGCAGATCTATCCAAGTTGAGAATGATAAACATTTATTCCCAACTTGAGGGGGAGTGTAGAGAACACTGATGTGGGCCCCACAGCTACGGTCCCACTGTGTTCGTAGGGTAGAAGATGTTCTAGTCTGCTTAGGGTTAACTATTGGTCATTTAGTTGTTTCAGTTGTTATTTATTTGTCTTATTTTTTGCTCTATTTGTTATGTAAAGACTAGGGGCAGATCTGTCCTTTCCATGTAATGAGCATAACCTATAAATATTAATTAAAGTGGCGGCGGCAGGACATTAAGCTTCTGCTCCTCCTTTCAACCCTTGTGTTCTACTGCTTCTCCTCCCTCTTCCTCTTCTTTCCTCTTACCTTTCTTCTTATCTTTGATCCTGAAATCCATTAGAGTTCAAGACTGATAACAGTCCTGAACTTCTACTAATATATTATCTGAAAATTTCATATTGTCACCTAGAAAAATAAGGATATTTCAGAGAAATTTTGCCAAATCCCACCAATATTACTAACCATGATTCTGATCAGATAAAGATATCTACTTTATAGTAAAATAGACAGAAAAATTTTGCCAATATGAATGATTTTGTTTTCAACAACAAAAACAACTTCCATGTCAAAAAAAGAAACACATTTTTGTTGATGTGACAGTCATTTTTGTTTTAGAAAACAAAACCATATACATTGGTCAACACCACCTTAGAATATGTAAAATTCTAGCCAAAGATTAAAATGTTTAGTATTTTAAGTCTCCCCCTTTGGCACCATCTATTCTCTGGATTGCAGGACAATGAAGAAACACATTGACAGTGATCCCTACCTGTTGGGCTCCAGTTTCTGATATGTGCTTGCATTTGTAAATGTTGAGGTAGAAACGAGGACCAAGCGATGCAGCAAGCTGCAATCCAGAAATGATAAAGTAAGGTAATAAATTATTTAAAATGAAAAAACAAGAAAACATCTGAAAGAAGGAAATTTCCAAATTCAACTTCTTTATCATAGAAAATTGCTCCTTATTGATGCAACCCATATTGGAATTCTTATAATGATATTCAAGTGTTAGACATACTTTTCAAGGTGCTAAGACTACAAGGTGGCAGGACATGCCTTGTCACCTAGTCACCTAGGTGTAGGGGTGTCAACAGTATTCAAAAATCCGATTTTGAATTCGAGATTCAACATAATTGGATCGAATTTGGATAATTCGAATATCTAATTGGTTGAATTTGGATATCCTATTCATAGCAAATAGCTAATCGGATTCAGATTCTGATATGACCTGATTTGATTCGATAAATATCTGAATTCGGCCGATTATTTAATTCTTATATATAATATATAAAATACTTAAGTGTTTTATATCATTTATATATAATAATTAAATTATATAAATAATTTATATGTTTATATACCTTGTGTAAATAAAAGATTTATTTTATATATTTATTAATTACCTAAAATAATTAATTGATCCAATACGAACCAAATTGAATTCGAATTCGAATATTAATTTTCAATATCCGTTGGATATCGTACCGAACTCGGATATTGTCTGATTCGATTCAAATTAGTAGAGATGATGGGCCAAATGGCCCATAGCCCACAACTTATGCTTTAATTTTATGTTTATGTTTTGTTCTGTTAATGGGCCTATTACCATTAGTTTATGTTTATGTTTAATTAGCTTGCCGCCCAACTAAGGGCTTACTTGTAAATTCTAATAGAGTGATTATCTCTAATGAAAAGGATTAGGGAAAAGAGGAGCTGAACAAACAATTCTTCTCTTTAACCCTTTCTTCTCAATCTTTCTCTTCTCTTATTCTCTTCTTGTTGTCTCCTGTTCTTCCTTCTTTTAATCAGTTTTCTTAATTCTTTTGGGACTGTTTTTCATCTTGGTATCAGTGCGGGCCCCTTTTCCTTTTCCCTTTTTTTCCTTTTTTTCCCCATACACAATGTGTATGGAGAGCTAAATCAATGATTGTTTAAAGAAGACATTCAGCCCGGTTGGTAGTGGTTTCTTGGAGAAAAGAAGATATCATGTTCATCATTTAAACAGTTTTTCAATTTTTTGCCCAAAACCCTAATTAACTAGAGAGTTCTGATTGCGGGTCTCATAGGAAGCTTCACCTTGGCACTCAGTGATTGAAGGAGTTCCTTTTGATTATCTTGAAGATCGAACCAAGCATAGCTCAGTTCTATGAAGCCTACAGGGAGCAGCTACTATTTCTCTATTTCTACTGGTTACCAAGTAAGACGTAGTTTTTCTATTTCTGTCCTCACCATTTGTCATCTTGAAATTTGTTTGGGAGTTTTTGAGGAAGATGGATATTTCTAGAGTTGAAAATAAGTTTGGCTCAAAGTCCGAACAGGTTCCGAGAATACCTGTAGACTCTTTATTGGTTGTGACTACAGTCAAGCTTGATAGGACTAACTATCTAGCATGGTTACAATCAATAAAGATACATGTTTGTAGTAGAGGCAAGTGGGGATATATTACCAGCAGCAAGAAAGCACCGAAGGAAGATGACCCGTCTTATGAGAAATGGTAGCAAGAGAATTACACTGTTATAGGGTGGTTAGTGAATTCAATGCAACTGCAATTTCATCAGCACTATTTGTGGGTGAATTCTTCTAAGGAAATATGAGATAGTGTTGCGGAAACCTATTCACAAAAACTGAATGTGGCCAGGGCATATAAGTTAAAAAGTGATGTGAACAATCTAAGGCAGGGGGAGAGACCTTTAGCAATCTACTTCTCAATGCTGAAATCCTTGTGGCAAGAGATAGATCCCATGAAAACTGTTGTCTAGGAAGGTACAAATGATGCAGAAACATATAGAAAATTCCTGACAGGTTTGAATCCAGAATTTGACATTACCAGGCAGAATATCCTAGCTAAAGACAATGTATCTTTGTCTTAGGCTTATGCCATGGTAAGCAGTTAGGAGAGTAGGAGGCTAGTTCAGGTTCAAGGGACTATTCCAATTGACCATTTTTCCAATATGGGGGTGAAACCTAAGGTGGTTATAGGGAAGAAGGAGGTTGTATGTGAATATTGCAAGAAACCAAAGGATAAATGTTAGAAGCTACATCTAGACCTCATTCCACCCCGTTTTCAAAAGAAGGCCGAAGTTGGGAAGATTGGCAATGCCAATGCAGCCACAGTTTCAAATAATGACAAGAGTGCCACTGATGAGAAAGCTACTAGTGAGCAGTTAGCTGTTATGAAGGCAGAGTATGAGAAATATGGGAGGATGATCAGCCATCTTGAGAGTACAGCCACCTCCTCCAACTCTTTAGGCAATCCAACTATGTCTGCATTTGCCCATTCAGGTATACATGCTACTGCCAATCATGTAGCTATTTCAGGTAATCGTAAGATCCCTTGGATTATAGATTCTGGTTCTTTTGATCATATGACCAGCATTTCTACTCTATTTAGCTCTTATAACTTACTTTCTGGTTGTGACAAGATTACCCTAGTCGATGGCTCTCTTGCTCCTATCTTTGACAAGGGAGTCATCATGGCCACTAACTCCCTTTCCCTTACTTTTGTCCTTCATGTACCTAAGCTTCATACTAATTTGATATTAGTGAATAGCCTAACTAAATCCTTAAACTCCAATGTAACATTTTTCCTTCTTACTATGTTTTTCAAGACCTTAAGTCTCAGAAAGTGATTGGGAGTGGTCATGAGGCGAATGGAATATATCTACTAGATACTCTTGGACAAAGCCAAGGACAACCTAAGAGAGTTGTTTTTGGGTCTACTTCTTCAGAGCCTTTTACTCATCTCATGTTATGTCATTTTCGTTTGGGTCATTTATCCTTTTCCACTTTGAGTCATTTATTCCTAGAGTTGTTTAAGGGAATTAAGTTGTCTAGTCTTCATTGTGAGTCACGTGAGCTATCAAAACATTGTAGAAGCACTTATCATTTGAGTAATAAAAGATCCACTTTTCCTTTCCATATTGTGCACTTTGATGTGTAGGGGCCATATCACTTGCCTTTTGTAGGTGGCTATTCATATTTTATCCTGTCCATTGACGATTTTTCTCAGTGTACATGGTTATTTTTTATGAGATCTTGTGACAAAGTTCCCAAACTTGTGAGATAATTCCATGAATTTGTTCTTACCCAATTTGATACAAGAATAAAGATATTCCGGTCTGATAATGTATTGAGTGGGCCGACTTGTGTTTAGTTTATTTATTAAGATGTTGTTGGGCCTTGGGCCCATTAGTTTTTATTTTTTAAAGAACTGTAATTACTTAGTTTGAGTTGCCGCCCTACTAAGGGCATCCTTGTAATATCTCATACTTAAGTTAATTATAAATAGAATGGGGGGCTAGCGGCTAGGGTTATGTAAATCTATCCTAGTCGACCTTCTTCTCTTTTCTTCCCTTTCCTCTGTTTCTTGTTGAAATACCCAACTTTCTACTCTTCCTTTCACAAGAAGCTTGGCCGAAATCAGCACATAAGGCTTTCTACTTGGTATCAGAGCAGGTTGAAGGTTCTTGAAGAGATTCGTTCCTGCAGCCCTAGATCGGCCGACTGTATGGAGATTTAAGAGGCTGATCGAAGCTTTCAGGTAAGCCCAGTTTTTTTATTTTCTTGATGGATTTGTATGCCCTGTAGCTGGTCTAGGGTTTCTCATCAGAATCAGGAAAAACTAGAGAAAGGGGAAGAGTCCTGATTTTGTTGGACTCTTCAATTTTGACCTAGGTAGTGGCGCCCTATTTTTTTTAGGGTTCCTCTGGGTTTTTTGTAAGGGGCGATTCAAGTTCCATGTGGTTTGGAGACCTCTAGAGAGGGCGGTTGCTCCTTCTCTCTCTTCTCCCCATCCCACCGAAAAGGAATCTTTCGTGGGAAGAAAGTCTAGGACACCAAAGGAGTGTCGTTGGTTCCAGAAGGTATTCTGATTATTCTTGTTGCATTTTTTAGCTGTTTTTTGTACCTCTTTGAGACACATGGAGGGACACAGAGTTGAATATAAGCCCGGGAATGAAATGGGACCAGTGGAAGGAGGTGTTGGAGACCCCTTCGGAGCCGGAACCATTACTACAGTTAGGTTGGATGGTACAAATTACTTGGAATGGTCCCAATCTGCAAAGATGGCCATTGGGGCTCGTGGAAAATTGGGGTATATTACTGGTGAAGAGGTAAAACCCGAAACTGGCAACTCCCGGTGGGTGCAAGAAAATTATATGGAAATGACATGGTTGTGTAATTCTATGTTGCCAAATATAAGTAAAAACCTTTTATGGGCAAACACTGCTAAGGAGATATGGGATGGGGTTGTAGAGACCTATTCACAGAAGGAGAATGTTGCTAGGGCTTATCAACTGAGAAATCAGATTATTGCTACTAGGCAGGGAGATAGATCTGTTGCAGCTTATTTTTCAGTCCTTAAGACCCTATGGCAGGAGATTGACCATCTAGAGACCTTTGCTTGGGAAACCACCAAGGATGCAGCTACCTATCAAAGACACTTAGAGAAGTATAGGGTGTTCGAATTCCTTGCTAGCCTTAACCCTGAGTATGACATTGCACGACAGCATCTTCTTTCCAGGGACAATGTCACTCTCTCCCAAGCATATGCATTCGTGTCAAGAGAGGAGTGCAGGAGGGATGTAATAATGAAGAATCTCATGTCTGATCAATCTACTATGGTAAGTGCTGTGAAACCTAAACAGAATGGCAATGAGAACAAGAAGGAAGATAAAAGGGACTTAGTTTGTGACTACTGTAAGAAATCGAAGCATACAAGAGACACTTGCTGGAAGCTTCACCCACATCTTGTGCCGACCAGATTGAAGAATAAGAAAGGAAATGCACATATGGCAGTTACTGGTGACACTCCGACCCCCCCCCCTACTACAGCTGCCTTGGAGTCTGTTGCAGCTGCTACAATAAGGGCCGAGCTTGAGAGGTTTGGGTTACTTCTGAATCAGAGGGATACAGCTAGTTCCAATTCAGCCGCAACCGAAGAACAAGGTACAAGTAGCACAGGTGGAACTCACTCTACCTCCCTTGCCAACACAGGTAGTCCACATGTCACTGCAAACTATGTTTCTAGAGACTTTTGCAACAGGTAGCACAGGTGCAAGGCAAGATTTGTTGCAAAAGGATACACACAAACCTATGGCATTGATTATCTAGAGACTTTTGCACCAGTTGCAAAGATGACCTCTGTTCGGATACTCCTTTCTCTTACTGCCTCATACTCTTGGCCTTTGTTTCAACTGGATGTGAAGAATGCTTTCCTAAATGGGGATCTGCAAGAAGAGGTGTATATGGATCTTCCAGCTGGTTTTTATGATAATGCTAAAGAGGGAAAGGTATGCAAGCTGAAGAAGTCACTATATGGCTTGAAACAATCCCCCAGAGCATGGTTCGACAGATTCAGAAAGGCCCTGATTGTTTTTGGCTATACTCAAACTCAATCTGATCACACCTTGTTTGTGAAGCGCAGGGGATCCTTGGTGCCAATCCTAATTGTTTATGTGGATGATATTGTTATCATTGGGAATGATCTGAGTGAGATTGATAGTCTGAAGAGGAACCTGCATAAGGAATTTGAGATTAAGGACCTTGGAGAACTGAGATACTTCTTAGGCATTGAAGTTGCAAGATCGAAACATGGAATTTTTATCTCTCAAAGGAAGTATGTCTTGGACCTTCTCCAAGAAACAGGGAAACTTGGAACAAAGGCAGCTAGCACCCCCATTGATCAGAACCATAGAATCAGTGCATCAGAAGGTGAACCAGTAAAGGACCTTGGGAGGTACCAAAGACTTGTGGGTCGACTACTATACTTGTGCATGACAAGACCGGACATCTCCTATGCAGTAAGTGTAGTGAGCCAATACATGCATGCTCCACGAGACCAGCACTGGAAGGCAGTTGACAGGATCCTTGCTTATCTAAAGGGACATCTAGGCAGAGGCATATTGTTTACTGATCATGGACAGATCAAGATAGAGACCTATACAGATGCGGACTGGGCAGGATGCCTCGATGACAGAAGATCAACTTCAGGAGTGTGCACCCTAGTTGGGGGTAACCTAGTCTCATGGAAGAGTAAAAAACAAACAATTGTGGCAAGATCAAGTGCAGAAGCCAAATATAGGGCCATGGCACATGGAGTTTCAGAACTTCTCTAGATCCGTTCTCTGTTGGAAGAAATCGGTGTTCAGGCAGAAGAACCTATGATGCTATACTGCGGTAACCAGACAACAATTAATATTGCTCATAATCCAGTCCAGCATGATCAAACTAAGCACATTGAAGTAGATAGACATTTTATCAGAGAAAGGGTAACTTCTGGAGCAGTTTGTCTTCCATACATTTCTTCTGATCTGCAGCTTGTTGATGTCCTCACAAAAGGCGTGGCAAAGAATAAGCTGGAACATGATCTACGCAAGTTGGGGATGTATGATATCTACTCCCAACTTGAGGAGGAGTGTTGAGTGGGCCGACTTGTGTTTAGTTTATTTTCTTTTATTAAGATGTTGGGCCTTGGGCCCATTAGTTTTTATATTTTAAAGAGCTGTAATTACTTAGTTTGAGTTGCTGCCCTACTAAGGGTATCCTTGTAATATCTCATACTTAAGTTAATTATAAATAGAATGAGGGGCTGGCAGCTAGGGTTATGTAAATCTATCCGAGTCGACCTTCTTCTCTTTTCTTCCCTTTCCTCTGTCTCTTGCTGAAATCCCCAACTTTCTACTCTTCCTTTCACAAGAAGCTTGGTCGAAATCAGCACATAAGGCTTTCTACTTAATGCAAAAGAATACTTTGAGAAAAATCTAACCTCTTATCTCACTGACTTTGGGGTCATCCTCCAAAGCTCTTGTGTTCGTACTCCGGTACAAAATGGAATAGTTGAGAGGAAGAATCGTTACATAGTTGAAGTTGCAAGGAGCATTTTGTTTGTTTTACATGTTCCTACAAAGTTCTAAGGGGATATTGTTCTCACTGCAACATACCTAATTAATCGTATGCCATCCGGAGTTTTGGGTTTTAAGTCTCCTTTTAATCTTCTTTGTCCAAATAAGGAACTTTTTTCTCTTCCCCTTCGTGTCATTGGCTGCACTTGTTATGTTCACATTTCTAGAATCCAGAGACATAAGTTTCAACCAAAGGCCCATAAGTGCATTTTCCTCGATTATGCCTACACATAGAAGGGTTATTGTTGTTTTGATCCTAGTAGTGGGATCGTTATGTCTCAATGGATGTCACTTTTGCTGAGTCTACTCCTTTCTACGATTCATCTCAAGGGGAGCATCGTTCACAGGGAGAGTATTTGTTACAGTTGTTTACACTTCCCCTTCTGGTTCTTGTTGAGTCTTTTTCACTTAAGTCCTCTTCTATTGAGTCCAGAAGGGAACAATCACCTTCTAATCTCTCCACTATATCTGTTTCTCCCCCATTGCCTCCTTATCCTCCTATTTATAGGTGGTACCAGCAGCAAAAGACCAGGAGTGAGTAGATTGTTTCCCCTAGAACACATGAGCCTCCTATACTTCCAGTTGCTAAAGAGACAACAAGTACTGAGGTCACACCCTTGTAGCCTCCCTCCCCAGACTTTGATGTCCCTATTTCCATAAGAAAATGTAAACGGAAGTGTACTGCACATTGCATTTCTAAACATCTTTCTTATGGCTTTATTTCTCCTTCATACTATTCCTTCCTTTCCTCTATTTCTTTTAACCCTATACGCAGGCCTGTATCAAAAGCACTTTCTACCCCATAATGGAGGGATGCTATAAGAACTGGGATAGAGGCTCTGCACAAGAATGACACATTGGAAGTGGTTGATTTGCCTGAAGGGAAGGAGCCAGTGGGTTGTAAGTGGGTGTGTGCCATATCATGTTGATGGCTCTATTGAGAGGTACAAAGCCCGATTGGTTGCAAAAGGCTATACATAGACGTATGGATTGACTACCTGGAGACTTTTGCTCTTGTTGCAAAGATGACCTCTACGAGGGTCCTACTATCTTTGGCAACTCATTCAGACAGGCCCCTCTATCAACAAGATGTAGAAAATGCCTTCTTGAAAGGAGATTTACATGAGGAGGTGTATATGTCTCTTCCACCAGGGATGTATGGTTCAGACATGGAGGGTAAGGTGTGCAAGCTGAAGAAGTCTCTCTATGAGCTCAAACAATCACCTAGAGCCTGGTTTGAGAGCTTTAGGGCTGCTCTTGTTAACTTTGGTTACACACAGACTCAGTCTAATCATAACCTCTTTGTGAAGAGGAGATGATCATTGGTGGCATATCTTATAATCTATGTAGATGACATTGTAGTGACTGGCACTGATGTGATAGGGATTGATGACCTTAAAGCCTTTCTCCAAGCAGAGTCTGAGATCAAGGACTTGAGGGAACTGAAGTATTTCTTAGGGATTGAAGTGGCTCGGTCTAAAGATGGAATCTTCATATCTCAACACAAGTATGTGCTAGACTTGCTCACAAAAACAGGTAAAATGGGTGCAAGACCGGTGGCTACCCCTATTGATACGAGTCACAAGCTTTTTGCCTTAGATGGGGAACTATTTAAGGATAGGGGAGTGTTTCAAAGGTTGCTAAGGAAATTGCTATATCTATGTATGACTCGCTTGACATTGCATATGTTGTTAGTTGCATTAGCCAGTTCATGAATGCTCCCAGAGATACACATATGGCAGCGGCAGAGAGAAATTTATGTTACTTGAAGAGTACTCTAGGGAAAGGTATTCTTTTTGCTAAGCATGGGCATATGAAACTGGAGGCCTGTACAAATGTTGACTAGGCAGGTAACACTGATGATAGGAGGTCAACTTCAGTATACTGTAGTATAGTTGCAGGTAATATTGTTTCTTGGAGAAGCAAGAAACAATCTGTGGTTGCTAGATCTTCCACTAAGGCAAAATACAGACTATGGCTCATGGAGCTTTTGAGTTGCTTTGGATTCAATCCCTAATGGAGGAACTGGGTGTTGAGTATGATAGACCATTGATGTTGTACTGTGGCAATCAGACCGCCATTAACATTGCTCACAATCTCGTACAACACGATAGAACGAAACACATTAAAGTTGACATGCATTTCATTAGAGAAAGAGTGGCTTCTAGAGAAGTTTGTCTACCTTTCATTGCATCTGAAGAACAGTTAGCTGACATTCTTACAAAAAGAGTCTCCAAGGCCAAGTTACAACATGATACAGGCAAGCTGCGCATGATTGACATCTATGCTCAGCTTGAGGAGGAGTGTAGAGAAGATGGGCCAAATGGCCCATAGCCCACAGCTTATGTTTTAATTTTATGTTTATGTTTTGTTCTGTTAATGGGCCTTTTTTCTTTATGGGCCTGTTAACATTAGTTTATGTTTATGTTTAATTAGCTTGCCACCCAGCTAAGGGCTTACTTGTAAATTCTAATAGTTAGTGCTTAATCTCTAATGAAAAGGATTAGGAAAAATAGGAGCTAAACGAACAACTCTTCTCTTTAACCTTTTCTTCTCAATCTTTCTCTTCCCTTCTTCTCTTCTTGTTGTCTCCTTCTGCTCTTCCTTCTTTTAATCAGTTTTGCTAATTCTTTTGGGATTGTTTTTCATCTGAATTCAATCCGTTTACACCCCTACCTAGGTGTTGGATGTCTTTTTTTCATTTTTATAAAATAAAAACCATGAATTCTAGGATAATTCCCTAGGTTCCATGGCAAGCAGAAACCATCTTCCACTAGTAGTTATATTTAATCTTCATAAAAAAGTACAATTCATATTAAAAGATAGAAAATCAACGTATTCATGAGAAGAAAGAAGAAGAAGAAATTTTAAGTTCTTAATTCGTACTTACTTATCAGTTCAGGTTTTGAAGTCTTCATGGATTCAAGAAAGCACCAACCAAAATGTATGTTGATTGGACCAAAACAAATAAGAAAATAATAAAACATGGTAGATAAATCCAGTAAAAGAATGTTTTAGTTTAATAAAATAGACATTTTTCTTGTGTGGCTGGCTGGAAGAGGAAGGATTCAGATCATGGAGGCTTAGCAAGAAGGGGAATGAAGTTGAATAACATCTGCTGTCTATGTGGTTGGAGCCAGAATCTGCTAATCACCTACTGCTCCATTGCTCTTTTACCTATCAGATTTGGTGCCACTTTTTTAGGCTGTTTTGGTCCAGTGGATTCTTCCTCTCTCAGTGGCTAATATATTATCTTCTTGGAGTTTGGGAATCTTTTCATCCAAAGGGAAGTTTCTGTAGAACTGCTTGCCTTCAGCAATCCGTTGGGCAGTGTGGAAGTAGCAAAATTGCAGAATTTTTGAAGCCAAATCTGCTCCTTTAGCGATCATCTCTAAGGTGGAATGAACAATGAAAAGATGCACCATTGTTTCAAGTATTTTTTAGGGAACTCCAGCTATTCAATTCACCAATAATTCTCTCTCTCTCATATTTTGATCTTTCCATATAGGATCTGAATGTATATTTTCTGTGCATACATACAGACACGCTTTTTGTATATGCTTGAGGGTTTCTTTTTTTTTACTCTGGTAATAAATAAAAAGTAATTTTATTAAGAAAAAGAAAAAGGTACATTAGAGGTGATAAGATATCACCCACTACAAGAGACAAAGCAACCAAGAAAAGCACAAGCTCCGAAGCCCAAAAAAAGAAATAATGACTTTTAACTTTTAACCCACAACTTGCTTCAGAATCATGTCATCCTCATCAAACAAAACAAAAATACCCAACCAGCAGAACATCTCCCTAAACAAATATGCTTGAGGGTTTCTCACCATCCTATAGTTATTTCTGATACAATCATCTTTACCACTTATAAAAAAAAAAGTCTATTATAATCACAAAAAATAAGGAATATAAAAATATTTCATAGCACCATGTAAAAATTTGCCAAGTATTCAAGTGAAACAAACCTCCATGGGTGCCTTGTCACATTGACACCTATGGTGTTAGTTTTAACAAATAAGAGTTATTGGAACATGGGGTATTACCACATAAAACATATAAAAACACAAAAATTAATATTACACTCCATAAACTTTTCCTGGTACCAGATATGGAGTTACAGACACTAAATCCTAATTCAAGGAACTAAATATATCCCACACCGATGCCATCTATGCTTTAGCTGTTGTGCAAATGAATATTTGACTACTTCCAACAGAGAAAAGAAAATGTAACAATTCAAGGTTAACAGCCCTTTCTTTATGAATACCTTGTCTAAGAAAAATTGGAAATAGATGGGAGATAGAAGGCTTCCAAACACAGGAATACTGCTTGTAAGGATTGAATTTATGCCATTGACGTACCTGGGCATGGAATTAGTTCTCACAATCATTTTCAGGTAATTGAAGCCTGTAACAATAGGACAATACTATTGAATATAAAACAAACTCAATTATCGGAATCATACTCTGATTGATCACCAACACTCTCAAGTGTACCCCATGGAACACGTGTCATTGCAGCCATTTCAGTATCAAATTTTGTCTCCAAACCATGCACTAATGTCATTAATGCTTTTGTTATTACTGCAGAGAATTCATCCTGCACACGCAAACCTCACACATGTGAACTGAGAAACCGTTACAAACCTTTTCCTCCCCTTCTCCCATGGAAAAAAAAAAACAAAAGGAAAAAAAAGAAAACTATTCAGATATGAAACATCCAAATTACCTGGACATCTGACATATCGACCTTGTCTGAGAATTGAGAATCAATCATTTTTGATACATTTTCAGCCAGTTCACCTGACTGTCATTAGAATAAGGTACAACAGTTATTCAATATTACATGCTAATCTTCCTAAATTACCTCTGAAATGAATGTTTTCCAAGAAAAATGAAAACCTTTCAAACTCAATTTAATCAAATGTTAATTTGCTTAGTGGAATGAAATTATTCAGCAACTTCATATTTGGGACTGCCAAACAAACCCAATTTAATCTGGCGAATCACAAGTATTACCATTAAAATATTAAAGCCTGAATTTAAATTATTCTCATTTGTATATCATATTATGGCTACAGAAATAAAGATAAGCATTAACAAGGGAACTGAAGGAACATCTACACTAGGAGTATGTCATCCACTTAGTAAGAAGTCAACCAAATAGAAAATGCAGGCTCATAGTAATGGTTGTTCACCATTAACTTTGACTTTTTCGTCATCACATATTGGAGTTTACTTCTGTAGTCGTATGAGACTACTGACAGCCCAAGCTGTGGTGTATAATCAATGGGAAATTAAGAGGATGAGAGGAAAGAATGGGGGGAGAAAGAGAAAAGAAGAGATGAAGATTCCGAATGAAGGATTTCAGAAAAGAAGAGGATGCTTAATCTGCCGCCCCCCCCCCCTCTTTCTATTTATATTAATTCTGAAGTAAGGATAAGACTGCTTACATGGCAAAATTAAAATCCTAATAAAAGACAACAATTAAAGTCCTAATAAAAGACTAACAACTAATTGTGGACTGACACTTAAATAACTAGTAGTTGTATATAAGTAAATTAGAAAGAGGTGGGGACCACATAGTAGTTGTATATGATTACAATAGAAAGAGGTGGGGACCACATCAGTGATTTCTACACTCCCCCTCAAATTGGGAATAGATGTTTGTCATTCCCAAGTTGCATAGATCTGCTTCTAACTTCTTTGAAACTGCCTTGGTGAGAAGATCAACAAGCTGCATGTTGGAGCTGATATATGGAAGAGACAATCAACCCAATCTGCATCTGTGTAAATTTCTATCTTCATGTGATTACCATCCTTAAATAGTAAACCTCTGCCTGGACACCTCTTTAAATATGCCAGTATCCTCTCAACAGTAAGTAGGTGGGTAGTTTTGGGAAAGTGCATATACTGACTAACAACACTGACTGCATAGCTGATGTCTGCTCGTGTAAGACAAAGATAAAGTATTTTACCAACTAACCTTTGGAACATAGCTTTATCATCAAAAGGCTCTCCACCTTCTGCACTAATCTTGTGATTCTATTCAATAGGTGTATCAGCTGGCTTAACACCCAACTTTCATGTTTCTTCTAACAAATCAAGGGCATACTTCCTTTGAGAAACAAAGATTCCATGCTTGGACCAAGCTACTTCAATACCCAAGAAATATCGTAGCTCTCCCAGGTCCTTTACCACAAATTCTTGATGGAGAAGTTTCTTAAGAGACTCAATTCGCTGTTATCACTCCCTGTTACTACAATGCCATCCACATATACAGCAAGTAGAGTCAAGGAAATATCAACTTTCTTAATAAACAAAGCGTGATCTGATTGAGCCTGCACATAGCCAAACTTTTCAAGGGATTGTCTGAATCTATCAAACCAAGCTCTAAGGGACTGTTTTAGTCCATACAAAGCTTTATTCAATCGACAAACCTTCTTACTTGTTTCTGTACTTTAAAAACAGAGGTAATTGCATGTACACTTCTTCTTGCAAGTCTCCATTGAGGAATGCATTTTTAACATTCATTTGGAACAAGGGCCAAGAGTAAACTGGCTGCAAGAGATAATAACACTCTGATAGTGGTCATTTTTTCTACTAGTGCAAAAGTCTCCAAGTAATCAATACCATAAGTCTGAGTAAATCCCTTTGCAACTTACTGGGCCTTATATCTTTCAATGGAACCATCAGCATTATGTTTCACAGTAAACATCCATTTACATCCAACTGTATTCCATGGCTTAACAAACCAGAAACTAATTTTTTTTCTATTTTTCTACGAGAAAATCTCAAAATAAAATGTTAAGCTTAACCATTCAAGTATGGAACTTATATGAAAAAACTCCGAAATTTGAGAGTAATCTAATGGTATAAACCTTCTGAACTTTACTTATATGGTACAACCGCTGACACACCCATATGGGCTGATGATGTCATCATGTCACCAGCAGTGATGAACTTCTCCATTTGCATAAGTGCTCTGATACCAGCTTGATTTATTCTATGATCTTATTTTCACTTTTCCATGAATCATATGCAGGTTGTATGTCTCATATCACTGCAAACTCCTTATTTATTAGATCTGAGACAATGAGGGGAAAAGTCATAAATATCCCAATATGCCCCAATACAAGTAGAACAAGTAGCTCAATAAACAGAAATCATATAAAAGAACACATATCCCAGTCCTATATCATACTTGTCCTACATTGAATGACAATGAACCATCCTACATCAATTTAGTAAATAAGTTGCCATACATCACTTCAGTATTAGAGCCCACAATTAATCAATATGCTTTCAAAAATTGACTGATCCCATAGCCCTAGTGTCTCATCTAAATCCATTGTATTAATGGATCTACCGGTAATCCATTTTATGGGTCCAGAAATGGTAGGTGATTTTTCATATCATACCAAGGGTCTCCATTTAACTTGTAATGGAAATTGGTGGAAGAATCCAAATCTTGATCATGTTGACAAAATGGTGGCTACCCGATATAACTGGATCAATTGGCTGAATAAGCAAACTCAACATATTAGAAGTAGAAAGTTCAACATGGATGTATATCTCGGTAGCCAAAAATTTATTATTATCTATTTCTTCACTATCTTTGAACCTGTCCAATATTATGCAACTCTCCTAACAATCTTTACCATAAAATGTCAATACTTACTTTGGCTTCGAGTGCAGACCACCATGCAAAAATTTTGGTACATTTATTTTCTTCTCCCCTAATACACCCTCCTTGTTCATTTTCCTCTCCCCCACTCTACGCATCTCTTCACTCAACCAGTTAAAAATAGAGAATCTTCTTATAACTAAGGAATGTAAAAGTTAAAACTATTTCTTTTTTATTTAAGAAAATGTAATGAGGATCATCTTTAACAAATTCAAAAATCAAAAATATGTGGCCATTCTGGAAAAATCAGCCCAAATTTTATATAAGAATCAATATATTACCACATGCACTTTAATCAAATTAAGCAATATTCTAATAAGTGGAATATTAAAGAATACAGAATACAACTAACCGTTTTATGGCAATATTCAGCTGTATTAACGATGTAGCAAATCACCTTCTCATCCCTATCAGATGTCTGCAAGGTGTTGTCACAGAACAGGTAAAAAAGAATAGATCGTTTTCCTCAGTGAGACATGTAAGACATGCATATGCTTACCTTGATCTGTCCATCTGTACCCGTGGCAGCTGCAACAATCCATGTACCAGCCTTAGGTAATTTTCCAAAAAGCTTTGTGGCATATGTTCTTAGAATTTTTTGAAATACCTAAAAATGGACATACAGGTAGTAATATTCTTTGTGAGATAAATAAAACCATCTTAAGAAACACTAAAAATATGGACAAAGAAAGATCGCTAACACAAAGTCTTGATAACATGAATAATAGCATGCTGAAGATACTAAGAACCTTGCCTTTTTTTTTTGACTGATAATACAAGAACCTCACTTAAGTCATCTAATTTCACAGTGGGATGATAAAAATCATATCCTAAAGTAAGGACAAAAAAAGGAAATTCATTGAGCAAGAAGAAAGCTGACACAGATGACAAATCCAGGACACATACAATATATAGTTGTCTAGGCAACGCCTAGTCGCCTAGGCGACAAGGTGCCCTTGGAGGCTCGCCTTGCCTAATCGCCAAGCAGTTTTCTATAGTGTGTTAGACAAAACTTCTATATTCTTAATTTTTTGAGGTTATAATTTAAAATAGACATTTTTAAACTAAAATATTCATTTTGTGTGTTTATATACTAACTTCTTTTTATTATTTTCTTATTTGTTAGGGTTTAATCAACACAAACATTGCTAAATGCTGTATTGAACCCTGAAAGACTTCAAAACCTGAACCAACAAGGAAGAACTTAAAATGTTGTCTAACCAACATGTTTACTTCTTTTTCTTTACTAATTTAGTGTGTCTATACTATATACCAATTTTTCTTCTTCCACCTTTTATTTTCTTCTTTTCCTACAACAGAAATAGGGGTTCAGCCCTTATATTTTTTGAAATTTCTTTTCTTTGTTCTTTTTCTCTCATGAATATGTTGGAATATGTTGATTTTCTATACTTTAACATGAAGTTTATACTTTTCTCATGAAAACTATGGATAATTATTAAGGAAATATGATTATGGAACCTAGGGAACTACCCTAGGATACATATTTTTACTTGAAAAAATCCACCGCCTAGGCTTGCTTTGGCGCCTTGAAACTATGATACAATATAAAGAATGAGAAATGAAAAAGAAGAATGATCATGAAAAGAAAAAGAATCTAGTATATCATGCAATTCGAAAGATATGGCACTGAACAGAACGGAATGGCAAATCAGGATTCATGTAGCTGAAGCCATATAGATGGGTCTTGAGCCATGGTGATGAGTGATGACGACAGCTAGTGTCTAAGAAAGTAAAACCCATTTGGACAAAATATGTAGCAGATGAATTCATCAAGCAAGGCCACAATGAAAAGCACATAATTGAGAAATATAAGGCATGTGATTTAGATGATCCGGATTTTGCAAACAAGGTTTCCACCATTGGATAGCTTAGTGATCAATCCAACACTTAAAGCTGTACCATGCGACTTATTCTTGGTATTTACTAGATGTATACCTCGTATGTGTGAATGGAGTCATGCTTTAATAAAAAATGCCTTCCAAATTTTAGAGTTAAAGCTGTAACATAAAACCACTCTCAATACCTTCAAAAACAATGCAAATCAAGAATTTACCTTGAACATATTAAATAAGGTTTGGCTCTTTGTCAAAGCACTGCATCTCTTCAAGGATCTCCTGATTACCAAAAATAGCTGCATAAGACAAGGACAAGTTAAAGAAGCATACATAAACTTTATTTCATGATGCTAAACCAGAAAAAAAAATGCATAATATTTGGATCAATGCAAATTGCCCCTAAACTTGTACTTGCCTTCTGCTTTCCTCACTACTCACCATGGAATTAGCCTAAGAGAGGGTTACATCATTTTTTGCCAATATGTTCTGTCTACTAATGTCATATTCCAGATTCAACCCTGTAAGGAATTCTTTTTTTTTTTAGAAAAAAATTAACCAGGATTCATTAAAGGAAGAAGAGGTACATGAGAAGATGTACAAAGCAGGGGAAGAACCCCTACAAATTACAAAGGAGGAAGCTTGTCGCTATACAAATGCTCCAAATGCACACCACATTTGGCTAAGCCATCTACTGTATGATTGTGTTCCCTAGGAATTCAAACTAATTTTACATTTAAACAGTCCAAATAGTCCCTAGCCTCTGCCAAATAGTGACTCAATCTCCAATGTCCCCCCTCTTTGTCTCTTAATCATTTTATAGTATTTTCTGAATCACCTGCAATGATTAAATTCTGGATTCCCAAATTTTATATTATTATGATTCCTGTGAGAACAGCCATCACTTCAGTCTTTGAGGAATCAGCCAAACCAATTGGACCGCTGAAAGTCCAATAAATGTTGCCCCCTTCATCCCTTACTGCGCCTGCAATACCAGATAGGCCAGGGTTACCTAAGGCACTTCCATCGAAGTTTAGGGTCATCACTCCTTCACTGATGGGGTCAGGATGTCTCAAGGATGTTTGATGGAGGTGAGGAGAAACAAAAAGGGGTAAGCGTCTCTATTGAGATCATTGACTGAGAGTCCTTGGAAGTGATCTGAGTTCAACGTCCAGAGGTTGCGAAGGTAAGTAATGTCTGAAATTAACTCCTCCAAGGGCCTGAATTTTTTGCCAAAGAGGCATTTGTTTCTTTCATCCCAAACTCCCCACAAGACTGCATGTAGCACTGATTGCCAATAAACTTTACCCCTTTTACTTAAACTTGTTACATGCCATTGATGCAGAAAGTTCATAATGTGCTCTGATACAACCCAGCTGTAACCTGCCATTTTCAAGAAATGGAAACAAATCTTTTGGGTCAACTTGCAGTGAAGAAAAATGTGATCTGCTGATTCACTTTCACTGAAGCATAAAATGCAAACATGAGGAGAGATGGAAAGTCTTCCCAAAAACTTTTTCTGCAAGAGATCACAAGTATTTAATTTCTGGAGACAAGCTTCCCAGACAAAGAAACAAACTCTTGAAGGGATGTGGCTACACAAGATCTTCTTAAAAGGAAAGGAGGAATGTTGTTCATCAGCAATCAAAACCTTGAACATAGACTTAGAAGAGAACTCGCCAGTAAGGTGAAGGGTCCAGATTCGGGTGTCAGAATAGGAGGGGGGTGCAGGCTCCTTCAAGGGTCTGAATTAAGTCTATTAATTCAGGAATCTCTGAATCCCTTAGAGGCCTTCTGTGTCGAAGGTTTAGGGTGTTCTCTAACAGTTTGGTCTGTAAGGCAGGAAGAAATAGTGGCTTTTGTTCAAACACCCTATTTCTTTCCACAAGTCTTCTATATGTTTCAACATCCTTTTTACTGTCCCAAACATTTACCTCCATCAAACATCATTTTTCAGCTTATATGCTTTAGCCCCATTCAATTTCTAGGAGTATGTCTTTGCAACACTATCCCAAATCCCCTTCTCAGAATTTACCCACAAGTAATGTTGGCTAATATGAGGCTGCATTAATTTTCTTGTATCCACTTCCTGTAGGAGGAATCATCTTCCTTAGGTTTCTTCTTACTAGCGAAGATATATCCCTCTTTCATCTACTACAAACATATATTCTCACCGACTATGACCAAGACAAATAATTGGTTCCATCAAGCTTCATTGTAGTCACAACCAGTAGAGGATCAACGGAAGCTCCTAAAACATGTTTGAACTTTGAGCTCTGCTTGATCTCTACTTCAAAGTGCTCCATTACTTCTAAAACTTCAAGGAACAATCTTCAAATAGTAAAAACGAATGACTGAAAAAGATAACTGCTACTGACCTCAACAGGATCCCCGAACTGTGAGTTCACCATACCAGGCAACCCGGGAGAAAACAGAAAAACCAAGCTGCCCCTTATAGGACTTCCAGAATTCAATTCTACTTGGATTGATCTGTAAAGGGATCAGAAAGGAACCCTTCAAGCCTTGAGCAGTGGGTTGGAACCCCCTCTGGGATCCTTAATTCTAAAATCTCCAGTTAGCTAGGGTTTTAGACAAGAACTCCAAGAACTGTCTTCGGCACTAGTCTGAACACTTCTTTTCTCCCAATATCCTCTACCAACTAGGTTGATTATCTTCTCTAATCAATCAACCATTCAATTCTCCATAGACATTGTGGATGTGTATGGGATTAAAAAGAAAAGAAAAATGGTAGTTGTATTGCTTCGATACCAAGAAGAAAACTAACCAACAATTAATTCTTTTGTTTAATCAGAAAATACAGCAAAGAAAAAGTATGAGAGCAAGAGAGCAAGAGAAGAGAAGAGAGGAGAAGGAGAAGGAGAAGAGTCAACATACTCTCTCTCTAACCTGCTTCTAAAGAAAACAGGTTAACAGGCCCATTAACTCAAAAAACAATAAGCATAGAGCTGAACTAAATTATGGTCCATCCAGCCCAACATTTCTACAATGTTAAATGGTTTATACTTTTGACATACAAATAGACTTCCATTCACTAGATAGAAGTTTGCAATCTATTTTTATTTTATTTTCTTGTTTCTTTTTCTGATATTTATGTATAGTCAATAATCATATATATATATATATATATATATATATATATAAGATTCTTCATTGAAACATAAGGTTCGACCGTCCGGTTCAAACGGACGGCCCGTTCTGACAACCGATGGTTTGACCGTCCAATTCGAACGGACGGCCCATTCTGACAACAAAAATTACAAGCAAAAAATTACGTAACCATTCTAGCCACCGGTTTTCAGGTTGGTGGTTCGATCGTCCAGTTTGAACGGGTGGCCCGTTCTGAAAACAAAAATTACAGGCAAAAAATTCAGTGTGAGGTCCATTGAGTAGTATCATACGTGTTATGTCATTCGAGCGTGTGACTCATACGACCGAAGGTGGAACCGATCTAGCCACTGGTTTTTGGGTCAACGATTCAACTATCCGGTTCGAATGGACGACTCGTTCTAACAACAAAAATTAAAAAAAATAAAAAACATCCAAAAACCATTGAATGGGTCAATGAGTTGACGGTTCAACTACTCAGGTCAATGGGTCATTGACCAATTCAACGGTTTTTGGCCATGGATCGAGATTGGGGAAAACCATAATCATTTGCCTAGATGGTTTCCAATTAAAATAAATAAATAAAAAACGGACGGGCCCGTTCTGACAACAAAAATTATAGGCAAAAAATTGAGTGTGTGAGGTCCATTAAGCAGTACCATACGTGTTATGTCATTCGAGCGCGGAACCGTTCTGGCCACCGGTTTTCGGGTTAACAATTCGACCATCCAGTTCGAATGGACAGCCCGTTCTAACAACAAAAATAAAAAATAAACAAAAAGCGACCAAAAACCATTGAATGGATCAACGGGTCGATGGTTCGATCGCTCGGGTCAATGGGTCGTTGACTGATTCAACGATTTTTGGCCAGGGACTGGGATTAGAATAAAACGGAACCGGTTGCTAGATGGTTCCCAATTAAAAATATAAAAAAAAACGGACAAAAACCATTGAACGGGTCAACGGGTCAACGGTTAAACCGCCTGGGTCAATGATTTGTTAACCGATTCAATGGCTATTGGCCAGGGACCAGGATTGGAGTAAAACGAAACCGGTTGCGTAGATGGTTCCCAGGCCAAAATGTCCGTCCATCCGGGTCAACGGTGGTTCAAAAACCATGGTTTTTATGCTTTTGGATTTTCACTATTCAAAGGTTTCTTCTACTGTGGGCTTTATTCGAGCGTGTGTGGTATGTTCCTTTTTCTTCATTTTCTATTTTTGTTTTGCTTTTTTGTGCTTGGTCTTCTTCAAAATCCTCCAAAACAGTCTAGGGTTTACCACCATTTTATTTTTTCCCTTTTGTTTTTTCTTTGGGTTTTCTTGTGCAGTTTTTTTTTTTTCTTACAAGGCAATCTACTTTGTCTCTTTCTTTGACTGCATGTATGTTTAGCTCCGTCTCAAAGCAGAACTTTGGACTCCATTTTCTGAACGGAATTCTCAATATGAAACAAAGGACAGCTATGAAGTAGAACTCAGAACTATCATTGAATGATCGTGTTCTTTTACATGAGATGCTTTGCTGAAACAATATTTAAAAAACAAGCACATGATGATCTCTTTTAAGTCTTTATATGAGTTTCAAGACTTGAGTACTTATAATTGCAAGTTTCTTATTAAGAAACCATTGTCTTTTTTAATGAAGCAAATAGCAATGTTACAATTCCATGCAGGGGCCCTCTGCTAGTATCATAATTGTTTTGCAAAATGTGTTATTGTTTGTCAAAATACTATGCAAATAATCTGTTTATATGTATATGTGCATATAAAATTCTTTCTGTATGTAAAAATTAACTGATTATATATGTATAAAAATTTGATTATGTATCTACTTACATAATTATATTGTGCTTATATATTCATTTTATATATTTTACAAATTTCTGTTCATGTTCTATTTATTTTTTGAATTTAAAAATATTAGTCTTTTTATAAGTAAAGAAAAGTTCTATTAAATAATCATAACAGTAACTTATACAATGAGGCTTCCCACAGAGAGATGCGAGATGCAGCCTCATGCACCCCTTGCTAAGCTAAGTCATGTTAATATTATAGAATATTTGTTATCATTTATTGTTTTCAACTTATTCATTATGTTATTGAAATTATATATCTATAAGCAATAGTTATGATGTTCAGTGGCATTAAGTTAATAACATCATGAAATACAGAACAGATTCAATCAAGGGGAAAATTGTAAACAGACATTTCTCTGAAGCAAGGTTTAAAATGTCAGTATCAGTCATCTAAATATAAGAAACATGTTGGAAATATCATATGGGAATATTGTAAAAATTATAGACATGGTGAAAATATTGTAAAATATGTAAAAATATAGAATGATATGTTATGAAACGATAAAAGAAGCATAGACACACCATTTTAAATTATTATCTTGTAAATCACTAAACAAAGCTAAGAAACTAAAGTCATAGACAAAAGAAACATTTTGAAGTTGCCCTTCTAACCTTTAAGATGCAGAACTTCACGATAGAATGAGTTAAAAAAAAATAACTCATAGAAAATGTAAATGGTTGTAATAGATCAACTAAATAATCTATTACACAAACAAAACTAATATTTAACTTAAAGTTAGGTGAGCAATAACATTGTTTTTTCTTTTTTTTTTTTTTTGACCAGCAAAAAACTGAGAATTTTATTAAAAAGAACTAAAATTTGATACTACAATAAGTCCAAACAATCCCCACAAGGAACAAATGTTACAAATGGTGGGCAATAACATTGTTACTCCACATACCTACAATATTGTCACAAACCTATGTTATAGTACTACCTCTTGTACTCCACAATGTGCTCGTAGTGTTCACTGGGGAAAATGTCAAATTCATTAAAACTTCATGTTGCTACCCACGAAAGTGGAAATGGAAATATGTCGTGGAAACTATCTCTTGTACTCCACATAGTGCTTGTAGTGTTCATTGGGGAATATGTTGATTCCAGTAAAATTTCACATTGCTACCCATGGAAATGGAAATATTAGGGATATTAGGGACATTTTAAACCATTCTCAGGAATCACGGCATTCAGATTACCTAACAACTTCATTACATTCAGCGAGCTGCAAAAGCAAAAAGCAAATTATACATGGTTTGAGCTCAATCTTTTCTAGAGTTCTCCAAATTTTCCATGGTTTGAGCTCAAAGCTTTTTGTTTTTTTTTTTTATTTCCAAATGGTCAGAACACAGATTTACTGAACACCACCTAAGTTCTCCAAGTCATAAATAGATTATTTCTTGAATGTATCACCAACCATTTTGTATTAATATAGAATTATAGGTAAAAAAATCAAACAAAGAGGTAGTGTTGCAAATGGGTAGAGGTGGACATTCTGAGCAATCAGTATCAGGTGCCATGTCCAAAGAAACCTTTATGCCCACTACTTTTTCAGCATTGTCCATACAAAAAATCTTTCATCAAGAAAGAAAAGTGGGAGGGGATGGAGGGGGAAGACTGCAGAAAGTAAAAAACCACAATTAAGAGCAATTTTACATTACCTGCATGCTACTTGATAAAATATTAGTCTGACTTCCCTCCTCAATGTCCCAGCTTTCCTCCTATTAAAACTAGGCTAGTAAGTTTCAGTCTGTGGAAACCATGAAACCAAGCAATGCATTTATTGCTGCAGTTATCCACAAATACAAATATACCTGAACAAGTTTCTCCATATGCTCCATAAGACTTTTCTCCTCTAATTCTACATACACTGTCATGTGAGGTTCAAAGCATGATGAAATAATGCCCCGGAAGTTGAACTGTCAAATAAATGAAAACAGATACTTCTGAGGAGATATAACTTCAAAAATAGGACTAAAATTAAAGAAGAAAATCACAGATGCCTCCAAAAGAAGCATAAAAGAAACCAAGAAAAAACAAAAACATACAATAAAAATGGCAATCTCTAGATGTGGGGGGCATGCGCCACCCTCTGGTGGATCTCATCTTGGAGGCCCATGTGACAGATGATCATATGATCATAGAATCCCATCAACCAACACACATGGATGACAGCCTCCATCCCCCTTCTTCTCTTTCGGATGTCCAAACAGAGCATGAAAGATCAAACATGTATGACAACCTAATAGGATCAATTTGGCTCATACGTGCTGGATATATCAAACAGAATGATTGTTCCCAATACACATGTAAAATATGTAATTTTGCATTGGCTAATCATCCATGTGATCTATCTGGAAGTGCAATAGATGCTTGTAAAAGGTATAAAAAAATAGACAAAACAAACTCAGAATTGGAAAAAATACCCCAGCACCAGGCACTGACAGATCTCTATGTCCATCTTTTCCCTGCCATTACAGTATGTAAAATAAGCATTTAAATCCAAGGAAAACTTGATTCCCACAAATGAACCAAAGAAAAATATAATACATACTTCAGTTTCGGTTCCTTGGTGTGCTGCAAGCTTTTTTTCATATTTTCTACGAATATCCAATACAGTTGGATTCTCATTCTCGCCCTTACCCATTTCCTCAGTGATGCTCCCAGTTTCTTTATTCCGGGTTCCTCCACTGAACTTCTCTGCCAATTCCTCCTCAAATTCAAGAGTCCTTTGTAATGCCTAGAATGGTCAACAAACAAAGATCACCAATATGAAACAAATTTGATCCATAATGGCATAATTGTAAGATGGATGTACATAATGATCTGTTAAGGAAACTGCTTTTATACAAATTTTACCAGACTCAAAAACTATTTACAAATAAATAAAAAGAGAAAACTAAACCAATTATATTTGAAATAGGATGTTTAAAATAGCATGCTTCCAGGACAGAAAGGACCTTGCATGTAACATAGGTGCCACATCCTTTACATAGTAATTCTTTTCTACAGTAATGGTCTTTATGGCAATTTTAGTTTATCTACCAACCAAGCAGAAGATATCCCCTCATTATTGAAAAGGTGTCACTAAGAGAATTAAGCATCCTACAGAGGCTTGGGCATTGCACACTTTGGCATTTCAAGAAGTTTAAAGTATGTGCCTCTGCCATATCCTATATTATAAATTATATACATACAAATAGTAAGGAAAATCTAAAATAGGCTTAAAAAGATAAATGTTCTAATAAGTTTAAGTCTTTATGAAATGGTTTTCAAACAATTTCACAATATTTTCAAACCTAAAGGTGAGGGGACCCATTGTAAGTTCCTCTAGTTGCAAACATTAAGAGCCAAATCATTCGAAGTTGTTCTAGCCAGTGCTTTGAATAACAACAAACAAAATTAATCCTTCCACTCTACTTTCACCAAAAATCTATCCAATTTTGAGCACACAGGATTGCTTGCAAGCTCAACCACGCAAATTTTGCATTGTATAGATCATTATAATTAGTGAAATATTCATTAAAAAATAAGAAATAATAAAGAAAATAATTTTTTCCTATTTAGAACAAAGCTACTTTAGATATAACCATTTTCAGCCTTTCTGTTTATCAAGAACATGTGGAACTACAAATACAGAAAATATTGCTAATAGCCTTTTACATGACAGTTGTTTCAAATGCCCAAACATACCATCAATAATGTCCCAACATCTGGCTTTTCTTTAAGATTATCAAGGATCTCCTCAAGTTGGGCCCTGAAAATTCAGAAGCAATAAATTTGTTCATTTTAATCACTTGGAAAAATAATTAAATCTTAGGAATGAATACATTGTATAGTAAACCTTTACAACAAAAATCCTATAGACCTGCATGATAACATCACCAAAAGCTCCTCCTACTCAACCCATTCAATCATATTATTTCATAAAAGGAGCACTTCCTTAGAACCTTTATTTATCAATAAAGATAAACTTTTTATTAATAACGAGGATAATATACTAGAAGCAAGACCTGATACTAGCAATAGGAGGCCAGAGGCAACCCAACCCATAAAACATCCCTACACAAGTTTACATACAAAATTACAATCTCCCAAGGTAAAGCTAGCCCCAAAATAACTTAGCTCTTCACTATACAAATGTGAAGAATACATTTCACTATACAAATGTGTAGAATACATTTTCATTTGTATAACAAAA
This sequence comes from Nelumbo lutea, assembly GCF_056320005.1. Lineage (NCBI taxonomy): Eukaryota > Viridiplantae > Streptophyta > Magnoliopsida > Proteales > Nelumbonaceae > Nelumbo > Nelumbo lutea. The sequence continues at coordinate 34,475,340 of NC_142690.1, read as the reverse complement.
ATGGTTTCGACAAATACAAGTGAAAATGATGTTACACATCAAACAGAGACATACAAGAAAAAAAAACAATGAGCAGACACTCCAGAGCTGTAGTTGCAGACCAAACAACCAATCTTAAGTTCTTTTTAATGACAAACTTAAATAGAACTTTGTAAAAATAAATGAGCAATTGACAATCTGGAACAAGTTGAGACCCAATGCAACTACCTCCTCCTCATAGGTCAATGACACCTGGCCTTCCAACTTAAAAGAGAGGGAATACCAATAGAACGCTTCATTTAATTAAATGGGCTTTAGTTAGCCCACTAGCCAACACATCTAATTGGGTTGTAAACTATTTTAAATTTATTGGATATCAAGGGCTCACAGTTAAGCCCATTTTGTCTTATTATAAATTTTGCTTTCAACAATTCGCAACAATGAAAAAGTTTCCTGCCTCCATATTCTTGTGGCTTCTTTAATGGAAATTTTGGTATTTGAGATACTATTCGCAAACACCATTCGCAATATCAACAATATTTGGCAATATATCCCCATTTTCTATGTGGTGACACAAAATCTTCAAGAATTTTTTTTCCAATATCCCCGATATTTTGCCCACATGCCAGCAATATTTTAGATTTCATTGATAAACTATACATTTTAAATTTTAAATTGTAAAACAATTAAAATCTTTTCAGTATTTCATTATGTAGAGAAGATGGGCCGAATGGCCCATAGGCTGTTTATCCTTTTTTATCTTTTATGTTCTTTGTTGTAACGGGCCTTAATCTGGGCTTTATTCTTTCTTATGTTATGTCTTTTTAATTTTCTGCCCAACTAGGGGTTTCTCTGTAAATTACTAAAGTTTAACTTAATGAAATAGAATTAAGGGACTAAGAGAAGAGATTATGTTAGAAAATCTCTCTCTCTCTGAACCCAAGTTTCCATCACCTTCTTCTTCTTCTTCTCTCAACTCTGATTTCTGCTACTTTCTTTTGAACTTTTGCAACTTTCTAAACAGTCATTTCTTCTCAAAAGGCTGTTTTTCTTCTTGGTATCAGAGCAAGCTCGTTTTTCCCTTTTTTTCACCATTTTTCCCATACACAGTGTGTATGGAGAACTGAATCGTATGAACAGTTAAAGAAAACTATTTCATCCCAATTGTTAGTGGTTTCTAGAGAGAAGGGAACTGGTTTTGTCGTCCTCTTGACAGATTCAAGTGTGTTGCCCGAAACCCTATTTTTCTGGATAAATCTGATTGCAGGCCCCATAGGGAGTTTGACCTAGGCGCTCAGTGACTGAAGGCCTTCTCATTCTTCTTCTTGAAGATCGAATCAAGTGGATTGGTGTTCTGTGAAGTCTACAAGGAGTGACTGAGTTTTCTATGTTTCTCCTAGCTTCTAGGTGTGACGTAGGTTACTGGTACGGCTACATAGAGGTTGGCTCACAACAAAGTTTTTGTTTTGTCTTCATTTGTTGTTATTAGAAGTTGTTTGAAGTCATTTTTTAAGTATTTAAGAAGATGAACTCCTCAGACTTTGAAAACAATCATATTGCTGAATCCGGACAGGTTCCAGGAGCCTCTATAGACTTTCTACTGGCTGTGACCACAGTCAAGCTAGATGGAACTAATTATCTGGCTTGGTCACAATTAGTAAAAATTCATATTTGTAGTAGAGACAAATGGGGTTTTATCTCCGAGAGCAAAAAGGCTCCTCCGAAAGATGATCCATCATATGAAAAGTGGATGCAAGAAAATTATACTGTTATTGGATGGCTTGTGAAATCAATGCAACCACAGATTAGTCATCACTATTTGTGGATAAATTCAGCAAAGGAAATTTGGGATAGTGTTGCTGAAACCTATTCCCAAAAATTAAATGTGGCCAGGGTTTACAAGTTGAGAAGTGATGTGAAAATTTTGAAACAGGGGGAGAAACCATTAGCTATATACTTCTCAACACTGAAGTCTTTATGGCAAGAAATAGATTTGATAGAAACTATAGCTTGGGACACCACTAATGGTGTTGAGACCTACAAAAAACTGGTTGAGAGAAACAGGGTGTTTGAGTTCTTGACAGGGCTAAAACCAAAGTATGACATTACAAAGCAAAATATTTTATCCAAGGATAGTGTCTCACTATCTCAAGCATATGTCTTGGTAAGTAGTGTAGAAAGCAGAAGACTTGTCCAGGTCCAAGGGGCTGGTCTAAATGATCACTTTGCTAATATGAGAGTAAAACCCAAGGGGGTTGCAGGGACTCCAAGTAGCTCAGGGAAGAAAGAGATTATCTGTGAGTACTATAAAAAGCTAAAACATACTAAAGACAAGTACTGGAAATTGCATACTGAGCTCCTACCACTTTAGTTTCAGAAAAAGTCTGGCAATATAAAGGCAGGGAGTGCCAATGTTGCTACTAGTCCAATTAGTGACAGATACCAAACTAAAGAGATGACGGCTAGTGAGTAGTTCGTAGCTATGAAGGCAGAATATGAGAAGTTTGGGAGGATGATCAGTCACCTAGAGGGTGTGACCTCTTCTTCCAACCCTCTAGGAAATTCAACCTATTATGCATTTGCTCATTTAGGTATACGGGCTTCTGCCAATCATGCAACCATTTTCAGGTAATCCGTAGGATCCCTTAGATTATTGATTTTGGTGCTTCTGATCATATGACCAGCCTTTCTACTTTGTTTGTTTCATATGATTTACTTCCTGAACGTGACAAAATCACCCTAGCCGATGGCTCTCTTGCCCTCATCTCCGGTAAGGAACCATCAAGGCTACAGACTCATTAGTTCTCCCTTCTACTCTTCATGTACCCAGACTAAATACAAACTTATTATCTGTAAGTAGCCTAACTATGTCATTAAATTGTTGTGTAACCTTCCCTTCCTACTGTGTTTTTCAGGATCTGGAGTCTCTAAAGGTGATTGGGAGTGGCTGTGAAGCAAATGGAATATATCTACTAGATACTCCTGGATAGTGCCATGAACAACCTAGAAAAGCTGCTTTTGGGTCTACATCTACAGAGTCTATCAGTCGAGTCATGTTATGTCATTTTCGTTTGGGTCATCTTTCTTTTTCTGCATTAAGTCATTTATTCCCAGAACTGTTTAAGGGAATTAGTTTGTCCACTCTTCATTGTGAGTCTTGTGAACTGTCAAAACATTGTAGAAACAGTTATCCTCTAAGTAATAAAAGATCTTCTCCTTTTAATATTGTGCACTTTGATGTGTGGGGGCCTTACCACTTACCTTCTATGGGTGGCTACAAATATTTTATCTTGTTCATTGATGACTTTTCTCGGTTCACTCGGATATTTTTGATGAAGTCCCGTGATGAGGTTCCCAGACTTGTGAGGCAATTCCATGAATTTGTCCTAACCCAGTTTGATACCAGAATTAAAATTTTCACATCCGACAATGCAAAAGAATACTTTGAGAAAAACCTGACCTGCTATCTCACTGATTTAGGGGTTATTCATCAAAGATCCTGTATTAGGACCCCAGAACAGAATGGAGTTGGTGAAAGAAAAAATAGATATATTGTTGAAGTTGCAAGAAGTATTCTATTTGCCTCACATGTCCCTACAAAATTTTGGGGTGATGTTGTTCTCACTTCTACCTACCTTATAAACCGTATGCCACCCAGGGTTTTAGTGTTTAAGTCTTCTTCATCCGGACAAGGATCTTTTTCCTATTCCTCTTCATGTCTTTGGTTGCACTTGTTATGTACATATCCCAAGTGTCCAGAGACATAAATTTGAACCAAAAGCCCACAAGTGTATCTTCCTTGGTTATTCCCTCACACAAAAGGGTTATTGTTGTTTTGATCCGAAGACTGGCACTTGGTATGTCTCAATGGATGTCACCTTTGATGAGCTTTCTTCTTTTTATGGTTATTCTCTGGAGAGACATTGTCCAAAGGGGGAGGATTTGTCATAGGTGTTTGCTCTTCCTCTTCCTCTCCCAGTTGAGTCTTTTGTTGAGTCTCTTCCTCCTTCAAATGAGTCAAGGGAGGATCAATCACTTCACTCTCATTCTAGTGTTCCTATTCCTCCTCCTTTACCTCATCACCCTCTTTTTAATCCCTGGCTGTACCAATAGCAGAGAACCAGAAATGAGCAGATTGTTTCCCCTACAACACATGAGCCTCGTGCACTTCCAGTTACAGATGAGACAACAGGTACTGTTACAGCCCCTTTGGAGCCATCCTTCCCAGACCTTGATATCCCCATTGCTATTAGGAAAGGAAAAAGGAAGTGTACTGCACATTGCATTTCCAAACACCTTTCTTATAGTTTGCTCTCTCCTTCATATTTTGCCTACCTTTCTTCTGTTGCTTCTAACCCAATTCCCAGGTCTGTGTCAGAAGCTCTTAATATTCCAGAATGGAGGGATGCTATGAGAACAGAAATTGATGCCCTACACAAGAATGACACCTGGGAAATGGTTGATTTGCCTTAAGGGAAGGATCCAGTAGGCTGTAAGTGGGTTTTTACTATCAAATATCATGTTGATGGCACCATTGAAAGGTACAAGGCTAGGCTGGTTGCAAAAGGCTATACACAGACATATGGGATTGATTATCTAGAGACCTTTGCCCCTATTGCCAAGATTACTTCTGTGAGAGTTCTGCTATCTTTGGTTGCACACTCAGACTGGCCACCTTACCCATTGGATGTAAAGAATGCATTTCTGAATGGAGAGTTACATGAGGAGGTCTATATGTCTCTTCCTCTAGGGATGTATGAAGCATATATGAAAGGAAAGGTCTGCAGGCTGAAGAAATCTCTTTAAGGACTCAAGCAATCCCCTAGAGCATGGTTTGAAAGGTTTAGGGCTGCCCTTGTTAGCTTTGGCTATGTACAAACACAGTCTGATCATACCCTCTTTGTGAAGAGGAGAAGATCATTGGTCGTTTACCTGATTGTGTATGTTGATGATATTGTTATGACTGGTAATGATGTCTTAGGGATTAATGATCTCAAGTCTTTCCTTCATACAGAGTTTGAGATCAAAGATCTAGAGCAATTGAGATACTTTCTTGGCATAAAGGTTGCTAGATCCAATGATGGGTTTCTTATCTCTCAGAGAAAGTATGTTCTTGATTTGCTCTCTGAAACAGGGAAGATGGGTGCTAGACTAGTTGCCACTCCTATCGATATGAGCCATAAACTCTCTGCTTTAGATGGAATATTGTTAGAAGATAAGGGAGTCTTCCAAAAACTACTTGGAAAACTTCTTTATCTATGCATGACTCGGCAGACATTGCATATGTTGTCAGTTGCATCAGTCAGTTCATGCATGCTCCCAGGGATACTCGCATGGCAACAACAGAGCAGATTCTGTGTTATTTGAAGGGCTCCCCTGGAAAGGGAATTCTATTTACTAAGCATGGCCATATGAAACTTGAAGCCTACACAGATATTGACTGGGCTAGAAACATTGATGACAGAAGATCTACCTCTAGGTACTGTAGCTTGGTGGCAAGTAATATTGTCTCTTGGAGGAGCAAGAAACAATCAGTTGTTGCTCGATCTTCAGCCAAAGCAGAATACAGAGAGCCATGGCTCATGGAGTTTCTGAACTATTGTGGCTTAGATCCTTGATGGAGGAACTGAGTGTTGAGCATGATAAGCCAATGATGTTATACTGTGATAATCAGGCAGCCGTCAACATTGCTCACAACCCAGTGCAACATGATAGAACTAAGCATATTGAAGTTGACAGACACTTCATTCGAGAAAGAGTGACTTCTGGAGAAGTGTGTCTACCTTTCATCACTTCTGAATGACAGTTAGCTAATTTCCTCACCAAGGGCATTCCCAAGGCTAAACTTCAGCGTGATACTAGCAAGCTTGGCATGATTAACATCTATGCTCAGCTTGAGGGGGAGTGTAAAGAAGATGGGCTGAATGGCCCATAGGCTATTTTATCCTTTTTTATCTTTTATGTCCTTTGTTGTAATGGGCCTTAATCTGGGCTTTATTCTTTCTTATGTTATGTCATTTTAATTTTCTGCCTAACTAGGGGCTTCTCTGTAAATTACTAAAGTTTAACTTAATGAAATAGAATTAAGGGAGTAAGAGAAGAGACTATGTTCGAAAACCTCTCTCTCTGAACCCAAGTTGCCGCCACCTTCTTCTTCTTCGCTCCTCTTAAACTCTGATTTCTACTACTTTCTTTTGAAATTTTGCAACTTTCTAAACAGTCATCTCTTCTCAAAAGGTTGTTTTTCTTCTCATTAAAATCATCATAATTTTTTTAAAATATTTTCCTACAAGAACCAGTAGGGAATTGGTGATTGGATAATTGGCTTACTACTTTGATATGATTTACTTACTACGTCACTAATTCAAAAGAAAAAGAAAAATGTATATAACTACAAAAGAGTATTCTCAATCTAATCAAAACATATAGAAACAATAAAGCCAAAAGTTAAAATGGCAAATAATTGGCATATATAAAGAAGAGAAGATGGCTAAACACCAAAAGGGAGACAGAGAAACAAATCTATTAGTCTCTTAATTTCTCCTATTTGATTTAAATAGTTCTTTGTTACGGTTTTGAGCCTTAAATGTGCAATTATATTTCTTCTAATGATCTCTTGAAGGTTTATTAACTAACTCCATGTCTCTAGAAAAATTTCCTAATTTTTTAGATTTCCCAAATATCTTAGCAAAATATCTCCAAAACTTCTCGAAACTATACATGGTAAAATGTTAATCAATATTGATACAAACCATGTTTGCAAGAATTAACACTTCAGATATTTGTAAAAATTTTGTTTCAATTTATTTTAAAAGTTGATAGAGCACTACTAGTGTATGAACAGCAATAAAAGATAATTTAGAGGTTGATAAACCATTACAGTGATGTGAATCCACAAAAAATATAGCGAAAAATGATGCATTTAAAAAATGTGTGCACTCTGAGCTGACGCACAAGGTGCAACAGGCACACACCTTTCCAAAGAAGCACATGCCTTGAAATGCACCTAGCCTGTGCACCAAGGTGTGCCTCACCTGGAAGTTCCAATTGCTCATGGTAACAACAAAAGGAAATACCCCTATGGGCTATACCATATCGTGAAGGATGGGCCTTCAGACCACGGCATCATGGTTGAAATGTTTAATATAAAGAAGAAAAGCAATTATTCATCAGATATAAAACTTGAATTTCTGTCATAGATTTGAAACTCTTCACAATTCAAATATAGCTAAGCAGCTCTCTTGAGTTTTCATAGGTATTAAAAGGTTCCTTGTATAACATTCTTCCTCATCAAATATAAGAAGCTTACCCAAACTGATAAATACTTCTTGAACACATTTTGAGGACAAGAATGGCCAGAAAAGATCTTTATTACAGTTTAATAATTTTAGGATTGGTCGTTTAGAAAGAGAAAGAACAGTTAAATAGAAGAAAGAGAAGATTTGAAAAAATTGTGCAATAAGAGCCACACCCTTCTTGAGTTGTTTTATTAATTAAGTGAATGGAAGAATAAGATTACAACAAATGTCATTGATTAGATACAATGTAATCTGACTGATGCTATTAGTGTAAAATATATATATATATATGACAACACTTCTCCTCAAGCTGGTGCATACACATGCCCAGCTTATCAAGAACTTCCGTTAACTAAGTTTCATCAAAAGCTTTGGTATAACACATCAGCTAATTCATCACCAGTCCTCAAAACAGGGTAGACAAATTTCCTCAAAAAGCAACCTTCTCATGAATAAAATTCCCATCCACCTTGATATTCTTTGTTCAAACATATTGAACTAGATTATGCGCTATTCTGAGAGTAGTTTGCCTGTCACAATATTGATTCATGGGACCCAGTAACAGGGCATCCAAACTCTTGTATAAGAGTCCTGAGAACAGTTGTAATCACCTTATACTTAGCATTATCAGAAAAGAATCCTAAAGAGTTTTATTCAAAAGAAAGTTTGCATTATATGACCTGGGGAGAAAGTAGATGCCTTGAACCATATTCTAATTAATTTAGTGAATGTAAAACACCAAAACCATGCTTGTTTATTGTGTATGTTGTCAAACTATATAAGTAGGACAATTGCGAAGATGGGTAGATAACATTATAAAGAATATAAAAACATCTTAAATGCATCTAGAAACAGATGAAAATATTTGTGTTTCTCCAACCATGTATGGGCATGCCAAAACAGGACATTTATAACTGGAAAGAGCATTTATGCAGTCAATGACATCCAGGACAGTAAAAATCATTTTAAGAAGTGGTCATGTGTACTTTTTATAACTGGACACCTTTCCTACTAGCAATTCAAATTATTCAATGTCTAGAAGCTTCCATACCTCAAATGGTAAATGTTATGAAATAGAAAGGTGTGCAAATAACCTTAGAATGGTTTTTTTAACAAGAAAAAATGTAAAGCTAAAGAAGACAAACCTTGTTAACTTACAAAACTGGATGCAAAGCAAATATGCAACATGCCATGAAGGAGGGAAGATTTTCCATATCTCCTCATTTGTGCGCAGACGACGCTTAATCCATGCATATCTCCGTTCAGTCTTATCCAATTTTGCCAGTTCTAATAGAAAATAGCACATATCAAGAAACTCCAGAACTAATGATAAAAATTGAGTTGCACTGCTAACCCTAGCTCATCCATGAAAAAATGCATGACGAAACCCAAAAAAATAAACCTGCTCCTTCGAAGATCTGCCGATACGATGTAAGCTCCCTGCTGCAAAAATTCCTGACCAACTCTTCCCTTACAGATGGCTCCAAGGCATCAACTACTAAGCATGCATCTGAGAGCTGCTGCAGTAAGTTTGCTTCTTCTGTCTCTTTCCCTGTACCCAGGCTGCCAAAATCATAATATGATGTTATGAAGAGCATGAAAGCTAATACCATTTTAACATTTCAATTAAAAACGAAACAAAGAAACTAGGACAAATGGATGTGGATGCAACAGGAAAATCATTTTAAACAAATGTAAAAGATCTATCAATTTTAATGGACCATTCATCATGTCATTCGAATAATACAAAGTATAGAATCACAGTCAGTTGACCTATACTCCAGTTTTCTTTAGTTAGAAACCTTTCCTATTGAGAATATTTTGAGGAGCTGGAACCACATAGCTTACTCTACTGAAGCAAGAATAGTGACTAATTACTCTTAGCAGCTGCCCCTAATTTAGACAATCTCAAACTAAATTTTGAGACAAGTAGCCTGAAAAGTTCAAGGAATGCAGGCATTGATGGAGTTATAAGGGACACGTGACAGATTAGGGCATTCTCAGGTGCAATAGGAAAGGAAAAGGCTTTAAAAGAAGAAATGATGATGTTACTTTATGGATTAAGGTTGGCACCCAATCTCAGCAATTTCTCAGCAGAAAGTGATTCTAGCAGTACAGTAAACAGCCTGCTGAATGCAAAATCAAGGATCATGGAGGTACAGAAGTTCAATAAGAGAGACGAAGACCTTGATAAGGGAATTGAGGGTTCAGACCCAATATATCCCAAGGGAAGGACACAGCTTGGCAGACAGGCCAGAAAGTTTGTGGTAAACAAAATAGATATGTATTGAGGGGAAGGGGGTGAGGTGTGCTTGCGGCTACCAGGGATGGGGTGGTTGTTCGTATTTGGCACTTGTTGTACAGCTTATACATTCTTTTACAATGAATAAAGTTTATTGTTACTGATCCAAAAATAGAAAAAGAAAAGAACAAAAAGGGAAATGATAAATTTGACAGTTAAGTTCATATAGTTTCAGTGTTCCAATGGATAAAATTAATGCTAGAATGATGTATAACTTACAATAAAATCTTGGCATGTTTTTAAAATAATGAGGTACCTAAATGATGGTTGGAGAAAGGGTTATAGATATAGAAGTTTTAAACTAACATACCTTGAGAAATCAGAGAATACATGAGATTTGAGTATTTGCTTGATGTTCTTGAATTTTTCCCTAAGCTCAGTAATCTTTGGAATATCTCTATAAGCTTCAAAATGACCACATAATTGGTTTACAGCCTGGAAATAATTATTATCCTATGTCAGTGAACATAAAATACAATAGTGATGTGCCTTTCTACAAAAATTATTAAATTAGATCAAAACCTGAAACAAGTAATAGATAAAACATAATAGAAGGAAACAAGATTTTAGTTTGGGACATTATAATCATAACAATATCAAGGAACCTATATCTGTTACAACACTATCACAGATCCTAATTGTTAGAGTCGGCAGAATAAGGGGTAGTTTCATCTTTTTGTCATTTAATTTAAAGTGAGTTGTCTATTTTATCTGTGTTTAAGTTGTGTGTCCCATACTTAATGAGGGACATAGTTGTCTTTTAAATCCTAATGGATAAGTTATAAATACAAGGTGGGTCGGCTGAGAGTAGATGATTTTTCTCTCTGGCCAAACCCTTTCTTTCCCTCATCTCTTATTTCTCTTCTTCTTCTTCTCTCTTTCTTTCTTGTTTCTGAACTAGGACTGAACTAGTGTCAATCCAACCACAAACACTAATGTAATACTCAAAAGTTATGAATGCCTATTTTCCAAGACTTTTTAAGTCTAATGTTAACCCAGTAAGGTTGATAAATCCTCGAGAGATGGCAGTCTATCAGCATCTGTGGCGTTAAGGCCTGTCAGAAAAGATGTAACATATCTGGTCTCATCTAGACTTAATTCATTCTAACTATAAGGAGATAGTGTAAATGTCAAGAAAAGTCTTTGAAGGCATGATGACCAATGAGAGGCTTTATCAACATCAAAGAACTGTTGAGAAGGGTAATGAACAGAAAGCTTCAGCAAAGGAGGATGTTCAAGTGGACAGGACAAGAAGAATTGTAATTGAAAATAAAAGAAGAGGAGAGAAGGTCCTTGAGAAGGAAATATGCAGAAGATAAGCATTGGTAGGATTTTTTTTTTTTTGAAGGATAAAAAGGAAATTTTATTAAATTTAAAAAAGAAGCAGTACATCTCAACATGATGGTTGTCATGTTCACAAACCAAATACAGATCAGCTCAAACTGACAAAGAATCAAAACTACAAGGATTCAGATCCAAGGTGCCCCAGAAATTTCCTAACAGATCAGATTTGCTCACTTGGTCAAACTCTGGAAGGCTGAGAACCCAAGCTGAAATCAGATTACCCACTCCTGCTATCAAACACTCAATGCTTTTATTCTTGTCCTCAAACACCCTTCTGTTTCTTTCTTTCCAAATGGTCCAGCATACTGCGAATGGGATGCAACTCCATAGGATTTTAGCTTTCTTACTTGCTCTGATTTTCAGTCATTTGGAGAAAATCTCTGCTGGAACTGAAGGGAGAAATACATTCTCTCCAAACAGGAGAGAGAAGAATTTCCAGATAAAATCTACCACACTACATGAGAGGAAGGGATGAAGAACTGTTTCTTCCTCTTGATTGCACATATAGCAGCAGTTTTCTAAATGTATGCCTTTGGATTTCAAGTGATCTAATGTTAGGATGCTGTCATGTGCCACCAACCAAGCAAAAGCTTCTACCCTTGAGGGCACTGGGTTTCCCCACACACCCTTAATCTGGTCTGACTCCCTACTATCTCTAATCAAAGCATTGTAGAAAGATTTAACTGAAAATCTTCAATCTCTGCATTCTTTCCACCATAATCCATCTGCTGTAGCTCTGGATATATTTGTATCTTGTAACTTTTCCAGTAGCAGAATACACTCTTCCACTTCTTGGTTCCAAATCACTTGCTCCCCTCTCCACTCATAGCACTGATCAATAGTTACTTGCTGGTCTGTGGTCTGTCAACTTATAAAGCCTGGGACACATCTCACACAGTTTTCCAACCCCAAGCTACTCATCTTCCCAAAACCTTATCCTAACCTCTTCCCCCACTTTAAGTTTAACTAAACTTATGAAGTCCTGATTAAATTTCATAATTCCCTTCCATACACTTATCCCATATGAACCTCACCACCCCATATTTCCCAACCACTACCCTCCATAATTCCTCCCTCTCTCCCTCTTGCCCAAATCTCCACAGCCATTTCCCTAAGAGTTCCTTGTTGAATAATTTTACTCTTCCCAGCCCCAAACCTCTCGTTTGATAGGTGGAAATTTTAGGGGAGGTTTCATGTTATACATGATTCAGAAGTTGTTCAAGTTCAAAGGTGGCTTAGTGTACCACTCTCTTCAAGTATAAAATTGCAATTATATCTAAAACTTACAGGCCTTTTCTCGAGAGAGAGCAGTAGCGTATCTTTTATTTTTCCCTTATCTATAACCCTTTGCATATGCAACTTGTATTACTATTTCTCAAACACAGATAAAAAAAGGGCAGCCCAGTGCACAAGGCTCCCGCCAATGCAGGGTCTGGGGAAAGATAGATGTACACAGCTTTACCCCTGCAGATACACAGAGAGGCTGTTTCCAAGATTTGAACCCTTGTCATATGTTACCTATTAAAAAACAAGCAAAACAATTCAATACAAACTCAAATGGGAAAGTAGCACTGAAGACGATGACAGAATCTTGTCTCAGATATCTCGAGGATAAGGACAGCCAATCATACTCTCATGAGTAGGATTAGAGATCTACTCTTACCGGTGCATCTCTGAGTCCAGATCTGCTGACCACAACATATTGCTGGCTACGTTCACCCAGACACATATCAGGAACATCGGTTATATAATTATTAAGTACAAGAGATGTTCCCAATGTGTGGCTGGGTGAACATGGCCATCAATGTTGTGGTCAAAAGATCCAAACTCTTTACATCTACCCATGTCAAGGGTGCTAGAGGTTTGGCAATAGTATATCTCTAACTCTACTTATGATAATAGGCATGGTGAGTAGGATTAGCATTCCTCTTTTAAGGATTTTCCATTTCCTCACTTTTCTTTTGTTCACACAAGCTTTTCTTACACTCAGTCCCAAGCCTGGATAGAGAAGATGGTGTCAAGTAAACTTTTGTCAAACTCTTAGAAACATGAATACTGATATGACTATTGTGACTCCATGCTAATTCCACGGAAGCAATGTATGTTGTTATGTAGGGAACTATAGTCAGATGGATTGAAGAATAACAGCCATGAGGATCATGGCGAAGAATGGAGTGATCGCCTCAGTAAAAAAGAAGTGCCAAGACTTGAGGGTCGAAGCAATGATATTCATATTTAAGGAACTTGGCAAAGGAAACAGAAGGAAGTCGATGATATAAGAGATTGGGAAAGGATGATAATCCTGGAAGAAAAGAGTTCAGTCCAGTTCAAAGTATTTGTAGATGGAGTCCTCTTCACTAGTCTGGATGGTGAGCACTCAAATACAATTAAGTTGATCATCAGGTCATATATTGCAGTCAGAAGACAAAACACCAAATGACAATGTATTGTTCCCAGTGGAATATGTTGAGTAAAGCAGAAGGCAACCAACATGAAATCCAAAGTACAGAAAGATGGCAGGATGGAAATCTTTGGAGGCCTGTTACAAGAACAGATGGTAGGTTTCCAACCACCAGTAAGGATCCTTGAGACAAAGTCAGCAATCAATGCAAGCACAGGTAGGTAAGAAAATGTTAACCATAGCAGAAGTATCTAGACCTTCCACATGGTAGTTAAAGGTAAAGCACCATGGGAAGATTACAAGGTAACCTCAGCAAAGTACTTGATAGCAGACTGGTGAGCAGGGCAGAATGTGATGAGAATAAGTTTGGAGAAAGGATTACTCTCAAGCCTTCTCTTGGTGAATCAGGCAGTAATCTCCATTGAGGAGAACCCAGAAGTTGATGCTATGGTGGTGGAATTAGACTGTGGTCAACTCCTAGTATCAAACTGGTATCCAAGCTTGAATAAGCTGCAGCTGTACCATCAGCCTGAGACCACAAATATTGTTGTGTTAGGCTTGCTGTTCAACTTATGGAAGGAGGTCCTTCTGAAGATTGGGGATGCCTGTTGTGGCTCTGTGAAAACAGAGGAGCAAAGTAGAAATTTCGATAATCTTAGTGCTGTGATCATTAAAATTAAAGGAGATAGACCTCATCAAATCCTTCGTGTGGTAAATCAAATGCAAAAGACTTAACCTCAAAGCTTGGATACTTTCAGATATGGAGAAGAAGCTAAGGAGTAGGAGGCCAGAGGTTGAAGGCAACAATGAGCTTGTGAAGACTATAACACATGGCAGGAGAGGAATGGATGATTTCAGAAGATGTTCAGTTTTCACTTAGTCCCATCAAAAAGAAATCCAAAAGTTTAGAAATAGAATATAGGCACTCAAGAACCTATGCTGAAGCAGTGGTAGTGTTAAGTGTAGCATGGCTATTAAAGAAAATGCTGTGGAGAACCGGCCCAGGACTGGTCTGGGTAGCAACAAAACAGAACCAGATAAACAGATCAAATAAGGAGTGACACATAGGTCTACACTGGCACGCAGGCTCTTAAGTGATCACGTGAGCCTCAATAAGAAGGGTAAGGTAATATGCCGAGAATATAGTCGATCTTCTTCCTTGGGTGATTCAAGGCTTTCGAGCAAGCAATGAGAAAATGAGGGTGATTCCAAGCTCTTGACTTGGAAGGCAATACCACTATAGATTTTTGAGAAATACTGAACTGGGCAATTTCCTTGCTGTTTCTGGACGACTGGACTTTGTGATTGGTGGAACATTTGGGTTGGGCTCAAGACATTTTCGAGCTTGGACGTCATGGCCTCATGGGCCCATCCAAGAAAAGAAAAAAATAAAATAACTGGGGTTTTGGACCTAGGCCCAGCCTGAGAATCAAAAATCCAAGCCCAGTCCATGTAAAATTTTGGACTAGGTCGGTCTAGGGTCAGGTTGGGCTCACCCAAGTTGTATATCTATCTACAAAACCAGTAAGAAGTGATCTATTACATGTTGAAAGGGCCAGAACAGCTAAAGGCAGACCAAAAAGGATAGGGTAGAAGTAGTGAAAAATATTCTACCAAGAAAAAAGTAGTGAGAAATGATTTAAATATCCATAATAGATATGCTACTGAACAAAACAGAATGGTGGAACAGGATTAATGTAGTTAACCCCATATAGGTGGGACAAGGCTTAAATGATGACGATGACCTATTTGCTCCCTTTTCCATGTTGAAAACCATTGGCTTCCATACTCCAAAGCTGGGTTAAGGACAAAAAAGTGGAAAGCTGAGAATAAATTTATGCAATCTTTTTTTTTTATACTCAAAGTTGAGAAAGATTGTCTGAGTTGGATACGCCATGTGGGGTTAATAGAATTCATCAGATTTTAGATGCTTTTCCTCTACCATGTGAAACTATAAGACGTTAATAGATTAGTATAAATAAATTAATAACTTTGCTACCTCCAATTGTGCTGCTGCCTCCTTATACTGTCGTTTTGAAGCCATTACTTGGAGCTGTTCAACAGCTGACACTGCAATGCAAAGGAAAGGGTCATGCATTAAGAATAGTAGGAGGGACATCTATATTCTGCACTTCCGAACACAAGGATGTTCCATTACAAGATTTTTTTGTTTTATGTTTTGTTTTTTTGATAAGTGTTCCATTACCAGATATTTTAAGCATGTTTTAATATTATAAGGAGCATGCATAGACCTTTCAAATAATTTCTTTTATCAGAAACAGAATTTTTTGTCTTTCTTTTTTGTGGTGATTTTCTTTTTTTCTTTCATCAGAAACAGAAATGAGACTGAAGGCATAAATCAGGGATAGCACATAGACAAAATGAATCAACAAACAGAAGCTAGCAAAAACCATGGATAAACTTAAGATGGAACAGATGATCTCTGATACTCTCTAAAAAGACTATCAGCAAATATGTTGGCTGACCTTGGTTTTCATTTGAATTAAGATGTTCATACTGGATACAAAACATCTACCTTCACAAATATTGTGATGCAGCAACCGTGGCCAATAAGGAGTGTACTTATTTTCTCTCCCATGATCCTCTCTTTCCTTCTATGATCTCCCCCTTCTATCTTCTGCTCACTCTTCTCCCTTGTATCTCTTCTTGTTGTCTTGCTGATTTGCATGTTGAATCACACAAAAACATGGTTTCTGAGAAGTAGATCTGATCAACCTACTAGCCTTTTCCTCTACTCTTGATGTTCTTTTTCAGTTGTAACTTTGCACTATATCCTAAAAAATATTTACATGAATATTACAGCATATTAGGGTATATTATTGCTACCCAAACCCTTCCCATAGGGAGATTCTCATATGTATTACAAAGCAACTACCCAGTGAAAATTTTCACTGTTTGCTGCCCTAATGTGCCCATGAATATTCCACTCCCAACTCTCTTACTAGAGTTGTAGCATGACTTAGAGTGTTTCAGTGTTGCCATCTTCCTTTAGAACTGTTTCTTAACCAGCCGATCACTATCATAGAGTCTCTTTCCACCTCTAAATTTTGCAGGTTAAGGTTCTTGCATATTTTTAGGACTTCAAAGACAACTTGCAGTTATGTTCTTATGGAGTGTCCTTCACTTATTTGGCCAGAGTAGAGAGCAACAAAGGTAACTCCCCCATCCCCAAAGGGCCAGGGTTACCCACTCCTAAACTCTCTACCTCCTTGCTTTTACAAACTAGTTCCCAACTAATAAGATGATATTTCCGTTCTTCTCCAGGTTCCCACAAAAAATCCCTCATCACTTTCTCTAACCTATTAGATATAGATGCTAGTATTCTAAACAGATATAAGAAATACAATAGGAGACTAAACAGATATAATTCTCCCCCCAAAACAAAAGGTAAAAATGCTTCCATGAGGCTAACTTCCTAGAAAATTTCCCAACCACTGCATCCCAAAGGTAGCTAGCCTTTTCCCCAAGTGGTGTAGAGAATCTACAGGCTGATCTATTACTCAGAGCACTTTTTTATCAAGTATCCTATATTCTTATGTACCATTTTTTTTTTTGAAGAGTGAATGAAAATTCATTAATCAAAAAAGGAATTACAATCCAAAGTACCTTATGTACCATATACTTATTCTTTTTATTCTTTCTTTCTACTGATCAAAAAAACAATATTCTTTCTTTCTTGTTCTCCCTTCCAGAACTTGTCTTTGACATGGTACCAAAGCAGGTTCACATTCCTCTCATCTGATCAAACTTCAGAACCAGCTTTTAAAAGGGTATTTCAAGAGCACTCAGATCTGCTGTTGGACACCTGTTTGGATCTCTTTTGAAGGTTGCTTTGATCAATACAAAGTTCATCTGTTTTCTCAAGAAAGACACCATTCAGGTTGGGATTTCTTTCATTTCTCTCAATCGGCTGAACCAAAGACATGGGCCTCTAGATCCTATGGCTCCCTGGGGTCTTTTATCTTCCCATCCATGGTTTAAAATGTCCCTAATTTCCCTAATATTTCCATGACATATTTCCATTTCCATGGGTAGAAACACAAAATTTTACTGGAATCGACATTTCCCCAATGAACACTACCAAACCTAGGTGGAGTACAAGAAATAATATCCACGACATATTTCCATTTTCACTTCCATGGGTAGCAACATGAAATTTTACTAGAATTGACATATTCCCTAGTGAACACTACCAGTACTATGTGAAGTACAAGAGAGAGTATTATAACATAAGTTGGTGACAATATTGTAGATATGTGAACTTGTGAAGTAACAAATTATTGTCGACCTAACTTACATGATTACAACCATTAACATTTTCTATGAGTTTAAATTTTGCTTTAACTAATTCTATCATGAAGTTCTAAAGCTTAAGGTTTACAGGGCAACTTCAGAACATATTCTTTTGTCTACAACATTAGTTTCTTAGTTTTGTTTAATAATTTGGAACAAGACAATAATTTAAAAAGGTGTGCCTATGCTTCTTTTGTCATTTCATAAAATATCATTCTATATTTTGCATATTTTACGATGTTTCCACCATGTCTATAATTTTTACAATATTTCCATATGGTATTTCCGATATTTCTGACACGTTTCTTATATTTGGATGACCGACATTTCCATCAACATCGACATTTTAAACCTTGTTCACATCTAATTTATTTGGAGTCTAGAATGTTTCAAGAAGGGTTTCAATCCCTACGACTTGAAGGTGGCGATGGAGAGACGGTGGAGAAGCAAGGTGACGACTGAGAAGATCTTTGTTTTAGAAGAAAGTAAAGGTTGAAACCATTCAATATTAACGATCAGGGAAGAAGGGAGAGCCACTATTTCTCTAATAGGAGAAGCAGCACAGTGGCTGAAAGGTTTCACGGATGGGTCTCTATTCGTTGTTAAGATTGGCAGGTGGAAAAGCTATCTAGATATGCCAAGTAGAAGGTATCAAGTGACTCTAAAAAATAACCGAAAAGGGTGGTTTTTGGAGTTTATAGGATTCTTCGGAAGAAATAGATGACAGTGCGTCTGTATCCCAGAAGGAAAAAGGAGTTGGGGTTGGAGATTGGTGTCACAGAAGCTTCAAAATTTTCTGATGCGGAAGGCAGGTGATGTGGCCATTTACAGATTCTCGGCCTTGAATGAAGGAGAACCCTAAGAGCTCTATTCCGGTAATTGTCTATTCGAAAGAGAATCTGAGCAATGTGAACCTGAGGAAGAGCAATTATACTCCTCAGTGGCAAATAAACAAGAGAAAATGCTGCAACATTTTTCAGTGGTGAGTTTAGGAAAGTTTCACAGTTTAGTTCCGGAAAATGATAGTAGAGTTTGGGAAAGGAGATTGATTTTAAAGGCTGAGAAGAAGGTTCCTGACTGGAGAAACTACGAGTATCCTCTAGAGTTTCAGTATTCCCTTTGAGGACAGAAGAGCTATTTTGGATACAAGGCCGATAACGGTAATTTTTTTGAAGGATAAAGAGAAATTTCATTAAAATGAAAAAAGCAGTATATCTCAAAATGTTGGTTCTCTAGTTAATAAACCAACTACACATAGACTAGAAATCACTGATTGCATATTTAGTTGAATTCCTTGTGAAGGGAAAGAAGAGGAAGATGAAGATTTCAGCAGTAGAGAAAAAAAGAGGAGAAAAGAGTAGGAAGTCAACCAGGATTCTTAAATTAACCCTAGCCACCAACCCCTCATTATAATTTATACTTAACTTAAAGGATGAGATATTACAAGGATGCCCTTAGTAGGGCGGCTACCAATGTAGCTGAACAGTCACAACTTAAAAACATAAACTAATGGGCCTAAAGCCCAATAACTTCCTAACTAAATAACTTAAAATAAGAATAAAAACAACTAGGCCCAACTCAACACTCCCCCTCAAATTGGGAGTAAATGTCACACATTCCCAACTTGTGTAGATCATGCTCCAGCTTGTTCTTTGCAACACCTTTTGTGAGAACATCAGCAAGTTGTAGATCAGAAGCAATGTATGGAAGACAAACTTCTCCAGAAGTCACTCTTTCCTTGATAAAATGTCTATCCACTTCAATGTGCTTAGTTCGATCATGCTGGACTAGATTATGGGCAATGTTAATTGTTGCCTGGTTATCACAGTACATCATAGGTTCTTCTGCTTGTACACCAATTTCTTCGAATAGGGAACGGATTCAAAGAAATTCTGAAACTCCATGTGCCATGGCCCTATATTCATCTTCAGCACTTGTTTCTTACTCTTCCACGAGACAAGGTTACCCCCAACAAGGGTCCACACTCCTGAAGTTGATCTCCTGTCATCAAGGCATCCTGCCCAATCTGCATCTGTATAAACCTCTAGTTTCAACTGTCCATGATCAGTAAACAATATGCCTCTGCCCGGGTGTCCCTTCAGATAAGCAAGAATCTTGTCAACCGCCTCCCAATGCTGGACTCGTAGACCATGCATGTATTGACTTACCACACTTACTGCATAGGAAATGACTGGTCTTGTCATACACAAGTATAGCAGCCAACCCACAAGTCTCTGATATCTCTCAATGTCCTTTACTGGCTCACCTTCTGATGCATTGATTTTATGGTTCTAGCCAATAGGGGTACTGATTGCCTTTGTTCCAAGCTTCCTTATCTCTTGAAGAAGATCCAAGACATACTTCCTTTGAGAGATAAAAATTCCATATTTTGATCTTGCAACTTCAATGCCTAAGAAGTATCTCAGTTCTCCAAGATCCTTAATTTCAAATTCTTTATTTAGATTCCACTTCAGACAATCAATCTCACTTAGGTCATTCCCCGTGACAACAATATCATCCACATAAACAATTAGGACTGACACCAAAGATCCCCTCCGCTTCACAAACAAGGTATGATCAGATTGAGTCTAAGTGTGGCCAAAAGCAATCAAGGCCTTTCTGAATCTGGCAAACCATGCTCTGGGAAATTGTTTCAAGCCATAAAGTGACTTCTTAAGCCTGCATGCCTTTCCCTTTTCAGCATCACCATAGAAGCCAGCAGGAAGATCCATATACACTTCCTCTCGCAGATCCCCATTTAGGAAAGCATTCTTCACATCAAGTTGAAACAAGGGCCAAGAGTATGAGGTAGCAAGAGAAAGAAGTATCCGAACAGAGGTCATCTATGCAACTGGTGCAAAGGTCTCTAAGTAATCAACGCCATAGGTCTATGTGTACCCTTTTGCAACAAGTCTCGCCTTGTACCGTTCTATACTTCCATATGCGTTATATTTTACTGTGTAAACCCATCTGCATCCAATTATCTCCTTGCCCTCTAGTAGATCCACAATGTCCCATGTCTGATTCTTAATCAAAGCTTCCATCTCTTCCAGCATAGTTGTCTTCCACTCAAGTTTGGAGAGAGCCTCACTAACACCCTTGGGTATAGACACAAAGTCAAGAGAAGAAGGAAAAGCATGGTAGGAAGAAGAAAGTCCACTGTAGGATAAGTACTGTGAAATACAATGAGCAGTACACTTTCTCTTCCCTTTCTAAGAGCAATAGGAAGGTCGAGGTTATCTATAATAGGGTTAGTAGAATCAATGGGAACTGAAACAGTAGTGGGACCAAGAGGAATACCTGAGTCCATGTCAGCTGAATCTAGAGTCTCCAAGGAACCAACAAGAAGTGATGTGAGTTTTGTTGTAGTGGAATCAACCTCCTTGTGAAGCCTCTGTCGTAAGTAATGCTGAGAAGCAAGACGCAAAGGAGGTGGTAAGGTAGGTGACACAGGAGGGTCAAGCACAGGAGTAAACACAGGGATTAGAACTGGGAGAGGAATAGACTGTTGACTCACTTCCCCAAAACACTCCCCCTAACAAGGATTCTTTGAGAAGAAGTATGTGAATTCAAAAAAGGTGACATCCATGGTAACATACCGGCTCCTAGAGACTGGATCATAGCAGCAATACCCTTTCTGATTTTCTGCATATCCAAGGAAGGCATACTTCTTTGCCTAGGGATTAAGCTTCGAGCGGTGAGGACCAAGAATATGTGCAAAGCAGACACACCCAAACACCCTGAGAAGAATATGAAACATCTCCCCATCAGGGTCTGGTGGTAAAGGTCTATGCACCAAAGTATTGTCTGAGGAATATGAAACATGACCCTCAGACAATTGACATTCTCGCCAATGGTCTCTGCACCAAAGTATTGTCGGTGACAGAATATGAATCGACGCTTTGGAAGAATGGGCTGGAGATTGAAGACAAAGATGATTTGGCAATTAAGAGTACATGTGGCGAAAGAGGTAAGGAAGGAGATAAAGAGTTAAGTGGCATGTGTTTTCTGGAAGGAGAGCAGTCGAAAGCTGGGGTCCAAACCGAGGTAGGCCTCAAAAATGAAAGTGTTGTAATTGTTTTTTTTTTATCAGCATCAACATCAAATTTTATTACTTAGATAAAGAGAAATGTACAAATCAAAGGAAGCCTTGGCTCCCACCAAGAAAATACAAAGACAATTTAATATTCAGTCTTACAACTGAGCCCAAAGACACACCGCCCTGTTTAACCCTTGCTTTGCTAGTTGGTCAACTAGACCATTTGTTTCTGGTGGTAAACTCAATTCGACGAGCGAAATTCCCTACATCAATCTAACTTGATGCTAGGAAGCATTTGGAGACCAATTAATTTGACTACAGTGGATATTGTGCCAATCCAGAAAGCGGGCCCAGATAATGAGTGTGAAAAAATGGGTTTACATGAGATATTACAAAGGCATGTGGCTCATATTATGGATGTTAGTTCTAGTCTATCATCATCCCATTTCACCCAGTCAACTCATTCAAGGACTCCTCGCTCAGAAAAAGGTTCAAGCGAAGGTTAGACCTCAAGTACCAGCTGCAGTGATGATAGGGAAATCAGCAGTTTTGGAAGAGGTTAAGTGGACAAGAGATCGAAATTAGGCCCCAATAGATCAACCGTTAAAAGACATAGGACGTCTAGAGGAGGTACATTGTTGGAGTTTAAGAAAAGAAAGAGGGAGAGGTGGGTTTGGGTGATCACCAAATATGATAGAAGTGGGAAGAAGAGGTTGGTCGGAGGAATAGGGGATTTTTTTGTTGACAGCCAAACTTCCTCTGTGGAGAGCAAATTTGGGAGGAGCTTATATGTCACCAGTGGGCCTACAGAGAACTGCACCATTTCTGAACCTGGGGGTGAATAGGTGGATTCCCAAGAATTAAGATCTGATTCTGCAATTACAGCTGCTTTGAGACCTGTTCCTAAGGGGTCTGGGGGATGGGAGAACGGAGAAAAGAAAGACAGAAGCAAACTTCCCATCATCGATGATAAATCCGAAAAGGAAAATGTGACCAGAGAAGAGGGGATTCCATCTACTGGTGGTGTGGTGGTGATAAGAATCAATGTCATATCGGTGACCAGTTATGTTTTAAGGAGGTATGGGTTGGAAAGTTGGGAGTAGCCTTGGGTAGAAGGAAAAAGTTTGAGAAGGAGAAGATGGCAATTAATGAGGTTAAAACTAAAAAAACCTCACAGCTCAAGAAATCATAATGATGTCCATGTGACAAAAGTTTTTTTCAAGATGAAGCTTGATCTGGTTGGAACAGGTCCGACAAAGAACTACGAAAGGGTTTATAAGAGAAAAGGTGCAAAAAACAATGAGATAGGTGGAAGTAATCAAAGGGGACAATGCAGGTTCAATCATTGGATTCCCAATTAAGGAGCAACAAGTAAACATGGTAAGTGTTGATGGTGTTAATTCGGGTGAGAACTTGCCAATTCAAACAGGAGACAAAAAGGAGGATTCAGATAGCGTGTCTATCCAGAATTTAGTGGAAAGAGAGGTAACGATAGGTAAAAGCCTGGGTTTATTTTTTTGGAGTGGTGAGGAATTTGCTAGAAGGGCCTTCGAGGAGTTTGAGAGAAAGAAGGGATGAGAAGTTCAATAAAAAGCTCAAATGGAAGGAGGCAAGGTTTGGGATGAAGATGATTCAGGGCAAGATGCTCTAGTGGATGAAGATTGAGGTTGTGCTCTTTTCACTAGTAGAGGCTCAAGCAATTCAGGTATCTGGCTGGTGGTGCTCCAAGTCCAAGGGGTCTCCATTTTCTTTATGGGGTTTTTAGGTGCTCTCCGGTAGAGTTTGGCCTCTCCCTGTTTGTGTGGCTTTGGGTTGGTATGGGATTGTTGCTGTCTCTGTAAGGGTCTTTTAGTTGTGCATCTCTTTCAGGTGATACCTTATCACCTTTCTATTTTATTCATTTTTCCTTTAATGAAATATTTTCCTTATTCTTCAATAAAAAAATACTCTTTATTGTTGTTGGCTTGGTTATAAAATCCTTATTGCAATGGCTTTGGACAAAGGAAAATAGATAATGCTAAGATAGTTTCTTGGATTCTTGAATCGGTCGAAACTGATATTGCCATAAAAATAAGAGGCCTAAAGATTGCAAATGAGATGCTTGATTATATGAAAAAGGTCTACAACAATCTAATATTTCCAGACAGTACTAGATTGAAACTGAGATCTTCTCCGATTCCCAAGGGGAGGAGAAAATTTGGGAGTATTATGCTAGCTTCATAAGTCTGTGGACCAGTTGGTTGGCGCCAACCAACTGGTTGGTAAGGTCTCCTGCTGGTCGTAGCGAGACTTGGGATCGAATCCCGCCTGCAGCTGAGTTGGGGGGGAGTGTGCAGCTCCTTCAAGAGAAATAAAAAATAATAATAAATCTGTGGACCAAGTATGAACTTGTGCATATGGGTGAATCCTTGAAAGCCTGTTGCATTAAAACCATGAAGAGTCACTTTGATAGAAGAAAGATCATACATTTTTTAATGAATTTGCAACATGAATATCAAGTAATTAGGTCTGATATTATGAGTAAAGATACCACTCCAAGCCTGGATGTTATCCTGGGAGAACTTTTGAGAGAAGAGATAAGACTTATGACCCAGTCAGCTCTCAATGAGATGCAGGATTTGGGGCCAGAGACTGTTTTCCTAGCAAATGGATCAGCCATAGATTCTCTACAAGTGGAAGGCCAAGATATCTAATGTACAAATCTGATGGATCAGCCTAAAATCACTGCTATTATCTCAAGCTCCTGATAGTTTATGTTAATGCCTACTTTTTTGATAATAAATAAAGAAGAAAATTTGTTGAAGAAGAAAGAGCATTAAAGGGAAGGTGATTGATTGAGATTTTCAAGGAATTTGCAGAGAGGCATAGAATTAGCCTGGGGGTAAATGCAACATTTTTAGCTCTTATACAAAAGAGAGCTGATGCTAGTCATCCAAAGGATTTCAAACCAATCAGCTTAGTAACCAGCTTTTATAAGATCTTAGCCAAGGTCCTTTCATTGAAATTAAAATTAGCTCTCCCAGCTGTAATCACTCAAAATCAAGGGGCTTTCATTCAGGGGATGCAGATAGCTGATCAAATCCTAGTTGCTAACGAATATGTGGAGGATTTGAAAAGATCGAGGAAAGGCTTTGTTTGTAATTTGGACTTGGAGAAAGCCTATGACATGGTGGAATAGACCTTCCTTATTGAGGTGATGAAAAATTGTGGGTTTGGGGAGAGATGGTGCAAATGGATCTTTGGTTGTATTAAATCCTGCCATTACTCCATTTTGGTTAATGGGATTGTCAGAGATTTCTTTCCAGCTCGTCGGGGCTTGAGGCAAGGTGATCCTCTCTCACCCTTTTTATTCACCCTAGTAGCAGATGTGTTTAGTAAAATGATCTTAAAGGCTGATAGGGAGACCTTAATAAAAGGGTGGAAAGTTGGAAGAAATAGGGTCCCAATTACACACTTGCAATTTGCTGATGATACTATAATCTTCTATGAGGGTGGAGAGCAAATTTTGATAATAAATCTGAAGGAGCTGGTGAAGAATTTTGAGCTCATCTCTAATCTGAAAGTCAACCTTTGTTTTTGAGAAAATTTAACCAAGATTTATTGAGAATAAAAAGGGGGTGAGGGGAACAAGAGGAGAGATACAAAACAGGGGGGGAACCCCTGCAAGTTACAAAGGAGGAAGCTTGTCGCTATACAGATGCTCCAAATACACACCAAATTTAGCTAGGCCATCTGCAGTATGATTGTATTCCCTAGGAATCCAAACTAAGTTAACATTCAATCCATCCAAAGCATCCCAAGCTTCAGTCAGATAGTGATAAAATCTCCAAGGGCCCCCTTTTTTATCTCTTAACCATTTTATTGTATTTGCTGAATCACCTGCAATGATCAAATTCTGAATACCCAAATTCCTAATTATCCTGATTCCAGTGAGAGCAGCCATCACTTCAGCCTTTGTGAGGTCGGCCCAACCGATAGGGCCACTAAAAGTCCAGCAGATATTGCCCCTTTTGTCCCTTATTGTACCACCAATACCTGCAAAGCCCGGATTGCCTAAGGCACAACCATCAAAATTAAGGGTTATCACACCTTAACTGATGGAAACGGGATAAGAGTTGCATAGCAGGAATTAACTTAGAGGAAGAGGAATTGAACTTTGTTGCAAATATTTTGGAGTGTTCTACCGCTAGTTGGCCCTTGACCTACCCAGGACTTCCTCTAGGTGCAAACCCCAAGAAAAGTAGAATCTGGAACCCCATAGTGGAGAGATGTGCAATGAAACTGGCAGCTTGGAAGAGGAATTATGTATCTTTGGGAGGAAGTATTACCCTGATCAAATCAACACTTGCTAACCTGTCAATCTATTTCCTATCAGTGTTTGGAATTCCCCAAAAAGAACCCAAGAGAATTGAGAAGATTATGAGAGACTTCTTGTGGGAGTCAGGTGATGGAAGGAAGGATCATTTGATTAAATGGGAGGTGGTTTGTAGAAATCTTCAACAAGGAGGATTGGGTATTGGTAGTGTGGATAAAAAGAATAAGGCATTGTTAGGGAAATGGCTTTGGAGGTGGATGGTGGAAAGGGATAGACTGTGGCATGATGTAATAGCCAGCATACATGAAAGGTTGGGAAATGATTGTGATGCAGGTGTATCCAACAAAGCTACCCTGGCCTCACCTTGGAAAGCTATTCACAATATCCTACCTCACTTTCTCCGCTTCGTCAAGTATGATGTTTGTTCTGGGATTTCGGTTAAATTTTGGGATGATATTTGGTTTGGTTCTTGTCCATTAATGGAACTTATACTTGGTTTCTTTGTACAAAAATGAGTCTATGTCAAGGTTTGTTGTTTCCCCTTCAAATCCTGTGGACCTCAGCTAGGACTTTGCATTCTGTAGAGGTCTTAGAGATAATGAAATTTTGGCTTGTTCGAACCTTCTACAACTCCTTCAAAATATTTGCTTGAAACGTAGTAAACCTAATAAGCAGATTTGGGCCCCTGACCCTAAGGGCTTGTTCTCTTGTGCTTCTTTGTTCAAGACCTTTTGTGATTCTTCAGTTTCTTCCTTTCCCATCAAAGAGTTTTGGTGTAGACCCATTCCAACCAAGGTAAGAGCCTTCTGTTAGGAAATAGTTCATGGGAAGATAAATACTATGGACTTGCTTCAGAAGAGAAGACCTAAATCTTGTCTCTCCCCGAAATGGTCTGTCTTATGAAAATCCAATAACGAAAGTTGTTGCCACTTACTGATTTCCTGCCCCTTTGTTGCAGATTTTTGGCTTTGGTTTTCTTCGTTGTTAGGGTGCAGGTGGACGTTACCTATGGAGGTTACTATGTTATTTGATCCCTCCTGTTTTAATTGGCCAAAGAAGAGAGGGAGGATAATGTGGAGATGTGTTAGAGCAGCCTTGATTTGGACCATTTGGGAAGAAAGAAATGCAAGAATCTTCGTAGAGAAGGAGAGAAGCAAGGAAGAAATCAGGTTTTATGTGATGGTTAGAGTCATCCACTGGATAAAGACTTTGGAGTTGTTCTCCCAGTTCACCTTCGACAACATTTGGAGGAATTGGGAGATAGTTGCTAAAAACTCTAAGGGGAAAGATAGAATGGAGGTGGCCTGGACACCACAGATTGAAGGTTTTGCTAAACTGAATTTTGATGGGAGTTGCCGAGGTAATCCAGGCCTTTGTGGAATTGGAGGGGTGGTGAGAGATGGAGAAGGTAAACTTATAGCACTGTTTTCTGATCCTGTGGGTATGAGGGACTCTCTCAAAGCTGAACTGCTTGCCGAAATTCAAGGGGTGCATATAGTTAGTGAGCTAAACTTGACAAATGCGGTGATAGAAGGGGATTCGAAACTTGGCTAACCAGGAATATGAATTTAAGGATACAATGGATGAAAAGATCAGCAAATGGGATGGTGGATGCTTTGGATAAACAAGGGGTGAACAGGTCTAGTTTATTCAGGGCAAAGTGGTAATATGTTTTTTTTTCTTTGTATGAGAGGTAGCAGCTCATGCCTCTCTAAGGGATGATTGTAAAGTCTTTACTTCAAGAATTTTAATAAAATTCTAATTATTCATCAAAAAAAGAAGAAATCACCCAAAACCAAAAAAAGAAAGACCCAATACAAGCTCCAACCACCTCTTCCTGAAAGCCTAAGAATACATAACAAAGAAGAAAAAACCAACCCTATCTAGAACAAACCAAAACTCCTGTTATCCATAAGGCAACCCTCCACCCTAAAAGCATTTTACCCTTCAACCCAAAGAGACAACACCCTACTATAACATACTCAGCCCTTCTAATAAAGTAAAAAAGCACTAAAACCCTATTACCAATTTACTCCAATAGCATGGACCAAAGCCTCTTTGCTTTTCTTAATGATCTTTGATTTCTTTACATTCTTAAGGAGACTCATCCCAAATACCCCCCCCCCAATCTTGCAAAAACATTTGAAACCAGGATTGTTCCCTAAATTTTCTGATTTTTGAATCTTCTAACTGCGTTAGGTATCATCTCCATGCCTTTCATATCCCTTCCCTTAGCATTTGTCCTTTCAAATTCTAGGACCACATTTTTCTCAAAATCGGTCTGCCTTTACATCATCGTTTCCACTACCACCTACACCCTTATACAAATTCTGTCTCCTTTGCACGCCATCCTTTGCTGCACAAAATCTTGCTTCACAAGAATCCATAATATTATGCCCTCTATCCTACGACAACATGCAAGATTTTTCTTCCAGTTTCCTAAAGGTTTTTCTTGCAAATTGCTCTCCAAAAAAAAGACAAACCCAAAATTTTACTTCTACTTCTTTGTTGACCACTGTCTCCAAATCAGTAGGCCTCCAACGTTTAGAAAACCAGATCGGACCAGCCAGTCGGACCAGTTGAACCATGACCCGAGGCCCCAGCCAGATCGATCGTACCCCTAAAACCAGAAGTAACAAAAAAGCAAATGGGTAAGCAGACACTTAGCAAAACAGGGGGCAAATAGATCTACCTTGTACTGTGCAGAACTGTAAATGCTTTGTAGTGTTTGCAGATTGGGTTAATGCTTTCTGCAACCTATATCCATTGTATTTCAATATTTCTCTGTAATTATTAAAATTTTTTTGCTGATCAAAAAAAAAAACAAAAAAGCACCCAAAACCATTTACTAAACCAGTCCAACAGAAAAACTGGTTAACCAATCCCCGTTTTAGGAAACTGGTCAGTTTTTTGAAATTTTTTTCAAACAGAGGCAAACTTGCAGAGGCCATAACTTTGTGCTCAGATGTCTAATTGGGGTGATCTTTTTTTCTTTTTTGGGTAACTTTTTGAGGCCTACATGTTTCCAAGGAGTTGAAGGTACACTGGCCCACTATTTTTGCCTAGAATGCTTTTTTTTCCCTCATCTTAATTCTTAACATAAAAGTTGAAACTAAAACAAAAAATTATAATTATCTATTTTGAATATATGTACCTATCATACAATTGCGCGTATAATATACACACACACAAAGCATTGATAATAGCATTTTCCTCATCTGATTCACTTGCAAGATTATCCTCATATTCAGCCCTGGTGGCTGCAAGTTGTTCCCCTACTGATTTCTCATCACATTGCCCCATTTCACCCTCTAAGGAGGAGGTTACATTAGCATTGTCACCTTCCCCTTTTCACCCTCTAGGATGTAGGAGCTCTGAATGCAACTTCCAGCAGGTATCCTTCAAGTGTTTCGGCTTCTTGTAGTATTCACACACAACCTCCTTCTCAATAATCACATAGTTGTCAAGGCGACGCCTAGGCGCCCTTTGCCCAATTGCCAAGCAGTTTTGTGCATTGGGTTATTAAAAATGCTTTTATATTTTTAATTTTTTGACATTATAATTATAAAATAGACATTATTAAACTTGACTATTCATTTTATGTGTTTATATACTAATTTTTTTATCAGCAAATAAGTCTTTTATTAAGATCAAAAATATATTGAATTACATGAGTTTGGTTTCAGCATTGCAATGACCCAAGCTACAAACACATACAAACAGTTACGGTTCTGCCCAGAACAAGGTAGATCTATTTGCCCCCTGTTTTGCTAGGGTATCCGCCAAACCATTTGTAGTCCTTTTTACCCAACCAAATTGAGAATTGAACCTCCTTGCAAGTATGTCAATTTCCCTATAGATAAATTTGAGCTTCCAAGGTGCTGATGTGATTTGTTTAGCCCAAGAAATGACTAGTAGTGAGTCTCCTTCAATTTCTAAATCTGTTGCTCCAATCTGCTCAGCCAGCTTTAATCCTTGTAGGAGAGCCAGAGATTCAGCCTGAATTGAGTCACCAATACCTATTGGTCCTGAGAAAAGTGCCACAACTTCTCCTTGATGATTTCTAAGCACACCCCCTATACCTGCCCTTCCCGGGTTGCCAAAGGAACTCCCATCAAGGTTTAGTTTTAGTTTATTTAGGGCAGGTGGCTTCCACTCCACTCACAATTTCTTTGGGTACATCTGTTTGTGCCACTTCAGTCCAGTTCCTTAGAATGTCATTTGTGGAGAGGTTTTTGAATAGTTCCATGGTCATCACCCAATGTGCAGTTCTAATTTTTATGGCTTCAATGACTTCCTCTTTTGATTTGCTTTTTTCAAAGAAGATTCTTTGGTTTCTTTCCTCCCATATAGTCCACACACAGCAGCTCTTTCTGCCTTCCAATAAGCACTTTCCTCTTTTCTTCTATTGCCTCAGGAAACAGGGGCTGAATAGACTTACTACATCCTGTGGGGGAGCCCATCTGCATCTAAAGAGAGAACAAACAATTTCCCAAATACAAGAAACAAGAGAGCAAGATAAGAGTAAATGGGGTAGGGTTTCAACACAAGCCTTACAAAGGACACACACATGAGGAGAGAGGCATTTGTTTGGCCTTCTTTTCTGTAGCACATCACAAGTGTTTACCTTCCCTAGGAATACTTCCCAAGAGAAGGCTTGTACTTTAAGAGGGATCAGTTTGCACCAGATTTCTCTCGCCGGGAAATTCACCTCCAAAAATTCAGAATGAGTAAGCAGACTAAAGAAAAAGGCACAAGAGAATAAATCGTCAAGGGTTGGGGACCAGATTCTGCTATCAGCTACATTTTGGTCTAAGTGGACCATCTCTAAGGTTGAGATCAAGAGCAATAAGGAAGCACATTCATTTTCCCTCAGACCCCTTCGGAAGCCAAAGTCCCAAGAGAGCCCCGAGTTTGAAAACACGCCAACCCTAGCAACAGGTTTGTTTTTAAGGTCTAACAAGGAGTAAAGGTCAGGGAATTTAACATTGAAGGGCAAATCCCCTACCCACAGGTCTTCCTAGAATAACACTTTATCGCCACACCCAACACTAAAGAGGATAAAGTGAAGAAAGGTTTGCAATCCAACCGTTTTCTGCTTCACCATGAATGCTTTTAATGACCCTATGCCACAACCTATCTTCTTCACAAGGGAATCTCCACAGCCATCCCTAGGAGGGCTGTATTTGTCTTTAAGATGTTCTATATACCTAGGTCACCTTGCTCCTTAGGTTTGTAGACTTGTTCCCACTTCACTAAATTATCTCTCTTTTCATCACCGGGTTCCCACAAAAAATCCCTCATTATCTTTTCTAACTTCCTGGCTATTTTCGCCAGGATCCTAAAGGTGGAGAGGAAATAAACGAGCCTATTTGCTAGGGTGGATTTTATCAAGGTATTCTTCCCCCCAAGGAAATATAACTTCTCTTCAACATTGCCAACTTCTTACTGAATCTCTCTAAAACTGATTTCCAGAAGCTTTCAGCTTTCAGGTTCCCCCCAAGGGCATACATAAGTATTCTAGAGGCCTGCTTTTCACTTCACAGCCTAGTAAATCTGCCATGGTTTGGATGTCACCCTCTTCCAAGTTTAATCTAGCAATACAACTTTTTCCCTATTTCACTTTTAGTTTTGAGGCCCGCTGAAACTTATCCACCAAATTTTTCAGATTCCTCAAACTAGGTCCATCACAGTTCTCACATAAAATGATAGTATCATCTGAAAATTGCAGGTGAGACACCACCACCTCTGATCTGCCAATCCTCCAACCTTTAAACTGATTTTCTTGGTCAGCCTTGATGATTTGTCTACTCAAAGCTTCAACAACAAAGGTAAACAAGAAGGGGGATAAGGGGTCACCTTGTCTCAGTCCTCTTTTGGCCGGGAAGAAGTCCTTTGCTACCCCATTTAAAAGGACAAAGAAATGTGTCAAGCTAATACATCCTTTAATCCACGGTCTCCATCTTTCACCTCAACCCATCTTTTCCATGAGACTCATCACTCGTCAAGAAAGACCAATCCACCATATCATAGGCTTTCTCTAGGTCCAATTTACAAGTCAAGCCTTTGCCACCCTTTTTTTCTTCGCTGCCACACATTCATTTGCCACTAAGATTTGATCCATTATTTGTCTCCCCTCTATAAAAGCTCCTTGGTTCTAAAAAACAATAAAGGGCAAGACAATCTTCAGCCAACCAGCCAGATCTTTTGCAATGATCTTATTTGTGCACCTTATCACATCAATGGAGAAAAGGAACCTCTCCAACTTTGAGCACACTTGACTTTCCTCAAGATTTGACCAAGTAAAAGAGGCTTGTAACAAGGTGGGTTCTCTTAGTTCTAGGGACTCAATCAAGGAGTTAAAGTGTCTCATACTAGTTGTTATGGAATGGTTGGGGTTATTTGTCTCATTTATGTACCTTCTCACATTAAAGTCCCCTCCCAAACACCATGGTCCCTCCCAAAGGCCCCTAATTCCGCTAGCTCTTCCTAGAAGATATCCTTTTTCTCTATATGAGTTAGGACCATACACATTCCCTTCCTCATTCTTCCAAATTGTAAGGATACCACCCGAGGCTCCCCAAGATGGGGCCAAAGGCCAACTTAGACCCCTACTACGCCAGATACTTCTTATCCATCTTCCATCCAAATCTGAAAGTTTCGTTTCCTGAAGCATGACTATTACTGATCTCTCAATTTTTATCACATCCTGACGATTCTCCTCTTCTTTGCACTCCCTAACCTTCTTAAATTCCAACAAAGAATCTTCATTCCACTCTTTCGTTCCTGAAAGTTTTGTTTCCCGAAGCATGACTATTACATGCCATTGACAACCACATCTTTGAACAACTCCTTTAAACTTATCAAACCAAGCTCAAAGACAAACCTACTTAGGATTACCTTTACACAATCAACATGGTCACCAACTCACACTTCCTCTTAACAAAGAGAGTGTGATCAGCATGCCATTGACAACCACATCTTTGAACAGCTCCTTTAAACCTATCAAACCAAGCTCAAGGAGAAACCTACTTAGGATTACCTTTTGGAGAGAATCCTAGGTCCCTCAACTTTTGGAACCCCGTGGTGGCAGGTTCAATAAGAAACTAGCCTCTTAAAAAAGAAATTTCCAGTATGCTTTCTTTCAGT
Organism: Nelumbo lutea; assembly: GCF_056320005.1. Classification (NCBI taxonomy): domain Eukaryota; kingdom Viridiplantae; phylum Streptophyta; class Magnoliopsida; order Proteales; family Nelumbonaceae; genus Nelumbo; species Nelumbo lutea. The sequence goes on along the minus strand of NC_142690.1, from coordinate 34,442,199 downwards.
CTTCCAGTATGCTTTCTTTCAGTCTTCAAAATAGCTATGCAAGTGGCAAAAAGATTGGAGAAGATGATGAGAGATTTCAGTGGGAATCGGGTGAACATAGAAGATGCCATCTTCTTAAGTTGTAAATTGTGTGCAGGAAAAAAGGATGGGGATTTAGATTTGGTGAAAACTGTCAAAAGGAATAGGTTAGTATTGAAGAAATGGTTGTGGAGATTTCCTCTAGAAGCAAATAAATTGTGGCACTCTATCATCAAAAACATATGCCTCAGGGCATTTTGGGGCACCTCACCTGGACCACTCTTTTTAAAAAACTGATTTATAATATATGAGTCTGGATCATGGTTTCTAAATATATTCTGTATACATCTTTTTGTTAACATCAATACAGCAAGAATACAATATCAATCATTTCTAGTAACTTATCAGCACAAAAAGAAAACAAAAGCAAAAGAAGGAAGAAGAAAACTAACCTAGCATGGTTAGACGATGAAGAGCAGTTATTGTAGTCGTTATATGCTTCTTTGCAAAATCCAACTTTTTAATGTCACGGCAGATTTCCTGAACCATTGTCTCACTTTGCTCTGCCTTTGTTTTTATCTCTCGGATTTTGTACATGAGTTCCTGAATAGAAAAAAAAAGTATAACTACCAAATACAATTAAGAAAAATCATAATACTCGATCGAGCATTTAGAAGACTAGGATTTTAATGGGTTCCCATCACTGATTAACAAAACCAAAAAATGAATACTGAAATGATGCCTTCAAAACTAGATTTCATTTACAATTAGATATTTATATTTGATGATCAATAAAAAATTTGTAGTCATAATTTTGTGCATAAAGAATAAACCTGAACAGCACGTGTTGCTGCAGCAAGATCTTCCTTAGCCTTGGTTCCTGAATTACTCTGAAATGATAAATGATTTACACATCAACTAACTTGAATGACCCAAAAAGAAAAGGAGGGTAATGTCATGATCAATCACAGGACAAAATTTGTGTTTAAATTTAAAAGCTGGCCAGCTTGTATTGACAGGAAGCTTTTGAAGAAAACAGAAATGGTAAAAGGAAAAAAGAAATGAACTGAAATAAAGGTCAACTATATTGCAGGTTTCACATATATTTTCTGCATAAAAAGAAAAAATCCATCAAACCTTTTTCAAAAGAGAAACACTGATATAGAGAATCTTCTTCATGAGAAAGTAGAGCAGAAGTTTGTGTCTCCTCATATTGTGAGGGCCTTTTGATGGAGATTATTAACGAGAGAGAGAGAGAGAGAGAGAGAGAGAGAGAGAGAGAGACACTACATGCACCATGACAAAGAAAAAGGAGGAATTGGAAAGCTATCACTTTAAGTCATGTAGTATATGCATAGAAATGAGAATAAACAGTTCTTATGCAATGCCAATTTGTAGACAAATATGCTTTTACTGCATTCAAGCTTTGCAATACAATGGGTGACTCTAGAGATATGTTAAGACATTATGTCAAGATGGTATTCTGTGCCTTATGATATGAAAGGTGAATTGCCGTAAAGATATGCCTTTCTAGCTATAATATAGGCATCTGAAAGAAGAGGATTGCAAGGATTTTTCAGAATCAATCTTAGGCCAAAATGATTTGATTTCTATCAGGGTGGATTGCTGTTTTTTCCTTTCTTTTTTGGTAAAAGGGTAGATTGCTTACTTCACTGCTAATGTTTTCCAAGAGTATAGGAGCATAATTATGAAGTCAATGCCTAGGAAACAAGGTGTTTTCTAGAGGTGTCTATACAATGCCATATTTTGCATACATGTTATGTTAGCCACCCTCTTAGGAAGCAAATCAAGGAGGTTTAGGACCAGTATAAAGAAAAGATACTGCAGCAGGAAGCAGAGAAGGGGGGGAAAAGCAAAGTCGCAGTTAGTGACACACAGGTTAACTAATAGCTTGAACTGGAATAATTCTTATGTGGTCTCAGTCAAGGAAAAACCCAACTGGGAGTAGGTGTTGCCGGTTATAGTTTATAAGTTTCATCGATTCTCAGGAGCTACTATCAGAGCTTTCTTCTCTAATCAAGCAATTATCTGACTGATCAAAGAGGTCACCGAGATTACAGCAGCAGTGTTTCCCTCTCAGTGGTGTCTTATGCCATTTCTTTTTATCAGTATGGTGTCTTATGCCATCTCTAACTGGAAACCAATATCCAATGTTTTTTTTATCAGCAAAAAGATTGTTTCATTAATTAAAATATGTGGAGTTAATTACAGACTGATGACCCAATAGTCATCCCCAAGGATTATAACCCAAGTTACAACGATGCCCAATATAGTTGCTGCCTTGCAGCCCCTTGTTTGGCTAAAGTAACTGCTAACCCATTTGCACTCCTCCTGATCCACCTAAAATCAGCATTTATATCCTTTGCTAATCTCTCCCCTTCTCTGAAGATATGCTTGAGGGTCCACGGGACATGTCTATTACATTTTGCCCAAGAGATTACAACTTTTTTGAGTCCCCCCTCCACTTCCACCTGACGAAAACCCAATTGCTTTGCCAATTGGAGGCCCTGTAATAATGCCAATAACTCAGCCTTTGTTGAGTTTGTAATACCAATTGGCCCTGAATATAGAGCTAATATCTTGCATTTTTCATTTCTGATTGCTCCCCCAATTCCTGCCACTCCCGGGTTGCCCATAGAGCTTCCATCAAAATTCAGTTTCACTTTGTTTACCTATGGTGGTTTCCACTCAACTCTTATGGTTTCCTTGCCCCTAGAGGACTGTGCTATTTCTTTCTGTAGAGAACACTGATGTGGGCCCCACGGCTGTGGTCCCACTGTGTTCGTATGACAGCTTGTTATTTCAGTTTGTTATTTATTTCAGTCTTTTATTTGTTTTATTTGCCATGTAAGTATTAAGGGCAGTTCTGTCCTTTCCTACATGTAGTGAACATAACCTATAAATATTAAGAGAGTGGCGGCGGCAGACTTATTCAATCTGTCCCTCCTTTCAAACCCCTTGTGCACTTCTGCTTCTTCTCCTTTCTTCTTCCTCTTCCTTCTATTTTTCTCAATCCAAAATCAGTTGGGATTCAAGACTGATCGTAGTCTTGATCGACTACTCTTTCCATGCCCTTTGGAGTTTGGATGTCAGTTATAGAGAAAACGTGAAAACTATCCAAGGTTTTTATCCACAATGCAACCTTCGGTTTTATGTTGTCAATGACCTCTTCCAAAGTTCTAGATTTTCCAGCGAAAATTATGTTATTTCTTTCCTCCCATACTCCCCAAGCAATTGTCGCTTTGGTAAATTTCCACATAATTCTCCCTCTCTTCTTTGGTTGCCTCAAGAGGTTAGGATTGAAAATGTCTGTCACCTCTTGGGGAAGGTCCCATCTGCAACCAAAGAGAGAATAGAAAAATTTCCAAATACGATGTACAAATGGACAGGAGATCAACAAGTGGGAGAGGGACTCTCCACTATTCCTACAAAGAAAACACAAATGAGGAGAGAGGCTAGTGGAAGGCCTCCTTTTCTGCAGCAAGTCGCAAGTATTTACCTTACCAAGGAAAAGGGCCCACCAGAAAGCTTGGATTTTTGGTGGGGTAGGTTTGCTCCAAATTTCTTTCACTAGGGGAGCCACCCCTTGGGGCCTAGCAGAAGCAAGATGACTAAAAAAAGAGGAGCAAGAAAAGATCCCATCTAGGGGGATTACCCAGAATCTAGAATCCTCCAAATTGGGGTCTAAGTAAACTGATTGCAAGGTTCCAATATCCAATGTTATCACAAACCATTTGAAGAAGATGAAGGTTGACCTGGAAATTTGGGATTTGCCATTCAATCTCTGGACACTAGAGGTCTTTTATCAAACAAGCAAGTGTTGTGGCGGCCTTATAGAAATCCATGAACTCACAAAGACATTGACTGGTCTTCGGTGGGAGAGGATTAAAATTGAAGGGAAGTCAGCAGATGCAATCCCTCGAGCACTTCATATCCATTACAAAGGTGATACCTACAAGCATAGTTTTCAAGGCACCTAGGCGATGCTGGGCGACAGTGGGGCACCTAGGCATCGCCTAGGCGATAAAAATTTTATAATATAAAAATCTAACTTTTGGCTAGTTCCCTAGTTTTATATACCATTCAGCATGTATATTAATTGAAAAAATAGCAATTCTCTTTGTTAAGAACATTAAATTTCCTCTAAAAATGTAGAAAATCATCACATCTAAATGATAAAAATCTTTTACATATATTAATTTAATTATTTTTAAAAATAATACTGATGTCAATTAGCAGCTAAAGAAGGTCAACTTTATATGAAAAATATTCAATATGGAAAGTAAAATAGAAAAAAAAACAAGGATGGGGTTTCTGTTTTATTTAATTAGAGAGAGAATAGAAAAAAACAGAACCTCTTTATAATTCTATTCTTTCTTTCCTCTTTCTTTCTTTCTTTCTTTATTTTTCTCTCCTCAAAAACCTTTGATCTTTTAAATTTCAATAGTAAAACATTAAAACAAAGTATATTGATATATAGCATATAATAAAATGTAGTAACACATACATTAGTAAGTAAGATACAACAATATAAATGATATTATAAAAGGCGTCCGCCTTGTCATTTTTGTCGCCTAGGCGGGTGCTTAGTCGCCTAGAAGGGCGCCTAGTTGCTAAAAGTCAAGGCGTTTGGGTGAGGCACCCAGCCAAGGGTGCCTAGGCGACCTTGACAACTATGCCTACAAGGTTTGGATCACATCTCCAATGGAGGTGAGCTTGTACAGAGCAGACTTCAATGTAAGGGATGATAAGGTGACAGATGGTTCAACATGCGGACAAGGAAAATTTGCGAGTAAACAACAGATGGAATGTTACACAAAGAAGGAAAGAGAGGACTTGTTGACCAGGAAAGGCACCACAAGCATTTCCTCTTTTTTGGAGTTAAACCAACCGAAAGATTTTGATCTTACGGCTTAATTTGAATCAAGGTGTCAGAAGGGTAAAGAAAAGCTGGGGGAGAATTTTTGGAATGTTCTTGAAATTCAGTTGCTGTAATTTGGATCAGTTTTTGTTCTTAATTAGAATTTGTTTTGATGTGTTTGGCGAGGTTCCATCTTGTCACCTATTGGGTTGTAACTCACTTTTTTTTATTAATGAATTTTCACTTTACTCTTCAAAAAAAATAGAGAGAATCAAAGCTAGTCATAAAAATCAGGACTTCAAGCACTTCTGTAATGCAGTTAAACACTTCATAAATCGGAACTATCACCACCCTGTTCAAGTCTCGAAAGTGTTTGCTAGATTGAAAGGGGGTTTATTTGGGGTTGGGACAGTCAAGAAGGTGAAGATAGTTAAGAAAGTTAGTACGAGGTTCAAAGGAGTTCAGACTAATCATGTTGACGGTGTGAAGTAACCATGGAGGATTCAGTTTCATCCTGCTGGTGGAGTGAACTAATCAAGCATTGCCTAGCGTGATCTTTGTTTGAGTTTTCGTTTATTTTCAGTTGTTCAACACTTCAGCTTTGTGGGGGCTTAGTTGTCTGCCACCTTTGGTCTGTTGTTCTGATTGTTGAAGGTGTGTTAGATGTATGGGTTTGGGTTGTATTTTGAGTCTGGAGTATGTTCTATTTTACAGGATCTAAATCATGTATATGTTAAATGAAGGTAGCCAGGCCTAGCAGAGCTAATGCAGAAATTACAAGATGCCTAGGCCTGAGCAAAAAGATGCAAGAATCTGGGTGAAAACCCTCCAAAAGCATTGCAGTAAGGTCCCTATCAGGAGGATTAATAACCTCTGTATTATAGAAAAATACAATTGCAATAGGAACAGGAAGGAAATACAAGCGAATGCATTTTAGTTCCCAATAATCCTGAGCATCAGAATGTACCAATAAAATCCTGGAAACTAGAGTTGTATAAAGATCTGAAAGGGGGAAGAAAGTCAACTTTTTCTTATGGATAACAAGTTAAAAAGAAAAAGAATTACCTGTTGGCGAACAGCTGCTAATATCCCTGCATCCACACGGCGAATCTCGCTGTGTATTTTTTGCATAAGGGGTTCCACACCAGATAAAGATGCCTCTGGATATTGATGATTCTCCACAATGTCAATATATTAGAAAGTGATAGTTCAGAGAAACAAGAGGAAAAAGATGTGACTGCATAAGTTACTGCTTCATACATATATTTAACCCAAATTATTAAAGAGGAATATTTTTGAATTTGAAACATTATTTGTCCTTTGAATTATATGAGATTGAAAAGAGGATAATTTTGTATACCAATCAAAAAATAGAGATAATTTTGAATTTGCAGCAAGGCAAATCTGCACCTATGAATTTCAAACTAGCTAGCCTTTCTTTTTGATAAATCACTAGCTAGCCTTAAATAAATTAAAAGTTTAAGTTCACGTGTATTTAGGCCCCTTACAAGCTTAATATGGACATGCTTCAGACTAAGGTATTCATTTCACATGCATAGCAAGAGCAGTAAACTGATGAACCATCTCTTTGGGCATAAGGACACCAACTGCATAGTTTGGTGCATATTCTATAAATGGATCTGGCATTGTTTATATACTTGTCTGCTTGTACATTTGACACGATTGACCATTTTCTTCAGTTCAAACCTTTTTGGAGGAGCAAAATTGTTTAGGGGTCATTCCACTGTTCCAGAAATGGTAACCTAGTATTTGCATGGCCAATGAAACAGGAGAATATTTGTGAGAGGGAATCCACCATGCAAGCTATTTAAACTACATTATTACAACCATTTTAATTCCACAGGATCCTGCCCCTAAAGTTTAAATAAGTCCCTCAGATGGTTGGAGAGGCATTCATTCATTCATTTACATGGACTTCTAATGGCTGCCGCATCCACCCTGGCCAGTGAGGTGTCCTCCTTTGGGTGATGCCATCATTAAATTAAACTTCAATCGGTGCACCTTAGGTAACCCAAGGCCCTCAAGCTCCAGTCTCATGTTACTAGGCTCACATGGAAGAATTACTTTTATTGGTGATGTCATTAAATTAAAAGTTCATGAGGTGCTCCTTATGTAACCCAAGGCTGTTTCTCTCTCAAGACCTGATCAAATTGGGATTTATATGGTTTGACATAGACCAGATCCTCCCTCTCCACCCCCCCCCCCTCTTAAAACCAGATCAGATTTTTTTTATCAGTAGCAACAAAGAGAAGAATTCATTAAAAATTAAAAATTAAGTGAGTTACAACAAGAGGTTGTGAAAACAAAAAACGAAAAAAACAAAAAAGAGCATAGACACTACAGTCTTTCCCCACCACCCTTTGAATCACCTTCAATCATCAACCTCTCCACCCTTATTTCTTTAGCTTTTTGCACACCAAATACTACTGTCAATGCTTCTACCCTTACTGAATCACCTTCTCCTATTGGACCTAAATACATAGCACATATGGTTCTGTTCTCATCCCTTACCACCAACACCCATATTCAAAAAGGCCCTAGATTACCCATACTGCTACCATCAAAGTTTAGCTTCGACCACCCTTTGGAGGTGCCCAATTGTCCAACCCTCTTTTTTTTTCCTTTAGGTTTTTTAGAAGAGGACATACTACTGCTCCCCAATTTCTAAAAGTGATGACGGATAATTTCAATTACAGTGAGATCTGAGAATAGCTCCAAAGTCTTCACCCAATGTGCCACTCTTAAAGTGATGGTTTCGATTAATGCCTCCCTACTTCTCTCTTTCTCCTTGGAGATCCTTGCATTCCTTTCTTCCCAAATTGTCCAGATCAAAAGCTGCCCTTGTGAATTTCCACATGATTCTACCCCTTCTTTTTGAGCATCACAAACATGGCAAACGATCTATCCAGTCCAGGAGAATAAGAGGTGGTGAGCAGTCTCACAATTCAATTTGAACATGATACACCAGCCAGGGGACAATAACCAGTAGGGTTTCTTCCCCCACAAAACCATATTCTCCACCCATCTCTTCAGATACAAGCAATCAATACGAGTCTCAAGTCATATTCTCCACCCATCTCAAGTCATATGTCTCTTACAAGCCCTCAACAAGGAAAGCACTAGATGGATTCCATCCACTTGAACCAGGATACATGTGAAAACTAACTTCCTCCAGGAGCTTGTTCTTGGATCAACAAATCTGGACCTGCCATAGGCTTCACCCACAGCTTCAAAAGTTTGGAAAGACCACGCATGGAAAGGAATGCCGTAAACATTAATCCACACCAAGATTGTTGGTCCAACATCTCTCATAGCGCCAACCAATAGATTCCATCTACCAATCCTCAGATCAGGAGGCCAGCACTGTTTATGTTCTCAAAGCAAAATGTTCTCTGCCTCCTCATTTTTGAAAATGAACAAAAAGAAACCAGCATACAGTTTCCTCGCTTGGAAAAAACCATTTGGTTTCCACACAGCAACCGCCCACTCCTTCACATTTTCCTCATCTGGATCCAAATTAAATCGTCCCACCCTACTCCTCTTGAGCAAACTCAGTTGGCCATGGCCATACTCACATACACCTCCATATTACCAGCCTCTACGCAAGCTCCATGGATATCTTTAGCCCTCACTAACTTAGGTACCGCCTGACTTAGCACCAAAAAGACAATTTTATGACTTAGGCAAATGGCTTGGCATACAAGCTTGACAAATTAGGTAAAGCAGTACTTTCTATATTGAGACTTCCTTGTCATTGTAAAGTATTAGTTTCATGGTGTAGCCTCCTCTTTGCATGACTCATAATTTCTTCCTAATACAAAATTCAGTATTAAGGAAAAGGGAGAGCAAGTCGAAATGCACAACCAAGTAATTTGCAGTCTGTGATAATAGAATGGCAAAAATGTAGGAAACAGTCTCATGATGAAGAGAAGATAGATCAATTCTCTGCTCATACATAAGGACAAAAATGAAGAGCAACGGATCTAAAGTCTTTTTTTCTTTTTTTTCTTTTCGAATCCTAAAGTCCTCAGTCCTTTGCTGAAGCATGTAGTACATGTTGATACTATGATGAGACACTTCCACCATAAAGACCACTATTAAAGAGACAAAAGAACTCCATATATTGTACGGGGAAAATGAGTTATAGGCAGAAGATGATAAACTTTGAAAAAGGATCTAGAGAATCCTAAACTCCTTCTCAGCCATTTAGAAAGTGTTATAATAAGCTCATGTTCTTGTAACAGCTTATTGTACGAACCAATTTATTTCAAATAATCAACTGATTGCCAGATTAGTCTTTATTTTTGGGCAAACTGATTGGTCTTCATTATCTATTTGAATTCAAGCAAACTAGCAAGAATATTTACATTATGGTTCATTCAGTTATGAGATTTTGTTTGAGCTTCACTTTTTTTCTAGTTTCAGAGTTTTCAATGATAAATGTTTCACTCCATGATGGCATTCTTCTATCTTTTTCATGTAGTCTACATACCATACATGACAAATGTTTTAAGCACTCATAAGTTAACATGACAGTATTAATAACTCAATAACCCAATTAAGTGGTTGAGAGAGAGAGGGACCTGTTGGGAACATCTGGTTGATGTATTCGAGAGCACTGGACTTGTCCATTGCGATTAGAACTGAAGATATAGTTTCAATTATTATACCTGCAAGAAAACGAATGAATGAGAGCTTCATCTGGACCCAGTCAAATTTTTACATTTCTTAGTGATCTAGAACTAACAACTAAAACGTAGTTATTGCGACACAATAATTGCAGATCAAGAAAAGAACAAAAAAAAAATTATTAAAACCGTATAGTTAAAAATAAATAGAAAAAAAAAATAAAGTCTGAGGTTTCCTGAGAGACCAAGAAGAAAGCAGATTCAAATTGAAACGGGACTAATAATGAAGATCTGAGAATGCTTTTCTGCACATCGAATTCAAGAACTTAGATTATAAAATTTACGAACTTAGGAATGAATCATAAACTAAAATTGCGGCCTCTCTCTTTCCTTCTATGAATCCGACTATGGGCGTTGAGAGTGACGACTACGTAAAAGCGCTAACACCCGAGTCGGAAATCAGGACTCAGAATTATTGATAACCAAAATGCATTCTCTTGGGAGCCCAGATCCTCCGAAATCACTCCGGTAGCAGTTTTGCTAGTTTGAGCACCGCCTTGAAGCTCTAATTTGACCGCCTAATTATTGTATGCCAGATAGAAGAGATGAAGGGTCGTTCTGGATACAACTACAATGAAAGAAAACAAATAATTAGGAGAAAGGAAAAACAGTAAGAAAATGAGTCCAGAAAACAACGAAAAACAAAAGGAATAAGTGAAAAAAAAAATTAAAAAGAAAAAAAGATCCCACTTTCTTCCCCTATCTCTTCTCTTCAACGAACATAAAGCAGGTGCCCTCTTCCTTCTCTCTTTGCAGAAAGTAATAGATTCCGCCCCCTTCACTAATAGGATCCACCTCCTCTCTCTCTATCTGTAGAATTCTGGGATTTTTTAAGTTTTTGATTTCCGAATGGTGAATGCCCACATTGAAAATTGCAGATTTGTGCTGAAGAGAACTCCTAAATTGATAATTTTAACCGGATGAAGCGTAGTAAGCTGGATTTTCCGGTGTCTGCAAGGAAAGCAGGGAGTTCAGAAAGGGCAGGGATCTGCTACCAACTAGATGCTCCCAATACTGCCGATAAAACGTTGTAGCCGTACATTGGGAACATCTGATTCAAGGCAGATGTTCCCATGCGAGTGCGATGGCTGCTTGGGAATGTTGGGAGCGTCAAGTTGGTAGCAGATCTGAACTGGCTAGTGTGCATGAAAAAATAAGGATAAAATACAAACTACCCTATGTTTTATCAAATAAACTAAAACTTACCCTATTCTTTCAATAATAATTTGGAGTATTCTTAACTTTTCGAATAATTGACTAAACCCTCCCTTGCCGTTAATACAACATTACAATCCGTTTTCTCCGGCAAAACGACAGGGTTCACAAGCACGATCGATCTCTTCCTCGGAGAAGAAAACCAAACCGCTGGTTCACCATATCGAGAGAAAGATGGAGGTTTAACTCCAATCCTAACCTGTTCAGGTGCACAAGATTCAGTTAAGACACTGTTAACGGATATATATTGGGTCAGGTTTGAATCGGTTCAGGATTAAGTGGAATTGATTCCGAATCAATAATAATTATGACCCGGAACTGATCCATTGGTTTCAGTCTCCAAAACCATAACTGGCTCGATCAGTTTGGGTCCATCGGGTTGGACCCAATTCGTTGACAGCCCTAAATTCAGCCACTACAGAAGTAAACGACCGTTTAGGATTTAGCCACCACATTGCATATACGACACATAGAACACCTCTCTTGTGGATGCTTTTTGGTTTTTAAAAAGGGATTATTACCATTGGTTTTTGACTTATTTCTGTATAGATCATTATCAAGGCCTTGCTATAGGTTCCTATTTATGGGAAGATCTACTGCTCTTCAACCCAACGTTTTCGAAAGCATACCAGATTGGAAAAATTGGGAATTTGACAAGTTTCATTTCACCTCAAAATCGTCTTTTGGCCAAAAACTATCGATTTGGTCAGTAAATCATTAACTCGAGCAGTCGAACTATTTGAAGTGATGATCCAGATAACGATTTTTGGCCATTTTTATTTTTTTATTTTTTATTAGAATGGGTTGTCTATTTGATTCGAACAATCTGACTGTTCGACCTAAGAATCAGGCCCCTGAATGGTTTGTTGTTCGATTCAGTTTTAAAAACCTTGCTTCAATCACAAAATGACTTTTAAAAATCAAAATCGGGATTCCATGGGGATGGATTACAAATCTTACCACTTAATTAGAAAATTAGCATAGCAACTGTTAGTGTGGCATGTTTGGATGCAAACAATTGCCCAGGTTCCATAACCATTCTCTTTAGACCAAATAGTATGGCAATTCTACACAGGGGATTTCCCGATTTAGCAAGGAAATGGGGAGCATGTGTGCTTTAGAGGGCTGCCCCATCCCTACTCTTATCTTCAATACCACTTATTGTAATGTTTGGTTTACTGGAACTGATTGCATTCTGGTATAGTAGGGAAGGGGGGGAAAGGGGGAAAAAGGAAAGAGGAAGTTGAAGAAGAGAGAGAGAGAGAGAGAGAGAGACCTCTCGTTTGGATATAGAGGAAGAAGATGATAAATGGTGCTCCTCTTGACATTATGACTTTGGGAATATTTGAAAGAGTAGTATTCGGAATCTAATAAAATTATTTATTTGGAACTGTAGGTCAGTCATATGGGGCTCCTTGGAGATTTTGAGCAGTCATGGCAAATTTAAGAGAAATACGCAAAAGTCATAGTGAGTTTTAGATAATTTCCCAAAAAAATTACAAGGCTCAAGGGTGAAACAAGTGGAGCTTTATTCTATCATCCAAGCATTACAAAAAGCATCTTATTTTTGCATAAGTATGGATACATATTTAAATATACTTTGTCGGTCATATCTTGAAGGGATAGGAAATCCATCATATGGACGTCCAAAGATTGCAGAATAAGGGGGCGGATTTCAAAAAAATTTTCTCTCCCTTCAACTGAGAATCGAATTCCCTATTTAGAATATCATATTTTCAATGATCATTCATGAACCATAAACTGAACCAGATCTGAACCAAAAGGGAGTAGGAAGAGATAATACCTGATACAGAGAAATAATATCTCTCAATGGAGGTGTTCACGCCCAAGGAATGATCCAAAATCTGCTCCCACTGAAAATGGCACAGTGCAGGGTGGAGCAGAATCAACAGGGTTCTTCCAAAAGAACTTGATCCTTCTCAAGAATCACCTGGATGGCTTGTGAATACAACTCCCACCAATCTTTTCTCCAAAAGATTGGAATCAAGATCCAATCTTGATTTCTCCCAAGAACAGGAGATCGAACTGCTGGAGGTGGCGGCTGCAGGAGGAGGCGGCAAGAGAGTATTTGCAGGGTGCAGAATTCTCTCTTTTGTGATTTCAGCTCTGAAAACAAAACTATTTGTTGCTTGTGATTGTGTGTCTAAAGGCTGCCACCCCCTCTTCCTTTTATAGACTTAAAGGGATCAATTCCTAATCCCATTAGGAGTTGCTAACCCAAATCATATATGGATTAGAAGTCCCTTTAAGATAAGGGATAACCCCAATCTTATCTGCAGATTAGATCAGCCATCTCCTAATCTAATTAGGAAGTTTCTAGATCTAAATCTCATTTAGATCTTGGACTCTCTGAGTGGATAGGATGTGGGCCCAATCCTATCAGCTGATCTATTTCAGAATTCGCCCCTTAAGTGACTAATCAAATTAGCCCAGTTCGAAATGGGCTTCCTTGTATGGTGTGGGACCCAAACATTGATCTACACATCAGCCACATGGGTTCAGCCCAGCCTTTGTTACAAGGCATGGCCGAATACACTGTTATGAACAGTGCACCCCCTGAAACCCATCAGATGGGCTCTATGGGCCCAACACTTACCCTAAGTGATCCCTGGGCCAAACCACCTTGTAACACCGAGGGACTATGGGTAGATGCAAGATTAGCCCATCAGGTATTATCCTCAATGGTCTTACACTTAACCTCTCAGCCCATAATGATCATACACTGTCCGACAAGAGAGGACCTCTCCCTCGGCTACAAGGAACAGTGTTGCACTCTCTCTAGTATGGATCTCGGGAATTAAAACCTTTTTGCAAACATTTCAAAACCATAATATATATACTTTTATATCTCATATAAAATATATTTTGCAAAACAAATCTCAACGATTAAAATCGGTTGCCGACAGTCTTGGTTTCCATTAGTGAGAGTGCATCCCCGATCATTACCTTTGTCCGATAAAGGGGTTGATCCTGTCACTATGATCACCCACTCAGATGAATTCTCAGACTGTCCCAACATACCCAGGTTTTGACCCCCGCTAAGGATTTGACTGATTGGTACATCAAAGACAGTCTAATCCGACACCTAGTGCAGTATCATAATCGAGTCTAGGGGTCGGGTGTAACTTTTCAGTTTTGCCCATCAATCTCCAAGGTCCAGAGCAATACTGAAAATCTGGTCTAGTTCAAAGATTCAATTAATCCTACACTGTATGTGCCTAGGGTTTCACCCCGATAGTTGAGACAAGCCACCCCAACCGACTTGGTGGCACCACATTGTCAGCCTTGTCAGGATAGGTCTCCCCAGACCGACCCACTGGCTGTGAACATTCTAAATTAACACGAGTCTCATTAAGTGTATAGTTTAAGGGTATTACACAGAAACATACAAAGGGAACATGAATCAAATATGCACTTTTATTCATTTACAATAAACTCATAAAGTACATCATTTTGATTGAAGCTAAGGGCATACAAAACTGGTTAACATATCTAATATACAAGCAAAGGCAAGGAAGAATAACTAGGAAAATAGGAAAAGAGGCATGCATTGTTGGCAACAATACAAATATATTGGTATCCAAACTGCATTAAGTGCTAAAACAAAAGTTTATTCTAAAGAATGTTCGCAAAGGCTCAGATTGGAAAGAGTACAAATACAAATACGTACAGTGCAAATACATACAAAATAGTACAAAATATAAGATTTTGCACTCTACAAATGTGTATTTGTACTCCTTCCAAACTAAGCCAAAACAAATCACAAGTTTCAAAGATGGTCTCGTAGCAATCATATCAAAGTAATTAAGTAAACCTTTCTACTCTCTATTATACACAAATATAGTCCTCATAGCAAAAATTCATCATTATATGTCCATCACAAACATAAATATAACCCTCAAATAAAAAATTAAAACCATGATAGAAAAATGTATAACAGGTGACATGTCCTTTAAGCCATCCATCACTTGCATCTATGAGAAAATTTGAATTCAAGTCTTCGACCAATCATCTTCATAAAGATAACCAAGCATCCACTACTTGCACATTCCTACTCACCATTTGTTGTATATAAACATAAAATAATAAATAAATCAATTACCCTAAAAAGTTTAGAGAAAAAAGAAAATTATAGTTTTTAAGTATTATTACCTTGGGTCCAAAATAGTTGCAATCCCCATGATTTCATGAATCACAATCTAATACTTATCAATTTTTTGCAACATGTTTTGAGCCATCTTATTAATCACCACACTAGGAAGCCTGAGCCAATAAGACAATGTTAATTTAATCCCACAGATTTTTAGAAAATACATATTAGCAGTGGGATACTTCATTTAGAAAACAATTCAGTGACACCATAAAATAACTTCAATCTCCCACAAATTTCCTTTGTAAACTCCAAATCATCATTACTTGGCAAAGTATTGTATTAAGACTCATGATGTTTCAACCGGAACAACACATCTTTGTATTCTATAGCAGTTTAAAGTATCAAATAAGTGGAGTTCCACCTATTTTGACAACCTAGTTTTTTAGTACAAGGAATGTGCAATTGCTTAACTATTTTCTCAAAATTTTCTTGTCTCTTAATTGTTGCAGTCTAATACACTACACTATTACGAATTTTTCCTATCCCTATCTTAATGACATCCAATCCATATTTCACGATCAAATTCAAAATATGTGCACAAAATTGCATATGAAGCAAACTACCAAAACTCAAAAATGAATCAAGTTGCAATTTACCTTTAATGGCCTTAACCATAGCATCATCGGTGGTACAATTTTGTATCTAAATTCCAATCAAACAATCCAATAAAACCTCACAAAGCACCTTACTTGTATGCAAACAAGGCACATAAATAAACCTAAAGAAAAACAATATTAATTAAATTTAAACCCCCTTTTCTGATTGCTAGATGTCAACATGTCACTAGTTATGGCCACTCTGCTTTCATTTTTCTCAAGCATTTTCACTGTCTTCACTCTTTCAAAGTAATAAATCTTTAAATATCACTCTTTATAGTGTTCTTGGAAGGGCATTCAAATAAAGGCTGAAGAGCATTTGGATATCTCCTCAATCCAACATTCTTCACCCTAGAAAGGGGATATTCATGCATTATGATCATAATTGCAAGTTGTCTCCTTCCAATGTCTTGATCAAATGTATAAGTAATTATCTCTGCTTTGGTGTTGAAGAAGTTGTTTGTTAAAAACCCTCTGCCTTATATCAACCACTCTATGCCTTGGTCACTTCTTTAAATGCTCATGTAAATGTTTTGTGCCATTCTTTGAAGCACCCCTAGGTAATTTACTAAAGTAATTGCAATTGTCTTCACCATTCTTTATTTTTTTCTTTTTTAAAGTATTCCCACACAACACTTTTAAGTTTCTTACCATCTAAAGTACAAATACTTTAATTTTCCATTGTCATTTCTTCTATGGATGGATTTGAGTTTTTATTTGGTGTATTTAGTCCAAAGCTAAGCTATAAACCGGTGTTGATGGATTGAAATTATCACTTGGTATAGAATGTTGGGAGCTAACTTTTTGAGACATATCCTACCTATACAATTGACAATGAATAAAAATAAATAATACAAGAACCAAAATAGCATTCATATATATATATATATAGAGAGAGAGAGAGCCAAGGCTATTTCATGATAAAATTGCTAAAATAAATGTTTAACATAATAAAATTACTAAAATATAACTTTTCAGATTACATAATATTATAATATAATCTGAAATACTTTCACCATTAACCAAATGTCAATAGTCCATAGAATCAAGTAACTTACTGTGCCTTAATGAATCATATGCCTAAGAGTGAATTATATGATAGCAAGTTACCAACAAAGATCAAATTTACAAATTCCAACTTTTATGTTTCAAGTATTCAACTATTCATTATTCAAACAAATAAATTTTAATGGCTAATTAAATTAAACAACTATTAGACCGAAAATAAATCTAATGGTTCGAGCAAAACCCAAGATAACTTTAATATGTTGCTCATGCCATTAAAGAAAGCAAGGATTAATCAATCAACAACTGAAATGCCTAAAGTATGCTCAAAATAAAAACATATAAAACAGTTCATGGTTGCATAATGTATTTTCATTTCCAAAACTGAAAGCAAAAACACGTTTTCATCCGGATAAATCATATAATTTCTATAGTTTTTGTTTTAAAAAAAACATTATTCTAGTGGTTTCAAAATTTGAAATAAAACCAACCTATTTTCAAAAACATAGTACAAGAATATGCTAGTTGATGGGGGTGATTTGACCCGACCTCCTAACCAGGTGACACGTGGACATGACTCGACGTACTGACGGCTCAGCAAGACAGCTTGGCCACAACTCGACGTAATGAGAACGCTAAAACCTAGCCTGAATAGCTCGCCACAAGATAGCTCGCTACAGAATGGCTTGCTGCAAGGCAACTCGCTATTGGAGCTCGCTACAAAGGAGTTCGCTACAAGGGAGCTCGCTACAAAGGAGCTCGCTATTGAGTAACTCGAAGTCTTCGAGAAACTTCTTATCCGACAAGACCGTGTCTGTCAGACTGCTCCCATGCCTCTTGTCTGGCGGCGCAGCACCTGCCAGTCCAGAGGACTGCGCCCACGTTTCACGTCAAGCGGCGTCGTGCATGCCAGCTCTGCATAATGTCTCTCAGCTGACAGGACCATACTCTGTGATGGTTACTTGCACTAATCAAATCAACATAGCGAATAACAGCTGTAGCAGAGAATCAGAAGCGGTTACACCCGATTTGATAGAGCGTCAGTACATAAAGGCCTCGATTTCCAAGGGGCAAGGTAATTTAATTTTTTGAGTAAGTGCGCATCTCCACTCTTAGCTCATTTTCCTTTACAACTCTCTAAGCTCTCCACCGAGTTCAAACTTAAGCATCGGAGTGTTCCCGCCGGGCGAGCTCCCTGGGAATCCTTCGTCTTCTTCTCCTTCTCAGGTTCTATTCGTTGCCAGCTAGGAGCGAGGCCCCTACCAGCTAGGAGTGACCAAATCGTGCTACATCATTTGGCGTCGTCTGTGGGAAACGATTCAAAAAGCCTCTCACCAAGCAACTTCAGTAAGACTTCAATGACTTCCTCCAACGCCGGACGAAGTGCTGACCAAAACACCTCTGGGGAATGACCTCAGCTCCCTACCGTCTGCATTGGCCAGTTCATTGTACCCCTCTCCGCAGACGGAGCCCCTACCCTGAGCGCGCCTCAAGTCATGGTGCCAGTAAATGTTCCACACCCTTCGTCGGCGGAGGCAACCTTTGTAGAACCGTCAGTTCTCCTAGTGGTCGGACAGAACTAGCTGGAAAACCTGGTACACTGCATGCGAGCTATGCAAGCTCAAATGCAACAGGTCCATCAGTTCCAGTTGTACCAGTAGCAAATGCTTCACCACGTCTACCAACAGCAGTACCAACAGCAGTTCCCACCGCTACCTTAGCATCAATAGCAAGTTCCACCTCAACACCCCGTTACGCAGCAAGCCCAGCCCCGCCGTCATAGCGAGCGTCTCCCCCGCCAAGGAGAGAACTCTCGAACCCAGAACCCTCTCGGAAGCCAGGTCGGTAGGGGGAAAGACAAGTTACTCCCCCCACCTCACAGCCTATAGTCAAGTTGGGGGCCTCTCAGCCAGTCAAACCTGCGTCATCTCAGCCTTCACAGTTTGAGCTTCCGCTCGCCGAAAATCAGTTCAAGGTCCTAGGTGCGAACTCTAGACAAGGCCCTTCAGTTCATAGCCATCAATAGCAATTTGAGCCCCACCGTCGGCCCATCGAGCTCGGCAACACAGAAGCAAGCAATACTAACGTCGAGCCAACGAAGCAGCAGAGACGCCACCAAGCTTGCCGAACTGCCACTCACAACCTGCCCGAGCTCAAGTGTAAGGAAGAGGTCAGCTCGAATGAAGTGAAAGACACTCCGCTCCTCTCAGTGTCGTCCCCCTTGTCTCCAGAACTTCTGCCGTCCCAATGCCGAAGGACTTCAAGCTTCCTTCCTTGGACATGTATGACGGATCCTTTAATCCGAATGACCATGTCGACGCCTTCCAGTCGCAGATAAACTTGGCAAGGGCCAGTAAGTCTTGCATGTGTGTGGCCTTCTCCACCACTTTCAAAGGGGTAGCCTGCACATGGTACAAAAACCTTGTGCCTGAGTCAATAAAAAGCTGGGCGCAATTTGTGCAAGTCTTCACCTCTCATTTCGTCACAGCAAGCGGTGCCCGGTAACCCAGGAGAGCCTCCTCGGCATAGTTTAGAGGGAAGGAGAGTCCATCCGGAGTTACATCAAGCGGTTCAATGATGCTTGTTTGCAGATACCCGACTTGGACCCCGTAGTGCGGCTTACAGCAGCCAAGAGACACATCACACCCAAAGAGTTCAAGTGGTATGTGGTGGTCAATCAGCCCAAGACTGTAACCGAGTTCCTTAAGCTCGTGGACCAGTTCATAGGAACGGAGGAGGAGATCAACTAGAAAAATGAAAGTGTGCCCGAGAAAAGGAAAAGGGAAGGTGAGTCCTCAATCCAAGGGGTCAACAAGAAGAAAAAAGACCCAGCTCGAGGGGCAAGGCCAAGGCAGCCTTTCCGAGCTCCTTCAGTAGAAAGGACTGACTACACACCCCTGAACGGGAAGCGGGCCAAGATCCTTATGGTGATCAAAGATGCCCCGTATGTGAAGTGGCCACCCCGGCTGAAAGGGGACCCCAATGTAAGAAATAAGAATTTGTATTGTAGTTTTCATAAATAACACGGTCATAGCACCGAGAATTGTAAGAATCTCCGCAACGAGATAGAAGAGCTCATCCATTGTGGATACTTAAGAAATTTTGTACAAAACAGTAATAATAAAGCAGGTCGACAGGGGGAGCAAGATAGAGATGCTCCCGAGTCCAGCAGCAGGCAAGCAGAGCAGCCAAAGAGGCATCCCCCTGAAGAGAGACCAGTTCGGGGGACTATTCATGTGATCGTCGGAGGTTCGATCATCGCAGGCTACACTTTGGCTGCAGCTCAGATTTCAGCTCGAGACGTCAGAAGGGAGGAGCAGAACCCCCAAAGCGGCCAAGGACAGAAGACCCGATCTTCTTCACTAAGGCTTGTGGGGTCCACTACCCCCACGATGACGTGCTTGTCGTAAAGATAAGGATTAATGACTTTGAAGTAGTGCATTCGACAAGTTTCAGCTCCAGGAGAATGATCTCAAGCCTGCAAGTACTCCCTTGGTAGGCTTCAGCGTAGAGGAAGGCAGGCCTCTGGGGAGAATCACAGTACCTATGGAAGTCGGCACCTGGTGCATAGTGAGGCTTAACTATGACTTCTTGGTGGTCGCAAATCCCTCCCCGTACAACACCATAATAGGTCGGCCCATCACCCATGCTCTTTGTGCGGTGGTCTCCACCTACTATTTGGCGATGAATTTCCCCACGGACTTCGGAGTTGGGGTAGCGCGAGGTGATCAGCTCGATTCTCGCAAGTGCTACATCGCCGCCTTCAAAGGGAAAGCCAAGGTGGTCGACGACCTTGAGCTGGAGCGACCTGTGGAGCAATGCGAAGAGCGAGCTGCACCTACGGAAGAGAATGTCTCCATCCCAACCTCGGCAAAGGACCCAACTCGGACAATCCAGATCAGCGCTTCAGTCAAGAAGCCTCTGCGATCTCAACTGGTAAGTTTTTTACTTGAAAATTTATATGTTTTTGCATGGTTCACAGCAGAGATGCTTGGCATAGACCTTAGCATCATAACTCACAAGTTAAATACTGATCCTGTAGTTAGGCCCGTTAGATAGAAGAAACGCAACATAGCCCCGAAGCATTGGAGAGCAGTGGACGAGGAGGTTGGGAAGCTCCTCGCAGCCGACTTTATCAAGGAGGTCCATTACCCGAGCTGCGTAGCCAACACAGTCCTGGTAAAGAAGGCCAATGGTAAATGGAGCATGTGCGTCGATTATACCGACCTGAACCAAGCTTGTCTGAAGCATTGCTTGCCACTCCCCAAGATTGATCGCCTGGTGGATGCAACCTCAGGGCATGAGTTGTTGAGATTCTTGAACGCCTATTCGGGCTGTAACCAGATAAGAATGGACCCTGTCGATGAAGAAAAACTAGCTTTTATAACCGAACTAGGCCTGTACTGTTATAAGGTCATGCCCTTCGGACTGAAAAATGTCGGGGCTACCTTCAAAAGACTTGTAAATAAGTTGTTCAAGCTGTTGATCAGCAAGAAAATAGAATGTTATGTAGACAACATGATCGTCAAAACTCAGTTTTCAAATGATTTAATAAAAGATTTGCATTCTGTTTTTGAAATTTTGCGTAAGTTTAACATGAAACTAAACCCAAACAAGTGTGCCTTCGGTATCACCTCGGGTAAATTCCTAGGGTACATCGTCAACCGGCGTGGCATTGAGGCCAATCCGGATAAAATTAAAGCTATCCTAGATATGAGACCACCCTAGAAATTGAACGAGGTTCAGAAGTTGAATAGCCATATAGCCGCCCTGAGCCGCTTCATATTCAAATCGGCAGATCGCTGCCTGCCTTTCTTTAAGGCAATTAAAAGCAAAGGCTTTGAATGGACCAAAGAGTGCTAGCTCGCGTTCGACGAGCTCAAATGGTACCTCGCTAGTATCCCAGTATTGACTTAATCCGAGGAGGGTGATGTTTTGGAGTTGTACCTCTCTGCAAGTGACAAGGTGGTCAGCTCGGTACTGATAAGAGAAGAAGATCGGGTCCAACGACCTATCTACTATGTTAGCAAAGTGTTGCAGGGTGCAGAGACGAGGTATCTAGAGATCGAAAAGTTTGCATATGCTCTAGTTGTTGCAACTCTAAAGCTTCATCCGTACTTCCAAGATCATACTATCATCGTCCTCACCAACAAGCCTCTGAGGCAAGTCTTGCTCATGCCCGAGGTCTCTGGTAGATTGACAAAATGGGCCATCGATCTCAGCGAATACGACCTCCAGTACAAGCTGCGAACTGCTACCAAGGACCAAGCCTTAGCTGACTTTGTCGCGAAATGCACTTTTAGCATCGAAGTTCCCAGGCCGGTCGAGCCCGAGGCCCCCAGGTCAGATGAGCCCGAGGTTCCTAGGCCGGTTAAGCTCGAGCACTATGAGGTAGCAACCAGTGCGGCTTCTCTCCTAGTTAGATCAAACCAGAGCTGGGATGAGGAGCCCTGGATCCTTCACATGGATGGCTCATCCTACTAGCAGGGCAGCGGAGCTGGAATCGTTCTGTATGGGCCAAGCGGGGTAAAACTGGAGTACGCACTACGCTTCGAGTTCGCGATGTCCAATAATGAAGCAGAGTATGAGGCATTAATAACCGGACTGGCTCTAGAAAATGAAGTGAAAGCCAAGAACATCGTCATCTGTAGTGATTCTCAGCTTGTGGTCAACCAAGTTACAGGGGAACATGAAGCTCGTGAACCAACCATGATCGCCTACCTAGCCAAAGTAAGAGAGGTTCTACTCAACTTTTAGTCACACTTTATCAAACAAATCCCAAGATCAGAGAACGCTGAGGCCGATGCCCTATCCCGGTTAGCCAACACCAGTGATAATACCATGAGAACCATGTACATAGAAAGCCTGCCTCACCTAGCATTCTTGGGGGGGGGCAGAGGAGGCCGCTCCTGTCATACAAGCAGAGCCGAGCTGGATCGATCCGCTCGTGAGCTTCCTGCTGCACGAGGCCCTCCCTGCATATCGTAATCCTACACGCTCCCCTATTTGTGCTGCTTACGACCTTCCGAGGCCGAGCTCGTGCTCCACGACACTTATGAGGGCCTGTGCGGTGGACACTTGGGGGGCAGGGCTTTCGCCCAGAAAGTGCTACGATAGGGATATTACTGGCCAACGATGAAGGCAGATGTGATCAAGCTCGTCAGAAGATGTGATAAGTGCCAGAAGAACGCCAATATCCACCATTAGCCCACTGTCGACTTAAAATACCTCACCGGCCCGTGGCCTTTCGCACAATGGGGGATCGATATACTCAGACCATTTCCGCCAGTGACAGGGTAGATGAGGTTCTTAGTAGTGGCAATTGATTATTTCACTAAGTGGGTAGGAGTCAAACCTCTCACAACGATCACAACGCGGAATGTGTAGAACTTCTTCTAGAATAATATAGTGTGTCATTTTGGAATCCCCGAGTACTGATCTTTGACAATGGTAAGTAGTTCGAGGATATTAAATTCTAGAATTGGTGCAAAGATATGAGAATTCAACAAAACTTCACATCGGTGGCGCACCCTCAAGCAAGCGGCCAAGTGGAGGTCACGAACAGAGCCATTCTCCGTGGACTGAAGGCACGCCTCGACCGAGCTAAGGGACTATCTCCGAGCCTAAGGGCCAATACACCAAGCTAACAAAGACCTCGGCACTATACGACCCAGTCGCCTCTTCGGCATGGGCGAACTCCAAAAGGGGGTGGACTGTAGTTGCTCCCAAAGCCTAAGGGCCAATACACCGAGCTAGCAAAGATCTTGGCACTATAAGACCCAGTCACCTCTTCAGCATGGGCGAACTCCAAAAGGGGGTGGATCGTAGTCGCTCCCAGAGCCTAAGGGCCAATACACCGATCTAACAAACTATAAGACCCAGTCGCCTCTTCGGCATGGGCGAACTCTAGGAGAGTGAACTATAAGTCACTCCCCCAGCCTAAGGGCTAAAACGTCGAGCTAACGAAAGACCTTGGCACCTTAAGTAGCTCGCATAATTTGAAATGATTCTTCAGTTACCCTTGCTTGTTGCTAGCTCGATAGCTCGGGTAACCTATCTACATGCTTGGATAAAAAAAGGAACAATTCTAAGTGAAAAACAAACATTACTAAGGTCCTTTTAAAAACAAAATAATAAAAAATCGGGCCTAACAGCTCGAAAGAGTTCATCAAAGCAAAAAGAAAAAAGGGAACCGGGCTCAGCCACCCGGGAACAACCATTTCAGAGATTCATTCAGAAGAAGAAAAAAGAGCAACCAACCTCAAGGTCCCACCACCTCTACATCCTCGTCGCTCTCCTCCAGGGATTCGGGCTCCTCCTCCTCCGTAGCGTCCGCCGTCTCTGGGGCCAAGTCCTTCATTGTCACGCCTTCAAGGTTAAGGCCAGAGAACTTCTTCCGAACCAGCCACCGGTAAAGCTTGAACCCCGAGCGGTAGGACTTCGAGCCGTACTTGACCTGGAGGTCATGGAACTGCTAGGACTCTTTAAAGTCCTCCACCGCCTTAGCCTGCTCTACCTCCACCGTGGCGTCGAAGTTTTAGGTCCGCTCATGGAGTGTGGACTCCAAGCTCTGGACCTGTTGACGAAGAAGCTCCCTCTCCGCCATCACCCTCGACGACTCCTCCCTGTGGCGGGCGCTCTCCTTAGACAATCGGGAGATCCGCGCTTCCTAGTCCCTAACGAACAGCTTCTAGGCCTCGCTCCCCCTCTGAGCCTAGAGGACCTCACCTCGGGCCTAGTCGAGCTCGCGTTGGAGCCTTCGCATGTCTGACCTCTGGTTGGTGGCATCTTGGGAGTGAATAGCAGTCTGATAGGCCATGGTGTGGATGGCGGAGTTTAGCTGCCAAAAGAAAGCTGGGGTAAGTAAAAAAAATAATTATAACAAATAAAAAATAAGAGAAAGGGGGGAGAAAAAGGGAAGAAGCTGGCACTTACCACCATGCAGTGAGCCGAGGCCAACTTGGAGAGCTGCCTAGGGTGCATCCTGACCAGTCCACGATCTCCTCATGACCGACCACCAGCCGGCTCCTCCGCGAGACCACAAGGAAGTTGGTGACGCTTTCATATCTCCCCTCGGTAGGAAATCGCGGAAAGACGGTGGGGCCGGATCGCACGGCCAGAGGGTACTGCTCCTAGGGTGGGACCTCTTCTTCTTTGCCACCTCCTGCGACTACTCCCTCGAATGACACAGGTGGGACCTCCGGCGGTGGAACTAAGGCCGGGTCCGCAGCCTCGAACTCAGCGGCCCCAGAAGTGGACGCTTGGTCGAGGCGTGACCTCTTTGCCCTACACTTCCGGTTGCTCGACAATAGGCGACGTGCATCCACACCAGACATGTTGGTTGTAAGAATCACAAGGCATTAGTCCAGCTCGCAAAAAAAAAGAGAGAGAGAGAAGGCAACCTACCGGGTCTCAGGCCAGCTTGCACGAGCTTTTCGTCAGCCAGGTAATCCGAATAGAGAAAGCCGATCCCCGCCCAGGACTGCAGCGTTTCCCAAACTTTCGGGTCAAAGTCAACGCCCGAATCTTGAATGCTAGCCCTCCAATGGGTCGGAAAGGGCCACCCCTCAGGGTTGAGAACTACAAAATAACCCCGCTTCTAGGCTAGGATCCTGTTAGGCAGCTCGTGGAGGAGCTTAAAGCCTGAATAGGGGGAAAAGTAATAAGAGCACCTTTCTGGTGGGGCTTCGGGGGAGGCATTCTTAATCGACAGTATAGAGGCAAAGGTATCAAGGGAAAGAGAAAGACAATACTAAAAAAACAGAGAAATTGTCCCGACCACATTCCGGATTGATTTCGGGTGGAGTTGGTCTATGGTGACATTGAAGTGGGAAAGAACCTCCATTATCAATGGGTGTAGAGGGAGTCGGAGACTAGCCACAAGCTGCTCCTCAAAGATCACGATCTCGTCATGGTCATGCTCCCAGGGATAGTTGACGGATGGGAGGCTGTAAATGAGATCCCTAGGGAGTTTATAATGAAAGACTAGGGCCTAAAGTCTCTCCATTGACATGGAGGAAGTTCTGAAGCTATCCGGCTCCCAACCCTGGGAAGTGGAAGCCAAGTTACCGGAGGCTTCCCAAGCCTCCAGAGACCGTTCCTCGGGGAAGCCCCAAGCTCCCCCTGAGCTCGAGGGGACCTCGCCCTAGTTACCGTCCCACGGGTAACCAAACATTATTGGACAAGATAGGGGACTCACCAGAGAAAAGTGAACTGAAAAAGCGGTGCAAACAGGGAGAGTTTGAGCAAACAAGTGGAAGGCACGACCTCAAAACCAAAAGCAAGGCAAGTTGGCGTAAAAAAATGAGGCCTAGGGCCCTCCTATTTATAGCGAATGTGCCCGAAAGCCAACAACTCCGATTGAAGCGAATCCAACAACTCGCAATAAAGACGGCCACACGTTTTCCGAAATTGAAGGCAGTTTGGCGCCTGAAAAACCTGAAAACCACGCGCGGTCGGTCAGAGTAATTTGAATTGTAGGTCAAATCCACCCGTCATTTCGTGAACTCACTGCACTAGAGCAAGACCCTTAGCCCGAGGAGTGGGGGGCAATTGATGGGGGGTGATTTGACCCGACCTCCTAACCAGGTGACACGTGGACATGACTCGACGTAAATGACAGCTCATCATGACAGCTTGGCCACAACTTAGCATAATGAGCATGCTGAAACCCAACCTGAACAGCTCGCCAGAAGACAGCTCGCTACAGAACGGCTTGCTATAAGGCAACTCGCTATTGGAGCTCACTACAAAAGAAGTTCGCTACAAGGGAGCTCGCTACAAAGGAGCTCGCTATTGAGTAACCCGGAGTCTTTGGGAAACTTCTTATCCAACAAGACCGTGCCTGTTAGACTACTCCCACGTCTCTTGTCTGGTGATGCAGCACCTACCAATCCAGAGGACTGCGCCCACGTCTCACATCAGGTGGCGTCGTGCACGCCAGCTCTACATAACGTCTCTCAACTGACAGGATTGTGCTCTGCGACGATTACCTACACCAATCGAATCAGCCTGGCGAATAACGGTTGTAGCCGAGAATCAAAGGCGGTTACACCAGATTTGACTGAGCGTTTGTATATAAAGGCCCTGATTTCTAAGGGGCAAGGTAAGCTCCTCGGGAATCCTTCGTAGCTCATTTTCCTTTACAACTCTCTAAGCTCTCCACCGAGTTCTAACTTAAGCATCAGAGTGTTCCCGCCGGGTGAGCTCCTCGGGAATCCTTCGTCTTCTTCTCCTTCTCAGGTGTAGTCCATTGCCAGTTAGGAGCGAGGCCCCTGCCAGCTAGGAGTGACCAAATCGCGCTACATCACTAGCTTTTTTTTCTTCCTTTTTTTTGTTGTGGTTTGAAAAATAAATGACAACAAAAATATTCATGTTGTAGAAGATCCCCAAAATCTTTAAAACAAAATTTTCATTAAAGTTATGCCTGATTTATTTGGAGATTCTTTGCCAAACTCACCTCCCAAATGCACTTTATAATTCAATAAGCATGTTTTGAATGATTTGAGGCCACTAGTGATACTATTTGACTATGGAAAGAGGGAATCCATATATGCCAATACAAGGTGGATATGGGTTTTGAATGGACTAAAACCTGATCATCCTTAATGGACCTAGCCAAACAATAAATGAGCCACTGGTCTCTGCACTTCAAGTGACTTTGCAAGACATCAATATACACAAATAGGTACAACTAGAATATTCAAAGAAAGCAAGCTAAGAATGAAGTCTATCTTTTTTCTCATTTTACGTTTTATTTAATTTCATATTATTTATCATTAATTTCTATTTATCTCCTAAATTATATCTAATTTGGTAGAGAGATTTTCTCCTAAATTTTCTCTTATTCTTATTTATCCTCTCCTCCACTTTTCAACTATACCTATCTAAAAGAGTTTGAATAAAAAAGTTTACGAATTATTTTAATATTATAATAAAATTACATAATAACTTTAAATATTTATTAAAAACACAGAAAATTATAATATATTTAACAACATTCATATAATTAATAATTTTATATTTTTATGAAATTCATAACGAAATTTTGTACTAACAATATAAATTATAATTTTATATATTATTCAATTAAAATTCTATTCAAATGATACAATTTTAAAATTTTAAAATAAAATATTATTTAAATATTTCAATAACTATATTTTTTAAATAAAAAATACTAAAAGTAGCTAAATAATTATATAACAAAAATATTTAATATTATGTAATAACTTTAAAATAAATAAAAATTAATTAAATAAAGCTTTAAAATATTTTACTTATTATTTAAATATTTAAATAACAAAATATTTCACATAACTAAATTTTAAATGCTTAAAATAAGGAAACCATGTAATAAATTTAAAATATTTCTTAAAAGTAGAAAAATAATTATAATGGTTTTTATAACGTTTGAATTAATACTAATTTTAAATTTTAAAATACTAATAACGAAACGATGTAAGAATAGAATAGATTATAATCTTATGGATTATTCAATTCAATAAATAATTAATATTTAAAAATTTTAAATAATAATATTATTAAAATAACTAAATAATATTGTAAATAAATAATTTTTAAATATTTTCAATAAACAAATAATAAATAAATCATATTTTAAATATTATTTAAAAACAAAAAATATAGATTAAATAATGAAATTATGTAATGACTTTAAAAATTTTATCAAAACACCAAAATATTATTGAAATCATGAAAAATAGATTAAATAATTTTGATGTACTGAAACTTACAAATCACAAAAATATGTAATAACTTTCAAAATAATATTTTAATAGATATTAAAAACATAATAATAATTACAATTATTAATGTACTAATAATAAAAATTATTTCACTTATCAATTTATAATTCAATTAAATAACTTTCCGAAAATTAGTAATAATTTTAAAATCTTAATCTATATTTATATATGCTAAAATTCATATTTATTGAATTTTCAATAATTATTTATTATATTTTGTGATCAATATATTTTCAATAATTATTTATAAATCTATTTCTATTTTTTATTTAATAGAAAAATTTTCAATAATTACTAGAGAGTAAATTATTGTTATTGGACTTTTTAAATTTCATTTATTGTAATTATTGTAAATTTATTTTCAATAATTGTGTGTCTCCGTTATAAATTTTCAATAATTATTGGAGATTAAACTATTGTTATTTACTAAACATTACTATTAATTTATCTAAAATTAGGAGCATTCACGAATTGGTTCAGTTCACTTGTTGGTTATTTGACCAATCAAATCGACTTTGTTGGGTTGGGGAGTTGGTCGCTCGCAACCAACTGACCATTAGGGAAAATCGGCCAACTCGGGTTGTATCAATTTTGGGTATTTTTGGTCTGGTTGATCGGTTCATAAGATTGAAACTTAAAAATTAAATTTAAATTCAAAAATTACAATGATATTATTAAAAAATAAACTACAAAATTTTAAATTTACAATATAACACATTTTGCAGTAAGAAAATATTGGAAATTTCCCACTTTCCGTTATTAAAATATGGTCGGTTCTGTTTGGTTTTCGTTTTACAAATGACCAAAATAAAACTAAACCAAAGTCGACCGAAAATACTAGAAAACCAACCTAGGTCGAGTTGGGCTGGGTTGGTAGGTTTCATTGATTTGATGAACAACCCTAACTGAAATTAATTATTGTTATTTTTATATTATAAAAAAATATTAAAAATAATATATAAAATATAAAAACATATTAATTATTTAAAAACTTAAAATATAAAACAATTGTCTAATCTTATGTTTTTCTATTATTTATCCCCTTAACAAAGCTTATACATGGCATAAGTCGTTGCTAGTTATTCACTAATTCAGCACATGGTCATATCACCATTACTGCTTTTACTTCTAAAAGCAAAATCAAGATAATGGATGTTTCAAGTATGTTCAAGTTAATATTAATAAGCATTTTCTTTTTTATTTTTTAAATGAATATCCTAGTTTCAGTTTATATGAATAGTAAATACCTTCGTTTTTTCTTTTTCTTTCTTTTTTTTAATTTTTGTGACGATTGATATTTGTAGCTTGTCAGGCACTTGCACATTGAAGAAGACCCATAGAAATGTCAACCCAGGATATTCCAATTTAAAAGTTAGAGAAGGATGGTCTAGGAACTGGTTGTTATTCTAATGGAAGGGATGATTGCTTATGATGCAGAAGTTGATAGATGGCATCCTTTGCCTCAACTCCCAAGTGCTAGTGCTAATTGGCACCACTATGGGTTTTCATTTGTAAGGGCCTGTTCGTTTGTTCTGAAGTCTGACATCTAAAAGTGTAATAATTACATTAACAGGTATATTGGTATTGGTGAACTTTTCTTTCCTCTCAACTTTGAATGCAGAGAATGCTGTTTTGAATTCTGAATTCTGAAAACTATCAAATATTCATTTTGATCCCATATATAAGAGTTTTTGTATGTCTTTTTGGGGGCATCATTGGAAAATTAACAAAAAGTTGTATGATTGCATTTTCAGAAATAAGAGATAAAAGGAAACGAACAACCAATTTTCTCTTAAAGTTAAAAAATTCCTCTTAAGAGATAAGAGTTAAGAGGAAACGAACAAACCCTAAGTTGCTAAATGCTTTTTATCTCTTTGGAAATGGAGTAGAGTAATAGGCTAGCCAGTATCAAATGTGAGACAACGGATAGAGCTAAAGGATCTCTTTGGCAAAAATCTGAAGAGAATCTGAAAAAAAAAAGAAAATAAAAATTAACTTATAGTAGAACTGCAGAACCAGAACACTTGATGACTATAGGAATGGACCATTCCGATTCCAATTCTAGAAGATTTTGATTCCAATTCTGCTTCCAATTACGAACTAAATGAACCCTTATTACTTTCTAGAATTGTAGTTTGGACTTTTGGAGGGAGAGACTCTCAATCTAGTTACCGCCATAGGTTTTTTTATGTGTTTTTGAGTCTTTTGACTTTTGAGTTTCCATTCTTCTTGATAGTTTTGCCCCTTTCAAAGTTTCAAACTTAAAAGTTAAACCAAGGGGTCAAAATATATATTGGACTTGGACTTAGACATTGAACATTCCAACTTCCAATTTCCAATTTCCAAAGTATGGGCATTCTAGCTTCCAACTTCCAATTCTGTAATTTGTTAATTTGTTTAACGTCAAAGTTCAAACAATATTACAAAGACTCAAAAATGTTCAAATTTTGAAAATGAAAAGACCAAAAGCCCCAAAAAGGTAGGTTTGGGTAATTAGATCAATGGGACTTGGTCTTAAGTCTCAACTCTTAACACCCACAAAGGGTTGAACTAAATTCCTCTTTTTGTTTTAATTCTTTCCTCTTTTTCTTTTAATTCTTATGGAATCCTAATTCTAACATCTTTATGTTTTCAAAGGATAAAGGATATATCAGTAATTTGTCTATCTATATATTATAATATATATAATTTTATCAAGTAACTCTGTTATAGATTACAGGATTTGATCCTGGTTAACTGGGTAGGGTATCCATGAAAATTTTCAATCTCAAACTGCATCATCATACAAGTGGAATGTGATGTCCCTCTTAAAGTTTGAAAAACATATAACATATATTTATTTCTTATAGTGGCCCAAAAAGTGATGTTCTATCACCCGTTAGAACGGTTTTATTTCTTAATTATGATAAAACATATAAGATATATTTATTAGGATTTGACTATAATACCAGAAGAAGTTATAACCAATCAACCAGTATCATATAAGTGGAAATGAATCATATGCATTCTATTAAAATTCATGGGCTCTCTATTATAAATTAGGAGGGTTGATTAGTCAAAACTCTTATAGTATCATGTCTTTTCGGCATCATATATTTTCTCATACTTGATAATATATACACACTTGCATGGCCTATTGGGTATTGGGTAACTTAAGGAAAAAGGAAAAAGCCCAAACCCATTCCAAAACCCTATAGGGTTTTAATCTAAAATCCAAACCTTGTAGCGTTTTGATAAATGGGTCTTATTAGAGTTAGGAAGGATCGGGTACCCATTATCCAAAAATTCCCACAAAATCACTAATTCGCTATCCCTGATTTGATCCAAAGATTTAACATTTCAAATTAAGTTTGAATTCAAACAAATAGTCAAATAGATATCATTAGCAAACATGTTTTTATCAATAAAATTTAAAATTATCTATAAACAAAATAAAATTCATACACAAGTAAAATCACATAAAAATAATTCCTTGAATTGGACTTGAACTTGACTAGACCAATCGAGTGCTTAGGCCAAGAGATACCGTTTGCAATCCCAAATCCTTAAAACATTAATTTAAAGTCCACTTAAATATATAAATAATTACATGAACATTTTTTTTAAATTAATTGATAAACATTAAAATTCATAGACAATTCATCTAAAAATATTGCTTGGATTGGACTTTAATTTGCCCAAACCAATTAGTCTTAATATGAATTTTGAAAATAGTTACCATTTGCCTTTTTCAATCTTAAATCTTAATTACATTATTTTAAAATCCATTAAATTTATAAATAAGTATATTAATAAAATTTTAAAATTACCAATAAAAATTTAAATTTCATAAACAAGTAGCTCACCTAACTTGAACTTGATGATCTAGTTTATTAATTGTCAAGAAACTCCAATTTTGATATATCCATTTTAAAAAAAATAAATTATATATATCATAAGCTACTTTCATGTCTTGTATAGCTTTTTAGAGGGGTAAGGATTCTATGTCCCCTTGTAGACACCCCGTTTTTGCACTCTTCAGTCTTTTTACAACATTTTGAGCTTCAAAGCATGCTTTAAGCAACCTCTTAGTCGACCCGGGGGCAATTTTGGAATTTTACAAAAGTAGGGGCCTTAAGGATCTAAGACCATAGGTATGTAGAACTCAAAAATCTAATTTGATGACACCAAGATCACACAAATCCGACACCGTTTACCCCTTCATCTTAAGACCCAAATACTGATCCGAGTCATTTTGATGTTGAACCTCATTTCATGTTAAATAATAAATCCAAAAGCATAGGTACATAGAGCCCAAAACTCTAAATCAAACAACACCAAGATCACCTGTATCCAACACCGTTTGCCCCTTCATCTTAAGAATTAAAAGTCGGAACCGATCCTAATTGTCTGATTCAAGTCATATTGATCATGCACCTCATTTCACAATAAATTAGAAATCCAAAACTATAGGTATGTAGAACACAAAAATACAAATCTGACGACACCAAGATTATCCAAATCAGACACCATTTACACCCCTTCATCTCAAGACCCGAAGTGAAACTGATCATGATCATTCGATTGGAATCATTTTTATCTTGAACCATGACCCACATGAAATAAAAAATCCAACATTGCAGACTAATAGAACTCGAAATTCTGTGTCCAATGATACCAAGGTCATCCAATTCCAACACTGTTAACCCCTCCATCTTGAGACCCGAAGCTAGACTCGGTTTGGGCCCTTTGTTTGAAATCTCCTTAACTATAGCTTCGAACCTAAGGACCCTCACGACCAGATCTTTCTCCTAACCTCTAGAACTATCTTAAAATCTAAAATTTGATTAGTTAAGGATCCTCTAATCAATCAAACCAATCACCTAAACATGGAGTTTTCAATTTAAACAACTTGTACCACTAATTGTCCCCATTGATTGAAAGGATCTCTCCCAAAGCTGTCATGAGATCCCCTTCCCTTATTTAACTCCCTTCCAAAAAACCCTTTAAACTTATCCATCGATCTCCATAGTCTCCCAACCTCAACCCCCCATTCCCTTCTACATTCCTCTCCAAATATCTATAAATACCCCTCTTTCTCATACACAAGGTCACACATCCTAACATAGAGTGAGAGAACTCTACCCCAAAACAATACTCCCTTCATGTCCAAAGCAATCCTATCCTTCCCTCACCATGTCCAAGCTCATGACAACACCTCCAAGGACTTTCCCAAGCCTTTTATACCATTGTTGCAATTCATAACAACATTGTCTTCACTCATAAGTCTTCATAATCCCCTCCCCCCACACATCCTAGGTTTTTATATAGGAATGTTTTCCACCACTATAGCATCCTTCCACTTCATTCACAAACTGAGAAAACCCAACAGTAGCCTGAAAACCCATCATAGAGCTTAAGAGACATGGTTAGACTTGCTTGAATTCAGTGATTGCTAAAGGGAAGGGAGATCCATCATATGGATGGCTGAACCATGTAGTGTGGCTGGGCGAAATTTCAAAAAATTTCTTTCTCCCTTCCGAGAATCGTATTCCCAGTTTTAGAAAAACTGCATTTTTCAAGGGTTGACCAGATTTAGAACCAAAATAAAGGGAAGGCTATACTTGATATGGAATCCACAAACATAGCTCCCAATGTGGTGTTCACACCCAAAGAGTGTACCAAATCCTATCTCCACTTAAGATGGCACAACTCGAGATGAAGCAGGATTAGCAATGCAATCATTCAACAAGAGTTGCAATCCTTTAGCAAGGATCAAGCAAGGGAGGTGAGCACAAATTCAGTTCTGATTTTTCTTGCAAAAATCAGAATCATGATCCAATCTTAATCTATCGAAGAATGAAGATCGAACTGGGGATATGGCAGCAAGAGCAGAAGGAGGGGGAGTATTAAAAATATGTGTAACCTTTTTGCAGTTCGCCATCCTCTATTTAAATTGATCTTAAAGAGTTTATCTCCAAATCTGATTAGGAGTTTCCTAATCCAAATCTTTATTTGGATTTGGACTCTTTAAGTGGATATTGATCTTCACAAAAGCCATATGGGTTCAGCCTAACCTCTGTTACAAGGCCTAGTCAAATTCACTATTGAACATAGTAAACCTTTGAGCCCATTAGTATGAGCTCTTAACATGCCCAACATTTACACTAAATGGTCATTGAGTCCAGTCACCTTATGAAGGCCCAAGGACTATGGTCTTAAGTGAGAGTAGTCCATCAGGTATAAAAGCCTTAAATGGTCTTACACTTAACCTCTCACCCCATAATGATCAAACACTGCTCGATAAGAGAGGACCTCTCAATCGGTTGCAAGGTACAGTGTTGCACTCTCTACTCGGATGGATCCCAGGAATTAAAACATTTACAAACCTTTTTCAAAAAACATAATATATGTATGTATAAATATATTTTGCAAAACAAATCTCAAACAAGTTTGAAATCAACTACCGGTGTTTCCATCAAAGAGAGTGCTATCCCCCAATCATTCACTTTGTTCGATAAATGGGCTAATTCCATCACTATGATCACCCACTCAGGTGAATTCTCAGACTACCCCAACATACCCAGGTTTTGACCCCACTAGGGATCTCACTTTTTAGCATATCAAATACAACCCAATCCAACACCTAGTGTAGTACTATAACTGAGTCTATGGGTTAGGTGTAACTTTTCAATTTTGTCCATTAGTCTTCAAGGTTCAAAGCACAATTAGAAATTGGTTTGATTCATTGTATCTAGTTTAAGGGTAATTACACAGAAACATACCAGATATAATATGAATCAATTAAGTACTTTTATTCATTTACAATAAATGTCAAATATACATCAATATGATTGGAGATAAGGGAATACACTATCTAACAATTGCTACATAATAACAAAAAACTTCCAACAATGGCTTATTTATTTCTATGGGCTACATATCTTGAACCTTGGGAGTGTCAAAATGTCTAGGAGCAAAGGAAATTATTTAAAGGGTTTCAGTTGTTAGGTTGCATGAGTTTCAACGAGAGCTAGTTAAAATTTCAAAAGCAGTATAGTATATCATGTAAGTCACCTTTGCTTATTTATGCTACTTAGGAGGTATGGTATCTTTTTAAGTTTTTCCTTTTTTTTTTTATGTTTCTAATTTATTTCACTTTATTTTAGTTTAAGCAATTTCGCTTTCTGTTTTAGAAGTAGTCTAGTAGGATGGGATCATTAGCCATCCGGTGATGAACATATCTCCATTAGACTAATGTTGCAAATGCTTATCTTGCATTCAACTTTACATGCCTGATAAGTGGGTCGACTGGTTTCTTTTTTTTTTTATGTATTTGTTTTGTTTTTATCTCCATGTTTTAGTTTCATTCATCATCACGTATTTAGCTTCTTATCTCATGCATGGTCAAATTGGATAAATGTGTGGCATTTTTTTAGTGCTATTAAGTGGTTGAATAGGTTCTCTCGGTGCTCTTTAAATGGTGGTCAGTTCACAACATTTTGGCTTATTTGTTAGCTTGAATCATCCTTATTATTATTGTTGTTGTTTGTTCTTGTTTAAGCTATGCTATAGTATTTGTCTTTTAGTTCACCTATCTTATCATAATGTGCTTTCTCTTTTCATTGGACACCATCTCTTACTTTAATTTTTTTTTTTTAACTTCCCAATTCAATTAAGTTCTTGGCTTTACTAAAATCAGCATCCATTAGGTTAGGAAATTGTCATGTTTTTTAGCACTTATTTATTTATTTTTTTTTTCTTTTCTTAGTAGACTTCAAACTCCACTATTTTCTATTTTTAGCAAATGACCTATTTCATTTTTGTATACCTCAATTCCCTTTTCAAATTAAAAGAAAATGTATTTCTTCTTCCTCTTCTCAAGTAGGCCTTTTCTTAGGTCCTTGGATGCACTAATCATATCAGTAGTTAAAAGTCTTCCTCATTTTGTACATTAACACCGGGTTAAGTTTGGATTTTGGGTGCATTCGTAGTCAGAATATTCAGCCTACCTCTTCACATATTATTCATATTTTTTAGTATTAATATCTCTAGGTTTCTACTTGTAGCTTTACATCATAGAATTAGTATCATTAGAGTCCCATTCACTTTTTCCTTTGTCTTCCTACCTCTTTCTCATCTATTGTGATAGTTGTAGTTTGTTTTTTTCTTTCTAGTTTAAATCGTTAATTCAATCTTTTTCTCATTGTTTAGCATTCCATTAGCACTTATTCTAATTTTAATTGTTAGATTGTTGTATTTTTGTTTATCTTGTCAATTTGGTTTGGTGCTTACTACTCTCTTGAACCCAAAAATTATAAAAATTTTCCTTAGAACTTTGGTAAAGTAATGGCCGGTTTAACTAGGCGACTGTGGGGTGCCTAACACCTACCAACATCGTACCTCGGTCCCCAGAAATCACTTATCAACCTTGGGTTAATGAGTCACCAAGAAAGCCATAATTTTTCTTGTAAAAATCCTGGGTTTTCCTGAATTCACATTTCTAAAAATTCAGGTGGCGACTCCTACTCCATCCATTCCATCCATATTCCGTCCTCCCTCCGGGTTAGGGTATATTTTAAGCTCAATTAGAATAAATACCATCCAATTAGGGCTAGGTGGATAAATACCACCCTTGCCCCATCCCCAGTTGAACCTAGTCAATAGACAAAAAGCTGGCCTTGGCTAGGGCAGGGCCCTAACTGGGGTGGGTCAGGTTGCCATCCCTAATATTTATAGGGGCTTGGCCAACCCCAACCCATGTCCTCTCTCTAAGCACATTACTTGAAAATTTTCACTAAATCATTTATATTTCTCATGTGCCAACAAAACCTTTACAACTAGTTGGACTTCTTAGGTGTCAAAAAGACCTTTACAATAGTAGGGATGCAAATGGATCGAATCATGATTCATTGTCAGATTTGGATATCCCTATTTTGGATTTTTAGATTTTTAGATGGACTTGGATCACACCCTATCTGATCCGATATATATATTCTATATATGTGTGTGTTATTTATTTATTTATAAATATGTTATTTATATTGCACTTTTGTAAATTTTTTATAGGGAAAATTTCTTAAACTAACCCTACTATTTAGTTAATTAAAAAATTGTGCCCTTATTGTTTAATTATTATTTTGCACCACTCCTACTGTTTCTAACAATTGACTAACTCTACCCCTGTCGTTAGCGTCCTTTAATATTTTGTCAAAATCCATACACATGTGACACCATGTGACGTTTAATTTTTTAAAACACAATATTACCCTCGTCCCCTTCCTCTTGATGCAACAACAGAACATTAGCACCCCCTTCCTCCTCCAACCTCTCTCTCTCTTCCCTCTATCTTTCTTTTTCTTCCTTTTCTCTTTCTTCTCTTTCTAAAACAAGACACTAATATGAAATGTTATTAATCTAGACATAGTTTGAATGTGGAAAGTTGAGATTTGTTGATCAATGTTGAGGGAATAAATACCTAGACTGTCATTCGTCACCACTATGGACTTTGTAGGATTAGATTTGAGGATTGATTGAAGGAAAGGGAGAAGGCAATACAGGTTTGCCACTACAACTTGCGGTGACAAAGCAATGGTAGAGAAAGAGAAAATGAGAGAGAGAGAGAGAGAGAAGGAGAGAGTGAAGAAGGGGATGAAAAGAACGACAGAGGGAATGCGGGAGACAGAAAGAGCCATTTCAAGAGAGAGGAAGACAAAATGTGGGAGCTGCTAAAACTCCTTTGTCATCACCTTCTTTTGAGTTTCAAATTTCAAGGTTCAAATCGCTATTGTCCCATCTGATTCTCTGTTGTGACCTTCTTTAGGGTTTTAAATTGAGATTCATCATTCATGGTGCAGTGATGTTTAGACGTCATAGCTTCTAAAACATGCAATTGATTATGAGAAAAAGGTCTTCCTCAAATCCAATCACAATGAGTCAATCACCTATTCAATAAAACTATTCTATCGATTCTTCTTTATCTCTGCTTTTCCTATATAGAGAAGTCTATTCTTATAGAGAGTTCACGGATGATGAGATTAGAGTGGCAACTGATGGGATCAGTGGTAATAACTGAAAGGATGAGAGATCCATCCCATGGATGCCCAAAGATTGCGGAATAAGGGGTGAATTTCAAAAAACAATTTCTCTCCCTTCAACTGGGAATCACATTCCCTATTTAGAAAATCATATTTTCAATGATAAATCTTGAACCTTAAACTGAACCAGATCTGAACCAAAAGGAATGGGAGAGAATAATACCTGATACGGAGAAGTAATATCTCCCAACGAAGGTGTTCACGCCCAAGGAAGGATCCAAAGATTGCTCCCACTGAAGATGGCGCAGTGCAGGATGGAGCAGAATCAGCAGTGTTCTTCCCCAAGAACTCTGTCCTTCGCAAGAAACAGTAGGATAGAACATGAGCACAGCTTCCTTTTCAATCCTTTCTCAAAGAACTGATGTCAAGATCCAATCTTGACTTCTCCCACAGCTGGAGATCGAACTGGCAAACAGGGCGGCAAGAACAGGGAGGCGACAAGAGAGTATTCGCAGGGTGCAGAATTCTCTCTTCTTGATTTCAGCACTAAAGAGGATATGATGTGTTTATTGGTCTCTCTCAAGGCTACCGCCCCCTCATTCCTTTTGTTAACTTGAAAAAATCAGCTCCTAATCCCATTAGGAGGTGCTTATCCAAATCATATTTGGATCAGCCTTCTCTTCTAGTGATAAGGTTAAACCCTTATCTTATCTACAGATTAGATTAGCTTTATCCTAATCCCATTAGGAGGTTTCTAGATCTGAATCACATTCAGATCTGGACTCTCTGAGTGGATAGGATTAAGACCCTATTCTATCTGCTAATCCATCTCAGAATTCGCCCATTTAATTAACTAAATAAATAGCCCAGTTCGAAATGGGCTTCAGGCCCATCAAGCTTATGTGCTCACTTAACCTTCCTAACTGCTGCCCAGTTGGGCTTCCTTGTATGGCGTGGGACCCAAACATTGATTTACACATCAGCCACATCGGTTCGGCCTAGCCTTTGTTACAAGGCCTGGTCGAATACACTGTTAAAGACAGTGCACCCCCTGAAACCCATCGAATGGGCTCTATGGGCCCAACACTTACCCTAAGTGGTCCCTGGGCCAAGCCACCTTGTAACACCCAGGGACTGTGGGCAGATGCAAGATTAGCCCATCAGGTATTATCCTCAATGGTCTTACACTTAACCTCTCAGCCCTTAATGATTATACACTACCCGACAAGAGAGGACCTCTCCCTCGGCTGCAAGGAACAGTGTTGCACTCTCCACTTATATGGATCCCGGGAATTAAAACCTTTTTGCAAACATTTTAGAAACCATAATGTATATACTTTTATATCTCATATAAAATATACTTTGCAAAACAAATTTCAACGGTTGAAATCGGCTGCCGGCAGTCTTGGTTTCCAACAGTGAGAGTGCATCCCCGATCATTACCTTTGTCCAACAAAGGGGCTGATCCTATCACTATGATCACCCACTCAGATGAATTCTCGGATTGTCCCAACATACCCAGGTTTTGACTCCCGCTAAGGATCTCACTGATTGGTACATCAAAGACAGCCCGATCCGACACCTAGTGCAGTATCATAATTGAGTCTAGGGGTCGGGTGTAACTTTCCAGTTTTGCCCATCAATCTCTAAGGTCCAAGGCAATACTGGAAATCTGTTCCAGTTCAAAGATTCAATTAATCCCACACTGTATGTGCCTAGGGTCTCACCCCGGTAGCTGAGACAAGCCACCCCAACCGACTTGGTGGCACCACTGTGTCAGCCCTGTCAGGATAGGTCTCCCCAGACCGACCCACTTCTAAACTAACACGAGTCTCAATAAGTGTCTAGTTTAAGGGTATTACACAGAAACATACCAAGGGAACATGAATCAAATATGCACTTTTATTCATTTACAATAAACTCATAAAGTACATCAATTTTGATTGAAGCTAAGGGCATATAAAACTGTCTAACAATAACATCATCGAATAGCTTAAACTACACTTACCACCACTGAGATGGTAATCGCTTTTTTACTATAGGAGATTAATGTGATAGCAATGACAGAGTAAAAAAAATAAGAGGGTAAGAGAGAGAGAGAGAGAGGAGGGGTGGGCTGGATGGGTAGTTGGATTCCAAAATCCATCTTCATATCCAATTCTGACTCCATCTTCTACGACACCACATTCGCAGAAGTCTAGCGAGTTGTCCATTTGGTTGCTCCAATGGACAATGATCCTCTTACAATGATCACCCACTTAATTAGTATTCTAAATTGCTCCAGCATACCTAGGTATCTATCTAACCTTAAGGGGATCTCATTGGTTGGCATCCCAAAATCAACTTTGTCTTAAACATAATGCAATGTCATTATCAAGTCCAAGGTCAGTACAACATTCTAGTTTTGCCCGTATGTCTCCAAGGTTGAGGGAACAATTGGAAATTGGTCCATGTTCAATGTTTCTTACAAGCACCCACTAACTGTACTTAGGGTTTAACTCAATCCAATTGAGATAAGTCGCTCCACCATTTCAGTAGTACATCAAGGTTGTTAGCCTTGTCAACATAAACTCCCCAAGTTTATCCAATGGTTATGAAATTTCTAAACTAATATAAGTTTCATACATGTCCAGTTTAAGAGGTAATTCACATAAGCATACCAATGACAAACATAAAACAATAATTAACTAATTTTAGACATCAGTTTGATGTAGTTAAGGGCATATACTATCTAGCAACTCCCACTTGTACTTATGTCCAATCAAATACAAGTCATAGTGCTATACTATTCCCATCCCATCAAATATCTTTTATTTAAGTGGCTTAGTCAATGGGTTTACCGCATTATTTGTTGATGCCACTTTCTAAATATGGATATCTCCTCTCTCAACTATTTCCCACAGAATATGGTATTTTCTCTCTATGTGCTTAGACTTTGAGTGAGCTCCTGGGCCCTTGTCTTAAGCAATGGCTCCAATGTTAGCACACAACATTGGAATGGGTCACATGTTGTAAGATATAACTCCTAATTGTTGGATGAAGTTCTTCATGAAAACCGCTTCCTTAACAGCCTGACTTTAACACCAACTTGATCTAACTGGCGGAATGGATTGTCGATTACTAAATAGTATATTCATCCATTTTCATTCTACATTTTCAGACACTAAGGAGTAGCTTTTGTAGTTTGGTTGGATGTGGGAAGAGTAGTGAGCTTGTTCCACTAACGCATTGGTTTTGAAATTAGGATTAGTTCTCATTATTTATTTATATTATTTTTCTTTCTTTCATGTTTTAGAGGAACCATTCTTTAAAGTTAATTATTGGTTGAATAGGGATTTTGATCCCGCATATTAACGTGAAGTGTTTTGGGCATATTTGATGTAAGGACTATTCAATATATTTCAATAACTTTATTTTGAGATAATTAAAATTATTTTACAATTATCCAATTGTGACTTTAAGTAAGACAAACTTACATGTTCTTTGAACATGCGGTGTTGTCATATCTTGACTTAGGTTTAGGGCATGATAATTGCTGTGGCATTGATGTACTTCTCGATGTGAAGGAGGAGGTTGGCCATGTCCTATAATGGCTTGTCACTAAGGAGAAGCTGAACTCCTAGTTCCTTATGCCATTTGTGAGAGCAACCACTACAAGGGAGGGGGTGGAGGTCCCTTACTTTTAGGTCCTCAGTGTTAAACCTTTTGATGTACTCCCTTAGTGGTTCATACCTCTTCTACCAGAGCACAATTTGTGATGTCAAGGTCCTCTTGTACTTCCTATTGCTAATGAAGTGGTTCATGAACTTAGTGCATTGGCCATGATAGATTGGCTAGTCATTAACCTATAAAACCATTGTTTTGCTATGTTTGTAAATGTGGATTAGAAGGTCTTATAGGTGATTGGCTAATGGTATCCATTGAGGAGCATGAGGGCTCTAAATTTCTCTAGATGGTCTACAAGTCCTCATGTGTCGCCTATGGATAACATCTTGAGGTTGGCCAAGAGCAACTTGTCTTGAATGTACGTGGTGAGGGAAGGGTCATTTGATAATTATTGTTTGAGGTTAAGTAGCATCTCTCTTTCTTCCTTGATGGTTAAAATCTAAGCTTGCATGTCTTTGAGCTCCTCATTGACATTTGGTTTCCAAGTCAATTTTGGGGAGAGATTGTGCACATATGTAATCAAGTTGAACATGGTCCTAAAGACTACCAAAGGGAGATTGTTTTGAATGGTCCCCCTTTGGTGGGTCTAAGCATTATCCTATCTAAAGGAAGGGGTAATCCATCATCTGGATGGCCGAACTATGATAAATGGTTGGGCGAAATTTAAAAAAAAATTATTTTTACCCTTCTAGGAATCATATTCCAAGTTTTAAAAAAATTGCACTTTTCAAGGATTGTTCTTGCACCGAACCGGACCAGATGTAAAACAAAAAATAAGGAAGAAGTATACTTAATGCAGAATCCACAAGTGCAACTCCCAAAGTGGTAGTTCACGCCCAAAGAGTGTACCAAAACCAGCTTCCACTAAAAATGAAACAGTTTGAATTGAAGTCGGTTTAGCAATGTAGTTTTTAGCAAAAGTGTGATCCAACACCTTGGATCGAACAAGGGAGGTGAGCATGAATTTTCTCTGTATTTTTCTTACAAAAATCAGAGAGGGAACTGATCAATATCAATCCAAGAAGTGGAGGTCGAATTAGGGTTTTTGGGGCGGTAAGAACAGAGAGAAAGAGCTGATAGTAGAGTGATTTAGAGCAGATCAAATTTTCCATTCTTAAACCTTAAGGATCACTACTCCTAAAGAAATTAGGAGGTTCCTAATCCAAATTTTTATTTGGATTTGGACTCTTTAAGTGGATAAGACTTATCCTATTATCCGAATGGCTGATTTAGACCCAAATTCAAACCCATATTTGCCCAAGTCACATGACTGCTTAAGTTGTCATGTGACCATTTGATTAATCCAATTAATCCTAAGCTTTAGGCCCATTAAGCAAGTGGCTCACGTCCCTAGGTAGTTGCTGGCCCATTTAGTTCTCTTTGTATGGCGTGGGACCCCAACAATTACCTTACAGAAGCCCATATGGGTTCAACCTATCCTCTGTTAAAAGGCTTGTTCGAATTCACTATCAAGTATAGTGAACCCCTGAGTCCATCAGAATGGGCTCTTAATGGGCCCAACATTGAAATTAATTGATCATTGAGTCCAGCCATCCTATGAAAGCCCAAGGACAATGGACTTAAGTAGGATATAGCTCATCAGGTAATTAGCCCTAAATGGTCTTTTACACTTAGCATCTTAGTCCTTAATGATCAACCACTGCCCGACAAAGAAGGACCTCTCCCCTAGCTGCAAGGTGTAGTGTTGCACTCTCTGCTCGGATGGGTCCCGGGATTTAAAACCTTTTGCAAACCATTTTATTAAAATCATATAAATATATTTTGCAAAACAAATTTCAAACACGGTTGAAATCGACTGCCAGTAGTTTTGGTTTCCATAAGAGAAAGTGCAGTCCCGATCATTCACTTTGTCCGACAAAGGGGCTAATCCTGTCACTACGATCACCCACTCGAGTGAATTCTCAAACTGCCCCAACGTACCTATGTTTTGACCCCCCAAAGTATCTCACTGATTGGCATATCAAAGATATCCCAATCCGATACCCAGTGCAGTACCATATTCGATTATAGGTGTTATATATAACTTTATAGTTTTGCCTACTAGTCTCCAAGGTCTAGTCCATAACTGGAAATTGGTTTGGGTTTAGTGTTTCAAACAAACACACACGGTATATGCTTTGGGTCCAACCCTAGCAGCTAAGAC
This sequence comes from Nelumbo lutea, assembly GCF_056320005.1. Taxonomy (NCBI): domain Eukaryota; kingdom Viridiplantae; phylum Streptophyta; class Magnoliopsida; order Proteales; family Nelumbonaceae; genus Nelumbo; species Nelumbo lutea. The sequence goes on along the minus strand of NC_142690.1, from coordinate 34,397,986 downwards.
AAGCCGCCCCAACCTTCTTGACAGGACATCAGTGTCAATATTGGCAGGAAAAACTTTTCTAAGTTTATCCAACGGCTGAGAACATTCTAAACTAACACGAGTCTCATAAATATCCAGTTTAAGGGTAATTACACAGAAACACACCAAAAATAGCATGAAACAATGATGTACTTTTGTTTATATACAATAAAAGGATATGCACATCAATCTGATTGGAGCTAATGGCATACACTGCCTAACACTACCGTTGTTGCAACCAGGGGATTGCTACTTGTTTTGACCACCTAGGCAATGGAGTTGGTTACCTTTGGACCAGGGGGAATCATTTTGGGGTTGCCATTGGGGTTGGCGATCAAAGTGATTAAGATGGTTGGTCCAGGGTTCTAGATCTCAACCTTGCTATCAGGATGCTCTATAGTCATGATCCAATAAGGCATGGAGATCTTTCACTCAATGCTAGAGGCTTTGGAACTACTCTTGCATGATAGGCTGATTCTCCTGCGTTGGTTATGCGGGTTTGGCTATGGTTAGATTTTTTGGTCATTTCTTTATGGCTGTGGAGACCTAGTGAGAGAGGGAGTGCTTGTGGATCACTGTTGGCATTGGCGTGAGTCTTTGGCAAATGCTCATCAAGCTTTTCTGATTGTTTCGTATAAATGACACTAACTTGTTGTAGTTCAAAACTAGGTAATAGATGGAGGAATGAGATCAAGAATCAAGCAAGCCAAGGAGAGAGTGAATCATCTAAGCTACTTCTAAAGGCACTTGCAAGAAAGATAGAGTCTTAAGCTGTGTTGTTATGGGAAAACTCTATGATACTTAAGTTAATAAATGGACAAAGAAACATCAGACTGAGCTAAGGAGGTTGAATGAATGAGGAAAGTAGAAAGATGAAGTGAGAGCTAAAAGAGTGTGATGGTGTGCTTCTCTTTTTATGGTGGTGCTTGCCTATTTATAGAGGAGTCGTGCTCACTAAGAAGTTCTAATCTTGTTAGGAGATGGCTACCGAGCCCGACCTAAGTTTCTTGGTGACTTCCCTTATCAGAATCTAAGCACGTCGAGGGATTTTGAGTGAGACCGATCGATTGGGTCGATAATTGGCTAGTTTGGGTCATCAATGAGTTCCTTGAGTATTTCATCCATGGGCATGTGGCGACTTAGGATTGGATTGCACAAATGGACCTTATCAATAACAAATATATAATAATTGAGATGTTAGGTGTGCTCAAAGTTTTCTATAAATTTATATATTTTGTAGAACTTTATATATTTTCATTATTTAATTATCACATAATGAGTTAACCCATTTGACCTAGATAGTTGAATTGCTAACTCGCAACTTAGGATGGAAAAATTGTTTTCCTCATGACTTTAAAATTTTACTCACACTTATTTTTTGCTAAATATAATGAATATGTAGCATTATATATGTGTCCAAATGTTTTTTACATTTTTTTTTATATTTTTATGTTACCATCTCTTTTAAATTTTAATACTTAATTATGACATCATGGATTGACCCATTTGACATGGAAACATAGACTATTAACCTACTACCTAGATATATGAAAATGGTTTCATTTTTGGATAGTGTTGAAGTTTTTGTTCAAGTTACATTATTAACTCAAAATTTTTTTGCTTACTACACTTATTTTTATTTAATATGATTAATATATATTATTAGAAATGTACCCAAATTGTTTTATAACTTTTTGGTGTTTTCCCATAATCTTTGTATTTTATCTATTTTTAATTATTTTAAGCATTGCATCATGGGTTAACCAATTTGACCCAAATTGTTAAACCATTAACTCACCGCCTAGATAAAAAATGGTTTTATTTTTGATCAATTTTAAATTTTATATTCTATTTTTATTAATAAAAATAATTATTATTTATCATACTTTTTTAGTTTAATATGATGAATTTATAATATTAGGGGTGTACTCAATTTTTTTTCACAAATTTCTTTATTTTTTGTACTTTTATTTGTTTTTAAATATTATTATTTAACTATTTCATCATGGATTGACCCATCTACTCAAATGATTAAATTGCTTACCCATAACCTATAATGAAATAAAAAATCAATTTAATTTCTATGTTGATTTAAAAAACATATGTTCTTATACAGTTATACTATTAGAATTTTTCTGTATGGATGTAATCAATGGAATTTAATGATGAGAAACAAAAAATAGCTTAAACATTGGATTCAATTAGAGAACTAAGTAATAATATTCAAATTACATTTTCTACTGAGAGGAACTAAATTCAAAAAGGAAGGGTATTTTAGTGTATAATATGTAATAGATTTCTCAGTCGTTAACTTCATATAAATTTATATAATATCTATGTACACATAACTGTACTATATATTTAATTTTTGTTGGACTTGAATTTTAATTAGATCAATTGAGGTTAAATCTACATCCATTCTGACTATTATTTAGATGCAAGTTCTAACATCTAAATCCCATATAACCAGCCAACTTTTGCATATATTGCGTGAAAACAGTTATGGGCAGTCAAACATATCCCCCCTCGAGTCCCTATATTACTTTGGCATCATCTCCTCTCAAAATGATGATTTTTAAGTGGTTTCCAATTTGATACTTCTAGATTGTTGGAATATTGGTTCTTGGAATGGGCTAGGCAGGAGGGTTTATATGAGGAGTCCAATATGTCATAGAGGTTTTTGGTATTATGGTCATTTATTTAATAATGTCTTGCATTGGATTTATCTTTAAAAACAAGAAAATTGTTCATAAATATTTATTTGGTGTTGTTTGACAGCTAGGCACTATTAGATGTCATTAGGCACTACATAAACTAAATAGTAAATAAATTGTTGGGTAGTGAGGGAAACATTAAAAATGATGTTTTCCCCAATGGTTGGCTCTCATACAAACTGAGAAAGCATTTAATTAATAAACAGTCTTATCAAATAGCATTTTGGAATAAACATCTATGTAGCAATGAACTAGTGTCATTTCTCAAATAAACGACCACAGAATCAAACACACCCATCATGTTTTCTAGGTGTTTGTTCCATTGTGATGTAGGAAATGAGTCTACGATCACCAGATGCATGAACCTGCCAACTAGATAAAGACACATCAATGGGGCTGAGAGATCCAAACATTAACGAGACTTTGGTTGTTACCTAGACGTGTCCGGTTTCACCCTGTTTCAAGTTTGTTCCTCTCTGGAATTCATTTGGCCTTTTATGGCGTCCTCCATTCCTCTCCGACTCCACTCTCCTCAGCCACCTTTGATCCTATCTCACGGGCTTCAAAACCCTCCAAAGCTCAAATTCACCCCATTTCAAGTCTGCAAGTTCTCCTCACTCAGTCTCAATATGCTTCTAGCTTTCGCTTCTTTGTCCTCTTCAAATCCGTCAGATTGGGATAGAGAAGAATTAAGATGGTTCGGAGAAGAGCAACTGTGGCCCCTCGAAGAGCAATGATGGATTTGTGAAGAATCGTGTTGGAATTCAGAGCGGGAAGTGCTCCTCCAAGAAATCTTTGAGTTGAATTTGCGAATTCAAGCCCTAGAATGTCAGAATTCTCTACAAGGAGCTGCAATGTCGGAGACAGTGTCCAACATCGTGTAACTCCTACAGGCACTGAAGGATGCTGAACTGAACTCGCTGAAGCAAAATCGAATTACTGAGAGTGATTCAGGGTTGAGACCTCTAGACACCCCATTTTTGCGTTCTTCAGTCTTTCTACATCACTTTGAACTTCAAGCATGCTTCAGCTAACCCCGCGGTCGATTTGGGGGTATTTTTGGAATTTTACTAAAGTTGGGGCCTCAAGGATCCAAAACCATAGGTACGTAGAGCACAAAAAACCAAACCCAATGACACCAATATCGTCTGATCGAAATCATTTTGACCCAAAACCATATTTCACACCAAATCAGAAATCCAAAACCATAGGCACGTAGAGCCCAAAAAATCAAACCCAATGACACCAATATCACCCAAATCCGACACTGTTTACTCCTTCATCTTTAGACCCAAAGTCGGAACTGATTCCGATCATCCGATTGGAGTCATTTTGACCCAAAACCACATTTCACACCAAATCAGAAATCCAAACTATAGGTACATAGAGCCTTAAAATCCAAATCCAATGACACCAAGATCACCCAAATCCAAAACCGTTTACCCCTTCATCTTTAGGCCCAAAGCTGGAATTGATTCCGATCATCCGATCGGAGTCATTTTGACCCTAAACCACATTTCACACCAAATCATAAATCCAAAACTATAGGTACGTAGAGCCTGAAAATCCAAATCCAATGATACCAAGATCACCCAAATCCAACACCGTTTACCCCTTCATCCTGATCCTCATTTTACATCAAATCCAAAATCCAAGACCATAGGTTCGTAGAGCCCAAAAATCCGAATCCAACGACACCAAGATCACCCGAATCCGACACCGCTTACCTTTTTATCTCAAGACCTGAAACTGGAACCGATTCTGATCGTCCGATCGGGATCATCTTTGATCCTAAATCCTGAATCCCATAAAATTTGAAATCCAACCTTATAAATGGATAAAACTCGAAATACCAATTCCAACGTACCAAGGTCGTCCAATTCCAACATTGCTAGCCCCTCCATTTTGATACCCGAAGCTAGACTCGATTCGGGCCCTCCGTTTAGAATCATCTTCACATTAACTTCGAACCTAGGGCATTCCACGACCCAAAACTCCCCTTAGCCTCTATAAACATCTTAAAAATCTAAGATTTGACTAGCTATAGCCTCCAATCAATCAAGCCAATCACCTAAACTTGGAATGTCCAAGTTAGGTAAATTGGTGAAATCTTTATCTCTTTGTCTTGATTGATTGAGAGAATCTCTCACAAAGCTGCCTTGACAACCCATTCTATCATTCAATCTCCCTCCAAAAACCATTTAAACATCATCCATTGATCTCCCTTATCACCCATCTCAGCCCTCCATTCCCCTCTCAAAAAATCTATAAATACCACCCCTTTCTCACATCCTAGACACACAATCTAACCTAAACACAAGCTAGCTTAAGGATAGAGTTCAACTCCCACGGCCATTGCCCATGTCCCAAAGCCTCCCCACTCGCTCTTCAGTGTCCCTAGATTCCCCCATATCAATTTGAAGCCAAACAACACCCTTGGATCATGCCTCAATTCAAAAGAAGTATGTGAAGGGATAGGATATCCATCACATGGACGCCCAAAAATTGCGGAATAAGGGGGCGAATTTGAAAAATTTTTCTCTCCCTTCAACCGGGAATCGAATTCCCTCTTTAGAAAATCATATTTTCAATGATCATTCTTGAACCATAAACTGAACCAGATCTGAACCAAAAGGGAGTAGGGAGAGATAATACCTGATACGGAGAATCAATATCTCCCAATGGATGTGTTCACACCCAAGGAAGGATCCAAAATATGCTCCCACTGAAGATGGTGTAGTGCAGGGTGGAGCAGAATCAACAGTGTTCTTCCAGAAGAACTTGACCCTTCGCAAGAATCAACTGGACGGCTTGTGAATACAACTCCCACCAATCTTTTCTCCAAAAGATTGGTATCAAGATCAAATCTTGATTTCTCCCAAGAACTGGAGATCGAACTGCTGGAGGTGGCGGTTGCAAGAAGGAAGCGGCAAGAGAGTATTTGTAGGGTGCAGAATTCTCTCTTTTTTTGATTTCAGCTCTGAAGACAGGAGTGTTGCTTGTATGTCTAAAGGTTGCCGCCCCCTTTTCCTTTTATAGACTCAAAAAGGATCAGCTCCTAATCCCATTAGGAGTTGCTAACCTAAATCATATTTGGATTAGAAATCCCTTTAAGTGATAAGTGATAGCCCTTATCTTATCTGCAGATGGGATCAACCATCTCCTAATCTGATTAGGAGGCTTCCAGATCTAAATCTTATTTAGATCTGGGACTCTCTAAGTGGATAGGGTCTGGGCTCAATCCTATCAGTTGATCTATCTCAGAATTCGCCCCTTTAAGTGGCTAATCAAATCAGTCCATTTCGAATGGGCTTAAGGCCCATTTAAGGTTATGTATTCACTTAGACTTCCAAACTGCTGCCCAGTTGGGCTTCCTTGTATGGCGTGGGACCCAAACACTGATCTACACATCAGCCACATGGGCTCGGCCCAGCTTTTGCTACAAGGCCTGGCCGAATACACTGTTAAGAACAGTGCACCCCCTGAAACCCATCTCATGGGCTCTTTGGGCCCAACACTTACCCTAAGTGGTCCCTGGGCCAAGCCACCTTGTAACACTTAGGGACTGTGGGCAAATGCAAGATTAGCTCATCAGGTATTATCCTCAATGGTCTTACACTTAACCTCTCAGCCCATAATGATCATACACTGCCCGACAAGAGAGGACCTCTCCCTCGGCTGCAAGGAACAATGTTGCACTCTCTCTTATATGGATCCCGGGAATCAAAACCTTTTGCAAACATTTCAAAACCATAATATATATACTTTTATATCTCATATAAAATATATTTTGCAAAACAAATCTCAACGATTGAAATCGGTTGTTGACAGTCTTGGTTTCCATTAGTGAGAGTGCATCCCTGTTCATTACCTTTGTCCGACTAAGGGGCTGATCCTGTCACTGTGATCACCCATTCAAATGAATTCTCAGACTGTCCCAACATACCCAGGTTTTGACCCCCGCTAAGGATCTGGCTGATTGGTATATCAAAGACAGTTTAATCCGACACCCAGTGCAGTATCATAATCGAGTCTAGGGGTCGAGTGTAACTTTTCAGTTTTGCCTATCAATCTCCAAGGTCCATGGCAATGCTGGAAATCTAGTCCAGTTCAAAGATTCAATTAATCCTACACTGTATGTGCCTAGGGTCTCACCCTGGCAGCTGAGACAGGCCACCCCAACCGACCATAGTGTCAGCTTTGTCAGGATAGGTCTCCCCAGACCGACCCACTGGCTGTGAACATTCTAATCTAACACGAGTCTCATTAAGTGTCCAGTTTAAGGGTATTACACAGAAACACACCAAGGGAACATGAATCAAATATGCACTTTTATTCATTTACAATAAAATCATAAAATACATCGTTTTAATTGAAGCTAAGGGCATACAAAACTGTCTAACAGTATGAAGCTTTCTTGAAGCAATATCATCACTATAGGAGAAATATAGCAGAAATGTACAAGCATTCAGGAGTCGTTCCACACCATTTGGCTACATAACCAACGTCCTTGATCACCAAAATGGAACAAAGTTCATTCTAAAACTTGGGGATCACTCAATCCAAAGAAATGCAGCAAGAGTTGCAGTGGAGTTCAATGGTTTTGTGTTTGAGAAATGTTGAATGTTACGTTTCGAGTAGTAAGGTAACCTTCGCAAGTTTTTCGAAGGTCCTTTTTCTTAATTTGAATGGATATCCTTTGCAGATCTCAGGGTATATTGGTTATAGAATTGTTTTTTTAACTAATAGTTATGAACGTTCTTTCAAGTCTTTTTTTTTATTATTATTTAAATCGCAACATGGTTATTCTTCCATTTTCTTGATGATTTCTGGTTTATTTTCTTTTTTTTTTTTCTTTCTCTAAATAGTATAATAGAGATTAAACTTGGTTATAGAATTGTCCACCACATGGTAGATAAAGATCTATTAGATGCCCTTACCATTTATACCGTGCATGAAACATTTAGTAATAGGACATGCAATCTCACAAGTTAGTGAGTCTATTCCAAATCCCTCCATCCACGATCATCATTCACCTATTCATTGCATATTTAGGCATACAATCCAATACATGTCTTAGACTATATGTATATCTACTTTTTTACATTGCTTCTCACAATTCCTAACATATGTAGCTAACTAGTTTTAATAGTTTTCAAATCTTTGTCTTAGTTCAATAATTAGTCTTTTGTTGATTTAGTTCTTTTTCTGGATCATTAGTTTAGTTAAATAATTTATTTTATCCATCATTTTCTTAATTTTTTTTCTCATTTCTAGCATTATCTTGTTATTTATGGATAAACCTTTTTTTTTTGCTATTAGTTAGCTAATTTATTTTTTTAAGCTCAAATATATTAAGTCTTCCTTGGAATATTAGTGAAGTAGAGGCCGGTTTAACCGAGCGAGTGTGGGGTGCCTAACAGTCACATCGTACTTTGGTCCCCGGACCCTAAGAATCTCATCCCTATTGGGAAATGAGTCACCAAGAAAGCTAAAAGAAAAATCCCAGGTTTTCCTAAATTCCCAATTCCAAAAATTTAGGTGGCAACTCCAAACTCCATATCCAAATCTGTGCCCCCCCCCCCACCCCCCCTTCGGGTCAGGTAGCCACAACAACAATGCTATTGGGACTGATAGCGAGAAGGTGAAGGAAATGGTTGTTGAGGAAGTTAGTGTGTTCGAGAGCAGCAAAGAAACAAAGAGGAGGAAAAGTAGGAAAAAAAGGAGGTTCGATCATTGAGAATGGGATCTGAAGGCGAAGACGTTCAAGCAATGCAGGTTTGCATGCAAATGCATTTCTTTTGTGAAATTTAAGAAAGAAAAGACGAGTTTTAGTTTGTTTAGTTTTCAATTGAAAAGTTACTTAAAATTTTAGTTTGTTCAGGTGTGCGAGCTGCACAACTTTTTTTTCTAGTGTTCAACCCCCTAGAACATTGAATCCGGTCCTTGTTTCACACAGAAGAATGAGAATGTTTGTGAATGAAGACAATCTAGCGAGGGTGCCAAAAGGATTGGGGTACCGTGTGATTAGAGCTTCACCTGATTAGATGGCAAATTTATGAGAGCTTTCTGGGGTGTTGAACAAATGTAGTGTTTTGGTGGGGGGCTCACGAGGCCGGATTGATGAACATGGTGTTCTTGCTGTAAGGAGCTGTGGTGGTGGGATGGGGTCTGGAATGTGCTTCTAAAGGTGGCCTATGGGATGTTTGGGTTAGGGCTCAGAGGAGATGAGGAGATGAGGACAAGAGATGGTGAGGGGAGAGTTCGATTGATCTTAAACTTTCAAAAGAACCCTATTTTTTGAGTTTTGTATTTTTGCGGGTGGTTGAACCAAGTTTGTTGAGCTAACGACTGAGCACCCGTTAAAAGTTGGTGGTCGCCTGTGATTGGTGGGTTCATGCATCCAGTGCACCCACAGGTGCACAGATTGTGGACTCGAATACTCGTAGGAAATATGGAAGGGGAGATGTAAGGTTAAGGGTGCAAGTTGGGTGGGTTGGGTTAGGTTTATGGCCAATTTGGGCCCAAACCTAAAATTTGGGCTTAAGGCCTGAGCCTAATGTCAAGCCCGATTTTCTTAACCAGAGCCCGACCCGCATTATAATATGGTGCACTTGGATTGGGTTAAGGCTCGGGCTAGACTTGGATTGGTCAATGAACCTATTCTTAAATTATATATATATATATATATATATATATATATATATATATATATATATATATATGTATGTACGTATCTATAATTGGGTCAGGTTCGGACCAAACTCGGACTAGTTAAGGACTAGGACTAGGCCCAGGCCCAATGCAAAAATTAAAAAGCTGACCTTTTGGGCCTGAACCCAGCTCGAAAATAAAAAATCTATGATCAGCCTGTGTAAAATTTCGGGCTGGGCCCGACCAAGTTGCACCCTATGTAAGGTCGCCTTAAATCGATCACAGTGCAGTCGCAAATTCAACTTCACCGCGGAGTAGATTGAAATTGTACACAAATCCCGGTGTTTGGAAAGTCAGTTTTGAGAGAGCAACTTCCTCCTCCAAATCAACCATAGGAGTGGTGGTTGGGGAATATACAGGAGCGCTCTTTTATGCTCGTACTGTTGTTGCTTCTGAGCTGATGACACCAGTTGAAATTGAATGTAACACGGGTTGGTCTGCTCGCCTGAGTTAACAGTTTAACCTGTTTCAGACTTGGGCTTCGAATTGGGCCCATTGAAATTTTGACAAAATCTGAACGCTAATCCATTAAAGTTGCACCTCTACAAGCTTGTAGTTTTGTGCTAGAGCTTCAGTTACATTCTCATTTATTTTGAAGAGTATGCACAGGATGTTATTCCTACTCCTTCAAGGCGGATTTACCTTATCTTGTCCGAATCTCTCCAAAGCTTCATTTTGTTTCCAATTTGGGCTATCTGTGTTGAGGCCTCAGACTTGGGCTTCTTGCCCGTCATTTCTGGCTTCCCATTCTCATTAATGAAATTGTTTAATAAGGCTTCGAAAAAATATTCAAGATAATCGGGTTTGAATTTGACATCAATATTGAATTTGGAATCCATTTGCAGCCCTAGAGGGAAGAGGTGAGTGGTTCCGTTAGTTCTTGGGTGAATGACAATTTATCCCAGCGTACACTTGAGGTAGGTGTCAATTCGGAATTTTGAATTATTGTTAATTTGCCGTGGGCCTGTCTGGCTGCCCATACTTTTCCGTTACTTCTTTTCAATATAAAACAAAAATTAAAGTAATTCAATTGAAAGCTTGAAATCAAACTATTGATTTGTAATCCATCATTACGTGAATATGTAGACAAGTTTGAATGGATTTACTTTGGTTTTCTATTTAGAGGCCTTCCCCAAGGTGGTACCCACATGACTGATGCTTGTGACGAAGAATGCACTAATAAACATAAAAATTTAATCTTTCCCTTTTCAACTTTTGTTCCAACCCTTGAACCAAAGAATCGCCCCAATTTCTCACCATAGTTTTAACTCAGGTTTGGACATGAATTTAGTTTAATGGGTTTGAGTTTGAACCTAAAACATCCAACCCGACTTTTTTATTGATTGGACTCAGACTTTTTTGTCTGAATCCGAGTTAGAGCCCAACTTATTATATAACAAAAAAATTATATTTTATATAATAAAAAATATATACAATATGTTTTTTATTTCTCTGTTCCTTTTTTTTTTTTTAAAGTCAAAGTCAAATCTTTCATTATGTTTGAGTTTTGAAGTCTTTTATTATAAACAAAACATTTTTTATATGACAGCCAGGCTTGGATTCGTTTATAAATGTATTCTGTTAATAGAGAGGCAAAGCCTAGCCTAGCCCGGCCTGTGAACACTTATATATCAATTACCAGGATGAAAAATTAAAAAGAATTAAATGTATACCACAGGCTTTTTTTTTTTTTTTTTTTTAATCGTGCATGTTGATATTTTAAACCGATTCTTCCAGGGCAGCCTATTGAAATAAAAATAGGCTGAAAATAAAAGGAATAAGCTCTGGATGATGTGCTCCATCATTCTATCTTTTCATTATCGAACTGTTTAACAAAAAATATATCATAGACTTGACTTCTCATTCTTTTACTTTTTTACTGTGTGATAGAGGATCTCTCAAGTCTTTGTAGATCTTGACTTTTCGTTCTCGCTGGATGGTGACACAGGAAATAAAGAATAACCTTCACATGAGTCCTTCAAAGACTTGGCTAATTTTGTTTTTGATAAGCCCACAACATTCCAATGGGAAGAAAAACAGAAGAGATACCCCTGTTTGTATTTACGGTGGCAGAGTTCAACAAAGAATCTTATCTTTCGTTGAGAATTGGTGTTGTGTAGTGTCCTTATTAAAATTAGAATGTGCCCAAATCATCTCTTCATCACTTTCGTGTTTCACGGGTTCACAAGGATTAGATATGAATTCCTTTCAAATAATTAGCTTCCAATTCTGACTGGTTGTTTGATTCTTTTTGGTTCTGGCCTTCTTACCCTATGCAGGCAGCTTACAAGCAGAGCTCAGATTCTTGGTGCGGAGAAGCTCCTCTTTAAGCTTTGGGGACAGAGCAGGCTACCTAAATTATGGGATCTTCTGAGACAGACCAGTAGCTCAAAAGGGAAAATTTTCTTTCTCCATCTCCTGTACTGGCGAAGAAGGCTCTGTGGACTGGAGAATCCAGCCAAGGTAATATGGAAATCCAAGTCTCTGCTTTGTGTTTTGCTTGCAATCTGTGAAACTATGTTTAGTCCCTGAAACAAGTGATGGAAACCTAGTTTAATCAGTAGTGTTTCCTCTGGTAACCATCTGTTTTGATGAACAGAGTCTGATTGCTACTCTGTGAGAACGCTTTTCCACAAAGAAACATGTCTCTGCTTGTTAATACAGTCTTCCTTATCCTTGTGGGGCAACTTAATATGCTACAAGCTTTGCTCCCTATTACATCAAATGACATGGCCACTGAAGAAACCCCTTCTTTTCTCTGCAAACTGAAGTTTCTTCAAATCCTTGATTTGTCTGATAACCAGCTGAGTGGCCCTATACCCAGATGTTTGGGAAACTTCAGTAATTCCCTTTTAGTGCTGAAATTACGAGGGAACAACTTCCATGGAACCATCCCTTTTGAGTTTCCAAAAGGAAATAGTTTGAGAACATTTGACCTCAATGGCAATAAAATTACAGGGCAATTGCCAAAGTCTCTGGTTAATTGCTTAAAGCTAGAGGTTCTGGATTTTGGAAACAACCAGATAGAGGATACATTCCCCCATTGGTTGGGGTCTCTTCCTGAATTGCTGGTTCTCGTTCTGCGGGCAAATAAATTCCATGGCTCCATCAGCCGTCCTGAGACTGATGCTTCCTTCGCCAAGTTGAGTATCATCGACCTCTCTTTCAACAATTTCACATCAAAGTTGCCTGCAGAATACTTTTCATCTTGGAAAGCCATGGCCATCGGAAATAAGAACAAATCTGAGGCTAAGTACGTGGGAGATGGCTACTATCAAGACTCAGTGACAGTGATGAACAAAGGACTAGAAATGAAATTGGTTAGAATCTTCACTGTTTTCAAAGCCATTGATTTCTCACACAACAAATTCGAAGGAGAAATACCAGAGATTCTTGGGAATCTTGGGTCACTCATTGTTCTCAACTTGTCTTCCAATAGTCTCACTGGTTCAATTCCACCATCATTTGGAAAGCTCACATCTCTCGAGTCACTGGACCTCTCTGGCAACAAGCTTACTGGCAGAATTCCTCCAGAGCTCAGGAGTCTGACATTTCTTGCAGTCTTGAACCTCTCAAACAACCTTCTTGAGGGGCTTATACCACAAGGCCTTCAGTTTGATACATTTACAAACAACTCTTATGAGGGGAACTTGGGATTATGTGGATTTCCATTGTCAAAGCGATGCGAGGATGATGTAGTGGTAGATCATTCACCACCAATGGAGACAGAGGACTCTGGTTCTGAATTTGACTGGACAGCCATGTCCATTGGATTTGGATGTGGATTGGCAATTGGGGTTGTTACAGGAATTATAATTTTGTGGAATGAACTTGAATACTTAGTTAGGACCATAAGAATTAAATATCTGATTTCAAGAAAGCAAAGCATCAACTAGGATTAGCTTCGTTTACTTTGTCATTTTATTGTGCTTGACAGAAGCTGTAGCTGGTTGGAAAGTTGAGAATGTAAGGAAAAAAATAAAATCAGTTGGATGGGTAGTCTTTCAAAACTCTGTACAACCGAACTTTGTTTGTATCAGAAATCTGTAATTGACAAAACTAGAACCATACAGTTGCGGACATGTAATAGCCATATTCAACATCCTGGTTCATCTTTTGGCCTCTTAACAGTGATCAAGAAAAATCCAGCTTTATCACTTAATTGATGAGAATGCAAAGTTCAGGGCTGCTCACGGTTCGGTTAATTGATGATAACCTTGGGCCTAAATTTCAATCCGAAATGGTAGTACCAGTTTTTTGGAAAAACGGTAACCGGAGCAAACCGAAGCCAATCAGTACTCTCCTCCTCGTGAGGCTCGATAACCAAGGCAGGTGAACCCTAAGGCTCAACTTAGAAGGAGTGCAAATGCAAATATGTACAGTACAAATACATACAAAATTATAGAAAATGTAAGGTTTTGCACTCTGCAATTTTTTATTTGTACTTCTTCAAAACTGAGCCTAAAGAGTTCACTGCAAAGAAAACTTTGTTGGGAATGAAGAGTTAATTGTAACAAAGGGATAATCTTTTAGGAAGGATTATATTGGAATATAGGAAAAGTTGTTGTCTATACGGATAACTGGGTAAAAATCATTACCCTAAAAGGAATACATGCTGAGTAGGGACATTGTAATGCAATACATTGGGTGAAGAGGACTGTTAAATCATTTGCAAATGGGTTAGCCAAGCAAGAGGTGATTGGTGGGGAGTTAAGACTAATTTTTAACTTTCTTTCAATATATTCTAGTGGTGGGGAGTTAAGACTTTTTACCTCCCCACTTTGTAATTAAAGTTTCACATCATTAATAAAGCTTTTTTATTACTGGTAAAAAGAAAATACATGCCAAATGACAATCTAAGGCTATGTTTGGTTTGAAGGAAAAAGTAGGGAAATGTAAAGAAATTTATACAAGGTTTGTAAAAGTTTCTCTTCCTTTCCCTACTTTTTCCTTCAAACTAAACACAGCCTTAGAGATGCAATTTCCCCCATCCCTGCCAGGTACCCAACCTCCCTGACGCCATTGAGTTGGGGATGGAAATTACTTTGGTAGGGTGTGGACGGGGATGGGGATTTATAGGGATCTTAGACTTGGAACAGGGTTGGGGATGGGGAATGAAATCCCTGCCCTGATCCATGGGGAAGTCGTCTTCATCGATAATTGGAGATGGAAGATAACTTTTATCCCTAGGGGGAATCAGGGTTGGGATGGAAATTTATTTCAAAGTACCAGTTAGGGACAGAGAATATGATTCTCGCCCCCAAAGGTGTCCCATTGCCATTCCTAAATCTAACAAATCATGAAAATACAAAAGTGGAAACAATGACTGGAAATTAAAAAGAAAAGTCTTAATTATTTTTAAAAAATGTTGTCAAAAACATACAAGCAATCGTAATTCATAGAAGACACAGGATACTATAGTGTGGGGAGTCGGTACGAGTGGGTGTTTCACTGCGAAATTTAATGACCCTCAATAAGGAGGAGGAATTTAATGACCAAATCAAAAGTCTAAGCAAGAAAATGAACAAAATATGTGTCCTTGAAAAAGAAGATTTTTTTTTCTATGGAACACCCTCATAGATAAATTATCAACTAAACAAAGATTATAAGGAGAATGATCAATACCTCCGGTGTCAGAATTTGTAGGTTTAATATACAGTTGGGGTAGGTGCTAGTTCGGAATTGATGTCAATTCACGGGTGGGAGTGGATGTATAGAGTGTGGGTATTGGTCCCTTTAAATGTTTATAACCCTGCAGTGTAAATCAGAAATATGCACTGGACAAATCCATACTTTTCCGAAGATTATATCAAAGAGGTTGACCCCGATTGTCCATTTTGCAGTCAACCGGCCGGAAGATGTAAGCCACATTCTTGTAAATTGCCAACTGACAATCCAAATATGGTACATAGTAGCATATGGGCTTCAAGTTGCCTTGTTAGGAGACTCAATCCTGAACTGGTGGAATAGGATAAGATGGTTACAATTGAATAAAAGTTTTAATTTTGTGTGGGAAATATTGGTATTTATGAAAAAAATAGAAATGATAAAATTTTCAATAATAAAAATTGGAATCCCTCTCAACTAGGAACCACCAAATCCCAATTAAAAAGGCTGGTGGAGATTGTGTGTTTGGTTTCATAATTGTGGACTATGAGTTTAAATCAGCCCCCCATAATGTCTCACAGCACATCTTTGCCTTGTATTGAGAACATTTTCCAATGATAGCATCATCATTTTTTATATTATCATTAGGAAATGTTACCAATACACGGCGGGATGTGCTGTGGGACGTTGTAGGGGGCAATTTTGTGGGGGCTGATTTGATATCGGGGACTATAAAGAAAGGATAATCAAAGTGTTTAGCAGGATAGATAGGTGCATCCTCAATCACAACTGCTGAAATGAGAGATGGATAGGAAGCCCACAAATTAGCAAAAGCAGTGGGAGCATGTAAGGTCTTAATGGAAGGATCGAGATTCAAGATCAACCAGGAGCACATCAAGGATGATGTACAACCTTGTGGAGATGCCAAACCAATGCAGGAAGATTGTCAAGGAGAGGAACGATTAGGGATGGTCTAGAGGCATTCTCACAGTCAGGTAGGGGGTTGGCTGGCAAACCAAGGGCACAATAGAAGAAATTAATGAGGCTACTTTTGCTTTAGATGTTTTTTAAATTATTTAGTTCTTATAGATGTTGTAGGTTTTTCTTTTTCTCGTGTGTAGGGGCGTCAATGGACCAGTTTTGGGTTGGATTTCGTCCAAATCAAAATCCATTTGGATGGATTGGATGGACCAATAAGATATTAAATTTGGACGGATTGGACGGGCCAATATGACATATTGGATTGGACCTGATCCGTTTATAATGAATTTATATTGGGTTGAGCCGATATTTTGTCCATTGATAGAAGATAAGAACATAGGTGTCAATGGACTAGCTGGTTTTAGTTGACACTAATCTAGATCAACAGGAATTTTAACAGATTGGACAGTCTCTTGACCGATCTAAAATGGTTCAAAATATTTATTGGACTGGATTGGATCAGGTTCATTTGTAATGGATTCACATTGGACTGGATCGAATTGAACCAAATCTAGTCCAATTGACACCTCTACTCGTCTGGTTTAGTGTACTTCCCTTGTATCAAAAAGAAAAAAAAAAAATGGGATGATGGTCCAAACGTGAGGGCAAGGCAAGTTAGGGTAGTAGAGAATAGTCTCAATTTCCACCGCACCATCAAAAGTCCTTTGTAGACTTGACTTTTCGATCTGACTTGGATAGTGGTAAAAGGAAGAACTTCATATAATCCTCTGCTCCAAAGATTTGGGCACAGGGCAGTTTAGGGCTGCAAACGGACCGGATCGGATCCGTAAAGGTATATCCGATAAGATCTGTTAAGAAAATCCAGCTGATTCGAATTCGATAAAAATCCGTCAGATTTTCAAGACCATGAGTTGAATTTGAATTCAAATGTACATATATAATATATATAATATTTTCATAACTAACGAGTCGGATGGGTCTATATTTGAATTCGATGCGTTATGTTAACTGATCAGCTTTTTCGATGCAATCCATTTGTTAAGATCAAGAGGATATCTGAATCTGCCACTTATTGGATCGGGTTTAAATTTGAGTCGGATCATCACTTGTTTGCAGCCTTATGGCAGATCCACACCATGGTTTTCAAAATCAGATCGGACCGGAAAAACCAGGAACTGATTATCTGATCGGTTCTGTTTTTTTTTTAAACCGTTTTTTCCTAGAACCATTGATTTTGGTCAGCAAACTGTTGAATTGACCAATTAATCATTCCAACTGTTTGAATAGTTTTGATGGTTTTTCAATTTTTTTATTTTTTGTCAAAACGGGCCAATCATTCAAGTCGAATGGTCCGACCATTCGAACTAGTAACCAGACTCCTGACCGGTTCGGTTTTAAGAACCATGCAGCCGCAACATGCACAAGACAATAACACACATAATACATAGGAAAAGACACATAAAGCTACTTTGTCTTCACGCAAAAAGACACACCTTTAACCAAACAGTCTTCAGGATATCAAGATCTTAATGCAAAAACTTACTATGTCTTTGACTATCAGAACTTCAAGAAAATCTTTCAAAAAAGATTTATCAAATAACCCTGAAGACGAGAACGAATCTATTCCTCACACAGGGTGCCTCACACCAACCTCACACGCACATCCTACCATGCACTAGGAACATCTCCAAGTTATTATTCACGGAAGATGTTCCCAATGCACGGTGGATGTGCCTGTGAGGCACTTCCGTTATCCTCAAGACTTAAAAACGGTCTTTCATAGACTTGACTCGCAGCTGCAGCAATTGCCCTGATAAAGTAGATTTACACCAAAAATTAGTTTAAAACGTCCTATTCCAGTCTCCATTGGCTTCACCGTATAGAACGGGCGGTATTGGCTATTTTGCCTTTCATTCTTCACATAGTTCACAATAGTTCACAGTAGTCTCATCTTTACTACCACTCTTCCACAGACCTTAAGCGTAATTAAATCAATGAATTCCCATAGTTAACAATAATCTCTCAGAGCAGTCAACGAGCACAATTCAGATTCATGGTGTCCAGAAAGCTCTCTTCAAGCTTTTAGAGACAAAAGGAAAACACTCAAAGTTCAAATATACATGGCCGAAAGTATAAACAGTAGGACAGCTGTTATTATCATATATTCCTCTATGATTCTTGTTAATTATCAGAGTTCTTCGATTGCTTTCAATTTCTAGCTATACAAAGAAGCAAGCCTCCCCTTGTTACTTTAATCGCTCTTATCCCCGGATCACCCAACATGCTACAAGCATCAATTCCAATTCTGCTGAACACGTAAGCTTCTTCAATCATTTGCAAATTGAATTCTCTACAAATTTTGATTTGTCCAATAACCAGCTGAGTGGCCCAATACCCGGATGTTTGACCAATTTCAGCAATTCCCTTATAGTCTTAATATTACCAGGGAACAACTTGAATAGCATCATGGTGCAGTATGAGATTTGGACCAATTGAGTAAACATTTATAAAGTTGGTTTTGGAAGACCCATTTTAGTACATACAGGGAGAGGATGATGCAGTACAGAATGAAACTAATAAGTTCTATACAAATTGGGACTATTCCATAATACATAAGAAGAAGAGATGACGCCACCGACCCAATTAAGTAAATATTTACTAATATAGCATCATCATAGAATCTCTATCTTAGTTTGTTTTTGCCAAATTGGCATTATGAGAGAGTTTCTATTTTATTTCGTAATTACTAAGTTAGCGTTATAACGAGATTTCGAATTTGTATTCAATTAAGACTTTCTTTTTAGATAGTTTTAGTAGAATTATTTTATGGAGTGTTTTCTTATATTAAGATTAATTAAAACTTTCTTTTTGAGGATTTTTAATAGGATTCTATTATGAAGTGTTTTCAAAGATTAGGAAACTTTATTCTAGGAGCTATAAGGGTGTATGCTTATATAAAGAATAATTGAGGGAAGGCCAAGACAGTTTTTGTAATTGAATTTTCTCTTAATTATTCAATGAAAAATTCTTTTTCCTACTAATTCGATTTTTGTTTTTTTCTTTAAAATTTTTCTCAACGTGTTTCGTTTCCGTACTACGCCACACCATCCTCTAGAGTTTATTGAAAACAATAGCTTGAGGACGTTTTTAACTAATTATTCAGTGAAGAATGCTATAAGACTCTTGCATCTTGCATTAACTTTGCTTAACAAAGTGAAGCAGCCCACTGAATCTATTAATATGAATGGTCTTTTGAGACTTTCCAATTGTAAGTAGAACTGGATTAATTGAATTGAGTTGAAACTTCATTTAATAGAGTATTTGGATAACTGAACCAATCAATAAAATGACTCGGCCCAATAAAGCAATTCATTTTGACAATATATTTGGATACAATATATGTACAATTGGGTTAATTGAATCAGGTTGATACAATATATTTGGATAACTAAATTGGTCACTAATTAAGTTGATTTTCCCCGGTCAATCGATTGTTGGATCTAGATGACCCTCATGGTCTCTCGCATTTACCCATTAATCTAATTTAATTAAAATAATCAAAATTAAATAAATAAATTTTAATAATTATTTCATATAATAATCTAATCATATAATGAATTATTAAATGTTTGATCTATTTCGTAACTAATTATTAAGGGTATTATTGTAATTTAATAAAAACAAAACAGTCTTTTATGTTAACTAATTCACTATTTATCCATTCTATTTAATAATCTATTGATATAAGCATTGCACTAATTACTTAACAATTTGTCATTTTTCAAAAAAAAAAAAACTTCACAATTTATTAAATGTTTAATTAAATTGGAAATTAATTGATCAATTATAGTTAAGTGAAATAATTAAATTAATAACTACAATAATTATTTAATGTACTTAATTGGATTAATTTGCATGTTAAGACCTTTGATTTATTTTTAACTAATTCAATTAATTAATTATTGTGGGTTTGCTTTATGTAAATCATATTCAAATTAGGGATGAAAATTTTCCCTATACCAACCCAAGGGGGACGGGATGGAGACCACCTTGGTGGGGACAAGAACGTGGGTGGGGATTAATAGAGATACTTGATCAGGGGTGGGGATTGAAGTCCTCACCCTACCTTAACTCCAATTATATATATTAAATAGGGTAAAATGCAAAAATCTCCCCTGAAGTTTCTGACAATCATAAAAACCTCCCTTATAGTTACATTTTAGCAACAACCTCCCTTCTATTTTTGACAAAATTAACAAATACTTCCCTTCCGTTAATGATTAAGATGGAAAATGTTAAAGAGATTATCATTTTTTTAAAATACCTAATTTACCCTTTCTCAAACACTGTTCATTTTTAACGTTGTCCATCTTAGTCATTGGTGGAAGGAAAGTATTTATTAATTTTGTCAAAAATAGAGGGGAGGTTTTTATTAAAATGAAACTACAAAAGAGGTTTTTATGTTTGTCAGAAACTTTAGGGGAGGTTTTTGTATTTTACCCTATTAAATATATGTACAAGGGAATCATTACGTTCCAATCTTGTTGGGGATTCAAATACATAGAATTGTCGATTTCAAATCATTGACCACTAGATTGAGCAAGGTTTGGTTCTGTAGTGAAGGTGATGATGAACAATAACTTTCCTATATGTCAATGTTCTCTCCGTTGAATGATTGAGTGGTATATTTGCAATTTCATCAAACCCATTAGATTTAACCATTGAATGGGTCAATGAGGTATATATAAGTAGTTTCTCATATATACAGGGCATATATTAGTAATAATAGTCTCTATAAATATAATATGTATAGAATACTAGTGAATGACCCCATAATTCAATTTGAACCGTTTATTACTTTAATTTAACCATTCTTATTCTTATTATTAAATTATTTCAGTATTTAATAATTAACATTATTAAAATACTTATTAATTATCATTAATTAATAATTCAAAAAAGTAGTAGACTACTAAACCGATTGAAAATAATTATATTATCATTATCACTAATTATAATTAATTATTACTAATAATAATGATTTGTGATAAAAATTATTCATTGATTATAACTACTTCAGAAATTAACGTAATTAATTATTTACCAATTAATAAAACCAGAATAGGTTGATTTAAGATAATGTTTTGAAATCTTGAATTATTGAAAATAAAAAAATATTAATTTCAAAATACAAAAAATTTAAATAATTATTGTGAGAATTAGTTAGATTAGTTCTGATAATTGGTGAAATTAGTAGTTTTAAGATCTGATAATTCTGATAATAATTGGTTTTAAATATTGTTTTGAAATATGAAATTATTGAAAATAAAAATAATAATATCAAAATATAAAAAATCAAAATAATTACTGAACATTTATTACCATTTCAAGTATATTTTGGAATTTCATTATATTTTAAAATAACTAATAATTACTGAATATATTTATTATAACTAATATCAAAATCTAAAAATTCGATATAATTATTAAAATTTGAATTGCTGAAAATATTATTACTTTTCAATAATATTATTGAATTGCTGAAAATATTATTACTGTTAATTAATAACTACATTATTTTTCATGTATTTGTAGTAATGTGTTAAAATACTGTAATTATAAAATAAATTATTGTAGTTATCAAAATACTGTTAATTACACTTTAAAATATGGTAGTTAAGGCGGGAAGGGGCTTCATTACGTTGACACGGCCTTCTCTTCCTGCAAGATAAGGTATCCGCACGTATGCAATTCAAATAATAATTATTCAATTGAATTATATTATTATTATTATCAATAATAATTCAACCCGGTTAGTATATATAATAATAATTATATTGTTATTATTATCAATAATTACAATTAATTATTACTAAAACTAATGATGATAGTTATTACTTCGGAATGTTAATTAATTAATGATAATTAATAAGTATTTTAATAATGTTAATTATTAATTGGGATGATACATTAACTGATTACTATAATTGTATATATTAGATATTTAATTATTCAGTATAATAATTAATATTATTATTAATGAAAATAAGTATAAAATGTAAATATGCAATAATCATTACTTATTTTAAATTACTGTTGATTAAATCAAATAAACAGTAATTAATTAAGTACATTAATTTCTGAAAATGTTATTATTTGAAAATAATAATTATTCATGGCAATAAATAAAATAAGTAATTTCAATAACCATTAAGATATTTCAGTAATTTTCTATAATTATTTTGAAATTTCAGGTTTCAAAATTATTAGTTATCATTTTTCAGTTATTAAAATTTTCCCTGAAAAATAAAAAATAATTACTCACATAATAATTAAGTTTTACAATAATTACATTAATTTGAAAAAAATGTGAAATTTTGAAAAGTCAGACTTGTTGTAGGTATTTATTTTTCCTAAATACTGAAAATAATTACTAACATAATATTTTAAATTAAGTAATAATATTTTATTATTGAAAATAATAATATTATCAGTAATATTATAAATTCAGACTTATTGTAACAAATATTCAGTATTATAATATTATATTATTTAATTATTCAGTATAACAATTAATATTTTTATTACTGAAAATAAGTATAAAATGTAAATATGCAATAATCATTACTTATTTTAAATGTTTATATATATTGGAATTTTGGTTAATGAAATTATTGTTGATTAATTCAAATAAACAGTAATTACAGTAATTAATTAAGTACATTCATTTCTGAAAATGTTATTATTTGAAAATAATAATTATTCATGGCAATAAATAAAATAAGTAATTTCAATAACCATTAACATATTTCAGTAATTTTCAATCATTATTTTGAAATTTCAGGTTTCAAAATAATTAGTTATCATTTTTCAGTTATTAAATTTTTCCCTGAAAAATATACAATAATTACTCAGCAAACCATAATGTGCGCCAAGCATAAAACGGGGCGAACATAGACCTGACCCAGCAAACCATATCATTCATCTTCTTTACCCGAGCTTCATTTCGTTCGGTCGTTTGAGCCAGGAAAAAAGTAAGCTGCGGCAGCCAAAAAAATGGGTGCTTTACAACTCTTTTCAACAACAAAACAGGTTTAAAAGATTAACATAAGTACAAATTATTTAAATGGAAAAAATGAATCAAAACTAATCTAAATATATATGAAAAAGTTTCAGTCGCTGATAGAGCGACCAAAACAAAAAGCTTTGGCAGATAAAAATGGGTGCTCTACCATCCATTTCAACAACATATCAAATTTAAATAACAAATGTTTAACGAAAACAGAGATTCATACAGGAAACAAATGTTTAATGAAATGTAAATAGACTAACCGGATTGAAAGCGGTTCTCTGAAAATGAAGTTTGAAGAAATCAGGCTAAGCGCTTAGGTTCGAATGAGGATTTAAAGCGTTTAGGTTCGAATGAGGATTGCAGTTTCACAAAGGAGATTCCTTGAACCAAGATGACCGTTAACTGTGCAAGAACCAAGATGGCTGTTAGGATCTGTGCATTCAAGAACCAAGATGGCCGTTTTCCATTCATTACATGTCAAGAAACGTGAAAAAAAAATGATCAAAGAATTCAGAGGAAAAGAAAAAAGCAGTAATGGAGAAAATTTGAAGGAAAGAACGGAATCGGTAAGAGATATAGCTACCATTCATTCACTTTCTTGGAGGTTGGAAGTGATATGAGGTTCTATACGGCTGCTTTGTTGAAGTAATCTGAAGAGGGTGGAGGTGACCGTGAGTGCGGCGGGAGTCTTCAACTTCAGTTACAACGCCAACCAAGATGAATGAGCAGAAAGGTTTCTCAGAGTTGGAGACGTGTTTGAGATGCAAACATTGAAATGTATCTCATTCTCCTTTTTTTAGGAACCGAAACCGATGGAGACGTTTGGAAACTTGTAAGAACATGTAAGACAAGTCTAAGAATTAAATGAGGCTCATTCCTTATTTTTGGATGGAGCGATAGGTAAAGTTTGACCAAGTCCAAGTGGTGCAATATTTTTTTCATGAATTATATATTATTTAATTCAAAATTTTCTAAATAATTAGAAATTTTAGGAGCGAGTCCAGGTTTATAATTTAGGCCTGTGGTGCGGGCCGGTCAAGGCCCGGGCTAGGCTGAAGCCTTTACATTGGTTCTAAACTCGGCCCGGCCCCGGATCACCCCTGCCAAGACCCCAGCTCCAAGTCTCCGCTGCACGGCTATCTGGAGAACACCACTCGAATTTTGTATTTCGAGTCTGTTTGATTTCATCTTTATTTGAGTTTGAGTTCTTAGAAGGGAGGGAAATTTTCAATTTCTGATCTTTGATATGGATCCGGAGGCCGCTCGGACCGCCAGGGAATCTCTGGACCTGGCATTTCACATGTCGAATATTCTTGAGACAGGGCTTGATCGTCACACTCTCTCCATCCTTATTACCCTCTGCGATCTGGGTTTGAATCCTGAATCACTTGCAGCAGTTGTCAAGGAGCTCCGGAAGGATCCTTCCTCAGCCCCGACACCAAAAGATCCTCCGTCAGTTTCCTGAACAGGTCTGTGAGACCTCCTATTATTCTCTTATTCTCTTCTGCATTTGTCTAAGAACAACTTTGTTCTGTTTGTCATAAAAAAAGGCTTGATGGGCTTCTCGCAGACCCTTTTCCCTCCCATGATGGGTTAACCCTAGTTCTTCAGAACAGGAGACACCCCACAACAGAGTCAGGTTCCCCTACACATCTGCGCGCTGGGTCATAACTTTTACTAATAATAGGAAAAACTAGTGCACGAGAAGATGCTGCCTGACCCCGAAAACAGAGTAGTTCTATGCCACAAGGGCCCAGAAACATATGAAAAGAAAAAAAGAACCTAATTTCATATAAAGGATGACTGCAGTATCTTCCCTGTGAATCTCATTGATGCCATTTGGAAGATCAAATTGATTCAAAATTTCTGTGCTGTATCTGTTACCGTATGTTCAATTTGCCACAAAATCAACAAATCCATTTCCTCCCTTTATATGTGATCTAACTCCAGTATAAATCCATCGAGAACCTGTTAAAAAGGAGTCCAATATCCTATATTCTAAGGATATCTACCATTGACAATGTTGACCAAACTTTCAGAGTTTCTGTTTCCCTATCTGTCCCGGAAGCAAATCTCTTTGCAGTTTGCAATATCTGAGACCATCAGGAAGCACTGTAGATTTCACTGTGTCTGATACAAACTGTATAATAGTGAGCAAATTCAAAGAGAAACTCCTCCAACCTTTTCTCCTTGGTTGTTGTGTGAAGCCCGATCAATATTAATTTCACTCATTTCCAGATGGGGACTTTCCATCTAATGGTTCTTACTTTGGTCAGTTTGATCACATTATGTTCTTATTCCAGTTTTTCTTTAAGAGATATTTAATTTCTGAACAAGTCTTGGGAAAATATTTGGGTTAAAACACAAGCTTCAACCAAGACTCAATCTCCTCTATAACAGCACGCAAACAGGTGAAATTACATTCCATATTATAAAATGTGGGAGAATGCCAACAATGCAGCTCCACTGTTTCTTGAAATTATTTGCTTTGTTTTACTGATAAAATAAACTATTTGATTTGTTTTGCCACCTGAAGAAAAAGGTTCACTAGCAGAGTTTGTAAGAATGCAGGGAACCTCACAAATATTACAAAAGAATTTTCAAATCTTTTGTACCATAATACCAGAAACAGAAATGGTTTGTAGACTCTGCCTTGTAATTTAAAAATCAATTTCAACATGAAATCAACTTAATACCTAATTCTATAAATCTATGTTAACTTGAATTTTTCACTGGGGGACTGCATTGAAGGAAATCAATTTTTCTTGGACGATCACATTATATAACTTGTTTTCACCCAATGACCTTATTGTATCTTTGCCAGATATAACTCCATTTGGACTTTGTAGTGAAGGAGCCATTTAGATTTAGGAGTCTCTAGTCAGAGACCAGATAAATTTATAAAAGCATGAGGGGTTTGTAGTGAAGGAGTCATATTCTTCCCATTCGCCTTCTTTGGTTGGATCTTCCCATAATACTTTGAAATGAAAAATGCTTTTGTCAATACCCATCTGATTTCCTGAGTGATGTTCACCTTGCTCCAAGGAGATGCAAACTTGATCAAAGCCTATCCAGTGATCTTTCCTCCCCTGCTGTGTCAAACTAAAGTAATTTATGGAGGAATTGTTTTGTTCCTTTTAGAACCTTAAACATAACCAATTAAGATAATCCTGCCACCCCTAGAGAGTAATCTACCTTCCAGGCTGCTGCCCTTTTGTTTTGTTTTGTTTTTTTTTTCAACCATATCATTGAACAAAGCTTGCTTTAAGCTGTGCTTTCATCCTTTCTTTATCGGCATAAAGAAACATTTTAGAGAGAGCATTCTTCTTGAAAATCAAGTGATTCTGCTGATGATTGCTACTTTGGCAGTTGTGGCTTTATCTAAGACAAGAGCCTGTTTGATAATGGCTGAAGTTGCTAAACTAGATGACTTATTGCTTTTTCTTTTAGTGGATAAGATAATTAAACAATAAATTATTTTTTGGTAATTAGTAAACAATAACAACAATAAAATATTTGAGGCTATCATAGTTTTCAAGGCGTCTAGATGATTCTGGGCGACACTGGGGCGCCTAGTCACTGAGTCGCCTAGGTGGGCGCCTATGCCTAGGCGATAAAAATTTTATAATATAAAAAACTGACTTTTGGCTAGTTTCCTAGTTTTATATACCATTCAGCATGTATGTTAATTGAAAAAATAGCAATTCTCTTTATTAAGAACATTAAATTTCCTCTAAAAATGTGGCAAATCATCACATCTAAAAGATAAAAATCTTTTACATATATTAATTTCATTATTTTCAAAAATAATACTACTATAATAAGTATTTAATAGAGCAAATTCATATTAATTAGCAGATAAAGAAGGTTATTAACTTTATATGATAAATATTCAAGATGGAAAGTAAAATAGAAAAAAAAAAAACAAGGATGGAATTTCTGTTTTATTTAATTAGAGAGAGAGAATAGAAAAAAAAAACTTTATTATTCTATTCTTTCTTTCTTTCTTTTTCTCTTCTCAAAACCTTGTGATCTTTTAAATTTCAATAGTAAAACATTAAAACAAAGTATAATTGATATATATATATATATGTGTGTGTGTGTGTGTATGTATGAATATAGCATATAATAAAATGTATTAACACATACATTAATAAGATACAACAATATAAATGATATTATAAAAGGCGCCCACCTTGTCATTTTTGTCACCTAGGCGGGTGCCTAGTTGCTAAAAGTCAAGGCGTTTGGGCGAGGCACCCAGCCAAGAGCGCCTAGCTGCCTAGGCGACGCCTTGACAACTATGTAGGCTATAGTAATTGACTGCATTTCAGCTTCAGCCATTAAGGAGCTCACAACCACCATAAAACTTAATCACTAAAGACAAAGCAACAAGTTATTCAGTTAAGCCATTTTAGCTGCTATCAGAATGGTCTCTGATAACTTTTGGACTTATAATAAGCTGACCTGAGGAATCCTCATATTGCAAGAGGAATGTGTTTGTTGGAAGTACTGAATGGTCATTGGTGGTGATAAAAATGCATGATTCTTGATGAGGATGACCATTGACGAGCAAGACCATTGACGAGCAATGGTTGATCTAATATGGTGTAGAGTAAGGCATAGCTCAATGATACGAGGTAACTGTAAATGCTTTCAACTGTGGGTGATGATGGATGCGAAAGGGGAAGGCAAGATGGTGAGATGGGGCAAACCACTGGAAAGGATACCTATTGCTAGAGACAAGGGCTACAGGAAAAAAGTTAAAAAAAAAGAGCTACAGGGAAGAAGCAGGTTTTGAAGAGTGGACAAAGGGGAAGGGCATTGTAGAGATGCTTTGTGGGAAAAAAGTTTACAGACAGAGTGTATGTTTAGATTTAGAGGGGGATGTTGAGGGAAGATGCTTTTGTAGATATACTTGGTTGGCAAGTTCAGAACTTTAGATATATCTGGAGAGGTTTCTTGAGGCTTGCAACTTGCAAGTGGAGAAAGAATACTCTTGAGAGTATTAGAACTATTAGAGATATCTCCAAATACAAGTTATTGACTCTTTGTGTCAAATGTGATTCAGAAGGAATACTCTATGTCCTAACAGTATGGTTGGAATTTCTACCTAGCATTTTTCCTACCATTGGAAAAAGTGTAGGATTTCTCTCCAAGTTGAAGTGTCACATATGATATGTAGGAGGGGAAATGGGGATGAGGGTCTTCTATTGAAGTCTTTGTTGCACAACATTTTTGGCATTTTGAAGAAGCTTGTAGGGGGTATTTGGTTGACAATTGGGGAGACTAACATGTGTCGTTGCGTTGTGGTGGCAATGGAGGTAGATGGAAGAATGGGGCCTCGAAATAGCAAACCGATTAATAGGAGCAGAAGTGGGGAGGAAAATCTTTAGGTTGGCGAATGAGACGATGCACATATCAGGTGCAAGATTATAGTTAATCCACTTTGATCTTTGCTCCATGATGTATCAACATTGGAGAACTAAGGCCATTCTATAAGGAGATGGTATAATTAAGTACAATCCTAACTGTTTGTTTTGTGGAGCAAGATGGTAGACAACTGACCATTCATCAAAAGGGGCTTTTAAATTTCAAATGCAAGGTCAAAATCTTATGGAATGTCTGAGATGGAAATTAAAGCAGATCATTAGAGAAGTAATGGAAGAGTCTATTCTAGCCTTGCTTTGGTGGAACTCAAAAAGAAATGCTTGATGTCAAATGAGGTATTTCACTCGGGGGAGGGACAAGAGGTCGGGGTGATCATTACTAGCCTAGCCTGACCCACAATATATTTATATATTACATATACATGTTTTGTTTTATAGTATACAATATAAATATTATAAAATGACCCACAATATGTTTTGCTTGCCAAATTGCTAGCCTTAAGGTTGAGGAAAGTGCTGGATTCTCTGATTTCTAGGTACCAGGGAGCTTTTATACATAATAAGCGTGTTCAGGACAATGTGGTAGTTGCAAATGAGCTTATTGACTCAAGGCGAAGAAGTGGGAAGCAAGCAGTTGTTATAAAGGTAGATTTGGAAAAAGGCATATGATCATGTCAATTGAGCATTTTTGGATCATATGCTGAGTAGAATGAATTTTGGGCAGAAATGGAGAAATTGGGTCAAAGTTTGCATGACAACTCCAAAGTTTTCTATTTTAATCTATGGCTCCACAAGAGGAAATTTCAAAAGTTCAAGAGGATTAAGACAAGGGGACCCTATCTTCCCTATTGTTCCTTATAGTTCTGGAGGGTCTAAGCCAAATGACTCAGAGAGCCATTGAAGGAGGTCTTTAAGAAGGGTTTGAAAGTGAAGAGTAATGGTTCCAAAGCCTGGCCTAGGCTTGTGTGTACCTGGGCCCAGGCTTATATTTCAAGCCTGGGATTTGGGCTGTGCCGGGCCCAGACAGGCTATAACCCTTATCATAGGCAAGGATTAAAATTTCGCAATGTATTAGAGCATATCGGCTGAGGCATATCGTATTGGTGACTCTTTGATACACCCCTACAGTAACTATTTTGGGGTTTGACCTATTTCAGGGGGTAGATAGGCCTTATACCAATCCCCCTGAACAGGTTTGAGAAAAAAAAAGTGGCCAAAGATACAGGCTGATATGCCCCATCCGGCATATTGGCCTGTATCTACATTTAGACCCATGATCATAGGTGCTAAGCCTGATTTGTGCCATGATCACCCCTAACAAAATGAATCATATAGGTGTTTCTTTGAGACATAGGAAGGTCAATACAATGGCATGTAGACATCATCATCATTTAAACCTTGTCCCAACAATATGGGATTGGCTAATGAATCTTGTTTTGCTATTCCATTTTTGTTTTAGTGCCATATCCATTGCTAAATTACGAGTCCATAGATTATTTCTTATTATTTCAAGCCATGGCTTTTGGTCTTTCCCTAGCTCTTCTAGCCCCTTCAACTTGTACTAGATCACTTATTCTTATGGGTGTTGTAGATGGTCTTATCTGCACATTACCAAACCAATTTAATCTATTTCCCTTCATTTTATCACCTATTGCGTTTACTCCTAGTTCCTTCAAGTAGGTTAATTTCTGACCTTGCCCTTTCTGGTTTTCCCACTCATCCATCTTGACATTTTTTTTAATCAGCAACACAGAAAAGATTTCATTGATTAGAAGAAAAAAATGGTTTCGACAAGATGTGAAAGAAGCCCAGCTTTAGAAAGCTGACCCAAACCAAATTACAATTGAGCCCAAAACAGATATGTTCTTTGTACCCCTTGCTTAGCTAAGCTATCTGCCAAGCTGTTGGCAGTTCTCCTCACCCATGTCACTTGGATTGACATGTCCTTTGAAAGCCATTTAAATCTTCTGAATTTATTTCTCAACTGCCATGTCACCCCTCCCCCTTATGCAGCCATTTTATCACAGTTTTCAAGCCCAAAACTGCCATTTCTACCACATTCATTTTATGGACATGTTGTTTCTTAATTGCGTAACACTATATTTCATGCAGCATTGTTGGCCTTAGAACCATTTTATAAACTTTTGCTTTTAGCCTAAGTGGTATTTGATCCTGTAGACCAAACTTGCTAAATGTTTATTCTTAGGGAGGTGGGGATCAGAAATCTCTAAAAGAAGGCAAAATCTAAACTCTTGCATGTTCTATCTTCAACAACATAGGCAACTGGGCAAGCAACTATTCTGCAGCAATGTTGAACTAATGCAATCATGGCTTTGGTATTGGCGGTGAATGGAGCAACATGAGATCTAGGTGTTACTTCTAAGATTATGATGACATTGGTGATAGAGGAGATTGTGCCTTGGAGGTAATTTCCTTGGAAGTGTACCTCAAATTCAAAGAAGCATAAAAAATGGTCCGCTTGGAGATAGTGATCTGATTGCTTGGGGGTGATGAAGTCGCTAGTTTAAGGGGCAGTAGTTGTAGTTGAGGTAAGTCAGGGGGTGGAAGATGAAGAGATCCAATTGATACCACTGCTAGTAGTGGTGGAGGATTTGGAGGTGCTTCGATGACCCTGATGGAGGCAATGGTAGAGATGGATGATTATGGTTCTGTAAGAGTATAGCCATGCATAACACCATCATTAGGCATCAGTAGATGTGTGAAATAGGCATTCCAGTCATTGCAGCCAAGTGAAATTGCGGTTTTTGTATCTCCAATTCACAGTTTAAGTGCGAAATAGGGTTGCTAATAATTGTAGGTGACCAAGTGCATTTGGAAATGTGTGGAGCTGGGAATGGCATGTGACTTTGTTACACATTCCCACTGTGAAGAAACTTGATGTATTGTATTGCTATAGTCCCTATTGTTACATAGCCTTGTTCTTTTTATATCTTTGTTTTTGGTTTTCAGCCCCTCTAAGGGCTCTTTTGTATTTTCCTTTTTTATCTTTTAGTCCTCCAAGGACTCCTCTGTAATTATTAATATTATTTAATATGTATGGCAAGTGTTTAGACACCCCTAAAACTCTTTCTCTTCTCTTCCAACTGGTTTGTGACATGGTTTCAGAGCAGGTCCATCTGACCTGGGTTTGATCCTTGGCATTCAAAGGGAGATTTAAGGATTTCAGATCAACTACTGTGTACTTCTCTGTGAGGATTTTTGAAGCTGTATTGATCAGTGCGAAGCTTCACCTTTTTTCTCTGAAAATCACAGGTCTGAACTGTATTTTCTCTCTTTCTCTCATTTGGACCGTTGGATCTGGCTAGAAATCTGGATTTTATGTCGCCCTATCCTTCTCTTTTAGACTATCAGATCTGATTTAGAATTCAGTCGAGTTTTGTAGGGTTTTGATCCCTCTCTTCCTGTTGACAGTGCTGAAAGTTGCCTTTTTTGGACTGTTACGTATTGTTTCTTGATTGCTCTGAGATTTCTGCAGTGTAAGACCTTTTCTTTGGTGAAAGGGTTACTTCAGTAATCGATTTAGACTTTATCTGATTCTAGTTGGGTGTTTTTAATCAGTTTTCTTCCCTTTAGCCTTGATTTCAGTACTGTGATTTTTTTGGGGCTGTGGTTGTAATCTGGAATGGCTGAGAAGGCTAATATTATTCCTGTAAAGTTTGACGGAACTAACTACAACATGTGGAAGTTCCATTTCGATTTCTTCATTGAGGGAAAAGGCCTGAAGGGATATTTGAATGGAAAGGTCACTATACCGGATGAGACAGATGCGAAGGCCTATTTACATTGGAAGCTTGATAGTGGGAAAATTGTCTCTTGGATACTCAGTTTGATAGTGTCTCACATTGCAGTACCCATGAGGAGAATGCGTACTACCTATGAGATGTATTCATATTTGGAGAATGTATATTATCAATCCAATAAGTCAAGGCAATATCAGATTGAGGCTGAAATTTTTGCATATTGTCAGGGAGATAGGAAGATTCAACAATATTATGCTGGTTTTCTTAATTTGTAGGCTGAATATGAACTCATCCACATAGAACCCACAGTCTCAATAGAAAATGTTAATTATCTCCAAAAACATTTTGGGAAGAGGAAGGTGAACCATTTTCTTATGAGATTGAGACTGGAATATAAAATAATCAAGGCTAACATATTGAGTAGAGGAACTCTTCCAGATTTAGATTCAGTGATGGGTGAACTGTTGAGGGAAGAGATTAGGGTTCTAACTTCTGCAAGTATTGATGGGAAATCAGTGAACTGTAGAGTTGACAATGCTTTTGTTGTTCATGGGGGCAAGAAATTGAGCCTTTTGCAATTGCGGCACTATTGTCTTGGTCATATGTCCTTTAAGTCTGTAAAACTTTTGTTTCCAAATTTGTTCAGTTCATTATCCAATTTGAATCCTCAATGTGAAGTGTCAATTATCCAAATAATGCAGAACCACATATTTTGCGAGTAATAAAAGAAATAATGTTTCTTTTCATTTGATTCATACTGATGTTTGGGGCCCATATACCATTCCTTACATGGGTGGATATAGATACTTCATTTTTTTTCATTGATGGCTACACTCAATATACATGGCTCTACTTGATAAAACATTGTGATGAAGTTCCTATGATTGTTCTTAGGGGAAAAAAAGGGTAAAGGGGAAAGTAATGGGTGATTAACCAAGAAAAAAGAAGTTCCTATGATCAAAATTTCATGAATATGGTGGAAACCCAGTTTGAGAAAAGAATTAAGATAATAAGATCTGACAATGCAAAGATGTACTTTGAAAACCACCTTTGTATGTTCTTGAAGGACGAAGGACGTGAAACTATGTTGTCCAAAACTATCGAGGTGCTGGTGGTTTTAGTTGGGTATTATGTCTTGGATTGGGTTTTGGTGCTCCCTGAGTTTGAACAAATTAGCAGATCAGATTGGGGGGGAGATCTTTTTGGACTGTGCTTGAATTTCAGTTTGTAACGATTAGTTGTTCTTTGTTGGTCTTTAGTTGCTTTGTATTGTTGTGGTGCCATCTTGTCACCTATTTTGTTGGTCTTTAGTTGTTTTGTATTGTTGTCACCGTAGAAGATTGACATTGCACTCTGCCACTTTTATTAACCTTCACAGTGTAAGAAAGAATGGATTTCATATGCTTGTCCCTTTATACCAATCACGCATTTTTGCCTTTCTTCTACTTGAGTAAAAAAATGATGCACATGTAAAACTTTGTCTTCTGCATCTTTGACTCAACACCATTTTGCAAAAGCGTTTTTGTTCCTGCTTCAATTTGTTCCAACTCAACAAAGGCTTATCCCAATTATATGAAGTTGGCTAAATGAACCTTGTTCTGCCATTCCACTCTATTGAATGCTATGTCCTATTGTTAACTTGTGCATTGTTGAATCATTTCATGATTCTTGCTACTTCAATTCATGGCCTTTTTGGCCCGCCCCTAACTCTCTTGAGTCCTTCAACTTGCAAAAGATCATTTCTTCCAACTGGCATCATAGTTGGTCATTCATGCACATAACCAAACCATGGCCTACTTTCCCTGATTGATGTTTCAATATTTATAAACAACATACAAAAATTCTCATGAAATGTCTATATGTGTTGAGATTTGAAAGGTGTTGGACATTATTATTTAACTTGCCAAGAAACCCATGATACGCCAATGTTCTGAATTTGTGGTCATTAACTGGAACGAGTTGGCTCATTGAGCATGCACTAACATCCAATCTAACCAATCCCAAATACAATATTTTCTCACTTGGTTATTACTCCATGTGTATCTTGATATCTTCTGCCCTTGTAGTTAGAATCCAGTAAACCAGCCCATCTTAATTGCTTCTTGGAAGGCTACCATAAAAAACCAGGATATCTACCATAAAAAACCAGGATATCTAATTTTTGGTTAACCATGATCCTTGATTCTGAGGTTTAGACTTGTTCCAATGAGAGATTATGGCATTTCCTGTGGAAGATGTTGGTGATCATAGTGCAAAACAATTCTCAGTACCAGATTCAAAGATTGCTCATTTGTGTGTTAATAAATCTCTATTTTACTGTCACTAAACTGACTAATTGAGGGGTTGGATAATTTACAATAAGAGTTGGCCATATTCATAATATAAATATCCCTCCTATGTGGGGTTCACTACAGAATCCTGTCTCCATTCTTCCCTCTCTAGAGCCATTTCTTCTTTGGAGAAATAAGCACAGCCAGTAAAAAGCCAACTGAAAAAATAAAACAAAATGAATGGATCATAAATTTTTCGAAGACATTTTGAGCTTCATTGAGCTAGAGTATATAACACAGGATGTCATCTTTCTGTTTCCACTGTCTCTACTTATGGATGACAACTATAGTTTGCACTTTGTGCAGATACACAGGCATTGGTTTTTAGCTTGCAATCGACCTTGACTTATGGTGCCATGCTATAGTTTCTAATTGTCAGAGTCATATTGGTTGCTGTATTGGTGTATGAAATGGTTCTAAAGTCAAGGTTTCTTAGGTCATTTTTATAATCCAAGCAAATGATGTTTAGTCGGTTTCTTTTACTGACCTTCATGTCCTTCCTTGCCATGTATCCTAATGATATTGATGACATTGTTATGATAATGATGTTATGATTAGGTTTAAGCTGGATTTTTATGACCATCCAATTAGGCTTGGTTATCTCATGACATTTGCAGTTGATAATGCCTAGTTGAGATACTTGCCTTGTATTTTTGTCTGCTTTTGTCTACACCTAGTGATGTCCAAACACAAGATATTTACGTTGTATCATTGGGAATAATGAGCTATTTAGGTACTCAAAAGTGCATTTTATGAAATTTTTTGTATGTTGAGATTATACCTTTTTACTTGGTTTTGTCTGAAACTCTGAATACTTTCTTATTTATCAACTAAAAATATCCAGGTGAGGACTATATCCAGAATATTGAGGCATGCTCAGAAAGGATATTATTCATTGCTTGTTTCATGTACACAGAAATGGTATCTTGCAAGAAGTTTTGTACAAAGTAGGATGCCATACTAAAGTGTATGCCAATTTAATTGTGAACTTTTATTTTCCCACCCTATTCTACGTCACTTGCAGGTGATGCTCTAGCCTTCTTTTATTCTAACAGGCCCTTGCATTATGAATAGTATAATGCTTCCCTCTTTAGTGCGGTATTAACTGGTAATTAGGTGATTATGATCTTGACCAAGTATGTTGTGCTATTCTGAACTATAAAAGTACGTAAGCATGCTATGATCTTTCTGACTATCAATGGTGAAGTTTTTATTTAACTAAATCATATTTTGATGCATATTGACAGTGTTGGTGTGAAAATTTTAATAAATTCTTATGCAACTTAATTCTCTTAATCAAGTGATTCAGTTTTTATTATTTTGGGTAAGGCCCATTTAGGGAATCATACGGATTTTTCCCCTTGATTACATCTCCATGGGAAAGTAGAGAACAACTTTTGATTCTGACTTAGAGAAATGAATAAATAGAACAAAAAAAAAAGAACAATAGCGTACTTAAAAAAAAGAACTTTTCATTTGCATTTCTTTTACATACAAGTGTACAAGAATGAGAAGAAAAAAGAAAATACAATTGAGAAATTCTATAACAATACATTTCTCTCTTTCTTTTCTTTTTGATACAAAGAAGATTTCCTTCTCATACATTCCTTCACAATAACCTGTAGTCAATTAGATGAAATTCTGACTGTAGACAGCCTTAATCCTTTGGATTTTGTATACAAGAAGGGAACTGTAGTCAATCAAGCTGAATGTTTGATTGTAGACGGTTTTTATCCCTCTGTTCTTCATTTTCATTTGAAGAGAACTAGAACCAGTCCTCAGGAATTAGACTATAGATGATTTAATCCCTAACCTGTCTTGATAGAGGGAACATAATCATCCATGTAAAGGCACCTGGTCGTAGATGGTTTATTTCCCTCTATTTCCTTTCTTAAAAGTAAAAATAATAAAGAGAGGAAGAAGGATACATAGCAGAAGACATATATAGGAAGTATTTACGGAGAGGACTTTTCTTTTCTTACCTATATTAGTGAGATTTCTTTTCCTTCCCTCTCTTCCCTTGATAACTTCTCCTTTCTTTTATCTTTCTTGGCTTTTCTTAATAATCTCTTGAGACACAATTTTCTCTGAAGAGGCCCCTCTAGCTTCCCCTTAAGGAGCTTAAATAGGGAGTGGGGTAGTTATGCAACTACCCTCTCCCCTTAGGTGAAGGACACCTGTCCCTCCCACGTAAAGAGAGGGAACTCCCATATGGGACACATGTTTTCTTAGTTTTGATGATTAGCTAGAAGACTAGCCAACCCACTTATTTGGGTTATAAATTATTTAAATACTATTTGGATTAAAAAAATTCCTTGAACAGATAGAAAAAAAGAAAGAAGAAAGAAAATGGTGATAAGATGAAGGAAAAGATCCTTATACCTTTCCCAAGATTGCTAACAATTTATAAAACTTCCCCTCACCTTTCTAATTAAAATGATACCAATCTTATTGATTGACATGGCATGGCAATAACCGCCTCATTTCTTTTTTGGCTTCATGGGGTTACACAATGGGGGTAGTGGATTTGATCCCAGGTTTCTCCTATGAGTCAGAGGTCCTGCCAACTGAGCCACCATCAGTTGGTAGAGAAAGAAAACCATTTACTCTATTGTTACTTTGTTGATAACCAAGTTTTAAAATCATTGTTATAAGATTTGGACTGTTCATCGAACTGGAAAGGTCATTGAGTCACAGGTCATATGGTCCAACCACTGGGCTAATCCAGTGACCCGTGATGTCACATATATAAATACATTATATATTATATGTACTCTAACAGATGTTTTGTCTACGGTTTAATTGCTATTTTTCTGATCTTCATGTAAGTGATTTAGGTTAAAGTCTTATAAATCATGTTTTTGTTAAAAAATACATATATAGTCAACATAGACATCAAAGAAACAAAAAATAAATACAAATGATGCTGTAGCTTAATCATCATCATCATCATCATCTAAGTTTTTCCCAACTAAATGGGGTTGGTCATTCCATTCAGCTTAGTGCCATATCCATCGTTGTAGCTTAATGGTAACACAAAATACACACACGCACACACACACACACACACACAATTCCTCATCGTTGCCATTTTATAATATGATAAAGCTATGTCCTGGGTGGGTTGTTAGAAAATTGGCTGAATGGTTTTCCTGGGTTAATAGTGGATCAGATGATTTTTGGAAGAAACTGAAAACTGGAGTTTTAAAAAACCAGATTGCCCTCTAGTTCTTGAGTTTGATGGTTTGACCATCCAATTTGTTTCAAGTCTTACAACATTGTTTAATATATTAACAAGATACACCCGATATAGGTGCGTATCTAGTTCGATAGAGACTGGTACTAACACAGGTGTAATGGGGTTGGTGACCATTCATTCTTGATGTGCTAATTGTATCATTCTTATTGTTTAATATGTTAACAAGATACACCCGATATAGGGTGCATATCTAGTTCGATAGAAACTGGTACTAACACAGGTGTAATGGGGTTGGTGACCATTCATTCTTGACGTGCTAGTTGTATCATTCTTATTGTGTCATATCCAACATTTGGTTAACATAGATTAATAGAGGTCGATACAGACCAATATGGGCCACATTTTGGAGGAATGATTTATGTTCATTGGTTTTACTTTTCTAATATATTATCTCATTTCCAATCTTTTCAACTTCATCCTGGATGCTTGCGGGAGAGTTCCTGTCTACATTTGATATCTTGCATTAATAAAGAAAGAAAAATTGATTGGTATCAAGAAGAAAAAGAAGAGTGCATTTTTTCTTTTAATTCTTCAATATTTAGTAGATTCATATATTTTGGTGTTTGAAATGCAATGATACATTGATTTGCTGTTGGATCAATATTTTTGCTTGTATTAGTAGATCCATAGATTTTTCCTTGAAAATTTGGAAAGTCCAGAAGTCATAAAAAGTAATATGTTTTAAATGTTTTGATTGTGGGAAAGAACTATAAGATGAATATATGAATGGTCTATAAAATCCATTGATCTTTCAACAATTTATGTCAAAGATTTTCTAGTTTGTTGGTAACTTATAGAAACAAAATAATAAAGACAATTTATTAAGTTTAATATTTCTGTAAATTATTAATTAATAATTTATTTACAATAAGTAACGGCATATTTATTATTTATAAAACAAAAAATACATTGTTTGCAAATTTAACTTAATGCATATTAATAATTTTTAAGAAGTTATATATCCATTAGCTAGCATATTAAGAATTTAGGATTAATATGACATTTTTTTGGCATTACACAGAAGTAAAAATGATAAAATATAGAACAATTGATTTAGTAATTAAAATATGATTGACAACTAATGAGTGCTGTCAAAAGCTACACAGATTGTTTTTGACTCTGCTTGATGCATAGTCATAGTTGTCAAGGTGACACATGCAATACACCACATGATGTTTTTATATCTTTATTTTAAGTTATTAATAGTAGTACAATGGATATTATTAGACTAAATTATTCATATTGTGGCTTATAGTTCTAATACTATTATTCTTATACTAGATGATTTTTATTATTTTATTTTATTTTATGTTTATTTCTTTTGAAGGGCTACACAACAGGGGTAGCCCATCCCCAACCCAGGTGCAGGCGGGATTTGATCCCAAGTCAATGCTACGACCAGCAGGAGACCTTACCAACCAGCTGGTTAGCACCTTGCTATTATTTGGGTTCAATTGATGCACAAGTCTGTGACGTAGGGGCTGTTTGATAACGACTGAAGTGGCTTAATTGAAAGACTTGTTGCTTTGTTTTAATTGATAAAACAAATAAATATAAAAATTTCAATTGTATAGTGATCAATCCAATTTTGGTTTCAGCCAAGTGACCCACGACCTCCTTAAAAGCTTGTTCACTAAAAGACAAAGCAATAAGCTATTCGGTTCAGGATCTTAAGCTGTTATCAACCAGTCCCATAGTCTTGAACACTTAAGGCTTTAAAACCTGAATTGATAAGTAAGAAGTAACTTGATGGTTTTTTCATTCAGTTGATACACAAGAACGATCAATTGACTTATTCTTCATCATCTTCTTCCTAGGACCAAAACAAGGGTTCAGCCCATATGTTTTGTATTTTTTCTTTTCTTATTTTTTTCTTCTCATAAAGATGTTTATTTTCTATATTTTGATATGGGCTTTATACATATTTCATGAGGATTATGATAAGTATTAATTTAAATATTATTGCTTATTACCATGAAACCTAGGGAACCACCATAGGATTTATTTATTTTATTTTTTTATAATACTCATCACCTAAGCGACTGTTAGGTTGATGCCTAGGCGACAGGGCACTCCCCTATTGCCTAGCTTCACCTTGGCACCTTGAAAGCTATGCACATAATTTCTATAATATCTTCCTTCGTATAAAGAATTTAAGTATGTGGTCCTAGTATGTTTATACGTTTTAGTTATTTTAACCTTAAGATTTAGTATTATTAATTTATCTATGGGATTTATGAGGGTTTTGTTTTTTTTAATGTTTTAATGTTTTAACCTTACGAACACCCTTTTTACTGATTAAATTGACACTCATTTGCTAGAAAGCTGTAAAAACACATGTTACAAAATGAAATGCTTACTCAAATCAGGGCTGCAAATCAATTGGACCTTGATCCAATTATCCTGAATTTGGATATTTGTCAGGGATGATCATTTCTAAGCCATAGGGTCTGGCTTGGGCCCAATACCATGATCTGGCCTAGATGAGATTTGAACCCTAGACAATTGGGGCTAAAATCAACAAATTAACCATTCCACCAGTGCATTAAGACGTGTTATATCTCAAAAAATATTACATATATAAATGAGACTTATGGTCAAACCATTTGACCTGGCGATCCATTTGACTCACGACTTGGCATGCATTCTGGTTGTGTCCAGTTTGAGTCTTAAAACACTTCTTTTTATCCTATTAGTGTCTGTTTGGCATCAATGCTGTTGCTCTAGAAAACGGGAATACATTAGCACTACATCGGAAAAAACAGTGTTCCAGGAAATGTCTGTTTGTTTGGAATCATTTTTCCATAAAAGATGGTTCTCCAACCCACACCTTAGAAGTCGGGAAGGTGTGGCTTGGTGCAATGCTGAATTTGGCGTTTCTTGGAGCTGTAGTTTGTTGCTGCCAACAGGGACATGAGGTGGCAGTGACAGGAACATGACATGGCATTGGATAATAGGTACCAGTGCTTAAAATGTTTCCTGGAACATTGGTATCAAATAGAAAACGTTGCTGTTGCTACAGGAAACGTTCTACCTGGCAGCAAAGTTTCCAAACAAAATAAAAAAATACCATTTTCTCAGAAAATGGTGCTTCCAATCCACACATCAACATCGATGCTAAACATATACTTCAATGTATTTAAAATCATGGTCTGTAACCAAGCCTGGCCTGGACTAGTCTCATAAGCCTGGACATGTATATTTCAAGTATGGGGTTCAGCCTGAGCCTGGACCAGAGCCCTTAGCACGGGTGCTAAGCACGGCCCATGATCACCCCTAGAACTATCCTCAAAGGCGATAATGAATTAATGATAAGCAAATCAAATTCGAATCAGTCTTGTACGATTATTAAAATGAAAATGGTTTTGTATGATTCATTTTCTTAAATGGATCTAATTAGTATATAGGCCGATTTAATTTGTAATTTGTAGTAAGTAGTATAGATGATTGTACCTTTTTCTAAATGCTCAATATTCTTGGCAAGAGGATAAATTGGGATTTTCAAAAATGCAAAAGCCCAAAACAGTAATATTGAATCTGTTGGATTTGAGAAGAACCATCAATTGTTTCCTTAAGGCTCTGTTTGGTTGGAGTTTTTATATATATTTGTACTGTACGTATTTGGATTTGAGCCTTAAAGTTTCTTTAATATTGAGCTGCAGCAATAAGCGATGTAAATGCATGGTTTTGAAAACCAGACTGAAAATGGAACCCTTTTGGCCACTGGTTCTTGGGTCAAATGGTTTGAATGTCTTGTCCAACCTTGGGTCAGATGGTTTTGGGGTCTAAAACCAGACCTGAATCTATGATCAGTTCCTGGGTCAATCGTCCCGACCATCTGGTCTGGTTTGGTTTTTAAAACCATGTGCAAATGTGCAATACTTGTATCTTTCTCCTAGCCTCAGCTATCTTCTTGCAAGTAAACAAGGGACTAGAAATGATTAGAGAAGTCTCTCTTTGAATATTATAGCAAGAGAAATAAACTATTGGAGAAACAACAATCTTTATCCTCCGCCATCATATCCTTGGGGCTGAATGAGATAACCCCTGTCCTGTCTTCTGTCTCGTCTCTCCAAGTTCCACTGAGGTCCTAACCATCTTTTGATGTCCCTCTGTGGGGATACTTTCTTCTTCAAAGGACCTCTAGAGATGTTCATTGCTGAGGAACCTCCCAACCAACGCTACGAGCGTTGCCATGTTGAATACAATATGCTAATCATGTTTATGCTCCCCACAGGAGCATGGGATGGCAAGGCCTGCCCTCATTAGCTCCCCGAACAAGCATTTGAGAGGAGTCCTTCAACTGCATGAACTCCTCAAAGTACTTTTGGAGTCTATAGCAGTCCATGATGTTGTGAGAGACTACTTGCAAGAATTCACAAAAATATGTACTCCACTTCTCATTCATTGGTGGCTGTTGAATCTTGCTATCCACAAGCAATGTCTCCATGATGGCCATCACCTCTTGTTTACTGTAGGTGAATAGGGCTGGTTGTGGCATGTTAGACCTTCCTCTTCCTCTTCTTCCTCCATATGTTGGGGACCTTTTGCAGGAATTCACTCCTTCCGCAACATAAGCTTCTCCATACCACGACCCCTAACCATAGTCCTCCTTGTGTCTCTTCAATGTACATGATATCCTTGTTATGCATTGCCACAAGTTGGTAAAGTCTTGCTGGTTTAGGATCTCTAAATTGGCACAATAGTGAGGATTAATGTTCCTGATGCACTCCTCCACAAGACCAGGCTTCCTCACCTGATCAACATGAAGCTTGTGGGTGGCTGCACAAAATCTCTCCAAATAAACCAGCAACTCCTCACTAGCATATTGCTTTACCCCTTTAAGATCAGCCATAGTGAGCTAGGTCTCCATAGCAAACCACTTTGATAAAAACTTCTCTACCAGATCCTCCCAAGACTTAATGCTTCTTGGTGTCAAGTTGACAAACCAAGTATAAGCTACGCCAATGAGTGTTTTAGAAAACTTCCCGACCTTAAGGTTGCCATCTATTGAATGTTGATCCAGGGCATTTACAAACTTGTTAACCTTGAGGGTAGGGTTTTTGTGCAATGTGTTGACCATAAGGTCTCTAATAAAGGGACTGGTAAGCTTTATTGCTAGAATTGCATCCAACTATTGATTGAAGACATTCTAGCAGATCTTCTTTGAACATAGCAATCTCTCCAATTGCCTATTGATGGAGATCCTAGGTCCTATGCTACATGGACTCAGGGGTGATGGTGGCCATGGAGGCGTTCTTGGTGATACACCAAGTGATAGTGAATTTTGTTCATAGTGCTCTACTAATTGAGATGGCTCGACTGTGGGATCTTTATTCCGATGATGATGAATCAACACCTAGACTATAGATCTGGGCCCTGACACTGCTTCTATTGATGGGTGTGCCGATGAAATTGGTGTTGCAAGTCTCTCTTTGAGCTAACTAAAGAGCTAGTCCTGCTTCTCTTCCATCTTGGAGGATTGCTAATGCTGCAGATCCTCCATTTTATTTAGGTGCTCCTCTAGAATATAAGCCTTACCAACTTGGATGTCTAGGTGATCATGGATAGTGATGAGGGCAGATTTGGCCCGGATCGCACTACATCAGATAGGATCATCGTCAGAAAAGTTATCTTGTTGAGCTTGTGCTGGTGAATCCGAAGCTGGATCTTCTAGCATGGGCTATTGAGCGAGTGGTTCATCATGAATGATGGTGATGTTCTTTCTTGGCGACATCTTGTAGTGCACTTGCAAAACTGAAACTAGGGATTCTAGCATAAGATCAATACTATAATTACGGTTTTAGTTCTAATAACATAAGTAGGATGCAGAAAGGGAAGAATAACAAGAAAGCTTAGAAAGGTACTTTGGAGATGAAACTAAGATCAAGATTAGAAGAATATTTTGATCTTTGATATGTCTCTCTAGATATGGATGTGTGTGTGTTATCTTTCTTTTGTCAAGGACCCCCTATTTATAAACAAGAAGGGGAGTCAATTTTGTGTGTGCATATATCAAGAATTCCAGAATTTTCGCTCATTTATAACAAATGCAGATCTTAAGGTCGTTAAGATAATGACACATGTCGGGTTGTGATTCACAGAGTAGACACATTCTATTCCATGCTCATAGATTTATACCATATGTCACATCTAAGGGGACACACTTTGTCATCTATAACTATCATCATAGTTTATTGTTTCCCAAGTTGTCTTTTACGAATATAGTCTGTGGGTACACTTTTTAGTGAATCCGTATTTTGTCTGTTTCTTAAGTTTAGGTCATCAATCCGCGATGATACTTAAGAAAATCCGCTTACATTCATAACCCACTATCAATTAGACATAAATTTCAACCACTTCTACCATTGAACAATCCCTTTTGGTAATTTAAATTTGACTAGTTGCCATTCTTTCCAAATTTCCCAGGTTTAGTATGTCTAGAATGCCAACTTTTAATGGCGATAACTTTTGCCTAGAAGTTCAAATTAGGATTTTTACCTACTATTTTGAAGATCTCACCAAGATTTATAGTTTGGAATCAAATTCTAGCCAAAGATGTTGCCGAAAGACTAGTTTCTAGTGGCCATAACTTTCCACCGCTTCTATCATCAAACAATCGCTTTTTGGCAATCTAAATTCGACTAATTGTCATTATTTCCAAATTTCTGTCATTATTTCCAAATTTCCCAGGTTCAGTATATCTAGAATGCCAACTTTTAATGGCCATAACTTTCCACCTAGAAGTTCAAATGAGGATTTTTACCTACTATTTTGAAGAGCTTACCAAGAACTATAGTTTGGAATCAAATTCTAGCCAAAGATGTTTCCAAAA
Organism: Nelumbo lutea; assembly: GCF_056320005.1. Classification (NCBI taxonomy): domain Eukaryota; kingdom Viridiplantae; phylum Streptophyta; class Magnoliopsida; order Proteales; family Nelumbonaceae; genus Nelumbo; species Nelumbo lutea. The sequence continues at coordinate 34,353,344 of NC_142690.1, read as the reverse complement.
GGCTAGTTTCTAGTGGCCTAAAATTGGTTGATGCCCACTCTATTACAACCTAAAATTTAACATAATTCCCAATCAATGGCATGGGGTTCCAATCTGAATTATTTTCTTTATTGAAAAGTAACTAAAAAATGGACATATAGCTTAAAAACCCTATTTCTTGGTTTAATACTAATCCTAAAATGTGAGAAAGCAAAACTCGATGATTTAAAGAAGAAAAATACTTACCTAGATTGATTGTAGTAGAGAAGTCAATTTGAACCAGCCCCTCTTTAAGCTTTCAAAACCTGACTTCCTCCTTTATTTGAAAAGAAAAGAGAAAGACTACTCATGTTTAGAAATGAAAAAAGAAGGGAAGACTCCTTTTATGATCAAGACTAGAACTTTAGGTTTGTCTTTTGTGTTTTCTTTCTTTTTTTATTTTTTTGAATATTACATCCTTTCACCCTTAAAAGAAGTTTAGTTCTCTAAACTTTACATACCTGAGTTCTGAAAAGTTGGGAATACTTCTCTTCATATCATCCTCAATTTCTCAAGTGTTCTCTCTCTCAATGTAATTATTCTATTGCACCTTAACATAATGAATAGTGCAACGCCTCAACACTTTATAATTTTTGTCTACAATTTGCACCGCTTGCTCCTCATGAGTTAGATCCTCTCTAATCTATAAAGAGGAGCGATCTATTACATGGTAAGGTTCTAACCATGATTTTCAAAACCGGACCGGACCAAACGGTCGGACCGGAAAAACTAGGAATTGGTTAGGTGACTAGTTCCGTTTTTCCCCAAAATCGAATTTTCTCCAAAAATCATTGATTTTGGTCAGCAAACCGCTAACCCGGGCGGTTAACCGTTCGAACGGTTTTGACAATTTTTGATTTTTTGATTTTTTTTTAATTTTTAATTTTTTGTTAAAATGGGCCAACCGTTCGATCCAGGAACCGGACCCCTTACTGGTTCATTCTCCGAATCAGTTTTAAAAACCTTGGTTTTAGCATATATTTTCTCAACATTGAAACGTGAAACATGTTATGTACTCTCTTCAATGATAGAGGAAAGCAAGTTATATGGCATTTCGCCAATGCTCTCTAAAATCTCAAATGGACCCACAATGTCTAGTGCTCAACTTACCTTGAATCAAAAAAATCAACACACCTTTAGTAGGAGATACTTTCAAAAACACATGATCACCCACTTGAAATTCTAAATCTTGTCTTTTATTATCTACATAACTCTTTTGTTTGCTTTGTGTTGCACGAAGCTGCTCTTTAATTAGATGAATCTTATCCACTGTTTGTTGCAAAACTTCAAAACCCAACGATTTTTTTTTTCACCCACATCATCCCAATAAATAGATGATCTACATTTTCTCCTGCATAAAGTCTTATATGGACCCATCTGGATACTAGCATGACAACTATTATTAAAGGTAGATTTCACCAATGCTAGATTGTTCTCCCAAGAGCCTCTCATATTTATTACACAAGATCTCGGCATGTTCTCAATGGTCTTTTCTAAAAGTCCATCAATTTGAAGATGAAAAGTTGTGTTGAAATTCAATGTGGTTCCAAGGGCCTTGTGCAAGCTTCCCTAGAATTGTGACTCAAATCGATTCTCAGTTTGATACTATAGTTACTAGGATACCATGCAACCTTACAATCTCATTAATATATAGTTTTTCCAACCATTCCAATGAAACCAACTTTAATTGCTAGAAATGAGCTGATTTAGTCAATCAATCCACAATCACCCAAACAACATATTTACTAGTCTATCATCTAGGTAATCCTTTTACAAAGTCCATGTCATGTGCCCCCCCTTCCATTTTGGGATTGTGAGAGGTTGCAACCATCTTGCTAGACTTTGGTGCTCATCATTTACATGTTAACATATAAAGCACTATGCTACATATTAGGCAATCTCCCTTTTCATGGTTTTCTACAAAAAATTCTCTCATAGACCCCTATATATTTTAGTACTTCCTGGATGCACTGTGTATTCTATATTGTGGGCTTTTTATAGAACCTATCTTATAATCTCTAGATCATTTGGAATACACAACTGGTTGCCAAACCTTAATGTTCCATCCTAATTGATGCAAAACTTTGTCTCTTTATCTACTACTGCTTGACCCTTGGTCTTATTCAATTGGGGATCATTACCTTAAGCATCCCTAATTCTTTTCCTCATTGCAGGCCGAACCCTTAAATTTGGAAATTGTACTATTGATTTATGCATCCATACTACCTAAATTCTAAGCCTTCCCATATCTTCCAAGATATGCCTCTGAATGATGATTAAAGCAGCCAAGTTTCTTGTAGATTTCCTACTCAAAATATTGTCTACCACCTTGGCCTTCCTTGAATGGTAATTGATAATAAAATCATAATCTCTTAGCAACTCCAACCACCTCTGTTTCATATTTAATTCCTTTAGAGTGAAAAGGTATTTAAGACTTTTAAAAGGGTATCCCAATGCACAAGGCTCTGACCAATGTGGGGCCTAGGGAGGGATAGATGTACATAACTTTAACCCTGCACATACAAAGAGGTTGTTTGCAAGATTTGATCCCTAGTCACCCAAGTTTTAATGGAACAAGAACCTTGTATTTAAGACTTTTATGATTAGTAAATATTTCACATCGCTCCCATACAAGTAATGTCTCCATATCTTTAGGGAAAATGCTATAGTTGCTAACTCTAGGTCATGTATGGGGGTAATTTCGTTCATAGGGTTTTAATTTCCTTGAAGCATAAGCCACCATTTTACCATGTTGCGTGATAACACACCCTAAACCTCGCTTAGAGGCATCACTATAGATGGTAAAACCTCCACTACCATAAGGAATAGGGAGGATTGAAGCCGATGCTAATCGATTCTTTAAAACCCTACTCAAATTCATTTGACCATTCAAACCTAACACCTTTTTCAGTTAATCGAATCGAAGGCATGGCTATATAAGAAAATCCCTCAACAAAATAGCTATAGTACCTTGCCAAACTCAAGAAACTATGAATTTTGGTAAAATTAGTTGGCCTATTTCAATCCACCACCTCTTCTACTTTATTTGGATCCATTGATAGTCCATCCTTGGATATTACATGACCTAAGAATGCTACACTATCAAGCTAAAATTCATACTTTTTTAGCTTTGCATAGAGTTTTTCCCTCTCAAACCCTAGTCTAGGAAGGGCTTGAAGACTCTATTCATTAGATCTATTAAAGCTATTGGTGCATTATTTAAACCAAAAGGCATCACAAGAATCCCGTACTGTCTACATGTCATTCTAAAGGTGGCTTTGGCATCATCTTTCACCTTAATCTTTATCTAGTGGTAATTGGAACAGAGGTTAATCTTGGAGGAAATTTGGCCACCTTGTAATTGATTGAAAAGGTCATTGATCCTAGGTAGAGCATATTTATTCTATATTTTTGCCTTATTTATTTTCCAATAGTCAATCCAAAGGCGTGTACTTCCATCATTTTCTTTACAAATAATACTAGAGCACCCCAAAGAGACACATTAGGTCTAACAACTACTATAGCTGTTCCTTTAGCTCCTTTAACTTTGTTGGAGCCATGCCATATGGGGCATTGGAGATTGGTCTTAAGCTTGTCATTAACTCAATAGATAATTCAATCTCCCTATATAGAGGTAACCCATGCAAGTCCTCTAGAAAAATATTTGGAAATTCTTTCAAAATTGGAATATTCTCAATGTTTTGTTCTCTCGCTAGTGTCCCTCATTATGGCCTAATAAGCCTTACAACCTCTTCTCAATAACTATTTAGTTTGTAGGGTAGAGATGGCTCGAGAAGGAACGTTTTCCCTATAACCTATGAAGGAAAATTTTGGTTTACCAGGAACTCAAGATAATTTTCTTTTTGAAACTAACTAGAGAGATGAAAAGTCACTTACCTGGAACGCTAAATCCTAAGTACCCAATATATACCAAGTCAAAGTGTGTCTTGAAAGCCTATAAAGAATTAATACATAAAAATAAATGATTATTACAACAAATTCAGAATTATTGATCTTATGTGCACAATGCATATGCTTCTAGATCATTGCACAAATCCCACTAAATATAAGATGGTTTATCACTTTAGGCTTCTGAGTTTCTCTAATTTCTAGTTTTAGCTATCATGCCCCCAAGGTCAACTTCCAACATTTATAATTCTCCAATAAGAAGTTTATGAATTTATCCTTCAAATTCAGATCCTCCATGAGTAACTAAATCAAATTTGACCTAATAATATTGCAAACTACTTTTTTTTGGTCACCCAAACATTGACTATCAACCAACTTATTTCCAGAATACCCAGATTTTCCATGATCAAGTACTTGACTTCTCAATGCCATAACTTTTAGTTTGGTTATTTGTTTTGAGAGTGTAACATACTGCCATGAAGATCTTGTAACAAACTATCAATTATACACAAATTTCAACCACTTCTATCACTAGAGGGACTCTTTCCCGTGATCTAAAGTTGGCTAATTGCCACCCTTTCCAAATTTCCTAGGTTTAATGTCTAGAATACCAAATTCCAATGACCATAAATTTCCACCTAGAAGTCCAAATGAGAAGTTATACTTACCATTTCAAAAAGCTTACCAAGAACTATAGTTTGGAATCAAATCCAACTAAATATGTTATCAAGTGGCCAATTTCTAGTGACCTAAATTTGGCTAACTGCTACTCTGTTACAACTAAAATTTAACATAATTCTCAATCTACAATTCTAAATGTTACAAGATTGAATTCACTAGGCTCCTAAAGGCATGGGGTTCTAGTCAAAATAATTTTCCTTGCTGAAAAGTGGATGTTCAGCAAAAAACCCTAATTCTTCGTCTAAAACTAACCCTAAAATGCAAAAGAAAGAAATATCCAATGATTTAAAGAAGAAATAACTTACCAATATTCTTTATAGCAGAGATCTTAATTTGAATCAACCTTCTTTAAGCCTCCAAGACCTAACTTCCTCTTTGTTTGAAAATAAAAAAGAAAGACTTCTCACAGTTGGAAAAGTAAAAAAGAAAGAGAGAAGACTCTTCTTACGACCAAGACTACAATTTAAGGTTTGTCCTTTTTGTTTTCTTGTTCCTTTTTGCTAAATAGTTCCTCCAAGATAGAAAATTATAAGGTAGCCCCCAAACCTTAACACAAGTAATTAAACCCATTAAGGGGGAGGGGAGTCTCTCTCTCTCTCTCTCTCTCTCTCTCTCTCTCTACCCTTTTGAACCACTAACCTTGCAACCACTGCCGTCATGCTCCGGATTTTTAGAGTTAGGCCATCCTCATCATATTTGCAGGCTTAGAAGGCTAAAAGGAGGTTCTTTTCTCTTTTCTTTTAGGAATTTCCACCAAAAACCATACACTCTCTAGTGATTAATAGATGAAAATAATTAGAGATTTGATTAGTCCATTGTATGCAATTCATCAAGGTTCGATTATCACATAGAAGACCTACACTGAGTTCTTGAATTCAGTTGTGCCATCTTCAGCTTAGAAATCGAGTTTGGGTGATTTCTTGAGTCTGTTACACATCTTGGAAGCTGTGTTTGTGGTATCCATGTTAGGTAACGTTCTTCCCATTTTAAGATCAAATTAGTTTATTATCCTTGATCAATCTAAGAGAAAATTGTTTTCTTCTAGTGAGTTCGACTCTATTTTGATTAGGCTGAAAGAAATTTTTGAAATTCTATGCTTTCCATCATCAAGGTTTGACCTTTTTGGGTCCGTTACATTCCAATCAATGGTGGTATTAGAGCAATTGGTTCTGATCTAGGATTAATCTAATTTGATTGTTGGACCAAATCACCTAGAATTGTTTTAACCAATTTATCTAGTCTTGTTGTTTCTATGAGAATTTGATTCTCATTTAATTATGGGCATATGATATGAAATAAATTTATTTCTTTTTCTGTGATTCAGAATTATTTATGTGTTTGAATGAATGGTTGATTGGCTGGATTGTGGTGGTGTTTTAGATTTAATGTATTATTCAATGTTGAAAGCACATGGGTGATCATACATGATGTTCAAATTTCCCATGTTGCAATTTTATTTCCTTTCCTTTTGAAAGAATTTGTTTTAGTTTTTTTAGATGTAAGCATTACAAATTAAGTTTTTTCTTTTGTTTTTCATTCTCAACTGATGGAGAATTTGACATGGATATGGAAATCAAGATTGATGCATGGTGGATACTAAGTTCGACGCAATAAGAAGGTTTTTTCTACTAGTTTTGATCACCACACTCCCAGCCGTAGTTTAACATAAGTTGATTATGTTGTTTTCTTATTTTCTTGCTGATTAATTGTGTAAGGGATCAACCTGAGTAGCAACGCAGATCGGTGACATGTGACAAAAGAAATAAACATAGAGCATTAAGTAAACATAGAGTATTCTTGAATATAAGTGTTGAATATTTCAACACAATTAATGAATATTGTGTTGACTAGACCAACCAAGACTGATAGAGTTTTTCTACTAGTTTTGACTAGACCAACCAAGACTGGGTCAATTCAATTCATTAAGTATAAGTGTTGAATATTTCAACACAATTAATGAATATTCTAGAAATTAGAAGAGTATTCTTGAATAAGAAATAAACATAGAGCATTCTAGAAATAATTCAAGAAAATAAAACATGTGACAAAAGGGCAAAACATGAAATAACAATTAAAAGATAATTCTAGAAGGGTAATTAGCCACATGTTTTAAATGTGTAAATAGAACATTCTAGATACAAGGGTAAATAAGAAAAACATAGACTTTAGAACCTTTAGAAATAGACACCTAAAATCTACAAATAGAGGTCTTGAGACCATTCTTGCTCATTATAGCTCATTCTCTTTCTCTCATTCAGCTTCTCCCCCATTTCAGCCATTCTCCACTTTCCTTTATCCTCTATTCTCTCTCTCTCATTGGAATTCTAGCACCGGTGAACCACAATGGCTTGAGAGGGAGAGAGTGTGTGAGAGAGAGAAAGGGAGGAAAGCTTCGGCGAATAGGGGTTCGTTCTCGCTCTCCTGCTTTCTAATGCTTTGTTGAAGAAGATGAATAGTAAAAGTGTTTGAATTAGGTTTAGTGAGAAAGGTTGGTTAAATTTATATGGGGGCTAATGGCATTTTTGTAATTTTGGGGTTTTTGAGGTGTATTTTTGTAATTTAAAAAAAATGGGGTATTTTTGTTCAATCAGGTCTAAGGGGGGGCCGAATCGGGGTTCCTGATGGATGGATGGGTGGGATTTTAGGTCGAAAAATGGAGGGCTGGAATGAATTTTGGGCATTTACGATAATTTGGTGTTTGTAGGTTAACAAGATTGACTAATATGGAATCTTTTCAAATAAAGTAGGGAAACAAGATGATTTTTAGTTGAAATTTTGTGGGGAAGGATGTTTAGTCATTCTAGATTAATTGGTAGCGTTGGATTAGCCCAACTGGGTCTGGATCGGATAGATCTAGAAAGGGATTGATTTGGGAAATGAGGATGGTTTTTGTTGAAACTTTGCAGGGTGAGGTTTTTGGGCATTTTGGGTCAATTGGTAGGGCTAGATTGGCCCAATTGGGCCCGGATTAGGTAGGTTTGTGAGGGGAGTGATTCAGTCAATTCAAGGCTTTAAAATGAAATCTTGGTGTGATGGAGGGATAAACAAGGGTATTTTGGGCTGAAATTTTATAGGGTGGGGTTTTTGACCATTTTGGGTCTATTTGTAAGGTTAGATTAGCCTAACTAGGCCCAGATCAAGAAGATTGGAAGTGGTTTGTTCAATCAATCCATAGTCTTGAAACAAAACCTTTGTGTAATAGAGGGGTAAACAAAGGTAGTTTAGGGTGAAATTTCATACATTGGGGTTTTAGGATGTCCAAGATATGATGGTGATGTCTGTTTGGTTCTAGAGGGTTATGATCATAGAAATTTAGGTCAACAAGGAGGTTCAAAATGGAATCTTAGTTTGGTGGGAGGGTAAATGAAGAAATTTTAGTAGTGTTTAAAGGTGTTGGGATCAATGAGATTTGGGTTGTGGGTGTTTCAAGCTAATGAGAGGACTCGAAAGGGAATCTTGGTTTGGTGGAGTGGGAATGGAGGAATCTTACATTGAAATTTCATGTGTTGGTATTTTAGGATGCCTTGGATCTAATGGTGGTGTTTGATCTAGTGGCCAAGGTGTAAATGAGGGTTAACCTATGTCATCGGATTAAGATCGGGTATATTTAATGGTGAAAGTGAGGGCTTTTGGACTAAAATTTGGGTTCTTTGGGTTTTTGGTGTTTTGGAGAGATGAAAATGTTCTGATTGGGTGTTTAAGTTAAATTAGGGGTTCAAGCGGTGGACCAAGCAAAAATCGGGTGATGATACCAATTGTCCATATTTTGCATGTTCTGCATTACTTAACAATAACATGTAAAAGCACTTTTATTTGTTGAACAATTTAGAACTTTATCTTTAACAAATAATTTTTTTCTCTTTAATATCATATTTTCTTTCATTATATTTTGAAACACATTGGTATCACTCATTGGTAATTAGAATTATTCTAAGTTTTTTCCCCTTGCACAAATTACTCCAGCACAATACCATGTTTTAAAACTTAAATTTTAGCCCATTACAAATTCATTTTCAAAAATATGCAAGTTCAACTTCACATCCATATAGTTTTAAATTTTAACACCATAACAAAGGGTTTAATATTCAAGCTTATTATTCCAAGCATAAATTAACTGTTTTTTTTTTAAGAAATAATTCTGCATCACAATTCATTCATTTTATGAAACTTTCAAAAATTTTTAATAAATGTTGCAGCTTTTACTTATTGATTATTCAAAAATATCTTGAAATATCAAATATATGTATATGTTACTAACACTTACAATTTATACATTATTACTGAAGTTCAGCTCGAGGGCGTTACCCCTGTTAAGGATGACAGTTATCATTTCAACCCATGATGAGAATATTTCTGTTAAACATATTTTATCTTCGGAAAGTACTCATTACTGGCCTCCACAACTAGCAACTGGTTAAAGTTAAGAAGTGAGAAAGAAGAAGAAGAAGAAGAAGAAGAAGAAGAAGAAGATCCTAGATCGTTTGCTTCGTTGGTGTATTTTATATTTCTAATATAAGATCGGTGTTTAATCTCTCATCTCTTGCATTGATCTTTCGATTTCTTCCTTAGATTTGCAATTTTTATGTTGTTACAACTTAAAAAGAATCACAGAAATGAGAAAATTCAAAATCAAAATGGAAAACTAAAAACCCTAACTAATTTTGGCCATTGGGAATAGCCAAACAAGATTATGAGATATGAAAGTTTTTATTTTTTATTTTTTTATTTTTATTTTTCTATTTTAAAATAAATAAAAAATTTAGAATTAATTTGAAAGCAACTCGAGAACTATTAACTAGGCCAAAAATTTTAATAGTTAAACCATCTTGGTCAGTGGTTCTCTGACCGTTTCAACATTTCTTTTTGTAAAATAGCGGTTTAGGGCTAAATGGAACCGTTGACCTGATTAGTTCTTGAGTCAAACGATTTAACCGTTTGGTCTAGTCCGTTTTTTAAAGTAATGAATAAAATACTTATTTTTTGAATTTAGTCCTATTTAATTGTAAGGCTTGAATTATAACTTGAATTACTACTTTTCACCTCCTTCAATTCCTATATTTAAATATTACATTTTTTTGATAAATAAATAAAAGAAAAAAAGATACAGAAAAAAGATAAAACATTACAAAAGGAAGAGTCTAGCCAAGTAGGTAGGCCCATCAATGATACTTGGAATTTCAATATTTGATATGATTATCACATATTTGGATGAGTTGTTTATATAATCAGATTTGAATTTTGCAATCTGCATTTGATTAATAATAAAAAATATAAAAAAATAAAAAATAAAAAATACATAAAGTTTATAAAAAATTTTTGATATATTAATACTATAATTGTTGTCATTTAGAATTTCCGCGTGCAAAGCATGTGCACACTTACTAGTAGTTTTAGATGTGAGAAAAAGTTAAGAAGCCTTTGGGCTCATACATTCTCACCCACTTATTGAGAGTTTCTTCTCACAGCTAAGCATCATAAGATTATACACTCTTGCAACTGAAATGTTTGAGCTTGTATTGTTTTATCTACCTATTTTAGAGGCTTTTGTATCATATTACTTTGTTTTATACTTACATTTTTGAGTGCAGGAGGTGTTTTGGGTTAAACAACATTCAAGGTTTGGTAGACACTCATAAGATCTACCAAATTAGGTTGGATAGACATCCATAAATTCTACTAGGTTAGGTTGGGTAGGCACTAACAATTTCTACCAAGGTATTACATGCACTCGAAAGTCCTATTGGTTGTAAATCTGGTTAGTGGAAATCCTTAGAGGGTGTCTGAGGTTAATGATGTATGCAAGAGTTTCTACCGAATCATTATAAAAATCTTGTGTGCCTCCTCCTTGTTTTTTTCTTGTTTTATCTTTCTTTATTTTTCAATTTTCTACAAATATTGTGCTACTAATTTCTTTGCTCATCTTGCAATTATTGCACATTACTTGGATCATTTTCTTTTGAATTGCAAGATACAAATTTCTTGGTGTAGTTATTGAGCTACTTTCTCTACTAATCCTACTAACGGCACTAACATCTTTGATGTGTAGTTTGAGAGCCTTATTGATTATTAACTTGTACCAACTATGAATTACTAACATTTAATTGCTTTTCATTTACATTTATATAGTTGTTTACATTTATTTCTTTATCTTTTATTCAGTTGTATCATTTATTTTCAACAGTTAAATTTGTCCTTGAGGTTCTAATAGCAGTTATCTAATTTCATGAACTCAATTTAATTATTTTCTTGTAGTTAGTTCTTTTCTCAACTACTAACTTATGGCTAGTCCTTAATCTCCAACTACAATATTGACACACACATCTTGTATAGCTTGCACTATACATTTCAGTTATTTACATTCCACCTGCCTTTACTTTTCTACAATTACATTGAATTTATTGTTCATTCTTTTCCTTAATGTAAAATTTCTTAAAGTACCCCTAAGTTTTAGGAAATTGACTAACTCTATCCCCACTATAGTACCCCTAAGTTTTCAAACAAGTACTAAGTCCTCCCTTGCCATTAATGTCTATTAATGATTCATCACAATCCATTCACATGTGAGACCACATGATGTATATAACTTTTTAGAACCCAATATTACCCTTTTGTGGTTGATTTTGTCCTCCTTTATTCTTTAAAATTTCAAAACAATTTGTTGGCCAATGATTCCGTGCTTGAACATTTTACTTTAACTAAGATCATTGACCAATGTTTTAGCCACTTTTACTTTTAGAATTTGAAACTGATTTTAAGCAGATAAGAAAAGATGAACTATCTCAATTGTCAATATGTATCTAAAAGAACAAGAAACTGATAGTAAATACTATCCAAAGGGAGAAAAAAAATTGCCAAATGTGTCCTTTTTTCACATATTTTTATTTCTTTTTGCTAAAAGGCTAGAGGGTATAGATGCAAAGGCCAAAGCTAGTGGAACTTGTCAATTAGTTGTTAAGAATTTGAAGGAGGAATTTGTAAGAGATTACATATTTCCTTGTTTGCGAGTTGGAGCAATTTATGAAAGAAAATAGTTGCTTTGAACTTCCATGGCTCAACTGGTTATTGCTAATGGAAGCTCTTTATGTCTGCTTCCACTCTCTATTTACTTAAGCAGTATCCTTCTTTTATTTCATGTTCCTGAAACCTATCATTTTTTTTTTCCATAATCTCTAACTTGTTGGAATCTTGTTGGTTGATTTTTTAGAAATGAATATTTGAATCGGTTGCTTTATGAGCATAGCATTTTTTTTTATCAGCACTCTTATTAAAAATCAGGTGGAAAATTTTGATATAAGAGTGAAAAGAAATGGGCACTGTGTTTATGGAGAATGGGGGCTACGTGGTCTGGCTTAGTTTTAAAACGAGGGAAAGCTGAGAAGAAAACTCGCCAAATGTGTTTTATTATAGTTGCATGATCGATCTTTTCTTGAGTGTTTTAAATTTTTTTGATAGGTTGAAAATGTTTTAATTCAAGAATCAGGGAATACATTGTTTGGGGTTTTCATAAGTGATAGAAAATAATGTATAGAGCCCAGAATAGTGTTGGTGAACTGCAGTTATGAAATCTTCTACTAACAGACTCAAGGAATCGGGAAAAAAATTTTGTTTTTTTTTTTGTTTGGGATTTTAGAGTTGCTTTTACGGATCATATCTTTGGTTTTTATAGATTATTCTATCCTTTGAATATTTAAGTCTTGCATTCTATAGTTACAGAATACATTGTTTTTTTTTATTTGTTTGGGATTTCAGAATTGCTTTTATGGACCATATCTTTGGTTTTTATGGATCGTTCTAACCTTTGTATATTTAGATCTTGTATTCTATAATTACAAAAGGGTTATTTAGAGCTAGAGAAGACCAATAAGGTGCTATTCAAATGTTTCATTTTGAAAATTTATAGAAGAATGATGGGTAAAATAGTCTTTTCCATCTTTTCATTAATAGACGTTAATGATAAGAGAGGATTAGTCAATTGCCAAAAAGCTTAGATGTGCTTTAAGACAATATGTAAACAATAGGGGTACAGTTAGTCAATTTCCTAGAATTTAGGGTACTTTAAGATGTTTTCCCTTTACTTAGGCTAAGTTTGGAAGGAGTACAAATACAAAATTGTACATCACAAATACATTCAAAATAATACAAAATACAAGATTTTGCACTCTACATATTGTTAGATAGTGTATGCCCTTAGCTCCAATCAACATGATGTACATTATGACATTTATTGTAAATGAATAAAGTACATATTTGATTCATGTTATTATGGTGTGTTTCTGTGTAATACTCTTAAACTGTACACATATGAGACTCGTGTTAGTTTAGAATCTTTACAGCCGTTGGATAGATCTAGGAAGACTTATCCTGCCAAGGCTGACACTAATGTACCGCCAAGTTGGTTGGGGTGGCTTGTCTCAGCTGCCAGGGAGAGGCTTGGGGTACATGCAGTGTGGGCTTTCTTGAAACCCTGAACATGACCAAAATTCTAGTATTGCCCTGGACCGTCGAGATAGATGGGCAGAACTAGAGTGTTACACCTGACCCCTAGACTCGATTATGATACTGCACTAGGTGTTGGATTGAGCTGTCTTTGATATGCCAATCAGTGAGATCCTTAGAGGGGGTCAAAACCTAGGTATCTTGGGACAGTCCTAGAATTCATCTGAGTAGGTGATCATAGTGACAGGATCTGCCCCTTTGCCGGACAAAGTGAATGATCGGGGATGCACTCTCTTTGATGGAAACCTAAACTACTGACAGTTGATTTCAACTGTTGAAATTTGTTTTTGTAATATATATATATATATATATATATATATATATTCTCTTGTTGGGCAGTGATTGATCATTATGGGCTGAGAGGTTAAGTGTAAGACCATTGAGCTTTGGGCCTTGTGAGTTATACCTGATGGGCTAATCTTGCATCTACCCACAGTCCTTGGGCCTTAATAAGATGGCTGGACCAAATGACCCAATGGACTCAGGGGTTCACTATATTCAGCTATGAATTCGGCCAGACCTTGTAACAAAGGCTAAACTGAACCCATGTGGTTGATGTGTAGATCAATGATAGGGTCCCATGCTATACAAAGAGAGCCAAGCTAGCTAGCATTAAAGTGGAAGTGAGTCTGAAATCTTAATGGGCCTAAAAGCCCATTTTGAACTAGGTTAATTAGATTAATTAGATAAGGGCAGATCTGGGATTTAGATCAGTTGATAAGATAAGGGATTATCCTTATCCACTTAAAGAGCCCAGATCCAAATAAAGATTTGGATTAGGAAATTCCTAATGGAATTAGGAAATTTTCTCTTTAAGGCTATAAATAAGAGAGCAAGGCGAACCTCTAAACACACATTCACTGAATACAGAGAGAAAACAACACAGTTAGACTGCTCTTGCCTTCTGCTCTTTTTCTTCCTGTTCTTGCCGCCCCACCTTGTTCAATCTCTAGTTCTTGGATTCAATCAAGATATGATCTTGATATTGTTTCTTGTGAGAAGAAACAATTTTGAAGCTGTGCTCACTATCCTATTCGATTCTTGCTGAAGAATCACTAGTTCTTGGTGAAGAACTACTTGCTGATCCTGCCTCACACTAAGTTGTGTCATCTTCAGTGGAGGGAGGATTTGGTACTCTCTTTGAGCGTGAACACCTACGTTGGGAGGAGCATTCTTGTGTGGATTCTATATCAGGTATGTCTCTCTTTTAATTTGGTTTCAGGTTTAGTCTGGTTTGGTTACAAGAACGAACCTTGAAAATGCAGTTTTCTAAATTGGGAATAGGATTCCCAAATGGGAGTAAAGAAATTTTTGAAATTTCGCCCAACCTTCTTGCAGGGTTCAGCCATCCATATGATGGATCTCCCATCCCTTCAGTGTTATCAGAGCCAGGTTCAAGAGTTGAACCAAAATAGAACTGATCTGGACCCGCACAAATGGGCAGAAGGTGTTCTACCCGATTTGCGCAGTTAGCGCTTTTTCTAGGAGTTGGTTCTCAGATTATGGGCAGATGATCTAGAAATTAATCTTTATTGTTCTCTGAAAATTTATAGAATTGTTCTGTGAAATTTTCTTGAAATTTTGGGCTGCACATGTGATGGAGGTCGAATCTTTATGGTGCCAAGATTGGCACACCCTGCGATTTCTATTCTATTCAACTCTGGTTTGTAAATATTTATTTTTTTATTTCTAGAAAAAAATTAGATTTTTTATTTTATTTCCATTTGGAGATCGCTGGAGCGTGCTACAAAGGAGAAGAAATTTTCGCAAAAACAAGTTCTGCGATCTACGATTTTGCAATCTACGATTAACTGTTCTTTGCGGGTTTGTAGGATATCCAAGAAAATCATAGTGCAACCCTCTGATTTTAGTTTCTTGATAATTTGATTATCTTGAATTAATTTATTTTTAGATCATTATTCTTGAATTAAATCTTGAAATGGACACCAAAACTTGGGCCGATTTACACCAAATTTGGTCCAAACTGGTTGGACCGAATTGTTGGTTCGATAGGGTTGGTTTTTCTAATCCTAATTCGATTCAGGCCAGAGAGTTGATGGCCCACTTCAATCTTTAATTTGGCCCACCTCTGTAAAAACCTAATTTTAATATCATAAAACTGAATCAACCATAATTTAGCTATTTGGGCCAAACTGCTTTTTGCAGTACAACCCATGTACCTAGATAATGTTATATGATAACATTATGGGCTCTGTTGGGCTGATACTGATTTAATCTAATTAATTAAGGATTTTATAGATACTTTAAATTGATTGGATCAATTTGTTTCATGCATGTGATATATGGATGTGTGATGTGCTGCGTACATGGGCCATAAGTACTTGACCCATGATTATTTCAATAGTGGCTCTTTTGCATGCCATGGATGAATGCACATCATTGCCATGGTGTCCATAAGATCATTGGATGATCTCCCTGCTTGGTGGGCCCCACATCAGCTTCCTCCCTAAGAGGATCCATGCAAAACCCTAGCCGTTTGAGACCCAATTAAATCTGGCTTTGAGAAAGTCAATAGGAGCCACTTTGGTTTGACCTAAATAAAAGTAGGGCATAATATTTCGTTCCCTCCATTGAAATATGAGTGCATGTGATAGGGAGATTCATATGATGAACTCTCTAAAGGCCTTCCATCATTAACATGAAGTTGGGTCTTTTAGTAATGAGGAAATGTGTCATAAAATTGGGCTATTCATTTGCTGCTGGATCTATTGGATTGTTTCATAAGATGATAGAGGCATCATAGACTGATGTGGGAGGGTCCTATCCTAAAGTGGAAGACTCTCTCACGGTACATTGGCGTGCATGAATATGATGGGTAAGCACTCACTAGACAGAAATGTTTAACTTAAAATGGTAATGAAAATTGTCTGACAGAGGTCCAAGGGAAAGCTCATGAGATGAGTGGATGTGATACTTCATAGAAGGTGGTGGGGTTATGCAGCTGAAACAATTGGCTCCATGCACCCTATGTGGTTTCTTATATTTCCAGAGACATAGTTCACAATATCCGTCACTGAGATAGGAGGGAAACAATTCGCCAAACTGTTGGACAATAATAAGCTTAAGGGCCCAAATTATGCTGACTGGTATCGTAACCTTATGCTGGTCCTGGCGTTAGAGAAATTGGACAAGGTTGCTAAGAACTCTATTTCGGATCGTCCGAGTGATAGGGCTTCTGAGGGGAATATCAAAAATGGGAGGAGAAAAACTATCTTGCCCGGTGCTATATCATAGCCTCCTAGACAATCAGATACAACGACAATTTGATTAGATCGAGCTGTCCAAAGATATCTTGGATAGTCTAAGGACAACGTATGAGGAGCAGAATCGTTATACTCATCAGAAGGTCCTAAAATAGTTTATGACCACACAAATGTCCAAGAACTAGCTAGTTCATGACCATTATCTTAAGATGATGGGGTACATTAATGAACTGGAGGCTCTTGGATCTGGACTAGATCATGTCACCAAAGTTGATGCCATCCTGAACTCTTTGCCACATTCCTTCAATCAGTTCATAAAAAATTACAATATGAACAAGGTAAATGTTAGCATCTAGGAATTCAACAATATGTTATAGAGGGCCGAGGAACTGGTAAAGAAGGATGAGCCCATTGCCATGCTTGTTGAAGGTGGCAAATCGGGCAAGAAGAAGAGGAAGGCAAAGAAGAAACCTCAGAAGAAAACTAGCAAGCCTAAACGATAGATGAAGGACAAGGCATCAGATGCGTGTCACTTCTGCAAATAGGTCGGCCACTAGAAGAGGAACCATCCTTAGTACCTAGAGACAAAGAAATAAGGTAATTTCGAATCCTTTGTCATAGAAACCAATATGTTGGTGACTTCTGCTTCTTGGTGTATTGACTCTGAGACTTTTACTCATGCATGTAAAACATTGCAGGGGTTCAGGACAAGCAAAAGATTGAGTGATGATGAAGTAATTCTTTACTTGGGGACTTTTGGAAGCGTTGTAGCTACAACCATTGGAACTGTAGAATTGTATTTCAGAGAAGGAACAATTACATTAAAAAATTGTCTTTATATACCCAGTTTGAGAAGAAATTTGATTTTTGTTTCAAAACTGTGTGTGGATTGATATTCTGTTCTCTTTAATAATATGTTTACTTTCAAAAGAAATAACAAATTCCTCGCATACGGAGAACTTGAGAATTGTCTCTATGTTCTCCATTCTTCTCTGGAGACAAATATAACTGAAACTAGGTCGAATAATAACCCCAAGAAAATAAGTCGTGATACAATTAATCCCACGTGCCTGTGGCATTACCGACTTAGCCACATTAGCATAGATCATATCACAAAGTTGGTAAATGATGATCCTTTGAATTTTCTAACTATAAAAGATCTTTCAACTTGTGAACCTTTCCTTCAGGGTAAGATGATGAAACGGCCATTTAACGGTAAGCCTAAAAGATCAACAAGCACCATTGACCTTATACATACTGATGTATGTGGTCATCTGAATGTTAGGACACATAACCAGCACGTTTATTTTATAACATTCACTGATGATCACTCTCGGTATGGTTATGTGTACCTAATGAGACACAAGTATGAATCATTTGAAAAGTTCAAAGAGTTCTGGCAAGAGGTTGAGAAACAGTTGGGGAGACGCATTAAGGCCCTTTGATCAGATCGATGAGGCAAATATCTCTCTAACGAATTCAGGGACTACTTAAAGGAAAATGAGATAGTATCACAATAAGCTCCTTCTGCTAACCACAATTAAACGGTGTGTTAGAAAGGAGAAATCAGACTTTATTGGATATGGTCTGGTCACTTCTCGACACTCAGAATTACCCACATCCTTTTGGGGTTACGCATTTGAGACTGTAATATATGTGCTGAATTCCAACCAAATCCGTTCTGAAGACTCCCTATGAGCTTTGGACCAGTAAGAAACCAAGTGAGAGATACTTGAAGATTTGGGGTTGTCCGACACATGTTAAAAGAACAAGTGCTGACAAATTGGAATATAAAACTAGCCGTTGCCTATTTGTAGGTTACCCAAAAAGCTCTATAGGGTATTTATTCTATGACATATGAGAACAGGAGGTGTTCTGTAGTCGAAATGCCCATTTCTTGGAGGAAGATTACATCCTAAACAATGATCATCAAGAATTTGTTTTTGATGATGAGAGCTTAGGAGTAGTGGAAAATGTCCCACAAGCTCCAGTTAATAACCAACCTAGGAGATCTACCCGAGAATCCAGACATCCAGTTTGTTATGGCTATGACCAAGAAAGTTACTTAGTGGAAGCCATGACCATTGAGGAGGATCCCGTAACTTATATGGAAGCTATGTTGGACATAGATTCCTTGAAGTGGGTAAATGCCATGAGATCTGAGATGGACTCAATGGAGAAGGGCCCCGATGGTAAGGTTGAGACCTACAAGACTTGTCTTGTGGCGAAAGAGTACACTCAGAAAGAGGGAATCGATTATGAGGAAACCTTTTCACTCGTGGCCATGCTTAAATCCATTAGGATCCTGCTAGCTGTAGCAATATACTATGACTACGAGATTTGGCAAATGGATGTCAAAACTGCATTCCTGAATGGAGATCTTACTGAAGATATCTATATGCACCAACTGCAAAGTTTCATAGCTGCAGGTCAGGAACACATGGTATGTAAACTTAATCGAGCCATATATGGACTTAAGCAAGTTTCTAGGAGCTAGAACATCCGGTTTGACTCTACTGTCAAACGGTTTAACTTTGAGCAGAATCCGGATGAGCCATGTGTTTATAGGAAGACCAGTGGAGATAAGGTTATGTTCTTGGTTCTGTATATAGACGACATTCTACTCATTGGGAATGATGTAGGAATGTTGACTATGGTGAAAGTATGGCTCTCACAACAATTCTCCATGAAAGATCTTAGAGAAGCCTCTTACATCTTGGGACTTCGACTCTATAGAAATAGATCGAAGAGGATAATAGGATTATCCAGTCAACTTATATTGACAAAATAGTCAAGAGATACAGTATAGAGAATTCCAAGAAAGGAAATGTTCCTTTCAGGCATGGAGTCACTCTTTCCAAGGGAATGCCTCCCAAAACACCTAAAAAGATTGAGGGCATGAAGGAAGTTCCCTATGCCTCTACCGTAGGGAGCATCATGTATGCCATGCCATGCACTCGACCAGACATTGCTCAGGCCGTGAGTGTGGTAAGTAGATACCAGTCTAACCCAGGACAAGAGCATTGGACCACTGTGAAAAACATACTGAAATACCTTCGAAGGATAAAAGAGTTTTGTATTGTATTCGATGGTTGTTCACTACAAATCCTTGGGTATACCGGTGCCGATTTCTATTCAGACCCAGATGATAGAAAGTCTACATTTGGATACATCTTTACGGTGGGATCCTATGTAGTTAGCTAGAAAAGGAGCAAATAAGGGTCCACTGCAGATTCTACAATCGAGGCCGAATACATTGCTACAAGTGAAGCTGCAAAAGAAGCCGTATGGATGAAGAAGTTCATTTAGGAATTAGGAGTAGTTCCATCCAGCACATCACCCATTCCATTGTTGTGTGACATATTTGATTCATGTCATTATGATGTGTCTGTGTAATACCCTTAAATTGGACACGTATGAAACTCGTGTTAGTTTAGAATCTTCACAGCCGTTGTATAGATCTAGGGAGACTTATCCTGCCAAGGTTGACACTGATGTATCGCCAAGTTGGTTGGGGTGGCTTGCCTCAGCTGCTAGGGTGAGACCTGATGTAGTGTGAGTTTTCTTGAAACACTGAACCGGACCAAAATTCCAGTATTGGCATGGAACTTGGAGATAGATGGGCAAAACTGGAATGCTACACCTGACCCCTAGACTCGATTATGATTTGGATTGGGTTGTCTTTGATATGCCAATTAGTGATGTCCTTAGAGGGGGTCAAAACCTAGGTATGTTGGGACAGTTTGAGAATTCATCTGAGTGGATGATCATAATGACAGGATCAGCCCCTTTGTCGGACAAAGTGAATGATCGGGGATGCACTCTCTATGATGGAAACCTAAACTGCCGGCAGTTGATTTCAACAGTTGAAATTTGTTTTGCAATATATATATATATATATATACATACATATATGTTTGTAAAATGTTTTAATTCCTGGGATCCATGTGAGTAGAGAGTGCAACACTATACCTTGCAGCCAAGGGAGAGGTCCTCTCTTGTCGGGAAGTGATTGATCATTATGGGGCTGAGAGGTTAAGTATAAGACCATTGAGGGTTATACCTGATGGGCTAATTTTGCATCTGCCCACAGTCCTTGGGCCTTCATAAGATGATTGGACCCAAGGACCATTTAGTGTAAATGTTGGGCCCATTAAGAGCCCATAGTGATGGACTCAGGGGTTCACTGTATTCAGCAGCGAATTCGGCCAGGCCTTGTAACAGAGGTTAGGCTGAACCCATGTGGCTGATGTGTAGATCAATGATAGGGTCCTAGACCATACAAAAAGAGCCAAGATAGCCAACATTAAAGTGGAAGTGAGCCGGAAAGCTTAATGGGCCTAAAAACCCATTTCGAAATGGGTTAATTAGATTAATTAAATAGGGGCAGATCTAGAATTTGGATCAACAAATAAGATAAGGGATTATCCTTATCCACTTAAAGAGTCCAGATCCAAATAAAGATTTGGATCAAAGGAACTCCTAATTTGATTAGGAAGGTTGATCTTTATCTGCAAATAAGATAAGGGATTGTCCTTATCACTTAAAGAGTTTAGATCCAAATAAAAGATTTGGATTAGAAAATTCCTAATGTGATTAAGAAATTTTATCTTTAAGGCTATAAATAAGAGAGCAGGGCAAACCTCCAAACACACATTCACTGAATACAGAGAGAAGACAACACAGTTAGACTCCTTTTGCCCTCTACTCTTTTTCTTCTTATTCTTGCCACCCCACCCTGTTCGATCTCCAATTCTTGGATTCGATCAAGATTGGATGTTGATATTGTTTCTTGCAAGAAGAAACAATATAGAATCTATGCTGACTGTCCTATTCGATTCTTGCTGAAGAATCACTAGTTTTTGGTGAAGAATTACCTGCTGATCCTACCTCACCCTAAGCTGTGTCATCTTCAGTGGAGGGGGGATTTGGTACTCTTTTTGGGCATGAACACCTACGTTGGGAGGAGCATTCTTGCATGGATTCCGTATTAGGTATATCCCTCCCTTAATTTGGTTTCAGATTTGGTCTGGTTTGGTTACAAAGACGAACCTTGAAAATGCAGTTTTCTAAATTGGGAATAGAATTCCCAGATGGGAGTAAAGAAATTTTTGAAATTTTGCCCAACCTTCTTGCAGGGTTCGGCCATCCATATGATGGATCTCCCAGCCATTCACATATTTGTATTTGTACTCTTTCCAAACTAAGCCTTAACTACAAAGTCCACTAACAGTCCTGAGTAGTTGCTCTATTATTTCATTTATTCTAGTTACTATTTATCTTTAGTGGTTACATTTGAATATCTTGATGCTCTTATGATTACATTGTTTATTTGTTTGAAGTTTCAGCTCATACTTGTGTTGTGAGTTAAGCATAGTGATAATTCACTTGTCTTCATTGTTGAATAATCTAACTAAGGTGGCGTTTGATTGCACTTTTTTGAGGGCTGAATATGAAAATTCTACTTTTCAGACCACACCCCTTGTTTGGTTGTACCTCTTAACCTCGGTCTAAAACTGATTTTCAAATTTGAAAATCATAGACCTTGGGCCGGCTCTTAACGTGCTCAGACGCATTTCAAAGCCAACCCAATGCCCAAAATATCCTTACAATATTTCGTGAATGACCTAAGTTACCCCTGATACCCCAAAACCCAGAAAACCTAAACATTTGACCTCTGTTTCTCTCTGGCTCTCTCTCTCTCCCTTTCTCTCTCCGCCCTATCTTCCTACCATTGCTGCTGCGAGTTGTAGTGGTGGCTCTCTCTCTCCCTGTCTTCTCTCTCTCACTCTCCCTCTGTCTCTCTTTGCCTTGTCTTCCCGTCACTGCCACTATAGCTTGTAGCGGTGGCTCTCTCTCTCTCTCTCTCCCCCTGTCTTCTCTCGCTCTCTCTCTCTCTCTCTCTCTCTCTCTCTCTCTCTCTCTCTCTCCCTCTCTTGCTACATGTTATCGATTGCTCCTTCCCGCTTTGTAAAACTCCCCCTACCCTCATGCTTCTTTCGCCGCCTATCCCACCTTCGACGTGAAGCAGAGGACCGGTGCAACATCGCCACTAATTTTGCCAGATAATCTGGGCTTCTGTGAAGCTCAGAAGCAAGCTACCCCCTTCTCACTGGAGTTCATTCAAGCCATTCCCTTCTCCTGTTTGGATAGAGCATCGGTTCATCTTCTATGAAGACAGATGGCTTTGTCGGTGGGATCGAGAGTGCTATGTCGGTGGGCTCGCGTGGCTTCTGTTGAGAGGGCTTTCACACTGTTCATCATCTTATGTTTTCTTCTCTCTCTCTGCCATGTCTTCTTGCCACCACAACTATCTTTCCTCCTGTCGGTTCTCTCTCTCTCTCTCCCCCTCCCCAGTCTTTCCACCACCGTTGCAACATGTAGCAGTGGTTCGGTGAATAATAATAATAATAATAATAATTTTATTAATATTAATTACAAATTATTTTTATTAATTATTAATTAGTTTAATATTTTTATTAAACATTAATTATTTTTGTTAAATTTATTGTATTATTTATTAATTATTAATTATAAATTATTTTAATATTTTTCATTAAACATTAATCATTTTTATTAAATTATTTGTGTTATTTATTAATTAATAATTATTTTGATAATTTTAATTATTTCATTAATTTTAAAAATTATTTTAATTTTTATTTGTCTAAATTATTACTTATTAATTATTTTAATATTTTTATAGTCATTATTTTTTTAATTTTAACTATTTCATTTGTTAATTAGTAATTATTAATTTATTTTTATTTTTTTATTTATATTATTTCAATATTATTTTGAGGTTGAAAATTATTTTTTATAATACAAAATGAACTCAACATTTCCAAATAGTATGTTTTAGGGGTAAAATAGTAAAATCAGTAAATTTTAGATGGTAAAGGACTGATCCAATACAAACTTATGGATTTAGATCCTCTAAAAAGTAAAAAAGCTATGCCTCTTTTCAGATTTCAGACACTTTTAATATCTTAACTTTTTAGATCTGAATTTTCAGATTTATCAAATGCCACCTAAGCCTCTATTATGCTCCAATTTGTATTAAAGGTTTAGAGCTTTAATTTAGATTTGGGGGAAGGTATATCTACTAGCTTAAACCATTCTAAGTTTTAAGCAATACCTCACCACCCCTCTTGGATAAGGCCATTGATCCCAACACCTAGTAGTAGACTATGCAGCAATTCCCAAAATTTGTTGTCTTTCCTTCATCTAGTTCTAAAATATTTTTATATGCAAGTCCCTATTTAGAAAGAAAAGAATGTGCTTCTATAGAGAACATACTTTACTTTGATTTGTATGTTAAAGCTAAAAGTAAGAATGTGGAAACTCTGTTATTCATGTATTTAGGTTCATTTGATTTGTAGTTGGAATCGGAATGTTAATTAGAATAGAAATTCCTTGGAATCAGAATTGGAATGATCCAACTGTTTGGTTGAGTGGAATCATGCAGATTCCCATTCTCATTCCCATTCATGGTAGAGTGGCATTCGCCCATCCTCCCATTCCCTTGGCAATGAGATCCTATTCTAACTGATTCCAATTTCCATTCCAATCAAGTCTGAACCAAACAGCCTATGGGAATAGATCATTCCCATTCCAATTCCAAAGAATTTTAATTCTGACTACAAAACAAACAGAACCTCATTCCCAAAGGAAAATCTGAATGGCTATTCCCTCAAATAGAAAAATGCCATTCCAGTGGCAATGTGAATCAAAATCCATTCTGTCCAAACAAACGTCTGGAATTGAAATGGCCACTCCAATTCCGATTCCAGACCCCCATACCCACGAACCAAATGGGCCCTCATTAAATGGACGCATCTTCCTTTTCTCACCTCCTAACTCTTCCACTGTGTAAAATTCAGCCCCAAACGACTACACAAATGGTTTAGAAAGCATTGATTTAAAAAAATAAAAAAGGCACAGAAATCATGTTGGTGGCGCAGATGGCCTTGTCCATTTGTGGGCTCATACGTGTCAGGCGGTGAGGGTTAGAGCAGAACCAATCAGCGAACGTGCACTGCCCTTCTCGGCAGGTTTCGGGGAGCCAATGGCGCAAGGTCACATGGTGGCCTTGGATGGCCGTGCTCCCTGCGTACGGACTCCATCTCGATCGTCTTGGCTTTGTAGCTTCCAGGCATCCTCAAGTATAAATAGGGGGTGACCCCCTTCAGGCATAAGACCTTGTTTGGGTGCTCGCACCTCATACCTTTTCTGCTCATCACCTCGGTACTAATTTGACAATCAAAGTCTTTGCCTCGGGGTCTTCACCCAAGGCCTTTGACATTCTTCTCCTTGCAGAACCAACCTCTTGGTCCTTAGCCACCTCAAACACATGGCATGGCAGACCTCGGACCTCAGACCTTGGGTTTCCACCACCTGAGACATTGGTCCTTGACCATCTCATTCCTTGGACCTCGGGTACCTGGGCCCCACTCAGGCTTAGGAGTGAATTGATAACAGTGGACATTTTAGATGGTGTTCTGTGTCGGCCAATTAATGTATTTTGTTTTTGAGAACAAAAAATGGTCTTTGTGGCTTCAAGCAATATTGAAGAAGAGTTAGGAGGTGATGAAGGAAAATTCCATTTATTCTATTATAAGTACTACATGCATAATAGAGTTTACATAGTTATTTTTAGGTGAATCAATAGACTGTCTTAGTCATCCTTAATTGCAATCTCCTGGGCCAAACCCAATCCTCTGCTTTGCAAGATCGTAGATCACCTTTAGATTTTGTTGTTGTTTGTTTCCAAGGATAGTCACATCTCCATTATCTTCGTTTCCAGCGAAAGCTAGACAGACTTGCGAGACGTTTCCATTGTAAAGGATGCCATTAGGATGCACATCCAGCACGATATCCCCGCGGAAATGGAGGCCTATCTTCGGTATCCTTACTGTACGGTATCCCGTCAAGTCATAACATGTATCCAATATTGAAAGGGCCTCCGCCGATCGGTACTTGGACATCGACTGCCGGAATACGGAGCGAAGGGCGGAGTAGGCTGATGGAGGCAGACGAGTAATGACAGTGCCAGAGTCTATTATGGTTCCTGAATTTGCAAAATCCGATGCTGAAACCGGCAGTTTACGTCCTCCGACGCTGATCGCTGTTAGTTCAAGAAAGTAGAAGGAAGGGTACTGGGAGTTTGTCAGCAACGACGTGAACTGAATGGCTGAGGAGACAGAACTGATTGCTTCTCTTCCAAATGCCAGGTATCCTGTAGAGTTCGAAGTTGAAGGCAAACAGTAAGAGAAAACTTGACCATATGAATTGGCCGTCTGGGACACCAGGGATAGCCGGTGACGGCCGAGTCCTAGCAACCCGGCTGCGTTTCCAAAGAGCCCTTGGTTGTTCTGCCCACACCCAAACAAGAAATTAGGGAAGATGTCAGAACTAGAAGCGGTGAGTCTGAGCGTTTCACGTCCAAAGTATCCGACCGAGTATGACCCATCACCGTACTGGATGCTGTAAATGCATGTGGAGGCGGAGCAGCCAGTAGGGGAACTGGTTGCAGAACTGAGTTGAGAGCACTCATCTGCGCTGCAAGTGACATTGGAATAAGACGATGATTTTGTTGGATCGAATATTGGATCTTGCTGTTTGTGACAGTATCTCGTGCACGGCTTGCACTGAATCCATGTTAGGTCACTCCCGGTGTCAAATATAAGGGAGAGATCAGTCCTTGGGCTTCCCAATCCCACCCTCACAACGTAGTTGCCGGAGCCCAAGTAGCGCCCGGAGCGGGCTGGGACTCTAGCTTCCGAGTTCCTTACTGCAGATCCTCTGGAATTGTTGGAGAGTCTAGACTGGAGGAAGTCGACTCGGGATTGGTCTTCGGAGAGGATCTCAATGGCTGCGAGTGGGAGTGGTTTTGTCTTCCCTCCGCCCAGGTGGGAGCATGGCCCGTTTCTGTGAAGTATCTTTAGTCTATTCTTGCTGTTGTTTGGACCTGAAATTAAGTTGTAGAAACTGAAAAACTTCATTAACCTGATCTACGAAGAAGTAGTTTGAAGTTCAAACTAACTGTGAATTACATGTTTAATTAACCTTGGGCGGAAGCGAAGCAGGCTGACGCCGGGAGGAGAGAGCTCGTTCTAATAGAATAACTGTGAAGATGATGCTCTTTCACTGCAGTCTCTTGTTCTATCTGGTACGCGTATACGTAGGATTTCTCTAGAGAGTAAAGATAGAAGAGGGAAAGGGAAGAGATAAGGAAGAAACTGTGAAACATGGAGCAGCCAGCCATGGCTTCACCCTTCGGACTCTTCCTTTTCTTCTCTCTTACTTCTCAGCTATCCAGAGTCCAGAGACACCACCTACTACTTCTGTCACGGCTAACGTATATACATATGTTCCCAGCCTCCTTTAATCAGTGTTTTCAACCCGGTCGACCCGGTTAGTTGGACCGTTCGTTCACCCATCATGAAACCCATTGATTAGGTTAGAAACCCAACGACTCGACCGCTTAATCGAAACCACAGATTGCGAATTTCAAATTAATTAATTAAATTATTAAAAAAAACTACCTTGAATTTTGATAAATACCACCGGTTCATTGGTTAGGTGTTGTCTGATATTATATCGTGGAACCAATATATAAAATCCTTTGAATTAGTCGAATTCATATATTTAGGTATGATGATGGATTGATCCATTCAACCGGCCGGACCTTTGAACCATTGATATGCAAACCGGAGGGAGGGTAAATGGGTCAGCAGGGTCGGGTTTGAAACAATATTGCGTCACGATGGCATCAGTAATTGCCCAATCGTTTGGGCGTTGGTCTCAACGATCATAATTCATAAATAGTGAGTAGAAAAGGGCTCCTTGGTGGCCTGCCCACATCCTTTATTTTACTTGCAGTGGCCACCTTTGTCCACTATGTGGATATTGGGAATGCATGTCCTCATCATAAGAATCATGAGAATAGAGGTGTGATGTGGGCAGTTCTGGCATGGCGTGATTTTGAGGAATTCACATCAGTGCCTCACAGCACACCAATGCACGCTTAGATGTACTGTGGGGTGTTTTTGTCATTTTTCATTTTTTGCTAAGTAAAAATTGGCAAAAAAATTTGTAGTGGTATTGAACAAATCACAAATAACTATTAAATAAGATTTAAAAACAAATTGATATCTCATTGATCTTGATTTGCATAATCTGCTTTTGGTAAACCATCATTTGAAGCAATGTTTTAGAATTGTCATTGACATGGACGGTCGGACCATTTGGACCGGAAACCGTTCAGGCGACCGGTTCTGTTTTACCCTAAACTTGGTCTTTGGTCAAAAAACCATTGAATTAGTCAATAAATTGTTGACCCGGATGGTTTGACCATTGAACTGTTCGATCCAGAGTACGGTTTGCGGCTTAGAGCAAGAATGAAAAGAGAAGAAGTGAAGAACTCTTAGATATGAGATCTATTGGCTGGAGAGAGAGAGAGGGAGAGAGATCAATTGAGGGATGTGTGAGACAGTGAGAGAGATCTAAGAGATCTGGGAGAGAAGGCTAGAGATTTGAGAGATCTGAGATCTATTGGAGTCTAAATGATAGATCAGAGAGAGAGAGAGAGAGAGAGAGAGAGAGAGATGATTGAGAGAAATCTCAAATCTACTTTCATTGCCGTTGTTGTAGGTTTGCCATCGCCATCGTCATTGTTGTTGTCATCACTATTGCCGTTGTAAGTCACCATTGTCGTCGCCGCTGTAGTCTGCAAGTGACCTCCTCATCCTCTTTCTTCTTCTTCTTCTAAACTCTCTCAACCATCGACAACTTCTCACGTTTCTCTCATTCTCAAACACTCAAACTTTTTTCTCTTATATTTATATGCATCTTACCCTAATATTCCAATCTAATGGGTAAGATGACAAATCACTAGTTAGAATATTTAAACCGCTCAAACCATTTGACCCGGACAATCAAACTACTGACCCAGAAACCGGTGGACAGAACAGTTCCATTTCTAGGTCGGTTTTTAAAACCTTGATTTGAAGTGTCATGCCCTCCTTAATCTTCTAGCCTATCTTCATCATCCGGTCTATCCTTCAAGCATGTACACATCTTCAAGCTTTTATCATTCATGTTGCTTCTCTTGTCATCCAGTACCCTAATACCTAATTAAACTAAAACAAAACACTAATGGAATTGTGGACATTGGAGGGTTAGTAGATATATGCCGTGGTGGCAAGCATTGGATACTTTTTCTATGTTCTTTCCACCAGGCTAAAATATCAAAATTATTTAATTCCTTAGAATTGAAATTGAGGAAACCTATTAAATTCCTAAAATTAGCTTGTAAATGCAAGGTACCAACCAATTGGTTAGTAAGGTCTCCTGCTGGTCATAGTGGAGACTTGGGATCGAATACTGCCTGCACCTAGGTTGGGGGATGGGCTACCCCTCATTGTGTAATCCTTTAGAAAATATAAAAAAAAAAGCTTAGTGGCACCTGATTCTTGCCTTTTATTTATTAATGACCAAATATCTCTTCCACTACTAGAGCTAATGCTTCAATAGTGGAGGTTGTACAAGTTCTCATATTTCCAAATAATTTTGATTCATATATATTGCACATTTTAAATAATAAATCATTAACTTCATCTTTTTTGTTCCAATATGGCTTCTCATATTTTCAGATTCAAGCAAAACATTTAAACCACTTTTCTAATTTTAGGATCTCTAATATTGTAGCTAGGTAATATAAATAATTCTAAATTATTTATATATTGTAAAGAGTATTTAATATTTATAAATAATTGATTAACTAAAATGCAAGAAGTTTAATAATAAACACCAAAAAATGCATTAGTTGTATCATAACAAATTTGTAAAAAATCTTTTATACATGTTGCAATTTCCCAATCATCGTTAGATATAAAATCATGGGACATTTTCTCATTATAAAATTTAGTAAGAATGTCTTTATATGAAATACAACTCTTTAATATAGAATAGGTGGAATTCCACCTATATTGAATATCTAATACAAAATTTCTACATTTTAAACCATATTTTTTTACATAAATATTTAAATTCTCGTTTTCTTGATCCAAAACTTCTAATATACATATTACAATTTCTAATTTTAGAAATGTGAGGTGAAATAATATTTAAAGGATTTTGTATACATAAATTTAAGATGTGACATGCACATCTAATGTGAAATAATTTATCATTTAAACATGGTCTTAATTGCGATTTTAAAATATTTATATTAGAATCAATATTACTAGCATTAACAAAACTAATAGAAAAATTTTTATTTTGAATACCATAAGTATCTAGCCATTCAAGTCTTGTAAAACTTAAAATTCTTTTTTGTAAAAGCCAATTTTCATCAATAAAATGTCCCATGACACAAATATAACTATAATTATATTTGGAAGTCCAAATATCCAATGTAAGTAAAATTCTAGTATTATGATTTTACAAAGTAGAAATTAATTTTTTATATGAATAAAAAAAAATTAAAGCATCTACTTTAATAGTATTTCTAGATTTTTCTTTAATCGGGGATTTACTAATTATTGTAAAAATGGTTGTTCAGTATGTACAATATATTTAGCTAATTCTTATCTTATTTTTTGGGAATATTCAAAATTATCAAAAAAATCACACCCAATTTGTGATTGGTTTTGATTATTTTTATTTTGAAATGACTGGCCATATGTCTAGCCAATTAGCCAATATCACTATTATTGTTATAACTAAAATCTCTCTTACATTTAATGCAAACAACTCTTTTTTCCTTTCCCTTAGAGTTTCTATTTTATACATTTCCCAAACATTGTGTTTCTCTTTCCATCCCTAGTAGCAATAATAGGGGTGCCTTCAGGAACATCATCCATAGAACCACTAGCACTCATATCAATGCTATCAGAAGGAGGAACAGAGTCCTTATTTGCTACATTGCATATGTTTTCTTTGGACTGCACACGTAGAATGTCCAACTTAATCACGACCTCATTAGCATCGGTCTCGGGGACCACTGCTTTAATTGCCTCTCCTCGAGATGACTCATTCTCACTACTCTACTCACTACCCAAGCTAAAACTACCAAGAAAAGGCTCTACATCGAAGATAAGAACACACAAAGATGAGGACCCAAGCAAAAGAATCCATCAAACACTCTCGACCAAATGACAAAGGCACCTGGTTTTGTTCCTTCACATTTATAAGGACAACCAATGACCCATATGGACTGGTGATTGACACATGCCTGCTCGCCCGCTCATGAGCTTGGAAGACAAAGTGTCTCACCTGATGTCTCCTAGTTTGAAGTTTTGAATTTCAAATTTCCAACCTCCCGCGCATGACCCCTAATTATTGGAAATTAATGCTTAGACCAAACTGGATTACAACCTTGACAATTCAACCAAATCTAAACTAGAAAATGAGTGTTGGATATTGTATGCCTTAAGTCCAATAGTGTTTGTAATTGGTTGTTACTATGAAAAAAAGAGCAATTATTTCATGTGTCCTGTGGTATGTTTCTGTTAATTTAATCCTTGAACAACATTTTAGGATTATGTTTGAGACACCATATTCGGTATGTAGACTAAATGTTCTCAACCAGTGGATAGACTTGGGTGGTCTAATCTTGACAAGGTTAACATTCACAAACCACCTAAGTGAGAGTAGACTGTCTCATCTTCTAGGGTTGTGACACAGAGTGGGAATGGATGCTTACCTAAAAGACTAAAACAGACCAAGTTTTAGATTATTGTTTGGCTTTTGGATAGGTGGAATAGCTAAACTGTTGCTTATGATCTCTGACTTTAAAGATACTCAATTAGATATTTAGCTAAGCTGCTTTTGATATGCGGATTAGTGAGATCCTTTTGGGGTCAACATCTAGATATGTTGGAGCCTTTATGAGGGGTATTTAGGAAAGTAATCATTGTGATATGATCAACCACTTTGTAAGAATATCTGTGAACATACCTTTGTTAGTGGATAGTCAAAATTGTCGACAGTGGATTTCAAAAGTTGTTGAAATCTGTTTTGCAAAATTATATCTATATAATTTAAATAGTTAATTCTGAAAGGTGTTTGCAAAGTAATTATTTCCTAGGATCTACTAATGAGAGGGTGTGACATTGGGTTATGGGTTTGCGGGACAAGTCCTTCCCTAAGGCTGCATTTGTTTGCGATACAAACATCGGACCAGGGTATTTGTGTACTCTAGTTTGCGTTTGCAAGCATTTGTTTGCGATACATATATGTATCGAAAATGAGTGCAAAATTGTATTTTCTGACATGAATGTATCGATCGAAGTGTGCATTACTACATCAAAATTTTTGATGCAATCTTGCTCTCTTCGCTCGACAATGTAATTAGGGTATGCATTTGCTTTCGACTGTGTGAGAAAAATAGCCATTTCAGGTGAGTGGAGATCTGCTATGCCACCGCCCCCCCGCTGCCTTCTAACGGTACTTTCTCACCTCCATCTCCGACCAAGGCATGGTTGTCGGTGGTCGGCACTCAGTATCTTGTGTTTTTTTTCTGACTTGTGTTTTTCTATTTTCATGTTTTCATGTCGTCTGGTTGCGGGGTTCCTGTCGATCTAATAGGAGGTTGAAGATCTTCACTTTGATCTACACAAGGTAATGTTAGATCTGTCTTGAGTTGCACAAATCCGGTATTTTGCTTCGACTAATAAAGGTTTTCAGCATTTTTTGTTGATTCTTTCTCAGACCTAGCCAAGTTTACACATCTGCCGCTCTGTCTTCAACAATCAAGTACGTGCACGGTGAAATTCTTCTTCTTTGTTACTCTGCTTCCTAACTAATCATTTTTTATGTTATCGTTATTGTTTGATGAAGATATCTTCTTGAATATGTGATATTTTCATTTGAAGGTATATGTATGATATTTGCCTTTGAATATGTGATCCAGTCTTTGCTACAACTAGTCAAAGACTCCTGTGGGGCCTTTCTTTTTCCTTGTTCTAATTTTTGTGACATAAAAGATTATGAAACTAAGTACTAACCATGAACCTAGAAATTAGGATCTGCATCTCCAAACTGATGGCTTCATTTGGTGAACAAGCTAGGGTATTGGGCTCTAATGCCATGCATTCTTCAACAGATTGAAGGGAGAGATTGAATGTTCAAAATAATGCAATATTTAATTGGTTCATGCAACTTTACTCATGGTTCCCTATACCCAATTATTTCCAAATTAAATTGAAAAGTTTGGGCCAATGATAAATTAGATATTTGGGATGACAATGCATCAAGTTTTATCTAAGCACATTAGCAACATTGGGTTATTGAGAATTTGTTCAAGTTTTATCTAAGCACATTGACAACACTACAACCCATGAGTTACTTTAGGAAGGTAATTGAGAATTTGTTCAATGTTTTGTTTCACTACAACCCAAATAATAGTTTTTTTTTCTTCTGCATGTTCTTTGTAGCCTTTGTATAAATCTTTTAATTTGTCTACCAAAATGGCTGCACAAAGCTAACCTGTCCCACCAGCAACATCTAGTCTATTCAATCCCAGGAAATGGACTGAGTTTGGAAACCAACCTGGAAAAAAATTAAGAAAGAAATATAAAAATATGCAAACAAACTAATGGATACACCACTATAAATTAAAGACTTATGATGCATATCTAGGTCTTTATAAAGGATCTATCCTATCTTTCCACAATCTATGTAATCCAACGCTCATTAAATCATTTACCAACCAATTTACTCTTTTCTTCTTCCTTTACCTCTTTGATAGAGAAACTGATGCATTTTTATAAAGCTAGACAGTCTAGCCCCTACCAAATAAGATGCATATTTTAATACTAGTCCATTACATTAGAAAAGTCCCTTTCTATCCTCATATGATTTTGATGTTTGGATCTAGTGTATGAAGGTGAAGTATTAAGGAGGGGGAGGTTTAGAATGGGTTGGCTGCTGATGTAAACATCTTGTTCCACTTACTGCCAATTTGGCTAGGGGAGGCATGGATAGAGCCAATTCTTGTTGTTTGTTGGAACATTACATAGATATGTCCCAACAAATTAAGGTCCCAACATGGATATGTCCCAACACAAATATGTCCCAAGATATCTATATCTCGAAGATTTTAGGATTGAAGGACTTGAAGTAAGGGTCCACTAGTACCCAGGTAACTGTTTGCACCTTCACTTGAATACTAAAAATACAATAGTAGCCATGATAGCAATAACCGAAAAACTCAAATTCTATGATACTTGAACTTGATAGCTTGGTAATGAACCAAACTAGGCCCAAGACACAATCTGCAGTTGTCCTACTTCTTAGGCCAAGCTGGAAGCAAGATAAAGATTAAACTGAACTCCTCATTTGCCTCAGGTTTTATCTTTGTAAAAATTCCTTACTACTGAAGCTGGTTGTGATGGATCCAATTTTTTAATAGGGTTATTCTTAGGGGACCTACTTTGTTGTATGTGACTGTGTCTTTTTTAATAGGGTTATTCTTAGGGTACAGGCTGAGATCCTACTGATATGGGTCTATCTGTATTGCATACATCATACAATTTACAAGTGAAGAATCAATAACAAATTGAAAAATAACTCTACTTCTAGAGTATAGAGGTTGATCATATATGGTTAGACTTCTACTAAGCATTGACTTATCAGATGTAGTGGATAAGTGCTGCATGACTCAATTTCCTCCTCACAGCAAAGATTAGATAGAACTAAGGTGAAACCAACCCTAACCTATATAAAGCCAATCTGCATAGGCCCACACCAATTCTAAGGTTTATATCTGATTGGCTTTAGCCAATTCAGTTGGATACTCTTAGAGTGGCTAATAAGCTTCAACCTGAAATTGCAGTTCATAATTATTTTGAACTTTATCTGACAATTCTTAATATAGATCACAAATTTGGTAGGGTCTCATGAATCCAGCAAGGGGGATACTTCATGATGCAAGATTTACAACTTGAATGTGCAAAGTTTACAGCTCTAAATAGTGCTTTCATTGTAATAGCACTCTAAACATTGCTTTTTCCTTTCATAATGACTCATTCCTTTCATAAATATATTGGATAATTCTCATGGTCTCTTTTGACTTGTCAGACAAGCATGGAGGTAACATATGACACTATGGCCAAGCGTAGGAATATTAGTACGGCCATTAGTTCCATTATGACATATCTTGTAGTGGTTGTCATCGTCAAACAGTATACTGAATCTACAAGTCGAAGGGTGCGGGAGGTCAGAAGCCTAGGGAAGGGAGTGTTTCTTAACACTGTATTTAGTAGTGAGTCATCTTGTTTATCTCAGATTAGGATGAGAAAGCAATGTTTTGATTCCCTCTGTCATTTACTTGTTACCCATAATGGACTTCGGCCAACCATTAACATGTCTATCGAAGAGCAAGTTGCAATGTTTTTGCACACTATAGGGCATAATGAAAGGAATAATGTCATACATGCTACCTTTGGGTGTTCACAAGAGACCGTAAGTCGGTATTTCCACAAAGTCCTGCGTGTTATACTTAGATTGTACCTTTTGTTGGTTATACAACCTACTGGAGAACAAGTACCACCGGAGATTAGGAAAGACTCCCGATTTATGCCATATTTTAAGGTATGTAACATATTACTACACTTTTTACCTTAACACCTCCCTAGATCATGAAATTAACATAATTTAGTTAAATGTAGGACTATATAGGTGCAATTGATGGGACCCATATCCCATGCAAAGTGCTTGTTGAGAAGAAAGGCAAGTTTTGTGGTAGGAAGGGGAAAACAACAAAAAATGTAATGGCTGCAGTGACATTCGATTTAAAATTCACCTATGTATTGGCTGGGTGGGAGGGTTCGACCACTGATGCCACAATCCTATATGATTCCTTATGAAGGGAATGCAAACTCCACGTCCCCAAAGGTAACTTAAATTGATATTTCATCCTTTCTAATACTCGAACAGTGGACTCCATTGTCTTAACTAATTCCTTGTTGCCAATGATCACTCAACAAAATATAGGAAAATACTACTTAGTAGATGTCGGATACAGAAACATGCCAACCTTCCTAGCACCTTATCGAGGCACCAGATACCACCTCAATGAGATATGAGGGTGATTGTTGGAGTCCCCTTAGGAGATTTTCAACCACAGCCATTCATCGTTGAGAATTGTTGGGCAATTCTTGATGCAACACAACATTTTGACTTTGACAAGCAGGTCAAGATTATGATAGCTTGTTGTTGCTTCACAACCATGTCATGGGAGTTGATCCACATGATCAGTACACCCGAGAAGGGATCTGTGAGGCAGACAACCAAAATACATTTGATAGGGATGAATTTGTGGAAGAAAGCGCCAATGCAGATTCTCTTGCACCAAGGCTACAAAGAAATGAACTAGCAAGGTGGTCCACATTTAGGGAGCAGATTGGGTCAGACATGTTTCGGGACTAGAGGAGACTGTGAAGATGACTAGGAGTTGTAGTATTTGGATTAATTGCACATCATCATTGTTAGAACCAATTTGTGTCGATTGCAGTTCTTATAATGTTTAAAACATCCAATTTATTTGTGTTATTAGATATCCATGACTTACTTGTTAGATAGTTTATTATATCAACAATATTGTTTAAACACCATATTTCTATATTGCACATGCTTACTTTTATGCTATTGATTATTATAGGTATTTTCAATATTTATTTATGATAATGTATGTACATGTCTATGTGTTATTTATTTACTACATGAAATGGAATACTTTTGGCCAGGGATGGTCTCTAGTAGAGATACAACAAGAACATCTATTAGCAATAGGAAAGATGGCAATAAAGGAAAGGATGTGTTGTCTATCTCTCAAACTATGTCTAGCAAGGGTGATTGAAGTCGACAAGTAAGATGGAATGATGCCATGGACAAGGCATTGATTGAGCTACTTGTTGACCAAGTAGCATTGGGCAATAAGATTGATAAGGGGTTTCAGACATCTGCATACACATCCGTATGCAAGGAGATGACTGCCCGCTTCAATATTGATATGAGAACACCCCATATTAAGAGTAGAACGAGAACATTAAAACCCATATACATGGAAGCCAAGAATCTGCTCGGGACTAGTGGCTTCGACTGGAATGAATCCAAGAATCAAATTATAGCTGACTCAGTTGTTTGGGATGATTACATCAAGGTAAATGTGGCATATTTTATTTTTTAATTAATGTTTAAAAATTAGCAACTGGTAATGATGCCATCTACAATGTAGGCCAATCCACTTGCACTATGTGATAAAGGCAGGGTGATGGAGATGTTTGAGGAAATGCAAATAGTTTTAGGAAATGATCGGCCTACAGGTGACAAGGCTATGGTAGGGTTTGAGTCCATGACTAAGTGTAATGTTGATGTTGATGGTGCTGAAGAGGATAACCCTGAGTTCAATGACGATGCAACAACCCCACTGACTGTTGATGAATTCATCTGTGAAGATGGCACTCAATCAGTCTCCAACAACAACCAGAGGGCAGGTTCCTCAAGTTAAAAAAAAAATTGCATAAATCAAAACCAAAGCCCAACTAGGACTTTGTTAATGCAGTTGACATAATGAATATTACAATGTCAAAAATTGCATCTGCACTTATAGTGGAGACTGAGATGGATTTCTTAAACCGTTTATGGAAGGAAGTTATGGACTTGGAAGGGTATGACATCCAAGTTCGGAACACTGTCTTTGGGTACCTAGGTGAACATGAGAAGGAAGCAAAGATTTTCCTTGCGAGGGACAAGCCATTTAGGGCATAGATGGTCCTATCCATCATATCTAAGATGACTGGTTTTGGTGGAATGCAGTAGTACCTCTTCTCTTATTATGAAGTTTAGACTATGGAAGTTTAACACTTCTACCCTTTTTGGTTATAACTTAGGTTGATGCACTTGCTGATAAAACATATTAATTAGTTGATGGCAACTATAGTAGCTTTTAACACTCTTTTTAGTACTTACTTATACACTAATACTTTTAATTTATTGGTATAATGGAACTTTCTTGTTATATCTCTTTGTTTGTAGTATGTCATAATCTGTCTGTTGCTTTGCATTGTACTCACATAAGCTTGTCAAAATGATGAGGTGTGTAGGATGAAAAAAATCCTGTGTTGTGTTCAAGGGGAGAAAGACAGGTGTGTGACTCATGGCTCGAGTGTCAAAAGCAAGTTGTTGGGTTTAGAGGGAGTTCTTATTGTTCATATAATAGTCAAGAAGAAGCTGAAGATGTATACTATAAGTATTGTGAAGTACAACTGGATACAACATATTCCTCAGAGAAGTTGGTTGTAAAGCCATCCACATCAACAATTAGGCCATATCCGATAGGAGGCATCATTGGATTCTTCACTAGGATTGTGGCATGGGGGTTGTTTTAATTAGCCAAATCATTTGGAAGGTTATAAATATATGAGAGAGAGAGAGATAGGGAGAGGGAGAGAGAAAGAGAGAGAGGGAGGGAGGGAGGGAGGGAGAGAGACAGAGAGATTGATATATAGATAGAGAGAGAGAGAGGGAGATGTGTGAGGGAAAGTGAGAGATAGGGATGGTTCAAATGCAACTGAACTAAACACTAGGTGTGTGTGTTTTTTGTCTTTTGTTAAGGTCATGTGTTTGTTTTCATGTATTCCTTTTTATCAAATTATCATTAGCAGGTCACTTATATTAAGCGGGAATCACATGTTGGATCACTTATCATTATCATTATCAGATTTGATTTTATCATCTATTATAGATCACTTATAGCAGGATCCACATTTCATCATCTGTTTTCATGTAACTATCCTCTGTGTTCATTATCGGATCAGATAAACTGATCTCATCACTATATATTTATCAGTTGTTAGCAGGTCACTTATATTTATCATGCCTCACTATTTGAAGGCTGACATGGCATTCAATGATTTGTCAATGGATTGATTAGTAATTGTGAATGCAAGCTGTTTTCAGGTATCATTGTTTGAAGGTTGACGGTACCTTCAATGAAATATGAATGGATTGAGTAGGAAATGTGGATGGATTGTTTAGGGTGTGTTAGAACATCTCATGCTTGAATGAAATGTGAATGGATTGAATAGGAATGGGAAGGAGATCCAACAGATGAGTAGATATAGAGTGATATAGTTATCATTCTCATATTTGTTATAAGATGAGCAGATATATGGACTGATATTCAACAAAATATGGGTCTGCCCATATAGTCTACATCATCTTAATCTAAGGGAGATCCAACCCATCATCTTAATCTGCCCACAGATGTAGTCGATGCAGAATTGGGTAATGGATCGGAAAACAAGTCTATGTACGAGCCTAGATTCAGAGAAACTCAATGATGGTGTGGAACTTCTAATTGTCTAACCAAGCCCTTGTGTAGGATTGCAATATAGGAAAATGTCTCTCTCCTGCATGAAAATTGTAAGGATTCCTTCACACTAATTTAAGCCAATTTTTGCCAGAAGAAACCTCTCGTATATGAAAGACCGGTATGGATTAGCTACCACTAGCTAAATTGTGGACTTAGGACTGTAACCATTTTGGCAAGCTCGACCGATTGGCCTCAAACAATATTAGGCCGAGCTCACATGCACATTTGCTATCACTATGGTTGTAATAATGGACGGTCCAAATTTCTTGCACCTGGATTGGTGGTTATTATTTGAAAAAGCACACTAGGCAGTTAGAGCATTTATGTTTGCTCTCATAATTTGCATCGATTTCAAACAAATGACAGCAAATTTGTGTCCTGGTTTATATAAATTCTAAACAAACGAGAAGAGTGCAAAAATCATACTAACTCTTGAACTGACTTTGCACTCATGAACCGGGATGAGTCCAAAAATGCATGGTACATATTTGCATTTGCACTGGAAACAAATGCAGCCTAAGTCCCAATGTTTTGTATTGATGGTTGAGAAATATATATAGCAAATGTCTTATCAGGTCCAAAACCCTGATTGACATTTAATTAGATTAGACCATTAGACTTGGACACATAGGGAGGCTGAGGCCCAAGTAATAAATATTAGATACTAATGGGCTGAAATGTTCAAGCCCATGATCTAATGGGTGATTCACTCTTTTAATGAGAGTGAATTCAGCCTAGTGGTCTCAACTCACTTCAAGTGAGTGAGAGGACTGAATAATGGTTCGATCTAATTAGCATGTAAGCCACACACCATATAATAATGTCTTCTCTCATATCCTTTAAGAAATTAGAGACCTATTGGAGTTGGTACAAACAATGTTGCAAGACATCTAGTTTGACTAGAAACATTACTAGTCTTAACTAATCAAACTAGGACTGAATTAGTTGCCTAACTTAAACCAGCCAATACCCAATTGGATTGGGACTTTCTTAAGGTTCATTAGAAACTTAATAGAAGTCTTTAAATATCTATTGAGGGTTGGAAACACAAGTTACATGTTCAGCAATTCTAGAGAACACAATTCAGTTCAAAAACCCTAATTGTCTTGGGATCAAACTTGCAATTGTTTGTTCCTTTCTTTCTCATTTGAACCATCTTTAAGAGGGCAACTTTTGGAAATCATATACTGTAGAAATCCTCCATTTATAGACATGATTTAGGCAACCAAACACAGTGTGTTCTTAAGGGATTATGTGATTCAATATCTAAGGTTGCCCCATCTTCAACTAGATTGAATTGCTAGAGAGAGGAGATGTGATTCTGGGGTGTGAACACCACAACTGTTCTTACACTCGTGAGGACTCTTCCATCAGGTAACGTTTCAAACTTTCTCATTATTTTCGATCTAATTTGATACCCCGATTGAACCGCTATGTGGATGCTAACATGGATAACACCTATACAAGCAGTGTAGTGCTGCCAATGTGGAGAACAATGATGTAGAATGCTACCTCTCACTGCAGAGTAAGGCAATGATGCATGCTACGAACCTCGAGCGAAGAGGGACACGTGGCAAACGTCGGCCGAAGCCCATCAACCCTTCACTTTGTCTCTCGTATGAAGGGCATAGAACTTAAGCCCTAAAACCTTAGTCAAGGATGACCTAGAGACATGACACGTGTCCCTCAAAGCGAGGAGCATGACATTCCCTACAAGTATTTAAGGGCATATTGCCCAAGGTACATTCTTCTTCCACTCTCTGGCATTCTAGCTCTCCTCTTCTCTAGATCACTTGCTTTCCCAAACTCTCTTGCTTGGCTATGACTAGCTTGGCCTATTCGACCCCTTCATTTCCTTCATTGACTTAAGCGTCAGAATGTTCCTCCCCAAAGAATCACCTTAGGGCCTTTGACCTTTTATACTGGCCTCATAAGGATAACTTATCTGCTGGTCATCCATTTCAGCTTAAACAATATCATAGTCCATAGTCCAAATTAAAAGTGGAATGTATCTTATCCTCAATGGGTCATCAAAACACTATATATTGGCATATGATAGATTTTAATTGTTTTAGATGATAAAGCATAACATGACTTACTGGTATCCCTATAAAATCTACCCTTTTAGACAAAATATGACAAAATATATGAAAAAACTAAGACCTCTATAATATATTATTAATTATATATAATTGATTAGAAACGGCAAAAATTGACCCCAACCCAGTTATTAGCTGGGATACAACTACAAAACTAGAACCAACATAATCGGTCTGATAGTCCGATTCTGTTGTCGACCTGACCCATTGACAGTTCTATCTTATTTATCCAAACCCCTCCCACCAATAGTATGGATTAAGGGTAAGTTCAAAGGATTCCTAAATAACTGTTATGATCAGACCATAATCATGGTAGCACTGCTCTTTAAAGGATGGATTTTCATTCAAAATGGACGCCTCACATGATGGGTCATTTAGATGAATCTGATTAATATTCATACTTCATCTTGTGTATGATACAATCCTTCGGTTAAAAGCTTTCATGATTCTAAAAGTGAATTTTAGATTCTCTACTGATGCACACTACTGGATCATTGTAGTGGAGAGTAGGTAAAAGGAGACGGTCGAGTTCTACCATTCCCCACCACTATTCATGTTGGTATGTTAGGGTGTCGGCCACTAGATATTAGTTCCCACAAGAAATTAAATCAAGTCCACGTAACACCACACCCAAGAAATGCTTGGGGTGAACATAGATTAAAAAAAAAAAAAGAGAATCAAATTAAATAAAATAAAATGGTAGGTTTGGACGACTTACTGCTTTATGTTTTAGTTGATAAGATAATTAAATAATAATATTTAAGGGTATATAGTACTTTTCCACATTTCAGCTTCATCCATTATGGAGACCACAACCTCCTTAAGAGCTTTTACAAAAAGACAAAACATGCAATAAATTTTTCTTTTCTTCCACTTCAGCCGTTAACGGCCCCTTAGTGAGGCCGTGGAGAAAACCATCAAAAATATGTTCATATTAGGCAATACGTGGCCTTCTATCCATTACGGAGCCAAAGAGAGTTAAGCCATGGAGAAAACCATCCAAACGTGACCATATTCGACAACATATTGCCTTACACTTACAGAGTAATTCTAATCAAGTTAAACGCATAATTATAAATAAATTGAAAATTAAATAGAATTAGTGTTAACCTGGTCGGCTGAAGACTTTGATGCCAAAATTTCCAAGAATGCGTAGAATTTTGGATGCAAACTCACGGTGTCGATCTTCACTGGTGAAGGTTGAAGGTGATAACCTAAACGACATAGGGTAGTATTATTCCATGGGGAAGCCAAATATGAAATGTGCTCCATGGAGAGAGAGAGAGAAAGAGAGAGAGAAAGAGAGAGAGAGAGAGAGAGAGAGTTCAAAACTATTTCGAGAATGGAAATGAACCAGTACTAAGAGCCTTGATCATCCCAACACGTCTGTCGTGAGTACAAATCTATATAGCATATAGCAAACAAAAAAAAAAGCTAGAGAGACAGGAATGAAGATTCAAAACTCCAATGGTGGTTAGAAAGAGACAAAATGGAGAAGCACACAAACATAGAAAAAATAGGGTTTTGCTCAGGTTCCTCTAGAAAATAGAGAGAGGGCAGGGAAAGATGGAACAAGACACAAAACAAAGAGATGGGAAGAGGGACAAAGAGAGGTAGAAGGGAGAAACATCAACAAAGAAGAAAGAAAAAAAACATAAAGCAAGACTGGGAAAAAGAGAAAAGGAACAACTGTGTAAATTTAAGATAATCGGGCCAGATGCGAAGAGGGACAAAGAGAGGGAGAAGGGAGAAACATCAAGAAAGAAGAAAGAGAAAAACATAGAGCAAGACTGGGAAAAAGAGAAACATGTAGAATTACAGAAATGAAGAACGAAGAGAGAGGAAGAGAGAGAAGGAACAACTGTAAAAAAACTCACGTCATCACATACCATACGTGCGGATACCATTTTCTCAAAAAAAAAGTTGTCCATGAATCAACCAATCCCATCATATATATATATATATATATATTTCTAGGGTTATGAAATTTTGGGGGAATTTCACAAAATTTGTTAACAAAACTAATTTCTCTCTTTTTCTCTCTTGTTTCCTATCAAACCAAACACAACCTAATTAATTGAAAACATATGAAGTGAAGAATGTAGAAAGGATTAATTACAAACCTTCATGTAGGACTGTCAATGGACTAGATATTGTTCCAATCTGATATGGTCGGTATGAGTCCATTACAGATGGACTAGGTCCAATCCAATCCGATGAATACTTCGGACCATTCTGGATTGGTTCAATTCAATGTCTGAACCAACCATCCTAAACCTAGTCCATTAACACCCATATTCTTATCTTATGTCAATGGACCACATATTAGTTCAATTCGACCCAGAATAATATAAATCCATTACAAATGGATCAGGTCCAATCCAATCCAATAAATACTTTGGACAATTTTGTCCGGACTGGTCCAATTCAATGTCTTATTTTGTTCATCCAATCTATTCAATTTGATTTTGATTCAGACGGGGTCTAATCCAAACCAGGTCCATTGACACCCCTACCTAAGAGTGAAATGGTTGAACATGATTCTTGGTATCGGACACCGTATGGTTAGGACAGTCTTTGTTAAGGTGAATTGAGTATTAGAAACTTTTACTGTCAACAACTTCGTTATTGTTGTTGTTGTGGTAAGTACCAAAAATAAAGGTCCTACATTTGAAAATATTCTTGGTTGTTGGTTCTGTAGCGTATTTATTGTTTCCAAAACCAAAACCAGAAGGGAAATTGTCTAAAACTCACCATAACTTTTCAGCATTTCTCTCTTAAACTCATCATAGCTTTTCAAAACGTCCAAGGGATCCCATGTTGGTGACTTTTTGTTTTCCAAAGCTAATCATCCATTAGGGCACTGTTAGTGTTTGTTGATAGAAGTTGTCTACGTTGGCACAAATGCAATTTTATGACCAAACTACCCCTGAATGGCATGTCAGCCTTATTAAACATATTTTATGTCAGCCTAATTTTTATTCAATACACCTTAGTTCTTAATGAAATCTGATAGAAGTGGACGATGGGTCCTATAGAACCACAATGTTTTCTTCTTGACCATAGATCATTTCTTGATCTCTGTTCTTATTGCATTTGAAATTAAAAGGGATAAAGTGATAGTTGTGCGGTGCAAGTAGATATCGAGCGATAGATATGTTTGATTTGAATAAAAAACGTTCCTTTTTTTATTTGAAGCCCCCTTTTAAATTAAATATATTGTAAAATGGGCAAAAAAATATTTAGACTGAAATATTTGAGATATATTTTTGTTGCTTTTTTATCAAAGTTTTGCTTTAATTATTTTCTATT
This sequence comes from Nelumbo lutea, assembly GCF_056320005.1. Taxonomy (NCBI): domain Eukaryota; kingdom Viridiplantae; phylum Streptophyta; class Magnoliopsida; order Proteales; family Nelumbonaceae; genus Nelumbo; species Nelumbo lutea. The sequence goes on along the minus strand of NC_142690.1, from coordinate 34,309,221 downwards.
TACAACAGAACAAAGGGTAAAATAGTAATCTATTAACATCCAATAGTTTATTTAACATTAGCTTACTACACAGGGTTTCCTGGACATTTTGAAAATTCATGATAGGAGAAATGCTGAAATTCATGAAGAGTTTTAGACAACTTCCCCAACCAGAAACATGTTCTTGAAGCTTAGATATTTCAGAAGCATGTTTTCTTATGTTGATTTGATATTATATTTCTTGAAGCATTTGATATTTCAGATAGAGATTATGATCATTGGATATTGGTGTGTCCAGAAGTGCATCATTAAACACTCTGGAACACCAGTTTAAATATTTATAAATTTTACCATTTCTCAAACAACTATTAACGTAGTAAATGGGCGAGAATGGGTCGTATCCACAGGGAAGCAAGTTAAAAATTAATATATACTTAGATCCGGACAAAAGAATACAATCGAGAATTGCAGAAAATAAGAAAATAGAATCTATTATTGCTGAAATTAAATGTTTCAAATTTAAACAAGACAATAAATAAAAATCATAATTTAATAAAGTATGAGAATCAACAAAGGAAATAAAAGAAATAAATAAAAAAATGATCTAGAATATGGATCTGGTGGTGGTAGTAGCAGATCGGCCAGAAAGCTTGTAGAAACCCCTCCTGACAAAAACCAGGTGATTGTTCTCTCTACAACCCTCGAACCCCTCGAGACACCTTAGCCTTGAACCGAACGAATTCAGATATGCAAAGCAGAGAAACAAACAAGAATTAAATCTAAAAGATTGTAGAAATAAAAATAACAGAAAAGAAAATAAAGAAAAGAAAAGAATGGTTGATCAGATCTAGTGGCGGTAGTTGCAGATTGGTTGAATAGCTTGTAGGAACCCCTCCTGAGAAGATCTGGACATCCTTCCCTTCTACAACCCTTGAACTCCTCAAGAAACCTTGGCCTTGTGAACTGGGTGAATTGACCAACCTCTTCTCTAAGGCCCCTGGGGTCATTTTTATAGAGAAAGGTGGATATAACTGGAATTAGAGAGAAAGAGGGGGGCAGCGGCTAGGTTTTAGCAAAAATATGGGTGCCCTAGGGTTTCTAATGGATGGCTAAGATGGTTTTGGGGTGATCCTATGCTGAAAATAAAAGGAGAAGGCACCCAATATTATGTAGGGATGAGATTTGGGTGCCTAGAAATGGAGGGTGTAGATTAGAACATCTAGGGTTGAAGGGTTAAGATTAAAAGAATAGGTGGTGCCTTAGATTGAATGGCTAGGATATAAGATGGAGGGAATGGCTGAGATTTAATGGCGGGGAGCTGAATGATGAGGATTAGAAGTTAGGTGGCTCATAGGGTTAGAATGCTAAAAAGAGAGTGCCTAGAATGGACAATGGAGATTAAAAGGGATAGAATGTGAGGATTTAGCAATTAGGGGTGGCTAGGATTTGTTAAGAGTAAAAAGAATGGGTTAAAGGCGCCCTAGGGTTTGTTAAGGCATGAGGAGCATGCTAATACAGTAGGAGGGGCGCCAAACTGGGTTTAGTAGCTAGGAGGCACCCTCTTGTTTCAGTTTTTCACAAACACCCCTCTCTCAGCTGGACTTCACACCAGCTTCCGAAAATCTGCATTTCAGCCATAAAAACTTCTCAGTTTTGCACAGAATTTGCACAGGGACCCTCAGAGGTCACAACATAGAAATTAACTGGGAAAAGGACACAATTTGACAACTCTAAGGTCGAAAATACCCCTGAATTGATGCCCTTGAGGCATCAAAATGCAGAGTTATCACACTCTCAACTTAAATATTGCTAATCCCTTAGCAATGCAGCCTTAAAATTACACTGATCATAGAGATCTTTCTTATCTCAAGATCTTCCTTGACAGAATTAGTCAAGCATCCTGATTCTAGCCTTCTCAAACTCTGTATAGATCGATATTGGATTTTAAGGGTAAAATTGTCTTGTTTTGAATATTATAGAAACTTGGCTTAAAAATCTTATTTACCCTTCCATTTGCAGACTGTCTTCATAAGTTGAGATTAATTTTAAAACCAGATAGGTATTCTTCTTATTATTTCTGATTACGGATTTCTACCCCTGAACTTATTTTTATTGTTACTTTTCACCGTTTGACATGAATCTCGACACTTGCCTTAGGTGAAGAGACCCAATTACTAAGTGTTAGGGAAGTGTCTTTGGCATTCCCTTTTCCGTTTGACACGAATATCGTCACTTGACTTAGGTAAAGAGACCCAGTTACTAACAATTTGAAGAATTTTTTTTTTGTCTAATTTCTCATTCTTTCTCTTCTTATTTTGATGGGAGCAAACTTGGAAGTATTGTCCCTAATGGCATGACTAGAATGATGCAAAGAAGATTTCAGCCAAAGGAAACAACAAGTAAGATTTTCCTCTTAGGGGTTCAAGGTATGCCACCTGGTCTAGAATCAAGAATAGAAAAAACTCTAATCCTAAAAGCAAAAACATTAAAAACTATGTTGGGTTGCCTCCCAATTAGTGCTAAGTTTAATGTCTTCAGCCAGACACATTCAAGCATTTTTTCCATCTATACTCTCTGACTCACTTTCATCTTCTAACAGACAGGACTCAAACTAGGCTAACCAAGGGGTAAACAGGTCATTTAAAAAGTTATCCACTATATTTATCTTGAACTCATATTCCCCTACGTTTGGATATTTAGGGGCACTACAAATGTTTAACTGGTCTTTCTGCTTCCCTAATGAAGTGTTCATTTCTCCCGATTTAAGATTGATATTTGTATTGGTCGTTGCTAGAAACAGACATCTTAAGATTATCGGGATATGGTTCAGCTCCTCGATTGGGGTCATGTCTAGGATAAAATCCAATGGTAAGTGACAACCCTCTACCCTGACCATGACATCCTCAATAACACTTCGAGGAGTGTTGACTGACCAATCAGTGAGTTGTAGGATTATCGGGGTTGATTTTAACTCGTCGATCTTGAACTTATCATAAATGGATGGAAGTGGAGTTATATTGGCCCTAAAATCCACTAGTGCCTGGCCAAAGGTGATTCCAATGATGACACAGTTTATGAGAGGAGCACTAAGGTCTTTCATATTATGGGGGAGTTGATTTAGGAGAGCTTCTCTAACATATGCCGAGAGCATTAATTTTTGTAGGGCTGATTGTGGCTCCATCATTTGAGTACATAGCTCTTTCAAGAACTTGGCATAGGCTGGGACATGTTGGACCGCATTGAGAGGAGGGATGTTAATATGGACTTCCCGGCTCTCCTCATTGTGAGTTTCTTTGTTCTCTAGTACTGGCCCAATTGTGAGTGCAGTTGCAATGGGAACTACGGGTTAGTTTACTATAGGCTCTTCTTCTAAAGTTTCCTTTCCTTCTTCTTCTCCCCCCAACTTAGGGTTTGTCTGCTCCTTTTCATTAACTCTTTTTTTCTCACACGGGTCCTCTAAAATCCTCCCACTCCTTAAAGTTGTAATGGTCTTGGTATTTTCACACTGAGGGTTCTTAAGAGGTTGCTGAATTTGTTGTGGAGGAAAACCCGGTGGTTGATTTCTAGGAGTTGCAACCGGTTGACTCGGTATTTTCCCTACTTCTCTCCTCGTCTTGGCTTCGGCTAGCTGTCCTATTCGATTCTCTATTCTATCGATGGGTTGCTGCTGATTTAGGATCAGCTACTGAAGCTGCATGAATTGATCGTCTACTCTATGTGCTTGAGGAGGTTGTGGGTAAGCCTGATAAGGTTGGGCCGGTTGGTTCTTAGGATGCATGTTGGAGTTGACTTTGCATTTGTGGCCTTTGAAATTGGTGGGCCATGGAGTTAAATAGGTTGTATTGGGACTGTGTATAGGTTTGACATGGTTGAGCCAGTTGAGTCCCATGGTAATCATTGTACTCCCAGTGGGTCTGTGCTTTAGACCACTGAGAGTGCATATCTGGTAGGGAGTTTTCTTAGACTTAGGCCCTATAATTGAAATTGGTTGATTTTCCCACCTAGGGTTATATGGACTAGAGAATGGGTTATTATTCTTGGGTTGAAAAAATATATTGGCCACATGTATTTGGTTTGGATGGACTAGTTGCCATGGGCTTGCCGCAGGGCACTGGCTAACATGATGGGTCGGGCTTGCACAGATGGAACATGATGGATAGGATGACAAGGTTGGGTATAGGCCACTTTATTGACGACGTGCAAGGTTGGGTATAGGCCACTTTGTTGAGAAACATGGTTCCAATCTATTTGTGGCTCACGTTAGACGTAATTTCTCATTCCACAAACTCCGGCCATTGAATTCATTTTATTTTAACTCCATTTTTCTTCTCTTTTTTTTTTTTAATTTGAAATTTAAATTTTGAATTTTAATTTCAAATTTTGATCTTGAAATTTAAAATCTGAAATTTAAACTCAAATTTGATTTTTAATTTTTTAATTCCAAATTTAAAATTTTGAAGCTTAAATTCAAATTCTGATTTTGAAATTTAAATTCCTAAAATTTAAATTCAAATTTGAATTTTTATTTTTTTTTTTTATTTATTTTATTATTATTTTTAAATCAAACAAATCAATCACACGACCTAGGGCTGACCTAAGGTTTCCTAAACTAGTGGTTCAACCAATGTGAATCCTTTTAGGTTCACTTGGAATTACACCATTTCCTTTGGTTAGCCAGGTAAGAGGTGGGGATGTGGAAGGCTCCCCTTGCTCTCACAATGACCTAATTAAGTAACTACAAAACCCGCTTAGGCATATCCGTTTAACCTTTTTCCTTAGACACCAACCACTGGTTATGGAAAATAATTTCAAACTTTCCTAAAATTCAGCGCACCTTTGAACCAAATGTGAGGCTTCCCTAAAGGATCTTGCTATCTAAATTTTAAATTAGGGTTTAGGGTGAACCGCACATGAAAGGTGGTGATTTTTGGGCCAAGGGAGGGTGATGAAATCCCCACCTTATCGTATTTAAGTTGTATTGCTCTTAAATGGATTACGGAAAGAAACAAAATAAACACAACAAAATGCAACAAACTACAATGCATGAACAATTATTTCTAAAATGCAATTTAACAATTAAACCTAAAAGAATAAAGCAAACAACTAAGCAAAAGGAACAATTAAAAAAATAAAAAGAGCACCTAACACATTCACAACTAACAATAATAATTTCAGCAAATAAATAAACTTATATGATGCATGTTCTAGAATATCAAACCCTAAATAATGGAATGAAAATGCGAGAGAAATATTCAATTTTTTTATTCAAAATTTAAACTTTTGAGAGTTTAAATTCAAACTCAGATTTTTAGATTTAAATTCCTAAAACTTAAATTTGATTTTTTTTAATTTTAGTTTTTTCTATTTTTTTCATTTTTTTTTAATTCGAAAATTTAAAATTTAAATTTCGAAATTTGAAATTCAAATTCAAATTCAAATTCAAATTCAGATTCAAATTAAAATTTCAATTTAAATTCAGATTTGAAATTTAAACTCAAATTAAAAAATTTCAACAATTTCCTATTTACAATTAATTATTCAATTAAACAACTAAAAGAAAAGAAATTAAATAAAGCAACAAATAATAATTGCTAACAGGAAAAAAACAACAAGTAATTATGCTAAACAGAACTAAAAACTACCAAAAATAAATTCTAACAAACTAATTGCTAATCTAAAAATTAAACTGAAAATAAAATGATCAAAAAGAAAATTATGTAAGAAATAGATAAAACAAAAGAAAAATAAAAATATAAAAAAAAAGACCAAAAACAAAAGAAAAAAATATGCTGAAATTTTTATATTTATATTTTTTTCGTTTTTTATTAAAAGAAAAACACAAATCTAAAATTTAATACAAAAATAAAATTAACGAAAGAAAAATACGCTGCAAAAATAAATAAAATAAGATAAACGAAATATTTTTTCTTTTTTTCATTGTTTTTTTATCTGAAATAAAAGAAAAATGAATCTAAGATTTAAACCAAAAATAAAATAGAATAAAATAAACAAAAGAAAATTATGCTGCAAGAAAAAAAAAATTATTTTTGTTTTTTTAATCTGAAATAAAAGAAAAACAGAAGCCTAATAAAAGAAAAAAAATCGAACAAGAAATTAAAATAAAGAAAAAAAGAGATATAGGAAAAAATGGAAGAAAGATAATACTAAAAGTAAATAAATCAGATCTAAAAAAATAAATAAATAATTTGAAAATCAATATTCTACCAAAAAAAAGGAGTTCGAAAATAAAAATAAGAATTAAAAATAAAATGGATCAACTACACCTGAAACACAATCCAATTTATCTTCTCTTCTCTTCTCTTTTGTCTCGCAGTCCCGTAACGCTCCGGTACCCCAACTTTTGCTATTCCGTCCTATAGAATCAAAGAGAAACAAGAATTAAACTAAGATATCAGATCAAGTAATCAAAAGAAAAAGAAAAAATAATGAAACAAATCCGAAAAAGGAAAATAAATTTTTTTCTCCATGCTACCCTAGCAATGGCGCCAAAAACATGGTGTGCCTAGAAGCGCGTCATTAAACACTCTGGAACACCAATTTAAACATTTATAATTTTTATCGTTTCTCAAACAACTACTAACGTAGTAAATGGGTGAGAATGGGTCGTATCCACAGGGAAGCAAGTGAAAAATTAATATATACTTAGATCCGGACGAGAATACAATCGAGAATTACAGAAAATAAGAAAATAGAATCTATTATTGCTGAACTTAAATATTTTGAATTTAAACAAGACAATAAATAAAAATCATAATTTAATAAAGTATGGGAATCAAGAAAGGAAATAAAAAAAATAAATAAAAAAATGATCCAAAATCCGAATCCGGTGGTGGTAGCTACAGATTGGCCAGATAGCTTGCAGAAACCCCTCCTGACAAGAATCGGGCATCTGTCCTTTCTACTACCCTCGAACCCCTCGAAACACCTTAGCCTTGAACCGAACGAATTCAGATATGCAAAGTAGAGAAACAAACAAGAATTAAATCTAAAAGATTGTAGAAATAAAAATAACATAAAAGAAAATAAAGAAAATAAAGAAAATAAAAGAATGGTTGATCAGATATAGTGGCGGTAGTTGCAGATTGGTTGAACAGCTTGCAAGAACCCCTCTTGAGAAAATCTGGGCATCCTCCCCTTCTACAACCCTTGAACTCCTCAAGAAACCTTAGCCCTGTGAACTAGGTGAATTGACCAACCTCTTCTCCAAGGCCCCTAGGGTCCTTTTTATAGAGAAGGGTGGATATAACTGAAATTAGAGAGAAAGAGGGGGCGACAACTGGGTTTTAGCAAAAATATGGGTGCCCTAGGGTTTCTAATGGATGTCTAAGATGGTTTAGGGGTGATCCTATGGCTGAAAATAAAAGGAGAAGGCATACAATATTATGTAGGGCTGAGATTTGGGTGCCTAGAAATGGAGGGTGTAGATTATAACATCTAGGGTTGAAGGGTTAATGTTAAAAGAATAGGTGGTGCCCTAAATTGAATGGTTATGATATAAGATGGAGGAAATGGTTGAGATTTAATGGTGGGGAGCTGAATGATGAGGATTAGAAATTAGGTGGCTCCTAGGGTTAGAATGTTAAAAAGAGAGTGCTAAAAGGCGCTCTAGGGTGGTTAGGGTTTGTTAAGAGTGAAAAGAATGGGTTAAAATGTGCTCTAGGGTTTGCTAAGGCGTGGGGAGCATGCTAATACACTAGGAGGGGCGCCAAACTGGGTTTAGCAGCTAGGAGGCACTCTCATGCCTTGAGTTTTTCACAAAAACACCCCCTCTCAGCTGGACCTTACACCAACTTCCCAAAATCTATATTTTAGCCATGAAAACTTCCCAGTTTTGCACAAAATTTGCACAGGAACCCTCAGAGGTCACAACATTGAAATTAATTAGGAAAAAGACACAATTTGACTACTCTAAGATAAAAAATACCCCTGAATTGATGCCCTTAAGGCATCAAAATGCAGAGTTATCAGATATATTAAATAGCTCATATTTCTTAATTTTATACTTTTATTTGTATAAATGTTTATGGGATTTCAGTTGACTATATGCAGTTAAGGTATAATATTGGAAAAAACTACAATGAATTAATCAGCATCATAAAAGTGATAACCAAGTAAGTGGATTTTCATCAAAATTCATGAGAGTTTTGATTGGTCAAATCCTTTCTGACTTCATAAATTTTCTTTTATGTGTATACTTTGAACCCAAATCCATTTAAATGTGGGTTGGTATGATCCATAAATTTGTAAGAGGGTCTATATAGAAGATTTTTGTGCAGCCATATCAGCCTTACCAAAGTGAAAATAACACAAGTTCATTTTTGAACATCTTCCTTTTATGTTTAGAAATAAGATTACTTTTACTAAACCAAATTGAAAATATTTTCTATTTGTTTTGATAAAAACGCATATTTAATGTGTTTAAGTTTCGCTGATCGGCTGTATTTTAAAAGCAAGAAAAACAAAGGTTGCACATAGATAAACTTCAGGATTTGTGCTTTTAAACCTTAAAAGAATAAAGCCCCAAGCTTTGTGCTTCACAGCGTAAAAGTGTTTCGGCTTCACATTATAATAGTCTTAAGAAATGCTCACCAAACGTGTTCAAAATGCTTTTCGACTTTTTTTTTTTTTTTTTCTCACATACCAAAGCTTATCCAAACAGAGCCAAAAACATTCATTTTCCCACTATATGGATTGTGGTTTTTCGTTTTTTATTCGCTATAGTGCTTACCTTCTGCTTACCTACTACAGTAGTAATATGTGAGACCAACTCCTGAAAATCAATAGAGGGAAAAAATAGATTAGGAAATTTGAAATAGTTAAAATGCATTAGATACGTGGGGCTTGTTCTCTAGGAAAAATTATATATCTCAAATTAAGAAACATTGGCCAACACCAACTAAATAATTAATTAATCAAAGTGTTATCGTGTTGTTTAGTATACATATTAAAACTGACCATGAATTTACAGCATTTCTCTTTAGCTCACCACAACTTTTCAAAATGTCGAAAATTCACCATGTCTCTAATTTGAAGTTAAACAGATTAAGGAGTGTTAATATATTACCATTTTAATATTTAGACATGAAAAAAATGAAAAAAATTCAAAAAATATTTTCAAATATAAAATACATAAAAATATAGAAATTACAAAAAAATATATAAAAATTGCAAACAAAATAAAAAAAATATTTTCAAATTATAGAAACTATAGAAATTGAAAAACAAAATCAGAAAATAAAAATTGTAGAAAAAAGACCAAAAAATATAGAAAAACACAGAAATTGTAAATAAATAACAAAAAATATAGGAAAATTTATAGATTGTAGAAAATAAAAAATGTAAAAAAATAAAAATTATAAAAAAGCATTGGAAATTATAACAAAACACTAAGAATGCAAAAAATAAAAAAAAAAAAACAAGAAAATTGATAACTAAAAAGACCACTTTTCCTCTAACTCGCCATTCAAGAGTAATTTGATCATGAAAATTGTTATTTACGCTGACATTGACACCTCTGTTAAGAAGCATTAATGGTGCACTAATAGAAGGTGAGCTTTGGAAAATAAAAGCTTACTAACATGGTGAATTTTAGACATTTTGAAAAGTTGTGGTGAGTTTAAGATAAAATAAGAGGCAAAGCAATTATTTTGGATAAATTAACTATCGCCCTATATTTTGGGGGTAGTGAGAATTAGTTATCCAGGTAGCCCCCAACTTTCATTTATGACAAAAACCCACCTTGAACACACATATTCCAACACTTTTGGCCCCACAACAACACACACATACTAGCTAACAAGTTATATGGTCAGGTAAAATTAACAAAATGCCCATTTTAAGTTTGAAAGAATGAGAGAAGAAATTAAAATGGCTGTAATCTTAGTATATTCTTTTGATAGATAATCTTGACACTTTTTTGGTATTTTTCTATAATTTCCTCTTTACACTACTAAAAGATCAACTTTACTGGAGGTCCTTCATATTGCCATACTTGAGATGTTTGCACGCCAACAAGGGAATTATGTCCTTCTTAGAGAAATACATGAAGGCCTCTATGACGATCATTTAGGGGGCAAGGCTCTAGCATAGAAGCCATTCAGATAGGCCTATTTTTGACTCACTATGAAAGAGGACATGATTCAACTAGTTTATAAGTGTGATTGATGCCAAAAGTACTCAAACGTATTACATTAGCTTGTGACATCTCTCATCTCCATTAGTAGTTTGTGACCCTTCGCACAATGGGGAATGAACATCCTTAAACCTTTTTCCCCTACATTAGGACAGAGGAAGTTTCTAATCATGGCGATTAATTACTTTACCAAATGGGTTGAAACTAAGCCTTTAGCAATAATAACGGCAAAAAACATTAAGAGTTTCTTCTACAAGAGCATTATTTGCCACTTCGGCCTCCCACACACTCTACTCATAAGGGTGTCAATGGATCGGTTTTGGGCTAGACCCCATCCAGCCCAAAATCAATTTGGACGGATTGGACAGACCAACAAGGCATGTTGGATTCGACTAATATGGTCTAAAATATTTATTAGATTGGATTGGATTTGGTCTGTCCATAATAAATTTATATTGGATTGGGTTGGATTAAGCCAATAAGTAGTCCATTTATATAAGATAAGAATATAGGTATCAATGGACCGGGTTTGGATTGAAATCAATCTAAATTAAAACAAATTTGAACAGATTGGACGGTCCAAACATTGAATTGGATCGACCCAAAATGGTCCAAAATATTCAATTAATTGGATTGGATCTGGTCCATTTGTAATGGACTCAAATTGGACTAGATTGGATTGGACCAAATCCAATCCAATTGACACCCCTATATGCTAACAAACAATGACCAGTAGTTTAACAATTCCATGTTCATAATGAAATAAAGGTTCACCTTGATTAGATACCCATAGACTAATTATTAGGCCGAGGTAACCAACAGGGTAATTCTTTATGGCTTGAAGACCAAACTTGAGAGAACCAAAGGCCTATGGGCTAAAGAACTTTCTAGTGTATTATGTGCCTATAGAACTACTCTTTGGACCTCCATTAGTGAGACTTCCTTCAACCTTGCCTTTGGGATAGAAGTAGTCATCCTAGCAATGATCAGCTTGCAAACTCTTCAGACCAATGTTTACATTGAAGATGAAAACAATAAAGAACTCAGGGGCAAACTATACTTATTGGAGAGTGTTTTGTTGCATGCCCAAATCAAAGTAGTAGCATACTGGTAGAAGATGGCTTGGTACTACAATTCCTAAGTCTAATGACACCAATTCAAGGAAGGTGACCTCGTCTTAAAAGAAGCAACTGTTCTAGAACTCAACTCAAGAAAGCTCGGCTCTAATTGGGAAGGCATACAGAGTAAGTAAGGTGGTGGGACCAAGAACCTATTAGGTAGAACACCTTAGTGGAAATCACTGCCTTATACCTAGAACACCAACAAGCCAACAGTCAAACGGGCCAATTGCAATAACAACACGTTAGAGGATAGAACAACATGAAGAAAAGCCAAAGACTAAGAAGGATGCTTACCTTGGCTACCTTGTCTAATGCTAAGTTTTTAATGGGGGAGTTGGGCTTCATTGCTAATAACTGTCGGTCACCTACAAGTTCATTGCCCTTGTTGAGATATAAGCTAATGCCCTCCATATATAGTAATCAAGTCAGTGATCCTTGCCGGATGAGTAGCTAGTGATCCTAGCTATCAACCAAGCTAGTGGGAGTCAAAGGCAAAACCACATGTGAAGTACACTGTGGGATGTTAGTAGACAATAAGCATTAGACCTTACGACCTATTTCTTTTGTGGCCTCTCTTTCACTTCATTATCAGAGGGTCTATTCAGCCTTCTAATTCATGCTAGACTCCTCCATGGCCACTTTACCTCTTTAGGCCTCGGGCCTCTTCCTGTTGACCTTGGCTACAACCTTCCTAGCCATGACCTCCTCCTCATCCTTCTTATCAGTCAAGGCAACCCTCTTCCTCTAAGTTAAGTCCATATCTACTACACAAGGAAAAAAGAGAGTAAGCTAAACCAACTAAGGAGACATATCTACCAAGGTTGGTCGGGCTCAGGCCATCTTGTACTAGACCTTCAACCGTGACAACTTAGCCTTGTCAATAGTGGAGTTTGGATTTTCCCACTATGTACAAAAGGACCAGCCCTCAAGAAAGGATAGATAGAAATACTTGTCATTCTAGAAGTGCATAGAAGATGGGAACTCATTTGGGATTTTCCCCTCTTGTCTTTGGAAATACCAGCACCCCTCACCGGAGGAGTGATGTCTCAAGATGAACAAGTTTCTAAAAAGATTTAGAGTAAGATGAACATCTCAAGAAAAAACTATTATTTTCCTCCATATAATATTTTCTTTGTTCCAATCCAAGGCTTTTCCAATTGGATTACCAAAGGTAATGAATATATATGTGGACAAGAGAAAACTATAATTTCATGAGTGCACACTACCTACTTACAATTCCTCTATGGTCAAAAGGTATTCCAAGAATGAAATATATCAGCATAGTTTGATTGAGTAGTTAATAACAGAGAAGATCTTATCAGAGTTTGTACAACTCCAAACCATGGATCCAAAATTTATCTTACATGTTCATGACTTTATTTTCAATAAAATTAGATTCCTAGTAGTATTTTCAGTTTAAAAGAGGTGACAATTGGTCATAAGGCTCACTATAGTTTCCACCAAAACAAAGTTGATTCCTTGTTCTTGAAAACCATTTTTCCTCTAATAAGACAGATAGAAACATAAAAATCTGAATTGTTTCCCTGATTCAACATAAAAAACACAACTGACAACAATGACCTCTCCGACACCGTCCATCCCATGACAAGTTCAATCACACTTATAAACTAGTTGGATTCTTTCAACCAAATCGTTACAATATGCATGAAAGCGTATGCATTCTTTCAACCAAATCATTGTTGAATCGTAAAAGCACATGCATCATTGTTATATTATGCATCACCGAGACATAAAATCTCATAAGACCCTAGAGCTAATCTTTCAGCACACTGACTAGACTACACAACTACACATCATTCACACATAGTTTATTCACATCAGGGAAATAATATTATGTTCCCTTCAAAATCCTACACACCTAAGGGGGCTCCCTATTACACCATCTTTATACTATTTATTTCCCTACACTAAACACTTGACTCACCAAAATGTAGAGTCCTAATGAACTACCTTTGAACCTTTTTCAGACACCCACCAACAACACATATGACATTAACCTCGCAACATATGATTATTGATAGAATATTTCTATAAATAAGTAGGGGCCTAAGAACTAAGAGTAGAAATAGTATAATTACAAGATCTATTCATCGAAGCTCATAGCACAATCAGAAGAAAAGATAATTGATGCTTATTGATAGAATACATCTATCAATAAGCAAGGGGATAATGTAAGTACATGGGGTTAAACGTTACGGAACCAACAATGAAGGTCATGTCCACTAAGGGTGTTCACGGGTCGGGTTGGGTCAGTTTATTGGGGTTTCAACCGACCCGACTTGGTCGGGTTATCTGAGGTGGAAACTGAAACCGATCCACTAATAAGTCAAATCGACCTGGTCAGTTTGAGTCAGGTTGAGTCGGTTTCGGTCGGTTTCGGTTTTGCCCCTGTACAAAAGGACACCTAATTGAATTCTAATTATAATTGTCTAATGGGTTGCCTATTTGGTGTAAAAGATTATAGAAAGTTAGAAACTAGGATAGATTGCCTATTCTAATTGTAATTGCCTAATGGGCCTTCTAGTTCTAGCAAAAGACTAGTTATAGTTAAGTAGGAAACTACTCAAACTAGGAACTACCGAACTAGTAGAAGACTAGTTCGGTTCGGGTCGGGTTAGTTTCGGTTTTCACACAAGAAAACCGAAACTGACTCGATATATCGGTTTATATATTTTCCGAACCCGAAATCGATCGGTACTGATGAAAATCCGGCCGACTCGGGTTGAATCGGTCTGGGTTGGTCGGTTTGGTCGGGTTGGGCATTCTTATGAACAGCCCTAATGTCCACTACTGGAACATAGGTGTGATCACATGTTCGAGAATCAAAATCGCAAATCTACATCTCTCGAAACTCAAAGCATAGAAACACCAAAATTCTACAATGTGCACAGAAATACTAAAGTTTGCAATGTGAAAAGAAATACCAAAACCTATGATGTCGCTTACGACATAACACTACCCCTTCCAATAGGTACCAAACCGCTCCAAATGAACACTTAAGATACCGTATAGCAAGTGATAAATCGTAGAAGTTACAACACAACACTACAACACATTCGTTGTCCTTAACACCTTGCTATCTAGTCCAACATCGCTTGATCCTCTGCTAAGTTAATAGCGCAACACCACAATACTCTCACATCATAGCACTACGACACTCGCATCACGGCACTTGCGATGCTGCTCTCAAATACTTAAATGCTCTTGTAGTGGGGATCACTCCATACAACAATGAGCAAGCTTTTAGAGGGAGCTATAATCACAAATGTGTTCACATGAGGACTCTAAAGACAGGGAGTTTCCAATGCTGCGAGATTCTCATGGACGCATAGCAAAACCCCAAATTACTTACTTGCTCAATTGCCTAACAAATTTCAACCACTTTCCTACAACGGGAAAATTTCTATTGTATCCTCCTTTGTTTTTCCCGCAGACCCTGGCCATTTAACTATATAAATAAGAGAGGCTCAAAACCTTCAAAAAAAGGAAGATAACCCTCTTGGACTCCAATGGAAGACACCACTCTACAGCCCTAACCCTAGGTTTTTCTACAACCATTCTCTTCATCGCCATTCTATCTAATCCTTCGAAGACTTGACCAACTGGCCGGAGTTCATGCACCAACACTTTCCAAGTTCTTTTATTTATTTCCTTCTATCTTTTGCCTATATAGTTATTGAAAAAATGAATGAACTCCATGAAGAAAAACTCTTAAATGAGAAGGCAAATAAAGAAAAGATAGAACAACATGTTTAAGCAAAAGCATGCTATCTACTCATTAATTTAGGTATTGTTTGGCAAGTCTTTTTAGAAGGATCATCTAATAGCCCATATGGCCAAAAGACAAATTGAGATTTTGAAGTCTTTCCTTTAAAAACAAAGACCATTTGGTAAAAGGATCGGTCTATTGGTCTTTTAAAAACACGTTTAGAGGCAATATAACACGTAGAAAGATCAAAAAGCTTCATTTGAAACTTCTCAAAATTCAATGTTTTTTATCTTTACGAGTATTTTTGAGCATACGTCTTTTACATAATTTCTGGATTTTGATTACCAAATGGGAAATGCTGACTTTTGGTCTTTTGAGCTTGTTGAAGTCTAGAAGAGCATGTGGAAAGACTTGCCAAACGCCGCCTTAGCATCACACTCACAACATATTATCTTGTGGAGACACTTTTTTTTTTTTTTTGATTAAGATAGAATGGGTTGATGAATAGAATCTTTTAGTACAAAAATTTTATGTTAAATTTATTGAAATAGAAACTTACATTTATCAGAAAAAAAATTAATAGAATAATCATAATTGATTTGCAATGTTCAAATGTTGGATATTAGGCTCAGTTTGGAAGGAATACAAATACAAATGTTGGATATTCGGGCTGGGTCGGGCTTGATCTAGGTTTTTAGTCCCCATTAATGAAAATATGCTAGGCCCGAGCCCAAGCCTGGTCTAACCTATGGGCCTATAACTTGGGCCCGAGCCTGGGCATGATAAAAAGCCCAAAGCTCGAGCCCGAGCCCGAAGCCCAACCTAATAAATTTCATAGAGAGAGAGAGAAAAAAAAACTCATTATCGCACTTTGACAGAGATCCTTCATCAGTTCACAACTTCGCATCTGAGAGAGAGAGAGAAAACTCACCATCGCTGCCGGAGTTATTGCGCCGATGAATGTTCGTCGCCTCACTGTGGAGTGTGGAGGATGTGGAGGTTGGAGAAGAAGGGTTCGGCTGGAAAAAAAAGAGGGAAAGAGCCAAAGAGATAATAAAAAGATGGGGCTATTCGATTAGGGTTTTTTAGGTCTAGGTTTAGGTCGGGTCGGGCCGGGCTATTTTGACAAAACCCGAGCTCGGCTTGAATTTATTATGGGTCAGGCTTTTTGGCCTGAGTTTAAGGCCGCAGGCCTATAACCATGTTCAAGCCCATCCGGGGGCCGGGCCGGCCCGTCGGGCCACCCGGCCCATGAACAAGTCTATACAAAATACAAAATACAAAATCCAACACTTTGAATGCAAAGAATCAAGGTGCCACGACACCTACGATCTCCTATCCTTATCACTCTGTTCCAGACTTCCAAAGCAAACCCAACAATAGAAATGCTTACCGACCCCTTCCTCACCATGTACTATGTTGTTTAAGGTTATGTGAGGATTGGAAAAATTTACAAATCTCTAAACTGGTGCCATGGGTGTTTGACAACGCAACCTGGGTGCACTAAGTTTTTGGTGCCGTTGTCGGGGAAGCAACAGCTAGAAAATTTTTATTTCTTTGTTTCGGATCCATTTACATTATTTTTTATTTCGTTAGCTTTCTAATCTTTGGAAATAAAACTCTCATAATTCTTCTTTGTTTTTGCAGGACGTAGTAGTCGAAGGCGGGGTACCGAAACACTGCCGAACCTTGTCATCTTACCTTGTCAACAAATTAGCCCATACCCAACCTTGTCATCTTACCCAACATGTTCCATTTGTACCAGTCCAACCCGCCAAGTTGATGATTGTCCAACGGCAGCCCAGTTTCCACCGTTTATCCAAGAACATGTTCAGGCAGCCCAGAGTTTCTCGAGGCCTAATAATGACCCATTTTCAAATACTTACAACCCTAGGTGGATAAATCACCTTAACTTTTCTTGGAGGACACATCAACCTAACAAACAGTCCCAGTAGTACCATCCATTTAACTCCATGGCTCAACAATTTCAGAGGCCACAAATGCAGAGCCAATTCCAGTAGACTTACCCTAGGAACCAACCGGTTCAACCTTATCAGGTTTACCCACAACCTCCTCAGACTAGTACAGTTGATGACAAATTCATGCAGCTTTAATAGCTGATTCTAACTCAGTAGCAGTCCATCGCTAGATTAGAGAGAAAAATAGGAAAGCTAGCTGATTCTAGAAATCAGCCACTAGGTTATCTTCCATAGTAGGTTCAACCACCTCCTAAGAGCCCTCAGTTTGAAAACGCCAAGGCTATTATGACCTTAAGGAGTGGGAGGATTTTAGAGGACCCGTATGAGAAAAAGAAATTTGAAAACATCAATGAAGAAGAAAAGGAGCAAGAAGACCATAAGTTGGGGGGGAAGAAAAATGAAAGGAAAATTTAGAAGAAGAACCTAAAGTGAACCGACCTATAGTTCCCTTTCCAACCACACTCACAGCCAGGCTGTTGTGAAAGACGAAAGAGACTCACAACGAGGAGATCAGGGAGTTATTCAAGCAATTCCATATTAACATCTCTCTCCTCGATGCAATCCAACATGTCTCGGCCTACGCCAAGTTCTTGAAAGAGTCATGTATTCAAAAGAGTGAGCCATGATCGGCCCCACAAAAAGTGATGCTCTCGGCAAATGTTAGTGCAGTTCTCCTAAACCAACTCCCCCAGAAAATGAAAGACCCTAGTGCTCCTCTAATAAGTTGTGTCATCTCTATAATCATTTTGATCAGACCCTATTGGATCTTGGGGCTAGTGTAAATCTACTCCCCTCTATTATTTATGAAAGGTTTAGGATCGATGAGTTAAAACCTGCCCCAATAATTTTGCAACTCGTTAATCGGTCAGTCAAGACTCGTTGAGGTGTTATTGAGGACGTCATTGTCAGAGTAGAGGATTGTTACTTCGCAATGGATTTTATCGGCCTAGTCATGATCCCAACCGAGGAACTAAACCATAACCCGATAATCTTAGGGCGTCCATTTCTAGCAACTGTCAATGCAAACATCAACTGTAAATCGGGAGAAATGAACATTTCATTTGGGGAGTAGAAAGTCCGATTAAATGTATTTAGTGCCACTAAGTATCCAAACCTAGGGGAAGATGAGTTCAAGGTAGATGTAGTGGATGACCTTGTAGATGGTTTGTCTACCCTTTGGTTAGCCCAATTTGATCCCTGCCTATGTAAAGAAGAAAGCGATTCTGGAAGTGTAGATGTGAGAAGTGAGTGATTGTGTTTGGTTGAAGACGTTAAACTTAGCGTTGGTTGGGAGGCAACCCAATAAAATTTTATTTTATTTATCTTGTAAGAGTTTGTCTTTTCTTTTGAATAAGTTTCAAAATTCAATTGGCAAATCCTGAACCCCTATTGAATCCTTACCTCTTGATTGTTCCCTTTGGCTTAAGTCCCTTTTGCATCATTCTAGTTATGCCATTGAGGACAATGGCATTTAAGTTGGGGGTGAGGAAAGAGAGAAATTTTTGAAAATTTGAGAGAAAAGTTTAAAAAAAATTGTGAAGCTAATCCTTTAAATATGTAGAATTAAAATTTCACTAAAAATTTAAAAATATTTCTATTAAAAGAGATTATCGAACAGAAAAAGTTGAGGAAACTGATAAAAGAATATTGAGTTTTGTAGAGATTGGTAGCAAGTGATAGGAGTTAAATTGGTCTTGTTTGAATGTTGTCGAAGCCGTTTAGAAATTGAAAATACTCCTAAGTTTGTCTCTATAAAGATAAGAAGAGAAAGATTGAGAAATCTGATGAAAAATTCTTCAAATTAATAAAGATAGTGGACTACCCCAAACAGTGCTGAATTTTACACACAACAAAAAAAGAGAGAGAGAGAGAGAGAGAGAGAGAAAGAAAAAAAAAAGGTCAATGGACACCTTAGACTTAGTAACCGGGTCTCTTCACCTAAGTTAAGTGTCGAGATTTGCGTCAAATAGGAAAGGGAATGTCAGAAACACTGACCTAACACTTAGTAACCGGGTCTCTTCACCTAAGTCAAGTGTCGAGATTTTCTTCAAACGGTGGAAGGTAGCAATAAAAATGTGTGCATATCAAGTTCATGGGTAGAAATCCACTATCAGAAATGATAAGAAGAATACCCACCTAATTTTAAAAATCAATCTCAGCTTATTGAGACAGTCTACAAATGGAAGGGTAGATAAGATTTTTAAGCCAAGTTTCTGTAATGTTCAAAGAATGATGATTTTACCCCTTAAACCTAATACTGATCTATACAAAGTTTGAGATTTCTAGAATCAAGATACTTGGCTAATTTTGTTAGGGATGATCTTGCAATGGGAATGATCTCTTTACTCAGTGTAATTTTAAGACTGCATTGCTAAGGGACTAGTAATGGTTAAGTTGGGGGTGTGATAACTCTATATTTTGATGCCTTAAGGGCATCGATTAGGGGTATTTTAGACCTTAGACTAACTAATCAATACCATTTTTTTGGTTAAATTCAATGTTGTGACATCTGATGGTCTCTGTGCAAATTCTAGGTAAAAACTGAGAAATTTACAGAGTTTTCTACAGATTTTGGGAAGCTGGTGAGAATTCCAACTAAGAGAGGGAGTGGTTCTATGAAAAACTGAGCACAGGAGGGCGCCTCCTATCTGCTAAACCCAGAAAGGTGCTCCTTTTACTATATTAGCATATTCCCCTTTCCTTAGCAAACCCTAGGGCACCTCCCCACTCATTCTTTTCACCTCAAACAAATCCTAGCCACCCCTAACTGCTTAATCTTCACCTTTCACTCCTCTCTAACATCTAATGTCAACCATTGAAGCATTAGCAACCTCTCATACCCTTAGATCTTCACCTTGCAATCTCCACCCTCCATTCCAGGGCGCCACCCACTCCTTTTAATCTCCACCTTTCAGCCCTAGGCGCCCAAATCCCCACCATTCAATCCTAGGAGCTTAAATCCCAGCCCTCCATGCTTATGGGCGCCCTCTCCTTTTCACTTTAGTTGTAGGATCCCTCTATTTTAATCCTAACCCTCCATTCCTACACCCTAGGGGTGCCCATTTTCTGCATAAACCCACTACTCGCCCCTCTCTTTCTCTCTAATCCCAGTTTTGTCCAGTCTTTTATATAAAAAAGACCCTAAGGACCTTGGAGAAAGGGTTGGTCAATTCACCCAGTTCACAAGAAGGTTTCTTGAGGAGTTCAAGGGTTGTAGAAGGGAAGGACGCCCAAGTCTTGTCAAGAGGGATTCCTACAAGCAGTCAAGCCAATCTGCAACTATCACCATTGGATTTGTTCAGCCATCCCTTTTATTTTCTTTATTTTCGTTTATGTTATTTTTATTCTGGCAATATTTTAGATTTAATTTTTGTTTGTTTGTGTGTTTTGCATATCTAAGTTCATCTTGTTCAAGGCTAAGGTGTTTCAAGGGGTTCGAGGGCTGAACGGAGGGAGAAAGCGTGTATTTCGTCTTCTTGGAAGCTACCACCACTAGATCCGAATTTTGAATCATTTTTATTTATTTCTTTTGTTGATTTCAGTGTTATTTAATTTCTGAATTTTAATTATTGTCTTGTTCAATTTAGAACATTTAATTTCAGCATTAATTAATTTTATATTCCTATTTTCTACAAATCCTAGATCTATTTTCCTTTTATTTGTCCGAAAAGAAAATAATAATTTTCGTTCTTGCTTCCTTGTGGGTTTGAGCCCTTCCTCAACATGTACTACGTTGTTTAAGGTTACGTGAGGATTGGAAAAATTTATAAATCTCTAAATTGGTGCCACGGGTGTTTGACGACGCATCCCAGGCGCACTAGAACCCGCATAGACTTGTGATGAGCTGAAATCCATTGCACAACTATGATGAGCTCAAGTTCATCATAGGTCAAGAATGAAGAAAGAAAGTAGCACACATCTAATAGGATTAGAAAGGACATGTGAGATAAGTACTGACGTCACCCATGCCACGTCAATCTAAGAGGTGGCGAAACCCTAGCGGTGTTCCTTGATATATCTCATAAGACATGTGGTGAAACCCCTGTCAAACGAAAGGAAACATCGCCCTTGATATATCTCATAAGACATGTGGTGAAACCCTAGCGGTGTTCCTTGACAAATGACACCGAATCCAATATTCCCTTCCCTAATGGGAATCAAACACTTTTAGCTCCAACCCTTTGGGACCTCAAGATTTATTCCTATAAATAGGGGTCCAATCCATAACGAAGGCATCATTCTATCATCCCTTCACTCTATTTGCCCTAGCCTTTAGCCTATCCCCTGCTCTTGGCTTTCCTTTATCCTTCAAGGAGACCCCCGCACGTAGCCTTACCTCCCTACTCATAGATAGTACTAAAGGAGACTCTTTTTAGATGATTGTAGCGATTAGGATACTATTGACCTGAGATGAAAGGCAACGTGACAAAGATGCATAATAACTACAGCAAATGCATATCTTAAACAAGTAGATTTAAGTGCCTTACTATAGGAAAAGTTGACTAGAGGAATACTCTCTACTCTCTATTCTAGTCAGCCATTAAGGAGCACAACAGGGGATCAAATAGAACAAATACTCAAAACAACCTATAGCCTTGAGCCAACCACACACCAAGGACAGATGGCCTTATACAACTAAATACTCCATATGGGATTCTATTGGCCTACCATGTTAGATGATACTCAAAAGCATTTCAAGAAATGCCACACATGTTAGATGCACAAACAACGTATCTGTCAACCTAACAATGAACTACATCCTATAATCACACCATGGTCCTTCTACACCTAGGGAGTAGATTTGATTGGAGAAATTAACCCATCATCAAAGGGGTATTGTTCATCATTGTGGCCACAGACTACTTTACCAAGTGGTTTGAAGTCATTGCTCTAAAAAGGGTAGTTGCAATCAATATCACAAATTTCTTGAGAAAACATGTTATTCATTGCTTTGGAGTACCCATGCAGATCATCACAAGAAACTGCCTTTCCAATAAAAATCAAGAAGTGCGGGACTTGCTAGAGCAATATGGAGCATGACTAGGTACATCAACCACTTACTACCCTTAGCGTAATGGGCAAGTTGAGGCAATAAACAAAACATTGTTGAAAATATTGAATAAAATGGTCTCCGAAGAACCAAAGAGATTGGGCTGCTATCTACCACACTATAGGCATACAAAACATCCATCTAGAAGGTGACCTAGGCCACACCTTATTCACTTGTCTATGGACAAGAGGCTGTCCTACCTGCCAAAATACAAACTGTGTCCACAACGGTAACATATGTAATGGAGAAATAGTTCGACACAAAGGACGTGGAACAACTCCTATGTGATAGGCTAGTAGACACCATCAATGAGATTCGGGAAAAAGTGTCTCTAGAAGCAAGTAAAATATAGGTAAACATGGCATCCAACTTCAACAAGATGGTGAATCCATGGATATTCAAAGGAGACAAGGTATTAAACATAACTCTACATGTGCAACAAGGCAAGTCTATAGGAAGTTCAAACCAAACTGGGTTGGACCCTATGTAATCAAGGAAGCTCACCCTACGAGGTACTATATGTTGTGAGACCCACAAATCAATGAACAAGTTGAAACAATGAATGAACACTGGCTAAAACTACACAACGAATGATAATTATCTTCATGTTCTTTCTTTTTTTGTATGCAATCATGAATAAAAGTTCTTTCCTTCAAAACTCTACTTATTGTAATCGCATTTGTACAAAGTAACTAAATGAATGAAAATTTCTTTTTCCAAATCTGTTTATACGCATCACACTTTTATAAATCCATAAAAATTAACGATCTTCCCTATATGTATTTATCTATTCATTGCAGCTCAAACCACAATCAGAAGTAAAGATAACTTATGCTTATTGACAAAATACTTCTATCAACAAGAAGGGGGATAATGTAAATACCTGGGGTTAAACATTATGGAACCATTGATGAAGGTCATGTCCACTATTGGAACATAGGTGTGACCGTGTGTCCCAGAATCAGAATCGCAAATCTACATATCTCTCGAAACTCAAAGCTTAGAAACACCAAAATCTACAATGTGTGCAAAAATACTAAAGTTTGCAATGTGAAAAGAAATACCAGATCCTGTGATGTCGCTTACGACATCACACTACCCTTTACAATACGTACCAAATCGCTCCAAATGAACATTTAAGATACCATTATCAGGTGATAAATCACAGAAGTTACAACGTAGCACTATGACACATTCGTTGTCCTTAACACCTTGCTACCTGGTTCAACATTGCATGATCCTCTGCTAAAGTACTAGCGCAACACAGCAATACTCTCTCATCATAGCACTATGACACTCTCGCATCATAGCACTTGCAGTGCTACTCTCAAAGATTTAATGCTCCCATAATGGGGATCATGTTGTACAACAATGTACAAGCTTCTAAAATGGGCTATAAACACAAATGTGATCACATGAGGATTCTAAATATGGGAGTTCCCAATGCTGCGAGATTCTCATGGACATGTAACAAAACCCCAAACCATTTACTTGTTTAGTGCCTAACAAATTTCAACCACTTTCCCACTACGAGAGAATTTCCTTTATCTCCTCCTTGTTTTTCCTACAGACCCTGGCCATTTACCTATCTAAGTAGGAGGGGCTCAAAACCTTCAAAAAAGGAAGATGACCCTCTTGGACTCCCATGGAAGACACAACTCTACAACCCTAACCCTAGGTTTTTCTATAACCATTCTCTTCATCGCCATTCTATCTAATCCTTCGAAGACTTGACCAACTGATTGGAGTTGATGGCACCAACACTTTCCAAGTTCTTTTATTTATTTCCTTCCATCTTTTGCCTATATAGTTATTGAAAAAATGAATGAACTCCATGAAGAAAAACTCATAAATGAGAAGGCAAATAAAGAAAAGATAGAACAACCTGTTAAAGCAAAAGCATGCTATCTACTCGTTAATTTAGGTATTGTTTAGCAAGTCTTTTTAGAAAGATCATCTAATAGCCCATATGGCCAAAAGAAAATTTGAGATTTTGAAGTCTTGCCTTTAAAAACAAAGACCATTTGGTAAGCGGATCGGCCTATCGGTCTTTTAAAAACGTATTTAGAGGCAATATAACATGTAGAAAGATCAAAAAGCTTCATTTGAAGCTTCTCAAAATTCTGTGTTTTTGATCTTTTCGAGTATTTTTGAGCATACGTCTTTTACATCTTTTTTAGATTTTGATTACGAAGTGGAAAAAGACCGACTTTTGGTCTTTTGAGCTTGTTGAAGTCTAGAAGAGCATGTGGAAAGACTTGCCAAACACCGCCTTAGCATCACACTCACAACATATTATCTTGTGGAGACACTTTTTGATTTTGATTAAGATAGAATTGGTTGATGAATAGAATCTTTTTGTACAAAAGTTTATGTTAAATCTATTGCAATAGAAACTTACATTTATCAGAAAATATTAATAGAATATTCATAATTGATTCTTAATGTCCAAATGTTGGATATTATGAATGAAACAGCCTATGTAAGTAGAGGTGTAAATTGGGTCATGTCGCTCATGGCTTGGCACAACACGATTGTATGTGTCGTGCTGCCCGCGGTCCACGTACCGGCTTGGCCCAGCCTATGGCACAGCACGCGGCACAGCCCGTGGACCCTTAGCAGGCCATGCTTGGCCAATCCGATGAACTAGCCATTGGAGGGGTCCCCAATGACTAGTTTCCGCTTTTTAGGGGTTTTTTACAAAAATACCCCCCAACAGCTATATTTTAGG
This sequence comes from Nelumbo lutea, assembly GCF_056320005.1. Lineage (NCBI taxonomy): Eukaryota > Viridiplantae > Streptophyta > Magnoliopsida > Proteales > Nelumbonaceae > Nelumbo > Nelumbo lutea. Next base: position 34,284,478 of record NC_142690.1, on the reverse strand, counting down.
TATTTTGGTTTTGGGGGGAGAAAGAATGACACAAATGCCCCCCAACAACTATATAACTAGTTTCAGGGGCATTTTGGATAAAATGATAAATAGCTTTACAATGACCAAAATACCCCTCCCAACAACTATATAGGGGGTATTTATGTATTTTGGTTTTGGGGGGAGAAAGAATGACACAAATGCCCCCAACAGCTATATAACAACTAGTTTTGGGGGCATTTGGGGTAAAGTGATAAATAACTTTATAATGACCAAAACACCCCTCCCAACAACTAAAAAATGACTAGTTTTTTAGGGTATTTTGGGCAATTGAATTATTTTCAATTCCTATAAATAGCCCTATCCTCCACCATTCTCATCACACCAATTCAACAATTCTCTTAATCTCTTCTCTAGTTCTCATACTCTCTCAAGTCTCAATCTCTCATACATTCGCTGATTATTCAATTCTCAACTTTATCAAAGTTTCAATAAGAAGAAAGCTTGCTCAACAACTCAAGTATCTCAACTCTCAAGTTAGCAATTTGGGAGGTTGGACTCTTGGAGTTGAAATGCATCAATCGTTGAAATTCAAGTTGGGATTCCAAACTAGCAACCCAGGCAAGTGTAATTAAATTAATTTTTAGTTTTTTAGAATTTAAAAAAAATGGTTGGCTCCTCCCAAAACCAATTCCCCAACATGTTCAATGTCGACGATATTCAGTCGCAACATAGTAGTATTGGCACTAATATGGATGCTATTGATATTGATGGAACTTCCACCCCTAGTACTAATACTAGGGGAAAGAAAAAGAAAGCCACTAAGTTGATTATCCCGGTTTGGAATATATTTAAAATAGAGAAGGTTCAAGGAAGGGAAAAAGAGCTATTTGTCAAAAACTTTAGTTATTGTAGCAAGGGTGGTATTGGCCATTTGGGCAGACACTTGCTTACCCATGAGAAGAAGAAGAAGAAGAAGAAGAAGAAGAAGAAGGGAGAGAAACAAGACAAATACAAATTGGGTGGGGGTTTGGTACTTTTAAATATTCTCAACAAAAAATGAGGCAAGAATTATCAAAATACATTGTACATGCTGAACAACTATTTTTGTTAGCTAAAGTACTAAGCTTGAAAAATGGTTACGTAATTCTATAAATCCACAATTTAAAAATGTTTCTAAGTATACTATTAGATCAGATGCTTTAAAAATTTTGTATTCATATAAACAAAATTTAATTTATATGTTATCAAATCTTAATTCTAAACTTACAATTACTTCTGATACTTGGCCTTTTAAATTTAACATAAGTTATATTTGTGCTACCGGTCTTTTAATCGATGAAAATTGACTTTTAAATAAAAGAATTTTAAGTTTTACTAGGCTCGAATGGCCACATACTGGCCCAACTATTGTTGCAAGTATCTTAAATATTTTACATGCTTATGGAATTGGCAATAAATTATTTTCTATTAGTTTTGATAATGATAGTAGTAATGATTCAACAATAAATATTTTAAAATCTCAATTAAAACCATGTTTAAATAGTAAATTATTTCAAATCAGATGTGCATGTCACATCTTAAGTTTATGTATTCATGATGCTTTAAATATTATTTCTACTCATATTTCTAAAATTATAAATTATATTATATATATAAGAAGTTTTGGAGCAAGAAAATAAGAATTTAAATATTTATGTCAAAATTATGGTTTAAAATATAAACATTTTATATTAGATGTTAAACATAGATGTAATTCTACCTACGCTATGTTAGAAAGTTGAATTTCTCACAAACAAATTCTTAGTGACTTTTATAATGTAAAAATGCCTACTGATATTATATTTGAGGAAAACTAGGAAATGGAAATTTGTATAAGAGATTTTCTAAAACATTTTTATGATGCAATTAATGAATTTTTGAGTATTTATTATCCAAGTTGTAATTTAACTTATCAATTAAAGATTATTAGTGATTATTTTGCAAAATATAGAAAGAATCCACAATTTAAAAGTATTGTTGAAATAATGGAAAATAAATTTAAAAATATTGGGAGAGCATTTCTCCTCTTTATTGCTTAGCTACAATATTAGATCCTACGATTAGGAAAGATGGTTTAGATATTTTACTTGAAACATATTGTGAAAATATGAATATTGAAATTGGAAATAAAAAAGAAAAAAAAATAATAGTTTATTATTTGAAATGTATAATTTATATGAATCTAAAGTAACATGGAATAATAAAAATTCTACATGTTGTATAATTGTTCCACTTTTGAACTTGAGTCCAAAGTGGAAGAGAAAAACTTTTTTATTTAATAAGTAAGAACCAGAAATCCACCACCTCGACAACAAGTTCATTTATTGAACTTAATATTTATTTACAAGAAAATTTTTCTACTTTAGGTGATTCTTCCTTCACCTCAGAGGGAACAAATAATTTTGATATTTTAGCATGGTGGAGTGAACATGAAAAAATTTATCCAACTCTCGCCGCAATGGCATGTGATCTACTAACCCCTTCGGTGTCTACAGTTTCATCGAAGTCTTGTTTTAGTGCACGTACTAGGGGTGTTGGACAACAAGAGAAATTGTATACATGATGAAAGTTTAGAAATGTGCATCTAATTTAAAGATTGGTTGGATGCTAAAGATAGATTACAAGACAAAGGAGGACATGACACAATACCTAATGTTTTGCCTGAAGTAGATGATCAAAGTCAAGAACAATAAGAGAAAATGATGAAGTCAATATTTTTTGTATATTCAATAGTTGTAGTAGCATTTTTTCAAATTATTGTAAATTTTGTTTTAATTTTATTTAATTTATTTGATATTTTAAATAACAGAATTTTTATTTTCAATTTGTAATTATATTGTGTTTTTTATATTTTACTAATTTATTCCATTTTCTAATTTTCATATTTCATTCATCCAACCATTGCATGCTTTGTATCATTCAAATTTAAATGAAATAAAATTCTTATTTTTCTTCCAATTTGGTATTCACTTTGAGTATTTGTCTCTTTGACTTCTTATTTAGTTAAGTATTTTTTTCATTTCTTTGTTAGATTTCTTATTTTTCAAATAATTCTTAAAGGAAAGTTAAATATTTTAGTTTTACTTAGTAAAAAAATAAAATAAAAAATAAAAAATGTCAAAAAAAACAGTCTAGCCCAGTTCGGCCCATGCCTAAGACCCAAACTGTGGCCCAACCCAGCACGGCCCAGGCCCACGGCACAGCGTACAGCCTGTCTAACACAGGCCCACAGCATGGCACAGGCCTGCACGGGCTTGGGCCATGGGCTATGCTGGGCCAAGCCCCCAAATTATCCCTGGGGAGGGCAGCACAGCCTGTTTTACAACTCTATATGTAAGGAACTCGATTTCAGGTTATGTAAAGGAAAAAAAAAAAAAAAAAAAAGATAAAAAGCAATCACCCGTACCAACCGAAAAAAACATCAGTATATCTCACTTATACTAACGTAAAGAAATCGTGATGTATATTTTACCTTTATACCGACGGATTCTGTCCGTCCGTATATAGCGAAATTGTTATATCCCGATGTATTATATTGGTTTCCAAGGTCAATGCAATGCAAAATATTGAGATTTTTAGGAAATCCATCCTTACAAAATTTATTTTAAAAAAATTATAAAAAAAAAAAGGACCATGAAGCAATATTTGATACACATCATACTCATTTTTTTGTTATGATGCGTGTCTATATTTTTAGCTTAATTTGGTTTGAAGGAAAAAATAGGAAAAAGTAAGGTTCTAGTCTCTTTTCCTTCCTTTTCCTATCTTTTCCTTCAAACCAAACATAACCTCAAATATTTGGAGAGTCATTATTATTAATTGCTAAAACTTGTTAGGTTCAGTACACCAATGAAAATCAAATGTTTGGATCACAACAATACTTCACTGGATCTCAAGCTATTTCACAACAAAATTAGATTTAATACTATTTTCTTACATGGGTGATGGGTCAATGACCATGGCGCGCCATTGTTATTTACTAGATTCTGTAACTATATATATTTACCCTACTACTTCTAGCGTCAATGTTCGCACCAAAGACGCCATAAGTCAGCACCCTCAGTTGGTTCATCAGCTTCCTTGTTCAAATCGCATATTACAACACTGTTCGAGTTCGTCCCTTTCTTTGAGCTTAACAACCTCTCCTTAGAAACATGAAAAGGAGCCATGTCCACCAGAAGATCTCTTGGCCTCTTTAACGTTCTCTTCAACCTTTTCTCCTCCTTTCCTTCTTCATCACAACCTCCTCCCTTATTCCGTCCACCAGAAGAAATGAACCCTGAAAGACCCTCCTTCAAACCGAAGTCCTCCATTATAAAGGACGGTTGCCAGACAATGAAGTTGTTGGTTGATGGCTTCTCTGGATGATCACCACCAATTCTTCCATTAAGCAATTGTATTCTGTGCGCTTCTCTCTCTACCAGGTCGCAGAAGGCCCTCACCTCTGGAGACTTTGTGCCTCCTTCAGAGTCGCTGTAGTCCTTTTGCTCCATTTCTGATCCTTTCATTTCCACCTCCAACGTTAACATCCCAGTCTAACCAAAAACCAAGGGAGACGTAGGACCAGGATCTCCAGAAATACTAGAAAGAAATACTAAACAACACGACAAAGGCAGCAGAAACAGTAATTATAAAGATGATACCAACAACAACAGCACTAGATACGTAAGAACAAGAACAATTAATCATATAAAGAGCAGAAATTTTAAGAGATATATAAAGAATAGTTCAACGTTCTTCCCACCATATCGTCCTCGGAGATTCCACAGAATTGATTTAGAACATCTAAAGGAGAAAACAAAGATCAAAAACCCATTTAGCTAGAGCTGCCAGCAAAATTGGTGCGATTGAACCATCTCTGCACTGTTTTTGGTGAAACAGAATTCTGGGTTTTCAACTTTTGATCAACCTCTAAAGTCTGATGACTAATATGGAATACATATATAGCTGAAGGAGATCAATGGAGGAACTCTGGATCCGAGTTCCAATCGAGGAGGGTGGGAAGAAGTGGAGGGAAAATTCACAGGCCGCCTTGCCTTTTGTTTTTCCACGACTCTTTTTCCGCGTTGGCAGTGCTGCTTGACAAGATCAAAAAATACTACCATTTAATTCTGTGAAATGACCAATCTTTCCAAATGTATTTGTCCAAAGAGCTCTGTTTTCAATGGCAAGAAAAGATTTTCCTACACGAGTCAAGATTTTCCTTTATGACCTACTGCCACGTATTCAATCAGTGCAAGACTCGTTCCAACGATCTTTATAGCCTTGCATTGGGAATATCTCCCCATAAAACACATAGTAATGAGATGTTCCAATTGAAGCCGATTTTGCCGGTATTGTCGAATTAGAACCAGATTCAAAACCTTTTATGTCACCGCATCACGGATAGAACATCCGACCATCCGATTCAACCATTTGACCCGCAAATAAAAATACCCAATTGTCCTAAGATGGTCTTTCAAAGTTATTTTATATAATTATAAGCTAAATATAATAAATATTATAGCTTGTTATTAGTGTTGTCGTTCGGATTGGCGGAGGGCAATACAGTATTCTTATTCCTAAGATCTGGGGTTTTGAACGAGGGCTTCGAGGCCCCAAATACTTCGGGAGGGGGTCGAAGCCAAGGGCTTGTAGACGATCCGTAGGGGTATGCTGAAGCGGAGGCTGGAGGCCGAGGCAGATCACTTTTTGAGTGTTGAGGATAACGAGGCCTGGGGCTGAGGTGGATGATCTCGAAAGAGTTGGTGACGAAGTCAGGATGCTTGGCTAGGTGTACGAGGGGTCCGAAGGGGTCTGAGAGTTTGCTCTCCAAGGAAAGAAGACCTCGGGTGAAGACCCGAGGCGAGGACTTCGATGATCAAGTTAGTGTCCGCGCAAGGCAAGTAGAAGGTTCAGTGCCAAGGCACACACACGAGGTCACTAGTAAGCACCCAATCCTCAGTAAGAAGAATACCAAGAGTCTTAGAGGTTCCAGATCATTTACCTTGTGGGAGGTGCCTTGCATTTATAGTCGGAGCTGCCTGTGAGTGGTTGGGCTCGGAATGCCCAAATGCGAGTCGTATGGGGTCTTCCTCAGACGCCCCGGATGCGAGTCGTACGAGGGCTGAGCGTGAGGATATGGCGGGGCCTGCGATGCCCTTCGATTGGGCCCATTTGGTTCATACCGAATGACTTTGTGTGCCCTCATGATGGGCCTATGTTGGTGCCCACTAGTTGACACACATCAGCCCCACTCCCGAGGCCGAGGTGGGGATCTAGATAGAGCTTTGGATTCAGTCGAAGTGAGTGTCGACGTTGGTAGGTGCCATTGGGTTCATCCAGTGAGGTGTACCCTGTAGTGGCGTCGCGTTCGACATGCGTGTGCTTCGGCTCGGTCTTTATTCATGGTGGAGGGGCAAAGCTGTTGGGGCCTTGGCTCCGGCTAGGAAGTCCATGCAGGAGGGCTTGGAGAGGCCAAGTCTCTGCCTCATTCTCACGCGGGTTGTTGCGTCAGAGCTGTCCCCCATATGGGTCGCGTGTGATGGGAGCCTTCCGTAGGCAGGATGGGTGCTTCGGGTGAGTCGAACAGCGCGTTCGTTGGGTCAACGCGCCCGAACCAACGGGTTGCAGCAAATGGACCTATTGGTTCGGCCAGCGTCGTTTCATCTCCCCGAGGTTGAGTGCCGAGTGTCACGCCACAGATGGGCAACGAAGGTAGATGCCTCGTGACCATTGGATCCGGCTAGATCTGGATCATCTGTTCTTTTATAAATAGGGGCCTTAGTCGCGATTTTTCTTTGTCATTTGACTTTAGGCACCCTTGCTATCAAGTGATTTCCACTCCAGAGCCTTTGGCTAACACACTTCGTCTAGTTTCCTTCAGTCCTCATCTTTGGGTAACATCTCGTCCCAATGTCTTCTTCCGATTCTGGCCTTGAGTTTTATGAGCTTCCTAACCTTTCACAGGGGCGTTCTCCTCGAACTCCCATTCCTCTTAGCTCCAATTTGGGGTCGTTGGCTGCCGAGGTCTCCCCTTGGTGAGAGGTGGAGGTGCTAAAGGAAGGGTGGCTTCTGGGGGTGCCGAGGGTAGCTGTCGAGGTAGTGACCCTCCCTGTGAGAGCGTCGCATCCGTAATGTTGAGGGAGCCGGAAGGGTCCCCTTTGGAGGAGTGGGAGCAGCTCCCTAAGCTCAACCCAAGGGCGGCAGCGGAGTGCGTTACCCAAGGGGTGGCCCTGGCGAATTTACTGCGTTCAGAGTTTGACAATACTCAGGACATGGATCAGGTGAAGGCTCTGGTCAGGCGGTTCTACATACCTCGGTCCTACTCACTTAGAGTATCCGATGTTGTCGTGGACTCCCGAGGAGGGGGAGATCTATGTATACCAACACTTCCTAGAGTTTGGCCTTAGGTTCCCCCTTCACCCTCTCATTTCTAAGTCGTTGAGGTGGTACGGGATCACCATCAGCTAGTTTGTCCCCAACACCCTTCGAACCATGTTTGCCATGCTGGTAGTGGCTCGACTTCAAGACATGGAGTTGACACCTAAGTTGTTTTGTGCCATGTTCATCCCGAGGAACCAAATGTTTGAGTCTGGCATGTATTATCTTCAGCCTCTGAGGGGTAAACCTATTGACAACCCCTCGTCCGTCCATAACTGAATGGACAAGTTCTTTAACATTTCTTGCCCCAAGGGTTGGTTGTTCAAGTTGAGGTGGGGAGAGGCCTATACAACGGTGGAGAGGTGCCCCTCCATACTTCAGAACGAGGAGGCCACTAAGATAGCCCACCTACTGATACTAGGGAAAGCCAAGGCCAAGGCCAAGCCTTTGGTGGAGGAGGAGCTTCCTTTGGTGTTCGTTGGGCTCAGCCCTACCCCCCATTGGTAGGAGAGGTCCTATAGTCTCTTAACACAGTCCCCTCGTCTTCAGCAGTTTACTGACTTGTGTTTTTTGCTTGTTTGCAGTGGTTCCCATGGACGCGAAGAAGTTGTTGCTAGAGAGCATTCGTGCAAAGAAGAAGGCCCAAGGGGGCAGTACGCCAGGAGGGCAGGCGCCAAAGAGACCTACTGAGGTAGCACCCGCGAGGGGTGATCAGGTGCCTGCTCCCGCTAGGGGGGCCAACCCACAGCAAGTCCTGGCCGGCCAAGGGGACCGAGGGAAGAAGTTGGTTGAGGGGGAGAAGAAAAGGCTAGCTGAAGAGGCTCCGCGGGATCGGCCGTCCAAGAAGTTGGCGCATAAAGATTGGCCTGCCGAGGATTCCGTAGCGAAGAAGCCCCCTATGAAGGGGTGTCCTACAGGGCCTTCGTTCACCCCCGCATCTGCACAAGACCAGGCCAGGGAAGCTGAGCACCTCACCCGGGTGTTTCGTCCCCAGTGGCAAATCTGCGAGGGGGACTCCATCTCCGAGAAGGGGGTCAGCAAGGCCCTAGTGAGCGGGGCAGTCCTTCCGCGGGACAGGTTTGAGATGATGCAGAGTAACCCTCTGTGCGTTCATGACGATGGCCTCACCCACTTGGCCAAGGCAAGCTCTTTTCCTCTCGTATTTTGTTTCTTCATGATTCATTGTTTTCTTTACTAATAGTGCTCCCCTCAGTGCAGGTCTGCCATCACTTCGTCGGTATGGGGGACCGAGTGGAGCTCTTCTGCGAATACCTCATCCGGCTTGAAAAGATCAACGAGAAGCTTGTTGTGAAGGTGGCCAAGGTGGAGAGCAGCCGAGACAAGGACAAGGCAGCCCTAAAGGAAGAGCAGGAGCTCCGGCAGACGCTGAAGGATGACTTGAAGGGGGAGAAGGCTTGGGTCGATTGCATGAAGGAGGCCCTCAAGAAGCCTGAGGAGGATCGGGCCCATCTCGATGGAGTTGCATTAGAGGCCTCTAAGCGTGTAGCAGAAGCCAAGGCACGAGCGGCTGAGGCCGTCGAGATTTGGAAGCAGTCAGTGGAGTACCAGAAAAGCCTCACTGACTATGCTGTTGCATCCTACTTGGACGGCATCGAGGACACCAAGAAGGCAATTTTGCAAGTGATGCCAGACTTCAATGTTGAGGGGCTGCAAGTGTACCCGGAGTCCCCCGAAGAGAGTGTTGAGGTCCTCGATAGATCCGTTGATGTAGTCGAGGCTGCTGATGGAGACAAAGACTCTGCCCTCCCCCCAGCTGGTGGTGAAGCCTAGTTGCTTTTTCCCTTTTGTTGTGTTTTCTGTTTTTCTTTTGGATGTAAATATGCTTGGCCGCCGAGGCCAAAAAACTTTTTTGTAAATGCTTACATATGGACAAAAGAATGAAAATAGAGCATTTTTTATACATAGTGTTCTCCCTTTTCTTCTTCTTCTTCTTCTTCTTCTTCTTCTTCTCCTTCTCCCTTTTTCTTTCAAGGGGTCCCTGCCCCTCCCATCGAAGAGACCATAAGTAAAAAATGGCTTGTAAAGGCTCGTTATACACTCGTTTTAGGTAGTTGGGGGGTCAGGGCCAAGGCAAGAGGTGTGCGACCGAGGTGCAGCTTGCCTGACTCGTTTTCTCCCAAGTGTTTACTTAGGCAAGGCCGAGATGGCCAATCGAAGTATGGGGGAGAGGCCGATACAAAGATGCAGCTTGCTTGGCCTATTTCTTTCCCAAGTGGTTAGTTCGGCAAGGCCGAGGTGACCTACCGGGAAGGCCAGGGTCTCAGGCCGAGGAGAACTACCGAATTAGTCGGGGTTGCTATCTTTCTTTCATTGCGCTAAGTACATAAGACCAGGAGGGCATCCATCGCCGAGGCAAGTAGTCAGGTGTACAATGCCTCGGCCGTCCTGGTGTATCTCCATTTCGTGAGGTGTTAAGATTGAGTGTTTGATACTAGCTCAAGGGGAGTTGTGTGCCCTGGCAATGGTCCAGCATGAGCACATGGTCCTCGGGGTAGGCTATGTGCTTCGGCCAGTCGCAAAGCTAAGGGGTCCTAGGGACTTGGTGAGAACACACACTAAACGTTAAGCCGAAGAGGAACTTTGCATTATTCACTCATCATTTGGCCATCAAAATTTACAATTACTAGTAGTACATCTAGAGATTCTCCGAGTTCCATGTCCGAGGGACGGGTCTTCCATTCAGTTGTTCCAGGCGAAGGGTGTCAGGGCCAAGGACTTGCTTGACTTTGTAGGGACCTTCCCAATTGGGGCCTAGCTTGCCTACACTGGGCTCGGGGACAATGACCTTTCTGAGGATGAGGTCTCCTTCTCGGTAATGCCTCTCCTTCACTCTCAAGTTATAGTAGCAGGCAACTCATTGCCAATAGGCAGCCACCCTGATTTGTGCCTGCTCCCGGGTCTCCTTCAGCAGGTTTTAGTTTGTTCTAAGTGCTTCACTGTTCTCGGCTTCATTGTATGCTTCGACTCGGAGTGTCGGTTGGCCGATCTCTGCTGGGATAACCGCTTCAGTATCGTAGGTCAGGCCGAACGGGGTTTCTCCTGTGGCCGTCCGAGGTGTGGTTCGGTATGCCTAGAGGACATTGTTCAGTTCGTCAGCCTATAGGATTTTAGCTCGGTCTAATCAATCCATCCAAGATAGTTCTGTTGGTGACCTCGGCTAGGCCATTTGTTTGGGGATAGCCTATTGAGGTGTACTGCTTCTTAATTCCGAGGGAGGTGGACCATTACCAAAACCTAGCATTGTCGAATTGTTTTTCGTTGTCAGTTACCAACATGTGGGGGTGGCCAAAGCGGCAGATGATGTTCTTCCAAGAAAAAGCTCTAGATTGCTCGAGTTGTGATGGTAGCCAGGGGTTCGGCTTCGACCCACTTAGTGAAGTAGTCAACAGTGATGATGAGGTACTTTCTGACCCCCGTTGATTGATGAAAGGGGCCGAGGAGGTCCATCCCCCATTTGGAGAAGGGCCAGGGGCTGTTGAGAGCTGAGAGGGTTGTGATTGGCCGGTGGCACAAGGCAGCATGTCTCTGGTACTTGTCACATCTTCCTACTATCTCGGTTGCGTCCTTCTGAAGAACTGGCCAAAAATACCCCACCTTAGTGCCTTTTGAGCCAGGGTGCGGCCTCCAACGTGGTTGCCGCAGATGCCTTCATGAATTTCTCAGAGCACATACTCACCCTCTTCTGGATGGAGGAGCCGGAGGTATGGTAGGGTGAAGGATCTTATGTACAACTTTCCTTCGAGCAGAGTGTAATGGGTTGCCTGACGCCGGAGTCGTCTGGCTTAGTTCTTAACGCCGGGCAGTTGCTCGGTTAGGAGGAAGTTGATGATAGGGTCTATCCATGACAGTTCGACCTCAATCGGGAGGACCTGGGCCTTTTCTATAAACGGTCGAGGTAACTTCTCTATGCGAATAGTGCGATCAAGGGTCGCGTCGGAGGTACTTGCCAACTTAGAAAGAGCATCGGCTCTCGTGTTCTTGGCTTGCAGGACTTTCTGTAGAGAGAAACATTATAAATGGCAAACCAGCTCCTGGACTTTGGCGAGGTACTTTTCCAAGCTCTGCTCTCTGGCGAGGTATACTTTGAGCTCATCAAAAGCACGTTGGAATTCCTCCGTCCATTGGAAATCTTTTAGTTTCTTGATGGCGCAGAAGAAAGGGATGTAGCGTTCGGCTGACTTTGACATGAAGCGATTGAGAGCATCTATTTAGCCGGTGAGCCCCTTTGTTTCCTTCATCGTCCAAGGAGGTGTCATATCAAGTATGGCCTATATCTTGTCAGGACTAGACTCTATGCCTCTTCGAGTCACAATGAAGCCTAAGAATTTGCCCAAGGTGACGCCGAAGGCACACTTGCTAGGGTTAAGTTTCATGTTGAACCTCCACAAGGTGTCAAAGGTCTCAGCTAGATCCGAGGTGTGTGCTTCGGCGCACAGGCTCTTCACCACCATATCGTCTACGTATGCTTCGATATTTCTCCCCATTTGGTTCTTGAACACTTTGTTGACAAGGAGTTGGTATGTGGCACCCACGCTCTTAAGCCTGAAGGGCATTAGTCTGTAGCAGTAAGTGTCGTGCTCAATGATGAACAAGGTCTTGTCCTCGTATTCAGGGTGCATCTTTATCTGGTTGTATCTGGAGAAGACATCAATGAAACTAAGTAGCTCGTACCCTACAGTGGCGTCAACGAGGTGGTATATCCTCGGTAAAGGAAAACTGTCCTTTGGACAAGCTCGGTTGAGGTCTATGAAGTCAATACAAATCCGCCACTTCCCCTTAGCTTTCTTCACTAAAACCACATTTGACAACCGTTTAGGGTAATGTACCTCTCCAATGCTCTAGTGCAAAGTTCATATTCTTTTGTCAAACTGGCTTAGAGCTCGGGTCCATGCTCAGCCAGTTCGGATAGGCATTCAGGGGGAAGGTTGGGCCCAATGCAGACTATCTTCTTGGGATCGGCCTCGTCTAGGCGAACTGAGACGAGGTCCTCGACTCGCTGGCTCCTCCCTGAGGTCGAGACCTCCAGTGATAGGGTTTCTTTGTTCTTACCCTTCAGTGCTGCCACATAGCACTGGCGGGCGGCTTGCTGGTCTCCACGAACGACACCGTCACCATGTTCGATGGGAAAATAGAGGGCGAGGTGGTAGAAGGACATGGCTGCCTTGAGTACATGGAGGGTTGGTCTCCCCACGATGGCATTGTATGGTGAGCCGATCTTCATGACTAGAAACTCGTTCATCCTTGTCACCTACCGTGGCTCGGTTCCTACTGTGATGGGTAGGTGATCCTTCCCTCCAGTCTTACCATGTTACCGGAGAAGCCGACTAGTGGAACGTCGGTGGGCTGGAGGCACTCGGGCACTATCTTCATCTTCTCAAACGCTTCATAGAAGAGAACGTCAGTCGAGGAGCCACTGTCAACGAGAATCCTCTTTACCATGAAGCGAGATTACGAAGGCGTCATCATGGGGTACTGTGACCCCGACTAGGTCATCATCCATGAAGGTGAGGGTTTCTTGAGGCTTTGGCTTCTTGGGGGTCAGGTCCCTGGATGCTCAACTACTTGGCGTAGAAGAGGGTTTCCCGAGGTCGTGCCCCCAGAAATGACATCGATGACGCCGACTACTTGCTAGTGTTGCTACTATTGCTGCTGATGTTGTTGGGAGAATGAGGTACCGGGCTCGCCTCTGACGAACTACTTAAGGTGCCCTCGCTGGATGAGGGACTCTATCTCGTTCTTTAAATTGTAGCAGTCCTCAGTGTCATGGTCAGTGCCACGGTGATACTTGCAATATTTTTTCGGGTTTCCCCTCTTGGTGTTCCTCTTCATTTTCTCTAGCCACTTCACGTACTTCTCCTCACCAACCTACATCAAGATCTGGGTCTTGGTTGACTTGAGTGGTGTATATTGACAGTAAGCCAGGGCTGAGGCTAGTAGCTTCTTGTTGTCCTTGTTGTTGTTGTTGTAATGTCTTCGCTCTTCTTTTTCTTCTCCAGGGGTCCGTTGTTATGCTCGGCTTCCCATTCTTGAGAATCTTCGGCCGAAGCCTTCTCGGCTGTGATGTACTTTTGGGCTTTCTTGAGGAACTCCGTGTTGGTTTTCAATGAGTTCTTAGTGACCAAGCAATTCAGGGTTGAGCTGGGCGGAGCCAGTTGATAGCAACGTGCATGGGGACCATGGGGTCGAGGTCACGGACCTCGAGCTCTTCTTTTTTAAAGCGGTCGATATAGGACCGTAGACTCTCTCCCTACTTCTGATTGATGGACATTAGCGAGACCACGCTCTTCTGTCATTGTCTACTGCTGATGAAGCGAGCAAGGAATAGGTTGGCGAACTGCTCCCACGAGCTGATCGACTGAGGCGGGAGACTGGAGAACCAATGACGGGCGGCCCCCTTAATAGTGGCCTGGAAAGTCATGCACATCAAGGCATCGGAATACCCATAGAGTATCATGAGCACTCTGAAACCTTTTAGGTGGTCGTCAAGGTCTGAGTTCCCATCGTACATCTCTAGCATGGGAGCTTTGAAGTGCTAGGGGAGAGGCTCGGAGATGATGTCCGGGGTGAAGGCATCCATCCTCCCCATCGGATTGCTCTGGCCAGTCGAGGCATCGACTCGGCTCTCCTAAACTTGGCGAAGCTTGTTCCTAACGGGCCTGCGCTCGGCTGGTAGTTCCGCAATCCGAGGGTCGGGCAGGGCTTACTCCCCATTGTTGTCTTCGTGGGCCTGGCGGAGGTTGGCACGAACTCAGGAGTACTCCAAGGCAGGACCACATGCTTCCCATCTAGCACGGCGGTCATTCAAGACATTGCGAATGTCCAAGACTGGTGTGGGAGAAGCGTGGCTTTGGCCCTCGGCCCTTGAGTGGGCGCTACAATGGCCGAAGTGTTCGCCTTTGTCCGGGTGGTTCTCCCTCCTACGGTGGTGGTGTTGTTCAGAGGGCTAGCAACTGTCTTCGGACTGCACTGGCTCTTCCTTCCATTGGTAGGGAGGTCACACATTCCTCTGCGGTGGGCTTGTAGGCCGACTGTTGCCGGACTCTGTGGGCTCGGCCCATTGGGGGTCGGCTAGGTCGAGGGCTGGTGGCTTGGCATGCTCGCGTTGGTCTTGGTGCTCTGGTGGGGCAGTCGCCCCGAGGAGGACCTCCTGCCTGGGGGTAGACTTGCTCCACGCACTGCATAAGGTGGTCCAGATGGTCGAGGATTGCCTGGAACTGTTCATAAGTGACCAGGTTCTGAGTGTTCTTGACTCTTCGTACCATGTTGGCCGATGCTTAGGAGTTTCAAGGTTTAAGATAAATGGGAGTGTCTTAGCGACATTTCTCATAGATGACACCAATTGTTGTTGCTCAAATTGGCCAAGGGAAACACAGTAATCTTATTCCTAAGATCTAGGGTCTTGACCAAGGGCTTCGAGGCCCCGAGTACTTTGGGAAGGGGCCGAAGCTAAGGGCTTGTAGACGATCGATAGGGGTATGCTAAAGCCAAGGCAGACCACCTTCTTGGGTGTTGAGGATACCGAGGCTTAGGGGCCAAGGTGGATGATCTCAAAAGAGTTGGTGATGAAGTAAGGATGCTAGACTGGGTGTACGAGGGGTCCGAAGGGGCCCTGAGAGTTTTCTCTACAAGGAAAGAAGTGTTAGAGCCCTCGGGTGAAGACTTGAGGCGAGGACTCCGACGGTCAAGTTAATGTCTGCACAAGGTTCAGTGCTGAGGCACACAAACGAGGTCACTAGTAAGCACCCAGTCCTCGATAAGAAGAATACTAAGAGTCTTAGAGGTTCCAGATCCTTACCTTGTGGGAGGTGCCTTGCATTTATAGTCGGAGCTGCCTGGGAGTGGTTGAGCTTGGATGGCCCAGATGCAAGTTGTACGAGGTCTACCTCAGACGGCCCGGATGCGAGCCGTACGAGGGCTGAGGATGAGAATCTGGCGGGGCCATGCAGCGCCCCGCGATTGGGCCCGTCCGATTCATACCTAATGTCTCCGCACGCCCTCATGATGGGCCTATGCTAGAGCCCGCTGGTTGACACGCGTCGACCCCATATTGGCTAGCCGAACGCGCCTACATCAATTAGTATTAATAAATGTTCGAACATTTTGAAAATTTTGACAGCTTGAAATAAACCAGCTTTGGTTCCAGGTTTGATGATCTGGCCATTTGCCCCATATATAGCTTGGAAGAAGAAGTTTTTATAGATAAATTATCTATTAGAGAATGACAACCCATTAAAGACTTCATCTAACAACTTAAATTTTTAGGTTGAATGATTCTGTGAGATATTCATCTTTAATGTCCATTGTCAGTTTGATTTAGATCAATATGGTGGGCATCAATCCAAGGGAGGATCTGGTCCCAGTTAAATCATGGGTGCCTGCTCCCTTGGATCCATACATAGGCCCAATTAGATGAGTGGCTTTAATTCCTTGTAAGAATCAAGGGCAATCCCAAATCATTCACTTCTTTGCATTTGCTAAAATTCATTCCCATTGAAGTAAAAAAGGAATTCCATGATAGATTAAGATGATTTGGCCTAAAAGACTATCAACATCACCCAGAAGGAGAAGAATTCAGATTCAACCCTCAGAACCGTCCTCATACTGTTCTCATAACCATTTGCAACTTTGCATTGAGAATATCTCCCCATCAATAAAAACATACAAATACAAATATGCTTCCGAAGGAATGGCGCCAAAGGTATGTGAGCATGGTGTGAGGATGATTCCTTAATGGCGAAATCTATACTCTAAGAAAAAGTGATCTACTACAAGTTTAAACGGGTGGAAAGGCTAGAAACGGACAAAAAAAACATACATAAAAAAGTGTGGTATTAAACAGAATCCAATGACGAAACAAGTCCATGCAGTCAACCCATTTGGAATAAGTTGGATGATGATGATGAAGATTCGCTGAAAATTCTTTCCAATATCCAACTGAATTTTCCTAAATACCTAATTCCCGTTGTCAGGGGTGACGCGGATGGATTTCTCTCCGGTCATTGTGGAATGTAGACCAGTCATGACTGCCAAAATGAATTTTAAATTAAGCTGAAATTCGGGAATTTAGGCTGAACATGAGAAGAGAGCTGAGGACGTTAGTGCACAAAGAGTAGGAAATATTAAAAAAAAAAGTGTAAAAATTCTTGAATATCCTAAACTCTCAAAAATAGACATTTGAATCCATCCTTTAGTATTTCGTCAGTTAAATATTACATAGAGTATTCTCAAGTAACCAAACATCTCCCCAAAATGACAGTAAATAATATATTCAACCTTTTCGGTGATGGCATTCTCTTTACTCTATAAAATGATGTCAAAAATACACAAAAAGGGCATTTTTGAAATTATGTAATGTCTAACTGACAGAATAGTAACGGATGGACCTAAGTTTCTATTTTTGAGAGTTCAGGGCATTTAAGTGTTGCAAATAAAAATTCAGGGTACGTATCCATCACTACCCCCCAAAGTACAGGTACCTATCTCTAATTTGCCCAAGTTAAAAGGGTGAAAAAATATGGCGAAGATAGATTTTTTTCTCACTTGTAACAACTAATTTTTTTCCCATTGTGTGTGGGATCCACTGAACTGAAAGATCGAGGACCCACCTGAAGGTATGTATACAATGTTCCTTACGTGTGGTGTGTGATGCCTTTGTAATTTATAAAAGGAATTTTAACGGCAGAAAGCATTGCTCTGAGGTTCATGGGATATAGGAGGAGTGCATCCAACATTTAACTTTTAGCCATCAAATTTGTAGGAAGCGTTTGGTTGTAAAAAAAACTTGGGTTAATAGCAACTTTTGGGCCCTAATATCAGTAAAAATAATATTTTTTAAAAAAATTAAAAAATAGATTAACTTTTAAAAAATAATATTAATAAAGGGCAGAATAACTATTTATCTTCTACCTCTTTCAATCTATTCACCAGTGCCACCGCCCACCGCCACCCGCTGCGGCCTCTGGCAACGCTTCCACTTGTCTCCGCCCACCTCCGCCTCCGCCTCCGGCAACGTTGCCAGAGGTGGGTGGAGGCAGAGGTGGCAGCAGCAGCACTGGTGGTTATTTCTCTGCTCAACACCGCCACTTCTGCCCACCAGCGCCGCCACACCTCTGTCTCCACCCACCTTTGGCAACATTGTTGAAGGCAGAAGCGGAGGTGGCAGCGTTGGGCAGAGAAATAACCACCAGCGCCACTGTCGTCACCTCTGCCTCCGCCCACCTCCAGCAATGTTATTGGAGGCAGAGACAGAGGTGGACGGTGGCACTAGTGAATAGACTGTAAAAGGAAGAAGATGAACAGTGATTCCACATATTATTTTTCAAAAATTAACCTATTATTTATATTACTTTATTAATATTATTTTTTTTTTAAATTAACCTATTTTCAAAAGTTGCCTTTACATGCTATTAACCCAAAAAACTAAAGTCAAAAGCTCACTACGTAAGCATTACATTTCGTCACGAAATGGTGGAAAGAAGGTGCCCGGAAAGGCCAAACGAGCAAATTTTCCAAAAGACTGACTGTACTAGTCCTAGTCCATCTATTGCTCCCCATTCACCAACCAAGTCAAATAAAAAAATGGAACAGACCAATTATACACCTAACCATTTTAAAGCTGCAAATGGATTCAAATTTGATTCGTTTACGTTTGAATTCCATCAGAGTTATATTGGCCACCCCTCCATCAGTAGTAAACTTTTTTGTTATAAAAATTAAACTAAAAATGACTTTTATTGTATATCATCCACAAAATGATTTGAAAGTAAATTTCATGAATGTTAAAAAACTGTCTCTTTAGTAAAAACACAACATTCAAAGTAATTTTCTCAATAGATATATAATTAGGTAAGATAATCTAATTATAAACTGATTAGAATTAGATCAAAGTTCAGGAGGTTAGGGTTAGGGTTAGGGTTAGGGATGCAAAGTATGAGCCCACTTTCTCCTTGGGGCTGTGTTAGGGTTGAAGCCTTGATAAATCCAACCCAATCTGAACCAAGCATAACTTCATATTATATAGTAAGCATACGTGTGGCTTAGATATATATTTTTTGAAGGCAAAAACTTTCTAGTGTGATATAATTAAGTATGATGCTCCTAAATCAACCATAACCTTGTCTTCATACAATATAAAAGCTAAAATCAGTTCAGTTGACCCTAATTCCCTCATATTCAGGTCTAAGAAATAAGATTATTTTAACAAAATGAGGTGGAGAAATTAGGTCAATCCAAACCCCACTTGGTACCAACCTAACTTGAAAATGTCAGGTTGTGTTTAGGGTTAGGGTTGAGACTGTTGATGTACTTGATTTTAGGGTGGATAGGGTAGCAATTCATCGGGCCCGCGTTAGAAAATATGGGCCTGACCTAAACTTGGGTTGAAGCCTTGAGTAACCTTTTTCTGACCTGAGCCTTGCATAGACCTAGCAATTGGGTTGGGTGGGTCGGGTTTGGGTTGGGTCAAAGACACTTTGGATTGATCTTGGGTCGGATTGAATTTCGGGTTGGGTTATCAAATGTTAGACCCAAACCCTAAATGTTCGGGTTAGGGTTGACCCATGGGTCAATTCAGGTCATCCTAAAAATAACTAAAATAAAAAAAAATAAAAAAAAAACTAGACGCAAATTTTCAAAATTAAAGGAATTAACCATAAAGTTCTAAATATAAAAAAAAAAAAAAAAAAAAAACTTGAACACTTAACAATTTAAAGAGTAAACAAAAAAGAGTAAAAAAATAAATAGAAAAAATTAAAGAGTGGAAACTTCTATCAATGCATAAATAGTCCCAATTAGACTTGACAATCGTGTCAGCGGGTTGACCCATGACCCAACCCAATAACCCAGTTTTTCCAGGTCGGGTCCTTATCACATTCATGTAGCTAAATATGAGACCCTAACCCTGTTTCTTCAGGTTGGGTTGGATCAGGTTTATGGGTTGGGTCAACTTTTTGCCAAGTCTAGCCCTCCCCAACCAAATTCATATTATATATATCATATCAATATGAAATATCATTTTTTCTAATTTATATATACACTAGTGTAAGAAAGTATTATAACATATATGATATATTGATATATGCTGATTTAACTTTTACGACCTATACAAAACCCTTGCTTTATATAGTATAGATGTGTATATATTTGTGAATGAAATTTGTATACATTTCAATCAACTCTACTAAATTGAGCATAAAACCCAATGAAAGTTAATTATCTATTTCTATACTATTTTAAAAAGCAAAAATAGCCTCAAGAATATTTCTGGATTTTTCTGAGGACAATATTTACCCAACTATATTAAGTTTATTGATAAAAAATGATGGCAAATAGGGTAATTGGTTATTAATATTAAATGAGTTGAAAAGAGGTCATTTAAGATATTCAATGCATTCAATTCCCTCTCACTAAATTCAATACTTTGTATTCACCTTCATTCAATCATATATTTAAGACATTTTTTCTCATTATTAAAATCTATTAATTAAATCCATATATAGTAAATTAATAATTCTAATAACATAAAAATTATACTTTTAAAATCTACCTAAAAATAGTGTTTTCTTCTAGGTGGTTGTAAGAAATTAAACCATTTTGGGTCAAGTGGGTCAATCCACGTTGCCACAATTAAATAATAAAATTGAAAATAGATAAAATATAAAAATATAAAAAAAAATTAGGAATATTTTTTTCTGTTTTTTTCTCATTATTAAATTCTATTAATTAAACCCATAAATAATAAATTAATAATTCTAATAACATAAAAAATTAGACTTTTAAAATCTACCTAAAAATAGTGTTTTCATCTAGGTGGTTGTAAGAAATTAAAATATTTTGGGTCAAATGGGTCAATCCATGTTGTCACAACTAAATAATAAAATTGAAAAAAGATAAAAAGTAAAACTATAGAAATTAAAATAAATTTAGAACGTTTTTAAATTCATATTTAACAATAATAAGTATGATAAATAAGAAATATTTTTATTAATAATGAAAATGGAATGTAAATTTTAAAACCAATTGAAAATAAAATTGTTTTCCTATTCTCTCTCTCATTAAGTCTCATATCTAAGGTATATTCTCTCATTAAACCCTATTTTTAAGATATAGTTATCTCATCATTAAATATTATTAATTAAATCCATAATATTAATTTTAGTAGTATAAAAATAAATAATTAGAAAAGTAATTTGAAAACAAAACCATTTTCTTTCCTTCTATTGTGAGTAAGCAATTCAACCATTTGGAGTCCAATGGCTTCATGAATAATGTCATAATTAAATAATAACAAATTAAAATAAATAAAATATATAATACAAAAAAAAAGAATTGGGCATATCTCAAATACAGTATATTCATTATATAAAACAAAAATAAGTATGGTATGTAAGACTTATTTTTATTAATGATGAAAATGGAATGACAAATTTAAAGTCAACATAGAAATGAAATGATGTTATAGTCAAATAATAAAATTTTTAAAAATAGAAAATACAAATAATCACAAAATGTAAAAAAAATAGAGAAAAAATTGGGCACATATCTAATGTTATATATTTATAAAAAAAATATTGGGTATATGTCTAATATTATTCATTCATTTTATTAAACAAAAATAAGTATTATACATAAGAAATAATTTTATTATTGATGAAAATGTATAAAAAATTTAATGTCAGCCTAGAAAGCAAACTATTTTTCTTTTTGGGTGGTGGGTTAGTGGTTTGAGTCAAATGGAATAATCGATGACATGATAGTTAAATAATAAATCTTTAAAATATAATAAAATACAACTAATATTATATATATATATATATATATATATATATATATATATATATATATATATATATATATATTAAATATGTCAAACAAGAATCAAGTGTGATTAGTAAAAATTATTTATATAATGTAGATGAAATATATAACTTAAAACTAATCCAAAAGCTAAGTTTTTTCTTATTTAGATGGTGGGTAAATGATCCAACTTTTCAAAAAAACTCATGATGCCACAATTGAACAATAAATATTTAAAAATAAATAAAACACAAAATGAAAAAGTAGAAAACTGTGCTGAAAACATTTAGGGAATTTCTAAACTTTATACTCATCATCTTAAATAAAAATAATTGTTAAAATAAAAAATATTTTTGTTTATGATAGAAATGGAATACAAAATATAATAATAATAATAATAATAATTTTTATTATAATGTAAAATTTCCACATGCAATGCACATGCATGTTTACTACAAGCATTTAAGTTTATTTTTAATCATATTGTTATTTTTATTAATTTTTGTTTTCTATATTAACTATTATGTATTTAAAATTCAAATAATTAATATGAAGAAAATTTTCTCACGTGCAATACATGTGCTTAATTACTAGTATATATAAAAATATATACATAAGTTCTTTCAGATTTTACCAACCCACCAGGCCTACCTAAGCTCAGCATGGCCCAACCCGAGTTGTGTTGGAGTTAGGCTTTGGTTGGGCCTAAGTTGGAAAACTTTAACTTCACATCGAGTTGGCCCAGGCTGGAGGTGGAGGCTTGCACCTTTAGTGTTGGGCATGGGTTGAACTAGTGGTGTTCAATGAATCTAATACAAGTTTACACCAGAAATTGAAGTATCCAGCAACCTTTGTATTGTTATCTAGGTATGATAGTTCCAGGCCCTTATATGATTAGGGGTGAGCATTCAATTTATTCGATTAAAAACTAAATCGAATAAATCAAAATTTTAAAAATCAAACCAAAATCAAATTAGAAAAAATAAATAAATAAATAACCGAAGTCAAAATTTTTGGTTCAGTTTTTGGTTAAAACCGATTTTCATTAGTATACATAAAATATTATATATTATAACGTATAATATATGTTCTATATTATAAAACTGAGTTTCATTATAATATATTAATATATAAATATATAGCATATTATATATTATATGTATAATAAATTTTGATTAATTTGGTTTTTTCGATTAACTGAATTTTTAATTTTGAAAACCA
Organism: Nelumbo lutea; assembly: GCF_056320005.1. Lineage (NCBI taxonomy): Eukaryota > Viridiplantae > Streptophyta > Magnoliopsida > Proteales > Nelumbonaceae > Nelumbo > Nelumbo lutea. Next base: position 34,262,059 of record NC_142690.1, on the reverse strand, counting down.
AAACTAAAAATCAAAATTTTCAAAAACCGAGAATCCCGAAACCAAAATTTTTTATTTGATTTTTCGGTTTTAACAAAATAATGCTCATATCCATGATCTCTCTCAATTAGTCTCTGGGATGCTTCTGCATGACCCACCCTAGAGAATATAAACTCCTGAAAGAGATCCGTGAGGAATATGAATTTCTTCTCCCAATGTGGGATACAAAGAGACAAGATTCGGAACCACAAATGGCATAGACTTTTGCAGTAAATGCAAGCAGAAATAAATTCAGTCACGAGTGTTTAGAATATTTGGAGGTTAATATTGACTAACTTTCCATGTGCAAAATGGGTGTTGATCGATCGTCAAACATGAATTCAGGATTTTCTTCTCCCTTCCAGGAAAAAGTCCCCTGAGAAAGCTGTTGGAATGAGCATTTCAGTCCACCTTATAAGTCTTTGACCATTTCAAGTTAACCATTCTTATTAATATAACTGGGAATTGGTCTGCCGGTGCTACCTAGTGAACAATCTAAACGAGCTAATTGGGAATATAGATGGGGCCCAATAGACCACCCCAAATACTCATTTGCCTTCTATTTATGGATCGTGGAAAAAAAAAATGTTCGTTTTTAGAGTCACATTTTAATTTGGAATTATTGAGACTTTGGACGATTTGGATTTTTGTTCCTCGACAAGGTTGAGAGGATACTCTAAGGATATGTTTGGTATTGATAGTGTTGTTTTAGTAAATTTTTGTACCACTTCGTCTCGAAAATATTTTTTTGGGATAAAATCTGATTTAAACATATTTTTTTGACCCCTCAGCTAGTAGACGCCACTAGATTCCATTAGACACCATCTAATGCAAACAGTAAAAAAGTGCCCCTAAGGGGGCTTTCTTTTTTTGGATTTTGAGAGGGGGAAAGTTGGTCAATGGGATTTTGGTTCCCATTGACTAAGAATCCCATGTTCATTTTTTAGATTAATGTGGGGATCAGGGAAAGTTTATTTTCCTGGGTATCACTTTCCCAGGTAAATGATACACATCTCCTAGGTGGGTAAATAACTTTCTCACCTAAGAGAAAAGTTGTTAACACTTGAATGGGACAAAAATGCTCCTTTTAATAATGGATTTTTATGACTAAAATGATTGTTACCTTATTTACCTGAGAAATAAAAGAACATGGGTAAATAACTTAACAAAAAGGGAACACGGCCTAAAAATTAAAAACATCATTTTTGGCACTTTTCTGATAGCCGGCTCTCAATTGAGAGACACATTTATAAGTTAAATGGCTCAATTAAACATTATATTTGGCATTTCTCTGTTAAACTCCTATTTGATGTCGAGCTGGCAACGGTGCTCCAAAAAACACACCATCAATACCAAACACCATCTAATTAATTAATAATGGATAGTTGGATCTAGACAAGACACATCCACATGCAAAAAACATATGGCTTGTCACGTGGCTATCTTATATGACAAAATAAGACGAAATTTCATTCTATAGATTGCAAAAGAATGGCAATTTAGCGAACAATGGTCCCAATTATCAGGAGCCTTGGGGTAGATTGGATAGTCTTAAACTTTGGCTAATTTTTTTTTTTCACAAAATAGCTGATCTTAGATTCGAATTTTCGAACCTGCATTCTCATGTTTGCCAACCCGAGATCATTTTATAAATTTACATTTATCGAATATCAAGTATCAACCAAGATGTGAAATACCAACTGTAGGCTGGGTAAGGCTGGATTGGGGAGCGGTCTCTTTGAAAGATAGAGAAAGGTCTCAGGAGTAAGGGAGTGAGGGTCTCTAGGTTAAGGATGCAGAGTCAGAGATTTAGGGCGTACTCGGGAGTACTAGGTGGTTGATACTTAGGATTCAATGAATTCTAATGAGGGGGATCTCTATTTATGGAGGAGATCCCGAGATCCTAAAAGGTAGGCGATGAGGAAATTCGCTATCAATTATTGGATGTGCTACTGGGGTAACGCCACATGTCTCATGAGGATCTTATCAAGGATTGGCTTTCCTTATCCTTGAGATCCCTCATTCTCACGTGTGCTACTACCTTGTTGCCCGTTATAACTAATCCTATGTGGCATCGGTGACATCACCATTCATCTCACAAGGTCCTCTGTTGTCATAGGTCCACGTGCCTCCAGACATACGCGGGCCTCGCCATGGGCTCATCCTGCGTCCCTTTTGACCTATCATTACGAGCAGGCTCGCAGGCTATGAGTTCATCGCATGCCTTAGCGGGCATAGCTTCATCACACATTCAGGTGGCTTGGGACCCTTGGATGGGTACAATTGTGGTTTCTTTAGGTTTGGGCACTGACTGGACTCGGTGAACCACGGGTTTATTGCAGTTTTGCGATATGTATTGCGAGTTCATCGCAGAGGTGATGGTGTGTCGCGGGTTCATCACAGCATGGGGGTTGATTGCGAGCTGTTCGCATGTGCTTCTATGGTGTTAATCCTGATGCTTGGGTGTTCTCTGAGGGTCTAAGTAAGCGGTACATACCTACATTAGCCCCCTGCTTATCGGTAAGTGGGAGCTTATCGATAAGCATATTGCCTTTCCTCTTCAGGTTTTGCGATAAGTTCGCCTATGTGCGCTGGTATGGAGTTTTGCCTGTTTTGCAGCTTTGTATATACCCCATGTACCTTGTGTTCGCGTTTGATAGCTCATTGTAATCTAAGGCTTATTCCCCTGTCTTTTGGTGATTTGCTTTCTGACAGCAATTAGTGTTGCACATTGATCGTGTGTTCCAATATCAGCAAAAGACAATACAAACTATAGTTATGGGTGCAGCTTTTAAACAATAGGTGTTTGTTTTGGTTGATGACGGGTGGCTTGGTTGCTGCTATCAATTGTTAGTAATGGGTATTCGGATAGGCGTTGGGTGATGGCTATGCTGCAACTATGGTCAATATTTTGTTTATCCTAGTGTAATGAATACAGTGTGCGTCGTTTGGGTACTTAGTGTTTAGATAATGACGCTGAGTGCGTAATTGTATCTAGATAAATGTTCCGCTGTGTCCTTTTTTCGGGGAGTGGATCTATGAGTTATTTTGTATTGCCTTTCGCAATGGTTTGTCTGGGTGTGTCTGTTCGGCTCCCTTGTTACCGGACTGTGGGTTGTGTATAAAAGGGTGTGGTGTGTCTCAATGTTCCTTGATCAGCAATGCATAAAGAGAGGCTGGGCTTCCTAATGCTCCGCGCATGATGGACATTAGCGAGTCTGTTGGATCCACGACCTCATCTGTGGCAGAGTCAGCACTAAATAGAGTAGCCAATAATTTGGAACTCGCATTAGTCCGTCGGCTGCTCATGCAGCACTGTGATGAAAATCTCATATCCCCTTTGGGGTACGAGGCCGTGGACGGCGTTCTCATCCAAGGTAATCGTTCGAGCGACACATTTATGGTGACGAATACGGTGGCAACATTTGTAGAGGCGATTATTCGAGGTGGCTGGTTGCCTCCCTTCGAACTCCCCTCCGTCGTCGCCGGCCCAGCATTGAATACACTTGCGACAATGATGTGTGACATTATGAATCTCCCTTTCGATCAGCTGTCGTGGTTCATTTTTGCGCGGTGGCCGAAGACTTGTGAATGTTTTTTGGCAATCAGTTTTTGCGTCAACTGTATTGAAGAGTGTATCGTTCTATTGGCACATGTATTCTGGAAAGCCGGTCTTGGAGAATTGCCGTTAGTTTATGGGCGGTCTCTGAGGAACATGTGCCAGCACGAGTGCAGCTGCCAGCACGAATTGGTGGCAAAATATGAAGTAGAGGTGGTCGAGCTGACGGCATTCGAGGTTCGGAGACCTTTGCTTCAAAATATAGAGGCGATGAGAGATGAGTGGGCCACTCTGTGAGATGTGTGCATGTATTTGTTGTAATCATTGTAGCTGATTTGAATGAAATGTTATACTTTGCTAATGCTTTGTATTGATCTTAGTGTTCTTCTGTTATTTGATATATATACATATATATATTTTGTTGTAATCATTGTAGCTGATTTGAATGAAATGTTATACCTTTGCTATTGTTTTATATTGATCTTAGTGTTCTTCTCTTATTTGATATATATACATACATACATCACACTATATATATATATATATATATATATTAAATTTGATCATAACAGTCGTAAGCTTCTAAATTTGGTTATATCTGTATTATATCCCTTTGCACGTTATCCCTTATTGTGTGTTTTCTCTGGCGGGCAGACGTACCAATCTGGTTGTCCTCTAGATGTGGGTATTGGGGATTTATTAGTATTAACGCTAGAGTGCCAGCCGCTCTAACTGTTTCGGGCATTAGTATCGCTATGTGTGACCTTCTCGGACTGTTGTCCTAGCGGGGAAGGAAGGGGTTGAGTCCCTTTGTGATCATTGGATCATGTTTCCAATGTCCATTTCTTGTCGATTCAGGTGAATTCGCGTCTTGTGAGATCCCGTAATTAGTGACGACTAAGAAAGCCTGTCAGGGGTATGCACGTGGCAACCCTTAATAGGTGATACTCCGTAAATGCGGGTCTTCAGCACGTGTGAGAATGATTCAATATCTGATGTGCGTGCGACGGTTACTGACGTGGTAGCATTTTTGAATTAATGTGTCTTTGTGACCCCGCCTGTTTGGGGGTATTAGAGTAATTTAGTAGATGAGCGTTATTTCGGGCGTCATATAGACGTTGTTTTGTCTTCTCCGATGTCGTTTAGTCTGTTGTGCATGCAAATGTGGGAAAATCATTATAAAACTTAAGGGAAAGAAACCCAGGTGATTTTCCTTTCACGATCTATTCGAGTTTTCGTTTCCGGTTGCGAATTCAGTTTCTGTGTTTAATTAATAGTTTTTCCCATTTCTTTTCTATTCTGTTCTTCGTCTATGGCTCCACGTCGGCGGCAGGCAAGGAGGCAGTTCGAAGGGCAGATGGAAAAGAAAGTAGAGAAAAGGACTGAATGTCCTTTTGTTGATTTTGTTAGGGAGGTTGATATGGCAGAGTTGTTGTCGGAGAGGGAGGCCGCTCTAACCGTCATAGGGGAGCAGGGCTTTTGCCGGGTCCTCCCGATTACGGCTTGCGTTCTTCTTTGGTACCGCTTGCTTGCCACATTCGGCCATCAACTTCCTCTTGTCTGATTAGATGGATGACACCATAAGTAGTTACATTTGCGTGCCATTTTTCTAGATGTATCTATTGTTGGATTTTATTGTTGGATTTTAATATTATAAGAGATTAAATTCAATGGATTTGATTGGTAAATTACATGAGAAATTGTACCTGTATCAATTTTTCTCTTATAAAAACTCAGTTTTGAATTTGTCCCACATTGGAAAATTATAAGTTTTGTTTTCAATATTTCAATAGGAATTGATTTACACTCTTTAGAATTAGTAGATGAGAATATGGGGATTCGATATCGCACAACGCGTGTGTGTGTGTGGCGCAATGAGGCGCACTTTGCTCGTACTCTCGTGGCTTGCGACGGGCGGCTCTGGTTTTGATACGTTGATGACCGTTGATCACCATTGATGAGATCAACGGTCACGATTCAATCGGGTGTGATCAAGAGGCACAATTCAAAGTTAACAATCACCAACTGTTAACAACTTTTTAAACAGTCACAATAGTTGAAATTGTGACTATTCAAGGTGTCTTTTCTAAACCAGCACCTACCTTTTTCTCATAACTCTTCACAAGTTATTTAAGGAGCATGAATCAGACTCCAAAAACACAATTTCGAAATTCACTATCTCTCTCTCTCAGTCCGGCCTGCTACAGTCTCACAAAAGGTTTTTTTGGAGACTCTTCAACTTTGCTGGTTGCTGATTCTCGTCCAAGGATCTGTTGTATCCTGGGAACGAATTTGCCTGTAACCCAACAGCAAACTCAGTAAAACTGAGTGGAGGCAAATAACGATCTAAAGACAGTATCTTCAGACGCGACTCAGAGCTTCTCCTCCTAAGTTACAGTGACCCATCTTCCCCAACATCTATGCGAGCAGTTTGATTTTGCCGTTACTTCGCATCCGCTCACACCTTTCCGGACTCCTATTACTACTCTGCGTGGGGAGGAATTCGGGGAGAACGTCTTTAATGTTTGCAGAGGGAAAAGGTGGTTGCAGGCTGCTCGCCATAAGAGCTTCAAGATAGCTGAAATCGGCGTGAAGTTGGCTTCTTTGGATGGGTTTGAACGGAGGTCGTACGCTCACCCAGTTCACAACGTGTTCCCGTTTTGTGTTGGCACGCCTGTTCCTAGTGACGCCAATCAAAGTGTGCGATAGATGCCGACGGTGCCTGCGGGTGTAGTGCGATTGGTTGCATGGCCCAGGGTGGTGGCCTACCTTGATCGCACTGGCGAGCGCGCAACTGGCCGTCTACCGTCCAGATCGGGTGATGCCCCAGTTTGGATATGATGATTTGGGTGGCCATTTTCTGCAGTCCTCGGGAGAAGATGCCTTTTGGACTCAGCAACACAATCGTGCTTTTCCAGGGTGCTCGCATTTGCCAGTTGCGGGCTTATTTAGGGTGCAGAGATGTAGGGCTCTTCAGTTGTCATATCTTTGTGCATTGTTCGCGGGCTTCCAGGAGGTAGTCAGGAAAACCTTCTAGCTTTGTCATTCTTTGGCTCCTCTGGAGGGTCACGCCGCCAACCAGGGTGCCATCCCAACCCCTGCTGTTTTACAACCGTCGAAGAGGGTCGAGGCTAAGCGCAAGATGGGGCCTTTGGTTTTGGAGGAGGGGGAGAGCAGTCGTCCCCCGGTTGCAAAGAGGATAAGGTTTGTGGGGATGCCCCGCCCTCCACAGTCTGGTGCGGTACCGGAGCCTCCAGCTGTGGCTTCAATGCATGCGCCTGCAAGTGGCCAGGGGGCTCCAACAACGGCTCCTGTGGGAAGGACTTCTTCGGTTGTGAAGCCGGTGGAGCAAGCAGTTACGGTATCCTCTCCCGGGGTGCTATCGTCTGATTCTCAAGCGGGCGAATGAAGAGGAAAGCTCCCGCATGCTCGAAGCGGGGTGTGTTTCTTGTCTTCATAGTACTTGTGTGGTAGGGTTTATCGCAATGCGCTAAGGTAGTTGAGCGAGGTTACTAGTGCGCTCATGGGAGTTGTTAAGTGTATAATTTTTATGACTGAGGCCTCTGGCTTGTCTCCGTGAGCAATTATTTGTGATTTGAATATGTAAAAAAAAACTTAATCGCGGTATGCTGCTTTTGTGTGTGTACTTATCAAACAATAGGGTTGTAGCAATAGGTGTGAGTTAACGAGTTCCCACTTAGGTTTTATCGTAATCGAATGCGATCATAATGTCACTTTATCGCAAATCTTTAGAGAAGCTGAGTGATGTGGATTGGGGCGCGATATGACTAAGTAGCTAAGTAAGAGGTTGTGCCTACATTGAAACGTCATCAGATGTGAAAGAACCATATGCAGAAGAGTTGAAATGTGGGATGTGCATTGATGTTTAGAAATGGATTTGTGTCTTTTGTGGGTGAAGGAACACTAATGTAGTTTTGTTAGCCTCTCTGTTTGTTGCCATACCTTAAAGGGGGTGAGGCCCTTTATGAGTTGTTCTTAAAGGGGGTGACGCTCAGTTTATTGCAACCAACCATGGGAGGTTAGGATGTTGTTTGCAAGTGGAGTGTTTTTGCTGATATTGGGCAGTTGAAGTTTATTCTCCCAGACTTTGTTGCTATTTGGACAGTGTCTATATTTGTGGGGGTCGTACTTCCTTTTAACGAAGCCCCTCGATGGTTTCGTGTATGTGTGTTTGTGCTTCGTTTATGCCTAGGATTGCCAAGGCTTCTCTGTGCCTGGGATTACCAGGGCTTTATCTATGCCTAGGGTTGTCAAGGCTTTGTCTATGCCTAGGGTTACCATGGTTTACCTATGCCCGGAGTCGCCAAGGCTTTGTCTGTGCTTGGGGTCGCCAGGATTTATCTGCGTGCTTGGGGTGTTCGAGGCTTAGTGTGCCCGAGGAGTCCAGGGCTTAGTAATGTGCTTGGGGTGTCCGAGGCTTAGTAGTGTGCTTGGGGTGTCCAGGGCTTAGTAGTGTGCCTAGGGTATCCGGTGCTTAGTAGAGTGTCCAGGGTGTCCAAGGCTTAGTAGTGTGCCTAGGGTGTCCGGGGCTTAGTAGCGTGCCCGGGTGTCCAGGGCTTTCACATGGAGCATGCAGCATCATGGAACCGGCCACGGAATGAGAGTGGTTGTAGTTGCCAGGGCCTTCACATGTAGCATGCGGCATAGACTGCCCGAGGTTGCTGGGGCTCTAAGGGTATAGAAAAACAGATTGTATAATTATAAAACAAGATGTATATGTAAGCAAGTATGTGGAATATATAAAAACAACTTGTAGTGTATCATTCATTTTATTAGAGATGCATGTACTCTTAATTGAAGGGTAGAACAACTTTATCGCAATTATAATGCAAGACTTCATCGCAAGTCAAAGTGTGATTTAAGAAAAAGTCATGTAAAACATTGTAGATTTATTCATAAAACATGTACATTTGTTTGTGTGATTACAGAAACATGTAGCTAATCAAAGTAAGGTTTCAACTAGTAACCGTTTATGGTTTCATCATCCTCACCCATTGATGTAGCGCGATCTGGTCACTCCTAGTTAGCGGTGGCCTGACTCCTAGCTGGCGACGAACAGAACCTGAGGTGAAGAAGACAATGAAGGATTCCTGGGGAGTTCGCCCGCCAGGAACACTCCAATGCTTAAGTTAGAACTCTGAGAGAGAACTGTAGAGAATAGTAAGAGAGCTAAGAGTGCAGATAGCGCGAGATCACCTTGTTCAGGTTTTCTTTGTCCCTTGGGGATTGGGACCTTTATATACTGATGTTCTGTCAAATCGGGTGTAACCGCCTTTGTTCTTCTGCTACAGTCGTTATCGCCAGGCTTATTCGATTGGGGCAGGTATCCGTTGCAGTGTACGGTCCTGTCAATTGAGAGATGTTATGCAGGGTCAGTGTGTACCACGCCGCCTGACGCGAGATGTGGGCGCAGTCCTTTGGACTGGCAGGTGTTGCGCCATCAGACAAGAGACAGGGGAGCATTTTGACAAGCACGGTCTTGTTGGGTAGGAAGCTTCCCGAAGACTTCGAGTTATTCAATAACGAGCTCCCTTGCAGCGAGCTCCCCTGTAACGAACTCCTTTGTAGTGAACTCCTTTATAGCAAGCTCCAATAGCGAGCTGCCTTGAGTTGTAGCGAGCTGTCTTATGGTGAGTTATTCTACTGGGGTTTCAACAAGCTCTTTATGCCAAGTTTTGATCAAGCTGTCATGTCGAGCTATCACTTATGTTGAGTCATGTCCACGTGTCACCTAGTTAGGAGGTCGAGTCAAATCACCCTCCATCAATTGCCCCCCACTCCTCGGGCTAAGGGTCTTGCCCTAGTGCGGGGAGTTCATGAAATGACGGGTGGATTTGACCCATAATTCAAACTAGGTTGACTGTTCGCATGATGTATACGCGGGTCGGTTTTCTCTGTTCAAACTATTTGGCAGAGGACAAGCTCGTGTAGGCCGGCCTGAGCCCCGATAGGTTACCTTTTGGTCGCCATTTTTTTTTTGCAAACTGGACTAATGCCTTGTAATTCTTGCAGCCAACATGTCTGGCGTAGATGCACGTCGCCTGCTATCGAGCAACCAGAAGCACAGGGCAAAGAGGTCGCGCCCTGACCAGGCGTCCACCTCTAGGACTGCTGAGTTCGAGGCTGCTGACCCAGCCTTTGTTCCGCCACCAAAGGTCCCACCTATGTAGTTCAAGGGAGTAGCCGTAGGAGGTGGCAAAGAAGAAGGGGTCCCACCCCAGGAGTAGTACCCTCCGGTGATGCAGTCCGGTCCCACCATCTTTCCGTAGTTTCCTACCGAGGGGAGGGACGACAGTGTCACCAACTTCCTCGTGGTCACGCAGAGGAGCCGGCAGGCAGCCAGCAATGAGGAGGTCGTGAGCTAGGCTAGAATGCATCATAGGGAGCTCACCAAACTAGCCTCGGCTCACTGCATGGTGGTAAGTGCCTGTTTCCTCCCTTTTTCTCCCCCTCGTTTTTCTCTCTTTCTCTCCCACTTACCTCGGCTTATTATTGGCAGCTGAACTCCGCTATCCACGCCATGGCTTGCCAGACTACTATCCACTCCCAGGATGCTGTCAACCAGAGGTCGAACATGTAGAGCCTCCAACGCGAGCTCGATTGGGCCCGATAAGAGTTCCTCCAAGCTCAGAAGGGGAGCAAGGCCCGGGAGGTGCTCGTTAGGGACCAGGAAGCACAGATCTCCCACATGTCTGAGGAGAGTGCTCGTTATAGGGAGGAGTCTTCAAGGGTGGCGGCACAGAGGGAGCTTCTTCACCAATAGGTCCAGAGCTTGGAGTCCACACTTCATGAGAGGACTCGTGACTTCGACATCGCAGTGGAGGCAGAGCGAGCTAAGGTGGTGGAGGACTGTAAAGAGTCCAAGCAGTTCAACAACCTTCAGGTCGAATACGGCACAAAGTCCTACCGCTCAGGGTTCAAGCTTTGTCGGTGGCTGGTCCGAAAGAAGTTCTCCGGCCTTAACCTCTAGGGCATAACAATGAGGGACCTGACCCCTAAGACGGCGAACGTTGCGGAGGAGCCCGACTCCATGGAGAGTGACGAGGATGTAGAGGATGTGGAGCCTTGAGGCTGGTTGCTCTCTTTTTTCTTCTGAAAAACTCTTGAAGTGGTTGCTCCCAAGCAGTTGAGCCCGGTTCTCTTTCTTTTCTTTCTGCTTTGTTGATGTACTCTTCCCGTGCTATTGGGCTCGGTTTCTTCTTTTTTTAGTAATGAAAATATTCCCTTTTTTCCTACTAAGTGTTGTGCTATTTACTCTTTTGCCGAAGTGACTATTTCACCCGAACTACTAGAGCTAAGCACCCAAAGTAAGGTTTCTCAACTATCGTCACCCTAGCTATCTCTCCGTACTTAGTAGGCGTGATTTTATAATATATGCCGAGCTAATCTACACAGTGATCTTATACGATGTTGAGGTCTTCGTTAGCTCGGCGTTTTAGCACTTAGGCTGGGAGAGTAACCTATGGTCTGCTCTCCGGGGGTTCGCCCATGCCATAGAGGCGACTGGGTCTTATAGTGTGGAGGTCTTCGTTAGTTCGGCGTCTAGGCTGGGAGAGTGACTTATGGTCCACTCTTCTGGAGTTCGCCCTTGCCACAGAAGTGACTGGGTCTTATAGTGTCGAGGTCTTTAGTTCGGTTTTTTAGCCCTTAAGATGGGGAACCGACTTAATAGTCCACTCAGCTCGGTAATTATAGGTAATGTTGTCTTAAGTTGATAATATTTCATTCCCGAGGTACTTGTGTCCCTTCTAGGGTTTCCATCTCATACGTTCCTTCCCCAAGTACCCACTTGACTTGGTAGGGTCTTTCCCAATTTGGCCCGAGCTTACCAACACCGGGATCAGGTACCATAACTTTACGAAGAGTCAGGTCTCCGATGCGGAGGTTCTGCTTCCTAACCCTGGCATTGTAGTACCGAGCTACTCTTTGCTAGTAAGCCACGGTCCTAATGTATGCAAGGTCCCGTACCTCATCGAGTAGGTCGAGGTTGGTGCGTAGCTCGTCTTCGTTTGTTTTGTCACCGTACACTTCTAGACATAGCGTGGGGACCTCAATCTCGGCTAGGATGACTAACTCTATGCCATAAGTGAGGTTGAAGAGGGTCTTGCCTGTTGCGGTATTCACCATGGTCCAATAAGCCCACAATACACTAGGTAGCTCGTCTACCCATAGTCCCTTAGCTCGGTCGATGCATGCCTTCAGTCCGTAGAGAATGGCTCTATTTGTGACCTCCGCCTGGTCGTTTGCTTGAGGGTGCGCCACCGAGGTGAAGTTTTGTTGGATTCTCATATCTTCAAACCAGTTCTGGAATTTAATATTCTCGAACTGCTTACCATTATCGGAAAGCAGTACTTGGGGTAGTCCGAAATGGCACACTATACTCTTCCAGAAGAAGTTTTGCACATTGTGGGTTGTGATCATCGTAAGGGGTTCAACTTCTACCCACTTAGCAAAATAATCAACTGCCACCACTAAGAACCTTCTCTGCCCCATCGTTAGCGGGGTCCAAGTATATCGATCCCCCACTGTGCGAAAGACAACGAGCTGGTGAGATACTTCAAGTCGACGGCAGGCTAATGGTGGATGTTGGCGTGCCTCTCGCACTTGTCACATCTTCTAATGAGCTCAATCGCATATGCCTTCATCGTTGGCCAGTAGTATCCCTGTCGTAGCGCTTTCTAGGCTAGAGCCCTGCCCCCCAAGTGTCCACCGCACAGGCCCTCATGAGTGTCACGGAGCACGAGCTCGGCTTTGGAAGGTCGCAAGATGCGCAGGTAGGGGAGCGTGTAAGATCTTCAGTACAATCATTCATCTATCATGACATATTTGGCCGCCCGACGCTCTACCCTTCTGGCAGCACTGTGGTCTGCAGGGAAGGTCCCATGTAGCAGGAAGCTCATGAGCGGATCAATCCAGCTCGGCATTGTTTGAACGATAGGAGAGACCTCCTCTGCCCCCCCCCCCCAAGAATGCTAGGCCGAGGCAAGTTCTCTATGTACACGGTTCTCATGGTGTTATCACTGGTGCTGGCTAATCGAGACAAGGCGTCGGCCTCAACATTCTCTGATCTTGGGATTTGCTTGATGAAGTGTGACTGGAAGTTGAGTAGAGCCTCTCTGACTTTGGCTAAGTAGACGATCATAGTTGGCTCGTGGGATTCGTATTCATCTGTAACTTGGTTGACCACAAGCTGAGAATCACTACAGATGACGATGTGTTTGGCTTTCACTTTGTTCGTTAGAGCCAGCCCAGCTAGCAACGCCTCATACTCTACTTCATTGTTGGATGTGGCGAACTCAAAGCGTAGCGCATACTCCAGTTTCACCTCGCTTGGCCCATACAAAACGATTCCAGCTCTACTGCCCTGTTGGTTGGACGAGCCATCTACGTGAAGGATCCAAGGCTCCTCATCCCAGCTCGGGTTCGATCTAAGTAGGAGAGAGGCCGCATTGGGTACTACCTCATGGTGCTCAGGCTCAACCGGCCTGGGGACTTCGGCGCTGAAAGTGCATTCCGCGACAAAGACGGCTAATGCTTGGGCCTTGATAGTAGTTCACGGCTTGTACTGGAGGTTGTACTCGCTGAGTTCGATGGCCCACTTCTTCAACCTACCAGAGACCTCGGGCTTGAGTAAGACTTGCCTCAGAGGCTTGTTGGTGAGGACGACGACAGTATGAGCTTGAAAATACGGGCGAAGCTTTTGAGCTGCAATATCTAAAGCATATGCCAAGTTTTCAATCTCTGGATATCTCGTCTCAGCTCCCTGCAACACTTTACTAACATAGTATATAGGTCGTTGGATTCTACCTACCTCTCTTATTAGTACCGAGCTTACCACCTCATCGCTTTTCGAGAGGTACAGCTCCAAAACGTCACCCTCCTCGGGTCAGGTTAAGACCAGGATACTGGCGAGGTACCTTTTGAGCTCGTCAAACGTGAATTAGCATTCTTCGGTCCACTCAAAGCCTTTACTTTTAATCGCCTTAAAGAAAGGCAGGCAGCGATCTGCTGACTTTGACATGAAGCGGCTCAGAGTGGCTATGCGGCCATTCAACCTCTGAACCTCCTTCAATTTTCGGGGTGGTTTCATACCTAAGATGGCCTTAATTTTATCTGAGTTGACCTCAACGCCGCGCCAGTTAACGATGTACCCTAGGAATTTACCCGAGGTGATACCAAAAACACACTTGTTCGGGTTTAACTTCATATTAAATTTTCGCAGAATTTTGAAAACAGAATGCAAGTCTTGTATTAAATCATTTGAAAACTGAGTTTTGACGACCATGTCGTCTACATAGCATTCTATTTTCTTGTCAATTAATGGCTCAAACAATTTATTTACAATTCTTTGAAATGTTGCCCCGGCATTTCAGTCTGAAGGGCATGACCTTGAAGTAGTACAGGTTGAGCTCGGTTATGAAGGTTGTCTTTTCTTCATCAGTAGGGTCCATCCTGATCTGGTTGTAGCCCGAATAGGCGTCTAAGAAACTTAGCAACTCATGCCCTAGGTTCGCGTCCACCAGACTGTCGATCCTAGGGAGTGGGAAGTGATGAGAGTAGAATTTATCATATTTTTATCCCCAATTATTATGTCTTTTATACCAAATTAGCATCTAATTGGACTCATATTTCTGTTCAGGGCATGAAAGAAGGCATCAGGAGCAAAGAAAGACAAATCGGATGATTTTTCATAGTTTCGAAATTGTTCAGTAATCTGGACCTAACTTGCGTATCCAAACTCCGAATGGGCTGATTCAAGATCCACTGGAAAGATAAGAGAGAAAGCCACAACTTTCATGTTTTGGGATTTTGTAAATTCGGCCTACATCGAAGTCAAATCCGGGCCTAAAGTCAGGGCAATTTCGTAGGAATGTCCAATCCGTAGCTGAAGCCCAACTTGCAGAAAAGCATGGCGGAAGCCCAATTCGCAGAGGATGTCTAATACAAATCCAAGAACAAGAAACTGAGAAGAGTCCTTCCAGATCTAAATTCTTAATGTAATCTTAGAGAGATAAGAGGATTGAGTTCATTAGATGAAAAGATAAGATTAGAATTAGGATAGGACTTTCTAGTCTTGTAAAAATCAGCTTCAAGAGGAAGTAGGAGACCATCCCCTCCCCTTTAAGCTATATAAAGGAGGGGGCGAACCAGCTTGAGGCATCACTCAATCACTCACTTCCTGATTTGAATCAAGAAGAAAAGAAGCAATCAGCCAAGAATTTCCAAGAATTCAAGAAACGTGGAAGAGGAAATCAAAGAATTCAAGAATCCCCAAGAACAAGGTGGCGGCAATAAGAGAAGATCTCAGCACCATGGGCTAATTCAAGAGTTCTTTCTTTCTCTTTGTTTGCTTTAATTCTTCCATCATGAACTGATTTGTTTCTTGCTAGGACTGTGGAAAGCCTAACCATGATAATGAATATATTTTTATCTCTATGATTTTTCCAAGATTGTGATTTCCATATAGTCTATGAATTATTTGCTTAATGCGATTAGGAGTGGCCATCTCTTAATTGATTCGGTGTATATGAATGAATCGGGAGAGGAATTTATATACTTGACCATATAATTCATGGTGTGAATTGAATGGTATATAGGGATATATACACATGATTCATCTAAATATTTGAGTTTTTCTTGCACTTAATGCATTTCTATTATTGAGAACTCTAGTCGAGGGATCGAGGGGTTACTTGATAGAAATAGGTTTAATATATCTTGGGAAAGAATATTAAATAAAATTGAAAAAAACTTCAGCTTATGGGAATAACAGTTAATCTTGGTTAATCGAAACCATCAATATTCATTACATTGGTTAGGTGGACCAAAGGTCCTAGCGATTTCATCATTTGCATATTCGATTAGTGATCTCCCTTGCTTTTATTTTCTTTGCTCCAGTTTTATTATCAGTAGTTCTTGCTCAATTCCAAATTTCGATTGTCCAAATAATTAGGGAAAACTGTGATTCTAATACTTATTTTGTTAAATCCCCGTGGGAACGATATTATTATACTACTTGATAACTAGTACACTTGCTAGGGTTATATATTTATAGCTATCAGGAAGCAGTCCTTTGGGCAAGCTCAGTTCAGGTCGGTATAATCGATGCACATGCACCATTTACCGTTAGCCATTTTTACTAGAACGGGGTTGGCTACCCAGCTCGAGTAATGGACTTCCCTAATGAATTCGGCTGCAAGGAGCTTCCTGACCTACTTGTCAACTGCTCTCCAACGCTCTGGGGCTAAGTTGTGTTTCTTCTATCTAATGGGCCTAACTATAGGATCAGTATTCAGCTTGTGAGTTAAGATATTGGGGTCTATGTCGGGCATCTCTGCCGCGGACCATGCAAAAACATCTAAATTTTCAAGTAAAAAACTTACTAGTTGGGATCGCATAGGTTCCTCGACCAAAGTGCCAATCTGGAGTGTCCAAGCTGGGTCCTCTGTAGAAGTTGGACGGAGACAGTCTCTTCTGTGGGTGCAGCTCACTCCTCGTACTACTCCATAGGTCGCTCCATCTCGAGGTCGTCTGCCACCTTGGCTTTCCCTTTGAGGGCGGTGACGTAGCAATTGCGAGACTCAAGCTGATACCCTCGCACCACCCCAACTCCGAAGTCCGTAGGGAACTTCATCGCTAGATAGTAGGTGCAAGCCACTGCACGTAGGGCGTGTGTGATGGGCTAACCTATTATGGTGTTGTACGGGGAGGGAGTCGCGACCACCAAGAAGTCATGGTTAAGCCTCACTATGCTAGTCCAGGTGCCGACCTCCATAGGTACAGTAATTCTCCCCAGGGGCCTGACTTCCTCTCTGGTGAAGCCCACCAAGGGAATACTTGCAGGCTTGAGGTCGCTTTCTTGGAGCTGGAGAATGTCAAATGCCGCCTTGAAGAGAATGCCCGTCAAGCTGTCGAAGTCGATGAGGACATGCTTGACTTCGAAGTCGTTGATCCTTATCTTCACGACGAGCACATCATCGTGGGGCTAGTGGACCCTGCGCGCATCATCCTCCGTCAAGAAGATCGGTTCTTTTGTCCTTGGCCGCTTCGAGGGATTCTGGTCTTCCCTTTTGACCTTGCGGGCTGATGTCCAAGCTGCAACCGAGGTGCAAACTACGACGATCAATCCTTCGACGATCACATGGATAGTCCCCCGAACTAGTCTTCTTCTGGGGGCTGCCTCTACGGTCGTTCTACTTGTCTGCTGGATTTGGGAGTGCCTCTATTTTGCTCACCCTGCCGACCTACTTTATTATTATTATTCTGTACAAAATTTCTTAAGTACCCACGACGGATGAGCTCCTCTATCTCGTCATGGATGTTTTTACAACTCTCGATACTATGATCGTGATCTTTATGGAAGCTACAATACAATTTTTTTTCCTTACATTAGGGTCCCTTTCAGCCAAGGTGGCCACTTCACATATGGGGCATCCTTGATTGCCATAAGGATCTTTACCCGCTTCGCATTCAGAAGCGTGTAGTCTGTTCTCTCTGTTGGTGGAGCTCGGAAAGGCTGACCTGGCCTTGCCCCCCGAGCTAGATCTTTATTCTTTTTCCTATCCCCCTAGGTCGAGGACTCGGCTTCCCTTTTTCTTTTTTCTGGGATCTGCTCACCCTTCTGGTTGATTTCCTCCTCTGTCCCCATAAACTGGTCCGCGAGCTTGAGGAATTCGGTTATCGTCTTGGGCCGATTAACAACCACGTACCACTTGAAGTCTTTGTGTGTGATGCCTCTATTGGTCGCGGTAAGCCGAACTGCGGGGTCTAGGTCGGGTATCTGTAAACAAACGTCATTGAACCGCTTGATGTATCTTCGGATAAACTCCCCTTCCCTCTGGACTATGCCAAGGAGGCTTTCTTGTGTCCTCGGGCACTGCTTGTTAGTGACGAAGTGCGAAGTGAAGACTTGCGTGAATTGCGCTCAGCTCCTTATTGATCTGGGCACGAGGTTCCTGTACCATGTACGGGCCACTCCTTTGAAAGTTTTGGAGAAAGCCATGCACATGCAGGACTCGCTGGCCCTTGCCAAGTGCACCTATGATTGGAAGGCATCAACAAGATCATTCGGGTCGAACGACCCGTCATACTTGTCCAGGGGAGGTAGTTTGAAGTCCTTGGGCAATGGAACAGCCAAGAGTTCTGGATACAGAGGGGATGGTATAGAGAGGAGCGGAGTGTCTTTCACCTAGCCCGAACTTGCCTCTTCCTTACCCTTGAGCTCGGGCAGGTTGTGTTGCAGTTCAGCGATCTTGGTGACATCTCCACTACTTCTTTGCAGGCTCCGCATTGGTGTTGCTAGCCTCGGTATTGTCGGGCACAGTTTTCGCAGGGAGAGGACGGAGTGCTAGTGATGGCTGCAGATAGAGGGATCTTGCCTGGAGTCAGCAGCTAAAACCTCAAACCGGTTCTCCACAATCGGGGTCACAAACTCAAAAGCTGCGGTGATGTGGGCTTGGTAGGCTAGGACCCTCCCGACCTAACTGCACGCAGCGAGGCTGGGGTAACTGGTCTTTCCTTCCTCCCGTGGGATGAGACTTGACTTTTGAGAGGATTCTGGGTCTGAGAGGTCTCTCCCCAACGATGACACTCGTTCTGATGGCGAGGCCGAACTTGCTGCGCGGCCAGATGTCGAGGAGGAAGCGGCTGCTGAGTCCGAGGCAGCGGAGGAAACTGCTACTGATAGTGATGCTGAGAAACTTGGTGCAGCACTTGCTACTGATACAATTGAAACTGCTGAACCTGTTGCATCTGAGCTTGCATGGCTCGCATGCAATGCACTGGGTCTTCGAGCTGGTTCTAGACGGTTACGGGAGGAACAAGAGAGGGTCCAATGAAGGTTGTTCCAACCATGAAAGGGAGTGGAGTGTTCACGGGTGCCACTGTTTGAGGCACATTCAAGTGGGAAATCCATCCGTAGAGAGGGGGATGGTGAACTATCCAATACACACCGCTGGGACCTGGAGTTGCTCCCCGGCAGTGTTCATTTCGGCATTGTGTGCTGCGTTACTGGAGGAAGCCATGAGAACTGAAGTTTGCAAAGTTTTGGTGGAAGGCTTTTTTAAGCGTTCCCACAGACGGCGCTAAATGATGTAGCACGATCTGGTCACTCCTAGTTGGCGGTAGCCTGGCTCCTAGCTGGTAATGAATAGTACCTGAGGTGAAGAAGACAGTGAAGGATTCCCGGGGAGTTCGCCCAACGGGAACACTCCGATGCTTAAGTTAGAACTCTAAGAGAGAACTGTAGAGAATAGTAAGAGAGCTAAGAGTGCAGATAGCGTGAGATCACCTTGTTCAGGTTTTCTTGGTCCCTTGGCGATCAGGACCTTTATATACTGATGTTCTATCAAATTGGGTGTAACCGCCTTTGTTCCTCTGCTACAGCCATTATCGCCAGGCTGATTCGATTGGGGCAAGTATCCGTCGCAGTGTACGGTCCTGTCAGTTGAGAGACGTTATGCAAGGCCGGTGTGTACCACGCCACCTGACGCGAGATGTGGGCGCAGTCCTCTGGACTGGCAGGTGCTGCGCCGTCAGACAAGAGATGTGGGAGCATTCTGACAAGCATGGTCTTGTCGGGTGGGAAGCTTCCTGAAGACTTCGAGTTATTCAATAACGAGCTCCTTTGTAGCAAGCTCCCTTGCAGTGAGCTCCCCTGTAATGAACTCCTTTGTAGCGATCTCCAATAGCGAGCTGCCTTGAGCTGTAGCGAGCTGTCTTATGGTGAGTTATTCTGTTGGGGTTTCAGCGAGCTCTTTATGCCGAGTTTTGGCCAAGCTGTCATGCCGAGCTGTCACTTACGCTGAGTCATGTCCATGTGTCACCTGGTTAGGAGGTCGGGTCAAATCACCCTCCATCACCCGTGTCTACAATTTTTATTACATAGTAGCCCGAACTATGGGCTTCCTTTATTAAGTACGGGCCTTCCCATGTTGGTGTGAACTTTCCCGCAGACCTGCCTTGTTGAACGTTAAGAGTTGTCTTCAATACTTTATCCCCTTCTTTGAAATTTCTAGGCCTTAGGTGTCTATTGAAGTTGTTGGCTAGGGCCTATTTGTACTTGCTTTGCTTCTGTGAGGCTGCATCTCTAACTTCATCGACTACCTCGAGTCTGTCTACAAGTAGTGCATCTAAGTCTTCTAGCCTGATCTTCTTACCAATCGCAAAATCTACCATGGCGGATACAGCTCTCATCTCCATTGGGAGCACTGCCTATTGATCGTAGACTAAGGAGTAGGGTGTCGCTTGTGTACTTTTTCTGATAGATGTGCGATAAGCCCAAAGGGTTTCTGATAGCTTGTCTGCCCAATCCTTTTGATTATCGGCCACTATTTTGCTCAACATTCTTAGTAGTGTCTTTTTTGTGGCCTCTGACTAACCGTTTCCCTAGGGGTAATATGTTGTGGGCGTCCCTAATCTTGCCCCATACTACCCTAGGAGGTCACGGACTTCTTGGTTTTTTTATGGATAGGCCATTGTCGGTCAATATCTGCATTGGTACTCCAAATTTGTGGATTATGTTTGGTCTCAGGAAATTTGCTATGTTAGCTACACAGATTCGCCGCAGGGGAATGGCCTCTACCCATTTAGTGAAGTAATTTGCGGTTGCGATGATGAAGCAGTACCCTCTAGAAGGTGGGTGTATTTTTCCTATTAGGTCTACCCCACAAGCGTGGAATGGCCAGGGTGTAATGACTGGATGAAGGCTGTTGGCAGGCTTATGGATCCTTTTGCCATGGATTTGGCACTTGTGGCATCTGCGCACATGCCGTTGTGTGTCTTCCATCATAGTTGTCTAGTAGAAACCTAGGTGTAAGATATGGTTGAGTAGAATGAGCTGACCTTTGTGGGCTACAGGTTCAGAACTATGGGATGCCTCTAGTACGTCATCGATCTCTTCACCGGCCAAGCAATGCAGAGGTTTTCTTGCGTGTGGTTCCTTGTATAGCACTCCATCTTGAAGGTAGAACCTCTTGACCTTAGATAATAGCTTCCTCCTCAATGTAATATCAATGGGCAGTGTGTGCTCTCACAGGTATTCTATATACATCCTCCTCTAATCTTCCTTGCAGACTGCTAGACATTCTCTGCCATCCGTCTGTGGGATGCATTTGTCGCATTCTCTTTGTATCTTGGTGGAATTCCACTTCATCCCAGGCTAGTAATACCTTAACCGCTGCAATTTATGGAATAGGGTGCTTGTGATATCTCTACAGCTAGCCTTATGTACTTCGTTTAGCACTGCTTCAACCTTCGATTTGCCTTATGCACCTTGTCCTTACACCATCCAATTCTTTGTGGTACAACACCTCGTTCACCAGTTGGAACTTCGTGATTAACTTGATGTCTTATGTCCCTATGAACTGACCATTTAGCTTCTATATTACTTTGTATCTCCAATCATCTGCTGCTATTTTATGCTCATCTTCCACCCGGTCTCTCAAGGTGAAAGTCAATTGTTTGTTGGCCAATTGGATAGTAATCTCTATTGGCTTTGGGTTGGCTTGCACCTTGGACCCTAAGGTAGTTAATTCATCGGCAAACCTATTTTTGGCTCTATTCTGATGTTTGAAGTTTACATCCAAGTTGTGGATTAGCTTCTAGATCAGGGTCCTATATGGTAGAATGGTTAGCTCTTTCACCGTCATGCTTCCATTGAGTTGTCCGATCACCAGTTTGGCATCTCCAATTACCTTTATCTTCTTTGTGCTAGCTTCTATTGCTCTGATCAGACTGAGGACCAGTGCTTCATATTCAGATATATTGTGAAAATAGGGGAACTAAAGTTTGAAAGAGTAGGCAGATGTTTGTTCATCAGGCAAGGTTAGGGTTACTCCGGCACCAGCCAAGGTGCTCGTACTACTCCCATCGAAGGTTAGGACCCACTCTCTACTTTCGGCTAGGGCGACCATGGGTGTATCTTCAGAAACCTCATCTGATATAGGAAAATCAATGTTCAATGGGAATGTGGCCAACAGATCTATTGTTGCCTGACAATTAATGGCTCCAGGCTATGTGTATTCTATCGCATACTCATTGAATTGCATCATCCATTTGACAAGTCTGCCTAAAAGAGGAGGTCTGTCCATGAAGAACTTGATTGGTTCATTTCATGTGATAAGCCTCACCTTTTGTTCTAGGATGTAGTGTCTAAATTTTTTTGTAGCAAAGACTAGGGTCAGGCACTGTTGCTTCATGTGGGAAAAATTCTTCTCCGCCGGTTTAAGGGTCCTACTAGCGTAATAGATAGGGAGTTCCACTTTGCTATCATCCTCCTATGCTAACAGGCATCCTATGGCCTCTTTGCTTGTGATGTATAATCTGAATTCGCGCCCATCCTTGGGTGGTGACATCGTCGATGCCCTTGGCACCGTTTTCTTTAACTGCTCAAAGGTTTCCTGATGTTCCTGGGTCCATTTTAATTCAGCAAACTTCTTGACAAATTTCATTACTGGCATTGTTTCATGCGTGAGGCTGGGAATGAACCTTCTTAAGTATGAGACCCTCCCTAGGAACATTTTTAACTAGGATTCATTTACCGGTGGCAGGAGGTTGAGGATGGCTTTAACATTGCTTTCATCTTGATGTATCCCCGCCTAATTTACCCAGTAGCCTAGAAACTTTCCCAATTGTACCCCGAACGCACATTTTAGTGGGTTCAACCTCAGCTTGAACTCTCTGCATCTTGTGAATACTTTCCTCAAAACCTCAGAGTGATCCTCTCTTCTCCTTGCTTTAACCACTATATCATCGACATAACACTCAATTTCCTTATGGATCATATCGTGGAAGACACTAGTCATTGATCTTTGGTATGTGGCCCCTACATTCTTCAGTCCGAAGGGCATCATCTTATAGTAAAAGTTCCCTATGGGTTTCCTGAAGGCTGTGAGGGGTGCATCTGTTGGATCCATGAAGATCTAATTCTATCCACTGTAAGCATCTAGGAAGGAGAAGAGCTCATGTCCAGCGGTTGAGTCTATCAACACCTCCAGGTTGGGAAGAGGGAACTCGTCTTTTGGGCAAGCTTTGTTCAGGTCCCTAAAATCGATGCAACATCTACGATAAGGTGGAGTTAGTATCTGGGTGTTGTACTATTGTTAAGGAACTAGGTGGGAAAGTACTAAACTCATTGCCCATTCTTCTTCTTCACTAGGATTACATTGGCAAGCCATTAAGGATGTGCTATAGGTTTGATGAAGCCAACTTTCAAAAGCCATTCTATTTCCTCTTTGATCTTTAGGGTTATTTCCGGCTTAAAAATCCTCTGTGGTTGTTTCACTGGCCAGAATTTTGGATCTATGCACAAGGAGTGGCGGACAAGTTCTAAATCTAATTCTGGCATCTAATTGTATGACCAGGCAAATACATCCTGAAATTCTGCAAGAAAAATGCAGGTTAGGCTAGTTTTAGGTTCTAAGTTTGCTGCGATAAGGACACTTCCTTACCTTTTAGGAGTGCGATAAGTTTTTCTTTGTCCTCAATTACTAATTTGGCGGATATTTTTAAGGGCCTTTTGTCTATTCCGTCAGTTGCTAGGTTGATTTCCTCTAATGGTTCCTCGACCATGTCGATGGAATCTATCATGCACCTCGGAGGCACCTGAATTCATCGCAATATTCTAGTGTGTCTTCTTTCAACTCCTGAAGTTGCTTGTGTTATTAAATGTTCTTTTAATTATGTGTTTAAAGGGCTGTGGTTAAATATTTTTACCTTTGTGTCACGCTCATCGGTGGAAGTTTTGTGTGATGGTAAGACTGTTGCGACATCATTTTGTGATGTAGTGAAATAGTGCTAGTTGAAACATTACTCATGATTCTTATCAAAAAACTAAATAAGCATATGTTTGATAAAATTGATCGTACATTAGATGTAGGTTGTTCTATCTTTTGGGAAAAAAACAAGTGTTTTTTTATCGTTGCATGTTGCAATTAGGCTACACTAAATAAATCATAAATCATAACTCAAGTATCGCTTTCTTGGTCGTCAGTTGTTCGCCGCCTTCATCCTTCTCGATGATGGTATATAGTCTTTCTCGTTGTTCTCGGTCATGTGGATGCATATGCTTCTCTTTTTGTGTTTCGAAGTTCTCGTATGCTTGCTTTCTAGTGGGTAAGGCAGCTTTGTCCCTCGACCTTGGCCATCCTCATTTCTCCATCTTCTTCCAACTCTGTCAAGTAGATGGTGTCTTGTAAGTGTGTCTCGGACTTGTTAAACGGGGCCCTAGTGGTCGGGATTCTTATCGATCTCCCTCAATATCTGGCTTTGACGCATTGGTGGTATATCGAGGGGACGAGGGCTAGGTCGTGTATCAATGGATGCCCCAAAAGAGCGTGATAGGAGGTCCTCCCCGGAACTACCTAGAACTCTTGCATTATGCTGAATGGCCCTATCGCCACTTGTAGCTCAATGGATCCTTCGGTGATGGACGGGTTCCCATTGAACTATTTACTTCTAGCGGCAGTCCCTTGATGTCCTCCTTTTGAACATTCATTAGTTCTAGCGTGTGGATGAAAATGAGATTAACAGAACTTCCTGGGTCGACCATCGATCTTCGCATATCAAACCCACTATTTTCACCATGATGTACAGGGGTCTGTTGTGATAGGGATCAGCCACCACCATGTCGTCCGCTGTGAACTCCACACTGCTCTGGTCACGACTATAGGGCTGCAATGGGTACCAGAATACCTCTACCAATGCTCTGATGGCCAGCTTCTGTGTCGTTGTGTTGGCTCCATGTTTTGTGAAGAAGTGTTGTAGTTCTTCGCTCTGTTTTAGTTTCTCTATCAGAGCGTCAAAGTGGTGTTGGTCAGACACCCCGACCACATTGATGTTTCCTCCTTGGG
The DNA here is from genome assembly GCF_056320005.1 of Nelumbo lutea. Classification (NCBI taxonomy): domain Eukaryota; kingdom Viridiplantae; phylum Streptophyta; class Magnoliopsida; order Proteales; family Nelumbonaceae; genus Nelumbo; species Nelumbo lutea. The sequence continues at coordinate 34,237,612 of NC_142690.1, read as the reverse complement.
TATGGTCTGAGAGGGGGTTGGTTTCCACACGAGCCGGGTCTTTTTTCATGAACTGGTCTAATTTCACCTTCTGCATGAATAACCTTCTCAAAGTGAAGCAGTCCATTAGGTCGTGGTGTAGTGTCTGGTGGTAGTTACACCATCTGCCTCTACGCTTATCCTTCTCTAGGTCTACTCCTGGCGGTGGTGGTGGTGGTGGGTTGATGACCCTGTCTTCTACTAACTTGTTCATGATCATTATTACCCCATCCCTTGTGCAGGGGAAGGGGGAAGGTGGTGGTGTGTTTCTCTTCCCTTGGTCGAATCCTCGCTGATACGGCCCTTGTCTAGCATATGCCTCGTTCTTGTTGTATGGGGAGGTGTCCTTAACAGTTTGCATTATCCTCTCTGTGCACCTCCAGAGTTGATTGAAGGATTCAACCTCGATGTTTTCAATGTCGATCCTGAAGGTGGGACGCATGCCTTGCACGCATACTCGATGAAACTCTTCTTAGTGGCATGTTCGTCGAAGACAGAGTGTGTAAGCTTCTAGAACATCATAACATAGGCCAGAAGATCTTCCCCAAGCCCCTGCTCCACGTTTCGTAGGTCGGCCATTATTAATTTTCTCTCCAAGGTGAACCATTTTGATAGGAATCTCTTAGCTAGTTTGCCCCACGAGTCAATGCTCTCAGGGGTGAGACTTACGAACCATGTGTGCATCGGGCCAGTCAACTACTTCAAAAACTCTCATACTTTGAGGTCCCCGTTAAGAGGAAAGGAACCGTGGATGTCCTCAAACTTGTTGATGCGCTCCTGCAGGCTACCTCTTTGCCCGTCGTCTTGTGGCCACTACTGAGGAGGGGTGTACCCGACAGGGTAAGACTTGTACAGAATATGGTCAGAATAGGGCTTTTGTAAGATGGTTGAATCCTGGGTCCAGTTACGGCTTTCAACTACCAGCCCTTGAACGTATTCCCTTAACTCATCCCGGGTGAGAGGGGTCTCTGCTATTGGGTCAAAGTAGGGGAAGGTGTGAAATTGGCGGGTAGGTTGGTGACCTATTTGGGTTGGGGTTGGGTTGGCCCTGTTGGGCTGCTCTGGGACGGCGGGTGTAGGGTTGGAGGCGGAACGGCTGGGGTTAGGGTTGGAATTTAGGATGCCGGAGAGAGTGGTAGTAGGGGTCTATTCAGCTTGGGCCGAATGGTTGAGCAGGATCTAGAGAGCACTCATTGTCTCCTTCTAGCTCTGCTCGAGTTTCTTGAATCGTTCTTCGAAGAGCACTTCAAACCCATAAACCTTGTTTGACAATATTTCAATATCGGCTTGGATGGGCGTTTGCATCTCAGGCTGGTTTTCGGCTCTGAGGTTGGTGTTCTCCGGAGTGTTGCTCTGCTCCTCAGGGATGGTGGTAAGGTTGATCCTTCTTGAGGCCATTTTTGTTATCAAAAATGAAACTAGAGATTCTACTATAGGTTGGGTAAGGCTGGATTGGGGAGCGATCTCTTTGAAAGACAGAAAAATGTCTCATGAGTAGGGGAGTGAGGGTCTCTAGGTTATGGATGCAAAGCCAGAGAGTTAGGGCGTACTAAGGAGTACTGGGTGTCAATTATTGGATATTCGCTCTATATCGGGGAAGGGAATATTTGATTCGCTGTCAATTATTGGATGCGCTACTAAGGTATCATCACATGTCTCATGAGGATCTTCTCAAGGATTGGCTTTCCTTATCCTTGTGATCCCTCATTACTCACATGTTATACTACCTTTTTGCATGTTATAACTAATGCTATGTGGCATCGGTGATGTCATTGTTCGGCGGTTGGCGCTTCGCTGATTCCATGTGGCGGCTCGCAAGGTCCTTTTCTATCATGGATCTGCGTGCCTCTAGATATATGCGGGCCTCGCCGTGGGTTCAGCCTGCGTCCCTTCTAACCCGTCATCACGAGCGGGCTCGTGGGCTGTGAGTTCACCACATGCCTTAGCGGGCGTAGCTTCATCGCACATTCAAGTGGGCTTGGGACCCTTGGATGGGTACGGTTGTTGTTTCTTTAAGTTCGGGCACTGACTGGACTCGGTGAAGCGCGGGTTTATCGCGGTTTTGTGATATGTATTACGAGTTCATCGCAGAGGTGATGGTGTGTTGCGGGTTCATCGCAGCGTGGGGGTTGATTGTGAGCTGCTCGCATGTGCTTCTGTGGTGTTAATCTTGATGTTTGGGTGTCCTCTGAGGGTCTGAGTGACTGGTACATACCTACACCAACATTACACATCTATAGAATATTCTAGGTATTGAGGTAATCTTAGGCATGGGTGGATTTAGATTGCACTTTTTGAGTGCCATTTGAGGTGTGGTTGTGCTTAGGGTGCCAATTGACCGGTTTTGGATTGGATCCAATCCGATCTAAACCTTATCAAATTAGATTTAGATGGTCCATTGTAATTATTGGATTGGGCCAATTCAAAATAAATTGATCAATATTCTTATTGGTTTGAATTGGACCTAAATCAAAATTCCAATAATCCGATTATGAGGCTAAACCCTTGTCCAATTTGAAACCAATCAAAACTGAAACTGGCATAAAATCACTTTTATAGAAGTACTTTTACGAAAGCATTTTTACAAAAGCACTTTTACAAAAGTACTTTTACAAAAACATTTTTATAAAAACACTTCTACAGAAGTACTTTAATAAAAGTACTTTTGCAAAAGCACTTTTACAAAAAGTGTTTTTTTAATGCCAAAATGGTATATTTTTGTAATTTTCAGATTTTCTTCATTTTAATATATTTTTCTATTTTTTATATGTTCTGTTTTTTATATAATTTTTGATATTTCATTTGATTTGGATTGGATCCAATCCAGTCCATTTACATTTTAATGGATTGTATTGGATTTGGACTGAATTGGGTCCAATCCATTTGCAAGTGGACTAGATCATATTGGACCAAATCTAGTCCAACTGACACCTTTAATTGGGCTTGGGCTCATCATATAAAACTAATTAATCATGATAACCAAACATATTAACATGGAAACAAATTAGGAATGATTTTTTTTTTTTTTGGTAATGAATAACGAATGAGATTATTTGAGTGCAAAGCTTCATGTACTTGCAACCCATTAAACTTCCTCAATTACTATAATTCATAATTTTTTGGTATAAAAAGTGTACAGTAAATTTGACTTTTGTCTTTAGATTGGAAGACAATAAATCAACCACTACGCTATGCTATGTTCCAATTACTTGTCATAGCTAGGTGCATGGGTTCTAAATCTTAGACTATGAATATTTTCTCCTTTTATTTGATGTTAAAACATGATATTAAAATTTATGTATTTATAAATATTACACAAATTATGTTTATTTTCTAAGAGTAAAGACCTATTCATATAGGTGCATATTTTAGTTCTTTCATCATTTTTAAATGTTTATTAAATGTGTCTTGATAGTTCACAATTTCCCATTAAAATATGATTTTCTTATGTATACTTCATTATCATCATCTAAAATTTATATTTAGTGTAATTGAAAAAATAATGAAAAAACTAAAGCATACATACACATGAGAATATCTTAATTATCAAAAAATCAAAGTTATTTGTGCTAATATTTATAAACCGCCACCGAGGAGAATATTTTATAAGATTCAGAATCTTTTTATCTTTTGTCAGAAAATGGCCATAAGGAAAACTGCCTTATGGCACAGATTCATTCAAGGTTTGTCTCAACATTACAACCAGAAATTACAATATCAGTCAAGAAACACAGGTAAGAGAAGAAGATCTTGCTTTTAAACATCTAGACCATTTGATAAGTATACTATGACGAGAAAGTTTCATTTGCAGCTTCCAAATTTTTGGCCATTTTGAGATTCCATGAGCTTTGTAGGGCATAGATCTTTTTAGCTTCCTATCTTTCATTGTCAAATAAAGAGAGACCAAATTTTTTTCTTCCAAGTTTTGAAAAACCCAAAAGACCACATGAAAGGACTTGCCAAACACCTCCCAAGTCTACAAATGGGGATAGGAAAGCGTAAACTTGACAACTGCATGAACAGATTTACTACCTTATGGCACAAATTCATTCAAGATTTGGGTCAGCATTACACTCAGAATTTTCCAACTGAGGGGTCGCTCAGTTGGCATGCTAGCTAGTTCTTTCTAGCATAGACGTGGATTCGATTCTCACAAACCACCGACTTTGGGGAGGGGGTTACTAGTGGTGAGACCAAATACCAAAACATAAACATTAGAATTTACAATATCAGTCTAGAAAGATGGGTTTAAAGACCAAGGTATTGTCTTTAAAGATGTAGACCGTTTGATAAGTATCCTAGTATACCGTGATCTATATAACTGTTAAATGAAAGATTTTTGGCGCAAAAAGACCAGAAGCTTCATTTGTAGCTTCCAGATTTTTTGCCATTTTGGGCATCCAACTTCTTTCTAGGGCATAGGTCTTCCTGCCTTTCATTGTCAAACAAAGAAAGACCAAATTTTGGTCTTCCAAGCTTTGAAAATTTGTAACATGTTTGCAGCAAGAATGAGTAAAGTTTATAACTTGTTTGGTTACAGAGTTCATTCTAGTTCATTTTTTCATTATTCAAAATAATAACATATATGGGTATATATAGAACACTCAATGGAATATATATATATATATATATATATATATCATGGAATCATTTGGGCCCACATCAATAACACAATATTGAAAAGGAAAAAAAAAACTTGAGAAGCTTTTGCATTTTGTTGCATCGAGAAAATAAAGTTGGGCTACTAAAAGCGTTGACCTTTCCATTAAAAAAATAAAAGAAAAAAAAATGACTTGCTTAGCCACGTGGCAAAGGTTCTTGGGTTGAAGCTCACTGCACCAACCATGGTGGGAGAGAGGGGGGCACATGGAGCCCATTTGGGCTACCAACAATGCTGCCATCTGAAAGATCTGTGGACTGTCTATGGCTCAAAATTTAAATGAGTCTTTTTGAAGGAAATTTTCATTAAAAACCAAGACTAACTAAAACACCAACACAAATAACCACCCAAAAGATAAGAATCCAAAGACAGCCTTAAGCAACAAGTTTGGAGGATAGATACAGTTACTCCTATTAGCAGACAGGCCTTTAGCTTGTGTTTGGTTTGAAGGAAAAAGGTAGGGAAAGGTAGGGAGCCTAGCTTTTTCCTTCAACCAAAGCACCTTAGACTCCAACGAGTCAAAGTGTAGGATTCTAGTAACATCCCAGTAACAATTGGAACTGTTGGACATCCGGCATTAAAATATCATCATCATGTACTTGTTGTATAAGTATATAGAGGTTGTTTGAGAAACATCTTTGCATGGGGAAGAAGGAATAGAAGAGTCGGACTATGGTCTGGTGCAATACATTTGGTCTTGCACCTAAATTGGCAAAATTGGCAGTCTTAGAAAGAGCCGGACTATGTGAGGCACACCTACATATATTGGGTGTCAATGTAACCAAAATTGTCTACACCTAATAACTTGAAACCATACTATATAAATTTATATTCTAGGCTTATAGTTTTGCAAATTATGTTGGACATTGAGTTGGGCTAGCCTAGTCTCCAATTCAGTATTTAGTTCTTCGAGTCGAACTATCTTTGGTTAGGATTGGACCAATTTTCTAAACAGTCGGGTTCTATAAACATATGGTCTCACCAAATAGAGCCCAGTTTCTTCTAAATACCTGAAAGGCATGATGATTATCACCAAATAGAGCCCATAAACAACTATTCTTGATGTTCAAGGTGTGGTATGTTGATTGTCTTGTTTTTCTTAGTATGAGGAAATTGTTTTATTGTTCTGTTGAGACTATATAGTTGGTTATGGCTATCTTTGAAAAACAATGTAGTTGGTTATGGTTATTATCTTTGAAAAAAAAATGTAGTTGGTTATGGTTAGAACTAGGGGTGTCAATGGACCGGTTTTGGGTTGGATTCCATCCAAATCAAAATCCATTTGGACGGATTAGATGGACCAATAAGACATTGAATTTGGACGGACTAGATGGACCAATATGACATATTGGATTGGATCTGGTCCGATCATAATGAATTTATATGGGATTGAGCCAATATCTGATCCATTGATAGAAGATAAGAACATAGGTATCAATGGACCAGGTTCGAGTTGAAATCAACCTATATTAACAGAATTTGAACAGATTGGACAATCTCTGGACCGGTCCAAAATATTAATTGGACTGGATTGAACCAGGTCCATTTGTAATGGACTCACATTGGACTGCACCGGATTGGATCAAATCCAATCCAATTGATACTCCTAGTTAGAACTTATTTTGGTTACTTAAGTTATATTTTGTCTACTCAAGTTTTTATTTGCCTTTTGTTCTTTTATTAGAGTTTAAAGAATTTTAGTAAAGTTGCAGGGGAATTCATCATGCAGCTACAGATGATTGATAATGACAACTACACTGAGGTATGGAGCCATAAGGCCCTTAAGCTAGTACATTATTGTCATGATATAGACATGGTGGAACATCAGAGTCGTGGTTAATTTGTGTAGCCAATTCAAAATAATTTAGATATGGCTTACTTGAGTTCATTCATGATCTTAAACATTGCCAAAATTTTTCATAGTTTTTTTTTGTTTCTGACAGTTTCACTAAATGTATGAATTTTTTATCCAAGATTGTGATTAATAGGTTAACCCAGACCCAACACCTCACGTTGGCTTGGATGGATCCCGTTGCTATCCAGTTCCAATTCCTCCATTTCAGATAATGGAAATGGAAGCTTCAGAAACATGCTTTTCATTCTTTTAATCAAATTTCACACAAAAAAAGGAAAACATAGAAGTGTTAATGGGGTCGGGCTGCCCATGGCCCGGCACAACGGCACGCGGGCCATGCCAGGTCCGCATGACCATGTGGGTCATGTTAGGCCAGGGGTTTAGAGTCCACGAGCCAGTACAGCACGTTACGACTATGTGTACTATGCTGCCCGCAGCCTACAGGTTGGCATGGCCCAGCTCGCGGGCCTGTAGCACGGCCTGCATGAAAACTAGCCATTTGGAAGACACCCCCCCTCCCAATTGCTAGTTTCAGCTTTTTGGGGGGATTTACAGAAATACCCCCCAACAATTACAAACAGCTATATAGAGGGGTATTTATGTATTTTAATTATGGGGGGAGAAAATTGACACAAATGCCTCCCAACAAGTAGTTTAGGGGGGTATTTGGATAAAGTGATAAATAACTTTACAGTGACCAAAGTACCCCTCCCAACAACTAAAAAACATCTAGTTTTTATGGTACTTTGGGCAATTGAATTATTTTCAATTCCTATAAATAGCCCTATCCTTCACCATTTCCATCACACCAATTCAACAATTCTCTTAATCTCTTTTCTCATGCATTCTCTGAATTCTGAAGTGATAAACTTTGATTGATTGTTCTCAAGTTCTCAACTTTACTGAAGTTTCAACAAGAAGGCGGCTTGCTCTACTCAACCAGCTCAAGTTTTAAGGAATATCATGAGATTGAATTTGTTATGATATGATAAGATAGAATTTGTTGAGATGGGCTAGGAGACATTAAAATAGATTATGAGGTCTCTTCATATGGAATTATCTTTTATAAATAGTAATGTATTTTCTAAGATTTAACCAATGCAATGTTATAGTGTTCTCAAATAGTTGAGTTTCACTTATCTCCTCAAAGAAAGGATGCTTTCATCATAAAAATGTTTATTATTGGCCCACATCATTTATCTTGCCACATCAAATTAATGAATCATTATAGGACTTATAAATGATGTTAGGTTAATTACAGGGACCTTGTTATTCTTCTCCTCCATTCTCTTCTCCCATTCATTGGCATGATTAGCAGCCGGTAACCGAGTTCTCTCACCAAAATACTTCAATCGGAAACACAAAACATGGTAATAAATAATTCATAGATCGGTTCTTCTTCCTTGTCTTCCTACCCTCATCGACCCTTCATTGGCATGACTATACAAGGTATGGTCTTTGAAACACACTGCAACTTTATTCAGGAAATCATATAGAACCAATTTGCTCCATATGCAAGCTCTTCGATAGAGACGGTCTGAACGATATTGGCACCAACTCACCTTTATTGCCTTAAACCATGTTTTTAAAACCGATCCGGAGATCAAATCAGTCAGGGATCCGGTTATCGGGTCAAGCGATCGGTCCATTCTGACAAAATTAAAAAATAGTCAAAACCGTTCAAATGGTTCAAACAGTTTGAATGATTAACCGCCTGGGTCAATGGTTTGCTGACCAAAATCAACGGTTTTTGAAGAAATTCTGATTTTGGAAAAAACGAGAACCGGCACCTCTTGTTCGACCGTCCGGTCCGGTCCGGTTTTGAAAACCATGCCTTAGATTCCATTTTGCAATTGATTCCCTACTATAACACTCCCACATAGTGATTTAAGTTTTCTGGTGGGAGGAGTCGATGATAGTCACACTAAAGGAGAGAAGAAAGAGGATAGGAATTTTAGGGTTTTGGGGACAAACTAACCTAACTCCATTGTAAAGTCCTGCCTTCATTCATTAATCTGGTGTGGCAGAATGAAGGACATAGACCACTGATTTTAGTGTTTATTGCTCAAGGAGCCAAATATTTCTCCATATATTTTACATGGTATCAGAGCCCAAGGTTCAAGTCAAAGGTCTCTCGAATGTGCTTCTCCACTTCGGACGGGTGGTCGACCTCTTTGCAACTAGTTAGGTTTAGTCCCCTTTATCAATTCTCTTAGTTTAATAGTCTAATTTTATATCCTGTTTCCTTTGGTATCTATGTATATCTGTAGTTTAATTCATAGAGACACCACACCAATCTTTCTGGACAGAGAAATCTGCCTATTTCATACATATACATCATCTAATATTTCCCACTTTGCTCTTATCCTATCCTTGAGCATAGTTCAGTTCCACTTATGGCAGTTTGGCATTTGGTTTGGTCGCATTGTGCTTCTTCTAAAATGCAACAGTTTGATGGCATTTGTTTGAATTACAACTTAATTTTAGAATGCAGCAGTGTTAAACATTATGATCTTCTCATCCATTCATTCCACCATCATCTACAATTGTACGTCATTGATCATTCATTCATTCAATGTAGGACTTAGCATTGTTGGCGATCTACCTGGGGACTCACCCATCGATGCAGCTTTACTGCATTGGGTGTTTGTGTTTCTACTCGACTACTCATGGCATTCAATGTGCTTTTTATGCCCATACTGCGCCACTGCATCACTCCTAAAATAGAGTAATAATAATTAGGAGAATTCAATAAAGGTACAGATTTAAATTTGAATAGTTGCCTTAGACAAAATAGATAATTAAGAGCTTGAATGTAAGAGTTGATGAAAGAGATCAGGAGTGCGAGAAAAATTTAAATTAAAAAAAAAAAAACTATTAAAAATTAGGAATTTATCTTGGCCAACATGCCCATACCAATACAAATCAAATACAAACTGATATCATGAGCATGGTTTTTTAAAACGAACCGGTCAGGGGTCTGGCTACTGGTTCAAACAGTCTGACCGTCCGACCTAAACGGCCGGCCCATTCTGACAAAAAAATTAAAAAATTTTGAAAAACGGTCAAAACCATTCAAACGGTTCAAATGGTTAACCAGACAGTTTAGCGGTTTATTGACCAAAATCAACAGTTTTGAAGAAAAAAGCAGTTTTGGGAGAAAACAGAACCGGTCAGGTGACCAGTTCCCAGTTTTCCGGTCCAACCATCCCATCCGGTTTTAAAAACCATGATCGTGGGAGTAGTGGTGAGTATACGGGTGGAATAAATTTGAGCTTTTGGACATTCCACCTATGCCATTTATTTATAAACTTAAACCACATCTATGATCTATCACCCAATAGGCCAATACATATCAATAATTCAAGCTTTGGCATTTGTAATAGTTTGACTATGATGCTGGAAAGACATGGAAAAACTGTAACCAATCAAACCGGCATCATAAAAGTGGTAACCAATCAGGTGGGCTTTCATCAAAATTCTCGGAGAACCCTGATTGGTCAAAGTATCAGGTCTCTGGCATCATTAGATTCTTCCCCAATACTTCGAACCTCAATTGCATAAATATAATCCAGCATTGAATTTTTTTTAATGATATTTACATACACAATCTTCTTCCTTTGGCTAATACGATTTAATCTATTTTGGAACCCAGAGAGTGGCAAATCTCTGAGAGAATACTGGTATTCTCGGAACTGCTTTGCCCCTTTCTTTTGGATCGGTTCAGTTAGCCATACTGCAGTGTGCACTATGAGTTGCATGATCAAATCCAAACAAGGGGAACCAATGTAGACCTTACTACAAAAAGTGAAAAAGATAAAGACAATAAATAAGCTATCCATAGCTGTAAACAGAAAGTTGAAATATAAAAACAAGAGAGCAAAATATTCAACTTCGAGTTTAATGCAGACTTCATTAGCCCTCAAATTCCACTTTTTCTGAAAATTGGAAGCTTTTGAATTCGGTTCATGGTATCAGAGTTCAAATTGTGAGCAAGTAAAGCTCATTTGAATGTAAAGCTGTTCAGTCCATGTATAGCAGTCTACTTGAATGAAATCTTCCATACCTCCCGTAAATTAGACAAACCATCCGCAACTTCTGCAATCAAGCTAGCTTCCATAAGTCCTGCAAGATGATAAAAGGGTCATTCTGTTTAGCAACCCCAAAATGTGAGGAACTGTAAAAGGACAATGATCACGCTACCCTCTTGTTCTATATTTGTGTACACAGACAACACAACATGAGCATGGTTTGCAGATGGCAATACCATTATTGCCAATATACAGGTTAATATACAAAACTATTATGCATTATTAGCATTATGAAGAAGGCTCTGCAGAACTGAGATTAATAAGTGGATGATGGATACACTGATTTGTCAACGAAATTTATTGTGTGCGTGTGTGTGTGTATAGTAGTCTATCATAGTAATAGTTAAATAGAGAATTAAGTCAAATCAAAGAAATCAAAAGAAGAAATCATTTAACTCTACTAAGCTGGGGCTAATTATAAAGTTGCAGTTAGGAAATGTTTATCAACTGAATTTGCAAGCAACTTGTTTATAAATCATTAACGTACATCTCAACGAGAATGTTGATAATGATGATGTATAGTACAACTTAGTCCTATATATTCATAAACACACCACAAGAAAAGGGATAAAAGTACAGCTTAGTCCTATATACTCATAAACATTTGAAACACTATAAGAAAAGGATGATGATGTTGACAATGATAATGAAAGACTATAGCCAATATATCATTATTCAACATTTTGGTGATGTTAAGACTGTTGTATGTTAATGCACATTAATACATACATTTAAAAATAGTGTGTTACATCTTTTACGATTTAATAGAACATAGATTCCTTTATCCAATACAACAATGGTATCTCGTAAGGTGATAGCTCACCATCTTTTTCTACAACAGACAAGAATTGTCTTGTTCCTCCTCCTACACCAAAATAATGCTTTTTTCCTGCCATGTAAACAACTCCATGGGGCCAGCTCAGGCACTGCAAATAAACATTTTAATGTTCAAAGTGCAATTAATTTTAATGATTAGTAAATCAGCAAAAGCAACTGAAAATGCATTAAACATGCCTTTTTTATTAGTCCATAGAGGTTTTGCAGAGAAGAAATTGAGTAAACTGTCTCTGCCATTAAAATAACATCATAACCTGCAGGTGGATCTTGCCCTGATGAAGAATCTGATCCTTTCTGGTAATCTTTGTCACATACATGGAAAAGAAGTTGATGTATTTCACTCCAATCGCCAGCAAAGAAGCGGACTTCTGCCTGTGTCTTTTCTGTCTCGTTTGTAGCCAAATAGAGCTGTTGAGGCCCCCTTAAGGTATTCGCATTTACATTTGGTATAGTTAAACATCGTAGAACCTCAGCATTGAAGTCTTGGAAATGAACCACAGACGCACCCTGATGGAACAAAGCTTAAAAATAGTCAAAAGCACAGAAAACTAAAATTTGAAGCCTGGATGTCATAGAACCAAATAAATACAAGCAGATTAAGATAAATTGTATACTCTACTGTACAGATACTAGCATATCTCACCTCAAAGCATGAAAAAATCCCAGGAAGTCCATGACCACATCCAAGCTGAAATCCATGAGAAAAGAATATCATTACTCAATTGAAGGAAAGGGTAGTAGATGGATGATCTGATTTCATCTTCTACTTGCAAACATTTGAAAGGTGGGATCATAAACAATCATGATAGTTTCCTTCACAGGCATTGAAATCAAAGTGCATAAAGACTTGTGCATACTGAAAAAATATTGTCTACAAGGCAGTGCTTTCATATAGAAATTAAGAACCATAGGGTTTCATATTTTTGTTTGGTAGAACTATATAGTTTTAAAGGTAGTCCAATCCAAGCAACTGTTAGTTTAAAGAAAAAAGCAGATGTCCTTCGAGCAAGATGGGTCTGTTGAGAACATATAAGGCAAGGGGCTTTCGGCCTTTTTCTTGCCTAATTGAATTTGGGCACCCAAGTAATGGCTTTCTTGTAATATTCTTCTCATAATATATATCAAATTTGAGGGCTTCTTGTAATATTCTTCTCATAATATATATCAAATTTGAGGGCTTCTTGTAATATTCTTCTCATAATATATATCAAATTTGAGGGTATGAATAGTAACACACTCCTCTCATTTGTAATTGGCTCTTCCTCAAGTAAACCCTAAATCTTACAACTTGGTATCAAAGCGCCTTAGAGGCTCCTGGGAAGACTTTTGCTCCTAACCTACACTCAAAGGATGATCTGCTAACACCAGACCTGTTCACACTGTGTTTTGATGATAACAAACACATTGAGAGTAATAATGGTGTATCAAAGTGTGCAGCATCTTTATTATGCTTCTTTGTGCTTAATGGATATAAAAAGCTAGAACACTACAATTAATCAAGTGGAAGCTCTGCCAAGTGGCTAAATGTGCTTCATTGTTAATTTACACCATCATCATTCTCTCTCCAGCTAAGTTCAAAGAAATTCAAGCATCAAGGTTGTTCAAGAACTTAAAGGCTTTGGATCTGCTAAAGTTTGATCTGCTACTACAACCCAACAAGAAATATGGGGAATTCAGCCTATGAGTTCAAGGGCAAAACAAAGGGATTTGTCTCCAAAACAAGCTAGGAGATGATTGGTAGAGCTGAGATATGAGAACTCAGCATATTTCAAAAATCAGTAGGAAAATATATGATCTAGGCACTCTCCAACTGGTCTGATGTATATCCTCTCATTGTGATGGTGTACCTGTGTTTTGATGAGAAGGAAAGAGAAAATTATGCCATAATTTGATAAAGGCATCTGTCGAAAGGGGGAGCTTCAGAATTTATACCCCTAGAGCATCTTAATGCTTAAGATGACAATTTTTTATGAGAGAGAGAGAAAATGATGCCACAGAATGAAAAAAAAAAAAAAAGCATCTAAAAAAGGGAGAGTTTGAAAATAAACCCCCAGAGCATAATATAGCTCAGAGCATATGAATGCTCAAGAAAGTCAAGGCACTCCCTCCTTGACAGAAAAGGTAAAATGCGCCTTGAATGAATGCATGAATGGTACAATTTGTATTTGATATATGATATGTGATTTGCTTCTCATTAGAACTTAAATTGTTTATATTATTATTGTGATGAGAATGTTCTCAGTTGTTATGATTTGTGATATGATGTTAACCAACTGCTGAATAGATACAACTATGCTTCTCTCCCATGCTATAACTTGTCTATCTATATGATTTATTTTTGAGAGAATAGCATTTGCTATCAGTTAGTGCTGAGGTCGAGCCATTAATGTTTCCAACTGTAAGCCTCATTCAGAAAAGTTTCCCTCTCATCATATGCTTGATAATTGATGCATGATGAGAACTTATGTTAAACCCCTGCCCCTTCCTTTTTATTGATGACAAAATGGGGAGAAATTTTTTATTGGTGAAAAATGATTGTTGCAGAAATGTTGCAAGAAATGAGGGAAAAGATGCCAATGAAAGCAATGCATCTTCCCAAATAAGAAGGGAGATTTAAATTTCAACTCCCAAGTGAAAGTGGAGGAATTTCAGCATACCTCCCATATGTATGAAATGAAGGAATATGTCAGTAACAGAAATACATCTTCACAAAGTAAAAGGGAGAATTTCATCTCATCTACCAAATGATGAAAATGGAGGGATTTCAGTTCTACCTCTTATATATATGTATGCAACAATCCAGGGGGAGATGTACAGAAAAATACCCCATATGAATCAAAGGGGTCCACATAATGATTCAGGGGAAGTGATGATCAAAATAATGATGGATCCAAGTGGGAACTGAATGAATAGTATTCCCCATGAGATGACATTGTTAAGGGGTGAATACTCAGAGAATCCCCTCTATGATTCAGGAGAAGCTAAATGGTATATATGCTGAAATTGAACCATTTAGCAAATTCTTTTCTTTGTTTTGGTGTTGGTGGAATGTGCCAACGGACATTAAGATGCTGTTTGATTCTTCAACTTTTGCTTGGCCGAAAAGGAGGGGAAGATTAATGTGGAGATGTACTACTACTAGAGAAGCGGTAATCTAAACCTTGCGAGAAGAAAGAAAATGCTAGGATCTTCCAAGAGGAGAGAAGCAAACAGCAAGTTCTAGACTGTGTAATGAATAGAGTAATACATTGGCTACTAACTTTGGATCTGTTTAAACAGTGCTTCTCTGATGACATTTGGAGGAACTGGTACTTGGTGGCTTCGTGCTCAGAGCAGAAGGCCAGAACAAGGTTGGCTTGGGTACCTCCATTTGATGATTTCTTGAAACTAAACATTGATGGAAGCAGTCAAGGCAACCCAAGTGTTTCTGGAATTGGAGGGGCCATAAGAGATAAGGAAGGAAATCTAAAAACACTCTATTCAGCACCGATGGGGATTGGAGACTTGTTGAAAGCTGAGTTATATGCAGTATTACAAGGTGTCCAGATAGCAAAAGAGATGGATGTTGAAAACTTGGTGATAGAAGGGGACTCTAAGGTGGTGGTGGTGGGCTGGATAAAGAATCTGGATTCGGTGATATGGTACTATAGAGATGAAATGAAAAAGTTCAAATGGCTAACACGACATATGAATCTAATTATACAATGGGTGGGGAGGGAAGCTAATTGTTTGGCTGCTTCTTTAGCCAAGCAAGGGGTAATGAGGGATCAGTTGTTTTGGGCACAGTTATAAATCTCTTGCTGCTTTTTCTTTAAGTGTGAGGCTGCACCTTGTGCTCTCCTTGGGATGCTTGTAACTGTTACTTACTATTTTTGAAATCAATAAAATTTTAACTTTAATCATCAAAAAAAATCAATGAGCTTAACTGTTTATGTAGCATGATCCAGGAGAATAGTACTCTCATACTAAGCTTAATTTTTTATTATTATTTTATATCAATGGTTTGTCATCAAAAAGGGGGAGATTGTTGACCCTATGTGTTTCGACGATAACAAACACATTGAGAGTACTAATGCCATATCTAAGTGTGCAACATCTTTAGTAAGCTTCTATGTGCTTAACAGACATAAAGAGCTAGAATGGTACAATTGATCAAGTGGACTAGAACCTTTGTTGAGTGATTGTCTAAGCTTCATTGTGAATCTACACCAACTGGCCAACATCATCCTCTCTCTAGCTAAGGAGGCTCCAAGAAATTCAAGCACCAAGGAAGGTTGCTCAAGAACTTAAAGGGGCTTTGGAGCTGCTAAAGTTTGATCTGCTACTACAACTCAACAAGGTGTCAAAAATCAACATCAAGCTGTATTTATTTGTTTTTATCTCTTTTAGAATCTTGATGTAAATCAATTGTATGATGTTGCAATCCATTTGTCCCACGTTGGTAGTATGGGATGCTAATGTGAGATATCCTACATCGGTAGTATGGAATACTATTGTGTGGTATATATGAGATTGGGTTCCCTCTCTCTAACAGCTAGCTTTTGGGGGTGAGTTCTCCTAAGGCACGTATCAAATGGTATCAGAGCCTACACCATGCCTCCCAGTTGTAATCATGCAGCACAGGTGGTGACGTCGGTATTGCAGTGTTCCCAGGACTAGGTGGACTAGTGCAAAGCCAGCCTGCGTGGGTGTCAGGACTGCGGGGGGTGGTGGAATGTTGCGATCCATTTGTCCCACGTTGGTAGTATAGGATGCTAATGTGAGATATCCCACATCGGTAGTATGGGATACTTCATACTGTTGTGTGGTATATATGTGCTTGGGTTCCCCCCCCTAACAGCTAGCTTTTAGGGGTGAGTTATCCTAAGGCACATATCAGATGCACTTCATAAATGCTCAACAAGATTGAAGTCAATCACTCTTAGAAACCATAATCCTATTGGATTTGGTTCCTTGGCTTTCTTAAGCTTAAATTTGTTATAGAAGTTAAGAAAATATCTATGAAAGCCAATGGAAGTGTTTCCAAACCTCTGGGCAAAATGTGCCAACGTTTCTAAGTATTTGGTCTGCCTATCAAGCAAATTGGTCCTAATTGTGAGAAATAATTGACTACCCAAACAAATGTGTCAACTAACTATGACAGTCGAGGCATGCATGCCTAAAACTGTGAAAAGTAGTCAACTACTCCAGATACATGTGTCGACTAACTATGACAGCCGAGGCATGTAAAATGCCTAGTCTCAGAAAATGTGTCAACTATTCAGACTGACCAAGTTCACAGGCTTACTAGTCAATTGATAAGGAGGAAAACGTTTTTTATTCCAAAATACAAAATGAAGAAGGGGTGGAGCCCCTGTTTTTGTTCCATACCTTCTTCTATGATCAATTCCCTTTCTTGTTCAAAGATGTACAACTTGGAACCCTCAAACTTGACTTCAAATATCATACACCTCGAACTCAACATCAAATATGATTTATCAGAAACCTTGACAAGATAAGAAATTAATGTAAAATCATATTATCTTATGAAATAAATAAAAACAATGATTCGGTGCATCATGTCTGATATATATATCATATGGCATCTAGGCGAGGTGAAACCCAAAAAGCGCCCATAACCCGGCACGATTTTGGACCGTCCTGGCCTGGCTTGGCACGAAGACCCACGGGCCATGCCAAGTGCTAGGTCGGGGGTTCGAGGCCCATGGGCCGACACTTTTGGGGGGTTTATAGAAATACCCCCCAACAGCTATACAACAACTAGTTTAGGGGGGCATTTTGGGTAAAGTTACAATGACCAAAATACCCCTCCAAACAACTAAATAACATATAGTTTTTTGGGTATTTTAGGCAATTGAATTATGTTCAATTCCTATAAATAGCCCTATCCTCCACCATTCTCATCACACCAATTCAACAATTCTCTTAATCTCTTCTCTCTCTCTCTTATACTCATACATTCTCAATTATCTACAATCTGAGAAATTTTGATTAGTTGATTGTCTAATTCTGCATTCTCCAATTCTCAAGTCTCAACTTTATCAAAGTTTCGACTTTCAACAAGAAGAAGGCTTGCTCAACCAGCTCAAGTATCTCAATTCGGGAGGCTTGGACGTTGAAAGGCTTCAACCGTTGAAATCAAATTGGGATTTTGAAACAGCAATCCGGGTGAGTCGAATTAGATTAATTTTTATCTTTTTAAAATTAAAAAAATGGTTGGCTCTTCTCAAAACCGATTCTCCAACATGTTCACCATGGAAGTGGAACTTTCACCCCCGGTAGTAGTGATACTAGGGGAAAAAAGAGGGCTTCTAAGCTAAGAAGCCCGGTTTGGAAAGTTTTCAAAGTAGAGGATATTGAGAAGGGGAAAAGGGCCGCTTGCCAAAAATGTAGGAAAGACTTTAGTTATTGTTATTGTAGCAAGGGTGGTACAGGTCATTTGAGCAGACATCTACTCACACATGAGCGAGAGGAAGATGAAGGGAGAGAAACAACCCAAACACAGATTGGGAGGGAGACTAGTTTTGGTACTTTTAGATATTCACAAGAAAAAATGAGACAAGAACTTGCTAAGTATATCATACATGTAGAACAACCATTTATATTAGCTAAAGATCCAAAGCTAGAAAAATGGTTGTGTAGTTCTGTAAACCCACAATATAAAAAAAGAAAAAAAAAAGTTTCTAGGAATACTATAAGAACTGATGCTTTAAAAATTTTTTATTCTTATAAACAAAATTTAATTTCTTTGTTAGCAAATCTTAATTCTAAAATTGCAATTACTTCAGATGTTTGGACATCCAAATTTAATATTAGTTATATTTGTGTTACCGACCATTTCATTAATGAAAATTGGCTTTTGAATAAGAGAATTTTAAGTTTTACTAGGCCTGAATGGCCACATAGTGGCTCAGCTATTGCAGCAAGTATTTTAAATACTTTGCATGCTTATGAATTGTTTTCTATTAGTTTTGATAATGACAGCAATAATGATTATAAATATTTTAAAATTTCAATTAAAATCATGCTTAAATGGTAAATTATTTCACATTAGATGTGCATGTCACATCTTAAATTTATGTATTCAAGATGCCTTGAATACTATTTCTACTCATATTTCAAAAAAATTGTATATATATAGATATATATATCATATCGGTAACACAAATATAACTAATATTAAATTTGGATGTCCAAACATCCGAAGTAATTGCAATTTTAGAATTAAGATTTGCTAACAAAGAAATTAAATTTTGTTTATATGAATAAAAATTTTTTAAAGCATCAATTCTTATAGTATTCCTATAAACTTTTTTTTCTTTTTTTATATTGTGGGTTTACAGAACTACGCAACCATTTTTCTAGCTTTGGATCTTCAGCTAATATAAATGATTGTTCTACATGTATGATATACTTAGCAAGTTATATTATATATATAAGGTTCAGGGGCAAGAAAATAAGAATTTAAATATTTATGCCAAAATTATGGTTTAAAATATAAACATTTTATATTAGATTTAAAGCATAGGTGGAATTCTACCTATGCTATGATAGAAAGTTGTATATGTCATAAACAAATTCTTTCTGATTTTTATAATTCAAAAATGCCTAATGATATGATATTTGAGGAAGATTGGGAAATTGTAGTCTGTATAAGAGATTTTTTAAAACATTTTATGATACAACAAATGAATTATCTGGAATTTATTATCCAACTAGTTGTAATTTACCATATCAATTAATGGTAATTAGTAATTGTTTTGCTAAATATAGAAATAATCCACGATTTCAATGTATTATTGAAATTATGGAAAATAAATTTAAAAAATATTGGGAGAACATTTCTCCCCTTTAATGTTTAACTACAATATTAGACCCTAGAATTAGGAAAGATGGTTTAGATATTTTACTTGAAACATATTATGAAAATATGAATATTGATATAAGAAATAAAAAAGGAGAAATTAATAATTTATTATTTGAAATGTACAGTTTGTATGAATCTGAAGTTGTAGTTCATCTTCTTCTTCTACTTCTGACCTTGAACCCAATAGTAGAAGAGAAAAGCATTTTTATTTAATAAGTAGAAGGCAAAAATCTGCTAGTTCTACAACAAGTTCATTTACTGAACTTAATTTTTATTTGCAAGCAAATTTTTCTAATTTAAGTGAAGTATCAAATAATTTTGATATTTTAGCCTGGTGGAGTGAACACTCAAAAAATTATCCGGTTCTCGCCGCCATAGCATGTGATCTACTAACCCCTCCAGTGTCTACAGTTCCATCGGAGTCTTGTTTTAGTGCAAGTACCAAGGTGTTGGATGACAAAAGAAGTTGCATGAACGATGAGAGCATAGAGATGTGCATCTGCTTCAAGGATTGGCTAGATGTAAAAGATAGATTACAAGACAAATGAGGGCATGATACAACACCGAACATTTCACCTGAAGCAGATGATGAAAGTCATGAATATGATTCATGAATTTGACTACTTGTAGAATTTTTCATTTTTTCAAATTATTGTAAATTTTTTAAATTTTATTTAATTTATTTGATATATTTTTGTAATTTTTTAACAATGCAATTTTGTATTTTCAATTTGTAACCATATTGTATTTTTTATATTTTATTAATTTATTCCATTTTTATATTTCATTCATCCAAGTATGCAATGATCCAATCATTGTATTTGTAATTCACTAATTTGTGCCATTCAAATTTAAATGAAATGAAATTCCTAGTTTTCTTCCAATTTGTTATTCCATCATTCTTATTTCAATTTGGTTAAGTATTTTTTTTTTCATTTATGTATTAAATAACTTAGATTTCTCATTTCTTAATTTTTTAAATAGTTCCTAATTCCCAGAGTTCATAGGAAAGTTAAATATTTTAGTTTTACAATTTTACTTAGAAAAGAAATCAAAATTTTCAAAAAAAATAAAAAAATAAAAAAAAACAATGCAGCCTTGGGCCGTGGGCCATGTCGGGCCAACCCCCAAATTTTCCACTGGGGAGGACGGCACGGCCCACTTTACACCTCTATATACGCGCCTTGACAACTATGGCATGACCACTCTCCAAATATTTCCCAAGACAAAAATACATGAAGATATTTGCCTTACTAGAGTTGGTCTGGTTCAATTATTAATCTGATTATTCCCAAGAAACTTGGGCTTCCGATAGACCAAGAAAATGAATAGCACATTAAGAGATAAGAGTAGATATATTCAAAATAAATGCAATGAAAGCAATTAGAAAGAAAATACTATGATTGTAGAAATCAGTAGTTCAAATGCAGATAACAAAGTCCCATTAATATATAGGATCAGATTTCAGCATCATCTGTTTGTCAAAATATAATTAATGATCATTATTATTTACATTCTATCATTGATCTTTCCATGTTAGAGGAGAAAACATTCTAACATAAAAAAAGATAATGAAGAAATTGAAAAACATAAAACAATTAAATGGGGAAAGAAATTACCTCAGAGGTAAGAACTTCAACAGAAGGAGGTGGTGGTGGAAGAGGCTTTTCATTAGACCCAAAGAGAAATCCCAATCCAGATTGGTTCTGGTTGTTTGGTAATGAAAAGAAAGGGAACGACTCCTGTGCTGGTTTCTTCAAATGTTTCAAGGAGTTGAAGAATTGTAATCATTTCCACAAACCCAAAGACAAAGGAAATAAGAAGAAACAAGAGTTCATTAAGGCTCCGTTACCTCAGAATTTGATGCCATTATTGTTGCTTTCTCCCAACTGCAGGGCATAATAAAGTATTACATATAGAAAATGGTTCAACAAGAAGCAATTTAAACCATTTTCTTCTTCTTCTTTTGTCTGATAAGCAGTCATGTTTTAGTTTTGCAACACAACTTTCAATCAAACTTTTTAGTACCACCCCAAATAGAGGAGGTGATAAGCCAAGAAGATCAACTCGAGTGCTTATCAGGAATCCAAGGTACGGGGATTGAGCATGCATCACTTTGCATGAGACATGCAAAGCAACGAGTGACCTGGACCATGGGCTTACAAATTACGACTTAAAGATTTACATTAGTTGTTATTGTTGTTATTTTGTTTGCATAGGAATCGGTCAATAAATTAGAGAGGATAATCCCATTATTGTTAGCTATTTTATTGTCAATTAGCCATTTCACTCCTTTTGTTTAGGGAAGTAGTTGAGTTCTTTTTGTATTTAAACTCCATCACTTAGCAAGATAGACAGTTAAGAATTCAAATAAAATTACAAGGTTCATTCTCACCTCAAGCAGAATATTATTTTACAAATCTCTTAAATAGCTTTGACTGGGACCTATCAGTGGTATCAGAGCTATACATTATGGCTACGAACAAAGAAAGAATCGAGAATTTAGAAGCGATTCTTGGGGGACTTCAAGCTAATTTGAGCAGAATGGAGCTGGATGTTAATGACAAACTACATCAGCTAGAGACTGCTATTAGCAAGATCTCCGAAGTTTTTCTTACAAGGCAAGAACCAACCTCTAGCAATGTCAACGAATGCAGCGGACAGTCCTCCAACGGGCGTTCTCGTGAAAACACAGAAGGGGACGACCAATGTTCTCCTCTAAGTTGGCTAAGCACGAATTTCCCAAGTATTTTGGTGATGACCCGACTGAATGGTTCACGCGTGTCGACCAATTCTTTGAATACCAGGGCACTTTGGAAACACAAAAGGTGTCTTTGGCTTCCTTTCGTCTGGAAGGAGAAGCAAATCAATGGTGGTAGTGGTTACACAGGGCTTATCATGAGGAAGGGAATGAGGTGTCGTGGGATATTTTTGTAGAGGAATTATGGTCTCATTTTGGTCCAACGGATTGTGAAGACTTTGACGAGTCTTTATCAAAAATAAAACAAACGGGATCCTTACATGAGTACCAAAGGGAATTTGAGAGATTGGGAAATAGAGTGCAGGGGTGGACTCAAAAGGCATTAGTGGGCACCTTTATGGGAGGTCTTAAAATTGAAATAGCAAGTGGGATTCGGATGTTTAAGCCAAAATCCTTGAAGGAAACCATCAGTTTGGCTAGGATGCGAGATGAGCAGTTGAACCGTCAAGAGAAGGCTACACGTCCATTCAATATGACCACTATCGATTCTTCTCCAATGAAACTGAAGTCTGCTTCACCAATGAAACGACTCACTTGGACTGAGATGCAAAGGAGGCGTGATCAAGGCCTTTGTTTTAATTGCGATGAGAAATTTGAACCGGGGCACAAATGCAAAGGACCGCAGTTGCCATTGCTTGAAGGAAATTATGACGAAAGCGAAACAAGTATATCAACTTGAACCTTGAGGACAAGGTTCCACTGAAAGAAGGGGGCAATGATAAGCCAAGAAGATCAACTCGAGTGCCTATCAGGAATCCAAGGTGCGGGGATTGAGCATGCATCACTTTGCATGGGACATGCAAAGCAACGAGTGACCTGGACCATGGGCTTACAGATTACAACTTAAAGATTTACATTAGTTGTTATTGCTGTTATTTTGTTTGCATAGGAATCGGTCAATAGGTTAGAGAGGATAATCCCATTATTGTTAGCTATTTTATTGTCAATTAGCCATTCCACTCCTTTTGTTTAGGGAAGTAGTTGAGTCCTTTTTGTATTTAAACTCCATCATTTAGCAAGATAAACAGTTCAGAATTCAAATAAAATTACAAGGTTCATTCTCACCTCAAGCAGAATATTATTTTACAAATCTCTTAAATAGCTTTGACTGGGACCTATCAGGACCATCTAAACAGTAAACAATTCAACCCTCAAAGTGCCATGGAATTCAACTCCAGCATTTCCCCTTTTTATCTCTTATTTATTTTATTTTTTAATTCAGATAATAGAAGAAAAAAAAAACTAACCCAAGTGTGAATGTCGGGAAAACCCGCTGTTGGTTAGGCATTCTAGGGTTCAACGTTCTAGGATTTTTTTAGGTAAGGCGTTCCAACTGGACTTCGAGCAAGAGGACAGTGAAGACAGAATCACCAATGGCGAAACGTTCCGCCAAATATAGAAATGGAGAAGACAAGGGTTCCTTCTCCTGCTCAACCGTCAATTTGGAGAACTCTTCTTCGGAGCTTGACGCGCATACTAGGGAGTAGGACCAGCGAACAGAGTTTTCTCCCCCTTTCGAACTTCAGTTCATCTTTCCCCCCTCTTTCTCTTCGAAGAGACCTCTCTCGTCTCCTTCTTTTTTCTACAAAGCGATTCTCTCTCTCCTATTCAAGAAGAAAAACAACAAGAGGCCCCTCCTTTTTCTCTCTTCTCTCTTCGAAGAGAACTCCCTTGTCTCCTTTCTTTTCTCTTCTCCGATGAGCCTCTCTCTCCTGTTCGAGAAGAAAAACAACAAGAGACCCCTCCTATCTTTCCCGGGAACCCCTCTTCTTTCTAACAGGGCTCCTCTCTTTGGGGGAAAAAGAAACTGAAAAATTTACCGTGATGCCCAACCGAGGGGTGGGGGGGTTAAGGACAAGGTTCAGGAGTGGTCTGGATCGGAGTGGGGTTTTGAGGAGGTTTAAGACTTAAGGGGGTTCCAAATTAGGGTGGCAACGAGCCGATCTTTTTTTTACGAGCTGTTCAAATTCGGTTTATAAATATAAAATAAAAAATATTTTTTTATTTTTATAAAATATTATTTAAATATTTTTATAAAATATAAAATGAGTCGAACTTATAAACTCTTGACTCGAGCTGAATTCGAGCTCGATCCTTGTAGAATAGTCTCGAACCTGATACTATTCGGCTCGGCTCGGCTCGAATCCACCCTATTCCAAACTTTTAATTGGGAGAATTAGTTTTTCTTGAGGGGTGTATTTTAGAAATTCTTAGGCTTTGAGGGGGAAATTTTGGTAGTACAAGATGGGGAACTGTGAAAAATTTGACTTCAAGCTTTTAATGTCACGGGTAATGCGGTTTATTTTGATGATTGGTGTGAAGGTATTTTAGGCTCAGTTTGGAAGCAGTACAATATGTATTCATAAATATATACAAAATAATACAAAATATAAGGTTTTGCACTTTATAGATTTGCATTTGTGCTCTTTCCAAACTCAGCCTTAGGAATTATTTTGAAAGGGTGTTTTAGTAATTTTTATTGGTTCAAGTGAGGGGTATTTTGGGAATTAGGGCAAATGAAGGGTAATTGTGAAATTTTGAATGATGGGGTATTGGGGGGTAATTCGGTTATGGGGTATTTTGGGAACTTTGTAAATTTGGGAATGATGGGGTATTAGGGTAGTTTGGGAAATTGGAGGGTATGTTTCAATGATGGCGTTTTGGTCATTTAGGAAATGAAAGGCATTTTGGGAATTTTATAAGTAAAAGATATTTTGATAATTTGTCAAACGACAGGTATGTTTCAATGATTTAGAATGAAAGGTATTTTGGTCATTTGGCATGAAAGAGGAGATTTTTGGAATTTGGAAAGAAGGGGTGTGTCTAGGTAATTTTGTCAAATGTATTTTGGATATTTAGTGAAGGATATTTTGGAGATTTGGAATGGAGGGTATTTCGATAAAATTGGGATGAGGGGTAAATGGGAGAATTTTGGGTTAAGACTTTATGGGCAAGTATTTTTTATCTATAGATAGGATTTGATCGAGGCCATCAGATTGGTGTCAATCAAATATAACCATGAATTTGAGAGAGGGACAAAATTCTAGTTCTTTGGGTTTTTTGGCGTTTCGAAGGGATCAAAAGGGTTTGATTAGATGTTTGGAGTAAATTGGAGGTTTTGATTGTGGATTGAGCAAAAATTGGATGCTACACCTTGACACCAAAGAATCAAGTTTCCAACATTCCTATTTTTCACCCCATTATGCCCAATATTTGTAATAACAACAAGCTCGTTCATTACACATTTACACCTAGTTACTACTAGACATTAGGTTCCTTTATTGAACGTAGGCGTCCTTTAAAAATTGGTGGGTGTGGACTGGTCTACACTACACCCTGTAGCAGGGACCAACCCAAAAACAAAATCGTTCTAGCCATCGGCTTTTGAGTCGATGGTCCGACCATCCGATTCAAACAAACAACTCATTATGACAAACAAATTAAAAATAAAAAAAATAGTAAAAAACCGTTGAATGGGTTGACAGTTTGACTGCTCGATTAATGAGTTGTTGACATTTTCAACTGTTTTTGGCCAAAAACTGGGTTTGGGCTAAAACATAACCGCTTTCCTGGACGGTTCCCGGGCTAAATGGTCCGGCCATCTAGGTCAACGGCGGTTTGAAAACCTTGATCTACACAGTTAATCATACACATCTAATTTTTACATTTTATATGATAAATATATTGAATTTTGCTATGTTAGCATGCCTCTCCTTTAAGAGAAGCTATTTATCTATTTTCTCATTTTATTGTATTTTTTATTTTTTTTAATTCCATGTCATTTTTTAAACAACCAATGAGATGCACTTTCCCAACAACCTAAATAATCTCTTCTCTTAAAATTACTCCTAAACTACCCCCTATCCCCCACTTTCTCCAAAATTATCTCTACTTCCTAATTATCTTCTAAATTATCTCTAATTTAGTAGAGAGTTTCTCTCATAAATTATCTCTAATTCCTACCTATCCTCTCTCATGCTTTTTATCTATATCTATCTAAAGAAAGTTTGGATTAAAAGATTTAAGAATTATTTAAATATTCTAGCAAAATTATAAAATAATTTTAACATATTTATTAAAAACACAAAAAATAATTTTATATTTTTACAAAATATATCACAAAATTATGTACTAACAATTTAAATTATGTTTTCCTGGACTATCAATTTAAATGTTTTTTAAATATTTAATAATATGTAATAGATTTAAATAAATTTTTAAATATTTTATAGATTACTTAAATATTTAAATAACTAAGTATTTGTCATAACTAGATTTTAAATAGTTAAAATAATAAATTTACTTAATAAGGTTAAAAAATTTATTCAAAGTAGAAAAATAATTATAACATAATATTTAAATTAATAATAATTTAATATATTACAAATTTAATAATGAAATTATGTAGTCATAGTATAAATTATGATTTTATGGAAAATTAAATTCAATAATAATTAATATTTTAAAATTTAAATATTTTACATATTATTTAAGTATTTAAATAACTAAATATTTAAAATAACAAAATATTTAACATAACTTGATTTTAAATAGTTAAAATAAATAAATTATGTAATAAATTTAAAAAATTCAAAAAAGTTGAAAAATAATTATAACATAATATTGAAATCAATAATAATTTAATATTTTTACATGATATTGTAAATAATTAATTTCACTTATATCAAGTAATAATGTGAGAAAATAACTTTAAAAATTTAATATTTATTAATAATAATTTTAAACTCTTAATCTATATTTATTATATAATTATATATACTAAAATTAATATTTATTGTCTTTTGTGATAAATGTATTTTCAATAAGTATGTATAAATATATTTTGTTAAGTTATTTAATAGAAAACTTTCAATAATTGGAGACTAAATTACTATTATTGAAAATTTTAAATTTAATTTATTGTACTTATTGTGTTTTTGTTATAAGTTAGTGATTAATATTTAGTAGAGATTAAACTATTATTTGGGATTATACTATTTATTGACTAAGTTAATATATTTTTAGTACTTATTGTATTTTTGTAATTTCTATAATTATTATAGTTTTCATTACCAATATATTTTCAATAATTATGTATTTTTGCTATAAATTTTCAATAATTATGGGAGATTAAACTATTGTTATTTATTAGAGATAAGACTATTAATTTAGCTGAAATTATGAGTGTTCATGAGTTGATTCGGTGTGGTCGTAGGCTATTTGACCAACCAAATTGACCTAGTTAGGTTAGATAGTTTGTCAGTTGAAACCGACTAACCTTTTGTGAAAACGGACCTGCTCAAGTTGTATTGGTTTGGGTCGATTTTGTGGTTTGGTTAGTTTGCTCAAAAGATTTAAACTTAAAATATAATTTAATTTTAAGAATTACAGTGTAATTATTAAATAATAAATTTAAAAATTAGATTTATGATATAAAACATTTTAGACTAAGAAATATGGGAAAATTCTCAGTTTTTCATATTAAAAATTATATTTAAAATATAAAATATTAATATATATCCATTAGGTTGTTCAATTTTGGTAAGTTTACAAATGACCAAAGTGGAATTGATCCAACTTGGTAGAATTGGGAGATTTTTTAACCAAAGCCAACCTAAAATACAAGAAAACCGACTAACTCGGGTTGAATTAATTGGGTTGGTTGATTTCATCAGTTTGATAAATAAACCTAACTAAAATTAATTATTGTTAGTTTTGTATTATAAAAAATTTATTAAAAGTAGTACATAAAATATGAATAATTATTAATTATTTAAAAAGTTAAAAATATAAAACAACTGTATACTCTTATGTGTTTCTATTAGGGTCATTTATTAGATTATACTCTTAGGGATGGAAATTTTCTCCATCCCCAACGAGGACTTGACTTCCCCGACCCAATGGGGCTGGGGATGTGGATTGTTTTGGTGGGGCGGGGGCAAGGACAAGGATTAGTAGGAATCCTCGATCAAGGTCAGGGTCGGGGATGGGGATTGAGGTCCCTGCCCCACCCCAACCCCAATTATATATGTGTGTGTATGTGTGTATTAAATGTTATTTATATTAAATATGCTATTATATTATTTATATTAT
This sequence comes from Nelumbo lutea, assembly GCF_056320005.1. Taxonomy (NCBI): domain Eukaryota; kingdom Viridiplantae; phylum Streptophyta; class Magnoliopsida; order Proteales; family Nelumbonaceae; genus Nelumbo; species Nelumbo lutea. Next base: position 34,209,430 of record NC_142690.1, on the reverse strand, counting down.
ATATACATATATATATATATATATATATATATATCAAAATATATTTTAAACATTATTTATAATTTTAAATTTTTATTTATTTTAAATAAATTTATTTAAAAAAATATTATTATCTAAAAACATTTTGGGGATTCGAGTCCCCATGGGGAACCCATCCTCGTCAGGGATCGGGGATGGGGGCTAATTTCAGAATCAAGGTCGGGACCTTAGGCCCACAATTTCATTAAGGAGTGTTTGTTTTGCCCTTAGGTCTATGATTTTTTATTCCAAAAATACCCCTAACACTTTTTTTTGTATAAAAATAAAATTGAACAAATGTAGCAAATAGAGTGGTTGCCCATGTTTTATTAAGGGCAAAAATGATATTTTTATTTTTATTTTCTTTTGATTAAATTTGTTTAAATGAACATTAGAGTCAATGCTATCATTTTCTAATGGAAGATTGATTAAATCCATTGCAAATTATAAGTGGTGTTTTAGTAAAATGCTAACTATTGGGTAGATTTTAGTAAATCCATAAAACTATAAGGGGTATTTTAGTGTATGACCCTTTTCATTATTTAGTTTTCTCTTAATAAATCCCCTGCATCACATAGGTCTCCGGTAGTCAATGAAATAATACTAATCAATAAATATGATTTTTTTATAAAAACAATAATAAAATAATTAAAATTTTAAAAAATATATTTTAAATAAAATTTTAAAAAATTAAAAAAATAAGTAAATTAATTAATATTTTATTAAAAAAATTATTAAAGTGTGAAACAAATAATAAAATAGACTTTCAAAGAAAATGTAAAGTAAGGAATCAAAAATCAAGTGTGGATGATGGCTAACCACGAGTGGACGAGAAATTGGGATGTAAATGGTATCTGTCCACACTATGTTGAGGTGTGGACAGGAGCAGAACACGACCAAATCCCGTGGACGGGACCGACCACGAGATTTATGCGGCTCCAAACACGCCCTAATCTCTCGAACGCCCAGAATCCCTTAAACGTCGAAAACCCTTCGGCGATTTACGACCTTCCCATTATTAATCACAAGCTCTCAAACCTCCCGAACCCCTCGAACGCCCAGACTTTTGGCACACAAAACACAACCCCATAACCATTTATTAGGGTGAAAAAAAGGATTCAATGAGCTTCGCTGAGTAGCGTATGGATGGATGTATTCAAAGTTTCAAACTACCATAGCACCACCACCGCCATGTATCCCAAGAGTTCATATCTCAGAACCTATTGGACAACCCAGAAAATATTATGTAAATCCAATGACTAAAACCTCTTCTCATCATCGGTTCATCACCAGCTATTGACTAAAACCTCATCGGACTTTTGGCATTGACGAACCGAATCAAAAACAAAGACCCTGCTTTCCCTGCATCTTTCTTCTCGGTGGAATTGTATATTGAGTGACATGAACGGCTCATTTGATGGAGACGGTGGATCTGGTGTGCTATTTCCTGCATCTTTCTTCTCGATGGATCTAGTGTGCTATTTCAACCTCCCTTCTTTTGGATTAAAGTAAGAAGCTGATAGTTACTGTTTGTCGTTGATCAAGAGAAACAACCATAAGAATTCATCAAGTAGCAGCTCCATCAACGCCACCAGTTACAAGCCAAAAGTGTTTTGGATGCAGACACGGCGTTTGGTTTGGAAGTTTTACAAGAGGATGAGAAACAGGATCGGTTGACAGGGTAGCGAAGGAGGAAGAGGATGAAGAGGTAGCAAGGGATTTCTCGACAGCAATCTTGGCAGAGGAGAATGGAGGTCACCCAAGATTATTGTTTGCTATGAGGACGAAAAATGGAGGGGAAGTGAGATCAGGGGTTCGATCTCTATTGGTTTTGTCTGAACTTGTCGCTGCAAAAGTGCAAATGATGTTTGGATAGGCACTTGGGGGTAACGTAGAGAGAGATGGAGAGAGAGTTGAGAAAACAGAGAGAGAGAGAGAGAGAGAATGAGAGAGAATTAGAAAAAAAGGGTCTGAGGAGAGGCAGAAAAGAAATCGGAGGAGTTGTCAGCATGCAATATTCCCGTTTCGGGGTCGGGGACATAACAACCGGACAGAACAGAACAGAAGGAAGGGGAGATTTCAAATTAGGTTAAATAAGGAAGAGCCTAAAGGCAAAATTGACACTTTATCATTTTTGTTACCATTTGATTTAATGGGGATGACAATTTTCAGAAACTTAGGGGTGGTTTAAGACAATAGTTAAATAGTAAAAGTATAATTTGTCAATTAGCTAGTTTAGGACAATAGTTAAACAATTAGGGTATAGTTTGTCAATTAGCTAAATAGTAGGGGTAATTTAAGAAATTTGTCTTATAAATTTATAATCATTATTTTTATTATTATTAACTTTTTAATCAATATTAATTTTTAACTTTTTAATTTTTTAATTATTACTATTAATTTTTTATCACATGTTAAATTAATTCATATTATTGATATGCATTTTGCTTAAAAACATAAAAAAATGTTACTCTTGATTGACAAGGTAGATCACTTCACATTGTGCATTTGAGATACACGAAATCAAAATATAAGGTGTGACCTAGACCACAACACCTTGTAGAACGCCTATACAAGTGTGGTGTGGTTCAAGTTACCAAATTTTGACCATAGTATATAATGCCTATTTTGATATGGCGTAGTGCGGTCTCAACCACACCATAGGTGTGATCACCCAATTTCTCGACCACATTATAGAAAACCCTCTTAATTTATGCTAGGTCCCATTTGGCATTGTTCCTCCCTATTTCTGTTCTCGAGAAAATTCCTATTGTAGAGTAAGAATTTTGTTTCCTGCTCAGGAGGAATAACCAAGGTGTTTGGCAATTTATTTGTCAGGAATAGATATCTGTTCTATAGAAACAAAAGCAATGTTTTGATAATCAATTAAATAAGTAATTATATCAAAACACTAACTAGAACAGAGGTGGAATAACCATTCGATGAAGGAGGAAACAATAGGAAGATGGAATTGAAATGGAAAATAATTTTGGAAATGGTAAACAAGAAAAATATAAAATACATTGGGTGTTACCTAGATGGATTGCTAGAAGTGATAGAAGATGAAGAAGGTGCATCCTAGTGTCATTGGTGAAAGAAGGTTGTGTGTGGAGCAAGAGATAAATGGTTATTAGACATTATTTAAAAAAATCATTTGTCTAATAAGGGGAAAAGAAGGCGATGTCAATAGAGAAAGAGGAAGAAGGAAGAAGGTGATCCGCTAGAGGTTAAGGCATATCAATCTCTTGATATTTTGATTTTTTTTTTTTTTTTGTGATTTAACTATAATACCCCATTTCATGTGAATGAGGTTGCACACATGGTCAGTTTTTTTAGACTTTGTTTGGTTTGTGAAAAGATTTGGGTGGGATGCGAAAGTGTAAAAAATTACCTTTCCATTGTTTGATTTTATACATGGGAAAATAATAGGAAAACACTATTACGAGAGAGAAGAGAGAAGAAGGTGAGGGAGAAGAGAGAAGGCGAAGATGGAGGAAGTGACAAAGAACTCCATGACTGAAGCTCCGATCTGTGTTTGCGTCGATCTAGATTCTACCATGGAGAAAACATCTTCAACGGTGGTTACCAATAACGACAGTGGTTATTAGTAGTGTTGGTGGTTACTAGCAGCGGCGGCGATTACCAGCAACAGTGGTGGTGTAGCAACGGAGGGGAAGAGGATGAAGATGAAGAAACTTAAGTTTTCTCGAGTTTTTTCCACGAAGGTCGTACGGTTTTGGTGCGACCCCGATTCCACAATTTTGAGATCTTGCATCCCACTTTTTCTCATCCCATTCCCCTATTTCCCTCAAAACAAATGAGAGAAAAATGAATATTTTTATCCCCATCTATAATTTAGAATATTTCATTTTTTTCATCCCATCCCACTTAACCAAACGGAACCTTAAATAAATGCATGGGAACAACATGTTTCTAAGTTCCATGTTCCTAAGAAATGACAAAATCTCATTCCTCGAGAACAAGTTTTCCTATTCCACATGAACATCAAGAACAAATTATTTCATGTTATTTTTGTACCAAACGTATTCTTGTTCCATAGAAACGTCAGGAACACAAAAAATGTTCCCGTGGAGCAATGCCAAATTTTTATTGATGGCTCAACAACAATGATTAGGCAATTAGAATAATTTAATATTATTTTAATCATTTAAAAACTTAATTGACTTTGGAGGTGTTGGGCTAGTCTTTCTAAGGGATCTTTCAGGCTTTTCAAAGCTCAGAAGACCTATAACGAGCTTTTCCCGTTTGGCAAACAAAAGACAAAAAGCTAAAAAGATATCCCCCCGAAAAGCTCAAGAAAGCTCAAAATTGTCCAAAATCCGGAAGCTTCATTTGAAGCTTTTGGTCTTTACGAGCTTATGGGATCTCGATAAGGGTCATTTCTTAAACCTTCATTTCACTCTCACATTCTGCTCAAAGCGCATATGCCTCCTAAATGAACGAATATCCACACCAGGTATGGAGCACTCCTTCCTTTTCTTTCTTCCTACTTTTTCTTCAGTTATTTTTTCCTTTCTTCTTTGATCTGAATCTCTATTCATACCTCTATTTTTAGATTGATCACTATGCTTCAGGATTCTCACTTTAGCATTCTTCGTGCATTTTCCTGTTCATTAAGGTTTCTAGGTTTCTAATCACCAAAGTCATCAAGCGATCGAAACTATCTTTTCATTTTACAAGATCTAATCATTGTGTGTATGGTCCAAGGTCAGAAATTAGAGTTGTCACTGGTTACCTAGAATAATCCAACTACAAAACTCGTAGTTATTAGATTTTTCAAAATTTGTTATTTTCATGTTTTATTTTATGATTCCATTGTTCATTTTGTAGACTGCATTTGAAATCAAGCAGCCACTTGATTATTCCTTTCACCAGGTATGCTGTTTCTTTTTCTTGTTTTGATACATGAAATAGTTATTATTCGAATAACCCAACAAATTAGAGTTGTCACCTCGCCTCTTCTTCTTCTCTGTGTCTTTGTGTGATGTGGATTTTACCACCATTCCTGAATTGGTGGTACAGAGTAAATGATCTTGTGAATAATTAAAGCCTTTAGGTCTCCTCAACAAAAGACAAAGCTAGACAACGAAAATAGGACTTGACCACTCCTCTAGTGAGTGAATCTGCTAGCTCATTTGTTAACTTTCTTTTCACTAAAGTGAATGGAAGAGGGGCCAGTTGCTAAAACTTTGAAAGCCAGAACAAATTGGAATGATGGGCTGTGAATTCACATTTCATGGTAATTGTATTTTTCCTTTTTTAATCAGCATGCCGTGGTAATTGTTGCAAGAAATTTTTGCATAAAATTGAAAGCCATCCAAATTGTTGAAACAACAGGAACATTTGTTTCTGTATGACTGTATCTGATTGAATTGCATATGTTTTGTCATGGTGTCGTCATCATCTCTAGACAGGAAACTCTCTAAAATTAAAACGGGAATGTTTTTAGAAAGGAACTTGAATTCATGAACAAACAAGCAATTGGTGGGCTTCCATAAAGACAATCTAGTAATAGATTGACAATCCTCCTATTGACTTCACTTATTCATAATTAACTCCCACTATTAATAGTTGTTAGATCCATTTAACTTTTGTAATTTAAATAACATCATTCTCACATAAAAAGTATATGTTGTTGACAACGTGTGTACCTAGTTAGGTGGGTGGTAAAATGTTCTCAATTTCTCATCACTATGTTGCTATTCTAACCTATTAAAAGGGAAAATTGCAGGGAGGTACCCTGTAATAAGGTTTAGTTCAGTTCTTGAGATCACAAATGGCAGGGAGGTACCTTGGTTGTAGCTTATCTAGATTCACACCAAATTGGCAGAATGTTCAGCCACAGAAAAGTATTTAATTGAAATGATTATGAGCTATTGATAGTTCTTTGCAACTATACAAATAGTTCCATTTGGTTAGTGTTCCCCCTAATGATTTTTGAATTGGTGAGGGAAAAAGAAAGTCAGGTGATAGTTCTCTGCAGCTCTACAAAATACAAGGTGTATCCACATGAGTATAATGTGGGACTTTTTTTATTTATTCAATTTCATCAATCTAAGGCTCCTTTTTTGATTTGTTCAATTTCATCAATCTAAGGATCTTTTGTGTACCTTATCTTTGCTTCAACTTATGTGTAAATGATAACAGATATGAAGGATATACAGAAAATAGACTAGAAAGGATTGTAAAGGATATACAGTATATGTATATATTCTTTGAGTAGTTAGGTTTGAGGCCCTATTTTCTTGTTTATCAACTTTAAGTTTATATCTGTAGTGGTTGTTTCTCCATTAAGAATACATATATTGTATTTGACATAAATTCATATGTGTTAGCATTTCCAGAATGTAAGGCATTAAACAACAAAGGATGACCTAATATGCTCGAGAGATGAATTTATAAGAGAAGTATTGTTGAAGCCATTCAATCAAAAGAAACAGAACATACTCTCAAGTGCTTTCATGACCTGCAACTGCATATCATCTAATGAGCTTCAACAACATGTCCCAATAACTACAGTTCACCTTTCTTGGTCATTCAGGAGGTGATTTTCACAAAAAGTTTCCATATCTAAAATAGAGCATGATCACCCACAACTACCTAGCATTTCTCCTAAATCTTCAGATTTACCTTCAGCTTGTGTTGCGAAATTGTACTTAACCTCTTCCAAGTCGAACCTCTTGGCAACATTGAAACCAATCCTGTGTAGATGCAATGACGACAGCCACCTTCCCGTGGGAGCTCTTGGATAGTGTTGATTTTGTGTAATGGTTATGATCCAGATTCAGCAATGATCTGTATTTGACTGTCTTCCAATTGAATAACCATTTTATTCGGTTTTAGTTGATTGTAAGTGGGGTTTTTGATTGAATACATGTGTGCTTAAGTGGGTATAGTTGTCCAATTTTTACTTGCAGCTTGAAATTTTAGATTCAATCCTTGACGCTTTTGGTTTAAGTGGGTTGGGATTACTTTTAGTTTTATATCTAAATCTAATTTGCTGTAATAATGATTTGTTACATGGATATTAAGGGAAATCATTTGTTTATCTATTGATTGTAGTTTTTAGGGAAATTCGAAGTTTTAAATAGACTCTTACCTGCAACTTGAAATTTCAGATCCAATCCTTAATATTTTTAGTTTAAGTGGGTTAGGATTTCTTGTAGCTTTCATATAAATCTAATTTACTTCAATGATTTGAATAGGGAAATACATGAGTGGGGCCCACTTTAATATTTTGCAAAAGTAAATATAAGTGGGACCCGCAAGTACTATTTATATGTTTGAATGTGTTACTGGGTCCTATGCATGACATTTCACATGTACGTAAGAAGGATGCACAAGTGTGTTTGTCAAGCGGTCTTTTGGTCTTTTTAGCTTTTGAAAAGATCTTTGAAAAATATTGCAATCAAACGGTCTTTGATCTTTGAAAATCTCTCTGTCAAAGTTCATCGGTCTTTTGATGTCTTGAACTTTTGGAAGATCTTCCTAAAAAGATTTGTTTAAAGCTCGTGAATATTGGTGAACTATATTAACTTTCTTTCTATAAATTATGTTGTTTTTATTATTATTTCCATGAACCATGAAATTGACTTTATTTTTGACCATTCTTTTTATAGTTTATTTTACTTTATTGACAAACTAATTAAATTTTGTATTTTGATTCTTTGAATTTGTTTATAAGTTTTTATTGTTTTACTCTTGAGTAATGAAACCGTGGTCAAATTATAAAGTATGTGTTTGAAACTATAGGCATTTATTGACTAAATGTTTGTATTTGATTTATTTGCAAAACAAAAAAAAATAATAATAAAAAAAGAAAATTTCCCCAACCATAAATAATCACATAAATAACTCCTATGTGGCAGCCTTTATTCAATAAACGTCCTTTATTCCAAACACCGCCAAATTCTACCATACGAAACAAAAGGCAACCGATATGCAGCACGCTTGCATGGCTGCCATGAAACCGCACCACCGCTGGCACTGGCATTCTCCAATTTAAAACCGAAGAAATGCTATCAAGCAGCTGCACATGATACGCACTGCTACATTAGCCCCACTCCAGAAAAAGTCATTTTTAACGTTTCATTTGTGGGCCCATATTGTCTGCAGCTGCTGCGCATCTAATGTAGCTAAACTGCTGGCTACACTTTAATCAAATGGTTTCAATTTCTTACGCTTACCCAGCCGACAATAAATCCCGACCGTCTATAATTTACCACGTGGCAACCTACAGACATTTCAGCCCTTTATTGTGAAGGGACCCATTGAATCTCCAGTCTGTAAACATTCCTGCCTTCTGCATTGTTGACAAGCGTTGGGCGGTGACCGGAAGAAGGAAATATCCCTAGCCTGCCTTAATAAATAACATATCTTCCCGTCATCACCCTTCATATGCCTCCATATTCGTAAAGATTCTAAACAAAAAGCTTAAAATCGGTTTATACACATTCTTAACTTGCGTCGCGTAACACAGAATCTTCCTATAGCGGAATAGTCTGCTTCGCATAGTCTCTTTCTATTCTCAGAGGAAGAGCAGCGAGTAACTGCGATTCAATCAATCCATAAAGAGCAAGATATCGAGCGCAGACCCACCAAATCTGGAGACGAAACGGCTAAATTTAGATAGCTTTTGTGCATATTCATTTAATGCATGCTTTGCCTTTTCAGTCCTCTTTTTGGCAAGTGGCAACAGGTGAATTTTGATCTCCGGTGACCACTCAAGTTACTAACGATACTGATCGGACGGTTGTGCTTACTCCAACTAGTTCTCTCAGGCTCGGATATCTCCCATCTTCCCTCTCTATCCGTGTATACATCTTCCCATCTTCCCTCTCTTGAGTTCTTCTGCAATCTCAACTTGATTTCTTGAATAGCTGTCTGTCTGTATTCCGTAGATCTTTGTGTTTTGTATGTTTCCACTGTGATAATTAATCATGACAAACACAATTGTCTGATTGGTTGTTCATAGTGAGACACAAAACCGGGGCTAATTTGCTTGGTGGGTCCTACTCCTACCAGACCAGACCCATTTCGATTTGAGATCAATCTGTCATCCTTTGCTTTGATTCCTTCTGCCCAAGTAATTCTGGATCTCTGGTTTTGGTTTAAGCTATACTGATCAAAATTTGAATTCTAGCAAGCTCCCAACTCATGTAGAACAATTACTGGAATTGGGCATTTTGAATCCACCCATCATTGGCCATCTTCCACCATGGCCGGAAGCGGAAGATCCAACAGGTTCAGCTCCAGAAGAGCATCCCCGAAGTGTCTTCTCATCTTCTTCCTCATACTTGTACCCATTATTGTGCTTGGTATCTTCAGCCATGGCCAGAAGATTTCTTACTTCTTCCGTCCACTCTGGGACACGCCTCCTGAGCCATTCATCCGCCTCCCCCATTACTACGCCGAGAATGTCTCAATGGAACACCTCTGCCACCTCCACGGCTGGTCCCTCCGCTCCCAGCCGCGGCGCGTCTTCGACGCCATTATCTTCAGCAATGAGCTTGACATACTTGAGATCAGATGGCACGAGCTTCTCCCTTATGTCACAAAATTCGTCATCCTAGAGTCGAACACCACTTTCACCGGCATCGCAAAGCCTCTCTTCTTCGCTCAGAACCAGGCCAGATTCAATTTTGCAGAGGAGAAGATTGTCTATGGTGTATTCTCAGGTCGGAAAGCCAGTCGCAGCTCTTACGAGGACCCTTTTATACTCGAGGGGGAGCAACGTGTAGCCATGAATGCATTACTGAAGCAGGCAGGCATCTCTAATGGCGATCTTCTTATAATGTCTGATACCGATGAAATCCCAAGTGCAAACACCATGAAACTCCTGCAATGGTGTGATGGGATCCCACCAGTTCTGCATCTTGAGCTGAGGAATTACTTGTACTCCTACGAATACCTTGTGGATTTTAGCAGCTGGCGAGCAACGAGCCATGTATTTGGGCCTAGAACACGTTACAGGCATAGCAGGCAGACTGATGTTATACTTTCTGATGCTGGCTGGCATTGCAGCTTTTGCTTTCGGCACATCAAGGAATTCGTGTTCAAGATGACTGCTTACAGCCATGCTGATCGGGTGAGGCGACGAGATTTTCTCGATTACTCAAGAATTCAGGAAATCATCTGCCGAGGCGATGATCTGTTTGATATGTTACCAGAAGAATACACCTTCAGAGAGCTGATTAAGAAGATGGGTTCGATCCCGCGATCAGTTTCTGCAATTCATCTCCCTGCTTACGTGATAAAGAATTCCGACAAGTTCAAGTTCCTTCTTCCTGGAGGATGCGTACGGTCTCCAAAGTGAGTTTTATTTTTTTCTTTTCTGGGGATTAACAACAGACTTCCCTAAAGTTGTAGGGAATTTTGGGTAACTAACTCACTTATAAATACTTTAGTTGTTTATAAAAGAAAAGCAGAAAGGCTGGTTGTTTAATTTCCCTTTTGTTCAATTTTTTCGTTACAAGCTTCAAAGCACTGGGGATTTGGAGAATTTTTAGTTCACAGAAAAATCAGAAGGGAAATTATGAGCTATAGTCTGTCTATACACTTGCTGAAACCGTCTTTGGCTCAGCTCAGTTTGGAAGGAGTACAGATACAAAAATGTACAATGCAAATACAATGTTTTGCACCGTACAAATTTGTATTTGTACCCTTTCCAAGACTGAGCCTTTGGCTATGTTTTTCCTTGGTGGTGGTCAAGTGAAAGAGCACCCGCCTATTTCGAATTTGCAGTATAAACTCTGTCATATCTCATATGGAGGACTCAAGTGAGGTAATGGGTAGGGTATCAATGGACCGGTTTTGATTTGGACTCCGTCCAAAGTCCAAATCAAAATCCATTTGGGCGGATTTGACAGACCAATAAGACATATTGAATTTGGATGGACTGGATGGACCAATATGACATATTGGATTGCACATGATAAAGATAAGAATATAGGTGTCAATGGACCAGGTTTGAGTTGAAACTAATCTAAATTAATAGGAATTTGAACAGATTGAACAGTCCCTAGACCGGTCCAAAATATTCATTGGACTGGACCGGATTGGACCAAACCTATTTATAATGGATTCACATTGGACTGGACCGAATTGGATCAAATCCATTTATAAACTCACATTGGACCAGACGGGATTAGACCAAATCCAGTCCAACTGACGCCCCTAGGGTGTGAACTGCAAACGGTATCTCAACTCAATTAAGCCTTATAGCTGATCCATCATTTAACTGATCTGTTCATCAAATCTTTGCAGTAATATCATTTACAATAGTTTGAGAGAGAAAATAAAAAACGGAGTAACCACCACATGGTCCATTATGGGCGAACTCCCATGTGGGGAGTTCGCTTCAAGTTTGGATCGGCTACCTATTGAGGGTGCCAACAATGTCCAAACCAGCCATTGCAGCTGTACAAGTACAACGGGAACATCTCCCCATCAATGACAATGGAAAATGTTCCCGATCTAATCTGTTCATGGGCCGGTGGTTGGGCTTGTCTTTCGTAAATATTTGACTGGGTTCAAGCCCTACATGTGGAAAGTCAGGCCTGAAGCCATGTTCACGTGAACATGTCTATTTTCAGAGCTCGAATCTGCCACCCACGTGATGTTCCCACATCTCTACTCACAAGACATGACAACTACGCATTGGGGATATCTTCCGATATCGAGAAATGTTCCAAATACATGATGGTAGTGTTCTATGCGTGGGTGTGGGAACTTGTGGGTAGCATATTCCAAATCCTATTCCCAATGTAAGGCTGCAGAGTGCAGCAGCCTATTGGGACAGGGTTGGTAGCATAATCCAATTGCAACTTAACCCATTCGATCTCTGTGACCAACCCCACCCATTCTATGGTCTGGTGGCAATCACACCAATGCTGGCCACACCTCATTAAAGGACGAAGATATGTTTCCAAGTCTGAGCTTCTTAACGCTTTTGAACTTTTACGATTTTCAATATTGTTGGAAGTGATGTAGATGGTATTTTCTCCTTTGGCTTAGTTTGGGAGGAGTACAAATACAAATATATAGAATGCAAAAGCTTGTATTTTGTATTATTTTGTATTATTTTGTATTTATTCTTCTTCCAAACTAAGCTTTTAGAACTTATATGATTGAAAAATGTTGAACCCTCGTAGTAAAACATAGGGAAATAGCACCTTCTATTTTTGGATGGGTGAGATTTAGTTATGGGCACCGATGGTGGAACTCTGCCACGGAGCTCTGGCACCCAACTCTCAATGTCGCTCCATTGGATTCAGATTGGATTCAAATTTCTTTGACGAGGTGCTGGAGCCGGAATCTTCACCTACAAATTTCTTTGGAAGATCTATGTCGCTCCATTGGATTCAGATTTGGTATGCTCGCTCTATTAGACCGAGTGGTCTATGGCCGTTGATATCTGTTAGACAGTTTTGTATGCCCTTAACTTCAATCAAAATGATGTACTTTATGAATTTATTGTAAATGAATAAAAATGCATATTTGATTCATGTTCCCTTGGTATGTTTTTGTGTATCCTTAAACTGAACACTTAATAAAAGTGCATATTTGATTCATGTTCACAGCTAGTGGGTCAGTCTGGGGAGACCTATCCTGACAAGGCTAACACTGTGGTGCCACCAAGTCGGTTGGAGTGGTATGTCTCAGCTGCCAGGGTGAGACCTTAGGCATATATAGTGTAGGATTAATTGATTTTTGAACTGGACCAGATTTTCAGTATTGCCTTGGACTTTGGAGATTGATGGACAAAACTAGAAAGTTACACCCGACCCCTAGACTCGATTATGATACTACACTAGGTGTCAGATTGGGCTGTCTTTGATGCACCAATCAGTGAGATCCTTAGCGGGGGTCAAAACCTGGGTATGTTGGGACAGTCTGAGAATTCATTTGAGTGGGTGATCATAGTGACAGAATCAACCCATTTGTCGGACAGATGCACTCTCACTAATGGAAACCAAGACTGCCGGTAGCCGATTTCAATCGTTGAAATTTATTTTTGCAAAATATATTTTATATGAAATATAAAAGTATATATATATATATATATATATATCATTTGAATGAGTGATCACAGTGACAGGATCAACCCCTTTGTCGGACAGATGCACTCTCACTAATGGAAACCAAGACTGCCGGTAGTCGATTTCAATCGTTGAGATTTGTTTTTGCAAAATAACACTCTCACTAAAAGCCCACTTCAAAGGATAAAGCTATATGGGTCGAACTGGGTAACCCTATTTCAGCCCATATACCTAGATAATATTAATGGTTAATATTGTGGATTTAAAATGAGCTTCCAATGGGCCTTACAGATATTTAATTGATTGGATCAATTTATCCCTGCATGAGATGTTTGGATGTGTGATGTGCTGCGTACATGGGCCATAAGTGCTTGGCCCATGATCATTCGACAGTGGCTCTTACGTACATCATGGCTGAATGCACATCATTGCCATGATGTCCCTTTTGGTCATTGGATGACTTCCCTCAGTGGTGGGCCTCACATCTCATCAAGAGGTTACGTGCGGAACCCTAGCCGATTTAAGGCCCATCGAAATCTGGCTTTATGAAAGTCAGTGGGAGACACTTTGGTTTGACCTAAATCAAACTAGGGCATAATTATTTGTTCCCTCCAGCTAATATGAGTGCAAGTGGTAGGGAGATTCATATGATGAACTCTCTAAAGGCCTTCCATCATTAGCATGAAGATGGGTCATTCAGTAATGAGAAAACGCACCAGAAAATGGGCTATCCATTTGCTGTTGGGCTTGTCTGAGTGTTTCATAAGATGATAGGGGCGTTATAGACTGATGTGGGAGGGGCTTCACCAGAAAATGGGAACTCTCTCACGGTACCTTGGCGTTCACGAATATGATGGGTAAGCACTCACTGAACAGAAAGGTTTACCTAAAAATGGCTCTGAACCTTGTCTAACAGAGGCCAAAGGGAAAACTCATATGATGAGTGGATATGATCCTTCATAGAAAGGTGGTGGGGTTATGCAGCTGAAACAGTTGGCTCCATGCACCCTATGTGATTTTCACATTTCCAGAGACAACCCGTAGTCTCCGTCACTAAGAAAGGAGGGAAATCACAGAGATGAATAAATGGAAATGGAACGAAGATTAAAATCCATATCTATGAAATGAACATGAATCAAATTAGGTTGTGGACTGATGTTTACTCTTTTATCAGAAAATGACAAACGAATCTTTTGCAAAGCTTCTTGACGACAACAAGCTTAAGGGCCCAAACTATGCCGACTGATACAAAAACCTTATGCTGGTCCTAGCTTCTGAAAAGCTGGACAAAGTGGCAAAGAATCCTGCCCCAGAACGTCCGGGTGACAGGGCTTCTAAGGCCCAAAGGAGAGACTATCAGGAATGGGAGGAGAAAAACTCCCTTACCCGGTGTTACATCATTGCCTCATTGGACAACCCAATACAGAGGCAGTTCGATCAAATCGAACTTGCCAAGGAAATATTGGACAGTCTTAGGACGATGTATGAAGAGCAGAATCGTTCTACTCGACAAAAGGTCTTGAAATAGTTCATGATTGCACAAATGTCCAAGGGCCAACAAGTTCACGACCATTGTCTTCGGATGATGGGATACATCAACGAACTGGAGGCTCTTGGATCCGGGCTGGACTTTGCGACCCAGATAGATGCTATCCTTAATTCTTGCCTCCTTTCTTTAATCCGTTCATCATGAACTATAACATGAACAAGCTGAATGTCAGTTTGCAAGAGCTCAACAATACGTTGCAAAGAGCCGAAGAACTGATTAAAAAAGATGAGCCTGTAGCTATGCTTGTTGAAGCTAGCAAGACAGGCAAGAGAAAGAGGAAGGCAAAGAAGCATCAAAAGAAAGCCACTAAGGGTAAGAAGCAGAAGAAAGACAAAGCATCAGATGCCTGTCACTTCTACAAGAAGACCGGCCATTGGAAAAGGAATTGTCTTGCCTACTTGGAATCCAAGAAAGGTAATTTCGAAACTTGTGTTATAGAAACCAATTTATTGGTAGCTTCTGCATCCTGGTGTATTGACTCTGGGGCTTCAACTCATGCGTGTAACTCACTGCAGGGGTTCAAGGTAAACAGAAGGCTGAGTGAAGGAGAAGTCACTCTCTACTTGGGGACTACTGCAACTGTTGCAGTCGCGGCCGTTGGAACCGTGGAGTTAATTTTTAGAGAAGGAAAAATTGTACTGAGAGGTTGTCTTTATGTACAAAATTTAAGGAGAAATTTGATTTCTGTCTCAAAACTGTGTGCAGAAGGTTACTCTGTCTTCTTTAGTAATACGATTACTATTAAAAGAAATAACAGATTCATCGCATACAGGGAACTAGAGAACGGTCTCTATGTTCTACATCATTCTCTAGAAACTAACATAACCGAAACTACGTCGGCTGAAATCCCCAAGAAGAGAGCCCGTGATACAGTTAATCCCACGTGTCTGTGGCATTACCGACTTGGCCACATCGGTGTTGACCGAATCACAAGGTTGGTAAAGGATAGTCCTTTAGATTTTCTAACTGTAGAAGATCTTCCCACCTGTGAGCCTTGCCTACAAGGCAAGATGACGAAACGACCATTTAACGGTAAGCCTGAAAGATGTACAGGCACACTTGACCTAATACATACTGATGTATGTGGTCCCCTGAGTGTTAGGATACGGAATCAACACGTGTATTTCATCACCTTCACAGATGATTTCTCACAATATGGTTACATGTACCTAATGAGACACAAGTCTGAATCCTTTGAAAAGTTCAAAGAGTTTAGACAAGAGGTCGAGAAATAGTTAGGGAGAGAAATTAAGGCCCCCTTCGATCAGATCGATGTGGTGAGTATCTCTCTGACGAATTTAGGGACTACTTAAAGGACAATGGGATAGTATCACAATTAGCTCCTCCTGTTACACCACAACTTAACGGTATTTCAGAGAGGAGGAATAGGACCTTATTGGATATGGTCCCGTCGCTTCTCATACACTCAGAGTTACCCACATCCTTTTGGGGTTACGCATTAGAGACTGCGATTTACATGCTGAATCGGGTTCCAACCAAATCGGTTCCGAATACTCCATATGAACTTTGGACCGGAAAGAAACCAAGTGTCAGACACTTGAAGATTTGGGGTTGTCCAGCACACATTAAAAGAACGAGTGCAGACAAGTTAGAATCCAAGACCAGCCGTTGCCTATTTGTAGGCTACCCAAAAGGCTTAGTAGGTTACCTTTTCTATGACCCAAGTGAGCAGAAAGTGTTCTGCAGTCGAAATGCACAATTCTTGGAGACCGATTACATCCTGGACACCCATCGTCAGGAAATTGTTCTTGATGAGGAGAGCTCAGGAGTAGTGGGAGATGTCCCACAAGTTCCAGGTAGTGACCAACCTAGAAGATCCACTCGGGTATCCAGGCCACCAGTCTGTTATGGTTATGACCAGGATAGTTACCTGGTGGAAACCTTCACTAGTGAGGAGGATCCCGTGACTTACGAGGAAGCTATGTTGGACATAGATTCCTAGAAGTGGGTGGAGGCCATGAGAGCAGAGATGGACTCAATGGAGACCAATGGAGTCTGGACTCTAGTAGATCCACCCTCCGGGGTAAAAGCAATTGGTTGCAAATGGATTTACAAGAGGAAGAAGGGCCCCGATGGTAGGGTTGAGACCTTCAAAGCTCGTCTGGTGGCGAAAGGGTACACTCAGAAAGAGGGCATCGATTATGAGGAAACCTTTTCGCCTGTGGCCATGCTTAAATCTATTAGGATCCTGTTAGCTGTAGCAGCATACCATGATTATGAGATTTGGCAGATGAATGTCAAAACTGCTTTCCTGAATGGAGATCTTACTGAAGATATCTATATGCAGCAACCGCAAGGCTTCATTGCTGTGGGTCAGGAAAACATGGTATGTAAACTTAATAGATCCATTTATGAACTTAAGCAAACTTCTAGAAGTTGGAACATCCGTTTTGACTCTGCTGTCAAATCGTTTGACTTCGAGCAGAATCCAGATGAACCCTGTGTTTATAGGAAGTACAGTGGAGATAAGGTTACCTTCTTGGTTCTGTATGTAGATGACATTCTACTCATTGGGAATGATGTAGGAATGTTAACTACGGTGAAAGTATGGTTTTCACAGCAATTCTCCATGAAAGATCTTGGAGAAGCCTCCTATATACTGGGTCTTCGACTCTATAGAGATAGATCGAAGCAGATAATAGGATTATCCCAATTTGCTTACATTGACAAAATAGTCAAAATATACAGTATGGAAAACTCCAAGAAAGGAAATGTTCCTTTCTGGCATGGAGTCACTCTCTCCAAGAAGATGTCTCCCAAGACTTCTGAGGAGATTGATGGCATGAGAGACATTCCCTATGCCTCTGCCGTAGGGAGCATCATGTATGCCATGCTGTGCACTCGTCCTGACATTGCTTAGACAGTGAGTGTAGTAAGCAGATTTCAGGCCAACCCAGGGTAGGAGCATTGGACTACTGTGAAAAACATACTTAAGTACCTTCGAAGGACAAAAGAGTTTTGTCTAGTATTCGATGGTAACTCACTACAGATCCAAGGGTATACAGATGCCGATTTCTAGTCGGATCCAGATTATAGAAAGTCTACATCCAGATATGTTTTCACGATAGGATTGTGTGCTGTTTGTTGGAAAAGCAGCAAACAGGGGTCCACTGCAGACTCCACGACCGAGGCCGAGTACATTGCCGCAAGTGAGGCTGCCAAAGAAGCCGTGTGGATGAAGAAGTTCGTTCACGAGTTGGGAGTAGTTCCGTCCAACACATCACCCATCCCATTGTTGTGTGACAATAATGGAGCTATTGCTCAGGCTAAGGAGTCATGAGCCCACTCGAAGTCAAAGCACATCGAGAGGAAGTACCATGTACTAAGGGAGATTGTTGGTAGAGGGGACGTCCTGATTCAGAAGGTAGCGTCAACGAAAAATGTAGCAGACCCATTGACAAAGCCACTATCACAGAAAGTGTTTGAGAAATACGTGGAAAGCATGGGACTTCGGCTAGTACCTGATTGGACCTAAGTGCAAGTGGGAGCTATTAGATAGTTTTTTATGTCCTTAGCTTCAATCAAAATGATGTACTTTATGAGTTTATTGTAAATGAATAAAAATGCATATTTGATTCATGTTCCCTTGGTATGTTTCTGTGTAATACCCTTAAACTGGACACTTAATGAGACTCGTGTTAGTTTAGAATGTTCACAGCCAGTGGGTCGGTCTGAGGAGACCTATCCTGACAAGGCTGACACTGTGGTGCCACCAAGTCGGTTGGGGTGGCCTGTCGTAGCTGCTAGGGTGAGACCCTAGGCACATATAGTGTAGGATTAATTGAATCTTTGATCTGGACTAGATTTCCAGTATTTCCTTGGACCTTGGAGATTGATGGAAAAAACTGGAAAGTTACACCCGACCCCTAGACTCGATTTTGGTACTACACTAGGTGTCAGATTGGGCTGTCTTTGATGTATCAATCAGTGAGATCCTTAGCGGGGGTCAAAACCTGGGTATGTTGGGACAGTCTGAGAATTCATCTGAGTGGGTGATCATAGTGACATGATCAACCCCTTTGTCGGACAAAGGTAACGATCGAGGATGCACTCTCATTAATGGAAACCAAGACTGCTGGCAGCCGATTTCAATCATTGAGATTTGTTTTTGCAAAATATATTTTATATGAAATATATCCTATATGTGATGGATATTCTATCCCTTCAATATCATCCTCGACGTGTAGGACCATACATAGGTCAACAGAAATAACCACATAATTGATGGCATATTTGTTTTATGTGGACTAACATGCACACACTATCAATACCCTCTTTTTTATTATTATTATTATCATTGTTATTGTTTTATTATGAAACAAAATTTTGTTTTTGGTTTATCTCTTTTGAATTTGTCCACTAAAAATAGTTATTGGTTGTGAAAAAGTCTCAATTGTAGGGACATGTGTCTCATCCTAAGGAGGAGGAAGTCCCTAATGTTTTTAGAGGAAAAACAATGAGGAAGTTTCTAATGTTTTTAGAGGAAAAACAATGAGGAAGTCCCTAATGTTTTTAGAGGAAAAATAGGACTTCTCCCTATTATTGTAGAGCACCCATTGTATTATATGAGTGTTCTTTTGGATTAATTAATGCTCCTAGAACTTTCATGAGATTTATGATTAAGGTACTTCGTCATTTTATTGGTAAGTTTTTTTGGTTTTTTTTTTAATTCTTTGATGACGTTCTTATATACAACCATACTCCTAATAATCATCTTGACCATCTTCATCAAGTGATGGGTCTTATTCCAAGAAAATCTCTACATCAACTTAAATAAATACTCTTTTATGGCACATAGTGTTTTCTTTTTAGGATTTGCTATATCTTTTAAAGGTGTCAAGGTTGATCATAACAAGGTGAAAGCTATACTTGACTGGTCCATCCCCACTAACATCCACGAAGTGAGAAGCTTTCATGGATTAACTACTTTTATTTATTCTTTTACAAACATTCTATAACAAACTTCAACACTATTATGACACCAACTATAAAAGCTACGAAAAAGGGGGAATTTATTTGGTGCAAGGCTGCAACTAAAGCCTATGATATTATTAAGCAAAGGATGACTAAGACCCTGTGTTACAACTACCTATCTTTTCCAAAATATTTTAAGGTGTTTTGTGAAGCGTCCCAAATTGGAATAGGTGGTGTGCTTATGTGAAAAGGACATCCTATGTTTTTTAATAATGAAATTAAACAAAAAATACTGAACATATGACAATGAATTCTATGTTGTTGTGCAATGTCTTCAACATTGGCATCATAATTTAATTCCCTAAGATTTTGTTTTATATTTAGATCATCAAACAATCAAATATCTCAACACATTAGAAGCATCATAGTAGTCATAAAAATGGGCTAAATTCTTAGTAGAATATAACTTTGTGATTAAGTATATAGTTGGTGCGAAGAATTGAGTAGCCAATGTGTTGAGTTAAGTGGTGCTTATAGTTCATTCTATGTCATGTGGGATTCAATCATCTGAAGCAAGTTTATGCTAGCTTGTAAGGACTTGAGCATCATTTGTCGTTCTTTACAGGTTGGACACCAATTTATATATCTTGTTTTTTCTATCCATAATGGTTATTTGTTCAAGGGAACTTGGTTGTGCCTTCTTGATACTTTACTACATGATTATATATATATATATATTGAGAGTTACATGCAAGTGGAGTTGTCGAGCATTTTGGTCATGTTAAGGCCATAGCTATGGTTGAATATTGCTTTTATTGGCCTAGCTTTAAGGCTAATGTTGGTCATGTTATCAAACAATGTAAAATTTGTCAAATAGAAAAAATGGAGAAAGAAGAATACAAGTTTGTAGACATGTTTACCGGTTCCACATAAGCCTTGGCAAGACCTCTCTATGAATTTTATCCTAAATGTACCTATGACTGTTAGATAGTGTATGCCTTTAGCTCTAATAAGATTGATGTACATAAACATTTATCTGTAAATGAATAAAGTACATTATCGTTTTATGTTCATATTAGTATGTTTTCTATGAGTTATTCTTTAAACTAGACATTTAAGAGACTCATGCTAGTTAAGAATGTTCTCAGCCATTGGATAGACTTGGAGAGTTTATCATGACAAGGCTAACACTAGTGTGTTGCCAAATAGTTGGAGTAGCTTGTCTTAGCAGGTAGGGTTAGATCCTAAGCACAGGTAGTGGGTGTTTGCAAGAAGCATTGAACTCGAATCAATTTCTAGTTATGCTTTGGACCTTAGAGATAGATGTACAAAACTGAAAAGTTGCACTTTACCTAGACTTGATTATGATACTGCACTAGGTGTTAGATTGATCTGTCTTTGATATGTCAACCAGTGAAATCCATCGAGGGTCAAATACCTGGGCATGTTGGGACAGTTTGAAAAATCACTTGAGTGAGTGATCATAGTGATAGGATCGACCCTTTGGTCAGACAAAATGAATATTAGGGTTTACACTCTCTCTAATGGAAACTTAAACTATTGGCAGTGAATTTCAATTGTATTTGAAATTTGATTTGTAAAATATATTTATATATTTTAAAATATTATTTTATGAAAAAGGTTTACAAAAGGTTTTAATCTCGAGATTCATCTGACCAGAGTGTAGCATTGCATGTTACAATCTAGGGAGAGGTCCTTCTTTGTGGACAGTATTTTGATAATTATAGGCCGAGATCTCACTACAAGAAAATGGGGCTATAACTATTGCGTTTTAGCTACCGTCGTAAAAACCATAGCTATGGACATGGTCACTACAAACAACTTCATGTTCGTGGCAAAAAGATGAACTTTAGCTATGGACATTTTGCTTGTGATTAAAAGCTCTTCGTATGTGGCTAAAAGATACTTATAGCCATGGTTTTAAAGTATCTGTGGCTATAAGTTATAAAAGTAGAATAGACCTATAGCTACGATTGTTTTGTTTGTAGCTAAAGCTCTTTATTTGTGGGTAAAAGCTACTTATAATTATAGCCATAGATAATAGTTAACCGTGGCTATAAATTGATTAGAAAATATTATAAAACAATAAATATATTAAGAATTAATAAACTAATAAATATTTAATAAATATATAAAAATTAATAAACAAGTAAATATTTACTAAAATAATATTTAATAATTAATGATTGCTATTTAATAATAATTAAACTATCAAATAAATTATTAATAATTTTATAAGTAAATTAATAAAAAGATAATAATTTCTAAAATATAAATAAAAATATTGACTATTGTTTAATTAATTAAAACTAATCATAAAAAAATAATTTAATTATTTAAACAAAATAATAATTCAAATAAATTAATAATAGTTAATTATCAATGAAAAATAATATTGACAATTAAACGAAATTATTTAATTTCACAAACAAATTATTAAAAAGTAATAGTATAGTAATTATTAATTAATTAATTATTTAATAAATGAATACTTAATTAATTAATAATTGTATGTTCTTCATGGGCCAAAGACACATTGGCTCACCCATTTTACCAAGAAAACCCTTTTTTCCTCAAAATGTAATTTTTAGCTTTTTTATTTATAAAAGATAAAAACTAAAAAAGTTATAAATTAGATCTATATATTGTTTATTCTATATATTTCAAACCATATTATTTATTCTATATATAAAAAAACATATACACACTACTGATATTTAGAAAGGTGAACCAAACTGGTTAGCTAGTGAGACTATATACTAGTTCGATCCTACCACTATCCTTGTTCTCTTAAAAAAAGGGCCAAAACTGTCCACCTAGCTGATCCAACCTAAGAACCAACGAATTAGTCCTGGTTTTGTGTAACCATTGACTAATTTTCTTAATTTTTTAAATTCCGGTTAAGTGTAAGAGACCATTATAGGTGAACCAAACTGGTTAGCGAGTCAGACTATATACTAGTTCGATCCTACCACTAACCTTGTTCTCTTAAAAAAAGGGCCAAAACTGTCCACCTAGCTGATCCGACCTACGAACCAACGAATTAGTCCTGGTTTTGTGTAACCATTGACTAATTTTCTTAATTTTTTAAATTCTGGTTAAGTGTAAGAGACCATTATAGGGTTGATTACCTGATAGGCTTTATCTTATATAAGTTCGTTATCCTTAATTTTTCACAGGGTGATTGAATCCAAGGATACATTGATTACCTTGAGTACCTTTTTTTTTTATTTTTTAATATTTTTAATCCATCTCATTTTCGAAATTACCAATTAGAAGCTCTACTTTCCCAAAATAAAATCTTCCTAAAATCTCTCTCTCTCTCTCTCTCTCTCTCTCTCTCTCTCTCACTCACTCACACACACACACACACACACACACACACACATTCCAATAACCTAAATAACCTAATATCCTAAAATTTCTCATAAATAACCTCCCCCATTATCCCCAACTTTCTCCTAAGTTATCTCTAATTTATTAGAAAGTTTCTCTCCTAATTTCTCTCTAAATTTTATTCATCTTCTTCCCCACTTTTTATCTACATCTATCTAAAGAAAGTTTGAATTAAAAGATTTAAGAATTATTTAAATATTCTAACAAAATTATATAATAACTTTAAAATATTTATTAAAAAGACAAAAATAATTAGAATCGATTTAATAATATTCATATTATTAATAATTATATATTTTTACAGAATTCATTATGAAATTATGTACAAACAATATAAATTATGATTTTTTGGATTATTCAATCTAAATGTTATTTAAATAATAAAAATCTAACATAAAAATGAAATATTATTTAAATATTTCAATAACTAAATATATTAAATAACAAAATATTAAAATTAATATTTTAAATCAATTGATAATATATTTTAAATAGTTACTGAATAACTTTCAATTATAATAAATAGACAAACAATATAAATTATGATTTTTTGGATTATTCAATCTAAATGTTATTTAAATAATAAAAATCTAACATAAAAACGAAATATTATTTAAATAATTCAATAACTAAATATCTTAAATAACAAAATATTAAAATCAATATTTTAAATCAATTAATAATATATTTTAAATAGTTACTGAATAACTTTCAATTATAATAAATAGATTAAGATTTTAAATATTTAGTTAAATAACTAAATATTTTAAATAACGAAATATTTAGCATAACAAGATTTGAAATAGTTAAAATAACAAAATTATGTATTAATAGTACTATTATTTTATGGATTATTAAATTCAACAAGTAATTAATATTTTAAAATTTAAATAAAGATATTATTTCAATAAATAAATAATATTGTAAATAACTAATTTATTTGTACCAATTAATAATTCTAGAAAATAACTTTCAAAAAATTATTGTTTATTAATAATAGTTAAAAAAACTTGATCTCTATTTATTATATATTTATCTATACTAAAATTAATATTTATTGTATTTTAGTAATTAATTATTTTTTTTGTGATAAATATTTTCAAAAAATTATTTATAAATCCATTTTTATTGTGTTATTTAATATAAAATTTTCAATAAGTATTGGAGTTTAAACTGCTATTATTTAGATTTTTAAATTTAATTTATTGTGTATTTTTGTTATAATTTTTTAATAATTATTGGAGATTAAACTTTTATTCACGGGTTGGTTCAGTTCAGTTGTAGGTTGTTTGGCCAACCAAATCGACATGGTCAGGTTGGGGGGTTGGTCACTCAGGTTATATTGGTTTGCTCGATTAATTCAAAAGATTTGAAATTAAAAAAAATAAAGTTTCTACGTATGGGGGTCTCCTTAAAGGACAAAGGAAGACCGAGTGTAGGAGGTAGGCTAAAGGCTTAGGGCAAATGGGATGATAGAATGATGATCTCATTATGAGTTGGACCCCTATTTATTGGAAGAGATCCCGAGATCCTAAAAGGAAGGAGCCAAAAGCATTTGAATCCCATTAGGAAAGGGAATCTCAGATACGCTATTAGTTGTTAGGGAGCACTACTAGGGTTTCGCCACGTGTCTTATGAGATATCTTAAGGACGAACTTTCCTTTTGTTTGAGGATTCTCATAATCCACACGTGCTACTTAATTTTGTGACCCTTTTAAACCGATGTGGCATATGTGATGTCACTATTTAGCTTGCACGTCCTTATTAGGCCCATGGGGTGTCCCATTACACATGTTATTAATGACGCATGTGTTTCTATCATTTGTTTATGACCTACGGTGAGTCTGTGCTCGTCGCGGTTTTGTGGTGGCTTTAAGCTCATCGCAAATCCATGCGAGTCCAAAACTCATCGCAAGTCTGTGTAGGGCCAAAGTTCATCGCAACCTATTTAGGGTCAATAGTTCATCGCAGGTGTACGATGAGTTGTGGACTCATCGCAGACATTCATGTAGTATTGGTTTGACACCCTCTGTATTCTAATGGTCTGAGTGACCACAATGTACCTACATCAACTATTATATTTTTGTTTTTTATTTTATTTAAAAAATAAAAATAAAATAATTAAAACTTACAATCATATTAGAAAAGATTCAAACATGTTCGACCATATTTTTAAAAATATTAACATATAGATGTATGTGTTCATATACACATACATGCTCCGTTCCCGTAGGGGGAAAATCATCCCCATCCCCGCCCCATTCGGGGCAGATCCCCACAGGGATCGGGGAAATGGGAAAATTTTCCATCTCTAAGTTTGATAAACAACCCTATCTAAAATTAATTATTGTTATTTTTTTATTGTAAAAAATTATTAAAAGCAATATATAAACATAAATAATTATTAATTATTATATAAAACAATTGTATACTCTTACAAGTACCCCCTGTACTTTGTTTCACGACAAAGAACCCCCCGTACTATAACCGTAAGACAAAGACTCCCTTCCGTTAGCTTTCTGTTGAAATCTGCCATTATAATATTTTTTAACCCCATACTACCCTTAACTTGAGTTGATTTTTTAGTGCATCTTTCTTATATATATATATTTATTTATTTGGTAAAAATGGGTAGGTATTTGTTGGGACTGTTTCTAGATGAGTTTTGGCAGGAAAGCGATGCAGAACGGATGGAAAGAAATGGAGATGCTTGAAAGAAGCATGCCCAGATTCAAAGTACTACGAGAGACGCATGCATAGGGGTAGAAACTGTTCAAGAAAGCCTATGGAAGTTATTACGGTAAACACCTCTACCACAATCTCATCAATACGCATAAACCTCTCTTCCATTACCAACAACTCCTTTGCAAATTCCTCTTCTTACTCCCTTCTCTCTCTTCATCAGTTCTATTGAAACCAATCACCAACACCATTCTTATTACAACATCCCACATCATCCCTTCCTTTATCCCCATTTGTTCTCTTCTAGACCTCTTGGCAATGGGTTCTTGCATCAAAACATCCCATATCATCCCATGCCTGATAAAGAAAGATTGGCTAAGCTTAGTAGTATAGGTAGAATGTCATAATCAGTTTGTGTCATTTTACCTCGAAGAATCTTTCGGTTATCTAAGAAACCTCTACATGAGTTCCATGGCATAGTAGTGAGGTCTTGGATTTATCATGGTCGAATAATAAGGTTAAGATGGCTCTTATAGAAGAAATTGCATTTTCTTGTTTGTTGGTCAACTTTGTTACCATTAGCCGCTGCAATGAGTTGTGGTGGCTATGGTCGAGAGGAACGAAAAATAGAGGAAAGTGGGAAGAAGAAAGGAGAGGAGAGAAAGGGGAAGGGGAAGAAGAGAAATCAGGAGAGAGAGAGAGAGAGAAATGTGAAGGAATCTAAGGTAGAAGGGATTACCACTGCTATTCTATTCGTGTATCGTGAGGTTGGGGAAGATGAACAGTGTTTTTCTCCCAATTGTCTGGATAGTTATTACAAGGGTAATCTAGAGATTAAAAAATATTGCAATGATGGATTTCAACGGAAAGCTAACAGAAGGGGGTCTTTGTCTTACGGTCATAGTACAAGGGAGTCTTTATTGCGAAACAAAGTATAGGGGGTCTTTGTCATAGATCCCATAGTACAGGGGGTCTTTGTAATTTACTCATTTATCTTTAACTTAACAAATCCTGTGCGGTCCCAGCTAGTTTCGGAATAAATATTGGACCCAAATTGAGCCCAAGCTAATTGGGTCAGGGGTTCATTGTCCTGAGTAGTGAATTCAACCTAATCTCTTTCAAGGGTAGGGCTGAACCCTTATAGACTTGTGTGAGACCTTTGTGAGGTCCCATGCTATACTATATTCAGGACCAAAGTGGCCATGCATCACTTAGGGATGTGAGCCCTTGAAGTAAATGTGCCTAAGGCCCATTAGTAATGTGATTAGTAAAGTGATAACTTGTCATGTGATTTGGGTCAAAACTAGGATCATTTCCCAAATAGGTTAGGAGAATGCTCTATAAAAGGATTAAGAGAGAATCGACAAACTATATTTGTTTCCCCACTTACTCTCTAATCTTCTTTTTTGTCTCCTCGAAAACCTAGCACGACCTAGGTTTGCAAGAACTAATTTTTATTAGTTTTTCCTCTATGTTTTTGCAAGAAAAACACTAGGGAAATCAGGCTCACAAATCTCATTCGATTCAAGTAAGTTGGATAGCAATTTTTGTTGAAATAGTGTTGTTGAATCGACTTCTTCCATACATTGCACCATTTTCAGTTGGAGGCCGGTTTTTGGGACTAATATTGCGAATGAACTACCACTATGGAAGTTGCGATTTGTGGACTCCATATCAGGTATAATCAATTTTGATTTTCGTTTCAAATCTGGTTTAGTTCAGATCGATCAAAAAATTCAAATTTCAAAATTATTGGAAAATTAGTTCCTAAGTTTGGTTAGAAAATTTTTGAAAATTC
Source organism: Nelumbo lutea (assembly GCF_056320005.1). Classification (NCBI taxonomy): domain Eukaryota; kingdom Viridiplantae; phylum Streptophyta; class Magnoliopsida; order Proteales; family Nelumbonaceae; genus Nelumbo; species Nelumbo lutea. The sequence continues at coordinate 34,181,970 of NC_142690.1, read as the reverse complement.
GCTCAGTCATCAAGCATGGTTCGACCATCCTTAATCTAATTTGTAACCCTTCCAACAAAGACAACAAGGGGTCAAGATTCAATTTATGTTGTGGTAGAAAGCTAGGTTTTCTAAAATGGCCCACTTTATTCCTTGTAGTAAGACATTTGTGTGGCAAACTTATTCTTTAGAGAAGTTGTCTATTTACGTAGTGCTCCTGTTACTATTGTTTTTGATAATAATATTAAGCCTTGATGATTTGTTGCACTGCTTAGTTGGTGACCATACTTCAAAGTGGGATCTCATCCTACCTATGGCTGAATTTGTTGACAATAGTTAAGTTAATAGGTCAACAAAAATAAAGTCCTTTTGAGATAGTCATTGGAATTTAGCCTAAGAGGTCTTAGCAATAATGCATACAAAGCTACATCTGATTTACATAGGCACCTACTTGATTTTTAGGAGGGTGATATGGTTATGGTGTGTATAAGTCTTGATTGCTTTTCCAAGGGCTTCACTCTAGGAATGCAAGTCTGTATAGGATCGCTAAGAAAACCGGTTCTAATGCCTATGCCCTAGAGTTGCCAAGTGACATGGGAATGGACCAAACCTAGAATGTTTCTGGACTTTTTGATAGGTGGAACAACTGAGTGTTGCTTTCAATGCCTAGGCTTTATATTGATATTGGATTAAATATTAGACTTTTCTATCTTTGATGTGCCAACTAGTGAGATCCTTTTAGGGTCAAATACATAGGTGTGTTGGGATATTCAAGAGTGGTATGCCAATTGATGATTAATGTAACATGATCTGCTATTATGTTAAGATCTAGAGAACACTTTGTACAATTCCTCTTTAGATTCATGAATATGCTAGTATTAGGATTATTTGAATCCTTAATGAAGGATCCACTGGTGTTAGAAGTTGGACACCATGTCATCAAGATAAAGAGGGAAAAGTTATTCCCTTAATGTGGTGTTAAGTATTGTTAGCAAAGACCTTAATTGTAACTGATTAATTGGGATCTATCGATTTGATTATTACATAATGGGTTGTACCAATTGACTTTGGGCCTTTAAGATGATAAGGTCCCAAGAGATTTTAAGTGTTTATTTGTTATGTTGTAGGTCCTATATATATACTATACAAGTTGGAATCTCCCAATGAAAAAATAATTTCGAAAATTATTAAGGTGCTAATGCTTAATTAAAAGTCTCACATAAGAATCCTAGTCAAACTATCAACTAGATAGTCTAGTAGGACTAGGATTTAACTAATATGACTAGATAGAGAAGTTCTAGTTTTTGCGTTGGATTTGGAGAGTACGATTCTCTCAAGCTTTATCCTAATTATGTTAGAATTCCTAAATACACAAGGAGAGGACTCTTGTAACCCTCCATAAATAGGATGAAAGATATGGGGATTGGATGGTGCATATTCTCTCTTAAATTGCTGAATGGATCCAGCCTAGTGAGACAAATCTTGTTAGGGTTTTGAACCCCATCCAACCGGATCTATTAGCCAACTTATCTAGCATTGTTCTAGAAATATTTAGGGTAAAATCTATTACCAAATTAGTGATAAAGGTCAGACCTATGCTATTGTAAATTCAGGAAAAGTTTTCTAAAACTACAAACCAATAGTTGCGCCATCTTCAAGTAGTTAAAGTATTTTGGGAAGATCCAATCTTGGGTGTGAACACCACTTCAATTTTCTACATTTATGGACACTACAATTAGGTACTGTACTCATTCTTGACCCAAAGATTTGATCTTTCTTGGTTTTACAATCTCAAACAATTCAAAAAGAAAAACTGGGTTTTTTCATCATATGCGATTTTAGCATTAGGGTTTCTACAAAATTTTGAATTTCAACCTCTAAGTGTTGGAACTTTTGCACATAATGATCACTAGATGGTCATCTTTTAGTATCATCGCCATAGTGATTATCCCATAGTCCCATTGCCTAAGTTACCTCCGCTTCCTTCTACTAATGTGCCTAGGGGTGTTCAAATTCGGTTGATAAACTGAAAACTGAATCAAACCAAACCGAATAAGCTAATTCAGTTTGGTTAATTCAGCTATTGGTTTGGTTTGATTTTTATTTTTAAAAAAAGTCAGTTTTCAGTTTTGGTTCGGTTTGATTGAAATTTTCAACCAAACCAAACTGAAAACCAAATTTTTGCTATTATTTAGTTAAGTATATTAAACATTAATGTTTTATTTAATACTTTATGCTAATTAATTGTTATATTTCCCAATGAACAATTAATAATAGTTAATTAAAACCTAAACTCATTATTAATTGTTTACTAGTCATTAATTGTTCATTAATCATTAATTATTTTTGAAATTGGCCAATTGGCCAATTCCCCATTGGCATAGGGCTTTGGGCCTATTTTAGCTTTTAATTAATAATAGTTAATTAATTAAAACCATTGGACTTTGGGGTCATTCTAACTTTTAATTAATAATAGTTAATAGTTAATTAATTAAAATCATTGGGTTTTGGGGCGATTTTAACTTTTCATTAATAAAACTTATTAAATGCTTGTCATTTATGTGGAACCGGGGTCCAACCGAACCAAAAACTGAACCAAACCAAACTGAATTCGGTTAGGGTCGGTTCGGTTCTAAAATATAATTCAGTTAGAGGAAATGGTAAAATTGAATAGTCAGTTAGGTCCTCGGTTTGAACCGGACCGATCGATTGTACACCCCTAAATGTGCTTGAAGACATTCTTGTTGAGAAGTTGATTTCTATAGCAAATGGGAGTTGTAAAAAGTTTCTTATAAACTGAAAGAATCGACCTCTTTCAAAATTTACATGGATTATAGCTGAAAACTTCTACCATCTTAATCCAAATCTTTATGAGTAGTATCATGCCTTTAACTCGATCCTATTGAGTTGAAGTCAGTGAGAGATGATGGGGATTAGTCCAAGCATTATAAGACCTATTCTCGTAAGAAGAAGGCCAAGAAATAGGGTCGATTTGGCATGGGGAAGACTCTTGGGACATGGACTGATTTGGTTAGGGGCGATTTTTTGTTATTTTGACCAATGTGGACCTAGGCCATAACATCTTGTTCTTCTAGTTCAAGAGGGCTTATCTTTTAATTTTCAATTTACATGCATTAGTAGGTAGATAAGGCTATTGTGTTTCTTGATGGGCAAGACAAGAAGAGGCATTTTTGTAATTATGATGAACAGTATACCAGGCTACACAAGTCATTCTATAAATATATGTATTTTCTTCCTTTGAAGTTAATAAAGATATCTTGAAAGCTCTTTTACAAGTTTGTTGTATGAAGTTCCTATAAACTGTAGAGCTTCTATGACCATTGGAGTGATTCCTTGGGCTTTCTTTCTCTTCATCATGAAGTCTTTGTTACAACCTAGAGGAGATCTTACCAACCAGCCATTGGTGCATGAATAGGACCATAATCAGAATCAATATCCCCTAGAATTCGAATTGGAATTACATATTCTTGATGCCTATAAGGAATCAGAATTAGATTTAGATTGTTGCTATTTGATTCATTAGAAGTTGGAACCAGAATCAACTAAAATTTTTCAAATTTTTATTAGTTTATTTGTCATTTTATTATTATTTTATTAGTACTTTGTTATTATTATTTTATTATTACATAAAATATTTTTATTACTATATTTTATTAATAATTTATTATTTTATTATATTTTACTATATGTTATTAGTATTTTCTTATTAGTGTATTATTTTTATTGTTTTTGTTTATTATTTTAAAATTAAGTTATTATTATTCAATAACTAATATATTAGTATTTCATTATTACTTTAATTATATTATATTAATATTTTATTTCTACTTAATTATAATTATTTAATAAATAATATTTTTGCTTATTATTATTTATTTTATTAGTATTGAATAATTAATATCTTGGTATTTATCATTAATTTATAAATATTTTATTAATATATCATTATATTATTATTAATTTAATAATATTTTATTTTTATTATTATTTTCTCATTACCTTGTTAATATTCTACTATTTTTTTTTATGATTTTCAAATGAACTTATTCTTATATAAGAAATAATATGTTAGTATTTTATTATTATTTTTATTATAATATATTAATATTTATTATACTTAATTATTTTTATGATTATTATTAAATAAATAATATCCTTGCCTTTTGTTATTAGTTTATTATAGTATTATTATTTTATGAATATTTTAATTATTAATATACTCTTATTATTATTATTATTATTATTATTATTATCATCATCATCTTATTGTTCCTTTCATAATATGTTACTATTTAATTTTTAATTATTTAATATTGCTTCAATTATATTGTATTAATATTTTATTTATACTGTATTATTATATTTAATAATTAATAATTTAATATCTTTGTTTGTTTTTTTATTTATTAATATTTTAAAATTTTATTAATATTAGGATTTTGGGGGCCTTTTTGTCATGAATTCTTTAAATATTGACAAATTTGGAATGGGAATGTCATCCCTTGGGGGGGGGGGGGGTTGGAATGGCCATTCCCCCCTCAGTCCCCCAAGAATGGGAATCGGGGTTCGATTCCTGCCAAACAAATAGTAGGATTTGAAATGGGTCATTACAATTCTGATTTTAGGCACCTATTCTTGGAAACCAAACAGACCCTTAAAACCAACTATTCAACTATTATTAAACAACATTATTTAACAATGTCCTTAAAATCTTATTCACTAAAAGACAAAGTACTAAGTTTTTTGATTTAGCAACTTGAGCTATTATTTAACAATTTCTCTTATTTTTAAGGGTAAATCAAGACAACTATCTTGTACTTTGGGGGTAGTGACCCTTATCCCTCCAAAACTTTGTTTTGTAACCTAACCCACTCCCTTGAACTTTTGGATGTCAATGCTTTGCCCCTAGTCTCTACTAGAACCAGCAATCCTTAACAACTAACCAATTATTGGGGGTAGTGACCCTTATCCCTCCAAAACTTTGTTTTGTAACCTAACCCACTCCCTTGAACTTTTGGATGTCAATGCTTTGCCCCAAGTCTCTACTAGAACCAGCAATCCTTAACAACTAACCAATTGGAAGAGCTTGCAACCAGTTGTTACTAAATGTCATTAAGAAGCTAATAATAAGGGTCTGTTTGGTTCGTAGATAGGACTAGAATCAGAATTAGAATCACCTATTCCTAGCGCTTGTTTGGCTTAATCAAGAACCAGAATCAGATTCTGATTGTTACTATTTGGTTCATTGGGAATTGGAATCAGAATCAATTGAAAAATTTCAATTTTGTATTAGTCTATTTATTATTTTATTATTTCTTATTAGTTTATTAATTTCTATTATTTTTGTTTATTATGTTAAAATGAATTTATTATTATTAAATAATTTATATGTTAGTATTTTATTATTACTTTAGTTATTATGTTAATATTTTATTTCCAGTTATTTATTATTATTATTTAATAAATAATATTATTTCTTTTTATGATTTTGTTATGATATTTCATTAGTATTTAATAATTAATATCTTAGTCTTTATCATTAAATTTTAAATATTTTATTAATATGTTAATATATTATTATTACTTTAATATTCATAAGTTATAATTTTCTTATTAGCTTATTAATATTCTATTATTTTTGTTTATTATTTTAAAATTAATTTATTCTTATTTAATAGATAATATTTTAGTAATTTATTATTAATTTAATTATAATGTACTAATATTTTATTTGTTCTTAATTATTCTTATGGTTATTATTAAATAAACAATATCTTTATTTTTTTGTTATTAATTTATTAATATTTTATTATAGTATTATTATCTGAGAAGTATTTTACTAATATTTTATTATTAATTAATTAATTAATTAATATCTATGCTATTATTGATTTATTAATAGTAGGACTTGGAGGAATTTTTGTCTTGAGTTCTTTACTTTTTGACAAACTTAATTTAATTATAATGTACTAATATTTTATTTGTTCTTAATTATTCTTATGGTTATTATTAAATAAACAATATCTTTATTTTTTTGTTATTAATTTATTAATATTTTATTATAGTATTATTATCTGAGAAGTATTTTACTAATATTTTATTATTAATTAATTAATTAATTAATTAATATCTATGCTATTATTGATTTATTAATAGTAGGACTTGGAGGAATTTTTGTCTTGAGTTCTTTACTTTTTGACAAACTTTAGAATGAAAATCCCATACCCTAGGGGGTGTCCTGGAATGGCCATTAATCCCACTCCCATTCCTATGCCAAATAAACAGTAAGACCATTCCAATTCTGATTCTAGGCACCTATTCCTGGAAACCAAATGAATTCTAAGTTTTTGAAGCTTCAGCTATATTATCAAACAGACCCTCCCAAACTTTTAAGGGCTCCCCTTGAACTACTAGATTGCGGAGGGTTCACTGTAAACCTTATAGTAAACCCAATGGGTATTTCATACAACTTTTAAGTGCAACCATAAGCTATGTCTGAAAAAAGAAAGAAATTCACACAACTAAAGATTCAGATAGATTATAGACACCCAAACTTAATTCTGTAAAACTATAGACACCTCCATCAAATATTAAAAAAAAAAAAAATTGAAGAACTCAAAATATATCATGGATACTTTTATGTGCCTCATGTAGGATACTAAGCTCTTGGGCTATCTGGAAGAAGGGTGATGTCCCTGAATACCTGAAGCCTTTTTCGTCGAGCTGTTCTCACCATTGGCTTTAAATTCTTCCCGCAAGTAGACCCAGTTGTTGAGCAATTATAATCCTCAGTACCCAATGCCTTGCTTGCCATTGGTGTGGAGGAACAGCAGTAGTAATCTACTGGATCCAGCTTTGGTTGCTCATCAAAAGACAGACACCGTCGAGCTTTTGAATTCCCAAATGAAGCACTGTTTATGTGCCTTCCATTTTCTTCCTCGTTTAGATCAACCATTCCGAGTTTCCACTCGAAAATCTCAGTGTTGTTCTGGGAAAATGGATGTTTCTGTGAATAAAAACCCAACTGTGAACGTGTGGCAGTAGGATGAGGAGGGGTGGAGCCAGTGATGTTCAGATTAAGGTTTTCATCATTGTTCCATCCATCAGCCCATTTGTTTGGAGTCTGAAAAGAAACTGATGAATCACGGGAAAGGTACGCCTGTTTCTCAATCAGAAAGTCAGTTCCTGCAGCTGACAACTCTTCTTCTTCTTCTTCATCAACCATATCTGCCCAACTCTTCCCAGTCTTGAAGGCAGAGTACTCTTGCGTTGGATTTGCATTTCCTGTAACGGAAACTGGAATATTATCTGCTTCATGGATGTTTATTCTAACATTTTTGTTCTCGATCTTATCTGACCATCTCATGCTATCAGAGACTGTAATTTCAGACCTCTGATCCCAGTTTCCATTGATGCAAGCTGTAGTTACTCCATTAAGCTTTTCTTGTGACATAGCATGTGAATTGCCAACGAGTATACTTGGTGATTCCCCAAGTATTTTGGGACTTGAGATACTAGTGCTTTCTCCCACTCCCAGTTTCTTCTGTTCATTGCCTTCCTGAGATCTTGTTCTTGAATCTCCATTAGAATACCATGAAATGCCATCTATCGTCTGATTTTTCTTCACAATATTCCCCCTTGATCTACATCTCCAATCTCCATTGGCAGATGAACATGGACCACTTTCTCTTTTTGGTGGTGTTATCTTGGAATGCCCCCCACAAACGTCTACTGGTAGACCTCCTTTAAGTTGTTGGGGTGCCATTACTCCACCACTGGAAGAATGTGAACCACTTATTTTTTCTGTCCAGCCATGCATTAGATTTTCATTAATAGAGACTTGGGAACTAAATATGCTTCCATTATGTTTGGTGTTCTTTGTTGCAGAACCTCCCTCAACTCTTCTTCTCTCGCTAATGCCTTTCTGTGAAGTAAAGTAATCAGACGTTCTATGTATTTTCTCTGAATGAGCTCCTTTCCTCCATTTATTGGCAAAGAAAGGCTGCTGAGAAGACTGACAGTCCTTTTTTGTATTGCATGAGGACTCTTCAGCTTTCATCTCAGTATTCAATCTTCCGTTGTCAAAGCCAGAGGGATCAGCCTCATCAAACAGATTTTGAGAATAAAGTTCACTTTTATGGTTCCCAGAAGAAACTGATTCTCTCTTCTGTGCTTCTAACTGAACCAAATCTTTGTTGCTGCTGTCTTCCAACCTTCGAGGAATTGGGAAGCCAAAACCATGACTCTGAATTGCATTTACAGATGAAGCCCGTGAGCTTGAGATTTTGTTAATGGGAGATGTGAACGAACTCTCCTTTATCTCTTTGGTTTGCTCAGTTGCATCAGTTGTTGGTTGTGATTCGATCTCAGCAAGTATCTCCAAAGCACGATCAAAGGATTTAATGTAAGGATCTGCCAGTCCTCGATCTGCGGATGAGGGTGCTATGGCCTGAAGGAGAGACTTGGCTTTGGTAATTTCTCCCCTATGCATCAAGCAGATGGAAAGGTTGCACTGCTTGTTCTTATCTGGTTCTATAGAAAGAGCTCTCCTGCATCCAGGCAAAGAAATATTTGTAGCATTTTCAGATTTGCCCCATTCCCTCTTTTATGTGTACTGCAGAGTTAAAACTATGTCTTCTCTTACAATTGATGGTACTGATATGTCAATAGCTCTCAGAATAGTTGTTGAATCAAATATAAGCAGTATCATCAATCCATAACCAGAACCACTTGAGCTCAGTTAGATTGGTAGAAAAACTAGAAAAAAGTCTATGTAAGGATTTACCTATAAAGTTCTTCTGCAGTTTGGTAATCTTTCTCTTGCAGGTAAGCCCAGGCCAGGTTCCCTAACAACCTGTTTTAATAGGAGAAAGTGAGAGGAATGTAAGAGAGGAAATTCGGGCTCTTTTCACTGAGAAGTGGAGGTATGCTCACCTTGATTTCTCTTGTTCAATGGTGACATGGAACTTCTTTCCTTGAGATCTTGCTATCTTGGTTTTCTTTCCACCAAATGCTATGCCTTCTTCAATGAGCTTTAACTTCTGCCAAAGCAGTTCAATTTGGTCTCTAAACCTGCCACACCTCTGCAAACACAAATATACAGAGATGTCTAAAGTGTTTCGTAGATATGTGTACAGAGAAAGATGTACAACAAACTCATAGAGAAACTTTGCCATTAAAGGAAATTGTTCCCATATGAAGAAACTAAATATTCATTGGTGCCAGTCCACTATAAGTATGAACCTACTTGTATTATTGGGAGTCTGAAACTGCAGACACCATTAAAGACATGTCTGTGGAAAACAAAGAAAAAGAACTAGACCCCAGTATGGAGAAATAATATCTATCATATAGATCAGAGAGGGAACACTTATAACAAATCCTGTGTTCTATATTACATGAAGATTATCAGTCCCAAATTTCAAAAAAGAAAATCAAATAAATAGAAAATATGGCAGACATGAATGACCTTACAATTTTCATATCATCAAATTATATCTTTAGTCCAAAAGCATCCTTCTACTGACACTGCCAAATTGACAGATCTATCATGATTCATGACCTTCTAGACCCCAAAATACCTGTTTATCTACAGTTTTATATATATATATATATATATATATATATATATATATATATATATATATATATATATATATATATATATATCATAATACATTAATTTCCAAATTAATTACTAAATTAAAACCTTAAAACTTTTCTACCTCACATTTGCTCCTGCAAACAACAGCAGTAATGTCAAAAAAAAAAAAAAAAATTATATAGTTAAACCATATTCTTCAAATTCTTTACCGTCGGATTGTTGGTGTGATTTCATATTTTTTATGCTACCTCTTCCCAAAACCTCACAAATTAAGCTTCTTCTTTTCTCTAATTGCATCCCTTGGTCCAGCTAACCAATCAGCAGAATAATATGAAACACTAACATGATATGTTAGAATCACGAAGAAAATAATGAGAACTGGAATATGCACTGTTGATGAACACAACTTGGCATAAAGTTCAGTGTCTAAAACTTGGCGAATTCTTATTAACTTCAAGTAATTGCATTATCAAGAGATAAGATTTTACCTTGTAGAGGTCGTTAAGTACATTATCAAGAGATTCTTGAGTTCGTTCGGAGCAAAGATGACGGAATGACTTTATTGCTTCAATTGCCTCATCACTTCTATTCAACTGTTTCATCACAATTGCCATGTCTTTCAAGGCACTATCAACACGATCACCAGCATTAATTGCATACCAGAACAGGGAAATGGCCCTGTTCGGATCTCTATCTATCAACTGCAGTTGGGTTGGAATTTGCAAATTAATAAGATAAATGAAAAGATGATTAAAGAAAAGCTGGCATAATACTAAAGAATTGAAATGGATAATATTCTTCCATTATGGGATTTCTCATGAATTGCAGAAAAGACAGTGAATTGTCACTGACAAAGAAACAATTAAATAATATGGAATTTCTCATCACCTATAGAAAGTACAGAATAGTAAATCAGACACAGCTTAAGACTATCAATCAGAAAATCCACAAAAGTTGCAAGAAACAATCAGTTTGATTAAGTAATTCGCAACAAGGACAGAAATTAGAAACGATGTACTGAACAAAAATAGCAAGAAACGGATGTTACACAACCTAAGTTTTCAACAAAAGAGACGAAAAGAAACAAGAAAGGATGTTTTCGACATTATAGAACAGCTTAAATTTCTTCACCATCTAACCGGGAAACCCAGAAATCCTAGGCGCCAAAAATTGCCACGGAGATTATAAAGAAGATTGTTAAATGGAAAAGATTGCTTGAAGTGTAAAAGAGGAATCCTTTACGAAATTGCTTAAAACGCAAAATACCTGAGACCAAAGAACAAGATGGAATTCAAAGAACACAGACCAATAACAACAAAAGCATTTCATTCGATTAAAACCCTCGAAAGAAACAAAAGAACTAACAAAATCTCAAAAGAAACGCATACCCGGCCATTAAAACAGAGGAAGGTAGCCTTCTTACCTGAACTTGTTTCGCCCGCACATAAGGAGAATCTCCTGGTGGCATCGGCGAACATGGAGCCGATTTCCACGTCCGCGGCGGTGCTGGTAATTCTTTCACCGGATAATTCTTACCGCTGTTCCACATTGTTCGAGCTGGGACTGTCAGTCAAGGGCGTCCTCTGCTGAAATCCTTTAAACCCTTTTTCTCGAGCTACCGGAAAACTAACGTATGTGATGAGAAAACCACCTTTCACGCCGGAAGATTAGACTGAAACAAACTTTTCTTGAAGGGACGATGATAACAGAGTAAGTGAAAAAGCATGAAGAGTAATGAGTGCTGTAACGAAGAGGGCAGGGAGAGAGAAAATTAACGTAGACAAAAAAGAGAAGGGAAAAAAGGTTAAAAAACTAGCCGTTTTATAAAGTAGCCGTTGGGATTCGGGACGGCGTTCTTTCGTTGAGTTTGAGAGGCAACCAATATCTCTTCAAATAAAGCACAGAAGTACGGGATATTCCCGATGAAAGGTTGTAAAGGCTGTTCGAACGGGCCCAACTCTGACTGAATCCGACACGTGCGAGTAACACGTGAAGTGAGTAAAGGGGTTTGACATTAATTGCAACATCAGAGCTTTTGGATTCCAATGTCGTGTCGTGATGGCCCGTGGGTCCTTACGGGTCATGCTGCCTTCCCTCCTAAAAAATTTGGGAGTTAGCCTGGCATGGCCCACGGCCTAGGCCCTTGTAGGCCCATGCTGTGTCACAGGCCTGGCTGGATTTTATATAAATTTTATGTATACAATTGCTTAGATATAAAATAATTAAATAAATTAGTATAATAAAATAAAAAAATATTTATTTTATTAATATATTATATACTATATATTATTATATAATTATAATTTATATATATATATATATATATATATATATATATATATATATATATATATATATAATATGTATAAAATATATATGGGCCGTGTCGTGCCGGGCCTAGCATGGCCCGCGAATTGTCGTGCTAGGCTGCGGGCGGCATGGCCTGATTTACACCTCTACGTATGAGAATGTGCATCTAAAACAAGATACAAGCTTGGGATGACAACAAATCGAAACGTACACCTGCTTTCAGCGATTATGGAAATGCTTGAAAACTAGCTGATGTTTGGCATCGATGCATTTTATAGGTGCTTCAATTTCTAAAAAACATCTAATGGTTAAAAAAACTTTTTGGGGCCGTTTCACATGAAAAACTGTTTGGTTCGGTTACATGCCACATCAGCCAAAAATGTTGGGCAAATTTCTTAAATTATCCCTACTGTTTAACAAGTACTTCTTTTAAGACATGGTACTACACATTAAGTGGTTTTTAAGTATTTATGGGTGTTTGGTGAAAGAGTGGAGAAGAAGTACTTTTTTTGAAATAGTGACTTCAAAAAAATAGGACGAACCTGTCCCTGATAAATTTCTATAATGCCTAAAATACCCCAGCACCCAAAAAGCACTGTTCATCATCTTCTTCCCTAACTTGTCCCCACTCCCCAATCTGACACTTCACGGCTTCAACTTCGTCATCTTCCTTCCGCCCAACCAACTCTGCCATTGGAAACCTTTCTTCTTTCTTTTCTTCTAGTCGCCAAATCTTGGCCCCTCTTCGTAAGTTCCTCTCCCGATCTCTCCCCTATTTCTCTCTCTCCCGATCTCTCCCCTGTAACTGCTCCCAACGGTGGTTAATGGCGGAAATATAGCGGTGAAATTAACCGCCACTGGGAGAGCTGCCGAGTACAACGTCGCCATTTCCGCTAGTTTCAATAAGGATTCATCGCATTGTTAGTTTGTGATACTTGGACGAAATGCCCATTACAAGGTACCAGATAAGAAATAAGAACAACATCGTTGATCCGGAGCTGTACAAAGTTGCCGATAAAGATGATTCCAAAGCACTACTTGAAGGCGTCACCATGGCTGGACTTGTCAGTGTCTTGCGTCAGCTTGGAGAATTGTTCTTTGTCGTCTTCCTAATTGATGGAGGAAGATTTGACCCGACCCCTTGGCCATGCGACACGTGGAAGCAACTGAGAGTGACCTGGTGGAAATGCTAGCTTGGCATGACAGCAGGCCCATAAACTGAGCTCCGAACTAAAGAGCCCCAAGCTCTCCCTTCGAGGTCCTGAGCCTTACAAAGAGCACCAAAGGCAGAAAACCCGAACTACCCACCTAGGGGCAGTTTGGGCCATACTCCTATCCGAACTCGAGACTTCACATTAAAAGACCACTTCGGCTCCAAATCGCCTAACTGAGCAACCGTACCTGACGCCCAGGAGACCGTACATGGAGGCGGCGCACCTAACCGATCAGAGGACTGGCACATGACAGTCGCCATCCAACGGCCACCTGCCACCGCCATCCTAGACGGATAGAGGCGGCCCTGGCAATTGGTAGTGGAGGTTATGACACCCGAACTGGCAACTAGCAGTGGAGGTTATGATACCCGAACTGGTAGTTGACAGACGGAAGTGATCTGATCTGGAAGAGGTAATGATGCCCGAACTAGCAGAGGCATGGAAGTGAGCACATAGGGTGATTATAAAAGGCCCCCATCTCATAAAGAAGAGGGTATGTGATTCTTGCGTTTTCATGTCTTAGAATTCCTCATTTCCCTTGCCTTATGAAGAACACTAACTTGAGCTTCGGAGTGTTCCAACTGGGTTCCTACCCGGAAGCCTCCATTTTCTTCCTTGTTTCAGGCACCTCCGATCTCGTTAGAAGCGAGGTAACCGGCAGTTAGGACAGACCGGATCGCGCATCATCAATTGGTTCCGTTTGTGGGAAGACTTCAAAAAGCCTCCCCTAACTTTTATCTCTCTCTCTCTCTCTCTCTCAAAGAAACCTTAGCTTCCATGGCTTCTCCCAGCAACAGTAGGCACAACCTGAATGCTGTAGGGGAACACCCCCAGCCCACCAATGTGTGCATAGGACAGTTCATCGTCCTTCTCCCTATCAAGACAACCTTTTCCGAACCAACTGCTGTCCCTCTGGCGACTAGCCAAAACCTGTTTGATGACTTGATGCAGTGCATGCGGGCAATGTAAGCCCAAATGCCGCAGTTCCACCACATCTCTCAATATCACTATCAACAGCAGTTCCCCCAACTGCCTCTGAACCAACCACAGCTTCCACCTCGGCACCTTGCTTCGAAGTCGGTTAAGCCCTCCCCTCAGGGCGGACGCTTTCACCGAGGAGAAGCCTCCCAACTTTAGAACCCCTCCAAGAGCCAGGCCTCATCCCCGGGCAGGAGGGAAATATCGATCACCCCCGCCTCGTAGCTCGCTGGTGGATCGAGAACCTCCTTGCCAGCAAAGTCAGCACCTCGGCACTCCAAGTTTGAGCTACCACTCAAGTCAGTAGACTACCAACAGTCCGGGCCCATCGAGCTCGGCACTACCGAAGCCAGCAACGCCAATACTAGGCCCTCTAAGCAGAAATGAAGGCGCCAGCGAAGTTGCCAAACTTCCACCCGCATCCTACCTGAGCTCCGAGGTAAAGAAGAGACAAGCTCGGACGAGGTAAAAGCTGCCCCTATTCTCTCAGTCCCTTCTCCCCTCTCATCAGAACTCCTTGCAGTCCCCATGCCTAGAGATTTCAAACTCCCCTCTCTAGACAAGTATGATGGGTCCTTCGACCCCAATGACCACGTTGATGCCTTCCAGTCCCAAATGAACCTGGCAAGGGCCAGTGAATCCTGCATGTGCGTGGCCTTCACTACCACCTTCAGGGGGTGGCTTGCACCTGGTACAGGAATCTGGCCCCCAGGTCAATAAGAAACTGGACCCAGTTCATGCAGGTCTTCACCGCGCACTTCGTTACCAGCAAGCGGTGCCCCAGAACTGAGGAGAGCATCTTCGAAGTAGTCCAGAGAGAAGGAGAGTCAATCCGGGGCTACATCAAGCGGTTCAATGACGCATGCTTGCAGATACCACGACTGGACCCTGCAGTGTAGCTCGCAGCAGCCAAGAGAGGAGTGAGGCACAAGGAGTTCAAGTGGCACATGGTAGTTAGCCAGCTCACGACCGTGGCTGAATTCCTCAGGCTCACAAACAAATTCATGAGAACAGAGGAGGAGATCAACCAAAGGACTGAAAACGGGATCGAGAAAAGGAAGAGGGAAGGCGAGCCCTCCAACCCAGATGACAGAAGAAGGAAAGACCCAGCTCGGGAGACGAAGCCAAGCCAGCTGTTCCGAGCTCCCTTAGCAGCTCGAATGGACTACACACCCTTAAACGTGAAGCGGGGCGAGATCTTAATGACGACTAAAGATGCCCCATATATGAAGTGGCCACCTCGTCTGAAGGGAAACCCGAACGAGAGGAATAAAAACTTGTACTGCATTTTCCATAGGGATCACGGTCATAGCATCGAACATTGTAATAATCTCCACGACGAGATAGAGGAACTTATCCGTCGCGGATATCTACGAAATTTTGTACAACACAATAATAATAATAATAATAGTAATAAGCCAGGTCGGTAGGGAGAGCACAAAAAAGAAGCTCTCGAGTCCAGCAGCTGGCCAGCAGAACCACAGAAGCAGCCCCCAGAGGAAAGACCAGTTTGGGGAACAATCCACGTGATCGTTGGAGGATCGGTCGTGGCAGGGTGCACCTTGGCAGCAACTCGCGCGTCAACCCGGGAAGCCGCCAGAGAAGAACGAAATCCCTCGAAGCGGCCTAGGATGGAAGACCCTATATTCTTCACCAAAGACGATGTGCACGGGTCCACTACCCCCACGATGATGCATTTGTCATAAAGATGAAGATCAACGACTTCGAAGTCCGACGGGTACTCATTGACTCCGACAGTTCGGCAGGCATCCTCTTTAAAGCGGCCTTCGACAAGCTCCAGCTCCGAGAGAGTGACTTAAAGCCCACAAACACCCCGCTGGTCGGCTTCAGTGGAGAAGAGGTCAGACCTCTGGGAAAGGTCACAATACCTGTGGAAGTCGGCACGTGGCCTAGCACGGTAAGACTCAATCACGATTTTCTGGTGGTCGTGACCCCCTTCCCCTACAACGCCATAGTAGGTTTGCCGATCACCCACGCTTTAAAAGTTGTGGTGTCCACTTACTATTTGGCCATGAAGTTCCCAACGGACTTCAGCATCGGGGTAGTGCGGGGCGACCAGCTTGAGTCCCGCAAGTGCTACGTTGCCGCCCTCAAGGGAAAGGCCAAGATAACCAGCGACCTCGAACTGGAGTGACCTACGGAACAGAAGGAGGAGCGAGCTGCACCAACAGAGGAAACTGTTCCCATTTCTGTCTCGGTAGAGGACCCCGCCAGACTACTTCAGGTCGGAGCATCCCTTGAAGAACCCCTGCGATTCGAACTGGTACGCTTCTTACTCTGTAACTTAGATGTTTTCGCTTGGTCCGCAGCAGAAATGCCCGACATAGACCCTATGCTCATAACTCACAAGCTCAGTATTGACCCTGTAGTCAAACCCGTTAGACAGAAGAAACGCAACTTAGCCCCAGAACGCTAGAGGGTGGTCGATGAGGAGGTCGAGAAGCTCCTCGCAGTAGACTTCGTAAGGGAAGTTCATTACCCGAGCTGGGTAGCCAACCTAGTTCTGGTAAAAAGGCAAACGGCAAGTGGCGCATGTGCGCCGACTACACCGACCTAAACTGAGCTTGCCTGAAAGATTGCTTCCCCCTCCCCAGGATTAACCGCCTAGTGGACGCGACCTCGGGACATGAGTTGCTAAGCTTCCTGGATGCCTACTCGGGCTACAACCAAATCAGGATGGACCCGTCCGACGAGAAAAAAACCACCTTCATAACCGAGTTCGGCCTGTACTGCTACTAGGTCATGCCCTTCGGATTGAAAAATGCTGGGGCGACTTTCCATTGACTCGTGAATAAGCTATTTCAGCCCTTAATTGGCACGAAGATAGAATGTTATGTAGACGACATGGTCGTCAAGACACAGTTTTCACATGAATCAATACAAGACTTGCACTCTGTCTTCCAAATTTTGCGTAAATTTAGTATGAAACTAAACCCAAACAAGTGTGTCTTCGGTGTCACCTCGGGTAAGTTCCTAGGGTACATCGTCAACCGGCGCGGTATTGAGGCCAACCCAGACAAAATAAAGGCCATCATAGATATGAGACCACCCCGAAAAGTAAAAGAGGTTCAGAGGCTAAATGGCAGGATAGCCGCTCTAAGTCACTTCATGTCTAAGTCAGTAGACCGTTGCCTGCCCTTCTTCAATGCAATAAAAGGCAAAGGGTTCGAGTAGAACCCGAACTGCCAGCTTGCATTTGATGAGCTCAAGAAATACCTCGCTAGCATTCCAGTGTTGACCCGGCCCGAAGAGGGCGATGTTTTAGAACTATACCTTTTGGCAAACGACAAAGTGGTCAGTTCGGTACTAATAAAGGAAGCAGATCGGGTCCAACGACCCATCTACTATGTTAGTAAGATATTGCAAAGAGCAGAAACGAGATATCCAGAGATAGAAAAACTGGCCTATGCGCTGGTCATTGCGGCCAGTAAACTCCACCCGTATTTCCAAGCTCATACCATCACTGTCCTCACCGACAAACACCTGAGGCAAGTATTACTCAGGCCCGAGGTCTCTGGATGATTGACAAAGTGGGCCATCAAACTCACTGAGTACGACCTCCAGTACAAGCCCTGGACCGCCATCAAAGCCCAAGCCTTGGAAGATTTCGTTGCAGAATGCACGTTCTGCTCCGAGGACCTTGGCTCGGTTGAGCACAGGGCTCCCAGTTCGGGTGAGCTCGGTGATCCCAGGTCGGCTGAGTCCGAGCCCCGTGAGGTCGCACCCAGTTCGGTATCTTTCCTGGATCCTTCACGTAAATGGCTCCTCAAACTAGCAAGGCAGCGGAGCCGGTGTAGTTATCAACGGTCCGAGTGGCACGAAACTAGAGTACGCACTACGCTTTGAGTTTGCGGCATCCAACAATGAGGCAGAATACGAGGCGTTGATAGCAAGGCTAGCTCTGGCGCAAGAGGTGAAGGGAAAACACATAGTTATCTGCAGCGATTCCCAGTTCGTAGTCAACCAAGTTACAAGGGAATACGAAGCCCACGAGCCGACTATGATCGCCTACTTGGCAAAGGTAAGAGAGGCACTGCTTAGCTTCCAGCCACACTTCATTAAGCAAATCCTGAGGTCAGAGAACACTGAGGCCGACACCCTATCCCGGATAGCTAGCACCAGTGACAACACCATGAGAAATGTGTACATAGAGGAGTTACCTCGGCCTAGCATTCTCCAGGGGGCAGAGGAGGTCGCTCCTGTCGCCCAAGCAGAACCGAGCTGGATTGATCCACTCGCGAGCTTCCTGCTACATGGAACCCTCCCCGCGGGATGCAACGCTGCTAGGAGGGTAGAGCGTCAGGCAGCCAAGTACATCATGATAGACGGACGGCTATACGGAAGATCCTACACACTCCCCTACCTGCGCTGTTTGCGACCTCCCGAAGCCGAGCTCGTACTCCGCGACATTCATGAAGGCCTATGTGGCGGACACTTGGGGGCAGGGTCGTTGCTCATAAGGCACTATGACAGGGGTACTATTGGCCAACAATGAAAGCAGAAGTGCTAGAAGCACGCCAATATTCACCATTAGCCTGCCGCCGACCTCAAGTACCTCACCAGCCCATGGCCCTTTGCACAATGGGGTATCGACCTACTCGGGGCATTCCCGCCAGCAACAGGAGGAAGGAATTTCCTAATAATTGCAGTAGACTACTTCACCAAGTGGGTTGAAGCCGAGACTCTCGTAACCATCACAACTCGAAACGTCCAGAACTTCTTCTGGAAGAACATAATGTGCCGCTTTGGGCTACCTCGGGTGCTGATCTCCGATAACGGAAAGCAGTTCGAAGACATCAAATTCCAAGAGTGGTGCCAAGGCATGGGGATCCGGCAAAACTTCACGTCAGTTGTGCACACACAAGCAAACGGTCAGGCAGAAGTCACAAACAGAGCTATCCTCCGCGGACTAAAAGCCAGGCTACACCGAGCTAAAGGGTTATGGGCAGACGAGCTGCCCAGCGTCCTATGGGCATACCGACTATAGAGAAGATCGCCACTGGAGAAACTCCCTTCAACCTCACCTATGGCACGGAGGCAGTCATCCTAGCCGAAATCGAAATCCCCTCACTTCGGTTAGAAGCATACAGTGACAATACTAATAACGATGAGCTATGTACCAACCTCGACCTATTTGACGAGGTAAGGGACCTCGCATACATCAGAACCGCAGCAAACCAGCAAAGGGTAACTCGGTACTACAACGCTAGAGTTAAGATACGAAACTTTCACGTTGGCGACCTGGTCCTCCGCAAAATCATGGTACCTGAGCCTGACGTTGGCAAACTCGGGCAAACTGGGAAGGACCCTACCGAGTGAAGAGAGTACTCGGGGGAGCGTACGAGCTCGAGACCTTGGAAGGTAAGCGGATACCCCGGGCATGGAACATCGTCAACTTAAGACGGTTTTACTTATAAGTTAACAAACTAAGCAGACCATGAGCCATTGTTGAGCTAGCAAAAACCTCGGCACCCTAAGGCCCAGAATGCTGAGCTAACAAGGACCACCAAAAGGGGCAGAATACCGAGCCAAAGATGACCTCGACACATCATCGATGAAAGCAATCTGGGGCGGAGAATAGATCGGGCACATAGCCTTACTATGTTAACTCGCCTCGGAGCATGTCTAGCAGCTTGGGTATAGTCGTTTCGGCAAATGGAGAATACTTGCACAACATATTTGAACAGAAAAAATACTTCATTGCTAAATGTTTGCTTTATAGTGTTTAAAAAAAAAACAGAAAACACAAACGAGCTCACAAGCCTAGAGGTCAATCTTCCTCGCCTTCAGAAGGGACTTCGACAACACCTGAAGGACCCGCTTCATCTTCAGAATCCGCATCGTCATCAGCTACAGAAGCCATCTCCTCAGTGGTGCGCGAGGTGGTTATGGTGCTGGTATCGAGGTTGAGGTACGTGTTCCTTATCATCCATTGGCTCAACTTGAAACCCTGTCTGTACGAGCCCACCATCATGTCATCAAAGCGTGGCGAGGCGATATAATCCTCAACGGCTTATGCCTTCGCCTCCTCAATAGCCTGAGAAAAGATCTGCGTCTTCTCCCTAATGTCTTCCTGAAGGTACTCGACCTGGTGCTCCAGGTCCAACTTTAGATCGGCCATATGCCTCACCACCATTCCTAAGGCCTCTTTGTCTCTTTGAGACCTCGATAGCTTAGCCTCGGCAGCTTCTACCCGTCTCAAGCGTCTCTCCGCCTGGATCGCCAAGGCGTGGATAGAGGAGTTCACCTGCCAGAACGAGGACAAATCAGCTCAGAAAAAAAAACCACTCCGACTTACCGCCATGGCGTGAGTTGCAGCCCGAGCACCTATGAGATTGGTAGGGAGATCGGCCCACTGCGCGACCTCCTCAGGAAAAGTGCCAGCCTTGCTTTTTCGGAGAGCGTAGCCCGGCGTCAGCACACTCCCAATCCCACTGTGGCTCCCTGAGCCCGAAGGTGCAGCCCGGGCATAGGGAGCCCCTGCCGCCTCCTGAACTGAAGGGGGCACCTCGGGCTCCTCAAGAGGCTCCGTCCTCGGTACCTCGGGCTCTGCCACCTAGGAAGGTTCGGTGTGAACTCGCTTAGCAGCTCGCTTCTTCCACTTCATGCCAGCAAACAAGTTCGCACCTCGAGTCTTGTTTGCCTCCATAACACCTGCAAAAAGGAGCTCGGCGTCAGAAGATGGGAATAAAAACAGAAACAAAAGTATCTTTATCTGAGTAAGAAACCTACCCGAACTCAGATCGGCCTGAATGAGTTTATCCTTCGTCAGATAGGCTTCGCATTTTAGCCCTAGCCGGGCCTAGTCCCGGAGGCACTTCACTGTATCTTCATCTAAAACAACACCAGGGTCAGGAGCGGCCAAACCCCACTTAGTAGGAAACGGCCACCCCGTAGCACTCTGAACCACGAAGTAGTCCTGCTTCCACGCCGGGACCTTGTTTGGGAGATCGTGTAAGAGCTTGAAGCTCGAGCAAGGTGACAAGTAGTTTGCCCTCCTACGCTCGGGCAGGGGACCCACTTGTTTCTTAAGCATGAGAATAGCGGAAAAAATTTCTAAGTCCAAAGGAAGGCAGTGCTCACAGAAAAGGGAGATGGTCCTGACAAGGTTGCGGATAGAGTTCGGGTGAAGCTGACCTATAGTAATGTCGAAGTGGTTCATAACCTCGACGATTAGGGGATGGAAGGGAAGGCGCAACCCGACAACAAACTGCTCCCGGAATATCACGATCTCATCTGGATCGTGCTCCCAAGGAAAGTTGCTAGAGGGTAAAAAGTAAGTGTACTCCCCGGGCAGGTTGTACTGGACGATAAGGGACCAAAGACTTTCGAACGTCATAGTAGAGGGTCCGAACTTGTCTGGCACCTGACCTCGACGAGAGGTGGATGCCAAACTACCTGAGGTGACTTGGCCTGCGGGCTCAAACTCGACCTCTTCCTTGAGCTCTACCTTGGGCCCCGCCTCGGACTCACTAAGGCCATCGGGGGCAGCAGCTCGGTTCGTAGAACCAGCGTCTGACCCCCCCAGAGGGCTATCCGTGCTACTAAAACTAGACATCGAAAACAAAGAAGGCTGAGGACTACCGAAACTACGGACGAGTGACCGAACTACGGACGAGTGACGCGAGCTGGCCGGCTTGGACGCGAGCTCAAGGAACAAACGCTGAAGGATAACAGAGGAAAGTGACTGGGCATCCCTCCACTATTTAAAGCCACTGTACCCGCGCATCAATGGCCAAGATCGGAACCATCCAATGGCTCCTCGCAAAGTTAGCTGCGCACTCCCGACGAAAATACACTTTGGAGCGCACGTTCGAAAATTCAGAATTGTTTGGCGCGCCCGTTCAAAAATTAAAAAATTTGAAAATCGTTAACGCGCGTGAGCCATCCTGGGGGGGGGGGTTTCGCCCTTAACCCTCGATCCGTTTAGAACCAATGTTGTTTCTTGAGAGACATTTTCTCAGAAAATGGTGCTACATAAGCATGATGTTTTCTTAGAAAACTCAACTTTTCTATTTGGTACCATTGATGTTGTTGCCACATAGGCGTTTTTCAATGCCAAGTTAGCGTAGAAAAAACTGAAAATATAAAAAAGACATTTTCTCAAACCACACCTTCCTCAATTTTCAAGGCATGGTATGAAAAAACGTTTTTTTTTGGAAAAATGACTAATCAAACAAGAGATGTTTTCCTAAAAATGCATTTGAAGTGCATGGCATTTCTCTTTATCGTTTTTTTGTTGACATTGTTCCATGCAATGCATGTGCATACGATGCATAAACATTATTCTAATCCAACAACCATAGATTTAGGACATCCCAAAAATATTGAAATCCTTTCAATATTATTCAATAAAATACATGTATTTTATTACAAATATTATTAAAAAGCTATTATACATTGAAATAATGATTAAAACCCTAGATTTTTTAGGAAAATCTAGATTTAAATATATATATATATATATACACATACAAATTTATTGAAAATTAAAAAAAAATAAAAATGTTTCTAAAAACAAAATATAGTAACATATTGTCAAAAAGGGATTAAAAAATAAAAATGGCCATTACTGTTGTTGCTATTTTAGTTGATTGCATGTGTCAAGTAATTATCTATTTGGGTTACTTGAAGATGAAGAGGATAACTCCAAGTAGTATCCAAAATATGAAATAAAGTACATTACACACACAACAAACCAATTCAACTAGGTTCTTTGTGGCTTCATGGCCATTGATGCCATTAGATGAGATGATAGTTTGCTTATTCTTTCTTATTGGTGATGGCTGCCCTAAGTATTGATCAACCCATACAAATGATTCTTTATGGTCTGTTCTCAGTGGGCAACGAAAAAACCATCTGCCATAATTTAATTCAATCCTTGCCATGTGTAGGTTTGACCCCCTTCCACAATAATAAATAAGAGTCTTAATTGAATCATTTGGAAGCTTCATATTACAATTTGAAAACCATCATGTATATGAGATATGCACATATATTATAGAACCATAATGGAGTTCTCCATGAAATTTAAGCATACTTAAACCTGGAAGGTCCACATGTAATCTCAGTGCTAATAATAATAGCCATTACAATAAGTGTTCAAACTTTTGTTCACTAACAAGTGTTCAAACTTTCTCAACAAAATAAATAAATAATTAAGATAAAAGTTCCAAAGGTAATATCATTAAAACACATATAACATGTGGAACATTAATGCTGACGACGACATTAGTAATCCTACCACAAGGCATTGGTAATATTCTCTATGAGGGTAGACATCTCTCAGGGTACCTGTAGAGCTTCCTGGTTCATTTGCTTCATCATTTGAACTAGTTTCATCTTAACAAACTATTAGGTTATCAGCTTCCCATCTTTCTAATTCTGAATCACATCGTGCTTTACTCTTGATGAAATAGTAAGTGATAAAGTAGGCTGCCACTATGTACAATTGAAACTTCAATTCATAAGGTGGCATATTCTTTAAGGTGGAAAACTTTCCCTTCATCCCCAAAACATTGATTGATGACATTGCATGGTGAAGAATGGATAAAGTTGAATAAATCCTCCTTTTTCTTAACTCTATCAACTTGGTGCTAAATCTTGCTCAAATGATATCACTTTGGTGATAGGGAGTAAGAGACCTAGCGACGCTAGCAAATCTAGAATCTACAAGGTAATACTTCCCTGCATTTGTATAAACATTAAATAATAGTGTGAAAAGTATTAACTTATTTAATTAAGGGAAACTTTCTTAAATTATTTTTATAGTTTAGTTAATTGACTAATTCTATCCTTATTGTTTAAATATTGTCTTTGGGTACTCCTAAGTTTTTTGGCAATTGCCTAAAACCTCCCCTGCCATTAACTTTGCATCACACTTTGTCACATGTGAAATCACGTGACCGATACTTTTTTTTTTTCAAAAATTCCAAAAATATCTTTCTACCTTTATTTAGATCATTGTCTTCCATGTAACAAAATTCTGAAGGATAGAAAGGGTATATTGCCTTTGCAACAACAAGGTAGCATGTATTCTTGCATTTACAAAGTGCCATTGCAAAATGGCGGTTATAGAGGTGTAAATTGGGCCATACCGCCCGCGGCCCAGCCCGACTTTGGATTTGCATGATGCATCATGGCACAATGGCATGCGGGCCATGCCAAGCATGGCATGATGGTATGTGTCGTGCTAGGCCTGGGGTTCGGAGTCCACGGACTGGTATGGCAGTGGGCCCATACTCGGCCCACCCAAAAACCCCCAGCGGCTAGTTATAGATTTTTGGGTTTTTTTTTTTTTTTTTTTTTTACAGAAATACCTCCCAATGGCTAGTTCTAGCTTTTTGGGTTTATTTTACAGAAATACCCCCCAATAGCTATAAACAACTATAAAGAGTATTTATGTATTTTGGTTAGGGGAGGGGGAGAAAAATGACACAAATGCATCCAATAGCTATATACCAACTATTTTATGGGGGCGTTTTGGGTAAAGTGATAAATAACTTTACAATGACCAAAATACCCCTTCCAACAACTAAAAAATGGCTAGTTTTTAGGGTATTTTAGGCAATTGAATTATTTTTAATTCATATAAATATCCATATCCTCCACCATTCTGATCATACCAATTCAACAATTCTCTTAAAATCTTTTCTCGTACATTATCTGAAGTCTGAAGTGATTTGAACTCTGATTGATTGATTCTCCAATTCTTAACTTTATTGAAGATTCAACAAGAAGAAGGCTTGCTCAACCATCTCAAGTATCTGAAGTCAATTAGAAATTTGGGAGGCTTGGACTCTTGAAGTTGAAAGGCTTCAATCATTGAAATCAAGTTGGGATTCCGAACCACCAATCCAGGTAAGTCCAATTAAATTAATTTTTATTTTTATAATTAAAAAAAATGGCCTGCTCCTCTCGTAACCAATTCCCCAACATGTTCAATGTCGACGATATTCAGTTATATCATGATAGTGTTAGCATTGAAATGGATGCTATTAATATTGATGGAACTTCTACTCCTAGTATTGATACTAGGGGAAAGAAAAAGAGGGCTCTAAGTTGATTAGCTCGGTTTGGAAAATATTTAAAGTAGAGGAAGTTGAGGGGAAGGGAAAAAGAGCTATTTGCCAAAAATATAGGAAATACTTTAACTATTGTAGCAAGGGTGGCATTGACCATTTGGTCAGACATTTGCTCATCCATGAGAAAGAAGAAGAAGAGAGTGAAACAACACAAACACAAATTGGGAGGGGGGCGGGGGGTTGGTACATTTAAATATTCTCAAGAATAAATGAGGCAATAATTAACAAAATACATTGTACATATTGAACAACCATTTTTGTTAGCTAAAGATATTAAACTTGACAAATGGTTACGTAATTCTGTAAATCCACAATATAAAAAAGTTTGTAGGAATACTATTCGATTAGATGCTTTAAATTTTTTATTCATATAAACAAAATTTAATTTATATGTTATCGAATCTTAATTCTAAAGTTGCAATTATTTTTTATGTTTGGACTTTTAAATTTAACATAAGTTATATTTGTGTTACTGATCATTTTATTGATGAATAATGACTTTTAAATAAAAGAATTTTAAGTTTTACTAGGCTTAAATCGACACATACTAACCCAGCTATTGCTGCAAGCATTTTAAATACTTTACATGCTTATGGAATTGAGAATAAATTATTTTCTAATAGTTTTGATAATGCTAATAATAATGATTATGCAATAAATCTTTTAAAATCTCAATTAAAACCATGTTAAATGGTAAATTATTTCATATTAGATGTGCATGTCACATCTTAAATTTATGTATTCAGGATGCTTTAAATATTATTTCTACTCATATATATATATATATATATATATATATATATATATATTAAAAGTTCTAGAGCAAGAAAACAAGAATTTAAATATTTATGTCAAAATTATGGTTTAAAATATAAACATTTTATATTAGATGTTAAACATAAATGGAATTCTACCTATGCTATGTTAGAAAGTTGTATTTCTAATAAATAAGTTCTTACTGAATTTTATAATGCAAAAATACCTAATGATATTATATTTGAGGAAGACTGAGAAATGGAAATTTGTATAAGAGATTTTTTTATAACATTTTTATGATGCAACTAATGAATTATCTGACATTTATTATCCAACTATTTGTAATTTACCTTATCAATTAATAATGATTAGTGATTGTTTTGCAAAGTATAGAACTAATCCACAATTTAAAAGTATTGTTGAAATAATGGAAAATAACTTTAAAAAATATTGGGAGAGCATTTCTTCTCTTTATTGCTTAGCTACAATATTAGATCATAGGATTAGGAAAGATGGTTTAGATATTTTACTTGAAATATATTGTAAAAATATGAATGTTGAGATTGAAAATAAAAAAGAAGAAATTAATAGTTTATTATTTAAAATGTACAGTTTACATGAATTTGAAGTAATAGAAAATAATTCTACAATTTGTATAGTTGCATCTTCTACTTCTTAACTTGAGCCTAGTAGTAGAAGAGAAAAACTTTTTTATTTAATAAGTAGAAGGAAGAAATCTACTAACTCAACAACAAGTTCATTTATTGAACTTAATTTTTATTTACAAGCATTTTTTTTTCTACTTTAGGTGGGGGAACAAATAAATTTGATATTTTAGCCTGGTGGAGTGAACATTCAAAAAATTATCCAGTTCTCATCGCCATGGCACGTGATCTACTAGCCCCTTCGGTCTCTATAGTTCCATCAGAGTCCCGTTTTAGTGCAGGTACTAGGGTGTTGGACAACAAGAGAAGCTGTGTGAATGATGAAAGTATAGAGATGTGCATCTACTTTAAAGATTTGCTGGATGTTGAAGACATATTACAAGACAAATGAGGGCATGACACTAAGCCCGATATTTCACTTGAAGCAGATGATAAAAGTCATGATTCATGAACAATAGTTGTATAACATTTTTTCAAATTATTGTAATTTTTTTTAATTTTATTTAATTTATTTGCTATTTTTTAACAATGTAATTTTGTATTTTCAATTAGTAACTATATCGTATTTTTATATTTTATTAATTTATTCCATTTTCTAATTTTCATATTTCTTTCATCCATGTATCCAACCATTGCATGCTCTGTAATTTGTATCATTCAAATTTAAATGAAATAAAATTCCTATTTTTCTTCCAATTTATTACTCCATTCTTATTTGGTTAAGTATTTTTTAATTTATTTGTTAGATTTCTCATTTCTTATTTTTTCAAATAGTTCCCAAAGACTAAAGGAAAGTTAAATATTTTAGTTTTACTCTTTTACTTAGCAAAGAAAGAAAAAAAAATCAAAATTTTCAAAAAAGAAACAAAAAATAGGTAGAAAACCTGTTTGGCCCAGTTTGGCCTACACCCAAGGCTTGACCTGTTGCCCAACCTGGCACAACCTAGGCACGCGGCACAGCTTGCAGCCTGGCCCGGCCTAGGCCCGTGGCCTGGCATTGACACAACATGGGCCTGCACGGGCTTGGGTCGTGGGCTGTGCCAGGTCAAACCCCAAGTTATCCCTAGGGAAGGCAGCACGACCAGGATGTCCTATGGGCCAGAACGACATAGCCCATACTTTGCACGGGTCACCCACAGGCCATGCCGTGCTGGCCTGGCATGACCGTTTAATTTACACCTCTAGGCGGTTATACAAAAGCCTCAAGAGATGTGTATCAACAATCCAGTTTTCCCCCATCTTCCCTCTCCTAACATCAATAGAAAACTAAGAATTGAAGACGTGCTAATGTAATGACCACTCAATGGGGTTGTTGCTACATTCCTCATCTGTGACAAACCGACATTCTCTTTAATGGAGAAGAGGTTGAATTTGTCATAAGCTTACTAGGGGATGCAAGCCTAATGTGCCCCCAAAGAGCTGGTGACAATGCCTTGCTACTGCCACTTGGATTGTTTGAGGAGACGATATGGGACTATCACTTCCCGATTTCTTAGATGGAATGAGTTTGGAAGAGGTTGTTGTTCTTGAGCCAGTATTTATCGACAATGGCAAACTGGGGTCTTGCAAATGCCATAATTCTCTATTTGTATCCTGCAAAACCCTTGCAAGGACATTGATTCCACGAGGCACAGTTCAACCTCGAGAAACCTTGTTACATTCCTTTCCTCTAGAAGTGCTGCTAGTGGAAACACTCTTGGTAGTAGATGCAGTGAGATTAGATGGCCGTGTTGACCCATTTGTTTAGGCTAAGTGTATGTTGTGGTTGGGTAACACTGATGATCTACAACCACGATTTAGAATTTGTCTAGTGGGTGATGGTTTGAAATTAGAACAAACTCTATTTTAGGGTTTGTTCATATTCAAGACGCGATTCCGTTCTCTCAATGAACGTAGCCAGTGACAACTATAGCAACGATTCTATCAGTTGATGTTGTTGAACCGTAGAGGTTTGAATCTAATGAAGTTAATGTTTCATTTTGAAAATTTGGAGGAGAATAATGGGTAAAATAGTCTTTTTCAATTTTTTGTTAATGAAAGTTAATGTCAAGGAGGATTTTGTCAATTGTCAGAAAACTCAGGGGTCCTCTAAGACATATGTAAATAGTAAGTGTAGAGTTAGTCAATTAACTAAACCATAAGGGTAATTTAAGAAATTTGCTCTTAAATTAAAAAAAAAAAATGAACCTTAAATTAAACCAAGTGGGGGGCATTAAGAACTTTTAGTCAGGATTGGCAATGGCTTCTAGAAGTAATCTTGAATCAGGTGATGAACCTTTCCACCTTATGAACGCAAATGTAAATTGCATGTCAAAGGAACATGCAACTAATACATTCAATGTGCAAATCTTTTTCCTTCCCTTGTATGAGACTTGGTCCTTAGTGGGCACAGATGCACTAACATGTAATGCCATTTATTACACCAATACAATCCTAGAAGATGGGAATCATCAATGTAAGCATAATTGTGGTAGGAAATCTTATAAATTATTTGCTAATACTACTAAACTATTACCTTAAAGTATGGGAAGTCTCTCTCTTATCCATTGATATGTGTAGGAGTTTCAATAAATGAAGGAGGAGTTAAGAGCTCCCCTCCTAGCCTACATATAGCTTTAACAACCTTCCTAAAATGTGTATTAATTGTCCATACTGAATGTTGAAAGCGGTTTGCCATGATTCAATTCCTTTCATTATGGCCAACAATCAACAAGAAGTAAGCTAAGGATTCCTAAACCATTACCTATTATGTATTTTTCAACAACCCTCTATGTTTCAACATATTTGCATAGTTTTAAAAATTGACATTCCATTCTAAAAGAATTGTAACATTGATGAGGATGTTCCAAGTCATTCAAAACCTCTCCCTATACATAGTCATGCCCTCTCAATGTAGATGTCATACACTTATGTTGACAAGCCTTTGTGGCAACCTATAAGATGTTGGGCAGAATGAAACTCTATATTACAACACATTTTGATGAATCTGAAGATTCTAAAGACATGATTCACTTTATTCAAGTACATATTTCCTTTTTGTGTCATACATAATTCACATACATGCTACTCAAAGTACATATGGTCACAACCTACAAGAGAGTATCATTTGTATACCAAAAAGCTAGTATCAACTATGTATCAAAATATATATGGTCACTCAAACATAGACTTTCATCATCGTATCAACATATACTATCACATAAAAAAAATAGATGTACATTCACAAGTATAAGTAGTTAGGAGTTGTGAAACAAAAATAACATAAGTTCTTTAACTAGTCAGTTCTACCCTAATCCCCCTATCATTTATACTACTTTAAAAAGCACCAATGGCCTCAAGAATATTTCTAGAATTTTCTAAGGATAAAATTTACCCTCTATATTTAAATTTATTGATAAAAATTTTAAATTATTGTAATTAAATCCATAATATTAATTTTAGTAATATAAAAATACATATTTTGAAAACAAAACCATTTTCTTCGCTCCCAGTGGTGGGCAAGTAATTCGACCATTTGGGGTCAAATGGATTAATAAATAATAAAAAATAAAATAAATAACTATGAAATGTAAAAAGTATTTTTATTAATGATGAAAATGAAATTCTAAGTTTAAAATCTACCTAGAAATGAAATGATGATATAGTCAAATAATAAAATTTTTAATATTAGAAAGTAGAAAAAATCACAAAAATAAAAAAAAGATAAAGAAATTTTGGGCACATATCTAATGTTTTATATAAAGAAATTTTGGGCACATATCTAATGTTATATATTTATAAAAAATAAAATATTGGGTACATCTCTAATATTATGCATTTATTATATTGAACAAAAATAAATTTTATACATAAGAAATAATTTTATCAATGATGGAAATGTAATACAAAATCTAATGTCAACCTAGAAATTAAACTATTTTTCTTTTTAGATGGTGAGTTAGTGTGTTGAGTCAAATGATACCACAAACAAACAAAAATTAAGTGCGATAAGTAAAAAATATTTTATATAATGTAAATGAAATATATAATTAATTTAAAGGGAAGCCTGCTATGTCATTAGAAGCTTATGTGGTTGTTGCCAACATGGGACTCTTAGTCCATGTTGGACACAGCAAAAAACCTATACTGAAAATAGGTTTTTAGTTTCTCTCTCACTCCATCTGGCTCTTGATCTCTCTACCTTCTCTCTGACTCTCATAGTCATCTCTCATTCTCCCGCTCCCTCTGTCTCTCCCACTCTTTCAGCTTTAGTTTGTAGCCAAATCAAAACCTCTCTCTCTCTCTCTCTCTCTCTCTCTTTTTCTCTCTTTATCGTTTTCCCTCAATCTCTCATTTTCTTCTCCCTCACTCTCCCTCTCGATCAATATCTCCTTCTTCCTCAATCTCTATCATTCTCCAATTGGTGTAAATTTCATAGCCAAGAGTTTCTTGTGAATTTTTACCAAATTGGTGTAATGATTTTTGAACAATACTAAGTTAGTCTCATGTTCTTTTATAGAATCTAATTAATACCATATAAGTGTGTAAGAAAATAAAAAAGAAAGAGAGAGAGAGAGTGAGAGAGAAACTGAGGGAGAACGATAGAAATTAAGGAAGAAAGAGAAATCAACTGAGAAAGAGAATGAGAGAAATTGAGGGAAAACAATAGGTAGAGAGAGAGAGAGAGAGAATGAGAGAAATTGATATAGAGAACATAAACACAGAAACCAAAAAATATTTTTTATTTATTTTCAAATCACATAGTCATTGAGCAGATAAAGATGATTGTGAATTACTAGTATTATAAAATTCAAATGATTTTATTTCTATCTTAACTATGATATATCTAAAATCCAAATAATTAATATGAAGAAAAAATTTCTCATGTGTAATGCATGTGCTCAATTACTAGTATTATAAAAAACCTGAACCTAATATCATTTTCCTTATATATCATTTCCATCTAGAGTGTGCAACCAAGTAACCCTAAGCTCATCTAACAAGTCAATGAACATAAGCCTCCAAATATCATCCTTGAATAACTTTGTTGCATATAATAGCACTGTCGAGGAGATTGTGGGTTGCATATATGTCATTCAATATAGAAATGCAATTAGTGATGTTTCACTTCTCTTTCTCTGATTCATCTGATGACCCCTTTCCACCCTTCATGACAAGCATTTCTTACTTCAACTTGAGTTTTTGAATCTCATATCTAATCATACTAGCTTCAATCCAAATTGATAGTGCAACATTAGAGGTAGATGGTTTGGTAGTCTTTCTCTTCTTTTTTGAGTTTGGCATGCCACTAACTCTAGTGTGGCAATCACCCTGAGCATCCAACAAGTCTTCTTCCTCTACCTCAGATTCAACAGTTAGAGGAGTTCTAAGACCATATACTTGAGGAAGTGGTTTTGTTTCAGGTACCCTTTCATCATCATTAGATAGTATTTTTGTGGCGTTATAAGCATGTTTACCAGTGACTTGAGTTCTAAAGAATATAAACTCCAACTCTTCTCAACAACTACAGTTTATGGTTCTAAACTTTTGGGCCCATCCACAAGTCTACCAAATTTATTTAAATTGAAATTAATTCTATTTACGTAATCATATTTTTTAACACCAAATATATTGATACATAGTGGCCCAAACATCCTCATTTGCTATAGGCTTCTTAGTCTCAAAGTTAGTGGAAAACCTTGTATGGGAAAGTAGGGCATTATATTGGGTCGTCATCCTCCTTAGTGAATCCAATGGATAAGATTCTTCTCATATTTCATTATTAATTAATCAAATTATAGGCCTAGGTATATTCATTTCAATCTAAACCAGCTTGACAACTTCATTAACTGGGTTATATAAAGGGAGTGGGTTTGCTAGAGCACAAAGGGTTTCAAATGTTCTCCCAATGTTCCAATAATTGTCTCCTTAATTGGTGTGCCAAATTTTATCCATATAAGATCTCTCCATGTTCCAAAAACAAGATACTTTTAAACTTATATAAGGAAAACTGCAAATGAGGGGTATATATAGAACTATAGGGACTGAAAGGGTAAACTAAAAAAGGAAAAAAAAAACCTGGCTAGTCAAGGGATTCTTATCCAATTTGATTGTTTGGATGGGAAATAGAAGTTAAACTCCACTTGTTGAGTCACATGATATGATAAACCATAATTAGCATTCTAAGAAATCCTAGATAATCGTTATGCAAATTTGCATATATTGAGAGAGCCTCCAAACTAAGCTTGTAGGACTAAAGCCCCCAAAATTAGCAACCTGCTTAGCTGCCCTATGTTTCAAGTATTTAGACCCACCATCAAATGATTCATACCCAAAACATAATAGAATGTTCAATTCATTCTCATTTAGTTTATACTATTGGATAGTGGTGCAAAATTTCAACTTGAATTTGGAACAGGGGTATCCTTTGTTAATGTAAAAGATAAACATAACAGGGGCACCCTTGTTAGCCTCCTCACCAAATGCATACAATACAAAAAAACAAAAAACAAGATAAAGCATTTAAGAAAAGAATGGAATGAACTCAATGGTAATAGTACAAGAGAATAGCAACAGTGAGAAATGCATGCAAGAGAATACCAACTATATTAGTCCAAAAGAATAACATTAACAATGGTATAAACTCAATGGTAACAGATAGACAAATGTATTCTTTTAAATTGAAAAAAGAAGAATGATCCATATTTTCAATTGATTCTCCTTATTTGTTTTTTTTTTTTTTTTTCGCTTCATGGGGCTAACGCAACAGGGGGTAGCCCATCCCTTTTCCCTTAACCCCCCCAACCACTGGTGGCAGCGGGATTTGATCCCAGGTCTCTACTCCAACGAGTCAGAGAACCTACCAACTGAGCCACCATCAATTGGTGATTCTCCTTAGTTGTTGTTTGAAGGATTTAAGACTATCCATTTCATCCTTTAACTTATCTATCTTAATTTCTATTTCTCTAGCATTTTCTTAAACTCCTTGTCTTTAATTATTATTGTCTTATATATCTCTAATAGTTCTTAAATAGAATCTATAAGATCTTTCAGTAAAATCAAAACTAAGATATAAAGAGTTAGAACTTACCTCTTCATCCTCAACAAGAAGCCAAGGTTGCCTTGTTCACATTTTAATTCTTCATCACTTAAGTTTGACCCATCCCAAGTGGCTTTTAGTGCCTTCTTCTTGCCTATGAGCTTTTTTTTTTTCCCAAATTAGGGCATTCTTATTTAAAGTGTCCTCCCTTGCATTCAAAGCAAGTAGCTTTCTTTCAATGTACTTCTTGCCTTTGATTTCTAAAAATCTTCTTGAAAGTAGGGCCATTTCTTCATCATTATCACTATAATCTTCATTTTCTTCTTTATCTTCAGCTGCAAACTTCAGGGCAATATTCTTCCTATTATAGACCTCTTCTTTTTTTCCCTCTTTTAATCTCATCTCATAAGTGAGAAGAGACATGTTTCTTCAAAGAATTATCCTTGAAGGAGATTCGTTACAGGTTACACAGTCCCTATCATAGGTTTCTTCAACACCTCCTTGGTGCATTAGAACCATAATCTCCAATTGTAGAGCACTCCATCAATTTGATGAGGTAAAAATCATTCACATCCAATGTTTGAGAAACAAGGTGGCTCAACTTCTATTTCAATAGGCTATAAATCTCTTAGTTCCTAAACAATGGCAATAGACCCCTCCTTGCATTCAAAACACTTTGGTAGAGGTGTCTTTTCTGAGTGGTGTTGGTGTGGATAGTCAGTAATTTTGCCTATGGGCTAATACAAAAGAAGAAAGTGAGGAGAGACCTAATTGGCTTATCTATATGCATAGAGCATAAGCTTTTTGGTTCTTAGTTGGTTATAACTTTGAGTTCTAATTCTTTTGAAAGAGGTCTTAAAATATTTCTCATTTTCTCTTCTTTAGGATAGAATTTCTTGAAGGATTTGAGTTTGTTCACAATAATTGTTAATCTTGTAAATATGTCAATGATGGTCTCCAGAGGCTTCATTTTGGCTAGCTCATAAGCATGGAACAACATACTAATTTTGAACTTTTAACCAAATCGATTCCCTTATGGGTTACTTCTAAGGTTCTCTAAACTTCCTAGGCTATTTTATAAGTTGAGATTCTTTTGTTCTTAATAATATCTAGAGCATTAAATAGATAGTTCATAGCCCTAGCATCTACACTTCTTTTTACCTTTTCAGTCCATTCTGAGGAATCTTTCTCCATAAACCTCTCCCTAAATTTTCTTAGTATTAAAAATAAATACCAGGTCCATTTTTCTTCCTCAAGAGAGGGCAGCCCACTTTTGAGCAGGAGGCTAATGTAAGGGGGTAAACTTATCTCTCCCTCTCTCTCTTTCTCTCTTGATATATAAACAAACACACACACACACACACACACACACACACACACACACACACACTAATACAATGAAGTCTATCTTTTTTATCCTTTTTTTATTTTTTATTTTAATTTGTTCCATGTCATTTTTACAAACAACCAATAGATAAAGAAAGAGAGAGTTCATTTTCTGATGTTCAGCTATGTGGCATCATTATCCCCCACTTTCTCCTAAATTATCTGTAATTCCTAATTATCTTCTGAATTATTTTTATTTTCTATTTATCCTTTTCACTTTTCATTTATATCTATCTAAATAAAGTTTGAATTAAAAAATTTAATAATTATGTAAATATTAAAATGAAATTATGTAACAACTTTTAAATGTTTATTAAAAAAACAAAAAATTATAATAGACTTAATAATATTCAGATTATTAATAATTTTATACTTTTATGAAATTTATAAAGAAATTATAAAAATAAGTATAAAATATAATTTTATGGATAATTCAATTTAGTAACTAAATAATATTTTCAAGATTTAAATAACAAAATAAAAAAACAGCTAAATAATTGTATAACAAAGTATTTAATATTATATAATAACTTTAAAATAAATAAAATTTGAATAAAAAATTTTAAATATTTGAGATATTATTTAAATATTTTAAATAACAAAATAGTTAACATAAATAAATTTTTAATAGTTAAAATAACGAAATTTTGTAATCTATTTAAAATATTCCTTAAAATAGAAAAGTAATTATAACAGACTTGATAATATTCGAATTAATAATAATTTTATATTTTGAAAAATTAATCAAAAAATTATGTAATAATATTATAAATTATAATTTTATGGCGTATCGAATTTAATAAATAATTAGTATTTTAAAATTTTAAGTAACTAAACTTTAAATATTTTAAATATGAAGGAAATTAATAACTAAATCGTATTTTTAATATCATTTTCAAAAGCAGATTAAATAAAAAAATTATGTAATAAATTTAAATAACACAAAATAATTATAAAAGATTTAATAATATTTCATAATAAGAATATAAGATATAAAAATTAAAAAAAAAATTAAATAGTATTGAAATAATGAATATAAATTAAACAATTTAGAGGCATTTAAGCTTCCAAGAAACAAAAATTTGTAATAGCTTTCATAAAATATTTTAAACAGATATTAAAAAATAGAATAATACTTGAAAACACTATTTCACTTGTATCAATTAATAATTTTTGTAAATAATTTTCGGATATATTAATATTCATTAGTAATAGTTTTAAAATCTTTTTCTATATCTATTACATATTTTTATATAATAAAGTTAATATTTATTGTATTTAGTAATTATTTGTTGTATTTTTCTACTAAATATATTTTCAATACTTATGCGTAATCTATTTTCATTTTTTATTTAACAGTAAATTTTCAATAATTATTAGAAATTAAACCATTGTTATTTATTAGAGATTAAGCTATTAATTTAGCTAAAACTAATTATTGTTATTTTCATATTGTTATACTTGCCTTTCTCTGCCTTCACCCTACCTAGGCTCCTCACTTTGTCACATCATTGGGCTCTTAGCTATTGGCCACATCACCCTACCTCCCATTTTACTACTGTTACAAAGGTGGAAACTTTCCAAACATTAAACATTTAGGATAATTAAAATATCAAATTGTTTTGATATTTTTAGTAATTAATTGTTCATAAATATATATTTTTTTGAAATTTAATTTATTCATATGAATAATTATTAAATAATCAATTTTTAATATTTAAATATTAATTTAATATTATATAAAATTAATTATATAATAGTATTACATGAAATTGATATTACTACCTAAGAATTTTCGTAATTTTAAGATAATTATTTATTTTAGGTAATTTTAGAAAATTATTTATTTTAAAAATTAATTTTGGTAATACAAATTATTAATTTTTGAAATTTTTAAATATTAAATTGTAAAATTATTGGGGAACTTTTATAATTTTCCATAAATATTTTTATTAATTAATTATTTCCATCATTATCAATAATTTACACTAGTTTTTGTATTTTTTGGGTAATTTACATTTATTGGGAAATTTTCATTACATTGGTTTTTGGTAATTACGAAGTTAGAAAATTATTGGTGAATTTTAATATTGATAATTTATATTTGGTAATTATTAATAATTTCCAAATTATAGGTAATTTACTTTGGATTTTGGTATTTACTAGGAAATTTTAGTTTTGTGATTTGATAAACTAGTTTTCAAGTTTTTGTTAATTTAATTTAGTGATAGTTAATTTACTAAATAATTTTTATATTTTCAGTAATTAATTATTCATAAATTCAGATTTTTTCAAAAGTAATTTATTCATATCAATAAATCATGAAAAAATTATTCATATAAATTCAGAAATTTATTTGTAATTTTTTGAAATTTATTCAAGTTTTTCTTTCAATTTTTTATTTTCTAATGTAAAAACAACAATAAATAGAAATTATTTTTATTGATTTAGTTTTAAGTGTTAATTGGTCGATTGGTAAGGTCTCCTACTAGTTGTGGCAAAGAAGCTCGTGCATTGCATGGGTCCCACTAGTATAATACTAATACATCACTACAAGTAGCGATAGTAACAATACAATAGGATTCATGGTCACATAGCTAGCAGTGCTACCCCAAAGAGAATTGAAGGCTCCCTGTACAAGGGCCAGCGGTGGATGTTCTACGAACTCAAACCTTAAACCTGCATATGCCTTCTGTAAAACATGGGATAGAAAAAGCAAGCTAGTTATGAAGAATACCTCTCCCCATGCAAATGCCTTCTAGGCGGCCAGGTTGGCTAGATCCAGCTCTCCATGGGCCCCAATGTCCTTGGGAAGAAGAATACCTCTCCCCATTCAAATGGT
Organism: Nelumbo lutea; assembly: GCF_056320005.1. Taxonomy (NCBI): domain Eukaryota; kingdom Viridiplantae; phylum Streptophyta; class Magnoliopsida; order Proteales; family Nelumbonaceae; genus Nelumbo; species Nelumbo lutea. Next base: position 34,144,092 of record NC_142690.1, on the reverse strand, counting down.
GACTAGGGGATCTTGAATCCAATCCGTGACGAAGACGCTAGACAAACTAGGAATGAAAGGGGAAACCCTAGAGATGGAGGCCCTTGCTGCGACCTTAGGAGTTGTTCCAAGGGGCGCGTTGGAGGTTGTGGCAGGAACATGGGTAGGATTAGAATGCACTACATCCCTGCCCTCTTCTGGGTTGATCGTGATGTGCTCGGCTGACCTCCTTAGTGACAACGAGTTGGTGGCTTCCCTTGCCCTTCTTTGCCTTTTGTTCACCCCGGCTTCCTTGGCCACAAAAGGATGTTGGATGTGCTTGACATCTCTACATAGGAAATTATAGTTAGTCGAACTAGAAACAAAAGGAAAAGTACCTTGAAACAAAGAAAATATCATAGAAGACCTACCAACAAGACTAAGGCCGACCTCAACGAGCATTGACTCGGCTAGGAACTCCTCAGCCAGAGATTGGCGTGCTACAAGGAACCTGACTTTGTTGGCCAATTCGCTATCAAACATGACATCAGCGACCTTCCTTGGTTCAGGTTGCCAAGTAGTATCGACCAACCAACCCTCCTCCCAAGATAGGAAGAAGTACCTATGCTTCCAATCTCATACTTTCGAAGGGAAGCCGTGAAGGAGTTTGTACCCAAGGCAGTAACTGATATAAAAGTAATAGGGTGCCTTGGGCATTTTCTTAATATTATAGAGCCCGACAAAATAGTCAATGTCCAGGTCAATACCGAGGTGGTGACAAAGAGAGATCATCTCCACAATGCACCAAATCAAGTTCGGATGGAGTTGTCTTAGGGAGATCCCTTAGTGATTGAACACCTCACAAAAGAAGGGGTGAAGTGGGAAATGGAGTCCGGCGACCAATGCCTCTTCAAAAACACATACTTGGTTTGGGTCATGGTCCCAAGGATATTGGCTAGGGATGGGCAGGATGCAAGCATAAGATAAAGGAATGCAAAAAGTCGTCATTAGCCTGACAACCTCCTTGTTAGTCAATGAGCTAGGGACAACCCCCCCTCCCCCCCCACCCCCCACCCCCCACCCACACGGGTTGAGTGGTGGAGGCTTCCTTCTAAGAGGCCTACCACTCTAGAGCTGAGGTGTCGAAGACATTTTGGAAAAGAAAAGCCACTCTCCAGATAGGATCATGATGAAAGAATTTTAGGACAAATTGGAAAAATGACTTCGCTTGCAACAAGTAGAGCTACCCATGCTCAAGCAATCTTTGCAATGCATAGTGAAAATGAGACCACCAAGCGCCCCTTTATTTATAGGAAAGGGGCTTGACTTTTGAACGGACACGATGATATTGATCAGATGGCTTAGGGATTGTCCCGCGCAAAGACATGGTGAGCGATTTGAATTTGAATTCTGTGTGCCTTAGTCAAAATATGAATTTGCCGCCCACTACTTTTTGTGTGCCTTAAGCAAATTTTGATTTTGTCACACGCTACTTCCTACACACCTTAAATCGAAATTTGGATTTACTGCCCATAGCTTACACCTCATCTTCGGAAGTTCGAAGTCCCCCTCGCCACAAACACCGAGGTACCAAGCTATCATAGAGGGACGGATTGTACCTAGTCACTTCGGGCCAAAGATGTATAGCAAGCCTACCTCGAGACACATAAACCAATCTATGCAGGTCAGCCCCCATCTAATTAGCTCGACAGCATTTTGACTTTGTCGCTACCCTAATTGGCCAGTCCGCTTTCTTGCACAATGACCTAAGTGTACTTCGGTTCAAAGGAAGACTAATTCACTTTCAACACCTTGGCAAACATGAAAACTTGGCTTTCACAGTTGTCCTCCACCTCAATTTTAGGCTCTGCATTGACCTTGTCAGGTACCCCTTTGAGGACTGGTTTGAGGGACATTGCATTGAAGTCTACATAAGCGGTGTGACCTGAGGAGGCAATCATGCAGTTTGAAGCCCATCTTGAGGAGGGAATGATGAACTTTGCTCCTGAGGTATTTGGCCGAATTGTAGCTCTCTCACTCTAGAAGGTACGTGCTATTCAGTTCTCAAACACATAGCTCTCTCGCTCTTTAGCTCTCTCCAAAATCTCCAGTTCACCAACTTAAACATCGAAGTGCCTACCCTAGGTAAAGCAACCCGGGCACTCTAATACTGTCCTTTGTAGGTTGACCCGGTGAACTCTCTAGCTCAACATCTGAGTTGCCTTCCAGTAGGGAGTTGCCAGATCGTGCATCATCAATTACATTTTTAGATAATTATTGCTTAATTTATATTGCAAAATAAAACATAAATTATTGAAAATTATAATTTTCATTGTAGAATATTAAAAATTATTTTTGGCAAATAATAACGAATTTATTTATTTCATTTTCAGGAAAATATTTTGGAAAATTGTATTTACACTAATTATGTAATTATGAGGAAATTAATTGTAGAAAATTTCCAGAAAATTATCTAATAAAGAATTCTTTAAAATTTTAAAATTAATAATATGCATTTTTTTGATTATTTCAAAAAAATCCTAATTATTTCTTTCAACAAATAATTATTCCTATGCATCGCATGGGTCCTCACTAGTCCAAGGTTTTTAAAAGCGAATTGGACAACGAACCGGTCAGGGGTTCGGTTCTCGAATCGAACAGTCTGACCATTTGAACTGAATAGACGACACATTTTGACAAAAAAAATAAAAACGGCCAAAATCGTTGGACGGTTCAAATAGTTCAACCACCCGAGTCAACGGTTTGCTGACTAAATCAACAACTTTTTTTTGCGAAATAATGGTACTGGGGTAAAACGGAACCGTTCACCTGATTGGTTCCCAGTTTTTCCAATCTGACCGTCTGGTCTAGTCTGGTTTTAAGAACCATGTGCTAGTTTATCTATCTATCTATCTATAGCAAGAAAATCCATGTCACTATGCCTCTCCTTGCTCTAAACCCCCTTCCTAATTGTCTTTTTTTTTTGAATTTTTTATTTTTTTAATTCCACATAATTTGCCATTAAACCAATAAGGAAATAACATTGGCTTAACTATTTCTAACAACCATAAAGAAAGAGAGATTTACTTTTCTAATGTTTAGCCATTCTCCAAATCATCCCTAACAACTTTTTGAACTGGAAATAGTGAAAAATTCAGGAACTTGAAGCAACATGGAGAAAAAAGAGCTACAGATTTTGTGCCAGGGATTTGAGATGTACATCAAATGTCTTTGACAGATTTGAATTTGTCGTGGTGGGGAAGATACATATATGAGTCATTTAGAGGGAGGCCTCAGTGTGGTTTAATCAAACACATGGTGACTCATATGCATTTCTTTCCTTTTTGTTTACATCTGGTTTCTTTTTCTACTTGTTTTGTTGGTTCAAGTATTTGAACTAGGATTATTCCTCTTCTGAGTTAGAAGAGGAATTGATGATATACCAAAATGAGAAAAAAAAAAAATTAAGAGAAGATATAGAGATGGAAGAAGTAGGAATCTTTGGTTTTCTGGATTAATGCTCAATTTTCAATTATATGATGGACTATTTATGGGGGGTTGGATTTCTCTTCCACTCAAAACTGAATTTGGGAAGTTTGAAATCAAAGTGAGGATTTTTGTGGATGCAAGGAGTTTGGGCAATATTGACAGAAGCTATGGAAAAGATATGGTTCATCCATGCATTTATTTCTTTCAACTTAGCAAAAGGTTATTCATCCCTAGCTAGAGATGGTGATGACCATATAAACTGCCATAAAGGCCAAAAGTAGTTGATGTGATCATTTGATTGCAACCATCTTAGTTTAATAAACTGAAAGTCTCTGGTTTGGCTATTGGTGATTCAATTTGGTTGGCCCAGATTTTTGTTTTGGTCCAAAATTTAGGTGGAACCAAGCCATTTGGTTTAATCTCACCTCTTTCAGATGCATCTATGATGCTCCCAAATTTTTAAACCAACTTTTAGCAACATAATGAGATAAAATAATAATTTCACACCACTAACAAACCTGTTTTCAGCATACCACCACACAATATATTAAATCTGGCTGCAACTAATCATTATTTTACCTTTGAGAATGAAGATGTTGATGTGGGCAGAGAAGTTTTTAAATTAAAGGTAGATCCTATAGCGCAATATGAAAACAAAACACATTGAGAAAAGTTTCAAAGAAAAGAACAGAAATCAAACTATTAGGAAGAGGAATTCTTCATTGAATAATTAAGAGAAAATTCAATATCAAAAACTCCCTTAGCCTTCCCCTAGCTACTTTTTATATAGGCACACACCCTTATGGCTGCTCCTACAAGAAAACTTCCTAATCTATGAAAACACTCCATAATAATATCCTACTAAAACTCTTCAAAAGGAAAGTCCTAATTGAACAAAATTTTGGAAATCATGATCTAATACTAATTTGGTAATTATGAACTAAAATAGAAGTACTGCATTGACACTAGCTTGGTAAATTCGAACTAAGATAGAAACTCCGTGTTGGTGCTACTTGGTAAATTCGAACTAAGGTGGAAATTCTGTGTTGGCGCTAATTTGGTAAATTCGAACCAGAACAGAAGTTCTACGCTATCACTAACTTGGTAATTGATTACTCCGTTGGATTAGTGATATCATCTGAGCTTATTATGTGTCTTGGAGTGGTCCCAATTTGTCTGCAATCTTATTTAAGGCTTCCTAATCATTATTATACCTCCCTTGTTTCACTTTCTTTTCCTATAACGTACAAATCAATTTTCTGTCCTAAATGCTCACCTAAGCTAGTTGAACTTGCAAAGGAGACATGCCTTGAATGAAATCTTAGAAATTAATGGTTAGACATACTATCTCTAAATGACAAGTATAAACTTGTCCATACTAGTCTAAAAAAAAGAATGAAACTTGAAACTTTCTACAATGTGTTAAATGATATGGTAAGATATTGTGCACATGAATGACTATGAAACACCTTGCCTTCATGAATTCCAAGAGCTAATTGATTTCATCTTGCTTTAACTAAGAACTATGGACTAGAAGAGGTTTTTGGAAAAAGTTGCATAATTAATTTTAAACTATGGTGTTGATAGCATGTCATTACAACCTCAATAATTGTAACTTGTACAAACGATCAAGAATTTTGAAGAAGTTCCAACTACAGTTTTGACAAGGCTTCCTAGCAGGGTACATCACAAGGTGTTCTTCATTGGTTCACCAAATTCTTTGTTTTCTTTTTCTTTTTATGATATATATAAATTTCCATCTTCTAGTCCAATTAGGATCTGATTGTGATGATAATGATTTGTTCTTAATGGGATTGGGACACTATATAGCTCATCTGGATGTTGTTTAAAGTTAAAGAATAGCGGAAGCTTGAATTGTATAAAATGGTTCGAATGAGTGGACTGAACTCTATATGATAGAGTTTGGGTACAACACTCAACCTAAGAGATTAGTTTACACTGAACTCTATATGATAGAGTTTATCAACATAAGAAAGATGTTAGTAGAATTCTATCTCTAGAAGAGATATGTGATAAAACTGAGATTAGGTTTAAATCGCATATCTGTTGACTTGGCAGTCTTTGGTGATGTGGCAACCTTTGATGATGTGGCATTATTATTCTCAATATGCCCCCTCAACCGAATGTTGGCATAGGAAGCACATGCAGTTTGTGTAATATTGATGTAAAATGAGGAGAGGAGCTTGGTGAAGATGTCAGCGAGCTGCCCAAGAGACTGAATATGATGAAGCTGAAGTGATCTCTTGGGAAGATGATCCTGAAGGAAGTGAAAATCGACCTCAATATGGCGAGTATGTGCATGAAAGATCAGGTGAGCAGCAAGGTAGCAAGCACCTACATTATCACAATAAAGAGATGGAGCCGAGGGGAGACAAATCTTGAGATCTGTCAAGAGGGACTGCAACCAAAGTAATTCAGTAATGGTATTGGCAAGAGATCGGAACTTAGCCTTCGTACTAGATCTTGCAATGGTTTGTTGCTTCTTGCCACTCCAACTAACAAGGTGAGAGCCGAGGTAGATACAATTACCCCTATTAGATCGGTGATCATCAGGGCACCCGGCCCAATCAGCATTGGTGAAGGTAGTAAGATCGGTAGAGGATTGAGAAGAGAAAAACAACGCATGATCTAAGGTACGTTTATGATACCAAATGATGCATATTGACTACTACCCAGTGTTTGTCTATGGGATTATGTAGAAACTGGCAAGCCTTGTTAACTGCAAAGCTGATGTCAAGATGAGTGAGAGTAAGATACTACAGACCTCCAACAATACTCCTATACTGAGAAGGGTCAGAGAGAGGAGAGCCATGAAGTCTTGAGATCTTAGTAGATGCCGCCATTAAGCCTTGCACAATTTAGTAGATCAATGATATATCGGTGTTGGCAAAGCAAAGGGTAGTTTCATCTTTGTGGGTTTCAATACCCAAGAAATAATGTAGGGCTCCAAGATCCTTAAGTTGGAAGATATGCCCCAGACTGTTCACCAAGGATTGTATGAGAGTCAGATAAGTGCTAGTGAGTATCACATCATCCGCAATAACAACAAATAAATATGATGATCACCGCGGGAATAAATGAATTGAGAGGGATCATAACGTGAAGTGCAGAAACCTAATTCAACAAGTTTAGTGCTGAGTCATGAGAACCAAGCCCGGGGAGCCTGTCAAAGCACATAGAGAGCCTTCGATAGTTTGCACATACGAGAAGGGCGACCAACACCTTCAAAACCCTTAGACTGCCTCATATAAATATTTTCTATGACAAGCCCACTAAGGAAGGCATTGTCAAAGTCCAGCTGGCGAATGACCCACCAATGAGACACCGTGAGAGACAAAATTGTGTGGATGGTAGTGGGTTTAACGATAAGATTGAAAGTGTCAAAAAAATTGACACCCGATATTTGAGTGAAGCCTTGAGCGACTAACCGAGCTTTATATTGATTCACAGATCCATATGGTATCCTTTTAATCTTATATACCCACTTAGAGCCAACCACATTCATGGATGAATGATATGGTATGAGGTCCCAAGTTCCATTGTGAACGAGGTCCTGGAATTCTTTGGACATAACATCACACCAATGACGATGTTTGGGGTTTGGAAGTAAGTAGTGGGCTTAGACTCAGCAGCAACAATGGATGCATTAAAGCAAAGAGGAAGAGAATACCGAGTAGCTAGAGAAGATGTGGAACTCATGGATCGGGTGACCATCGAATGAGTTCGCCCAGCAGAAGTAGGAAGTGGTTAAGTGGTGTCTAAGAGATCTTGAACTAGCCATGTCTGGGGGCGAGTGCGAGGTGAGTTGCAACCATCCGACATGGGATCCAAAGCCATAGTAGCAGATCCGATACCTCTAGAGTTAGAGTATCAATTGTCCTAGCTGGGTTCAGAGGCCACAATGGCAGATTTGGGTGATGACTTCGAAGGAGAAGATTGTGAACTGAACGGAATTTTCAACCAATGCAGGAGCAGAAGCCTTTTGCAGATTTGTACATACTCGAAACAATGCGACACCATCAGTATTGGAACCATGAGAGGATGTCGGCAGTGGCAAACCCAGAAAAGATTGTTTATCAAAGACAACATGGTGACTAATATATAGACGACCAATGTTCACATCATAGTAGCGGTAACCCTTGTGAGAGGAGTTTAATTTTTGTTTATCCTCAATATTAAGTTTTCAACCATAATTGCATAGTTTAATTTTTGTTCCATACCTTGAACTTGTCCAATCTGTTTAGATGCAGGTTTTGGAGTAATAAAATGAACATGGGATAACAAGAAATTAATTCCTTGGCTCCTTAATAGCTAACTTTATTGAATTAGAAAGGTTAAATTACTGCATAATTAACTGTTTAAAACGAGAATCGTGGATGTTATTTCAAATACTTTGTGATTTTATATTGTGGGTGGTTGCTGTGAGACCTCAACATTCCTTTTCACTACTTACTGGTTGAGAGGGACGGGGAATACCTCTGGTGTGTCTGTCAGAACGGTCTTTAGTGTCAAATTTCTCGCCAAGCTCCAATGGAGGAAGAGGTGCAGGGTTCAGGGTTACACAAGGCAGATCAAGAGATGAAAGATTATGAGTGGGATTATCATTTTGGACTTTTAGTGAAATTTGAAGTTAACGGAATGAACTAACAGCCGTCCCATTAAGGGGGGCATGCCTATGGGAGGATACGCAAACACAATGGGTTTCTATTGTGTGGGACGTTTTTGGGGTGCCAAGCGGTGGGGCGCAGATTCGAACTCTTCCTGTACTACATCAGTTTGTCACATATAATCCAATAATGTAAGAGTATAGGAAATTCATAGAAACACACCAAGGACACATAAAATAATAAAAGAAATTAATTATTATTCATAATAAAGTGAAACCACATCTTTCTATCGGAGTGAGGACCTACAATGTCTAATAGTTAGAACACATTATAGAAACAAATTAAAAATACAAAAAAAAAGTAAATGTAAAATAATAAATGTGATACAAAATTCAAGATCACATTACATTAATTTAAATTAGTCACTATTTCTTATGTTTGATGCATGTTTTGTTCTACAAGAGTTGGAAATTGATGAGACAACAACAACATCAACATCCAATAATTAATACGAGTCTTTCCTTCCCACTCTAGATCTCTTGGCTCGTAATTCCAGTTTCTCTATACTTGATGTATTTAGCCTATATCAACGTTAACGTCCGGCATGGCGGCACTGTTATTCCCATCATCTGGAGGACTTATTGATATCCAAAGCAAAGAGACTGTAATTGTGACAAGACCAGACCAGACGTAAACAATGGTTGGCATCCTTCCTTTCCTTCCCATCAGCCCTTTTGCAAATGGGTACATGTGAGCCAACACCCAGAAGCTGAAGAAGACCCCACCAAACAGCTTATTCCATTGTGGGATAACACTGTAGATTGTCCTTGCGAATCCCATGACGATGGCTACAAGGTTAACCACCATGATTGTTAGAGGCATTATGAAGAGACTAGTCCATTTGACAACATAGAGGTCAGCATATATGTCATCATCGTCCTCGGCAGCAGACTTGGATGTTAATGTGAATGAGATATCAATGCCGGCAATGACCTTCAAGAGGCCCTGAAGGACGGCAGCCAGATGGGCACTGGTCCCGCCGATGAGCCAAAACTGTTCGTTGCGCCACCAGTCTTCAAGAGACACACCAGACCATTTGATCTCCAGGAGAGAGAGGAGGCAGAGGGTGATAGTGATGGAAAGGAGGTAAAGGAGGAAGCTTACATTGAGATTTTCAACAATGAAGTGTCCAGAGAAAAGGGAGAGAGCAGGAAGGAAACAGTAGACAACAAGGAAGATTGAGGTGAAAGGGTAAATACCGACGTTGAGGTAGGCAATGCGCTGTAGGAACTTGAGGCGTGGGCTAGCAAGGAAGGCATTGTTGCGAGAGAAGAAGATCTCGACAGACCCTGTGGCCCAGCGAAGGACCTGGTGTAGACGATCTGTGAGATTGATGGGGGCTGTGCCGCGGAAGGCATCACGCTTAGTGATGCAATAGATTGAACGCCATCCACGATTGTGCATGCGGTATCCAGTTACCACGTCCTCTGTAACCGACCCATAGATCCAACCTATTCTTTCCCCCCATTCTGTCTTGTCCTCATACCTGTATAGTATTATAGTGCAAAATTGGGATAGAGTCATTTTTCATTCAAGTTGAGACTTGGTTTGATAGAGGCTCCACTCATCAACATTATCAAGCTCAATACAAAATTAATTCATTAACAATGTTTATCAATCTCACTTAGGGATGGCTACTTCTACCCGTACCCACCTCTACCCACCCGTACCCACCTCTACCCGTCTTGAGATTTTACATGTTTTAATCAAATAATTGGAAATTTTGATATTTATTCATATTATTTTACTTGTTTATAACTTATATATGGCACATTAGGGTCATGAAGGTTTTACTAGGGGTGCAAGTCAGGTGGGTTAGGCTGGGTTTGTGGTCAAACCTAGGCTCAACCCTAAAATTTTGGCTTAAGGCCCAAGCCCGAGGTCAAAACCGAACTTCTTAACCCAAGCCCAACCCGTATTGTAATTTGATTCACTCGGGTTGGATTTGGGCTCAGGCTAGGCTCGGGTTGGTCAATAAAGCCACTCTAAAATTATATATGTATATATGCATTTATGTAAATATTTACAGATATATTTATGTATGTATGCATATATGTATGTATATATTTGGGTCGGATTAGAGCTACCTAAAGGCTTAGACCGAGCCTAGCCCGAGGACTGAAAATCCAAGCCCAACCCATGTAAAATTTTGGGTTGGGTCGATTCGGGATCATGTTAGGCCCGCCCAAGTTGCAACCCTAGGTTTTACGTTTCCGTGAAGGAAAATCCAACCCACTATAGATTTGGTGCACAATGAGGGTTGGGAGTAGAGCTATCAATAGGTCAGGTATGGGTCAGAACCAGCTTGAACCGGAATGAGCCCAACATGAAATGTTGAGGACCTGAATCCAGACTTGATAGGGTTTGTAATTTTTGGACCCAGAACCGAACCAATCGAAATAAATATTCATGTTTGATATATATTACATATATATTTCGAGACTAGGTGGAACCGATTCCAAACCAATAGTAATCGGGATCCTATATCGGGACTGAAAACTGATTCATCGGTTCCAATTCCCAGAACCAGAACTGGCCCAATCAGTTCAAGTCCGTCGGGTCAGACCAAACCCATTGACAGCCCTAGTTGGGGGGAGGTCAAGGGAGCCAAGTAAGGCTTTATATTTAGGGAAATTTGGAGTTGAATAGGGATTTTCATTAGGTTTTTGGGTTTTATTAATCAACAACTCCACCTATTTTGCCATCCCTAATCAGGAAAATGTAGTCTGACTAACTTCATCAAAATTTGTTTTCCTAACACCATTAAACACAGAAATACATGAAATGGAATCGTACCAGCAGGAGATGACGGCAATAGCTTCAGCAACTGTTTGGGCATCGAGCGGTGGGCGGGGAGCGAGTAGTGCGCCTGGAGGTCGGCCATTCTTTACGGACAAGTGATCGGCAAGCGGTCGTCCTTGGAACTCAGCCACAGCTATCGAGTCAGTGAACATACTCGAGTTCCCAAACTTCTTAGGCAAGTTCAAATCTGGATGTCCTGTGAGTAGGTGTGCGTCTGATTCTTCTTCCTCTGATTGGGTTGAAATATTAGCGGCTGGTTTCTTGTTCTGACCAAATAAGCCAGAGTACTCATTGGCTCGTGGAGGTTGGAAACCATACAAGGCATACCTTCGGAACAGGCATCCAGTGCCAACATATACGGGGCCCTGGAGGCCATCCAGAGCTCTCATATTGCCATCAAAGAAGACAGTGTTATGGTTGGCATAACGATCAGATGGATCAATTCCTTCGAACCGTTGTGGGAACTGAATGTAGCAAATGCGGTCTCCACCACGGTCCATCATGAAGCACATGCCCTCGCGAAGGGCAAGCGAGTTGTATATGTAGTGATCACAGTCGAGGTTCAGAATGAAAGGGCCATTAGAGAGTATGGCTGAAGCTCGAACCAGGGCGTTCATGGCACCAGCCTTTTTGTTATGATCATAACCTGGGCGCTTCTCACGGGAGACATAGGCAAACATGGGTATGCGAATATCAACACCAGTGAAGTCCAACACTTTTTCATCTGGGTTTCCATACACTGGATCACTGTCAGGAACTTTGCTCATCACCTATCCATCCATGCATCATGTATGGGAAATTCAAGTATCTGTGAGCAGGCTTGTAATATTCTATCACTATAATTAGGTATAGTAAGTTCACTTATCCATCTTCCTTTGTGTTTAATTTATTGGGGTAAATGTACCTTGCAAAGTCATTTTTGACCATGGGTTTAGCTATGGTGCCGGAAAGATATGATACTCGAAAAACTTACAACCAATCAATCAACCGACATCATAAAAGTAGAAATCAATCAGGTGGGTTTTCATCAAGATTCATAGAGGGTCAGTTGTGATCGGTCAAATAAAAGCCTTTTTCCTATGATGTCTTTTCGATATTATAGATTTTCCCTTTGATCATTTATTTCTTTTATTATTTACCCTTAAATGATACATGAAAATTGGATTTTTTTGTGGGTCTCACATGTTTTTGAAATAAGAACATGGATAAATTGGGGGCCGTTTGGCATGTTTTTTTAAGAAGAACTTCTGGTAGCTCTAACGGTCAAAAGACGCATTGAGCATTTGCATTAAGTTATGAGCAGCCTAAAGCCCATTTGGTTAAGGCATATCTTTTCGTGCGTCTTTTAGCACGAAGACAAATAGAAGAAAAAAACGCAAAAGCTCCATTTTGAGTTTTTGAAAATTGCCCGTTTTGAGCTTCTTGCATCTTTTCAGCACATTGGCTTTTGACAGTTAAATTTACTGCAAACCAAACGAGAAAAGACCAAATCATGGTCCGTCAGGCTTATAAATAGCTGACAGACCATGTGAAAAGATGCACCAAACGGGGCCCTGGGTCAATGGAACTTTAAAATTTAAGAAAACAAGGGCCATAGAAAGAAAAGAAAGAAAGGAAAAAAATGACATGATTGATTGAACTGAAGTATGAAGTAAAGGGCTTTTACCTGTAAAATCCCAGCATGGTCTCCCTTCTTGTGATCAGAACTAGGTTCATACCAGGTCCCGGGCCAATGTGTTCCATCGGCCATCCAAGTGGCCTTAGGGACGGTGATGGGTTCAGTAGGTGCAACACCACCATTCTTTTCCTTAGCCAACTTCCGCTCGTTGGCCTCTTCCTTTTTATTGTAGGCGCGGCAACGTTTCTTTATCACATCAGGTAGACCATTAATCCTGACCTTGAACTCATCATACTCCCTCTTAATCCAACGCCGGTCCTTAACAAAATCAGGTTTCTTCTTATTCTTAGTGGGGTCTGTCTTAATGGAGAAGTAACTATCAGGATTACGAGGCTCAATATTGTGCTTACGGCAGAAGGGTACCCACACCTCGGCAAAGTTGACAGCCTCAGCCATGGCTTCGAAAGTAAGGATGGCACCACCATCGTCTGAAATGTAACAAGAAAGCTTCTCAACTGGGTAATCTGCTGCTAAGATCGATAGGATGGTGTTGGCTGTGACGAGAGGTGGTTCTTTCTCTGGATCGGCTGTGGAAACGAAAATATCGACCCCAGGTAGATCGGACTTGCCTTGTGGGTTTGAGTGTGAGGGTTGTTCGAACTTGTCACGAAGAGCAGCCAGGTCAGTGGCTCGATTGATGGGATTCAGCTTGGGCATTTGGTCCAGTATCCATGAGAAAGCGAACCATATTTCACACACTATAGACATGCCCCACAGCCACATCGCTTCTGGGTTAGGGTTTCTCACTCGCCACGTCAGAAATAGTAACAGTGCTATCAGACGGACTCCAACCAGAAGCCTGTTCATGCATGCAAGAATTCTTTTATGAAGGGGCCAAAACTTAAATTGGATTGGGTGGGGGTGGGGGGAGAATAAATGTGATAGGCCATTGGGGGGGGGGGGGGGGGGCAACCGGCCAACCATTGAGGCGGGGGAGTAGAGGAGGGGGAAAATATACGTGGGAGAGTGTAATATATATGAAGTTTTTTCAGTCATAGCAGGGGTCATGGCTCCCCTGGTTCCTCCATAGGGCTGTAATCGAATAGAGTTCTAATCGAATAGTATAGGCTCAAATTCGATTAGGTTCGATTCAAGTTCAATTCTAATCAAGCTCGATTAGTTATTTGAGCTCGAGCTCGACCAATAAAAAGTTTAGTTCGAAAGCTCGCGAATTTGGCTCATTTAACACATACATACATACATATATACATGCATACATACATATTATAAAATATATTTTTATATTCTATATCATATATATATTTATTTATTTTCGAGCTTTGAGCCAAACTTTAACACATTGAATATTTAAAACATACTTTATATTCCCATCATAAAGTCTCATAAATTTCAACTTACAAATACGTTTCGGAATTTCATAATTTGAAAACCTAGTCTCACAAAACTCTCTTAGTATTAATTTACTCATCATTCTTAAATTACTCTCTCTCTCTCTCTCTCATTCATACACACACTTAAGTAGTCAATGTTTGTAACATCTCCCTCTCCCCCATTGTAATCCCTTGGTTCTCTCAAATAATGCATGGGTTATAATCAGATGGATTGGATAAGGGTAAGTGCTAACACAAGACCAAACCTAGGTTGATGTCAAAACCCAAATTTGCCAACTCAAACTTAACCAAATTTCTATTCAACCCTATGCTTTGCATGGGTTTTCTTACTAGTACAATTAATACAACAAAGGTAAATCTGTGATGTTGGAAAGACATACCGGAAGAAATCAAACCCCCCCTTAAGTTTTGATGAATATCACCAGATTTACCACTATAATAGTACCAGTTGATTGACTAGATTTTTTGAGTATCATGTCTTTCTAGTATCATAGTTGACCCCCAACAAGAAATGCGCTAAACAAAAAAAACTATAAAATTCACTGAGTTGTAATATTGCATCATGAGCCGTATAAAATTGCACCTTGTACAATGCAAAAAAAAAAAAAAAAGTTCTAACTATTTGCACCACTCCTTTGAGAGATGTAATACCAAATTATTTATGGGGCAAAATTTACATTTACAATTACATGAGTAAGGACTCATGCCATGCATAAGCTTTGTTAAGTGAAACTGAAGCAATACGACATTCCTAATTGGATCAAACAAGTTTGAATCAAATAAAAATAATTAATTATATTTTTATTTAATTAATTTAAAAAGGTAAAAATTTCTACTATTTCTATTAAATTTAATTATTTTACATTAGTTTATGTTATTTTTATATCACATTAAATTGATTGCAATTGTTATTATGTTTTTCTTAGTTATCAATTTTTATTCACAAGTTTTTTTTTTTTGACAAATATCCATTAACATTATTGACTTTTATTATTTTTAAATGGTTTTTAAATTAATAAAAAAATATTTTCTAGACTAATAAAATATACTATTTGAATTTTTTACTAATTTAATTATTATTTTCATCTTTTTTAATTCATTAATAATTTTATTAATTGTGAAGTCTTAATCTAACAATTAGTAATATATAAACTGATAAAAAGATTGAAGGGAAATCATTTAAAACTCGCCATGGCTTTTTAGCATTTCTCTTAAACTCACTATAACTTTTCAAAATGTCCAAAGAAACCCATGTCAATGACTTATTGTTTTTCAAAATTCACCATCTGTCAAAGCACTGTTAGTGTCCATTGACAGAAATTATCCATGTTAGCATAAATGTAAATTTTATGACCAAAATGCCCCCAAATGGCATATCAACCTTATTAAGCATATTTTTATGTCAGTCTAACTTTTATTCAATACACCTTTGTTCTAACGGACATCTGATAGAAGTGGACTTTGGGTCCTACATAGCCACATGTCCTCTTCTTAACCATTGATCTTTTCTTGATTTCATTTCTTGTTACATTTGAAATTAAAAGGGATATAGTAATAGTTGTATGGCAAGTAGATATGGAGTGTCCAATGAATTTTGTTTGAATCAAAAGCGCTCCATTTATAAAAGAATAAAGGGTAAAATAGTAATCTACCAACATTCCTTAGTCTATTTAACATCAACTCATGACATGGGGTTCTTGGACATTTTGAAAAGTTACCCTGAATTTAAGAGAAATGATGAGGAGTCATGGTGAGTTTCAGACAATTTCCCAAACATGAAAGGGGAAGAGAGCATTAAATGCATACCTATAAGGGCTGAGGATGGAAGAAGGGACATTGATCTTCCTGGTAAGCGGCTTCCAAGGTTTATCCATAAAATCAGACATTGACATCCCTCCGTCATCACCAAATTCATCGTCTTGTGACCAATATGCATTCCCAATCCCATACGTTCCCTTGGTCTCGAACAACCAACGATTGTGATCGAAATCCCCCGTTTGGCTTCTCAACAACATAGACTTGTTCGTTTTCACAAATGACATTCTTCTATCCATCTTTTTGCCTAATCCTCCACCACCACCACCACCACCTTCCTCCTCTGCACCTCTTCTGTTCATTCCAACCCGTCTTGATGCTTCCCCTCCAAAAATAGTCCCTTGCCCGTATGAACCAAGTTCATCAGGTTTAGACTGGGGGTGGTGGTGTTGCCGGTCAGACGACATGGAAGAAGCACTGGATGCACCGGCAATTGCACCACTGCCGCCTGCAGCCGTGGGCTGGTTGTCCGGTGTCGGAGGCATTAGTACGGCGTAATCAATATAGTCATTGGAGTTTCCATACTCACCAAAACCGTCTACGTCTTCGTCCCGAGAGAGGCTAACGATACGGCCGCTGGATGTTCGTCGGGCAAATTTCAAAGCTGTTGGTGGACGTCCTGCGGAGGATGACGACGACATCTTGGTTGGGCTAGTCGATGATGCCATCGTGGTTACTTGACACCAATCAGTTTATCATGGTTGGGCTAGTTGATGATGCCATCGTGGTTATTTGAGTTGATGAAGATCTTGAGATTCTCATTATAATCAATCAGTTTATCATGTTAAGAGTTTATCCAGCAGAAAAATGAAGCCATTGTAGATTAAAGAGAGATGTCATTTGGAGATTTGAGAAAGACCGGAGAAAGGTCATCGACAGTGCAAACCATGGATGATACGGAAACCCAATTTGGTTTTATTTACGAGAAACGAGGGGGAAAGGGGAATTGATTGGTTAAGAACGAATACAAAACTCGCACGAACCCCCGGTATGTGCGTTGGAATTTGTGGCTTTTTTTATTTTTAATTTTGCGTTCGAATTGTGGATTTGGTTGAGAGGTCCAACATCCTAATACTAAGTCAAATTTGCACAATCGCCACCTTCCTTTGGTTTGTCTTCTCTTGGACTTCAATACCCCTTTTTCTCTTTGTTTCACTCCCTGTCGAGTTAATTTCACTTAGAGAATCTAGGTGTTTTTTCAAATTCTCTCTCTTGATCAATCAGAAGATGCCTATTTTTCTGAGACCAAAAGCCAAACGGAGAAGTACGATACATCCGATGCAGAGTTCTGAATTCCAGCCCTCCCCCCCTATAAACCACATCCTGCCTGTGAATTTGGCATCAATTCACGGTCAGGATGCATTCACCCTATACTTTGGGACTACAAAATTCTGATATGGGCTGATTGGTTATTCTCCCAAAGCCAAAAGGCATCAACATGAGGTTAAGTGTCTCCTTATCTATAATTTGTATACATTAAGGTCATGTTTAGAAACGTGGGCATTTTTTTAATAAATACTGTCACATAGACACCATTTCAGCATTTAGCCTATTATGCTGATTCGTAGGCATAGAAATTTGCAAAAGTTGGCCTTAGTTTATGTGCATGCCTACAGTTGGGGGAAGCTTCATTTTAATGCTTCGTCCAACGGTTAGACATTTATTCACTGTTATACTGATGTGGTGTCTAGTGGCATTTGTCAATAAATTGTTTCATTATTCAGTTTTGCAAACAAATCAAATACAAACGATTAGTGAATAAATGGAAATTATACCAAACATATACTAAAATAGAATGTGACAAGTTGGTATATTTCTACTTTCTAATTGCTTTTGAAAGACCCTTTTTTTCTCATCTTATTTTTTTTATTTTAAAATTGAACAAAATAACTCAATTGGTCAATCACATTTAAGACCTATCTCTCCTCGTTAACTCACAATTTACTCTCTCTCTCTCTATCCTCTTTCTCGTTAACTACTTTAATTTAACTCTCATCATTAATTATGTCACTAAATCTCCTTCAATAACAAATGCCATTAATTCTCTCCTCTCCATTACTTTATTAACTTTATTTATATTTATATCCATTTCAATTTAACTAAAATTTTACATACATTAAATTATATGGAAAAATATAAAACTTCTAGATATTTTGGAAATCATATAAACTTCCTTTATATTATGACACTAACAAAAACCTCTCCCATTGTTTTGGAAAAAGGTATAAACACCTCCCTTCCCTTACATTTTCAATAATAGAAAATTTAAAATTATAAAAAGACCCTTACAACCATTAAAGCATAAAATTCCAATTTTTTTAGTAGAAATATACCAAACTTTTGCTTCACCCGACATACCCTTCTCCAAGACTACTCTTCCAATGCTGTAACTTTTTGCTTTTGTCGACAATGATGAAATTATAATTTGAAATATGCCAAAACTATTGAAGCCTCTTTGGCCATAGCCAAGACCAAGCTTAGGGTGGAGACAGCCTTGCCATTATCATTGATTGCAAGGACTTGAACTACTTAAGAAATCCTTATTAAGCTTTGCGCATGATCAAGATTTTTAAACCATTATCTAAGGATGGCATTCAAACAATTGTCAATCGTGGATGCCCAAGGTTGATTGAAAAGATGGTAATTCAGTTAAAATATTGAGAGCATTTTTTGGATTTGACGAATGATTGATGAAGGAGATCTGTAGCGCATATAATCTATGAGGATTAATGCTGTTCAATCCGAGGTGATGCATGAATTGAGAAGAGCAATCACATAGTCCTTGCCAACAGGGTGGTGTCAAGCTATAAGGACGAGTCCGTGCTACAAGACTTGTGATCAAGAAAGGAGAAGTCAGAGGCCCGAGGAGTTATCCCCGGATAGGCACTCCGACGCTCAAGTCAGTAGAATGTGGTAGATGGTCAGACCGAGCAATAAGGGTGCTAGTCCGAGCTAAGTAGCAATATGGGTGTTCGAAGTTAGGGGTCCCTTACCTTGAGCATGGAATACCTTCTTATAGTTGCGGACCCCGTGTTGTGGTTGGATTGGGCTCCTGGGGTTGTCAGGATGAGGTAAGCCGCCAAGGTATTTGTGATAGAGTACTAATACCCGATGAAGTTGTCTTCCTTACTCCTCTTTATTCGTAGTTATGTTTATTCGTGCCACGGGTAGCTAACATGACTGAGGGGATAAGATGGGGGGCCATAGTAATAGCATAACCCAACCTAGGTCGCAGAAAGAGTGCATGCTGCGGAGCTGGCCGAGCTATGCTGACATGCCTGGGCTGACCGGGCGGTGACAGGGCGGCCACATGTCTCTCTGGACCAGCTTAGCCATGACCCAAACACCACTCCCCCAGTTCTGAAGTCAAGGCTTGAGGTGTTCGACCGAGGTGTAGCGTGACGAGGCACCTTGTTCCTCGGCTAAAGAACTCCAAGTCGAAGTCTAGTTGAAGTCTATTTGAGCGTCTAGTCCACTTGATGTTCCTCGATGTTTGCTAGAAAGTGAGGTCCGCGCAATGTGGGCTGTAGTCGGGGAGTCCTTCAATGGTCGGCTGCAGAACTCCAAGAATTCTAACTTCGGAATCCAAACACCACTCCCCTAATTCTGGAGCCGAGGAGGGGAGTGATCGGCCAAAGTGTTATGTGGTCGTGTAGCTTGGCAGGGCGTCGAGGTGTCAAGATAAGCTTCGAGGTCCATCTTCCTAGTGGAGCTGAGGAAGGGCACTTCGTTCCTCGACTGAAATGCTGCATGGTCGCTTAGCTCGACCAGGTGTCGAGGAAGGGCTTTCTAATTCCTGGTGGAGGCCGAGCTTCGATGTTGAAGCCATTGTGATTCTCCGCCATGGTGCGCTGAGCTCCAGAGTCAGGGGCTTAGCTCGGTCGGGTGTCGAGGAAGGGCTTTCTGATGCCGATGGAGGTCGAGCTTCGGTGTTGAGGCCACTGTGATGCTCGACCATGGTGTGCCGAGCTCCGAAGTCGAGGGCTTAGCTTGGTTGGGTACCAAGGAAGGGCTTTCTAATGCCGGTAGGAGGCCGAGATTCGGTGTTGAGGCCACTGTAATGCTCGACCATGGTGTGTCGAGCTCCGAAGTTAGGGGCTTAGCTTGGTCGGGTGCCGATGAAGGGTTTCTGATGCTAGTGGGAGGTCAAGCTTCGGGCAGCAAGGGAGCAATCAACTGCACTGGAGAAGGAGGTGGCTGAGCTGAAGGCCCAATTGGCTTAGCAGGCGAACGTAGTGCGAGGCCTAAGGCAAGAGATCACCGAGCTGAAGGCAAGGAAGGAGCGACTAAGGCAGGAGGCCGCCGAGGAGGCGATAGATCAATACAAGGCCTCGATAGAGCTCCAACAAGAGATGGACCAGTATGCCTCGGCTTCCTTTGAAGTTGGATTCAACGTCTTCCGCAGGAGGGCTCTACATCACTGCCCAGAGCTGAGTGAGATTGCACAGATTTGGGAGGCGTATGACTTAGACGCTCCACCAGCTTCGAACAATCTCATTGATGGGGAGGTCGATGGGGGAAAGGATGGTGAAGATGGTGAGGACGGTGACGAGGCCGCTGTTCCCCCTGCCAAGGATTGAATGGCAACGAGGTTCTTTGTTTTTTCCTGTTCTTATAATAGCTCAGTATACCGAGCTTTAACCTACTGTACTGATGGCTTAACTTAATGAAACATTTTTGTTCTAAACTTTTGTGCATACATACATCATTTTTTTTTGGTTCCTCGGCCTTACCTTGGTCGAGGTCTGGGGTTGACCGAGATCTTCAATCTCCGGCTAGTGGAGCCGGAGTATATTCCGAGTTTTCATCTTTGGGATGCTCAGTTTTTGGTCTCGGGAGCTTTTGGGGCCCTTTAAGGGTTGGCCGTTGCTCAACTAACTTTGACCGACTGTTAGTCAGTGGGTGAGTGGAGTTTAATGACTGCCCTCAAGCCTTGATGGGCGAGGGTGTTCTTCTCCACCTTAGGCTTGGTCTGTGGATAGCCGAGTCAAGTTGGTCAGTGATATGCTATCGAGCTATGCATCATGGGCTCAGGCCATTCAAAGATCAATTGAGTCG
Organism: Nelumbo lutea; assembly: GCF_056320005.1. Taxonomy (NCBI): domain Eukaryota; kingdom Viridiplantae; phylum Streptophyta; class Magnoliopsida; order Proteales; family Nelumbonaceae; genus Nelumbo; species Nelumbo lutea. Next base: position 34,123,252 of record NC_142690.1, on the reverse strand, counting down.
GCGAGGTGCGTCAAGCTACGGTGTAGCGCGGCTGTGTAGTGCAACTGTGTAGCACGGCGATGTAGCGCGGCGGTGTAACGCATTTTACGCAGTGTGTGTGAAGTGGTGCGTGTGTGCGGTTGTCGGGCTCATGGGAGCGGGCCATGGAGGCGGACCTCCCTGTTGTGTCTTTGCTTCTCAAGCTTGGACCGCACTCCCCTCCTTTCCAACCAGCACATTTTGGGGTCCTTGGGATGAGGATCGTCATTTGTATGCGTTGGGGCATGAGGGGGACGGCCCAGCTAGACGGTGCCACAGATCCTAGTGTCTGCATCATCTCGAAGATCTTATCGACTCTCTTGCATTGCTCAGAACTGTACAGGATCAACCGCAGCTGGAGGCTGTGGAATTTCTTGATGCGGAGGGCTGCGATGCCGAGATTCTCGAGATGGGGATCGACCTGTTGATCATTCGAAATGGTTCTTGAGCATCTTGATCACTTTTCTTGATTGTGTAGTGAGGAATGAAAGATTTTCGGGAAAGGCTTTTTGTGCATTTCCCACAGACGGCGCCAATCTATTGTTGCTTAATCCAAGGTGGTGCACAAGCTGAGGAGAGCAACCAAATAGTCCTTGCCAACAGGGTGGTGTATATGGACGCGGCTGCGCTTCAAGACCTGTGATCAAGAAAGGAGAAGTCAGAGGCTCGAGGAGTTATCCCCAGGTTGGTATTCCAACACTCAAGTCAGTAAGAGGTGATGGATGGCTGGGCCGAGGTATAGGGATGCTGGTCCAAGCTAAGTAGCAGTATGGGTGTCCAGAGCTGAGGGTCCCTTACCTTGAGCATGGAATACCTTCTTATAGCGAGAGACCCGTGTCTTGGTCGGATTGGACTCGCTTAGAGTGTATGTGCACAATGATTAAAGAAATGGAACTAGAAGATTCAACAAATAATATGAACAACACTTTTGAATCAACAATAAGAACAATACAATGTAATTAAATAGATAATGATAATAATATGTGAATCAAATAACTTCAGTAATGAATACAACTCACAATATATTACAACAAATAAAAGTAAATGAACAATAATGTAAAGAATAATTGCAAATGTAAAACCATAGGAACTAAAGCAAGAACAAAATAAAGCACAAGGAAAACAAAAAGAACAATGCACACAATACTTTTATAGAGGCAATTTGGGCAACCCTAGCCTACGTATTCTACTTCAAGCAACACCTTGAGGATTTTTACTAAAACCAACTAGACTTCTAGGTGATGGTTGTGAACATCGGAAAAACCAGGCTCAGTTACCACTTGGGCTGAAAATTGAGCCGCCACCCATCAAATACGGAATTGGAGGTGATGGGACGTCTAAAATCAATATCGAAAAATGCGTTCGGTTTAACAGTGACTCCAAAGCCCAAGCATTAGCTACACCAATTTGGATAAGTCTCGGATGGGAGAGGGAAGGGGTTAGGCACCCCTCTCCCAAGTCCAATAGGTGGGGCCCGCATGGCATAACAACAAGCATAAATAAGCAATTATTCAATTGATAAAAAGCATAATTAGCAACACAAATGAGAAGCGAAGCATCATAAGAAAAACCTCCTTAAATATATTTTTTGCTTTCTTTGCATCTTTTATATTTTTATATTTTTTTAATATTTTCTTTTTATTTATTTTTCATTTTTTATTATTATATTTTTTAGAGCTTATTTCCCCTTTTGCAAATATATTCTACTTACCAAACTAAAAAAACTAGATTTGTTAACTAAACCTACGATTATAGTTTTTTGTTCTTTTTTTTTTTTCTCTTTTCTCTTTTATTATTACTTATTTTATTTTATTTTTTAATTTCATGTTATTGCCATTACTTTACTTCAAGTGTGCTCTATTTTCACCAACATAATCCCTCTTCACTCTTCTAAACTGCAAAAACCGGATATCGGTGTTTGTTCATTTTAAGTATACCCTGGTTTCACCGACCTTATCCCTCTTCACTCTTCTAATCTACAAAAGATCGAATACCCTCTACCCTCTCCTCTTTTATCTTTGATATGGTATTATACGAAGACACCCCTATCTCATCCCCCTATCCAACCCAAATTCAGATAAATAGATAAATAGAGAGGAAAGAAATAGACTGATTAATCCACTATCATCATACCACAGTTCCACCATGAAAGAAATTATCAGCAAAATAAATCAGTTATAAAAAATAGCAATAAATCAATAAACGAAAAAAAAAAACCCATAACTAGTACTGAAACCTACGGGAGCTGGTTCAACGGAGTCGATTACCAACTCCGCCAAACCTCACTCCACACAACTTGCAATCGATTCAAATATCAGACAAAGACAATGTCGAAAAAAATAACTAAAAGAGAAACTATTGTAGGAGAGAATGACAAGATTTACTATATGTTGGCCTAGAATCAATCGCTGTTGCGGGGGATTCTCAACTCCTTTTGGTATATTTGCTTTCAAACGGTAATAGAAAACGCTGATTACGATCGAGAGAACGATATGAAGATGATGCCTCCGGAGATTCACATTTAAGCTTACCGTTGCTGCTACCACAGGCTCTTCTCCGCCAGCCGTGAGGATGAAGCTAAGGGGAGGGGGCTAACTGGTGACCAGATGATAGAAAAGCAGCGTGGGATGAAGGGGCTAACTGGTGACCAAACCGTAGGGTTTCCAGTGGATTCGAATGGGAATGAAGGGGAGAAAATCGCCGCTGCAACTCCCTTGTTTTCGACTGAGGAGAAGGTGAACAGTAGCTCACTAGCGAGAGAAAAGATAGTGAGGGAGGTGGAGAACATAGGAGAAGGATCGAAGAATAAGAGGGCGGAAGGAATCGGAGGAAGACGAATCTCTAGTCGCTACCCCTCTGGTTTGGGTTTGAAGGTTGAAGATGATGAACAGTCATCTCTTCCCCTTTCTCCGCCTTAGGGTGAAAATGAAGGAATCGGTCTCTTTTAAATGGCGCCAGGGGGTATTTTTGTAATTTTATCAAAATTGAGGGTAATTTTGTAATTTAGGAAAAGGTTGGTCAAACCGGGATTAGGATGGATGGCTAAGATTCTGTGTCAAAAATTGAAGGGTCGAGATTGGTATACCCACAAAGAGGGTTTCGATGCATGAGGGCTAGTGAGATTGGTCAAAATATAACCTTTTTGGATGAAGAGGCAAACCGGTGTAGTTTTGAATCAAATTTCATGGGGTGGGGTTTTTAGACATTCTTTTTCGATTGGTGGGGTCAAATTGGCCTGACTAGGCCCAGATTGAGTAGATCTAGAAAGGGTTCGATTCGTTTAATTTGGGGGCTCAAAATGGAATCTTTCTCCATATGGGGTTTTTGGGTAGTTTGAGATGATTGGTTAAATAAGATTGAGCCAATTGGGCCTGGATCGAGCAGATTTGGATCTAGTCAATCTGGAGCCTCGAAATAGAATCTGTGTGATCGAGGGTAAATGAAGGTATTTTGGGATGGAATTTCATATGTAGGGGTCTTTTGGTATTCTAGGCTGATTGGAAAAGTTTGATTGGTTTAGAAGCGCTTGGATCAAGTGGATATGGGTTGTGGGTGCGAGAAAGGTCAAAATGGAATCTTTGTTTGATGGACGGGTTAACGAAGGAATCTTGAGTTCAAATTTCATGGGTAGGTGTTTCGAAATGTGTCAAGCCTGATGGTTGTGTCTGATCTATTGGTTGAGGTGTAAGTGAGGGTCGATCGGAGACCATCAGATAGGTATCGGGTAGGTTTAACGATAGATCTGAGGGCTCTCGGGGTGAAATTTGGGTTTTCTAGATTTTGGGGTGTTTCAGAGAGGTCGGAATGGTATGATCGGGTGTTTGAGGTGGATAGGAGGCTCAGGTGGTAGACCGAGCAAAAATCGGGTGCTGATAGCTACCCCTCTTTGTTGTAAGGTAGGAAACTACGAAACAACAAAGACTGAAAGAAGCACACAAAGACTTTTGTGAAGGGGGGCTTGGAAGAGGGGCAAGATGAGGAAGGAGGAGTGGGACGAAAGGGAGTTCCCATGTAGCATTGTTTCATCATGTTCAGGCCATTTTATTCTTAGCAAAGTGACCATTCCTAGGTATCAAGAACCTTTGGAATCAGGGTACATTTGCCGTAAAAGAAAACAATAAAAACAACCAATAATATGAAAACTATTTATTTTGAAAAATGACCCCTCCAAGGTATCAAAAAACTTATAGAATTAGGGTAAATATACAGAAACTGGATATGGGATAAAACTAAGAAAATTATTAACGTGGGTCAAAACATAGAAGTTGACATGACCAACAGAATTTTCTAACGTTGGTCAAAGCATAGAGACTGACATGACCAACGGAATTTTTTGATGCAGGTCAATGAAAACTAGTTCTAAGATAAAACTGATAAAGCTAGATTTGGGATAAAAATGCTAAAACTGGATCTAGGATAAAACTACGAAAAATTGGACCAAAGTAAATCTATCACTAAGAAAAACATGTTAGAGACAAACAAATCATTCATTAAGACAAAGGTTCAAAATTCTTGCAAAGCACCATCATAAAACACTAACAAATATTCTTTAGTTTTTTTTTTTTTAGTTTTTTTAGAACATTTTGAAAGATTTTAATAACTTCTTTTTGACACAACACAATGTAAAATAAGAGTTTCAAATATTATTTATTATTCATTTCATTGTTTCTTCTTTCTTTTTTTTATTTTTTTTGTTGTTTTTTCTAATTTTTATTACCATTTATATCATATCTGTTTATTCAATTAAAACTAGTGTTGGTGGAAGAAAGGAGATTTACAAACGGGATTTCTGACACGGGTCAAAGCATGGAGGCTGACATGACCAACGGAAGATAGACGTGGGTCAAAGCATAGAGGCTGACATGACTAACAAAAGACAGACGCGGGCCAAAGCATAGAGGCTGACATGACCAATGGAATTTTTGACGTGGGCCAAAGCATAGAGGCTAACATGACCAAAGGAAGACAGACGCAGGTCAAAGCATAGAGGTTGACATGACTAACAGAAGACATACGTGGATCAAAGCATAGACGCTGACATGACCAACGGAAGACAGACATGGGTCAAAGCATAGAGACTAACATGACCAACGGAATTTCTTACCTGAGTCAAAGCATGGAAGCTGACATGACCAATGGAAGATAGACGTGGGTCAAAGCATAGAGGCTGACATGACCAACAGAAGATAGACGCGGGTCAAGGCATAGAGGCTGACATGACCGATGAAATTTTAATGAATATCATCGATGAAATTTGGAATTCAAATACTTTAACTGACAAATCTTCAATAAAATTATAGAATCATGAAGCAGAACACCGAGGTGCAAAATAAACACTTAAAAGATTTTTTGAAGAATAAGGCAATGATTTGCACAAAAGAGCTTGGAATAACCAACATAGAAAAGGATATGATGTGATGGTAATGCCAAGATAAAAATGGGTATGTACTGAAAATGTCAAAACATCTTCTTAAACCGTGGTACAGGAGGGATTCAAATATCTGAGCAATGCACAAGGGCACGAAATATGACGATGGTAAGAAGGAAAATCTTTAAAACCTAAAGGCAAAAGTGGCTTCGACCTCAATTCATATGAAAGTGATTATGTCCAAATGGTATATTTCTGGTTCGCATTAGATGAGAGTGTGTATCCTCTCTTCAGGATCGTCCCTTAAAACTCATTGAGTTCAAAAGCATGTGTGATAGAAATGTAAGTTATTAAACAAGGGATTCACTATAAGAACAACATTCACAAAAGAAGAGGGGGTATGCCCCAGTTTTTTCTTTTAATTTTTGTTTTCTTCTTCTCTCTCTCTCTTTTTTTCTGGTTAACAAAAATGGTGGGCTATGAAGCTGATACTTCAATGGGCAAATAACAACTATGATCCTTCATCGCTGGCCAAATAGGTCTGTCTAGTGCTGATTTGTCAATTTTTCAAAGATCGATGAGATCTTGCTCATTAGGACGAAACATGGTATGGAAAGGTCACAAATGATGGGTTAAAAGGCCCAAATAACAATTGATAGGAGGCATCAGATACCTGGATCACCTCTTGGGAAATCATTATATTTTCATCATCATTTTTTTTTCTTTTCTTTATTTTTTTTCAAGGCTTTTCATATTCTTCACCAACATGAATCGTGCCTTCTTATTGATCAATGAGGACTTTATTTTGGGACAAAATGTAAATGGGTAAGGAAAATCAAAACTAAATATGGGTGTCATCATAAAAGCTCCCATAATGATAAAATCATATTAACTGCCCCAGTTTCTCCTGATTGCTTCTTGATTTTTCGTTTGAAAATTCAACTTCTGAATTGATCTTCCTTGCCCCAATTTCCTTGAGTATTTCATTTTTAGCAAAATTGTCAACAATTCCTTGATTTTTTTTATCCTTTTTTGCACTTATCTTCCATTTATTTTTCATTTTTCTCCCTTTTTTTCTTTTCTCCTTTTCTTTAAGCTCTTGCTCGATTGCTCTAATCGCATTCCACTTGTTTTGACACCCACTTGCTAGAAAGTGTTTATTGTGTAGAAAAGTCTGGCAGGAGGCTCAAAGGGCCAACTAAGGGTTTTTACTACACAATGTCAAACAAGTAGTCAATGATGGCCTCCCTTCATTTCATTATTGATTGCATGTCACATATTGAAAAAGCATATGTTGAGCATAGTATGTGTTGAGCAAAGCCTCCTTGGATATTCTCCTTCTTTCTCTTTTTTTTTTTCTCTCTATTTTTCCTTTTTTTTTAGCCCTTTAATGATCCATGAGGTGTATCCTTTGGGTTTGGCTAATTTGCCGGAAAAATGTCTAATGCATAAGGTCAACTGGTTAACTAGCGACTTTTGTAAATTCAAGGGATTATTGAGGAAAGAAGAACGACCAAGGTTAGGATGGTGCCTTTATTTTATGCCGGCTCAGGCATTATTCAAGAGGAATGTAGCATTCTTTGGTGGCTACAATTCTGCCCTAGTTTGGTCAAAGATGACGGCTTTATTACGGGCTGGGAGGTTACCAGGAAGTTCAACTAACTTTTCTTCAGGCATGCTTTCGAAACTTTGAGAGGAGGCAAACTCTACCTTCTGCGGATATACAATCCAGAATGGACTAATCACTCTCTTATGAGTAAGCATCTCAGGCGAGGGAAAGAGAAATGGGGGAAAATAATATTTTTTTATGGAAGTGGTCGGACCCATGAGATGGGCTGCTCTAGTACCCCTTTGAAAGGGATCAGGCTGGACGTTGTTCAAATTGCCTTAGAATGGCAAAGAAAAGAGAATAACAAACTAGATGCAAAAACAAAAGGAGACTCTCGATGGTTGGAGGCAGGGTAGAGAGCATTGACCCCCTGTCTCAGAGATAATACCCAACATTGGCCACAGACAACAATCAAAACATGTTGACAAAAGGGAGAACAACTTAGCTCAAAGGTTACTCATGAGGCTCAGGAAATGCAATGAGACCTTGATCGATTAGCTTTTGAACTACAATCTTGAGTTGATGGAAATTGTCAGTGATATGCGTTGGGTTTCTATGATAGTCACAAAAGGCATTCTCATCATAATACTTTGGCTTACGCACCAAGGGAGGCCTTTCTTCAAACAATTCCAAATATCCATCATTAAGCAAGGCAGGTAACAACTGAGAGCATGAACAAGGAAGTGGTGACAACTCCTTTTCTATTTGGGGAGTTTGTTGCGCTTTTGGGGTATGTTATTGTTGTCGTGATTGTGGACGCACTGAAGTAGGCACCCTAAATGAAGGATTAGATGAAGTTGTAGCTACAAAGTTAACTGGGTGGCCAGATATGAACTGTACTTCACTTCCTCCTTGATGCTTGGTTCCAAACTTCTTTGTTCCAGAGGTGGATGCTCCTACCCCTATCATCAATGGATTAATTCGACCATGTTTAATAGATTCTTCAATTCTGACAGCTCCTTTCACCACTTCACCGAAGTCCTTAAGCGGTTGGTTGTGCAGCCAATGGAGTATGGTAGGGATCTTTCAAAGTCTTGACAAAAAACCTAACCATTTCTTCCTTGGGCATGGGGTGTCGCAGTTTGGATGCCATTTCACGCCACCGATAGGCATAATCTATGAAAGATTCTTCAGGATTCTGAGTCATAGACTCAAGATCTACTTGATCTAGCACTAATTTCAGTTAAAAGAGAAGTGGTCTAAGAATGCTTCAAATACTCGTTTCTATAACTTCTTTTTCTCTTCCTCCAAATTAGCAAACCACATTCTAGCACTCCCAGTCAAGCTTTTCTAGAACATCTAGATCAAAAGTTTCTCATCGGAACCATACTGAAACATGTCCCCACAAAAGATTTTTAAGTGAGTTTGTGGACAACCTTTTCCAGCATATTTCTCAAAATTGGGCATCTTGAACTTCTCAGGCAATTTGGCATCTGGGTACAAGCATAACTCCTTAAAATCTATGATTCCCAAATTGTGAACCCCCTTTACTTGCCTAATTTCTTCCTTTTGTCTTTCCACATCATCCTTGAGGGGGGTTTGGAACAGGGTAGGTGGTGTAGCAAATTCGGGATCATCTTCTCTAAAGATGGTTGGAGAGGGTCGAGCATAGGATTGCCCTGGGAAGCTAAAAGTTGGCTAATGCGGGGGTTGCCAGTGGGATTGTTCACCAAAGGTGAAGGTTGGTTGAGGTGGAGGCTCGCAGTGGTGCTCCGCAAAGTTGAAAGCTAGTTTGGGTGGGGGTTGGTGTGATGACGCAGTGAACGTGAGAGGAGGTGCATGGAATGAAGGGTGGGAATGCAGTTGATGTGTTGGGAGGCGTAAGGGCATGGGAGGTTCTTGATATCGGTGGTTGGGTACTTGGATTTCTAGAAGAGGAAGGAAGTGGCGCTGATTGGTTATGCTCTTTGCGGAAAGCTACGAACTGGGCTTTTACATCCTCGAACTTCTCTTGAAGTTTGAGGTAAACAGTATATGGAGTTGAGGCTGGTATGCTTGGGTCTGCCGAAACAGAAAAACCTACGGATGAAGAGGCAGTTGTAGGATTATTCTTGACCGAGTCTTTTGCCATGGCTCGAGAAACTGATCGAATTACTACACGAAGGATCGGAGATTTAAGATTTCCAATGGTGTCCTCCTATCAACATAACTTATTTAGCAACTCCCTTCTTTATTAATTTTTTTTTGAAAATTTTGACTTTTTTGAAACCGATCATGTTACTACACACACACACTCTCTCTCTCTCTCTCTTCGAATTTTTTATTATTTTTTGAAATTTTTTACTTTTATTTTTAATTTTATTTTTATTCTTTGATATTTCCCTTATCTTTTTTTATTTTTTTCTCTTTTCTTTCCTTTTATCTCTTTTTTATTCTCATTTTTTTATTTTCTTCTTGTTGTTGTTTCTTTTTCTTTTATTATTTTATTATTTTGGATTTTCTTTATTTATGATTTTTCACTATTTAATTATTAGTTATTAATTTTTTTTGTTTTTGGACTTTTAATTCTTGATTAACTTGAACTGATTTTTTTACTTTTCGACTTATTTATTTTATTATTATTTTATTATTTATTATTTTTTTATTTTTCATGGATTTTTGGTTAATCTCTTTTTTTTCACTTTTGCTATAATTAATTTTCCAAAGTAATATAGTAAATCTTTTTCTACTAAAATGATTTGGTTTCTCTTTCCTCACCTTTTTTTTTCTTTTTTTACTTTATTTTCAATAACTTTCTTTTTGGATTTTTAGATTTTTAGATTTTTTTATTTGTTATGAATTCACACTAAAGTGTTTTTTTGAATTTTTGAATTTTGATTTTTTTTATAGTTGCTATGATTAATCTTTATTAATTATCCAAAAGAAATGCACAGAATTCTTCTCACTTAAATGATTTTGTTATTATTATTATTATTATTATTATTATTATTATTATTATTATTATTATTATTATTATTATTATTATTATTATTTCTTCTTTTTTTTAGTTTTTACCACTTTTCTTCCTTTTTTTTTTTTGTTTTGGTTGTATTTCTGTTTTTGCTGATTTTTAAATTCTTTATTTTGTTATTTATTATCTTGATTTTTCATATATTTGCATTTTCAATTTTTTTTTTGTTTTTAATTGTTTGTTTGTGTTGTTTTTTTTAACACTTTATTTTTGGATTTCAAGAAATTTGTTATTTCACCCATTTTTATTATTATTCTTTTATGTTTCTCTTTTTTTTTACTTTTTTCTCTAGCTCCTTTTTTTTAACAATTTACCCTTTAAATTTTCTCTCTCTTCTTTTTTTTTCTTTTTTACAGCAACGTGGACATTTCCAAAACTCTCCTTGATGTCCGAAGAACATTTTCCATCTTTGTTATTTCTGAGGAGGGAGGTGCTTCCTTCAACTTCTTGTTGAGCTGACATGGCTACGACAACACCTTCGCTCTGCTGATGCCTACAAACCATTTTCAAAGCTGGAGGTTACGACAAACCATTTTCAATGTCAGGTAAACTCAACACCGTTCAATGAGCAACAGGGGATGATCAATAAAACACCTCTTTTGAAACTGAAGATTTCTTTCGAACAATTATCGCACCTGCCTTCTCAATAAGAATCACTAATTTTATGTCTTCTTTTTCACCCGATTCTCATAACTTGTTTTTGTAGTTACACCTTCAATCAATAGCTTTGGTACACTCTTGCCAATCCAATGAACTGTTGAGCTAGGCTAGGACACCTGGGTAAGGATGTTGAGCAGCGGCTAAGACAAATGGCTGTGGTTTATGTATGTGGAACTACAAACCGAAGACATATGAACCCAGAAGGATCAAAGTATAGGGGCAGATCAACTGAATAGGCTAATGGGCCACAAATTGGTTGTCTCGCAGGTGATTAAGAATTATAGGTCATTGTAGAGTAAACTCCTGCTATAACAAATAAAATTAGTGGTTTTACCATCAATAAGAGCCCCCTTACTGTCACAAAACTTCAACACTGGAGGTTCAAATTTCGGCAATTCACAGGGCCATTATCAACACATTCATCTAGAACTTTTTGGAATTTGTAAACAACGCCAAGCCTCAAAAGTGACATTACAACCTCAGCTGATCCATCATCGATCAAAGTAGGTATCCTCATCATTTTGTTCAAAAGATCCCTGTACCTCTTCATCATCATGTTTAAAGGTGTTGCTCAAGAGATCCATGAACGGCCATGCACAGGCCCGGTGGTGAACATTTTCAACATTATCACGCCCTGTAGAATGGTCACTTGCCGATCACCCAGTCATCATTTTCCTATAGGTATGCCTGGATGTAGTTGTTGTTGTGTCTTAGTTCAACAAGCTTGTTAGAAATTCAGGTAAAGCTGGTTGACCACAATCTGAGGAAAGAACAGAACGTTTATCAGCCTGAAGAAACTTGCCAACTAAATTACAAACTTGGAAGGGATGATCAACACTCGTATTGTTCCTGCTCTCCAAGCATGACAAAATGATACTCTCTACAAAGATGTTGCAGCAAGTTATTAAATGGATACTCAAAATACAAAACAGAGATTTAGGACTCTCTGGATGGTGCCAGAGCTGATCAATTCCATTCAGCAGCTTCACTACCAATCCTCAATAATACTACAATGAACTCCTCAATCTTTAGATGGTGCTTCCTAAGAGGAGGCCCAAGTCCTCTATGTTGTAAGCACAATTCCCTCATCATTAGAAACATTCAGAAGTATAAGCGAGTCCCCAAATTTTGGCAGCATAGCACTAATAACTCAGGATTAACATGGATGGATGGTTCAGACAAATGTTGACTTCGAAGAGGATTAAATAAAGGAGAAATAGTTGCTCTTTTGGGATCCAACAAAGAAATACAGACAAACATGGAGTGCACAAATGCAAGTCTCAACTCTGAAACTTCAAGTACATGACTAAGCATTCTTGCAACAAAGTTTGGCTTAAAAGTTTAGTGGCCAGAGCTGATGGAGCACCTCAAGTGATAACATAGAGAGTTTCTGCTGCATTAGTGAACTTCAGGAAAAACTAGATGGGCTCAATTTATCGGTGATCACTTCTAGAAAATTGCTATCAGCTAACCACTGCATTCCATCCACAAAATTGGGATACATGTGATCATCAGCACTGACAAGTTCAACCAAAACCTCCATAATTGACATGATCCCTATCAAAATAACCAGCTGATGGAAAACATCCTAATGAACTTGACTGTAATTTAAAATCGGGGCTGTCTTCCGTAGCATCAGGCACACAACAACCTTACTGAAGTACCCAGCCAGCAAGGTGTTATAAGGGCAGTTTGATTCCAAGGAGGAAAGAAAATACATCAGCTCCTCTTCATCAATTAATGTGTTAAGGACGGCCTCAACTTCAGACATAAATATCTCACAGGCAATGAAGGAAAACTTGAAAGCATGTTTCCTTCCAGCATCCTCTGGATCCTTGGAGGCACCAACATCAGCACATGCCACATAAATATTTGAAGGGATTAAGGATTTGCCTATTAGGATGGGTAATCTGGGTCACTAAACAATTTGCTTCAACCTGGGTCATCCTCGTTGCAGTGTCTTGTTCCTCTAAATTATCAACTTCCTCTTAACTCCAAACAACATAATTTGCACCATGAATGTTAAGACTAGGGGCTGCTTATCTGCCTGAAACTTGGACAGTTGAAGACGGGGAAAGACTATCACCTGGAATCCTTCTTTGACAAAGTTCACTGGCCCAAGAGGCATTTGGTAAAACACCAAACACTGCTTTCCAACAATTCCTAGAATCAAAGCTTTCCCTATCACAGAGATAACTCCAAATCAGCTGTTAACATCCAAATTCAGAGGTTCTAACTCGTCAAATTCCATAAATTTCCAAGAATACAGTCGTTGGGAGTATCGAATCTTGTAGCCTTTCAAAACCCCTCACCTTCAAGATTTGAGGGAAAACATCTCACAACTCCACTCGGCCTAAGCAGAACATAACTAACAATAAGAACCAGCCTTGTTCATCTTAAGGGACCCAGAATTTGCAGAAATTTGCAAAGCTTCATCTTAGTCCCATGCATTTAAATCAAGCCTTATTTCTCTCTCTTTCTCAAAATTCTTCTCTTTTTCCTTTTTCCTCTCTTTCTTCCTTTTTTTTTGTTTTAATTTATTTGATTTTCCTTTTCTAGTTTGTTCTAATTCATTTGAATTTTCTTCTCTTTTTTTTATCAAATCAAGACCCCCTTTTTGTATTTTTTCCTTTTTTTTAGTTTTTTAGTTATATATGTTTTTTATTTTTTAATGAATTTTAATTCTTCATAATTTTGATTATTTTTATATTTTTCTACTTTTCTACTTTTTCTTTTTTTTTAAAACAAAAGTCTTTATAATTTCTCCTTTTTTTATTTATTTTTTGACTTTCAATTTTTTTTGGAGTTTTGATTAATATATTTTTTTGCTTTGACTTTTATTTTTCCTCTCTTTTTTATTTTATTTTTTTTATGATTCATGATTATATATTGTTTTGTTTTTTTACTTTTATTTGATTTTTAATTTTTTTGGATTTTTATTATTTTTAATTATTTTATTTTCTTTGATATTCTTCTATGTGTATTTATGCCTAAACTTCCTATCCTTTTTATTTTTTAATTTTTTTCTTTTTATTTTTCTTTTCCTTCTTTTATGCTTTTTTTTTATTTTATCATTTTTTTAGTTTTTTTATCTACATATTATCTATTGTTGAATTTCTATTTTAGTTTTATTGGACCTTGACATTTCATCTATTTTTTGTTTTATTTTACATTTTTTATATTTTTTATTTGATGTGGTCTCCCACACGGGGTATACAAGCAAAACAAGTTAGGTGGCTAACATCTTAACTATCTAGGCTGACACATGTTTACTATGTGGAATGTGATGCATGCGGGGAGGGTTTGACACCTAGACTCAAGGCTCCAACAACGTTGTCAGTCTTCAAACCTCCACCCATCGGACAAATGGGCTTCTTTGGTTGGTGAACAATTTGGGCATTCGATGCGACTATTAGGACCAAAGCCCCAACGACCTACCACCTAGGACCCATCACATGGGATGCTAAAACTAATGCAAAATGGTGTGTGCAGAGTGTAAGTGAACAGATAAGCAATAACAGTAAACAACTATCTAATCATCAGAAAATGAGCAGGTTTTACTAAAATAAAAGGAAATAACACATAAGCAGGCATATATACAAAAATAGAAATCAAACCCAAAAATGCCCCCATGTGGGCCCCACCTATGGTCTGAGAATTCCCCAATGGAGTCATCAGTCTGTGAGCATCAGAAAAACTAGGCTCACTTACCACTTGGGCTGGAAATGGAGCTGCCACCCATCAAATATGAAATTGGAGGTGATGGGACCTCAAAAATCAACATCAAAAAATGCGTTTGGTTTAATAGTGACTCTAAAGCCCAAGCACTAGCTACACCAGTCGGGATAAGTCTAGGATGGAAGAGGAAAGGGGTTAAGCACCCCTCTCCCAGGTCCAATAGGTGGGGCCCACATGGTATAACAACAAGCACAAATAAACAATTATTCAATTGATAAAAAGCATAATAAGCAACACAAATGAGAAGCGAAGCATCAAAAGAGAAACCTCCTTAAATATATTTTTTGCTTTCTTTGCATCTTTCATATTTTAATATTTTTTTAATATTTTCTTTTTATTTATTTTTCACTTTTTATTATTATATTTTTTAGAGCTTATTTCCCCTTTTGCAAATATATTCTACTTACCAAACTGAAAAACTAGATCTGTTAACTAAACCTACGGTTATAGTTTTTTGTTCTTCTGTTTACTCTTTTCTCTTTTATTATTATTTTTTATTTTATTTTTTAATTTCATGTTATTACCAACCAACCTAATCCCTCTTCACACTTCTAAACTACAAAAACAGCATATTGGTGTTTGTTCATTTTAAGTATACCCTATTTTCACCGACCTGATCCCTCTTCACTCTTCTAATCTACAAAAGATCGAATACCCTCTACCCTCTCCTCTTTTATCTTATGGTATTATAGGAAGACACCCCTATCTCATCCTCCTATTCGACTCCAATTAAGATAAATAGATAAATAGAGAGGAAAGAAAAAAAAAAAAAAAAGCAGATAGACTGATTAATCCACTATCATCACACCACAGTTCCACCATGAAAGAAATTATCAGAAAAATAAATCAATGATAAAAAATAGCAATAAATCAAAAAACGAAAAAAAAAAACCATAACTAGAACTGAGACATACGGGAGCTGGTTCAACGGAGCCGATTACCAGCTCTGCCGAACCTCACTCCTCCCAACTTGCAATCGGTTCAAATATCAGACAAAGACAATGACGAAAAAAAGAACTAAAAGAGAAACTACTGCGGGAGAGAATGACGAGATTTACTATATGTCGTCCTGGAATCAATCGCTGCTGCGAGGGAATCTCAACTCGTTTCGGTGGATTTGCTTTCAGACGGTAACAGAAAACGCTGATTGCGATCAGGAGAACGATGTGAAGATGATGCCTCCGGTGATTCACGTTTAAGCTTACCATTGCTGCTACCGCAGGCTCTGCTCCGCCAGCGGTGAGGATGAAGCTAAGGGGAGGGGGCTAACTGGTGACCGGATGAAAGAAAAGCGATGTGGGATGAAGGGGCTAACTGGTGACCAAACGGTAGGGTTTCCAGTGGATTTGAGTGGGAATGAAAGGGAGAAAATCGCCAGTGAACAGCAGCTCACTGGCGAGAGAGAAGATAGTGAGGGAAGTGGAGAACATAGGAGAAGGATCGGAAAATAAGAGGGCGGAAGGAATCAGATGAAAACGAATCCGGGTTCGAAGGTTGAAGATGATGAACAGTCCTCTCTTCCCCTTTCTCCGGCTTAGTGTGACGGTGTTACACTGGCTTAGCCTGTAAGATTTTTGGGAGAACTGATGTCATCTTCGGGCACACCACCAGGAGCTTAACGTACTCTTTGAGAAGGGGAGGTAGGTAGTCGAGTGAGCTCATAAGCGTGTAAAGGTTAAGCACGAGATCCCCTCGACACTGTACTGTATGCTTGTGCTTACCACTGATTAATGCAATACAAGTTGCATTTTGTCTAATTTGTGTGCACTCCTGTTTCCTTTTGTGTTGTTGCTTGCATTTGTAGGCTTTCTCGACCCCAATCGAGCGCTGCACGGGGCCCCGTCGACTAGTCCTGTGACATTAGGGCAAAAATGAAGGAGTCAGTCTCTTTTAAATGGCACCAGGGGGTGTTTTTGTAATTTTATAAAAAATGAGGGTAATTTTGTAATTTAAGAAAAGGTTGGTCAAACCGGCTCTAAGGGAGGTTAAACTGGGATTTGGGATGGATGGCTGAGATTTTAGGTCAGAAATTGAAGGGTTGAGATTAGTCTGCCCACAAATAGGGTTTCGATGCGTGAGGGCTAGTGGATTGGTCGAAACAGAATCTTTTTGGATGAAGAGGCAAACGGGGGTAGTTTTGAATGAAATTTCATGGGGTGGGGTTTTTGGACATTCTGCGTCGACTGGTGGGGTCAGAAATGCCTGGCTGGACCCTGATTGGGCAGATCTGGAAAGAGTTTGATTCAGTTAATCTGAGGGCTCGAGATGGAATCTTTATGTAATGAATGGGAAAATAAATGCAATTTTGGGTGAAATTTCTCTGGGTGGGGTTTCTAGGTAGTCTGAGATTATTGGTAAAATCAGATTGAGCTAATTGGGCCCGGATCGAGCAGATGTGGAATCCGGTCAATTTGGAGCCTCGAAATGGAATCTGTGTGATCAAGGGTAAATGAAGGTATTTTGGGATGGAATTTCATATGTAGGGGTCTTTTGGTATTTGGGGTGATTAGAAAAGTTTGATTGGTTTAGAAGCGTTTGGATCAAGTGGATATGGGTTGCGATGCGAGAAAGGTCGAAATGGAATCTTTATTTGGCGGATGGGTTAACGAAGGAATATTGAGTTCAAATTTCATGGGTAGGTGTTTTGGAATGTTCAGGGCTTGATGGTTGTGTCTGATCTAATGGTTGAGGTGTAAGTGAGGGTCGATCGGGAACCATCGGATAGGTATTGGGTAGGTTTAACGGTGGATCTGAGGGCTCTCGGGGTGAAATTTGGGTTTTCTGGGTTTGGGGGAATTTTTGGAGAGGTCAGAATGGTATGATCAGGTGTTTGAGGTGGATTGGAGGCTCAGGTGGTAGACCGAGCAAAAATCAGGTATTGACAATATCAAATCCTGCATAACTAGTAGGACTTCCGGGTGCCTATAATACCTTGGCAGAACTTTATGCATGCTCACCAAACCTTGGTTGATCTTACAGGTCCCAATCAAAGCCTATAATGGTGCTTAAACTTTGAACACCTCCTATTTCACAAATGTTATTACAATGAAGCACATAACTTGTAAGTGCCTCTCAAATATACAAATCAAATACAACTCAAACTATTCAAATGTAAGTGATTGCTCAATACATATACTCAAGTTAGTGAAGAGTTTTATAGTAGCTCTATGAGAAACAAATAAACCTATGAGAAACAGATAAGCCTTTTGGCTACTCAGCTTTTCTTATAACTTAAACTAGTAGATTACAAAAATCTCTTCAGAAAAAATACAATTCTTGTAAAAACTTATTCTCAAAGCTATACAATATATACAATGTAAGCTCTTATATGGCGGCAAAGCTAGGAATTTTCTTTTGGGGGGGCTAAGTTGAACAAGAAAATGAGATAGGTAGAGTTTGGAGAGATCCCTAACATTGAAGTTTTTTTTTTTTTTTTTCGGGGGGCAAGGATACACTTAATTATGCTTTTGACCTTGCCTCCACCTATATAAGTAATGGTTTTAACAAGTTTTAGGGGAGGGGGAAGGACCCCCTACCAATATACTTGGCTCCACCCCTACTCTTATGGGTTTTGATAAAAAAACTTCTTATTATAGAGATAAGAGCAAGTGACCGTTTTCTAACCATTAGAAAGACTTGAATCCCTAATAGGAATTGTTTTAAACTTGTTCTTAATAAGATAGAAGGTTTATGAAATAAGGAACTAGCTGTTATGCCTTGTAGTGATCAAATTGTTATTAGAGTAGCCAACTCGGATAAGTTGGTAGATAACTACCAAACATGGGAAGGAATCTTTTTTCTCCTTCTATCTACTACTTTCTCCTGATAGTTGACAAGTTTGATATACCATCCCTCAACTTTGAAACTATAGCAAACTGAATAGTCAACTATTGAATAGTGTCAAGGCATTTGCATGCCTTGTCTATCAATAGTAGTTGACAACTAGTTGACATTTCTCTATACTATTAATGGTAGTTAACTATATCAAACTAGGTAGTTGACTAATGAAAGTTCCAACATTTAAAAACCTTGGAAATTTCAGTTTAAAGGTTTAGAAATCCTTCCCTTTGATTTAATTAGGTGACTTTCAACATTTTAATTCTTGTTTTAAGTCTAGGAAAGTCCATGGCCCAAACCTATTCTAACTATTTGTCTCTAAGATTGGTTCAGTTGAGTTTAGTTTTGTTAAGCTCAATGTGTTGTGCGTCTCAAGCAAACGATTACATCAAAATCCTAACAGTAATATGGCACTTAAACTTATGGAATGCTTTGTTCCTACTTGATGAGTTGTTGTAGCATATCTTCAAAGGTTGCTCCTTTCCTTCTTGTTCTTCGTAGTTCTTTGCCTTCCTCGAAGTGTCTTTCTTCTTGTGGAGAGATGATTATAATGTAATTTAGCTAATCTCAAGAAAACCTTCCATCTTCATTATCATGATGTATTTGACAAGTAATGAATGACTCAAAGAGTCTTGCTTGGATTAACTGCACTCTTAGCACTACATTAGTACTCTCAATGAGTTAGTTATCATCAAAACACATTGGGTCAACATTATCCCCATTTTCTATATTGGAAAATCTCTTCCTTGGTCATACATATGTTGAGAAATCTCTTGCATTTGAGTAGTTTGTACTATATTTATATTACCTACCTTTTTGAGACACATTTGTGAGATTCAAGATTCATTATAATATCATTTGATAATAGGTGTATGGTATTGGATAGACACCCATAAGTTCTACCAAATTAGGTTGGGTAGACACCCATAAGTTTTATCAAGTTAGGTTGGAAAAGCACCCATGTAAGGTCTTGGCTCTAAAATTGAGGAGGAAATGGAAATGAGAAGAATAAGGAATTAGGCTTCAGTTAAGTGAGGAGAATGATCCATATGTACACGGATGAAGAATTCTAGAATATTCTTAAGGTAGTTAGCTTGTGTCAGATCACAAAGTGGGGACCAGTAATCAGTCCACTCATATCGTAATTGTCTTCCCCTCTATGATCCTACTATGAGTTGCGTTTAGGGCACTCCTATATGGTGTCTTTGTCATTGCAACTTTTAATTTTATTCTACGGTTTAATACTTTACACATGTATTATGACTTGGAGCTTTCCTATGTCTAGTGATTGAGGGCCACGATTTACAATATATGAGGGGGCTGATCACGGTTTATCCTAGAGTAAATTATCGAAATAGTGTATCAATGGTTATCTTGTGATACCATAACCGCAATATACAAGTCTTTCTCCTTACATTCTCCTCACTCAATAATAGGTTTGCTCATTATTGGGCAATAGGGCAATAAATTGGATTTGGTACTATTGTTTTAACACAAATGCATTAGCCCCCAAAATTCTTAAGAATGTTAAGAAAGAAATGAACCTATAGAATTTTGAGGAATTTTAAAAATGAATTGGCCCCCAAATTTCTGAGGAATTTTAAGAAATAAATTAGCTCCTTGAATTCCAATGAATTTTAGAAAGAAATTAGCTTCCAGAAATTTGAGGAATTATAAGAAAGAAATTAGTCCCTAGAATTCTAAGGAATTTTTAAGAAAGAAATTAGCCCCCAAAATTTTTAGGAATTTTAGAAAAAAAATTAGCCTCCAAAATTCTAAGGAATTCTAAGAAAGAAATTAACTCCCAAAATTCCAAGGAATAATAAGAAATAAATTAGCTCCCAAAATTCTAAGTAATTGTTAAAAATAAATTAGCTCTAAAGAATTGTAAAAAAGAAATTAACCCCCAAAATTCAATAAATTTTAGAAATAAATTAGCCCCAAGAATTTTGGTTAATTCTGCAGACATGTATGTACAATCCTTGGAATTATAGGGATCCTTGTGGGTGTGTGCCAACCCCCTGGATTATGGGGAGTCCTACGGGCATCTATCTTATTTTATGGCAAAAATATTGAAGTGTAATGGTGGGGGTTAAGCATACAAACTGTCAATCCGGACCTAGTGGGCAAAATTGTCTCCCTAGCTACATCTGTACCACACTATTGAGATCATTGGTCATCTATAAATACCTCACTTTGTTTGATTTTCTCCCTTTTATGCTCTCATCTTGCTCTGGTTCACTACGAACATTGTTCGTCTTCACCTTGAATATGTCTTTCTTCTTTTTGCTTTCTTGCTTATGTTGTTACTCTCTATTGTTTTTCTATTTGTCAATATGGTTTCTAAATAGACCATTGTCATTCACTTCACCCTTGACCCTATCACCAATGTTGTTAAGGGTGGTTTTTGTGTTTGTTCATGGCACTAGGGTTTTTTTGTAATTAGTCTTTTTTTGAGGGACTACTATGTAATTATTGTTATTGTTAATATATTAGGGTGAAGTGGGTGCAACCACTAACCCAATTTGACTTTTTTTTATTTTTACCTCTTCTTCTTCTTCTTCCTTCCTTCCTCTCCTGTCTCTTGATTATTTCATGACTGATTACATGATATCAGAGCAATAATCTGTCATAGAATAATCAAAAAGCACACAGGTAGCCCCCTGCTTTGATCGACACCTTTAAAGACTAGTCCTTTTTTGTTACTTGATTGTAGGACCAAGTTGTTTCTCTATTCATGGGTTGATGCTCATGTAGCTGAAACATGTAAAAGAGCTACAAAAGATACAAAGTGTTTTCCTTGCCCAGTTTTGGGTTGGGTTGTATTTAAGGAGTGGTTGATGGTTGGTATGCCCAAGAAAGGTACTGGTTTTTGTCTAGAAGGTGTTTTTTCTGGTTGAATGAAGGTTTTGTTAGTGATCAACTTGAAGTATTTTTGTTGGCCAAGTAAAATTGAAGTGTTGTTTTGGACACCATCAATCATGTATGCGTAGTTACAATTCTAGGTGGCAATGTGTATCTAGTTTGAGTGTGGCAATCTCTCAATTAAGTGTTATACAATTTGTGTTTTTTACACTTGTTTCTCATTTCTTTCTGTAGTTATCTTGGAATATTGTAGTTGTGAGACTTTGTGTCTCTAGACAACCAAAAAAGGGCCTTTCCAGGTTGAAACTTGCCATCCATTATGTCTTCATCCATGTCCTTGGAGAGTTTTATACTTCAAACTCCTCTGGAGGACTAGTAACTTCTGATAGTGAGATAAATGGTGTTGGGTTTCCTGTATCAATTGTTCTTCTTGATGGCCTTAATTACTTGGAATGGTCCAAGAGTGTGAAGATGTTTGTTGGAGCCAGGGGAAATTAGGGTACCTTACTGGAAAGATTAAGAGACATACTAGTGAAGGGGTTGAGTATGAGAAGTGTGAGCAAGAAAACTATCTAATTATGTCATGGCTTAGTTCTTCTATTTAGTCTACACTTAGAAAAAATTTTATATGGTCTGAAACAACCAAGGAAATTTGGGACCAAGCAAATTCCACATCTTTAGAACATCGTCACTTTGCTCATATTTACTAGCTCCAAGTGGAGTCAACTAGACTGAAACAAGGAGAGAAACATCTTGCCACCTATTTTCCTGCCCTTACTTCCATGTGGAAGGAACTGAACCATTATAAGTCTATATAGATTGGAAGAGTGAAGAGGATGTGTTTGCATGTAGAAAATTGCTATCTCAAAGAGGGTATTTGCCTTCTTAGCTGGTCAGAATTCTGTTTATGAGCCTATTCGGGTTTAGATTCTAGGTTGTAAGGAACATCCAGGCCTTGAGGAAGTTTTTGCTTTGGTGCAGTCCGAAGAAACTAGGAGGGCTTCCATGGTTTCTCCTGATGAGGAGGAAGTGACCTTACTATCCAAGAGTGACAGCAAGAAAAGTGAATTTCAAAAGAAGGGAGGAGGTTATAAAGGTAGGTTTTGGTGTTCTCATTGTAAAAAATCTGGACACATGAAGGAACTCTATTGGGATTTAGTTGGTAAACCTAAGAAATCTCAGGGGAAGAATTACAAAGGACCTAATGCTGCCAATATTGCTTCTTTCACCACTTGCCAAGATCAGTTGTCTAGTCACAATAATTCTATTCCAACTCATCCTTTAGTTTCTACTCCCAAGGTTTTCTAGGTCTGTTGTGTGATCAATTTGAACAATTTGGGAGTGTTCTCAGACAATTGGAGGAATCTTCTATTACACCCTCAACCTCATATGCAACAAGTTCAGGTAATCAAGACAATGCCTTCCATGTTTCCTCAATTCTCTCTCAGTCTCCCTGGATCATTGATCCAAGTCACAAACCATATGACTAGTAAGTCTTACCCTTTTCTCTTCTTATTGTTTTCTGTCTGGAAAGGATAAAGTTAAACTTGCTAATGGCTCTTATTCTTCCATTGTTGGACAGGGAGTTATCTCTCTTCCAGTTGGCCTAAACTTGTCTAATATTTTTCATTTTCCAAAGATGCCTATTAATTTATTATCTATTAGTTGCATTACTAAGTCTTTAAATTGTTCTGTAACCTTTTTTTTCTAACTCTTGTGTGCTCCAAGATTTGACCTCAAGGAGAATGATTGATAGGGTCACATGACAGATGGACTCTACATTTTGGATTTAGTGGCTTCTAATTCTTCGCAATACACTAGTTTATTGAGTCAGTCTAATTTGCATAAGGGTCAATGTAATAAAGACCAAATTTACCTCCGGCATTGTTAGTTGGGTCATTTGTCCTTTGCATCTTTGAAGTCGTTACTTCTAGACTTGTTCAAATCAGTGTTTGTTGCTAAATTGGAATGTTCTACTAGTTAATTAAGTAAAAATTATAGAAGTTCATACCCTCCTATCAATAAAAGAGCTGATTTTCCCTTCGATATTGTGCACTCAGATGTATGGGGCCCTTGCTTGACTATCGTTGAAGGTGGTTATCAGTATTTTATCAGTTTTATCAATGGTTACTCACACTACACATGGGTATATTTGCTACAACCTCGTGATGAAGTTCTTGAAACTATAAAGATTTTTCATCATATGGTGTATACTCAAATTTAGGTTGATACTCAAACTATTAACTTAGATAATGCCAAAGAATATTTTACAAGATGATGGCTCGTGATTTGCTAAGAGAAAGAATATACATTTATTGGAAGTGGCTCATGATTTGCTTCTCCAAATGAATGTCCCAAAATGTTTTTGGGGAGATGCAGTTCTCATGGCAACCTGCTTGATTAATTGCATGCCCTCGAGACTGTTGAACTCTCAGCCCCCTCATCAACTATTTTTCCCTTCATCGCCTTTGCTTTCCATCCCTCTCTGAGTGTATGGTTGTCAATGTTTCATCCAGAATCTTTCTCCCTCGTCAAGAAAGTTGGATCCTCGTGCCATTCCTTGTGTGTTTCTAGGTTACCCTTCTACCCACAAGGGGTATAAGTGTTTTGACCCTGTGTCTCACAAAATTTACATCTCCATGTATGTTTCATTTTTCGAGTCACATCCTTTCTTTACTGTCTTACCTCAGGGGTAGTGTAGTGGTAAGCAGAGCCACATTCTTTCCTTTCCATCTCCTATCACCTCTTCTCAGCCCCAATCTCAACCATCTCAGCAATCGTCCTTTCCACCTCCTCTTCTGCCGTGTCTACCTCTTTGTTATACTTCTCTCATTATAATTGGCAACATCACAAAGGTCTGTTGTTAGATCAACCACTATATACAAACATGGCTCCAACTGAAGTGCAACAACTATCGTTAGACTCTCATAAGGCAAATCTTCATGCCAGTCACCCTTTAAGTACTTCTAAACTGTCTTCCTATAATATTCATCTTCCCATTGATCTTTGTAAGGGTGTGTGGGAATGTACCAAGCACCCTATTGTTCATTTTTCTTCCATTGCTCATTTGCCTCCTAAGTATTGTGCCTTTATTTTTGCTATTTGATGAAGGGTGATTTGGCCTAACCTCATAAACGGGTGGCACGTGTACGTGACTCGACACGAATGACAACTCGACATGAGCAAATCAACACGTGGACGTGACTCAACACAGATGATAGCTCAGCAAGTATCAGTTCGCCTCACAATGAGCTCGGGTACGATAATGTCCCAAGATGAAGGCACTTCGGGTTAAGTCCTTCCCAGTTCACGAACTAAAACAACCAAGTTCATGGCAGTCTAGACCCAAGCAAGTGAGATACCTCGGAGACGACTCACCCCAGGTGAGAATCACCTCGGCATACCACCAACAGCTCGACACAAGTAGCTGACCACAAGGTAGCTCGCTACAGGGTTCGTTATCAAGTAGCCTTAAGTCCCGCGAGAAGCTTCCTATCTGACACCAGTACCTGTCAATCCCGAAAGTTGCACCCATGTCCCTTGTTTGGCGGCGCAATGTCTGCCAACTCTGAGAACCGCACTCATTGTCTCTCACCTGGCGGCATCGTGCCTGCCAACCCTGGAGGTTGTCCCCTGCCTGGCGGGACCGTACCCTACAACAGTCACATGAGCCCACCTACTCCCCAGTTCTGACAAACGATGGCCAATCACTCTGAATCGTTATCTGACAGCAGATCTCACAGCAGAGATTTGGGAGCAGCCCCTCCGAACCTGCTAGAGTGTTAGTATATAAAGACTTCAACCCCACAGGGGTCAAGGTATCGCATATTCACCACTTTCTAGCTTTCTCTTAATCTTGCAAACTTATTCTCTTCCAGCTCGCCACTCAGTACCAACTTGATTCTCACCAGGCCAAGACCCGGCCTGATAGCACTGAAGCAAACAGCACCAACGCAGAGTCCACCAAGAAGCAACGAAGGTGGCATCCCAAGGTTCGCCACGCGATAATTCCTGAACAGCTCGCGGAGCCTAGTCAACCCGAGCAACCCAAAGGTAAGACTGGAGCGAGCCCGGGGGTCGCGAGGACCACTCCTCTTCTCTCGGTGTCACCTCCCCTCTCTCCAGATCTCCTAGCAGCTCCCATGCCAAAAGACTTCAAGGTGCCTCCCCTAGACAAGTATGACAGGTCGTTTGACCCGAGTGACCACGTAGACTCCTTCCAGTCCCAGATGCACCTTGTTGGGGCCAATGAAGCCTGCATGTGCATTGTCTTCTCCACAACCTTCAGAGGAGTGGCGCACACGTGGTATAGAAACCTCCCCATCCAAAGCAATCCAGAGATGGGCACAGTTCGTACGAGCATTCACCTCGCACTTCGTTGCCAGCAAAAAATGCCCGAGGTCACAGGAAAGCCTTCTCGGCATAGTCCAGAAAGAGGGAGAGTCCATCCGAAACTACATCAAGCGCTTTAATGACACCTGCCTTTTGATCCCGAACTTGGACCCTGTGGTAAGACTCATCGCAGCAAAGAGAGGAGTCACTCACCGGGAGTTCAAGTGGCACGTGGCGATGAACAAGCCCAAGGATATCACTATCTTCCTCAAGCTAGCTCACCAATTCATCGAGACTAAAGAGGAAATGAACCAAAAGGCCGGAGCTCCAGTAGAGAAGAGGAGGAGAGACGATGACAAGACGCACCACGGAAGCGGTAAGAGGAAGAAGAGCAAGTCCCCGACCAGGGGAGACAGCCAGTCGGGATGGCACCCCCGAGCTCCTCCAGTGGAAAGGGCGAGCTACACCCACCTCAACGCGAGGCGAGGGGAAATTTTGATGTCGATTAAAGATGCTCCGTTTGTAAGGTGGCCACCCCGGATGAAGGGGGACCCCGCCACTAGAAATAAGAATTTGTATTGTCATTTCCATAGAGATCATGGTCACAATACCGAGAACTATAAAAGCCTCTACGACGAGATTGAGGAAGTTATCCATCGTGGATACTTGAAAAACTTTGTACAAAAAAGTAATAAGAATTAGGCAAATCGATAAGGGGAGCAGAGGAGAGGTGCTCCCGAGTCCAGTAACAGGCAAAACGAGTAGAGACCACCACCCGAAGAAAGGCCTGTCCGCGGAGTGATCAACATGATCACCGACGGATCCATTGCTGCGGGCTGCACCTCAATAGCTAGTAAGACCTCGGTCCACGAACTGGAGCGCGAAGAGCAGAATCCGCCGAAGCGCCCACGACTTGCAGACCCCATATCATTTACCGAGGACGATGCGCGAGGAGTCCAGTATCCCCACGATGACACGCTGGTCATCAGGATGAAGATCGTCGACTTTGAAGTCAGACGCGTCTTGGTGGATTTTGGAAGCTCGGCCGACATCCTGTTCAGGAACAGCTTCGACAAGCTGCAGCTCAGGGAGAGTGACCTCCAGCCCACAATACCCCCTAGTGGGCTTCAGCGGAGAAGAAGTAAGGCCCCTCAGTCGGATCTCGTTGCCTGTGGAGATCAAAATGTGGCCCAACATTGCGAGGTTTGAGCATGCCTTCCTAGTGGTTGCGACGCCTTCCCCATATAATGCCATCATAGAACGGCCCATGACCCACGTGCTTCGCGCAGTGATATTGACCTACTACCTAACGATGAAGTTCACCATGGACTTCGGGACCGGAGTAGCCCGAGGTGACAAGCTCGAGTCTCGAAAGTGTTACGCCGCAGCCCTCAAAGGGAAGGTCAAGCTAGCAGAAAGTGTGGAGCTCAAACGGCTTGTAGAGTATCCTGAAGAGCAAGCTACACTGATCGAGGGAACGACTCTCATCCTGACTTCAGAAGATGACCCGATCAGGACACTCCAGATCGGGGGAACAGTTAGAGAACCTCTCTGAACTCAACTGGTAAGTTTCTTACTAAAAAATTTAGACGTATTTGCATGGTCCGCGGCAGAAATGCCCGACATAGACTCAAAGATAATAACTCACAAGTTAAACACTGATCCCCTAGTCAGAACGCTAGAGGATAGTCGACGAGGAGGTCGGGAAACTCACCCCAGAACGCTAAAGGATAGTCGACGAGGAGGTCAAGAAACTTCTTGTAGCCGACTTCATCAGAGAGGTCCATTACCCGAGCTGGGTGGCTAACCCCATTCTAGTAAAGAAGGCTAACGGTAAATGGCACATGTGTGTCGATTATACCGACCTGAATCGGGCCTGCCAAAAGGACTATTTTTCGCTCCCCAAGATTGACTGTCTAGTGGGCGTGACCTCAGGGCATGAGTTGCTGAGTTTCCTGGATGCATACTCGGGCTACAACCAAATCAGGATGGACTCCGCCGATGAAGAAAAAATGCTTTTCCTTACCGAACTGGGCCTGTATTGCTACAAGGTCATGCCCTTTGGACTGAAAAATGTCGAGACAACCTACCAAAGACTTGTGAACCGAATTTTTTAGCCGTTGATCGGCGACAAAGTTGAATGTTATGTAGACGACATGGTCGTCAAAACCCAATTTTTGGATTGTTTAATAAGTGACATGCAGTGTGTATTTGAAATCCTACGCAAGTATAATATGAAACTAAATCACAACAAATGTGTCTTTAGTGTCACCTCGGGAAAATTCTCGGGTTACATAGTTAGCCGACGTGGCATCGAAGCTAACCCGGAAAAGATAAAGGCTATCTTGGACATGAAGCCCCCTTTTAAGCTGAAAGAAGTCCAGAGGTTGAATGGCCGCATAACCGCCCTAAGCCGCTTTATGCCCAAGTCGGCTGACCGTTGCCTACCCTTTTTCAAGGCAATTAAGAGAAGTAAAGACTTCGAATGGACCGAAGAATGCCAGTTTGCCTTCGACGAACTGAAGAAGTACCTGACCAACATCCCGGTCTGAGCCCGACCTGAGGAGGGTGATGTTTTAAAGATGTACCTCTCCACAAGCGATGAGTTGATCACCTCGGTACTGATAAAGGAAGTAGACTGGGTCCAACGACCCATCTACTACGTGAGCAAAGTTTTGCAGGGAGCCGAAACAAGGTATCTAGAAATTGAGAAGTTGGCGTATGCGCTGATCACGGCAGCTCAAAAACTTCGGCCATACTTTCAAGCCCACACAGTCATCGTTCTTACCAACCAACCCCTGAGGCAGGTCCTACTCAAGCCTAAAGTATCCGGAAGACTGACGAAGTGGGCTATAGAACTCAGCGAGTACGACATCAGGTACGAGCCTCGAACAGCAATCAAGTCCCAAGCCTTGGCCGACTTCATGGCGGAATGCACCTTCAGCACTACAACCTCTGAATCAATGATCGAGTACGTGAGGGAAGCCTCAACAGCACGGAACCAGTCCCGATCAGAACGAAGTCAACCTGGGACAAAGAGCCATTGATCCTTCATGTAGACGGTTCATCGAACCAACAAGGAAGCGGAGCCAGAGTAATCCTATACGGGCCAGGTGAAGCAAAACTAGAGTACTCACGCGGGTTCAAGTTCGCAGCATCCAATAACAAGGCGGAATATGAAGCATTGATAGTCGGGCTCATGCTAGCAAGCGAAGTACAAGCAAAGCACCTCGTCATCTGCAGTGACTCGCAGCTCATGGTCAACTAGGTAACCAGCGGTTACGAAGCTCGCGACCCCACCATGACCGCCTATCTGGAAAAGGCTAGGGAAGCTCTATGCGGCTTCCAATCGTACTTCATCAAACAAATTCCAAGATCTGAGAACGCCGAGGCCGACGCATTATCCCGGTTAGCCAACACAAGCAGCAACTCCATGAGGACCGTGTTCATAGAGAACCTGCCTCGGCCTAGCATTCTCAGGGGGCAGAGGAAGTAGCTCCTGTCACGCAAGTAGAGCCGAACTAGATTGACCCACTCGCGAGCTACCTGCTGCACGGGACCCTCCCTGCAAATCGCAACACATCTAGAAGGGTAGAGTGACAGGCAACCAAGTACGTCATAATAGATGGACGGCTATACCGAAGATCATACACGCTCCCCTACTTGCGCTGCTTACGACCCTCAGGGGCCGAGCTCGTTCTCCACGATACTCGTGAAGGGCTGTGCGGCAGACACTTGGGGGGTAGGGCCCTCGCCTAGAAAGCGTTACGGCAAGGATATTACTCGCCCACAATGAAAGTAGATAAACTCGAGCTTGTCAAAAAATGTGATAAATGCCAGAGGCACGCCAACATCCATCATCAACCCGCTGCCGACCTAAAGTACCTCACCAGCCCATGGCCCTTCGCACAATGGGGAATAGACATTCTTGGACCATTCCCACCAGCAACAGGACAGAGGAGGTTCCTAGTGGTAGTAGTGGATTACTTCACAAAATGGGTAGAGGTAGAACCTCTAGTGACAATCACAACTAGAACGGTGCAAAACTTCTTCTGGAAGAACGTAGTATGCCGCTTCGGACTACCCCGAGTACTCATCTCCGACAATGGCAAGCAGTTCGAAGATATCAAGTTTCAAGACTGGCATCGAGATGGGGATACAATAGAACTTTACCTCGGTGGCACACCCCCAAGCGAACGGGTAAGCAGAAGTCACGAACAGAGCCATACTCCATGGACTGAAAGCCCGCTTAGCCCAAGCTAAAGGACTATGGGTAGACGAGCTGCCCAGCGTACTATGGGCCTATCAAACTACCGTCAAAACCGCCACAGGTGAAACCTCCTTTAACCTTACCTACGGCATGGAGGCAGTAATTCTAGCCAAAATCGAGGTACCTACGTTATGCTTGGAAGCATACGACAGAGAAGCAAATGATGACGAGCTCCGCACCAACCTCGACCTGATAGAAGAGGTGCGGGACCTCGCGTACATCCGGACCGCAGCTTACCAGCAAAATGTAGCTCGGTACTATAACAACTGGGTCAAGAAGCGGCACTTCCGTGTTGGCGACCTAGTCCTTTGGAAAATAATGGTACCTGAGCCCAACGTAGGTAAGCTCAGACCAAAATTGGAAGGTCCCTACCGAGTAAAACGAGTGCTTGGGGAAGGTACGTACGAGCTCGAAACATCATAAGGGAAGCAAGTACCTCGGGCTTGGAACATCAGTAATCTAAGGCAATACTACCTGTGACCGATGAACCGAGAGACGGGCTGAGAGTCGCTCCCAGAAATCCTAGGAGTGGACGAGCCGCTCCCAAAGTCTAAGGATTGACGAACTTGTCACTATACAAGTCACAGTCGCCTCTATGGCATGGGCAAAGCTTAGGAGTGGACTTTGAATCGCTTCCAGAGCCTAAAGGCCAAAGTATCGAACTGAAAAAGACCTCGGCATTGTATAAGTCCCATTCGCCTCTATGGCATGGGCACCTAAGTCTCAGTCACCTCTACGGTATGGGCAAAGTTTAGGAGTGGACTCCGAGTCGCTCCCAGAGCCTAAGGGCCAAAGTGCCGAACTGATAAAGACCTCGGCACCACATAAGTCCCAGTCACCTCTATGGCATGGGCACCTAAGTTCCAGTCGCCTCTACGGCATGGGCAAAAGCTTAGGAGTGGACTCCGAGTCGATCCCTGAGCCAAGGGCTACAACACCGAGCTAACGAAGACTCTAATACATAAGACCTTGCTGCCTTGCTACTAGAATCGGAAGTGTAGACAGCTTGGGCATGAACCCTACGATATCTACACCACCTCGGTAACAATCATAGTCCAGTCCCGTCAGGGGACCAACGTTCAAATAAATGGCTTGTACGCGGATAGTTCGAAGTAAGAAACTTGAAGAAATTTCGCTAAGGTTCCCTTCACTCGTTACCAAGCTCGGTAGCCTAATAACTCAAGGTAACCCACGTGATTTGGGACAGCGATTCCTACTTAGGTTATCCTCACCTGTTGCCAGCTCGGTAGCTCAACAGCTCGGGTAACCTATACTTGTACCAGATCAAGAAAAAGACCACTTTGAGCAAAAATAACATTTCATTAAAAGATCTTATTTTACAAGAACAACAACCCAGGAGAGTACATGCATAGTCCAAAAAGAAAAAAGATCATAAAGAGGGTTCCACTACCTCCACCTCATTGCCCTCCTCATCTGAAGAGTCAGGCTCCTCGTACACCATGTCTGCTACCTCCAGAGCTAGGCCCTTCATCGTGATGGACCCAAGGTTGAGGTCAGGGAATTTTTGCCGAACCAAGTGCCTGCAGAGCTTGAACCTGGAACGATAAGAACTCATGTCATACTCAACCTGGAGATTGTGGAACTCTGAGGACTCTTTGAAGCGATCTACGGCTGCGACCCTCTCCGCTGACCAAGCTTCCTCGATGGCAGTGTCAAAATCCCAAGCTTGCTCCTGGATCGTGACTTCGAGGCTTTGAATCCTCTAGTGGAGTTGCGCTCTCCCCTTGGCCATCTTCGAAGACTGCTCCACCTCCCTCGCGGCCATGGCGGATCCCTGAGCCTGGCGTTCTCCTCGGTCAGTGAAGATATTTGCCCCTCCTACTCCAGGATCATCACCTTCTGGGCTTTGTTCCCCTTCTTCGCCCGAAGTATTTTGCCCCAAGCTGAGCGTAGCTCATGATGGAGTTGTCGTGCCTCCACCTTAGTGTCCCGAGCCCGGCTGGACTGGGTCACGGACTGACACGCCAGCGCGTGAAGAGCAGAGTTCACCTGCCAAAAGAAAAATCAAGGTAAAAAAAAACATAGTACTTACAATCATGCAGTGGGTGGTGGCCATCCCCAAAAGCTGCCTCGGGATTATATTGGCCCATCGCGTGACCTCATTCTGGTAGACTGCATCCTGACTCTTTCGCACCACGAGCACGTGGTTTGTACTTCACTCCTCTTCTGCCGCAGGAGCGAACTCTGACTCAGCGGCAGGCTCCCGGGAGATAGCTCGGGTTCGTCCTCTGATCCTTGAGAATGAACCTCCTCATCACCATCTTCTATAATTTCTACCTCGGGGACCACAGGTTGGGCCTCCTTGGTGGGGAGCTCAGTAGGGTTTGGTTCCGTGGCATGGGCCTTGGATGCCCTGGATGTTGAAGCCTTGTCCAAATGCGGCCTCTTCCCTGCCCTCTTCTTCCCCTTTTGGGAATTCATCAAAAGGCTTCGTGCATCGACCTCTGGCATTGTAGCTACGAAGATAAAAAATAAGGTTAGCACGAGCTATCAAAACGTCTTTTTAAGGAAAAACCCAAAGTGACCTACTAGGACTCAAACTGGCATGCACGAGCTTATCTTTGGTAAGGTATTCCGCACAGATAAGGTCGACCTCTGCCCAGGACTTGAGCGCTTCCCCCGTCTTCAAGTCGAGCCCGACACCAGGGTACTGAATAGCAGTACTCCAGTGAGTCGGAAAGGGTCACCCCTTAGGGTTATGGACCACGAAGTAGTCCCATTTCTAGGTCGGAATCTTATTGGGTAACTTGTGAAGAAGCTTGTAGCCCAGGCAAGGGGACAGGTAGTATGACCGCCTATGTGCAAGGGCACCGCGGGAAGCGTTTTTTATAGACAAAATAGAGGAAAATTTTTCAAGGGTAAGAGGGAGACAGTACTCGTGGAAAAGAGAAATGGTCCCAACTACATTACGGATGGAGTTTGGGTGCAACTGATCTACAGTAATGTTAAAGAGCTTCAGGACCTCTATGATTAATGGGTGCAGGGGAAGACGAAGGCCAGCCACAAGCTGCTCTTCGAAGACTACGATCTCATTGTCATCGTGCTCCCAAGGGAAGTTACCCGAAGGGAGATGGTGGGAAAGCCCCCTTGGGAGGTTGTACCGATGAACCAAAGCCCGGAGCCTGTCCGGGGTCATGTGGGAAGGACCGAAGTCATCTGGCACCCGACCTTAATGAGAAGGGGATGCCAAGTTACCGGAGACCTCTCGAGCCTCCGGGGGAGACTGGCCCTTAGGAAGACCACGAGCTACCCCTGAGCCCGAGGTAGCTTCATCCCGGCTACCAGCCTAAGCCGAGGTACCCACCTCGGCCTCACCCAAAAGGCTATCAAAACTAGGCATAGCTATAACCAAACTGAAATAAAGAGCAAAGGAAGACTCACCAAAAAGGATGACTGGACTGAAGAAACGACGCGAGCAGAGAACACCCAAGCTAACAAAGTGAGAGCGCAACCTCAAGAATTGAAGGCAAGTCAATTTGGTATAAAAAATGAGTCTCGGAACCCCTTATTTATAGCCATTGTACCAAGGCAGCAATGGTACAGATCAAAGCAATTTGACGGCTCACAAGAAAACCAGCCGCACGACCCTCGAGACCAAAGATAGTTTAGCATGTTTTTGGCATCCACGGATCTGATAGTTCGTGTGATGTCCGCGCCTAAGCCGCACGCGATCTGATAGGACAGCCTGAATCCCGAGCCAAATCCACTTGTCGCATCATGAACTCCCCACACCAGGTCAGGACCCCTAGCATGGGGAGTGGGGGGCAATTGATGAAGGGTGATTTGGCCGACCTCATAAACGGGCAACACGTGTACGTGACTCGACATGAATGACAACTCGACATGAGCAAATCGGCATGTGGACGTGACTCAACGCAGATGACAGCTCAACAAGTATCAGTTCACCTCAGAATGATCTCAGGTACAATAATGTCCCGAGCTGAAGGCACTTCAGGTTGAGTCCTTCCTAGTCCGCGAACTAAAACAACCAAGTTCACAGCAGTCTGGACCCAAGCAAGTGATCTACCTCGGAGATGACTCACCCCGGGTTAGAATCACCTCGGCATACCACCAGTAGCTCGACGCAAGTAGCTTGCTACAGGGTTCGTTATCAAGTAGCCTTAAGTCCCATGAGAAGCTTCCTATCTAACAACAGTACCTATCAATCCCAAAAGCTGCACCCACGTCCCTTGTCTGGCGGCGTAGTGTCTGCCAACTCTGAGAATTGCACTCATTGTCTCTCACCTGGCGGCAGCGTGCCTGCCAACCCTAGAGGTTGTCCCCTGCCTGACGGGACCGTACCCTACAATAGTCACATGAGCCCACCTACTCCCCAGTTCTAACAAACGATGGCCAATCACTCTGAACCGTTATCTAACAGCAGATCGTCGTGGCAGAGATTTGGGAGCAGCCCCTCCGAACCTGCCAGAGTGTTAGTATATAAAGACTTCAACCCCCCAGGGGTCAAGGTATCGCATATTCACCACTCTCTAGCTTTCTCTTCTTCTTGCAAACTTATTCTCTTCCAGCTCGTCGTTGAATACTAACTTAAGCATCGGAGTGTTCCCGCCGGGTGAGCAACCCCGGGTTCCTTCATCCCTCTTCACGCAGGTATCTCTCGCCCGTCACCAGCTAGGAGCTCAGCTACGTCCAGCTAGGAGTGGTCGGATTGTGCATCATCACTATTTATAGTGTCTATTCCTAAATGCGTTACAAAGGCCTTGAAAGAAAAATGCTATGTGCAAGGAAATTTTTGCCATTCATAAAAATCACACATGGGACCTTGTTGATCTTCTAAAAGGAAAGAAATATGTTGACTCTAAGTGGGTGTTTACAATAAAGCATTGTTTTGATAGGTTTATTGAGAGGTATAAGGCGAGACTTATTGCTAAAGGGTTCTCTCAGACACATGGTGTGGACTATAATGAAACTTTTGCACCTATTGCGAATATGAACTCCATTTGGGTTCTCTTATCTCTTGTTGTAAATTTTTCTTGGCCTCTTCATCAATTTGATGTGAAAAAATGCTTTTTTGAATGGTAACCATGATAAGGAAGTGTATATGGTTCAACCTCCTGGGTTTTAAGTGCAAGGTAGTGAGGACAAAGTTTGTTGGTTGAAAAAGTCATTAAATGTATTGAAACAATCCCCTCAAACTTGGTTTGAGAGGTTTAATTGTGTTTTCCATCAGTTTGGTTTTAAGCTAATCATACGTTGTTTGTGAAAAAAAAAAAAGAAGTTAAGCTAGTTGCTATTTTGATTGTGTATGTGGATGATATTGTAATCATAGGAAACTGGGAGGAAAAGATTCAAGAACTAAAGAAATTCTTAACTTCACAGTTGGATGTTAAATATCTTGGTCCTTTGAAATGTTTTCTTGGCATTAAAGTTGCTCGATCTAACAAGGTATCTTTATCTCACAACAGAAGTATATTCTTGATCTATTGAAGGACAAATATAAAGTTAGGGTGTAAACTAGTTGACTCTCCAATGAATCCAAGTCATAAACTTGGAAGTTGTGAGGAGATAGTTTTAGATGTTCATCAATACCAAAGACTCACTGGAAGGCTATCACATCTTTCCATGACAAGACCAAATTTTGCCTTTGTTGTAAGTGTTCTCGGTCAATATATGCATGCACCTAAACCTACTCATTTTACGGCTGCAAAGAGAGTTCTAACTTATCTAAAAGTCACCCAAGTCTCCTCTTCACCAGAAATGATCATATAAGGGAGAAGGATACATAGATGCTAATAGGAACTAAATAATTTAGTTCCTTATAAGCCTTAAATATCACATCTAATGGTGTGTGTAATCGTAACCATTGGGTTGAGACTGAAAACTACAATGTGGATGTGTACTGGGATACACACCGATATGATCTAGTTAAGATATTTAAAAGTATTTTTGTCATTATGAGTTACATTAATCAATATAATGCATAATCTATTCTATCCTTGAACTTGAGGATCTCTAGGATTGTAGGGTTGTGATCAATTACTTTGATATACCATGAGGAAAGCTACTAAAGAGTTGTAATTATTGCATTCTATATATTGGGTGACCATGTGTGAGTATATTTGTAGGAATGTCCAATAATAGATTGTCACCTTCAAACAAAAGGAGAGCATCACAACTAAGAAGTTTAGTTGAATCAAGACTCTAGACATCAATCCTACATGGACTAAAACTCCAGCAAAGGAATCCCAAAGAGGGTAAGACTCCTATATAATAAGCATTAGAATCCAAAAGAGGCTTGAACCAAAAACTATAAGTTCAACGATGACTCCTAGGGAGAAATTGTAGGGAAGTGAGATATGGATGGTCGAACCTTGTAGGGAGGATGGGCAAAATTTCAAAAATTTTATTTCTCCCTTTGGGAATCATATTCCCTAATTTAGAAAATTGCATTTTCAAGGTTCATTCTTGAAACAAACCGGACCAAATCTGAAACAAAAAAAAAAAGAAAGTAGGGATGTACCTGATATAGAACAATAGTAACTCCCAATGTAAGTGTTCACACCCAAAGAGGTGACTAAAACACGCCTCCACTTAAGATGACACAGCTTATGGTGAGGTAGGATGAGCAAAGTGGTTCTTCAACAAGAACCATAATTCTTCAACAAGAATCACACAAGGGGATGTGAGCACGACTTTAGATTGTTTCTTCTAGCAACAAAAATATCAAGAACTATTCTTGATCAGATCCAAAGGTGGAAATCGAATTGGGTAGGGGTGGGAAGAACTAGAGGAGAATTCTGCAGATTGCTGAGTGCATGAAACTAATGAATTCGCCCCCTATTTATAGCCTTCTTTGGATCAGCTTCCTAATCCAATTAGGAAAGAGTTTCTTGATCCAAATCTGATATTTGGATCTGGACTCTTAAATGGATAAGACTTATCTTATCCTTTAACTAATCCTAATCAGTTTATAAATTAGAATTTGCCACTTTTTAATTAACTCACTTAAGCCCAGTTCAAAAGGGGCTTTAGGCCCATTTAGTCACACAGCTCACTTTCCCTTTAAACATTGGCTAGTTTGGCTCTCTTTGTATGGCGTGGGATCCTACCATTGATCTACACATTAGCCACATGGGTTCAGCCCAGCCTTTGTTACAAGGTCTAGCCAAATTCACTGTAGAACACACTGAACCCCTAAGTCCATCAGTATGGGCTCTTAATGGGTCCAACATTTACACTAAATGGTCATTGGGTCCAGCCACCTTATGAAGGCCCAAGGACTATTGGTAGATGCAAGATTAGCCCATCAGGTATAATCCTCAATGGTATTACACTTAACCTCCTAGCCCATAATGATCAAACACTACTCGACAAGAGAGAACCTCTCCCTCGGCTGCAAAGTACAGTGTTGCACTCTCTACTCACATGTTTCCTGGGAATTAAAACCATTTACAAATATTTTGTGAAAGCATAATATATATGTATATCTCTATATAAATATATTTTGCAAAACAAATCTCAACACTTTGAAATCAACTATCGATAGTTTAGGTTTTCATCAGAGAGAGTGCATTCCCCGATCATTCACTTTGTCCGACAAAGGGGCTGATCCTATCACTATGATCACCCACTCAGGTGAATTCTCGGACTACCCCAACATACCCAAGCTTTGACCCTATTAAGGATCTCACTGATTGGCATATCAAAGACAACCCAATCCGGCACCTAGTATAGTATCATAATCGAGTCTAGGGATCAGGTGTAACATTCCAGTTTTGCTCATCTATCTCTAAAGTCTAGGGCAATACTGGAATTTGGTCCGGTTCAAGGTTTCAAGAAACCCACACTGCATGTGCTTTGGGTCTTACCCTAGTAGCTGAGACAAGCCACCCCAACCTTCTTGGTAGCACATCAGTGCCAGCCTTGGCTGGATAAATCTCCCCAGATCTAACACAAGTCTCATAAGTGTCTAGTTTAAGGGTATTACATAGAAACATGCCAAAATAACAAGAATCAATTATGCACTTCATTCATTTACAATAAATGTCAATAAGTACATCAATCTGATTGGAGCTAAGGGCATACACTACCTTTTGAATTTTAACGTTCCCTCTACCAAAAATCTCCCACAGTACATGGTACTTCCTCTTGATGTGCTTCGACTTCGAGTGGGCTCGTGGCCCCTTAGCCTGATCAATGGATCCAATGTTGTCACACAACAGTGGAATGGGTGATGTGCTAGATGGAACTACTCCTAATTCCTAAATGAACTTTTTCATCCAAACGGCTTCCTTGGTAGCTTCACTTGCGGCAATGTATTCGGCCTCAGTTGTGGAATCTGTAGTGGACCCCTGTTTGCTACTCTTCCAGCTAACTGCACAGGACCCCATTGTTAAGATGTAACCAGATGTAGACTTTCTATCGTCTGGGTCTGACTGAAAATCAACATCAGTATACCCTTAGATTTGTAGTGAAATACTATCGAATACCAGACAAAACTCTTTTGTCCTTCAAAGGTATTTTAGTATGTATTTCACATCTGTCCAGTGCTCCTAACCTATGTTAGATTGAAACCTATTTACCACACTCACTTCCTAAACAATGTCAGGCCAAGTGCACAACAAGACATACATGATGCTCCCTAAGGCTGAGGCATAGAGAACCTCTCTCATGCCCTCAATCTCCTCAGGAGTCTTAGGAGACATACCATTGGAAAGAGTGACGCCATGCCTAAAAGGAACATTTCCTTTCTTTGAGTTCTCCATACAGTATCTTTTGACAATCTTGTCAATGTAAGTAGACTAGGATAATCTTATTATCCTATTCGATCTATCTCTATAGAGTTGAAGTCCTAAGATGCAGGAGGCTTCTCCAAGATCTTTCATGGAGAATTATTGTGAAAGCCATACTTTAACCATAGTTAACATTCCTATGTCATTCCCAATGAGTAGAATGTCATCTACATACAGAACCAGGAACGTAACATTATCTCCCACTATCTTCCTATAAACACAAGGCTCATCCAAATTCTGCTCAAAGTCAAACTGTTTGACAGTAGAGTTAAACCGGATGTTCTAGTTCCAAGAAGCTTGCTTAAGCCCAGATATGGATCGATTTTTACACACCATGTGTCCCTGACCTATAGCAATGAAACCTTACGGTTGCTGCATATAGACATTTTCAATAAGATCTCCATTCAGGAACGTGGCTTTAACATCCATTTTCCAAATCTCGTAACCATGGTATGCTGCTACAGCTAGCAAGATCCTAATAGAGTTAATCATAGCCACTGGTGAAAAGGTTTCCTCATAGCCGATTCCCACTTTTTGAGTGTACCCTTTCGCCACAAGACGAGCTTTATAGGACTCAACGTTACCATCTGGGCCCTTTTTTCTCTTGTAAATCCATTTGCAACCAATTGCTTTCACCCCAAGGGGCGGGTCTACAAGAGTCCAGACCTTGTTGGTCTCCATTGAGTCCATCCCGGCTTTCATGGCATCTACCCACTTCAAGGAATCTATGTCCAACATAGCTTTCGTATAAGTCACGGGATCTTTGTTACTGGTCATGGCTTCTACCAAGTAACTTTCTTGGTCATAGTCATAACAAACTGGAGGCTTGGACACTTAGGTAGACCTTTTAGGTTGGTTATTATCTGGAACTTGTGGGACATCTCCCACTACCCCTAAGCTCTCCTTATCAAGAACAACTTCCTGATAATGATCGTTCAGGATGTAATTTTCTTCCAAGAAATAGGCATTTCGACTGTAAACACATTTTGCTCTTTTGGGTCATATAATAAATATCCTATAGAGCCTTTGGAGTAGCATAAAAATAAGCAACGTTTGGTCTTGAATTCTAATTTGTCAACACTTGTTCTTTTAACATGTATTGGACAATCCCAAATCTTCAAGTGTCTTACACTTGGTTTTTTATCGGTCCATAGCTCATATTGAGTCTTAGGAATGGACTTGGTTGGGACCTGGTTCAGCACGACGTATATCGCAATCTCTAATGCATACCCCCAAAAGGATGTAAGCAACTCTGAGTGGACGAGAAGTGAACGGACCATATCCAATAGAGTCTGATTTCTCCTCTCTAATACACCGTTTAATTATGGTGTTACAGGAGGAGTTAGTTATGATACAATCCCATTATCCTTCAAGTAATTCCTGAATTTGTCGGAGAGATATCTACCTCCTTGATCTGATCGAAGGGCCTTAATTTGTCCCCAACTATTTCTCAACCTCTTGTCTGAACTCTTTGAACCTTTCAAAGGATTCAAACTTGTGTCTCATTAGGTACGCGCAACCATACCGTGAGAAGTCATCGATGAATGTTATAAAATACACATGTTGGTTACATGTCCTAACATTCATGGGACCACATATATCAATATGTATAAGGTCAAGCGTGCCTATAGATCTTTCAGGCATACCTGTAAATGGCAATTTCATCATCTTATCCTGAAAGCAAGGTTCACAGGTTAGAAGATTTTCTACAGTTAGAAAATCCAAATGACCATCATTTACCAACCTTGTGATACGATCTATATTAATGTGGCCAAGTCGGTAATGCCACAGGCATGTAGGATTAACTGTTTCACGTGTTCTCTTCTTGGGGAGTATTTCCGACGTAGTTTCGATTATGTTTGTTTCCAGAGAAGGATGGAGAACATAAAGTATAATAATTTCTTCTTTGAAAACTAACTCTATAGTTTCTATAGCTATAGCTACCACTATTGCAAAAGTCCCCAAGTAGAGAGTCACTTCCCCGTCACTCAGCCTTTTGTTTGTCTTGAACCCCTGTAGTGAGTTACACGCATGACTAGAAGCCTCGGAGTCAATACACCAGGAGGTAGAAGTGACCAACAAATTGGTCTCTATGACGAAATATTCAAAATTATCTTGCTTCTTAGTCTCTAGGTACTGAGGACAATTCCTCTTCTAGTGGTCGGCCTGCTTGCAAAAGTGATAAGCATCCGATATCTTGTCTTTCTTTTGCCTTTTAGGCCTGCTAACATTTTTCTTTGCCCTCCTCGTTTTTTTACCTGAATTGCCACTTCCAACAAGCATGGCTATCGGTATGTCCTTCTTAATCAATTATTTAGCCCTCTGCAACATATTGTTGAGTTCCTAAAGGCTAACATTTAACTTATTCATGTTATAGTTCATGATAAACTGATTGAACGATGGAGGCAAGGAGTTTAGGATGACATCAACTTTGGTGACATGATCAAGCCCTGACCCGAGAGCCTCCAGTTCTTTGATGTAACCCATCATCTTTAGATAATGGTCATGAACCATTTGGCTCTTAATCATTCTAGCGGTCATAAACAACTTTAGGACCTCTATCGAGTAAAACGATTATGCTTTTCATACATCATCCTCAAACTATCCAGGATATCCTTGGACACTTCGATCTGTCTCTGTATCAGATTGTCGAGGGAGGCTATGATGTAACATCGGGTAAGAGAGTTCTTCTCTTCCCATTCTTGATATTCCTTCCTGTGAGCCTCAGAAGCCCTATCACTCGGATGATCCAGAGTAGGGTTTTTAGCAACATTGTCCAATTTCTCAGACGTTAATAGCAACATAAGGTTACGGAACCAATCAACATAGTTTGGGCCCTTAAGATTGTTGTCATCCAACAATTTGGCAAACTATCCATTTTCCATTTCTGATAAAGGCAAAGCAAATTATTAGTCCACAACCTAAATTGGTTCATATTAACCACATAAAAATGGCTTTTAATCTATGTTCCATTTCCATTTATTCATCTATGAGATTTCCCTCCCATCTCAGTGACAGAGACTGTGGTTATGTCTTTAGAAATGTAGAAAATCACATACAGTGCATGGAGCCAACTATTTCAGTTGCATAACCCCACCACCTTCTATTAATGATCATATCCACTCATCTTATGACCTTTCCCTTTGGCCTTAGTCAGACAAGGTTCATTGCCATTTTAGGTTAAATCTTTATGTCCAGTAAGTGCTTACCCATCATATTCGTAAACACCAAGG
The DNA here is from genome assembly GCF_056320005.1 of Nelumbo lutea. Taxonomy (NCBI): domain Eukaryota; kingdom Viridiplantae; phylum Streptophyta; class Magnoliopsida; order Proteales; family Nelumbonaceae; genus Nelumbo; species Nelumbo lutea. The sequence continues at coordinate 34,081,598 of NC_142690.1, read as the reverse complement.
TATTGTGAGAGAGTCTTCCATTTTAGGATAGGCCCCTCCCACATCAGTCTATGACGACCCTATCATCTTATGAAACAATCCAACATACACACCAGCAAATGGATAACCCAATTTTATGGTGCATCTCCTCATTACTGATAAGCCCATCTTCATGCTAATGATGGAAGGCCTTCAGAGAGTTCATCATATGAATCTCCCTATCACATGCACTTATATTTTGCTGGAGGGAATGAGTAATTATGCCCTAGTTCTTATTTAGGTCAAACCAAGGTGGCTCCTACTGAGTTTCTCAAAGTCAATTTTAGATGGGCCCTAAACGGGCTAAGGTTCCGTATGGTTCCTCTTGGGGAGGAAGCTGATGTGAGGCCCATCAAGAAAGGAAACCATCCAATGATCTTAAGGACACCATGGCAATGATGTGCATTCAACCATGGTGTGTGAAAGAGTCACTATCGAATTAACATGGGCCAAGTGCTTATGGCCCATGTACGTAGTATATCACATATCATACATCACATGCATGAAATAATCACATAATTGATCCAATCAATTAAATCATCTGTAAAACCCTAAATTAATTAGGTTAAATTAGTATCAGCCCATTAAAGCCTATAACATTATCATATAACATTATCTAGGTATATGGGTTGAACTGCAAAAATCGGTTCAGCCCATATAGCATTTATGCTAAATTATGGCCGATGCAGTTTTAACTTAATAAAATTGGGTTTTTACAAGGTGAGCCGAATTGCATTTTGCAATGGGCCATCAAACCCCTGGCCCATAATAAAAAATTTAGGGCTGAGAACAGTCCTTATTGAACCACAGATTCGATCCAACCAGTTTGGTCCAATCTGGGTCAAATCAACCTAGGGTTTGGTGTCTATTGCAAGATTCAATTCAAGTTTATGATCTGAAAATTAATTATAGCCAAAAAAGACATTCAAGATCAACAAAACAATAATCAGAGGGTTATTCGTGGTGTTACAATCCTACTAGAAAAAAAAGTTAGTTAATAGATTGCAAGTTCCATATCTGCAAATCGCAGATAGCTGAATTCGATTCTGCAAAATCTTCTCCTTGTGCGCTTCCAACAGTTCTTCCAATGTAAAAAATAGAAAAAACTATTTTCTTTATTAATTTACATCATATCAAATCCTATACCATTTGTCTAAAATAAAAAAAAAATATTTATAGACCAAATCGAATAGAAAAAAATAAATAGGGTGCGCAACACTTGGCACCAAAAAGATTTCTATCTCCACCACACGTGTAGCCTAAAATTCAAGAAACATTCACAGAACAATTCCACAGATATAACAAAATAATAAAGAATTTATCTTTCAGACCATACGCCCAAAACTGGGAACCAATTCCCAATAAAACTACAAATTGTGCAAATCGAGTAGAACACCTTTTGCCCATTTGCGCAAATCCAAATCTGGCCTAAATTTGGTTCAAGACTTGAACCTGGCTCTAATACCATTGAAGGGAAGGGAGATCCATCATATGGATGGCCGAACCTTGCAGGGAGGTAGGGCAAAATTTCAAAAATTTTCTTTTTCCCTTCCGGGAATCATATTCCCTAATTTAGAAAATTGCATTTTCAAAGTTCATTCTTGAAACAAACCAAACCAAATCTGAAACCAAAAGCAAGCAAGTAGGGATGTACCTGATATAGAATAACAGTAAGTCCCAACGTAGGTGTTCATGCCCAAAGAAGTGACCAGAACCCGCATCCATTGAAGATGACATGGCTTATGGTGAGGCAGGGTCAACAAAGTGGTTCTTCAGCAAGAATCAAGCAAGGGGCTGGTGAGCACGACTTTAGATTGTTTCTTTTAGCAACAAACAATATTAAGAACTATTCTTGATTAGATCCAAAGGTGGAAATCGAATTAGAGGAGAATTCTGTAGATTGCTAAGTACATGAAACTGGTGAATTCGCCCCCTATTTATAGCCTTCTTTAGATCAGCTTTCTAATTCAATTAGGAAAGAGTTTCTTGATTCAAATCTGATATTTGGATCTAAACTCTTAAATGGATAAGACTTATCTTATCATTTAGCTAATCCTAATCAGATTATAAACCAGAATTCGCCCATTTTTAATTAACTCACTTAAGCCTAGTTCGAAATGGGCTTCAGGCCTATTTAGTCGCATAGCTCACTTTCCCTTTAAATGCTAGCTAGCTTGGCTCTCTTTGTATGACATGGGACTATAGCATTTATCTACACAGTATCCACATGGGTTCAGCCCAGCCTTTGTTACAGGGCCTGGCCAAATTCACTGTAAAATACAATAAACCCTTAAGTCCATCAGTATGGACTCTTAATAAGCCTAACATTTACACTAAATAGTCCTTGGATCCAGCTACCTTATGAAGGCCCAAGGACCGTGGGCAGATGCAAAAATAGCCCATCAAGTATAATCCTCAATGGTCTTTCACTTAACCTCTTAGCTCATAATGATCAAACACTACCCGACAAGATAGAACATCTCCCTCGGCTGTAAGGTACAGTGTTACACTCTCTACTCAAATGGATCCTGAGAATTAAAACATTTTACAAACATTTTGTGAAACCATAATATATATGTATATGTCTATATAAATATATTTTGCAAAACAAAACTCAACACTTTGAAATCAATTGTTGGTAGTTTAGGTTTCCATTAGAGAGAGTGCATTCCCCGATCATTCACTTTGTCCGACAAAGGGGCTGATCATGTCACTATGATCACCCACCCAGGTGAATTCTCGGATTGCCCCAACACACCCAAGTTTTGACCCGGTTAAGAATCTCACTGATTGGCATATCAAAGACAGTCCAATCTGACACCTAGTGTAGTACTATAATCGAGTCTAGGGGTCAGGTGTAACATTCCAATTTTGCCCATCTGTCTCCAAGGTCTAGTGCAATACTGGAATTTGGTCCGTTTCAAGGTTTCAAGAAAACCCACACTGCATGTGCTTTGAGTCTTACCCTGGCAGCTGAAGCAAGCCACCCCAACCTTCTTAGCAGCACATCAGTGTTAGCCTTGGTAGGATAAATCTCCCCAAATCTACCCAATGGCTATAAAGATTCTAAACTAACACGAGTCTGATAAATGTTCAATTTAAGGGTATTACACAGAAACATACCAAAATAACATTAATCAATTATACACTTTATTCGTTTATAATAAATATCAATAAGTACATCAATCTAATTGAAGCTAAAGGCATAACTATTTAACAGAAATCTCGATTGCAATAGACTATAGCATTCACCATTCAGGCTTCAAAAGAGCTTAGAGTAAATATAAAATTAGTCCATGTATTATTAGGACTCTCAGAAAAGTTTCATAGGGCTTGTCCTATAGTGTTCTGATTCAATTGGAAATTCCCAATATACTAATGTGATCTTATGCTAACAATTGCCTTAAGAAAGTCTCAATACAAGAAATGGAGTTTTTAGTAGTTCCTTAATTGCAATATAATCATGCTCAAATCCTATTTGATAGTAATTAGTCTAGATAGTGACTATATGTGGTGTTCCGTCTTGACAATATAGTGTTGAAGGACCAATTAAAACATGTCAAACAGGCTTAAAGAAAACACCGAGAAAAATCAAAGACACCTCTACTTACACCAATGAACAAACAAAATAGCTCTTATGCCCAATTCAAAATTAATTTTTTCTACCACTAAAAACCTTGACTTCGAGTCAGACATTGTTGGGAATGCCTTATTATCCATCGGGCGTCCAAAACCCCACGAAATCAAAGCCAAAATTGATTTCATGTAATGCAACTCGTGAGTCCCCATGTTATCATCATGAAACCCTAGCTGAGCGAAGGACAAGTTACAAGATTAATGTCTCTCTCCTATTAAAGGGACCCAAATCAGCCAAATAAATAACGAGACATGCTAGAATCAAGGTTCAAAGTATCAATATGTATCAATCGATACGTATCGTGCCAATGGCTTCCCGATACGCCCCTATAGAGGGTGTATCGGGGTTCTGACCGGTTCAAGGGGTGGTGGAGCCCTAAACCGGCCCCCCTGAACCAGTTTTGAAAAAAACATAAAGCACACTATCGATATCATCCGACATGCCCCTATCGGCATATCGGGCGTATCGATATGAACCTCGGCTAGAATGTCCATCCAAGAGACTTCCCATTTATTTTTTATTTCATTATACAACCCAAAAACAGGCAATACAGGATTTAAATCAACCCCAAATACTTGATCCTCATCCATTAACACTTCCAAGTTCCAAGCTTTGACTCATTTCTAAATAGCACAAAGCCCTCTCATTTCCAAGCCTACTTCAGCTTCTGAAAGCAAAACAAGTACTGACCAACCAAGGTTGCAAAACGTTCTTGTTCTCCCATTTTACCACCAACAACATACCACATCAAAAAAGTTCTATCAAAATTTTATGATTACCGTCCAGTTCATACTTGTGTGCCATGATGTATGTAAATGTTTTCAAGGACAACTATACCGAGATTCCATTATCTCTTCGTGAAAATGGAGGGAAACGTTTCAGAAAAGATTAATCTGAGCATTGGCTCATAACATGATTTTGCCTCAAGTTCATTTCCCTTTTCCAAGGTTTCTTTGTTCTATGTGAAATCTAATAATCCAAATTATCCAAATTGCATTCTAATGTATTGAAGAATTTTGCAGCAACCATGAAGCAAATCTTGGGTTTCTTCGTCTCTTGGTGGGTGTTTGCCAATTTCAAGTACAACAACCGCAACTCCCACGGTCTCGCATGTTCAACGATCAGAAATATAAATGTTTTAATCAAATAGTACAGCAGGTTCCCACCTAGGCACCTGTGTCAACGACCACCTTTCTGCATCTTGAACCTAGAAACCGGTTTTGTAGGTCGTGAACAAGTTGACTGTGGAAAGGCAGACACCATTAGGGGATGTAGGTAGTGAGTAAACTATACATCACCATAAGATGAACGGAACTACCTGAGATGAAGTCACTGTCTGCTCAGCAGGCTTTGTTTGTGAATTATAAGCGTGCTCTATAATGGAGCCCGTAAAAGCCTACATATGACAGAAACACATGTAAAAGTCTATGTGATCAAGTGGATATTTTCAATCATATGACGAAAGGTAAATAGTAAGGTACAGAAGAATCATGCCTTGGAACTATCAAAGCTTGTTTTAGAACCAGAGAGTGAAGAAGTATCTCCAGACACCTGCCAGACAAAAAGCAGTAAGTAGCAGATGTCCTGATATTAGTGTCATATGAATTACACCAAGGAGAAGACCAAGACTGGAAAGGAAGATAAGGCATGCCTTTTTATAATTAGCAGTCACTTCAGGATGACCAATAACTGTATCCTTAAAACCCTGCAAAACAGATAAATTTCATTGCCACACAGTTCTAAATAATAACTCAGCTACCAATGTTAGGTTTTATAAAGGCTCCTAACAAATATCATCCTTGAGCAAGTTTGCCTGTTTTTACGACTGTACTAAAACATCAATATCAATGGGAAGCTAACTACTTATTTTCAAGACAACAAAATTTACATATCGGAAAAAGAAAAAAAGGCCAAGAATGACATGGACTGCATGGCAATAGATGAATACCTCAATTGTAGAGACAGATGCTGCATGAATCTTCTCCTTTGATACAGATAATGGCTTCCCAAAAGCCTCATACTTCTCCATATTATATGCTGAACTTCTCAAATTCAAAGATTCATTTAGATACAGACATACAAATAAGTTCAGTGATAAAAAGTTGATGACATGGTCACTCTAGGAGCTTATTAAAAAAACATGATCACTCTGGGAGAGCAAGTAGTCAATACTTGTCCTCCATTTTATTAACAGTTTACTTAAAATAGCCTTGTGATGCAAACAATGGAATGAATAAAAGAATTACTGAGTCATTTGAGATTGTCTACATTTCCTAACTTTTTCTCCTATACTAACCAATCACAATGTGGCAGATTTTCCATTATATGCATGGAAAGACCCCGCACATGCGAGATCAACCAAGCTTGAACAGAGTAATTGGTTAATACAGGAAAATTTGTAGGAAATCCAGACTCAATTGAGATACATTAAGAGATTTAGTACCTAGTATATTGCCACTCATGCTGCTTGCACAATGACAAGTAATGAGTTCAATAACATAACACAACTTTTTTGGGTTATAACACGACTACAAAAGGCTCTAAATGGGAAAAAAAAAGTGTACAGATAATATATCATTACTTACAAAATACACAGTATCATTAAAGGTGCATACAGGTCTTTGTCAAAAAGAGATGTGTCCATGTCTCTCTCTCTCTATATATATATCATAGCCATCTCTCCATTTCATAGAGAGAACAAACAGAATAAATCGCAACAGAGAAGAGTAACATTACCAAAAATAAGTCCAGAATTATCATAACAATAAATATCCCAAAATAAAGAAAATTCTTCCCTGACACATCATCACTGCAAATATGCAAAATGGTATATGTGGCTGATGTTATACCACTGCATCCAATGAACGTAAAACTAATACTGTAAGGGATTGTTATATGCCTTCCTTGCCATGGTTGAAAGAATACTATGTTACTTGAAGGAAACTCTTGGTAAGGGATTGTTATATGCCTCTCATGGTCATCTAAGGATTGAAGACCATATTAGTGCTGATTGGGCTGGATCTCTTGATGACAAAATCTAATTCTGAGTATTACACTTTGTTGGTAGGAAAAATCGATCCATAGAGGAGAAAGAAACAATCGATTGTAGCAAGATCAAGTCTAGAAATTGAGTATAGAACAATGGCTCATGGTGTCCCTAAATTACTGTGACTGAACTCTTCTAACAAAGTTGGGAGTTGCCTTTGATTGTCCCATGAAGTTGTTTTATGACAACCAAGCCACTATTAATACTACAAACAACCCTATTCAACATGATTGCACAAAGCATATAGAAGCCAACAAGCATTTTTCTGTGAAACAGTGATTAGTAGAGATATGTTTGTCTACCTTTTGTGAAATCAAGTGACCAGCTAGCTAATCGTTTGCCAAAGGGATTGCCTCAATTGAAGTTGGAAGAGAATCTTTCCAAGCTAGGCATGAATAATATTTTTGTAGCTTAAGGGGCGGGTATCATTGTCTAATAACTTCTGATACTAAAGGTGGCCCACTTTTTATATGTTTTGTTTGATCATGTTAAACTAAATTGCGAGCTACGTTGATAGTCACTTGGCTGTTACAGTACAGATTCATGGGCCTCTCAAATTGCATGCCACTCTGTCAACAAGTTCTTCAACCATAGCAGTTCAAAAACACCATGGTCCATAGCCCTATCTTCAAGCTGCTTCTTAATGAGACAATATTTCCTTTAACAAATGTACAATAACCAAAATAGAGCGTCTGTCATCTCTAGATCCAACTTAGTTGACATTAGTAGAGCGTCTGTCATCTCAAGTAAACCATTAAAAATAGTTATGTCAACCAGAAAACTAAGAGAGAATACAGAGGAAGTAAGAGAAGGAAGAAATAGAAGAGGAAAATAGGGTAAAGCAAAACAGGAGAGTTCAGTCAACTCTATCAGCTGCCTAGATTTAGATGCCGTTTGGCAAGTCTTTTGAAAGATCTTCCGGAAGATCTGACAGCCAGAGGACAGTGTGAGCTTTTACATAAAGATCTTGGCAGCCCACAGACCATTTGGTTAGAGGTGGGTCTTTTCACACGTCTTTCCGTGCGAAGACAAGACTTGAGAAGGCCAAAAAGGCGAGAAGCTCCATTTCTAGCTTCCCGAAATAAGCTCAAATCAAGCTTCTCACGTCTTTTCGGGGCATGGTCTTTCAGCGGAAAGCTCTTCCTCCAACCAAACGGAGGAAGACAAAAATGCAAGCTACCGGACTTCCAAAAATCCAATAGCCCGTGCAGAAAGATGCACCAAACAAGGTCTTATTTTATTATATACCCATTTTATAAAAGTAAAAGCACTGAACTACTAACACCCATATTAACACTCTCCCTCAAACTAGAGCATAAATGTCATAAATCTCCAGCTTGATACAAATGTAACCCACCCTCGTGAAGACATCAACCAATTGATCTTCTGACTTGACATATGGAGCAACCATATCACCATTTGCTACTTTCTCCCTTACAAATGGCAGTCCACATCTATGTGTTTAGTCCCTTCATGAAATTTCATGAAAGACTGGATTTTAAGATGTGTAGCAGCTTGGTTGTCACAAAATAATTGAATACACTTAAAAACAGGCACTCCAATCTCTTGAAGAAGATGCTTTAACCAAAACAACTTGCAAGTGGCCCTATACTCAGCCTCAGCACTATTTCTAGCAACCACTACTTACTTTTCCATGGAAGAAGATATCCACCAAAAAGGTATAATACCTGTAGTTAACTTCCTATCCATTGAGGACCCTGCTCAATCTGCATTTAAGTATCCTTCCAGTGATATGTCTTCCCCTTTACAAGCTGGACTTAGAGAAAGCCTATGATTTAGTTGATTGGACTTTTCTGATTGAGATCATGAGACATTATGGGTTTGGAGAGAGCTGAAGAAAATGGATTTGGGGGTGTTTGAGAACTTGCCAATATTCAGTATTAGTAAAAGGCACAGTTGTAGACTGCTTTCTAGCTGAACAAGGACTAAGACAAGGAGATCCTCTTTCCCCTTTTCTCATCACACTAATAGTGGATGTTCTGAGTAGAATCCTGTTGAGGGCAGATTTGAGAGGGCTAGTCAGAGACTAGAGAGTGGAAAGAGAAGGGGTACCAATTACCCATCTGTAATTTGCGGATGACACTATTCTCTTTTGTGAAGGAGAGAACTTGGATTGGGTAAGGAATTTGAAACTCACGGAGCAGTTGTTTGAAAGATTGTCAAACTTAAGGATAAACTTTGAAAAAAGCTACCTAGCTGGGATAAACATGCAGGATGGGGAGATGGCAGAGTGTGTGCAAGCATTCTAGGCTGTAGTGTTGTGTCCTGGCCCCTAACATATTTGGGGTTACCTCTTGGAGCAAATCCAAAAGAAGAAGATTTTTGGAATCCAGTGCTAGAAAAATTCTCTAGGAAGTTGGCTAGTTGGAAGAAGGATATTTGTCTCTAGGTGGCAGAACAACTTTGATTAAAGCAACACTAGATAACTTACCTGTCTACTATAGTTCAGTCTTCAAAATTCCAGTGAGTGTGAGCAAGAAATTGGAGGTGACAATGAGGGATTTCTTGTGGAAGCCAAGGGAGGAAAAGAGAGATCATAGAAGAAGCTGGGCTTGCAGGGGATAAGAATGCAAGGGGCTTGGGATTAGGGAAAGTATAAAAAAGGAATGTGGCATTGTTAGGAAAGTGGCTTTGGAGACTGCTTCAAGATGGGGATAAATTGTGGACAAAGGTGGTAGTAAGTATTCATGGGCTCTTGGATAATGGACGTGATGCTGCTGTGCTGCCTAGGGCAAACCGACCCCCACCTTGGAAAGCCATTAATGCAATCTTACCTCTCTTCCTTCCTTCCATCTAATACAACCCTTGTAATGGTAATAATATTAAATTCTGGTAACACATCTGGCTGGGAAACTCTCCTTTAAAGGACCAATTTCCCTCTCCTGTTGCCCTCTCAAGCTTTAAAAATGAGCCAGTTTCTAAGTTCCTTGTCCAATCTCCACCTTCACTCAATTGGGTTAAATGGGACTTGGGTTTCCGGAGGGGTATCCAAGACTCAGACCTTCAATGTCTTCTTAGCCTCTTACAGTTATTGAAAGGAGTTTTCATTGAACCTCCAAGGCCTGATAGCCGAGTTTGGACTTGTACCCCATCAAGGTCCTTCTCATGTGCCTCCTTTAAAACTCTTCTACAACCATCCTATAGTGGTATGCCTCCTTTTCTGGCGTAAGAGGTGTGCAAAGCTGTTCCACCTAGGGTTGCTTCCTTTTGTTGGGAAGTGGCTCATGGAAAGATCAATACTCTTGACCTACTCCAAAGAAAGAGGCCAAATTGGTGTTTATCCCCTCATTGATGTGTATTTTGTAAGGCCAATGGTGAGAGTTGCCTCCACCGTTTCATCTCTTGTTCTTCGTTACTTCTATTTGGGATTGATGCTTTTCTCTTTTTGGGTGCAGGTGGAATCCTCCGGTGGATGTTCAAAGCCTATTTGACAAAACTACCTTTGGATGGACAACAAAGAGAGGGGAGGTTAATGTGGAACTGCATTAGAGCTGCCATTCTTTGGACTGTTTGGGAAGAAAGAAATGCAAGGATCTTCTCAGAGAAAGAAAGGAACACAAGTGATATCTTTGAAACAATCAAGGTTAAAGTGGTGCATTGGCTGAAATCTTTGACAGCCTTCTCTCATGTGTCAACAAATGATCTAATAAGAAGTTGTAAGTAAGTAGCAAATTCTACAGCCCATAAGACAATTATCAATCACACTTGGTCACCTGGACCTTCGGGTATTGGAGGTATTTTTAGAGATGAGGAGGGTAAATTCATCGCTATGTTCTCCGGACCAGTTAGAGAATGAAACTCCCCGAAAGCAAGTGTTAGTAGTAATGGAAGGCATTCAAAAGGCAAAGCAAATGAACATTCAAAAACTATTTGTGGAAGGAGACTCCAAATTGATTGGTGATTAGCTGGTTACAAGATGTGGGAGGGGGGGGGGGGGGGCGGGTCAGTGGCTTTTCAACAATGAAAGGAAGAAGATCAGGTTATCTCTCACAGTCTGACTGTATTTAATGTATTATACCATCCTTTATCTTGATTAATAAAATGTTGAGTTATTGATCAAAAAATAACAGTTCATGGCCTAGAGCATCCTTTAAATACCTTATCACACTAACAACACCATCCCAGTTAGTAGTCGTAAGATTCTGCATGAACTGATTCAAACAGTCCTACACAAAGGAAATATTAGGTGTGGTAATGGACACAATGATGAAGTAAATTATTTTTCCAACCAGTGATTAGTTGGCTTTCTATCCTTGAGGAACTTGTCCAATTTGCTTTTGAGGATCCTTCCAATGACAAACCCTGGACAACCACCCCAAAAACAAAACAAACCAGCCCCTTCATCATCTTAGAGTTACAATTTAAAACTAAAAAGCAAACCATTAATCAACCCTGCTCATTTTAGCTTTACGATTGAGCCTAAAACAGTAGTCTTCCATGTACACCTTGCTTGACCAAAAGCATCCGCCAAAGAAATTGTTGATCTTTGTACACAACATATTATTAGCTGTGTTCCTCATCAGCCACCTGAATTGCTTGATATCATTTCTGTAGAACCACATCTCATGACCCACTTGTTCAACCATTTTATCATTATTTTTAAATCCCCTTCAATTACAAGTTTCTCCACCCCCATTTTTATTGGAGTCTCCAATAAAAATGGTGGACTTCTTACAATCAATTTTTTTTATCCATGGAATAAGAGAGAGAAGGTAGTGATGTACCAGGGTAGCAGTTTTGTAGTCTGTGATGGGAAGAAAGAAATGGGAGACTATTCAAAGATAAGATCCAAGACAGATGCAATCATTGGAAGCATCACTATGAAAACCATTAATTGGATCAATGAAGTGGGGTTTTTTAAAGACTAGACCACTAATGAGATCATCTGTTGTTGGCATTAGTAGGCTAACTCCACAGTTTTCGAGTATGCAGCCATCTCCCAATGGAAACCACCATCAGCCCAATGGCTCAAACTTTGATTGATGTAGCAGAACCCAGTCATCAAGAATCATGACGGAAAAATTATTGCTCTATTCTTTGGACGAACAGGTTTTGGGAACTCAACAAAGACAAGGCACTAATGGTGTTACAAGGGCTAAGGTTGGCGAAGGATCTGAACTATACAAACTTGCAAATCTAAGGGGACTCCAAAGTGGTAGTGGATTGGCTACAGAATGAGGGTAAGGTTCCTTAGCAGTAATAGAAACTTAATGACACGATAAAGGAACTTACAAGAAAGGGAAGAATTGTTATGGCCTGGACCCAGATTGACTAATAAGTGAGGAAATGCATTGGCAAAACAAGGGGTAAATAGAGAGAACTGATTTTTGTAGGCAGAAGGAAATTCCTGATGTACACTGATTCTGTTTTAGCCATCCCAACCTCTGGAATGTAGCCAATTGTACTTTTTTTATAACTAGCCAATTGTACTATTATTTTCTAATTCTGATTTAACAAAATTTGTTGTTCAATATAAAAAAATAAAAAAAATAAAAAACATGAAGGGAAAATCTATGATGTGGAAAAGATATGGTATGGGAAGAGTTTTGACCAATCAAAACCCACCCACGAATTTTGATAAATAACACCTAATTGGCTACCATGTTTATGATTCCAGTTGACTGGTCAGAAGTTTTTCAGATATCATATCTTTTCTATATCATAGTCGAACCCAAACATGAAACCATTTAGGGGTGCTCACAGTTCGGTTAACCAAACTGTAGGCTCTTTTTTGAAACCAAACTGGTCCCACCAGTTTTTGCAGTTCCCATAATCGATACCACCAGTTCGGTTCTTTTCAGTTTTCTATAATTATAATATATATTATAAATAAATATATATGTATAATATATTTATAATATGTTATATATTATAAATAGATAATTATAAATATATACATAATGCATATATACTTATATATAATATATAGATAATACATATTATATTTAAAAAATATATACAATATACATAAAACAAATATACCATTTGATTTTATTAACTGCCAATTTTTTTCTAAATTAACCAAAAATCTAACCAACCGATTTTTCAAAAATACCAAACTGATCAGTTATGTTAACTGCACTTATGGTTTGGTTTTCTCAGTTCGGTTTGGTCCTTCAATTTTTCAGTTTTTTATGATCACCCCTAAAAACTTATGGTCTCTCTCTAAATGTCATACAGACCAAACCATACTAGACAAGCCCATCAAAAATTGACAAATAACATCAATCAATTCAGGAAATCAAAACAACAATTTTCTTGATTTTGCACTAATATCAAAATTTTCATCCAATCTCTTTGAAACATGTATTAAAAATCATCTTAAATCAAGCCCTTACCAAAACAAATCTCATCCTTCTCTAGGTACTGTCTAACCATATGGCATGGTGACAATACCCATCAACAATGATAACATCAACAGCTAAATAGTGTCACTTAGTTGAGTATGCTCTACTCTAAGAACACAATAAAATCAATATTAAATTTAAGATAAGTTTAAAATGATGAGAAGACAATAGAATAGAGAGAAGATATGGGAAGGAAAAGAAGAGGGGAATGATAGAAGGCATAGTGAACCAGTCTTGGATTACAAGGCTAATCTATTAGCTTATATAATAATAATGTGTAAAACCAACATAAAATCCCCAACACTTCTATGTTATTACATAAGGTTTGAAATAAGCTCAAATAACTAAAAATATGTCTTACAGAAGTTGTGCAGTGCATGTACAAAGAACGATTGTTCATACAAGAAATAGGCCCTAGAAACTAAGGAGTTGAACCAGAAAGAACTTCAAGCACTACATACAAATACTCTAGATAACTTCAGCAATAATATATGATTGGCATTTAGTAAATGGCACCTATGCAATAAACCTATAACTTCCTGATTAAAGAAGGAAACAGAAATTTTTAGAAACTAAAAGTACAAAAACCAACACCAAAATATGCCTTTTAAAATTCCTTTTCAACATTTCTAATACTTGATTACTTCCATGACATAAGAAACACAGAGTCAGAAACTAAAACGAATGTTGAAATCTACAAGATCAGTATTTAAGAGATCTGAAAACAAAGTGATTTTTACAAGCTAAGAAAATAAGATGGTGAGATTATGGCAGATAGCACAGACTAAATTTCAATCCATGCCTTATCCCAACTATACAGGGTCGGTGTTGAGGGCCCGGGAATAGGATCTCGTCACGGGTCGGCCCACGGGGAAAACCTCCTGTTTTCCCTTGTTCCTTCCTGCTCGTGATGAACCTATCTTGGCACCTTCGGTGATTTGTCCAAGAGATCACCAACTCTCCTAACTCACTCTTGACTGAATAATTTTGATATCTCATTCAATAATGGGGTCTCCGTAAATAGGAGATTACAAGAGTCCTAATCAAAGGGAGTCTCCTTGCTGAATAGGGAGACTTCCAGTTTTATCTTGCTAAGGATAAGATAAGCTAATCCTAATCTGATAAGCTACTAACAAGATAAGATAAGCTAAGCTAATCCTAATCTGATAAGCTATTAACAAGATAAGATAAGAGATAAGAACAATAAGATAAGAACAAGCAAAATGAGCTAATCTAATCTAGATAAGGCTGCTGTTGCCGAACTGGGTAGGATGAGCATCACTGAATCCTTGCTGCTGCTGGCGGTGGGCGCGGGGCCTATTGCTGCCGGCGGCGATGGTACGTCTTCCCGAGGAAGGCGTCCATAACATTACTCCCCTCCTGGACTACGAGCTTGTCCTCAAGCTCGAAAGCTGGATATGTGGCTTGGAACTCTGCCAATGGGATCCATGTGGCTTCTGTTGGTGGTAGATCACACCATTCCACCAAGACTTCAAGGATTCCACGATTAAAATGAGAGCGGGTGACAGTTTTAGGCTGGGGGACCAGTTTGCCATCTTTCAAGGGTGGCAGGGAGGGAACTTGGTTCGGGGGAACACCCGTAAATGGTTTCAGCAAGGAGATGTGGAAGACATCATGAATTCGGCTAGTCTCTAGCAATTCCAGCTGGTAGACCACACTGCCAATCCGTCGCAGAACCTTGTAGGGCCCATAGTACTTAGGGGCCAGCTTCGGGGCAGCCTTGTGGCACAAGGAGCGCTGCCGATAGGGCTGGAGCATCAACCAAACAAATTGTCCTGGATCAAACGACAGTTCCCGGTGGTGCTTATCATAGTGGAGCTTCATGCGGAGCTGGGCCTGCTGTAAGCGAATGCGGACGTCGGCGAGGAGGGCGTCACGGTCCTGTAAGGAGTGATCGATTGCGTCCAAGCGAGTAGATCCAGGCTCGTAGGACAGCAAGCGGGGAGGATCCCTGCCGTAAACGACGCAAAAGGGAGTCATGCCGAGGGAGGAATGGTAGGCTGTGTTGTAGCAGTACTCGGCCCAAGGAAGCCATTCCAACCACCGTCGAGGTTGATCGCCTACGAAACAGCGGAGATACATCTCGATAGTGCGGTTAACCACTTCTGTCTGACCGTCGGTTTGTGGCCGGTAAGCTGATGAGTAGGCCAGGGTGGTGTCGTGTGGTCGAAATAACTCTTTCCAGAAGGCACTAGTGAAGACCGGGTCTCTATCGCTGACGATGGATTCCGGCAACCCATGTAAGCGAAAGATATGTGTAAAGAAGGCGAGGGAAACCGAAGTGGCACTGTACGGGTGTGATAGAGGAATGAAGTGCGCGTATTTAGAGAAGCGGTCGACTACCACAAAGAGAACTGATTTGCCCCCTACCTTGGGAAGTCCCTCAATGAAGTCCATGGAGATGTCGGCCCAGATCTGCGATGGGATGGAAAGGGGCTGAAGGAGGCCTGCCGGGTGTAGGTTTTCCCATTTGTGCTGTTGGCATGTGGAGCAATTCTGGACAAAATCTCGAATAGAAGTCTTCATACCTCGCCAATGGAAATCAGTCCGGACGCGGTATAGTGTTTTTTGAATGCCCTCGTGGGTGGAGCTATGGATGCTGGTGATGATGGTGGGAATCAACGGGCAGTCTGCTGGAAGATGGACTCGTCCCTTATACAGTACCAACCTGTCGTGAAGTGACCAATCGGGGTCGGCCGTGCCGGTCTGGATCTTCTGCAGTAAGAGCGACCATTCTGGGGACTGTGGTGCTGCCTTCTTAATGTTGTCAAACAGAGAGATCCGAGGTTGGGAAATGCTACATAGAACCATCACGTCTTCTTCTCGCCTAGACAAGGCATCAGCTGCGCGATTAGAGGATCCTGCTTTATATTCCACCCGGAAGTCAAACCCGAGCAATTTGCTAACCCAATGCTGCTGAGGGGAAGTGGTGAGACGCTGCTCTAACAGGTATTTGAGGCTGTAATGATCAGTTTTGACGATGAACGACCGCCCCCACAAATACGGCCTCCAGTGCTGGATGGCTCGGGCAAGGCCGATTAGTTCGCACTCATAGGCTGGAAGGTTCAGATGCCGGACAGCCAATCTGCGGCTGAAGAAGGCGGTCGGGTGCCCTTGCTGCTGTAGTACGGCCCCGATACCCACTCCGGAAGCATCGCACTCGACTGTAAATTCGAGGGCGAAATTAGGTAATTGCAGGACAGGGGTTGAAGACAGTGCATTTCGCAGTGACAGAAAAGCTTCATCAGCTGCGTCGTCCCACCGGAAGGAGTTTCTCTTCAACAGGTTGGTTAACGGGGCTGCCAACACTCCATAGTTCTGTACAAATTTGCGGTAGTAACCCGTTAAACCGAGGAACCCACGTAACCCGTTAACCGAGGAACTATCAACTGTTACACCCTGCCCATGGATGATGTGGCCGAGGTAAAGAACCTGTCACTCCCCGAAGGAGCACTTGGACCGTTTCAGGAATAAGCTGTGTTGGCATAGGAGTACGAAAATGGTCCTCAGATGGTGGACATGCTCTACCCATGATTTGCTGTAAACGAGGATATCATCAAAGAAAACTAAAACAAATTTGCGCAGATGGGGCTGGAATACCTCGTTCATTAGTGACTGAAATGTAGATGGTGCATTGGAGAGTCCGAATGGCATGACTAAAAATCCGAAGTGGCCATGGTGGGTGCGAAAAGCAGTTTTCTTCACGTCACCGGGAGCCATGCGAACTTGGAAATATCCGGACCTGAGGTCCAACTTAGAGAAATACTGGGCACCATGCAACTCGTCCAACAGTTCGTCAACAACGGGAATAGGGAACTTATCTTTGATCGTCCGGTCATTGAGTTCTCTATAGTCAACACAGAACCTCCACGTTCCATACTGCTTCGCCACCAACAGAACCGGCAAAGAGAAGGGGGAGTGACTTTTGCGTATGATCCCTTGGTTCAGCATCGCTGTACATTTTTTTCTATCTCATCATTCTGTAAGTGAGGGTAGCGATAAGGCCTGACAACGACTGGTGCTGAACCCGCCACCAAAGGAATACAATGGTCGCAAGCTCGGGAAGGGGGAAGGCCCTTCGGTTCCTGGAACAGATCTGAAAACTCGGCGAGAAGTTTTTCCATGGTTGCTGGTTCTGTCTGGAGTGCATGAACCTGTGGTGTCTTTTCTTTAACCCTGCAACCGTGACATGAAACTTGCTTGCCATTCAGATGGAAGGGCATGGTGAGTGCGCTGAAGTCCCACAAAATCGGGCCTAGGGTAATTAACCATTTGACCCCAAGAACAATATCGAACCCATCCAATGAGAGTACAAATAAATCAACAAGAATTAGTTCAGAATTGACCTGTACTAGGACGTCCTTACAAATCCCTGGACTGTGAACTTTTTCACCATTTGCGACGGCTACCTGTAGTCGCGGCCGGAGTTCCATTGGTAGTTTTAACTGCAGGGCTGCATGTTCACTTATGAAGTTGTGTGTGCTCCCTGAATTGACGAGAATGCGCACCGGCTGACCTGCAATCTGTGCCTGTAACTACATGGTCTGAGAGGTTTTAATACCGGTGATCGCATGGAGAGAGATCTCTTATTCGAATGTGACGGGTTCCCCTTCCTCCTCCTCTTGCTCATCTATGAGAAGGCAAAAAAGCCTCTTGCATCTATGTCCTGCCAAGTAGAGGTCATCACAGTTGAAACATTAACCTCTCGCTCGGCGCTCTGCCATTTCTGCCCTGGTCAAGCGCTTGATGGGAGGAGTGACCATGTTACTACCTGTACTTGTCACTGCTCTAGAGGTGGTGGTCGTGGGAGACTTCATTTCCCGGCTGGTAGCAGAAGAGGGGGTCGTTGCTGCTGGTCTTGGGGGTACCCACGAGTTCGGTGGACGACCCACATTAAAGATTCCGCGGCTGAGCTGCAGCTTGCGCTCAAATGTGCGGGCTAAGTTCATGGCTGTGACCAAATTTGGGGGATTCTGCATCTCGACATCCACTCGCAGGGGTTCTGCTAACCCTGCTGTGAACATATCGACTTGCTGGTCTGGTCGCACGGAGGATGCCCTCGCGAGGAGTTGGGGATGTGGTTGCTCCGTTGCCGTTGTACGATGGGAACTCCAGCCTGCTGTACTTGGGGATGATGGTTGCTCCATGGCCGACGGACTGTTGTTCGCCGGAAGACTGGCAGATCTGGCCGGCGGTCGTTAGCTGCTGTCCCTCCGTCAGAGTTCCTTTCCCTGCTGGAAAGAAACATCTCCATTAGTCGCCGCAGTTCTCGCACTTCACCTTTGATCTCACGAACTTCGGAGCTGGTCTCCACGAGTTGGTGCTCGAGGTCGTGGACCCTGAAAGGTAGCTATTCCAGATCTCCCATGACGCCTTGCTCTGATACCAAGTTGTTGAGGGCCCGGGAATAGGATCTCGTCACGGGTCGGCCCACGGGGAAAACCTCCTGTTTTCCCTTGTTCCTTCCTGCTCGTGATGAACCTATCTTGGCACCTTCGGTGATTTGTCCAAGAGATCACCAACTCTCCTAACTCACTCTTGACTGAATAATTTTGATATCTCATTCAATAATGGGGTCTCCTTAAATAGGAGATTACAAGAGTCCTAATCAAAGGGAGTCTCCTTGTTGAATAGGGAGACTTCCAGTTTTATCTTACTAAGGATAAGATAAGCTAATCCTAATCTGATAAGCTACTAACAAGATAAGATAAGCTAAGCTAATCCTAATCCGATAAGCTATTAACAAGATAAGATAAGAGATAAGAACAATAAGATAAGAACAAGCAAAATGAGCTAATCTAATCTAGATAAGGCTACTGTTGTCGAACTGGGTAGGATGAGCATCACTGAATCCTTGCTGCTGCTGGCGGTAGGCCCGGGGCCTGTTGCTGCCGGCGGCGATGGTACGTCTTCCCGAGGAAGGCGTCCATAACAGTCAGATACACGAATCTTGTTTCGCCAATCTGTTCTATTTAAAGCCTTATACACTGTTAAATTATTAGTGCTTCAATCATTTCTTACTACTACTACCAATGTCCTTTTTTGTCTACCCCGAGCTCTTCTACGGGTTCAATGTGTAACAAATCACTTCTTCTAACTAGCACAGTTGGTGATCTTCTATGCACATGCCCATACCATCTCAGTCTACTCTCTCTCATTTTATCACTTATTGGAGCTACTCCTAGGTTCCTATAGATAACTTCATTCCTAATCCTATCCGTTCTAATTTTTTCCATTCATCCATCTTTTCATTCACATTTTCTGCCACATTTATTATCTGGGTATTTGTTCTTTGACTACCCAACACTCGACTCCATATAACATAACTTGCCTTACAATTGTTTTATTGAACTAGTAGAAATCTGATGAATTAAAAAATATGAAAGAAAAGTAGTTTCTTGAAGAGAGAAGGAGAATAAGAGAATAAGAGAAGTTGAAAAGAAAAGAGAGCAATGATATGGCCACCCCCTTCACTTATTATTTATACTAAAAATAATAGAACAGTACAAAGACAATTGTGCCTTGTAGGGCGGCAAAACATAAAACAGCATATATAACACTCAAAAACATAGGGCTAGTTCTGACAGTCAATAGACGCATTGAGCTTTTGACATAAGATCTGGGTAGCCCGAAGACCGTTTGGCAGACGCGCATCTTTCCGTGCGTCGTTTCGGGTCTTTCCGTGTGAGATTAAAACGCGGAAGATGCGGAAATCTTCATTTGGAGCTTCCCGAAATCAACCCAAAATGGGCTTCCTGCAGAAGATGCAGCAAGATCTTCCACATGCCAAATAGGAATAGACAGATTTTCGATCTTCTCGGCTTGTAAGCAACCGAAAGACCGCACGGAAAGACGCACTAAATGGGGCCATAATAAAATTTGGACTCACATAACTACTATGGTCCCCACCTCCTATCTAACAACTAACATAAAACATCTACTCAAAAAAGCATCATAAAACTGATTAATCTTCAACTCTCCCCCTCAAGTGGGAGTAAATGTCACACATTCCCAACTTGCGTAGATCATGTTCAAGCTTGTTCTTTGCCACCCCTTTAGTGAGAACATCAACCAGCTACAACTTTAAAGAGATATAAAGCAAACAAACTTCTCCGGTTGTTACCCTTTCTCTTATAAAATGTCTATCAACTTCAATGTGTTTTGTCCTATCATGCTGAATTGGATTGTGGGCAATATTGATTGCAACCTGATTGTCACAGTATAACATCATAGGTTCCATTGCTTTTACCCCAATCTCACTCAAAAGAGATCTAACACAAAGAAGTTCTGAGACACCATGAGCCATGGATCTATACTTAGCCTCTACACTTGACCTTGCCACAACCACTTGCTTCTTACTCTTCTAGGAGATCAAGTTTCCACCTACAAAGGTACACACCCCTGATGTAAACCTCCTGTCATCTAAGCACCCTGCCCAGTCTGCATCTATACAGGATTCTAGCTTCAGATTCTCATTATTTGAGAAAAGAATGCCTCTTCCAGGGTGCTTTTTCAAATATGCAAGTATTCTCTCAATAGCTTCCCTGTGTTGAACCCAAGGTGCATGCATGTACTGACTCACAACACTGACAGCATAAGCAATATATGGTCGTGTCAAACACAAATACAGCTGTCAGCCCACCATTCTTTGATATCTCCCCACATCCTTTACCAACTCACCATCCACACCATTAATTTTGTGATTTGGATCAATAGGAGTGTCTACTAGTTTGGCCCCCAACTTCCCAGTCTCCTGTAGTAGGTCAAATACATACTTTCTCTGTGAAATGAAGATCCCATGCTTTGATCTTGCAAGTTCAATCCCCAAGAAGTATTTGAGCACACCAAGATCTTTGATTTCAAATTCTTGCTGCGATGATTTTTTGAGATCATCAATCTCCTCCAGATCATTTCCTGCCACCACTATATCATCCACATACACAATCAGAATTGACACCAAAGCATCTCCTCTCCACAAAGAGGGTGTGATCAGACTGTGTTTGTGTGTATCCAAAACGGATGAGTGCCCCTCTATACCTGTCAAACCAAGCCCTACGTGGCTGTTTCAATTCATACAGAGATTTTCGAAGTCTGCACACCTTTCCTTTACCAACATTTTCATAAAAGCCTGTTGGAATGTCCATATATACCTCCTCCTATAAACCACCATTGAGGAAGGCATTTTTGCATCAAGCTAGAACAAGGGCCATGAATAGGTGGCTACTAGAGATAAAAGGTTACAAACTGAACTCATCTTAGCTACTGGTGCAAAGGTTTCAAAATAATCAACACCATAGGTCTGAGTATACCCTTTTGCTACCAACCTTGCCTTGTACCTCTCTATCTTGCCATCGGCCTTATGCTTCACTGTGAATACCCATCTACATCTGACTGTCTCCTTATCTAAGGGGAGATCAATTAGTTACCAACTTGGGTTTTTGACCAAAGCATTCATCTCATCTTGCATGGTTATTTTCCACTCAGGTTTGGAGAGAGCCTCAGTAACATTCCTAGGTATAGACACAGAATCCAAGGAAGAAAAAAAAGAACGGTAGGAGAGTGACAAGGCATTGTAGGAAAGATGGTGTGAAATGCAGTGGGTTGTACACTTTCTCTTCCCCTTACGAAGTGTAATGGGAAGATCAAGATCAATGGGATCAGCTGCAACAATGGTGTTAGGGATAGAAACATTATCATCATAAAACATAGCAAGCTCAAGAGGAATACTTAGAACTGTATCTGCCGAATCTGGAGTTTCAAAAGGACTAACAAAGAGTGGTGTGGGTTGAAAATGTGTGGAGTCAACCATCATCTACTAGCACTGATATTTCTGTGAGGTTGCCCGTAGTGGCTCAGGTAATGAAACTGGAGGTGCAGGTGCTGGTTGAACTAATGCAGGTGTTCGCTAAACTGATGGAGGTGTTGGCTGAACTGATGGAGGCACCAAAGAAACAAGAAGAGAAACAAATTGTGAATTCTCCCCAAAACTCTCCCCCTATGGAAAACCACTCAAGAAGAAGGTGGATTCAAAGAAAGTAGCATCCATAGTGACAAATCAGCTCATTGTCATTAGGTTATAACAGCAACACCCCTTTTGGTTCTGAGCATACTCAAGAAAAACACATTTCTTGGCCTTAGGATCAAATTTTTTGCGATGAGGGCCAAGAATGTGAACAAAGGAAACACAACCAAAACCCCTCAGAGGTATATGAAATATCTCCCCATCTGGAAAAAAAAGACTAAATGGCACCTTAAACCCCAAAGTCCGTGAAGAAACACGGTTAATCAAATGCATGGTTGTAAGAACTACATCTCCCCATAACTGCACAGGAACTGAAGCACATACCATAAGACTCCTTGCCACCTCCACAATTTATCTGTTTTTCCTCTCAGCAAATCCATTCTACTACAGTGTATATGCACAACTGCTCTGATGAACTACACCATGTTCTAAGAGATACATAGTTAGGTCCTTCTCAAAGTACTCTTTGGCATTATCTGATCTAAAAGCCTTAGTTCTCACTCTAAATTGTGTGAGAACCATCTGGTGGAACTGTCTTACCAAGTTAGGAACCTCATCACGTGATCTCATCAAATATACCCAATAATTTCGTGTATAATCATCTACAAACAAGAGAAAGTAACGGAATCCTTCCATGGCAGGTATATGATATGGCCCCCATACATCAGTGTGAACAATATCAAAAGCAGAAGTACTTCTTTTATTACTTGGTTTAAAAGACTGTCTACAATACTTTCCTAACTGACAACTCTCACACTCCAAAGTAGATAACTGAACAGACTCAAACAACTTTGGGAAAAGACATTTCAAAGAACTAAAAGAAAGATGTCCCAAGCAATTGTGCCAAAGAATAATCTGGTTCACTAACTCTAACCCGCTACTATTGTTGTTGCTAACACGATGGCCCTGATGTCTCGGAATCTCATCCAAAAGATAGACTCCATTCACCTCATAACCACACCCAATCATCTTCTTTGACTCTAGATCTTGCAAAACACAATTACCAGGAAAAAATGTTACGGAACAATTCAAATTTTTTGTCAAAAAACTAACAAAATTACTTTGCAATCTTTACACATCATTCGTTCTATTCTCCTTGTAAGGAATTTGACCCACTTATAAATGTTAAGTGTTCATCATCCTTTTGGAAAAAGGTGTTTAAAATTGCCATATCATAAGCTACTACAAAATTAATATTGTACCTCATTCATTTCTCTCCCCAAACCCAAATCCTCCATGCACCGTATCGTATCCTATACTTCTTTTCCCTAAATACCCATTTAAGTCTCCTCCCATAAAAATATTCTCTTCATTTGGAATTTCTTCAATTAATCCTTCTAAGTTTTCCCAAAACTGTCTTTCAATGTTTTCTTCTAGACCCACTTGAGGGGCAATAAGCACTAATTATGTTAATGATTTCCTCACCTAAAAGAAGTCTAATTAAAACTATTCTATCCCCAAATCTTTTAACATTTACAATTTCATTTTTTAAAATCCCTTTCAACTATTACCACTACACCAAATTAGCATCTACTAGTCCTTATCAAAGAGTTCACAGTTCAGGAACTTCATTTCATATCTCTAAAAATTATAAAATATATAATACTTCATCCAAAGACAACATAATATATTAGTTAAAACAAAAATTTAAGCTCAATATCAACACCAAATCTTGAACAACGGGAAATATGATCTGACAAATTATATTCTTCAAATAAACAAAGTACTAGCATTGACACATGCTTCTTATATAAGACAGAAAAGAATGTTTGACCAACTGACCTTTAGGAACATAATGAATCTTTGAATCTTCAAACTGCACTTTCAACTGTTAAGCAAACAATTTAATAAGTTCCCTAAGGGTATAGCATTTGTAACTAACAAGGGACATACAAACAATGATGCAATGAAATAAACCAAAAACAAAGTTGGAGTAACTTACAGGAGGGTGATCACTGGAATCTTGCTTCAAGAAATTTCCTCCTAAAGGCTCTTTCGTTGCAGTGATTATAGGAGTTTTAACCTTCGACTGCAGTACTTGACTCCTTAACTGAGGCTCCAATTCAATCCACAATTGAAGTTAATTTAGCCATGATTCAACAAAATTTTGACTTATCCACAGTGAATGCCATTTTTTCCATACCACACTGACCAAAAGCCAACTGATTTCAAACATTACCTCTAAACTTTTGAAATGATCATCAAAAGATTCCTGATTAATTGAACACTCAAAATCAGTTTCAGCTTCCTCATCATCATCCTCATTGGCACTTTGAGCTGCAAGTTCTTCTTTCTCAAGTTCATCTAACCTAGACATTATTCGAGCATACTCTTCATCTTCAGCAACAAGTTTCACATTCTCTGCTTCAGATGAATCTGGTTTGGATAATCCTGTCAAAGAGAATGAAATTCTACTTTTATTATTTTATACAAACTTGGGACATTATTGCTGGCCAATCTTTAGCATATGTGAATATCCACATAAAATAAGGCCAAAGTTCAGCAACAAATGGCATCAATAGAAATATGCATGTCCTTGATGTAGATGCTACTTTGTCTAACATTTTCTGACAACACAACAGAACACTGTCCATTCTCACTAGAAAATTTTAAGTTGGTACTGAGGACTATCATATTTTTTGATCAGTGAATATTCGGATTTATTAAATCAAAGTCAAAGATAGTACAACTTAGGGAGAGGCACGAGATGCTACCTCCCCTTTAAAGAGGGGAGATGGAAGAAACCATCAACCCTTTAGTTAAAGAACATAACAAAGGAAAAAGAAAACAAATATCCTTAAAGTTCCAAATGACAGTACCAGGGTCAGCCAACCATCCTACTACCACCTTGGAGTCTCCTTCAATTATTAAGTTTTGCACTCCGAGTTGATAGGCAATCTGTACCCCCTGTGCCACAGCTAGGAGTTCAGCCCTCACAGAGTCTCCTATTCCCACCAGTCCCGGAAAAAAGGCAATAATGTTGCTGTTCTCATCTCTCAGTACACCACCAATCCCAGATGGTCCTGGGTTACCCTGACTACTTCCGTCAAAGTTCAGCTTAATAAAACCCTCCATCGGCGGAGTCCAAGTTACTTGGACTCTAGGCTTCATAGAGGAAGTGAGGGCAAGTGCAGACCAATTCCTCATTAAATCCTATTGAGGACTATCATATTGGCTATCATCAAGCATCTTAGCCACCCATAACGCTCCTTTAATTAGAATCTGCAGCATATAAATGTCAAGGCACTTTAGCTTGTCTGCAATGCTAGAGACTAACTCAAAATGATGGCCTTCAAAATGGGCCTACCGATGCAGATTTTCACCATCTTATAAATAGACATTTTTCTCATAACTTTATAATGCTAACTCAATGGCTAAGGTGATACAATTGGGCTAATTTGTTCCAAAAACCTTTTAGATGTGGTCCATCAATTGGAGACATTGGCTTGAGAAGAATAAGCAGCTTTGTATTATCTGTCATAGTCATAGATAATTAAGACAGAGAGAAGAAGAGATGAGAGAGAAGTTTTGAAAGAAATTTATCATTATTATGGCAGCACCCACACTCTTCTTATATTAAGAGTTTTGAAAGGTAGAAAAGACATAACTGCTGTACACCAAAATAACTGAAGTATTAGAACACTCCCCCTCAGGTTGGGTTCTATATTTACCCAACTTAAATCCAAGAAAAAATCACCCTTTTCAACTTTCTCATAAATAGTGTTCGTTCATTTTGATATATTTGGTGTGAATAGATTGGAGGAAGGGGAATTTCAAGGAGGGAAGAGATGTGTTGAGAGGGAAGATTGCAAAGATGGTCAGTCAAGGGTTTTCAAAAGAAAAAGGAAGTATAGATTAAAGACTGTTTCAAACGAGAAAGAAAAGGAATTCAAAGATGCAGTTGGAGAGAAGGGAAACTTAGATGGTAGAGAAGACGAATCAGCTGAGGAAGGTATAGTCATTGATGAAATGCATGAAACCGGGAGATCTATTAATTTGGAAACTGTGGTAACAATGGAGATAGTAATGAAAATTTTGTCCGTCCTTCATTGGTAGGGAGGAATTTGCAAGTTTTTAGCCAGGTAGAAAAACATCACATGTATTTGAAGGACAGGGAGAAATAATTGGAAATTGATTGGGGAGAATTCTTTGGCAAGATATGGTAAGACTCAGGAGAGACAGAATTCACTCAGGGAGGAAGTATGGCAGGGATGGTGAGGAAAAGGTGGATCAGATTTTTGAGAAAAATGTAGTCTTGGAACTTGAAAGGATAAATGATAAGGCAGGGGTTGTGCAAGGAGAAAAGAGGATACCTAACGCAGTCAGAAGATTCAAAAAGGAGAAGAATCAGAATGCAGTCCCAATGTCAAAAGTTTTCGCAAGGTTGAAGAGGGTTTATTTGGGATGGATCCTGTTAAGAAGATGAAGAAATTGAAGAAGATTGTTAAGAAAAACAAAAAAGTTTCTCCCAAAGCTGCTGAAATAAATAGGTAAGAAGGTATTTTTCTGTTAGAGGGCTTTAGGGGTTTTAAGTGCAGTAACGAAAAGTTTTTGTCAGGTCGAGCATAAGAGTGTTGTAAGGTTTGGAGGGTTGTAGAGCAAGGTTGTTTTTGGATTTGGTTTTTGAGAAGTGTTGGGTTCATAGTTGTCAAGACGACGCCTAGGTGACAAAGCACCCTTGGAGTCTCACCTCGCCTAATCACCAAGCAGTTTTCTATAGCGTGTTATAACAAACTTTTATATTCTTAATTTTTTGAGGTTATAATTATAAAATAGACATTTTTAAACTAAACTATCCATTTTGTGTGTTTATATACTAATTTCTTTTTGTTATTTTCTTATTTGTTAGGGTTTAATCAACACAAACATTGCTAAATGCTGTATTGAACCCTCAAAGACTTCAAAACCTGAACCAATAAGTAAGAAAAAACGTAAAATGTTGTCCAATCAACACATTTTCTTTTTCTTTACTAATTTTGTGTTTTTATTTACTAATTTCTTTTCCTATAACAGAAATTAGTAATTTCTTTACTAATTTTATATACTAATTTCTTTTCTCCTTTTCCTATAACAGAAATAGGGGTTCAGCCCCTATATTTTTTGAATTTTCTTTTCTTTCTTCTTTTTCTTCTCATGAATATGTTGGAATATGTTGATTTTCTATACTTTAACATGAAGTTTATACTTTTCTTATGAAAATTATGGATATTTATTAAGCAAATATGATTATGGAACCTAGGGAACTACCCTATGATACATGTTTTTACTTAAAAAAAATCCATCGCCTAGGCGAATAGGTGCCCCCCTGTCGCCTAGCCTCACCTTGGCGCCTTGAAAACTATGGTTGGGTTTGTGCTTTTTCTTTGAGTATGTTAGGGACTCTTGGGAGGGGCTGACTTTGGTTTTTAATCCTGGATTTTTTTTTCTTGTTTTTTTTTTGTGGTAAATAAAACATAAAATTTATTAAGAGAAGAAAGAAGTACATCTGATGGTGATGAGAAAGCTACAAAGGAAAGCAGAGCAAACATAAAGGATACATTGAAAAGAAAAAAAGGAGAAAACCATAAACCAAACAAAGGGGAAACTATTAGGCCAACTCCAAAATGTTCCAAAACCCAGAACCAAGGTCTTCCTTTGTGATTCCTTCAAACTCTAGGAGAATGAGAACCCAATGTTCTTTTGCCGCATAGAAGTGTGATATGCTCCCTTGTTCGAGACTTCACATCAAATATTGTTCTATTTCTTTCAATCCATAGTTCCCAACAAACTGCAAAAGGAATGCAGCTCCAAGCGGTCTTTGCCTTGACATTTCCTTTTACCTTTGGCCATTTGGAGAAAATCTCCTCCATAGAATTGGGGACCACCTGCCAACCTTGAAGAGCCTAAAGAAGAAACCCCAAATGAACTTGGCGAAAAGTTACTTATAAGCAAATGAAAGACATTCTCCTCTGCATTCCCACAAAGATAGCATCTACTAGCTAAGTGAAAACTCTGTTTTGAAAATGGTTTGATGTCAAAATGCTATCCAACAACACTAGCCAAGGAAAAGCTTCCACCCGTTGGGGGATAGGGTTTCCCAGATGCTTTTCAAATCTGAATTTTCTCCATTTGACCTTGACAAATACTTGTGGAATAATTTGACTGAGAATAGGCCATTTCTAGATTCTTTCCACCATCTTGAATTTTTCCTTTCCACCTAAGGTTCAGTTGACTGTTGTTTTGCCAGAAGATCCACACACTCTTAAACTTCCTTTCCACCTTGATTGACCTCAAAATTCTCTGCAATAGAACTACTTTTCATACCCAACCTACACAAGCAAGGGCAAAGATCACACATCAAATATCACTGGGTTTTTCTTCTTTTGTGGAAGGGGATTCCTTTTCACCTATCTCTGTATTAACTTTCTCTTCTAGAATTTTTTTTATTTACCTTCCAAAAAAAATTATGTTTGGTTCTGTCATGTTGAATTGGGTTATGGGCTATATTGATGGCAACTTTGTTGTTGCAATGTGATGACATAGAGGCTAAATTAGGAAAACTCAATTTAGCTAGTAGATGTTTTATCCACAAGATCTAAGCTACTCCAATTAGGGAAATGGGTCAGATCAGATTCGAATAGGAGTATATCCAAATCCAATCAAATAATACAAATTGTAGATCCTATCCGATTGGATCTCACAAACGTCAATTCGAATCTGAATCCGTTAAGGATGTCAAATATCCAAATATGATCGATCTGATTTAATTTCTGGAAATTTT
Source organism: Nelumbo lutea (assembly GCF_056320005.1). Taxonomy (NCBI): domain Eukaryota; kingdom Viridiplantae; phylum Streptophyta; class Magnoliopsida; order Proteales; family Nelumbonaceae; genus Nelumbo; species Nelumbo lutea. The sequence goes on along the minus strand of NC_142690.1, from coordinate 34,052,726 downwards.
AATAAGTTATTAAAAGGAAAAACATAACAGTTTATATAAAGAAAAACCAAAAAAAAGCAAGTATTTGTTCACTATTTTCATCATATATATACATGTATTTTTACAAATAAATAGATAAATTACAAAAAATAATATAAACATATTTATAAATAAATAAATAAACAACACATATATATAATCAAATCGAATTTTTTCAGATTGAATAGGAGATGATCTGAATTCAATCCAATTTTTAATCAGATCCTATTATTTGATCCCATCAGATCCGAATATCCAACAAGAGGATATCTGAATCCTACAAAATAGGATTGGATTCGAACTTGGATTGGATCATGATCCAATCCATTTGCACCCCTAATTCCAATGTTCCATGGCACACTACACCTTCACAGTTCACACTTGTTCTAGCCACTACACCAGTTCAGTGCAAGATCGACCCCGAAATTTCATATTTCAAAATCACCAAGAAATCGGTTCCCAGGTTGGGTTAGAAAATTTTAAAAATTCGGCCAGCCACTAAACCTGGACAGCCATATGAAAAGTCATGCCATGGATCTATAGGCATGAGTTTAGGGAAATAGAAAGAGCATAAGACAGGAGTTAAACATTACACTCAATTGGATAAGAAGGATTGCAAATGGGATGGCTGATACTCTAGCAAAACAAGGCAGCAATTGTTTTGGGCACAATTGTAATATATGTAACTTGTGGGGATTGATCTGGCATATTGTAATATCAAGATTTAGTACATCTTAATAAAATTTTCAGTTCTTTTGCTAATCAAAAAATAAAAATAAAAATAAAAATAAAAATAAAACTAATCACAATGGCACCTCTTGTGCCTGTTCTATACCATTTCCAATCCCTCCCTCCCTCTATAGATTTGTTTCTTGTTTCAGAATCAAAGAATAAAACAGAAGGTTCATTTACCTTGAAAAGAACTTATCCACCAGATAGCTTGACCAACTTTTAAGAATTCTATCAACTAGGTCTTTTTTTTATTCCTAAGTCCACCATCACCCTTTTGACTCCATTTCTTAATTTTCTGCTTCAATGTTGTCATTAGTTTCACCCCTTACTACTATTTTGACCATGGTTTTAAAAATGTTGTTGACCCAAGCAGCTGAACCGGTCACCTATCTGGTTCTGTTTTGCATCTGGCATGGATTTTCCAAAAAACTGTTGAATCAGTTAGTGAACAACTGACCCAAATGGTTCAACCACTATTTTTTACTTGAGCAATGGGTTCCTGGGTCATTTTATTTTAATTTTTTTTTATTTTAAAAATGTCACAAGCTAAACCTTTGAATTGGATGATCAAACCATCTGACTTACAAATCGGTGAACAACAAAGCAATTCCAATTTCGAATCAATTTTCTAAACCTTGATTTGACAGATTTCAATTTCTTCTACCCCTTTCTCAACATTTTCATTTACCAGAGTTGGGGAGAAACCTCTGTCCTCGCACTTTCTCTTCCTTCTATTGATATATTCTACAATTCTTGTTTGTGCGCATACCTTGTTATGTGCCACAAATAGTTTCCCTTGCATCTGATTTCAGTTTTCTTCCCAACCAGATCTTTTAAAACCTTTGATCTCTCATCCAATCTCCAGTCAATGTCAATTTTGCCATTGACAAAGATGAATACCTTTAAATTTAAATATTTTGACCTTTTCACTAATAACCTTACAATTTTCTAGAATGGCATCCTTTCCTTTCATCTCCTTTGACTCTCCCTCTCCCTATGCTCCCTCTGCTCAGCCCCATTTTACACCTATGAAACCCTGAATGCATTTCCCACCTATATCCTTTGCCTTTCAGCCTCCTTAGTCTTTTCAATCCTAACAAAACACAACAACCCACAGCAATCCACAGTTAAAATATTTCCCCTGCATATATGAGATTAAGCACCATAGGATTAAGCCAGGGTTCTCTATCTCTACCAGAGCTTTAAATGACTTTGTAGTTGACTAGGTCAATTAGTTGATGCTTAGTTGTCCTAGGCAACCACATCATGAGTACCCAAAGACTAGTTAGTAGTGATGCAATTGGTCTGGTCCTCAACTAGCTGGTTAGTCAACTAATCTACACTTTGATAACACTAGTAAAACTTAAATTTGATAGATGTAGTATTTGAAACCTAGGGCCTCCAGGTATGGGGGATTGTAGAAATGCCATTGGAGACGTTATTATGATTGATTTTCTCAGAGTTGATTGACCAAGGAGACTCAACCAGGGCTCAACTGGAAGTGGTGCTACAAGGTCTTAAACTGGGCTGAACTGAAAGGGGATTCAAGGGTGGTTATCAACTGGATCAAGGCACATGGCAACATAGACAAAACGACTGTCAAGAGAACTAGCAGCTGAAATCAAATGGACCAAAAGGTCAGCAAACAGTTTGATAACACTTTGGCTAGGCAAGGTTTTAAGAGACCCCACTTCTATTGGGGAACAACTTTGGAGGAATTTGGTAACTGATTGTTAGAGGAAGGAAACTATGTGTAAGGCATTGGAACTTCCAGATGTTCAAGCATACTTACTCTCTACCATGTGCATAATATTTTCCACGTATATAAAAGTACAGTTACCATTCAAACAAACATTCTGGTGTGACTTTGCAAACACAGAAGTTTTATAAACCTTGAAAAAGCAGATTTCTACCTGATTTAGGCATTTTTTCTGCAGGATTTTCTTCAACATAGTCCTCCCTTATATCAACAAGACCTTCCTGTTACAAGAATAAAACAAAAATATAGACAGATAATCCAAGTAATATTAAGTGGAACCCAAAAATGTTTAGAACAATATTGGTTATCTCAAAAACATCCCAGTCCCATAAACAACAGACCTGCAACTTCAGTAATGAACATCCAATTAATTAATACTTAGCGTTGCTTTAATTAAAAGGAACTGCTTCTGCCACTACCACAAAGCAACATACCAAATAAACACAATGAACAATTATAAACTGCATCTACGACAGCATTAGTCAAAAATTAGTTATAACCAACTGGAGGCACATGTCATGGATAAATATGGACAGCTTTCGCCAAATTTAGATAGGTCAAGTTGCATTTCACACTTGAGAACCTTTCAGGTTGAGCTTCTGCCTTTCCCTTTACATCTCTCAGAGTACCCCTCAAGAATGTAGATTTTAACTTCAAGCCTAGGTAGGATAGAGATATTTACAGACTTGGGCAAGTTAGCACATCCAAAATGTTTAATGTTGCCACTAAACCTGTTTCTATTTAGATCAGAAACGTGTGTGTGTGTGTGATGTCGTTAAGAAAACTAATATGTAGAATTTCAGAATCTCTAGAAAGAAGATTATAAAAAAAAAAATGTAAGTTATCACTTTTTTATAAGAAACCATGCATATCCAGAGGAAGGAAAGGCAAAACCCAGATTACATAATTAATATAACAATAAACAAAATGAGGAACTCACAGCAGCTTCAGCAGCTGTAGCATCAAAAAATGAAGCCTCAGCTTTAAGGTCCATCAAGTTGGCCTTGAGGGACTCAACTTGGGACTCCAAAGACTTTCCTCTCCTCTGTAGAATCTCTATAGTTTGTTTGCAAGTCCGTTCAGCATAATACCCTTCTCCTAAAAGAACCTGCAATCATATGAAAAGTATGCAACATGATAGGCATGAAATTGTTGAGGAAAAATACCAAGTGCAGTGAGTATATAAAATTATCAGCTAGAGGAAGTTTTATTAACATGTACAAGGTTCACTGACCTACTAGATACTAGATAATGAATGATTATGTTAGTCTGGAATCACTCTTGGAATGCTAACACTATTGATCAAATCATTTTTGGGGGGTCAACTTTACCTCTCCATTAAACTCCTAGAAATTTAACAGAACCAGCAAGCATCCACTGGTGAAATCTCACCAAACTTGGAAAATCACTAAAAGGCAGATAAAAAAGAAACCAAAAACCATAAAAAGAATAATAGTTGAAGTAATCATTGAATATTAAATTACCAGGAATTCATTGCTGTGAACCAGACGACCAGGAAAGAATGCTGCTTTCCCAAAGGGAACCTGCATATTATCAAAGGAACAATCAATTGAGACGAGGAACGACATAAAAATTTTGAAAACATAAAAAAAGTATGCATATGAGAAGAGTGCTCATTCTGTATCATCTCTTACCATGACATCATGGAACAGTTCATCGGGAAGTTTCTGGACAAGATTGACAAGATTGATGTTGTCAGAGATGAAGCTGTGAAGATGCTCCAGCTCTTTCTGCCGGTCTGCAATTGCATCTTGTACTCGCTTCACAGCCTTCTGGGCTTCTTCAACTGGGAAAATGGACGAAAGGGACGTTATTGTTCCCTTTAGCCCTTCCTCCATGACCATAAACACCAACCAACAAGATGAGTCTGTGTTAGAGCGTTTGAATATTGACAAAAGAGACGTTATAGCATCTCGAACTTGCTTTGCAGTCTTGCCGTGACTGATCAGGGGTTGTGCAATTGAAATGAAAGTTCATAGCAAAGTTAACCTGATCCACAAGTTACAAGCATCATCTCTGTTCTCCTAGGTGAATTTAAAATCTTGAACACAAAATAGACAAAAAAAAAAGGATGGAGCAGAGCAACAAAGTAAAGGAGAGATAGCAAGAGAGACAACTACAGCCTTTCTAAGCTTTTGATAGACATAGAGAACTGCTTCCAGCTCATCATGGTGTAAATGACAAGGATTCTAACCTCAAAAAACACAAAAATAAACAAGGAAATCAGTAACTTCTATTAGTATAAAATATCAGTAACCAGAATAAATATAAACAAATCAACAACTACCGAAGAAATAAATATAAACACAGCCGACCTAAAAAAAAAACAAAAGAGTTAAGGAAACAAAATTGAACTTAACAAATGTTAAAAGAGAAAAGATTCATTCTTCACTGCTTCTTCTGCTTCCTTATATCGATTTTCCTCTGTTCTTCTCCCTTAAGAAAATGTTTACCTTTTGTATTAAAAATAAATTAAACAATTACAACTGAAATAGATGCATTTTAGAAACTTCATCAGTTTCCCGGCCCAGGAAAAGAAATAACGGAAATAAAGAAAAAAAAAACCATTGAATGCGACCCTGTAACTAATAATAGAAATGAAGATGACCTTCAAGCAATTAGCCTCAGTCCTATCCATACACCTCTATCATTCTATCCTGATCCTAGAGAAAAAAAAAATTGAAAATCAATAAACCCCTACAAGTAGTCTTTTACTGGCAAGGAAGGAGACACAATATATATAAACAAATTAAACTAGTCAATCAAAAATAAATTCAATCGAGAACACAAAAACGCGAACCTCCAATAGGAAGAATCAAGAAAAAACAAGAATAACAATAGAAAAATACCAACCTCTCATGGTAAACGAGTGCAGTACCGCAGAATAACAAACCTAGGAACTGAAACCCCAACAACAACACGAGAGAGAGAGAGAGTATGTGCGTTTGTAGCGTGCAAGAAGGGGAAAGGTGGATAAATAAAGAGGAGGAAGAGGAGAGAATGGATGAAAAGAAGAGGGGAGGGAAAACGGCGGTGTCGCAGTGAGCTGGCTCGCTGGCTCTCCCCATTTTAGATTCAAAAAAATTAATAATAATAATAATAAAAGAAATAAAAGGTGGGCTTGGCTAAGCTGGGTCGGTATTTTTTTATTTTATCATTCTTTTTCATTTTTTTCTAAGTAAAAAATGACAAAAATTTTGAAACAATTAAAAGTTTAACAAAAAAACACTTAATAAAATACAAAATAGATAACAAATTTAAAAATAAAAAATAAACAAGAAATTATTTCATTTAAATTTAATAAAGAAAATATTCAATTTTATAAGAAGAAAAAAAATAAATTGAAAAAGGTTACAGTGAAATGGAAATAAAAAATAAAAATAATATAGTATAATAAAATTGAAAATAAAAATTCACAATGGTATTATAAAATCAATAAAAATTATTAATTTTAAAAATATTATATTATATAATTATTAATTATAAAAAAATATTAACTTCGTTATTTTCTTCAACTTCAAATTCTACATCCTCCATATCCTTAATCTTGATATGCATAGTTTGCTTGTCATGAATCACGAGCTGAAGTGTCATGTCATCTCTTATTTTACCATTTGTCTTCAACATTCAGCCATTCCCTTTAAGCATATAAACATCTCTAGGTGTAGGTATACAACGTTTGCTTAGAATCTCATAGAATACCAAATACCAAAACTAACACTAGAAGGTGCATGCGAACAACCCATAGATAACCTTTTTGTTGCGATGAATTCGCAACACACTACAAGTTCAGTGATCAATTCACAACACCTACGGCAAAATCGTGATAAATCCACAATTCATCGAGCCCACTTGGTGCCTAAACCAAAGGAAACCATGGCCGAACACAGGACAAGGCCCCATGCTTGTTCAAACGTGCGATAAACTGACAATTCACTAAACATGCAATAAACCAATGGCTTACAAACCCACTCGTGACCCAGATAAAGAGAAACATGGGCCGAGCCCATGGTGAGGCCCACGTGCACCCAGAGGCACGTGGAACCTACGCCAGCAAAAGATGTAGTGGAACACCAGGTGGAGTCAACAAAGCACAGCCCGCCAAGTGGTGACACCATCAATGCCACATAAGTTTAGTTAAACCGCGCGAGAGGTAGTAGCTAAGGCTGTAAGTCGGGCTGGGTTAGGTCGGGTTGAGGCCAACCCAAGCCCAACCCTAAGTTCTAAACCCCCAACCCGACCTTCAACTTTGGGTTGGGCCCAACCCAACCTTCTTCCCATCCCTTATAATCTTGTAGAACTTCTTAATCTCATATCTTAACTCAACTTTCACTACATATATTAATCATATGTTTTAGTATTTGCTTGTTAATGTTTTTATTGATTCTTTAAGTACAAAATTCAGGAAAAAAAAAGTATTTGAAATGACAATAGTTTATTATGAGTTATGACTTATAATAGATCTTTTATGGGCAACAAGCTATGGGTGGTAAAACAACAGAGAGGAGATAAAGAATAAAATATTCAAAAGCATAAAATATATATTAATGTTTTAGTATTTCTAATTAGGATTAAGTGAAGTGATTATCTTAAAAGAAATAAATCATAGTATGTGGTGGGGGCTACACAATTATCATGCATATAAAAAACTCAATATATCATGTATCATATATATAATATATTTATATATGATATGTACTATAGAGTCGGGTTCGGGTTGGGTCAGGTTGCCCAAGGGGTTAACCTTAACCCAACCCGAAGTAAAGTCGAGTTCATAAATTTCAACTCTAACCCTAACCAAAGAATTAACCTGACCCAACCCAACCCAACTTTTTCGGATTGGATTAGGGTTGGGGGTTGGGTTCAAGCCAACGTGGCCCAAGTTGCAACCTTAGTAGTAGCACACGTGAGTAATGAGGGATCTTGAGGAGAAGGAAATCTGATCCTTAGGAAATCCTCATGAGACACGTGGCGCACTTAATGATTGACAGCAACTCCAATATTCCCTTTCCCAATAAGAGACAAGCATATTTATCTCTGTCTTTCAAAGAGACCATCTACACCCAAGCCTTACCCCACCTACAATAGAATCTCTGGTTCCGTCTTTGATCATAGAGAATGGCCTCAAAGAGAACCAATCTCACCACTATCCCTAAGGAGCAGAATGATGCCCCAGAGAGCAACAACCTTGGGGTGAAAAACCAGTCTGAAATGGAGACGCCTATTCGGGCTGATATCGAGATACTCTCGAACAAAGTCTACGGGTTTGAGGCGCTCTTCGAAAGCAGATTCGGGAAGCTTGAGCAAGGCTAAGAGGAAATAAGGAGCACCCTCCAGATCCTGCTCAAACCCGACGTCCCCAACTCCAATCCCAACCCTAGCCACCATGCCTCCAACCCGACCCCCTCCATCCCCGAGCAATCCAATAGAGCCAACCCGACTTCGACCCAGACAAGCCACCAACTAGCCCACCAGTCTCATGCCTTTCCTTGCACCAACCCAATAACAAAGACCCCTCTTAGCCGAGACGAACTAAGGGAATATGTCAAAGGGCTGGTAGTTGAAAGCCGCAACCAAGCCCAGGATTCGGTAGTCCTGCAAAAGCCTTACTCGACCATATCCTGTACAAGCCCTACCCTACCGAGTACACTCCCCAATAATGGCCACAAAATGATGGGCAGAGAGGCAGCTTGCAGAGGCACATCAACAAATTCGAGGACATCCTCGACTCCTTCACCCTCGATAGGGATCTCAAGTATGGGAATTCTCAAAGTCATTGACCGGTCTAGCTTACATGTGGTTCATGAGTCTCACCTCCGGGAGTATTGATTCATGGGGTAAACTAGCCAAGAAATTATTGTCAAAGTGGTTCACCCTGAAAAGAAAATTAAGCAATGGCCGACCTACGAAATGTGGAGCAAGGACCATGGGAAGATCTTCTGGCCTATGTTATGAGGTTTCAAAAACTCACACACTCCGTCTTCGATGAACATGCCATTGAGAAAAGTTTCATCGAGCAATTCGTGCAAGGCATGCACTCTACCTACAAGATTGGCATTGAAAACATCGAAGTCAAGACCTTTAGCTAGCTCTGGAGGTGTGCGGAGAGGATGATGTGAACCATCAAGGACACATCTCCATACAATAGAAACGAGGCATACATAGTCGACAAGAGGCCCATAAACAATGGAAGAGTCAGACAAGGGCCATATCAACGCGACAACGCCCATGCAAGAAGGAGTGTCCCTCCCCCCTTCCTTTGCATAAGGGAGGAGGTTATAATGATACTGAAAAAGTTAGTTGAAGATAAGGCCATTAGCCTGCCACCACCACCAACAAGAGTGGACCCAGAGAAAGACAAGTGCGGTGGGAGGTGGGGATGCCACATCATGACCTGATGGACTGCTTCACCCTAAGGAGGCTATTCAAACAAAAGGTAAAATTGGACCAGTTTGTTAAAAAGGACCCAACACGCGTGGAAACCAACCCCCTCCTAGCCCATGGCCAAGGAGGAAGTATCAACGTAGTTGAGCAGCCAGTCAATACCAACCCAATGCTTTGATAGAGAAACTAGAGTAGAGCGAAGAGCTGCAATAGTTCTTCACCAAGTAAGGGGCCAACACGACAACAGGGAAGCTGGCCATCAGAGCATTGGTAGAAGTCTTTCGATAACCGCTACAGCCTTATAGATGTGATCACAACAGTGTGGAATTCATAGCGGAAGACATGTTGGCCGCCGACCCCTACCATAACGTACCCTTGTATACCATGGAGAAAATAGAGGGTTTCAAAATGAGCTGATTGATGGTTGACCTAGGAAGTTCCGTTAATCTCATTTCCATCTACACACTGGAGTTGATGAACATTCAGAAGGAAGATATCAAGGGATTGCCACTGGAGGTAAAGGACTTCAACGGGGACCCGTCCATCACAAAAGGATGCGTCAAGCTACAAGTAGCGATAGGCCTGTTCAACATCATGCAGGAGTTCCAGGTAATCCCAGGGAGGACTTCATATCATGCCCTCTTGGGACGTTCATCGACACACGACTTGGCCCTCTCCCCATCGACATATCATCAGTGCATCAAAGCTAGATACCAGGGGCGATCATTAAGGATCCTAGCCACCAGGGCCCCCTTCGACAAATCAGAAACACACCTATAGGACGCCATTTACTTCATGAAATTGGCGGACGATGATGAGACGAGGACATCCAAGGTCGAAGGAACAAAGTTGCCTCATCCACCAGAGAGCAAGCCTGTGGAGACAACTGAACGCAAAAAGAGAAGCATATGCGTCTAGATGACGAGGAGCGGCGGAAAAGACTACTACACCATCGTTGAGGAATATGAAGACAACGAACCACCTGCAGCTAAGAAGGCCATCCCTAAGGTATGACTTTATTATAATATATCTTGTTTAACGTAGCCTTATCGCAACTTGTGCTCATCACAAAAATAAAAAAAACTTTTCAAAAAAAGTTAATCTCTATTATATGAGCCATTATTGATGATTTCCCAAATCAAATACTCATCTATTTTTCAAAAAGTCACTATAATCCTCTAACGGAAAGCTCTAAGTAATGTTTTCACCAGCACCGCTTCACTATATCGCAAATTGACATCACTACAGTAACATCATCAAACAATAATTCAGCTCTAGAAAATGATACAAAGGTAGAACATCTGACCACAAATTTATTAGACATAAAACTCCAGGATTTGAGACAAATAATAGCATAGGCCATGACAGGAGTTAAAGGAGGATGCCTTGGAATATTGTGATGAAGTTAGAGCACCTCCTCAGAGCACCTCCAAGGTGCATGACAGATTCTATTGACATAGTAGAAGAGCCATTAGAAGAGATTAATCTAGCGGCTGATGGGATAGATAGAAGACTGCTATATATATCCGCCAAGCTGGTAACCGAAGACAAAGAAAATCTCATTGCACTCCTTAAACGTAAGGAACTATCCTTATCGCAACAACCTCAGAACCCGAAAAATAGTCTAATCCATGTCTTCTCATAGAGTTTCAGAATGTATAATATATTTAGCTAATTATTGTCTCATTTTTCCTTAGAAATATTCAAAAATACCAAAAAACCCATCCCAAATTTGTGATTGATTTTATTTTTTAGATGTTTAGCCATATGTTTAACTAAATGGTGAGTAATACCATTGTTGTTACAACTAAAATCACTCTTACATTTTATGCAAATAGTTATTTTTCCCTTCCTCTCGAGAATTTCTATATTAAACGTTTTGCTAGACTAGGCTAGTTTTTCTTTTTCCATCCCTAGTACTAGTAGTATGGGTGGTTTCAACAACATTAGCCATAGAACCACTAGCACCTATATCGGTGTTGTCATATTATGATTAGACATTCTCAAAGCCAAACATGTTGCAAAAGGTATTTTTAGAGGAATTGACCATTTTTTAAATTTGTAATATTAAAACCCTAAAAATAAAAATTAATTACAACTTATATGCCTAGTTCGCCAATCTAGAATTCCAAACTTGGTTTCAATTGTTAAAGCTTCTAAGCCTCCCAAATTACTAATTTTACACACTTACGCAAGCTTTCTTTTTGTTGAAACTTGAATAAAGTTGAGAATTATGGACTAGGGAGAAATAGATTAAAAGAGTATAAAAGTGTTTGAAATAGTGTGTTAGAGTATGTGAGTATATGAGAGTAAGAGAGAGTATAAGAATTGATGTGATTAGAATAAGAGAGGGTAAGGGTATTTATAAGAGTTGGAAATAATTTATTTGACCACAATAGCCTAAAAAAACTAGTCATTTTATAGTTGTTGGAAGGGATATTATGGTCTTTCATAAAATTAATCATCACTTTACTAAAATACCCCCAAACTAATTGTTAAATAGCTGGGGTAACTATTGTAATTTTTCCACCCAAAAACCAAAATAGGCAAATACCCTCAAACTAACTACTTATAGTTGTTGAGGGGTATTTATGTAAAATATCTGAAAATAAAAAAACCAGCCCTTCGAAGGGGAGTCCCCAATGGCTATATTAGAAGTAGGCTGGCTTTGTGCTGTGTCATCTATCATGCTTTGAAAATTTGAAAAAAATAAGGGGTAAAATAAACATTTATGTTGTTCTACGAAAAGTAGTCTAGGAATTATTGAAACTAAAGGGAGTTACTTAGGTTGCATTTGGAATAAGTGTAAAATGTCATTGGTGTAATACTGAACCGTAAAAGTGACCATTGCTTTTTGAAAAATGGGTGAAGAGTGTAAAGTTTTGCATCGATAAAATTGGTGTAGTATTTACATTGATAATCGATATAACAGCCTGTTCATTTACTCTAAAGTCTGACACCTGAAAGTGCAATAAATGCATTAAAAGGCATATTGGTATTGGTGAACTTTTCTTTACTCTAAACACTAAATGCAGAGAATGTTGTTCTGAATTCTGAATGCTGGAAATTATTAAATATCCATTTTGACCCCATGTATGAGAGTTTTTGTTTGTCTTTTTGGGGGTATCATTGGAAAACAAAAAATTGTATGATTGCACTTTAAGAGATAAGAGATAAGAGGAAACGAACAACCATTTTTCTCTTAAAGTTAAAAGATTCATCTTAAGAGATAAGAGTTAAGAGGAAATGATAAACCCTAAAACTTTATGTTTGATAGGTTTTACATCGATTATTGTCGTAAAACTCCACTCCATCCAAATGTATGCAAAACTGAACTAGAGTGGAGTTTTATGTAGATCATGATTACACTTTCCTTCCAAATGCAAACAAAATCAAACCAGTGTAAACTTTTACACCATTCTTGACTTACACCAATTCCAAACGCAGCCCTAGAAAAATCCAAGAGTACTTTAAGTATTTTTCCCTATTTTTAATGAATAAAGTTAAATCAGTTCAAGGTTGGTTCAACATATTAACCATCAAGCTTATAAAAAACACTACTACCATTGCCACTTTACATGCCTGAATGTTGACAGCCATAATGAACCCCTAACTTTTATTTAACTCATTTAAGGGTCAATATCATTTAAGAAGTTCGTTTATACTAGAAAATTTACACATGAAAATAATAAATTTTTAAGTTTTTATTTTTTTATACTTTTTTGTGTACAAAAGTAATTCTTATTTATTACACTTATTTTTGTTTACTATATTCAATTATGATATTAGAGGCATTCCCAAATGTTTTCTATAGTTTTTTTTTGTGTTTTTATTTTTTTCAAATTTTTATTATTTAATCATGGCATCAATGGGTTGACACATTTGACCCAAAAGGTTGAACTATTTACTCACCACCAAACAAGAAAACAATTCCTTTTTAGGTCAGTTTTAAAATCTGTATTTTATTTCCACCATGAATAAAATTAATTATTTTTTATCACACTTATTTTCTTTAATATGATTAATAGAAAATATTGGAAATGTGCCTAAATGTTTTCTACAAAATTAATGTAATTTTTTGTGTTTTATCTTTTGTATGTTTTATTATTTAATTATAACATCAATAGTGGCCACAATCCATATTACATGGTCCTAATCCAACCACCCAAATTAGAGATCATTAAGTGAGCGATAGGACTTAAACTCTCCCCCCGAATTAGCTCCTGAAGTAGGGATTTCAAATTTGAAATTTAAATTTTGAAACTGACTCCATTTAATTAGACATAATGAAATTGTTGATTAAGAGAAAATAAGGGAATTAAATCCCACTATTTTAGGAAAGTTCTATAACAGGTGGAAATTGACTAATAGAAAATAAAAGAAAAGACCCCTCTCCCTTAATCGTTACACGTGCATTATTCTCTCCACCATCGAACCTCCAACTTTTGCATGTAAGTGTTCCTATCGACATTGTTTTAGAGAGTGAGAGAAAAAAAAATAGCCATTGAGACCCAAGGGAAAACAATGTAACTTTTGTCTTTAAATGTTGTATTTCATTTTCATCGTTAATAAAAATGATTGTTATTTACCACACTTGTTTTTTCTTTAATATTTTAATATGATTAATATACACCAAGTTCTAAATGTTTTCCAAAAGTTTTATTTTTCATTTTGTGTTTTATCTTTTTAATTTTATTATTTAATTATTGATGGTGCTTGATTTGCTCGGAGAGATTTGAGTGAGAGCGATGAGTGGCCCGTACCTTACAAATGAGAGGATGTCATAGGGCCTAGGTTCTGAGCCCAGGCAAGGAGGCTCTAACGGTTAAGTTAGTGCCAAGCTGGATGGGCTAAAAGATAGCTCCAAGCAGAGAGAGCAAAGAGAGTTGGAATACTTTGTTTTAGAGCATCCCATGAAAGTGAAGGCACTCCTTTTATAGAGTAGGGGGATGATCAAGGTGCTCTCGAGATTCTCGAAAGTGATGGATCTCATCTCCAGATTCTTAGGGGCCCATGGGAGTGTTATCCGAATGAGCCGCTTGCCATTCCGTCGGTTGCTTAACATGTTCTCGAGGATTTCAAAGACGTTATGTTCTTGGAAACGTGTTCCCTACACTGACATGGCAGGTCAGGGTCATTCTACTGAAACATGAATCTGTGCCTAGTCGCCTGATATCCCGAGGTGCCCGAGGTGGAACCAATGTTTTGGGCTGGCTTTGGTTTGACCATGGTTGATGATCTACTAAGGTCGCTTGAGGATACATGGGTCTGTCCTGATGGCAGACGCTTTCAAAGGTCACTTATGCAAGTCCCGAGGTCTCCTAGGTGATGTGGCGCCAAGAAGCCAATGTGTCGATTTTGCTCATCATCAATTGCTCGCACTCCCGAGCTCGAGGTGAAAGAGTTTGAACGAAGGGAGTAGGTTGATGATAAGGTTTCTAGTTACTTGTTTTCGTTAGGTCAGAGCTGAGGTTAAGCGAGTTGTGGTTCATACGGTGTCTCTTGAGTTGAAGCTTCCAAAGTATTGCATGCGTGTATGTGAGGATGTGACGCCTCATTAGTCTACTACGTACACCAGCAATTTATTATATCTAGTTTGGATTCTTGAAAACTGAAATGTCGTGTCGATTTGAAACATCAGATGAAGTTGATCACAAATATTGAGGACTTAGGCCCTTTGGCTATAAATTGTTGACCTTAAGGGGTCCGATCCTTTGTCTTTAAGCAAGAGCTAAGTGACGGAGAGCTTGGTCACGTCGGTTTGGTTGATGTCACCTTGCGGAGTTAGACATCCTTAGAAATCTTTGGTAAGTTCTACCTCTTCTTGTCCTTTCTTCATGTTTGGTAGTGAGTCCAAGGGGGAGGCTATCATGCCTCCCATGCTGAGGAGGGGTTCTCTGCCTAAGAGAGACAAGGTTCCCATAAGAGGGCCTCTACCTCTCAACGTCTACCCAAAAAATCCAAGTTCAGCTTGATCAAGCACACTTCTGAGGAGGTTGGGCCCTTCATTGGTCGGTATAAGAATATAAGATCCCGGGACACTTGGAACGTATGCTTCTTGCCGGTCGCTAGATGCTCTAGCAACATGACAAAAATGAGGTCTGTGTCTTCGATCAGGCTCTAGAGGCCAAACTAAGATTTTCATTACAACCTTTCATAGTCGAGGGGTTGAATTATTATAACATCTAGCTTTCCCAATTTCATATGAATTTCGTGTGGAATTTAACGTTGACCATTTCATTCTGTCATCACTTCGGTTTTTCTCTAGACCTCAACACCTTCGACTGCCTTTGTCACATCAAGAAAAACCCCACCGATGAGTATAACTATTACCTTTTCTATCAATTTGGGTACAAATTGCTAGGCACTTTTCTATCCAAGGTGCCAGAGTGGAAAAACAAGAACTTCTTCCTCATCTCTAAGGAGGGATGACCCTTCAATATCGAGTGGAGGTCGGCCATTAGGGATATCAAGGAGGTTACCTTAAGCGAGGCCTTACAAGAGCGAGTGAAGGGTTTGCTCGAGAAGAATGCATGGGTCGATGACTACCTAACCAAAGAGGCACCGATCCAAGCAGGGCTGAGTCCTCAGTGTAGGTCATCTATTGACAGGTATTTTCCCATATTATGTTCATCCTTGTATCTCATAATTTGTTCGTGCATGCACAAGAGAAATGGGCAACGTCAACATCATTGGGATCCCCCACCAAGCTAAGAGGAGGAAGGGTGAAGAGTCATCTCAAGCTGTTCCGGGCGTACAGGAGGGACAATGATCGGTGCTTGTGGATGACCTAGAGGGAGGGGAGGAAGCCGAGCTAATGCAGACTAACTGCCCTCACATCGAGGAAATTAGGCTGAGCTCCAAGCCCAAATGAGTAAATGTGATTAGGGAAGCTACGCCAGTCGCCTCCGAGCCACTACCTTGGTTTTCTTCGAAGTGGTCCATAATGATGCCAGATTGGATTATGGACCCCTAAGTGGCACTCAAGATGAGTAGGGGCAATCTCCTCCTCGAGGATGTCAAGGACTTCACTGCCCAGCCCATTCAGGTGCTCGGAGGGAAACTTTATCAAACTATTTTATTGGTAAGGACTTGAGCAAACTTCCTTAAGAGTTTTGATCTCCTTTTTATTCTAACTCGAGTTTGTTTGGAAATCGAATACCTTGGCTCAAGCCATCGTTGACCGATGTGCAAGTTTTGAGCATCAACGCAAGTTGCAAGGAAGAGAAGTGGAGGACCTTCAGGCTTAGCTAGAGGGGTGTCGGGTTAGTGTTGCACAACTACCTGAGCAGGTTGCCGTTGCGGAGTCAGAAAAGGCAGAGTTGACTAAGTGGTTGTTAGAGTCTGGAAAGAATGTGGATTCGCTGATGATTGAGTTAAGCAATCGATCTATCGAGCTAAAGGAACAATAGACAAACACACTGAAGACATCCGGGTTGTCAAAGTAAGAGTTGTTACTGCATTTTGAACCTTGTGCCGCTTCACTAAGGAGAAAGACAACTATGCAACTGGCACCATGAGGGAGGGTAAGTCTAGAGTACGACATCAGCTTGTTAGTTCACTCACTCTTGAGTACAACATCAATGCCCTGGTGATCGATGCCATCAACCCTGGGATGGTCGTGGAAGTGCATAACGAGCCAAACTCTGGGGCAGACGATGTTAATCTAGAGGACAGATTTGAGGAAAGTAGCATCGATGTTGGCGATGAGGCGGAAGGTGGTGTGGTCGGCAAGGGCAGAGAAAGTACGAGGGTCGATGATCTTCCCCCAACCAGCATTAATTCATTTTGCCTTTTTTCTTGGACCTTTTGTTCATAACTAATAGCCCGAGCCTTCGAGCTCGATTTTCTTGGAACTTCTTTCTCTTCTGTCCCTTTTTTTCATGAATGTGTCGAACTACTTTTTGTTGAAATTAAGTGTTGATCCATTTAAATAGTTATGTGCAAAAATTTTTTGACGTGATATCAGGTCGGTCCATGTACCCTATTCCAAAACTATACAGAAATTCACTAAGTATCGGAATGGGATGAAGACGATTCCTAGGGTAGTCCTAGCTCTTATGTTCAAACGTGAGCTATGAGGTAACCTGGGGTGTTAAAATGATAGTGACCTAGAGGTCGAGGCCCGAGGTGTAGGCTCCTAACTGAGGTGTTCAATTGCTTAACTTAAGCGAAATAGTCATGCGAGTACCGTAAAAACCAAGTTCCATCCCTACACCAGACTGTTTCTTAGTGAAAAATTGTCAAGATGACGCAAATCGAAGAGAGATAAGTAAGTGAACTTAAAATTCAATATGCGAATTAAACGAGACATTTAGGCTGAATTAAATCGAAGTAGTCATGCCGACGAACTTTCAAAAGTGAGTCACTTGTTACATGATGAGCTTGAAAATTCCTTGCATAGTATTTCCTTAGGTTCTTGATGTTCCATGTATAGGGTACCAACCTCCCCTCTAGGGTTTTAAGCTCATAGGCACTGCAACCAATGACTTTTTTCACCTTGTATGGGCCTTCCCAGTTCGGCCCAAGCTTACTTGAGCTCGACTCAAGTACCATGACTTTTCGAAGAATGAGGTTGCCAAATCGGAAATCTTGCCTTTTGACCCGAGCATTATGATAGTGGACTACCCTTTTTTGGTATGATGCAGCCTTGACTTAAGCTTGGTCTCTTATTTCTTCAATGAGGTTGAGGTTGGTGCATAGTTCATCGTCATTACCATCCTCGTCATACACTTCTTTCACGAGTGTTGGTACTTCAATTTTGATCGATATTACGACCTCGGTCCCATAAGTGAGGTTGAAAGAGTGTCACTGATGGTCATTCTACAGGTCATTCAATATGCCCAAAGGATGCTAGGGAGATCGTCTACCCATAACCCCTTCACTTGGGCCAGCCTACCCTTCAAACCTTTCAGAATAGCTCAAATTGTCACCTCAACCAGCCTGTTTTCTTGGGGATGGGCCACAGATGTGAAGTGTTGATTGATTTGTAGATCGTTATACAAATTCTGGAACCTAATGCCTTCGAACTGATTACCATTATTTGAGATCAGTGTGCGAGGTAGTCCATACCGACAAACAATGTTTCTCCAGAAGAACCTTCCACATTTTGAGTTGTGATAGTCACTAATGGCTCTACTTCAACCCATTTGGTGAAGTAATTTACTGCTACGACCAGGAACTTTCTACACCCAGTTGCCACGGGGAATGAGATGAGGATATCTATCCCCCACTGTGCAAAAGGCCATGGACTAGTGAGGTACTACAAGTCACTAGGAGGTTGCCAAGCTACATTGGCATGGCGTTGGCATCAATCACATCATTGGACAAGCTTGATGGCATTGGCTTTCATTGTCGACCAATAGTAACCTTGCTTGTGGGATTTTTGTGCCAGGGCCCTACCCCACAAGTGTTTTCCACATAGTCCCCCATGGATTTTATGAAGGACACATTCTGCTTCAGTAAGTCAGAGGCAATGTAGGTACAGGAGGGTGAGGGATTTCCTGTATATCTGCTCGCCAATTATCACATAGTGAGCCAATTCGTCTGAGTTTCCGAGATGCATTCCTATTTGATTGTCCTACCCCATGCGGGTACACAAAAATTGGGTCTATCCAACTCGGTTCAGCGACCAACACAGGGCGACTTCTTCATTCGTTGTCTCTATACTAGGTCGGTGGTAAATCTTCAATATGCACTGTCCTCGTATTATATATGACACCAACTAGCTTGAAAGCATGTCAGCCTGTGCATTCTCCATCCTTGGTATATGATGGATGGAGAGCGAATCAAATTGCCAAACGAGCTCAAGAACCTTGGCCAGGTATTTGATCATCGCTAGTTCTCGATCTTTGTAATGCCCATTTACTTGGTTGACGATGAGCTGCAAGTCACTGGACACCTGTAGATCTTTCACGCCGATCTCTTTGGCTAAGGATAGGCCAATTATTGAAGCTTCGAACTCTACTTCATTATTGGATGCTTTGAATCTGAATCTCAGGGCATACTCAAGGCTTACTTCATTCGGCCTGAGCAAAATGAGTCTAGCCCCACTACTCTTCTGATTTGATGATCCATCTATGTGGAGGATCTAGGGTTCTACCTCAGGTTCATCGGTCGGTGCTGCACTGGTGGATGCTTCTTGACTTGGGGGCAGGTCTTCGATCATCGGTGTACTAAACGTGCATTCTAAGATGAAGTCCGCCAACACTTGAGCTTTGATTGCTGATCATGATTCAAAGCGTATGTCATACTCACTTAACTCAATCACCCATTTTGTTAACCACCCTGATACCTCTGGTTTATGTAGGACTTAGCAGAGTGGTTGGTTGGTGAGTATGACAATGGTGTGTGCCTAATAGTAAGGTTGCAACTTTCTGGCCAAATGATGAGCACAAAAGTGAGTTTCTCAATGTTGGGATATCGGGTCCAGACTGCATGTAGGACTCTACTCACATAATAGACAGGCCTCTGTATTTTGGCAACTGCCCAGACCAGCGCCGAGCTGATGACTTCATGGCTAGCGGACAGGAGCTCAGTTAGAGCTTAAGTTCTTCAAACACAGTTTGGCACCCCTCCATTCATTGAAAGTCCTAAGCTTTTTTTATTGCTTTAAAAAAAAGGGAGGCACTACCCTACCGACCTACACATGAAGTGACTAAGGGCGGTGGTGTGTCGTTAAGCACTTCAGGACAGCAGTTTAATATTTATAAAATTTTTCCGATTCTCAAACAAATACTAATGTAGTAAATGGGTGAGAATGGGTCGTATACATTGGGAAGCGAGGGAAAAATTAATACATGCTCAAATCCAAACAAGAGAACACAAGAGGGAAGTGCAGAATTATAAAAACTAATTAATTAAACTAAGGAAAATATAGCATTTGAATAGTACTGAAAGTTAAATGTGCAAAAGCATAAATAAATACAGAAATAAATAAACAAAATAAAAATCCGTAATCCGATCAGAGGTAGAAGTCTCTGGATCTCTCCTTTGACCCTTGAACTTCTCGAGTTAGGCCTTCCATCTTACCTAGCCAAATTGTAGATTTACAGAAAAGAAAATGAAGATCAAACAGAATGAAATAAATGGCAGAAAAGAAATAACAAAACTGGAATTGAAAGAACAAAAATTAAAACTAAAATAATGTAAAAGTGGTTGGGATCCAATTCCAGAGCTGGCATAGTGGTGTTGGCGAACTACAAGTAGAAACCCCTCCTCTTGCCTGGGTGTCCTCTTCTTCCTCTACCCTTGAACTTCTCAAGCTCAGCCTTCTGTCTTACCTGGAGACAGAATCCAATCCTTTCTCAGGATCTCTTGGGTCCTTTTTATAGAGAAGGGTGGATACAATTGGGACTAAAGAGAAAAAAGGGGGTGGCAGGTGGGTTTTAGCAAAGTTATGGGTGCCCTAGGGTTTCTAGTGGAGGGTTAAGATGGTTTTGGGGTGATCCTAAGGTTGAGAATAAAAAGAGAGGGTGCCCAATATTATGTAGGGCTAGGATTTGGGCACCTAGAAATGGATGGAGGAGATTGAGGTGCCTAGGGTTGAAAGGTGGAGATTAGAAGAGTGGGTGGCACCCTAGAGTGGATGATTGAGATATAAGATGGTGTAGAGGGCTGAGATCTAGTGGTGAGGGGCTGAATGGTGAGGATTAGTAGTTATGTGGTGCCTTAGGGTTTAAAAGCTGCAAAAAGAGTGCCCTAGAATGATTGGTTGAGATTAAAAGAGGTGGAGGGTGGAGATTAAACACCTAGGGGCAGCTAGGGTTTGCTAAGAGCGAAAAGAATGGCTTAAAAGGTGCCCTAGGTTTTCTAAGGCGTGGGGAGCATGCTAATACAGTAGGAGGGGCTACAAACTGGGATTAGCAGATAGAAGGCGCCCTCATGCTCTCAATTTTTTCACAAAAACACCCCCTTTCTTACATGGACTTCACATTAGCTTCCCAAAACCTGCATTTCAGCCAAGAAAACTTCTCAGTAGTGCACAGAATTTGCACAAAGACCCTCATAGGTCACAACATTGAAATTTTCTACGAAAATGACACAATCTGACTATTCTAAGGCCAAAAATACCCCTAAAATGATGCCCTTGAGGCATCAAAATGCAGAGTTATCAGGTGGCGACCTGACCTGTAAGTCTCTAGACTTCCTTAATGGATCTTTAAGTTAGCCTCAATGCCACGTCAATTTACTATGTAGCCTAGGAATTTGCATGAGGTGACACCGAAAATGCACTTGCTTGGATTAAGTTTTAACCGGTATTTCCTTAAAACGTTAAATACATCGGTGAGGTCGAAAATAAGAGAGTTAGAAAAATGACTTTTTATAACCATATCATCGATGTACACTTCAACTTTATTCCCTATTAATTCATAAAAAAAAAATTATTTACAAGCCTGTGATAGGTTGCCCCGACGTTTTTAAGGCCAAAGGGCATGACCTTGTAGCAGTACAGGCCAGTCTCGGTTACAAAAGTAGTTTTTTCTTGGTCGATGGGGTCCATTGAAATTTGGTTATAGCCTGATTAGGCATACATGAAACTCATCAATTTGAACCCTGAGGTGGTGTCTATGAGTCGGTCTATCTAAGGGAGTGGGAAGCAGTCTTTGGGTTACGCTCTATTAAGGTTGGTGTAATCTACGCACATACGCTACTTTCTATTCACCTTTTTAAAAAGTACCACGTTGGCAATCCAGTTCGGGTGCTCAACTTCTTTGATGAAGCCGACGTCTAGTAGCTTCCCGACCTCTTCTTATATGGTTCTCCACTAATCAATGGCGAAGTTCCATTTCCTCTACTTTATGGGTCTGACCAAAGGGTTCACATTCAGTTTATGGGTTATCACAAAGGGGTTATGCAGGGCATATCGGTGGCCGACCAAGCAAAAACATTGGAGTTTAAGGCTAGGGATCTTACCAGTTGGGTGCGTTGGGGCCCCTTAAGGAGCGATCCTACCTGCGCTTTCTTCTTCGACTCTCAAAAAGAGGAACTGAGACCATCTCTTCAATGGGTTTGCCGCACTCTTCCTTGGGCTACTCGATTTGGATTGAGATCGACGTCCACAGCTAAGGGTTGTTTGCCCTTAACTTCCAGGGCCGCCACATAACACTTGCGAGACTCGAATTGGTCCCCTTTGACTATGCCAACCCAATGCTCCATCAGGAATTTCATTGCGAGGTGGTACGTTGATACCATTGCATGGAGAGCATGGGGCAATGGGCAGCCTACAATGGCATTGTAGGACAATGGTTAATCAGCAAGTAGAAAATCATGTCTTAACCTTTGCCTGTTCGACACGGTCCTCACTGAAATCAACAGGTTTATTTTTCCCATGGGGCATACAACATGTCTGTTAAAACCGACCAGAGGTACGTCGGTTGGGGTAAGGTTCTTCGTCTTCAACTTCTTCTTCTTGAAGGCCTCCAGGAACATGATATTGGCCAAGCTCATGACCAGCGCGTCATCATGCAGGAAATATACTCCATTGAGATCATCTTCAATGAATGAGATGGCCTCTTTGGATCTCGACTTCTTTGGTGGGTTCTCATCTTCGTGTTATAGCTATTTAATTAAAATCCTTCGTACCGAGGTACTATAACCGACCACAATCGACCCTTCAATGAAAGTAGCTATCACCCCCGTGATATACTCCTAGTCATCTGTTTTGTTGCGTTGGTTCCTGGGTTACTCAGGGGCACATTCTTCCTTCTTTATGAATTGTTTTAGGTAGCCTCTCCTGATTAACTCCTTGATCTCGTTTTTGAGATCTTGGCAATATTTGGTGTCATGGCCCTTCGCTTTAAGGAAGTGGCAATACCTGTCTTGGTTCCTGTTCTTTGGGTTTCCCTTCATGCAAGGTGGCCAATGTAGATAATCCACCTTCTTGATTTGCATAAGGATCTCCTAACGTTTTGCGTTAAGTGGTGTAAAACTACAGTACTTGGTCGAGGGAGTTTGCGATCTCTTGGCCGGTGACTTTGATCTCCTAGGCAACCTATGCTCGCGTCGCCCTCTCTTTCTGCCTTCCCCATGGTTCTTGTCTTTGTTTTTCCTCTTCATGTCTCCCTGGTCACCTTGGTTCGTGTCTCCTCTATCTGCCATGAGCTCTTTCACGTTCATGTACTTCGGTCTCGGTTAAGGAAGCTCTTCATGTTCAATGGGGGATTCTTGGCTAGGGAGACTTTGAGGAACCGGTCTCGTACTCCATGGGTCATAGCAATGACCTGCACTATTGGGTGGTGGTCCTGAATTTATAGACACTCTAGGTTGAATCTCTGTACATACTCCCAAATGCTCTCTCCGGAACGCTGTCAAATAGACATAAGGCTTGCCACGATCTTAGTGTATCTCCATCTAGTGGAAAAGTGAGAAATGAACAAGTCGAAGAACTACTTCCAACTTGTGATGGAACTTGAAGAGAGCCCAGAATACCACATCCGAGTTGTTTGGAAAAATGTGGTGGGGAAATCTAGACACATACTGGCCTTTAAGGCCCCCTAAAGAAGCATAAGGGCCTAGAAATTTTCAAAATTGTCCATAGGATCTGTCGTGTGGTCGTAAGTTTCAAAATTCAGCATCTTGAAGTCCTTTGGGCATGGTTCTATGATGATCTTGACGGACAAAGGAGAGGAGCGATCAAGTTTAGGGGCATAGGAGGTCTCCGCATGGCTGGCCAGCTGAGTAGCGATGGCATGCGGTTCAATGAGAGGTTCTAGACCATTAAGTACCGAGGTACGACATCGATGTCTCCTAGGTCTATTGTCTTGTAAACCGGTCGTAGGGCGGGATGCCTCAGTTTCGAGCAAGGTGGAGGTCTTGTTGTGCTACCTTGACATCACTGTCCGGGTTTGGCTTCTTGGGGAGTGAGCTTGGGAAGGCTTGTGGTTGTCATTCAAGGTGACCTACTTGCCATGGTCCCTCGTGTTGTTTGTTTATCCTGGTTTTGGGGATAGTCTTTGCTATTGGGGTTCTACCTGTTGGTGGTGTTTGATAGAGGGGTCTATGTTGGGGCCTGTATGGAGGGCTATTGCACAACAACCATGCGTTGTTCCCTTGTCTACATCCAAAGGTCGATGCCCCAAACATAATTCATCAATTCCTGAAATTGTTGGGGTTCAAAACCTACTGGGACTATCGAGGGATCAACGAGTGTAGCCTTAGCGGTGTTGGCCTAAGTGTCCTTTCTGTTGTGTACAATCATGTTGGTCAGTAAGGGAACTAGTACTGAAAGTGGTAAGTGATGAGAAAGGCTTTTCAGTCGATCCCATAGATGGAGCCAATTGATGGTGCTCGATCTACTCGGATAGCTTTGAGTGAGAGCAATGAGTTGCTCGTACCTTACAAAAGTGAGGATGTCAGAGGGCCTGGGTCATGAGCCCAGTGAGGAGGCTCTGATAGTCAAGTTAGTACCGAGCTGGATGAGCTAAAAGATAGTTTTGAGTAGAGAGAGCAAAGAGAGCTAAAATACCTTGTCAGAGAGCGTCTCGTGAAAGTGAAGGCACCCCCCCTTTATAGAGTTGGGGGGTGATCAAGGTGCTCTGGAGATTCCTGGATGTAATGGATCTCATCTTCAAAGTCTTAGGGGCCCATGGCACCGTTCTCCGGATGAACCGCTTGCCATTTCCATCGATTGCTCGACATCTTCTCGAGGATCTCAGAGAGGTTAAGTGATTGGAAACGTGTTCCCCACATTGACGTGGTAAGTCGAGGTCATTCTACTGAAACATGAATCTGTGCTTGGTCACCTGATATTCCGAGGTGCTTAAGGTGGGACCAATGTCTTGGGGCGGATTTGGTTTGATTGTGGTTGATGATCCATTGAAGTCGCTTGAGGATACACAAATCTGTCTTGGTGGAAGACACTTTTCAATGTCACTTATGCAAGTCTCGGGGTCTTCAAGGTGATTTGGTGCTAGGAGGTCGATGTGTTGATTTCACCCATCATCAATTATGATATCAAGGGTTGACACATTTGACCCAGAAGGTTCAACTATTGACCCATTGGCAAATAAGAAAACAATGTTATTTATAGGATAGTTTTAAATTTTGTATTTCATTTTCATTATCAATAAAACAATTCTTGTTAATTTTTTACTTATTTTCCTTATTAGTAAATTTTTGTATTTTATTATTTTTGGTTTTTTTTTTTATTATTTAGTTCTAACATCAATGGTTAACACTTTTGACCCAAAATGTTAAACTATTAACCCATTACTAAATAAGAAAGCAATTTCATTTTTAGGTTTGTCTAAAAAAAACACGGGCTTTATATTGTTAAATGTATTAAATATATGTATTAATAGAATCTATTGGTGAGAAAAAATATAGGATTTAATGAGACATAATGGGAGTTAATACCTTAGATATAACTAATGAGAGGGAATTGAATGAAATGAAAAGTAGTAGTTCAAATTTCATTTTATGCCCTCACAATTAGATAGGGCCTAAATTCAATAATAGGGCCATTATAGTTAAACAAAAATTCCATATTTTCGACCTTAAATACAAGATTAAATTTGATAAAGCATCAAGTAACATTGATAGGTTGTGTGAAAATCCAGTCAAGAAATGTCATTGAGAACTTTTTACTCAAGAATGCTTTCTTACTAACCTTTTACTCTTTACCACAATACACTTAATATTTTTTCATGTCATACTCATGTATTTTAGCATGAATTGTGCTTAGGGAGCATATGAACATTATAAATTCCTTAGGAAGGAATTAAACCAATCTTAAAAAAATGTTAAAGCTTATTCCTTATAAGATCGAAGACTTACTAGAAGAAGAAAGATCCGTCAAACCTTTAAATAGTCAAAAAACATTTTTTTTCTTTCGTGAAATAGTTGACCGACTAGAAGTGGTAGTCGACTACTTCAACCTTGTTAGGAGTAAGTAGTTGATTGATAGTGTCAAGTAGTTTACCACTACTCATAAGAGAATCTTTTATTTTTGGTAGTTGATTGCTAATTGTATTGATTTCTCGACTATCATGCGTAGTTGATTACCCTTAATCCATTAGTTGACTACTAGCTGCTAAAGCAAGTGTGACACTAGGCTCAACTATCACAGGTAATCAATTACTACTCCATAGGTAGTTGTCTACTCACTGACATCAATCTTGGCTATCCTAGATAATCAACCACTACCTTATGGGCAGTTGACTATAGAATATGGTCAACCTAAGAAAGTTTAAGTAGGTGCCGACTCTTTAGGCCTTCACACTTAGAATCTTTAAATTTAAGTTTAGTATAAAGCCTAGGGAAAGCTTAGTACTGAGAGAGTGGATTTATGCAAGTACACAAACTCGATCAATCCAACACAAATCCAGATGAAATTGAACCGTTGTAAATAAATTATTCACTAAAGTATTTATAAATAATTCAAAAGTTAGAATCTTCTAGAGCAATAGCATTTAAGAACATTCCAAAATAGAAATTAAGTGCATGCACATTAATTAAGGGCAAAATAAGCAAAAAGGAAATATAAGTAGACTCTAAAAGATGGAGGTTCAAAACACTATTAATAGGGCCCCATACCGGTATGGACCTTTTAACAACATATTGATTAAACCCTTTAAGGGGAAGGAGAGACCCACATTCTCTCTCTCTCTCTCTCTCTGTCTCTTTCCTCTTCCTCTCTTTCTATCTCTCCCCCTTGAACTATTGACATTGGCAAACCACCACCGCATTTCTTATGAATTTTGGAGATTGACCATCATCATCATATAGACAAGGTTTACACAAAAATCTCTGGTTCTAAACTCTAATCTTTGGATGGGTGGGTGGTATCACAAGGATTCCCTAAATATGATGAACATAAGCTATACTATTATTGGATCTTGAGGGAATAGTATTGCCCCTGATGTTGTCACTCTCACTTACGAAATTCAACAATAGTTTTCCCATATATTGGTTTGAGGCTCCATTCTCGAAAGAGAATTTTGTTGCAGTTTGAGTATAAGATACCAAGTCAGACATGTTATGATTAATTCTTGGTGACAAAACCTAAATGAGGTTTTCCATATTAAATTCTTGGTGCAATTGTGATAGTTGATTATGCATCATCTATGTTGCTCCAATATCTAGTTTTATCAATGGTAATGTGTCTAGCTAAAAAGTAGCCCTAACTTCCTAGGTTGTTGGCCCCCAATGGCTAAAGTTTTTCCACTTAGTGTCACATTTAAGTATAGAGGCTGAATATAAAAATTTAGCCCTTACCACCATTGAAGCATTTTAATTATGCACTTACTTCACAAATTGGGCATGTTCCTATACAAACCAATGACATCGTAGTGTGATAATATTAGTACAATGTACTTAGCTATGAATATGGTGTTCCATGATCACACTAAGCACATTATAATTAACCTCCATTTTGTGTATAAGAAATTTACCTTCAAAATGCTTTAAATATGCTACACTTCTTCTAATTGCGAAGCGACTAATATCTTTACAAAGCCATTAAATGCACTTCACTTCTCTTTTCTTCAAGCCAAACTATCTATGATGTTCCCCTCCTACTTTTAAGGGTGTTGAAACTATTTGGTTATCAACATAACCATGCATAACTTGCATCTAATTGTTGATAGTTTGTTGGACTAATCTTCCCACCTCTTATCTTTTTACATACGTAACAATTGTACTGTATATATCTATCATGTACAACAACAAACAATTATCCTACAGAAAATTTCATATGATAAAAATGTTGTAACTTATCATGTTATAGTCTTTAAATACAAATAAATAACTAGGGTTTGTGAGTGATTTGATTACTTCTCACTTGTGTTGTCATTAAGTAGTAACTAGTTATACAAAGACATGTCTTTAGAATATTATTTGCCCCTACTTAGTTGAATGAATTTTCTATTGGGTTATAGGCAAATTCATTTTTAGGACAAATAGAACCGTGACTAATAAGCTACAATCAACAAAGTTAAAGAATCTCTAAAAACTTTCTGTGAGACAGTAGTAATTCAAATTAATAAGGAAAGTGATAATGTTGTCAACTTGTGTTTAAAATAGATTAACTTACACCCTTATAGGTTCTAGAATCACCATGAAGAAGAATGTGATCATTTGAGGAGACGCTTTGCTTAGGCATAAATTCAAATTCTATGACCATTCACAGTTAATTAACATTAAATAACTATTAACATTCAAATGATGTATCATGATCACACTTGATCAAATTATAATTGTTGGGTTTATCTTAAGTTGTCTATAATCATATTTGGATTTCTTAAAGATATTGAGACACTTGTGTGATTTGAGTTCTAAATCGCTACTTGTGAATCATGAATTGTAATTTTTGTGAGATACGAAATCTCACTAGAGATGAAAATTTTGTGATTTCTGTGCACAACAATTTTTGTTTAATTTAGATCTTGCGATTTATAGTTTGGAGTTTTACTTTCACCGAGGAGCATGTGATTTCTATGCATAATGTTCTGTGTATCTCATCTCATCTCATCTCATCATTTCATTACGTCACATGTTATCTCATTACCTCATCGCACATCACTTGTGTTCCCAGTTCACTTTTATTTATTTAAAAATATAATTCCCTCACGTAGAACGATATATGTGTAAACAAAGTGTATTTATAAAGTGTTTCATCGCACCACACATGCATGCACACATATGCATACTCAAATTATGTGATTGTAAGCCTCTATACTCTGCTTTCATACTAAGGAGTGTAAGTGAGATCATTCTTAAAAGCCCAAATCAAATTTTATAATTTTTCAATGTGGGATAAGAGTCAAAAAAAGAAAATAGAAAACAAAATTTTAGGCAGAACTTTAAAACTAATTTCTGAAGTGCATGTGTAGGTGTGCTCAATTATGTAAATAATCAATTAAACATCCATTAGATTTAATATCTAATGAAATTAAACTCTAATAATCCTCCATTTTGATTGATCAATTACATATGTTTTTCTCAATTTAAACTACTGTAACATAGTTATGCATACAAAAAGGTGTTTTGTAACTTAAAACACCAAATACTATAAACATCTCAAAGGCTTGTCAAAGTTAATAATAGTGGAGCCTTAATCTAGTTACTCTTAAAATAATATAGAAATACTTATACACATAAAAATGTCATTTATCTTTAAAATTTTCAAATTTGCTTAGCATTATTATAGCCATGTATTGCTTTCTTAGTTTGTGAATGATCTTAAAAATAAAATCTAAACTTTCAAGGGTAGAGTCATCATTTTTATGTTTATATAGGTGAAATTCTATTATACGTTTCATTACTTAATACATTACAAAACTTCATTAAGAGTTTAACATAATCTCTTGTCATAACTAACATCATTATTTGTATTTGTATTACAATGAGAAACTCTCAATGTTAATGTTAATAGTCACATCGTAGTAATTTATTGTTACCCTATAAATCCAAGACTATTGCCTTTCAGTTTATGTTGGGTTACCATTATTGGTGACTAATTAAGGGTTTTAATCCTATATTTGTATGTTCTTGATAAAATTATTTTATTATTACAAAAAAATGAAAATTTAAGGCATGGTGTTATGCCATAATTTTATATCTAATAATAACCAACAAGATTATAAATTCGAATTCCATAGTCGAGTGAGATATATAAGTTTGTCTCTTATATGCTTAACATATTGCACCCCCACCAAGGGCGAAGATCCATCTAATAATAGACATTATCTCCGTTATCAATAATCTAACTTGCTTGACTCTTCTTGTACAATTAGATAATTATAATAAAATAAACATTGTCTGAAGTCCTTATAAACAATATCTTAGGATTACATGTAAACCTATTTAGCTTATACACCGTATATACAATATTAGGTCTGATACAAAGTATAACATACATTAGACTTATTATTGCAATAGCATATTCAAGTATTGCAACTCCTCTTCTAGAAAATTTCATTAGTTTTATATTAGAACTAATAACATGCTATATTCCTTAAATCCTACATGTTTGAATTTCTTAAGTATATTTTAAATATGATGTGATTGGTTAAATGCATAATCTCATTATGTTTATTAACTTTGATTATCAAAATAATATCTAATTCTCTTAAATCTTCCATCTTGAAAATAGAATATAGATAGTTTTTTGTTTCAACAAATTTTGAATAAATGCAATTATCAATACTATTATACTTAACCCAAAACCTAAAATGCTAGAATTAAATTTTTCATGCCGTCATGTAAATATTTGTTCCAAATCATACAACGATTTAACCAACTAACAAACATTCTTCTCATTTCTATGAGGGACAAATCTCTTTAATTGTTCCATATAAATTTTTCCATTTAAATCATCATTTAAGAAAGCAATTTTAACATCCATTTGATGAATAAACAAATGATAAATGGATGCTAGTGTTATGAGTATTCTAATAGAAATTATTGTAGCAATTGTTACATAAGTGTCAAAGTAATCAAAACGTTCACATTAACGAAACCCTTTGGCTACCAATCTAATCTTAGATGTTTGTACAATTCATTAGTTTTTTGTTCTCTTCAAAATAACTTTTCATACTTGATTGTTCTAAGTCTTAGAGGCAAGTCTATTGATATCCATATGTTGTCAGACATCATTGAATTTATTTAATCATTTATAGGTTTCTCCCAAAAGATAACATCTATAGAGTTTATGTGTTCATTATAGGTTTTAAATTCACTTTCAATGTTTAATATGATGGGTATCTTGTTTAACACCTTTTTCTCTATTAGTGTCAACTAGAAAAACAATTGATTTGATAGAAATAAAATCAAAACCTAAATGTTTCTCTTTTCTTTGTCTCTAACTTTTTCTAACAACTTTATTTCCTCTTTCAGTTTCATTATTACAAATTGGTTTGAAATTTGAGTTGTTCTTTTAAGTTCTCTATCATTTTTTTGTAGATTCAGAACGTAGTTTATTTTCAAAGAATTTAACCTTTTATTTAAATTATTATATTGGATTTTGAATCTAAAAGTTTATAAACCTTGTTATGTTTTGCATATCCAATAAACATATTTTTCCTTTCTCCAAATCTTAACTCAATTCTTTTAAGGTTTAGAATTCTATAGTATGTTAAATATCTCTACACTGTTAGGTATGCTAAGTTAGGTTTTCTCCCTTTAGATAATTCATATGGACATTTATTATTAGTTTTAGAAATAATTATGTTATGTAAATGATAAGAAATTTAAAGTGCTCATCCCTCCAAATTCAAGGATGTATTAGCATTCATTAACATTTTGTTTATCATTTGTATGAGAATTCTATTTTTTTCTATTGTATAAACCATTCTATTAAGATATACAAGGAGTAGAACATTAAGGCTCAGTTTGGAAGGAGTACAAATACAAATATGTAGAGTGCAAAACGTTACATTTTGTATTATTTTGTGTGTATTTGTACTCCTTCCAAACTAGGCCCAATGTATTATTTTGAGTTTTTCACATAAGGAATTAAACACATTCTTAAAATTCTTGGCACCCTATCACTTCTAAGAATTTTAATTTTTTTTCTAATTGATTTTCAACTTTAGTTTTATACTATTTAAATAAGTCACAAACTTCACCCTTAATTTTCATAAGGTAAACATAGGTGTATCTTGAGAATTCACCAACAAAAGTTATAAACTATCTTTTACCTTAATTCACACACCATTCATAGATATCAAAATGGAAACACTTGGGAAAGGCTTCTTAACCATTCTAGATTTTACACAAACTTCACATTTATCATCTATTTCATTGATATAATTGATTAAACCAACTTAACCTATGTTCTTTATGGATTTAAAATTTACCTGTGATAATCTATTATCCCATGAAGAAAAAGAATCAACAATATAATTAAAATTTTTATATTCATTAATACTTAATTTGAACATCCCATTACAACATATATGTCCCTTTCCAATGAACATCTTATTCTTAGATAAAATTAATTTATCGGATTTACAGACTACCTTGAATCCCCTTTTGCAAACAAGATTTACTAAGACCAAGTTTTTTCTTATATCAAGAACTTGTAAAACATTTAAGAAAGTTAGTGCCTTCCCATATGTAAAGTTCAATTTCACACTGCCTTTTCCAATGACTTTGGTACATATTTGGTTTTCCATTTGTACATCTTGACCATCAATTACTTTCTCATGGGTTATGATGCTTGAATCAAACCACCACGCAGAAGGCGATTCTACCACATTTATTTCAATGATCATGGCCACTAGTTAGTCTTTTACCATATTCACAAGCTTGCTTCCACCTTTTCAATGTTAATAGACTTGATAATGTCCCTTTTTTTCATAAGCATAGTAGGATCATTTGTTCTTATTCTTGTTCTTCTTGAAGCTTATGTACTTCTTCACTTGCAATGCAAGGACAATATTCTTCGATCCATTTTCCACGAAGTTTACTTTGGGGTTGAACATACTAGCCAAGGTTTTATCCCTATTATATCTAATTCGAGACTCTTCTTCAATATGAAGGTATTTGCTAGATTTGCTCCAAGATAAATTCTTTTGCCTTATGTATAAGTTTTTTCTTGTAACTCTTCCAAATGGATGAAAGTTTGGCAATGATTGTTTTCACTTGAAAAGATTAAAAAAGAATAATGTTAAGAGACCAAATTTTGTTAACTACAAACAACATCGTCTCATCCCAATTCACCTGTGACCTTAACGTACCTTTGTGTCATTTAAAAGCATAGTTCCTTAACATGGGTGTGAGCAAATTGTAAACAAAGTACACCTCTAAAGAGCATCTGTCAGACGTTCATGCTCATGCATGTGCATGCGATGTGCGGTAGTACGCCTCTATACTTACGTTTTATATTTCCAAGGAGTGTAAGTAAGCTCCCGCTTAAAATCCCAAAGCAAGTTTTATAATTTTCTAATGTGGGACAATACTAAAAAACACACATACAAAAAAAAAAGAAATTTAGTGGGAACTTTAAAACCATTTTCCAAATTGCATTTGTAGGTGTGTTCAATTATATAATTGATTAATCAATCAAACACCCATTAAATGAGATAAAATCAAACATAATGAAACCAACCTATTGGACTTTTCAAAAATTAAGAACTAATATTTGGGTCAAATTTTATTTATCCCTTATAGTTGAAAAAGCTAAAATATATGTGCGTGTCCGAAGAAGCTGAGAGCAGTGCTTTATTATATATATGTTTGTTTAATTAATTCCATACATTTGATCAGATATCAATTAAAAACTCAAATGCAGCGCTTTACATGGATGATAAGCCAGAATCGTAGGGCACTCCTGTTGGCTTGATCCAACTATCACCCCGGATGAATCTTCCTGCCGTGAACTGTTGAGCTTTCTCAGGGGTCATGATGGAAGTCTTGATACCACGCCACTTCACTCTCTGAGTAAGGACAGCTCCTGGGCCTCTGTTATTGTATTCAGCGTAGAAACAAGTCTTGAGAGCAAAGTCGCCGCTCCATGGGAGCCACCCATCTGGATTGATCAAGTCATCAATTAGGGTTTGCATGATTATGGTTCTGGAGTACTCCTTCCATGGGCGACCGAGGTATGACCGTGTCGTGTTCCTTACTGGGAACAACAAGGGGTCAGCGACGATGTGACAACTTTGAAGGATAATCGCAGTGGGCTCGCGTCTGTCTTTCCTGCCATGGGCTGTAACAATGTTCTGCTGATTTTCCAGTGGTTTCCTCACCACAATTCTGCATTTCTGGAGAACAACTGCGGAGTTTCCAAAGATGAAATCGATTGTCCCAGAGATGGTGCAATTACGATAGAACTGGCGGTGGGTGTGAGCATAGAGAGTGTCTTGATACCCATCGATTTGACAGTTGTAGAAAATGGACATGTCTGACTGGACTCGCAATGCCACGGCCTGATGCTTTTCCGGTCCGGCGCTATTCTCAAATCCGATGTCCTTGGCCATGAACCCATCTCCGATCACGGCTGCATGCATGATGAAATCAATAAACAGCAGAAACAAAGATGGGAATAAGGTAAAATTTAATAAATTTGTGCGTACGTACCAACTGTTGCGGTCTTGAATGTCGGGGTTCCGTCAACGAAGTTTTTATTCCCGGTGATTTTGGTCTTTGTGGGACCATCTCCGATTATCATCAGGTGGGTCATGCTCCGGTTGATTTGCACTTGCTCGTGATAAACTCCGGCCTTGATGTGTATGACAAAAGTCTCATTTGAATTCTTGGGGACATGACGTAGTGCTTCATTGATGGTCTTGTATTTGCCACTTCCATCTTTGGCAACGGTTATATTAGGTTTGACGTTAGCCCGAGAAGCTGCTAGGAGTCTCCGTTTTGCAGCAGACGTCCAGTTAGGGAATTCATCCTCCATGGCGAAGGGACATTGTGATTGCTGCTCGGAAGAAAGAAGTCGACGCTTAGAAGGCATCTGCAAAGAGGTAAGAATGGAGGCTACCTCAGTAACCATGGCGAGGCCATTCTGAGTGAGTTCACCAGCTGTCTTCAATGCTTTTCTCATGGACTCTCCGGCATTTCCAGTGGTGTTCTGAAATCCGTCCAAGCATGTTTCCTGGTATGTGAGGGAAGCGCTAAGCCAGATCTTGAGATTCTCGAGTGCATCATCGATGTCGTCGATGTCAATGGAACCGAGCTCATCAAAAGAGGAATTGAGTTCGTCAATGGCATAGTCCATTAACTCACGGCAGTTTGCAAGAGCCTTTGATGCCCTTGGGTCCTTCTCCAATTCCTTTAGCACGACCGAGCGATTGACAGCCTCTTTGATCTGTTTCGTGGCGATCTTGAACGCAATTTTGACGAGGTCCTTGGGATCAGTGGTGTTTCCGGCAGCAGAGGAGAGGCTCTTGATGCATGTTTCTTTGTAGTCGGTGGGTTGACATATAGCCTTGATTGCCTTCATGGAGGTCTGTATCTGCTCATCATCGTTGCTGACAGTCTTTGTTCCGTCGGACCCGGCGGTCGGGTGCTGATTGACACCGACCGTGACTGCCACCACCATGGCTACAAGGATCAAGGAAGAAGCACTAATGACAGCGATTCTCTTATTTGTCCCTTCATTGTTCTGCATATTTGATGAAATTACAATATCTCTGAAGAGTTGGGGAGATCTTTCTTTATTTATGATCCCTTATTCTTACAGCTCTCAGCTTCAGAAAAATTCGCTTTAACACAGGAGAGCTGTAGGGATGATTCTTCTTCCTGTTGTGAACCCGACTGTTGTTTCTGTGATCTCCCTACGCTCTACTTTTTGAGAATTGTTTATGGGACTGGTTTTATAACAATGGAGATAGACAAATAGAGTAAATTGTAGTTATTTTTGTTATCAAATGTGTGGCTTAAGAGGAAGGGCCGGACACGACGGAGAGGGTCGTTAGTCGTTAGTGTTTCCTTCCTGCCCCTCGGAAACCTTCAAATACTTTTCCTAATATGACGATTTTAATAATTTCTCTCAACGTAGAAAGCCAATTTTAAAACTGTGGATAGCCAAATTTTTCTCCTGTTTTAGCCTTTTACAGCTCTCCCTGCTTGACACGTTAGTCCATATATATATATCAATTCCAATATATTAGCATGGCCACCTGTACTAAGTTATGAAGTTAATTATGAACTGTTTGACATCCATTGTCAACTTATGTTTTTGTTTTATTTTCGAATATAGGTTATACTTGTATATTTATTGTTGGTACTTTTAATTTGCACCAGTTGGGTCTTGTTTCCTACCATTATTTATTTATTTATTTAAGGCGTTTAACATTATTTTTAATTAATTGACAGTCCATTCTTTTCTTAGCAGCAGCTCTCTTGCTCTTTCTACTCTTCTTCTTCTTCTTCAAGTTCTTGTGCTCTCTCCAATATTGGTTTTCTTCTTTGTTGGGTTTTGGGCAAGTGTAATAGTCCGGTTCAGTGCTTTGGTTAGTGAGTGCACACAACATTAAGGTTGAGAGTTGTTGTATCTTGGAGGTCAATCCTTAAAAACCTCTGCACCAGCGGAAATACTTAGAGAGGTGGCAAAATCAGTTTTAAGGAGAGTGAACATTTACTGTGACTTAGCTATTACCCATATTGTTACCAATAAGTTTTTCACCCAGTTTTTATTAGTTTCCGACAGTTCGGATTCGTTCTTGTTTGGTAACTGTTATAGCCATAATTCTAAAATATTTTCCAACAATTTTAAAACCGATTTCATGACCGTGACAAACTCCCATCTCGATCTGTAAAAACTTGATGGAAAGAATTATCGTAGGTGCTATTAGAAAATTATGATATTCCTTGACAATCATAATCTAGCTTATATTTTGTCTGAATCTGTTGAGTCGAATCAAGAACAAGAACATGCTAGAAGTGTAGTTAATTAGATGTTCAAAAAAGATGTCATTTATGTTAGGGGTCAGATTTTGAATTTGCTGTCAATTTCTCTGCTTCATATTTACTATACTTACAAGATCTCAAGGGATATTTGGTCTTCTTTGAAAAAGAAATATACCACTAAATACGCAAGCATAAAGAAGAATGCTATTGCGAATTTCCTAGACGTTAAGATGGTTTATGACAAATCTGTGATGGATTAAGTGCATGATTATCAAATAATTGCGCATGAAGCAGAAGGGATGCAAATTCATGAATCATTTCAAGTTGCTGCCTTGATTGAATAATTACCCCGGTCCTGAAAGGATTTTGGGAATATGTAACAGGTTGCTTTGGACTGTGAGTGCATACGACACAAAGGCTAAGAGTTGTATACTAGAGGCCGATCACCAAAAACATTTTGTACCAATGGAAATACTCCGAGGAGAACTCAGATTCGGTCCTCACAAAAAATGTGATCACACTGTCTTCACAGCCATTTGCAACAATGTATTAGGAATATCTTCATACTTGTATGTTTTTATTTATGGGGAGATATTCCAAATGCATAACTGCAAGTGGCTTTGAGGTTGGTGTTAACACCATTTTGTGAGGATAGAATCCGGTCTCCCTTGAGAATGTTCCAAGATTTTCAAATTACGAATACATGGATTTTGCAATTTTAACCTACCTGTACCTATTGGAAGGATTGAAAAGATGACTAAACATGGCTGAACTTGTTACAATTGCTGGACGGAATTAAAAATATTTTCAGCCCAACTTGAGAACTGGTTTGTTAGTATTTTAAAATCTGAATTTCCGAATTGATCTTGCACTAAACTTGGACTAGATTTGAAACCAGATTATAAATTGATCATACTTGATACGAAGTCCACGATATGCAGCTCCCAAAGTGGAAGTTCACGTCCAATATTATATTTAAATCAACCTCCAGATGAAGATGGTGTAGTTATATGTATGAAGTCAATTCAGCAACACCTTTCAAGCTGAATTAGGCTCTAACTATTTGGGATTGATAAAGCTATGTGAACCTAATGTTCTTTGAAGTTTTTCTTCAAAAACACAGTAGAGGAGTGATGAGAACCAGCCTTCACCAAGGCTGCTTCAAACTACGGGATTGAGTGCAAGCGAGAACAAAAATAGAGCAAGAAAGAGTTGAGAGATTGAATGGCTTGCCCCTCCCTCTAATCCCTATTTATAGAGCTATTTCTTAATTGGATAAGGACTTAATCCAAATCTTGAACTTAATATCTCTAATAAAAATGAGCTCCATATCTCTAATAAGGATGATTTTTGAGTCTTAGAAATAGAGTATAGATTGCCAATAGGGTTAAAAGTGATTGAATCTATTAACGAAAAGGCTAAGTGTTGAAGGAATAAAGATGCATTGGGAAATGGTTGAAAGATCGCCAACTGGGGACAAGTTCACCCTATATAGAAGTGAGGGAGTGTTGTGTGCATGGGAGTGCACATTCTAGAATATTCTAGGTCGAAAGATCCAGCCTTTCTTTCCCTAAAGGACATATATCCAAAGGGGACCATAAGGTTGTTATAAAACATTCTGGGTGCACCTCAAGGAGCGATGCATGTCAATATGGTTCTTGGGTACAATCAGTTCTTATTTCCCTAAAACGATGATCATGGGTCTGACAACTTGAGGTGAGCTCCTAAGTGACAAGGCCTTGATCTAGTCTCATGAGATCAATGATTTGGGTTTCAAGGATCTCATTCCACTACCATACAAGATTGTCTTTCAAGGCCCACTTGTTGGGCCTCACTTATCTTAAACCATTAAATGCATATTGATGAGGGGAAATTTGGTCATTCTTATGACATCACGACACGTGGCATCCAAGAAGACGCCTTGGTGCTAAGTAAGCAAATCACCTCGACAAGTTGGCACGTAGCACCTCGCATAGGCCGACCTGGAATACCTCGGCTTGGCCGAGCTAATAGGACTCCAAGCTAGGGGAGACCTACATCAGAACAGGTCGAGCTACGAGAAGTACCAATAGGCGACCTACAAGGCATGCTCGTTGACTTGTCATATAGATCCGTTATCAGTTTGGGATCCTTGTAGCATTGATGAGTCGACCGTTAGGCCGGCCTGCCAACACCGCATGCAACTGAGTTAATCGGACGGACCTCAACCCCCGCGTAGCTTACGTAACCGGCATCATTACTCTTTCAAATTGACAGAAATGACTTCATGAAAATATGAGACCCATTGTAAGAAGTCTATAACCACTCATGCCTATATAAAGGGCTCATTTCCACCTGAAGAGCTATGCACGATCGAGTTCTTGCACTCTCTAGATCTTCAAAGAACTCCTAAAGAACATCTCACTGACTTAAGCATCGGAGTGCCCACTCCGGGTACAAACAACCCGGGAGCTCTAATTCTTTCTCTTGCTGAACAGCATAGCTCAGCTAGCCCTAACTCGGCCCAACTCATCTCGGCCATCGACAAGGAAAGCATCCGATCCAGCGTCCGAGTCACCAGACACGTGAGAGCCACCAAATCACGCACCATCAATTGGTGCCGTCTGTGGGAAATGCTACTCAAAGCTATGCTCTCACCTTCTAAACACTTTGCACTTATATACATGGCATCATCAAGCAATCAACCCTCTAACAACAACAATAACCAAGTCGGTAGGGGCTACGAACAGCTCAAAATGATTCGAGAAGTGCCCTTAGTGACCATTGGGTAGATTGAAGTACCTTTGACTCCACCAGGCATCTAGCCCGCAGTGAACCCGATCGTCGCATCATCTCATGTGAATGTGCCTCCTCCTGTGGTTGAGCCCATCGTAGCTCCCACTAGTGTCAATGCACGCCAGTTCTATGACCTAGTGCAATGTGCACGGAGAATGAGGAACCAGATAAGAGCCTGGGAAGACAAGTTCGCCACACTAATGGGGGGGGGGGGGAGGTAGCAGCAACCACAATAGTAGACACAATAAACCCCACTGCAACAACCTCAGAATCACCAAGTACAACAACCTTGGCTACAACAGCAAAATGCTGGACTGAACCATAACCCAGCCTCAACTTGGGTCCCCATCCCGATTCGAAATGAAGTCTCAAATGTGGTTTCCGACCAAAACCTTAACCAGCACCCGGTAGAGAACCAAGTTCCTGATTAGAACAAAAATCAACTCCGGTAGAAAGATGGGCAACCATGCATATAGGGACTGAAGCTGCTAGCTTTTCCGAAGGCTAAAAAAGAATGCATCATAGGCGTGCTCACTACGCCTCAAAGAAAAGTCAACTCGCTCCATCTAGGAGCATGATCGACAAAATAGTAGTCAGTCAATTAGGCACCACTTCAAGGCGACTCATATCTCAGACCTCACCATTGGCCCCCGAGATACTTATGGCCCCGCGACCAAAGAACTTTAGGGCACCTAGCCTTAAAACCTATAATGGAACAACAGACCCTATGGACCATGCCGATGGATTTCAAGCATTAATGAAGTTTACCACTCATTTTGCAACCAGTAAGAGGCACTCTAAATCTGCGACCTGCCTATTGAATGTCGTCCAACAACCTAATAAGGCGTTCCATGAATACATTAAAAGATTCAACTTAGAATGTCTACAAATCCCCGACCAAGACCTGGTTGTACAACTCACAAGAACAGTAAATGGCGTCCATCACCCCGACTTTATTGGGAAAATGAACTGAACCCTCCAACTTCTATGTAGAAATTTTTCGTCGAGGCTGACAAATTTATAAAAGTAGAAGAGGCACACAGATCATGGTCAGATTTGTCTGAAAAAAGGAAGCGAACAAAAGAAGTAGGAAGCGACAAGTCAAGGTGAAGAAGCAAGTCGCC
Source organism: Nelumbo lutea (assembly GCF_056320005.1). NCBI lineage: Eukaryota > Viridiplantae > Streptophyta > Magnoliopsida > Proteales > Nelumbonaceae > Nelumbo > Nelumbo lutea. The sequence goes on along the minus strand of NC_142690.1, from coordinate 34,012,610 downwards.
CTAAAGAAGTCAGTCACATCACAACTGGCGAAATAAGTTACCAAGAAGGAAGAGCAAATCCCCCCACTGGGGTTCAATACCAGGCCAACAATCCAAAACCCCTCCTATGTATAATAAGACTTATATCACCCTAAATACAAAAAGGGGCGAAATATTAATGCAAATAAAAACAATAGAGTATGTAAGATGGCTGCCCAGGATGAATGGTGACCCAACTAACAAAAACCCAAATAAATACCGCCACTTCCACCATGATATAGGTCATGATAAAAAGAACTACAGGAACCTTAAAGATGAGATTGAGGAATTGATCCACCACGGGTACCTCAGGTAATTCATCAAGAGAGAAGAAGAAGGTCGACCTGCTTAACAACACAAGGAAGCACCTTAAACCAACAGGGAGCAAGAGAGAGACCAGGCCCCCTGAAACCAAAACAGATCGTCCGGGGAATTATTGACATGATAACCGGGGGGTCGATAGTAATAGGATGTACCACCTCGGTAGGAAGAACTTTAGTATGTGACCTTGAATGTGAAAATGACAATCCACCGAAGTGCCCCCATAGAGAAGTAATTTATTTCACTGAAGATGACATGTACGATATACAATATCTGCACGATGGCACTCTGTTTGTGAAATTAACCATTAATGATTTTGAGGTAAAAATAATTCTGGTCAACTTGGGGAGCTCGATCGATATAATATTGGAAGAAGAATTCAAGCGCATGGAGCTCGGCAAAATGGACCTACAGCTAGCCGGCATGCCCTTGGTTGGCTTTAGTGAAGAAGTAGTCCAGCCCCTCGTACAGGTAAGGGTACGAGTTATAGCAGGCTCAACCCCCAACTTGGTCCCGTTTGATCAATGATTTCCTTGTGGTTGCCACGCCTTCCCCATACAATGCCACCCAGGGCCAACCTATTCTACATGCCCTCCGAGCAGTAGTGTCGACCTACCACCTGACAATGAAATTCCCTACTACTAGAGGTATTGGAGTTATGCGAGGCGACCAACTAGAGTCTCGCAAATGTTACGTAGCAGCTTTAAAGGCCAAGAGTAAGATATTCATCAACATCGATCTGGATCCGCCCCCGAGAACATAGATGAGCGAGCCTGACCCTATCCTAGTGCCGACCTCAGAGGCTGAGCCAGAGAAGATGGTACAAATAGGAGCTTGCCTAATTGAATCAACACTCTCCAACTTGGTAAGTTTCTTACTCAATAATCTAGATGTTTTTGCTTGGTCGGTGGTTGAGATGCTTGGCATAGACCCTAAAATAATAACTCATAAATTACATGTTGACACCATAGTCAGACCAGTCCGACAGAGGAAAATGAACCTCGCCCTGGAAAGATGGAAGATAGTAGAAATGGACGTAGGGAAGCTACTCACAACAAACTTCGTTAGAGAGGTCCAATATTTGAATTGGATTGCAAATCCAATCCTCGTGAAGAAAGCCAAAAGCAAGTGGCACATATGTGTCGATTATACCAAACTTAATAGGGCCTGCCCGAAGGATAACTTCCCTCTCCCATGAATCGACCGCCTGGTAGATGCGACTTCAAGGTTCGAGTTGTTGACTTTCATGGATGCATACTCTAATTACAACCAGATTTCTATGGACCTGGCTAATGAAGAAAAACTACCTTTGTAACCAAGATGGGCTTATATTGTTATAAAGTCATGCCCTTTGGTCTAAAAAATTCTAGAGCAACTTTCCAATGACTTGTAAACAATGTTTTCTCAGACTTGATTGGTTATAAAATGGAGTTTTATGTAGATGACATGGTTGAAAAAACTAAGTTTTCTAACTCCCTAATAGCTTACCTAGAATGTGTTTTTAATGTTTTAAGGAAGTACAACATGAAACTCAACCCAAACAAGTGTGTCTTCGGTGTCACATCAGGAAAGTTCCTCGGAAACATAGTTAGCCAACATGGCATCGAGGCCAACCTAGATAAAATCCAGGCAATTTTGGATATGCGACCTCTCAAAACCATAAAAGAAGTATAAAAGCTAACTAGCCGAATAGCTGCCTTGAACCGATTTATGTTTAAGTCGGTTGGACGATGTCTACCATTTTTTAAGGTCATAAAAAAGAACTAAGATTTTGAGTGGACCAAAGATTGCTAGATCGCTTTCGACGAGATAAAGAAGCATTTAAGTTCGCCACCGTTATTGACCAAATCCGAGCCCGGGGATGAGATCAAGCTCTACCTCCCTACGAGTGACGAGGTAGTCAGCTTGGTCCTTATTAGGGAAGAAGGAAAGGTATAACGACTAGTATACCATGTAAATAAATTGTTGCATGCTGCTAAGACCGAGTACCCGGACATTGAAAAATTGATTTTCACCTTAGTGTTAGCAGCCCGAAAGTTAAGACCTTATTTCTAGGCCCACACTATTGTGGTCCTGACCGAATGACCTCTTGAGGAAAATCTTGTAGAATCTCAAGGTCTCAGTGAGACTTACGAAATGGGCAATCGAACTCGATGAATATGACATCCGATTTGAGTCACGACCAGCAATCAAGGCACAAATCCTGACAGACTTTGTCGTCGAATGTACCTTCAACTCGTCGACCCCTGAAGTTGCTAAGCTAGTAGCCACCTCGGGGGCATTGACCAATGCGACACCTGCCCCAACCTAGGAAACCCTGGCCTAGGATGAGGAGCCTTGGATCCTCCATTTGGATGGCTCATCCAACCAGTGCAGAAGGGGGGCTAGACTAATCCTCTACGGGCCTAGCGAGGTAAAGTTGGAATACACCCTCTGTTTCGCGTTCTGAGCGTTGAATAATGAAGCCGAATATGAGGCACTGATAATTGGGCTATCACTGGTGAAGGAAGTCGGGGCTAAGAATCTCGTGGTGTGCAGCGACTCACAATTAGTAGTTAACCAAGTGAATGGATAATATGAGGCTTGAGAGCCCGCCATGTCGGCCTACCTGTTCAAGGTAAGGGAGCTCTTGCCCAGTTTCCACTCTTGGCATATCCAACAGATTTCAAGGTCAGAGAACACCAAATCCGACTCACTCTCAAAGTTGGCTAGTGCAATCGACTCGACAAGAAAGATAGTTTATATAGAAGATTTGTCGCACCCGAATATAGAAAAGGTGGCAGAAGAGGTCATCTATGTGATGATAGTAGAACTGAGTTGGATGGATCTACTCGTTGACTATCCGCACCACGGGACCCTGCCAAAAGAGTGTAATGCGGCCTAGAGGGTAGAGCGATAAGCAGCTTGCTATGTAATCATGGGCGAGCAGCTATATAAGAGATCATTCACGCTCCCCTACCTATGTTGTCTATGCCGAGCTAAAGCAGATTGAGTATTGTGTGAGATTCATGAAGGACACTTGGGGGCAAGGCACTCACCCAAAAAGCCTTGCAACAAGGATACCACAGGCCTACAGTAAAAGCAGACGCAATTGAACTAGTGCAGAAATACGACAAATGTCAACGACATGCCAACATCCTGCATCAACCAGCTACTGACCTGAAGTATCTTACTAGTCCATGGTCGTTTGCATAGTGGGGATTTGACATACTGGGCCCCTTTCCACCAGTGATCGGATAGAGAAGATTCTTATTCATAGTAGTTGATTATTTCACAAAGTGGGTAGAGGCCGAGCCACTAATAACCATTACAACTTGAAACATTTAGCGTTTCTTTTGGAGGAATATTGTATGCAGATTTGAACAACCAAGAGTATTGATCTCGGACAACGGCAAATAGTTTAAAGATATCAAGTTTCAAAATTGGTGCGCAGAGATGGGAATACAATAGAATTTCACCTTTGTCTCCCACCCTTAAGCTAATGGCCAAGCCAAGGTACCAAATGGGCGATCCTCCGTGGCCTCAAAGCTCGGATCTCCCGAGCTAAAGGTTTGTAGGTGGATGAGCTACCCAACGTATTATGGGCCTACCGAACGACTATCAAAACAGCAATAGGTGAAGCACCCTTTAACCTAACATACGAAACTGAAGCTATGATACCAACAGAAATTAAAGTACCAACCTTGCGATCCAAGACTTTTGACGAAGATACTAATGAAGATGATTTATGGGCCAACCTTGTTTTAATAGAAGAACTTCATGATCTCGCCTACATTCGGACCGCATCATACCAACAACAAGTGGCTTGGTACTATAACGCCCGAGTCAAGAGACGTCAAATTAGAATTGGCGACTTAGTACTTTGGAAGGTTAGGGTGCTTGAACCCGGTGCTGGAAAGTGATTGGTGGGAACACATATGAGCTCGAAACACTAGAGGGGAAGATTGTACCCCGCACATGGAACATAGATAAGAAAAGAAGAGTTCCGAGCTACATCCGCAAATTTGTAAAATTTTACTAAGGTACACAGGCCGACTTACCAGCAACTTGGTCAAAAGAATCCTAAGGGATGCTAGATCGCTTTCAGCACTAAGGCACCCAGGCTGACCTACCAGCAGCTCAATCAAAAGAATCCTAAGGGATGCCAAATCGCTTTTAGCACTATGGCACACAGGCCGACTTACCAGCAACTCGGTCAAAAGAATCCTAAGGGATGCCAAAATCGATTTCTGCACAAAGGCACTCAGACCGACCTACCAGTAGCTCGGCCAAATTCTGAGATATAAAGTCTTACCATTTTCATTGAGAGAGAAATTAGGAATAGAAATAGAGCGGATTTCATTAAGTCTTTAAAGTCGAGGTACAAAAAGAAAAAGGGGGGAGAAAAGAAAAGAAGAGAGGAAAACCCTTAAATAACAAAGTCTAAATAACATGGGCGTGCAGGCCCAAGGAACATCAACTTACATGAGCACACAAGCTCTCGAAAACATCAGCAAGAAACAATCAACATCAAGGCCGACCTATTCTTCATCACCACCTTTCAACACATTGTCGACATCGTCACCCTCTTCTGTGCCGGCTACATCTTCTTCTTCATTAGGAATCAAAGGCTCCCGATCAACCTACACGGCGAGCTCGTCCGGCACGTCATTAATAGAAAAAGTTCCAAAGTCAAAGTCAGAGTGCAAGATTTTCAAGTAGTGGCAACAAAGCTTAAATCCCCTTCTCATTGCGGGGATTGTGTTCTCCTGGAGGTAATGGTCTCCTTGGCCTCGTCCAGCTCGCGCGGCATCTTTTCACACAGTTGGATAAATCGCTGGTGATCTCCTCAACGCCAATCTGAATACCCTACATTTGAGACTACAGAATTTCGATGTTAGCCTGCAGCCCGCACATTTCCCTTCGGCCTAAGGTGACCTAATCCAGCAAAACCTGGCCCATGGTGTTCACCTACCAAAATAAGAAAAATACAGTTAATACAGGAGCTATAGAACAAGAACACATAAGCTTAAAAAGGAAAAAAGACAAACCTAAAGAATACACTGAGTCATTCGACCACCGACATTGGCTATGTCCAAACCACAGTAATACTGCACATCTTCAGGAAGGAGCATGCCTCTTCCCATCTAAAGGGCCACATATGGATCATTAAGGCAGTCAAGTATACAGAAACATCAATGTCCGGGATGAAGTGAGGGATATCCAAGGTATAAGGGCCGACAGGATGCCCCTCTTGGCCGACTTGAGGTGGAAAGGCAACAGGACCCATAGAGCCCTGGTCAATGCTCATAGGTCGTCGCTGCCTCCCTCTAGGTCGACAAAATTTGGAGCGTATGATGGCGACATCACCTCGGCACTTTCCAAAGTACCTTCCATGGAAGAGCAATTGGCCCTCCTCTTCTTTTTGGATGCCTTCTTCTTGGATGCCACTAAGAGTGATTCCATACTAATCATATCTAAAAAGAACAAGAAAGAAGTTAGCCAAGCTGAAAATTAAATTCCAAAGCAAAGTACAGAAGGGCAAGTCAACCAACCTACCTATGTCGCTTCCTACTTTAAAGTTCCAGCACACGAGCCATTGGACCTCACGTCGTAGCTCTTCATTGAATTCTATGTCGAATTTTCGGCAATCCCTCTGCCATATATATGGTGTCCATGTTCCATCCAATACTATGAGAGAGGAAGAAGTATATGTTCTAATATTTAACTTTGGAGGGAAAGCCATCTAAAAGCTTGCGGCCTTTGCGGAAAGGAAGATAAAATTAGTAGGGAATGTGGGGGACCTTTTTCATAACACACAACCCGGCAAAATTGTCTAAATCTAAGGGAAAATTATAGTGGTGGCACAAAGAGATCAAACCTATAAGAGTTTGGACAGCGTTGGGATGAAGATGACCTAAAGAGACATCATAGTGAGAAAGTATAGCGGGAATAAAAGGGTGTAGAGGAAAGTGAAGGCCGGAAACCAGTCTCATCGAAGACACATACCTCGTCTCGACTGTGACTCTAGGGAAAATGATCAGGGTCGGGCTGGATGTAGTCAAACTCACTGGGAATTTGCTAAAAAGTGTATAGTTCGACTATACGCTCTCTGGATGGCTCAGTAGGACCGAAGGGAGATTCTCCTCTTGGGCCACCACCTCGGCCTCCAGTTGAGATGATGAAGTCTTGGCCTGAGAGCCCTCCTCATCTCGTGGTGAACGCCTCCCCCTCACCCATGGAAAATTTAGTGATCCACCCTTAAAAGGCTCGAAAGACATGGTTACAAGGGAAACTACTCACTATGTGAAAAGGATAGGGAAACTGGCACCGACGACGAACAAGATCACTGCAGGTGAACGGACAACAGCATGTTAATTGAGACCTCCTCTAATCATCACCCTCTTCCTTAGAGAAAAATCCAAAAATAGTGTGAATGGAACCTTAATGGGAATCCCATATTTATAGTCTGCTGAGAAGAAAGATCAATGGCTGAGGTGTGCTAACAACGAATCAATGGTCAAGAAGACGTCGCCGCGCACAGGCTATTTTGAATTTGAATCTTGCCTACCCATTGAGCGCGCCCCTCTTTCAAATTCAAAATTCAAATTCTGTTGCGGTCCTACCTAATCTCAGACCAAATCGGGTGAGTGAGTCGAGTAACCTAAGAATCGGCCAAACCAAATACCATACTGAGAACTACTCCCTTCACTGAGCTGGCGCTGGCTTGGGAGTGAGGGTAATTAATGAGGGGAAATTTGGTTCTCCGAATGACATTATGGCATGTGGCATCCAAGAAGACACCTTGGCGCTGAGTAAGCAGATCACATCAACAAGTCGGCTCATAGCACCTCGCATAGGCCAACCTAGACTACCTTAGCTTGGCCGAGCTATGAGGACTCCGAGCTAGGGGCGACCTACTTCCGAATAGGCCAAGCTATGAGAAGTACCAACAGGTTACTTACAAGGCATGATCACTGACTTGTCACATAGATCCATTGTCAATTTGGGATCCCTGGAGCATTTATGAGTCGACCATTAGGCCAACCTACCCACATCGCATGCATCTGAGTTAATCGGACGGACCTCAACCCCTGCACAGATTACATAACTGGCATCATTACTTTCCAGGCTTAACGGAAAAGGCTCTACGAGAACATGAGGCCCATTGTAAGAAGTCCCTGATCCCTCACGCCTATATAAAGGGCTCATTTCCACCTGAAGAGGTATGCACGATCAAGCTCTTGCACTCTCTAGATCTTCAAAGAACTCCTAAAGAATATCTTGCTGACTTAAGCATTGGAGTGCCCACCCCAGGTACAAACAACCCAGGCACTCGAACTCTTTCTCTTGCAAAACATCATAGCTTGGCTTGCCCTAGCTTAGCCCAACTCAACTTGGCCACCGACAAGGCAAGCATCTGATTCGGTGTCCGAGTCATCAGACACATCAGTGCCGCCAGATCGTGCACCATCACATATCTACTATCTTACATTAGCTCCCTTGCTTAATGCCATAGGAAGTTGTTCATTAAGTAGAGTTATGATTTGGGTGTTTTATCTTTTGGACTTGGCCATTAGCCCCTAGTTTGGGAGCAAGATCAAAAGAACGAAATTTCCAAAATTAAGCTACTTAAAAAAAGATAAAGGAATTGTTGAAGAATTTTATTTTTGGAAAAGTTAGCCCTAAAATTCTGAAATAATTTAGTGAAGAATCAGGTTATAAATAATTAAAGAATTTTTAGAAAGGTTTTCTTCCAAGAGTCTGAAGTATGTTAGCCCTAAAAATTCTGAAGAGATTTTAAGCAAGATTGGACCCCAAAATTTTGAGGAGGTTTTAGAAAGGTTAGCCCCCAATTTTTTAAGAATTTTTAGAAAGACTCGCCCCCCAATGTATAAATATTTGGAAAAGTTACACCTCAAATTTTGAAGATTTTTTAACAAAAATTAGGCCCAATGTGGTAAATGTAATTCTTAGAATTGCAAGGCCGACTAAATGTGACGGCAAGGCAATGAGGCTAGGTTGGGGAATCCCAAATTGAGGTCACAACATGCATCACAGATTGGGGGTTGTTGCTTGGGGACCACATATTGGGGGTCATAGATTGGGGATCATAGGTTGGGGTCACAATTTAGGAACAACACATTAGGGCTGTGATATTGTGGTTTGGGCATGCCACATATTAACATAATATCAGTAATTTAAAATCCCCTCCATTGTGGAAGTTGTAGAGTTAAAAGAGTATTCACTAAATCTTCTTTTTAAACAGTGGGATAGATAGTTTTCATGTATTAGTATTGTGTTTGTCATCTCGTAAATTAAGGCTGCATTTTGAAATGATGTAAATGGAGTGTAAATCCTGGTTTAGGGTAAATTTGCACTCTGGTTCACTTTTGCTTTTGTTTGGCAATATTACATTTTTGCATTGACAAATGACAGATCGGTGCATATTTACATTGATAGTAAAATGTAAAAGTACATCAATAAAAAAATTTGCATTCAATGGGGCTTTTCATAAAAAAAGCATATGCTTTACTGGAATTCGTGTTTGCATCCATTACAACTAAAAGTCTATTTGGTAAGAAGATAAATTTGTCAATGCAAAACTAACCCAATTTTGCAATTTATATGAACCATTTTACACTCTACATATTTGCATTGTTTTCAAACGTAGCCTAAGGTGCAAAATAATCATTTTGAAAATTTTCGGTATATAATTACAATGTTTTCTTGCTTATCTCTATTATTTCCTTTTTCTCTAATCTTCTTCTGTGTGAAGATGGTGTGTTTGCTTACACTTCATGTTGTGTTCAATTTGCTCGAAGGTTCTATTTCCTTTTTGACTAATTAAAACCCACCCATTAATTTTGATAAATAACACCTGATTGGCTACTAAGTTTATGATTCTAGTTGATTGGTCAGAAGTTTCTCAGATATCATATATTTTCCATACCATAGTCGAACCCCCAAAAAAAATATACTAGCAAGACAATATTCTGGGTTTATGCATCTGATACATATCATAAAATACATGGAGTTGTACAAGCATTTGAAACAATATATTTCCACCTCTACATCTTCTCAAAATATTAATAAATTTAGCATCCTCATTGTGCTTATTATTGACTCTCCCAAAGCCAAAAAGCAATCAAAAAACTAAAAACAATAAAAAAAACTTGTAATCAAAATCAGAGCATTGTCCACAACTTTAATCACCTCACTAGAAAAAAAAAAAGAATAATAAATTCCATTGTCAAGTTTTCTTTCAGCCTGATTGGCCCCTGCCCAACTGAGTCCATAAGATATACCCTACACCAATTAAGAAAACAAAGGTTAGTGACTTAAATAACATCTGCTAAGTGGTGAGTATAACAACTGGTAAGAACCAAGCTTCAATGGCCTTTAAAATGTCTCTAGGTTGCTTAAGATTACCCTTTTATAAAAGCATGTATTGGTGCATTAACTTTAGGATAGCAGTTCAGTTTCCCTGAAAATCTTCATAGACATCTTTTGCTGATCTGTGGGAAGAGTTGCTCCTTGGAGAAACATGAAATAATGAAAATTGCAAGCTGTTAAAGGTTTTTGTTTATCAGTTCATTGGTATCTTTGTAGAACCAATCTGGGAGGCCTTATAGGTGCTGATTCAAGTATGCTTTTCTAACTCGAGAGGTATGACTATAGTTATTTTTTTATAGTAACTATAGTTGTACCTCTCTTCTCAAGTTAAGAGGGGTAAAACCATTGTTATCCCCTTGTTTCCTTTTCTCTACTCCCTCAGAATCTACACTTTTGCTAGTCCAGCACTAAACATTTTCTCTACTCCCATGTTTCCCTTTTTTTATTCTGATTACATGAAGTTCCAACTCCCAAGTCTACATATTTTATTCACTCATGACTCAACTCGGGATACTCCATTGTCCCACCCTAATGAAAAACCTTATCTGCAAAAAGCTTGAATTTAAAACTGAACAAATTAGTTGAGGACTGATTGAAAGGTCCATTGAAAATTCTCCATGGATTTGTACCTGTCCACACCTTTCAACCTGAGTTAGGTATGTTTCCTTCTATTTTGCATTCTAACCTTAACTTGGTGTCATCATGATAATAGATGATATAAGTTAAACAAGGATACTAAAACAATGACACAAAATCTAAATATACCACCACATAACAGCATTTGAAAGGAACACACAAGCTATAATGGTATAAAGGTAAGGATGACCTGCATTCTCTATAGCCAATGACAAAGTCCCAAGACCAAATGATTTTTACATCATTTGACAAATAAGGATTATGAAATACACAAATACCATTAATCTCATTAAAAGTTTAATAAAACATGAATCTCTCTCTCATCAAATAACATGGTGCATGTAATTCCATTTTAGTATATAATGATGTATTAATATCTTCAACTCATCAATCTCTCTCTCTCTCTCTCTCTCTCTCACACACACACACACACACACACACACATCAAATAACATGGTGATTGTAGTTCCAGACCAATATATAATGATATATTAAACTCTTTAACTGATCAAACACTGTATATATCTCTCTCCCCTCCTTTATCTCTCTCCAACTCTTCCCCCCCCCTCATCTCTCCCTCTCTCTCTCTCTCTCTCTCTGCATGGACCACACCGCATGAATTTAGATAACTGTTAGCAAAAAATCAAAAGAAACCAATTACATGGGAGAACGTTGTTTTAGTGGTTCAGACAAATCATGTTCAAAGAGAAGAAGAAGAAGAAGAAGGTTGTCAAACTAGAGAGTCTAAACCCTCCTAGTCGACCATAATCTCTATTATATTTAAATAAGAGTACAAAGCCAAATATATCCCTACCTAAGTATGCGACAAGAAAAAAAAAAAAAAAAAAAAACAGAATTGTCACACCACTACACTACTTAAATTAATATGAAAAGTCTACATTACCCTTACTTGACCAACTTTAACACTCCCTGAACTCAAACCTTTTGTGAGCAAGACTTCCCATGGATCACCAGATCTCACGTGTTCTATGCTTATCTCTCCAGTAAGGACTTTCTCCCTCACAAAATGGCAATCAACCTCTATGTGTTTTGTCATTTCATGGAAAACTGGATTAGATGAGATGTGGATTGCAGCTTGGTTGTCAAAGTATAATCTCATAGGATTGCTCATTGAGAATCCAACTTCATGTAGAAGAGTTTTTCAACCATACTAATTCACATGTGTGTGTCATGGCCCTCTAAGAAACCGAGCCTACCCAATCTGCATCTGCATACCCAACTATCTCAAGTCTTCCCCCTAGTTTGTACAACAACCCACAATCTAGAGCTCCCTTCAAGTACCGTACAATTCTAAGAATTGCATCCCAGACTTCTAGTAAGGCATTCAGGGGTTTTGCATAAATTGTCTCACCACATTAATAGCAAAGGAGATGTCTGGTCTGATAATGGCTAGGTACTTCAGCTTCTCCACTAACCGTCTATATCTTCCAGGAACATCAAACATTTCACCTACATCACTGTTCAACTAAGCATTTGGTTACATGGGTGTTTCAGCTAGTTTTGCACCTAACAATCCCATTTCTTCCAATAGATCAAGAACATATTTTCTTTAGCACAAATTTATACCTTATTTCGACCTAGCAACTTTTATACCCAAGAAATACTTCAACTTCCCAAGATCCTTTGTTTGGAAATGTTCTTATAGAAATGCCTTTAGTCTATCAATTCCTAATTTGTCACCACCAGTTATAACTATATCATCCACATAAACCACTAATAAAATCTTTCCAGTTTTAGAATCATAGTTGAGCACTGAGTGGTCGACCTAAAATTGTTTCATTCCAAATTTTTTCACCACTTCACTAAGCTTCCCAAACCAAGCACGAAGAGATTATTTCAGCCCATAAATTGCCTTCTTGAGTCTACACACTTTACCATCCTCCCCCTGAGCAACAAACCCTATGGTTAATCCACATAGACCTCTTCCAAAAGGCCACCATGGAGTAAGGCATTTTTAGTGTCAAGCTGAAACAAAGGCCAATCATACAAACTGCCAAGGAAATCAGGACACGAACTAAACCAATTTTAGCCACAAGGGAGAAGGTTTCCATATAATCCACCCCATATAACTGAGAATAACCTTTAGCAACCAGTCAGGCCTTCAACCGTTCCTCAATGCCATCTAGTAAATACTGAACAGTATACACCCATTTAGAACCTACAACATGCTTACCAGGAGGAAGAGTGGTCAGCTCCCATGTGTGATTATGTTGAAACAAACTAGAGATGTGAAGTTAAAAGATGAGAGACAGAAATATAATTGGAAATGGGATGTAAGGTACAACTACGTTTACATTTCCGTAACACAACGGGAAGATCAAGTTCAGAAGAGGTAGGCAACTCTAGGACAGGAGCAACTACGAGATCCACAAACGAGGTAGAAGTCAAAGGAGGTGTCGGTGTCAATCAATGGGTATACACATGTCTTGTCGGTGGTAGTTTAGTAGGAATCTGCACTAGAGGAGGTGAAGGGTCAGAACATAACAGGAACAACTAGAATGGGATCACCAATTGGAAGAGGAAGAGGAACTTGAGATCGCAACCTTCCTCTCTTTTATTTAGGGCTTTGATACAATGTTTTAGTGGTTCAGATATACCAATGGGATCATCAATTGGAAGAAGAAGAAAGAAGAAGGCGGTCACACTAAACAGTCTAAACCCTCCTAGTCGACCATAACCTCTATTATATCAAAATAAGAGTACAAATTCAAATATATCCCTACTTAAATATGGGACAAGAAAAAAAAAAAAAAAGCAAAACAGAATTGCCACATCACTACACTACTTAAACGATAATGGAAAGACTAAATTATTACTCGACCAACTCTAACACATGCCAATAACATAAATACCTGAGTATTAGCAAATGTTGATTGGGATCTTGTTGTTGAAGCACTACCCCCACCACACGTATCTATGGAAATGCTTGACTGGCTTCCTAGTACAAAACAACCAAGGGGGAAGATATTGATGTTCCTTAATCAAGTCTGAAACAGGTATTTAGTTTCTCACTAAATGATCAAAGCATGTACCTATGTATGAACAGGTTGTAATGTGGAAGGTGGTATCCGAGCCCCAACCCTACCCATGTCAATACCCCTAGCATGAATACTGATTGACTAACTCACATTGACATGGGTAGTGGAGTGATAGTATGACTAACCTATAAGAAACAATATCCAATATTTTACTTAGTTATTTGAAACAAACATATATATATATATATATATATATATATATATATATATATATATATATATATGTTATTTGAATAAACTTGATTAATTGGGTTATGTGAGGGTGGTGGCATAACCACTGCCCCAACCCCAGGAACCAATGCCAAAAAAAAAAAAAAACAGCCCCAACGCCTAGTTAAATACTTATAGCATCCCAAATCAAACACATGTTATAATCACATGCATGACAAAATTTACTTCTGAAGTCATTTATGAATAACTATTTGATTTTAATCTCAGAAGAAGATTAAAATCCAATGGGTGTTTTATTGATAAATTACATGGAAAACACACTTACACATGCACCTTAAATTGGTTTTAAATTTCCACCAAAAACTGGTTTTAAACTTGTTTTCTCTTCCTTAAAACCTTGTCCCACATTGGAAAATTATTGAACCTGATTTGAGCTTTTAAGATCTTATTAACACTCCTTAAAGTTATAGAGGAGAGTATAGATACTTGTTACCACGCAATGCACACATGGGTGTGTGCGTGTGTGTGCACTGCAATGAGGCACACTTTGCTTGCACTTCGTGCACACCCATGTAGTTTGTGAGAAGCAACTATATTTGAGTGTGACATTTGATGCGATGAGAAGGTTTGCGATGGCACATTAATTGTAGACTATGAATTTTGTGAAATCACATATCATAAACATTGTGATTTGCAAAAACGCAAGTCAGACTTTGTGATTTACAAAATTGTAAGTCAAAGACTTTGCAATTTGCAAAATCACAAGTCACAAACATTGTAATTTCCAAAATCATAAACAGTAGACTTTGCTATTTGCAAAATCGAAATAGCAAGATGTGCGGAATGCAAAATCGCAATTTGTAGAATATGGATCTTATGAAATCGCATCTGGTTTTAATCTGCACATAAGGGCACGTTTGGTTTGAAGGTTGAACCATGACCGTTGATGCTTTAAGTTAATCCAATGATCATCACTTGATAGGGTGTGATCAAGGGATAATGTGAATATTAACAGTCACTAACCGTTAGCTAACTAAGAATAGTCATAAAGTTTGAAATTGTGACTATACAAAGAGACTCTTCAAACCAATACATTTTTCTTCAATGGCTCTCTAGAATTTATATAAAGGATATAAACCAAGTCAATTTACACAAGATTTTGGCCACTCCTCACTAGAATTACTATCGTCTCTCTCAATCCAATCTATTACTGTCTCATAGAGGGTTTCTTTGGGGAATCTTCAACTTTACTAATTGCAATTTCTCACCCAAGGCTATGTTGTATTTTAGGAATGAATTTTCCTATAACCCAATAGCAAACTCAATAAAATTGAGTGGGGGCAAATAAAGTTATAAAAATAGTGTCTTTAGATACGCCTCCAATTTCCTCCAATTTCCAACAATAACTTGTTGTGGTAAAACTTGAGTAGGCTATGCCATTACTCTGCTATTATTACTACCTCTCCTTGTACCACTACCCCTACTATGAGACACTTAGAGGTTAACCCGTATTGATTGGGATTTTAATAACAATGTAGAATTCCTACCCCTATCTTGCGTCCTCATGCTTGACTGTCCCTCTTGGCCATTTGTAAATCGACTAAAATCGAACGACCTAACCATAGATATATAAATATTTTATATTTTAAAAATATTTTTTAATATGGGAAATTAGGAAAATTCCCATATTTCTTAGTCCAAAATGTTTTATACCATAATTTTAATTTTTAAATTTATTTTTTAATAATGTCGCTATAATTTTTTAAATTTAAATTTAATTTTTAAGTTTAAATCTTTTGAACCCACTGACCCAACCAAAAATCGACCCAAACCAATACAATCCGAGTGGGTTGGTTTTCATAAGTGGTCAGTTGATTTCCAATGACCAATAACTCAACCTGACCATGTTTGGTTGGCCAAACATCTTACAACCGAATCGAAAAACCAATTAACACTACTAATTTGAGATAATTTAATAGTCTAATCTTTAATAAATAACAATAATTTAATCTTCAATAATTATTAAAAAATTATAGCAAAAGTACACAATTATTGAAAATATATTGATAATGAAAATGCAATAATTAGAATAAATACAAAAAATATATCAAATTAGTCAATAATTAGAATAATCTTAAATAATAGTTTAATATTTAACAAATATTAATTAATAAGTTATAACTAAAATTACAATAAATACAATAAGTAAAATAAATTAAATTTAAAAATTTAAATAATAGTAGTTTAATCCCCAATAGTTATTGAAATTTTTTTTTCTTAAATAACAAAACAAAAGTAAATTTATAATAACTATTGAAAATAAATTTATCACAAAACAATAAACAATTATTGAAATACAATAAATATTAATATTAGTATATATAAGTACATAATAAATATAGATTAAGATCTTAAAATTATTATTAAAAAATATTCATTTTTGTGAAAGTAATTTTCTAAAGTTATTGAAATTAGTTATTTACAATATTATTTAGTTATTTAAATAATAACATTATTTAAATTTTAAAATATTAACTATTTATTGTTTTAATAGTCCATAAAATTATAATTTATAATATTGTAACATACTTTCATAATTAATCTTGTAAAATATTAATTTATTATTAATTTCAATTTTATGTTTTAATTATTTTTCTACTTTTAAAAATTTTTTTAAATTTATTACATAATTTCGATATTATAACTATTTAAAATCTAGTTATGTTAAATATTTTTTATTTAAAATAATTAGTTACTTGAATATTCAAATAATATTTAAAATATTTTTTATTTAAATTTTATTTATTAAAGCTATTACATAAAATTAAAGATTTTTTATATACTTATTCAGATATTTTTAATATTTTGTTATTTAAGATATCAAGTTTTTGAAAAATTTAAATAGTATTTTTTAGAATGTTAAATTTTATTATTTGAATAAAATTTAAATTAAATAATCCAAAAAATCAAAATTTTATTGTTTGTACATAATTTTGTGATGAATTTTGTAAAATTATAAGAGTATTAATAATATGAATTTTTTTGCTGCAAAATTTCATTACGCATTGAAGAAATGAGAAATTACATCTAAAGGGGACCTGTCCCATAGATGTTAGTATATATAATTAAAAAAAATTATTTTATAGCTATTACATAATATTAAATATTTTGTTATATAATTACTTAGCTATTTTTAATATTTTGTTATTTATGATATCTAGTTTTTGAAATATTTAATTTTTAAATGTTAAATTTTATTTTTGAATAACATTTAAATTGATTAAACCAGAAAATCATAATTTTATTATTAGAACATAATTTAGTGATGAATTTTGTAAAAATATAAAATTATTAATAATATGAATATTATTTTTTCTTTGTTACAAAATTCCATTATGCATTGAAGAAATGAGAGATTACATCTAGAGGGGAGTTGTCCAACAGATGATATTTTTGTGTTTTTAATAAATTTTTTAAATAACTCTTAAATTTTTTAATTCAAACTTTCTTTAGATAGATATAGATAAAAAGTGGGGTAAATTAAAGATAATTTAGGAGAAAGTTGGGGATACTGGGTAAGGTATTTCAGGATAAATTTTAGGAGATGAGATTATTTAGGTTATTTGGAACATGTGTGTGTGGAGAGAGAGAGAGAGAGAGAGAGAAAGAGAGAGATTTTAGGTAATTTGTTATGGGGAAGGAGAGCATCTCATTGGTTGTTTCAAAAATTACATGAACTTAAAAAAAATCAAAAAAGGAGAAATTTCCTAGACTTCCTTATATATATATCATTAGGCATAAATCTTATCGTTGTGACTGAATGCATGAAATTGCATGGCAATAGGGCAGACATGTTAGTGCCCAAGCCCAACAACTACATGTCCTAGACTACAAGTTCACCACCACCCTTCTCTTGAAATGCTCAACCTCAAAATTTTCACTCCCTGCAAATACTGAGAAGCAATTTCTAGTGTGCGCTTGTGCATTCTCCAATCTCTTCTTGACATTAGGGCACACCGGTATCCTGTCCCTTTTTCAACTTCTCATATCTTGTTTAAATCAACTTCATCATCTACCTTTGAATGGTATCAACTAGTGTGATTATTGGGTAGTCTCTACAATCCAAAATCCACTTGTTAAATGACTTAGAGAAGTTGTTACATATATCATCACTTTTAGCTTTGGGTCCAAAAGCAGCTCTGGACCACAGATTAGCAAGCACAACAACTAACCACAGGTAAGCATCATTATTTATACCCTTCAACTTATTTGTATACCAATGAAACTCTGACATAGTGTGCGACATTACAGCCCCCCGTAAGCAATCCCTCAGGTCCTTTCCCTTAAACCTATCCTTGAATTTGGCATACATGTGTTTGACACAAAACCTCTAGTTAGCCCCTCTAATTAAACTTTGAAAACACTCTATCAACCCTTGAAAGAAATTGTGCATTATACCATTAGCATGAGAACCAATTAATAAATGTAAGCAAATATTAACTTATATGTGTAAATCTGTGTACCATCTACCTTTTAGAGATGTAGGTCCAACCACATTCCTCTGGACCTCCAATGCATTCATTCAACAATGTTAGAAACCAAGCCCAAGAATCCTTCACCTCGGCCTTTACAATTGCAAAAGCTATTGCGAAAATTCCATTATTTCCATCCAACCCAACAGCATGTAAAAGCTGCCCAGAATGAAGTTCCTTCAGATGGCACCCATCAACCCAATGATAAGGTGACTGCCATCATTGTTGCCAAACAAATAAACAATCTTTAAAATTCCCCTATGCATCTTTGACATGCACAATCCTCACAGAAACCGATCTTGATTACAATTTTAGGATTTGTCTTTAAAACTGCTTCACAATAATCCTACAGCTTGCTATACTATTTAGCATGTACACCATTAATGTCAACAACTACCTACGTCTTTGCGCAGTAAGTTCTGGATCTAGAAACTTTAACCCTAAACTGTCGTAGTGTCTCATTATACAGTGTGCTACTCTTCTAATCAGGATTATCCCTGAATTTGTCCTTGTACTTCTCTGCCAATCATGTAGATGTCACTTATGTTTGAATACACATGTTCACAGGTGTGTATACTCCTAAATGACTTTATCTGAATGGCCTCCTTACTTTGTAACTAGGATGCATGCACATGCCACTCACACTTTTCTTTTTTGCAAGAAGTTGTCACTCTAGATCCCTTATTCTTCACATATTTGAAATCAAACCCACCTAGGATAGCATAGTTGACTTTCGGGATGTTGTAGGACTGGAGAATATCATACCTACAACCAACCATGGATTATCCATTTGCTCTCAGCAAAAGCATCGAATCGAGGTCCTCACTCATCAATCATTAGAACCATGTAAGCTCTCCAACTCATCTGGGTGTTTTATCCCTGATGACATCACCATCCTCGACCTCATCCTCAAAACAGTCATCAACATCATACTCAGCTTCCAATTCTTCTTCTACCTCACATTCCAACTCATAATCAGGATCACTCTCTCTATCAGACCCATCATCTGCTTTAAGCCCATATTCAAACTCAAAGTCAACATCAACACCAAGATTAACTCCATCCACATGATCAACTAAACCTGATGGTGGTGGTGGTGGTGGTGGTGGAGATGGTGTCTTAGCACCAGATGAACCAGACTAGGAAAGCCAGACCTATGATACTGTTACCTATGACAACCTTACACCATCCCTCTTACACTCTGTGTGTGTGTGTTGTCTATAATTCTCATGGACCTTGCACATCTTTAGTATATCCCCATCACATTTCAAGCTTACCTAGGAATGGCAACGAGGCGGGGATTACATTCCCCATCCCCGACCCCAACCCCCAAATCACCCCCATCCCCATCCCGATCCCTAGTAGGGAAAGGATTCCCCCCTCCATCCCCAACTCCGACAGGGATGAATTCCTCATCGGAGACCCAAATCCCCGACAAGATATGTGTGCACACTAAGAGTCTAAGACAGAGAGATTGAGACAGAGAGAGAGAGAGAATTGTTGCGAGAGTTGAGGTTGACGATGAGAGAGAGTCCATCGAGCGACGGCGATCGATGACTCGGCTACGAAAGACGAAGGTTGAAGCGACGACGGTTGACAAGTGGCGGCAGCAACTCTTCTTTGAGTAGCTCTTCTCTGTCACTCGAGTATCTCTGTCCTCTGTCCGATGTCTGACGGGCGAGTGGCAACAGCGGCGAGACGACGGTCGGCAAATCGGCAAACGGCGACGAATACGAAGGTTCATAGATATAGTTCTCTCTTCTCTCTATCAAAGTGTTTTGTGTTTCACTATCGAGGGTTTTAGTATTTTACTATTTTTTAAGTTTTAATCTTCAAAAAAAATGAATAATAATTATTATACTTATATAATATAATATATATATATATATTAAACGAGGATGAGTCGGGGCAGGGATTGCATTCCCCATCCCCGTCCCCGTCCCTGATCGGGAATTCAGGGTAGCCCCATCCCCAACCCTGACCCCGCCAAGGTACCCCCCATCCCCAACCCCGTCGAGTCGAAGAGCCCGGGTACCCATCCGGAATGGGGAAAATTGCCACCCCTAAGCTTACCAACCCATCATCTAGATTTGCATTGGGCCTCATATAATATACTTTACCAACTAAATTGTAACCAAGATCTTTCACTAATAATTGTATCTCAGTGAATGATAGAATGTCAACATCGACATTATGGATAACAAACACATTACCACCAGTGTATATCAATGGTGGTATCTTCAAAAAATAACCACCATGATGTCCCCCCCCCCCTTCTCATGCTTTGGTTTCCCCCATTGAAACACTTACCCCTCCCCCCTCATGTTTTGGTTCCCCCCTTCTTCAATTCACCCCTTAGGCTGTGTTTGGAAACAATGCAAATATGTAGAGTGTAAAACGGTTCATATAAATTGCAAAATTGGGTTAGTTTTGCACTGATAAATTTACCTTCTTACCAAACAAACTTTTAGTTGTAATGGATGCAAACGTGAATTCCAATAAAGCGTATGCTTTTTTTTTATCAAAATCCCACTTGAATGCAAATTTACTTCTTTTTGTTGATTTACTTTTACATCTTATTATCAATGTAAATATGCATCGGTCTATCATTTGTCAATGCATAAATGTAATGTTGCCAAACACAGGCAAAAGTGAACCAAAGTGCAAATTTACCTTGAGCCGGGATTTAAAGTGGAGATCTAAAGTCCTTTAACCCACCATTGACTCTCAAGTTCCAACAACCAAGAGTTATTAAATACCCTAAGGTAACAACAAACAAGTGGTAAAAACCAAAGCCATGTATCCCTCTCTATAAGTGATTTTAGTGAAATCAAATACATACCCAAAGTTAAAAACATTAAATAAGTGTTAATGCCAAAATCAAATACAGACACATTAACTCTTAAAACACATTAAATCAAAGACATTAAATAATTGTTACAGATAGATCTGAACACATACGTTAAGAAGATTATTCCAAGAAGAAACACCCAAAAGATAATTTTCCATGCACACATCGAGGTAAATAACATACATGAGCAAATCTGACAGGGAAAAATCAAAGAATCCTATGGTCACTTCAAAAAAGAAACCTTATATTCAAACAAAACGATTTTCTTACCTCTTTTTTTTTTTGTACTATTATGGAATAGGTTACCTTCACTTGGCCAGCGATAAGTTTTCTTCCCCTGCGACAACAAAAAGAAGTCTTCTTCTCAAATAGCAAAAAATATACCTTCTCCAACAACGACAACACAATTTTTCTTCTCCACCGACAATGAGATATTCCACTTCCTTTCTTCTACATTGCAATGTGATATTGGCCCAAACTCTTGCAGAGATTGATTCTCGGAGGAGCTAGAATTGATACAGGAGGGTTCTAGGTTGAGTTTAGGTAAAATGTGAAATAATTCGATAAAGGTGAATAAGGGGTGGGATGTCCATTTTCATCATTTTAAAAATATTAATTCAATTGTGTGAAGGGTATTTTCATCAAATGAGAACTTGCAGGTCTTTGTCTAGCAATAAGGTCAAGGTCTTTGTTGGAAAAAAGAGTACGGGGGGGGGACTTTCTCAAAGACCCCATTATGCAAGGGGGTCTTTGTAATTTACACTATATCTTTTAATGTGAATGTAAAACATTAAAATGTTCCTTTATTACATGTAATATATGCCATTTCAATATCCACATCAAATCTTCCCGCTACAAAACAAGATATTGATATTACAAGCCAAGCAAGGTTCAAAGTATCGACACGTATCAGCCGATACATATCATTCCAAAAGCTCCCGATACGCTCCTACAGAAGGTGAATTGAGGTTCAGACCGGTTCAGGGGTGGAGGAGCCTTAAACCGGCCCCCCTGAACCGGTTTTGAAAAATAAAAATAAAATAAAAAGTATATATATATATATATATATATATATATATATATATATATATATATATATATATATATATATCAATATCACCTGATACACCCCTACCAGCATATATCAATATTTTGAACCTTAACCCAAGTTTGATGCCTAAAAAATGAAACACATGAAGCCTTTATCCTCCGCTTGCAGATACTAACGTTGAAATTGTCGTTACCGTCCAACAATAGTGCTCCAACGACTGGAGCCTTGTTATTTAAAATTTACTTTTTACTTTGATTACTTACAAGTTCAAAGAAGGGATCAAGTCCATTTGGATACAACCCTAAGTTCTTCAAAAGGCTGGCCATTTTTCTACCGAGCATTTATCAGGAAAGATGCAAAGGTAATACATTGCCATTTGCCCATGTCTGCATATACTATACTACATGTAACAAAACCATTCCAAACGCTAACAGATAGATATAATCATATAATTATATACAGAGAATTTTGAGTAAGATGTACTATAGTGTATTAATTCTTTAACCACACGAAACACTAGTCACGCTGGTATCTTCCCTTTCTCCCATCAGCTTCCTTCCCTTTTTCGTGGACCGAGACTAGTCTGACAAGTAATGCCCTCTCAGGGGATGCTCCACAGCAAGTATACCACTGGAATTTGCTGGGTGGCACTTGCTTAACTAAAGGAGATTACATTACCTACCGATGCTGATGGCACATTTGGCAAGTGTTTGCAGACTTAACATTGGCATATGTGCAATGGTCACAAGACCAGTGACCTGAATCATCCAGTCGACTGGGAGCTCGGGAGGCCGTTCCTTTGCCCCTTCCGCCTCTGGCTTTGTTTCCTCCCAAATTCTTAGAACTCGCTGTTCTGCTACAAGCACCATGGGAGTCCACATCTGACAGACCGTTCTCCAATGCTCGTACCAAGTTCTCAAAGTAGTTTCGAGTCACACTATCATCAAAAGTAAACAGGTTATTAAATTTTAAAAGTCCAGATTCCTATTGTAAATCACTGCTGAAATTGGCTAACAAGAAGCAAGATAGGATTGATGAAGGTGTTTCTCCCTTTCTTATTCCATCAAGGCTTTCTTCCCAGGGGCTTCTATTAAGAAGAAGGTGCTTCTCCCTCAAATGACGATTAATATTTGATAAACAGATCATGTCCCACACCTTAATACCAAATATCCCCACAATGTTCAGTTCCAGCAATATATATATGTGTTTCTAGTAGTTACCTAGTCAGCCCAGCAAGCTTTGTCCGGAACTCATTGAAGTCTTCTGATGGGCCCTCTGCATTTAGATAAACTTGTAGTTCCTTCTCAGCACATTGATGTAGCCGTTCTAACCCAGATTCGGCCTCACCTACAGAACGATTATCTTACCAACTCTGAAAAGAAGATAGCAAACATAGACGATAAAAATACAAAGAAATAAAGAGGCCTACCTTGTAGATACTCAAAAAATTGTCTTTTAGCATGTTCATGCTCAGGCAGGTAATATCCATAAGCATAAGTCCACTTGAGCACTCGCCGGCATTCAACGATCTGCAACCACAACCAGATGAAGGGAAGAGGAAAATGGACTTTGCGCAGATTATGGTTGGCAAAATGCAAAAAATTTTGTCCATGAAAAAGTTAATAAGACCAAAATGCCAAGGTTTTCCAAAAATTATTTTAGTCCGAAAGATAACATACATTTTATTTGTTTTATTTCAATGGAAGTTTATAATATATATATATATATATATATATATATATATATATATATAAAGTTTGTCTCATTATTGGACCCAAATCTATAGTGTAGAAATGTATTAATTGCCAATCTATGTATATTTCATCCTTTGCCACATTGCATATGTTTGACCCCGTATTTTGAAAAAGTAGAATGGATCAGATGGTCCATCCATTGAAACCATAAAAAATCCTGGATTTTGGGGCTACCCTATAAACCATTCACAAAAACCTTTTGATTACAATAATAAACCATTGAACCATACAGCAAAACCACCAAACAATTCAAATATATAAACACTTAAAGGTCTGACAAATTCTGCACTCTGTTTTCTATTATCAATTTTGATTCCAATAACTTTTGCACAACTCCATCTTATCCCAACTCAGCAATCCTTCTTTTACAAAAATCACAACAATTTTAACTTAAGACTCTTCTTTAGAAGAATTTTAACAAAGGACAAGGGAGAAAAGGTAAGAGAGAGAGAGAGAGAGAGCACTTGACAGGTTTTCTAATTAGCTTTTTATTCTAATTCCTCGTGATTTTGTTTCATTTTTTTATGAATTTCTTCACATTTTCTTTTGGTTAAAATTCGTAAATCGGTTCACCAGCACAAAGATGTTGACAACTCTGTTGTCAAGGCGATGCCTAGGTGACAAGGCGCCCTTTGAAGCTCGCCTCGCCTAATCGCCAGGCAGTTTTCTACTTCCTACTATAAAATACTTTTTTATTCATTCTTTTTTGAGATTATAATTATAAAATAGGCATTATTAAACTAAAATAATCATTTTGTGTGTTTATATACTAATTTCTTTTTATTATTTTCTTATTTATTAGGGTTTAATCAACACAAACATTGCTAAATAATATATTGAACCCTCAAAGATTTAAAAATCTGAACCAGTAAGTAAGGAAGTACTTAAAATTTTATCTAATCAGCACATTTTCCTCTTCCATATATTCTTCTTCTACTTCTTCTACTACTACTACTACCGATACTTTTTATTTTCTTCTATAACAAAAATAAGGGTTCAGCCCCTATATTTTATGAATTTTATTTTCCTTCTTCCTTTTCTTCTCATGAATATGTTGATTTTCTATACTTTAATATGAAATTTATACTTCTCTTATGAAAATCATGAATAATTATTAAAGAAATATGGTTATGGTACCTAGGGAACTACCCTAGGATCTATGTTTTTAACATAAAAAAATCCATGGCCTAGGCAACTAGGCGACAAGGCACGCCTAGCCTCGCCTCGCCTTGGCTCCTTGAAAACTATGGTGGCCAATCATAAATCAGTTCACTAACCATCAATAAAAAAATCCTAAATCACTTCATCTTACTTAAAACTTTGAAGATAGACTATAGCACAAATACTAATCACAATAAATGCCATCACCCCATCCATAGTATTAATCACTATTTCAAAAAGGTGGCCAACAAGGCAAGACTATGCCTATAATTTTGTTTAATAGAAACAAAAGGTCAAGAACATGTATCCATCCCAACCCTACAGTGTGAAACCAAAAGTTCCTGTCAGACTCAGATCAGGCATGGCACTTGGACTGGTTATCGAGTTGGCTTCCCGGGTCCCAGTTCTATCATATCAGATACTTGAATTTTAAGTTTAAACTTCATATCCAATACCATATCCAGCAGTGCCCTTGCCATGTCCAGGCAAAATAGGGTTTAACCAACGAAACTGATAAATTTGTGACCCAATGAGCTTTCCAGCTTTTCACCCAGTCCAATTCTAACAACATTGCCAAAGAGAAATTTCTTGGTTAGAATCCTGGTGCCAAACCATATTCATATCATTTTCTAGATTTCTAAATACAAGGTAAATGAATGAACTTAAGACTTACCTGTAGCCAGGCCTCTGTTATGAATTTAAGCTGTGACTCAGGCTGAGACTGTTTGTCACTTAGCTTCTCGATCTGCAGAAATCAAGAGAAACATCAATTTTGCAGAAGAGAATAAAAAGAAACCTAATGTCTTTGTTAAGCCTGATATGTATCATAGGCCCATAGCAGGAATAGGAGAAGTTATTGGTGAGTCTTATCACATTTTGGATCATTATAAATAACTATGAATTTTTAGAGAGGAAGAACATGATTTAATAATCATAATCCAATGACTTGGGAAAAGTTTAGCCTAGGGAGTGATCCTCAGTGGTTCCTTTGGAGGTAGATCCAACTCTTGAACGTGTGAAACCTGTATTTTTTTTTTTATCAATAACCTGTAAGTGTTATTTAGTTAAGCTCCACTTGTTCAGGGAAATGTTTCACCTAGCAATTGCCTCAGTTTTAAGTCTAGTCCCAACACAGTGATATACAACATTGTAACTGCCATTGTGGCCATCTCTATAGCTTCATGTTATTATGGCATTCAACAACTCGAGCCATTGTCAACAAATACATCACCATTTAGATACCTCAAGTCATATTGAACATTAAAAGAAATTTCCTTACATGCACAGCTTGCATTTGTTGCAAATCTGCAAGTGCCTTTTGCCTTGACTGCAAGCAATGACAATACACAGTTCAGATACTATTGATGTATATGATAAATCAAAGCAGTCAGTCCATTCATTCTTGTGCAAAAACTAATTTAGAAAACTTGGCTAATGGAATAAAAATTCGATGTTAACCAAAAGACAATAGTAAACAACACATGCAGCCTATAAAATTAATCTGTAGTGGATCCTCCTTCCTAGTCAAGATAAATTTCTAAGCAGTTGATGGAAATAGTTTAATCATGTGCAGTTAAGACCATGAAGCATTTGGTGCAAATCATGGTTCACAGTATCAATACACCTCTATGTATCAGCACCTTGAACCACACCTTTTATTTTTTTTAGTTTCTTTTTCAAATTTCAGTTTTAAGATTACTTTTATATATATTATTTAATAAAAAAAAGGTTCCCAAAAAACATCTGTAAACGTGTGTATCACGCACCTGAAGATACGATAGGATACGCCCATATGGGGTGTATCGGATCGATACTTTGAACCTTGGTGCAAATCATGGGTCTACAAGGACAAGGACAAAAAGGAATATAGATAGAAATAGTTGCAAAGATTATGGTCCACATCACAGTGGATGTAAAATCTTGATTGCTGGAACAATGTCTGCTCAAGATATACTAGAACATCCATTAACATGACCTGAATGCCCCCAGATTTCTTTAATGTGGCCAGTGAAGCAAAGGATCATCCATGTACACTACTCATTCCTTCATTGCTGGACAAACTATTTTTTTCCTAACCACTTTCTAACTAAAAAAGATTGAAGATTTAGTAAATGTGTAAGAACCAACAAGTTGAGTTAAACACTGAAATGTAAAGGAAACCAAATGAGTGCCAACCCTGCAACATCACAATTCGAAGTAGCTCAAAGAAGAAAAATCATCCTGAGAATAAGCCTAAGTAACCTTCTTACAAAACATCATATACATGTGGCTGCATGAGACTTGCTAGAAGATAATCATTGACTCATTTCTTCGAACATTTAATCATCTGTCCATAAACCACTCATACACATGATACACTAGGCTTTTGTAGGCATAAAACTGCACAAAAAGTTATATACATGCCACAGCCAAGTCTACATGCCTCTTCACTTAACCATGAAAAACAACCTAAACATCAATTTGTTTGAACACCGTCACAAAAGGGAAACTAATCCAACTCATTTTGGATGGTTTCTAAGTTTTAAACTTTAAATAGTATTTGATGATAGTGAAGTTGAAAGTTGATAGCAGATCTGGAATTTTTAAGTTCATGAAGTTCTAAGGTGGCTGAGAACCGGTTAGGTTGTAGGGTTTACAAAAAATTCTCACATTTGTAACAAAATTAGAGTTGCCCTCATTCGTTCATTATCTAGTAGGTTAGTAACATGGTGCCCATTAATAACCCTTAAAACTGATATGATTGGTCCAATACAAAAGTTAGAGCATTTGTTGAGAAGGCTGTCTGAAGATTACTACCACATATGCATCATATATAAAAGGAGAATCACTTATTTGCATGCTGCTCCTTTGTGATTGATATATGAAAGCTCTTCATGATTTTATTTAAGCCTCAAATGGCACCATATGAGTAAAATCTGAAAGTTTTCCTGATACAGGTTTCCTCTTCTTCCACCCCAAAATCCCATGGAAAAATATCACATGGAAAGGAAATCCAGATGATTCATCAAGTTCTCGGGCAAAGAGAAATTCAAGAATTTTCAAGGACATAAAGTTAGAAACAGAAACCCTCATTTTCTTGGTCATCCTGACACTTGACCATGGATCATGATAAGCAGCATCTTAAAAAGCTAGAAGGCCAAATGTGCAAGGCACAAGGAACAAGAAAAGGCATGGCTGGACAAAATTCAACAGCACCTTTGAAACAAAAATTACAAAAGCAAAAGAGGAATGTATATGTATAAGGAAATCTGAATCCTGAAAGAAAGAAATAAGCTCACTACTGAATGCTAACAAAGAAAGAAAACGAACAATTACAGCCCATTTCTCAACACTACCCCACAAGCTGAGCATAGAGATTGACCATGCCCAGCTTGCTTATGCAGATATCAATCTTGACTACTTTGGTACTCGCTGCTCTCCTGAGGGCTGAGACTAAAAAAAGAAGGTACATCTCCCCAAAGAGTGGTAATACTGTTTCTCTAATAAAGAGTAGTACAGCTTCTATACTTGCTATTGTGTTGAACTGGTTGTGGGCTATGTTAATTGCTGCCCAATTTTTTTTCTTTTTGACCAGTAGACGAGGTGACTTTATTTAAATAAAATGTATAAGTTACAAATTTACAGCTCCAATTGATCTAAGCCCTTTACATCTTAGTATTACAAGCATGCCCAAAACAATTGCTCCCTAGAAACTGCCTGCTCAGCTAGATCCAGCCAAACCATTTGCAGATCTGCTAATCCATCTGAATGAAGCCTCTACTTCTCTTGCTAATGCCTTGATTTCCCTCAAGACCTGCCTGTATTTCCAGATCCCTTGACTGTTATTATTCAACCACACCAATACCAGCAGAGTCCCTTCCACATCCACCTGCCTGAAGTTCATGCTTAGCAATTCTTAATTCTTGCATGAGAGATGAAACTTCTTCTCTAAGTGAATTATCAGTGCCTAATGGGCCTGAGAAAAGAGCCACTATCCTGTAATCATCCCTAAAGGCTTCACCAATACCTGAAGGACCTGTATTGCCGAGAGAGCTGCAATCTAAATTCAACTCTGTCCTGTTGTAATCATCCCTAAAGGCTTCACCAAACGCCCTACCAGCATATCGGCCTGCGTCGATACTTTGAACCTTGGGCTAATCATTTCCGGAACAAAAAGGGACTGATTTCAACCAATTTTTCCTTGCTAGGGAACTAATTAGAAAAACCCCAATATCACTGCATTATCCAATAGTAATGAAATAATCAATCTTTATGCGGGGGCTAATTTCAAATCACATAAACTTCCATTTTTTCAAGGAATTTGACTGCTAATTTGTTACCCAACCCATCCAATATTTTTGAAAATTATGCCCTGCACAAAAAGTGTTCATATTTTCAAAAAATAGGGGACTAATCCTACCTAAGTAGCAGTGAATGTTAGACCCAACTAAGATACTAAACTTCATGTTGCTCAACTGTTTGACATGTGTAATACAATAGACCCAACTGACTAGATGTGCGATATAGACACAAAACACAATAGCATAGATACTCCAATATGCAAAAAATAAAAATAAAAAAATATGACATTGCTAATTTGTCATGAGATAAGGTTAATGGCAAATAAGAATATTACAAGTGAAAGCATATGGCTGGGTTGTGATTGGGGGATGCGTGAGCTGCTGCTGGGAATTGCACTTAGTCTAGTACCAGGCCTATTCCACACTTTTTTTCCGCAATGACCAATGCTGAGCTAGCATAACAAACCACAATATTTCTCTAACTAAAAAAATTTCCCGCATTTCAAGTGGCCACACCCTCCCTATGACACCCAAGGGCAGAGGAATACCTTAAAATCCAAAAGGGAGCTCTCTGGACATATCTTTAGAACTTCAAACATCCAGAATCTCAGAATCCAAGAGTTTTAGTACCCCATAACTCCAACCCTTCGTTCATCCCTCAGATTTGTGTTTTAGAGGGATTTTCTCTCCCCTTTCTATGCTCATCATTCCCCTAGACTTTCAGAACTCCACAAACCGCCTCCATCACTCACACTAAGCAGCAAAGCAAACTACATTCTTCTCCAAAAAAAATCCTATAGATATCATTGGGATTGATAAAGCTATTCAATTTCCCATGCAGTGCTGATCCTAGTTATGTACAGGTTTCAGACATAGAGAAAATAGTAGGTAATGTGTTTCAATACCAAGTTGGATCACAATACAATAGAAAAATTAGTTAAGAATGTTAGGAAGAATGAAAAAAGAGAGAAGAGAACAAAATGCGAGGAGAAACTCAAAATTGTGGGAGCTAATGTACCTCCCATTGTTTATACTAATTGCTAGAAATAAAAGAGAAAGTTACAAGTATGCTTATTTAGGCAACAGCTCTGTTGATAGAGATGGTTTTACACTTCCAAGCAGCACCAGATCTCATACAAATTTGGAACGAGTAAAACCCATTGACTCCACAGATGTGGGACATAAGGAAGACAAGAACAAGGGTAATTACAGGCCCTCACCCCCAAGGACAGATGTTTTAGTAGGAGCACATTCTTGAGATCCAAAAGGTCCAAGAAACAAAAGTTTCTTTTCCTATTAAAATAATTAGCCCCTAACTAAAAAACCTATAATTGGAAAAGAAACAAATTCAAGATTCAATATTACTGCCATATAAGGATGCTAATAAATGAGTTTAAAATAAGTGACACAACTAACAGTGACCTATTATTAATGTGGTAAGTCAAAGAAATGTCACATCAAAATTATTTATCAAGCCAAAACTCAAAAGGAAGAAATGCTAAAGAAAGTCATGTCACTGATCACCTCACGGCTTTCTATATACAATTAATCAAGGATCCCCAATCCCATCTTTTTTTCTTTATGATCAGTTACTCCCATCTTTTATTGTTTGGACTCTGCAGAATGCATATTCCTACTTTTGTTCCTAGATTGTTTTTGTCAGAAGACACGGGCAATCCCATAATGCAGCAATGCATTGTAAATGGAATGCATACACAAGTACACTACTCTATATCTTCTCATAAAAAAACAAAGAAATGGAAAAGAGATGATCTAATGAGGCTAAACATACCGACTGGTTAGTTGCCCATCGTTCATAATAATGAGTGTATCTCTCCAAAGAATTCTTAGCCATCTCTCTTCTTTTTTCAGTCTCATCATACTGTAACCAATACAGAAAGTTTCAAAGATTCTGAAGTACATACCCCAAGTAAAATTGATGGTATTAAGAACATAATACTAAATGATCAAACAGAAAAAATAAATAAATAAATATGTAGTCTTACCGCACCCTCTTGCTTTGCTGTCTCATAAC
The DNA here is from genome assembly GCF_056320005.1 of Nelumbo lutea. NCBI lineage: Eukaryota > Viridiplantae > Streptophyta > Magnoliopsida > Proteales > Nelumbonaceae > Nelumbo > Nelumbo lutea. The sequence goes on along the minus strand of NC_142690.1, from coordinate 33,981,366 downwards.
GATTACATGCATAGAAACCACCTGTCCTCTCACCATGTTCCGACCATGCACCAAGGCACAGCCTGCACACATTTATATACATCATGCATTGGAAAAAGAAAGGTTCCTGTAAATAACCATGCAACAAAGATAAAAATCCTATAAAAAAATCACTTTCTTTATAAGCCTTTATTCTTCAAGAGTTCATTGAAAAATAAAATCCATATTTATTTATCTACAAGTACAATCTATATCTATACAATAAAAAAAAAAAAAAGATAAAATGGATTAGGAAGAAAATCCAAATTTACATGTCGATGAAGCAAGATAAAAACCATACCAGCAGAACTCAAATTTACAAGGTGGTGTGCACGTAATATGCATACAGCCCTGGTTTTTCTCAATTGGACGCTTGCATTTAGGACAAGGTTTGGAATTAGCTAATATCCTGAATATCACCAGATTAGTAAAATATGTAAGCATTCTGTAGAAATCTAGAGAAATCAACATGCTGAAAAAGAAAAGGAAAAATATTACAAGATCTACTTCTGTCATTGATGGGAAAAATATCTCAAATATGTTTTATAAACATTAACTGCATGTTTACAAGATTTAAGGGAAAAAATCTCAAACATGTTTCGTAAACATTGATGGCATGTGTTTGAGATGTGTGGACGCATAGATCATGTTGGAACGTATTGGAAGGGTTTTTTGTTGGAAGGAGATCGAACTCTATTGATGTAATGTTCTGTGGTGAAATATCTTCACCTGTATGCAACATTCTTCTTTCAATGAATTTACTTTTTCCTATTAAAAAAAATCTGACATAGCATTCTTGAATACGAATATGTGAGTGTGCACATTCTTGCTGTCTGGTGATGATTATCATACGATAATTTGTGAGATTTATTAATTCAACCACCATTGCACTATATTTTTTATAATTCAATATGTGCTTAGTTAGGTGAAATGCACTTTTACTTGGTGAAATAATTGACATTTTAATTCAGATGCATGATATATGTAATGTTATTCAAAATAGAAACACACCTTATGAATTTCATATTTATCATTGATATTTCTTAATTCTGATGCATGCTAAATGTTATTACTAAGAAAAACATAACTTAGGAATTTCATAATTTTCTTTGAGAATTTTATCACTAGGCAATGCCAAAAGGACCTGGTGCTACCCAGCAACAACTTAATGCCAACTATTGATGGAGGATAATGTAGGTCATAGAATTAGAGCAGGACAGATAAAATAGAGAAGTCATCAAGTGTGTTACAAGATTGGAGAATACAAATCAAGTCGAAAGGATAATTCTAAAGATGGCTACATGGCCAACAATGTTGCATGGAGCAAGGTGAGGCAGTCAAAAAAATAAAATATCCAAAAAAAAAATAGTGTAGCAAAAATGGGGATATTAAAAAATTGATACGGGTGGACTGACAAACTAAGAATGATTAAATTAGCATATTCATGAGCACTCAAGAGTAGCCCCAATAGGTGAAAAAATGAAAATAAACAAGGTGGTTAGGTCAGTAGATAAAAGATCAAATAATACACCAATAAGAGGGGTATTGGTTGCAAATTGAACTAGGGAGTAGGGACATGACAAAGAACATATTCATGTAGCCAACCTCACATTGTTGGGATTAGTTGAGTAAAAATAAATAAATAAATTTGTGGATTCATAAATGAACCATGGATATGGCCCAAGGCAAAGTGGAATGGCAAATCAAGGTTTCAGTAGAAGACACCCATATGGTTGGGACTTGGGATATGGCCTTGTTGAGTTGAGAATATGACTTGTGGGTATGAAATAAATGGGTCCTCTAGAATTTAGGAAGTCAAGGGAGCTCATGGATGGAATACACACTATAATCATTATGGACACGCTAAAGAGTTGGATATCAGTAGAATTGAGCACCAGTGTTATAAAAACAGAAGGCACAGGAGCCCATTTGCGCCCCAAGGCGCACACCTTTTTGAAGCAAGGCGCAAAAATTAAAAAAAAATGCTAAAGAATAAAAAAAAATGTCAGAAAATTCAAAAAAAATAAAAAAAATATATTAAACAAAATACTAATAAAAATATAAACTTAAATTTTAAAATAAATGTTTTAAAAAAACTATTATCTAAAATTAAAATACAAAAACATAACATGTAAAGCGTATTCAAATGAAATTTTAAAAATAAAATCAAGCATATAAAACATTTTCAAGCATGTAAAACCCACAATCTCTTTTTTTCCTCAATTGCATTACTTCAAGTAGCTAATGTGATGTATACATTCCTGATTCTACGAGCCACCTTTGTGCCACACCCCTCAAGGCAAGCCCAAACAAGATATTTTATTAGGATGAAATGAGAACTAAGAATAAAGACCCTAACATGGACTTGTTTGGGCTTGCCTTAAGGGGCGTGGTACGGGGGCCCAGGGGTGAAGCCCCTGGCCCAGCTGCTAGGTTCATAAAAAAGCAAAAAAGTGTGAAATTTTCAAAAGGTGCACGCATGGGCTAAGGCGCAAGGTGCATCAAGCACACGCCTAGGTGCACCAGGCATGCGCATGTGCCTCGCCTTTGTGCCTAGGCACGTCTTTTAAATCACTGTGAGCACCTTGATGGGGAGGTACCCTTTTTGCCAAGTGCATTTCTACCCCCATTTCTATGGTTGTTGGGGCTTGCCTTGGGACTTGGATCTCAGAAGAGGATGAGGAAACATGAATGTGAAGAAAATCAACAATTATTTCAGAAGATTTGGGCTGTTTTCATTTGTACCACTAGAGAAGATAAGATAGTTAAGTGACCTAATTCAATTGGTTTAATTCTTGTTATTCATTTTTTAAAGCACTTCATCAAGTCAATCCCCACCTCATCCGTTTCCTTCAAAAGCTATTTAAGAGAGACCCACTCCATCAAAGGTTAAAGGATTTCTTCTAGGTGGGGTGTCTATAAAGAAGTGGGGCTTTGTCAAATAGCCCCCACCTAGCAGAAAGTATTTATTTTGTAGGTTTATAATATTTCATAACTCATATACTAGTTTCTTTTTATTATTTTGTTCTTTTTATCAGCAAGAGAAATTTTATTAAATTAAATCATGAAAAGTTCAATCAAAAATTGAAAAAGCTTTCAACAACCCTTGTGTAAATTGTAATACAGAAAAGTTGATTACAACTTTGCCCAAAATAATCGCCGCCTATAAACCACCTGCTTAGCTAAACCATCCCATTTGCAATCCTCAAAACCTACTTGAAAGTAGGACCCATATCCTTAGCTATGCAAATCGATTTCCCTTAGGTTATGCTTGTACACCTAAGCACCTGGAGTCTTGCAGCTTGTCCATGATAATAACCAACCTTAGGTCCCCTTCCACGTTCCACCTCCACATGTCGAAACCCAATTTACTTGCTATCATTAGTCTTTGTGGTACTGCGAATAACTCAGCTCTCAAACAACCCCCAATACTAACTAGACCTGAGTGCATGGCTACAATCTTGCTAAAGAATCTTTGAATACACCCCCAATGCCTGCTAGGCCGGGACTGCCCAAAGAGCTTCAGTCAAAAGTCAGCTTTATCTTATCATTTGTTGGAAGTTTACATTCCATTATCATTATGTCTTTCACCATAGATGTATTTGCCTCTTCTGCCCAAGCTCTTATCATATAATCAACCGAAAAAGTTTGAAATGCCACCAATATTTTTTTGATAATAAAAATAAATTTTCATTAAAATGACATATGTTACAGACTAAATAGGTGTTAAGGGCTCAAGGCAACACCTATATACAATACTCCAGAAAAACAAAAAAAAAAAAAAAACAAACCATGAACATTCAATCAAAACACAAACTTGAAAACCAGCACCTCCCGTAAACCGTCCCCAAGAATCTTCTTAACTGAATTCATGCAAACTCAGGCAACACAAGCCCACTGAAAGTGATATACTAAACCCATCCCCATTCTATCCAGAAATTGGCACCCCAAAACTCATTTTTAGTCCTGACTCAAGGATTTCATGTTTGTTTCATTTGTCTCTTGCAGTATCTTCACATCTGGATTGAAACTCCTCACCATGTTCCTTAGCAAGGCACTTCTTCTTCCTTCCCACAGACCCCTATCATTCCAAGATAAACAATCTAATTTTCAGCTTCTACTCCACCCACCACTCCCCTCTCTATTCTTCTGTCGACATCCTTCACTCTTCCTCAACCAAGTCCTCTTCCCTCCCTTCTCCTTACTCCCACTCCCCACCCCCTCTCCCCAGTAGCTTTCTTCCTGTTATGTTCTACTCTCCTACTCCTTTCTAAATGCTCAATTGCCCTTCTAACAACTTTCTCCCACCCAGAAAAATTAAGCCAAGACATTTTCTCACCTCCACCTGTCTCTCGACTATTCTTTCAATACCCGCCCTTCCTCCAACCAATGTTTTAACACGCGGAGGCATGACACAAGGCGTTCCACTACCTAGGGGTGTGAGGCCATAGTTCAGAACGTAAGAGGCGTAAGCCTCCCAAACACAAGGAGACATAAGCCGCCTGAAGAGGACGGGGTCAAGAGGAAGAAGGAAGAGGAAGGGGAGGAAGAAGGAAGAGGAAGGGGGGGATCTCATTTTTTCTTTATTTTTAATAAAAATCTTTTATATTAAGAAGAATAATAATGTACAGCATTAGTTGAAAGGGGGGATCTTGACTCAGCTCCACCCCACCCTCGCTCACTTCCTTCACTACCAACTCCCTCTCTGAGATTTCCTCCTAAAGACAAGTAATAAAACCCCTGTTCTCTTGACTCAGCTCAGAGGAAGAAGAAGAAGAATGTGGTTGACCAATTCAATTCAGATGGTTGAATTGCTAAATCACCACTTTGACTAAAGAATGGTTTTGTTTTTGGGTCGGTTCTAAAATACATGGGTTTGACTTTTACTTTTTAACTGTAAGGTAAAGAATAACATAAATATAAACCAGTTTAAACCATAAGGTAAAGAATACTTTTAACAATGTAAAAGTAAAACCAGCATTTATTAGTGAAGAATAACTTCAATATAGGATTTAAGAGAATGGGAGTTAATACCTAAAATATAAGACTTAATAAGGGGATTAAATGAGGTGAAAAGTCTCGGAGCAGTACTGTAAATTATTTTTCTCATTAATTTAATGTGAATTTGTTATTGAACCAAAAAATAAATAAATGAAGTCAAAAGTAATAGTTGAACTTAGGCAACTAGGGGCATTTTAGTCAAGAAAAGTTCCACAACCTCATTCATATTTTTAGTAGTATATATATAGATAGATAGATAGATAGATAGATAGATACAGATATAGATATAGATATAAATGTTAATCGAAAAATATATGTGGACTAAAATGTTATCAACCAATTGCTGAACTTAGGCAACTCCCCCTGACAAGGTTGGCATACTTATGATGCCCTACGAGAAGGAGCAGTTTGTCTCAACTGCTAGACTGTGAGTGAAGGCGCAGTTTGACAAGGTTGGCATACTTATGATACCTTGATAATAATATTATGCCGGGTTTCGAACTTGTCCACTTTTGATAATTGATATAACCCTGGGTATGTTGAAGCAAATGAGAATGAAATCTGGGGAAGTGATTATTGTGATAAGATCTAGCACTCTGTCAAACAAAGAGAATATCTCAGATAATATCTTCCCTAATGGACACCTAAATCTCCCTACAATGGATTTTAAATGATGTTTGAGATCAGTTTTGCAAAATAAATATTAAATTAAATAAATAGTTTATTTTGAAAATGGTTTGCAAAATCTATGCCTTTAAGGGGTGTAATTAGGTTATGCAGTTTCATAATCCAACCGGCCCAGTTTGACCTTAATTGAACCTCTGCCCTGTGAACATCTCACTTTGCCAGTTTTATGCCCGATCCAGTACTCTGAACATTGGTTTGATCTGAATTCCTGTGGGACTCACACCATACAGACTCCCTCTCACACTCTAATCTCTGATTTATCCAAGAGAAGTAAGGATGGAAGCTGGATCAAATTAGGCTAAGAGATCGTAGTCCAACTGGGACACCTCCGTAAGAGGAGTATTTTAGCCAACAGTCAAAAGAAGGATCTCTCCCTCTCTCAGAATTCAATTGGGATTTGTTTAGGGTTTAGGATAGTTCTTTAAGAAGACTAAAAAAACTAATCAATCCTTCTTGAACCCTGATATCAACCATAGCAGTGTGGCCATAGAACCCAAATCATTTGGATCAATTTCACATTTCCTCACATAACTGGAACCTTGTGAACCTTTCGTGCAGCCTTGTTCCAATTGGTGTGGCAATTTTATCAGACACTTTATTCTTCAGTTCAACATCTCAGCAGTTGGGAAATCAATTGGAGAAGTCTCAGAGATTGACATAGGAGCAGGATACAAGTTGCACCACTTATAACTTCTTGACAGGTTGGTGAAGATGTGACAGTTTGGCTGTGAACTCCATAGCAATCTACTGTGATGGGATTTTGAAATCAGTTACGAGATCAATTTAGTTGGTTTTAGGTCTGAAACAATGCAGTCACATCCCCACCTCAATCTGGATTTGAGAAAGCTTGTTTCAAGCGATGATGCGGTTCAGCATGATAGCAGTTTTATCAATTAAGTTTTCAACTTGACCTAGCTATTGGATTGAATTGTTTCACACATCCGTTGCAAATACACTTTCAAATCAAACATAAAAGGCTGATCTATGTCAAATCCTACTGCATTCAATATCAGTTCATGGATGTTGGATTCTGTTAAACAGAGCAATATGAAAGTGGCATATTACTTTCATATCCCATCCATCAAATATGAGAAATACGCCAGGGATGTATAAGAAAATGCTCATCTATCTAGATAAACTCAAGAGGGTGACCATACTATAAGCGGAAATGCACTTGTACACATAGAAAACTGTAGGAAACTGTTGACACCCTGAGATGTACTTAGCTTTAATTGATTAGGACCAGCTTTCCTAGTAGGATTAGTTTTATTCTATCTTATCTAGGATTAGTTTTATTTTAATCTTATCTTATATTGCCCTGTTCTTTTACAATTAGGAAACTATGTATATAAAATAAGGAGTGGGGCGGCTGTCTGAAGCACTCCAACCACTCTCTTCTTTCAAAGCTTCTCCCACGAATTCTCCTCCTCTATCTCTCTTCTTCTCTTCTTCTCTTTTCTTCTTCTCTTTTATTTTCTATTCAAAATATAAGGAGTCTCTATAACCTTGTACGACTACTTGGTATCAGAGCCAAATTTAGGGCTTCTCATGTGAGTTTAATCCAGCCGACCACATGAGAACTGCCTAGGGCTGGAAGAATAAAGAAAACTCCCTTCGGCTGATTCTTGGAGGTTACCTACAGCAGCAGTCCAAAGATTGGATCAGATCTTTGATAACCAGGAAGAATCAGAGGAAGAGAAGAGGATCAAGATCAGTTCTTGATCAAGACTAGAGGTGGTGATCAAAAATTCAGAAGAATTCTGGTTCAAGATCGTTTTTTCCTATTCAAGACTGAAGTTCGATCCAAGTTTCAGAAGAATTCTGGTTCAAGATCGGTTTTTTTCTATTCAAGACTGAAGTTGATTATCAAGATCAGAGTTTCTCAAAATTTTCTGGTAAGTTTTCAAGCCTTTCTTGAAATCAGCAGCAAGTATCTCTTGATATAAGAGGTACGGTTAAGGAAAAAAAACCTTCCTTTCTGCATTCCTTGTAGGGTTTAAGAGAAAACCCTCAAGTTTCAGGGCTGTTATTGCTTCAGGGAGGTAATCAGATTTGTCTCCCTTGATTTTTTTCTTCTTTGGAAGATCCAGCAGAGCTTTTTTCAACAGGGCTCATACAGTTCAGTCTCAATAGGCCGACTGTCACAAAAATTAGGGTTTCTGAATCAGAACCCTCCTTTTTTATGAATGATAATAAATTTGTTAATTCAGAAGCACATTTAGAGTGAGTTCATACAACATCCCAGGGAGAGGTGCGAGCAGCAGCCCCTCGTTGAATCTTACAAGTAAACTAGGAAAGAAAAGCAAGAATCAAAACTGAGCCCAAAACAATTCTTCCCTATGTACCCCTTGCTTAGCTAACACATCTGACAAAGTATTTGCTGATATCCCCACCCACTGTACAGTGACCAACATATTCCTTGTCAACCAACTAAATTTCTTCATTTCATTCTTATAACGCCACATAACCTCTTCAGGATTTTTCAACCAACCCACCACCACTTTGGAATCCCCCTTGATTGTTAGGTGTTGTACCCCCAGCTAGTTTGCAAATTGCACCCCTTGTACAGTAGCTAAAAGTTCTGCCTTGATGGAGTCCCCAATTCCCAAGGGACCTGAGTAGAGCAATAAAATCTCTCCCTTCTCATTTCTCAAAGCAACCCCCATTCCGGATGATCCTGGATTAGCCATGCTATTTCCATCAAAGTTCAACTTCGATGAGCCTTCGGATGGAGGAGACCAGCTTGTAAATGATTTGTCCTTTAGAGATGAACACTTTGCTACTACTGACCAATTTCTCCAAAGGTCATTAAAGGAGAATTGATGAAAGATTTCCAAGGTCTTCAGCCAAGGTATTGTTTAACACACAATCTTTCAATTCCAGACTGTTGCTTTCCTTATCTTGAAAAATTCTAATATTCCTTTCTTCCCAAAGAGTCCAAATCAAGGCAGCACGAGCACATCTCCACATAATTCTCCCTATTGTTGTAGGCCAATAAAAGGTAGAATGGTTGAAGAGCATGTGAACTTCTGCTGGTAAACTCCAACTACTCCCGAACAACGAAAGTAGCCAAGCCCAAAGGTCTGCAGAAAAGGGACAAGATATTAATAGGTGGTAACAATCCTCACCGTGAGCTCTACAAAGGATAAACTGATTAGAAGAACCACAGAGGAAAGGTCTTCTCTTTTGTAGGTTATCTAAAGTGTTTACTTTCCCATGGAATACTTCCCAACAAAACGCCATAATTTTTTGGGGAACTGGCCTACACCAAATTTCTTTTGACAGAAAGGGTTGGTGTGTAGAAAGTTGAGAAATTGACTTGAAGAAAGAAGCACAAGTGAAGGTTCCATTGGGTCTAGGAGTCCATACCCTCTTATTTGGCTTGGAGGGATCCAAACAAACCTGAATAAGACACCCAAGCATGACAGAAAGATATTCAATTTCATCATCCCTAAGTCCTCTACGAAACCCAAAATCCCAAGTAGGATCTAAGGGTGTTCCCAAAGGTGAGACAAATTTTGAGACCACATCTTTTTTGTACAAAGAAACAGAAAATAGCGAAGGGAAAAGATCCTTTAAAGGTGTGTCTCCTACCCAAATATCCTCCCAAAAATGAACAGTGTAGCCAGAACAAACTTCATACCTGATAAAATTGAGGAATTGAGGAAGGGTGTTGTGAATGGCCTTCCAAGGTGCTGCTAGGTTAACTTGCCTTGATACACCAACATCCCATCCATTCTCTGACCTCCCATGAATGCTTCCCACCACCTCATGCCACAATCTCTCTCCTTCCAATGGCCATCGCCACAACCATTTCCCTAACAAAACTTGATTTTTTCTAGTTACCCTCCCAAGTCCCAAACCGCCCTCTTCTTTACTTCTACACACAATTTCCCAATTAACTAAGTGATCCTTTTTTCTTGTCCCGGCTCCCATAAGAAATCTCTCATCAACTTTTCTAGTTTCCTAGCTTCCCTAACTGGTATCCTAAAGACAGACAAAAAATAGGTAGGTAAGTTAGCCAAGGTATCTCTTATTAGGGTAACTCTCCCTCCTAAAGAGACATAATTCCTCTTCCATGAGGCTAATCTCTTCTCAAACTTTTCTATCATTGGGGTCCAAAATCTACTCTCCCTAGGATTTGTCCCTAAAGGAAGCCCTAAATATGACATAGGCCAAGCAGAGGTGGAACACTCAAGACACTCCGCAATAGCCTCAACCTCCCCTAGCTCCAAATTTATACCCGCTATGCAGCTCTTTTCCAAATTTATTCTCAAATTAGAAATACTTTCAATACCTTTGATTAGCTCCTTTAGGTTTGCTACCTTTTCACTAAAACCTCCTTCACAAAAGATCATTAGGTCATCTGCAAACTGAAGGTGGGTGACGGGGACTTGGTGTCTCCCTATTCTCCAACCCTAATGGCATCTTCATTGTCAACCTTAGTAATGATCCTACTAATCACATCAGCTACTAAGGTAAAAAGGAAGGGTGAGAGTGGATCCCCTTGTCTGACACCCCTGCAAGTTGGAAAGAACTCCCTCACCATACCATTTACCATAATAAAGTAGTGAAAGTACTGATACACCCAAAAATCCAACTACACCATTTGTCCCCAAATCCACAGTTTCGCATAACCTCTAATAGAAACTTCCAGTCCACCAAATCATAGGCCTTTTCAAGATCCAATTTACAAATGAAACCTCTCTTACTAGACCTTTTCATTTCCTCCACACACTCATTCGCAATTAAGATCTGATTTGTTATTTGTCGCCCTTGAATGAAAGCCCCCTGGGATTCACTAATGAAGTATTGATAGAAGGGAGGACTGTTTTGATCCTCAACAAGAGCACTTTAGCCAGAATTTTATAGATGCTTGTCACCAGACTAATAGGCCTATAATCTTGTGGGTGGTTGGCTTCATTCTTCTTAGGTATCAAAGCCAAAAAGATGGCATTAATTCCAGGGCTTATAATGTGATTGTCTGCAAATTCCTTAAAAACTTCAACTAAATCCTCTTTCAACACCTCCCAACAGTCTTGATAAAAACCTATTGTAAAGCCATCTGGACCTGGAGCCTTGGATCTATCCATTAGAAATACAGCTTTCTTAATTTCTTCTTCCTCAAAATCCCTTTCCAGCCACCTTGCCACTCCGTCATCAATTCTTGGCCATTTCACCCCTTCCACAACTGCTCTCTCACTCAAAGGTCTTCTATAAATCAATTTGAAGTGGTCCACAAATTTTCTGGCTATGTCATCCTGGTTGGTAATCACCTCCTCTCCTATCTCTAGCTTGGTCACAAGATTCTTTCTTCGTCTCCCATTTGCCAAATCATGGAAAAATCTAGTGTTCCAATCACCTTCCTTAATCCACTTGTGTCTAGATTTTTGTCTCCAACTGATTTCTTCCCTCAGTAACACCTCTTCCAAATCCTTTTTCAGTTGTCTCCTTAACACTCTGCCCTCCTCGATCAACCCATTTTGAGATTCCTTTACATCCAAGTTTTCTATTCGAGAGATTAGGCACAGTTTTTGTTCCCCAATTCTACCAAAATGATCTCTATTCCACTCTTTTATTTTGGCTCTCAACCTTTTTAATTTCTTATGAAACTTGATCCCCTTCCATCCTACCCCCCTCTCGTCCTCACCCCATCATTCCTTCACTTTTTTCACAAAATCTGGATGAGTAAGCCACATATTTTCGAATCTAAAAGGTTTGGGTCCTATATGAAAAAACTTAGTACCTATCTGGATAGGTCAGTGATAGAAGGTGACCCTGGGTAACACTCTAGCAACCAAGTTTTCTAAACTATTCTCTCAGGCAAGGTTAAATAAGAACCTGTCCAATTTCGAACACAAAGGGGATTCCTGAAGGTTGGATCAAGTGTAACTGGCTTGCAGCAGAGGTATTTCCTTCAGTTCACATTCTCCAATAAAACCATTAAATTTCCTCATGCTAGTTGTAATTACCTGTTGGGGATTATTGGTTTCATCAGAGAATCTAATGACATTAAAATCCCCGCCCAGGCACCAAGGGCCATCCCATAGCCCCTTGATTGCATATAGTTCCTCCCACATCTCATTCCTCTCTCTATAGGAATTAGGGCCATAAACATTGGTTAAGACCCATACACACCCATTCTCTACATTCTTACACTTAATGGAAACAGAAAATCTGCCTATCAATTTTTCCACTACTTCCACCACATCCTCCCTCCACAGTGTTACGATCCCCCCCGAGGATTTTATAGTAAGGAGACAGAAAAGGTTTGTCGATTGAACAAAGCTTTATATGGACTAAAACAATCCCCCAGAGCATGGTTTGACAGATTTAGATGAGCCCTTGATAGGTTCGGATATGTGCAGGCTCAGTTAGACCACACCTTGTTTATTAAGAGAGTGGATTCCTCTGTAACATTGCTTGCCGTGTATGTGGACGATATTGTAGTAACAAGGAGTAATACTAGTGAAATTGAGTCTCTTAAGCAACTCCTTCATCAAGAGTTTGAGGTAAAAGATCTGGGAGACCTACGATACTTCTTGGGCATTGAGGTAAATAGATCCAAGCATGGAATTTTTCTCTCTCAACGAAAGGAAGTTCTTGATCTACTAGAAGAAACAGGAAAGTTGGGAGTTAAGCATGCGGACACACCTATTGAACAGCAGCACAGGATTAGTGCAGAGGGTGGAGAGCCTATTGATGATAAAGTTATGTTCCAATGGTTAGTTGGAAAGCTTCTTTATCTTTGCCTCACATGACCTGACATCGGTATGCAGTCAGTGTAGTTAGTCAGTATATGCACTCTCTTAGAACTATTCACCTCCTTGCAGTTGAAAGGATATTAGCATATTTGAAGAGGTCCCCAAGCATAACCATTTTGTTCAAGAAAAATGACCACATGAAGATAGAAGTCTACACAGGTGTTGATTGGGCTGGGTGTGTTGATGATCGAAGATCTACCTCTGGATATTGTGCCTTTATAGGAGGGAATCTGGTCTCCTAGAAGAGTAAAAAATAAAGTGTTGTTTCTCGTTCAAGTGCTGAAGCTAAATATAGGTCCATGGCAAATGGTGTGGCTAAGATTCTATGGTTGAGATCATTACTTGAGGAATTGGGTATTGTTTATGAGAAACCCTTAATGTTGTACTGTGATAATCAAGCTACCATAATTACAGCCCATAATCCAGTACAGCACAACAAAACTAAGAATATTGAAGTGGACTAGCATTTTATTAGAGAAAGGGCATCTCAAGAAGTATGCCTTCCCTACATTGCCTCTGACATGCAGCTTACAGACCTTCTCACCAAGACTGTTTCAAGAAAAAAGTTAGAAGATCTATACAAGTTGGGAATGACAAATATCTACTACCCAACTTGAGGGGGAGTGTAAGAAACCGTAGACCCCACGTTAAGTGTATTTGTGAGACATCCTGAGATGTACTTAAATTTAATTGATTAGGACTAGCTTTCCTAGTAGGATTAGTTTTATTCTATTTTATCTAGGATTAGTTTTATTTTAATCTTATCTTATATTGCCCTGTTCTTTTACAATTAGGAAACTATGTATATAAATTAAGGAGTGGGGCAGCTGTTTGAAGCACTCCAACCACTCCCTTCTTTCAAAGCTTCTCCCATGAATTCTCCTCCTCTATCTTTCTTCTCTTCTTCTCTTTTATTTTCTGTTCAAAATCTAAAGTCTCTGTAGTCTTGTACAACTACTAAAACAAACAAGAATATTGTCATTATAGCTTGCTATCAGACAAGGAGGACTAACCAGATTCATGTATAAACATGACAACATCTTTAAAGAAGCTATAAACCCTAAAAAAACTATATAGCATTTAGTAGCAGGAGCACTTGAATCCAATTGAGATGGACAATTACCTGAATATGATAAACATGATGGGTAGGTAACAAAGATAAATTTCTAAAATGTAGGTGCACACAGAAACCCAAAAAAAAAAATTCCAGCATATATAAAGTACAGTGTGTGTCACCTCAAAAGACACTTCAGTTTTTACTTTGAATTCACTTATTAATAGCTTGTTTGCCCTGTCCTTTCTTTTTATATGTAACTAACAGGACAATCCATAGTTATTAGGAGATGCAATAATAAGAAATGGTGATTAAGAAGGGGTGATAAAAACAACTTCGCATTCTATCTATTACTTTACCAATTCATATTTTCAGATTCAGCACTGTTTTTCAAAATCCACTTAGCCACAGTACCACAGTCAACTGGACGGTGAGCCTCCTCAGTACACTGCATATTTATAATTAAAAGATTTTAGACTGATCACCGAATACACAACAGGGAGGACAAATGTGTATATCAAACAACAGAAAGGGAACTCACATTCCAGCAAAATCCATATGAGCATTTACAGGTAACGTCATAGCTCCCACTACCAACAACAAATTCTACAGCATAATCACATCCTGGAGCAGGGCACCATTTGGTCTAGAAATGCAAAAATAAAATAAAATAAAGGAAAATTAATAAACAAAAAGATTAAAGGAAATATGAATAGCAATTCATACAACATAAAACACCTAAAATTTTTCACATCAACGATCATCCCATGTAAAAAGAGAGAAGGTTTTACTTTCTTATTAACAAATAAGATAAAGGTTTCAAAAAGCAAAAGAAGCATAGAATTTACAGAATTAAGGTTAGTGGAATGATGCATGTTATAAACATTAAAAACTCTCAGATATACCTTCCTATTGTCTTCAATATAAGATCTAAGTAGGTAACGGGAATACTTCTCCTTGTCTTCGTTAGAAGCCAAAACATTGATCATATCTTGACCAACGGCAGCACCACAAGATGGATCAGGACATCGCAGCATTAAACATCCAGGACCATCGTTAATTGAGGTACTAATGTAACCTGCAAGGTGGAGGGGGAAAAGGTTGCTACAATCTACCAACAATAGGAAGAAATCATTCAACTGAAATGAAAAAGAGGTTAACAACAAGAAACCATGCTAGTTCAAAGAAAAAGGACTATTGGGCCAAGAGACAGACAAGAATTTCTTAAACACAAAAAGGGGGAAACTAACAGGGTTCAACCGAACATTAAGTATCAGCAATGATACTCTATCTTTTGTATTGACTTTGTGCTTAAGAGGGTCATGCAACTATTGTGGCATGCTGCACCAACATTTCCTTTATTAACCTAAATGATTGAATACTCAAGACATCGAAACAAAAAATAAAATGTTTCAAACCATCTATTCTGCCAGTAGCTTGACAGGTTTGTGTAAAGTCTTTTTGTGTTGATGTCAAAATTTAAACACAGATCAAAAGGGGACAAAGGCTAAAAGCACAAAGAGAATAGAGAGGATAAATGATGGGAGGATTATGAAGTTAAAAAAAATATACAATAAATTTCCAGTCCAAGACAAAACCATCCTCATTCCTGGAACCCTACAAAATTACTATAGGAGAATGAGGCATATGGAATGCAGTAAGATGAACCTGTCCAGCATGTGCAACAAAAAGGATGACCACAAGCAGCAGCATTCATTCTATCACGAGGATAGGTCTCAAAACAGATTCCACAAGTCAGCTGCAATTATCACCCATGCCATAATTAGCATATATCCTCAGTCTCCACTATGTAATTAAGATTCAATCCAAGTAACTAAAGTTTTAGTTAACATGTAATATGTTTTGACAAGGTTGCCATAGAATATTTTTAGAACTTACTTCTCTAACATTTTTTGGAATGTAAACAATTGGTCTCTCCAGCAAGCCAACCGCCTTTCGAACATTGTCCTCGTCTGCAAACCATGCATCATGGACTTTGCTAACACTCCTGTGCAGTCCAAATATATATTTCCTCAGAACATAAAAGCATAAAGAATGCCAATGAATTTAGAAGATCTAGATTCTATAATAGCATGCCTTTCATATACATTCATCAAAAAGTAAATAATAATCCATATGAATCAGAATCAACTAAAGAATGATCCATATGAAATCAGAATCACTCTGCCCATAATAAAATAAGAAATCAAATTATTGAAAGAGATGCACATGCACCTAACCAACAAGGCATTACATCATCTGAAATAGAGCCATGTCAACACCTTTACATCTTCACGTGTCATACACATACTATTAGTTCTGTTTCAGGGGAAAAAAATACTTATTTTATTACATATCTCTTGTTTTCAATTATAACACTGTCAATAAATTTTCCATGTAAATCAATTTATTCTAGGTTCATTTCTTTTTTAAGACATTTTAACAACTAAATTCTCTCAGGAATACTACATAATATATAAAATACACTGTACAAGGCATTTTGATTTCTTTTTCATTGTTGCCTGTCAGAACACCTTATACCAGTGCCGTAGAGGCACACGTGTGTGTGACACAGAACTTAACAAAATTGATTGCCTGAAAAGAAGGTATGCAACCATGTTTGTGACACTGAAACATAAATGGTTGCCCAAAAGGGGAGCTGATCAGGAGTAGAGAAATAGAGCATCCATTTACCAGTTATAGTGGCGGAGCAGAATGCTAGCTGAAACTCTTGGTATGGAAAGCACAGTTGATATCATTGAAATATCTTCCTCTTGACGTTGACGTATATCAGCCTCACTCAAAATAGTATAGTTTTGCTGAAATGTGGAAATCAATAAATATTATAAGACCCATGTATATGTTACAAAGAAGATTACACAAAGCATACAATGTGTTTAGAATTTTTCACCATCTAAGGACCAGATAAATAAAAGCAATGTGGTTTATATAGCAGGCAGGAAACACAAAACAACTGACACAGCTACATAAAACAGATTAAGGAAAATTGTTCACCAATTCCCATAGAAGCATTAAACTCCACGGAGTTTGCAGTTGGTTAAAGAAATTTCAGTTAGTTAAAAAATTAAATGTTACGAGAATGTAGATCTATGCCCCAACCTACCATCCCCCCCCCCCACACACACAGCCAGAAGCTTCTTGTGCATTACTTGGACTCTATGCTGAAATTTAAAACACACTATGTCTTGCATGGCATAAACTTTTTGCATTGCCTATGCGTGACATAACAAAGTCATAAATTGAAATGACATTACCAAATCATATAAACAAGCGAGAGCGAATTCATAAGGATATAAAAACAGATCTGTTTCCCTTCAGATGAGAACAAACTTATATAAAAGTAATCGATATATGATTTGAGATGAAAATTTAAAAAAAAAAAAAAAAACGCTGCATGCATGGAACAATATCTGATTTTGAATTTCTATTAGTAGATTGAATACTCATCAAAAGGCTGAAAGAAGCTCAGCTATTACCACCAATAAAGCTCATTAATTCCCGGTTCAACACCAAACCCATCAGGGAACAAATCAAAAAAGTACCAAAAAACCACAATAGCATAAAACTACTACGATCAAGGAAAATTCCAAATCAGGAAGCTGTAAACTCCCATGAAAACGGAAACCACTTCTCAATAAAAAGCTCAACTCCCCCCCCCCCAAAAAAAAAGGCTTCTTGGCTCCGGCGACCGGAATTCACCTGCTGTCGGTGCGATATGGTGTCATCGGAATCATCCGTATCATTAAAATCGTAATCCGCATCGTCGTCGTCGCTCGCCATCGCCGTCTCGCCACTGTAGAAGTCATCGAGGGATTCCACATCGTTCGCATCGTGCATATCGTCTTCCGAATCCATTACCCACCAAACCACAAACTCAAAAACCCCAAAACCCTAGAATTCCTCAAGCTCGATACAATTTCTCCCTTCGACCAAAACGAAACTGAGAACTGCAGATTAGGGCTCAGAAAACGCGGGAAATCGAACGAAATCCGAGAAGATAACACAGAAAAAATCGATCGGATAAGCACTGAGGCGATTGATTTCGAAAGGAGTCAAAATTTTCTCTTGAGAAACAAACTGAGATTAGAGTGATAACAACAGAATACCGATCGACCTACTGGACTATGGGTTTTCATGGTTTTGGTTTTGGCTCAAGCTCTTCACCAAAAGAGAAGAATCTCCCAGCTTAGGGAATATATATTTTACCTCTCCGACGCACAGTCCTTCAAACTATAGGTATTAACTTTAAAAATATTAAAATATGTGTATTTATTGTATTAAAATATATTTATTTATATATATACATCCTCTATGACACCGTGTAGAGAACGATCTGCCTTTTGACGTGATGATCACAACCGATAACAAAAGGGATCCAGCTTCAATGTGATATTCACATAGCTCGGTAGATCGATTTCAATATGATATTTGGATTCAAAAATTTTGTGATATTCGAAGAGTATTTTGACTAGATTTTTCAAAAACTATTGATTTCTGATATCACTGACACTGATTTCTAAAAAAAATCGGAAAAACTGCTTTTTATAGTTATTATTATCGGGAGTGAACGATTTCAATCAGAAGTTGTCAACCGATTTTTGAAATCGATTATGAATGTATTTGTTAGTTATTATCCGCAGTGATTTTTGTTATTACCGGAATTATCTCCCTTATCCGTGTTAGAGGCCACAATCATTAAAAATAATCAGAATCGGCTTTAAAAGAAGAAACATTGTTTTTGATAATTCCTATTTTTCAACCCGATTTTAATAATGGATTTTTTAATTGAATTGCCAATTTTTGAGAAATTGCCCAATCAAATAACCAAATAATTGGCAATTTTGGAATTGATGATGTGGTGCGTTGATTTTTTAGAAATTGGCATCAATCCCAAACATCACATTTATATTGGATTAAATGACATCATTTGTACTTTTAAGTGAGACCTTGTGTGAAAGGATTTCATGTTCGTTCACTCTAAGAGTTAGACCTGTTCATGGGCAGGGTATTTCGACGAGCTGGCCTCGCACAGTCCAGTCTGTTATAAGTTGGGCTTGGTCATAATTTTAGGCCCACAGGTTTGGGCTTGGGCCTAAAGCACCGATCTTGACTTTTTTTCGGGTCAGGCTCGAGCTTTCTCAAAATAGCCCAACTCGAGCCCGGGTTCAACTTGATATTATATATTAAATAATAAAAATATATTTTATTTAATAAAAAATATATACAATATTTTTTCTTTGTTATTCTTCTCTTTTTCCAAATAATAGTGAGATTTTTATTATTTTTGAGTTTTGAAGGTTTTTAATATAAACAAAACATTTTTATTGAATAAAAAAAGAAAACAAAATCTGTTTTCAAATTTCTAGTCGGGCTCGAGCTCGGGCCCAAGCTTTGGGCTTTATATGAGGGTTGGGCTTGGACTCAAGACCTAGGCCCAATGGTCGGGCCAGGCTTAGTCTCGGGCCTGAGTGTATTCTGTTGATACATATACAAAGCCCGGCCCAAACTTGACCTTGCCCGGCCCATGAACAGGTCTAGTATGAACTATTTAGGACCCATGCGATGTATGGGCTTTGTTGATCAAATTTCAGGCAGAAAGAACTGTAAGACATTCCTAATTGACCCAAGTTGGTCCAAGGTAGCATTTGGTATCTCTGAACATACCTCTGAACATTGAAAATAGTGCTTTTTTAATGGTCAATGGCGGTCCAATTGTACCTCTGAATGCCGAAAACACCTCTGAAATTTTAGGTAGTAGATGAATTTTGTCTCCCACTGATGCCACTTTGTAAAGTTAGAATACCCAAATTATTCATCAATATTTGTTGTCTTTATAAGGTTTCAAATCTAGCTTGCTCACAAAAACTCCATTAAGATATCCATTTTCTTCTTTGAGCTCAGGATAAAAATTGATTGTACTGTGAAAGCCATGAGAACATCGTCATTGAACCAACCTAACCTCTTCAAAGTGATGACCTTCCTTTCCCAATTCAATTTACTCATCCCCATCTCTGAGTTAATAGTGACGACAAATGAGTGACTTGTGGGATCAAAGCCCTTTCTTTAACCCTTTCCACAACTTTTAAAGCGTTCATGCTTTAGAAATTGGTTCAAGCTTTAACATGACTAGACGTTCTTGGATGAAGTGTATTGAACAAGAGACGACAGCACTATTATAGGATCTAGAACAGGGACGACAACCCAAAGAAAATTGTCTTGCACAAGCGACTTGAAGAAAGGTGTCTTGCACAAAGGACGACATCTTGCACAAGAGACGGCAACCTAAAGAAAGGTGGCTACCAAAACGTTAAGTGGTTGACTTGCTTACTGATAACAGAAAAGAGAGATAGGGCGTATTACTGAGAAGAAGAAGAAGAAAAAGAAGAAGAAGAAGAAGAGAGATAGAGAGATATATGGTGCAAAACCGCAAATTACTTACTATTGTGGTTCGGTGGTGGTGTGAGATGTTGAAGGCAACCTCTAGTTTGTTATAGTTTATAAATATTTATAAATACTATATTTATAAAACATTATTTTATAAATATTATTAACATGTTATAAATATTATTTTAAATTGAGATTTTACCTTAATGTTAATATTAAAATTATTTTCAAATATTAATATTTTGAAGACCAATTAAAAAGTAGAAAAGCAAATTTTCTTTATACTGCTTTTAGAACTTTTTCAGAGATTTTTTTGCTTTACAGTCATTAGACTTCAGATTTACCGAAGGCCACCCAAGTCCAATTCAAGCATTAATTTCACTTAAGTCATATGATAATCCAATGGTGACTTTTCTATTTTTTAAGATGCACCTAGGCCTAACCAAGCTCAACCTTTCCCCAATTTATGATTAGTGTTTCCAACCCATCATTAACCCAAATGGTTGAACCATTCGAACCGTTAGCTAGTCATGATTTCAGTATAGTTCTAGTAAACCCCGTGACTTTGTTAAAGCATTCAATTGACCGGTTGGAACGTTGACCATCCAACTTGGTGACGGATCATGGATCGTAACTAAACATGTATGCAAACTTTTCCAAGCCCTAACTTTGTGCTCGATTGGGGTGATCTTTTTTTTTTTTTATTTTGGGTAACTTTTTTAGGTCTATGTGTCCCAAGGGCCATAGGAGCCTTGTGTTGCTATTTTTTGCAAAAAAAATAAAAAAATAATAATGAAACTTTTTGGCCTCAAATTGCAATTTTTAATATTTTTTTTTACAAATAAAAAAGTAAAGCTGAATAAAAAAATTATTCATAAAATATGCATCACACACACAATATATATATTTATACTACCAATAAAAGGGCTTCGATTTGTCTCCCAATTGTTTCTCGACCCCATGCCTAAATTCTTTGAACTTTTCAACGGATTCAGACTTATGTCGCATTAGGTATGTGAACCCATACCGAAAATAGTCATCAGTAAAAGCTGGGCTATCCATGGGGCGGTTTAGTCTGATTGCATTTAATTTTGTCAACCAAACCGAAATAA
This sequence comes from Nelumbo lutea, assembly GCF_056320005.1. NCBI lineage: Eukaryota > Viridiplantae > Streptophyta > Magnoliopsida > Proteales > Nelumbonaceae > Nelumbo > Nelumbo lutea. The sequence continues at coordinate 33,960,325 of NC_142690.1, read as the reverse complement.
TTAGGTTGAGTTTAAGACCAATCGAAACCAACCAATAAACAATGAAAATCCGACCTCATTTTTCATTTTGTTTTACATCAGTTTTGATTAAACCAAACCATAATATATGCTTTTATGACATAAAAATGTCAATATGACCATCTACCTAGGCTCCTACAATTGCAATTCGCGAGTTGTAGTGTCAAACTTCATTAATTATGTTGTCTTCTCATCTCAAAAAGTTTGTCAGTCAACTTTTTGCTTTTTACAAAATTGAATAGAGAGACATGGCTGAAAAGGCAAATGAGGAGAATAACAATTGCCAAACAAAAAGAAAAAAGATAAAAGCATGCAACAGTCGACCACGCATATGAAAGTCATAACTCATATGTATATGAGTAGTGGTTCGAGTTGGTTTCACGTCAGATTACAAAAGGGATAATCGCAACAAAATCGAGTAATCAGTTTTTGTCATGTTCTAAACCAAAATCGACCGAATCATTTTAGAAATCGACCATATAAGGTCAAATCGGTTCGGTTTGATCAGTTTACAATATCTTGTAAACAACCCTAGTAAAAGTTATAAAATATGAACGTTGGTTATGCATCTTAATATATAGTGAGCCACATACATCCATATGTACAAGGTTAAGTGTGCATGCACTTCTTTCAGGCTTACCTATAAATGAACTATTGGTCATTTTGACTTGATGGCAAGGTTCACAACTTTGTAGGTCTTCAATCATTAAAAAATCTAGAGGATCATCATTCACCAATCTTGTAGTTCGCTTAATGTTTATGTTATCAAGTCGGTAATAGCTTAAGCAGACGGGATTAACATTTTCTCGTATTCTTTTCATTGATGTGCTCTGAAATTGTTTCTGTCACATTTTGTTTCTAGAGAATGATGGAGTACATAAAGACCATTATCAAGTTCTCCTTAGGCAAAGAACTTGTTATTCAACTTAATTGTAATCTTATTTCTTTATAAAATGCAATAACGATCCTTACATAATTTGGAAATTAAAATCAAATTTATCCCAAGTTGTGAAACATAAAAACAATATTTTAAGGTAATAATCCATTATCTAAAAACTAAGGGGGTGTTATTGTGGATGAGAAATTGTGTGGTAGTGACAAATCCACACCACCCCACAATACACAACTGTTATGAACTGTGGACAAATTGTGTGGACTAGACTAATCCACACCTGTAGTAGTGTTCTGTAGCATGGTGTGGATCAGTCTACACCACACTTTTTTTTATTCCATGTATCTCATATACATTTTATGAATGATATACACAGTTAATCATAAATATCTAAATTTTGCATTTTATATGATAAATATTTTAAAAATGCATCAATGAATTAATATTAACCAATAAATATTATTTTTTTATAAAACAATAATAAAATAATTAAAAAGGAAAATATATTTTAAATTTTAAAAATATTATTTTATTGATAAAATATTAAAATTTTATAAAAATTAAAAATTAAGTAAAATAATTAATATTTTTGATCATATAGCCGAAAATGCAACTGTAGGAATTTCAGAGATAAAACTAAAGGTGTATCTGTAGTCTGTCTTTGGATCACACAACCTCTTACCCCTTTCTCCTTGAATCATGAGATAAAAAATAAACCATGGAGGGGACATATCTACAAGTTTTTGCCATTGATGATATATTGGGGTGTGGAAGGGACTGGTCCACGCTATATTGGGCTATGGAAGGGACCAGTCCCGTCCACACCCAATCGAATGGGTCTTCATTCCATGGACGAAACCGAAACCCTAAGCCTATTGGTCCTGTCCACAAGATGAACGCGATGCCGAACACCACTTAAATCTATTGATCCTATAGCAGCAACTACAATAGTTGCAAATGTACCCATGTAGAGCACAATCTCATCATTACTTAACTTTTTTGCTTTCCATGAAACCCTTGCAAGTATTACATTAATTAGTAAAAGCTCCAGATTCAATTCACCATGAAGTAGAAGTAACCAATATATTGGTCTCTATAACTTTAGTTTCGAAAAGACCTTCTATCTTCTTCTTGAAGGAATCCAAATATTGAGGACAATTCCTCTTACAATGCCTAGTCTTCTTGCAAAAGTGACAGTTATATGATGATTTATCCTTCTTATGCTTATTTGGTTTGCTAGTCTTCTTCTAAGGCTTCTTATTTTCGTATCATTTCTTTTTGCTAGATTTGTGTCCTTTAATAAGCATGTCTATTAGCTAAACCTTTCTAATTAGTTCATCGACTCGTTGCAATATATTGCTGAGATTTTGCAAGTTCTCTTTTAGGTTGTTCATTTTGTAGTTGAGGACAAATTGATTGAAGGATGTGGGCATGAAATTTAAGATGGCATCAGTTTTTGTTTTATCATCTAATTTGGAGCCAAGAGCCTCAAATTCATCTTGTTGGTCATCAACAATTAAGGACCTTTTGATGGGCAGAACAGTTGTGCTCCTCATACATGGCCTTAAGACTATGCAAAATCTCTTGGCAAGAGGTTATCTTATCAAATCATCTTTGGATAGAATTGTCTAATGAGATGATGATGTAACAATAGGCAAGAGAGCCATTCTCTTCCATTCCTTATACTCATTCCCTCTAACCTTAGTAGTTCTTTAACTAGAATGTTTCAATGCCTTCCGCTTTCCATTTTTTGTCCAATTTCTTGAACGTTAGCACAAGGTTAAGATTGTAAATTCAATATGTAAAGTTGGGTTCTTTGAGTTTGCTATCATCTAGAAATTTATCAGTGTGTATACGGGTGCCATTAATGATAAATTGCACAAGTAATTAGTTCATGACCTAATTATTGTTTCATGTTTTATACCCTAGAATGGACTTTTATATACATTCCATTTCTGTTTGTTTATATTTAAAGCCCCCCTTTATCTCAGTAATGGAAATGTTATTTATATATCTAGAAATATGAGGAATCACATAGGTGCATGATGCCAACTGTTTTAACTGCATAATCCCATCACTTTATGTAAGGGGTCATGAATTCATTTATGTCTTTTGAGCATTCCCTTTGGCCTTTATTAGACAAGGTTCATAGCCATTTTTAATCAACAAGTGTCAACTCGTCATATTAGGAGTCCTAAGGTACTATAAGAGGGTATTCCATTTTAGGATAGACCCCTCCCACTAGTCTACAATACCCCTATCTTCTCATGAATAGACTTGTTCACGGGCCGAGCTTCGGGCCTGACTTACACCATGTCGGGCTTGGGCTTTAGGTCGGGCCCCATTCAAAATTTGGCAAAAGCCAAGCTCGAGCCCGACCCATGAACAAGTCTACTCATGAATCAATTCAATTAAATGTCTTATTAAAATAACATGCCTAATTTTATGGTGCATCTTCGCCCACCAATTCAGTCTGTTTTCATGCTAATGATGATAGACTTTTGATCAGATATAATTTTATGATATTCCCAATCATATAGCACTTATATCATTGATGAGAGAATAATTATATCAGTTCCTAGGTAAGTTTAGGTCTTACCATAATGGCTCCCACTAACTTTCATAAAGACATTTAAATGAGCTAGGGTTCCTGCTGGGTTCCCTCTTTAAAGAGAGAACAAGAGAAGGGCCCATTGAGTGGGAGATCAATTAATGATCTATGGACATCATGGTAATATTGTGCATTCAAACATGATGGACATAGAGAGCTTGCTTTTTTGTTGGGTGCAAGCTTGCTTTTTTTTTTTTAATTAAGGCCTTTTTTATGAGGTGTAGAGCTTGTTTTTTTGTAAGACATAGACTCATTGAAGTGCGTAAATGCCATGAAAGATAAGATGGACTCAATGAATATCAAAAGAGTTTGGACTCTAGTAAGCCTGCCCCAAGCATGAAAGCTATTGGTTGCAAGTGGATCTACAAGAGGAAGAACTGCCCTAATGGAAAAAGTTGAGACCTATAAAGCTCGACTTCTGGTGAAAGATTACATTCAAAAATGAGGAATTGACTATGTTGAAACCTTCTCACTTGTGGCCATACTTAAATCCATTAGAATACTATTGGATATAGGTGCACATAATGATTATGAAATCTGGAAAATGGATATCAAAATTGCATTCTTGAGTGTAGATCTTATTGAAGATATCTATATGCAATAGCTGGAGGCTTTATTGCCAAGGGTCATAATACATGGTGTATAAGATAGATCATATATGGATTAAATCAAACTTTTAGAAATTAGAACATATGTTTTGATTAAGTAGTTAAACAATTTGATTTTGAGCAAAATCTGGATCAACCCTGTATTTGCAAAAAGACAGCGGGAGACAATGTTGTATTCTTAGCTCTATATGTAAATAACATTCTACTCATTGGGAATGATGTATGAATGTTAACAATAGTGAAAGTATGAATTTCATAGTAATTCTCCATGAAAGATATTGGAAATTTTTTTTACACCTTGGGGCTTTGACTCTATAGAGATAGATTGAAGAACGGTCCACACTAGACTCCACGACCAAGGGTGAGTACATTGCCGCAAATGAGGCTACTGGGAAGTAATATAAATGAAAAATTCGTTGAGAAATTAGGAGTCGTACCACTCAGCACATCACCCATTCCACTGTTGTGTAATAACACTGGAACCATTGCTTAAGCTAAGGATCCAAGAACCCACTCAAAGTCAAAGCACATCGATTGAATTATCATATTGTATGGGAGATTGTTAATACAAGAGACATCCAGATTCATAAAGTAGCATCAATGAAAACCATGGAAGACCCATTATCTAAGCCACTGGCAAAAAAAGTGTTTAAAGGACTTGTGTATAATATGGGGATGAAGCTAATGCTTGATTGCACTTAAATGCAAGTGGGACTTGTTAGATAGTGTATGCCCTTACCTCCAATCATATTGATGTACATAAAACATTATGAGTGAATGAATAAAACACTTTATTTTTTCATGTTTTAATCGGTATGTTTTTTATGAATTATGCCTTAAACTGAACACTTGTGAGACTTGTGGTAGTTTAGAATGTTCTCAACCACTTGATAGACTTAAGGAGTTTACCTTGATTAGGCTGATACTGTTGTGTTGCCGAATTGGAGGAATAGCTTGTCTCATTTGCTAGGGTTAGATCCTAAGTACATCTAGTAGGTGTTTAGAAGAAATGTTGAACCTGAACCAATTTTTAGTCATGCCCTGAACCTTGGAAATAGATGAACAAAATTGGAAAATTAAACTTAACCCTATACTTGATTATGATATTGCACTAGGTATTGTACTAAGCTACATTTGATGTGCCAATTAGTGAGATCTATTAAGGGTCAAATACCTGGGCATTATGGGATAGTTTAGGAAATTACTTGATTGGGTGATCATAGTGATAAGATCGACACCTTTGTCAGACAAAGTGAATATCTGGATTTACATTCTCTTTGTTGAAAACCTAAAACTGTTAGCGGTGGACTTCAACTATATTTGAAATATGATTTGCAAAATGTTTGTAAAAAGTTTTAATTTTAGGATCCACTCGAGCAGAGAGTGTGACACTATGTTTTGCATTGGGCCAAGAGGTTAGGTGTAAGAGACCATTATAGGGATAATTACCTGATAGGTTTTATATCACATAAGTCTGTTATGTTTGGCTCTTAATAAGGTGGCTGAATCCAATGATCATTTATGTTTTAATGTTGGGCCCAAACTGAGCCTTAGTTGATTGGGTCAATGGTTCACAGCCCCGAGTAGTGAATTTGGCCTAACGTCTTCCAAAGATAAGGCTAAACCCTTATGAACTTTTGTGAGACATTTATGAGTTTCATGCCACACAATATGTAGGCCCAAAGTGGCCATGCAACACCTTGCGACGTGAAGCATTAGAAAAAAATGGTGTAAGGCCCACTATTAATATGATTAGTTAAATGATTACATGACAACCGTTGTCATGGATCTAGGTTTGGAGTACCTATCCTCTTAAGAAGATAATGTTTATCAATTAAAGATAGAGTCCTTATCCAAATTTGATTTGGATCACCTTCTAATTAAATTATGAGAGTGCTCTATATAAAGGAGAAAGAAATGAGAGTCCAATTTAGCTAATTCTCTCCACTTTCTTGCTCTTTTCTCTTCTCCCTTGGCCCCCCAAAACCCCAATTCTACCTAGCATTGTTAGGGACTAATTTTATCAGTCCTCCACTATGTTTTACAAGAAAATCATTAAGGTACATCAGGTTTCATATACCCACTTTGATCCCAGCAAGTTGGAGACCAGTTTTTGTTAAAACGGTGTTGTTGAGTCCATTTCACATACACACTACACCATCTTTAGTTAGAGGCAGTTTTTGAGATTGATATTGGGTATGAATTACACTATAGGAGCTTCATTTTGTGGTCTATGTATCAGGTATGACCAGTTTTAATTTTGGTTTCAAATCTAGTTCAGTTTAGTGCAAGATCGATTTATACTTTTCAAAATTACCGGGAAAATCGGTTCTCGATTGGGTGAGAAATGTTTTTTGTAAATTTGGCCAGCCACCGAACCTAGTTCGACCATGGTTGAGTAATTCTTTTTTGCTTGTTTAAGGTTAGTACTGGCATAATATATATGCCTTTCTTGCCCCCCGTCATTTTCTTGCACTAGTAAGAACCCTTGTCTTCTAGGTTAGCCATTCTGTACAGTTTGAACTCTTTCCCTTTTATGTGTGGAGCCATTGTTAGGGCTTTGGTTAGGTCTTTCCTAATCTTGTATAATGTATCTTCTTGCTCAACTTGAAGGAGCTATTTTTCTTTGTCAACTTGAATAGTGGGGAAATTGTAGCAACCAGGCCTAGGATGAACCTTTTATGTTGTGTTTGGTTTGAAAGGAAAAGTAGGGAAAGGATGGGGAAAGTAGGGAAACCTTTACCTTGTATAGATTTCCCTACCTTTTCCTCCAAAACAAACATAGCCTTAAGTATGATGGCTTTCCTATGAAAGTTTTAAATTGCTTGTTGTTTCTAGGGCTGGGAATTTTTAATACTACCTTGACTTTTCACTTGTTTGGGTGAAATCATTTTGCATCTACTATCTATCCCAAAAATTCCTTTGATTTGACTCTGAAGGCATACTTTATTGGATTCATGTGAAGATTATATTCTCTATTTCTTGTGAAAACCTTCCTTGGGACTTCTGCATGATCTTCTATTTTTTTTTCTATTTTGTCTACTATATTGTCCACGTAGCATTTTATTTATTTGTGTATCATCTTGTGAAAGATGCTAGTCATTGCTCTCTAGTAGGTTGAGTTTGTGTTTCTTCAGGTGAAATGGCATCACTTTATAGTAGAAGTTGCCTAAAAGTGTTCTGAAGGCAGTATGTGCTTACATACATTTGGATAAGGTTTTAACCGTTAAATGCATCTAAGAAGGAGAAGATTTAATGCCCCACTATGGAGTCTATCAAGGTTTTCATATTAGGCAATGGTAATTCGTCTTTGGGGCATGCATGATTAAGGTCCCTGAAATCTATATAGCATGTGTAGAGAATGTTGTTTAGTTCTTCTTTTTGACTGGTAGCACATTTGCTAGCCACTTCAGTTGGGCTATTGGTTTTATGAATTTGACTTGTAAAATCTTCTATACTTCTTGTTTTATCTTAATTTCTATTTCCGGTTTGAATACCCTTGTTGCTTTCTTAACTGACATTGCTATTATGTTTATGTGTAAGGAATGATTGACAAGGGTGAGGTCCAGTTTGGACATTTCGTTCTAGGACCAAGTAAAGATGTCATTGAATTTTGTCTTGTGACATGGATATCATTATTGAGGAAGTTATGGGTTTTGTAGTATTGTTAAGGGTGTAGTTGGTTATTTTTGTGCAAATTTATGAGTTTTTCTTTCTCCTCTAGTGCTAAATTTACTACAGTGATGAGGGGTTTCTTTTCTCCTAAATTATCTAACACATAAAATTTCCCCAATCTTAGTTCTATTGCTTCAATTCTTCTTATAATTGCTTTGATGTGAGGCATACCTCGTCTTCATATTGAGTGGTGTTTGATTGTTTGTCTATAAGGTGCGATTCATGTTTCTTGTTCTTAGCAATTCTAATTCTATTGCTTGACTTTCTCACAATGTGGCTGTTTGTATGCATCAAGTATCTTGTTCTTAGCAATGATGCGATTACTGTGTCATGCCTGTGCAAGCTGTGAGTAGTGTTGGTGCTGTGATATCTTTACATGCTAGTGTTCTAAGCGATGGTGCATCTATTTTAGTAATATATATTTTAGTATAGTAGTATAACTATTTTTTTTATTGTATCAAGGTGAAGTGGTGTTTGTATTATGTTAGTGTGTTGCTTGTATATTGTTAAGGAATTTCTGTGAAAGTTGGGATTTTAGGGGAGACTAGTTGCATTTTAATCATTATTCTTTGCTAATAACATAATGATGATAGAATTTTTTTCCATAAAATAACTATGATTTTAAAGGTGTTGTGTATGAGTATAGCAAACACCGAATATAATCCTAAGTTACAATCCTAATTGATTCAAAACTATAGCAGGTATCAAGTATGAGTATAGGAAAATGTTTCATATTCAATGGGGTGAGCATTTGATTTCAGTGAGATGCTCGGGAGCTATCTAGAGTTTGTGCTTTATACTTTTCCTCCCTCTCTATGAGGAGGGTCCTTGTTGGCAATGTGTGAGGATGACTGTTGAGACTGGGGTGATGTCGATGATGCCAAGGTAGATCTCCTTTCTCATTGTTGCTCTACTCTTTTCTAAATGATATCTCTACCCTCGCATGCATCTTCTTCCAAATCATATTGTTTGATATTCTTTAAATCGAAAAATGTCATTGTTCTCTCCAATATGAACCATTTTGTCATGAATCTTTCCACCAAATCTTCTTGAGTCTATATGTTTCTTGGTGCTAGATTTATACACCACATCTATGCTTGGCCTATAAATTTCTTTTAAAATTCTTTCAACTTCATGTCTATTTATGGGGTATGGTCCTAGGGCATCTTTGAATTTGTTGATATGCTCCCTAACGTTGCCTGTTTCTCTGTCATACATTTGGCAGGTGAGCAGTGGTTGATAGTTGGGTGGATATGGTTTTTGTGCAATGTGTTTGGTATATAGTCTCTAGTAGAGAGGGTTTTTGTTCCCTGAGACCACAAATTGTAAACAATCCAAGATCTTATCTTTGGTTTGATGTTGGATCATTTCTTTCAAAAGTTTTGGTGTTGAAGAACTTAGGTTGATGATTGCAGAGGGACATAGGAAAATGTATCAGTGGGGATGGTGCTTTAAAAGATGGTGTTCTTGGTGGTATCATTGCTTCTGGTTGAATCTTTAACTGCTCCAATGCCAGATGGCCTTTTGCTAGTAGGATGTTGTTAGTTTCTACTGATTCAAGTGGTGTTTGACTTGCTGACATCGATGACGTTGCTTGGCTCTTTACAATTCCAAAGAAGCTTTGCAATAGTTGGAATAGGCAATCTTATTTTTGCTTTACTCATTGCTTTCTTTGGTGATGTTCCTCTTCCATTCTATCAAGATAATCTTGTAGTTCATACATCTTTCTTGCTAAACTTATCAACTGAGCAATGTGCATTTATCCTTTTGTGGTTGGCACTTTTATCTCCAATGCTAGTTGTGCTCTTAGTAGGGGTTCTTTTGGTGTGAGGGGTTAGTGTTGTCTCATCCACTCTCGATTGTTGATTTCTATGTCGTGGCATCATCCTTGTACAAAACCCTAACTAGGGATTCTTGATGTAAGCCAATAGGGATAAAGATATTCCGAGGGTTTTGAAAGCAAGAAAGAAAGATGATGATTCTTATGTTTAGACTGACTAAATTCCTTGACACAATAGCTTCCCTTTCTTGTTATTGTATTGGAAGAGAACAAGAATGCCACGTGCAAAGTTGGGATTACAAAATATTCCTTGGTTTTTGTGAAACTAAATTTGTAGATCCCATCTGCTTCTCCCCCTTAGACTTACACACAACTCTTTTGGGACCACATAGCAGTTAAAGCACGTTCTTGGACCCTGTCAGGGCATGATACATCAATTAAGAACTCAAGTACAAGTAGTCATGGTTTCCTTGGGACCCTGTCCGTACATTAGTGACCATGAGTACGACCTTCATCATGTCCTCTTCTTTTATTTGTCTTGCCCTTTGCTCTACGTGTGCATAATTCAATGGAGTAGTCATAGCTCTATGAGGCAAGTCATGCTATCATGAGGTGGTTCAACGTTGGATATGGTTTTATTGTTGGCCAGGTAACTATTATGAAATGTCTCATGGCAAGATGAGGGAACTTGGGGAACCAGGTTTCATGTCTCCTCACACGTCATATTGTGATGTCTCTCCTCACAAAGCAGTCTTAGCAATGTAGCTTACCACTCTAGCTTTGTGTTACCTTGTGGCGTAGGTCATGAATGCCTTCCTCTTTTACCTTGCTTCATAGAGCGCTTAGTGATCAGTGATCCAGTGAGGTGATTTGTTAATCTGGCTTTGTGTTGCCTCATAGGATGCTTGTGTTGGTGAAGACTTACTTTCTTATGTCAAAACTTATGTTTAATGTCTTACACTTGATACTGAGCTTCTAATATATATAATACAAATTCTAATTTTAAAAATTTAATATAAGTAAATTTTAAAGCATTGTGTACATATAAATTTACCAAAACCAATACAAAAATAACTTTATTTTCATTTCCATAAGTATATAAAGTATTTAATATATTTACAGCAATTATTGCACCAATATATGGCCATTCAACTCTTGTAAAACTTAAAATTATTTTTTATAAAAGCCAATTTTCATTAATAAAATCCCCGTGACATTATTATAACTAATATTGTATTTTAAAGTCCAAATATCATATGTAAGTGAAATTTTAGAACTAAGAGTGGAAAAAATAGTGTAGGTAGCGTAAGGCTTGGATGGGGTATGGTCTCTTTGAAAAACAAGGAAAGGCTAGGAAGTAGGGAGATTGGTTTTAGGGTTAAGGGTCCTAGGAGTTGAAGCCAAAGGGTGCTTGAGTGCTAGATGCTGAGTATTAAGTGCTGAATAAATTCCAATACGGAGATGATCTCTATTTATGGGGGGATCCCGAGATCCTAAAACATAGGAGATAAAGGTGTTTGTCTCTTATCAGGAAAGGGAATTTTAGATTTGCTGTCAATCATTAAGTGCACCATTGGGGTTTCGCTAGGTGTCTCATGACTCATGGGATCTTTTTGAGGATCGGCTTTCCTTCTCCTCAAAATCCCTCATTATTCATCTGTGCTACTACCTCTTGCGTGCTTAATTTAACTGACGTGGCATTCAGTGATGTCACTACCTAGCAGGCGATATCTTGTTAACCTTACGTGGCATCTCACCACGTCTTTTGGTGGGTATTCCTCATGGACTTGGGCATGCGCGAGCCCCGGCATGAGTTCGACGGGTTTCTCTTGGTTTGGGTCGCGAATGGGCTCGTAGGCCATGGGTTCATTGCGGTTTTGCAATGCGCATTGTGAGTTCATCACAACACTTGTGGTGCATTACGGGTTCATCCTTACAAGAAAGTTGACTATAGGCTATTCGCATGCAACCTCGTGGTGTTAATTTAGTGTTTGATGTTCTTTGAGGATCTGAGCGGACACTATATACCTACAAATAAAAATTGAATTTTGTTTATATGAATAAAAAACTTTTGAAGCACATGCTCTTATTGTATTTCTATAAACTTTTTTAAATTAGTGATTTACTAACTGTTGTAAATATCTTTTAGGCTAGGGTCTTATATTAATAAAAATAATTGTTTAGCATGTGCAATATATTTAGCTAATTCTTGTCACATTTCTTCTTGGAAATATTCAAAATTACAAAAAAAAATATGCCTAATTTGAGTTTGATTATGATTATTTTTATTTTTTAGATGAGTGGTCATATGTCTAGAGAAATGGTTAGTACCACCCTTGCTACTATAACTAAAATCAGTCATAAATCTTTTGCAAACAGTTATTTTTCCCTTCCCCTAAAGTGTTTCTGTGGTAAATATTTTCCTAACTTTTCTAGTCTTTTTTTTTTTTTCAAATTCCACCCATAGTATTAGTACTAGGGTAGCTTTGGAAGAAGCATTATCCATATACCTACTAGCACCCATATCAGTGTTGTCATGCTATGGCTATAAACCTCAAAGCCGAACTTGTTGGTAAAGGGATTTTTAGGGCCTAACCATTTTAAAATAATTGTAGTACTAAACCCTAAAAAATGAAATTTAATTTTAAATTACCGAATCCACTTTCTTGGAATCCCAATTTGATTTCAACTAATGAATCTTCTGAGCCACCCAAATTGCAAACTTTTTATACTTGAGCAAACCTCCTTTCAGTTGAAACTTGAATAAAGTTGAGAATTAGGGACTAAGAAGCAAGAGATTAGGAGAATACTAGAGTGTATAAAAGAGTATGAGAATTGTGACATGATAATGAGGAAGTGTAAGGGTATTTATAGTAATTGGAATCAATTAAATTGACTAAAATACCCTTAAAAGTAATCATTTTATAGTTGTTAGGAGGGGTATTTTGGTTTTTTATAATTTAATTATCAAATACCCCCCCAAGGCAAATTACTTAAATACCCCCTAAACTATACGTTTGGGGTATTTATGTAAAAATCCCCCACAAAGCAAAAACCAGCCCATGGTAACTTTTGAGGCCTATTATATACTTAGTAGGCTAGCTTTATGCCATGTCATTGGTGGATCATGCCAACAAATGTCTCACTTTTTCCGTTTTGTGTCATGCTGGCTCGTAGGCCTCAAAACCTAGGCTTGGCACAACCTGTATTGCATCTTGTGTGGCCCACTTTATAACTCTATATAGGAAGCTTCTCCGATATATTTCATGGAGGATAGTTGTGAAATCCATACCTTCACTAAGGACAACATTCCTTTATCATTCTTGATGAACAAGATGCTATCCATGTAGAGTACTAGACACACAACTTTGTCTCTGATTCTTTCTTTATAAACACAAGGTTCATTTAGGTTCTGCTCAAAGTCAATATCTTTTATTATTAAGCCAAAATGGGTGTTCCAACTTCTGGAAGCTCACTTTAGCTTATAGATTGATTTTGCATATAAATATTTTTTATAAGATCTATATTTAGGAATGTTGTCTTAACATCCATGTGCTAGATCTCGAAGTCATTGTGTACGAATATTGCCAACAAAATTATAATGAAGTTCAACATAGCCATGCCCGAGAAGGTTTCCTCATAGTTGATTCTTTCTTTCTAAGTATAACTCTTTACCACAAATTGAATTGTATAGGTCTCAACCTTTGCATTAGGGCTTTCCTATCTCTTGAAAATATATTTGCAACCAATTGCTTTTACCCTAGGGGTAGATTAACAACATTCCATACTTTTTTTGTCTTCATTGAGTCCATCTTAGTATTCATGACATTTACCTACTTTAACGGGTCTATGTCTAACATAATAGTTGTATAAGTTAAGGGATCTTCTCAATATTTTCGATTCTTGTGAGGAATGTTTCTTGACTGTAACCATATTGGACAAGAAGCCACTCGAGTAGGCCTTCTAACTCAGGTAGTTCTTTTTGGAACTTATGGGACTTCTCCTACTACCTCAAAATTCTCATCAAGAACAATTTCCTGATGATGATTACTCATGATGTAATCTTTTTCAAGGAATTGGTCATTTCGATTAACAAAAACGTTTTGATTTCTTTGGTCTTTAAATAAATACCTTTTGAATCTTTTGGGTAGCCTACAAATAAACAATGTGTTGTAAGTCCAAGTTTCTTAGCACTTTTCTTTTTGACATGTGCTGGACAACCTTTACTTTCAAGTGTCTCACACAGGTTTCTTGTCAATCCAAAGCTCATATGAAGTTTTGAGAACTAACATAGTTATTACTCAATTCAACACATAGATTGCAGTTTCAAGTGAATGTCTCCAAAACGAATAGGCAGTCTCATAAGGTCTGATTTCTTCTCTTTGATACACCAATGAATTTTGGTGTGGTATGAGTTGACAATTATAAAATTATTCCCTTATCCTCTAGGTGGTTTTTAAATTTGTTAGAGAGGTATTCACCACATTGATTTATTTTTTATTATTTCCCAACTTCAAGTTGAATTCCTTGAATTTTTCAAAGTATTTAGAGTTGTGTCTCACTAGGTGCTTGTATCCATACTTTGATAAATCGTCGATAAAGGTTACAAAGTAGGACATGCCCATTACATGTCCTAACATTCAATGAACTACATACATTTGTATGTCGAATCAAGTGTGTTCGTACTCCATTGTGCCTTACTAGTGATGGGGTATTTGATCTTACCTTGTAGGCAAGACTCACAAGTTGTGGTGACTAAAACATTTTTTTTAACTAGTTGAATAACTGATCCTACTTTTCCTCTAACTTGGCAAAGTTTCTTAACCAAATTGGTCAGGTGATCTTGAAACATTTCTTCTACATCACGCTACTTGTTAGTTAAATGGGCAGGTAATTCTGGTGGCATCATTATCCTCAAGACAAAACTCTAACTACAGATTCTAAATGTAAGGCAGCTGTAAGTGGTCTAAACTTTGAAGTTGAAGATGGAATTTAGGGGAGGTAGGATTTCAGAGAGTTTGTCTAAATTTGGGAAGACGCCAAGGAAAGGGGAAGAAAAGTGAATTAGAAGTGCCCTTGAATGGATGGGCATTCCTGTTTATAAACAAAGAGATTGTGCGTACGTGCATGGACAGAAAGATATTGTAGAGCATTCCCAATAGAGTTGTCCATGGATCGGGTCTGCGTCGGAACCATTGGTACCAGAACCAATCGAACATGAAATGTTGGGAACCTAGAACCAGAGCCAATAGGGTTTGTAATTTTTGGATTGGAACCGAATTGATCGGTTTTCAGAACAATTGGGTCTGACTCAACAGATTCGATTATAATAATAAAAAATAAATAATTATGTTATATATATTTATATGTAGGGTGGGGTCTGAATTAGTTCGGGACTAGGTGGAATCGGTTTTGAACCGATAGTAGTTGTGACCCTATATCCCAAGTTAGTTAAGCCAAAACTGACCCAATCGGTTCAGATCCAACAGGTCCATTAGGTCGGATCCAACCATTAACAACCCTAAATCCCAAGTTAGTTAAGCCTCAGCATGTGTCAAGTCATAGAGTGGGGACCAAAGTTATGATCTCAGTACGTGTTGCCCACAGGAGGTCTTAATGGACCATGCATGCTGTACAAAAATTGCACATTTCGTACCTGTCAGCTTTAAAGAAAAGTGTATAAGTGACGCATTGAGGTCTTTAAAGGCGTGTCACGGCCATTGGCTAGGTTATCGTTTCTATTCCATGGTGAATAAGTGTGATCAACTTTTGAATCTTGATTCACGATGCCACCATAGTGATGTATAAATCCATCCTCTTACACTCCCATGTTTCTAGATTTTATAATTATTATGGTTATTGTATAATGACAAATTTTAGGCGTCTCAATTGATTTTGTGGTTTATTCTAGTGTTTTTAGTTCACCATTGACTTGGCTGGTTTAACCGTCCGAAGTCTCATCCATACATTAATTAGGTTAAAAACCGTTCGGCCCAACAAGTTGAAATGTTGAATTATTCGACCTAATGACCAGGTTATGGGTTGCATATTACATATGTATATATGTATGCATATTTCTAGAGGCCATAATTTTGTTCTTCAATTTTTGATTCGGGTGGTTAGGTGGTCTTTTTTTATTTTGAGTAAATTTTTGAGAACTAAGCATCACAAGGGCCATAGGCATCTTACCCTACTATTTTCCTGAAAAAAACACTTTTTTGTTCTCAAATCACAAAATTTAATATTTTGTTACATATAAAAATTAAAAACTAAATAAAAAAATATAAATGAAATATAAAATAAGGCATACATTATATAAAATAATTATACATTATTTATTGATAAAGTATGTGTTTATACACATTTATATACACATATATGTATATAATTATACATATAGTTGAATATGTAAAATGTTGTTGTGGCATGGTCTGGCTCATTCAACCTGGATAGTTGAATCGGCAACCTGCAACCTAGAGGCAAAAACAGTTCAGCCTTTGGGTCCATTTTCAAAATGTTGGTCTAATCCACATTGGAATAATTTGAGAGTTTGTGAACCCTCAATTCGAAAACATTTAATGAATGTTTTATATTTATCCAATAAAAAATAATGGGAGGACAGTGATAGGAAAACAAAGGATCTTATGTGCTACCACCTCGGTATCCACCCTTGGTTCCCTATATAGAGCGCCGCAAAATTGGGCTGGCCCGCCTAGCACAACATGATGGCAAGTGGGTCGTGTCGGGCTTGGGGTTACAGTCCATGGGCCAACATGACACATCATGCCTGAGTGGGCCATATCGCCCGTGGCTTGCGTGTCGGCCTTGCCCAACTTGGCATGCCCCACCTTGTCCGAGGAAACTAGTTGTTGGGACCCCTCCAACGGCTAGTTTTTTGCTTTTTTGGGTGTTTTTTTTATAAAAATACCCTCAATAACTATAAGAAGCTATATCGGGGGTATTTCTGAATTTTGGCTTTGGATGTATAAAAAGTGACAATATTTCCCCCAACAGCTAGTTTGGGGGGGGCAGTTGGTAAAATGATAAATGGCTTTATAATGACCAAAATACCCTCCGAACAACTTAAAATGGCTAGTTTTTTAAGGTATTTTAGGTAATTAAATTATTTTTAATTTTTATAAATACCCCTATCCTCCACCATTCTCATCACACCAATTATCATACTCTCTTCTATAGTCTCATACTTTCTTTCTCTGCTCTCTAACTCTTAACTTTATTTAAATTTCAAAAAGAAGAAGGTTTGCTTAAGTATCTCAAGTGAGCAATTTGGGAGGTTTGGATGCCTCAACCGTTGAAATCAAGTTGAGATTTCGATTTGACAATCCGGGTAAGTGCAATTAAACTAATTTTTATTTTATTAGAATTAAAAAAAATGGTCGATTGTTCCTCCTAAAATCAATTTCCCAACATGTTTAATGTTGACAATGTTTAGTCGTAGTATGATAGCATTAACATTGATATGTATGATACTGATGTTGTCAGAGTTCCCGCCCCTATTACTGCTACTAGGGAAAGAAAAAGAAAGACACAAAGTTGACTAGCCCTGTTTGAAAAAATATTTAGAATAAAAGAGGTTGAAGGGAAGGGAAAAAGAGTTGTTTGCCAAAAATATAGGAGTGACTTTAGTTATAATTGCAAGGGTGGTATTGACCACTTCGGGAAACATTTGCTCTCCCATGAGAAACAAGATGAATAAGTAAGGAAAGATACATCACAAATACAAATTGGGTGTAAGGTTTTTGGTAATTTTAAATATTCTTCAAGATAAAATGAGACATGAGTAACAAATTATATTGTACATGCTGAAGAACCATTTTTATTAGTTGAGGATTCTAAACTTGAAAGATTTTTACAATGTTTTGTACATTCACAATTTAAAAGAATTTATAGATTAGATTAGATGTTTTAAAATTTTTTTATTCATATAAACAAAATTTAATTTCTGTTTTATCAAATCTTAATTTTGGAGTTGCAATTATTCTTGATATTTCGACCTCTAAATATAATATTAGTTATATTTGTCTAATTGGTCATTTTTTTATGATAATAGGCTTTTACAAAAAAAAAAAAAGAATTTTAAGTTTTATTATGACATACCGGCTCAACAATTGATGTAAGTATTTTAAATACTTTATATAATCATGTAATTGAAAATAGGGGTTTCTTCAATCAGCTGCCCCTCAGAAATCGAAATTTCAATGAACTTGGTACGGAATATGAAACCCATGCCAGCCCCAGCTCCTCCATCCCCATGTGCAAAAATTTAATCATTATACCCGTTATGCCCTTGGAAACTTGGTTCGAAATTTATTTGGTCGTTGAGTTTTCCACAATTCGATTTTTCAGCTTCCTGCATTCGTCGTCTAAAGGAAGGTTGACATACCCACCATTCAACGAAATAGTAATAATATTATACCGTTATACCCCTTAGCGCAATTTGAAACTAGAGAATAAGAACTCCGTTTGAAAACCTATGACGTCTCTATTCCTCTGTTAAAAAATGATGGTTGTTTTCTTCCCCGTGCTCCTCCATTCACCGTTCGGTAGATTGCTCCCGACCATCTTCTTCCCCATGCTAAAAAAAGGGAGAAACGAACTCTACTAAAAAACGACGACTTCTTTATCGCTCTATTCGATAATCATGACTTCTCTGTTGCTCCCGACCATCTTCTTTCCCATGCTCAAAAAAGGAGAAACAAATGCTGTTCTATCTTGACGGTCTTCCTCATTTTGCATGTTGAAACGTTCTCAAATATCCCTATATTCAGTAGTCATCGGCCGTGGATGACACTCAATGTTACCCATTCGAAGGAAGCTTGAGCATCGGTTTATTGTTCATCGTCCGTCGGAGGCACCCTGCGTTGACCATTGAAAGGACACTAGATGTTGGGTTTAGTGGGCGTTGGAAGGATTCTCAGGCCCCTACATTCAACCACCTTGGAGGCCCCCATGTTTCTGGCTCACTCCATTTGGATGCCCCCTATGTTTTTGTCTCACTCCGATGTTTTAGCATTCTATTAGCCACCCATGCAAAAGCTTCAAAGCTCGTTGCACCCTTACATGTCGTTCTTAGTATCAGTGATTACTGTCCAACCCCTTCATCAAATCTTGTTAATTTGCAGTGCACCGATGATCAGAATCCCTGTTTGTTGACGTTACTCGACCACAGGCAATTTACTTTGTTACATTTTTTTCTTGTTTGATTGTCGTAAGGACCTCTATAAATGAATATTTGAATGTTGCTTAGTTCAATGCTAATGAAAATGAATTGCGTAATGTTTATTAAGCTATGGATGTCGTTACTGAGGGTTATTGAACATTTATAGGTATGAATAGCCAACGAAGTATTGAGAATCAATCCTTGAATAGTTTACTGTATTGTACTAAGTATTGTAATTGCAAACGGAAATGATCCTTCAAATTTCAACAACTCGGAATAACCCACAGAGGTTGTTTTATAGTTGTTGATTAAAATTTGAGGTAATATTTTAGCGGGATAGGTGGAGATACCACCTCCATGGGGTGGGGAGAGGTCTCCTAGACGTTTGCAAGGATGGCAAAGAAGCCCCGGGCTAACGGGGAAGGTCGATGGTGGGAAACAGTGCTTTTGTAGAATCATCGTTTCCATCCATTGGGCCGATGGATGACTAGAAGGTGTGGGATTCTCGTTGGGTGAATGGTAGTAGGAAGGAGTGGGTTTGGTGGCCAGCAAACTGCTCCGCACTTGCCGGAGTAGCGTCCAAGTGATTTTTCCATATCCGAGATGCAGTCCCAAAGGGGGGCACAGGGGTAGACGGGAGATGGAACCACCACCATGGTGTAGGGAGAGGTCTTTTGGTTGTCCCCAGAAGAGGCAGAGTGACCCCAGGACAACAGGGAAGGACAATGGTGGTAAATAGTGCTTTTGCAGAACCATTGTTTCCCATTGTCAATCTGGACCGTCGAGTCGATGGAGGACCGGAAGGTGTCGGGATGCTTAGTAGGTGAGTGGGTTTGCTGGACAATGAACCCTTGTGCACCCATCAGAGTGGCCTCTAGGTGATACTGTCATTTTCGAGATGAGGCCCCGGGGGGGCGTTGGAGTATATGGGTTGCGGTACCACCTCCACAGGGTGGGGAGTGGTTTCCTAGACATCCATAGAGGAGGCAGAGATGGCCCCGGACAATGGGGAAGGCCGATAGTGGGAAATAGTGTTTTTGTAGAACCATCATTTTCCATCGTCGGGCCGATGGACGACCGGAAGGTGTTGGGATGCTCGGTGGGTGAGTGGTAGTAGGAGGGTGTGGGTTTGGTGGCCAGGGAACCCTCTGCACTCATTAGAGCGGTCTCCAAGTGATTCTACCATTTCCGAGATGTAGTTTTGGAGGGGGCGTTGGGTAGACGGGCAGCGGAATCACCTCTACGAGGTGGGGAGAGGTCTCCTAGACGTCCCCAACGAAGGTAGAGATGCCCCAGGCCAACGGGGAATGACGATAGTGGAAAATAGTGGTTTTATAGAACCACCATTTCCCACCATCGATCTGAACCATCGGGCTGATGGATAGCCAGAAGGTGTTGGGATGCTCGATGGGTGAGTGGCAGTAGGAGGGAGTGGGTGTGGTGGCTAGTGAACCCCTTCGCACTGCCAGTGTGGCCTTCGGGTGATTTTACCATTTCCAACACGTGGTCCCAGGGGGTACGGGAGTATAAGGGTGACGGTACAACCCTCACGGGGTGAGAAGAGGTCTCCGGGACGTCCCAAGAGGAGATGGAGATGGCCTGGGCCAACGGGGAAGGCTGATTGTGGGAAACAATGCTTTTGCATAACCATTGTTTTCCTCCGTTGGTCCGGGCTGTGGTGTCGATGGGCAGCCGGAAGGTGTCGGCATGCTTGGCGGGTGAGTGTCAGTAAGAGGGTGCGGTACCACCTCATAAAGTGAAGTAAATTTAATTGCCAGGTGTGATGTGCAAGCCTATACTATACTTTTGGCACGTAGACATGTAGATAAACCTAAAGGAATTCAATTGGCACGTATCAACAGTACACGACTACTTCCATTAACATTTTCACATACATCCTATACAAGCATAAAGGAAAGGGAAGTTCAAAACACCCCTAGTGGGAGTGGTTCCATGGTGTTGCGATAGTGTTTAGGTTAGGTGGGGGGGTGGTAGGGACGATACAACTATTGATCAAAATATATGGCTAATAGATATGATTAGTCCCTTCGCAAAACCAAATGCATCGATGGTGACCACAGGGACCCTTATCCTCACGTTATAGATTATTGTTCAATACACTGATGTTGGCCCGTGCCCTCATCTTTGTGACCTTGCGTCCAAGTTCCAAATTTTGTTGTCTCAAAGCCAAATTATCCTACACCGAAGCGTCAACGTCTCTCTATAGGTTCTGACTCTGCCTAAGAGCGTGGCGGTATTCTGGGTGTGTGACATCCACCAAATAGATGTGGTGGGATTCTCTGATCTGGCAGATTCCTATAGCATCTGTTGTTTGTATGCTAGATCCCAGCAATGGAAATAGTTTGTCGATAAATGATACCTCATGTCCACATACGTTAAAGCCCACAATTGCTTGATAGAGGCCATTCCCAGAACTCACAATCCACTCTGTATCCTGTTCATTCAATTCATGTTGGATCAAGTTAAGCAACTCCCTCTATAGAATAATTACACTGTTAACGCCATTGTGCTCCCTTGTGGACTTGAAAAAACAGAGTAGAATTTGGTTAGAATGTGAAGTTTGTGAACTGAATTCATGATCCACCCCATTTATAGATGTTTCAAGATCCTGGTTTATCCCTCTAGCCTATGGTGATGTCTATCAAAGGGTCATCGCACTGACAGATTGACTTGCATCACATTGCAATGCTGCTCTTTTACATCAGATTGCCCCATGGTTGTTGGGTTGCATCTCATACCACCGGTCTCCTTTACATTAGAGTGCCCATTAGTCATTGACTTGCACCACCCGCCCGTTGATCCTAGGCCTGCCTTGGTCCCCGTGCATGGGTGGCTAAGGCATGTGTGAAGCGGTACGTAGGTCTAGTTTATCCCTCCAGCTTATGGTGATGTCTGTCAAAGGGTCACTGCATTGACCGATTGACTTGCATTACGCTATAGTATTCCTCTTTTACATTGGATTGCCCCATGGTCGTTGGGCTACACCTTGTACCACCTTACTCTAGTCTCCTTTACATTAGAGTGCCCATTGGTCATTGACTTGCACCACCCTCCCATTGATCCTAGGCCTACCTTGGTCCCTGTACATGGGCGGCTAAGGCATGTGTAAACTAGTACCTAGGTGTGGTTTATCCCTCTAGCCTATGGTGATGTCTGTCGAAGGGTCACTACATTGACCGGTTGACTTGCATCATGCTATAGTGCTCTTATTTTACATTGGATTGCCCCGTGGTCATTGGGCTGCAGCTCATACCGCCATACTCCACCCATCCCTTACCCCTCTCATTTAAACCCCCACCCCCATCATAAGTACTTATCTCATAAGCACCACCCCCACCGCTAAGGTTGGGGGCAGTCTACATATCCATCAACTAATGCACAATATTGTGCGCTTTCTTCAAAATTTTTTCTTCCCCACTTTCTCTTTGCATCAATACTTATGACTGATGATATCTATCTATTTTTTGTAGGTGTGCCTTCTATTCATTCACAAACACATATGGAGCCCGAGACGGATAAGTCAATCTTATGCATTTGCAACTTTAATGGTGAATCAGTTGGCATTATTATAAATGAGAGCACAAAATTAAATTCATTCATGTAGAACATCTATGGATGTTTTGGAATCGATCCATGCATTACGAAGATAGAGTATACAATCCAGCACGATGAGAGACGCACCCTAAGAATTCAGCACCAAAGCGACATATGTACACATTCAGTACAACAAGATATCCTTAGACATCACCATCTCATTGAATGAACCAGTGAGTGATGTGGATTGCTCAAACAATGGTGAACAACCCGACTCCGATGACGTTAAGAGAAAGCATACGTGTGTTGGCTCAAATGGTATATTTGAAAGCGGTAGCATGGCAGCAACAATGTGACATGGTCTAATAACCGGAGTCAACCAAGTGTTTGAAGACACGGCTACATTTCGAGCTACCCTACCTAAATTCTCTGTAGCCCATAGATTCTCCTTTAAGTATAGTAGGATTGAAAAGACATACATTCATGCGCAATGTAGTATGGACAATTGTTAGTAGGAAATTCAAGTTAGTGCGCTGGGAGGAGGGCCAATGGTTCGAGTGCAAAAGTACCAACCTCTACAATCCCACACCACAAGTGCATCATCCTGTATAAGTCTTTCCATGTTGAATAAGTTTGTCGGAAGGTACAGGACAGTCCATCATAGAGAGCAGTGGATATCATTAAGGACATCAAACGTGACTACATGCTATAGTTAACGTATCAGTAGGCTTGGAGGGGGAAGAGGTCACAAAGATTCTAATCAACGGTATCAATGATGGCTCCTTTCTTGTATTCCATGGTTCTATGAGAAGATTGTCGAGTCCAATCTAAGTTTGTATGTCACTTATAGCATCGACGAAGATGGCCATTTCAAGACACTCTTCTTAGCATTCCATGCATCTCCCCATGGATTTCTCTTCATGGATTTCACTATGGGTGTTGGCCACTCCTATTCACGATAGATGCCAACAATGAGATGTTCCCCGTGGCTTTTGTCGTTGACCCCGCGAGTGCCTTGAGATTGCACTTGGTTTATTGGGCATCTTAAAATAGTAATAAGTGATGACAGAGATGTTATGATTGTTTCGGGTATGGGTAATAGCTTGGTGCATGTGGTCCAGTGAAATTTTCAACTAGATCTGCATGGCTTCTATTGTCGACACCTCATGGAAAATCTAAAATTGTATATGATACGACTTCATTTATCGAAGGAGTTGTGTGATGTAATAAAGGCTATGATGTTTAAAACCATGTACACGAGATCTATCGACAAGTATGAGTCACAAATGGGGAGGTTTTTTACATTTAATGAACGAGTTGGTAATTGGGTAAAGGGCACTGAAACTGAGCATTGGGCAAACTCTAAGTTCCCAAGAATGTGATATGATCAAATGTCATCAAATATTGTAGAGACAATTAATGAATGGGTATCAAACATTCTTGATAGCCTATAATGATCATGTTGATCACATTTTCAGTTGATATTGATGGAACTCCTTTGGAGGGGACATTGCGAATCCCGAGACTGCACAACACCAGTTAGGAGAAGGATCGAAGAGAAGTTGTACGTGACAATTCGCAATAGCTTCTAGTTTTAGGTTGTCTGTGCATGGAGTGGCCTCCCATGTGCACATGCATGTGCTGCCATATTGACAATGGGATGGAAATGTGTATGAATTTGTTGACCTGGACAAATCCCATATTTGTAGAAAAGAAAACAAAAATTAAAGTTGATAAAAGTAAATTACAATAAGGAAAAATAAGAATTGGAAATTAAAGAACGGAAATTAAATCTAAAAAGAAAGTAAACTGGTTGGGATCCGAATCTAGAGGTGGTAGTAGTGGCTAGGCTAATTGCAAGTAGGAACCCCTCCTCTTGCTTGGGCATTCTCCTCTTCCTCTACCCTTGAACTTCTCAAGATCAGCCTTCTGTCTTACTTGGGGCAGAATCCAACCCCTTCTCAAGAACCATTGGGTCATTTTCATAGAGAAGGGTGGATAAAACTGGGATTAGATATAAAGAGGGGGGTGGTAGCTGGGTTTTTGCAAAAATATGGGCACCCTAGGGTTTCATATAAAGGGTTATGATGGTTTTAAGGTGATCCTAAGCCTGAGAAGAGAAGGAGAGGACACCCAATATTATATAGGACTGAGATTTAGGTGCCCAGAATTGGATGGTGGAGATTTGGGCATCTAGGCTAAAAGCTGGGATCTAGTGGCTAAAGGTTGAATGGAGAGTATTAGAAGTTAGGTGGTGCTTTAGGTTTAGAATGCTAAAAAGAGAGTGCCCTAAAATGAACGGTGGAGATTAGAAAGGATGGAAGGTAAGGATTTAGCAATTAGGTGCGGTTAGGGTTTGTTAGAGATGAAAAGAATGAGTGGAGAGGCACCCAAGGGTTTGCTAGGGAGAGGGTAGTTTGGTAGGAGGGGCGCCATTAAGGGTTTAGCAGATAGGCGGCGCCCTCTTGTGCTCAGTTTTTCACAAAAACACTCCTCTCTCAGCTGGCCTTTACACCCGTTTCCCAAAAACTGCATTTTAGCCATGAAAGTTTCCTAATTTTTCACAAGATTTGCATAGAGACCCTCATAGGTCAAAATATTGAAGTTGACTGGGAAAAGGGACATTTGGATTATTCTAAAGCCTTAAATACCCCTGAAATGATGCCCTTAAGGTATCAAAGTATAGAATTATCGCACTCCCCAACTTAATCATTACTAGTCCCTTTGCAATGCAGCCTTAAAATTACACTGGGTAAAGAAGTCATTCCTATTGCAAGATCATCTTTGACAAAATTAGTCAAGTATCATCATTTCATAATTCTTAAACTTTGTATAGATCTGTATTGGGCTTAAGGGGTAAAACTGTCTTGCTTTGAACATTACAGAAACTTGGTTTAAAAATCTTATATACCATTCCATTTGCAGACTATCTCGATAAGTTGAGATTGATTTTAAAATTAGGTTGGTATTCATCTTATTATTTCTGAGAGTGGATTTCTACCCCTGAACTTTAGATGCACACTTATTTTTGTTGCTACATTCCACCATTTGATGCAAATCTCGACACTTGCCTTAGGTGAAGTGACCCGATTACTAAGTGTTAGGTAAGTGTCTTTGGCATTTCCTTTTCGGTTTGATGCAAATCTCGACACTTAACTTAGGTGAAGAGACCTGATTACTAAGTCTAGGCTGTTTGTTGACCTTTTATTCACTTTTTTTTTTTGGAAACATTGTTCAAAGTAGTCCACTATCTCTAACAATTTAAAGAATTTTTTGCCTAATTTCTCAATCTTTCTCTTTTTATCTATACGGGGGCAAACTTGAGAGTATTTTCCAAATTTTAAATGGTTTCGACAATGTTCAAATAAGACCAATTTTGACTCCTATCACCTATTACCAATTTCTACAAAATTCAATATTCTTCTATCAGTTTCCTTAACTTTTGTTTGGGAATCTCTTTTAATGGATTTTTTTAGTGAAATTTTAATTCCACATATTTAAAAGCTTAGTTTCTCATTTGTTTTTCAAGTTTTCTCTTTTTTTCCTCACCCCCAACTTAAGTGCCATTGTCCTTAATGGCATGACGAGAATGTTGCAAAGGGACTTGGGCCAAAGGGAACAATCAAGAAGGCTTTCCAAAGGGGTTCATGGTTTTCCAACTGGTCTTGAATCAAGAAAAGAAAAACTCAATCCCTAACAGTAGAAACACGAAAAACTACGTTAGATTGCTTCCCAACTAGCGTTAAGTTTGTTGTGTTTGCCAGACGCATTCACTCACTTCTCTCTAGATCACTTAAGCCTATCTTGTCAATCTTTCTACTCTCAGAGACTCCTTCCACATATGTTTTAAGTCTTTGACCAATGACTTTGAATGTGCTTTCATTATTTGGATCAGTAATTTTCACTGTACCATATGCAAACACTTTTTCCACAATAAATGGCCCATCCCACCTAAACCTTAATTTGCCAGGGAATAAACACAACCTAGAATTAACAAGCCAAACCTTTTGATTCGGTTCAAAAGTTTTTCTTAAAAAGTTTTTATCATGGAAGGCTTTTGTTTTGGCTTTATAAATGCACGAGCTTTCATAGGCCTCATTACGCAATTCCTCTGGTTCACTTAATTGCAGGGCTCAGTAGGATCCAGCTTGGCCTAAATATAGATTGAACTTTTTGATGGCCCCATAAACCCGATGTTCTAATTCAACGAGAAGATGACATGCTTTACCAAAACCCAGCCTATAAGGAGACATTCTAATGAGAGTTTTGTAAGTAGTCCGGTAAACCCAAAGTGCGTCATCTAGTCTGTCGGACCAATCTTTTCGGTCGGGCCTAATAGACTTTTGTAGAATGCTTTTAATTTCCCTATTGGATATTTCCACTTGACCATTCATTTAGGGATGGTAGGGGGTTGCTATCTTATGGGTGATTTCGTATTTACGGAGCAAAGCACGGAATTGCGCATTAGTAAAGTGTGATCCCACATCACTATTGATTGTTCGTGGACACCTAAAACTAGAGAAAATGTGTCTTTCGAACAAATTTCATTACAACTTTGTGGTCATTGGTCTGGGTTTCTACTACCTCAATCCATTTTGACACATAATTATTGGCCACCAGATTATGGTGGAAACAGTCCCATGAAATCAATACCCCAAACGATAAAAATTTCTATAGCTAGAATAGGGTTAAGTGGCATCACGTCTCTACGGTTCATATTCCCGATAGATTGGCATCTTAGGCAATTTTGGCTAAAGACATGGGCATCCTTAAATAAACTCGGCTAGTAAAAACCACTCTATAGAACCCTGGCCGCATTTTTCTTTCTCGAAAAGTGCCCCTACAGGTGAGAGTGTGACAAAAATTGAGGATGCTTTGGTGTTCAGACTTGGGGACACAATGCCGAATCACTTGATTCGAACATATACAAAAAAGCTCGGGATCTTTCCAAAAGTTGTATTTGAGTTGAGAAAAGAATCTGTCCTTCTTATTCTCAGACCACCCCTTGGGAATTTTACCTACTGCTAAGTAATTGATAGTATGAGCGTACCACAGGGGAGTATTATGAGAGACAAGTAAGAGGTGCTCATCTGGGAAGGAATAGTCATGGATGGGGTCGCTCTTTTCAATTTGAATTCGGGACAGATGATCGGCTACTACATTTTCAAAGCCCTTTTTATCCCGAACCACAAGGTCAAATTCTTGCAAAAGAATGATCCATTTGATGAGCCTAGGTTTGGCCTCTTTCTTAGACAACAAATGTCTTAAGGCTGAGTGACTAGAGTAGACAACCACTTTGGAACCTAATAAGTACAGGCGAAACATTTTCAAATCAAACACTATTACTAACAATTCATTTTCGGTACTGGTGTAATTCGACTGTGCCTCATATAGGGTGCGACTAGCATAATATACTACCATAGGACATTTATTCACCCTTTGTCCCAAGACTGTTCCGATGGCGTAGTTAGAGGCATCGCACGCTATTTCAACGAGCAACGGCCAGTTGGGAGGTTGAAGAATTGGGGCTTTGGTCAGTGCCTCTTTCAGATAATCGAAAGCCTGAAGACAAGCCTCGTCGAAATTAAATGGGACATCCTTTGCCAAAATATTACGCAGAGGCCTAGAGATCTTGGAAAAGTCCTTAATGAACCTACGATAGAAACCAGTTTGTCCAAAAAATGATCATATTTGCTTGATAGAGGTAGGAGGTGGGAGTTTAAAGATTAGGTCAGCTTTTGCCTTATCTACCTCGATCCCTCGTTTGAAAACTCTGTGGCCTAAGACAATACCCTCTTGGACCATGAATGACTCTTCTCCCAACTGATTACCAAGTTCGTCTCGATGCATCATTGAAGAACTTTTCGTAAGTGTTCTAGACAAGTTTCAAAGGAATTCCTGAAGATAGAGAAATCATCCATAAATATTTCTAGAAAATCGCCTATCATTTTTGAGAAAGTTGCCATCATACACCTTTGGAAGGTTGCTAGTGCATTGCATAATCCAAACGACATTCTTCGGAAAGCAAATGTTCCATATGGAGAGGTGAAAGTAGTTTTTTCTTGGTCTTTAGGGTAAATGGCTACTTGGTTATACCCAAAATACCGTTCTAAGAAGTATAAATATTTATACCCTGCAAGTTTTTCTAGAATCTGGTCAATAAAGGGCAGAGGGAAGTGGTCCTTTTTTGTGACGGCGTTGAGTTTTCTGAAGTCGATGCATACTCGCCATCCCATGGTAAGCCGGGTGGGGATCATTTTACCTTGATCACTGATAACCACGGTGAGTCCACCCTTCTTAGGCACCACTTGCATAGGATTTACCGAACTGCTATCTAAAATTGGGTAGATAATACCCACATCCAACCACTTGACTACTTTTTGCTTGACCACTTCTCTCATATTTGGTTTCAACCACCTTTGCATTTCCCTACTTGGTTTGGCACCCTCCTCCGTATAAATATGGTGCATACAAATGGATGGACTAATCCCTTTCAGGTCAGCCACCGACCAACCAATGGCACCTATACTCTTTTAAGACATCAATCAGTTTCTCTTCTTGTATAGGGGTTAAATCAGCTACTATAGTTACTGGTAGTGTTTGGTCAGGTCCTAGAAACACATACTTAAGGTATTCCGGCAAGGGTTTTAATTCTAGGTGCGGAGGAGATTCAAGAGAAGGCACGGGTGGTTCACTCTTTAGCTTTGGGAGAGGTTCAACAGTAGGCCAAGACCGTAATGGGTGTGGTGACTTTGTTAAAACATTAGCTTCCTTAATCGGGTCATCCACTTTGACTAGTTCGGTTTCTCTGGGGTTTATATTTACATTTATTGTACAAAAATCTTGTTCTGGGTAGGCAGAAGGACTTACAAACTCATACAGGTCTTCACACTTTCCCTCCCTTTGAAGAGTTGAGATTTCTTTAGCATTTTCTAAGTAAGGGAAATTAGAGGTTGTAAGATCTTGGTATTGGGGAAGGCCTAGGGATTCGTTTCTAGGGTCTACAACTGGCTAACTAAGCATTGAATCATTTTCCCACTGTAGGTTGGCTTCCATGAGCTGGATTATTTGGCTCTCTAATCTTAGGATAGACTGTTGTTGAGCTAAGATCAGTTGTCGGAGCTGCAGAAACCTATCATTGAGTGAATCAGTTTGATAAGGTTGAGGGGAGGTTTGACATGGCTGAGCCAGTTGAGTCCCAGGTTAATTATTGTACTCATCGTGAGTCTGGGCTTCAAACCATTGAGTGTGCACATCTGGCAAGGTGGGTTCTTGGGCTTGGGCCCAATAAGCGAAATAGGGCTGATTTTTCCACCCAGGGTTATATGGACTAAAGGATGGGTTAACATTGGGTTGGAAAAATCTGTTAGCTACATGTACTTGCTCTAGAATGACTGGTTGACATGGGCCCGCCGCAGGGCACTGGCTAACAAGATGGTTCGGGGCTTGCATAGATGGAACATGTTGGGAGGATGTATGGGCCAATTTGTTGAAGCAATGACTTGATCAAGTCTTTGAGCCATCCCATTAATCTTATCCAGTTGTTAGACACATGGCTCCAATCTATTTGTGGCTTAGGTTGGAAGTAATTTCTCATTCCACAAACTTCGGCCATTGAATTCATTTTTTTAAGTCTTTTTATTTTTATTATTTTTTTGAAATTGGAAATTTAAATTCAAATTTAGATTTTGAAATTTAAATTCTTGAAATTTAAATTCAAATTTGAAATTTTAAATTAAAAAAATGCATGAAATTCAAATGCACGACATACGAGCTGACCTAAGTTTTCCTAAACTAGTGGTTCAATTAATGTGAATTCTGTTAGGTTCACTTGGAATTACACCACTTCCTTTGGTTAGCCAGGTAAGAGGTGGGGATGTGGGAGGCTCCCGTTGCTCTCACAAGGACCTAATTAAGTAACCATAAAACCTGCTTTGGCTTAGCCATTTAACCTCTTTCCTTAGACATTAACCGTCGGTTATGGAAAGTAATTACAAGCTTTCCTAAAATTCAGCACACTTTTGAACCAAATGTGAGACTCCCTAAAGGATCTTGCTATCCAAATTTTAAATTACGGTTTCGGGTGATCCGCACATGAAGAGTGGTAATTTTTGGGCCAAGGAGGGGTGATGAAATCCCCACCTTATCTTATTTAAGTTGGATTGCCCTTAGATGGATTAATGACAAAAAGAAAAAACACAATAAACAAAATAAATGCAACTAATTACAATGCATGAACAATTATTTCTAATATGCAATTCAGCAATTTAACTTAAAATAATATAATAAACTAAACAAAAGAAGCAATTAAAATAATAATAATAAAAAGAAAACCTAACACATTCACAACTAACAAGATATTTTCAACACTTAAATAATCCTATATGATTCATGCTCTAGCATATCAAATCCGGAATGTTGGAATGCAAATGCAAAAATTTTAAAATAATAATTAATTTTCATTTTTTATTTTTTTTAAATCCGAAATTTGAAATTTAAATTTAAATTCAAATTCATATTCAAATTAAAATTTAAATTTAAATTCAAAATTGGAAATTTAAACTCAAATGAAAAAATTTGAATAATTTCCTAGTAACAATTAATTATTCAATTAAATAACTAATTAAAGGGGAATAAAATACAACAACAAATAGTTATAGCAAATAGGAAATATAAGGTTTAATTATGCTAAAGAAAAAATTTAACAACTACAGAAATAAATACTAACACGGGAAATTGCTACTCTAAGGATTAAAACAAAAATAAAAATAAAAGAATATGCAGCAATAAAAGAAAATAAAATAAAATCAATGAAGTGAGTTTCTAATATGAAAATAAAAAATAGAACCTAATATTCCTAAACAGAAATTCGCTCATGAAATTAAAAGGAAAAAAATATCTAAGAACAAAATGAAAAATAAATAATACTAAAAAATAAATCAGATCTAGAAAAAATGAAAGAAAAAAAAATAATTAACTAATTCGAAAATCACTATTTTACCAAGAAAAACTAGTTTGAAAAAAAAAGACCAAATTAGGGCGACTACACTTGAAACGCAGTCCAATTTCTCTTCTCTTTTCTTTTCTTCAGTAGTCTGGTACCCCACCTTTTGCTATTACATCTTGCAAAATCAAAGAAAAATAAGAATTAAAATGAGATTACATATTGAGTAATTAAACAAACAAAGAAAAAAAGAATGAAACAGATCCAAACAAATCAAATAAAAAATTTTGTCCGTTGCTTCCCTGGCAACAGTGTCAAAAACTTGGTGTGTCCGGAAGCATGTCGTTAACCACTTCGGAACACCATCTTTAATATTTGTAAGTTTCACTATTTCTCATAACAATTACAAACGCAGTAAATGGTGAGAATGGGTTGTATCCACAGGGACGTGAGGGAGAAATCGTAATAAACTTTAATACGAAGAAAAGAACACAAAGGGACCTTGTAGAACACAAAAATTTAATTAATTATACTGGAATCCATTAAAATAATATTCTAACAATGCTGAAAGTGAAAAGTTCAGAAAAATAAATAAATAACAGAAATAAATAAAAAAAAAAGCTAAATGAAAATTCTGCAACTCGATCAGAGGTAGCAGTCTCCGTATCTCTCCTTTGACCCTCGAACTCCTCGAGCTATGCTTTCCGTCTTACCTGGCTAAATGCCAGATCTGCAGAAAAAAAAAATTAACTAGATAAAAGAAAATTGCAACAAGGAAAAATAAGAAATGGAAATTAAATCTAAAACGAAAGTAAATTAGTTGGATCCGAATCCAGTGGTGTTAGTAGTGGCTAGGCAAACAACAAGCAGGAACCCCTCCTCTTGCCTGGGCATTCTCCTCTTCCTCTACCCTTGAACTTCTCAAGATCAGCCCTTTGTCTTACCTGGGGCAAAATCCAACCACTTCTCAGGAACCCTTTGGTCATTTTTATAGACAAGGGTGGATAAAACTGGGATTAGAGAGAAAGAGGGGGGCGGTAGATGGGTTTTAGCAAAAATATGGGTGCCCTAGGGTTTTGAATGAAGGGTTAGGATGGTTCTAAGGTGATCCTAAGGCTGAGAAGAGAAGGAGAGGGCGCTCAAAATTATGTAGGGTTGAGATTTGGGCTTCCAGAATTGGATGGTGGAGATTTGGATGCCTAGGGCTGAAAGATGAAGATTAAAAGGAATGGGTGGCGCCCTAGGGTTAGAATGGTAAAAAGAGAGTGCCCTAGAATCAACAGTAGAGATTAGACGCCCTAGGGTTAGAATGCTAAATAGAGAGTGCCCTCGAATGAACGATGGAGATTAGAAGGGATGGAAGGTAAGGATTTAGTAGTTAGGGGCGATTAGGGTTTTTTAGAGATGAAAAAAATGAGTGGAGAGGCGCCCTTGGGTTTGTTAGGGAGAGGGGAGTATGCTAATACAGTAGGAGGGGCGCCATTCTGGTTTTAGCAGATAGGAGGCGCCCTCCTGTGCTCAGTTTTTCACAAAAACGTCCCCTCTCTCAGCTGGCCTTTACACCAGTTTCCCAAAAACTGCATTTCAGCCATGAAACTTCCCTAGTTTTCTACAAGATTTAAATAAAGATCCTAAAAGGTCACAATATTGAAAATGACAAGGAAAATGGACATTTTGATTATTCTAAGGGCTAAAATACCCCTAAAATGATTCCCTTAAGGCATCAAAATGCAGAGTTAACAACACTTCATCACTTGATACACTTTGTCCACCGAAGACCAAACGACCACTGGGTCAACCCCAAACCAAATGGATTGAGTCCTACCCTATTGAGGAAGGGATGTTCATTGCATGCGATGTTGTAACACTAGACACTATAGGAGGATGTGCAAGACACCCATTGAGTAGGGGCAGGTCCAACAAAGTTGAAAGCCTAGAGTGTCAAAAATTTCCCTTAAACTTTTCTTTTTTAAGTTTTTTTGTGGATCTCTTCTGAGCAAGTACCATGCCCTAATGGCCCAATTGTATGTGCACTTGGGGTTAATGGTTTGACTAGGGTGTCAAATGAAACTAAATACATTTTTATCTATTGGTACATAAGTCAATGGATAGTCTACAGAAAATGACCCACCAAATAGCCTAACACTTTCTGACTGTCCATTGGCCCGCCGGCCTAGACCGACGGTTGAAATGGTGGTTCTGCAAAAGCACCGTTTCCCACCGTTGACCCAGGCCATCTTCGCCTCCTCTAGAGATGTATAGGAGACCTCTCCCCACCTCGTGGAGGTTGCACCGCCAGTCCGCCACGCATCTACTCCCGCACCCCCTCTGGGATTTTGTATCGGAAATGGCAAAATCACCCGGAGGCTGTTCTGATGGGTGCGGAGGGTTCGCTGGCCACCAAACCTACTCCCTCCTACTGCCACTTGCCCACCAAGCATCCCAACGCCTTCCAATCATCCACCGGCCTGATGGCCCAGATTGACGATGGGAAATGGTGGTTCTGCAAAAGCATTATTTCCCACTGTAGGTCTAGGTCGTTTCTGCCTCCTTTGGGGATGTTTAGGAGACTTCTCCCTACCCCATGGAGGTGGCACTATTGCCCATTTACTCCTATGCCCCCCTCTGGGACCACATTTCGGAAATGGCAGAATCATCCGAAGGCCACTCCGATGCGTGCAGAGGGGTTTGTTGGCTACCAAACCCACTCCCTCCTACTGTCACTCATCCACCGAACATCCCTAACACCTTTCGACCGTCCATCGGACTGGTGGCCTGGACCTACGGTGGGATATAGTGGTTCTACAAAAACATTGTTTCCTACTGTCATCTTTCCCCTTTGGCCCGAGGCATCTCCGCCTCCTCTGAGGACGTCTAAAAGATCTCTCCCCACCTCATGAAGGTGGTTCCACTGCCTGTCTACCCCTGCACCACCCCCCTCCGGGATCTCATCTTGGAAATGACAAAATCACTTGGAGGCCACTCCAGTGGGTGCGGAGGGGTTCGTTGGCCACCAAATCCACTCCCTCCTATTGCCACTCACCCACTGAGCATCCTGACACCTTCCAGTTGCCCATCGGTCTGATAGATCGGACTGATGTGGGAAACGATAGTTCTGCAAAAGCACCATTTCCCACTGTCGACCTTCTCCGTTGGCCCAGGGTGTCTTTGCCTCCTCTGTGGACATCTAGGAGACCTCTCCCCAACCCGTGGAAGTGGTACCGCCGCCCGTCTACCCTCGCGCCCCACTCTGGGACCGCGTCTCGAAAATGGCAGAATCACCTAGAGGCCGCTCCAGCGAGTACAGAGGGGTTCGCTAGCCACCAAACCCTTTCCATCCTAATTTTTATTTCACATTACCTTGTGCCACTAATTGTTGAGCAAAATTTTGATTGTAAGTCACACCACACACAGAATGGAACACTACTATGGAGATAAGGTTTCACCTGGCAATATAAAAAAATTTGCATTAATTTAAGCCATTCACCTCTAAATTTACATAGTTAGATCAACTCAATCATTGGCTCTATACAAAAATTTACACTGTTAATATCTACTCCCATTGGTCAGATAAGAGAAAGCATAAATAAAAAGGTTTTCAATCATCTTCATAACATGTGGAAATCATGGGATATGGTTTCGGATGAGTTAAGCCCCTATCTACCACATAATAACATCGATCATTCTCTACAACATAGGTATTATATGTTAGTATTAATGGGAGACATATTGTTATGTGATAACAAACGGAATTCACGTGTACTCACTGGATCAAAGTCAAAATCTGCACCTCAAGCGATGCAATCCATATACTTCATCACAAACACCCCACACTTGCTACCACTGCACAAAACATACATCACTTTTTGACTCAATAACTGTCATAAAAGTACCTCTACACCTAAGTTTTGAACATATAATATGTACCCAACTTGTTGGGGGGCTGACTCCAGGAATTCAAATGGCTAACTGGTGTTCCCGGGAACAAATGGTGCCAATTCTTCTCTCAAACTTGCTTGTTGCCAGATAATGTGAAATTGAACAGACACATGAGCAATCCGACTCATTATCTTATACCCAATTAGTAGTGTAAAAATCAACTCATGATACGTACCAAGGATCTTGCATAAGCGTCGTGGCAGCTACTATTTAGGGAACTGTAGGTTTTGATTTTTTGTTCAACATATCCACCACTAGTTGTTGCAAGTGTGAGCCATCAGATAATGGTATGAAAACCTTATTGCACGTCAATATTTCATTGGGCTTCAACCACTGACATAGAATATCGTGGCAGATGCCCGAGAAATACAACTACAATTAAAAACAAATAGCATTGGGATTATATCACAAAATGGATCGCTTGCATATGGATTTCTTGATGGTGTTGGTGGTTCTTGCCATTAGCAAGAACCAAATCTGAGAAATATTTTTGCAATGAAAGACAAACAACCCATACTGGTGTCATCGAAGACACATAGCATATCTTGATGGTGTTGGTGGTTTTTGCCATTAGCAAGAACCGTACACATCTATGACCTACATAACCAAACATGTCAAATCAACCACATTGCTAATTAGCCTTATACGACATGCAACACTCCCCTAAGCCAAACCAATACCTCAGCGTACACCCATGCTTCCGGGTTAAAGAGGGGCAACAAGCAATCTGGGGTAAAAAATACATCACCATTGCTCCATACCAATTGTTTATTTCCATAATCATTAATCAACTTCATTACACAAGAAAAAAATAATGGTATGGACAAAATATAGTTTAAAGCAAATCAATTAAATGGACACAATCTTGTATACAATCTTGTGCACTTGTCCTCTCTTGGAGTTGTTTAAGAACTATTTCACAACTGCTAAGTTCTCCTTTGGGAGCAAGTCCTTCATCTTAAAAGAAGTCCACAAGGATTGTGCATCCACCAATTGTAAGAAAGACTACACTAGTCAGTAACTATTAAACAACTCTACCCTAAACACAATAACCAAATCAACCCCACAAACAACATCGAGACAACACCAACGGTTATCACTTCACCTTCCCCTTCATTTCTCATTTGGACCCTGCAACAATGGCAAACTCTTTCGCTACTTGCCCTTGTTGCCCTGGAGTTAGGTAAGGCGACACCACCGTGCAGTTTTGCTTTCACTTTCTCCTTGCCCTTGGGTAACTTACATTTGTTAGTAGAGGCAATGGAGGGAGAGCAAGGTGGGGCTATAGTTCTAGTCCTTTCAGAAGATTTCTCTACCCCCGTGATGCCACATGCAACTCCAGCAAGCAAGTCTTACCATAATCATCATCGTTTAGCACATACGTTGCCAAACCTACCGGCCCCTCACTAAATGGTACTACATCCGGGTCCATCCCATTATTTCTCAACATTCTAGAAGCCTATTAACTTCATCACTAAGTGCCTTGTTCTGCTTTTTTGTTGAGGCATACTTGCTGGCCTCCGTACAAAGAATTTGATATTCCATAGATTCCATGCAGGATTTGCAAAATTTTTGAAAAATCTAGTTTGAAGCTAGTTAAAAAATCTCAACACTAGTAGTAAGTCAACTTGTATATAACTCAAAATATGTATGCTACACTAAAAATACCTTTTGCCCCTTTCGACTCCACTCATGACCAACACCCTCTCTATTAGAAAATGGTTCCTCACCCACTCTATGGCCCCTGGGTCCACAAACTACATATGAACACCAAAGGTGAAGGGAAGGGAGATCTATCATATGGATGGCCGAACCATGTAAGGTGGCTGGGAGAAATTTCAAAAAATTTCTTTCTCCCTTTCGGGAGTCCTATTCCCTGTTTTAGAAAAACTACATTTTTCAATGTTCGTTCTTGAAACAAATCAGACCAAATCTGAAACCAAGGTAAAGGAAGGGATATACCTAATACGGAATCAACAGTAGTTCCCAATCAGGCGTTCACACCCCAAAAGTTCATCAAATCCTTCATTCACTGAATATGACATAGCTTAGGGTGAGGCATGATCAACAAAGAGATTCTTCAACAAGAACCCCACTTCTTCCGCAAGAATCACACACGGATGTGAGCACAACTTTAAGATTGTTTCTTTTAGCAAGAAACAATATCAAGATCCAATCTTGGTCACTCCAAGAACTAGAGATCGAACAAGGTAGGGCGGCAAGATCAAAGAGAAGATCTAAGATTTGCAAAAAGTGTTTAACAGAAGGATTTCTCCCTCTATTTATAAGCCTTCTTGGATCAACTTCCTAATCATATCAAGAGAGGGTTATTTGATCCAAATCTTTATTTGGATCAGAACTCCTAAGTGGATAAGACATATCTTATCCTCTTGCTGATTTAGCCCAGTTTGTATTGGGCCCAGTTTGTATTGGGCCTTAGGCCCATTAAGCTTTCAGGCTCACTTCCTTTTGAATGTTGGATAGCTTGGCTCTCTTTGTATGGCGTGGGACCCCATCATTGATCTCCACATAAGCCATATGGGTTCAGCCTAGCCGCTGTTATAAGGCCTGGCTGAATTCACTAGTAAAGATAGTGAACCCCTAAGTCCATTAGTATGGGCTCTTAGCAGGCCCAACATTTACACTAAATGGTCATTGGGTCCAACCACCTTATGAAGGCCCAAGGACTATGGACTTATGTGAGATTAGCCCATTAGGTATAAACCCTAAATGGTCTTACACTTAACCTCTCAACCCATAATGATCAAACACTGTCCGACAAGAGAGGACCTCTCCCTCGGCTACAAGGTACAGTGTTGCACTCTCTATTCACATGCCTAAAAAAGCAATCAACCAATAAGTGATCCTGAATTGAATGAGATTAACATAAAGTATAAATAAAAAAAATGAATGCCATCCACACTAACCATCAACACAGCTCTGCATCCAAATAGGCAACCGCTATACGAGGATGAGCCTCCGCTTGTTCCAGCACCACAACCAGAAACAAACTGATGAAGACCACCAATTAAGAATTCATGTACACATTTACCCCAAGCATAATCATCGATACGTTGTAAATCTTCAACATATCCAGCCTAGAAGGAGCTCACCCTTGAACTGCCATAGGAAAACAACACATAACCGAATAATTACAAAATAATCAGCTTCACCACTTCTTCAATGTGCTCCTCACCATCTAACAGAATAATCTTTTTTAGCCTACACCATACCAGATCTAGCTCTACAGAGGTAGAGTGATTTTCTTCAAAGCCAAATGATTTTTTGAAGAATCCACTACCAAGAAGGCCTTCCGATAGGGCAACTGTACTACCCAACAGGCCAAGCCTCGTTATCAAGGCAACATCAGCCTCATGGAATTGCACAATCCTTTCACCAACTATAAATCATTGGATAGTTGAGTCCCACAATTTTACTAGATAACTCAAAAGGGTCATCTCCATAGTCAACTGTGGCAAATCTATGAAGTGTTCAAAGGGAATCTGTCGGAGCCTTCTCTTGTGATCCAAACTTAGAGACAAACTCTACAACATCTCCTAGTTCAAGAGACAACACAACGAGTAATGGCAAATGCAAAGAAAAAAATATAGCTAGTTCCTTACCACACTCAGAGCAATAGAACAGGGTATTGGAGGAGCAAATCCCACTATAAACTACTGAATCTCCAGCAAACAGATTTTCGAGCTCTAGCTTGCCATAGATTACTAGATTTGGATGGGGGTGCACGATGGTCGGGAAAGCTCACTTCCGACGGTGAAGAATGGTTGCCTCGGATGGCTAGTACGGGGGCCTTTAGGGAATAAGAATGTTGGGAGCAATAGAGAAGTCATCTACTAGACGACGAATGGAGGAGCACGGGGGAGAAGACAATCATCGTTTTCGAATGGAGGAACAAATTGTTGATTTTCGACTAGATGACAAATAAAGCAGCACGGGGAAGAAGATAGTTGCCATTTTCAAATGGAGGAACGAATCATCAATTTTCGAACAAAGTTATTTTTCTCCTGTTTCGATTTGTGTTGAGGGGTATAACGGTATAATATTATTACTGTTTTGCTAATGGGGGGAGGAATTGAAAAAAATCATATTTTTTGGCTGGAGTCGATGGAAGTTTCGTATTCTGTACCGGGCTAATTGAAATTTCGATTTCTAAGGGGGAGCTGACCGAAGAAATCCCTTGAAAATAAACTTTTGTCTGTTAGTTTTGATAAAGCTAGTAATAATGATTCAACAATTAATATTTTAAAATCTCAATTAAACCATGTCTTATTTCATATTATATGTTCATGTCACATCTTAAATTTATGTGTTTAAGATGCTTTAAATATTATTTTTTCTTATATTTGTAAAATCAGAAATTGTATTTTGTATATAAGAAGTTCTAAAATAAGAAAATAAGAATTTAAATATTTATGTCAAAGTTATGGTTTACAATATAAAAATTTTGTATTGGATGTTCAACATAGATGGAATTCTACCTATTGTACTTAATAAAGTTGTATTTCTTCTAAATGAATTCTTATTAATTTTATAATACAAAATACCATATGATATTATATTTGAGGAAGAATAGAAAATGGTAGATTTTAGAAAAGATTGTTTTTACAAATTTTTTATGATACAACTAATGAAATTTTGGGTGTTCATTACTGCACTAGTATTTTAGTTAATCATTTAATTATAATTAGTGAATATTTTGCAAAATATATAAAACATTCACAATTTAAAAGTATTATTTAAATAATGGGAAATAAATTTAAAAAATATTGGAATAACATTTTTCCTCTTTATTGCTTAATTACAATTTTAGATTCTAGGATTAAGAAAGATGATTTATATGTTTTATTTGAATCGTATTGTGAAAATATGAATATTGAAATTGGAAATAAAAAATAAGAAATTAATTGTTTATTATTTGATATGTATAATTTATAT
The DNA here is from genome assembly GCF_056320005.1 of Nelumbo lutea. Classification (NCBI taxonomy): domain Eukaryota; kingdom Viridiplantae; phylum Streptophyta; class Magnoliopsida; order Proteales; family Nelumbonaceae; genus Nelumbo; species Nelumbo lutea. The sequence goes on along the minus strand of NC_142690.1, from coordinate 33,920,166 downwards.
GAATGTAGGGCATATGAAAGTTGGAACTTGTATAGGTGCAACTTCCACTTTTAAAACAACTAGTTCATCAATAAGTAAGAGGCAAAAATATACTCCCACTTCATCAATAAGTTCATTTACTAAATTTATTTTTTTATTTACAAAGCAAGATTTTCTCATTCAAGTGATTACTTTGACTCGGAGGAAATGAATACTTTTGATATTTTAGCATGGTAGAGATATGAAAAAAATTATCTTTCTTGCTACATGGAAATGGATACTTTTAATATTTTAGTCTTGTCTTAATGCAGGTAATAGGGTGTTGGATGATAAGAGAAGTTGCACGAATGATGAAAGTATGGAGATGTACATATGTTTGGAAGATTGGTTGGATGTTGATGATTGATTGTATGATAAAGGACGGCATGACATTTCACTTGATGTTTCAGTAGAAATAGAGGATGATCAGGGTCAAGGAGATGTATGTGGAATTTGAAGAAAAATGTTGAAGTCAATATTTTTTTGTATAGTCAATAATTGTATTGCATTTTTAAAATTATTGTAAATTTTGTTTTTCAATTTTATTTTAATTATTTGTTATTTTTTCAAAAATGTAATTTTTTATTGTCAATCTATAATTTTATTATATTGTTTTTATATTTTAATCCATTTTCCATATTTCATTCATCCATTGACCATTGTATTGATCAAATTCAAATGAAATAAAATTCCTATTTTTTTTCAAGTTGTTGTCTATTTTGTATTTTGTTAAGTGTTTTTTCAAAATTTTGTTATTTTTTAATTTTCTTATTTGTTCCCAAAGTTAAATATTTTACTTAGCAAAGAAAAAAAAAAAAAGACTAGCCTGGCTTGGCCCAGGCCCAAGGCCAAGACCGTAGCCCAGCGTGACACGGCTTAGGCCTACGACACAACTTACAGACCACCTGACCAAGGCCATGGCACGGTACAGGCCCACATGCGCTGTGCCGGGCGGACCCCCAAAGTATCCCAGAGAGGAAAAGCACAGTTGGATTTATACTTCTACCCCTATAATGTGTTGGTTCAAAAAGTGAAAGGTTGCGAACTCGTAGTGATTTTCCAGCGAGTTCAAACGCACAAGATTTCGGTCGAAAGTGTTATTCCGTCTTCATGCTTATTACACATCTTTATTTATTTACTTTTGTTTTTGAAATTCCTGTTGCATACCTGCAGCAACCGCAAACGGCGCATGAAGACTATTGTAAAATTCAAGCAAACTTTGTAAAGGGAAGAGAAGAAGCGAACTTTGCGGCTATAAATACTTCGCAAATGCTCACTGTCTCTGTATATTCTTCGCATCTATAGATCTCCATAGATCCATATCTGAGTGCCCCAAGCGTTCTATTTCTCTCTTTCTTCGAGTTCCTTGGACCAGATCGAAGAATTCTCCCTGTTTTGGCGCGCTAATTCCTCGAATCGTATCGGAGTTTGGTAAGTTCAGCTACCCAGGTATTCAAATCTCGTCGGATAGTAGCGGTTCCAGTGGTTTTGGTTTTTGAATTGGGCTGGGAATGCTGAATTGAGAGTTTTCTTTTTCTTTTTTCACCTGAGTACTGTTTTTTGAAATTTGATTGAATTCGAGGTCGTTTGGGTGGTTAAGGTGTCCGAATCTCTGGAGATCAATTAATTTGATGGACTAGGAAAGATCCCGGTCGTGTATCTGCAGTATATGACTTTGTCGATTTGATCGTGTGGTTTCAAGCAGTTTTTATTTTTTTTTGGGATTCCATGACTATATGAATTGCAAATCATAGATTTGTTGATTTGATGACAAGATCTGGTTAGGTTTTGATTATGGAAGTGAAGGAAAGTTTCAATTTTGCTGGTCGTTGACTTGAATTTGGTGTGGCTTGCTGTATATTTAGTTGTATGAAGTTATGATAGTATCCGTATTTTTTTTTTGAAACTTATAGTTATCCAATTCAAACAATCTGATTCTATAAGAATTTATTCGATGAAGTATAAATATTGTTGCCTGTGGGGTTCTTTCCAATGATGAGTGGTTTGAACTTTTGACAATAGGTTTTCTTTGATGGTTCTATCTACTACAAGATGTGTCTGGGGCCGACAATGATAATACTGATGCTTCAATTGGTCCACCTTTGCGTATTGTAGATAAAGTTATAATTCTTGGTGATAATTCGGGAATTAAGCTAATAGCTAATGAAGAACGGGATGATAGAATGCAGTGTCTGCCACTCTAAATTGGTTTCTCCAACTTCAAAAACCGTGTCAAGAGCATATGATCGGCACAGGAGCAAGTTATCATCTAAGTACCGAGCCCTCAATGTCCTTTTGGTTGTTGGGGATTGCATCTTGGTCGGTCTACAGGTGATTTGGCATATTCTAATATGGTCTTATGATTCATGATTCTTGTTACAGATAACAGTGGAGCCATGATAGAGATGAATTCATCTTCTGTTAGATTCTGCATTTTCTTTGGGAAGGAACAATATGGTGCCAAGATTCACCATTAAATATTCAGCTTACTTGGTTCTAGGCAGCTTCTTGAGCTGCTTCTAGTGACTCAATGGGTTGCCTTGTAATTTTTTGTTAATATTTGATCATTTAAGTTTTAGCTTCTTAACTTTGCTTGTCATTTTGGCAAGTCCAAATGGCTCGAGAATGACATTAGTCACGATGTTGGCATTATTCTATAAGCATATTGATATAAAAAGAAACTGTTCTAGAAAATTAACAGACTTGTCTAGTATTATGGTTGCTGATTAACTTGAATTACTTCTGGATTTTTTAATGCTTCAAAGTACCTAATGTGGTCTTGTCTTTCTTGTGCAGCCTATTTTGGTTTTTATGTCTAAGGTGGATGGAAGTTTCAAGTTTAGTCCCATCAGTGTTAACTTTTTAACAGAGGTTGCAAAGGTTCTATTTGCAATTATTATGCTCTTGTTCCAGGTAGCTTGAATGTCCTTCAGGAATAGTTTGATAAAATGTGGTTATCATGCTTTAGTTTACATGATTTTGGTTTGTAAGCAAGTCTAATGTTTCTATTGCTGTACAGCTAAAAGTTCCCCTTATTTGGAGAAGTTATATGATTTTAGATGAAGTTAAATTGGTTTTTTTTCATAAGTGAATTTTATTTATCTATATTGTAATCAGAACAGATATAACCAGTATAAGTACCCATAAGAGAGGTGCAACCTCTCCCATCACAAATTTAACAATAACTGTTTACAATTGAGCTCAATACAATCAGTCCATGTTCACCCCTTAATTGGCAAAAGCATTGGTCATCCTCCTCACCCACTGTATACTGAGTGTCATATTTTTTGTTATCCATTTGAGTTTCTGCATTCCTTCCTATAGCACCAAATCACATATTCCGGATCTTTCAGCCACCCCACTATGAACTTAGAATCACCTTTAATCATCAACTTTTCTATATTCAGCTCATTTGCAAGATGAATTCCTTGCAGCACTGCATACAATTCAACTCTAGTAGAGTCCCCCACTCCCACTGGTCTAGAGAGTAGGGCAATGACATGTCCATCCTTGTATTGTAGGCAAATCATATTCAGCAGTATACCTTGATTTAACTTAATTAAGAAATCAGAAAAATAAAGTAGAAGAAGAGAAGGAGAATGTAGAAGAGAAGAAGTGTGTTATTGCAACTGATGTCTGGTGGCCCAGGGAATGTATTGTTGCGATAGATGTCTGAGATCATAGTGGGGGTTGGTAGGGAAGAAGACTGGTGGTAGAGAACAAAATCACTGCTCGAATGGACTTAAACTGATCTTACAGGTTAAATAATTACAGGGTAATGGTAATGAAGAGGTGAGATCTCTTGTGAGCCAGAGCAGAGATGCACCAACAAGGGGCTTATGTGTTTCTCAAGTGGCCTTACCCAGTACAAATCCTCTGGGAATTGGAAACTTAGGGTTGGATTCCAATCCAGGTCCTATTGACCCCAATTTTCAATCTTGAACCAACTCTCCTTGCATGTGTATCATTCAGTGACAGATATTGAACAATCTCAACCATTGCCTGGGTCTTGCCAAGAAGATGAGAGGGTGGGGTAGAGGGGGAAGGGTGAGTAGGGAGGACTTGAAGAAAGGGAACAAGGGGAGAGGATTTGGAAGATGATTTGCAAGTTTTTTGAGGATCTTAAGTGAAAGGAAGGATATGTTGAAAATGCTAATGACATTACTAAAGATGATGGGATTGAAATTGAAGGAAGTGGAGAATGTTAAAGTTTGCTCGAGGAACGGGAGAAGGAAAGAAAAAGATGTTGGAGGTGGAGAATTAAAATCTGATGTGGAGGGTGATTTAGAATTTAGTGGAAGGTGGGGGGGGGGGAGAGGTCAAAATAGAGAGTCCAGTTTTGGCTTGGGTTGGTTTGTTTACTTAGTTGTTGTAGAGATGATGGCTGAATGGTCCATAGTTCATTATTGTTTATTTATTTCTGTTTATGATTTATATTTGTGATTAGTGGGCCTTAGTTATGGGTCTGTTTTATTTCTTTTATTATTGTTTCTAGTGCTGGCTGCTCTATTAAGGGTATTCATGTAATTGTGTTCTTTTTACAATTAAAGAATAAAATATAATAGTGGGGGACAGGAGAGAGGTTCAATTGACTCCCTTCCTTCCCTTTTCTTCTGTCTTCTTCTTCGATTGTATGTCTTTTCCACCTTCTACAATCTTCTTTTCTGCTTTATTTCTGATTATTGTATGTGGGATTTACATCTTGGTATTAGAGCAGAGTTCCTACCTTCTTCCTTTTTTCCTTTTCAATCCCATATACACAGGTTGTATGGAGAGTTGATTGGTTGATTAATTAATAAGTATTCAGCCTAATTAGAGGAGGTTTTTGGAGAAGATTGCAGTGCTTGTTTGGGGCCCAAGGTAGGTTCTTGGAGAGTTTCTTGAAAACCCTAGCTAGCTGGAGAGTTTTTAAATTGAGGGGTATAGAGGGAATTTGGAAGTGGCGCTTGGGGCTGGAATAGAAGTTTTTTGAGTATCTTTGAGATCAACCCAAGTTGGAGAGATTTGTGGAGCCTCTAATAAGAGCGACTAGACTTTCTCCCTCTTCTCCCAGGTGCTAGGTCTGGTGAAATCCTATTTTTGGCTAGTTGAAAAGAAGTTTTGGCCTTAGGAGGTAGTGAGTCTTGACTAGTAAGACCCTATATTTCCGTTTGGCCAATGAAGCAAACTAGAGGTGAGATGAAACAACCTATAGACTCCAAGTTTGGCCCAAGAGGGTTTGTGGAGACTGTTTGGGGCAATAACCTCAGTGAGGTTAGATAAGACTAATTATCTAGCATAGTCTCAGCCAATTAAGATTCATGTCTACAGTAGAGGGAAATGGGGGTACATCACTAGGAGTAAGAAGCAACCTAAGGAGGATGGCCCTGCCTATGAAAGGTGGATGTAGGAGCATTATAAAATTGTAGGCTAGTTATTGAATTCCATGTAGCCTCATATTAACCAACATTATTTGTCAATGGAGACTACAAAGGAGGTGTGGGACAGTGTCACAAAGACTTAGTTTTAGAAGTTGAATGTTGTTAGGGCTTACAAGCTGAAGAATGATGTGAATAATTTAAGACAGGGGGAGAAGCCTATGGTAGGAGATTGACTTAATGGAGATTGTTGTGTGGAGGTGTACTAAGGATGCTGAGACTCATAGGAAGCTAGTTGAGAGGAATTGGGTTTTTGAGTTGTTTATAGGATTTGTGAATAAACCCTAGTTGATTCTAGGTCAGAGTAGAGAAGAAGAAAGAAGAAAGAAAAGAGAAAGAAGAAGAAGGAGAGGAGAAGAGTGTTCGGCCAGACTAGAAGGGAGGATGTTCAAAAATCACTCTCCTAGCCGACCCACTTGACTTTTATTAATAAAACTTGAGCTACGAGAAAGACAATTTTGTCCCTCGTAGAAGATGGGACACATAACTTAAACTCAGATACAATAGACCTTTCACTTTTAATAAGATACACCAGAATGACCAAAATACCCCTGACTCGAATATTCTAACACTCCCCCTTAAGCTGGATAGTATATATCATATAGTCCCAGCTTGTTACAAATGTAATCTTTTCTTCCCCGAGACAATCCTTTTGTGAAGAGATCTGCTCACTGATTTCCTGAGCTCACATGAGATGTAGTTATTACCCCACTTATCACTTTCTCTCTCACAAAGTGACAATCCACCTCAATATGTTTAGTTCTTTCATGGAAGACAGGATTGGATGAGATGTGAATGGCAGATTGGTTATCACAGTATAGTTTTATGGGTTTGTCAATTGAGAAACCCATCTCCTATAGTAGGTTCTTCAGCCATACTAGTTCACATGTGGTATGGGTCATAGCCCTGTACTCTGCTTCCGCACTACTTCTTGCCACCACTGTTAGCTTCTTGCTCTTCCAAGTTACAAGATTGCCACCCAGGAAGGTACAATACCCTGTGGTTGACCTCCTGTCTGATATAGAGCCAGCCTAATCAGCATTTGTGTACCCTACTATCTCAAGAGTACCTCCCTTTTGGTATAACAAACCACGACCTGGAGCACCCTTTAGGTACCTAACAATTCTCAAAACAGCTTCCCAATCAGGAACCCGGGGGTGTTGCATAAACTGACTCACCACACTCACAACAAATGATATATTTGGTCGGGTAATGGTCAGGTAGTTCAACTTTCCCACCAACCTTCTGTATCTTCCAGGATCATCAAAATCTTCACCTGCATCCACACTTAACTTGGCATTGAGTTCCATAGGAGTCTCTGTTGGTTTAGCACCTAACAACCCTGTTTCTTCTAGTAGATCAAGAACATATTTCCCTTGACATAGGTTGATCCTCTGTTTTGACCTCACAATCTCTATTCCTTAGAAATACTTTAGCTTCCTCAGATCTTTCGTATTGAAGTGGTCCTGTAAGAATTTTTTCAGCCTATCAATTCCATTACTGTCACTTCCAGTTATGACAATATCATCCACATACACAGCTAGCAAGAATTTTCCATCTTTTGAGTTATAGCTGAACACAGAATGATCAACCTGACACTGTTTCATCCCAAAGGCCTTCACCACTTCATTGAACCTGCCGAACCATGCACAAGGAGATTGTTTCAGTCCATAGATTGCCTTTTTGAGCCTGCACACCTTACCAGCCTCCCCCTGAGCAACAAACCCTGGTGGTTGCTCCATATACACCTCCTCAACAAGATCACCATGTAGGAAGGCTTTTTTGATGTCAAGTTGTACGAGAGGCCAATCATACATAGTAGCCAATGAGATCAACACCCGAATTGAACCAATTTTAGCCATAGGAGAGAATGTCTCCATATAGTCCACACCATATAACTGAGAATAGCCCTTGGCCACTAACCGTGCCTTCAATCGTTCCACACTGCCCTCAGGAAGATACTTCACTGAATAGACCCATTTACACCCAACAATGTGTTTACCAGGAGGAAGGGTGGTGAGTTCCCACGTATGATTATGTTGTAGAGCAGAGAGTTCTTCTTCCATGGCTTGCCGCCACCCTGGGGAGGTAAGGGCTTCCTGTATAGTCTTGGGAATGGGAACCGATGAGAGTAATGATATAAACTTGCAATGAGAAGTAGAAAGGTGAGTAGTGGAAACATAGTCTGAAATGGGATGAGAAGTACAAGTACGTTTACCTTTCCGCAGAGCAATAGGGAGATGAAGATCTGAGGGAGAAGGAGCAGTAGCAGGATCTGTCGACAGGTGCTGAAGTGGAGGAGACGAAGCAGTTCTGCGGGTATACATTGAGTAATTGGCGGCCTCTCTGTAGTAACAGGCATATGATGTGCTTCTGTAGTAGGAATGGGAGCTATGGGAATGGGGTCCACAACCGGATCAGGAAGAGGAACCACAGAGGGAGAAGAAGAGACACCGACATCTGAGAAAAAAGGAACTGATTCAAAGAAGGTGACATCAGGGCACACAAACGATTTATGAAACTTAGGGTTATAACACTTGTACCATTTCTGAGTCCTTGAGTAGCCAAGAAAAATACACTTCGTAGCTCGAGCATCTAGCTTGTCTACTCCAGGCCCCAAGTGTTGAACAAAACAAACACAGCCAAAGACTCTTGGGGTGAGAGGAAAGAGAGACAAAGTGGGAAACAACACAGAGAAAGGGGATTGACTTCCAAGGATTGACATGAGCATCCGATTTATCAGAAAACAGGATGTAAGAACAGCATCACTCCAAAAATGCTTTGGGACATGCATATTGATCATCAAGGACCGAGCAGTTTCAAGAAAATGTCTATTTTTCCGTTTAGCTACACCGTTTTGTTGCGGGGTGTAGGCACAAGAAGTTTGATGAATTATTCCATGATGTTCTAGGTATTGCTGAAATGGTGAGGAGATGTATTTTTTGGCATTATCTGAGCGAAGTATTTTCATATGAACACCAAATTGAGTGCATATTTCAGCATGAAATTTCTGAAAAATAGAGAACAATTCACTACGGTCTTTCATAAGATAGATCCATGTCATCTTTGAAAAGTCATCAACAAAGATTACAAAATACTTAAACCCATTGTATGACACCACTTTAACTGGACCCTATACATCAGAATGAACTAAAGCAAAAGGACTTGAGACACGACTATCAATTCTTGGACTAAATGAGACTCGATGATGTTTTCCCAATTGACATGACTCACAATCTAATGATGAAAGATGACTCAAGGAAGGAACTAGCAACTTCCAAGCCTTGAGAGAGGGATGACCAAATCTGCAGTGCCATTGGAGAGGAGTAAGAGATGACTGAAAAGCCACTGGGGGGCCACCACCATCATGGTAATACAAACCACCTGCTTCATGCCCTCCACCAATCTTCGTCCCCGTCTTGATATCCTGAAACACACAAGAAGGATAGAAGGTTACAGAACAATTAAGGGACTTGGTTAATATGCTAACAGACGTAAGGTTAAAAGGGAACTTAGGAACATATAAAACAGATGCTAAAGACAATGAGGAGAGGTCAACATCACCAACACCACAAATAGGAGATGTAGAACCATTAGCAAGTGTAACTGTCTGAGATGTGGAGGTGCTAGAAAGGGAAGAAAATACATCAAGAGTCCCAGACATATGGTCCGAGGCTCCAGAATCAATGATCTAGGGTGAGGCTTTGGAAGCTAAACAAGTCATACTTGAATGGGCAAGTGTACCTGTGTTCTGCTGAGATGTTTGAAGGAACTGCTCATATATTGCCCGTGGTACACTCACCATTTCCTGCCCGGAAGCACAAGTGGGTGTGGAGGGGGTTGGGGCAGTTTGTTGGCTTTCAGTAATTGTGCTACTACTCTTAGATGTAACATGGTTAGCCCAAGTGTTGGGTGGACCACACAAATCATAGCATAAATTAACTGTGTGCCCCTCTAAGCCACAATGTGTACATCTTCTCTGAGCATTACCCCTTCCTTTTCCACAGCTTCCCCCTGACTCTCGGCCTCTAGTCCGGCCACTAGCCCAGTTAAACATGTGTCCACCACGGATGCTTGCAGGGCCACTGCTGCCACTACCACTTCTACTTCCACGACCACTCCCTTTAGTCACTACCAAACCAGATCTATCAGAGAAGGAAGAATGTTCCACCGGCCCAATGGATGTCCTCTTAAGACGGGTAAAAACTTCTTCAAGTGAGGGGAGAGCTGATCCTCCCAATATCTGTGCTCTGATAGGCTCATACTCAACCTTCAAGCCCACAAGAAACCTAGTCACATCAAGCTGTTCACGTTGTTGTTGTTGGATCTGGACATTTGTTGTTAGAGGGCGATACACATTTAGCTCATTGCGGATGTTCCTCAAACTTGCATAATACTCTTCTAAGCTTTGACTTCCTTGCTTCAAATTGAAGTACTCTTGGTATAACTGATATACCCTAGTTGTGTTGTCTTGTTCAGAGTACAACTTTTTAGCATGATCCCCGATCTCTTTGGCTGTATCTAGGAACATGAAGTTCACACAAATCTTTGGTTCCATGCTGTTCCAAAGCCATGTCATTATCTGTGCATCATCTTGTTCCCAATCACTGAACCCAGGAGAATTAGAGGAAGGTTTCTCCTTCCTCACATGTTTTACTTTCCTCTTGGCCTTCAAGAACACCTCCATAGATTTTGCCCATGGTACATAGTTCTCACCATTCAACTTGATGGATGTCATTTGAACACTTAGATAATCTAAAGAAAGCATGATGCCTGTTTTGTTGTCATTCTCAACTACAGTTGAAGCCATCTCAATTATTTCACCTTTGAATATACACCACAGTCTCACACTCATCACAAGACTTATCTCACTTATGATACCACCAACCCACTTTCTTCAACTACACATTACACAATACACTCTAAAGCTGAAATCATTCGGTCAACACATCAAACACTTGGACTACACACAGCAGGACCATTTACCATCAACACACCACTACTGAAATTACTCAGTCATTTCATCGAACACTTGTTCTTCATACTGCAGAACTGATTACACACAAGGTCTAGGGGTTCACTTTTAAGCATTTAGAATCATAGATATGTCAGCCACCACAACACAATCAACACCACACCACTGCTGTCATGGACATCAGCAGTCTACTACTCTTCTTTCAGCACAAATGCGAGCAAGAAAACAAAAAAAAAACATGACTGATATGTGTATCAGTTTCACCCAGCACCACAACAACTAACTTTTGAAGCACAAAAATAATCAGCATTCGCAGTCCATTTCTGAACACACGACAGCAGTGTCCATACCTGTATACGTCCAGCCCTCTTCGTACACTGAATAGAGGGTCTAGTATACCACTTCAACGACCACCACAACACCGGCCAGAGACCTTCTCACCTCTAGGCCCTCAAAACAGCAACTCCTTTTCAGCCCTTTATCGAGTTTTCAATCAGGTCAGCTGTAGGATGATGAAACCTACTGTGAAGCTGGCGGCGAACCCAGGAAGAAGACAGCAGCAAGAAAAACACGAGACCTTAATGCTCTGATACCATGTGAATAAACCCTAGTTGATTCTAGGTCAGAGTAGAGAAGAAGAAAGAATAAAGAAAAGAGAAAGAAGAAGAAGGAGAGAAGAATGTTCGGCCAGACTAGAAGAGAGGATGTTCAAAAATCACTCTCCTAGCCGACCCACTTGACTTTAATTCATAAAACTTGAGTTACAAGAAAGACAATTTTGTCCCTCATAGAAGATGGGACACAACTTAAACTCAGATACAATAGACCTTTCACTTTCAATAAGATACACCAGAATGACCAAAATACCCCTGACTCGAGCATTCTAACAAAACTCAATCCTGAGTATGGTATTGGTAGACGAAACATTCTAACAAGGGACGAAGTGGCCTTATCTCAATCTTACGCCATGGTTAGCAATGAGGAGAGTAGGAGGCAGGTGTAGGTTGTAGAAGTCTCAGTTGATCATTTTGCCAATGTTGGGATGAAGCCAAGGGCTACCATTGAGAGGACAGATTTAGTATGTGAGTACTGCAAGAAACCTAAGCACGCAAAGGATACTTGTTGGAAGCTACGACCAGAGCTTATACCTCTTAAATTCAAGAACAATAATATTGGTAAGAAGAATGGGATTGGGAAAGGTGGAAATGCTAATGTAGCCCACCTCTTCTGAGGTTGAAAAACGTTTCAGTGAAGAAAAATTAGTGGGAGAACAGCTTGCAGCTGCTAAGAGTAGGGTATGAGAAGTATGGCTGACTCATTGACCACTTAGAGTCTACTACTACAACTACTACCTCCTCAAGAAATAGTTCCACTTTTGCCTATTCCCATTCAGGTATTTGTGCCTTTGTGAATCATGCTTCTATCTCAGTTAATCGTAGGATCCTTTTGATAATTGACTCTAGTGCCTCTAACTATATGACTAGTGTGTCTCATTGATTTTCTACTTACCAGGTTTTATTTGATCGAGGCAAGATCTCTCTTCCTGATGGCTCTCTTGCTAGGGAAACATCAGAGCTTTAGATACCCTTACTTTATCTTCAGTTCTTCATGTTCCTAAACTTAATATATACTTAATTTGACAAAATCCTTGAATCGTAGTGTAGCCTTTCCTTTCTTAATGTCTTTTTCAGGACATGTAATCTCGGAAGGTGATTGGGAGTGGCCAAGAGGTGAATGGGATATACTTGTTGAATATACCTGAACAAAGTCAAGTATCACCTCAGAGAGTAACTTTTGGTTCTAATGTGTTTAGGAGGCGTTTGATAAATCTGAAAAATTAAAAAGATATTAAGTGTCTGAACTTTGAAAAGAGGCATAGATGCTTTTCTACTTTTTAGAGGCTCTGAATAGATAGGGTTGTTTGTGTTGGATCAACCCTTCGACATTTGAAATTCCCTGATTTTACTGTTTTACCCCTGAAATAGACTATTTAGTAATTTTTGAGTTCAATTTGTATTATTTCATAAAAAATAATTTATTAAATTCAAAATAATATTGAAAAATATGAGTATATTATAAAAAGTAAAAAATAATTTATTAAAACAAGAATAAAATTAAAAAATACATATAAATTTATAAATTAAAAATAAATTATTAAGAGTTAAAATAATAATGAAAATAGTAATAAAGTCCATAAAGCAATGAAAAAAAATTTAATAATTATCAAATTAATATCTTAAAACTATTAAAATATTTAATAATTAATTATTAATAAAAATTAAAATAATTAATAATTAGTACAAATATAATTTATAAAAATTAAAATGAATTTATTAAAATAAGAAGAAAATTATTAAAAAAATATTTAATAATTAGAATAGATAGGACTGCCATTGCTGAGAGTTGCATTGGTGGTGTCGGGAAAGACAAGAGGGAGTTTGAGAGAGGTGGGGGGGGAAGGAAGGGAAGGAGAGAAGAGAGAATGATAAGTCGGGATGCTCTATTCATAACAACTGGTTCGGGGGAGAGAAATTACAGAGATGTATGCTGTCGTTGGTTGATTCAAAATCGCCACTGCAACAAGTTGCAGTGGTGGAAGAGACTGAGTGGTGGTTGAGGATGTTGCCGAGAGAAAGAGAGGAGAGGAAATGGAGGGAGAGGGAGAGGGGGAGAGAGAGAGAATAGGGAGAGAAATTATAGAGAGGGATGTTGTCGCTAGTTGATTCAAAATCGCCGCTGTAACTCGTTGCAACAGTGGAAGAGGCCGACTGGCGGAAGAGGCCGCTAGTTAATTCAAAGTCCTCCTCCTCTCCCAGTTCTCCCATTCCTCATCCTCCATTTGCTAGTCCTTTAGTTTTCACTACTCATCCTATTATTTAGAGGTGGTACCAAAGACAAAGCTTATGACATGAGTAGGTTGTTCTCCATTCTACAGTTGAGCCTTAGACACTCCTAGCTCCTGAAGAGAGGATAGTTCCTTTACGACCTGCCTTAGCATCTTCTTTCCCAGATTTAGACCGACCTATAGCTGTGAGAAAGGGTAAGAGAAAATGTACAACGTCCAAGTACCTTCTTACAACTTCTTGTCACCATCCTATTACTCTTTCCTAGCCTCTATTTCCCCTCAGCCTATACCCAAATCAATATAGAGGCCTTGTCTAAGCCAGAATGGAGGGAGGCTATTAGAACTAAAATAGAAACGCTTCGCAAAAATAATACATGGGATATTGCAGATTTGCCTAATGGGAAGGAACCAGTGGGATGTAAGTGGTTGTTCACCATCAAGTATCATGCTGATGATACCATTGAGAGGTATAAGGCCTAATTATTTTCCAAGGGTTATAGTCGAGTGTGTGGAGTTGATTCTATGGGGATCTTCTTACCAGTTGTCAAAATGACCTCAATGAGAGATCTTTTTGTCCTTGGCAGTAAGTTCTGATTGGCTGTTATATTAGTTTGATGTTAAGAACACCTTCTTAAGTGGGGAGTTGACTGAAGTATGTCACTTCCTCCAGGCATGCATGGTAAGGAAATGCGGAGCAAGGTGTGCAAAAATTGAAGAAATCCCTTTATGGCCTCAAGCAATCCCCTCGAGCCTGGTTTAACAGATTCTAGGCTGCACTTGTTGAGTTTGGTTACACTTAGATGCAATTTGACCATTCCTTATTTATTAAGAGGAGAGGTACTATGGTTGCTTTTCTTTTTGTTTATGTTGATGATATTGTGGTTAAAGACAATGATACAAAGGAATAAGCACTCAAGAACTTCCTTAATTCAGAATTTGAAATTAAGGATTTAAGGGGGTTGAGATATTTCTTGGGAATTGAAGTTGCAAGGTCCAAAAATGGTATCTTCATCTCCCAATGGAAGTGTGTGTTAGATTTTTTTACTAAGACTAGGAAACTTGGTGCCAAACCTGCCTCTACACCTTTTGATGCCAACCACAAGCTCTCGCTAATGATGGTGAGCTCTTGGTAAGATAGGGGAGTGTTCCAACGACTTTTGGGGAAGTTACTATATCTTTATATGACATGGCCAAATATTTCATTATGCTATTAGTGTGATTAGTTAGTTTATGCATGCCCCTAGAGTCACACATATGGTTGCAGAACAGGTTTTGTGTTACTTTAAGGGGATTTCAGGAAAGAGTATTCTCTTCGCTAGGCATCGACACATGAAGCTAGAGGCTTATACAGATGCCGGTTGGGCTGGTAGTATTGAAGATAGAAGATCTACATCTGGTTACCATGTTATGGTAGCGAGGAACATTGTCTCATGGTGACGTAAGAAGTAGTTTGTAGTAACTAGATCTTCAGTTGAGGCAAAGTATAGGGCCATGGCCCATGGAGTTTCAAAGTTGTTATGGCTCAGGTCACTTCTAGAGCAGATGGGTATTGCATATGATAATCCTTTAATGTTGTATTGTGATAACCGGGCTGCAATTAACATGGCTCACAATCTAGTTCAGCATGATAGGAAAAAATACATTGAAGTAGACCATCATTTTATAAAAGAAAGAGTGGCTTCTAAAGAAGTTTGTCTTCCTTTCATTGCCTCAGAGCAACATCTAGCAAATGTTTTGACCAAGGGTGTCCCTAAGGCAAAGTTACAACACTATGTAAGCAAGCTGGGCATGATTGATATCTATGCTCAGCTTCATGCCTAGCTTGAGTGGGAGTGTAGAGATGATGGGCTGAACGGGCCATAGTTCATCATTGTTTATTTATTTCTATTTATGCTTTATACCTGTGATTAGTGGGCTTGTTTTATTTCTTTTATTATTGTTTCTAGTGCTGGCTACCCTCTTAAGGGTATTGTTATGGACGCATTCGTTGGGAGGAAGTACCATCGCCGACAGCAGCAGTAACGTGGGACCCTTATCAGATTATCTAGCTAGCCACAGTTCATCTTACCTTATCTTTATCTTATCTACTTTCTTATCTTACTCTTATCTTATTTGTTCCAATATGGATTAGTATAGAATCTGATTTATCTTAGGGAGTTTTTATCCTTCTTGAGTAGGGAGTATTATCTATCTTATCTGTAAGTAGTTTAATTATCAAGGAGTCTCCCTACAAGGAGGACTCTTACCTCTTGTAATATCCTATTTAAGGAGCTGAGATTATTGAATAAAGATATCAAAAAAAATTTAATCAAGGAAGAGAGTAAAAGGAGAGTTCGGTGATCTCTTGGACAAATCACCCTTTAGGACGCCAAGATAGGTTCGGCTAGGAAGGGGAGGAACAAGGGAAAGCAAGAGGTTTTTCCCGTGGTCCGACCCGTGACGAGATCCTATTCCCGGGCCCATAACATCTTGGTATCAGAGCCTAACGTCATGGGAGATCTGGAGTAGCTGTCGTCTAGGGTCCATGAACTGGAGCACAGGCTCGTGGAGAACAACGTGGAGGTTTGTGAAGTCCAAGACGATGTCCGGGAGCTGCGATGCTTGCTGGAATCGTATTTCTCTAACAGGGAGAGGAGCTCTGAAGGGACTACCACCACCAACAGCCGCCGACCAGATTGGATGGAGTCGTTCGGCGAATAGCAGACTACCGCCCCGGCAGCCGCGGTTGTTCCTAAGTATAGTCGGCTGGAGTTCTCGTCTTACAACGACACCGGAGATCCGCTGGGGTGGCTATACCGTTGTGAACAGTTCTTTTGCAATCAGCGCACGAAAGACAGAGACAAGGTCAGCCTGGCCGCTTTCCACCTAACGGAGGAGGTGCAACTCTGGTTCTACCGACTGGAGCAGGTGGAACCCGGACTCAGTTGGGGTCAATTCAAATCCTACTGCCTCCTCAGGTTTGGACCCCCGTTGACGAGCAACCCGCTAGGTGAATTGATCAACCTCAAGCAAACAGGAACCATGGCTGAATACCAACACCAATTTCAAACCCTCCTTGCTAGGGCAGCCTCGGTACGACCAGATCAGCAGGTAGATATGTTCACCGCAGGGTTAGCAGAACCCCTGAGGGTGGACGTGGAGATGCAACACCCTCCCAACCTGGTCACAGCCATGAACCGAGCTTGTGCCTTCGAACGTAAGCTACATCTCAGCCGCGGGACCTTCAGTGTGGGTCGGCCGCCGATGTCATGGGCACCCTCGAAGTCAACAGGGGTGTCCCCTTCTTCAGCAACCAGCAGGGAACATAGACTTCATCCAGGTAACGTTCCCAGGTCGGCATCAAGCATGGGAAACAGCATGGCGGCACCACCCATTAAACGGTTGTCTAGAGCTGAGATGGCAGAGCGCAGGGCAAGGGGGCAGTGCTTCAATTGCGATGATCTATATTCAGCGGGGCACAGATGCAAGAGGCTATTCTGCCTTTTGGTGGACGAACAAGAGGAGGACGAGGATGAACTCATAGCATTAGAACCCGAGATCTCTCTTCACGCGATTATCGGGATAAAGACCTCACAAACCATGCAATTGCGGGCGCAGGTAGCAGGGAAACCAGTACACATCCTTGTTGACTCGGGAAGCATGCACAATTTTGTAAGCGAGCAAGCTGCCCTCTAGTTAGAATTACCTATGGAAATCAGGCCACAACTGCTGGTAGCTATAGCGAATGGAGAGAGGGTTCACAATCCCAGAATCTGCAAGAACATCCAAATATAGGTCGAGTCAGAATCCTTCTCTACTGATCTATTCGTGCTATCCTTAGATGAATTTGATATAGTTTTGGGAGTTAAATGGTTGATCACCCTAGGCCCAATCCCGTGGGATTTTAGCGCCCTAACAATGACATTCCACTTGGATGGAAAACAAGTTACTTGGCAGGGAACCAGAGTAAAGGCAAAAACGCAGTTGCATACACTGCAGGGCGAAACAATGCACATAGCGGATATGGAAAGACTCCTCACTGATTTCTCAGATGTATTCCAAGAACCCAAGGGACTTCCACCCTCCCGAGCTTGCAATCATCGGATCCCTCTGTAGCAGGATCAGAACCCGTCGTCGTCCGGCCTTATCGCTACCCACATCTGCAGAAGGACGAGATAGAGAAGCAGTGTACGAACATGATGAAGCAAGGAATCATTCGTCTTAGCCGCTCTCCCTTCTCCTCGCCGGTTCTATTGGTGCCAAAGCAAGATGGGACTTGTAGATTTTGTGTGGATTACAGAGAGCTCAATAACTGGACCATCAAGGATAAATTCCCTATCCTCGTTGTAGATGAGCTGCTGGATGAACTCCATGGAGCCCAGTACTTCTCGAAATTAGACCTACGGTCAGGATATTTTCAGGTCCGGATGGCTCCCGAGGATGTGGAGAAAACTGCCTTCAGAACGCATCATGGTTACTTTGAATTTCTAGTTATGCCGTTCGGTCTCACCAATGCCCCATCCACATTCCAGTCTCTGGTGAGCGAGGTATTTCAATCCTACCTCCGCAGATTTGTCTTAGTGTTCTCTGACAACATCTTAGTTTACAGTAAGTCATGGATAGAACACGTACATCATCTACGGACTGTTTTTGAACTCCTGCGACAACACAAGCTCTTCCTTAAGCGGTCCAAATGCTCTTTTGGGGAGCGCCGGGTTCTTTACTTAGGGCATGTAATCAGTGGGCAAGGTGTCACAATGGATGGCTCCAAGATTCAAGCAGTCAAGGAATGGCCCAAGCCCCAATCCGCCAAGGCTCTCCGCGGGTTCCTAGGTCTAACGGGTTACTACTGCAAGTTTGTACAAAATTACAGACTTTTGGCTGCCTCATTAACCAAAATGCTAAAGAAAAATGCCTTCCATTGGGACGATGCAGCTGATGCAGCCTTTGCGAGTTTAAGGGAAGCTCTCTCCTCCACGCCAGTTCTACAGTTTCCAAATTTTGACCTCGAATTCATAGTCGAATGCGATGCAACGGGTATGGGTAATGGAGCTGTATTGCAGCAACGGGGACACCCGATCACCTTCTTCAGCCGCAAACTAGCTGACCGACATCTAAAATTACCCGCCTACGAGCGCGAACTGATTGGGTTAGCTAAGGCAGTGCAACATTGGAGGCCATACTTATGGGGAAGATCCTTCGTCGTCAAGACTGATCACAACAGCCTCAAATATTTGTTGGAACAGTGGCTTACCACTTCGCCTCAACAACATTGGGTTAGCAAACTACTTGGTTTTGATTTCCGGGTAGACTACAAGGCGGGATCCTTAAATCGTGCCGTAGATGCCTTGTCTAGACTAGACAAAGATACTATGCTCCTTTGTGCAATTTCACACCCCCGAGTCACCCTGTTGGAAGACATCAGGAACACACTTTCACAATCATCGGAGTGGAAGGACCTTGTTTAGAAAATACAGTCCGGGACAACCGACTCAAATTGGTCCATTCATGACGGGCTAGTGTTTTACAAAGGACGTATATACTTTTCGACCGATTCTTCCTTAATTCCCTTCGTCATCTCTGGTATACATAACTCCACCCATGAGGGCATTCAGAAGACACTGCATCGCGTCCAAGCTGATTTCCATTGGCCAGGTATGAAAACTTCTATTCGGGACTTCATCCATAACTGCTCCATGTGCCAACAACACAAATGGGAGAACCTACACCCAGTTGGCCTTCTTCAGCCCCTCTCAATTCCAACACAAATCTGGGCTGATATATCCATGGATTTCATCAAGGACCTACCCAAGGTGGGCGGAAAATCAGTTCTATTCGTGGTGGTGGATCGCTTTTCTATGTATGCCCACGTTTACAGTGCTGTTTCAGTCGCCCACGTTTTCTTTACACATTTTCCATTTACATGGGCTACCAGAATCCATCATCAGCGACAGGGACCCTGTTTTTACTAGTGCCTTTTGGAAGGAACTGTTTCGGTTGCATGGTACAACCTTAGCTTTTTCCTCTGCCTACGATCCTCAGACAAATGGCCAAACAGAGGTAGTGAACCGTACAATCGAGATGTACCTCCGTTGTTTTGTTGGGGACCAACCACGCCGGTGGGTTGATTGGCTTCCCTGGGCCGAATATTGTTATAACACGGCCTATCATTCGTCCCTCGGCATGACACCCTTCCGAGTCGTCTATGGCCGGGATCCTCCTCGCTTGTTATCATACGAGCCCGATTCAACTCGATTGGATGAGATTGATCGTTCCCTCCAAGAGCGCGATGCCCTCCTAGCTGAAGTTTCTCTCCGCTTGCAACAAGCGCAATTACGCATGAAGCATGCCTATGACCAACATCGACGAGAACTAACTCTTGAACCAGGTCAGTTTGTGTGGTTGAAGCTCCAGCCCTATCGGCAAGGTTCCTTGGGACACCGGGCTGCCCCTAAATTAGCTCCTAAATTTTATGGACCCTAAAAGGTATTACGGCGGATCGGCCCAGTTGCATATCAGCTTGAACTGTCGGAGCACAACAGAATCCATGATATTTTTCACGTTTCCTTGCTCAAGCCATTTACGGGTCATCCCTCGGATCAAGTACCCCCCCACCGCCCCTGAAAGGCGGCAAACTCATCCCCCAACCTCGGGCTTTAGTTCGATCTAGAATCAATCGGGGTGTTCTCGAGGTCCTAGTGGAATGGGACAGCTTACCATCAGTCGAAGCCACCTGGATTCCCTTGACTGAACTCCAAGACACCTATCCGGATCTCGAGCTTGAGGACAAGCTCATAGTCCAGGAGGGGAGTAATGTTATGGATGCATTCGTTGGGAGGAAGTACCGTCGCCGACAGCAGCAGTAACGTGGGACCCTCATCAGATTATCTAGCTAGCCACAGTTCATCTTACCTTATCTTTATCTTATATGCTTTCTTATCTTACTCTTATCTTATCTGTTCCAATAAGGATTAGTATAGAATCTGATTTATCTTAGGGAGTTTTTATCCTTCTTTAGTAGGGAGTCTTATCTAGGAGTCTTATCTATCTTATCTGTAAGCAGTTTAGTTATCAAGGAGTCTCCCTACAAAGAGGACTCTTACCTCTTGTAATCTCCTATTTAAGGAGCTGAGATTATTGAATAAAGATATAAAAAAAAATTCAGTCAAGGAAAAAGGAGAGTTCGGTGATCTATTGGACAAATCACCCTTTAGGACGCCAAGATAGGTTCGGCTAGGAAGGGGAGGAACAAGGGAAAACAAGAGGTTTTTCCCGTGGACCGACCCGTGACGAGATCCTATTCCCGGGCCCATAACAGGTATTCATTTAATTTTGTCCTTTTTACAATTAAAGAATAAAATACAATAGTGGGGAACTGGAGAGAGGTTTGATTGACTCTCTTCCTTCCCTTTTCTTCCATGTTCTTCATCCATTGTTTCTCTCTCCCATCTTCTTCAATCTTCTCCTTTTTCTGTTTTATTTCAAATTATTGCAGGTGGAATTTACATATGTTGTTATGAAGATTTTTAACTTTAATGTTAGAGGATTGTGTAGTGTTAGGAAGAAGCGGGTGATAAAGGATCTCTTGTGAAGGGAGTGACTAGACAGTGATATTGCAGGAAATTAAACTCGCAGATATGGATAGAAGGTGGATGAGGAGTGTGTGGAGCTCTAGTGGTATTAGTTGGACTGTAGCACCTTCTTGGGGTGCCTTAGGGGGAATGTTCACAATGTGGAGAAATGAAGTGGTGGAATCTATAGAAGAACTAATTGGCTGTTTCTCTCAATTTCATTAAAATATTAAAATGTAGGGGATGGCTTTACTTGGGTCTTGACAAATATCTATGGGCCTAACAATTATAGAGAAAGAAAGGATTTGTTGGAGGAACTCTTTGACATTAGGGGATTATGGGATGATCCCTAGTGTCTAGGGGAGATTTCTACTAGCATGAGGAAGTTCAATGAGTTAGTATACTCCTGTGAGCTAAAAGAGATTATGCTTCAATGGAATTTGTTCACTTGGTCTAATTTATAGGCTTCCCCTACTTGTTTGAAGTTAGATAGATTTATGTTTGGCACTGAGTAGGAAGAGTATTGGGAGGGTTGGTGGCTAGGGCATTGCCAAGGGTTACCTTTGATCACTGCCCAATTAGTATTGGAATGGGGGACCTTCTGAGTTGCCCCACCCTTTTTAGGTTTGAAATTATGTGGCATACTCATCCAGACTTCATTCATAAGGTGGAAGAGTGGTGGAGAGAAGATATGAGAGTACATTGGAAAGGAGTAAGTTTCCATTGGAAAATAAACTTGGCTTATTACTAGTCATGTGGTTGGTTGCCCCAAAATCAATGATCCAATGGTTGGAAATGAGGTAGACACATGAAATGCAGAGGTATGGTTACCTGAAGTGGATAGATGTGAGGTAGACAGAGTGACTGAGCACTCTTCAAGTTGCCGGAGAGTCCTACCATACTCTTTCAACTGATCACGTAAGGTATTTAGCATCCCCTCCTTGGAGTTAGAGCCTGTGGAGATACTCTCTTGAGATGAGTCACCGTTTTCTTTTTTTTTTTTGATAAATGAGAGATTTTATTAGGGAAGAGGATAGAAACATATAACAATTACAAAAGATGCTTGGAGAGGCATGAGCTGTGACCTCTCCAACCCATCAAAAACTAAAAGAGATTACAACTGTGCCCAATACAACTCATCCCTAGTTGCCCCTTGCTTGGCTAAGCAATCAGCCATAGCATTAGTAGTTCTTCCCACCCATTGTGTTCTAGCATTCAAATTCCTTGTCAAACACTTAATTTTTTTAAGTTCATTCTTGAAATGCCAAACTACTGTCTCTGGGTTCTGTAACTACCCCATAACCACCTTGGAGTTTCCTTCTATTACTAGCTATTCCATCCTATCTGTACAGCAAATCTACCCCTTGCAGAGCAACAAGCAGTTCTGCCCTAGTGGAGCCCCCCTCACCTAATGGGCTTGAAAATAACAGAGTTACAGAGCCATTTTCATTCCTTATAACTCCTCCCATCCCAGAATAACCTGGATTGCTTTGACTGCTATCATCAAAATTTAACTTCATAAAACCTTTAGGTGGTGGTACCCAGGATAAAGTCCTTCACATCTTGTTGGCTTCTCTCCTTCTCTTGGACTATTCTGGCATTCCTTTCTTCCCACACTGTCCAAAGCAATGCTGCTTTTGCAACCCTCCACATTATTCTTCCTCCTTGTTGGCACCAAGCAAAGACAGAAGGGTAAAAAAGAAAGCTTACTTCTGCTGGCCTTTTCCACCTGCATCCAAAGATCAAGAATGGCCAATCCCACAAATCTGCTGTAACCGAATAAGAAATTAGTAAATGATAACAATCCTCACCATGGGATCTACAAAGAGTACACCAATTAGGTGAGATGCAAAGATAGGGCCTTCTCCTTTGTAGATTAGATTTCTTCCCATACTGCTGTGGTTCCTTAAAGGACTGGAAGTTCTTTGGCTTGTCCACAGGGTCCCAACATGTTTCTTTGGTATGTCAGGTTCTGCCACAATGAGAACATCTCAACTTATCTTTATCAACAGCCTCAGTCCTCTTCATAGCATCATTACCCTTCCTCCTCTCCTTAGATTGAACTAGGGTGTAAACTTCCTGAATTGATGGGAGCTCCTTTCTCCCTAATACCTGAACACGAATGAGTTCATAACTGGGATTAAGACCAGCCTAGAAAGCAAACACCCACTTCTGATTTATAAGTCTCTTATACTCCTATGCATTTGATTCATTCTTCCAGTCAACAGTCAGATAATAATCAAGCTCTTTCTACATTGAGGTGAGAGAAGAATAATATGATGACCAACTTTTCTCCTCCTGTTTACAAGTGGATTTTTTTTTTTGATTGGAAACGATAACTTCATTAGTATAACTTAAAAATAACTTTCCAGATTTAAGTACATCTGTCAACCCCTAAGTAGGTGTTGAGCCCCCAGTAATCTTTCTTACAAAACTGCCCAGAACATACTCTCCCTCACAGTCCCTTGTTTACAAGTGGATCACTACTTGAAGCTGATATGTATGAGCATAATGCCTTTGCTCGGAAAAGTAGCCTTAGCTTGATTCCATATCTCCTTTTCCATATCAGTTCACATGAAGTTCTTCCTCAGACTAGGGTGAATAGAGGTCACTAGCCAAGACATGATCAAGTAGTTGTCTTGGTCCCACTTACCACGAGCCAAACCAGCCTCCTTAGGTTGAGGGACATCACCGGACAAATACCCAAGCTTACCTCTTCAGCCCATGTATAATTCCACACTTTTTGATCACTCCAAATAATTGAGTCCATCAAGGACAGTGATAGCAACAATAAAACCCCAACTTTCAGCACCTAAACTGGTCATGTTTTGGCTTCCAGTAACTTCTGAGATAGTTGAATCTTCAGTAGGGATTGTCCTTACACATAATAAATGGTAATCACACTTGAAACTTGTACCAGAAAGGAGTAAAAAGCACCAACAACCACAAACCCCGATCTATTTATCTGTTAACAACACCTAAACCTGGCTGGAAGACACAAAACCAGCAGTAGAAACACCTTCAAGCACCACCAGCCAAAAAAAGGAAGGAGGGAACACCTCCATCCAACCCTCACAGTCTGTACACTGCTAAACAACTGATGTGCGGGGGGAAAGAACACTCCTCAAGCACCAAACACACCACAATACAGATTGCCAGGTCTGAAACTTGGTGTGAGATCCATAAAACAGGGCACAACACACAGACAAATGGATCTCAGATCTCAGCAACAGAAAAACACTGAGGAAACTCCTCCATGAACTCAAAAACTCATCATATGAAGGAATAAAACACCCCAAACATTAACCTTTTTGGTTCTACAACAAAAAGGAAAAGAAAGAATAGCAGAAAACACTTACTTGGTCGGATCTCTTTCAGTTTTTTGGAAATTCCAGTCAATTCTAGAGGAAATCTGAGTAGAAGAGAAGAAAGAGAGGCGCTTTTTGGTTCTACAACCAAAAGGAAAAGAAAGAATAGCAGAAAACACTTACTCGATCGGATCTCTTTCAGATTTTTGGAAATTCCTGTCAATTCTGGAGGAAATATGAGTAGAAGAGAAGAAAGAAAGGCGGATCCAAGCCTTGACTTCTATCAATCTTGCTCTGATTTCATCTTGAAGTAAAGAGAGAAAGAGAGAAGGAGAAACAGTAGATCAGAAGAAAGAATATTTGCTGGAAAAGTGTCAGTGGCAGCACCCTCACTGAATTATATGTGAGGGTGTTTAAAGAATAGAGAAAACTACAATAATTACAGCTTAACAAAGAAAAGACAATAATAACAGTCTAATAAGAACCTAACAGTGGTCCTAACAACATAACTAATTTACTTTTTCATTTTATGTATTCATTTTGTTTATGTACGTGTGATTTGGTGGTTGGGGTGGAATATAATTCCTGAATACCTGTACTAGGGTGACATATTGTGTTGGATACTTAATTTTTATTGTGAACTCCTTATTTGATGCCTTGTCAAGCTGTGTCCTTGTTGTATTTGGGTAACATGGGTGGCAGGGAATTTCCTAAGCTTCTTTGCTCTTTAGCTGGACACTGTTTAGGAGTGACTAAGGGAATTGAATAAAGATTCTTATTTTTTTTTGTCTCTTGATACACATGGCTGTGATGCTCATCTTATTATGGTTCTGCTTAATTCTGTAGGCTAGACGTCAGAAGGTAGGAGAGAAACCCCTTCTCTCAGTTTCTACATTTGTGCAGGTAAGAGTTCCCTGCCATTTTAGCAGGTTCATTTAGCTCTCTGTTGTTTGTATTTGAAGGTGTTATTGTCAAAAGTCTGATCTTGTATTTTCAGTGTGCTATCCTAGTGTGTTTAAGAAAGACAGGTTGAAAGGGAATAGCTAAATTTCTTTATTTCAGAAGTGTTCCAAAAAGCTTGTTTGACTAATGCAACAAAATAAAGCTTAAGCTAAGAGCCTTGAGATTCAATTTTAAGGCTATAAGACACATGCCTCATACCTTGAGTCTTGAGATGCCTTATGCCAAGAATATGTCATTCACATTTCACACATTTATTGAACTATTGAAGTGGGCTTCTCATCATAAACTCATGTTAAAGATCAATTCAAGCCTTCCATGTGTTTGTGGTTCATTTTAATATTAGGTTTTTAATACCCATTTGAGGAGCTTTCTAGTCTTGAGGTATGTGTAAGAATGGATTTAATTGTTTGAAGCTCTTAGTATCCCTCTTTGTATGATTCATCCATAGAAATGCAGTCCTTTTATGTATAATTTCATACTTGGCTAGGAAACTAGGAGGCACTTTCAAATGGGTTTGAAGATCAGCATACAGTTTTGCCAATACAATTGCCAAACATGGGGTAAACAGAGCTAATCTATTTTAGGGAACAATATCACAATGATTGATGTAATCAATAGGGGTTGTGGTTAGGAAGCACATTGGTAGCCTAACAACATAGCGAATCCAGCCCTTTGCTGAATATATTCTATTGTTTTGTACCCAAGCAATAAAATTTAATTGTTAACTGGAAAAAGGCGTTGCTTTTTCATTCTCATGATGGAAATGCAAGGAGTGGCAACCCAAGGTTGGAGTTTTTGTATCGTTGTTTGGTTGGGAGGTTCATCAACTCTGATCCTGATATCAGAGAAGTGGAGAATTATATGTCAATGGAATGGCATGGTAGGCATTTAGAAAATGTGCGGAGACTGGGGGTGTGCTTTTTATATTTAGTTTCAGGAGGAAGTGCAATATGGAAAAGGTGTTGGAATTAGAAGAATATGGTTTTAACAGGTTCCCAGAGCTATACTTGGACAGGTGGTGTCCAGCCTTCGGGAAACTTATGAAGGAGAAAGACTTGTATGGATTGATGTTTATGGTATCCCTTTGCATTCTTGGAGTACGGAGACCTTTAGAGCAACTGGAAATGCATGTGACAGATTCAGATGGTTTGACTTTAGGAATTGTTTGGGAGCAGATATAGTTTGCCAGGATTCTTGTGTATGCTGAGAATGCAAAGAAGATCCTAGCGTTTTTGGATTTTCTATGCCAGAGAGGTGTACCAGTTGAGGATTGTGGTCACGGGGTGGGATCCATTCTTCAATTGAGTGTTTACCATTGGAAGGAGTGTAACAGAAAGGAATAAAGATGAAAGAGAAGAGAGAGAGAGGAAGGGAGAAGAGGAACTGTTGCGACTCATAGGGCAACGATGGGAAGAGGAAGAGGAAGAAGCTGAAAAGGCAAGGGAGAATAAGGGTAAAAAGGTAATTTTTAATGGAGGGCCCTTTTCAGGTTTAGAGGGTAAAATAGGAAAGACAAAAGAAGGGGTGAATGATGAATTTACTAATAAGTGCGGGCCTAGGGTTGAGGTAGGTTTCGAAAAACATAAGGGCAAGAGCATTAAGCATTAAGATTGGGGGAATAGGAGTTGAAGAGATGAAGAGAAAAGAGGGAGGCTGTGTTAGGGTATTTCTGTCTTTATACTTATGTTGAAGTTGCTGATCTGTAATATTATATTAGAACTAGTGTCCCTCACTTAAGTAAGTTCACATGTGTCTTTTCCATTATGTTAGTAATATAAAACATGTCTGGCCGAATGGGAGAGGGAATTTTTTCTCTCATTCGAACCAAACTTTTCTTCTCTCCTTTTCTCCTCTTTTCTCTCTCTTTTTTTCTTCTTTCTTCTAGTAGAAATCACTGATTGTAGATTTAGTTGAATTTCTTGTGAAAGGAAAAGGGGAGGAAGAGAAAGATTTCAGTAGTAGAGAAGAAAAGAGAGGGAGAAAAGAGTAGGAAGTCAACCAGGATTCTTGAATTAACCCTAGCCTCCAACTCTTCATTATATTTATACTTAACTTAAAGGATGAGATATTACAAGGATGCCCTTAGTAGGGCGGCTACTAATGTAGTTGAACAGTCACAACTTAAAAACATAAACTAATGGGCCTAACGCCCAATAACTCCCTAACTAAATAGCTTAAAATAAGAATAAAGAACAACTATGCCCAACTCAAGACTCCCCCTCAAGTTGGGAGTAAATGTCACACATTCCCAACTTGCGTAGATCATGCTCCAACTTGTTCTTTGCAACACCTTTTGTGAGAGCTTCCGTGAGTTGCAGATCAGAAGCAATGTATGGAAGGCAAACTTCTCCAGAAGTTACTCTCTCTGATAAAATGTCTATCCTCTTCAATGTGCTTAGTTCGGTCATGCTGGACTGAGTTATGGGCAATGTTAATTGCTGCCTGGTTATCACAGTATAACATCATAGGTTCTTCTGCCTGTACACCAATTTCTTCTAATAGGGAACGGATCCAGAGAAGTTTTGAAACTCCATGTGCCATGGCCTTGTATTCAACTTCAGCACTTGATCTTACCATCACTGTTTGTTTCTTACTCTTCCACGAGACAAGGTTACCCCCAACAAGGGTGCACACTTGAAGTTGATCTCCTGTCATCAAGGCATCTTGCCCAATCTGCATCTGTATAAGCCTCTAGTTTCAACTGTCCATGATCAGTAAACAATATGCCTCTACCTGGGTGTCCCTTCATATAAGCAAGAATCCTGTCAACTGCCTCCCAATGCTAGACTCGTGGAGCATGTATATATTGACTTACCACACTTACTGCATAGGAAATTTCTGGTTTTGTCATACACAAGTATAGCAGCCGACCCACAAGTCTCTGATATCTCCCAATGTCCTTTACTGGTTCACCTTTTGATGCATTGATTCTATGGTTCTGATCAATAGGGGTACTGATTGCTTTTGTTCCAAGCTTCCCTGTCTCTTGAAGAAGATCCAAGACATACTTCCTTTGAGAGATAAAAATTCCATGTCCTTTACTGGTTCACCTTTTGATGCATTGATTCTATGGTTCTGATCAATAGGGGTACTGATTGCTTTCGTTCCAAGCTTCCCTGTCTCTTGAAGAAGATCCAAGACATACTTCCTTTGAGAGATAAAAATTCCATGTTTTGATCTTGCAACTTCAATGCCTAGGAAGTATCTCAGTTCTTTAAGATCCTTAATTTCAAATTCTTTATGTAGATTCCTTTTCAGACAATCAATCGATGAGTTACTGCTCACCTCGGAAGCCCCTTCAAGGGTGGCTTAACCTGCTGAAATAGAAGATGAAGGGAGAGCAGAGAGGGGAAGGTAGGAAGAAGAATGACGTAGAGAGAGAGAGGTAAAGAGATATTCATTCACACTGTTTATTACATGATCAAGGCCTTATATAGCTGGCCTACATGTGTGCATCGTGGAGAGAATATCTTCTGGTGGCAGTGTAACTAACTCTAGAGGCTTTGCCGCGTGTCCATTACCCTTTCTGTCTTCTAGTGAAATGCTGATTGGTGGTGGTCTGCTCCACTCCCATAGTTGGGCTTGGAGAGAGTATTTGGGTTCCAACAATTCCTCCCCCCATAGCATCGACCTTGGCCTCAAGGTCTAGGTTCGGAAACCTCTCGTTCAGCCTTAGATAAGGTACCCAAGTGGCGTCATCTGGAGGAAGCCCAACCCATTCTACCTTGGCTTCTGGCACAACCTGACCACCTCGTCGAACCCAACGGAAATTCACAATTCTGATAGGCTCTGTGTCAATGTCCCCTTCTTCAGTGAATTGGGGTAAGTTAGATAAGATAAGAGTATGATTTCCCACCGCCTTCTTAAGAAGTGAAATGTGAAACACCGGATGAAGCTTTGAGGTTGCAGGGAGGTCCAACCGGTAAGCAACAAGGCTCACTCTCTCCAGAACCTTATAAGGCCCATAATACCTGGGCGCTAGCTTGTGCCAGGCCCGTCTTACTATTGAGATCTGGCGGTAAGGTTGGAGCTTAAGGTAAACAAAATCACCCACTTGAAATTCTAATGGGCGGTGGTGAGAGTCATAGCGGGCCTTCATTCGCTGTTGGGCTTTTGTCAAGTTGGACTTTAGCAATCTAAGAATCTCGTCTCTCGCAAGTAGACGGGTCTCTACTTCTATCACCTTTGATGACCCATATTCATAAGGTAATATGGGAGGGGGTTCTCTGCCATATAGAGCTTTAAAGGGTGTCATTCCAACAGCCGATTGATAAGTCGAATTGTACTAGTATTCTGCCCACAGAAGCTAGTGAGCCCACTGTCGAGGCTTCTCCTTTATGAAGCATCTAAGGTAGGCTTCCAAGCATCGATTAAGAACTTCAGTCTGTCCATCAGTCTGCGGGTGATAACTTGTGGAGGGGTGCAGTTGGGTTCCTTGCAACCAAAAATATTCCTTCTAGAATGAACTCAGGAAGGCAGGGTCACGGTCTGAGACAATGGATCTTGGGGCTCCATGCAGCTTGGTGACGTCCCGTATGAAGATGTCAGTCACCATTGTTGCGGTGTAAGGGTGAGCTAATCCAGAGAAATGGCTGTACTTGGTGAGACGGTCAACCACTACCATGATAACCTTCTTTCCTACAGAACGTGGAAGACCCGTGATGAAGTCCATGGAGAGGTCTTCTCACACTTGCTCTGGAATCTTGAGGGGTTGTAGAAGGCCAGCGGGAGACTGTGAGGAGTATTTCTGCTGTTGGCAGGTTTAGCATTCGGATACATAGTGCAATACATCCTTACACATTCCTACCCAGTGATAGTGGCTGTTGAGCCTCTTTAGGGTTCGTAGCACCCCTGAGTGTCCCCCCAACGCAGAGTCATGAAACAACCTTAGCAGTTCAACTTTGTGGGCTGAATTTTGGGCAACAACAAACCGGCCCCTAAAGAAAAGATCAGGCCTCACAATTTGGTAACTCGCAACTTGGGAAGGGTTACGACTCCACTTATCTCTAATGTTCTATAGCTGCGGATCAGACCTGGCTTCTTGCCGTATAGCTTCAAACAAGGGAACACTGGGCTGAGAGCAGGTCAGATGGGCTAACTCTTCCACTCGTCACAAGGCATCAGCTACTCTGTTTGCGGGCCCAGGCTTATATTTTATGAGGTAGTCAAAGCCCATTAGTTTACTAAGCCATTTTTGCTGCTTCGGGGTGTGTACCCTTTGCTCTGCTATGTACTTCAAACTTTGTTGGTCTGTCCTTATAACAAATTGGCGTCCCAATAGGTATGCACGCCACTTTTGCACTGCCATTACCATAGCCATCATTTCTTTGACATAAGTGGACTGACTTTGGTGAGCTGCTGAGAGAGCCTTGCTGAAATAAGCAATGGGCTGCCCTTTCTGCATCAAGACGGTCCCTACTCCTACAGCTGATGCATCACATTCTATTTCAAAGGGCTGAGAGAAGTCTGGAAGAGTGAGGACTAGAGGGCTAGAAACTGCTATCTTCAAGTCTTCAAAAGCCCGCTGGGCATCATCAGCCCAACTGAAGGAATTCTTCTTTAATAGGCGCGTTAGAGGGGCGGCCATAAGCCCATTCCCCTTAATGAAGCACCTATAATATCCGGTAAGCCCAAGAAAGCCCCTTAAAGCCTTTATAGTAGTGGGCTTGGGCCACTTCTGGATGACGTCTACCTTTTCTTGGTCTGCCATGACCTGCCCTACTGCAACCACATGGCCTAAGTATTGAATTTGTCCTTGTCCAAAGGAACACTTTGTCATTTTGGCATGTAACCGGTGCCCCCTTAGAGTTGTGAGGGTGAGTTTCAGATGTTCCATGTGTATCCCAATCCCCGCTGTGTACCAGAATGTCATCGAAAAACACCAGAATAAATCGCCTTAGGAATGGCCTGAAGATGTCATTCATGAGGGCCTGAAAGGTGGAGGGGGCATTGGTGAGTCCAAAAGGCATAACCAAAAACTCATAATGGCCATCGTGGGTCCTAGAGGCTGTCTTGTGGATGTCAGCCTGGTGGACTTGAATCTGATGATACCCGGACCGCTGGTCTAATTTGGACAATACTCATGCCTCTCCTAACTCGTCCAGCAGTTCATCAATGAGGGGTATAGGAAACTTGTCCTTCACTATAATCTGATTCAAGGACCGATAATCTATGCAAAAGCGCCAACTACCATCCTTCTTGTTCACTAGGAGTACAGGGGATGAAAAAGGGCTGGTGCTGGTCTGTATATGCCCTTTTTCCAATAGCTCTCTCACTGCCTTCTCAATTTCCAGCTTCTGGAAGTAAGGGTATCTATATGGCCTCACATTGGCCGGTTTAGAACCTGGTAAGAGAGGTATCTGATGATCATGAGCCCGAGGTGGAGGTAATTGGTTCGACTCCTTGAATACGTCACCAAACTGATCGAGTATCGATTGTAAGGCCTCGTGTTGGGCTCCTGTGGGGTGGACACAACCCTGGTTGTCCAGAATTGGGACTGTGGGCCGAATGCCTAAGTGCATAAATAAGGGTTGTCCAGCATCCTTGGAGGCCCGTATCATGGAGGCTAAAGTGTCACCTTGGGGACTAGGGGGACGCACCCCTTGTAAATGACAAGTCTGGCCATCTTGGTGAAAATCCATTGTCATTTTGGCACAATCACAAAGTGCAGGACCTAGGCCACGCAACCAATGAACCCCCAAAATAATATCAGCCCCCGAGAATTCCAATGGGTGGAGATCCACCATGAAATTATGGCCCTAAATGAGGATTTTTTCCTTCTTACATACACCATTACATGACATCTGACTCCCATTAGCCACATGGATTGAAAAGAGAGGAGTGGGTTGTATAGTCATACCTAGTTGCTTTGCCAAACGACAAGTGATGAAATTCAGGGTAGAGCCACTGTCAATCAAAATCATCACGGTCCGGCCAACCAATCTTCCTTCTACTCGCATGGACTGAAGAGAGTTGAGGCCCATGAGGGCGTGAAAGGAGATCTCAGCCCCATTAGGTTCTGGTCTATCTGGAATCAGTTCACAATCATTTAAGTGCTCTGGTTCTACCTCTTCTGGCTCTTTCTCTGTCTGTAGGAGAAACACCCGCTGGACCCGGCATTTATGGCTCGGCCCAAACTTGTCATCACAGTTATAACAAAGGCCTTTCTCGTGCCGGGCCTGCATCTCCGCCCATGAGACGTTTGAAGGGCATAGTGGGCCTGGGCAAGATGGGCTTCTGATGATCCCCAACCTGTTTCATGGGCTGTTGATTGACCCGTGGAGGAGTCCTCACATTCGGGTTGGTCGGCTTGCTGGCTCTGCGTAGGTTGTCGATTTTTTCTTCTTGCAGGCGAGCCAATCCCACCGCAGCCATGATTGTCGCCGGACGGAGAGCCCTCACCTCCAGGCGGATATCCTCTTTGAGGCCTCCCACAAAACATCCCACTAAGGCCTTCTCCGGTCAGCCATGTACCCTGGTCGCCATTCGCTTGAACTCGAGCTGGTACTCTGCTATCTGCTTCAACCGAGTGATAAGCTCGTCGTAGTCCACGAACGCCGTCGGTCCAAAACTGATGCACAGAGCTTCAGTGAACTCTGCCCGAAGTTACCTGGGGATGATTTTGGCGATACCACTGGAGCCATAGAATCACGTCTCCTTCTAGATGAATGGAAGCGATGGAGACACGCTGGTGTGCGGGTGTTTCGTGGTATTTGAAAAATCTTTCTGCTCTAAAGATCCAAGGAATGGGATCTCCACCAGAATAGTTGGGAAAGTTGATCTTAGTGACTTTTCTGGTGGGGTAATACCCTGTTCTTTGGTTGCTGGAAGCAGAGGCTTCCGTTCCTGCTGGGTGACTGGTCTCACCGGATTGTTGCTGAGAGGTGAAGCTTGATACGACCACTTTGAGTTCCCTGAATTCGTTCAGCACCTGGTGGAATCCACCCTCAAGCTGGTTGACCCTATAATCCATGGTAGAGGAACGTGTCTGTGGCATCCTGAAGCCTGTGATCTGGATAGCCTGGCTCTGATACCAATTGATTAGTTACCGCTCACCTCAGAAGCCCCTTTGAGGGTGGCTTAACCTCTTGAAACAGAAGATGAAGGGAGAGAAGAGAGGGGTGTAGAGAACACTGATCTGGGCCCCACTGCAGTGGTCCCCACTGTGTTTGTAGGACAGCAGTGTAGTTATTTGTTTCAGTTATAGTAGTGTTAGTTTGAGTCAGTTTGTTAATTCAGTTGTTATTTATTTCAGTTTTTATTTATTTATTTTATTATGTAAGTACCAAGGGCAGATGTGTCCTTTCCATTATGTACTAAACATAACCTATAAACATTAAGAGAGTGGCGGCGGAAGATCAGTAAGAATCTGTCATTCCTTTCAACAACTTGTGTTCTCTTGTTTCTCTTCTATTCTCTCTCCTTTCTCTCACTTTCTCTTCTGTTTTGCAAACCTAAAACCTTTTAGGATTCAAGACTGATTACAGTCTTGATCTTCTACTTGGTATCAGAGCCTATCTAGGGCTTCTCATGTGTGTCTAGTCCAACCGACCACGAGGTCAAGCTAGGGCTGGAAGCTTTGAAGAAGTTTTTCGGTTGGTGAATCTTGGAGATTACCAGGAGAGGTTTGCAGCAGTTGAAGACTTTCCGCGGCTTGCAGAGAGTTGGTAATCAGGAAGAGGCAGCGAAGGTTAGGGTTCAGGTAACCCTAGAAGACAGTAAACCGAAGTACATAAGTTTTTTTTTTACTGAGTTTCAAAGACTGCAATCAGTCGAGATAGGTTGGACCTATCTAGAAAGAGGGGCTGAACTGTGTTCAAGTTTGTTCTAGGGTTTGGCTTGCCGAATTGTGTTTAAGTTTGTTTCTAGGGTTTGACTGTTGGGCCGAACCCCCCTCTTCAAAGGTGATTAGTTTTTAGGGTTTCATATTGCCCTACGACAAGTCCCACTTGTGCGGACTGCTTGGAGAGTGCATCTGAGCACTTACTTCAGACCTATAGTTGAAACCCTATTTTTGCTCTCACAGCAGTGGGCCCCACAGTAGTGATTTCAGAAAATAGCATCTCAGATTGATAGGCTGCCTGGTACTGTGCATGCCGATTGATTTCGGATCAGATTTGAGTTGATTTCTTGCATATACTGTTATAGGCGATTGATTTCAGATCAGATTTGGGTTGGTTTTAGATCGGATCAGATCATATTTCAGATCAGATCAGATTTGCGTTGGTTTCGGATCATATTTCAGACTTACTTGTTTGACTCTGTTTTCTGGTATAATTGCTCTAACAGTTTGTAGCCACTGAATCTTGATCAAAGATGGAGTTTAAGGGTCAGGGAGAAAGTAGTTTTGGAAACCACAGTTATGGTAGTGTATCTGAAACCGGGTTTCAGATTACAACTATGAGATTTGATGGGTCAAATTATTTGGAGTGGGCGCAATCAGCCATGATGGCTATTGGAGGAAGGGGAAAACTGGGTTACCTCTTGGGAGATGTGAGAACCTTCCAAGGAGGACCCAACATACACCAAGTGGGTTCAAGAGAACTATTTAGTTATGGCATGGCTGTGTAATTCTATGCAGCCACATATCAACCGAAATTACTTGTGGGCAAAGACAGCCAAAGAGATATGGGATGTTGTGAAAGAAACCTATTCCCAACCCCTTAATGTTGCTAGAGCCTATGAACTGAAGTGTGAGGTGAACGGCCTTAAACAAGGAGAGAAGCCAGTTTCTGTCTACTTCTCTACCTTGAAATCCTTGTGGCATGAGATTGACCATCTAGAGACCCTTGAGTGGGAGAGTCCCAAAGATGCACACTCACAGAAACCAAGTCGAGACGAATAGGGTATTTGAGTTTCTGGCTGGTTTGAATTCAGAATATGACATTGTGCGACAATAGATATTGACAAGAGATAGTGTGACCCTTTCTCAAGCATACTCCCTGGTGCATAGTGAAGAGACCAGGAGGAAAGTCATGATGCAGCTTCAACCCTCTTTCCCAGCCTTGACAGCTATTAAGCCCAAGCCAGGGGGTGACTCAGAAAGGGACCAGAAGAAGGAAGATAAACGGGATCTGGTATGTGAATATTGCAAGAAACCCAAGCACACAAAAGATACTTGTTGGAAGCTACATCCTCACTTGGTCCCAGCAAAACTAAGAAATAAGAAGGGTAATGCTCATATGGCAGTGAACACTGATTCAACATCCTCATCAGGCACATCCTTGGAGACTTTAGCTGCTGTTCGGGCTGCCCTCATACAGTTGGAAAAGGAAGTTGGGAGTTCAGCTCAGCCATCTCAGTCACCATCAGCTCTTGCCACATCTGCATTTGCACATTTAGGTACTCGAGCCTCAGCTTACCATGCTTCAGCTCCAGGTATTACTGATCACTGCTGGGTAATAGATTCAGGTGCATCTGACCATATGACTAGCTTGCCATCTTTGTTCATTTCTTATCACTTGTTCTCTGGCTGAGATAGAGTATCCATTGCTGATGGCTCTCTTGTTCCCATTTCGGGCAAGGGGGACATCAAGCTATCGGATACTATCTCTTTATCTTCTGTCTTGCATGTTCCTAAGCTTGATACTAACCTGCTTTCAGTTAGTAGTCTTACCAAACACATGAACTGTTTAGTAACCTTTTTCCCTGACCGATGTGTTTTTCAGGATTTGGAGACGAGGAAGGTGATTGGGACTGGCCGTGAGACGAGCGGGATCTATCTGCTTGGAGAGAGTTCTCGTCGGGAGGAGTCAGTGGATAAGAAGTCTTTTTTTTCCCAGTTTGTGAGTTCGGTTATGCTTTGGCATAACTGATTAGGTCATTTGTCTTTTAAGTCTTTGAAGAGTCTGTTTCCTGCTTTATTTGAGTCTGTTGAGTTATCAAAGTTGAGGTGTGAGAGTTGTGAGTTTGCCAAACATTGTAGAACCTCTTATTTTTTAAGTAATAAAAGGAGTAATTCCTCTTTTGATATTGTGCATACTGATGTTTGGGGGCCATATCATATCTCTTCTATGGGTGGGTGCAGATATTTTCTACTGTTTGTTGATGACCATACCTGGTTTTCTTGGGTCTATCTTATGCGTTCTCGGGATGAGGTTCCTGCTCTGACCCAAAACTTCCATCAGATGGTTCTCACTCAGTTTGGGACCAAAATCAAAGTCCTTAGATCTAATAATGCAAAGGAATACTTTGCTCAGCTATTGACCTCCTACCTTCTTAGCCATGGAGTTTCACTAGAGCACTTGCCCTTATACACCACAGCAGAACGGCGTTGCCGAAAGGAAGAATAGGCATATCTTGGAGGTGGCTAGAAGCATTATGTTTACCTCTAATGTACCTATTCGCTTCTGGGGTGATGCTATCCTCACGACAGTTTATCTCATTAATCGAGTTCCTTCCCGGGTCGTTGATATGAGAACCCCCTTTTCCCTTCTATACCCAGACGAGGAGTTGTTAATTGTTCCCCTTAAAACCTTTGGTTGTACCTGTTTCGTTCAGCTTCTCAGGCTTCATCATTCCAAGTTTGAACCTAAGGCCTCCAAATGCATTTTCCTTGGTTATGCACAAACTCAAGGGTTATTGCTGCTATGATCCGGTTTCAGGGAAACGGTTTGTCTCCATGGATGTCACCTTCTTTGAGGAGACACCCTATTATCCTAGGGTTTCTCCTCAGGGGAAGAGCAGTGAGAGTGGGGCTGTTTTGAGTTTCTTTCCTCAGGGGGAGAGCAGTGAGAGTGGAAGTGGGGCTGTTCCTTTACCTATTCCACTGGGTAATGAAGGTTGTAGTGGTGAGGGTGGTCAGAGGGAGCCGGAGTTGAGAGTCTATCACAGGTGATGCAGGCAGGTTGATCCTAGTCTTCGGCAGTGCCGACCAGCTCCAGTTTCTTCAGCGCCTTCAGATCCAGAGCCTACTGAGATACCTCTCACCGTTGCCGCTTCCCCTCCTGTGGATGACTTTGATCTCCCTATTTCCATTCGCAAAGGGAAACGACATTGCACCACTTCTACAGCTCACAACATCTCACAGTTCTTATCCTATGATCGTCTATCACCATCTTACCGGTCCTATCTCACTTCCATTGCCAATGTCCCTATTCCAAGAACAATGCAAGAAGCCTTATCAGTTCTAGAATGGAAAGATGCAATGTAAGTCGAAATGGATGCCCTGTTGAAGAATAATACTTGGGCACTGGTTGACCCACCAAAAGTAAAGAAACCGGTGGGATGCAGATGGGTGTTCACTGTGAAGCATAATGCTGATGGCTCTATTGAAAGGTACAAAGCCCGGCTGATTGCAAAGGGGCTCACTCAGACTTATGGTATAGACTATTTGGAGACCTTTGCCCCAGTAGCCAAGATGACCACCATTCGAGTTTTGTTATCCCTTGCAGCAAATCATTCTTGGCCCCTGTTTCAGATGGATGTTAAAAATGCCTTTTTGAATGGAGATTTACAAGAAGAGGTTTACATGTAGTTGCCTCCTGGATTCTATGATACAGAGACAGGTAAGAAGGTTTGCCGACTGAACAAAGCATTGTATGGTTTGAAGCAATCACCTAGAGCCTGGTTTGATAGGTTCAGACTAGCCATTGGAAGGTTTGGTTATGTACAGGCTTAGTTAGATCATGCACTATTCATCAAGAGGGTGGAGTCCTCTCTAACACTACTAGTAGTATATGTTGATGATATTGTGGTGACAGGAAATGACAGTCATGTGATTGAGTCCCTCAAATAGCTTCTTCATCAAGAGTTTGAGGTGAAAGATCTTGGTGCACTACGGTACTTTTTGGGTATTGAGGTTGCTAGATCCAAGCAGGGGATTTTTATCTCTCAGAGAAAATATGTTCTAGATCTGTTGGCGGAAACTGGAAAGTTGGGTGTTAAGCCGGCCGATACACTCATCAAACAAAATCACAAGATTAGTGCAAAGGGTGGGGAGCCTCTTGAAGACAAAGTTATGTTCCAACGGTTGGTTGGAAAGCTTCTATTTCTCTGCCTCACTCGGCCGGATATCAGCTATGCAGTTAGTGTTGTTAGCAAGTACATGCACTCCCCTAGAACTTCTCATCTTCTTGCGGCAGAGAGAATATTAGCATACTTGAAGAGATGCCTGGGTAGAGGTATATTGCTCAAGAACAATAATCACATGAGGGTGGAAGTCTATACAGATGCCGATTGGGCTGGAAGTGTTGATGATAGAAGGTCTACCTCTGGATATTGTGCCCTGGTGGGAGGTAGCCTTGTCTTTTGGAGGAGTAAGTAGTAGAGTGTTGTTTCCCGCTCCAGTGCTGAAGCGGAATACAGGTCAATGGCTAATGGAGTGGCTGAAATCTTATGGCTGAGGTCACTATTTGAAGAGTTGGGTATTGACTATAAAAAGCCCTTAATGCTGTATTGTGATAATTAGGCAGCTATTAATATAGCCCACAACCCAGTGCAGCATGACAGAACTAAACATATCGAAGTTGATCGACATTTTGTGCGAGAAAGGGTCATATCACAAGAAGTGTGTCTTCCGTACATCACATCTAATATGCAGCTCGCGGATATCCTCACCAAGGCTGTACCAAGGAAGAAGTTAGAGACAAACCTATCCAAGTTGGGCATGATAGATATCTACTCCCAACTTGAGGGGGAGTGTAGAGAACACTGATGTGGGCCCCACTGCAGTGGTCCCCACTTTGTTCGTAGGACAGTAGTGTAGTTATTTGTTTCAGTTATAGTAGTGTCAGTTTGAGTTAGTTTGTTAATTCAGTTGTTATTTATTTTAGTTTTTATTTACTTTTTTTATTATGTAAGTACAGGGTAGATGTGTCCTTTCCATTATGTACTAAACATAACCTATAAATATTAAGAGAGTGGCGGCGGCAGATCAGTAAGAATCTGTCCCTCCTTTCAACAACTTGTGTTCTCTTGTTTCTCTTCTATTCTCTCTCCTTTCTCTCACTTTCTCTTCTGTTTTTTATACCTAAAACCTTTTAGGATTCAAGACTGATTATAGTCTTGATCTTCTACTAGGGGAAGGTAGGAAGAAGAATGACTCAGAGAGAGAGAGAGAGGTAAAGAGATATTCATTCACACTATTTATTACTTGATCATGGCCTTATATAGCTGGCCTACATGTGTGCAATCATGGAGAGAATATCTTCTGGTGGCAGTGTAACTAACTTTGGAAGGTTCTGAGTGTAACTAACTCTGGAGGCTCTGCCGCGTGTCCACTACCCTTTTTGTCTTTTAGTGAAGTGCTGATTGGTGGTGATTTGCTCCACTCCCATGGTTGGGCTCGGAGGGAGTGTTTGGGTTTCAACACAATCTCACTTAGGTCATTCCCCGTGACAACAATATCATCCACATAAACAATTTGGACTGACACCAAAGATCCCCTTCGCTTCACAAACAAGGTATGACCGTATTGAATCTAAGTGTATCCAAAAGCAATCAAGGCCTTTCTAAATTTGACAAACCATGCTCTGGGAGATTGTTTCAAGCCATAAAGTGACTTCTTAAGCCTGCATACCTTTCTCTTTTCAGTATCATTGTAAAAGCCAGCAGGAAGATTCATATACACTTCCTCTTGTAGATTCCCATTTAGGAAAGCATTCTTCATATCAAATTGAAACAAGGGCCAAGAGTATGAGGCAACAAGAGAAAGAAGTGTCCGAACAAAGGTCATCTTTGCAACCGGTGCAAAGGTCTCTAAGTAATCAACACCATAGGTCTGTGTGTACCCTTTTGCAATAAGTCTTGCATTGAACCTTTCTATACTTCCATTTGCCTTATATTTTACCATGTAAACCCATCTGCATCCAACTGTTTCCTTGCCTTCTGGTAGATCCACAATGTCCCATGTCTGATTCTTAATCAAAGCTGCCATCTTTTCTTGCATAGCTGTCTTCCACTCAGGTTTGGAGAGAGCCTTACTAACACCTTGGGTATAGACACTGAGTCGAGGGAGGAAAGAAAAACACGGTAGGAAGGAGAAAGTCCACTTTAGGATAATTACTGTGAAATACAATGAGCAGTACACTTTCTCTTCCATTTTTTGAGAGCAATAGGAAGATCAGGGTTAGTAGAATCAATGGGAACTGAAACAGTAGCGGGACCAAGAGGAATACTTGAATTCATGTCAGTCGAATCTGGAGTCTCCAAGGAATCGACAGGAAGTGATGTGAGTTCTGCTGTAGTGGAATCAATCTCATTGTGAAGTCTTTGTCGTAAGTAATGTTGAGAAGCAGGACGCAAAAGAGGTGGTAAGGTAGGTGACACAGTATGGTCAAGCACAGGAGTAGACACAGGGACTGGAACTGGGAGAGGAATAGACTGTTGACTCACTTCCCTAAAACTCTCCCTGAGAAGGATTTTTTGAAAAGAAGTATGTGGATTCAAAAAAAGTGACATCCATGGTAACATGTCGGCTCCTAGAGACTGGATCTTAGCAGTTGTACACTTTCTGATTTTCTGCATATCCAAGGAAGACACACTTATTTGCCTTGGGATCAAGCTTTGAGCGGTGAGGACCAAGGACATGTGCAAAGCGGACACACCCAAACACCCTGAGAGGAATATGAAACATCTCCTCCTTAGGAAAAAGGAGACTGAATGGGGTGTTGAATCCAAGTATACGAGAGGGCACCCTGTTAATCAGATATACTGCTGTGAGAACTGCACCACCCCAAAACCGAACTGGAACTGTAGATGTGCTCATCATGCTTCTTGCAATCTCAACAATGTGTCTGTTCTTCCTTTCTGCAACACCATTCTGCTGTAGATTGTAGGGACAACTGCTTTGATGGAAAACACCATATTCTCACATCTTTGAAGTAAGGTGTTTTTCAAACTATTCCCTGGCATTGTCTGATCTGGACACCTTTTTTCTTGTTCCAAACTGTGTTAGCACCATCTGATGAAATTGCCTCACCAAGGATGGTACTTCATCACGGGATCTCATCAGGTAAATCCAAGAGTACCATGAGAAATCATCCACAAATAAGAGAAAATATTGATAAACTCCCATAGAAGGAGCATGGTAAGGTCCCCACACATCAGAATGAATAACTCAAAAGAAGAAGAACACCTTTAATTATTAGGTTTAAATGAATGTCTACAATGCTTTCCAAGTTGACAACCTTCACACTCCAGACTTGACAAACTAACAGACTCAAAAAGGTTTGGAAACAAAAGACTCAAAGAAGAAAAAGGTAAATGGCCCAAATGATAATGCCAAAGCATAATTTGACCCATAGACCCTGACTCACTATCCCTGCTGACATGATGACTCTGATGAGGAGGAAGAACATTTAGGAGGTAGATCCCATTTACTTCACGACCACTCCCAATCGTCCTCTTTGTTTAGGTTTCGCGGTTCTCACCATGGCAGACTGATCAGAAACAAGATTTTTCATCATCACATCTCTCCTACTCTCCTCCCCTAACACAAAGGCATATGCTTGGGAGAGGGTAACACTGTCCCTGGAAAGAAGATGCTGTCTTACAATATTATACTCAGGCTTAAGGCCAGCAAGAAATTCAAACACCCTATACTTCTCTAGATGTTTCTGATAGGTAGCTGCATCCTTAGTGGTTTCCCAAGCAAATGTCTCTAAATGGTCAATCTCCTCCTGCCACAAGGTTTTAAGGGCTAAAAAATAGGCTGCAACAGGTCTGTCTCCCTGCCTTGTAGAAATAATCTGATTTCTCAACTGATAAGCCCTAGCAACATTCTCCCTTTGTGAATAGGTTTCTGCAACCCCATCCCATATTTCCTTAGCCGTATTTGCCCATAACAAATTTTTACCTATATGGGGCAACATGGAATTACACAACCAAGTCATCACCATATAATTCTCCTGTACCCACCGGTAGTTGCTAGTTTCGGGTTTCACTTCCTCACCAGTGATATACTCTATTTTCCCACGAGCACCAATGGCCATCTTTGTAGATTGTGACAATTCTAAGTAATTTGCACCATCCAACCTAACTGTAATAATGGTCCCAGTCCCGAAAAGGTCTCCAGCACCTCTTCCCACTGGTCCCATTTCACTCCCAGGCTTATTTTCAACTCCGTGACCCTCCATGCTTCTCAAAAAATGTAAAGAAAATAACTAAAATATGTAACAAGATCAAACGAAACACTTCTGGAACCAACAACACCTTTCTGGTGTCCTAGACTGCCTTCCCACAAAAGATTCATTTTCTGTGGGACGAAAGAAGAGAGAGAAGAGGTAGTCACTCTCTTTAGAAGCCTCTAAATCAGGCAGGACTTGAATCGCCCCTTACAGAAAACTCCAAGGAACCCTAAAAATTAGGGCGCCACTTCCTAGGTCAAAATTGAAGAGTCCAACAGAAACAAGATTCTAACCCTTTCTCCATTTTTTCCTGATTTTGATGAGAAACCCTAGATCAGCTACGGGGGCACACAAATTAACCAAAAAATCCAAAATTTGGGCTTACCTGAGAACTTCAGTCAGCCTTCTTAAATCACCATGCAGTCGGCCAATCTAGGGCTACATGAGGAAATAGCTCAAGGAACCTTCGGCCTGCTCTGATACTAAGTAGAAATCACTAATTGTAGATTTAGTTGAATTTCTTGTGAAAGGAAAAGGGGAGGAAGATAAAGATTTCAGTAGTAGAGAAGAAAAGAGAGGGAGAAAGGAGTAGGAAGTCAACCAGGATTCTTGAATTAGCCATAGCCGCCAACCCCTCATTATATTTATACTTAACTTAAAGGATGAGATATTACAATGATGCCCTTAGTAGAGCGGCTACTAATGTTGCTGAACAGTCACAACCTAAAAACATAAAATAATGGGCCTAAAGCCCAACAACTTCCTAATTAAATAGCTTAAAATAAGAATAAAAAACAACTAGGCCTCACTCAACACTTCTTCTCTCTTCTTGGCTACTATCAGACTAACAAAACTCAAGGGCAGGCCGAATCATAATATGGTATCAGAGCACAACTAAGCAACTCGGATCTGCCCAGATTTCTGTTTTCTGCGCACTTAGTCTAGGGTTTTCTCTTGATTTCTCTTGATTTCTCTGCCATTGATTGGAGATAAGGGAAAGGGCTGAAAAGGAGTGGCCACCCTCTTCCCTTGGAGGTCTCTATGCCTCTTGTTGTGCTGTTCATGGTCGGTTGTTGTGGTTTCTAAGAAGCCCTTCCCTAATCGATGAAGAGAAGAGGGCTGATTCGTGTGGTGCAGTGGGTGTCTTGTGTGTTCTGATTTCTTTTTGTGTGGTTTGTTTTTCGGGTGATGAGGTAAGATTTCTATGCATATTTTTGTTATGAATCAAATAGGAAGTATGTTTCAGATTGTATGGTGGTATTTCAGATTGTAGTGTGCTAGGGTTTATGCTGTTTTTTAGTGTGATTCGAAAGGGGAGTGGTCCTCTTATAGTGTGGTGAGATCTCAGGTAGTCGTGGGGTAGGGTTTGTGGTGTAAAGAGTGCAATCATCAGCAATTACAAGTGCTGAAACCAGTGTGATTAGTGTGATCAAGTAGTGTGCAGTGTGCCAAATTCAGTAATAACAGAATTCAGCAATGGGAGATAGCAATGATAGCAAATCTAATGTGATGATACCTACTGACTACCTGAATGTTCAAATGACCTCCATTAAACTGAATGGAGAGAATTATGTACCTTGTGCTAAATCTGTAGAAGTTTTTCTGAAGGCAAAGAAGAAGGTGAAAATATAAGGGAGGAGAAACCCTCCACTGATTCTCATGAGTATGGTGACTGGGAACAAGATGATGCACAAATTATCACGTGGTTATGGAACAATATAGAACCCAAGATTAGTGTAAATTTCATGTTTCTTGACACTGCCAAAGATGTGTGGGACCATGCTAAGAAGTTGTATTATGGTCAAGACAATACAACCAGAGTATATCAGCTGTATCAGGAATACTTTAATCTGCAACTGGGCAATCAAAGTTTTGAGGAGTACTATGCTAGTATGAGAAACATTCGTAATGAGTTGAATGTTTATCACCTCCTCACTTCTGATGTCAAGATTCAGCAACAACAGAGAGAACAACTTGATGTGACTCGATTTTTGGTGGGGCTGAAATCTGAGTATGAACTAGTGCGGGCTCAGATACTAGGAGAGTCAGCTCTCCCTTTCTTAGAAGAGGTGTTTGCTTGACTTCGGAGGACTTCAACAATTGGATCTACTGAGAACTCTAATGTTTTTGATAGATTAGCCTTTATGGTATCAAGGGGCCGTGGTGTTAGAGGTGGAGCTCGGGGAGATCAATTTGGCCATAGTGGTAGCAGTGGTCCGGTATATGGCCTGAGTGGTGGTGGTGGACCTACATATAACCGTGGCGGTGGTCGTACTGGAGGTAGAGATTCAGGGGGAGCCCGTGTCAGAGGATGTGGCTCGGGTCCGAGGAGATGTACTCATTGTGTTATGGATGGAAATACCATTAATTATTGCTATGACTTGCATGATCCACCCTCAACTTGGGCCAATCATGCCATGACTAGTGACACCAGTTTTAGACAGGAGAGTCGTTCAGCTGATCAGATGCTTCCTACATCCACAGATGTTCCCGGGAAAGAGATGGTGA
The DNA here is from genome assembly GCF_056320005.1 of Nelumbo lutea. Lineage (NCBI taxonomy): Eukaryota > Viridiplantae > Streptophyta > Magnoliopsida > Proteales > Nelumbonaceae > Nelumbo > Nelumbo lutea. The sequence goes on along the minus strand of NC_142690.1, from coordinate 33,875,516 downwards.
GTGTTCCCCGTGATGAGTATGAGAGGTTTGTCCAATTCACATCTCAGTAGAGCACGACTACTTTGGCACACTCAGGTATGGCTTGTCTGGCATCCACACCCAATCCCTAGATTATTGACTCTGGAGCCTCCGATCACATGATTGGAACTCCAGGTGTGTTTTCTTCCCTCTCTCATTGCTCAACATCACAATCCGTCACCCTTGATAATGGCTCCACATCCTCCATTTGTGGTATTAGCAGTGTTAACGTGATGACCCCCTTACCTTTATCCTTAGTTTTGTATGTCCCTAAATTTCCGTTTAACCTTATGTCTGTTAGTAAGTTGACCAAGTCACTCAATTGCTCTATTACTTTTTACCCTTCTTCGTGTGTTTTTTAGGATCTCAAGACGGGGATGAAGATTGGTGGAGGGCATGAAGCTGGTGGATTGTCTTATCTTGACGGTGATGGAAGAACATCAACAACTTTCCAGTCATCTCTCTCTCCTCTCCAGTGGCACTGTCGATTTGGTCATCCTTCACTGAAAGTTTTGAAGTCTTTGGTTCCTTCGTTGAGTCAACTTTCTATTTTAGATTGTGAGTTGTGTCAGTTGGGGAAACATAATCGTGTTCCCTTTAGTCCTAGGGTTGATAATCGTGTGTCGAGTCCTTTTTCTTTGGTTCATTCAGATGTTTGGGGTCCTTATAAAGTGATTTCATACAATGGATATAGATATTTTGTCATTTTTGTTGATGATTATTCAAGGATGACGTGGCTTCTATTTAATGAATGGAAGGAGTGAATTGTTTACCATCTTCCAAAAATTTTATGCTAAGATTCGCAACCAATTTGGTGTTTACATTAAAATTTTTCGTTCTGATAATGGCCGTGAATATTTCTCTTCATCATTTCAAGAATACTTGGAACAACATGGCATTATACATCAGACCTCATGTACCTACACCCCACAACAAAATGGGGTGGCTGAGAGAGAATCATCATCTTTTGGAAACAACTCGATCCCTTATGCATCACATGAATGTTCCCAAACCTTTTTGGAGTGATGCGGTGCTTACTTCTTGCTTCTTGATTAATCGGATGCGCACATCTATCCTTGACGGTCATTCCCCATTCACTATGTGCTTGATTTGCTGGAGGAAACAGGTTAGGTGCTAAACTAGTTGAAACACCTATGGAAGCAAATAATAAGATGAACAGTGATATGGGTGAAGTGTTTGAAGATCTTGGCAGATACTAGCGACTTGTAGGTAAACTGAACTACCTAACCATTACTCGGCTAGATATTTCATTTGCGGTTAGTGTGGTAAGTCAGTTTATGCAGAAACCTCTAGTTCCTCATTGGGATGCGGTTCTAAGAATTGTGAGGTATTTAAAAGGGGCTTCTGGTCGTGGTTTGATATACAAAAGTGGTGGAAAACTTGAAATAGAAGGATATACTGATGCTGACTGGGCCGGTTCTATGTATCATAGGAGGTCTATCACAGGCTATTGGACTTTTCTTGGGGGTAATCTGGTGATATGAAAAAGTAAGAAGCAGACAATCATGGCGAGGAACAGTGCAGAGGCTGAACATAGAGCTATGGCACATACTACTTGTGAATTAGTGTGGCTAAGGAACCTTCTACAGGAGATAGGATACAATGTTAACACTCCAATGAAGCTCTACTGTGACAATCAGGCTGTAGTTAATATGTCTTCTAATTCGGTGTTTCATGAAAGAACCAAACACATAGAGGTTGACTGTCACTTTGTGAGAGAGAAGGTGCTGAATGGAGTGATAGACACTTCATATGTTAACACAGGGAACCAGTGGGCAGACTTATTTACTAAAGGGTTGAGTCGGGGAAGAGTGGACTACATATGTAACAAGATGGGATTATATGATATATACTCACCAGCTTAAGGGGGAGTGTTAGTGTCGAGTATGTAGGGGTATTTTTGTCTTTATACTTATGTTGAGGTTGTTGATCTGTAATATTATATTAGAACTAGTGTCCCTCACTTAAGTAAGGGCACATGTATCTTTTCCATTATGTTAGTAATATAAAACATGTCTGGCCGAATGGGAGAGGGAATTTTTTCTCTCATTCGAACCAGTCTTTTCTTCTCTCCTTTTCTCCTCTTTTCTCTCTCTCTTCTTGGCTGTTATTAGACTAACAGAACTCAAGGGCAGGCCAAATCATAATTGGCTGCAATGGCATTGAAACAAATTCCAAAGAGCTTGGGAAACCTTTGAACAGAGGAGTGGTTCGGATAATTCATCAAGTTGGAAGGAAGATGACAACGAAGGAGAGAGGGACCGTGGTGGCTTGTTAAGAACGGAGGAGAGGATTGTGTTCGAGAGACTTGAGGACAACGAAAAAGGAGCAGAGGAGGGGGGATCGGGAGTAACGACGGATGCGAGGGCTCAAGAAAATGAAACAAGAGGCAAGATTGAGAAAGAGTTAATTGGTCAGGCTCAAGATGAGTACTATGAGGAAGAATTTCTTGGTTGGGATAACCAGGTTAGTCCTTTTAACTTCGAAAATGAAGGGGAGAAGGTGCCTAAGCTAGATTGTTTCAATTTTGTCTTTTATAAGATGTGTTGGAATATCATAAAAAAAGAGTTGTTGAAGATGTTTAGGGAGTTATGGGTGGAGAAGAAGATCGAAAAGTTGGCAAATGTAACCTTCATTTCTCTTATTCCGAAGGTAATGCAGCATGGGTGAGGGATTTTAGGTCAATAGGCCTTATTTCAAGCCCATATAAAATTATTGCCAAGGTGTTATCTGCAAAGCTGAATGAGGTACTTCATTTGGTGGTGGATCCTACTCAAATAGCATTTGTTCATGGGTGTCAGATTTTGGATGGGGTCTTGATTGCTTGTGAATGTGTGGATGCAAGAATGAGAAGTGGGGAAGGTTGAGTGATTTTCAAACTTGATTTGGAAAAGGTGTATGATCATGTAGAATGTGGTTTTTTGGAAGAAGTTATGAGGATGGGCTTTCGGGAGAAATGGAGAAGCTAAATGTTTGCATTGCATTTCATTGGTGTCTTTTTCAGTTTTGGTGAATGGAGTGTCAACAAAATTCTTTGACACATCAAGGGGATTGAGACAAGGGTATCCTCTCTCCCCTATGCTTTTGTTTTAGTGGTGGAGGTGTTAAGTAAGTTGGTGGATAGAGGGGTGATTTAGGAGCTGCTGGCTTGTTTCAATCTTGGAAATGGGAGGATGACTCTCTCATCTCCAATATGCTAATGATACCTTGATTTTCATGGATGCATCTGTGGAGCAAGCTTATAATATCAGAGATATTCTTGAAAGTTTCCAATTGCTTTTGGGTTTAAAAATCAATCTTGGTAAAAGTGTGATGATTGGGGTTGGAGATATTCAACAATCTATTTTAGATGAATGTGCTAGGGCTTTGGGTTGCCTTATTGGGGATTTCCGTTTTTCGTATCTTGGGCTACCCATTGGGGCTAGGCCAGCTGCTCCATATACTTGGCAACTTGTCTTAGATTGAATTGGACAAAGATTGGTAGGTTGGAAAAGTAAATATTTGTACTTTGATGGGGAAATCACCCGTAGAAAGAGTGTTCTTTCTAATTTTCCAATTTACTATTTGTTTCTCCTAAAGGCTCCAACTTCGGTGATGGAAGAAATTGAAAGGCTTCAAAGGGAATTTCTATGGAATATAAAGGTGGAGAAAAAGAAATATCACTTGGTATGTTGGGCAAGGATGGATTTGAGTCGAGCCGAGCCGAATACTTGGCTATTCGAGTTCGACTTGCAAGAATAGTATCAGGCTCGAGCTCGGCTCGGCCCAAGCTTGACTATAAGCCAAGTTTTTTTGAAAAATAAAAATTATATGTATAAAATTATTATTTTTTTAAAATTTTGACAAAAAGTTAAGAATTATAAAAATTATTTACTATTATACATAAAAATAAAAATACTATATTAATAAAAATATTAATATATATAATAAAATTATTTATTATATGTACATATGTATGTATACATATAATAAAATTATATATATGTATACATATAATAAAATTATATGTATGTATATATATAATAAAAATTATTTATTTAATACTAGGCTCGTGAGCCTCATGAGCCGAGCTTCATTGGGCTTGAGCTCGGTTCTATTAGCAAACAAGCCTATATATCAAGCTTGAATTCGGCGAAGCTTGGTTTAAACCGAGCCGAGCCAAGCTTTTCACGAGCCAAGTTCGAATAGCTCGTGAAAGGCTTGGTTCGTGGCCACCTCTAATGTTGGGCCAAGAAATATGGGGGATTGGGAGTGAAAAGGGTGGGGATTTTTAACAAGGCTTTGTTGGGGAAATGGTTTTGGAGATTTGGTAGGGAGAGGGAAGCGCTTTGGAGAAGGGTGGTTGCTTGCAAGTATGGAGTAGTAAACTTTGGGTGGGATGTGAAGGAGGTAAGATCTTATAGGGTGAGCGTTTGGAAAGGGATTATGAAATCCAATTCATTGGTTCAGCCGTTTCCTTCTTGGAAAGTCGGGAGTGAGTCAAGTTTGAATTTTGGGAAGATAATTTGCTTGGTGTGGAAAGCTTTATGAGTTGTGTCCAAGGCTCTATAACTTAAGGGTCCATTTGGTCCGCGGACAGGATAGGACTAGAATTGGAATTGGAATTGAAATTCCCCGGAACCGGAATCTGACCTATTCTTGATGTCTATTTGGTTCAATTAGGAATCGGAATTGGATTACGATTATTGCTGTTTGGTTCATTCGGAGTTGGAACTGGAATCAACTAAAACTTTTCAATTTTGTATTGGTTTGTTTATTATTTTATTATTACTTAATTAATATTTTATCAAAATATAATTATTATTTTATTAGTTCTTTGTTATTATCATTTAATAATTAATATCTTAGTATTTATCATTAGTGTATGTATTTTTTGTTAATATATTATTATTTTATTATTACATTAATATTTTATTAATTTATTATTTTCTATTATTTTTTATCATTTTAAAATTATTTAATTTTTAATTTAATTATATTATTATTAACATTTTATTTGTTCTTAATTCTAATATTTGATAAATATTTTCTTTTGCTTTTTTATTATTTTGTTCTTATTATTTTATTAGTGTTTAATAATTAATATCTTAGTATTTATCATTAATTTTTGAATATTTTATTAATATGTTATTATATTATTATTACTTTGATAATATTTTTGTTAATAATTTAGTATTTTATTATTATTTTCTTATTAGCTTATTAATATTGTATTATTTTATTAAAATAATATGTTAGTATTTTGTTATTAATTTAATTATAATGTATTAATATTTTAATTGTACTTAGTTATTATGATTATTATTAAATAAATAATATCTTTGGTTTTTATTATTAATTTTCTAATATTTTATTATATTATGATTATTTGATGAATATTTTATGATTATATTAATGATTAATATACTCTTATTTTATTATTATTATCTTATTTTTACTTTCATATTATTTTATTATTTCATTCTTAATGTTTTATTATTACTGCAATTATATTGTATTAATTTTTTTATTTATACTTTTTTATTATTATATTTAATAATTAATACTAAAATGTCTGTTTCTTGCAGGCAGCACGCAACAATGTTCTTCTTGCTGTTCCAGCTCTTCTGTATGCTATCAATAACTATCTAAAATTCATCATGCAGGTATAATCCATATGTACATCTCATATGTGGTTTGTACTATTGTTTGACTCAATAAAAAAGGTTATGTGCTTTTTCTGTGATTTATGAAGTTTTGATCTATAATTACCTTTTTGTCTTATTCTCTGTGCCATGGATTTTAATCATGTTGTTACCTTATGCAGTTATATTTTAATCCTGCAACTGTTAAGATGCTGAGCAACCTGAAGGTATTTCTTGATAAATAATTCATTGATGGTACTTACTATTTTATGATGCTTAAATGATGGATTTGGTTACAAAATTTTTTACCATGAAGATAAGCGTGAACAAACAATTCCTCTGCTTCCATAAACCAGATTCATATTCTGCTCTCAAATTCTTGTAAATGCTTTTATGCTTTTCTGTTATGAGTAGAAGGAAAAAGCATCTTCACTATTGATGTATACCTGCAGGGTTTTTTTTGACTTTTACCTTCTATTATAATTATAATGATAGAAGGCTGAGTGTACACTATTTTTTTAGCAGTAATGTTAAGAATTTTAAGGTTAGAATAAAGGATGTAAAATCTGGATTGTACCGCAAGCACCCCCTACAGCATAGGCTAGCCCAGCTACTGAAACCCTTTTTTTCACATTTGCTTAAGTTACAGGTTACACTCCTAGGAAGTCACTCCCCAAAATACTTCAGTCTTGGTAATTCCTTCTTTTGCCAATGAATCAGCAATAGCATTCATAGAACTGTTGATCCAAGTTATGTTGTTATCAGCTCCCTATGTCAAGATCCTTGCTTCTCTTGTTAAATGTTTATATTACAGAAGAAAAACAGCCTTTTGAAATGAAAGGACTGTTTAAAATGTTGCAGAGAATCAACAGAAAGTAGCAGAAATCAGGTTTCAAGAAGAGAGAAGAGGAAGAAGAAGGTGGTGGCAACTAGGGTTCAGAGAGAGATTTTCGAACATAATTTCCTCTTACACCCCTAATACCATTTCATTAAGTTAAACTTATGTAATTTACAGAGAGGTCCCTGGTTGGGCATAAAATTAAAAAACATAACATAAGAAAAATAAGGGCCCAGATTAAGGTCTATTACAGCAAAGAACAAAAAAAGATAAAGAAGGATAAACAGCCAATGGGCCATTCGTCCTATCTTCTCTACACTCCCCCTCAAGCTGAGCATAGATGTCAATCATGCCAAGCTTTTCAGTATCATGCTGAAGTTTAGCCTTGGGAATGCCCTTGGTGAGGAAATCAGCTAACTGTCATTCAGAAGTGATGAAAGGTAGACACACTTCTCCAGAAGCCACTCTTTCTCGAATGAAGTGTTTGTCAACTTCAATATGTTTGGTTCTGTCATGTTGCACTGGATTGTGAGCAATGTTGATGGCAGCCTGATTATCACAGTATAACATCAATGGCTTATCATGCTCAATACCCAGTTCCTTCATCAAGGATCTAAGCCTTAGTAATTCAGAAACTCCATGAGCCATGGCTCTATATTTAGCTTCGGCTGAAGATCTGGCAACAACTGATTGTTTCTTGCTTCTCCAAGAGACAATATTACCTGCCACAAAGCTACACTATTTAGAGGTAGGTCTTCTATCATCAATATTTCTGGCCCAATCAGTATCTGTGTAGGCCTCAAGTTTCATATGACCATACTTGGCAAATAGAATTCCCTTTCTAAGAGAACCCTTCAAATAACACAGAATCCACTCTACTGCTGCCATGTGAGTGTCTCTGGGAGCATGAATGAACTGACTAATGCAACTGACAACATTTGCAATGTTTGACCAAGTCATGCATAGATAGAGAAGTTTCCCAAGTAGCCTCTGGAAGACTCCCTTATCTTTCAATAATATTCCATCTAAAGCAGAGAGTTTATGACTCATATCAATAGGAGTAGCAACTGGTCTAGTACCCATCTTCCCTGTTTCAGAGAGCAAGTCAAGTACATACTTTCTTTGAGAGATAAGGATCCCATCCTTAGATCAAGCAACTTCTATGCCAAGAAAGTATCTCAATTCCCCAGGATCGTTGATCTCAAACTCTGTATGAAGGAAAGATTTGAGATCATTAATCCTTGATACATCATTACCAGTCACAACAATATCATCAACATACACAATTAGATAAACTGCCAATGATCCTCTCCTCTTTACAAAGAGGGTATGGTTAGATTGAGTTTGTACATAGCCAAAATTAACAAGGGAAGCCCTAAACCTTTCAAACCATGCCCATTTAAGTCCATAAAGAGATTTTTTCAGCTTACAAACCTTCCCTTTCATATCTGTTTCATACATCCTTAGAGGAAGAGACATATATACCTCTTCATGTAACTCTCCATTTAGAAATGCATTCTTTACATCCAGCTGGTAAAGTGGCCATTCTGAGTGTATAGCCAGAGATAGCAGAACTCTCACAGAAGTCATCTTGGCAACATGAGCAAAGGTCTCCAGATAATCAATCCCATATGTCTGTATAACCTTTTGCAACCAGCCTAACCTTATACCTTTCAATGGTGCCATTAGCATGATATTTGATGGTAAAAACCCACTTACAGCCTACTGAATCATTCCCTTTAGGTAAATCAACCACTTCCCAAGTGTTATTCTTGTGCAGGGCATCAATTTCTGTTCTCATAGCATCCCTCCATTCTGGAATAGTAAGAACTTCTAACAAAGACCTGTGAATTGGGTTAGAAGCAACAGAAGAAAGGTAGCCAAAATATGAAGGAGAGAGCAAATTATAAGAAAGGTGTTTGGAAATGCAATGTGTAGTATATTTCCTTTTTCCTTTCGTAATAGCAATAGGGATATCAAGGTCAGGAAAGGATGACTACAAAGGGGCTGTATCAGTACCTGTTGTCTCTTCTGTGACTGGAAGTGCAGGAGGCTCATGTGGTGTAGGGGAAACAAAATACTCACTTCTGGTTCTCTGCCATGGTACAACATGGGATCAAAAAGAGGACGAGGAGATAAATGAGGGATAGGAACATTGGAATGAGAATGAAATGTTTGATCCTCCCTTGACTCATTTGTGGGAGGAAGATGTTGGACAATGTATGCCCTTAGCTCCAATCAGATTGATGTATTGATTATAAATGAATAAAAGTACATAATTAATTCATGTTATATCTGGTATGTTTCTGTTTAATTAACCCTTAAACTGGACACTTATGAGACTCGTGTTAGTTTAGAATGTTCTCAGCCGTTGGATAGACTTGGGGAGGTTTATCCTGCTAAGGCTGACACTGATGTGTTGCCAAGTAAGTTGGGGTAGCTTGTCTTAGCTGTCGGGGTTAGACCCGAAGCACATGTAGTGTGTGTTTGCTTGAAACATTGAATCCGGACCATTTTTCAGTTGTGCCCTGCTCCTTGGAAACTGGTGGGCAAAACTGGAAAGTTACACCTAACCCCTAGACTCGATTATGGTACTGCTCTAGGCGTTGGATTGGGCTGTCTTTGATATGTCAATCTGTGAGATCCTTAGCGGGGGTCAAAACCTGGGTATGTTGGGGCAATCTGAGAATTCACTCAAGTGGGTGATCATAGTGACAAGATCAGCCCCTTTGTCGGACAAAGTGAATGATCGGGGATTGCACTGTCTCTGATGGAAACCAAAACTGCCGGCAGTCAATTTCAACTGTTTGAGATTTGTTTTTGCAAAATATATATATATATATATATGTTATGTTTTATGAAAATGTTTGCAAAATGTTTTAATTCCCGGGATCCATCCAAGCAGAAAGTGTGACACTGTACCTTGCAGCCGAGGGAGAGGTCCTTTCTTGTCGGGCAGTGTCTGATCATTATGGCTTTTGTGAAGATCAATGTTAGGGTTCCATGCCATACAAAGAGAGCCAAGTTAGCCAGTAATTAATAAGAGACATGAGCTAACTAGCTAACTCCATAATGGGCCTAAAGACCAAAGATTAATTGGATTAATCAACATAGGGCGACTTTGGGTATAGATCTGGGTTTGGATCAACAGTTAAGATAAGGGGATAAGCCTTATCGCTTAAGGAGTCCAGATCCAAATAAAGATTTGGATCAACAGATAAGATGAGGGGATAAACTTTATCACTTAAGGAGTCCAGATCCAAATAAAGATTCGTATTAGGAAACTCCTAATTGGATTAGGAGAAGCTGATCCTTAAGGCTTATAAATAGAGGACGAACTTCAGTTTTACACTTTTACTTCTCTCGGTTCTCTCCCTCTGTTCTTGCTACCCCACCCTATTCGATCTCTAGTTTGTTGGATTGATCAAGATTTGATCTTGATTCTGATTTTTGCAAGAAAAATCAGATTTAATTCGTGCTCACCATCCCTTGCTTGATCCTTGTTGAAGGATTGTAGTTCTTGCTGAAGGATTGCGTTGCTGAACCTGCTTCATCTCTAGTTGCGCCATCTTCAGTGTAGACGGGTTTTTACCCTCTTTGGGCGTGAAAACCTACTTTAGGAGCTATACGTGTGGATTCTGTATCAAGTATTGCCCTCCCTTTCTTTTGGTTTCAGATCTGGTCCGGTTTGTTTCAAGAACGATTCTTGAAAAATGCAGTTTTTTCTAAAACTGGGAATACAGTTCTTAGAAGGGAGAAAAGAAATTTTTGAAATTTCGCCCAGCCACTTTGCATGATTTGGCCATCCATATGATGGATCTCCCTTCCCTCTAGAAGTGTCTCAAAAGAAGACTCAACTGGGATAGGAATGGGGAGAGCAAACAACTGTGACAAATTTTCCCCCTTTGGACAATGTCTCTCCTTAAAAGAATAATAAAAGGAAGAGAGCTCATCAAAGGTGACATCCATTGAGACATATCGAGTTCCAGTCTTCAGATCAAAACAACAATAACCCTTTTGTGTGGGGGAATAACCAAGGAAGATACACTTGTGGGCTTTTGGTTCAAATTTATGTCTCTGGACACTTGGGATATGTACATAACAAGTGCAACCAAAAACACAGAGTGGAATAGGAAAAAGGTCCTTGTCTGGATGAAGAAGACTGAAGGGAGACTTGAACCCCAAAACCCTGTATGCCATATGGTTGATTATGTAGGTTTTAGTAAGAACATCATCACCCCAAAATTTTGTAGGGACATGTGAGGAAAATATGATACTTTTTGCAACTTCAACAATATACCAATTTTTTCTTTCAGCAACTCCATTATGTTCTGGTGTCCTAACACTGGAGCTTTGGTGAATAAACCCCAAGTCAGTGATATAGCAGGTCGGGTTTTTCTCAAAATATTCTTTTGCATTGTCGAATCTGAAAATTTTAATTCTAGTAACAAACTGGATTAGAACAAATTCATTGAATTGCCTCTCAAGTCTGGGAACTTCATTATGGGACTTCATAAAAAAAATCTAAGTGAACCATGAAAAATCATCAATGAACAAGATAAAATATTTGTAGCCACCCAAGAAGGCAAGTGGTAAGGCCCCCACACATCAGAGTGCACAATATGGAATGGAGAACAAGATCTACAATGTTTTGACAACTCACAAGACTCATAATGAAGACTGGATAGACTAATTCCCTTAAACAGTTAAGGGAATAAATGACTTAATGCAAAAAAAGAAAGATGACCCAAACAAAAATGACATAACATGACTCGACTGATAGACTCTGTAGATGTAGATCCAAAAGTAGCTTTTCCAGGTTGTTCATGGCTCTGTCCAGGAGTGTCCAACAGATATATTCCATTTGCCTCATGGCTACTCCCAATCACTTTTTGAGACTCCGGATCCTGAAAAACATAGTAGGAAGGAAAGAAGGTTACACAACAGTTCAAAGACTTAGTTAGGCTACTTACAGATAACAAATTTGTATTTAGCTTGGGTACATGAAGTGTAGAAGGAAGTACAAAGGAATCTGTAGCCTTGATGGTTCCCTTGTCGGGGATAGGGGCAAGAGAGCCATCGGCTAGGGTGATTTTGTCACGAACAGGAAGTAAATCATAAGAAACAAACAAAGTGGAAAGGCTGGTCATATGATCAGAAGCACCAGAATCAATAATTCAAGGGATCCTACGATTACCTGAAATAGTTGCATGATTGGCAGAAGCCCGTATACCTGAATGAGAAAATGCAGAAGAGGTTGAATTTCCTGGAGGGTTGGAAGAAGAGGCCACACCCTCTAGGTGACTGATCATCCTTCAAAACTTCTCATACTTTGCCTTCATAGCTGCCAACTACTCACTAGTAGTCTCCTCTTCAGTTAGGCATATGTCATTATCTGGACCAACAACAATATTGGCACTCCCTGCCTTCATATTATTAGACTTCTTTTGAAACCGAAGAGGAAGAAGCTTAGGATGCAATTTCCAAAACTTGTCTTTAGTGTGTTTTGGTTTCTTACAGTACTCACAAATAATTTCTTTCTTCCCTGAGCCACTTGGAGTTCCTGTAACTCCCTTAGGTTTTACTCTCATATTAGCAAAGTGGTCATTTAGACCAGCCCTTTGAACCTGGACAAGTCTCCTGCTTTCTTCACTACTTGCCAAGGCATAGGCTTGAAATAGTGAAACACTATCCTTGGATAAGATATTTTGCTTTGTGATGTCATACTCTGGATTCAGCCCTTTCAAAAACTCAAACACCTTGTTTCTCTCAACAAGTTTCCTGTAGGTCTCAACATCATTAGTGATGTCTCAGGCTACAACTTCTATCAAATCAATTTCTTGCCAATAGAGACTTCAATATTGAGAAATAAACAGCTAAAGGTTTCTCCCCCTGTCTCAAATTCTTCACATCACTCCTTAGCTTGTAAGTCCTGGCTACATTTAATTTCTGGGAATAGGTTTCAACAACACTATCCCAAATTTCCTTCGCTGAATTCATCCACAACTTCAAATAACAATAAATGAAGACAGAAGAAAACTTGTGTTGTGAGTCAACCTCTATGGAGTTGTACCTACTATGTCACACCCGGAACCCCGAAGAAATAGAGAAATCTCAGCCGCACCTTGTAGACTTCCAAAACACCAATCCACTTGAATCGATCTTCAAGATGAACAAAAAGAAGACTTTTAGTCACTGAGTGCCCAGGTCAAACTCCCTATGGGGCCCGTAATCAAATTTCTCCAGAAAATTAGGGTTTCGGGCAACACACTTGAATCTGTCAGGAGGACGACAAAACCAGTCCCCTTCTCTCCAAAAACCACTGACAACTAGGCTGAAACAGGTTTCTTTAACTATTCATCCGATTCAGTTCTCCATACACACTGTGTATGGGAGAAAAAGGTGAAAAGAGAAGAAGACAAGCCTGCTTTGATACCAAGAAGAAAAACAGCCTTTTGAAATGAAAGGACTGTTTGAAGTGTTGCAAAGAATCAATAGAAAGTTGCAGAAATCAGGTATCAAGAAGAGAGAAGAGGAAGAAGAAGGTGGCGGCAACTAGGGTTCAAAGAGAGATTTTCGAACATAATCTCCTCTTACACCCCTAATCCCATTTCATTAAGTTAAACTTTTGTAATTTATAGAGAGGCCCCTGGTTGGGCATAAAATTAAAAAACATAACATAAGAAAAATAAGGGCCCAGATTAAGGCCCATTACAGCAAAGAACATAAAAGGATAAAGGAGGATAAACAGATCTGAACTCTACATTTTTGCTTCTTCTGGACTGTTGCGCCATCGGATTCATCCTTTTTTCTTGGATCTCTTTGTAGAGACATCAGATCAGTCTGAAATCTTAGATCTGGTGTTGCCCAGAGCAGATTTACTGAATCCCTTTGGTTTGGTTTGGATCAGTTTTGATTTTGAGTGGTTTCGATCCACTCTTCAGTTTGGTGGAGCATTACAGTTACCTTTTTTTTTACATTGGCTGAAAGATTCTTTAGGCCTTCATCGCCAACCCTTACTAAGTTTTTCAGACCTTCATTGTCTGTTTTTCTCTCTTTCTTGAAGCCCGCCCAATATGTCAGAAACCACTGTATCAAATACCACTGCACAATCGGGAAAAGTTTCCTCACATCAAGCATCTGGCGACCTGCAAAACATTCAAGCAGCATATAGGTTGAACGGGAAAAATTATTTGAAGTGGTCTCAGTTTGTTCGAACATATTTAAAGGGAAAAGGAAAGCTTAGCCATCTCTTAGGGACGGGACTGAAGGAAGGAGATCCAAGATTTGATGCATGGGACGAAGCTGACTCCATGATCATGTCATGGTTATGGAATTCAATGAACCTGAAATCAGCGACACGTGTATGTTTTTATCCACAGCTAAAGAGATCTGGGATGTCGTCCGACAAACATATTCAAAAGCACGTGATGCAGCACAAGTGTACGAAATCAAAGTCAAGACTGGAGCAACTAAACAAGGCAGCAAGACAGTTATCGAGTATGCAAATTTACTGCAGAACCTGTGGCAAGAACTCGATCATTATCAGTGCATTGAGACTAAATGTGCAGCGGATGCAGCAATCCTAAAGAGTTTTATCGAAAAAGATCGCGTTTATGACTTTCTTGTAGGACTCAATGCAGAATTTGATCAAGTTTGGGTCCAGATTCTCGGCAAAGACAGATTTGTCCTCTACACGGGACAACAAGGAGTCTCTTTGGTGTACCTATTGCAAGAAACCAAGGCACACCAAAGAGAAGTATTGGAAGCTGAATGGTAAACCATCGAATAGGGAATGATCAAAAAGTTAAGGGGGCTTCTGGGATCGTTGGAGAAACCTAGTGGTACAGGCTCTCTTGCAATCTCAGGTAAGTTTTCTATTCCTCACGGACTAAATGTCTCAAATGAACCTATTAGGGATTTATGGGTTATTGACTCAGGAGCCACAGATCACATGACTCACTCCTCACTACATTTTAGCACTTATACCCCCTGCCCAAACAATCAAAAAATAGCCATTGCAGACGGTTCCCTTACTACCGTAGCTGGCCTTGGGGATATCCATATTAATCCATCACTTACACTAAAAAGTGTCCTTCATGTTCCAAAATTGTCCACTAACCTGATATCCATCCAAAAACTCACCCATGACATGAACTGTAATGCGCTTTTCTATCCTTCTTACTGTATATTTCAGGACCAGGATTCGGGGAAGAGGATTGGACTTGCTAAGGAGAAGAATGGACTCTACTATCTTGAAGAATCATGCAAATCAAATATTGTCCAGGATAATGTCATTCCTTTCATCATCCAACAAAGACACCATTTGGCTTCATCACTTTAGACTAGGACATCCATATTTTGGAATTCTGAAAAGTATGTTTCCCTCCTTGTTTAAAGGATTGAGTGTTGAATATTTTCATTGTGATGTGTGTGAATTTGCAAAACACAAGCGTGTGCCCTTTCCAATCAGTAACAAGAGAAGTTCAGTCCCATTCTTTTTGATCCATAGTGATATATGGGGACCCTCCACAGTTCCAAATGTGTCTGGCTAACGATGGTTCGTCTCTTTTATTGATGATTGCACTAGGGTCTCTTGGATCTTTCTTCTTAAATCTAAATCAGATGTAAGTAGTATGCTCCCAAATTTCCATAACATGATCCAAAATCAGTTTGGGGTCAGAATCAAAAGATTTAGATTGGATAATGCACGGAATTATTTCAACCAAACTTTATCTCCATATTTTCAAAAAGAAGGGATTATCCATGAATCCTCCTACATTAATACTCCACAACAAAACGGAGTAGCAGAAAGGAAGAATGGTCATCTACTAGTTGCAACCCGAGCCTTACTTTTCCACCAGCATGTTCCAAAAACCTATTGGGGGGAAGTTTGCCATCGGATACAAACAAAGTCAGGGAGATCATACACTCTTTATAAAGCATTCGGATGCAGGGGGAGTCACGACTCTTCTGGTATATGTCGATGACATAATTGTGACAGGAAATGATGAAAAGGAGAAGGAAGCCTTGAGAAGATGCCTAGTCAAAGAATTCGAAATAAAAGAACTTGGGAGATTGAAGTATTTTCTAGGGATTGAAGTAGCTCATTCCAGAGAAGGCATCTTTATCTCACAACAGAAATATGTAACAGATCTTTTAAGAGAGATAGGAAAGTTAGCATGCAAACCATCCTCCACACTGATTGAGCCAAATCACAAATTGGGAGAAGCAAATGAAGATCCAGCCGTGAATAGGGAAATGTACCAAAGATTAGTTGGAAAACTTATATATCTTTCCCACACAAGGCCAGACATAGCATATGCCGTGAATGTGGCTAGTCAGTTTATGCACAACCCGAAAGAGGTTCACCTACAGGCGGTCTATAGGATACTACATTACCTAAAGGCTAATCCTGGCAAAGGAATCTTGTTTAAAAGAAACACTGGATTAACCCTAGAGGCATACACCGATGCAGATTATGCAGGCTCTCCCATGGATAGGCGGTCCACTACAGGTTACTGTACGTTCCTTGGAGGAAATCTTGTGACATGGAGGAGTAAGAAGCAGAATGTGGTAGCTAGATCAAGTGCGGAGGCAGAATTCAGGGCAATGGCTCAGGGAGTATGTGAATTACTATGGCTCAAGATAATTTTGGAAGACCTAAAGATCAGATGGAAAGGTCCAATGAGATTATTCTGTGACAACAAGTCAGCTATTAACATTGCTCACAATCCCGTCCAACATGACAGGACAAAGCACATTGAGATAGATATGCATTTCATAAAGGAAAAGCTGGATAGCGGATTAATTTGCACTCCATACGTCTCAACGAATGGTCAACTGGCAGATGTGCTGACAAAAGGGCTTTGCAGTGTGGCATTCCAAGGACTTATCTCCAAGCTGGAAATGAAAGATGCATATTCACCAGCTTGAGGGGGAGTGTTGGAAAGTAGAAGATTGACTCTCTGATTGATTCTCCATAATTTTAGGTCCATCAGTTTAGGAAACTTAATTTCCTAGAATCATGGGATATTAATTGGAGAATCCCACTGATATAGAAATTAGTTTTTTAGGAAAAGTTAGTTTCCTATTTTTATCACCCTGTAAATTAGCTCTGTAATTCTATATAAAGTTGTGTACATGCTCCTTCCAAGATAATACAATCAATTCATTTTTTCTCTCAAATTTTCACATTTCAAAAGAAGATCTTGGTGCTGTTTTTTGGAATCTCCTTGAGTTGGTCTAGAGTTACAGTCTTCATTTTTTTTGGTTATAGTCTTTCTTTTTATTTGTATCCTATCTTCATGTACCTCTCTGTATTTCTTGGTGATCTCTCATCACCCTCAGTTGTACTTTCTTCTATTATTAATATTTTTTTTCTTTTCTATTTATTGCCAAAAACAAAACCCTCAGGATTTAGTTTTATTGGATTGTTTGAGGGTGGTATCCATCTCAGTGTTTCCATGGTCCTGAATAACGATGAAACAACAATTGTTTGCCAGCCCCTAGTGATATCTTCTGTAGAAAAATGTGCAAACTACTTCAATATCTTGACCCAATTGAGATATCTCTCATCTCTGTAATTTCCTCTCTAGTTTGGTTCTTATCAGAGAAAATTCCTGCAGTTCTCTCCTCCCACATTGATCATTGTATTGTTGTCCTTGTGCATCTCCATAAACTATTCCCTCTTTTCTTTGGTTGAGAGAAGAATGAGTCCTCAAAAGAAGTTGGACTTCCACTGTGGTGTCCATTTGTAACTGTTGTAATTCTTCCACTACTAGATGCCAGGGGTAACTCAGTTATTTTACCTTTTATTATGTCAACCTAATATAATAAAAGAGCGGGTGCCACCAGGCCCAGTAATCTCTTCCTCTTCTACTTTGTATTCTTCCATGATAACTGCTAGTCTGACTTAAGAGAAGGTTTTTTATTCGCAGATCTGAGATTTTGCTCTTTTTTTTCCTGAGAATGTCAATTGTGACTAGAGGCTGAAAGAAGGCTTGGGGCTGTTTGATTAAACCTGCAACCCATTTATTTTTCCTTTTTTTTTTTCTTTTTCTGCTTGGTTGTAGTACCAAGAAACAACCATGCTTTGGTGGCCGATCACTACTGGTGGAAGTAACGTATAAGTGGTTTACTAACCTCAGCATCTCTGCTCTAGTGGATTGTGGGATCTGTATGACTGCTGGGGGGTGTTCCAAATGCAGTCTTCTTGGTTGCATGATACATGTGACTGCCAGAGGTCAGTTCTCTGTTACAGGTTACTGATGAGGCTGTGCAGAACTGTTTTTGACTATGTATTGAAGGGTTTACAGATATGGAAGTAAGGCCCCGTTCGCTTTTCAGTAAGTTACTTACCTGGGTAAGTTTTTCCTGGGAAACACGTATTTACCCATGTTCTTTTCTTTCCCAAGTAAAAAAAAGGAAATGGCCATTTTAACCATAAAAAATTCATTATTAAAAGGGGCATTTTTGTCCCATTAAGTGTTGGAAACTTTCCCCCCAAGTGGGAAAGTTACTTACCCACCTAGGAGATGGGTATCACTTACCCGGGTAAGTGATACTCAGGAAAATAAACTTTCCCTGGTCCCCACATTAATCTGAAAAAGGAACATGGGATTAAAAAAAAAGAACGCGCTCTCAAAATCCAAAAAAAGAACACCCCCCAAGTTTTATACCTGTAAAGGCATGTTTGAGTGTATTTTGAGGGTGTACAGGGCTGGAAGTGAATTGCAGACTTATTTTAGATTGGATTTATGAACTGTTAGCATGCAGAACCTATTGGACTTCTTATTATTCTGTTTTGGTTTGTAGAGACCTGTTTTTGCCTACAGATTGCTGATGGCGATGTGGACTAATGTATGGACATCAGATTGAGTCAGATCAGATCTCTAAGTTGGTGGGTGTGACCAATTACCGAAGTTGTGAAGTCTGTGTAGACTGTCACAATGTTGGTGTTTGTAGTAGAATAGTTATTGAAGTGCAAAGGCTGCTTTGATACGTGTGAACCGGAGTGGACGAATTGGTACCCCTCTTGGTATGGTTCAGAGGAGTAAAGTGGTTGATAGGAAGGAAGCTAGGGTATTAAATGGAAGAATTGGTAAACCTAAGGAGAGTGGACGAGCTCATGATACTTGTGAGCAGGAGACTTATATGATTATGTCTTGGATGCTCTTATCTATGCAGCCGACCTTTAGGAAGAATTCTATGTGGGCCAAAACAGCAAAGGAGATTTGGAATCAGGCCAAGGCAACAAACTTTAGTTTGTAGAATTGCTGAACAAAAGCACTATGCACAGGTTTATTAACTACAGGTGGAATCTTTAGCTTGTAGAATGGGTGAGAAGAGTCACTCCACATTATCAAAAGGAAACAAATTTCATTTATTTCCTGGAAGAAATGAAGCTCTACAATGTCTAGAAAATTCACAAAATTCACATTATAGACTACAAATTGGTATAAACTTGAACATAATAAGAAATAGGAGCCTCAAGGGTTTAAAATTAAGATGATCCAATCTAGAACTCCAAAAATAGGTTCTAGATTTTTAGGACATTGATTACTAAAAAATTGACATGATTGCAAAGTAGACAACTTGAATCCAGATCCCGGAACACAAAAAATTGGGGAAAAAGTCACTTTACAAATAGAGTTTTTGGTAACATAGCTTATTGACAATAAATTAGTAGATGACAACATGAGGTTCCGTTTGTGAAGATTGCGAATACGAGTTTTAGAAATACAAATATGGACTGTGTATACAAGGTTTTGCACTGAACATATTTGTATTTGCACTCTTCCCAAATGGAGCCTGAAGAACAAATGATAACATAAGATTAGAACCTGAATTTGATGTCTTCCTTTCTAGAGGTAGAAGAGAGGGATCCCATTCGCTTAGGGTGTAACTGGCTTTGCTCAAGCATGTTTAGCAAGTATATCCTATTCGCTTTATGGCCACTCCCAATCACCTTCTGGGATTTTAGGTCCTAAAAAGCACAATAAGAAGGAAAAAAGGTTATGCAACAGTTCAAAGATTTTGTCAAAATACTAGCAGATAGGAGATTAGTATGAAGCTTAGAGACATGAACAGAAGTGAGGGTAAGAGGGTTTGAAGTCTTGATGTCTCCCTTGCCCAAGATAGGAGCAAGAGAGCCATCAGCTATGGATATCTTATCACAACCAGAGAACAATTGGTAAGAAGTAAAACGGTTAGGAGCATTAGTCTTATGGTCAGATGCACCAAAATCAATAATCCAAGGGATTCTACTAGTATCTGAAATAGTTGCATGATTGGCAGAAGCATGGATACCTGTGTGTGCAAATGCAGATGATGGTGTGTTGCCTAAGAGTGGTTTCTGCAGTAGTGTTTCCAAGTGACTTATGAGTTGGCCATATTTTTCAAATTCTGCTTTCATGGCTGCAAATTGCTCTATTGTTGACTGCTCATCATTGACCCCGTTATCATCTTTTGAAGTCATGGCAACATTGCCACTCCCATGCTTACCATTCCCAGTCTTCTTGTTATTATTCTATTTGTGGAATTAGGGTTGAAAAAAGTGTGATGTAACTTCCAACAAGTATCCTTTGTGTGCTTCGGCTTATAGTATTCACGTATAACCTCCCTTTTCTCCTCAAGTGCCTTCGGTTTCATTCCCACATTAGCAAAATGATCAACAGGTGCTGCTCTTGAATCTATACTTTTCTCCTGCTCTCTTCATTGCTAACCATAATATATGCTTGTGATAGTGAGACATCATCCTAGGCTAAAATATTTTTCCTAGTTATATCATATTCATGGTCGAGTTCTATCAACAAATCAAACACCCTGTTTCTTTCCACAAGTTTCCTACATGTTTCAACATCCTTTTTATCCCAAACCACTGCCTCCATTAAGTCAATCTCTTGCCAAAGTGATTCCATCTTAGAGTAGTATACAGCTGAAGGTTTCTTCCCTTGCCATAATATATTCACATCATTCTTCAATTTGTATGCCCTGGCTACATTATGTTTTAGTGAATATGTCTTTGCAACACTATCCTAAATCTCCTTTGCAAAGTTCTCCCATAAGTAATGCTGACTCTGGTTGTTTTGAGTTCACCAACCACCATATAAAAGTATAGTTCTCCTGCATCCACTTCTCATAGGAGGGATCATCCTCCTTTGGCTTCTTCTTACTACCTGAAATATATCCCCACTTCCCTCTACTGCATACATGAATCCTCACCGACTGTGATGGTGTGACCAAACTAGATAATTTGTTCCATCAAGTTTCACAGTGGTCATAGCCAGGAGAGGGTCTATAGAAGCTCCCAAGCCCAGTCCAGACATTGTCCCCTGCTTGTTCTCTACTCCAGAGTTCTCCATAAGTCCAATACTTATAAAGAAAACATTCAAATAGTAAATATGGATTACTGAAAACAAATAAGCTAATTGCTGACCTGAACAGGAACCAAAAAATAGGGTTTCACTCCACCCTGCAACCCAGGAGAAATTTGGAAATTGCAGCTGCTCCTTAGGGGTACCCCAAAACTCTGTTTAGCTTGAATCGATCTCAATAAGGGTCCAAAAACTACCCTTTAAACCCTGAGCGCCAGGTTCAAAGCACCGCTAGGACCCTCAATTGGAAATTCTCCAGTTGGTTAGGATTTTGCAAAAAATCTCCAAGGAGCAATCTTGGGCAGAAATCTGAATTGAAAAAGCTCTCTAGAACCCTCTACCAACCAGGCCGAATGAATCTCTAAATAATCAACAGCTTAACTCTCCATACACACTGTGTATGGGATTAAAAGAAGGAAGAAAAGAAAGGTAGGGTTTGCTCTGATACCAAGAAGAAAGTTGAACAGTAAAAATGCTGTGAATATAAAAGAAAAACAACAAAAGGAAGAAAGAACAAAGCAAGTAGAGGAAGAGAGAGAGATGAGAGAAGAGTGAGATGAAGAGTTCAGTCCATCGTAATTCCCTTCAGCCCTATCAATCTGTTTTATTAATTGTGAATACTAACTGTAAATGGAACTACATGAATGCTCCAATAGGGCTGCTGAGTTGGTAAACAATAAAAAGAAATAAAAGATGGCTCATATACTTGAGGCCCAATACAAGAAAGAAACAACTTAGAAATAAAACATTAATAGGAGCAAGTTAAGGCCCATCTGGTCCAATCTTTCTACAGATTCCATATATAACACAAAGGAATGATAAAGGAATTTGCATTTTCATTACTCATCAAGCAAAGGATAACCACAAGAGGGGATAGACACTAATCTTTACATTTTTATTGGAGCATCCCACCAGTATTACTTTATCCTCATAGTGGCTTCTCAGTAAAACTGTAAAAGCTTTGATCTTTTATAGAGTAGGAAAGGTTGGGGAGTTCATGGAGAAAAAAAAAAGATTTTATAATGGAAAAGGCCTCAATATATCCATAGACCTTACTCTCAAGTCTTGACCTTCAAATTTTAGGAAAATATCCTTTGGTCAACGAGGTAGTGCTTCTTCAATCCGCTGCTATACTTTTTTTCTTCGTTCAATACATTTTATTTTTAGTATAAAATAATGCTGCTTGATTGTTTGTCACTAAACAGGTGTTGGTTTTGGAGTTTTTTGTGAAATCTAACCCAATCCATTTTTGTGGCTTTTCTGGCTCGGCTCCCCTTTTTTCTTCCTTCTATGTAGGAAGCTATGGCTTTTGGTTCTCTTTTAATTAATAAGGTGCTATTATAAAGAGAAGGTGGTTTTTCTACCAATGAGAGAACAAAACTATTATTAATATTTCATACTGTTGTAGTTGTTTTATCATATGAAGAGTACTTGGATTTTCCTACTTCTCTACTTGTTGAAATATAAGGATATCCTTATCTCTCGTGATAGGTTTTTAGTGTCTTTAGGCGTCAGGGTATTTCATGTAAATTTTCTTTTGAGGATTGCAAACATTTGCAGGTTTTGGTTATTGCTGTTCTGTTAAAGATAATTATGAGACGACGATTTTCCACAATTCAGGTTAGCTTGAAATTCTAAATGATCTCCTTTTTATACATTTGGTCTTTTAACCATCCAATTGGCAAACTAATTCAAATGAATCGGTGTCTTATTACATATTCCAATTCATTATTTTGTGACAGTGGGAGGCTCTGGCTCTGTTGCTCATTGGAATTAGTGTTAATCAGCTCCGGTCACTACCCGAGGGTACAACTGCTATGGGTCTTCCAGTTGCAACTGGTGCATACCTATATACGTTGATCTTTGTAAGTAATATACTGCATAATCTTTTTTGGAACCGAGGTTGGTATCATGAGTTTATTGTGGATCTAGATTCTATTACTAGCCTGGTGTTAAAAGTTAATGCCCACTTTGGTGTAAGTCTCCTCTAAAGTTGTCCACTTGAAGTTTTGTGATCAATGTATTACCATCACATTCGGATGTTCTTAGTGTTCTATTTTAGTGTATAATCTAATTCTCAAATGCTCAATTCACTTTGTTAGGATAGTTATCTTGCAAATAATCATCAAATAGTTCATTGCATTTTATATGTTTATATACAAATAAAATGGTATCAATAAGCTTCTTGTTTGCATTTCATATGCTAGTGGCTTAACTGATATTGGTCTCTGTTTTTTTGTCAAAAAGAAAAAAAAATCTCTGATAAACTTTGTAAAAGATTTTGGAGATAATGCTTAACAATGGCTATTCACATTACAGGTTACTGTTCCATCTTTGGCTTCTGTTTACAATGAATATGCATTGAAGAGTCAATTTGAGACAAGTATTTATCTTCAGGTGATTCTTCAGTACTATCTAATGTGCTTGAGGCCTGGTGGATGAAAATAACCTGGGGCTTCATGGTATTGTGGTTGGATCTGTTAAGAAAATAATCTCCACTTATTTATAATATGCTTCGTATTTTTCTTCCCATTAGTCCATTGGCCTGGATTATTTGTATTTGCTTTCCAAAGAAATCAACTTTGTGATTCAGATGAGTGTTTTGTTGCTTGATCTTAAGGAGAAACAAGAGAAAGCGTAGATCAGAGAGAAAATGGGAACGGAAAGGATTTTGTTCTAATAGAATTCAGTCCTTCTATTGACAACATCATTAGTTTAAATATCATTTCATGAAATTACATGTTTACCCCTGATTAAAGTAACTCACACAATTCCATATATCTCAACATCCCCCTCTAGCTGAGCATAGATATTAATCATGTCCAGCTTGCTAAGACTCTCCAATAACTGAGTTTAAGATATTGATCATGCCATTTTACGTTTCTAAGCTGCACAAGTCAATTTCCCAAAGCCTTTAAAAAATCTGGCGGTCTGTACTCTATTGTTCAGCCCTCTAAGTACTGTTCAAGGCACTAGTCAGTGTTGCATGGACATAGGAGTTGGGATCCAATGTGTATCCCAGAATCTGAGTCAGAAAGATGAGAAAAAATGGACTTGTAGCCACATCTATGGAAAAGTAGATACTATTAAAATGATTCATATTGAATTCAAACATTATAACATAAAAATTGTAGCCTTTGTTTCTAATTGATGTTTGATGCAAAAAATGGACTCACCTTGTATATTAACTGTTCATTTGTTCAATAAGCTAGGAAATAAAAAGGAAATGTTATGTAGAAGTGCCCTTGGAGAATCCGTAGAGTGTTGGACTCGAGCATGTCTGACACAACGCACCATTTATTTAGGAGAGTTCATGCAAAGCACTATAAAGAAGAGAACTTAAGTCTTTCAT
This sequence comes from Nelumbo lutea, assembly GCF_056320005.1. NCBI lineage: Eukaryota > Viridiplantae > Streptophyta > Magnoliopsida > Proteales > Nelumbonaceae > Nelumbo > Nelumbo lutea. Next base: position 33,851,285 of record NC_142690.1, on the reverse strand, counting down.
ATGAAAAGAACTATAAAGAAGAGACTTAAATTTCTCAAATTCATTCATCATCCCTAGTTAACAACATATCATCAACATAAAATAGAACCGTAACACACTAAGGCTTCTTTAGACAAAAAGAGAGGATCTGTGGAACTTTGACTGTATCTAACAACAACAATGACATCTCTAAATTTCTCAAGCTAGGTTGGGGAGTCTGTTTCAGTCCATATAGCGACTTCTTTAGTTGGCAGACAAGAGCGGGACCACTACAGTATCCTGGAGGGGGTATCAAGTATGCCGTCTCCTTTAGCTGACAAATAGAGCCAAGGGAACACAAACTATAATAGTCTTGACAACTGGGGTAAACGTTTCTTACCATATTCCTATGTGTACCCCTGAGCAATAAGATGAGCTTTGTATCTAAGGAACCATCGACTTCAGCTTGATGGTGTAAACCCATCGACTCCCAATACTAAAAGCATGGCTTGATGAGTAAGAATATGTATAGAGTACAATAAGGACTATAATGATATAATACATCAAAAAGCTCCTCATAAGATATCATGAGTAGCACCAGAACACTTCTTGATGACAGATAGCTTTCTTAGCCCTCAGAAAGACGTTTGGAATACTCCTTGTGGATCTTAGGCCACAACAGAAGAATTACATTTGTGCACACCATCAAAACTTCTGCTACTTTGAACCACAATCAAAGGGCTTCAACAGAGATCTCACATGCATGGTTAGTAATATTGACAATATTTGGCGAAATATCACTAAAATATCCCCATTTTCTAGGTGGCAGTAAGGAAACTTGGTATGCAAAATTTCTCTGATTTTTTGCCAATATATTGGCGATATTTCAGATTTCATTGATAGGCTATATATTTAAAGTTTAAATTTTTAGAATATTATTAAAAAATTCCATATTTCAGTAAAATCATTGTAATTGTTTAAAAATATTTTCCTAAAAGAACCAATAGGAAGTTATGATAATTGGCTTTCTACTTACTAAGTCACTATAATTCACTATATTTGCAGAGAAAAAGAAAAATGCATATAACCACAAAAGTGTATTCTCAATCTAATAAAAAAATATAGTAACAATAAAAACAAAAGTTACGATGCCAAGTAATTGACATATATAAAGAAAAGAAGATGGCTAAAGACCAAAAGGGAGTTGAAGAGAATATACCTATTACATGTGGAGACTCTATAACTTGATGTATCTTATTAGTATAGTCCTTGTTGTACATTACTTGTGCTTATTCTTCTTTTCTCTTTCAGCCTTATATGGGCATTCTTGTAATTGTACATATCTTTTAATATATAAGAGACTCTTTGAGGTGGGAGTCATTCATTCTTGACACCTCTAAGATTATTCTTGTTCTTCTCTCTATTCAGACAAGAGTGTTGACATTACAGTCTTGTAATTTCTTTCCTGTTTGATTTATACAATTCTTAGCTATGGTTTTTCGAGTCTTATATGTGCAATTATATTAGTTGAAAAAACAACCCACTTGATGTATGGAGCTGTTTGAGATTAGATGCAAACCAGAAAATGAACAAACAGGAGAAGAAGAGAAGAGAGAGCTGGCGGCAATGAGTGTTAGAGAGTAAGAAGTTCGAACTTAACCTCTCTCTAACACTCTAAACATCTTATTAATAAGTTAATCTTTGACAAATTACAGAGAGGCCCTTGAGTGAGCAGGAAAATACAAAAAACAGAATATTACAGAGTATGGGCCCAGAATAAGGCCCGCAACAGAGAGAAACATAACATAACATGAAATGACAGTCTATGGGCCATTCGGCCCATCTTCTCTACACTCCCCCTCAAGCTGAGCATAGATGTTAATCATGCCCAGCTTGCCAGTGTCATGTTGAAGCCTTGCCTTGGAAATGCCCTTGGTGAGAAAATCTGCCAGTTGTCCTTCAAAAGTAATGAATGGAAGACACACTTCACCGGAGGAGACTCTTTCACGAATAAAGTGTCTATCAACCTCAATATGTTTGGTTCTATCATGTTGTACCGGGTTGTGAGCAATGTTGATGGCAGCTTGATTATCACAGTACAACATCATGGGTTTGTCATGATCTACCCCAACATCATGTGCCATGGCTCTATATTCTGCTTCTGCGGAGGATCGAGCCACAACTGTTTGTTTCTTACTCCTCCAAGAGACAACATTACCAGCCACCAGACTGCAATACCCTGAAGTAGATCTTCTATCATCAATATTTCCAGCCCAATCAGCATCAATATAGGCTTCAAGTTTTAGATGATCATGTTTGGCAAATAGAATTCCTTTTCCTGGAGAGCCTTTCAGATAGCACAAAATCCGTTCTGCTGCTGCCATATGGGTATCTCTAGGAGCATGCATGAACTGGCTAATGCAACTGACAGCATACGCGATATCTGGCCTAGTCATGCACAGGTACAAAAGCTTCCCAAGAAGTCTCTGAAAGACCCCTTTGTCTTCCAACAAAGTTCCATCCGAAGCTGAAAGTTTGTGACTCATATCAATAGGAGTTGCAGCTGGTCTTGTACCCAATTTTCCAGTTTCAGACAACAAATCAAGAACATATTTCCTCTGGGAAATAAGAATCCCATCCCTGGATCTGGCAACTTCTATGCCAAGGAAATATCTCAACTCCCCCAGATCCTTAATCTCAAATTCTGTACGGAGGAAAGACTTAAGGCCCAGAATGCCAGAGGCATCATCACCAGTCACTATAATGTCATCAACATACACAATGAGATACACTGCTAGAGACCCACTTTTCTTCACAAAAAGAGTATGATCTGACTGTGTCTGAACATAGCCGAATTTAACAAGTGCAGCTCTAAATCTCTCAAACCAGGCTCTAGGAGATTGTTTGAGGCCATAAAGAGATTTTTTCGGTTTACATACCTTTCCTTGCATATCTTTCCCATACATTCTTGGAGGAAGACACATGTAGACCTCCTCATGTAAGTCACCATTCAGAAATGCATTCTTTACATCTAACTGATAGAGAGGCCAATCAAAGTGAGCTGCCAGAGATAAAAGAACCCTCACAGATGTCATCTTAGCAACAGGGGCAAAAGTCTCCAGATAGTCAATCCCATATGTCTGTGTGTAGCCCTTTGCAACAAGTCTGGCCTTGTACCTCTCAATAGTCCCATCTGCCCTGTATTTAATGGTAAAAACCCACTTGCATCCAACTGGATCCTTCCCTTCAGGCAAATCCACCACCTTCCAAGTACCATTTTCATGTAGAGCATCCATTTCAGCCTGCATGGCATCTCTCCATTTTGGAATCCCAAGAGCTTCTGATACAGACCTAGGAATGGGGTTAGAAGCAACTGAAGAGAGGTAGGCACAATATGAAGGGGAAAGTAGGTCATAAGAAAGGTGTTTGGAAATGCAGTGTGCAGTACACTTCCGCTTTCCTTTCCTAACAGCAATGGGGACATCGAGATCTGGGAAGGGGGATTCCAAGGGAGCTGAAGCAATACCTGTTATCTCATCTGTGATTGGGAGGGTATGAGCCTCATTTGTTGTAAGGGAAACCACTTGCTCATTCCTGGATCTCTGCCTTTGATACACTTTGGGATTATGGGTAGGACGAGGAGGTAAAGAAATAGGAGCACTAGGACAAGAGGAATGAAGTGGCTGATCCTCCTTTGATTCATTTTGTGAGGATACAGATTTGTCAAGAGACTGAACTGGGACAGGAAGGGGAAGAGCAAAAACTTGTGACAGACTCTCCCCCTGTTGACAATGTCCTTCCTGAGAGGAACCATAAAAAGGAGAAAGTTCATCAAAGGTAACATCCATAGAGACATGTCTGGTGCCAGTCTTTGGATCAAAACAACAATAACCCTTTTGTGTGGGTGAGTAACCGAGGAAGATGCATTTGTGGGCTTTTGGTTCAAACTTGTGTCTCTGCACACTTGGAATGTGAACATAACAGGTACAACCAAACACACGAAGAGGAATTGGAAAGAGATCCTTATCTGGATGAAGAAGACTGAAGGGGGATTTAAACCCTAAAACCCTGGATGGCATCACCCCAAAATCTTGTGGGAACATGTGAGGCAAATAAAAGGCTCCTTGCAATTTCAACAATATGTCTATTTTTTCTCTCAGCAACTCCATTTTGTTCAGGGGTTCTAACACAGGAGCTTTGGTGAATAACCCCCATGTCAGAGAGATACAAGGATAAGCTCTTCTCAAAATACTCTTTTGCATTGTCAGATCTGAAAACCTTAATTTTGGTACCAAATTGAGTCAAAACAAGCTCATGAAATTGCCTCACAAGTCTCGGGACTTCGTCTCGGGATTTCATTAAGTATATCCAAGTGAATCTAGAAAAGTCATCAATGAACAGGATAAAGTATTTGTAGCCCCCCATAGAGGATAAGTGGTAAGGCCCCCACACATCAGAGTGTACAATATGAAAAAGAAAAGAGGATCTTTTATTGCTCACAGGGTAATTTTTTCTACAATGCTTTGACAACTGACATGACTCACAATTGAGACTGGACACACTGACTCCCTTAAACAGTTTGGGAAGCAAATGACTTAAAGCAGAAAAAGGTAAATGACCCAACCGACAATGACTCAACATAATTTGACTGACTGACTCTGAAGAAGTAGAACCAAAAGCAGCATTCTTGGGATGATCAAAGCATTGGCCAGGGGTGTCGAGCAAGTATATTCCATTCGCTTCATGGCCACTCCCAATCACCTTCCGAGACTTCAGGTCCTGAAACACACAGTGAGAAGGGAAAAAGGTTACACAACAATTCAATGACTTGGTCAAGCTACTTACAGATAACAAGTTGGTATTTAACTTAGGTACATGAAGAGTGGAAGATAAAAGTAAAGAGCCTGTAGGCTTGACAGTTCCCTTGCCAGAAATGGGGGCAAGAGAACCATCAGCTAAGGTGATTTTGTCACGACTAGGAAGCAAATCATATGACACAAACAAAGTGGAAAGGTTGGTCATGTGATCAGAAGCACCTGAGTCAATGATCCAAGGGGTCTTGGGATTACCTGAGGTAGATGCATGGTTAGCAGAAGCCCTTATACCTGAGTGAGCAAATGCAGAGGTGGCTGGACTTCCAGAAGGGTTGGATGATGAAGTTACACCTTCAAGCTGGCTGATCATCCTTCCAAACTTCTCATAATTAGCTTTCATGGCTTCCAATTGTGCACTTGCAGACTCAAACTCTGTATCTGTACTTGTGGCTGTATGTGCACTTCCTGTCTTTCTACTGTCATTCTTCTTCTGGAATCGGATAGGGACAAGACTGGGATGCAATTTCCAGCACTTGTCCTTAGTGTGTTTCGGCTTCTTGCAATATTCACACACCACCTCCTTCTTTCCTGTGCCACTGGGGGCTCCTGTAACCCCTTTGGGTTTGATTCCCATATTTGCAAAATGATCATTGATACTGACCCCTTGAACCTGCACTTGCCTCCTGCTTTCTTCACTGCTGACCAAAGCATATGCTTGAGAATGAAACATCTTCCTTGGACAAGATGTTTTGCTTTGTAATGTCATATTCAGAATTCAGCCCTGTCAAGAACTCAAAGACCCTATTCCTTTCAACCAATTTCCTATATGTTTCAGCATCCTTAGGGGTATCCCATGTCACGGCCTCTATCAAATCAATCTCTTGCCATATAGATTTTAGGGCTGAGAAGTATGATGCAAGTGACTTCTCCCCCTGTCTTAGATTCTTCATATCACTTCTCAGTTTGTAAGCTCTGGCAACATTTAACTTCTGGGAGTAAGTTTCTGCAACACTATCCTAGATTTCTTTAGCCGAGTTCATTCACAAGTAATGTTGGCTAATCTGTGGCTGCATTGAGTTCACAAGCCACCCAATCACTATGTAATTCTCCTGCACCCATTTCTCATAAGAGGGATCCTCCTCTGGGGGAGCTTTCTTGCTCCCAGAGATAAACCCCCACTTTCCTCTACTGCAAATATGAATTTTTACGGATTGTGACCAGGCCAAATAATTGGTTCCATCCAATTTAACTGTAGTTACAGCCAACAAGTAATCAGTTGTAGTTCCCAAATTATGTCCATATTCAGCAGTGCTCTTGTTCTCAGTTTCTGAGAAGTTCATTATGTAACAACTTCAATTAGGGTTTCGGCAGGCCTTTAAAAGTGATCTGATTTCAAAGAACTCAGATTGAGTTGAAACAATAGCAAACACAACAACACACAAACTCAGTTCAGAACTGACAGCCGTGAGAACCAAGTTCGGTGGCAGCACTTTCAAAGAGGAGAAACTCTGATTCAGCCCTCAAGGAACAATCAGTAGGCCTCCAAACAATATGTATTCTTGGTTCCCAACAATAATTTCCCAAGGAGAACAAAGAAAACAGTCCACAGTACCTAAGAGGACTTTTTACAAACACTATTTATGCAACAGTCAACACTTCACTGTTAACAAGCAGAAATCACTTCAAGAACACTTTGTCTAAGTCCAAGAAGCAGCTGAACTAAAGTAGAGGCTTGTACCACTCAATTTAGATCAGTTTTTTGGCAGTTTGGAATCCCAATAACAGCCGAACCACACTTCCAGAATAACCCAGAAATCAGTCCAGCAACAGTGCGTCGAATGGAGGTGTTTTGAATGCTTTAACAGTCCTCCCAAATAACAAAAAATAACTCAGCAAAGAACTGAGAAAAGACTTACAGCAAGAGAGTCTCTGGTTTGAACTATAAACCAGGCCGAACACTTGTTCTCTAAGATAACTTCGAAAGTCCTTTTCTCTGATTTCAAATCAGGCCAAACAACTTGCTCTCTGATTCTTCCTAGTCACCGAACCCTTCTCCAAGTGTATAGAAACTTGGGCACCCTCCAATGACCTCTAAGAACCAGGCGGATGACTGTAAACTTTCATCCCTAGAACCTCCTCATGTAGTTGGCTGAACTAGAACCACATGAGGGACACGCCAAGCAATGGCCCGCTCTGATACCAAGTTGAAAAAACAACCCACTTGATGTATGGAGCTGTTTGAGATTAGATGCAAACCAGAAAATGAACAAACAGGAGAAGAAGAGAAGAGAGAGCTGGCGGCAATGAGTGTTAGAGAGTAAGAAGTTCGAACTTAACCTCTCTCTAACACTCTAAACATCTTATTAATAAGTTAATCTTTGACAAATTACAGAGAGGCCCTTGAGTGAGCAGGAAAATACAAAAAACATAATATTACAGAGTATGGGCCCAGAATAAGGCCCACAACAGAGAGAAACATAACATAACATGAAATGACAGTCTATGGGCCATTCGGCCCATCTTCTCTACAATATTTTTTCTAATGATCTCTTGTTCTAATAACTAATTCCATGTTTCTAGAAAACTTTTCTAATTTCTTAGATTCTCTAAATATCTTAGTAAAATTAGTGAAATATCTCTGAAGTTTCTCCAACTCTACTTGGTGAAATGTTCATCACTATCTAATTTACAAACCATGTTCTCATGAAGCCCTACCAGATTCAATCACCACTTCAGATCATAAAGGAAGCACTTTTGTCTTCTGATGAAAGAAAAAGAATGAAAAAGTAGAAAGAGAGGCTGATCAAATGAGGTTGAGTTGTTGTTCCACCAACAATCTATTCTCTTCAATTCAGGCATAAAGAAAAGAGGAAGATGATGAAAACTAGTCTTTTCTATGGCAGATAATGCTCTGTTGCCATGTCAATTGTCATAGGAAGACTAAAGGAAGGAAGGGAAGTCAATGAGAGAGAAGAAAACGTGAGAAGAATCCAATGATTAGGGTGTGGCAGTGCCCGAACCCCTTTTATGTTAGAGTGGTTAAAATAAAGTTAAATTATAATAGTTCCCTTGTGCCTAAAGTACATATAAAACTAATACTTCTGACACATACTATGATATTGGGCCCACCATGCATGCAGATTATCTACTTTGAGTTTTATCCCCCCCCACCCTTGAACTTTTACTTGCCCTGTTAATCCCACCAATCAAATTTCAAGTGATTATGCAAATATTAAGTTAGAATTGCTATATCCAATATTTCATTACTTTTCCTGGGAGAGTGGACGTTTGGAAACTTGGTATGGATTTGTTCAGTTTTATTTTTTACTTTTTTTAATTTTGAAGTTCAGATGTAACAAGACATGATAAATAAGAATTGGCTGGTTTGCAGAATTTATTTTTATATGGATATGGTGCTATATTCAACTTCATAGCAATTCTTGGAACTGCCATTTTTAAAGGTACGATGAAACTAACAATTCTGGTTTGCAGGTATCTTTGACTGATCCAAAGATATCTTGCCCTTTCTTAAACTAGTAAACGTATTAGTAGTTTGTTATGTACATATGTGTATGGATGAAAGAGGCCTATGAATCTTTTCAATTTATTTTCATTTAGGTCTGTTTAAATCTTTACTGAATTAATAGAGAAGCAGTGCTTTCATGTAAACAAACTTTAGTCCATTAAAGCAGTGTTGGAAGTTCTTTTCTTGGTATTACCTGTTTCATATCAGAACTGTGTCTAGCCAATATCACATTGTATTTTTTTTTTTAATTTTTTATAATTGTAGTTGATGTACACTTTCAGCAGAATTTGTACAATTCTGTAGTCCTTAGTTTTTATAATCAGCTTGAGGGGGAGTCTAGAGATAATAGGCCGAATGGGCCTTAGTTTCTTTGTTTTTCTTTAAGTTATGTTTATGACTTGTGTTAGTAGGTAGTGGGCCTATTTTCTTTTTTTTTTTATTGTTTTTTTATTGCTATCTTTAGTGATGGACGCCCTACTAAGGGCACTCGTGTAGTTCTTATTTTTTACGACAAAAAGAATAAAAGAGATCCTTGGTGTTAAGGGCCCGCGAATAGGATCTCGTCACAGGTTGGTTAGCGGAGAAAACTTCTTGTTTTCCCTTGTTTCTCCCTTTTCTCGAGGAACCTATCTTTAGCGCCCTAATGGTGACTTGTTAAAGAGACCACCAACTCTCCTCTGCTCTTTCTTGACTGAAAATATCGATAATTTTCATGAATATCATCTGCTCCTTTAAATAGGAAATTACAAGAAGATAAAGAGTCTTTCTTTAGGAAAACTTCCTAATAAATAGGAAATAATAATGCTACTGCCTAATTAATAGGAACACTGAACTTACCTAAGAGATAAGATAGGAACATTGAATTTAGCTAAGAGATAAGATAGGTACACTGAATCTAACGTCCATCACTGCTGCTGTTTGCGGCTGTATTTCTTTCCAATAAAAGCATCCACAAACATTACTCCCCTCCTGGACTAAGAGCTTGTCCTCAAGCTCGAATTCAGGATAGGTGTCCTGAAACACAGTCAAAGGAATCTAGGTAGCTTCAGCCAATGGTAAGCTGGCCCATTCACCAGAACTTCAACAACTCCTCGATTAATTCTGGAGCGAACAATAGACTGAGGCTGGGGAATGATTTTGCCCTCCTTCAAAGGTGGTAATGAGGGAACACTGATCCTTAAACAGCTTGAGCAAGGAAATGTGGAAAACATCATGAATCCTACTGTGCTCTGGAAGTTCCAGCTTATATGCAACCTCACCAATTCGTTGCAAAACCTTGAAAGGCCCATAGAACTTAGGAGCTAATTTAGGAACAGCCTTGTGGCTCAAGGAGCTCTGACGATAAGGCTGAAGTTTCAACCAAACAAACTACCCAGGTTCAAACGACAATTCCTGATGATGCTGGTCATAGGCCTGCTTCATGCGGAGTTGTGCCTGTTGTAAATGAAGAGAAATTGCAGCCAAAAGAACATCTCGCTCCTGTAAGGAACGATCAATCTCCTCCAAACGAGTACCAGGTTCATAGGACAACAAACGAGGAGGTTCACGGCCATAGACAACTCGGAAGGGTGTCATTCCTAAAGAAGAATGATAGGCAGTGTTATAACAATACTCGGCCCAAGGAAGCCAATCAACCCACTGTCTCGATTGATCCCCAACAAAGCAATAGATATACATCTCAATCGTTCGATTCACCACCTCAGTTTGTCCATCTGATTGAGGATGATAAGCGGAAGAAAAGGCTAAGGTGGTACCATTTAACCGAAACAATTCCCTCCAAAAGGTACTGGTAAAAACCGGTTCCCTGTCGTTGACAATAGATTCTGGTAGCCCGTGTAAACGGAAAATGTGAGTGAAAAAGACATGGGCGACAGAAGTAGCGCTGTACGGGTGAGAAAGAGGGATGAAATGGGCATACTTAGAGAAGCAATCCACCACTACATAAAGACTTGATTTTCCCCCAACCTTGGGTAGTCCCTCTATGAAATCCATGAAAATATCGACCAATATCTGCGTTGGGATCGAAAGGGGCTGAAGAAGACCAGCTGGATGCAGATTTTCCCATTTCTGTTGTTGACAAATAGAGTAGTTTTGTATAAAGTCCCTGATAGAAGCCTTCATACCTTGCCAATGGAAATCAGCTTGGACGCGATACAGTGTTTTCTGAATACCTTCATGGGTGGAGTTATGAATATTGGAGATGATGGAGGGAATCAAAGAGGAATCAGCCGGGAGATATATCCGACCCTTATACATCACAAGCCCATCTGTAAGGGCCCAATTGGAGTCCGCAGTTCCAGATTGAATTTTCTGAACAAGAGTCGTCCACTCTGTTGATTGTGGCATCTCTTTCTTGATGTCATCCAATAAGGTGACTCGAGGACGTGAAATCCCACAAAGGAGCATAGTGTCTGCTTCGCGCCTAGACAATGCATCTACAACGCGATTTAAAGATCCCGCCTTGTAATCCACTCGGAAATCAAATCCAAGCAGCTTGCTAACCCAATGTTGTTGGGGAGAAGTAACAAGTCGCTGCTCCAACAAGTATTTGAGGCTATAGTGATCAATTTTGACAACAAATGATCTTCCCCACAAGTATGGTCTCCAGTGTTGGACTGCTCTAGCTAACCCAATCAATTTGCATTCATAGGCTGGCAATTTCAAATGATGATCAGCTAGTTTACGCCTGAAGAAAGCAATTGGGTGCCCTTGTTGCTGTAATATGGCGCCAATCCCTATTCCGGATGCATCACACTCAACTGTAAACTCAAGATCAAAGTTTGGTAATTGCAAAACTAGAGTGGTGGAGAGGGCATTGTTTAAATTTTCAAAAGCCGTGTCAGCTGCATTGTCCCAATGAAAGGCATTCTTCCTCAACAAGTTGGTTAATGGGGCAGCCATCACGCCATAATTCTGTACAAATTTGCGGTAATATCCTGTCAAACCGAGGAACCCGCGTAGAGTCTTGGCGGATTTGGGCTTGGGCCATTCTTTGATCGCTTGAATTTTGGAATTATCCATTGTTACACCCTTGCCGTTAATGACATGACCCAAGTAAAGGACCTAGCGCTCTCCAAAGGAGCACTTGGATTGTTTAAGGAAGAGCTTGTGTTGGCGCAGTAGCTCAAAAACAATCCTCAGATGATGCACGTGTTCTATCCATGTTTTACTATAAACCAAAATGTCGTCAAAAAATACTAAAACAAATTTGCGAAGGTGGGACTGAAATACCTCATTCATTAAGGACTGAACGGCATAACTAAAAACTCAAAGTGGCCATGATGAGTTCGGAAGGCAGTCTTCTCAACGTCTTTGGAAGCCATTCGAGCCTGAAAGTACCCCGATCTTAGATCTAGTTTTGTGAAATACTAGGCACCATGAAGTTCATCCAACAACTCGTCCACAATGGTAATAGGAAACTTATCCTTAACAGTCCGGTTATTAAGCTCCCTGTAGTCAACACAAAATCTCCAAGTACCATCCCGCTTTGCCACCAACAGGACCGGGGAAGAAAAAGGGGAATGGCTAAGGCGGATGATCCCCTGCTCCAGCTTTTCATCACATTGCCTTTCTATCTCATCGTTTTGGAGGTGTGGGTAGCGATATGGCCTTACTACTACTGGTTCTGAACCCGTCACTAGAGTAATCTGGTGATCGCAAGCTCGGGAAGGAGGAAGTCCCTTGGGTTCTTGGAATACATCTGAAAAATCAGCGAGGAGCCTTTCCATGGTTGCTGCATGTGTCATTTCATCTTGGAGCACATGAACCTATGGTATTTGGCCTTCACCACTTTACCCTGCCAAGTGACTTGCTTTCCATTCAAGTGGAAGGTCATCGTTAGGGCGTTGAAATCCCATAGGATTGGGCCTAGAGTGATCAACCATTTCACCCCAAGAACTACATCAAATCCATCCAAGGATAGCACAAACAAATCAGCAAAGAAGGATTCAGAATTGACCTATATTTGGACTCCCTTACAGATGCCCGGGCTGTGTACTCTTTCATCGTTTGCTACGGCTACCTGCAGTCTCGATTTGATTTCCATCGGCAGTAGTTCCAACTGGAGGGCAGCTTGTTCACTTACAAAATTGTGTGTGCTTCCTTTCCTAAATCAACAAGGATCAGTATTGGTTTCCCTGCTACCCGCGCTTGCAATTGCATAGTTTGAAAGGTTTTTATTCTAGTAATTGCGTGGGGAGAAATCTCGGGTTCCAATGAAGAGGGTCCATCCTCATCTTCCTCTTGTTGAGTAAAGTTCATCACAATTAAAACACTGTCCCCTCGCCCTACGTTCCGCCATCTCAGCCCTGGACAAGCGCTTAATAGGGGGTGCAACAACACTGCTTCCCACACTGGATGCCTTTCTGGAATTGTTGCTTGTCTGTGGTTTCTGTTCTCGGCTGGCTGCTGAAGATGGAGCTATTTCGAGTGGTTTCGGGGCTGCCCATGTTGTTTGAGGCCGCCCTATACTGATACTTCTGCGGTTGAGTTGCAATTTTCGTTCAAAAGCTCTAGCCAAATTCATAGCAGTAACCAGATTGGGGGGATTTTGCATCTCCACATCCACCCTCAAGGTTTCCACTAATCCCGTGGTGAACATGTCAACCTGTTGGTCTGGTCGTACCGAAGATGCTCTTGCAAGGAGGGTCTGAAATTGTCGTTGATACTCAGCCACAGTTCTAGCCTGTTTGAGATTGATTAGTTTGCCTAATGGATTGCTTGTTAATGGGGGCCCAAATCTGAGAAGGCAGTAGGATTTGAATTGGGTCCAACTGTGCCCAGGTTCCTCCTGCTCCAATTTATAAAACCAGAGTTGTGCCTCCTCTGTCATGTGGAATGCGGCTAATCCTACCTTGTCCCTGTCCTCTGTCCGTTGGTTGCGGAAAACCTGCTCACATCTGTACAGCCATCCCAAAGGATCTCCAGCTCCATTGTAGGAAGGAAATTCCAGCCTGCTATACTTGGGAATGATTGTGCTTCCCTGGGCAACGACCTGTTGCTCACCAGACGATTCTGCCACGTCTGGTCGGCGGCCGTCTGTTGTTGCAGCCCCTTCTGAACTCTTTTCCTTGCTGGAAAAATATAACTCCATCAAGCGCCTCAATTTTCGGACGTCGTCCTTGATCTCGCGTACCTCCTTGCTGTTTTCCACGAGATTGTGCTCTAGATCATGAACCCTAGTCTTCAATTGCTCAAAGTCACCCATGATGCCTTGCTCTGATACCAAATTGTTAAGGGACCGCGAATAGGATCTCGTCACAGGTTGGTTAGCGGGGAAAACTTCTTGTTTTCCCTTGCTTCTCCCTTTTCTCAAGGAACCTATCTTTAGTGCCCTAATGGTGATTTGTTAAAGAGACCACCAACTCTCCTCTGCTCTTTCTTGACTGAAAATATCGATAATTTTATTGAAAATCATCTGCTCCTTTAAATAGGAAATAACAAGAAGATAAGAGTCCTCCTTTAGGAAAACTTCCTAATAAATAGGAAATAATAATGCTACTGCCTAATTAATAGGAACACTGAATTTACCTAAGAGATAAGGTAGGAACACTGAATTCAGCTAAGAGATAAGATAGGAACACTGAATCTAACGCCCATCACTGCTGCTGTTTGCGGCTGTATTTCTTTCCAATAAAAGCATCCACAACACTTGGGGGCTGAGGAATGGTTTTAGAACTCTCTCTCTTCTTGCTCCTTTATTTTTCTCTCTCCCATCTTCAATCTTCTTCTTCTTTTCTGCTTTTTTCTTTTCTTTAGTTCAGATTATTGCCGGTGGGATCTACAACTATTATTACTGTCTAAATAAAATAGAATGAGTTGTAGAATTAATGATTGGCTTCTCTGACTTGAATGTTTCCAGGTCCCAATAGCCTTGATATTCTGCAAGGACACTCAAAAGCAACTATGTTTTTAATATGCAACAATGCAGCACAAGGCATTTTGTCCTCATTTTTCTTTAAATATGCAGGTTTGCTTTATGTACTTTTATTTTATAAAGTGTTTTGGCATTTTTAAAGCAAATCCTATTTTTCAGACTATTGATCATTATTTCTGAAAAAATTATATACCTTGTACCCATTGTAATTGGAAGTTTTTACTTAATGCCTGCAGATACAATTTTGAAGAAATATTCATCAACTGTTGCCACAATATTTACAGGCATAGCATCTGCTACATTATTTGGCCATACTCTAACTGTAAATTTTGTTTTAGGAATATCTATTGTGTTTATCTCAATGCACCAGGTAATTAAAGGAAGACAACTATTTCCTAATTTTCTTTTCACTTGAATTATATTTTGGGGCATACCTTACATATGGTTTTTCATTTCACTCTTCAGTTCTTTTCATCTTTATCAAAAGTAAAAGAAGAACCACAAAATGGAGCCCTGGAAATGATGGATGTTCAGAATAATCGCAGGCATGTCCATTTTTTTTTTCATTGCTTCTATTTACACAGAACATTTTCATTGTTGTAAAAAGGATTATGAAAGAATACTTGCATCTCATTAGAGTATTTCACCTCTTAACTGCACTTCTATAGTTGTATTCTGTGTATTTATTAGGGGATAATGGGTGCAGATTTCTATTTGTGTGTGTTGGTTGTGTTAAAGGTTGAGTTGGGGAAAACCTATCTTGTATATGGTTCTGTTCATTTTGATTACTATAAGTAATAATAATTATGATCTAATCTTACTAGTTACAGTATCTGCCTGTCTTTTAATGAATGGGAAAATATCAAATGACCCAGAAGAAAGTTTTGCAATATTATGCTATGGTGATTACTCGGAAACTGTCTGGTGATTTAAACACATGCAGTATATACTTGGGATGAGTCTGCCAATGACAATGTTGAAGTTCCATCCTTCCATTTGAATCTCATACGGATATTTGTTTTATCAGGTCAAAGGAATCATCTTTCCTAAATATGGCAGCAGGAGCAAATGAGGATGTGAGATTAAAATATACGTGTTTCATTTCTTGTTAAAATTCATTAAAGATTGACAATACCTTTTGACTATTATGGCTATGTTCTATTCTTTTTATCCTTTTCTCTAGGCTAATCATCACATTCGATCTAATCAGAGGGAGCCACTTCTTCCTACCTAGATTACTTTCAAGGTATACTTCTGTTTTTTTATGGGTGCTTTTCTTCCTTTCCAAATGAAATTCTACTCTTTTTTTTGGCAAAAAGTGGCTGCATTGTCCTGATACAATGCTTACCTCAAATGCATCTATTTACATACTATACCCATTTCTAGTCATGTTTGTACCTCCATTGTTCCTTTATTCATTCCATTGATTCTTAAAGAATATTTGAAGTTTCTTTGAAAATGTGACTAATACTTCTCTGTCCAACTTTGCTGGGTTTTTCTGAAATGCTTTATGGGGACTATTTCAGATATGAGACGTTTATAGCTTTATGTATTGTTAATGGTTCAGTTAGCACTAAACAAAGACAACTGGCAACATAACTCTAATTACGTAGGAAAAAGACTAAACTACCCTTATGACTGGTGACTCTAACACTCCCCCTCAAGCTGGTGAGTATATGTCATATAATCCCAACTTGTTACATATGTAATCCACTCTCCCTTGACTCAACCCATTTATAAGCAGAATCTTCCCACTGGTTTCCTGAATTTACATATGTTGTACTTATCACTCCATTGAGCACCTTTTCTCTTACAAAGCGGCAATCAACTTATTCTATGTGCTTTGTTCTCTCATGGAAAATTGGGTTAGAGGAAATATGGACTGTGGCTTGGATGTCACAGTATAACTTCATAGGGCTGTCAATTGGGAATCCCATCTCTTACAAAAGATTCTTCAACAACACTAGTTCACATGTAGTACGTGTCATGTTCCTGTATTTAGCTTCAACATTGCTTCTTTCTATTGTGATTTGTTTCTTGCTCTTTCAAGTAACCAGATTTCCCCTAAGGAAGGTACAATACCTTGTAGTGGATACTCCTATCAGAAACTAAGCCAGCCCAATTGTCATTTGTGTAACCTTCTACCTCAAGACTTCCTCCATTCTTATATCGGACAATTGTCATTCTTATAACAAGCCATGACCTAGAGCTCCCTTCAAATATCAGACAATCCGTAGAACTGCATCCTAGTGTGGAACCTGAGGATGTTGCATAAACTGACTCACCACACTCGTTGCAAATGATATATCGATCCGATTAATAGTCAAGTAGTTCAACTTACCCACCAACCTTTTGAATCTCCTAGGATTTTCAAACTCCTCACCTACATCAGTACTTAATGACATTTTGTTCTATAGGTGTTTCAGTTGGTTTGGTACCTAACAGTCTTGTCTCCTCTAGCAAGTCAAGAACATACTTTCTTTGGAACAGGTTAATACCATGCCTTGACCTTGCAACTTCTATTCCCAAAAAAATATTTTAGATTACCAAGATCTTTTGTTTGGAAGTGGTCATGTAGAAAAGCCTTCAATCTGTCAATCCCCGTACTATCACTATATTTAATACAATGTCATCTACATACACCACTAACAATATCTTTCCAGCCTCTGATTCGTAGTTGAACACAGAATGATCTACCTAACAATGTTTTATACCAAAGCCTTTTACTACTTCACTAAACCTGCCAAATCATGCACATGGAGACTATTTCAACCTATAGATTGCCTTCTTAAGTCTACAAACCTTACCATCCTTCCCCTAAGCAACAAACCTTGGTGGTTGCTCTATATATACTTCCTCAAGGTCACCGTGTAAGTAGGCCGTTTTATGTCAAGCTGAATGCGTTACTGCTAAAGATATCAACACTTGGACAGATTCAATCTTGGCAATTGGAGAAAAAGTTTCTGTGTAGTCAACTAGATATCAATGTTTTAAAACGTGAAGGTGTGATGTGAGGCATTCCACTTGTAGAAGAACTACTGAAGGGTAGTTTTGTAATTCTACTATTACTGAACTTTATTTTTTCTTCTTGTACTATAATAGGCGTGTACTTTAGTGTACAACTCCTTTTTTATTTTCTTTGTAAGGACAATCTTGTCCATTTACATAAGATTAATATAAATACATCATTTCTGGGTTGGTTCGATCAGATTGATCAACCTTAACAAATCTGGACTTTTGTCTTTCTCTTTTCTCTCTTACTCTTTCTCGAACTGACATGGTATTAGAGCAGGCTGTTCTCTGATCCTTTTCTCCTCTTTTTGATCAGTGTGACATCTTTTGTGACTGCCGATTGATTCTGGATTGTTTTGATCTATCCAGTGATCTGTTCTCTGTGTTTTGTGCATCCAAGGAGAGAGATTTTATTAGATCTTTCTCGTACGACTTCAGTTTGCAGTGAGATTTGAAAGGAAGTGTCGCCTAGGTCATCTCATCATATTCTGAAACTTTCATCGAGATCTGAGAAGATTTGAGAGAGATCTATACATCTCTTCTGGGCGGCTGCACCCAGACTTTCCTTTTCTAGACTGTGTTTCAAGTTTTCTTCTGCTGAAACCTGGACACTTTCTGGTGACTGTAAGAGGCTTCTATTATCAGTTTCTTTGATTCTCACAGCTGTATTACTTCCTTACTGCTCGACTAGGTCGGTCTTTACTTATTTCCTGTTCATTATGGCTTTGGAAAAGAGTGAATTTATTTCTGTCAAATTTGATGGGAGCAACTTTGCTCTCTAGAAATTTTATTTTCAGTACTTTGTTGAAGGGAAAGGCATGTGGGGTTACATTGACAGTTCCACTCCCATGCCTGACGCAAGTGATGTCAAAGGGCTGAAACAATGGAGAACTGAAAATGCTCAGGTTACATCATGGATACTTGGGTCTATTTCAATGGATGTCAGTATCCTGATGAGAGGTCTCAAATCTGCCCATGACATGTTCGAATACCTAGAAAAGGTATATCAACAATCGAATATGTCTAGGCAATATCAGATTGAAATCAATCTCTTCTCCTATGTTCAAGGGGAGAAGAAGATTCAGGAATACTATGCAGGATTTATAAATCTTTGGACTGAATATGAACTAGCTCACTTTGGGGATCTTTCTACAGATTGTTGTGTGAAGACTATGAAGAAGCATCTCACTAAGAGAAAGACCTTGCATTTCTTGATGCATTTCAGGCCTGACTATGAAACTCTTCGCTCCAGCATTCTTAGTAGAGAACCAGTCCCTGAACTAGATGCAATCCTTGGAGAGTTGTTACGGGAGGAAACACGTCTTTTTACTTTATCTGCACTTGATTAGAAGAAGGAACATGGGATTGATATTGTGTTCTTAGCCACTAAACAGAAGGGTACGAAAAACCTCTCGAAGTTGTAGTGTTATGAATGCAAAGAATTTGGTCACGTGGCATTCCACTGCAAGAAGAAAAATTTCTGTACTTACTGCAAACAACAAGGACATATCATTGTGGAATGTCTGACTAGGCCTCCCAAGAAAGGACAGCATAAGGCTTATCAGCCCTCAATCAAATCTGTCTCTATTGATGCTGCCACCTCATCATCAGCCCACAAATCAGATGCCCAGGGAAATCTAATTGAAGAAAAGATCCGTGAGCTCATGTCTCCAACTATTTCTTCTACTTTTTCTGCTTTTGGACTGGCTGGTAAGTCTGTTTTTTTGTGTTCATCTCCATGTCACATGTGGATTATTGATTTAGGGGCCTCAAATCACATGACTGGTGCCTCCTTTGGTCAGTCTCCTAAACCTAGATCCTTCAACAACCATATTATTACCGCCAATGTTGATTCTTTACATGTATATGGTTGTAATGATTTGTTCTTATCCACCACTAAGACCAAACCCTTACATCTTCCCAAAACTTTCTTTTTCGCTAAATTGACTACTAGTTTAATATCTATCGGACAACTTGTTGATGATGGTAATAATGTCTTATTTACGCGTGATGGTTGTTTCATTCAGGACCAGCACACTGGGGAGCTGAAAGGGATGGGGCGTAGGCTTGGGAGGCTGTTTGCTTTGGAATTCGAGACTAAGAGATCTTCACTGGATTCTTGTTTGCTATTTGTTTCTCCTAGTTCTTCTATTTCTTCATGTAATAATGTGTGGCATTTATGGCATAGATGTTTGGGTCACACCCATGCTAAGAATTTGGATTATTTGTTTTCCTCTGATTGTTTGCCGTTGAATACTTCTTCAGTCAAGAATATTGATAAATCTTGTTTAACTTGCTGCTATAGTAAAAGTCATGTTTTACCTTTCCCATCTTCTACTGAACATGCATCTACACCTTTTTATCTCATTCATAGTGATGTGTGGTCGTCTCTAGTCATTTCACGCTTGGGTTATAAGTACTTTTGTATTATTCATTGATGACTATACTCATTACACACGGGTTTACTTTCTTCGAAAGAAATCAAAAGTCTTCTCCATGTTTAAGAACTTCCATGCTATGGTAATGACCCGGTTTAAAAGCACCATAAATATTTTGAGGTCAGATTCAAGGGGAGAGTACTACGATGGTGAGGATGATGAGTTTCAAACCTATCTTAAACAACATGGCATTCAGTCCCAGAGATCTTGTCCTGGTACTCCTCAACAGAATGGAGTATCATAGCGCAAGAACTGTCATATTGCTAGTATGGTTAGGTCCTTGATACAAGATTCACATGCTCCCCTTACCTTCTGGGTGGAGACGACCTGCACTGCTGTTTTCTTTGTCCATCTCCCTATTCCTGAAAATTCTTCTCCCCATCAGGCCTTGTTTCATCGTCCACCAAACCTATCCATTCTTCGTGTCTCCAGATGTGTTTTCTTTGTCCATCTCCCTCCCCTTGAACGCACAAAACTAACAACTCAATCAGCTATGTGTGCTTTCATGGGATACGGTACAGAACACAAAGGGTTTCTCTGTTATGATCCCAAAGTCCGTCAGTTGTGCATTTCTCACAATGTCATATTTCTTGAGAATCTCTCATTCTTTGAACATATTGTAAATTACCTGCACCATCCATTTCTGTTCTGCATGACTTTAGTTCTACAGGTGATTCTCCTTCTCTTCAACCTCTTCAGACATACTTCAGGAAGCAGCTAGTTTGCCCATTGCCTATGCCTCCTCCATCTCAAGCAATAGTGTCTGGTCATTCCTCTCCATCCACCATTACTGTAAGTGCAGATTCTCCTCCTGAGGATTTACCTTCATCTATTCCTTTGCATCGGTCATCTCGTATTTCTCGTCCACCTGATCGCTATGGCTTCTTTTTCGAGTCATAACTCCTTCTCAGTTGTTTTGTCAACCACAGATATTCTTAAATCTTACAACTAGGCTGTAGTAGTTGAGCATTGGAAAGAAGCTATGGATTCAGAGGTCCAGGCTTTACTGGAAAATGACACATGGGATCTTGTCTCTCCGCCTGGTTGCTCAAGACTACAAGTAAGAGTATGGAATTGACTATGATGAAACTTTTGCACCTGTGCCCAAAATGACAATAGTCTATTTGCTACTAGCCATTACTTCCCTCAAACAGTGGATAGTTCATCAGATGGATGTCAAGAATGCCTTCCTCCATGGAGAGTTATAGGAGATAGTTTATATGAAACCACCTCCCGGCTACTCTAACAATCCTCAATTAGTGTGTAAACTGAAGAAATCTTTATATGGCCTTAAACAAGCTCCACGAGCTTGGTTTGATTGCTTCTGTACAATAGTGTTGGAAGTTGGTTTTCAACAGGGTGCTTTAGACTACTCTCTTCACTATCAAGCGGGCTCAGGGATTGACTCTTCTTTTGGTCTATGTTGATGACATCCTTATTACTGGAGATGATGTGGATGGTATTACCAATTTCAAACTTTTGCTTAGTAACTCCTTTAAAATGAAAGATCTTGGGCCAGTAACATACTTTCTTGGACTCGAAATTCAAAGATGTCATCGGGGTTACTTTGTCAACTAACAGAAATATGCTTCTGATTTGGTGTCTCTTGCTCGCTTGACTGACTCTAAACATGTTGATACACCTCTGGAGCTACCCTATATAGACAACTTGTACGTAGTCTCATCTACCTAACCATGACTAGACCTGACATCACGTATGCGGTTCAGATTGTGAGTCAGTTTGTTTCAGCTCCACATCAACCTCTTTATTCTGCAGTTCTATGAATTATTCGTTATGTACGAAATACACTATCATATGGCTTATTTTTCTCATCCTCATACAGCTCCATGTTTATGCAGATGCTGATTGGGCCGGTTGTCCTGACACTTGTCGCTCTACTACTAGCTGGTGTATATTCCTTGGTGATTCTTTGATTTCTTGGAAATGCAGGAAACAACAAACGGTTTCCAAGTCATCTACTGAAGCCGAGTATAGAGCCATGTCTTTAGTATGCAGTTAAATAATCCGGCTTAAGGCTCTCCTTCATGACATGAATATTGATCACTCATCTGCTATTCCTCTGTGGAAAACATGAGTACAATCAAGATTGCAACCAATCCTGTATTTCATGAGCAGACTAAACATATTGAGGTGGATTGTCACTTCATTCGTGACCTTCTCCATGCGGGTCACATCTCTCTCCCACATGTTTCATCGGGTCTACAGCTTGTGGATCTCTTAACCAAAGCCATGACCAAAGACCGACGTTATTTCCTAGTTGACAAACTGATGCTTCTACCCCAGCATCAATTTGAGGGGGAGTGTAGAAGAACTACTGAAGGGTAGTTTTGTAATTCTATTGTATTGTACTTTATTTTTTCTTTTTGTACTATAATAGATGTGTACTTTAGTGTACAACTCCTTTTTTATTCTCTTTATAAGGAAAATCTTGTCCATTTACATAAGATTAATATAAATACATCTTTTCTAGGTTGGTTTGATCAGGTTGATCAACCCTAACAGATCTGGACTTTTGTCTTTCTCATTGCTCTCTCACTCTTTCTCGAACTGACACCACTACTTAGAGGCATGAGGCATAGTTCAGAACATGAGAGGTGTAAGCCTTCTTAAGAAGAGGGGTACGAGGAAGGAGGATCTCAATTTTCTTTATTTTTAATAAAAATCTTTTATATTAAAAAGAATGAAGATGCATAACACTAGTTGAAAGGGGGGGGGGGGGGGCGAGGGGTCTTATTGTCTCCCACTTTCTTTCCCTTTATATGTTCTTCCCTTCCCTTTCCTTTTCTTTTTTTCTTTTTCTCTTTTTTTAATTCTCTTTCTTTCTTTTTCTTTCCCTTCCCTTCCCTTTCTTTTCCTTTCCTTTTTTTCTTTTTTTCTTTTCTTTTTTTGGTCTTTTTATATGAGGCGTACACCTCATGAAAAAAGCGTATGAGGCATACGCCTCATAGGTGTCAACCCCTTTAGCCTATGCCTCAAGGCATCTTAGGGGCACCTTGCTTGGAGGCACACCTCTAGGCGTACACCTTCTATGCCTTTTACAACATATTCTATATAACTGAGAGTAACCTTTAGCCACCGATTGAGCCTTCAACCTTTCTACATTGCCATGTGGTAAATACTTCACAATATACACCCACTTACATCTGACAACATGTTTACCAAGAGGGAGAGTGGTAAGCTCTCATGTGTGATTATATGCAAGTGTAGATAGTTCCTCTTCTTTTGCTTGGCACCACCCTGGGGAGGTAATAGCTTCTTAGACATTCTTAGGGATGGAAATAAAGGATAAAAGAGATACAAACTATTGATGGGAAGTAGAAAGGTGAGAAACAAAATCGTAATTGTTAATGGGATGATAAGTACAACTATGTTTACCTTTCTCCAATGCAATAGGAAGATAAAGGTTAGAAGGGAACAATTGTTGGATCTATTTATGAAGAAGAGATTGGAGGAGGAGCTGGTGCTCGTCTGCTTGCATGATTGGTGGTCTTTTAGTAGTAACCCGCACTAGAGAAGATGAAGGCTTGGGCACAACTAGAATTGTAGGAATGGGGTCTTCAACTGGAACAGGAAGAGCAAACATTGGAGGAGAGGAACATTAGGACAGGTAAGAAGGGAACAAATTCAAAGAAAGTGACATCTAAACACACAAATGAATGATGGGAGCTGGAATAGCCAAGAAAAATGTATTTTATAGCACACATCTTACTTGTCCATCCTAGGCCCTAAATTATGAACAAAACATACACAACCAAAAGCTCCAGGAGTAAGGGGAAAAGGATAGACATGGGCATCCGATTGATGAAGAAACATGGTGTAAGTACAACATCACTCCAAAAGTGCTTGGGAACTGTTAAAAGCTATTAATTCTCTAAGTATAGTACCACAGGGGTACTATTGTAAATTTCTTTTATTTTTTATATCTTGTCGCCCTAGTATATATACAAAAAGGTTGGTTCCACCAGCAAGACTTTTGTCTCTCAGATCTCTCTTCTCTCTTCCTCTCTTCTTCTCTCTCTCTTCTCTCTTCCTCTCTTCTTCTCTCTTCTTCTCTCTTCCCCTCTTCTTCTCTCCTGCATAGCATGGTATCAGAGCGGGACTATTAGATCTGAAAGGAGAAATCGAGCGAACAGTTTCCTTTGCACCAGATTTCAAGATCTGCCGCCCTCATCTACTGTTCGGCTGATTGAAGATCAAGTTTTTCTTACACACTGAAGTAACCTCTCTCTTTTTTTTTTTCTTGGTCGTGCGCCAGGGCAGAACCTGTACTAGGTCTGCTGGTTGGATGTGAGGTGATCAGCACCTCTTTCTTTCCTTATTTGTGGGGTTGGCTGACCCCTGTATAAACTGTAGGTCGTGAAGACCTTTTGTGTGCTAAGAGATCTTGTCTCTCTCTCTCACTTTCTCTTGTACACTTTCTTTTAAATTCAATAAAGCAATCAGTTATTCATAAAAAAAAGACTTTGTGCTATGATAGCAGCTTTTTTGGTGAAATTGAAGGTCAGAGAGTGACTTGTACTTGCTATACCATCATCTCTGTTGATGCGTAGGTCAAGAAATGACCTGTATGCACTGTGACAACAACTAGTTTGCTTCTGTAGGTCAAGGGATGAGTGCTGTAACAGCACCTGTGTTTGACAGAAAAGGGTTGTGTTTCTGAAGAAAAAAGGGGGTTCCTTTCTCCCTTGGTGTTAGACCTTTTTTTTTAAGGTTTTGTGCCCACTTCAAGAGTTTTTTTGAATCTGTAATCATGAGCGGTGAAGATTCTACTACATCCAGTGTTTCCTCAATGCAGCATGGAATGAGTGGGGGTGTGGACCTATCCTTTCCCATGGCTGTTATTACTCTTGATGGCTTAAATTATTTAGAGTGGTCAAGAGGGATCAAGTTGTACATTACTGCAAGGGGAAAGATAGGTTATATAAATGGGAGAATCAAATAACCCAATTGTAGGAATGCTGAATATGGCAGATGGAACCAGGAAAACAGCATGGTCATGTCCTGTCTTTTAGTGTCTATGCAACCTCAAATAAGAAGGAATTTTATGTGGGTTGAAATGGCAAATGAGATTTAGGAACAAGCAAAATCAACATATTCTGAACTGTGTCACTATGCAAAAATTTACCAGTTACAGGCAGAATCGTCCACTTGTAAACAGTGAGAGAGGTGCCTGTCTGTGTACTATTCAGACTTGACCTCTGTCTAGAAGGAATTATATCATTATCAGAGTGTGGACTGGAAGTGTGATGAAGATGCAAAATTGTACAAATCCCAGCAAAGAGTGTTTGCTTTCCTACATGGCTTGAATCCTGCATATGAATCTATCAGAGTCCAGATCCTAGGTAGCAAGGGTCTTCCATCCGTCCAGGAAGTTTATGCTCTAGTACAATAAGAATAAAGTAGAAGAAATTTTATGAACAATTTTGGAGGGGATGCAATTATGTTGGCAGCAAAATGGAGTGTTACAACAGGTGGGGGAAATACCTTTAAGAAGGGGGATTTTTCATAAAAAGGTGGATGACAAAGACAAATTGTGGTGTACTCATTACCTATCTCATCACCGTATGCCCTCCCGTTGGTTAGAGTGCAAAGCCTCACATCAGCTTCTTTTTCCTATGGCTCTCCTTTCTATTCCTTCTCATGTGTTTGGTTGTCGTTGTTTCGTTCAAAATCTATCACCCACTCGTGAAAAATTAGATCCTCGTGCTATTCCTTGCATCTTCTTGGGGTACTCTTTCATTGAGAAGGGATACTTGTGTTTTGATCCTGTTTCTCAGAAATTTTATGTTTCTATGGATGTCTCCTTCTTTGAGAGTGAGCCTTTCTTCCCTATTTCTCCTCAGGGGGAGTGTAGGAATGAGGAGAAATTGGTTCAACTCCCTCCTTTTCTTGATTCTCCTCCCTTTTGTGTCTTCTTTCATCAACACAAAAGCCAACCATGTTCAAGAGTTGTGGAGCACCTAGAAGCTGTACCACCAATGCCATCAAACTCTCCAGGGGCGGATCATACCTATCTAGGTACCTTGGTTCCTGTTGATGTTTCTAACCCCATTGCTATTGATACTTTTGTTGCTAATGACCTTGACCTTCCTATTACTCACCGGAAAGGTGTTAGATCTTGCACCACTAAACACCCCATTTCCCACTTTGTTTCCTATGAAAACATTTCATCCTCCTTTCGGGCCTTTATCTCTTCCATTGATAGTGCTCCTATCCCTAAGAATGTGGCAGAAGCTCTTTCGGTACCTGAATGGAAAGATGCTATGAAGGAAGAAATTAATGCGTTACATAAAAATGACACATGGCAAACTAGTAAATCTTCCTGAGGGGAAGGATCCAATTGGATGTAAATGGGATTTCACAGTTAAACACAAGGCTGATAGCACCGTGGAGCGGTATAAAGGTCGTTTAGTGGCAAAGGGGTTTACACGTGTATGGAATAGATTATGCATAAACTTTTGCACCCGTTGCTAAGATGGTAATCTTGACTGGAATCTTGACTGGAATCTTCATCAGCTTGACATCAAGAATGCCTTTCTGAATGGTGACCTTGAAGAGGAAGTATACATGGTACAACCCCTTGGTTTTTGGGCTCAAGGTAATGAACAGAAAGTGTGTAGGTTAAAGAAATCATTATATGGGCTGAAAAAATCACCAAGAACTTGGTTAAGTAGGTTCCATGTAGCAGTACAACAAAGAGGATACAAGCAGTGTCAATCTGATCACACATTGTTTGTGAAAAGAGGGGAAGGAAAAATTGCAGCATTGATAGTATATGTTGATGATATAGTTATCACTGGTGATTGAAAGGATGAAATTCAAAAGTTGAAGAATTTTCTTGCTACTCAGTTTGAAGTGAAGGATCTAGGTCCTCTAAGGTACTTCCTTGGGATTGAAGTGGCCCACTCACAAAAGAATATCTTCATTTTCCAAAGAAAGTATGTCCTAGATCTACTCCAGAATACAGGAAAATTGGGAGTGAAGCCAGTTGATTCTCCTAATGATCCTAACCACAAACTAGGTGACTATCAAGGTGAACCCATCAAGGATATGAAACAGTTTCAAAGACTTGTAGGAAGATTGTTATATCTTTCTATGGCTCGACCAGACATAGCTTATGTAGTGGGTGTTCTTAGCCAGTTCATGCATGCCCCTAAGAGTACCCATCTTGAAGTAGTAGAAAGAGTTCTCAGATATCTTAAGAAGTTCCCAAGTGCAAGCTTGTTGTTTCAAAAGCATGGACATTTGAAAGTTGAAGTGTATATTGATGTAGATTGGGTAGGATCCCTGAATGACAGAAAGTCAACTAGTGGCTACTGTACCTTTATAGGAGGTAATCTAGTTACCTGGAGAAGCAAAAGGCAAAATGTGGTAGCTAGATCTAGTGCTGAAGCTGAATATCGGGCAATGTCTCATGGAGTGGCTGAAATCATGTGGCTAAAATATTTGTTAATTGAGTTGGGTTTTCTAGTTGACGGACCTATGACCCTATTTTGTGATAACAAAGCAGCCATAAATATTGTTGCTAATCCAGTGCTGCATGATAGAACTAAACACATCGAAGTCGACAAACACTTTATTAGAGAAGGTCATCATAGGGGAAGTGTGTACTCCTTACGTTAGCTCTGAAGATCAACTTGCAAACATCTATACAAAAGGGCTATACCACTCACGACATCATGATTTATGTGACAAGTTGGGCATGATTGACATTTATGTCCCAACTTGAGGGGGAGTGTTAAAAGTTGTTAATTTTCTTAGTACTGTAGGGGTACTATTGTAAATTTCTTCTTTTATTTTTTATATCTTGTCTCCCTAGTATATATACAAAAAAGCTAGCGCCACCAGTATGACTTTTGGCTCTTAGATCTCTCTTCTCTCTTCTACTCTCTCTCCTCTTCCTCTCTTCTTCTCTCCTGCATAACAGGAACATTCATATTGTGCATAATGGACCGAGCAATTTCAAGTGAATGTCAGTTCTTTCATTCAGCCAGGCCATTCTGTTGCGGTAAGTACAAGAAGTTTGATGAATTACACTGTGTTTCTCTAAATATTTGAACAATATTCTTTTGCATTATTAGAACAAAGAATTTTAATATGGATGCCAAATTAAGTCCGAATTTCAGCATAAAACTTTTAGAAAATAGAGAACAATTAACTTCTGACTTTTATAAGGTAAAGCCATGTCATCCTTGAATAGTCATCGACAAAAGTTACAAAATACTTGTAATCATTATAATGCACAATTTTATTTGGACCCCAAACACTTGAATGAACTAAAGAAAAAGGACTCAAAACCCAACTATCATCCCTAGGACTAAAGGAAACTTTATGCTGTTTCCTATACTAAGACAACTCACAATCCAAAGAAAAAAGATGACTCAATGATGGAAGAAGTAAATTAAATGTCTTGAGATATGTATGACCAAGCCTACAGTGCCATTGGAGGGGAGTGAGGGAAGACTAGAGTGCTACTTTTGGACCACCACCATCAAAATAATACAATCCACCAGCTTCATGCCCTCCACCAATCTTCATCCTCATCTTGAGATCCTGAAAAACATAAGAAGAGGGATAAAAGGTAATAGAACAATTAAGAGACTTAGTCAATCTACTACTAGACATGAGGTTAAATGGAAATTTGGGTACATATAAAATAAAGGATAGAGATAAAGATGTAAGGTCAACATTACCATCACTGCAAATAGGAGAGGTAGAACCAATCATTAGTTAGGATAATTGTTTGGGATGTGGAAGACTGAGAAAGAGAAGAAAACACGTATAGAGTCCCAGTCATATTATCAAAGGCTCTAGAATCAATAATCCAATGTGAAGGATTGGATGCCAAACAATCCATACCTGAGTGAGCAAGGGTAGTCGTGTTTTGCTAAGAGGAAGCTTGAAGAAACTTTTCATACTCATCACATGGGACACTCACCATTTCCTTCCTAGAAGCACATGTAGATGTGGAAGGTGTCTGATCAGCTTATTGGCTCTCACTAATTACACCACCACCACTAGTCATAGCATGATTAGTCCATGTATTGGGTGGGCCATGCAAATCATAACAAAAGTTGATAGTTTGCTCCTTTAGCCCACAATATGTGCACTTCCTAGGACCATAACTCTATCCTTGACCACGATCTCCCCCTAAATATCAACCTCCACCTTGTTCACTTATACATTTAATCATAGGACCACCTTGGCTTCCTTGGACTCCACGTCCACCTCCACCACCTCTATTTACATGACCTCACCCTCTTGCCACCACAATAATAAACTTGTCAGAGAGGGTAGAATTCTATAAAGATCCAATAGAATTCTCTGAAGTCGGGCAAACACCTCTTCAAGAGAGGGAAGAGCTGATCTACCTAGTACTTGTGCTCTAATCGTTTCATATATAGATTTCAATCCACTAAAAACCTTGTCACATCAAGATGTTCACGTTGTTGTTGCTGAATTTTAATATTTTAAGTCAAGGGATGATACACATTAATCTCATTCTGAAGGTTTCTCATACTAGCATAATACTCCTCTAGGCTCTTATTTTTGTACTACAGATTGAAGTATTCTGAAGGTTTCTTAGCATGGTCTCAAATCTCCTTGGTTGTATCGAAAACATAAAGTTCACACTAATCTTTGTCTCCATGCTATTCCACAACCAAGTCATAATCTATGCA
Source organism: Nelumbo lutea (assembly GCF_056320005.1). Lineage (NCBI taxonomy): Eukaryota > Viridiplantae > Streptophyta > Magnoliopsida > Proteales > Nelumbonaceae > Nelumbo > Nelumbo lutea. Next base: position 33,821,961 of record NC_142690.1, on the reverse strand, counting down.
TCCTCTTGGATCTCAAAAGACTTCCATAGACTTAGCCCATTGCACATAATTCTCACCATTTAATTTGATGGATGCCATTTGTACATTTAGGTAATTGGTGGAGATCATAACACCTGATTTATTATCACTACACTCTCCAATTGTTGCCATTGATTAAAAAAAAAGGGAAAACTTCAATCACCAATACCACCCTTCACTATTAAGCACTCACTACACCACACCCCACACCACAAGTAATTAATTGTTTCTGAAACACTACCTCAGGTTTCATCCCTAAAAACTCATTGCTATTACACACATTCAGACAACAATAGGAAAGGAAAAATTAGTCCCTAAACATACTTGCTAACCAACATTGCTAGGCAGGGGAACACAATGCCACCAACCCTGTGTTTTAAAAACGCAAGGCACAAAAAAAGTGCAAGGGGGCAATTTGTGCTTGAGGTGCAAGGTGAGGTGTGCACCTTTTTGAAGCAAGGTGCACAATTACAAAAAAAAAAAAAAAAGCTAAAAAATAAAAAAAGAAATCAGAAATTTCAAAAAATGTAAAAAAAGTTTTAAACATATTATTAATAAAAAATATAAACTTAAATTTTAAAATAAAGGTTTTAAAACACCTATTACCTAAATTTAAAATACACAAACATAATATGCAAAGTGTATTCAAATGAAAGGGCTGCATTTGTACCAAGCCCTTCGAGGCAAGCCCCCCGGCCTAGCTGCCATAGTTTTCAAGGCACCAAGGCGAGGGTAGGTGACAGGGGGGCACCTTGTCGCCTCGTCGCCTAGGAGATGGATTTTTTTAATTAAAAAAATACATATCCTAGGGTAGTTCCCTAGGTTCCATAATCATCTTTCCTTAATAACTATCCATAAATTTCATAAGAAAATTATAAACTTAATGTTTAAGTCTAGAAAATCAACATATTTATGAAAAGAAAAAGAAGAAAGAAAAAAAAAAGGGGACTGAACCCCTGTTTTTGTTATAGGAAAAGAAGAAAAGAAAAGGTGGAAGAAGAAGTATGGGGGAAGAAATGTGTTGATTAGACAAAATTTTATGTTTTTCCCTTACTTATTGGTTTAGATTCTGAAGTCTTTGAGGGTTCAATACAGCAGCTAGCGACGTTTGTGTTGATTAAACCCTGACAAATAAGAAAATAATAAAAAGAAATTAGTTTATAAATACAAAAATGAATATTTTTGTTTAATAATGTTTATTTTATAATGATATTCTCAAAAGAGTAACAATACAAAAGTATTTTATAAGACAGTATACAAAACTGCTTGGTGACTGGGCGAGTGAGCCTCTAAGGGTGCCTTGTCACCTAGGCATCGCCTTGACAACTATGCTAGCTGCTAGGTTAAAAAAAACACAAAACAGTGTAAAGTTTTAAAAAGGCGCATGCCTGGGCTGAGGCACAGGGCACATCAGGCACATGCCTAGGTGCACCTGGCATGTGCCTTTTGAAAGGGCTGCATCTAGGACCTAGGCAAGGCACATACCCTAAAATGTGCCTTGCTTGTGCGCCTAGGTGTGCCTTTTAAATCACTGCACCAACCGGTTATGAAGTCCTGTTCACACCTGTCCACAAACCAGCTCTCTTAGAGTCAACAAGTAGAGGGTTTCTAACATACCACCGAGACAAGCACCACAACAACTACTGGAGTTATGATTACCTCCTAAAAGGAACAAGGATCAACCCTTTTTGGTCCCTTGTTGATCTTCAAACTAGTTGATGAGATATCACAAAAGTTCAGAACTGATATGGTGATGCAGAGAGGAAAAAAGGAAGAAGAAAGAGAGGAGGAGAAGAGGAAGAAAATAGAGAGCTTGGCTAGAGAAAAAGAACCACTCTCTCAGTCAGCTCCCCTTTTATTTATATGTCATGTGTCTTGAATACAAAAACTATTATGTCCCTCATTGAGTATGGGATGCATAACTTAAACAAAGACAAAATTGACAGCTTAATTCTAATTACATAGCAAAAAGACCAAACTAGCCTTATGACTGTCGACTCTAACATGTATCACGACCTTATAGGTTGATGTTAATTTTAAAGGTGATTTACGAATAAATAGAATTTTTGAAGTGTAGATGGAATGATTGTGATTTCGCAATTTAATGGGGTCGGCTACATGAATCCTGTTTCACCATTCCATTCTGTATAGTGTCATATTCGTTATTAAATTATGAGTGCTTAAATCAATTCCTACTAGCAACTACTTCAATCCATACTTTTGGACTGCACCTAGCCCTTCTAGCTATGGGTGTTGTAATGCAGTGTTTGTAGAATGGAATTAATCCCTCCTCCCCAACCAAGAAGCAGACAAGACAAAAGCTGTGTTAAATTTTTAGTATGGGGAAGTGCAATGCTTGTATAATGGGATTCATTGTCAAGTTCAATATAATATTGTTCTTTAAAATGTGTCTTTTTGGTCATGACCTTTAGGTTTTCATAATTGCTTGCAGTGTCTTTTCCTTTTCATGCTGTGGTTATGCTAGTGAAGGAATCCAGGCCATAATATGTCCTTCTTGAATCTTTTTCAGGGATGTTTTTTGAAGGAGATTCTTTTGACTGGACTTATTGGATGATATAGGAGATAAGCCAGCTCTTATTACTCAATAAAGAAGATAAATACGTAAAAGAATTTTGTTTTCCTTTTATAGGGTCTTTTCCCTGTTGTAATGGGTGATTAAGCGTGTGGGCCAACTCTTATGTTTATGTTGTTTATTTTACTGTTATGTTGGGCCTGAAGTTATTGAACTCAGATTAGCTGTTTTTTATTTGTTTAGCATATGTGCCCCTCCACTAATCAGGGGCATACTTGTCCTTTCATGTATTATTGGCCTCTTAATATAAAGTTCGCTTTAGGGCCGGCTGAGAACACTTGAGCTGCTCATTCATTCTCTCTTCTATGCTGTTTTCTCTCTTCTTTCTCTTCTACTCTTGCAGGTCAGCAAACATGGTATCGGTGCACTAATCGATCTAATTGCTGATTGTTTCAACCTTTTTCTCCTTTTATTTTATCTTTTATCTTATTTTTATTTTTCTGGGTACCTGTGAAGAAGCCCTAGGCCTGAGTGTAGCACACAAAGAGGTCTGTATCTAGGGTTTCTCTTTGGGTGTAGGGACCAAAGAGGAGTTTTTCCAGCCTAGTGTATGCCCTACTAGAGCTTGTTCACTCCCAGTAGCCATTCAACTACTATAGAGATCCGTTTAGAACATATCTAGGACTGAGTGGACAGTCCTAGATTAGGCCTGGAGGATAGTTTCGGTTGCAGTAGAAAGGTTTCTCCAGTATCTGGAAGGTGCAGAGAGGCTGAAAGTGGTTCCATAACCGTACATCTATTGTTGTAGTTGTCAAGAGATAAATTGTATTTGGGTTTTTGGAGGTTATAGGTGTATATTTGTAATGCTAATAAATTTTGAGGACTTGCATGTTTTTATGGGAGAACGAGGGGCTTGTGTGAAATTCTTGTATAATTTGGTGTTTTGCTTATTTAAGCCATTACTTGTGTGGAATTAGGGTTGAGTGGGAGTGGATATTTTGTTGTGAGTCTATTGAGAGGTCAACCATGTATTTCTTGTTCTTATAGTTGATATTTTCCCTTTCTCCCCGTGGATGTAGGTTACTGAGCCAAACCACACTAAATCTTGGTATTTTCACTATTTCTTCTTATTTTCTTCTTGATTTGTTATTCTGTTTTTTGTTAGTTGACATGGTATCAGAGCAGGTTTAGTGTGGGAATTAGTTTGGTGAACAAAGGAAGACCGACAATCGAGTTACTGTTCACGGTTACTATTCACGCGAGGTTCATTTTATTTGGCTTTGATCTCAAACTTCATTCATTCTTATTCAGCATCAAGTTGGGTATATTTCACAACTATTTCAGACTATTATATTCCCTTTCTTGGATTGTTCTGTTCAAAACAAGAAATCTGGATTTTCTGGACTGGGATACCTATCAGGTCAGTTTTTCAAAGTTCTCTCAAACTATTGCTCTATTCACTTTGAGATATTAGATTTCGTGTCGCCTTATGCTGTTCTTGTAGCCCTAGAAATTTGGTGAGATCTGGAGTTGATTTTCTAGGGTTTTGATCCATTCCTTTGTTCGGTATGTCTGAGAACCTTGTCTTTTTTAGACTGTCAACTTTAAGTTGTTGATTGCTGAAGTTGTTTGTGGCTTGGTTTGATATTTGGACTGTTTTGGTGAATGATGGATCTATTATCATTGGTCTATCTGGTTTGTTTACCTCATAAGTGTTTTGCATGGAAGATGTTTGACAAAATGTTTTAGCAATGATCCTTTATTATGTTCATCAATTTTGAGTTATTGTTGAAGAAATCCTTAGAGATTTGATCTCTTTCAGTGACATGGGATCTTGATTCACTTTATTTAGTTGGCTTTTCACGTGGCCAACTCTGATTCCTCAATTTGGTTTATGGAGTTCATAGTTGGCTTTCCATTGTTCAACTCTGAATCTTTGTTATAGTTTATGGAGTTCCGCATAGTTGGTTTTCCGCTAGCCAACTTTGTTTTGGTAATTTTGTTGGCATTTCTGATGATCTTGTTTTTTGACATGGTTGGTTCTTCAGTTTGGAGATTGTAATTGGCCTTATGATGCTTAATTTGATTCTTTGGCATGATATGTGTTGGCTTTCCATTGGCCAACTTCACTTTGGTGATTACTAGATCATGACTTGGCTCTACTCTAGCTTTCCAACACTTCATTCAAATTTCTAACATCCAACTTTGGTTTCTAAGAGGCCCCTTCAACATCTCAAGTTTCATGGTTGTTGCTTCAACAATACACCTTTTATCATGGAAGTTGCTTTATTGCAAACTCAAGTTGGTTTCTCCACCTTGAGTTTGAGGGAGGGTGTCAAGAGATATATTGTATTTGGGTTTTTGGAGGTTACAGATGTATATTTGTAATGCTGATAAATTTTGGGGACTTGTATGTATTTATGGGAGAAAGAGGGGCTTGTGTAAATTATGGAATAATTTGGCCTTTTGCTTATTTAAGCCATTGGTTGTGTGGGATTAGGGTTGAGTGAGAGTAGATATTTTGTTGTGAGTCTATAAAGAGGTCAACCATGTATTTCTTGTTCTCATAGTGGATATTTTTCCCTCTCTTCCCATGGATGTAGACTACTGAGCCAAACCACGTTAAATTGTGGTGTTTTCTCTATTTCCTCTTCTTATTTTCTTCTTGATTTGTTATTCTATTTCGTGTTAGTTGACAGTAGTGTCCAACAGGGTACCATTGCTAGTTCGGCCTCAGTTTTCAGTAGGGTATTAACTTATTTTTTGGTGACAGAAGTTGTAGTGTTATTGTTAGGGGGGAACCATGTCGACAATCTCTAGAGAAGTGTCTTCTAAGGACAACCGAACTGTTGGGAGAGCCTCAAACCTTGATAATCCTAACTTGTACAGCCTACAAATCACTAGTGTGTTGTTGGATGAGTACAATTTTATAGAACAGTCAGTTGTTGTCAAGTTGTTCATTACCTCATGGGATCTTTTGGGATATATCAATGGAAATAAGGAAGATGCTGAATACTCAACTTGGTGTAGGGAAAATGTAATTGTTATGTCTTGGTTACTTGCTTCAATGATTCCGAGGGTTGCAACGATTGTTCAACACTTTCCCACACCCTTCATGATTTGGGAAAAAGTATCTAAGACCTATGGACAACAAAAGAACAATACAAGAATTTACAGATTTAACACAAGATATTGTTGCCTTAAAACAATGGGATATGTTTGTAGCAACTTACTTTGCTACTTTGGAGGGGTTGTGGGAGGAGTTGGACCATCATCTTGTGATTGACTAGGAAAATACAAAGGACAAGGAGAAGTACAAACAAATAGAGGAAGGTAGAGGTTTTAAGTTCTTAGCTAGCTTGGACCTAATATGAAGGTATAAGGTCTCAAATATTGGAATGGGATGAATTTCTAGATTCGCAACATGTTTATTATCTTGTACAAAATGAGGAAGTAAGAGGAAGGAGATACAAGTGGATACCCAGATTTATCTTGCTAAGCATTCAACTTTGTGGTTTCCTATAGACAAAAGACAAAAGGGGGGGGGGGGGGGGGGGGGGGGAGAGTTCTGACAAGAAGCATCTTAAGTGCACACATTATGTGGGTGAGAGACATACAAAAGAGACATGTTGAATTCTTTATCCTCATTTGAAACCAGATGCTTTAAGGAAAGATAAAAAGCCTCAGAAGAGTCAGATGGCGAGTGGAAATATAATCATGAGTAACAATGCAGAAAATCAGAAGAGCACCTCTTCCACAGTTACCCCTTTGATGGGCCAGACCACTAGTTCCGTCTCATCGGGATCTCTTCTAGACATTACAGCTGATGGGGTAGAAATCCTTAATTGAGCTATGGCTCGGTTGAGAAATAATCTCCTTGCATCCTCTTTCTTGCTAAATCAGGTACTTACATCTACCCACAATATTACTAGTCCTTTATATTCCAACTCTTGGTGTAAGGGGATCGACTTATGTAGCATTGCATGCTAACAACTATGACAAGACCAGTGTTTTAAAAGCGCAAGGCGAAAGGCGAGGCACATGCCTTTTTGAGGCAAGGCGTGCACAATTAAAAAAAAAAGCTAAAAATTCAAAAAAAAATGCAAAATATTAAAAAAAATAAAAAAAAATATAAAACATAATATTAATAAAAATATAAACTTAAGTTTTAAAATAAATGTTTTAAAAGACCTATTATCTAAAATTAAAATGCATAAATATAATATGTAAAGCATATTCAAATGACATATTACATTCCTAATTCTACGAGCCCATTCAAAAGGCGCACGCCTGGGCTAAGGCACAAGGTGTACCAGGTATGCGCCTAGGACCTGAGCGAGGCACCTACCCTAAAATGTGCCTCGCCTGTGCGCCTAGGTGCGCCTTTTAAATCACTAGACAAGACCAGCCAAACCCATGTCATTTTGGCCCATTTTACTAACTAAATATAAGTGTTGAATATTTCAGCACAATAACAAAATTAATGCATGAATATTCTAGAAACCAAGAAAGCGTTCTTGAATAAAGAAATAAGCATGAGAACATTCTAGCAATAAAATTAATAAACAAAGCACTTCTAGGAGGGGGGAGGTTTGGAGCTGAGAAGGGTTAAATTAATAAACAAAGCACTTCTAGGGAAATGGTTGTGGAGATTTGGGCAAGGGACAGAGAGGGAGGCTTTATGGAGGGTGGTGGTTGGAAAATATGGTGTGGTCAGATTTGGGTGGGAATCAAGGGAATCAAGAAGTTCTTATGGGGTGAGTGTTTGGAAAGGAACCATTAGATTCAATCAAGAGTTCAGAAGTCTAGTCAGTTTAAAGTGGGGGATGGCTCTAGGGTGAGGTTTAGGGAACATGAGTGGCTTGGGATAGGGAAGCTAAGTGAGGTTTTCCCAAGATTATACAAGTTGACAAACCAACAAGTTTCAACAGACTAGTGTTATGAGTGGAGAGGGAAGCAACTGATCTGGAATCCGAAATTCATAAGGCCTTTTCTGGACCAAGAAGTGGAAGAGTGCATTATGCTTTTGGAAAAATTAGAAGGAACCAGAAATACTAGATCTACAAAAGATGGTTTATGGTGGAAAGAATGTAGGAGGTAGATTCACTGTTAAGTCATTCTACAAGGCACTAGTAAGAGAAGGAATGGGTTTAGACCAGATAAAAGGAGTGTGGGGTAACCTAGTTCCTCCAAGGGTAGAAGTCTAGGGGGTTGTTTCTGGCCAGCTGGTGTTATTTGTGTAATCAAGAGGAAGAAACAATCCTTCACTTGTTCTTCTCATGAAGTGTAGCAAGCTTCATTTGGAAGTTTTTCTCTTTATTTGGAATTAGTGTCTTCCAACCAATGCTTCCAACAGAGATCTTCTCGAAATGGCCAAATCTTAAAGGCAGCAAGAAAGCTACGATTCTCTGGAGCTGTGTTCCTTTTGCAATTTCTTGGGCTAATTGGAAGGAGAGAAACAGAAGGGTTTTTTATAACAGGTAAAAAAGCATTGAATATCTGGTAGCTGCAGTGAGCAATCTGATTTCAGACTGGGTCCTTAGACTTCCAGATTTTGATCAAGTATCCAAAGCTGATTTGTTGAAAAGGTTTTGGAATACCCTTGATTTACAGCCTTGTAATGAAGAATCCTTTTCAATTCGTTTTCTAGTTTGTATTTGGTGTGTCAACTTAAGAAACTTTTGGAATGTGCACCCAAAAACTATAAATAGGTGCTTCCCATCCATTTTAACTGGCCTTGGAACCATCCTTGTCCCATCACCTTGATAATAGTCCATCCACTTCCTCTCTCTCCCATCTTCTTATGCATCCATCCGCCATTTTGTCCCACTTCTCACTGGAATTCCAGCTCTGGTGAACTACATTGGCGTAATCCCTGCAGCCCCTGGTGCGGCCACTTGCTTCTCTCTCATTTCTTCCCACTTCTGGTCTAGCCAATTCCTCAAACCTCAGGGTACAAACCACCTCACATTCGCGGCCTTACACTTGGATTATTGATGTTGGAGCTACTAACTATTTGACATACATGCCCTCCTTGTTTTCTTCTTATCACCTCATGTCCATCCAAGACAAAGTGAAAGTAGTTGATGGCTCTCTCTCCACCATTTTTGAAAAGGAGGAGGTAAACCTCAACAAAGATCTCTCCCTTAAGTCTATTCTTCATGTGCCAAACTTTGCTTCAAATTTGTTATTTGTTTCTAAGCTTACTAAGAATCTGAATTGCAGTATAACCTTTTTTTCATACTCATTGTGTTTTTTAGGACAAATTAGTGAAGAGAACGATTGCAGTATAACCTTTTTTTCCACATGAATTTATTTGCTTAAAAGTCGTGTTGAAGTACCACACAACCATGGTATTTTATAAAATGATTGAGACCCAGTTTAGGAAAAAGATTAAACGGTTTCATTTAGACAATACAGTTGAGTACTTCAAAAAATCTTTGAATGTGTTTTATGGAGGATGCAGGTGTGTTGCATTGATCAACTTGCGCCAGTACTCCTCAACAAAATGGAGTTTCTGAACACAAGAAAAAACATTTATTGGAGATTACTCGAGCTCTACTATTTTAGCACCAGGTGTCCAAAGGTTATTGGTCTCAGGCAATTCTTATAGCCTCATACTTGATAAATCAGATGCCATTCAGGATGTGAGGTATGAAAACTCCCTATTCTCTCCTTTGTCCTAGTCAAAATGAGTTTTCTCTACCTCCTTAAAGTTTTTAGGTGTGTCTTCTTCATTCATGTCAAGGATCCTAAAAGAACAAAGTTGGATCCAAGAGAAAGTATGTCACCAAGGATGTGGTATTCTTTGAGTCTCAATCATTTTTCAATCTCCTAAGAATCCTCTTTAGGGGGAGACTAGTAGGGTGGAAGAGGATTATTCATCTTCTCCTTCCTTTGTGCCTTTCCCCATTTGTAGTTCTAGTCTTTCACTTTCTTCCTTTGATCCTTCTAGTTCTAATTGTTTGGGTGAACTTGGTGTGACTCCTACTGATCCTACTACTACTACTACTACTACTACTACTACCACCGCTCTTGAGGCAAGAGGTGAGGCTGATATTCGTGATAATAATTGTGATCGTAAGGAGAAACTGAGAATCTTTTATAGGAAAAGGAAGAGGGATCCTCTAGCATATGACGACAACCAACCGAACTCCAATTAGTCTAATATAGTGGATCCATAATTCTTACTTTGGTGCTCCTACACCTATTTTTGACATTGGATCTTCCAATTGCTCTATGTAAACCTATTCGCTGTGCCATTTGACATCTCATTGCTAAGTATTTGTCTATTCCTATTTGTCTCCTAGTTATTTCTCTTTCGCTTTTGCTCTTTCTTTTGTCCATGTTCCCATTGGGTACTTAGAAGATATAACTGATCATGAATGGAGAGAAGCAATGAATGATGAAATGAGGGCTTTAGTGAAAGTTAAGACTTGGGAATTAGTGGATCTACGTGAGGGAAAGAGGAAGGCGGGGTGTAAGTGGGTGTTCACGGTAAAACACAAGGCAGATGGCATAATAGAAAGGTATAAGGCGACGCTAGTGGCAAAAGGGTTTACACAGAAGGAGACATTAGCATTGGTGGCAAAACTCAACTATATTCGAGTTTTGCTATGCTTAGCAACAAATTTCTTATGGGAGTTGCACTAATTAGATGCAAAGAGTCATTTTCTAAATGGAAATTTACATGAGGAAGTATTTAAGAACCCTCAGGGCTATGATTTCCAAGGGAAGGCATGTAAACTAAAGAAAGCCTTGTATGGATTGAAGCAATCACCTTAAGCCTAGTTTGAAAGGCTATGTGGGGCTATGAAGAGTGTGGACTATACTCAGAGTGGGGTTGACCAAGAGGATCATATGGTCATTACAGGGAATGGCCAAGAGGAGATATGAAGATTAAAGTTTCTAGCTTCAGCGTTTGAGATCAAAGATCTAGGTAACCTAAGATACTTCCTTGGCATTGAAGTTACAAGATCAAAAGATATAAAAAGGAAGTATATACTAGATCTACTTGAAGAAACGGACATGATGGGAAGCTAACCAGCCAATACTCCTATGAAACAAAACCATGGACTATAGGATTCCATTGGTAAGGATTATATAGACAAGGAAAGATATAAAAGATTGGTGGGAAAATTGATCTACTTGTTTCTTACCTGGCAAGATATAGCTTATGCAGTTCATGTGGTGAGTCAGTTTATGCATGCTCCCAAGGTTCCTCACATGAGAGCAGTTGCAAGAATGCGTTGATACCTAATGAGTTTTCTAGGAAAAGGATTCTTGTTCAAGAAACATGATAGACTTGAGATAGAGGCCTATACTGATGCAAACTGGGCAGGTTCCATTGGAGACAAAAAGTCTAAACTGGGTTACTATACTTGGGGGGAACTTGGTCACTTGGAGAAGTAATAAACACAATGTTGTTGCTAGATCAAGTACAAAGGCTGGATATAGACCTATAGAACATGGCGTAGCTGAACTACTGTGACTTCAGACTCTTCTTGGTAAGTTAGGAATGAAGGTAGAGTGTCCCCTCAAGTTGTATTGTGACAACAAGGCTACAATTAACATTACAAACAATCCTATTCAGCAGGACAAGACCAAGCATATTGAGGTTGATAGACATTTTGTGAGAAAGGACAATATCTAGTGAACTTTGTATTCCCTATACATCTTAAAAAATGCAGCTTACTGATGCAATAACCAAAAGGCTTATTTCAACAAAGTTCCATGGACTTCTTGGCAAGCTGGGCATGATGGACATCTATGCTCAGCTTGATGGGGAGTGTTGTAATGGGTGATTGTCTTGGCCAACTCTTATGTTTGTGTTGTTTATTTTATTGTTATGTTGGACCTGAAGTTATTGGGCCAGATTGTCCTTTCATGTACTATTGGCCTCTTAATATAAAGTTCTCTTTAGGTCACGCTTAGAACATTTGAGCTGCCCATTCATTCTCTATTCTATGCTGTTTCCTCTCCTCTTTGCTCTTCTACTCTTGCAGGTCAGCATACATTCCCCATTTGGGATCCCTATCCTTGTACTTAGTATCCTCCGGTGAGAATTTGGATTAAAAGGGTCACTGAACTGCTTCAGACGGAGATCAAGAGTTGGTCCATGGTATCTTTGTGCAAAAAGACGACCTGATTTCTTCTTCAACCTTGAAGACACTAATGTGGTGATTATATTGTCATCTGCATTCTTCTTCTCAAACTAGTATTTCTAAGAAAAAAAGTTTCCCACTTTTCACCTTGTATTTGCTTCTCTAATTGCAAATTTCTGTGACTTTCTTCAACTTGAAGTTGAGACTTGCTTATAAACTTTTTCGGGATCTCTAATGGTTGTAAGGAAAATACTACTACCCTTTCCTTATACTTTGTATCTTTTGTGGAGAATTTAGATAATAAGGGTCAGTGAACTGCTTCAGAAAGAGATGAGAGTTGCTCCATGGTGTCTTCAAGCAAAAAGATGATCTGATCTCTTCATCCTTGGAAGACACTGATGTGGTGATTATATTGTCATCTGCATATTTCTTCTCAAAATAACTGATAACAAAGTTTTCCCCTTTTCACATTTTATTTGCTTCTCTAATTGCAAGTTTCTCATGTCTTATTTTCAACTTGAGTTGGCAATGTTACTTATAAACTTTCTTGGATCTTCCAATAGCTGAAAGGGAAAATATTACTACCCTTTGTATCCTTTTCAATCTGTAATGGTAGTATTTTACTTAAATCTTTCGGCATATTTCATGAGCTTCCCTTTTGTTTCATCTAAAATTGCAAGTATACGTCTTTCTCGGTGATATCTCATTAAGGCTCAACCACCTCCCCCTCACAAAGAAGGAAAAATAGAAAATCTGCTATATTCCTTTATTTTTATGGGCAGGAGGTTACAAATAAGGATCGATGAAGTAGACGGTATCAAAAAGATAGAGTGATACGGTGGATAATTGGAAACGAAAGCAAAATCAGCTTCAGGCTTGACAGTTGAGTTCATGACTAGGATGTGCTGTGGGACGTTGTGAGGTGCCCCCTTGTGGGGGGGTGGGGGGCGGGCGCTGATGTTTTTAACTCGATAATTAGGTCACTAAAAACAATTGTTAATGTTTATTTCCTTTTTTATTTGTCAAAACTGATTAGGAGTTTTATTGATTTTCTAAGGCTTTATTCAACGTGTCTAAGATTGAAAACATTGCAACTTATCAGTGTGTATTGTGTGATACCGCTATTTCAAATGGATGATCTGTAAAACACTGGAAAATGGGGTCTCAAACTTTTTCTTAGACTTAGGGTGCATGTGAGTATTCTTCGCCACTCCCCCAACGGCGGTGGGTTTCAAAACTTTTTCGTCGATACTTTGGTGTACCGTCTACGTATTGCAAGCAAGGTTCAAACAATCGAATCTCTTTAAATGGGGAAAAAACACGTATTTGGAGTTTTATCCAAGTGAATTTTTTTTTTATTATTGTGGCTTTTATTATTACAGGAGGAATGAATACAGTTTGGGGGGTGGGGTGGGGCTACTAAGTAAGTGATGCCACTTATTAGTAGCCAATCATAATTGCTGTAAGTGATGCCACGTCACTGTCAACATTTACTCTGGTTGAAATCAACTAATTCTTGAGATTTAGATGGGTTCAAAGACCGATGCTATACATTGGACCTTGATTACCCAAAAACAGAACCTTGATTACAAGTATCGACTACCTTTCGTACTACAGTATATGCTACAGCGGCAAAAGAAAAATGATATACTACTTAAAGAAGGCTTCAAATCTGAAACTTTGTGGGAAATTTCTACGTGACAAAAAATATTTGGGTATGAAAGATGGGCCAATAAAATGATCAGAATACATGGATCTCATATTTGATTGAAGATATACTCCTTGTTTTTACAAGTACAAAAAACAAAAATACAAAAAACTAATTTTGTGAGATCTTATGATATGGAATCTCTGGATGATCTATTATATCCATAGATCCAGAGTTTTTGTTTATGCTTAGATCCATAGATCAACTGATGAGAAAGGAAATGAGAGGAAATTAGGGTTTTATAGACTCAGGGGAATGCTAGGGAGGATGGGCAAGAGATGTATTAAAAGTCCAGAAGATCATGTTGCAGCCAGTAACTGAGATTTTGTTTATGCTCTGCGGTGGGTAATTATGGTCAACCAATGACTCTCTACTTGCAATGCCTCTATAGTGATATATGATCATATCCTCTTACATTATCCCCTTTTTCAATCACTAGTGTACCAATTATTGAGAAAAAATTGGGTTTGTCACTCTTGCCATGGCTATGAGATACTAGCCCCAAAATTTTCAAACAATTGTTTAAACAAAATTAGCCCAAATTTCTAAGGAACTTTCAAATAAAATTATTTCCCGAGGGGAGTTTTCTGAGGGTAGAGGTCAAAGTGGTTTGTGGAGTGTTTTTTCCAAGGAAAAGTGAGATAGCCTCCAGAGAGGATTCTCGAAGGGATAGTGAAATTGGTCCTCCAAGGAGCATCCCACAAAGACAGTTGTCGAGGAAGAGTTAGCATTGTTCATTTAGGCTATGTTTGGTTTGAAGGAAAAGGTAGGGAAAGGAAAGGAAAGATAGGGAAACCTTTACAAATCTTGTATGAATTTCCCTACTTTTTCCTTCAAACCAAGCATAGCTGAAGGGTAGCCTTTAGGGATGTATGAGAAGTTTATGCAGAAATCTTGAAATGATGTGATATAGTGGGTATGTGAACCGTCAATCAAGACTTAACGGGCAAGCAAATGCCTTGCTGACATGTGTATCACATTATTTGATTCTTTGACCTTTATCTATAGGGTAAAATATAAAAACCTCCCTTGAGGTTTCTGACAATCATTTTAACAAAAACCTCTCCTGAAGTTTCATTTTAACAAAAACCTCCCCTGTAGTTTTGAAAAATCCTGTAGTTACCTCTCTTCCATCATTGTCTCAGTCCATTATCAAGAAAAAACAACACTATTGTCTCCATAATAGACTTTGAAGTTACAAATTTCCCTTACTACTTATTAGGAAATCTTTCAATATAATCAAAATGCTAGATTTGCCCTTTTAGACTTCATTCAACCATAATGATTTTACAAAATTAAATTACTTTACTCTTTAATTTGACCTAGGGTATTTTTCAAATAAAAATTAAGTTTTTTTAGAGTATTTTAGTAAATCTCCATCTAAATTGATAAACATAAGGATAAAATGGGTATTTTCAAAAAATTAATGCATAAGGCCAACATTTTCTAGTTGGGACAATGATAGAAGGGAGGTAATTGCAGAATTTTTCAAAACTACAGGGGAGGTGTGTGTGTGTGTGTGTGTGTGTGTGTGTGTGTGTGTATACAAGGGCCTAGGTGGTAGAGGAGATCCATGCCCCCCCCCCTATGACTTCAAAATTCTCTCAAAATCCATTTAAATTCCACTTATATTTTGACCTCCCTTATCCATATTTCTTAGCTTTTGGCCCCCCTATCCATGTTTTCTAGGTTTTGGTCCCCCTTAACAAAAAATTCTTACTCTACCCCTGTATATATAGTCTCCTTTTTTATTCTTATATGCTTTTGAGTTTAATCACTAGACTACTTAAGAATGGTCCTTTGTATTTTTTCATAGTAGAAGATGTAATAACTTATGAGCCTTACAAAGCAAGATAACAAAATGGTCTTTCACTAATAAAGTTAAAGAATTACAGACACACTTGATACATACATTTGCGGTTCTCTGAATGTTAGGACATAATGTACATAGTTACTTTATAACACTAGTAATTAAGCACATGCATTGCACGTGAGAAATTTTTCTTCATATTAATTATTTTAATTTTAGATATATTATAGTTAAGATAGAAATTGAAAATTAAAAAAAAATAACATTATGATTAAAAATAAAGTTAAATATTTATTATTCAATTATGACATAATGCGTTTTTTTTTTGAAAAGTTGGATCATTGACCCACCATCTAGATAGAAATAGCATTGCCTTTGGATTAGTTTTAACTTAGGGAAAATTATAGTCAGAGCCGGTTGTACATTTAAAGTTTGGTTACAAGTTGGTCCATAAACCAACAAAACTCAAACAAACGACTTTACATTTCAATTTATAAAAACCCACACCATGTCACCGGAGGGCAATGTGGCTATTGCCAACATGGGACTCTTAATCCATATTGGAAACAATAAAAAGCTTATATTAAAATTTCCCTTTAATGTTGGGTGATTGGAAAATAAAAAAAAAAAGGATTTTTAGTCTCTCTCTCTCTCTCTCTCTCTCTCTCTCTCTCTCTCTCTCTCTCTCTCTCTCCTCACACTCTTTCACTCACAATCATCTTTATCTACTCAACGACTATGTGATTTGAAAATAAATAAAAATGGTTTTTGGTTTTTGTATTTACGTTATCTATATCAATTTCTCTCATTCTCTCTCGCTATCTATCGTTCTCCCTTAATCTCTCTCATTCTCTTTCTCGGTCGATTTCTCCTTCTCCCTTAATTTTTATCATTCTCCCTCAGTTTATCTCCCTCTCCCTCTCTTATTTTTTTTATTTTCTTATACACTTATATGATATTAATCAGATCGTATAAAAAAACGTGAGACCAACTTGGTATGGTTAAAAATTTATTACACCAATTTGATAAAATTCACAAGAAACTCTTGGCTATGAAATTTACACCAATTGGAGAGCGATAGAGATTGAGGGAGAAGGAGATTTTGACCGAGAGAGAGAGAGAGAGAGAGAGAGAGAGAGAGAGAGAATGAGAAATGACAAAGCTCAGACTAGATGTTTGTATAAGTTCAATTTAGAAGAAAGAGGAGAAGGAGAAGAAGGAGAAGGAGAAGAAGAAGAAGAAGAAGGAGAAAAGGTGAAAATGTCACAGTTGAACTAGAGAGAAAAATTCAAATCCCTCTAATTGGCCCTTCTTTTATTTATACTCTTCTAAGATATACAAGAATTACCATTGTGCCCTTACTTAAGTGAGAGTCACATTAGCTGAACAATACATATATAACTAAACATAAAAGGACTATACTATCCTTGTACAACCGGCTCTAACACTCACCCTCAAGTTGGTGAGTATATGTCATATAGTCCCAACTTGTTACATATGTATTCCACTCTTCCCCGATTCAACTCTTTGGTAAACACATCTGCCCATTGATTTCCTATGTTCACATATGTTGTTCTTATAACTCCACTAAGTAGCTTCTCATGTACAAAGTGGCAATCCACTTCTATATGCTTCGTCCTTTCATGAAACACTGGATTAGAGTATAGCTTCATAGGAGTGTCAATCGAGTATCCCATCTCCTCTAGGAGATGCTTCAACCACACTAGCTCACATGTTGTGTGTGCCATAGCCCTATATTCAGCCTCTACACTGCTTCTTGCTACCACTATCTACTTCTTAATCTTCCATGTCATTAAGTTCCCACCAAGAAAAGTGCAATACCTTGTAGTGGACCTTCTGTTAGATATGGACCCGACCCAATCAACATCCATGTATCCTTCTATCTCAAGACTTCCTCCACTCTTATATAACAAACCACGACCTGGAGCACCCTTTAAATACCTCACAATCCTTAAGACTGCCTCCCAGTGTGGGATTCAAGGGTTCTACATAAACTGACTTAGTACACTGACCGCAAATGAGATATCAGGTCGAGTGATGGTTAGGTAATTAAGCTTACCCACCAAACTTCTATGTCTTCTTGGATCCTCAAACTCCTCACATATATCATTACCCAATTTAACATTCAGTCTTATAGGTGTTTCAGTTGGTTTGGCACCCAACAACCCCGTTTCTTCTAGCAGATCAAGAACATATTTCCTCTGGCACAGATTAATACCATTCTTGGACCTCGTAACCTCTAACCCTAAGGAGTATCTTAATTTTCCAAGATCCTTTGTCTGTAAGTGATCTTGCAAGTAAGTCTTCTGTCACTGCCTATGATAACAATGTCATCTACATATACCACCAAGAGAATCTTCCCAATATTTGATTTATAGTTGAATACAGAATGATCAACCTAACACTGTTTCATTCCAAACTTCTTCACCACTTCACTAAATCTCCCAAACCATGCACAGAGAGATTGTTTAAGTCTATAAATAGCCTTCTTAAGTCTACATACCTTCTCACCCTCCCCCTAAGAAACAAACCTTGGTGGTTGCTCCATGTACACCTCCTCAAGAAGATCACCATGTAAAAAAGCATTCTTGATGTCAAGTTGAAACAAGGGCCAATCAAACATAGCAGCATGAGAAATCAGAAAACAAACTGACCCAATTTTGGCAACCGGAGAGAAGGTGTTTGTGTAATCAATACCATACTATTGTGAATAACCTTTGGCAACTAACTGAGCTTTCAACTGTTCAACACTCCCATCAGGTAAGTATTTAACCGTGTACACCCACTTATAGTCGACAACATGCTTACCAGGCGGAAGAGTGGTGAGGTCCCATGTATGAGTACGAGTCAGGTCCCATGTATGAGTACGAGTCAGGCCCAAGAGTTCTTCTTTCATTGCTTGGCGCCACCCTGGAGAAGTGAGGGCTTCCTAGACATCATTGGAAATAGAGATAAATGCTAACATAGAAACAAACTATTGATGGGAAGTTGAAAGGTGAGATACAGAAACATAATTGAAAATGGGTGGAGAGTGCAACTGGGTTTACCTTTTCGAAAAGCAATAGGAAGATCAAGGTCAAAACTTGGGGTTGGGTCTGGGGTGGGAACAACTATTCTGTCGACAGTGATGAAGCTGGGGGAGGAGCCGGTGCTTGACAATGTGTATACACTTGCCGGATAGGTGGTCCTCTCTCAGGTAGCTACACTAGAGGCAAAGATTGGGTCACAACTAGAATAAGAGGAATGAGATCCTCAACAGGAACTGGAAGAGAGGGTGATGGCAATGAAGGAGAAGAAGTATCTAACTCAGAAAAGAAAGGAACAGATTCAAAAAATGTAACATCGAAACACACAAAGAACGCCGAGAATGAGGATTATAACACGTATACCCTTTTTGAGTCATGGAATAGCCAAGAAAGACACTCGGATCTAGCATCTAACTTGTTTATCTCATGCCCAATATTATGAACGATCCAAAAACTCTAGGAGTAAAGGGAAAATGAGACAATGTGGGAAACAGAACAGAGAAAGGAGATTAACCTTCAATGATAGATATGGGCATGCGGTTAATAAGAAAGCAGGATGTAAGTATAGCATCACCCCAAAAGGGTTTGGGGACATTCATCTAATGTAAGAGGGATAGAGTAGTTTCCAAAAGGTAACGGTTTTTTCTTTCAGCCAACCCATTTTTTTGAGGGGTGTAGGTACACGAGGTTTGATGGATAATGCCATGTTGTTCTAAATATTCTTGAAAAGGTGTGAAAAAAATACTCACGGCCATTATTAGAACGAAGAATTTTAATATGTACACCAAATTGATTGCAAATTTCAGCATAAAATTTCTGGAAGATAAAAACAATTCACTCTTTTCTTTTATAAGATAAAGCCATGTGATCCTTGAATAATCATCAACAAAAATTACAAAGTACTTGTAACCATTATAAGACATGATTCTATTTGGACCCCAAATGTCCGAATGGACTCGATGTATGACTATCAACTCTAGGACTAAAGGAGACACGATGATGTTTCCCAAACTGACACAACTCACAATTTAAATTAGAAAGATGACTCAACGACAGAACAAGTAACTAAATTGCTCTAAGAGATGGATGACCAAGTCTGCAGTACCACCGATGAGGGGAGAGAGATGACTGAAGAGCTGTTGTCAAACCACCATCAAGATAATGCAGTCCACTAGCTTCATGCGCTCCACCAATCTTGATCCCCATCTTGAGATTTTGAAACACACAAGAGGAAGGGTAAAAAGTTATTGAGCAAATAAGAGACTTAATCAATTTACTAACAAACATCAGGTTAAAGGGAAACTTGAGAACATATAAAACTAAGGAGAGGGATAATGAGTTTGTGTCAACATTGCCAACACCACATATGCCTGATGTAGAGCCATTGGCAAGAGTAACAGATTGAGAAGTGGAGGACATAGAAATTGATGAAAACACACGCGGGTTCCAGTCATATGATCGGAAGCTCTAGAATCTATAATCTAACGGGAAGGTGTGGATGCCAGACAAGCCGTACCTGTGCGTGCAAGGGTAGCCATGTTCTGTTGAGATGTACCCTAAATGAACCGCTCATACTCATCCCATAAAACACTCACCATCTCCTTTCTGGAAGCATCTGTAGATGTAGTGGGGATCTGGTCAGTAACTTGAGATTATTGTCTTGAGCTACCACCATTTACAGATGCATGATTTGCCTAGGTTGAAGGTGAGTTGTGTAGATCATAACCGAAGTTGATAGTATGTCCCTCCATACCACAATGAATACACCTTCTTTGAATATTACCACATACCCTACCACGGGCTCCCCCTGAGTCTTATCTTCCAATACAACCACCATCACAACCATACATGGGTCCACCACCACTACCACAACCATGCTGACCTCCTCTACAACCATGACATCCCCCTCTTGTAACTACAAATGCAGACCTATCTGACATAGTATAAGTCTCTGTAGGTCCAACTGGAATCCTCTAAAGACGAGCAAATACTTCCTCAAGAGAGGGAAGAGCATATCCGCCTAGTATCTATGCCCTTATGGGTTCATACTCAAACTTTAGCCCTACTAAAAATCTGGTCACATCCAACTGTTATCTCTGTTGTTGCTGAATTTTGACACCATGTGTAAGAGGATGATAAACATTCAACTCATTTCGTAAATTTCTCATACTGGCATAATAGTCCTCAAGACTTTGATTCCCTTGTTGCATATTGAAGTCCTCTTGGTACAGTTGGTAAACCCTAGTAGTGTTATCTTGTCTAGAATATAGTTTCCTTGCATGATCCCGGACTTCCTTAGTTGTATCTAAAAACATGAAGTTTACACTAATTTTGGACTCCATGTTGTTCTATAGCCAAGTCATAATTTGATCATCCACTTGCTCCCATTTATCATATCCCCGAGAATCAATTGGGGGTTTATCTTCCCTTACATGTTTCACTTTTTTTTTTTTGGCTTTTAGGAAAACTTCAATAGACTTAGCCCAAGGGACATAATTCTCATCATTCAGCTATCTCCCATGACTACACAAGAAAACAATGGGAAGCTATACCACTAAATTGTTACTCTATTGCCCTAATAAATCACCACACTCCACACGAATGACTGAACACCAGGGTTCCTAGTACCAGGTTTCAGCAACAACACTCACAACTATTCACCACTATTTCAGCAATAATATTCACAATTGTTCACCACTTTTAGCAACAACACTATTGTTGTTGTCTATTGTCAGCTCTAGGAACCGTCACAACACACTTCACGAATGGGATATTCAGTTCTACAACATATAAAAAAAAAAAAACTTGCTACATACCACAACTTAGTTCGAAGATGATGTACCTATCGAGTAGAGGGTACCAAGTCTACACTGTCACTATCATAAAACCAGCCGTCTTCGAATTGCCGAATAGAGGGTTTTCTACCAACCACACAAAGCCACAACGACTACACCCATTGGAGGCATGGAAACCCCTAGAAGGAGAAAACGACCAGTCCTTTTCTTTCTTTGTGGAAAACTCTCTAGGTATCAATGAGAATTCTGCAAAACCTTAAAAAGGAGACGACTGATCTGAATCGATTATCATGGCTCTAGTACCATGATAAAACTCAGACTAGATACTCGTATAAGTTCAAATCAGAAGAAAGAGGAGAAGAGGAGAAGGAGAAAAGGTCACAACCGAACTAGAGAGAAAAAATCAAATCCCTCTAGTCGGCCTTTCTTTTATTTATACTCTTCTAAGATATACAAGAATTACCATTGTGCCCTCACTTAAGTGAGAGCCACATCAGTTGAACAATACATATATAACTAAACATAAAAGGACTATACTACCCTTGTACAGTCGACTCTAAAAAGAAAGATTGAGGGAGAACAATAGAGAGAGAGAGAGGTTTTGATTTGGCTACCCTACTCCCTCTATCTCTCCCACTCTACCAAAGCAGAGGGAGTGGGAGAGATAAAGGGAGCGGGAAATCAAGAGATGACTGTGAGAGTGAGAGAGAAGGGAGGGAGATCAAGAGACACAGGGAGTGGGAGAGAAACTGAAAACATATTTTCGATATAGGTTTTCTACTGTGTCAAACATGAAATAAGAGTCCCATGTTGGCAACAGCCACATAAGCCTCTGATGACATGGCAGGGGTTTTTATAATTTGAAATGTAGAGCTGGTTTTCATAGTTTGGTTGGTTTATGGACCAACCTACAACCTAATTTTAAATGTACAACCGACTTTGACTATAAAATTCTCTTTAAATTATATATTTCATTTACATTATAGAAAATATTTTTTACTTATCACACTTAATTTTTGTTTGTCTATAGTATCATTTTGCTCAAACCACTAACCCACCATCTAAA
Organism: Nelumbo lutea; assembly: GCF_056320005.1. Classification (NCBI taxonomy): domain Eukaryota; kingdom Viridiplantae; phylum Streptophyta; class Magnoliopsida; order Proteales; family Nelumbonaceae; genus Nelumbo; species Nelumbo lutea. The sequence goes on along the minus strand of NC_142690.1, from coordinate 33,799,880 downwards.
AATAAAAGTTGTTTGATTTCTAGTTTGACATTAAATTTTGTATTACATTTCCATCATTGATAAAATTATTTCTTATGTATAAAACTTATTTTTGTTCAATATAATGAATGTATAATATTAGAGAAGTACCCAATATTTTATTTTTTATAAACATGTAACATTAAATATGTGCCCAAAAGTTTCTCTTATCTTATTATTGTTTAATGTGTATATTAAAAATATTTCCAATTTTTTTAATTTATATTTTTTTTCATTTTATCTATTTTCTAATTTTATTATTTAACAATGGAAACATGGATTAACCCATTTGACCCAAAATGATTTAATTTCTTACCACCACTTAGATGAAAACACTATTTTTTCTAGGTAGATTTTAAAGATAAGTTTTTATGCTATTGAAACTATTAATTTATTAAGTATGGATTTAAGTAATAGAACTTAATGATGAGAAGAAATAAAGATGACTTAAATATATGATTTAATGAACATGAAGGTAAGTTAATAACTTAAATGTTGGATTTAATGAGAGATGATTGAATGCATTGAATATATTTATATTACCTATTTTCAACTCATTTAATATCACGAACCAATTACCCTACTTGCCCTCATTTTTTATCATTAAATTTAAATATAGAAAGGTAAATATTGTCCTTAGAAAATTCCAGAAATATTCTTGGGGCCATTCATACTTTTTAAAGTAGTATAGGTTGATGGATGATTATTCTCGATGTGGGCACTTGTATCTAATGAGACACAAGTCTGATTCATTTAAAATATTTAAAGAATTTATGCATGAAGTCAATAAACAGTTAAGGAGACAAATTAAACTTAAAGCACTTCAATCAGATTGAGGTAGAGAATATCTCTCTAACAAATTTAAGGACTACTTTAGGGATAATAGAATCATTTCACAATTGTCTCCTTCTACTACACCACATCTGAATGGTACATTAGAGAGAAAAAAACCAAACTTTATTAGATATGGACCACTCCTCATTCATTTAGAGTTGTTCGTCCCTTTTGGGGACATATACTAGAAATTACTATACAAGTGTTGAATTGGATTCCAACCAAGTTATTTCCGAAGACTCTATACGAGCTATGAACTAGCAAGAAACCAAGTGTTAGGCATTTCAATATATGGGATTGTTCAACACACGTCAAAAAGATAAGTATACTGGCAAGAAACTAAGTGTAGGGCACTTCAATATATGGGGTTGTTCAACACACGTCAAAAAGTGTTGACAAGTTGGAATCTAAGACCAATTGTTCATATATGGGGTTGCTCAACACACATCAAAAAGACAAGTATTGACAAATTGGATTTTAGAACCAATTGTTGCTTATTTGTAGGCTACCCTAATGACTCTATTGGGTATCTTTTCTATGACTTAAGTGAACAAAAGGTTTGTTAATCAAAATGTCTCTTTCTTAGAAGAGGATTACATCTTGAGTAATCATCATCAAGAAATTGTTCTTGATGAGGAGAAATTTGATATAATAGGAAAGGTCCCACAAGATCTAGATACAAATACTCAACCTAGAAAATCTACTCGTGTCTAGACCTATTCAATATGGTTACAATTAACAGACATTTTTGATGAAAACCGATGATAGTGAGAAAGATCCCTTAACTTATACAAAAGCTATATTGGACATGCTCCTTGAAGTGGGTAGATACCATGAAAGTTGATGTGGACTCAATGAAAACTAACAAAGTATGGACTCTTGTAGAACCACCCCTTAGGCTCAATTTGGAAGGAGTACAAATACAAGTATGTACAATACAAATACATACAAAATAATACAAAATACAAGGTTTTGCACTCTACATATTTTTATTTGTACTCCTTCCAAACTGAGCCTTAGGGTAAAATAAATTGGTTTCAAATGGATCTTCAAGAGGAAAAATGATCCTAAGGGAAAAATTGATACCTATACAACTTGGCTTGTGGTGAAGGGTTTCATTTAGAAAGAGGAAATTGATTATAAAGAAACTTATTGCTTGTGGCCATGCTAAAGTATGAATACTATTGGTGATAGCCACACATTATGATTATCTGGTAAATAGATGTTAAGACTACGTTCTTAAAAGGACATTTTAAAGAAAATATTTTTGTGTAACAACTTAAAGGCTTTGTTTCTAAGGGTTAAGAACACATGGTGTGCAAGTTTAATAGTTCAATGGGCTAAAGCAAGCTTTTAGAAGTTGGAACATCGAGTTTGATTCAACTTCCAAATAGTTTGACTTTGAGTAAAATGCAAATGAACTCTATGTAGAAAGATAATGGGAGAAAAGGTTGTATTTCTAGTACTTAACGTAGATGATGTCCTACTCATTAGGAGTGGTATAAAAATGTTGTCTTCAATGAAGATTTGGCTTTCATAGTAGTTGTCTATGAAAGATCTTGGAGAGGCTTTCTACATCTTGGAACTTCAAGTTTGAAGAAATAGATCAAAATAGTTGATAAGGTTATATATATTAGTCTACTTACATTGATAAGACCATTAAGAGGTTCAACATGCATGATTCCAAGAAATGATTTGTCCCTTTCATTCAAGAGTTATGAGTTGTACCTTCCAACACATTACTTATTCCACTAATGAGAGAAAATATCGGAGCCATTGCTCATGCTAAGGAGTCGAAATCTCACTTAAAGTCTTAGTACATAGAAAGGAAGTATTATATTCTACATGAGATAGTTGAAAGATGAGACATCTAGGTTCAGAAGGTAGCATTAGTAAAGAATGTAGTAGACCCATTGATTAATCCACTAACACAAAAAATGTTTAAGGGACATGTGGATATTATGGGACTATGACTTATACTTAATTGGACTTGAGTGCAAATGGAAGCTATTAGACAATGTATGACCTCAGTTCCAATCAAATTGATGTATTCTAACATTTATTAGTGAATAAAATTAAATCATTATTATTTCATTTGTATTTTGGCTTTTTTTTTTTGTGTGTATCATCTCTTAAACTAGACATCTATGAGACCTATGTTAATTTAGAATATTCTTAACCACTAGATAAACTTGGCATGTTTATCCTACCAAGGCTAACACTATTATATTGTTGAATTGGTGTAGTTTGTCTTAACTACTAAAGTTGGACCTAAGGTACAACTAGTGTGTGTTATTTGAACATTGAACGGATACCACTTTCAATTATGCCTTGGACCTTGGAGACAGATGGGTGAAACTGAAAATTTGCATTGTTGGATGGGTTAGAGTCCAGAATATGGATGGCTAAACCAAGTTTAATGGATGGCCAAATTTCAAAAATTTTTTAACCCAACCCGGGAACCGATTTCTCAGAGATTTTGAAATCTAAAATTTCTATATCAATCTTGCACTGAACAGGACTAGATTTGAAACTAAAATTAAAACTAATTATACCTAATACAAAGTCCACAAAATGTATCTCCTAGAGTGGTAGTTCACACCCAAAATGACTCCCAAAAATCGGCCTCCAATTGAAGATGGCACAATGAAAGAGAAGTCGATTCAACAACATTGTTTTCTACAAAACTATTATCCAATTGCCTTGGATCGACTGAGATTTGTGAGTCTGATTTCCCCAACAATTTTCTTGTAGAACACAGTGGGAAAACTGATAAAAATCAATTCTTTCAATGGATGGGTAGTGATAAGGTTATTGGGAGAGAAGAGAGAAGATGAGAGAGCAAGAGAGTGGAGAACAAGTTCTATTCGCCCTCTCCCTCTTAATCTCCTTTTGTGGAGCACTCTCTTAATTAGATGATCCAAATCTGATTTTGATCTGTACTCTTTTAAGAGATAAGCATTATCCCCGTAAGATGATAGGTGCTTTATATCCAAAACCATGCCTAGTTTTGACCCAAATCACATGACAACTTAATTTGTCATGTGACAACTTAACTAATCTCATCAGTAATGGGCCTTTGATCCATTTCCTTTAATGGCTCACGTCCCTAAGTGTTGCATGGCCACTTGGGCCTGATATTGTATGGCATGAGACCCCACAATGGTCTCATATAGGTCTTACTTAGAATTGCAATCACAGTTACATTTGCAATTCCAGATACATCTAGGAACTGCAATTCCCCATAGATTTTTGTTTTATGTTTAGTTTCATAGCAATTCCTCATAACTTGGTTTTGCAAAAACAAGGGAGAGAAAGAAAGAAAAATGGGGAAGATCAAGAAAAAAAGTGAGAGAGAGAGAGAGAGAGATTTCCTTAGGCCCTTTTTAAGCCCTCATGGCATACTATGACCAATTCGAGATTAGGTAACTGTAAGGTTGTGAAACCAAATATGAAAGAGAGATCACAATCTGATCTCTGGGCCTCAGAGGATGGCTAAGGATGCCCATTGCATGGTTCTGGTTTTTCGAGTTTGCTCAGGTGCCCATTTCAAAGTAGTTTATGCAATTAGTGAGTGTCCTGTCCAAACCAAGTTAGAGGGATTGATTAAATTCATTCAGATTAATAAACAAATGAAAAATCGCATAGAAACAGAGATTTTAACAATAAATAATAGATAAAGTAAGAATTGAGAAACCTTGATGGATCCTTAAATCAGCTTTAATGTGTGTCAGAGAGAGAGAGAGAGAGGGGGAGACCTCGTGCACAGCCACAATCTATTCTCTTATAAAACTTGAAGAACAACGATGGATGTTAAAGTCTATTTATCCATCTCATCAAAGACATTAAGGGCAAACTGAGATTTCAAAGCACCATATGCTAACAAACGTGGATGGAGAGTTAATGGATGGGAGGTTTTTGTCCACTTATATCTAAGGGGGGTAGGGGATGTTTCAGTATTTAGGTGAAATCTCAGGGAGGTTTAAGTCTTTTACCCTAAAAAGAAAGGTGTGTTCATGACGTCTAAGTGTAGTTGCTGTGAAAATTCACTATATGAATATTTTGGTCATGCTTATGGAGTTTTGACACTGGAATTACTTTACCAAGATTTTTGAAATTCTAGTTTATAGAGCTCAAAATGTGAGAGGTTGAGTGCGGGTTTGCGGGAGATTTTGCAACAGGAATTGTCACCCAAGTCAATTTGTTATTCTCTTGCCTTCAATTATTTTATGAGAAATTTGGCTTGAGAAATATAGAAAAATTATGATGGGAAAGCTTTTACAGCAGATCAAGTTGTTCCAAGAATCAAACGTTGGCTGCAGGATTTAAATAAATTGATTCCATGGCTTCAGCATGCTAATTCTAGTAGGCAATGAAACATTAAATTGTAAATCACTTCGAAGCCTATTATTATCAAGATCCAATGGATAAAATGGCATCCTCATGAAGAAAGTGTCTTTATATTGAATACTAATTGTGCAAGTAGGGGAAATCCTAGTATGGCGGAGGCCTCATAAGAGCCAAGATAACTTCTCAAGGTGGAGCCAGGTTTAGCTGAACGTGATAGCTGTTCAGTGGGCTGTAGAATCAATGGTAAAGTTTCGCGTCAGTAATAAAATATATGGGATCCGCACCTTTTATAGTGGAGCCCATGAATTTATTACTGACATGAAACCTCATCATTGATTCCACAGACAGCTGAACAGTCATCGTGTTCAACCAATCCAAATTCCTTCTCGAGTTACTGTAGTGAGGTCATCTGTTCAAGTTGAATGTTTATCAATCAATGATGCCATAATACCGTGTTCTTAGTATAAAAAATATCATTCTAGAGAGTGATAATCAAATGTTGGTTGAGGTCCTGAAACCTTGGGCTAAAAACAACAATCCGCATGATATTATACAAAATTGTGATTCCCTTAATATCATTTTCTCTCATGTATTTAAATAAGCAAACAAACCAGCTGGCTTTCTTGCAAATATGGGTGTAGAAGAATGCTCTAATCATGTTTTCTTCAATGAGAATGATCTTGGGACTCAGACTGCAAAGGTTGATTCGAGAAGACAGTTTGGATTAACATGTGGCTATAATGGTTTGGGGCATGGCGAATTATGTCCTACTACAAGAGTAAACTTTGGAGTTATAGAGCACCAATATGACCATCTATCAGAAAAGTAGAGGCCCAAAAAATCATAAACCTGTATGACATACATAAAAAGTAGTGGCCCAAAGAGTAAACTTTCGTTACCAAATCATCTTTGGTAGTAAATTCATTTAAAATTCATATCTAAGACAAATCGTGACTGAGGGCAATTGATAAAGTTAAATTACTAAAATATTTAAAATTATTACAAATCGAGAATTATGTAAAATTTTCGATGGATCCATTTATTTGATAGATCCTCCCATGCGATCAGATCGGCTTCCCAGTGTGCCCCACAGCCCATCCCCCCTGTGCACTGGGCAAGGTTCAAAATTTTGATATGATACGCCCCGTATTGAGCATATCGTATCATATCATATCAATGGCTTCGTGATATGCCTTTTTAAAGGGGTTTCAGGCAAAGCTTTTAAAACCAATCCGAAAAACAAACTGGTCAGGAGTCCGATTCCCGGGTCTAATGGTTCAAACGGTTAACTGCCCAAATCGGCGCTTTACTGACCAAAATCAACAGTTTTTGACAAAAATCCGATTTTGGGGAAAAACATTACCGGTCACCTGACTGGTTCCTAGTCTTCCGGTCCGACCATCCAGCCCGGTCCAGTTTTAAAAACCATTATTTCAGAAACCACTCTTTTTTAATAAAAAATGATTAAAAATATGCCAAAAAACCAAATTAAAAAAAAAAAACTAAAAAATATATAAAAACACATTAATTTAAGTACCAATACACATGGGCATATCGATATTTTGAAACTTGGCACTGGTTACATCTCCCCATGCCCATGACAAGCACGGAAGATGTTTTCAATGCATGGATTGGATGGGCAGTGGGAAGCTGTAAAGGTTCTTTCCTTCGCAAAATACATTATATGATTCTTTCCTAACAACAAAATCATGCAAAGTACATGGAAAATATTTTTTTTTTACATTTCCTACTTTTCCTAACTTTTTAGAAAAATCAATTCCTTGGCAAAAACCATATATTGAAAGGTTCCAGGTATCGATACATACGGTACTGTATTCATCGTTTTCAAGATCACCGAAACACTAAATAATGGGAGCAACAAATTTTTTATAGGTTTGAACATAACTGTCCCAATAAACATAGTAGGGAAATTGTGAACTGAAAACCCAAAACAAAAAATAAGAGTATCGATGGTTAAACTCTGGATAGAGTTCAAACCATTGAGCAAGAGATAAAATATCATGCATTTCAGGCACCTAACCATGTAAATATACTTAAACTAAAAGGATTAAATAAAAATTCTGAAATCAGTACATTTTTCATGTTCATTGCAGAATTAACACACAAACCCACTTCAGCTCTGTAAAAAAACAATCAATTTAATGCTTTTTTTTCTTGGTAAACTTGAATTTCATAGTTCTGTCCTCGCAAGAATGATAGATCATAGGTTGCTTTGCTAAGAACATCCCCTCCATACTTCATGTTAAACAGGTAACAACAGGTAGCTTTGTAGCATTTTAAATACAAAATGTCGTAAATTTGTATTAGATGCATTGAATTTCATTTTAACAGAGTAACATGGTCTTGATCCTTCTATAAATTAAAATTCCATGAGATTGATATTTTCAACCAGAATTAGACATTGCTTCAGCTTCAAAAGTTTCTGCTGCTTCATCGGAAAAACTTGGAGCTTTGGGGATGAGTCCAAGCACCTTGAACATTAACTGGTCCTTGTCGAAATCGTTATTTGGCGTTGTCAATAACTTCTCTCCTGTAAAGATTGAATTGGCTCCAGCAAGGAAGCAAAGTGCCTGCTCAGCCATAGAAAATCGGACCCGCCCAGCTGATAGTCTGACCATTGCCTTTGGCATCACAATACGAGCAGTAGCAATCATCCGAATCATCTCCCATATCTCAACTGGCTAAAGAAAGAGCAAGCCAAGATAACTTTCTGAAAAAGGCTCATTTTTTAGGGATGTTTCTTCAGATGAATAGTAAGATTTCACCGCAATAACAGATGTCACACCAGTAAATTGACTTGTTCGCATCATCACATTGTACATACTAGGAGGCAAAAGAACAGTGGGTATCCGCTTGATTTTATGGTGGCACCAGGAACCTTACGTATTTGAGAGACATGCAAAATAGGGGTATAGTAGAAATGCTTCTTATGTCCATGCAAACAGTTATCTCTTGAGACATGGGCCATGTAAGTTCACAAGTGTTCGTTTGGATTGTTTATTTTATTTTATTTTTCTCTCCTTGCTTTGATGCTGAGTGATTTCTTATCACCTCCTCTGTATTATTAATAAACCTTTTTTATTTACTCTGTAAGCCAATAGGATGAGGGTTCTCTTTTGGTCTTGAAGTTGGGAGATGAAGATGCCTAAAGGTTAGAAGAGCCAAGGACCAGGAACTAAGAAAAATGTTAGGTTGCTGAGAAGACTAGGGCAAAAATGGCCAAGGGAGAAGGATCCCCACTTCAAGGCCCTGGTTCCCTACTTAGAGAATCACGGAACCAGGTTACATGCATGGAGTGCATATTCCAGAATCTTCTTCGACTTTAACAAGCATGCAAAAGACAAATCCCCCCTGTTTCTCCTGAATGAACACGTGCCAAGAACCATGAGGTCGTTAGACCACATTCTTGGGGGCCACTCCAAGAGTGACATGTATCCACACGGATGTCAGGTACAACCAGTCATGGTTTTCCTGAGGCTGTCATGCACCACACCCCGGGTGCACTCCCAAAAGCTAAGATCCTGGTTTCAGCCTCGTGAGATCAAAGCTGGCCTATTAGTTCTGACTTTTTTATCTCGCGCACTAGTGAGATTGCATTGTCACATTACGTTTGCAAGATCTTCATTCTGTGAGATCCACTACCACCAAATCTTGCTTGGTCTTGTGAGATCACACTTTTGGGATCCTACGAGCCCTATCAAAGGGTTTCAAAGAGGTCATTTCTCTAAAATATCAAGGTTCCCATGTGTTTCTCATTCCATGACACTTCTTTTGCCTCACGTTTCCAGTTAATGCCTCAGTCTCAAATCCTTAGATATATATCCACTCTCTTCAACTTTAAGAAAAAAAAAAAACTATTTCTAATGTACCACTAGGTTTGTCAACCTCACGTGTTTCTCAGTTTCGCAGCCTTACACCGAACAACATTCAATGTTGGAAGGAGATAGTGAAGAAGTTTCTTACCAAGTGGTTTGTGATGCAGAGGAAACTAACAATTGTGATTCTGAGAAATGTGAGACAAAGTAAAGCAGAGGATTTAATCACATTCATCGTGTGACTCTACAGAGCTTTGCAATAAGTTCATAGAGAACATGTCAAAGAAAAGGATTTCGTAGATGAATGTATACAGGGGATGCACCAAAGGCATATGGTGGTGTTGGAGAACCTAGACCTCCAACATTTTTGAAGCCATGGGAATGTGTAGAAAGAACAAGTTGTCATTGAAGAGACCAACAAAGCCAGGGCACACATGGGACTCGCACCAAAAAGCCACCCTAGTGGACCGACAACGAAGCCCGTCATAAATGCCTTGCCCTTACCCTCCACCAACAGCTATGAAGTTTCCTCATTTAGGCAAGAAGCACCACCTTCAACGATGTTGATCCCCTTTTCTTTGGTATTTCTATCTAAGCAGGCCTCTTGGAAATAGCAGGAGGCATCTTGCTGGTCTTCTTGCTCCTTCCCTTACCAGGAGAATGCTTGGTTCTTTGACCAGTCACTTGACCTTTTGAAGCTGGAACTTTGGCGGTAGCACCCACGAGCATCATCTTTTTCTTCCTCTGTTTCTTTGGAATCCCTGGCTTCAAATATCTTAGTAAATCATCTCTATTCATGATCTTCTCGAGCCAAACTACCTGCAGCTATCCCGCAGCTTCGACAACCAGAAGTTTGATGTTAGAGACACCATCATCTCACTAGGCAATACGTCTATCAGCTTTTTCGCAAGAGAGACAAACAACTTCTTGTACTAGCTCTCCCTAATGGGGCCAAACATGTCCAACCTGAACTGCTGATACATTCAATTAGGGTGGTACATATAGTAATTCTGTTTGCCTCCCAACAATGCTAGTGTTGCACTTTTCCAATCCACCCACTCAATTTTAGTGTTCTTATCTTCTATTCTGACTGAATATGGATTGTCACTTCCAAACACAACCTCAAGGTAAGAACTTCTACGGAAGGCAGTCCTTGTATCCAACAAGTCAAGAAGGCACTTTGCAGTAACCTTTTGCAGCATCTTTACAAGCCTAACAACTGGTCTGATTCATAATACAAATGCCTAAGTAAACAGAATAGTGTTTCCAACCACAACTTGAGGACCAAGGAATAAAAACTTTGACATCAGGCAGACTAAAAATTTGGCCAAATGCAGAGCTTCGCTGCCTCTACACTCTACAGACTGGGAAACCAGTAGCAAGACTGAAAGGAAATTAGTAGCTTGAATCATCAATCTCCTCCATCAACTCATTGTCTATGTCCCTCTCCATCTTTGGACCAATTACCCTCAATTGAGCATGGCCCCAAATAACATGTCCCTGAATATGGAATATTGAGCAACATAACATCTTTCGAAGTAACAATAAATTTCCCTCAAGTTGTGACGAATGTGAGAGCTCACTGACACATTATAAGTGTTTTCTTGAATCCACACTCCTTGATGCTCTTCAAAGCAACCAAACAATCTGCTAGCTGCCAAAGGCACAACTCATTTTTGGAACAGCTTGCACCATACTTCAAAAATCTATGCTCCAGTTGCAAACACCTAAAAGCATTGTAAACTCTGGAAGGATGATGTCACACTCAAAGCTCCCGCCTCTGCACCAGATATACTGAGTGGCAATCTTCTTAGTAAAGGATTAACAATACTCTTGTGACACAGGTCTGGATGCTCGTTCAAGTCAGCCACCACCTCCTCATAACCTAAAGTTCTAATCTTCTCGGGGAAGTCATTGATAATAACATCAAATGTCACAGCCATACCCATGGTTGCAAAAGAAAAGGAACACAAGGGGAGAAGAAGAACAAAGCTGATAGAAGAAAACGTAGTTGTCAAGGTGTCGCCTAGGCGACTAGGGCCCTTGGCTGGGCGCCTCGCCCAAACACCTTGACTTTTAGCAACTAGGCGCCCCTTCCAGGCGACTAGGTGCCCACCTAAGCACAAAAATGACAAGGCGGGCGCCTTTTATAATATCATTTATATTGTTATATCTTATTAATGTATGTGTTAATACATTTTATTATATGCTATATATAAATATATATATATATATATCAATTTTACTTTGTTTTAATGTTTTACTATTGAAATTTAAAAGATAAAAGGGTTTTGAGAAGAGAAAAAGAAAGAAAGAAAGAAAAGAAAGAATAGAATAATAAAGTTCTTTTTTTCTATTCTCCCTCTAATTAAATAAAACAGAAACTCCATCCTTGTTTTTTTTTCTATTTTACTTTCCATCTTGAATATTTATCATATAAAGTTAATAACTTTCTTTAGCTGCTAATTAATATGAATTTGCTCTATTAAATACTTATTATAGTAGTATTATTTTTTAAAATAATGAAATCAATATATGTAAAAGATTCATATCTTTTAGATGTGATGATTTGCCACATTTTTTTAGGAAATTTAATGTTCTTAATTAAGAGAATTGCTATTTTTTCAATTAACATACATGCTGAATGGATATAAAACTAGGAAACTAGCCAAAAGTCAGTTTCTTATATTATAAATTTTTTATCGCCTAGGTGACTAGGCGACTAGGTGCCCCTAGTGTTGCCCAAAATCGCTTAGACACCTTGAAAACTATGGAAGAAAATTTACACCAGCAATATGTGTGTATTTAATCAAGAAAACAGCAAAAGAAAGGAAGAAATCAGTACAAGAAGATGAGGAGAAGATGGAAGAAGACACCAAATTAACAAGAATACTCTTAATAAGGCAACTGCCTATAAACATAAAGTATAAGAGGCTAACAGGCCCATTAACTCAAAAAGATAGGAATACTTACTTAAAAGTAACTAGGGCCCATCCAGCCAATATTTATACACTCCCCCTCAAGCTGAGCATAGATGCCAATCATGTTCAACTTCCTAACATAGCGCTGTAATTTTGCTTTAGGAACTCCCCTTGTTAAGTACATCAGCTAGCTGCTCTTCAGATGCACTGAAGGGTAGGCAAACTTCCCCAGATGCCACTCTTTCTTTGATGGAAGTGTCTGCCAACCCCAATATAGTTCATTCAGTCATGTTGGATAGGATTATGTGTTATGTTAATGATCACAATACAACATTTGTGGCTTGTCATATTCAACACCCATCTCCTCCATTAGAGACCATAGTCACACCAATTCTGATACACCATAATCCATGACTCTATGCGCTACTTCAGTTAATGACCTGGCAACCACCAACAGTTTCTTGTTACTCCCCAAAACCATATTTCCAGCTACCATGGTACAATACCCAGATGTAGACCCTTGTCATCAAATACAACTTACAGTCTGCATCTGTATTAGGCCTTCAAATTTATGTGATCATGCTTTGCAAAAAGGATACCTTTTCCTAGTGTACCCTTTAAGTAGTTCAAAATTCTCTCTACTACATCCACATGTGTAAACCTGGAATCATGCATAAACTGGCTGATGACACTAATTGCATAAGAAATGCCAGGGTGAATCATACATAGGCACAACTTCCCAAAAAAAAACTCCGGGACACTCCTATCCACAAGTAGCTCTCCATCAGAAGTTGGACAACTTATGATTCAAATCAATGGATGAGGTAGCTGGTTTCACCCTAACATTACCTGTCCCAATTAGCAACTTCAACCCCAAGAAGTACCCTAGATCCGGCCAAATCTTTAATTTCAAATTTAGTATTAAGAAAATGCTTGCGACTTTTAACCTCCTACATATCATCACCAATAACAACAATGTCATCAACATAGACAATCAGAAAAGTAACCAGTCTATCTCTCATCATCACAAAGAGGGTATGGTCAGACCATATCTAGGTATAAACAAATGCAAAATTGAAAAAGGAGCAGCCTTGAGCATTTCAAACTCCCAAGGCCATAAAGTGACTTATTCAGTTTACATGCCTTGCCCTACATCTCTTTTCAATGCATCCAGGGAGTGGCCAATGAAAATTAGCTGCCAAGGATAACAAAACTCTCACAAAAATCATCTTATCAACTAGGGTAAATGTCTCCATGTAGTCTAGTTCATACATTTGTGTATACCCCTTAGTAACTAAGCAGGCTTTAAACCTTTCAATTGACCCATCTACATGATACTTTATGGTATAAACTCATTTGCACCCAACAGGCTCCTTGCCTTCAGATTCGATAGTTCTTCTGATACAGATTTGGGGATAGACTAAGAAGAAACAGACGCTAAGCAGGAATAATAGGATGGAGAGAGCAACCCATAAGATAGATACTTTGAAATGCAATATGCAATGCATTTTCTTTTACGTTTTCTTATGGCAATGAGGATATCAAGGTCAGCAAAGTAGGTTGCAAAGGTATGGCTCAACACTTGGAAGTGTAGGAAGCTCAAATGTAGAAGTGGAAACAATATGCTCATTCTTGTGCCTTCGCCACTACTACCACCTTTGAAGGATAGGAGGAGTCACTACAAAGGAGGGAGCATTTAGATGCAGCGGTGGAGCTGGAATAGAGAGTTAAGAAGAAAAGATGACTCAACAGGAGAGTGATCGTCAATGGACTCAACTGGGACAAGAAAAGGGAGATAAAATAACTCAAAAGAATTCTCCCCCTAAGAAGAAAGACCATAAAAGGGAATAGACTATACAAAAAAGACATCCATAGAAACAAATTGAGTGCCACTAACAAGATCAAAACAACAGTAACTCTTCTATGTGGAGGCATAATCAACAAAAAAAAATACATTTGCGGGCCTTTGGTTCAAATTTGTGTTTAGGAGCTAGCAATAGGGGCATAGCATGTGCAACCAAGAGACGGAGAGGAAGAGAAAAAATCTGTGTTGGGAAAAAGCAGACTAAAGGGATATTTGAAACCCAAGATTCTAAATGCCATACTGTATAAGATAAGTTGTTGTAATAATAGCCCGCCCCCAAATTTTCAGAAGAACATGTGAGGCAAAAAGGATGCATATGGCTACTTCAATAATAAAATGGTTTTTGCATTCAACAGCTCCATTTTGTTGTGGAGTGTGCGCACAAGAGCTTTGGTGAACCCCAAAATCATAAAGGTAAGAAACAAGATTTTTCTCAAAATATTTCTTAACATTATATGACTGGAATATTTTGATATGTCAAACTGGGTAAAAAAAATCATGAAATTGTCTCACAATCTTTGGAATTTCATCACATGAGCGCACCAAATATATCCAAGTGATACTGGAAGGGAAATGTAGATCTTTTAATACTCAGAGAATAATTGTTTTTACAATGCTTTGAGAATTCACTCGACTCACAATGTAAACTTGATACACTAACTTCTTTAAACAACTTTGAAAATAAACGACTCAAAGATGAAAAAGATAAATGACCTAACCGTAAATGACATAACACAATACAACTGATGGACTCTAAAGGCACACAAAAGCAATTCTCAAGAGCTATCCTTGGATTCACTCACAAACATCTAGAAAGTATATTCCATTCACCTCATGGCCACTCCTAATCACCTTTCAAAACTGTAGGTCCTAAGAAAATGCAACAAGGGAAAAAGGTAATACACTTGTACAACAGTTTAATGATATATTCAGGTTACTTGTAGACAAAAGGTTAGTGTGGAGTTTAAGGACATGAAGAACAAAGGTGAGGGTAAGGTAATCTATAGTCTCATTATCTCCTTTTCTAGAAATTGGGGCAAAAGAGCCATCAGGTACAGTGTTTTTATCATGACCAAAAAAAAATATTAGGAACTAAATAGAGTGGATACACTAGTCATACCTCTCCCATACTTCTCAAATTCGGCCTTTACAACTACCAACAGCTCAATGGTGTTCATTCAAGTCAGGTCTGGATGCTCATTCAAGTCAGCCATCACTTCTTCATAATCTAAACGTTTAATCTTCTCAACAAAGTCCTTGGGAGAGTGACAATGAATCTTCAGATGTCAAAGAGTCTGAGAAGGAGAAACCTTCTCGATTACTTTCAAACACTAAAATAAACCCTCAATCCCTCAGTTGATGCATCCTTGACCCAACCCACCCTGACCCTTTGTCCTGACCCTAATGGGTACCCTCGACCCAACCCCACCCTCACCCTTTTCCCCTAATCCTAATGGGCCATTCAACCCATATTGATCCACCACTAGCATAGGTGGGCATGGGTAGGTTGGATGGACCAAATGAGTTGGATCAAAATTGCCAGCCCTACTTGTAAGGAAGATCCAAGCACTACTACCACCAAAGCAGTGGACGACCTCCTTTACAGACTCAAATGGCAGAGGCATATCAATCTCAACTCTAAGACTACCTTTTCTTTTGTTGTTATTACCAGCAGAGAGGTTTGGGAGAATAGGGTTTCTAGTCCAGCTACAGTACCCAGGTGTGGGTTCTGCACAGTGGTCAAATATCTCTAATGTCAGAATATAGGCTCTCAGCCATGGTACTGCAGAAAGTTTTGGGAAAATGGATATGGAAGTACGAAATCCCATCAATATAGAGGAATATAATTAACACAGATATGGATTTGCACCAGATCTCAAACCCCATAATCAACCATCTCTGCAATAGTGCAATTGCAGAAAAAACAAAATATCCTTTGGCCTTGTTCTGCAATGGCAAAAAGACCAAAAAGAGATCTAGTGCAAACCCAACCTCATTTGTCGGTCATTGCTGCAGTGGCAAAAAATCAGAAATTCCTATGGCCTTCTACAATGACGAAAAGACCAAGAGACTGGAGATAGTCTCTCCTTCCATCGGTAATGAACAAACGGTCAAAGGAGATATTTGAACCTCAGTCCATCAATCCATCAATCATCAGCTTTTCCCACCAAAATTATTTGAACCCTGGTCTGTCAATCGTCAGTTGTTGCCGAATCTCCCTATTCTCTCCTCCCATCCTTAAGCTATGAAAATGCTAAACCCTTTCCCACCGGTTACCCAAACCTCAACTATTATGATTCGGTGGGTGCAGCCTTGGAAATCCAGATCCTTCTAGACTTAGAGGAGTGTCTAGGAACTGAGAAGGACATGCCATTGCTCAATTTCCAGGTCCAGTGGGTGTGGAAGACTCAATTAGGGCTTAACTTATGGCAGTGGTTCAACGATTACAGATAGCTAGAGACTTAAATTTGAACAGACTAATTGTGTAAGGAGATTTCAAAAAGTAGTGGGATGGCTACAAAATCTGGAGACTGTTATTAAGGAATGTAGGGTTGAACTCAAGAAGGTTAAATGGCTTACCAGTAACATAACAATGAATGTACTTTGGAAGAGAAGATTGGTTAATGGAATGGTTGACTTCAAGCTAAATGTAATATGTAGATTTTTTTTATAAGGTGAATTTCACACCTCTCCCTAGGTTGCTTGTATTGCTATATATTCTGATTTTCTAATAAAAGTACTTCTGAAAAAGAAATCTCAACTGAGCATAATAAAGCCTTACCACAACAATTTATATCAACTATAAAAACCCTGGTCGTATTATCTATTGGATTATGAGATTTTGAGAAACTGAACAGTACTAATAATATTTTCAAAACCTTTGTTAAACAACAAAGATACACCCACTGTTTTTGCACCTTCCTTATGTAATTAGCAAATCTAATATTTGAAAGTTCATGCATCACAACCTAAAAATATTGTTATGATCTAAAGAGCCTAAAAATTTCTAGAACACAATACTTTCAGTTGAATTCAGGGAAATAATTTAGATAATAGGAATGTAAGCCACCACTAGTTAAACAAGCAGCATCAACAAAGACAAGATAAATACAGTGAAAAGACCTATAAAAACATTTACCTTTTGGTCTTGAAGAGGTGTCCCTTTGACTGCAACCAGTGAGTTGATTGGAACACTCTCAGGGTGTGCTGGAAGTGTTGCCAATGTGTGCAATAAACCAACTCGGTCCTCCTCCGCTTCTCCAAGTCCTATTATTCCTCCTGTCAACAGAGTTTAGGGCAAATGAGTTGACAAGACCTATGCTTTCAGAAGTTGAGATATGTCAGAAATGTCAACCAACATATTCCAGTGTCAAGACCAAAACAAGACATGTTCAAGTGAGTTTTAAAAATACAAAAAACAACGGTTCATGTGTATTGTTTTGGTCAATGTGGACCAAATTGGCCAATACACAAAATATCCAATATTCTAGCTTTTAAATAAAATACTTTGAAACCAGTGTCAACATATTCTAACAAAAAAAAGAAACGCAAGGATATAGAAAAGGGGAAGCATATTTTACACCAGGAAAGTGAAAATGAAAGATCAGATGTATCCAATGGCATGTAGCAACAAAGAGTGAAAAAGAAAGATTGTCAGTTTCTAGTGCAACCGTTCATGCATAGAAGGGAGAAAATCGAGGTTTATATACCTGGAAACCCACAACACAACAGCAGACTTGCAGAATCCTAGGTTAATTCAGATCTTGGAGATGAAAATCAAGAGGGGAGAAAGGGGTGTCTACATACCTGGAAACCTATGAGTCACAACACAGCAGCAGACCTTTCAACTTTGTAGCTCTCAGCAAAATGGTAGTGGCAACATCTTCATTGTTTCAAATCCTTTTTTTTTTTATGAATGATAATAAATTTATTAATTCAGAAGCAGATTTAGAGTGAGTTCATACAACATCCCAGGGAGAGGCGCGAGCTGCAGACCCTCCTTGAATCTTACAAGTAAACTAGGAAAGAAAAGCAAGAATCGCAAGTGAACCCAAAACAATTCTTCCCTATTTACACCTTGCTTAGCTAGCACATCTGACAAAGTATTTGCTGATCTCCCCACCCAATGTACAGTGACCAACATATTCCTTGTCAACCAACTAAATTTCTTCATTTCATTCTTGTAACGCCACATAGCCTCATAAGGATTTTTCAACCAACCCACCACAACTTTGGAATCCCCCTCGATTGTTGGGTGTTGTACCCCCAGCTGGTTTGCAAATTGCACCCCTTGTACAGCAGCTAAAAGTTCTGCCCTGATGGAGTCCCCAATTCCCGAGGGACCTGAGTAGAGCAACAAAATCTCTCCCTTCTCATTTCTCAAAGCACCCCCCATTCCGGATAATCCTGGATTACCCATGCTACTTCCATCAAGGTTCAACTTTAGTGAGCCTTCGGATGGAGGAGACCAGCTTGTAATTGATTTGTCCTTCAGAGATGAACACTTTGCTACTGTTGACCAATTTCTCCAAAGGTCATTAAAGGAGAATTGATGAAAGATTTCCAAGGTCTTCAGCCAAGGTATTGCCCTATTTAACAGACAATCTTTCAATTCCCGACTGCTCCTTTCCTTTTCTTGAAAAATTCTAATATTCCTTTCTTCCCAAAGAGTCCAAATCAAGGCAACACGAGCACATCTCAACATAATTCTCCCTATTGTTGTAGGCCAATAAAAGGTAGAATGGTGGAAGAGCATGTGAGCTTCTGCTGGTAGACTCCAACTACTCCCAAACAATGAAAGTAGCCAAGCCCAAAGGTCTGCAGAAAAGGGACAAGATATTAAAATAGGTGGTAACAATCCTCACCATGAACTCTATAGAGGATACACCAATTAGGAGAAATACAAAGGAAAGGTCTTCTCTTTTGTAGGTTATCTAGAGTGTTTACTTTCCCATGGATTCCCAACAAAACGCCATAATTTTTTAGGGAACTGGCCTACACCAAATTTCTTTTGACAGAAAGGGTTGGTGTGTAGAAAGTTGAGAGATAGACTTGAAGAAAGAAGCACAAGTGAAGGTTCCATTGGGTCTAGGAGTCCATACCCTCTTATCTAGCTTGGAGGGATCCAAACAAACCTGATTAAGACAACCAAGCAAGACAAAAAGAGATTCAATTTCATCATCCCTAAGTCCTCTACGAAACCCAAAATCCCAAGTAGGATCTAAGGGTGTTCCCAAAGGTAAGACAAATTTTGAGACCACCTCTTTTTTGTACAAAGAAACAAAAAATAGCGAAGGGAACAAATCCTTTAAAGGTGTGTCTCCTACCCAAATATCCTCCCAAAAATGAATAGTGTTGCCAAAACAAACTTCATACCTGATAAAATTGAGGAATTGAGGAAGGGTGTTGTGAATGGCCTTCCAAGGTGCTGCTAGGTTAGCTTGCCTTGATACACCAGCATCCCATCCATTCTCTGACCTCCCATGAATGCTTCCCACCACCTCATGCCACTCTCTTTCCAATGGCCATCGCCACAACCATTTCCCTAACAGAGCTTGATTTTTTCTAGTTACCCTCCCAAGTCCCAAACCCCCCCCCTTCTTTACTTCTACACACAATTTCCCAATTAACCAAGTGATCCTTTTTTTCTTGTCCTGGCTCCCATAAGAAATATCTCATCAACTTCTCCAGTTTCCTAGCTTCCCTAACTGGTATCCTAAAAACAGACAAAAAATAGGTAGGTAAATTAGCCAAGGTAGCTCTTATTAGGGTAATTCTCCCTCCTAAAGAGACATAATTCCTCTTCCATGAGGCTAATCTCTTCTCAAACTTTTCTATCACTAGGGTCCAAAATCTACTCTCCCTAGGATTTGCCCCTAAAGGAAGCCCTAAATATGACATAGGCCAAGTAGAGGTGGAACACTCAAGACACTCCGCAATAGCCTCGCCCTCCCCTACCTCCAAATTTATACCCGCTATGCAGCTCTTTTCCAAATTTATTCTCAAATTAGAAATACTTTCAAATCCTTTGATTAGCTCCTTTAGGTTTGCTACCTTTTCGCTAAAACCTCCTTCACAAAAGATCATTAGGTCATCTGCAAACTGAAGGTGGGTGACGGGGACTTGGTGTCTCCCTATTCTCCAACCCATAATGGCATCTTCACTGTCAGCCTTAGTAATGATCCTACTAATTACATTGGCTACTAAGGTAAAAAGTAAGGGTGAGAGTGGATCCCCTTGCCTGACACCCCTGCAAACTGGAAAAAAACCCCTCACCATACCATTTACTAGAATAGAGTAGTGACAAGTACTCCCAGTCCACCAAATCATAGGCCTTTTCAAGATCCAATTTACAAATGAAACCTCTCTTCCTAGACCTTTTCATTTCCTCCACACGCTCATTCGCAATTAAGATCTTATATGTTATTTGTTGCCCTTGAATGAAAACCCCCTAGGTTTCACTAATGATAGAAGGGAGGACTGTTTTGATCCTCAACGGGAGTACTTTAACCAGAATTTTATAGATGTGTGTCACCAGACTAATAGGCCTATAATCTTTTGGGTGGTTGGCATCATTCTTAGAGAGTTTGAGTTGAACAAATCTCAATGTATAACAACCATGCTCTGGTAAGGATGTAACCATAATATCTACTATAAACCAATAACCAGAAATAGCTCCAAAGCAGTGAGCCTAGCTTCTTGATAGTTTTTCTGCTTCTTACATTTTGTAGAAAGGCTTGGTGTTTCTTTCTTGATTGTCCCTAATAAGTTCAGAATATTTGAGGTTTAGAGACCTCAGAGAACTAGTAGACTAGTAGTCATGGGAGAAGCCAAGGCCAACAGGTACATGAGGTACATCAAAACCCATTTTATCCGCACGCATGCACACAGTTGAGGATTAGAGACCAAAGAGAACTAGTAGCCATGGGAGGAGCCAAGGCCAAGAAGTACAGGAGGTACATCAAAACCCACTTTATTCACACACACACACAAAAAAAAGGTATCATTTACATGACCCTGTTCCATGGCCCCTTTATTCATCCTTTGCACTTGAACTGACCACTCCAGTTTTCTCCTTATTCTCCATGTCACCTAGTTCCTACCTACAAAAAGTGTACAAACCAGTAGTAGATATTATCATCTGGTAAGCCAGCTCAATCAGCATCCATATATACTTCAACCCTATGATCCCATGCTTGGAGAAAAGAGTCCTTTTCTAGGACGCTTCTTTGAATACTTAAGCATACATTCAATTGCAGTTAAATGTGATATCTGGGGTAAACAAATAAATTAAACACCTACAAGATAAGAAATGTATAGACATGCCATGGATAAATACAATAGCCTCCCAAGTAAATGTTCAAATAGCTTGACATCTGGTTATTATCTAACCATTATTTTCCCCAAGTCTATGGTTGAGATCAATGGGTGTATCAGCTAGTTTATAACCCTATTTTCCTGTGTCTTTGAAAAGATCCAAGATGTATTATTACCTTGGGAAAAAATATGCCAAGTCCTTGACTTCAAATTGAGATGCTATAAGAAATGTATAGACATGCCATGGATAAATACAATAGCCTCCCAAGTAAATGTTCAAATAGCTTGACATCTGGTTATTATCTAACCATTATTTTCCCCAAGTCTATGGTTGAGATCAATGGGAGTATCAGCTAGTTTATAACCCTATTTTCCTGTGTCTTTGAAAAGATCCAAGATGTATTATTACCTTGGGAAAAAATATGCCAAGTCCTTGACTTCAAATTGAGATGCTAAGTACACTTTTAGCTTCCATGTCCTGAATTCCAGTAATAATAATATTGTCACAACATATACAACCAAGGCTGCTATATGGTTCCAATCCCTCTACATAAATAGTGTGATATGCTCAGCAATGTTTGTAACCCACTTGATGGACTACCTTACTAAACTTGTCGAACCATGCTCTTGGTGATTGTTATAGGCCATATAAAGATTTCTTCAAACAGCACACCTTCTCAAAGCCTTGGAGCTGAACACCTAGAGGCCTAACCAATGTTTGTAACCCACTTGATGGACTACCTTACTAAACTTGTCAAACCATGCTCTCGGTGATTGTTATAGGCCATATAAAGATTTCTTCAAACAGCACACCTTCTCAAAGCCTTGGAGCTGAACACCTAGAGGCCTAACCAAATAGACTTTTTCTAGATCACCATCATTAAGGAATGCATTCTTGATATCTTAAATTCTTAATTGATGAAAATGCAAAGAGAGGTTGCTACAAGGGAAAAAGATTCTTATGGAGTTATTTACTTCTTTTTGGCCATAAGTGCAAAATTTTCAATATAATCAACCCCATACATCTGCCTAAATCCTCTTGCAATTAGTCTAGCCTTGTATCTTTCAACTGAACCTCTGAACCATCAACCCAATGCTACCAGATGCTTTATAAGAGACTCCATTTACACCCCACATGTTTGTTTTCAAGTGCAAAATGGAGTCTCCATTTATAAGAGACTCCATTTACTTCTTTTTGGCCACAAGTGCAAAATTTTCAATATAATCAACCCCATACATCTGCCTAAATCCTCTTGCAATTAGTCTAGCCTTGTATCTTTCAACTGAACCTCTGAACCATCAACCCAATGCTACCAGATGCTTTATAAGAGACTCCATTTACACCCCACATGTTTGTTTCCCTTCTGGAAAATGAACTAACTCCCGTGTCTGGTCCTTGTGAAGGGCATCAATTTTTTCTAACATAGTGTTTTTTTCTCTTAGAAGATCTCAGGGCCTTTGCAACACTTAGGAATAGATATACTATACACAATAGACACAAATCAGGATATGAAGAAGCTAAAATAACACAGTTGAAATGAGCTACAGGGTGCTATATACATGATCCAGTACCTTTGTAGTAGCAATGAGAAGATCAAGATCATTAGGGATAAGATCAGGATTTACCATATGAGAATCTGGCTCCATAGTTGGCAGAGGCCAACCCTTATGGCCATGAGTATATACATGCAACTTAGGCCAACGCATTGACACAACAATGGGTATCTATAAATGAACTTGTCTCTCCTCAATATTACTAATTTTCTGCCCTTGAGGAGAGAAGAAAACATGGATGAGACTCAAGAAAGGTTAGTCCATTGATATAAAGACTTTTTGGGATATAGGTCCATAACAACACTTGCATCTTTTGTATGAGAAGGGATACCCAATAAAGAAACAAGGAAAAGATTTAGCATACCACAAGTAGGTGCCAAATTTTGGACAAAACACTTACACCCAAACATCGAGGAATGGGGAATAGAGGTGAAGAAGTAAACGTTATTCGATGTATGGCTTGATAACTATAAAACATGCTCAACATGTAATTGATGAGATAAGTGACATCAAGAATAATATCTCCCCAAGAATGGTTGGGAATGTTCAGCTGAAGGAAGCCTCATAAACAAAGTGTCAGTACCTGTCTAAACCTATGCTTTATTGTTGACATGCTTAATAGATAGAACATCCAAAAGTATTAATGACTTTATGTCATATTAATAAATTCAAAAATACAATGTAATGCAAACACAGATTAGCAAGGCAACATGGATAAAAGAGAATCTACCATTGGATTTATCTTTACATTTGGGGAAGGATCAATTTCATGGAGAAGTAGAAGATACAGCAGTATCAAAAGCAACAAATGAAACAATCTTCATTAAAAACTTAGCAAGAGAATCACAAGCTGTGCAAAATAAAACAGAACCCATTACATTATCTTGTGACAAGGAGGAAACTATTTTTATAACTAAGGACCATTATTTTCATTAAAAAATAAAAGCGCATTAAAACTAGATAGTATTACTTGAAACAAATAGTTTAGGAAGGGAAAATCACCACTATACAATTTACTTCCAAGTGAGACCTTGGGGCACTTTAAAGCACTACCTCCTGTATTGTTGGGTAGTCACGACAGGGAAATATATCCAGGATAATCAAAAAGGATCTTTAGGCCAAGTGGGAGATGTTGGAATTATGTGTCTTTTATGGATGACAAAGAATGAGCTAAAGAATGTCACGTGGTGTCTTGTAGTGGCTGGAATGGTTAAATAATCCAGAGGATGTCATGTGGTGTTGGAATTATGCGTCTTTTTGTGATGGAATGGTTAAATAATCCAGAGGATGTCACATGGTGTTACAAGAAGGAGCTAAAGAAATTTAAATGGCTGACAAAGAATATGTCTGAAACAATACAGTGGGTGGGGAGATCAGCTAATGCTTTTTGCTGATGTCTTGGAAAAACAAGGGAAAAATAGGGAAACATTGTTCTGCACTCAACTGTAATTTTGTATCAGCACTCATGTACTTTTTGCTTTAGCTTATGTGTTTTCTGTTTGGAGAGGTGGAACCCCGTACCTTTCCAAGGAACTGTTCATGTAATCTGTCTTTGATTTAATGAAAATGTGATGTTTTATCTATCAAAAAAAAATTTAGTGGGTAAATCCATTTCTTCTGGTCTTGGACTATCAAACAACATTGCCTATCTCAAATAATAATCAACATATACTTTATTCAATCCAATGCCTTAAAATAATCTTAATTTTGCTTTGTACCCCAAATTGTACCAAAAGTTTGTTTGATTTCAATGTAGGGAAGTACTTTCATTATTTAAAATGTTTTGCACTAAGTTGGGGTAATCTTCAAATATTTTCTTTGATAACTTGAGCTTGACTGATTTGTAGTTGACAGCAACCAGAGGATCTCAAGATCTAAATCTTGTTTTCCTTATAGCCTGCTTCTTTTAAGTGTGTTGATTTGTCACTGTCAGCTAACTCATTTTCTTAGATCATATTGTCAAACCCTAAAACCTAATTATTTACCCCCAACTCTATATTATTTCTCTACTATTTCCTTAATTAAAATGTAACTAATTCCTCTGTGGCAACTCGCAAAAGCCACCATTTCTACCCAAGTAGTACCATCAATTTATGTCATCACTAGAATTAGAAATCCAGTCCCAAATCAAGGATCAGACATTATTCATGATGCCAATGTGTCATAGGCTTGATAAAGAAAAAAGATACATTATTTTGCTTCATTTTCCACAAAAAAAAAATGATAATCCTTCTCTCCAGGTAACATTATATTTCAGAAAGTAGACAGCTTAAATAAGCATTTTCTTCTCTAAGCAACAATCTGACTCGTGCTAAATCTTTTTTTTTTGAGCATTGCCCCAATCTTCTACCCAAGTAGTACCGTCAATTTATGTCATCACTAGAATTAGAAATCCAGTCCCAAATCAAGGATCAGACATTATTCATGATGTCAATGTGTCATAGGCTTAATAAAGAAAAAAGATACATTATTTTGCCTCATTTTCCACAAAAAAAAATGATAATCCTTCTCTCCAGGTAACATTATATTTCAGAAAGTAGACAGCTTAAAAAAGCATTATCTTCTCTAAGCAACAATCTGACTCGTGCTAAATCTTTTTTTTTTTGAGCATTGCCCCAATCACTTATAATAAAATAACGGTTTAAGGGTTTTTATGTCTTCTGAAATACCTGAACAGACACTGATCCCTGCTTCACGAACATGATCAAGAGTTTTAAGGCGTTCATCGTAAGACCTTGTGGTTATGATTTTAGGGTAATACTCCCTTGAGGTATCAAGGTTATGATTGTAAGCTGTAAGCCCTGCCTTCTTAAGTTCCACTGCTTGCTGCTTTTCTAGCATGCCCAATGTGCAGCAGACTTCCATGCCCATATCCCTGGCACATGACAAATACGACACACATAGGTTAGAATTTAAACATTGCAGGCCATACCTTGTAACTCTAGTTTGTAACCTCAAAATACATAGCTCACAACCAGTGGATTTATTACATAAGCATGACTCAAGCATGTTAGCTGAGTGGAGTTTTTATTTTATGCATGTTGGTTTGTCAGTGTTGTCTGTTGGGGGATGCTTTTTATATTGACTGTGATCCTTTCAGGGTGGGAAGGGGGAGTTCTCCTTTTTGTCTATAAAAATCTTCTTTATTATCTGGAAAAATAAAAAGCAATGTTAGCTGAGGAACCCAATGCTGCTGAATTTACTAATTTTACTAATTATTCAGTCTAGTATACCTAATACCAATATAGAGCTTTTTTACCTACAGTAAAAATTTTTGTTGTTGCTTTTTCCCCTGGGCAAAGAGCTTACATCACAGTAGTGCATGCCCCAAACTCCCCAACCCCAATGAAGGCAGGATTGAATCCCAGGTCTCTGCTCCAACCTGCAGGAGTCTTACCAGGGAGCTAACTGGCACCTTCACCTTAATTTCAGATCTCTATATTTTTTTAACTCCAAAGTTTACTCCAGGTGTAGGTGACAAGGTGTGGCCATAGTTGTTGAGGCGACACCTAGGCGACAAGGCACCCTTTGAGGCTCACCTCACCTAATCACCAAATAGTTTTGTACTATGTATTATAAAATACTTTTTGATTATTTATTTTTTGACATTATACTTATAAAATAGGCACTATTAAACCCCCAAAGACTTTAAAACCTGAACCAATAAGGAAGAACTTAAAACACATTTTCTACTACTACTACTACTATTATGAATAATTATTAAGGAAATATGGTCATGGTACCTAGGAAACTACCCTAGGATCTATGTTTTCTACATAAAAAAATCAACAGCCTAAGCGACACCTAGGTACCCACCTAGGCGACTAGGCGCCCCCCTGTCGCCTAGCCTCGCCTTCGCACCTTGAAAACTATGGGTGTGGCCACCATAAAATCTAACAATAAACATAGGAGGGGGATGTAAAAGCCTTACCCCTCTAGAAAAACTATACAGCAGACCTCCAGATAATAAAAACAGGACTAGAGAGCTGCGAGAACCAAGACAATCACTGAATGTGCAAGGAATATCATGCCCATCAGCCCAAAGAAGAGCTTGAAGCAGACGTGGAAGATCAAGCCAACAGTTAAAGAAGAAACCTTTTTCACCATTGTCACAGCCTAATTTAGAAAGACAGTCTACCACTTGGTTAGCTTCTCTTTAAATGTGGCGGAGTTCAATATCCATGTAGCTTTGAAAATCCAAAATACACTCATGTCAATACCATAACTGCCAAGGTAATGAAGCTGACTGTATAATTATATTAAATAAAACTTTGGAGTCTGTTTCCACCACCACCTTTGATATGCCCAGCGATCTCACCATATCCAAACCATCCACCAACAACACATCGGTTTCAGTCAAAAGATTAGATCTTCCCCATAGCAGTTGTAGAATGCAGAAAAAATTATTTCTAGCATCGGTAAGGACTCCCCCTCCACCTAACAACCCTGGACAGACACATGAAGCTCCATCAACATTTAGTTTCATGTAATCCAAAGGCACATGAGTAACGAGAACCACCCTCAAAATGGTTCCTCGATAAGGCTGAATAGCAACTTCCAAGCAGTGCACAGACAAACTCTGATTCCATGAGAGAGATTGAAAACTGTCTCAAAGAGCCAATCTCCTAAAACCAACGCTCTAACACCCAAATGATTCACTCTGAAAATTGGTAATTCCCCTACATTCTCTTATTTCTATCCTTCAAAATCTCCCAAGTAATGAAGCAATCAAGTAAACCAGCCATCCAAGCCCATTGATTATTTGAGTCTTTAGCTATATCTAACCACATAGTGAGCAGTATACGAATGGACTCATCATCCCAAAACTCCACATCCATGATGCTACTAAACTGAGACCACAACTTTCTTGCAAGACACCCCCCTCCTCAAGAAAAGAGATTAACATCCTCGGTGGTGGCATTCCTACAACAGCAACACCTGAAAGCTAGAGGGACGCCCAACCTTTGGATATCCAAATCCCTACCTACTCATCCCATGAGCAATTTCCAATTTTAAAAGCAACCTTTGGTCTGAAGAAAAAGGGGAAGCTGCTTTGGAAGACCATTCTGGCACCTAGTTTAGCGTCTATATGATCTGAGAGAAAAAATCGAATTTTCTGTAACAAAGTGAGAAGCACAGAGGACCTAATCCAGCTAACTGTGAACAAGCTTGTCTCTTGGATATCTGTAACACCTGAGCTCAAGCATCAGAATGTGTTTCAGATACTTTACTCTCAATCTCTGTGGAATTTATAACTTGTATTTCTCTCTGGTGAGGTGCACCAGGGAGATGTTGTAATCCTTTTCATCCATCATCAATAAAATTCTTACCTTACCTTTTAAAAAAGAAAACAAAAGAAACATACATGCAGGAAGCAAATCCCACCTTTTCCTCCCAAACAAACGTTTCCTCAAGGACCACAAGGTCGTGTCTATACGAACGTCAAATACAGCTGATCATGGTTTCCCTAATGCAATCGTGTGCTTTGCTCCAATCGTACTCTTAAGTACTTAGTTAATCTTTCACAAGATCTTCTGATGTGAAGTCACAACGGGATTCCGCTTAGCAATATCATACTGGATTTAAGTTTTGAATCTCACATAGCTCAACGAGGTCATATTATCCTTGACCCATGAGATCCTTTGTCACTAGATCTTGCTCAATCTAGTGAGATCACATTTTTTCTCCTACTAAGTAGTAAGTACTAATGCAATACTGCGAGTCCCCAAAAGGGCTCCTTTTTAGTTTTGCAAGGCTGACTCTCTGTGATACTCATGTGTAGGGAACGATCTCAATGACAGATTCAATCGACTCTACGAGATAACCTTCGCCATGCTCTCAAACTATGTCTCTCCCTCAAATCCTTAAATGTATATACATTCTCTCACATTAACTCTCTTGCTTAACAATGGGGGAAAATTTGTCATTACAAAGCACTTGGGTCAGCGATTTTGACCTTTGTTATCAATCATTAGCCCTCATTTTGGGGGTGATATCTACGGGATGAAGCTACCAAAATTAGACTATTTTTAAGAATTGATTCTGAAGAATTTTTCAAAGATTAGTCTCCAGAGTTCTGAAGAGTTTTCATGAAAGATCAGCCCCCATATGTTTGAAGAGATTTCATGGAAGATCAGGCCCCAGTTATATATCTATGTACTTGACAGTGGCGATGCTGCGAGGTCCCTTATATGAGACTAGCAAACTATGTTGTTTCAATAAAAACGGGGACTCTAAGAATTTGTAGTTGATTCAGACATGATACTAATATCTAAGTTCAGAAAGTTTATATTACTATTAAGGGGGGAGGGGGAAGTGGTCAATTTCCATGGGGGTTGAGAATAATGGTTTTCTGAAGATGAAATTGCAAAGACCATATTTAAAACATATGAGTAGTGTTATTATGAATGCAAGATACCTCTTCTTTTTTTGCTCCAAAAGGCTACACAAAAAGGGATAGCCCATCTCCCACCCCATGACCCCCCACCAACCATTTACCAAATGTAAACAAGGTGGATTCCAATATGCTGGTCAAACTCTGAAAGTCTGAGGGACAGTGGGAGAGTAGGACAGTAATTGCAGAGAACCTAAGAGAGACAGAGAGAAAAGGAGAGAGAAAATCTAGGTTTGCTGCCCCCTAATGGGTCTATTGTGGGCCCCATTTATAAGGTTTTGGACTCCCCACTTTCTAGAACTTTCTTGTATTTTTCCATTGCCCATTTTACCCTTTTAACAATTATTATAGAAAGTTCTAGCACTTAAGTTGATGTACATAGCTCAAATTAAGTGAATAATGAACCTGGACCAGTCCAGTTTGACTCAAATTTATATCAGGTCAACGTACTAGTATAAATCAGCAGTCTTACATCTAAAAGTGCTCTGTTATTTATAATTAAATTGTCACAGCCTAGAACCCCCTATATCTTACATTTTCTCACCAAAGCCCAATTAACTAAGTGATCTTTCTTTGAATCCCCAGGCACCCATAAAAGTTTCTCATGATCCTCTCCAAGTCCTTTGCCATCAACACCAGTATTTTGAAAACTGAGAGATAGTAGAACAAAAGATTTGCAAGGTTAGATTTAATCAAGGTACTTCTTCCTCCCAAAGAGACATAATCTGTCTTTCACTTAGCTAGTCTTTTGCTGAACTTTTCTACAATAGGATCCCAAAAGGCTCTACATTTATGATTTGCCCCCTAAGGCAAGCCTACGTACTTCATTGGCCAGTCCAGTGTTTTAAAAGTGCAAGGCGCAAAAAGCGTGCAAGGGCCAATTTGCGCCAGAGGCAAGAGGCGCAAGGCGAGGCACGCGCCTTTTTGAAGCAAGGCACAAAAATACAAAAAAAAATGCTAAAAAATAAAAAAAAATGTCAAAAAATTAAAAAAAAAAATGCCAAAAAATGCAAAATAAATCAAAAATATCAAACTTAATATTAATAAGAAATATAAACATACTTTTTAAAATTAGTGGTTTTAAAAAACCTAGTATCTAAAATTAAAATACATAAAACATATTCAAATGAAAATTTAAAAATAAAATCAAACATATATAACATTTTCAAGCATGTAAAGCCCACAATCTCTTTTTTTCTTCAATTGCATTACTTTAAGTAGCTAATGCGATGTAAAACATATTACATTCCTAATTCTACGAGTCGCCTTTGTGCCTCTCCCTCCGAGAACCCCCTATTTGCTAATGTTGTTCATTCATTCATCTTAATAAAATATCTTCTTAAAAGGCAAATAAAATTATAAAATCATTATTTTTGTGTAAGAATTAAGAATTTAAGACCTAACATGGACTTGTTTGGGCTTGCCTCAAGGGGGGTGGCACGGGGGTCCGGGGGCGAATGCTTGGGGTGAAGCACAAGGTGCACCAGGCGTGAGCCTTTTGAAAGGGATGTGCCTACAACTTGCGCGAGGTGCCTACCCTAAATTGCACCTCACTTGTGCGCCTAGGCACGCCTTTTAAATCACTGGGCCAGTCAACATTTTGGTGACCTAGAAAGGAAGCATAGCTCTCTAGGAATTACCCCAAAAGCAAGCCTTCCCATATTAACTCTTGCCAAACAGCTCTTGTCAAAATTTACTCTCAAATTAGAGGTTTTCTCAAAAGGTCTTATTAAAATCTTCATATTCCTAGCCCCATCCTCCCCTAAATCCTCACTAAAAGCATAAGGTCATCAGCAAATTGCAGGTGACTAATAACAACCGCATTCCTCCCAATTCTCCAACCTCTAATTAGAGCTTTGTTATCAACCTAGTTATTAGATGACTAAAAGCATCCACTATTAGCATAAATAGTGGATCCCCCTGCTTCAAACCTCTTTTGGCTTCAAAGAAATCTTCAGCCACCACATTGACCAAGACTGAATAGTGTACCAAATTTAAATATCCTCTCATCCACAGTCTCCATCTACTACCGAAGCCACAAAGTTCAAAGCAACTAATCTAAGAATGACCACCCCATTAACTTGAAAATTATTCACCCAGCAAGAATTTACCAAAATACAATCAAGCCTAGCCTATATACAGTCCAAGTCATCCCTATTGTTACGTAAAATGATTACCAATGTAAACCAACATCCACTTCCAGCAAAGCAGTCATATTAACACAGTCCACAAACTCAAACATGGCAATTCCAATCCGGGCTGCAGCCAACAATTTTCTCATACAGTCCCATTACAACATTGAAATACCTTGCCTTAGTCTTTTCTTCTTTATAGTGACCTGCATCCACTGTCCTCCTTCCTCATTAACATTGGCTTCTTTTTCACCCTTTGTTGCTGCACAAGAAGCCTCAATCTCTTTATTTCATAACCAGTTCAGTGGTTCATCATCAAATCGAAGAACTTGATCACCACAGCACCTTCTCAGCCTTTCATCCAGAAAACATTTATCATGCTTTAGTTCTGTGATAGAAAACACCACCCCAGGTTTCCTTGACAAAAAAAAACCTTACAAGGTCCTTCAACCAGACCACTGCTTTGAGTCCCCTGTTCCCCATCAAATTGCGCCTGGTCTTCCACTCTGTGATCCGAAAAAACACCATTCTTCAACACCATAGTTGGAATCCTGAACAATCTCA
Source organism: Nelumbo lutea (assembly GCF_056320005.1). NCBI lineage: Eukaryota > Viridiplantae > Streptophyta > Magnoliopsida > Proteales > Nelumbonaceae > Nelumbo > Nelumbo lutea. The sequence goes on along the minus strand of NC_142690.1, from coordinate 33,768,096 downwards.
ATACCGTCTGCAATCAAATCAGGTTCCTTCTCTCCACTGTCTGGAGCCACATTCCCATTGCTATGTGCCACTACAGAATCCTTCACACCATTTCATCAGACACATCTTTGGCATCTAACTCCAAAACTACCTGATTACTTGTAGATAAAAATCTGTTTTATTTTTTTTATCAATAACAGAAATTTTATAAAAAGAGATATAGAAATTACAACCAGGAGGGGTAAAAAGTCTTAACCCTCTCTAACAAACTGAAAAAACATGTTACAATATAGCCCAAAAAAGATTTGTTCTTCCTACCCCCTGTTTGGCCAAGGTATCAGCAATGGAGTTAGTGCACCTCTTGGCCCATTGAACCCTTACAGACATATTCTGAGTTAACTGGGTAATTTTCTTTCTTTCATTAGAGAACTTCCACAAGCTGGACACTTCCTTCTGCAACCATTTAATAGTCAACTGAGAATCTCCTTCCACCAACAACTTACTAAAAATCTGTTTTATCATCAGCTTTTTTCCAATCTTTTTTTCCTTTGGCTTGGATGGGTCCTCCTTTAGTTCCTTCTTTCCTTCTTTTGCTTGGATTCATACTCAATTTCTCACAATGGCCATGCTTAAAGCAAAAGGTACGATGCTTCGGTAAATTCTCATATTCTATTTTCTACCAAAAATCCTCTTTCACTAAACCAATCCAAACCCAATCACAGTTCTTCAATAGATCAACCTAAACACAAATATGAGCGACAGTCATTCTGACCAACTTTTCTATAGCATTATCCACCAACTTCGCTATAGCATTATCCACCTTTAACACACATCCAGCCACTTGAGTGATTGTCACACAAAGCATCGTTATACAAATTAATTAGAAAGTGCGGCAAAGAGATCCAAATGGGAACAATTGAGGGCTCCCAACCCAACTCCATTCCAGGAGTCCATTTAAGAAAATGGTACAAAAAGTCCTTGATCACACATATACATCCCTCAACCATACACGAAGGTACTCCCTTCATTTTGAAATTAACCAGAACATGGCTTAAGTCCAATGAGGTTACCGCAAACAGAGATTTCAAATGAAAGGATGGCTACTACAATTGCAGCTTTCAAATGAAAGGGTCCAATCAAAAACTCTTATTTCCACTAGGGAAGGGCGCCCATAAGTGCACTTACCTACCAAAGCAAATCACAAAGGCAGAACAGATTTCTCTATCTCCTTGTCCAAGAACAGCACAACAGGTTCTCCTCACTTGATCAAAGGCACTTTTAGAGGGATATCCACCATAGGTGGACCAAGGACTGTTGGAAAAGGGTTCAAAGAAGAAGCAAGAACAAAGGCAACATAGGGTTTTCCGGGGGCTTCCCCAGAGGCTCTCCCATCATGTCCAAGGAACTAGTCTCAAAATCTCTACATTTCAATATTTGCAAAATCAACCAAAAATAAAATATGTCACTCAATCAAGAAATATTACTTGCAAGTGCCAAGTTGCAACTACTAAGTTCCTTGCTTGGTATGGAATGGCTGATATTTGATTCAACAGGACATAAGGATGCACTAAGATTAGTGAATCAAGTTTCAATCAACAAACGCAAAAATCAAATTTATTTGATGTTTTGCATACCTTATTTCTTTTATGTATTCAAGTATTTGGTTGAAGTTGGTTTTTCTGCCCACAGTATCTCTCCATGCAGCACCCATACAAAAACGAGTACTACCCGCCTCCTTTGCCTGCCAAAGATAGCCAATTAATTTCAAATGGCACCAGAATCAATTAATGCAAATGATACCAAAACAAATTGCATGCAGCAGTCAGGAAAAAAAAGGAAGGAAAGAAAGAAAGCAAGAGAGAAAGAAAGAAGCATCAATAATATCCAAAACTAACTGAATGAGAATTATTTGGACAGTAATACACTACATAATCTAATGCACTATTCCAAGTAGTTATACTAGTTTGATTAGTTTATAGAAATATCTGGTTGTGGCTCTCCAGATCTTGGTCTCAGTCTGATTTAATTTTTGTTGCTACCCTACATACACATACACACACACACACACCCACACCACACCACACACACACACACACAAACAAATGAATATGAGAGAAGGAAAAGAAACTACAGACAAAGAAATCAAGTTTTCCCAAATTCCTGTTTCTCCAATGGTTTTTCATTAGTAATGAATTTTTCTAATTTGGTTTAATTGTTGTTTTCTTGGAGTTTTCCTGATGTTTATTAGTTAGAGGAATTGATCCATTAATATGAAGAGTTATGATTATTGGTTCAAATGAGATTTATTAAAGAGTTTTTATCATAAAATAGAAGGTTGTAAGTCATTATTCATAACTCTCTCTAAACACATAAAGTTAAAATTTGTTCCTTTGCCATGATTTTTGTGTCAATAGGTATATTTTCAATAACTATGCAATCAATGTCCAAAGTATCAGAAACACAAAGAATGTCAAAAAAGACAATTTTAAGAGACGTATCGGGATAGACTTTGGATACGCATGGATATGATAGAAAAGTTAAGATACACATGTGGATACACTATTAAAACCATGGTTCAAAGTATCGATACGCCTCTGTGTATTGGCAGAGACATACCAAATTTTGAAAAAAATCTAAAAAAAGTATTTCCGCGTGTATTGGCAGAGACATATTGGTACTTAGATACACGCGGAAATACTTTTTTTAGATTTTTTTCAAAATTTGGTTTTTGGGAAGATATTTAAGCATAGAGTGGGGTCCCAAAACACCTGTAAATAGGTGTATCAGACCCCCAAAGATACTATATGATACAATATGCCCGATATGGGGCGTATCGTATCAAAATTTTGAACCTTGATTAAAACTCAAACAAATCTCAACGGAAAAAAAATAAAATAAAATAAACAATAAATCTAGATTTAGATGTCTATAAATAAAGCATAAAAAACACATACTTCATAGTTTATGTGAGGTATGAACTACCAGGACACACCTATCATATAACATGAGCAGCATATATATCTTTTTCTTTCTTTTTTGATGAGTAACTTAAGTATTTTATTAATGAAAAAAAATCATAAAGTGTGTAAAATTGTACAACCATCCCTTAGGTAGGGTAGAAATCGTAGTTAGCAATTTCAATATAGATGGACATTTCACCATGTAGACATCAAGAAATTGCAGATATATTTGGCTAAGTTCGCTAAGATATTTGGAGAATCTAAAAAATCAAGAAAGCTTCTAGAAACATGGAATTAGTTTATCTTCAAGGAATCACTAGAAGAAATATAATAGGACCTTTAAGGTTCAAAAACCATAGCAAAGAACTGTGTAAATCAAATAAGAGAAAATTAAGAGACTTTAATAGCTATCTTTATCTCCCTTTTAGTCATTTAGCTATTTTCCTTTCATACAATTTGCAAATTACTTGCTATTTTGACTTTTGTCTTTTTTTGTTACCATGTGTTTTGATTAGATTGAGTTTTTTTTTTTGAGAAAATTTAACCAAGATTTATTGAGAATAAAAGGGGGAGGGGGGAACAAGAGGAGATATACAAAACAGGGGGGGGACCCCCTGCAAGTTACGAAGGAGGAAGCTTGTCGCTATACTCGAATACACTCCAAATTTAGCTAGGCCATCTGCAATATGATTGTATTCCCTAGGAATCCAAACTAAGTTAACATTCAATCCATCCAAAGAATCCCAAGCTTCAGTCAGATAGTGATAAAGTCTCCAAGGGCCCCCTTTTTTGTCTCTTAACCATTTTATTGTATTTGTTGAAGCACTGGCAATAATCAAATTCTGAATACCCAAATTCTTAATTATCCTGATTCCGGTGAGAGCAGCCATCACTTCAGCCTTTTTGGAGTCGGCCCAACCGATTGGGCCACTAAAAGTCCAGCAGATATTGCCCCTTTTGTCCCTTACTGTACCACCAATACCTGCAAAGCCCGGATTGCCTAAGGCACAACCATCAAAATTAAGGGTTATCACACCTTCACTGATGGAAACAGGATGCCACATGGGAGTTTGCTGAGGGTGAGGCAGAAACAGAAAGGGGTGAATATTTCTAATAATATCGTTGACTGAAAGTCCTTTAAATAGATCTGAATTCACCGACCAAAGGATGCAAAGATAGGTAATATCTGAGATTAACTCCTCCAAGATTCTGCTTTTATTGTCAAAGATACGGGTGTTTCTTTCATCCCAAACACCCCACATTACTGCATGAGGCACTGATTGCCAAAAGACCCCCTTTTGCTAAGCCCTATTCCTTGCCATTGATTCAAGTTGTCCACAATGTGTTTTGGAAAAGCCCAGCTGTACCCTGCCATATTCAAGAAATGGGACCATGTCCTTTGAGTGAAGCTGCAATGAAAAAGGATGTGATCAGCAAATTCACCCTCACTGAGACATAAAATACAAACATGAGGAGAAATGGAGCGTCTTCCCAAAAGCTTTTTCTGAAGGAGATCACAAGTATTAACTTTCTGGAGACAGGCTTCCCATACAAAGAAGCAAATTCTTGAGGGGATGTGGCTGCACCAAATTTTCTTGTAAGGAAAGGAGGGATGCTGATCTTCAGCAATCAAAGCCCTGAACATAGACTTAGAAGAGAATTCGCCATTTGGGTGAAGGGTCCATATTCGGGTGTCAGAATGAGAGGGGGATATATAGGCATCTTTGAGGGTTTGGATTAAAGCTATTAAATCAGAAATCTCCGAGTCCATTAGGGGTCTTCTGAGGTGGAGGTTTAAAGAATTCTCTGCGGACTGGTTTGGGAGGCAATCAGAAATAGAGGCTTCTTGGACAAGGGTGAGGTTAAACAGCCTAGGGAAAGAGGCATCCAGGGTAGATTCCCCCCACCAAAGATCTTTCCAGAAATAAATTTTAGAACCATTTCCCACTTTATACCTTATAAAAGGAAAGAAAGAAGTATGAATGGAACATATACCTTTCCAAGGATTGATGGCCTTTATCCTGTTCAAATGGAGATTGCAATCCCACCCGTTTGTATTTCGTCCATATTTACTTGAGATGACAGCAGTCCAAAGAGCATTAGGTTCTTTCGGAAATCTCCAGAGCCATTCGCCTAGAAGGGAGGAATTTTTCTCTTTAAGCTGTCCAATACCCAAACCGCCTTCCTCTTTTGGTCTGCATACTTGTTTCCAACTGACTAAATGGTTTCTCTTATCTCCACCACCTTCACAAAGAAAATTCCTTTGAAGCTTCTCAATCTGATTTCTGACTTTGGTCGGAATCTGAAAGACAGAGAGAAAGTATACCGACAAATTTGATAAGGAGGCCTTTAAGAGAGTAAACCTACCCCCTTTGGAGAGATAACACTTTTTCCAAGTCGATAGTTTCTTCTCGCATTTCTCCAACACAGGACTCCAAAAGTTTAGGGATTTTGGATTCCCTCCAAGAGGCATCCCAAGGTAGGTAATGGGGAGATTCTCCACTTTGCACCCCAATAAAGAATTGAAATTCTCTAGAAGATCCACTTCCACTGAGTTGATGGCCACAATACTGCTTTTGCAGAAATTAACTCTCATACCAGTGAGAATCTCGAAAAATTCAATTACCATTTTAGTGTTTGTGATGTTAGTTATAGAGGCATCTAAGAATAGGATTATGTCGTCGGCAAACTGTAAGTGAGAGATGTGAAGTTTATCCCTACCCACTTCAAAACCTTTCACCAAGTTGAAGAGAATTGACTTATCAAAGAGATAATTAAATATATCCATCACCAAAGTGAAAAGTAAAGGGGAAAGAGAACAACCTTGTCTTAGACCCCTGCTTGCCTTGAAATAACCTTTCGCTTCACCATTTATCAATACTAAAAACCATGGAGAGCCAATACAACCTTTAATCCACCTGATCCAGTTTCTCCCAAAACCTCTTAGCCTTAAGCAATCAAGAATGCAGTCCCAATCCACTTTGTCGTACGCCTTCTCAAGATCAAGTTTCACAAGGACCCCCGAGATCCCAGAGGATTCTCAAATGTCTTCTACACACTCATTTGCAATAAGAATTTTGTCCACAATTTGTCTTCCTTTAACAAAAGCAAACTGATTTGGGGAAATTAGATCTTCAAGGACTTCTTTAAGTCTGTGTTGGCCAAAACCTTCGCCAAAATTTTGTATATGCTCCCAACCAAACTTATGGGTCTAAAGTCTTTCACTTCCAAAACTCCCCCTTTCTTAGGGATGAGGCAAAGAAAGGTAGAGTTAAGGCCCTTGTTAACAATGGCAAATGAATGGAAGTCCCTGAAAAACTCCATGAGATCTGGCTTTACAATTTCCCAACATTTTTGGAAAAAAAGGATAGGGAAGCCATCCGGCCCTAGAGCCCTATCACCGTCCATGCTGAAAATAGCCTTCTTGACTACTTCTTCTTCAAAACTTCTTTACAACCAATCCCTCTTTTCAGCTGAAAGGGTAGTGCCATCCCAATTAAATATTGTGAATTGGATTTCACTATCCTTGGAGTAAAGGTTTTTAAAGAAAGAAAGGAAAGCTTCAGAAATTTCCTCAGGATTCTCCACTTCTCTCTTATTAAGATTGAGCTTAGAAATTAAATTCTTCCTACTTCTTCCCGAGGCATAGGTGTGAAAAAATCTGGAATTATTGTCCCCTTCTTTCAACCATCTCACTCTTGATCTTTGTCTCCAATAGATCTTTTCCCTTCTAACTAGTTGCCCCCATTCCTTTCTTAATTCTGCTCTTTCATTTCTGTTTAAGGCATTGAGGGTCCCATTTTGCTCTCTATTGTCCAAGTCCTCTAATTCCCAAAGTATTCTTTTTTTCTCTTCTTCAACAGCTTTAAATTCTTCTCTTCCCCAAGCTTTAAGATTTTTCTTCAAAGCTTTTAGTTTCTGAAGAAGTCTGAATCCAGCCCAACCCTCTACTATGCAGTCTTCCCACCATGTTGCAACCTTTTTACTGAAGTCTTTGTGTTGTAGCCAGAATTTTTCTAATCTGAATGGGGTCTTTCTTTTAATTATTCTTTCGGTGTTCAGCAATACGGGCCAGTGATCTGAGGTACATCTTGGACAAAGTTCTTGACACAGATTTGGAAATCTTTCCAACCAATCCTGAGATAATAAAAATCTGTCAAGTCTGCAGCTTATGGCATTTTCTTGCATGTTTGACCAGGTAAAAAGTCCATTGGTAAGAGGGAAATCGCATAGATTGTGTCTGTCAATAAAATTAGAGAAACATCTCATGCTTCTGGTTGGGGTTCTACCATTAGAATGTTCTGAACTGAATCTGGTGACATTGAAATCACCCACTAAACACCATGGTATGTCCTCCTCCTCATGCAGGGACTCCAACTCAGCCCAAAACCTCACTCTATCAGAGGGAGAGTTAGGACCATACACACCAGTGAGGATCCAGCTGAAGTCATCTTTAATATTAGTGAACAGAACCAAGATTGAGAATTCACCTCTGTCGATCTCCAAGCCTGAAATTTCATCGTCCTTCCATGCTAGAATGATACCTCCAGCGGACCCCACAGCTGGAACAGCAGTCCATTTTCTACCCCTTATTCCCCATATGGCTTTCATAAGTTTTCTATCGATGACTTCTTTTTTTTATTCCTGAAGGAAAATTATATCTGGATTTTCTCTCTTCAATGTTTCTTTCACTAATCTTCTTTTGAGCTGACCTCCCAAACCCCTAACATTCCAACTTAGTATCTTCATTGAGTCACTTTGACAGATTTCCCCTTGTTCATCCTATTTCCTTTTGAGATGCGATCCCTTATACCCCACTGAAGCCTTTTTAGTTCTTTTTTAGGACCCTTTTTTCTGTTCTTCTTCTGGGCCTAGATTTAGTCACCTCTTTATTAAGGATTCTCTCCTTTTCATCTTCTTTGTCTTTTCTCACAATTCCCAAAGTTCCGGCTATATTGTTCATTCCCAAATTCTCTGTCTCCTTCCTGCCACTGCTTGGTGGAACAACTGTCTGAATTGGAACGATCTGCATTGGGTGGGATGGCAACTCATTTGAACCTGAAAGAGTGGAAGGGGAAAAAAGACAGTGAGATGTAGAAGCAGAGCAAGAAAAAGGAGGCTGAAGAGAAGACAGAACCGAATGGGGGGAGAGGGAACTCCCTGAGTGCAATTTATGGTTTTGGTCAGGAAAGGAGGGTGACGAATCTCTCCCTTGTCTGCGAACAGGGGGGTCTGATTCTGAAGACATTTTGTAGCTTGGATCGATTAATTGGGTCTGTTCGAGAATCTCCACACATCCCCAACTCCCTTTGTCTGCAAACAGGTTTTAACTCTTTTAAGAGCAAACTCACGAGGGTTTGGATCTACTTCAATAGCATATGAGCTAAGGTCGCCCTCTGTGTCTTCTTCTTCACTAGAAGATGGCATGCCAAAGCTCATGGACGGAGTTGGAGCCATGAAAACTTTACCCAGAAGCCAACCTGAACTAGGAGAAGTTTCGGGAGCCGCCTGACTGAAAGTGGGGTGCTAGATGGGTCGGAAGACTTATGTGGGCCTTGGGTTTGAGAAGAGCAGCCCAAGTTTTCAATCCGGCTAGGAGTTGGGACAATATTGGCAACCCTAGAATTAGGAGGGGCTTTTGAGATTTGAGACTTTTTAATAAGGGATTGCGCCTGTCCAACTTCTTCACATCTTTTGAGCTCCACTACACCTTTAGATTTGGAGGAGAGCTCCTGCGCTAATTCACGAGGAGCCACCACCGACTTTCCGACTTCTCTATGCATGCCTCTACCGCGACCAGATCTCTGAGCGACAAAGGTGGAAATGCCACGTGGAGGAGAGACCTTTGAGTGAGTTGACTCGAAGAGACCGGAAGGTGACTTGTACGTCTTCTCCACCTCCACACAAATGTAGAACCATATGTTTCTATCCAGAACTGGGATTGAACAAGGGATGGCATGAATACCACGGTTTTTCACCCTAATTCTGGCAAAACTTAACTCAAAGAAATTCATAGATCGGGGATCTATGTCTTCAAGACCTTCGTAGGTGTCTCCTATCGGAGAAAAGATTTCCTTCGTCCAAAGGTGGAATGGAAGCCCTCTTAACTCGAGCCAACCGTAGAACCTCAACTGATCAGGGACTGCATTAATCTTTGGCCACCAGCATTCAATTTGAACCCAGTCACCAAAAACGAAGATTGCTTCGAGCTTGGCCCAAGAGATAATCAATTCTTCCGAAGGGGCAAAGCCAACTGCTTTGTTTTGTTCAAAAGTGTGTAGTTTCACATGGATTCAGAATGCAAATTTGCAGACAGTCCGGCTTCAACTTCATCCCAACTTAATGCAAGTGTTTTCTTGCAGACAAAAGCCAAACTCCAGTTTCCAAATGGATTTCCCTGATGTGCAATCGAAAGAAACGCAGACCCTTCGGATTTTATGATTTTCCTTTTGACTTGGAGCGATGGAAAGGCTTCTTGCGTGAGATTAGTATGGCGGGGTTTCACTCTAGGCGGAACAGCCCAGTCCAAAAATTGGATGAAGGAGTTCCAACCACCGAAGGTTGGTTCTTCTGGAATACAAATATGTCTTACCTTATCTGATTTTTCCCATCTGCTCAGACGGATGAATCTGCCCCAGGTATTTTATTTAAGTTGTAAACATAGGATTCTTCCCTTGAACGCTCTCTTACAATCTGCTAAAGGTCTTCATTCAATTTCCAGAGCTTCCTGGAGGATCTAGTCCATAGAATGTCCTCACGAGACAAAACTATCTGTGTCCAAGCTCCCTTGCCCCTTTCCGTTAGTACAAAATCATCTTTTTGATTAAAGCTTCGTTTAATTTCAAAGGATTTTGATCCAACATTCAAAAATCTCCGTTCCATGATGCCTATTCAAACCATTCTCTTCCTTCCAATCACATTTGTTTTAACCTAGAAGGTCTCGTAAGTATACCTTTTTGTAATTATATGCACTTTTCTTTTTCTTTGGAATTATAGTGACTTAGTAAGTCAACCATATCAAAATAATAAGCCAATTAGCCAATAACCAATTCTCCATTGGTTCCTTCGTGAGAATGTTTTTAAAAAATTATGATGATTTTAATTAAATATGAAAAAGTTGTTATAATATTCTCAAACATTAAACCTTTAATATATACGTATATATGTATACATCGGGAAAATATCAGTGATAATTGAAAAATAAAATCCCAAAAAAATCCATAACATCACCTAATAAAATGGGGATATTACGAGGAAACTTCACCAAATACCACTGATATTGTGAACCATGGCACTAGCAATTACTGCCCTACCTCAAACAATATTACAACAATTACAAGCAAGCCCAATACAATTGATTCCTATTAACCTCTTGCTCGGCTAAAGCATTAGCAAGCCCATTTGCATAACTCTGCATCCATTGTCTTTTTATAATCATGCTCCTTGTCAACCATCCAATTTGTTTGATTTCATTCTTGTAACCACATAATACTTTCTCACTATTTTTTAACCATTCAGTTACAACTACAGAGTCACCTTCAATCCCTAAATCTATGACATTCATTTCTCTTGCCTGCTATAATCCATGAAGAACTGCAAGAAGCTCGGCCCTTGTGGAATCCCCAAAGTCAATTGGTCCCGAAAACAGACTAATGATGTGTCCTTACGCATTTCTAAAGACTCCTCCCACACGTAATGGACCTGAATTCCCTACACTACTCCCACCAAAGTTTAACTTGATGAAACCCTCCTCAGGTGGTATCCATTGAATATAGACTTTTAATTTCTTTGATGAAGATGTAGCCACCTCCCACCACTTTCTCCACACATTATCATGAGAAAAGTTCCATGGACTTAACACAATGCACTACCCTGGCCATTATATATTCAAAGATTGACTCCTGACTTCTCTCCTTAAAGATTTTGCGTTTCTTTCATCCTATATTGCCCATACAGTTGCAGCCCTTGTACATCTCCATACAATGGTCCCTACGTATAACAGCTTTGCCATAATTGAGGGCTCTGTCCACCTACAACCAAAAAGAAATAAACTTTTCCCAAATAAAAGCAACAAAAGGACAAGATATTAATAAATGATAACAAGACTCACCATCAGCCTTACAAAGACTGCACCAATTTGGGGATAGACACCAATTTGATCTTCTCTTTTGCAGCATGTCTAAAGTATTGAGCCTTTCATGGTACACCTCCCAACAAAGTATCCCGAATTTTACGAGTAATAGGCTTACCCCATACTTCTTTAACAAGGAAACACAATTGGGGGGAAGGGGGGAAGGGCCTTAAAGAAATATGCACAAGAAAAATAACCCAAAGGCAAGTGTCCAAATGTACCTATCCACTTTTAAGGGATCTAAAAAAGTTTCTATGATTTTCATTCAACTTATTACAGTAGAAGCTTCTTAGGGAGGGACTTGCCCACCCATAGAACACAAAGAGGGAAACAAAACCTAAGGGGAGAATTTCCCAGCCATATGTCCTCCGAAAAATATAACTTTATTACTAGAACAAGCATCTTACCTGGTGAGATTTAAAAAAACTGGAAGAATACCATAAATGGTCCCTCCATGGAGAGGCCAAGGTAGCCCAATGTGATAAACCTGCATCCCAACCATATCTGAACATCCCATGAATGCTAATTGCCACTTTTCTCCACAACATTTTTTTTATAAGCAACACAGAAAAGATTTCATTGATTAGAAGAAAAATTGGTTACAACAATAAGTTGTGAAAAAAACCCAGCTTTAGAAAGCTGAGCAAAACCAAATAACAATTGAGACCAAAACAGATGTGTTCTTTGTACCCCCTGCTTAGCTAAGCTATCTGCCAAGCTGTTGGCAGTTCTATTCACCCATCTCATTGACTGTCCTTCGAGAGCCATTTAAGTCTTCTGAATTCATTTCTCAACTGCCATGTCACCCCCTCACCCTTCTGCAGCCAGCCAGCCACTTTATCACAGTTTTCGAGTCTCCCTCAATGATCAGTCTGTTAATACCCAGCTCTTTTGCCCTTTCAACCCCATATGCTGCAGCCAGAAACTCACCTTGCCAAATGCCACATCACCCTGTCCACAGGACCGGAATATAGAGAAATGGTGTTTCCATCTACATCTCTAATGGTCCCCATGCCTGAGGGGCCCGGATTACCCACACAACTCCCATCAAAGTTCAGCTTCTTCTAGCCATATATTGGGGGAGACCATGTCTCAACAGATTTCTGTTTACCTTTCCAGATCATCCTCCATAACCATTTCCATAAGAGTGAAACATTCTTTCTACCCAATTCTCTGATTCCTAGCTTACCTTGATCTTTGCTCCTACATACTACCTCCCTTCTCACTAAGTGGTTCTTTGTATCATTCTCCAGGTTACCATCATAGTTGTCAAGGTGGCGCTAGGCAACAAGGCGCCCTTGGAGGCTTGCCTCACCTAATCACCAAGCAGTTCTGTACTTTCTATTATAAAATACTTTTTCATTCTTTATTTTTTGAAATTATAATTATAAAATAGACATTATTAAACTAAAATATTCATTTTGTTTTTATATACTAATTTCTTTTTATTATTTTCTTATTTGTTAGGGTTTAATTAACACGAATATTGCTAAATGCTGTATTGATTATTGAACCCTCAAAGACTTCAAAACCTGGACCAATAAGTAAGGAAGAACATAAAATTTTGTCTAATCAACACATTTTCTTCTTCTTCTTTTCCTATAACAAAAATAAGGGTTCAGACCCGATATTTTTTTAATTTTCTTTTCCTTCTTTTTCTTCTCATGAATATGTTGATTTTCTACACTTTAACATGAACTTTATACTTTTATTATGAAAAATATCAATAATTATTAAGGAAATATGGTTATGGTACCTAGGGAACTACCCTAGCCCTTAGGATCTATGTTTTTTACATAAAAAATCCATCGCCAGGGTGCCCCCTGGTCGCCTAGCCTCGCCTTGGTGCCTTGAAAAAACTGTAGTTCCCATAAAAGAATCCCTTATTATACACTCTATTTCCTTTGCTATCTTTTGTGAGATCCTAAAGATTGACAGGTAGTAGATTGGTAGGTTGACTACTTTGAATTTTATTGGGGTTATTCTACCTCCCAAGGAAATGTAGTTCCTTTTCCAGGTTGACAACTTCTTACCCAGCCTCTCCATGATAGGATTACAAAAGCCACACTCCCTTGGATTAACCCCTAAAGAAAGACCCAAGCAGTTCATAGGCCAATCAATAATAGGACAACCTAGGATTCCAGCATTTTTTTACCAGTAACAGAAAACTTTCATTAATTAAGAAAAAGGTTTTAAATACAAGGGTAGGGGGAGGTAACCCTCTTACCTCACCCCCAAAAGGAAAATTACAGTGTAGCCCAAAATATGATTTCTTCCCATACCCTGTTTAGCCAAAGCATCTGTAAATGAATTGGCACATCTTTTAACCCACTGGATGCGCACATCCATTCCTTGAGTTAACCACTTTAATTGCCTTCGTTCATTAATGTATGTCCATAAGTCGATAACCCATCATTTGTCTTCTCTATCCAGCCAATTACCACTTCTGAATCTCCTTCAATAATCAACCTGTTTATATTCAACTCCTTAGCCCTTTCTACCTAGGATTCCAGCATTTTCCTGCACTGCCCTTTCCATCTATACTTTGTTGATCCATTTCTTAAGCTTTATAATATCATCTCAACTAGTGTTGCCCAAGATCAAACTTGGAGCTTTACAGCTTGCAACTCAGAGGTTTAAGAAAGTGAGGAAAGGTCACTTTGCATGTACTTCCTCTAGCAATAACATAGACAATATTGACAGAGGGATGCTTGTATCTTCAAGAATAGACAATCCTAAAAAGCAGTGCATAGAAAGGCAGGTCTACAATGTATTCATGGCTTCCAGTGAAACCCAATCCATAAGGGATTCACCTCAAGAAAAATATGGTGTGATAATCATTAATTTGGAAATTTATAAAAAGAGTACAAGTGATTGAGATTAAATGATCAATCAAAACATCAAACTACCAACTATAACTTCCATGAAACCAGCGAAGTGTCAAATGCAAAATGAACAAACCTTCCTTGCTGCCTGTAGAACAGAATCCATGTTCATCAGCTTCTGGGCTTTCAATCCGGTGTCATACCTGGAAGATTGTGGACAATACGAGCAATCTTCACTGCACCCACCAGTCTTAATAGAGAGAAGAGTACACTGCTGTACTTCCCTAAAGTTGTGAACATGTCTATGGACTTGAGCCTACAGAAACAATAAATTTTATATCAAAGTGAAATTCAATGTTGCTCAGGAGGTTGAAATAGAGAAGAAGCAAACTGGAACAAAGGGTTCAAGAAATCAGCCAGATCCTAATTTAGAAATGCAAGCATATTAAACTATGAAATGTCATATATACAAATCAATACTTAAAAATAGATAGATAGATAGATAGATAAAGATCACAGCTAACAATGGAAACTTTCATGCTTACATTTCTCTCAGATCCAAAATATAGAAGACAATAGAGAAGAGAGAGAACTAAAGATCACACCTTTAGGGGAAGGGGAAGGAGGGGGAGAGAACACAACTTGCAACATTCAAACCTCAAACTCTTATTCCATTCATTAAATCAATCTCATACTATTACAATTGCGAACCTTTATGGGTGTAGAAATAGGGTAAAGTAACACACACAACAGAACAGACTCTAGAATAACTAAAGAAAGCCCAAATGTAGATCATCTAGCAATCTTAACAAGGCTGAACTGTTTTGGGGCCAAAGGTGCAGAAGTATAGAAAATTTGGAAGAACTAAGGACTAATGCAAGGACTAAAGAAACCTTGAAAATACTTGTAAATGAATTTCTATTTAAGGAAAAGTGTTTGAGACTTCTATGAGTTCAACTGTTTTGAAGCCAAAGCTGCAAAAGAAGTATATGAATTTTGGGGAAAATAAGGTTTAAATGAAAGGATTAAAGAAACCTTGCACTTGTAAATGAATTCCCAGGTCTATGATGCAGCTATACAACCTCAAGGAATATGGTTTAAGAGTTGGATAGCTTAAGATTAATCAACTTATCCAAGTGTTATTTTATATTCCTTGAGGTTGTATAGATGCAAAATTGAGGAATCTAGAAAGAGAAAATAAAGAAAGAAAACCCGGTACACTCAAGGAGTGGCCTAGGATTATTACTCTAGGATTCAGGAATCATAAACCAGATTCAAACTCAAAAAAAAAAAAAAGTGAAAATCTCATTTTTCTTCAAAGAACAAAATACAAAAGTACATACAGAGTTATGATGCAGGATGGGAAGGAGAAAGTCCTATTACGGTGAATGTGGTGAGAAAAGAGGGAGACCTAAGGAACTGAACCATATGAAGAAAAGATTCAGATCTGAAATAGAGAAGAACAAGTGGAAAGAATGAACCTTTAGAAAAGAGAGAAGAAAAAGAAAAGATAAATATGCGGAGGTTATGTGGGAATGGATAACTCGCAGGAGGCTAAGGAGATGGAAGAATGGATAAGGATCAAGGTGCGATGGAAGGGTAACCTGCCAGCAAGAGCAAATATACTGGAAGGGAACAAGATGATAGTGGTAACTATGCGGCTGGAACTTCTTCCCAATCGCTGTAGGAAGCCAGAAGATCAAGGTGCGATGGAAGGGTAACCTGCCAGCAAGAGCAAATATACTGGAAGGGAACAAGATGATAGTGGTAACTATGCGGCTGGAACTTCTTCCCAATCGCTGTAGGAAGCCAGAAGACGCAGTTCAAGCGGTGCTAGCAGAGAAGCATCTGGTCCATATGGCTCTCTCAGCGCAGACATTGAGGCCAAAGTAAATTTGAAGTTGAAAGGCAAGTTAATAGAAGGGTCAATCGCAAGGGAAAGGGAGGTCGGTGCCAAAGAAGATGGCAGCGTTAGGGGGTTCAAGGGAGAGGAAGCTAAGGAGACTCAGGGACGTGTGGCAAGAGTTGAAGACACCACGGTAAAAAGAGGGCACGTGTGCAGGAACAGAAATTATCTGGCCGTCTATTGAAAGGGGCAGACTGGAAAGCATCAGAGGGTGGTCACACACTCGATGACCCATTTCAAACTTGGAAAATCTGTGCAAAAAGATTGTAGAAAAATGCTGTGAAAGATTGGAGGTGAGTTGGTGTGATCCTAGCCATTGGAGAGGAAAAAGCAGATTCAGGTGTCGTCAAAGGAGAAGACTCTAGATCCTTCATGAGTATTCACTCTGAGGATGATTCTAATCAAGCTCATCCTGAAGGTGATAAAGTGGTGTCGCCCGTGCCCTTAGATGTAGGAGGGTTGAGGACTGCTCTTACATTGAATCCAGATCGTAGCCCACAGGGAGCCCATATTATGGGGACTTTTAAGAAAGCCCAAGACATCAAAAACAATCAGCTTAAACTACAGATTGTACTGGGGTCAAGGCAGACCGAGTTTTTGCATAAAGAAGCTCATAACCTCTCATTAGGAGACACGGTGGCCAGTGTTGAGGTTGTTGCTCAAAAGAGAAGCAGAAGTCAGGGATTAACAGGGGGAGGCCATGGAGGTTCAAGCAAAGGCAGAAAAATGCTAGCGCCAGGGGTGGAAGAGCTAGGTGTTGCGGGAAGGAAGATGCACTTCAGGGAGGTAAGCTGATTAGCTTTAGCGATGTCAACAACGAGTCTGACGAGGAAAAGAACTTGCATCCGTTAGCACCTTAGCAGTGGTTCTGGCAGAGGAGAATGCAGAATGGAATGGCTGTACTCAACTGGCGAAAACTCCAGCGTTTGCAGAAGGAACAAGGGAAGGGCAGCTAGAAGTTTCAAGTTGGGTTCTGTCAAAGTTGCTGCAAAAAGGTGATCTTTTGGGGGTTTCAATGAAGGGTCCGGAAGGAGTAACCAGGGAATATCTGATAACAAATAGAGAGAAAAGTGTTTGAGAAGAAAGGGAGAAAAGGGCGAAGGACTGAAAAGGAACTTTTCAAACTGGCGTGGCTGACTGTACATATTTTAGTTTTGTTATTTCGTGATCGGTGTACAGATGGAATCTCTCATATTAGTGTCGTGGAATATAAGGAGCTTAAACTCAGGAAGGAGGGTGGTGGCCAATGCTTTTCTGAAGAAGTGGAATCCCGGAATCCTTTGCTTGCAGGAAACAAAGATGGAGAGACTAGATCAGTTCGGTGGTCAGGAGTGTTTGGGGGGATAGCAGTTGTGATTGGGTTGCCCTTCCTGCTCAGGAAATCTCTGGGGGGATCCTAGTGGTGTGGAATACTGAAGCTGTGACAGTAAGAGACAAGTTGTTAGGTCAGTTCTCTGTTTCTCTGTTAGTTCAGTCTCGGTAGAGCGATTGGAAGTGGGTTTTGTCAGTGTTATATGGCCCAAATGAAGAAGCTTTGAGAACCTCTTTTTGGGGGGAATTAGATGATGTCAGAACAAAGTGGAACCATCCGTGGGTAATTGGGGGGAGATTTCAATACAACCAGATTCTCCTACGAGAAGAAGGATGCAGAGAAAACAAAAGGCCTAGTAGATTTGTCGCTGTTAGGTGGAAAATTCACTTGGACAAATAACCAGGAAGAAGCAACACTGGTTAAACTTGACAGATTTATGGTGCCCACAAAATGGGAGGAGAATTTTCCAAATCTGTCACTGGAAGCTCTTCCAAGGCCCTTGTCTGACCATTCCCCGGTTATGTTAGACTGTGGATCTATAAGAGGAGGCCGGGCTCCCTTCAGATTCAAGCACTACTGGTTCGAAGAGTCAGTTTTATGGATTTGTTAGCTGAATGGTGGGCAGGGATATCCTTTGAAGGTACTGCAAGTCATATTCACAGCAAAAATCTAAAGGGCCTAAAGCTAAAAATTAAAGAATCGAACTGAGGGATGCTAAAGGATGATAGAAAAAGAAGAAAAAATGCTTGGAAGTGATTATAGAAATTGACAGGGCAGAGAAATATGGTAGCATTGGAAGGGAGGAGCGCAGTACAAGAGAATTGGCTAAAAGGGAATTTGACAAAATAGCTTACCAAGAGGAAATTAAATAGAGGCAGAGGTCCAGGTGTTTGCGGTTGAAAGATGGAGATAATAAGTTAAAAACACAAGATTTTTCCAAAAAATGGCAAACGCAAGAAGGGAGAATACAATAAAAAAGGTAGAGGTTCAGGGGGTAGAATTAGAGGAGGAAAGACAAATCAAGACCCACATTGCAAAATTCTATGAGAACCTGTACAAGGAAAACTTGAGGTAAAGACCAGTTTTGGATGGCTTACAGTTTGAGTCCCTTTCAGCTGAGAAAACTAGAGATTTGGAGAAGCCCTTTTCAGAGGAAGAAGTGTGGAAGGTAGTAAAAGGTATATAGGGAGATAAGGCCCTGGGACCTGATGGTTTCACACTTCTGTGTTATAAGAAATGTTGGGGATTTGTGAAACAAGATGTAGTTGATGTGTTAAACGAATATCATGAAAGGGGTGCTCTCGAAAGAAGCCTAAAGTCTAAACCATACATTCATCACTCTAATTCCAAAGAAAAAAGCAGCAGTGGAGTTGAATGACTTTAGACCAATCAGCCTTATAAGCAGTGTTTACAAGATATTAGCTAAAATGTTGGCTAATAGAATAGCAAAAGTGATCTCAATCTTGATTGCTGGAAACAAAGGTGCATTTGTGGAGGAAGACTAATTGTGGATGGAGTCCTCGTTGCAAATATAGTAATAGATTTGAGGAAGAGAAGTGGCCACGCAGGACTGTTATGTAAAGTTGATATGGAGAAGGCCTATGACCAAGTACACTGGAACTTTCTAGGCTACATTTTGAAGAGGATGAATTTCGGCGTGATATGGAGAAATTGGATAAAAGTATGTCTTTCTTCTTCCTCATTTTCAATTCTTGTAAGTGGTTCTTCTTTTGGGCTATTTAGGAGCACTAGGGGTTTATGGCAAGGGGACCCCCTCTCCCCATTTTTTATTCATCTGTGTAATAGAAGCTCTCTTCAGGATGGTAGAGAGAACCAGGGTGAGAGAGCTGGTGCAAGGCTTCCAAGTAGGTAATAGGGAAGTAGAGATATCTCTTCTGCAATTTGCAGACAACACTTTTTTTTTATTTTTGTGATGCCTCATGGAAACAAATCTGGAATGTAAGGCAATCCTAAGATGGTTTAAAGTAGTTAGTGGCTTACACATTAATATTCAAAAGAGTGAGATAATGGCTGTTGGGGAAGTGGCAAACCTGGAATCTTGGGCAGATGATTGGTGATGCAGAGGGTAAACTCCCATCAAAATACCCAGGTATGCCTTTGGATGAAAATTGTAAATCCAGAACCATTTGGGATAGTGATTTAAAAGGCATGTCTAGACGCACAGGCGAGGCGCATTTTAGGGTAGGCGCCTAGCCCAGGTCCTAGGCGCATGCCTGGTGCGCCTATTGAAATTTTGTTGTTTTTTCCTTTCTTTTTAGTATGGCCACTGGGCCGGGGACTCCGCCCACAAACCCCCGTGCCACGCGAGCTCACCGGAGCTTCGAGAATCCCCTATTTGGTAATGTTGTCCATTCATTCATCCTAATAAAATATCTTCTTAAAAGCAATTAAAACTATAAAATTATTATTTTTTGTGTGAAAACTAAGAATTTAAGACCCTAACATGGACTTGTTTGGGCTTACCTCGAGGGGCGTGGCAGAAAGGCGGCTCGTAGAATTAGGAATGTAATATGTCACATCAGCTACTTGATGCAATTGAGAAAAAAAAAGAGATTGTGGGTTTTATATGTTTGATTTCATTTTTAAATTCTCATTTGAATATGCTTTACATATTATATTTATGTATTTTAATTTTAGATAATAGGTTTTTTAAAACATTTAATTTAACACTTAAGTTTATATTTTTATTAATATTACGTTTTATAATTTTTTATTTTTTAAATTTTTTGCATTTTTTTTGAATTTTTTGCTTTTTTTTATTTTTGTGAACTTGTAGTTTTTTTTTTTAATTGTGCGTCTCGCCTTGCGCCTTAAGCTTTTAAAACACTGATTTGGGAGCCCATAATTGAGAAAGTTGATAGAAAGTTAGCCTCTTGGAAAACCAAATATTTGTCAAAAGGGGGTAAAGTCACCTTAATTAAGAGTGTTTTATCCTCCCTCCCTGTATACTACCTGTCTTTATTCCCAATTCCAGCTAGATGGGCTCCAGTGCTAGAAAAAAAAAAGATGAGAGACTTCCTATGGAGGGGGTGGAAGGATGAATCTAAATGGCATTTGGTAAACTGGAAGAAATTCTGCACCTCCAGGGCCAAAGGGGGTTTAGGGATAAGATTACGGGTGTAAACGGAGTGAATTCGAATCGAATCAGGCTTGATTCGAATTCGAAACTGATTAAATATATTCATATTCAAATTAAATTCGATATCCGGTGATTTCTTAAAGCAATACATCGAATTCAAATTTGATTCGAATTTGAAATGTATTTTTAACACTGACCTCTTCACCAGGGGATGAATAGACCAAAAGAGAAGAAGCTGCGAAGAAAAAATGTTGCAGAATAAGGACCAATGAGGCGAGGTAGAAGAAAGATGAATAGTAAATTGACAGTGATTGAAATGAAAAGTACAGAATAATTAATGAGATGCAGACTTTTGATAAAAAAAATACTAAAATATTATTTTATTTGTTATAAAAATAATCATCATAGCATATTCTGTCTTCATTCAATTCTTTATTATAAAAATAATATTATAAAAGAAATTTTTCAAAATCTATCATTCATTGTACGTACTCAGTACTCCAACAAAATAATATATTAATATATATATCGATATATATGTATAATAGGTATTATCGAATCGGATCGACTCCTATTCGAATTCGATTCAATTAATTAATCGATAAAAATGCTTCATTTGAATTTGACCGCCAATTGTATTTGAATAATCCGAATTCGATTCGATTATGTCGAATCTCGAATTCGACCTCGAATTTTCGAATACCATTTACACCCCTAGATAAGACCAGTGAAAGATGTCAGCACAGCCTTGCTATTGAAATGGCTATGGAGATTCAATGAACACACTGACAGTTTGTGGAGAAGATTAGTTGTATGAAAGTATGGATCTAGTAACAGGGAGTGGGAGACAGAAAAAGTTAGAGCCCCCTATGGTTGTGGCCATAGGGTGCTTTTTTGGAAGGACTACTGGTGTGGGGACGTCCTACTAATGACCCTAGTCTCTGATCTGTTCGAGATTGCTGTAAATGAGGATGCATCATTGGCAGATTATATGGGGAGACAAAATGGACATTGTGCTTGGAACCCTCTTTTCAGGAGGAATAACGACTGGAAGGTAGAGTCTTTGGTCAACTTGCTGCAGATTTTATATGATTCCAAGATCTCTGGAACAGGGGAGGACAAAAGTAAATGGCTGTATGAGAAGTCGGGCTCCTTCTCAGTGAAATCCTTTTATAACTGCTTGTCAAGGGAGGAGACCACTCCCTTTCCAAGTAACAGGATCTGGATCAGGTCTGTACCATCAAAGCTAGCTTTCTTTGTTTGGTCTGCAGTGCTGGACAAGATTCCAATCAAGGAAAATTTAGTTAGAAGAGACTTAGAGGTGGCGGATCTGGCCTGCACATTATGTAATGGAAGGGTGGAGACTGCTAGCCATCTCTTACTACACTGTGACTTTGCTTACAAGTTTTGGGTAAGATTGGGTAAGATTCGGTTTTAAAAATGTGCTTCCCAGTTGATGTGAAGGGTTTCATCATAGAGGCTTGGTTCTTAGGACTTAGAAAGACTCAGTAAGGCTGGAAAGATAGCACGGAGCATCCTCCCCCCTGCAGTCTTCTGGGCAATTGGTGTGAAAGAAATAACAGAATTTTTGAAGGGAGGCAGAAATCAAGAGAAGAGGTGCTCAATAGGATTATGGGGATGGTGTTTTCGTGGCTGACAAATCACTCACTTTTCAAAAACAGACACACTTGTTCTTTTTTTGAGTTTGATTTCCCTTTCTATTCCACTGTCCAGCTTCTCATTGTACAGGGGCCTATTGCATTTTAGTTTCATTCTACAAACCACACATTTACAGAATTTAATTAAAAAGGGAACAAAAAAAAAACAGATAAACACCCTAGAAATAACAGAAATTATTGAACAGTGCGTGTTCGTTAATCACTTAGTAGGGAAAAACAATATGTTAAACGCAAACATTGAAATCTACCAAAAAAAGCCCTATAGGTTTTCGATACGAGAAAGTAAAACAAAGGGCAATGTTAAAAGCTATTTGATTTAGAGAAGAGGAGCTTTAAAACTCACGCCATGGAAGAGGAGATCAAGAACTGGAGAATCGTAAACAGACTTAATTTCTTCTCTGGTCCAGTCGTTTCTAGGGCCTTCTCGAATCGTTCTCTCTGCTTGAACAGCTGCCGCCGAACAAAACGAAGAATGTGAGGCCAAAGGCTGGATACGAGGGCGCAGACATCGAATCAATAGCATTGTTCTACTTTTTTTCTTAGTTGTTAAACACGATGAGAAACTGATTGTCTTTATGGAAAGGTCTGAATAAATACTTTCTTATCTTACCAAAAAGAAAAAATACTCAGATTTCAGAGAGGTTGGTGACCGTGCGAGGGTTTTAGCTACTCCTTAGAGAGTAATCCCCATCAGGCATCAGGCCATCAGAGAGTCCAGGAGAGTTCCTCCCAAGGGTTTTAAGCTACCCTACTCCTTCAAAAACGACCCTTGGACCAATTCGATAATCGGACGTGACGGGATCGGCTGCCCACAGACGCCCAACCACCCATCCCATCATCCTTCATTGGGAATATCTCCCCATCACAAGCACGGGAGGTGCTCCGAGTGCACGGAGCATCACGCTGCAACCATGCATCGGAAACATCAACCCAATAACTTACAACCAAGATACCCTCGGGGCGGAGGCGGTTTGACAAGTAGGTCTGAAATTAAAAACTTAAAAGCTATAAAAATAAATAAATAATTGAAGTTTTATATAATTATTTAATATTTAATGTATCAACCATTAAACAATCGTTGATTGTTTGAATCTTTTCAAGATTATTTGTATGAATTATGAATTATATCTTTTTAAGATTGTTTCAAAACAAATTTTAAAATGAATTAGACTCATTTCAATGGCTGTCATGATAAAACTTAATTGACGGTTGTAATAAGAGCTATTAATGGAAAATGACAAAATGGATCCAGATTTAATATATATTATGAATTTATGACAACATGGCAACATGTATCCAAGCATCTCATCAGTTATCGGTTATCACAACACTTATTATCCGAAAGTAAAATTAAAAGAAAGTAGCACACCAATACCTCTGAGTCTCTAACCACCCACAAATCAGCCACCCCACCTAGCTAATAGTTTGAGACAAAAAAAAAAAAAAAAAAAAAAAAAAGAAAGAAAGAAAGAAAGAAAAAAGTGGAAACTAGGAGGAGGAGAACCTTACGCAAGATTCAAGGAGGAGGAGGAGAAGGAGGACCTGTATGTAGTTGCACGATTTGGTTTCGTCCAATATTCTTGTCTTCTTGATTCTTGAGTTCAGCCATAGAACAAAGAACAGTAGAAGAGAAATGAGTTTGGTCTTCTTGAGTTCGATTGAAAAACAAAAGCTAAGAAATTAGATTTTGGTCACTGAAAACCCTACGTTTTGGGGTTTTTACCTGTTCTTTTACTTTTTTTTCAAAATTGTCCATACTAAAATCCAATTTTCCCCACCCAAAACCCCTTTTAATTTAAGGCTACCACCTCATGTAAATTGAGGTGAAAGGCCAAAGGCCTACCCCTCACTAAATCTGAGGCTTACGCCCCTTGCTCTGAGACTGAGGCTATTGAGGCCAAACGAAATTTGGTCACCTCACCTTGAGTATTACGCCTCTTGCCTCACCTTTGTCACCTTTTAAAATCATGCTTACAAGTAGATGTGTGGCTCCATGTACTAAGAGGTAGGTTTTACCGTCTAAGGAGCAAATTCGAACACATGTTCGTTAAGCTCGACCCAAAAACCTTTTAAAGCAAAGAGGCCTAAGACTACATTTATTTATAGTGTAAATACAAATTACATTGGTAGAGTTTAACAACGGTCAAATTTCTGAGTATAAAAGTTGAACCAATATTTACACAAATTAAATTCTCTATGCTTTTGGTTGATCAAGGTAGAATACATGATCGGCAAAGAGGAAAACTCATAGAGAGATACAAAATTAGCCGCCATCACCACTCCGATCAACAACCCTGACATGATTGTCACTTCCTTCTACCATTGTCATTCCGATCACCTCTCAAGTCTAATTTAATCGTCGGTTTGCTCTCTCTGGCTCCTTGGGACAGCAAGCTCCATTTGTGGGACCTCAATACTAAAACACCACTTGCTGCTTCGTCGGCAAGGACATTCTCTTTGTGGCATTCTTAATTGATAATCGTCAAGGGGAGCATCTGAGAGCATAAAGGAAGAGCAAAGCATCTGAGAGAAAAGAGGGCATTTCAGAGCAAACAAGATAAAACAATTTATTTGATCTTTTGGTTATGATTAAATCTAGGGAGAGCGTCTAAGAACAAAATGGAAGATCGAGAAAGGAAGGATGATGGTGGGTAGTGTCTAAGGGGAGCTTGATACAATCTTATTAAACGTTAAATCAGAATGACACCTTTGTTTTTCGCCATTATTGATTAATTGACAACCTTATCAAACGTTAGAGCGGGAGTACTTTTACATTGATTTTTTCTATGTATTTTTTACATTGATTATCGATGTAAAAATATCTCAAAAAGAGTTTTACACCGATCTTCGTTCTTGTTTGACATTTCATTCAAACAATTGTAAAACCATATCAAAGTGTAATATTACATGGGTCTAGAATTTACACCGCAAACAAACGCAACCTAAGGTTTAGGAAATAGACTAATTGTACCCCTAGTGTTTACATATTCTCCTAATGCTTAGTTTGGAAGGAATATAAATACAAATTTGTAGAGTACAAAACCTTATATTTTGTATGCATTTACACTTCAAATATTTGTATTTGTATTCTTTCAAAACTGCGTCTAGTACCTTAAGTTTTACGGAAAAGTATGGACAGACCTAATGCAGATTTTTATTCCCACTACAAAGCTATAAACATTCAGAAGGTCCAAAAACCACACTCTATGCACCCATACCTGCCCGTGAGTTGGCATCAATTCCGAGCTAGCACCTACCCCAAATATACTTTGAGCCTACAAATTCTGACCCTGGGGATATCGGTTATTCCTCCTAAGTTTTATAACCATTGACATTTTTATTAAATTGTGACAAAAAAAAAAGATGAAATGTCAAAATTTCCCCTAACTAAATTAGAAAAAAAGATAAAAAATAATAAGCATACAAATTTTGAAATAACCATCTTATCCTTTTTGGTTTAAGTCACCCGAAAGGGGTAGACAACTCATTTGGCTAGTAAACAGTGCCATAGCTCTTAGTCTAACCGAAACCCTAAACCCATGTTTTTCCTAACGGAACATTGGTGACCACTACGAATCTAACCCCTACATAGCTACAACAAACGTGTAGCCAAGATGGCTGATCACTACAACTTAGGTGTTAATCGTAATCAACCAAGAAATAGGAGACAATTTACATAGCTTGTGTGGGTTTTGATTTGATACTTGGATTATTTGTTTTCTCTTTGAACTTGTATGTGTACTTCCCACTGTTTGTGTTAGTTTGAACTTATATATGTACTGCCTTGGTTATTACTTGTTTGTATTTCTTAATGTTTGGATGTTATGAATTAATTGTACTTGTGGAATGATAGCTATGGTCACTATTCGTAAGGGACCTATTTGTACATGTGGATGAGGACGTATGAGGTTATTCATGGTAAAAACTGAAAAAAAAATTGGAAGATGGTTTTATAAGTGCCCTAATGGTGAGGTGTGAAATCAACAAATCAATATTTGTGAGTCGTACTACTTAATATGAAAAATGAGTTGTGTAATCGGTTTTTGTTGTTATTATATTTCAGCCACATGAATACAATTTCATGTGGGTAGATAATTATATATCGAACGAACCTCAAGTGTAGGTCATTGAACAACACAACAATGGTCATGATAATGTGGACTATAAGAAGAAGAATGTTGTTGCACTTGGAGTCAATGCTTACTGTTGTGGAATGATATGTTTCATCATTTTCATGATGCTGTTAATTATCATTTAGTTAGTATGGAAATGACTTGTAAGGATACCCTTAGCAAAATCTTATGAACATGTTTATGTTTGGTACACCTATTTAGAGATACAATATCATATTATTAGTTAAACCAATTAAAATTAAATTCGAGTGGGCCCCACAAATGCTTTGTGGACCCCACATTAAGAACATGAGGACCCCAGTTAAAATTAAATTTGAGTGGGCCCACAAATGGTTTGTGGATCCCACATTAAGGACTTAAGCACCCTAGTGTGCTAAAGCAATACAGGGACCATATGGTGTTTATAATAAATGCAAGATAGTACTTAGTATGTGTGGGGCCCACACACTGTACCCGAATCAATGCAAGGTAACTGGGACCTACAATACCCAATCTACTATAATTTGGGTCACTATGACCCAACCATGATGGGTCAACTTTCATATTGTTAGTTAATCCAAGTGGGCCCCATAAATGGTTTGTGGACCCCACATTAAGGACATGAGGACCCCACCAATGCTAAAGCTATACAAGAAAATTGAAAGATAATACTCAATATATGGGGCCCACACATTGTTATTGTAGATGGGTTCCATAAGACCCATATCCACCATGGTTTTGGGCCATTGTGACCCAACCATGATGGGTCAAGTGTCAAGCATGCACAAGTAGCCTAATGTGCAATAACCTACACTTACCAAACAGTCTTTGGGCTGATAATGTCTTCCAACAAATCGATGAATATGTGCACTTATCAAGCGGTTTTCAGGCTGCCTAGATCTTATGTCAAAAGCGCAATGCGTCTTTTGACTGATAGAGCTATAAGAAGATCTTCTCAAAAAGACATGCCAAATGGGCCCTATTTTTTTCTTGTCGTTTGCCTTTTCTATTAT
The DNA here is from genome assembly GCF_056320005.1 of Nelumbo lutea. Classification (NCBI taxonomy): domain Eukaryota; kingdom Viridiplantae; phylum Streptophyta; class Magnoliopsida; order Proteales; family Nelumbonaceae; genus Nelumbo; species Nelumbo lutea. The sequence continues at coordinate 33,741,079 of NC_142690.1, read as the reverse complement.
TTATTACTATTACTATTTTTTTCATTATATTTATCTGAGTAAAATCTAATTATTATTCGTATTTCTAGGGTTTGGAGTTCTTTATGGACTAACAAATCATTGTATTTTATCCTTTGATGTGGGGGAACCCAACCTAGCCCATTTAAGGCTGGGAGGCCCAGCCCACAAGTGCCAAACCTGGGAACGAGATCCGCTATAGCAGGGGGTTACCCTGCTCCCCATGTACGGAGCCAGTTGCGAAGCATTCACATGATCCTTCCAAGCCCCTGTACGCTTCTGCACGACTCCCATCTCAGGCATTCATCTCCACCTACCTCCATGTAGCTCAAATATAAATAGGGGTGCCCCCTCTAGGTAAGGGAACTAATCGGATATAATCTACAATTTGAATACGGAACTAGGCTCACAAACTATATTATGGTTCCCCTCTTCATACCTCGTATTAACTTGACCGTCAGAGACTCTGCATCGGGTTCTCACTTGGGGTCTCTGATGCATTCTGCCTTGTAGTGCCTCGGCCATCTACCTTCGGCTTCCGTAGTACTCGGAGCCCATTCTACCTTGGCCTATGGACCTTAGCCTCAGCACAAGCTCTCCGAACCCTCAAAGCCTTCGGAGTCTAGGGGCTAAATGACTTTGTTGTCCTCGGCTAATCTAAGCACCAACAATTAGCGTCGTCTGTGGAAAGACGTTGCTAAGAAGTTCCCTAAAAAGAACATTAACAAGCTATCAAGTCCCTAAGCTCCAACCAACCAACATGGTATGAAGAACAAGAAACACGCAGAATCATGTCACCAATGAACAGTTCTAGGCCATGCTCGACCGCCTGGTGTACTTAACACAACGAGTCAAGTAGAACTATCCCCAAGCAGGAGGTCACCCCCAGGGTGACCGCCCTACTGAGGAGTTAACATAGCCGGTTCGGCATGAGTCCTCCAGTTGACCAGTCCCCAACCTCGGCCACGCACATCGGACTGAGCCATCAGAGACTGGTAGCAGTCGTCCAATCGATCACTCTCTAGGACCTCCAAATCTTCCAGCCGAAGGGAGGAAGAACCGAAACAATCGGAGGATAGCCGTCAGCCCTCTGAGCAGCATCGGCCGAGGGACGAAGGCAGATGCCGTGGTTGCCCCAACGCCCACTCTAGGGCCGAGGGCCGGCGTTGTGCCTCTTCCCCTCATGTCCCGGACCTCTGGGACATTCTGAACAACTGCCACACTAGGTGAGAAACACAAGGTCTCACCTCCGAGCACTCTAGAGTCCACGCCGATCGCCATCATGCTCATGAAGACCAGGATGGCGCAAAGGCCATGCCCAACCCCATGTTTTTTGAACTTTGAGCCGAGCCGACAGGTTAAGGAAGGCTGAATTGACACCTCAGTCGGACAAAGCAATTGCCCATGGAGAATGGATGCATTATCCCCTGATATCATCGTAGAGCCTTCACCCCCAAACTTCAAAGCTCCTACCTTGGAGATGTACGATGGGAACACATACCCGGACAATCAATCACCTGAAGAGCTTCAGGGAGCTCATGATCCTATACGAGTACTCCGACGCCTTAACATGCCGGACTTTCCAAGCAACCTTCAAGTGAGCCGCTCGATGGCGGTTCTCCAGCCTCCCACCTCAATCCATCACCTCATGGGAGCAGTTTCCAGCATATTCCTCGCCCGCTTCATCAGCAGCCGGTGCCCCTATAAAAGCATTGTCTCGCTGATGACTGTCAAGTAGAAACGAGGAGAGAGTCTGCGGTCATACATCGACCGCTTCAAAAAAGAACTCGAGGTTTGTAACCTCGACCCCCTGGTCTCCATGCATGCCGCCATCAGTGGGCTCCTCCCCGGCTTGGCTCTCAAATGCCCCATTGCCAAAATCCAGCCAAAGACGAAGCTGGAGTTCCTACAAAGGACCCAGAAATACATTGTCGTCGAAGCGGCTTCGGCTATGGATGTCCATTAGAGAGGCATAGAGCACCGGGATGGAGCCCTCAAGAAGAAGAGGGAGAACGGAGACCCGAGCCGCAATAATGGCAACAAAAATAGGAAGCCACAGGCCTCGACCTTGGCTTACAATCAGTACACGCCACTCAACTCCACTCACACACAGATTTTGATGCAGATCAGGCAGGAGAAATTTATGAAGTGGACTGAAAAGTTGAAGAAGAATCCCTGTCGGGGGAATTCCAAGAAGTACTGCAAGTTCCATCGAGGTACTGGCCATGACATTGAGGACTGTTATGATCTCAAAAATGAGATAGAGTCCCTCATTCGTTGAGGCTGGCGCCTTGTCCTCTCAATAGCAGCACCATCACCAAAAAGCAATAGGCATCATAGACGTCATAGTGGGAGGCACAACCTCGGGTGGAGCCTCGGCCTCGGCTCGCAAAGCCTATGCCAGGCAGCTGAACATCTAGGGGCTGGCCCCCAAGAAGCAGAAGCAAGAGTCTCTCTCCTTCACGGACGGGGACCTGAAGGGGGTAGCAGTCCCCCAGGATAACGCATTGGTGGTTTCGGTCGTAAATGCAAACTTCATAGTCAAGAGGATCCTTGTTGACAGTGGCTCGTCAGCCGACATCCTTTTCTACGAAGCTTTTGAAAAGATGAAGATAGCTTCGGAGCATCTCCAATCAGTAGATGCCCCACTAGTTGGCTTCTCTGACAGCGTCATCAAGCCAGAGGGCAAGATCGCCCTACCAGTCATAGTAGGTACGGAGCCCCAGTAGGTGACAAGGATGACAAAGTTCCTAGTCATGAAGATCGGCTCACCCTACAATGCCATCATAGGGAGACCAACTCTTCACACACTTCGGGTAGCCATCTCCTCCTACCACCTCGCCTTGAAGTTCTCCACCGAGCACGGCATCGAACTTGTTCATAAGGACCAACACGTCGCTCGTTAGTGCTTTGTGGTTGCGTTGAAGGGAAAGAACAAAGAAGATTTTCCACTAGAGGGTCTCGACCTCGGGGAGGAGCCAATGAACCGAGGCCAGCTGGCCGAGGACCTCGTCTTGGTCCCCCTAGACAAGGACGAGCCCGACAAGACAGTCTACGTCGGATCCAACCTTCCCCTTGAAAGCCTTTTCGAGTTGGTAACTTTACTTAGACTTAATGCCGACGTCTTTGCTTGGTTCTCCACTAACATTTCCAGAATTGACCCCTCGGTCATTACACACAGGCTGAGCATGGACCCGAGCTCTAGGCCAGTTTGACAAAAGAAGATGAACTTTGCACTAGAGCGTTAGAAGGCCATAGAGGAGAAGTTGAAAAGTTACTCGATGTTGGCTTCATCCGAGAGATACACTGCCCTAATTGGTTGTCAAATGTGCTAATGGTAAAGAAAACTAATGGGAAATGGCGGATCTGTATTGATTTCATAGACCTTAATCCGAGAGGTACACCTCATTGATGCAACTATAGGGTACGAGCTACTTAGCTTCATGGATGCCTTCTCCGGATACATTCAGATAAAGATGCACCTAGACGATGAAGAAAAGACCTCATTCATCCCTGAACATGGCACATACTGCTACCGTGTGATGCCCTTCAGCCTCAAGAATGCTGGGGACACCTACCAACACCTTGCCAACAAGGTGTTTAAAGAATAGATAGGGAGGAACGTCGAAGCCTATGTGGATGATATGGTAGTGAAGAGCCTAAAGGCTGAGACCTACGTCTCGGACCTAGCCGAGACCTTCGGCACCTTGTGGAAGTACAACATGAAGATCAACCCTAGCAAGTGTGCCTTCGGCGTTACATCAGGCAAATTCCTAGGTTTCATCGTCACTCAGAGAGGCATTGAGGCTAATCTTGAGAAGATGCAGACCACATTAGACATGGTACCCCCATAGACGGTGAAGGAGACTCAAAAACTCACCGACTGAATAGCAGCCCTCAATCGCTTCTTGTCAAAACCAGCCAACCACTGCCTACTCTTATTCCGTGCCATTAAGAAGTTGAAAGTGTTCCAATGGACGAAGGAATGTCAGTGCACCTTTGACGAGCTCAAGGCGTACCTTACTTCGCCTTCCCTCCTTGCCCGGCCAGTTGAGGGGAAAACCCTGTACCTGTACCTCTTGGCTAGGGATTGAGCAGTCAGTTCAGTCCTCATCAAGGAAGATGGCGTGCATAAGCCAATATACTATGCCAGGAAGGTCCTCTACAATGCCGATACTAGGTACCTTGAGATAGAGAAGTTGGTTTTCGCCCTTGTGGTTTCGGCAAGGAAACTTCGGCCGTACTTCCAGGCCCATACTGTAGTGGTCTTGACAAACCAACCTCTAAAGGATGTCCTCGCCAAACCTGAGACCTCGAGACGCCTGACGAAGTGGGCCATCGAGTTGTTTGAGTTTGACATCCAGTACCAGCCTGAGGCCCATGATCAAAGCACAAGCCTTGACAGGTTTCATAGTAGAGTGCACCTTCAGCCGAGCCCTTCGCCAGCCCCCAGAAAATGCTGAGGGGGATCATGTAGATGATGGGGATCAACCCCGATGGATGCTCTATGTAGATGAGTCCTCCAACGCTAAGGAAAGTAGCGCGAGCCTCATACTTCTTACCCCAGATGATGTTGCTCTGGTATGCGCTAAGGTTCGACTTTCCAGCATAAAACAACGAAGCCGAATACAAAGCCCTACTCGGTGGTCTGCGGCTTGCTAGGGACCTCGACTCCTCATACGTTGAAGCCTTCAACGACTCTCAATTGGTGGTGAATCAGGTGAATGACGAGTATGAGGCCAGGGAACAAAGTATGTCCAAGTACCTTGCCAAAGTCCAAGATCTAGCCCGTCACTTCCAACACTTCTCCCTACAATGGGTCCCATGGGCCGAGAACGCACGAGTTGACGCCCTCTCCAAGTTGCCAAGTACCTCCAGCAGATCCCTTGGCTAGACCGTGCGCGTCAAGTGGCTGCTTCGGCCTTCCATTGAAGAAGTCCAAGTACTCCCCATAGAGACCGAACCTTCATGGATGGATCTCATCGTCAACTTCCTATCAACTACATGGTTGCCCGAAGACAGAAATGAGGCAAAGCGACTCAGACGATAGGCATCCCACTATACCCTACTGGAAGGGAAATTGTACCGAAGATCCTTCACCTTGCCTTACCTTCAATGCCTTCGTCCAGAGGAGGGCAGCTATGTGCTACGAGAAATTCATGAAGGTATTTGTGGTAACCACCTCAATGAGAGAGCCCTAGCCCAAAAAACATTAAGGCAAGGCTACTTCTGGCCTACCCTCCACAAAGACGCAGCTAGATTGGTGCAAAAGTGTGACCCATGTCAAAGGCATGCCAAATTATGCCACCGACCGACCACCACTCTCTTAACCCTTAGTAGTCCATGGTCCTTTGCTAAATGGGGCATGAACCTCCTTGGCCCCTTTCCTCAAGCCATGTGGGGAAGAAAGTACATCGTTGTTGTAGTAGATTTCTTCACCAAGTGGGTGGAAGCCGAGACTTTGGCCGCCAACACGGCGTGAGCCATCCGAAATTTCTTTTGGAAAAACATTATCTACCGCTTCAGGCTACCCTACATGTTGGTCACCAACAACAGGAAGCAATTTAATGATGCCAAGTTCCGGGAGTGGGGTGCCTCCCCCAGTATCAGGCAACAGTACACCTCGGTAGGCTATCCTCAAACCAACGACATAGCCAAGGTCACCAACAGGACACTTCTGGATGGACTGAAGACCATATTGGACCAGGCAAAAGGCCTATGGGCTGAAGAATTGAACAATGTACTCTAGGCTTACCGAACTACGCCACAGACAGTTATGGGAGAAACTCCCTTCTACTTAACCTACGACACAGAAGTAGTAATCCCAGCAAAGATCGGCCAGCTGAAACTCTAAGTTGAGGCGTATAATGAAGTCGAGAATGATGAAGTCCTCAGAGCAAACTTAAACTTGCTGAAAGAAGCTTGAGAACAAGCACAGATAAGGATAGCCGCTTACCAGCAGCGAGTGGCCCATTACTACAACTCCAAGGTAAAAGAAAGACACTATCAAGAGGGAGACCTTGTCCTCAGAAAAGTCATGGTTCCTGAACCCGGAGTAGGGAAGTTGGGCCCCAATTGGGAAGGCCCCTATGGAATCAAGCGAGTTGTCAGCCCCAACACTTTTCACTTGGAAAACCTAGATGGAAGACCTATACCTCGGACATGAAGATTGGAGAACCTTTGGATGTACTACAAGTGATTGTAATATCTTTTTGAAATTATAGAATGAATGAAGCAAAGTTCCTCTTTGGCTCAATGCTCAACGCGTGTACCTACTAAGTTCTTACGACTCTTCGGCCTCGCGACTAGCAGGGGCACACGGCTTCCTCTGAGGACTATGCCCCCTCGCTAGACTGACACCAAGACTTAATGAATTAAGTAGCGAACACCCTAGCTATGACTTAATGCGTCAGAATACACCAGGATGGTCGAGGGTCCCATGTGCCTAAGCACCCCTCCTCGGCGGCGGCTAGCCTCTTGAACTTTCACACTTAGCACTATCAGCAAAGGAAACCAACCTCCTTGGAGCGTTGCGCTCGACCTCATGGAAACATACGTGTGGGGATATGGGAGTCAAATGAGCTTTGGCTCTGCCTAAGCCCCATGGAGCTAGACGAGCGTCAGCTCTGTCTCGACCACCCACCAATAGGGCAGGCCATCTCAACTTTGCCAAAGCTAATGCACAAGGATACGTGAGCCACGCGAGCCTCGGCTCTGCCTAGGCCCCATAAAGCCAGACGGGCCTTAGCTCTACCTCGGCCACCCCTCAGCACGGCAGGCCACTTTGGCGTCGCCGAAGCCAACACTTAGAAGAATGGGTGACAGGCAAGCCTCAGCTCAGTCTCGGCCCCACTCTCACGTTGACAAGTCATCTTGCTATTTACCCAAGTATAAGTGGGGAAGAGGGCCAGGTGAGCCCCATGCTCTGCTTCGGCCACCCCCCATCGCAAGCCTCTTCAGCCTTGCCTAAGTGAATGCTTACAAGGGCATTAGGCCAGGCATGCCTCGACTTATCCACGGAGGCTTCGCCTCGGCCACCCCTTCACCATGCTTTTGACGCACAAGTAAAATAAAGAGAACTACACTTGTCTCACGCTATGACTTTTCTTTTGGAGGAGCATGGACCCTTCGACAGCAAAAGCATAAGTGCAAAAAAACATAAGGAAAAACAACACAACAAATGAAACATTTGAGACAAAGATAAAAATGCCACTGATTTTCATTATACACAAAAATTTTTGGCTTTACAAAATATTTTCATTGCCCCTCTACCCGAATGCATGTACATTGTCGAAAAAAAAGGGGAAGAAGAAGAAAACAGAAAAAACCCAACTTAGTGAAGGGATGAGAGATCCATCATATCGATGGCTGAATCTTGTAGGAAAGTAAGGGGAAATTTCAAAAGTTTCTCTCTCTCCCATCTAGGAATCACATTCCCTATTTTAGAAAATCTTTAGTTTCAAGGATCAATGAACTGAGAACTGAACCAGATCTAAAACCAAAAGGTAGGAGAGGGAGGTACCTGATACGAAGAAACAATATCTCCCAATGAAAGTGTTCACACCCAAGGAAAACTCAAAAGATTGCTCCCACTGAAGATGACACAGCATAGGGTGGAGCAGAATTAGTAGATTCTTCACAAGAACCGAATCCTTCAGCAAGAAGTCGATGGAGGGAATGTGAGTACAACTTCATATCATTTTTTCTCCAAAAACTGATATCAAGAACACTTCTTGATCGCTCCTACAATGGAGATCGAACTGGCAATGGCGGCAGCAGGAGGAGAGCAGAAAATGGCGCAGCCTTACTGTATCTGTCTTCTCTCTTTTTGTGATCTGAGATCTGTTGTGTTGAGATGAATGGAGGTTCGCCCTCCTCCTCCTTTTGTAGCCTTAAAGAGAGCTCCTAATCTCATTAGGAGTTTCCTAATACAAATTTGTATTTGGATCAGGACTTCTTTTTAAGAGATAAGGATAAGCCCTTATCTTATCTATAGATTAGATCAACCCTCCTAATCTTATTAAGAGTTTCCAAATCCAAATCTGTATTTGGATATGGACTCTCTGAGTGGATAAAGATAACTTCTTATCCTATTTGCTGATCCAAATCTCAGATCTGCCACCTTCTTTAACTAATCAAATTAGAACAGTTCGAATTGGGCTTTAGGCCCATCAAGTCCATGTGCTCACTAACCTTCCAAACTGCTGCCTAGTTGGGTTTCTTTGTATGGCATGGGACCCAAACATTGATCTACACATCAACCACATGGGTTCAGCCTGGCCTCTGTTACAAGGCCTGTCCGAATTCACTGTTATGGGTAGTGAATCCCTGAGCCCATCACCATGGGCTCTTAATGGGCCCAACACTTACACTAAGTGATCCCTGGGCCAAGCTACCTTATAAAAACCGAGGGACTATGGGCAGATGCAAAATTATCCCATTAGGTACTACCCTCAATGGTCTTACACTTAACCTCTCAGCCCATAATTATCAAACACTGCTCGACAAGAGAGGACCTCTCCCTCGGTTGCAAGGAACAATGTTGCATTCTCTACTCACATGGATCCTACGAATTAAAACATTTTGCAAACATTTTGAAACCATAATATATATATATATATATATATATATTTATTTATTTATTTATTTATATAAATGTATTTTGCAAAAACAAATTTCAACGATTGAATATATATATATATATATATATATATATATATTTATATAAATGTATTTTGCAAAAACAAATTTCAACGATTGAAATCGGCTGCCAGCAGCTTTGGTTTCCATCAGAGAGAGTGCATCCCCGATCATTACCTTTGTCCGACAAAGGGGCTGATCCTGTCACTATGATCACCCACTCAGATGAATTCTCAGACTGTCCCAACATACCCAGGTTTTGACCCCCTCTAAGGATCTCAATGATTGGCATATCAAAGACAACCCAATCCAATACCTAGTGTAGTATCATAATCGAGTTTAGGGGTCAGGTGTAACATTTTAGTTTTGCCCACTAATCACTAAGGTCTAGGGTAATACTGGAATTCTGGTCCGGTTCAGGGTTTCAAGTAAACCTACATTGCATGTACCTCGGGTCTCACCCTAGTAGTTGAGACAGGCTACCCCAACCAACTTGGCGGCACATCAGTATCAACCTTAGCAGGATAAATCTCCCTAGACTTATCCAACGGCTATGACCATTCTAAACTAACACGAGTCTCATAAGTGTCTAGTTTAAGGGTATTACACAGAAACACACCACAATAACATGAATCAAATATGTTTTTTTATTCATTTACAATAAATGTCATAATGTACATCATTCCGATTGGAGCTAAGGGCATACACTGTCTAACACTTAGGCCTCACCTCCTATCAGAGGGGGAAGAGCAGAGTTGGCAGCCTCCTCAAGAGAATTAGGGATCACCTTCAATGATTCGGCATCGAAGTCAAGTAGAGCCACCACGAGTGCCTTCTTGGTATCCTTGATCCCGTCCAGGTAAGCCTTGGAGGCAAGATCGACCAATTCCTCGACCCGCTTCTCTGCCTTCTAGGCCCTCTTCTTGGCCTCAGCGGCCTTCTGTTCGGCATCTGCAGCACGCATTGCAGCTCCTTCGACCCTCGGCTCCTTGGAAAGGCTCTCCTACGCCTCCTTTAGCTGTGCTTGAGCCTCCATCCGGAACTTCTATTCGTCGATGAGGCTCTACCAGAACTTATGGTACTTTTCCTCAGTAGTGGTGGCAACTTGCTTGAGCTTCCCCTTCTCCTTCTCTAGCTTATCCATCTGAGCCAAGGTCAGCTTCAACAGGTCCCCGAGACCAACATAGTGAAGGCAAACCTGCAGCGAAGAAAAAGTTAGTTTTCCATAGAGAAACAAAAAGGCATGAAGGAAAAGGGACAAGTATTACCTCGACCAGGCTTCCCAGGCCGTGGGTGTAGACTCTCTTGGGCGGGCTCTCCAGCATCTAAAAGTGGTCCCTCGAGAGGAGGGCCTCGCTCATCGGGGCTTGACCAACCCCCTCCTCCCGAATGAAGTCCCCCTCGTAGACGTTCCACTAGGGACGAAAGATCTAGTTAGACCGCTTGACGAGCTCCTCCAAGGGTGTGGGGGCAGAAAATGACCCCATTCATTGTTTGTGGAACCCCCACGAGGCGTCCCTCATCGAGCCCTCGGAGTAGGCCACCTTTTGTGGGGGCTGATCCCTCGCGGCTTCCTCGGCTAGCCTCTTCTTTCCTGCCTCGGTCTCCTGGGTGGGCTTCTTTGACCTGGTGGCCGACTTCGGCAGCACAGGTTGCTCTTGCCTCGGCTGCACATCCTTAGCGGGCTTCTTCCCCTTGGTACGGACTTGTGAAGTTGCTCCCTTCGTGGGAGCTACTGGAGTGGTCCCTTTGGTAGGGACCTATGGAATGGTCCCCTTAGCAGGGACTTGACGAGAGGAACCTCCCTTTGCAGGGGTAGAGACCTTCTCCTTCTGTCTGTCAGCAAGCCTCTAAGGTGTTTTAGCCCGCTCCTTTTGCATGGCGTGAGCACATTCCAACACAGCCTTGTGGGCATCCATCGACACCTTTGCAAAAAAAGCAAAGTCATCAATAATGTAGCAAAAAGAAAAAAAAGAGGGGAAAAGGATGTGTTAAGGGACTGCAGGGCCTCTCCTACCGAGGGGAGAAGGGTTGAGCCCCGCAAAAACTAGTGGGACCTCCTCGACCAAAGGCCGAGCTCGGACTCTCCCCAGGTTGAGCAACTGCATGAGATCATCGTTCTCCTCACTCGTGAGTAGGGGGACACTCTTCTCCATAGCCTGAGTAACCTATCCCCACCTCGACTTGAAGGACCAACCCTCGATACATGACAAATAGAAGAATTTCCCTTCCAATTATGCACGGAAGAAGGGTTGTCTATAGGCTTGGTCCTATGGGGTTGGAGGTTGTACATGTCATCATCGGAAGAATGCTTCATTGGCACAAACAACACCCTGGAAGATTCTTTGTGTTAGTTCCATCCACTGGAACCGAGCCACCACTAACATGGCCACTATAGTCCTAACGGCATTGGGCACTAGTTGGCTAAGAGTAATCCCGTACGCCCTCAACAGTTCAGAAACCGGTGGATGAAGGGGAAACTGAAGACCGAACTGGAGAAAATGTTGGTAGATGCAGATCTCCCCCTCCTTTGGAGTCCATGGCTGTTCGCCCACTTCGGGCACCCTCATACCATAGGACGAGGGAATGAAGTACTACCTTGCCAGAGTTTTGACCTGGTCCCCATTCAAAGAATACTCGAAACCCAAGTGGAGGACATCGGTCTCAACTACTGCTTGGGCAGCCCTCATCCTGGAAACAGGGTCTAGGGTTTCCTCCCCCTCGGCTGGGTAGGACCCTCGGCCTCTCTCAGTGTCACGGAGGCGGAACTCTCACAGGGAGGGTCCTTGCCTTGATGGCTGCTTTCAGCACTCTCAAAGGCTACCCTCCCCTGAAGCACCTCAACCCCCTATTGAAGGGGGGCAAGAGTAAAAGGACTCAAAGGAGAAACGGAAGAAGGGGAATGGGAAAAGCTCCCCTCCGACTCATTTGGAAGACCATAGCACTCAGGTCCAAAATCTGAGAAAGACATTGTTTAAAATTACCTAAGAAATGTGGAGGAAGAAAGAGCGAGACTGAAGCATTGAAGGTTGGAGAGTCTAGAATCTTAGTTCACTTGAAGGCAAAGACGCTTAGAGGCAAATGACAAGAGTAATACTGCTAAGGGCCCTATTTAAAGAAGAACGAACGGCCCAGATTTCTTGCGATCCAATGGCTGAGAAGCCACCGCCTCCACAACCCAATCGTGGCATGCCATGTGACGTTCAGCCTCGAAAGGCAAAATGACATGCCGATAACGACTCGGATCATTTCAAATCTAACGGATGGGAAGCACCTCCGCACTTGCGACCCAGCCATGCCACACCCTTGAACGCTCACCCTCGGAAGACGAAACAACAATGAAGACGAGCCAACGCGTCCACCCAAAGCGACACACTCACACATTGGTTCAACTAGAAAGTCATCCTGCGCATGAATCCTTGGTCCTCACGGGGCCTTCGACTTCATAGGTCCTCGACCTAAACAACCTCCGGCTTCACAGGCCCTCGGCCTAAACAGCCTTCGGCCCCCTAGGTCCTCGGCCCAAATGACGACACTTAAGCCGCCCACACTGGGCGTGTCTCTCGGGCCACCTATCCGAAGTAGTAGTGCCATAGATCACTCGCAACCTCGGCCCAACCTACAAAGACGAATCGGGCAGAGACACGAAAGAGGACACCACTGTAGGGTACACCTCAGCTGTCGGGCCCACTAGCGCTCACCACTACTACTCCCATCAGCCGAAGCTGAACTCTCCTCCTCAGCCTCGGGAGTGGGGGGACCCAACCTAACCCATTTAAGGCTGGAAAGCCTATCCCATGAGCACTAGACCTGGGAACAAGATCCGCTACAGTAGGGGTTACCTTGCTCCCCTCGTACGGAGCCAATTGCGGAGCATTCACATGATCCTTCCAATCCCACTGTACGCTTCTACACAACTCCCATCTCAGGAGTTCATCTCCACCTACCTCTAGGCAACTCAAGTATAAATAGGGGTGCCCCCTCCAGGTAATGGGACTAATCTAATATAATCTACTGTCTGAATCTGGAACTGGGCTCACAAACTATATTCTGGTTCCCCTCTTCGTATCTCGTACTAACTTGACCGTCGAAGACTCTGCCTCGGGTTCTCACCCAGGGCCTCTGACGCATTCTGCCTTTTAGTGCCTCGGCCATCTACCTTTGGCGTTTGCAGTACTCGGAACTCATTATGCCTCAGCCTATAGACCTCAACCTCAGCACAAGCTCTCTGAACCCTTGAAACCTTCGGAGTCTAGGGGCAAAATTACTTTGTTGTCCTCGGCTAATCCGAGCACCAACATCCTTCATTGTTTGTGGACTAACTAATTGTTTCTAATCACTATCAAGTTCTTCTTCGTTGCATATGACGACGGGTGGTTGCCCTAAATGCCTCCATGAATTCTTCACTCTGAAACCTAAAAGCCAAATTTCTCTGCTCATTCTGCTAGAAAATGGGATAACTCGATTCCGTGTGTAACCCTTTTTCAGGGCTCCGGCGCACAGCTTCACGGTTGTTTAGGTCCCCTACTGCTTTTCGCTTCAACTTCTGCTAGCTAGAAATAGAAGTTGTATGGTATTTCAAAGAACCATGTTCACTATGCAAGATCGCCCATTGTTGCTAATTCAGAAGGAAAATTTTTACAAGCGCTTAACAAAATTCCGAAAGAAAATTTAATTGAGCTTCCTGCAAGTCATACACAATTAACAGCCTGCATTTTGGGCATCGCTTTCCACATTTATCAGCTGCATATCTTAGACATTTCTCGTAAAAGCTGCGAGAAGAAGAAGAAGAGCAAGAATTCTTAAAAGGAGAACATTAATCAATCAAAATTTTCCTTTATATGTGACCACTGGAATCTCTGTTCTCCAGCAAACCTCCTGGAAACTTTGTATAGCTTCTTCTAGAGAAGCTGAAGAGAACGCCTCGACCAACTGGTCCATAACTCTTTGATCCTCCTGGTCATCTCCTGCGACTTCTCCATTCATGCGTACTTCTCTGTTGCCGCGCTTGCGAGCTCGCGACTTCTTCTACGAGGGCATGATCTCTTCAACAAATGCTGAATTCTCTTTGCAGAAATTCTCTTACATAAAACAATAAATATAGATGACGAAGAGCGTGTTGATTAAATCCACAGAATGACGAAAACAAATCTACGAGTTGCAGACACTTTCCGACTCTATATAAATAACGATGATGCGAATCTTTGAATTATGAAGGGTTTGCAGTATTGCAGACGTCGATCGTTGGCGGTGCTGGTTGAAACTCTAATTCAGGGAGAAGAGGAGAAGGCGAGGGGTTGAAAATTGTCTGAAAACTTGGTCCAGGCCAAATGTTCTGAGAAGCCAAACCGAAGGAACATAGCTTTTGCAGAAGGCTGCGGGAAACAGGATTAAAAAACCAAACGTGGTTGGCTCGGTTGGTAGATGTTGATTACTTGCTTTGGTGTGGGACGTGGTGCATTTCTGATCAGATTCAATCACGTCACCTTCTACATGGTCCTCTGTTTCGCATGTATGAATTAAATTAAAGGGGAACCGTTATTACCAGAAAAACTTCAATTCTAAGCACACATCATTAAAAAACGATTTGTAGTAATAGATTGTTCTTCAATCAAGAGGGAACCATTGCTATCAGAAAAAATTTCAGTCACAAGCGTACACCATTAGAAAATGATTTGTAGGAGTAGATTGTTCTTCAGTGAAGGCGTAGAATTCAATTAAACTTCTAGTTATGAAAATTCCTTGCATTCAAATGCATTTACATTAAAGAACCAAGAAGACATTTCTCTCAGAATCATTATTACTAGAAAAAAATAACCGTAATTTTATAAGTCGAACTCCTTTCAAGGATTCACCGAATATAATTCACTTAAACACATGGGTGGTTCAGATGATATTTCCAACTACCTGTTCTGGTCTGTTGCTCAACTTGGTGCAAAGTGCAGCCTGATGTTGCATAATACTCTTGCTGTAGCTTCATTTGTAAAAAGCAAGATCCTCAAGTGAGAAGAAGAACGCTTGTGAAATCAAACAATTTATTGAAGAAAGAAAATTTTGCAAAGCTCTTATTAATGGTGCCCAGGGAAGAATACAAAACAGTATAGAAAAAATTCCATTTCTTGCATTTGCAAAAGATTTCTACTCCTTGCATTTGTTTAGCCATCTAGGGTTTTGCAAGCAAGCCATTCGTTTTTTTAAACCTCTTTCATTCTTCAAACTACACAGTCAAATTCATTTTTTTATTTTTTCTTAAGTTCCAAAAAAAGATTATAGAGAAATAACGCCCCTAACTTGCCATTTAATTTAATTCGCACATGTAAGACAAGGGACCATGTAGAATATGACGTGGTTGAATCTAATTAGAAGGAGATCGGCTTCAGTTAGTGCAAGGCCCGAATACTGTTGGAATAGCCTTTATAGCTTTGCATGGGGAGCATCTCCCTGCTTCTATGCTTTATTTCATTAAGAGATATTTCCAATGCAAGACTATGATGGTTGTTTGAACGGGTTTTGCACTGAGTGAATCCCATTCCAATTAGAAGTGCACCACCTCCCACATGAAAAGTGAGTGCAGGAAATCCAAGTTTTGAGTTGGTATTGAAATACCTAAAAATGATGTGGCATTAAAAAGTAAGTAAATTAAAAAAAAATGAAAATTTTAGAATGAGGATTTTGGAGCAAATTGAAGAAGGTGACTCGTGGACCCATAGAGGTGTTTTAGGAGGAATTTTAGGTGGGAGATATATTTTAAGAGGGGGATTGGCTAAGTGATTGGGAACATGAGAGAGAGTGAGTTGGAGTGGGACTCTAGTGAAGAGGAGAGGGCTGCCATGGGTCACATGGAAGGGTTAGGAAGGGGGAATGGTGGAAAGAGAGGGAATTAAGGACAAAGCAAAAAAAAAAAGGTTTGGAGAAAAGAGAGGCATGCTGATATGGACCATTTTGAGTTATTTTATATTTTAACTTTTTAATGACCAATTTGATCGAACTCGACTCGAGTTGGTCGATTTTCTAGTATTTCTGATTGGCTTTGGTTTAGCAATTTTCCAACCCAACCAATTTAGGTTAGCTTTAGTTTGGCCATTTGTAAACTGACCCGACCATAGATATATATTAATGTTTTGTATTTTAAATATAAATTTTAATATGGTAAAGTAAGAAAATTCCCATATTTCTTAGTCTAAAATATTTTATATCATAAATTTATTTTTTAATTAATCTATTAATAATACCACTGCAATTTATTAAATTTAACTTTTAAGTTTAAATCTTTTGAACAAACAAACCAAACCGAAAATAGACCAAAACTTATACAACCCAAGTTGGCGTGTTTTCACTAATGACTAGTCAATTTCAAGTGGCAAACTCTCGACCTAACCAGGTTGATTTGGCTGGCGAAACAACCTGCAATCGAATTGAACCAATCTTTGAACATTCCTAATTTCAGCTAAATTAATAGTCTAATTTCTAATAAATAACAAGAGTTTAATCTCTAATAATTATTGAAAATTTATAGAAAAAAATACACAACTGTTAAAAATAAATTAAAAATGAAAATACAATAGATATTTGATAAAAATACAAAAATTACAAAAGTACAATAAATACTGAAAATATATTAAATTAGTCATTAAATAGTGTAATTTCAAATGATAGTTTAATCTCTAATAAATATTAATCAATAAATTATAAAAAATACATAATTACTAAAATTAAATTTATAACAAAAATTCAATAAATACAATACATTAAATTTTAAAGTTTAATAATAGTTGTTTAATCTCCAATAATTATTCACAATTTTCTGTTAAATAACAAAACAAAAATAGATTTATAAATAATTATTGAAAACATATTTATCAAAAAATTACAATAAATAATTACTGAAAATACAATAAATATTAAATTTATTATACATAAATATATAATGGATATACACTATTTTTGTAAAATTATTACTAATAAATATTAATTTTTTTGAAAGTTATTTTCTATAATTATTAATTGATATAACTGAAATTAGTTATTTACAATACTATTTCTCTATTTAAATAATAATGTTATTTATTTTTTAAAATATTAATTATTTATTGAATTTACTAACCCATAAAATTATAATTAGTTCTATTATTACATAATTTGTTATTAATTTTGTAAAATATTAAATTATTATTAATATAAATATTATGAAATCTATTATAATTATGTTTCTACTTTTAAGATTTTTTTTAGTTTTAGTTATTTTAACTTTTTAAAATTAGTTATATTAAATATTTCGTTATTTAAATATTTAAATAATATGTAAAATATTTAAAAATTTTCATTATTTGATTTTTATTTATTTTTAAGTTATTACATAATATTAAATATTTTCTTATATAATTATTTAGCTATTTTTAATGTTTTGCTATTTAAGATATTTAGTTATTGAAATATTAAAATAATTTTTTAATTTTTAATTTTTATTATTTGAATAATATTTAAATTAAATAATTCATAAAATTGTAATTTATATTATAATTAATTTTTGTATTTTCAATAAATATTTTTAAATTAGGCTCCGTTCGGTGCCTTTGATCTCTTAACACTGAAGTGGTTTTGTACCACTTTCAGCGCTAAAGAGGTGTTCGGTGACTCTTAACACTGAAGCCTAATTATAACTAAAGTACAAATGACTTGGTTCATTATTTTAATAGATTTGACCCATATTGCCCCTTTAATGCTCAATTAACTTATAACATCTCATATGAAGGTCCATCGGACCCACCACCAATATTTTATTTTCCCTACAATATTATTATAATGTAATATTATAATATACTACAATATTCATATTATATTGTTATAATAATAATAATAATAATAATAATAATAATAATAATAATAATAATAAAATAGTTCATTAACTATATTATTCATTATCATCTTATAGTGTTGTTAATAATTACTTATATTAGTTATAATTATTTACCAATTATAATATTACAATGAAACCAATAATTATTTATATTAAGTAGTATTATAAATTATGAATAATAATATAATATTCATAATACTAATATTATAGTATATTCATATAATATTACTAACATTATAAATTAATGATTAATATTATAATATTCATTATAATATGTTATAGTAATATTATAATAGAAATCAATTAATTACAATATTAATTATCATCATACATTTCATTAACTATTAATTATTAATAATATTTCATTAATTAATAATAATATTTCATAATTATGTAATAATTAATTATTAATTAACTAATCAATCAATCATTATTAATAGTAGTTAAATTAATTATTAACAATAGTTATTAATTAATCATAATAATTAATTAGTAATATTTATTATTAATTAATTAATTATTATTAATTATTAAAATATGTATTATTTAATCATAAAAATAAATAAATATTGGTTAATTAATAATTAGTGATTAATAATTATTGAATTAATTATTAATTGATTATGAATTATGAATTATTAATATTAAGTATTATACTAATTGATTGCTAATTAGTAATAATATTTCATTAATTAATTAATAATAATAATAATTCATAATTAAGTAATAATTAATTATTATTAATTGATTAATTATTATTAATTGATTAATTATTATTAATTGATTAATTATTATTATTATTATTATTAGTTAATTAATTGTTAGTAATAAATATTAATGATTAATAATAAGTATTGATTAATGATAAAAATAATTAATTATGAATTATTAATTAGTGATTAATAATTAATGAATCAATCGTTAATTTATTATTAATTAATTACTGTTAATAATTAATATAGGTAATATTTATTATAATAATTTTTAATATTGTTTCTTTATTGAATTATATAGATAAACAAAAATTCACTTATATGGGGTTAAATTGGACATTTGACATTTTTCAGAATTTAGAATTTGAAATTTAGAATTCATAACAATATTCTCTACATTCAAAGTTCAGTGGAAAGAAAAGTTCACCAATACCAATATACCTCTTAATGAAATTATTGCACTTTTAGAGGTCAGACATCAGACATCAGACATCAGAGCAAATGAACAGGCCCTTAGTATAAAATTTTGTTACAATAGGAGTTAGAGATAATGTATTATATATATAGGAATTAGAGACAATTTAGGAGAAAGTGGGGAAAATGATGCCACTTGGCTAAACATTAGAAAAGCAAATCCCTCTTTCTTTATGGTTATTAGAAATAGTTAAGATCATGTTATTTCCTTATTGGTTTAATGCATGGGTAATTATTTGGAATTAAAAAAATTAAAAATAAAAAAAAAACAAGAAATTAAGAAGGGGGTTTGGACTTTGGAGAAAAGAGAGGCATGTTGTTGTGGACCGTCTTGCTATACACACACATTTATATATAATAGATAATACTAAACTCCCTTGCACTTTCTAACAATGATGCAATTATACCCCTTTCATTATCTCCATGTTAGAAACTTAACTAAAAATGTCCATAATACGGTTTAAGTCTTTATCTATGAAGGCTAGATTTGAAAAGAGTACAAATACAAATATGTAGAGTGCAAAACCTTGTATTTTGTATATATATTTGTATACATATTGGTATTTATACTTCTTCCAAGCTTAGCCAAAATTTCCATTATGCCTTTATTTGACATTAAAGGTCTTTGTAGTTAAAAAATTGCACTTGTTTGATCAATGTATCGGCATTGTACATATTTGTATTTTTACTCCTTTCATCCACTACATTTCCACTGCAGTTTACAAACCCCTTAACACTAGAGTTGACAATTTGACCCATCCTTGTGGGACTCGCCTTGCCCCACCCCGGTTAGGGTGGTTTCTTTAACCACTGATCGGGGTTCAAAGCAGGGGTGGTATTTGTCCATCTTACCTTGACTCCAGCCCCAAACCCGTCTCAAATATATTATATAACACAACATAATATAAATGTTATGTTAGATTATATTATAATTTTATATATAATATTATACTATATTATATTACACTATATAAAATAATTCTAGGTTTCAAAAAAATAAAAAAATAAATTTGTAAGTAAATAAGTAGGGCCAAGTCGGGGTGGAGAAAATTTGGGCATCCCCATTCCCTATAGAGACAAGGATAGGGTTAGGATTTCTAACCCAATCGAGGTTCGGGATGGGGAGACAGGGCAGGGCATTTGAGTTCAGGGTCGTAGATGGGAAAGGCAAAACCCAGCCCTGCCCTGCCCCACTGCCATTCCTACTTAACACATAGAAGTAGAAAGCTTCACCGATGAGGAAGCAGCATGGGTTTTACTTGCAACAACATCGATAAAACAAAGTGGAATGTTGAAGGATTCACTCTTAAAATCATGTTGTCCTAATAGGGATAATGTCATCACATGAACGTGAGATCTTGGTCGTTAAAGTCGTTTTCCCATTAAAAAGGACTCACTCCATGGTTGGCCCCACATGTTGGTCATCAATCATCAAAAAGTGGTATTAGGTCCACACATGCATCATAATAGAATGTGGTGCTCCTCACTTCAGAAGGACTAAAATTTCTCAATCAACTTTGTTGGTGATAGGATGTGGGCCCAAGCCCACTCATTTGAAGTTTTTATTTTATTTTATTTTTTGTCAAGGGTCTTTGGTGTCTTTTTAACTTTTGTTTCTTTTATTTTCTCTTTGTGCTTGTCAATAGGTGTTTTGTATTTCATTATTTCGGGAGTCTTCAGTGGTTTTGTGGTCTCTGGATTATGACCTTTGTTTGATGGTGATTTCTTTATTGACGCCCATTGCAAAAATCTTGCTTGGTGACACTCCTAGTGCTCAATTGTTTTAGGTTGTTGTTTCTATCTTTGTGATGGTGTTTAGTGAGAGTTGGTTTGTTTTTATTGCTTTTTAGGTTTGAGTCTCGATTTCTTTGTTCTATGCCTGTTTTCTTGTAATCTGAGCATTATCGATGAAGAGTTGTCTTTTGGTGTAAAAAAAAAAAAGTTGCTCAATCAACCACTGTTTTCAAAACCGGACCGGACCAAACGGTTGGACTGGAAAAACCGGGAACTGGTCCATTTTCCTCCAAAACCACTGATTTTGGTCAATAAACTGTTGAACCGGCAAGTTAACTGTTTAGACTAGTAACCAGACCCCTGACCGGTTCGGTCACCGATTCCTTTTTAAAAACCATGCAATCAACACCTCACTAAAGTAAAGACAATTTGGGCCAAGCTTAGCCATCCATTTGTATCTAAGTGAGCCACACAATTCTTCCAATCCCTTGATCCAACGCCAAGATGCTTCATTTCTTAATTGTGTAGGTTGACATAACTCATTTTTTGCCATGATCGATCTTGCAGTTATGTCTTGAAGAGAGTTCGTTTTGTATTTATTTAGATATCAGAAACTTTCTCCCTTGCACAAACCCAAATCGTACAAGATATTTGGTTTTGATCATGTCTCTTCTCCTTGTTCCCTCCAATACTTCGCCATCAATAGCCCAACAAGAAGAGTAATATATATTCCTCATCTTCAACACCTCTAGCTCACTGTAGTAACCTACCTAGAACCGGATCCTTGTTTCAACCTAACTTAAAGTTTGTCGCTAGATTCTAGCAATCACCACCTTTGAACAACAATATATATATACCAATGCAATTACTATCTAGTCCCTAGAACACAATTCACCCATTAATTGAATGCCCTCTCTCATCATCTTGTTGTAAGGCCTGTTACATTAGTATGTAGGCCAAACCAACTAGGATTTATTAGCCAATTTTCAAAAAATTTCTATCCAAATACCAAGAATTGGACTCTCTAAATTTGGAGAATTGAATTCTACTAATATTGATATAGCATTGGATTGAACCTGATTTGTTTTCAAATAAAATTATTGGTGTACCTAATATGGAGAACACAATACACAACTCCTAGAGTGGTGGTTTATGCTCAAGATTCAAGATCAAATCGCCCTCCCAATTGAAGATGGCATAGTTGATGTGAAGAGGTCGATCTTGCAATGTAACTAGTTTTAGTCGATTTGTCTTTCCAACTAGCTTAGATGTGTGTAGTTGTTAGCTACTTATTTTTTGATGTTTTGTAAAAGAAAACACAACAGAAAACCAAGAGAAAGACTACTTCTCCTAGACCGGTGATTCATGCCCAAGATTCAGGATCAAACCACCCTCCCAATTGAAGATGACATAGTTGATATAAAGAAGTTGATCTTGCAACTAGTTTTAGTTGATTTGTCATTCCAATTAGCTTGGATGTGTATAATTGTAATTAGAACAATCCAAATCTGCTTTGGTAATAATCTAAACTGCTCCAACATACCCAGTATTTGACTCCAAGAAGATTTCACTAGTTGCATATTAAAAGCGGATTGGTTTAAGACCTACTACAGTACCATTATCAAGTTTAGGGTTCAGTGCAACTTTTTAATTTCAATGTTTCTTAAAAAACACCCACTGACGGTACTTAGGATCTAGCCCCAACAACTAAAACAAGTTCCTCTACTATTTCGTTAGTAGATCAATGTTACACTTGTCAAGATTAACTCTCCAAGTTTATCCAATGGTTGAAAACTTTCTCAAAGTCTCATAAATGTCCAATTTAAGGGGTAATACATAAAAATACACCAATCACAATCATGAAATAATAATAAATTAATTTATCATTTCATAAATCTCAATATACATCAGTCTTATTAGAGCGAAGGGCAAACACTATCAACATGTCCCTCAAACGCATGTGAGTGGCTTAGCTAATGAGTTTGCCACATTATCTTATGGTACCTTCTAAATTTGGATATATCTTCTCTCAACTATCTCCTGTATAATATGGTATTTTCTCATAATGTGCTTAGACTTTGAGTGAGATCTCTGATTCCTCAGCACGAGCAATGGCTCAAATGTCATAACACAATAGTGAAATGGGTGACATGTTGTAAGGTACAACTTCTTATTCCCAGATGGATTTCTTCATCCAAACTACTTCCTTGTCAACCTCATTTGCGATAATGTATTCAGATTCAGTTGTGGAATCTACTATGGATTCATGTTTGCTACTTTTCCAATCAATAGCACAAGACCTTAACATAAAGATATACTTTCTTACATCTAGATCCCATTTGGACATCGATATCTGTATACCTAATAATTTGTAGTAACCATCATTAAAGACAAGACAATATTCTTTTATTCTTCTTAGGTATTTAAGTATGTTTTTGACAATCATCCAATGTTCCTGTGCTAGGATGGACTAATATTTACTAACAACACTAATAACTTGATTAATGTCAAGTCGAGTGCATAACATAGTGTACATGATGTTGACTATGGCAAAGGTATAGGGAATCTTTTTCATGTCCTCTATCTCTTTAGAAGTCTTAGGTGACATATTCTTAGAGAGAGTGTGCCTAACAAAAATGAATCCCTTCATGGAATCTTGCAAGTTGAACCTCTTAACGATCTTATCAATGTAAGTAGATTGGGACAATCTAATTAGGGGTGCTGAATCGTGGGCCTATTTTTGAAACCGAACTAGTTTACTAATTTTTGGAAAATCGATAACCAAAACTGAATCAAAGCCGATTGGTTAACCCGTTAACCAATTCGATTAACCATTGGTCCAGTTCGTTGTTTTTTCAATTTTTTTTTTATATTTACAATATATGTTATAAAAAATATAATAAAAAACTAGAAATATATATATATATATAATATTTTAAATAATAAATAATATACTATATATTATATATATCTATATATAATGCATATTTATTAATTTATAATATATAAAAAATATTAAATATATAATGTACATAAATATACATAAAAAATATAGAAATATATATATTGATTAGTTTGGTTAATCATCGATTTTTTATATTGGTTAACCAAAACCGAACTGGTACCTTTGGCTTTTTATAATTACTGAATTGAAATTGAATTGACTGGTTTACAACAAGCGAGCATACCTTTGTTCACTTCTTCTCCACCAAGCATAGATGTTTAAGGATAACTGTAGGTCGATGGCTACCTAAGGAAACTTTAATTCGACCTGCTCCCCGGTTGGGGGGCATCTACCTCATCCCGATCAGAAGGAGAGGTTCACCATGATGGGGGGTATTTCTTTTTTTCTATTCCGTTTTAGGGGCACCATCCTTTTTTTTTTTCGGCATGCTCCTCAGATTTGCGGATTCGCAGGGGACCTCAGGCCCTACTTAGTTGACTGACAATAACAAAGGTTTGTGAAACTAAGTAGTGCCTTTTGAATTGAATCTTAAGTAGTCTATCAATGGTGCGAAGCAGCTTTGCCCCTTTTTAGTAGGGGAGTGAAAGGTTATACCTTAGAAAGTTAGCGAACATCGGTTCTTCTATGTAGGTATTGCGTTTCCCCTTGACTCTCCTAACATTGAGCTAAGTGAGCACTCCACTATGCGTAGTAGAATGAAGGCTACACATCAACTTTCTCTTATCTATTACCTTAAGCGTCTTCGCTAACTCACTCGCCTACTATACTATACTATAGTAGGGTAGGCTAGGCTAAATCAGTAGCTTATAAATGGTTGTTTTGTCATCTTGCCTTGTAAGCAAGGCTCACAACTTGGTAGATAATGCCTGAGGCAAGTCGATATGATATGTTTTATATCATATTCCTACTGTGAAGAAATAGAAATGACCAATTTTAACCAATCTTATGATATGTTTTATATTAATGTGACCAAGTCGATAATGCCTGAGGCAAGTAAGATTAACGGTTTTAGCATTCTTTTCATGGAGATGTGTTCCGAAGTTGTTTCAATCATATTTGTTTATAGGGAATGATGGAGTACATAACCGTACTTACATACTTTAAACACTGAAATTAAATTTCTTTTAAACTATGGAACATAAAGACAATCTTTAAGTATAATGATTCATTCCCTAAAACCATAAACTACTATTTAACTACAATTGTTATAGATGTCCTCATGTAAAGCATGGCCTCGTCATCACTTAATTTTCTACTTTTTTTTAACCTTTGCAAAGTATTACATGCATGAATAGAAGCCTAGGGTCAATACACTAGGATGCAAAAGTGACTAACATATTGGTCTCTATGACTTAAGTTTTGAATACACCTTCTTTCTTCTTTTTGAGGGGGCTTAAATATTAAGGACAATTTCTCTTCTGTTGCCCCATCTGCTTGTAGAATGAACACTCATTAGATTACTTATCTCTCTTCTACTTCTTGGGTTTGTGGCCTTCTTCTAAGGCTTTCTCCTGCCCTTATGTATTTTTTTAGTAAACTTGTTGTTAGATAGTGTATGCCCTTAGCTCCAATCAGATTGATGTACATTATGTCATTTATCATAAATTAATAGAGTACATAATTGATTCATGTGATTTGTTGTGTTTCTGTGTAATACCCTTAAACTGGACACTTATGAGACTCATGTTAGTTTAGAATCTTCATAGTCGTTGGCTAGATCTGTGGAGATTTATCCTACCAAGGCTGACACTGATGTACCGCCAAATTGGTTGGGGTAACTTGTCTCAGCTGCCAGGGTGAGACCTGAGGTGCATGCAGTGTGAGTTTTCTTGAAACCCTGAACTGGACCAAATTCCAGTATTTCCCTAAACCTTGAGATAGATGGGCAAAACTGGAATGTTACACCTGACCCCTAGACTCGATTATGGTACTGCACTAAGTGTCAGATTGGGTTGTCTTTGATATGCCAATTAGTGAGATCCTTAGAGGGGGTCAAAACCTGGGTATGTTGGAACAGTCCTTGAATTCACCTAAGTGGGTGATCATAGTGATAGGATCAGCCCCTTTATCGGAAAAGTGAATGATTGGGGAATGCACTCTCTCTGATGGAAACCTAAACTACCGACAGTTGATTTCAAACGTTGAGATTTGTTTTTGCAAAACATATTTATATAGAGATACACACACACACACACACACACACACACATATATATATATATATATATATATATATATATATTGGTTTCAAAAGGTTTGCGAAAGGTTTTAATTCCCGGGATCCATGTGAGTAGAGAGTGCAACATTGTACCTGGTAGCCGAGGGAGAGGTTCTCTCTTGTTGGGCAGTGTTTGAACATTTTGGGCTGAGAGGTTAAGTGTAAGACCATTGAAAGTAATACCTGATGTGCTAATCTTGCATCTGCCCACTGTTCTTGGGTTTTCATAAGGTGGCTGGATCCAAGAACCATTTAGTATAAATGTTGGGCCCATTAAGAGCCCATGGTGATGGACTCAGGGGTTCACTATCTCCTATAGTGAATTCGGCTAGGCATTGTAACAAAGGCTATGCTGAGCCCATGTGGCTGATGTGTAGATCAATGTAAGAGTCCCACGCCATACAAAGAGAGCCAACTGGGCAGCAGGTTAAGGAGTAAGTGAGCACATAAGCTTAATGGGCCTAAAGCCCAATTCAAACTGGGCTTAAGTTAGTTAATTAAAAGGGGCAAGATCTGGTTTATAATCTGATTAGGATTAGCTGAAGGATAAGATAAGTTTTATCCATTTAAGAGTCTAGATCCAAATATCAGATTTGGATCAAGAAACTCTCTCCTAATTATATTAGGAGGCTAATCCAAAGAAGACTATAAATATGGGCGAATTCCTCAGTTTTATACACAACAATCTGCAGATTTCTCCCCAGTTCTTGCTGCCTCTACCATGTTCGATCTCCACTTGTGGAACTGATTAAGAAGTGTTCTTGATATTACTTCTTGGTAAAAGAAGCAATTTGAAGTCGTGCTCACCAGCCCTTGTTCGATTCTTGTTGAAGAGCCATCCTGTTGATCCTGCCTCACTACACACCATGTCATCTTCAATGGAGGTGGGTTTTGGTCTTCTCTTTGGGTGTGAACTTTTGCGTTGGGAGTTACTGTTACTTTGTACAGGTACATCCCTCACTTCCCTTTGGTTTCAAATTTAGTCCGGTTTTGGATTCAAGAACGAACCTTGAAAATGTAATTTTCTAAATCTAGGAATTGGATTCCCGGGAAGGGAGAGAGAAATTTTTTAAAATTTTGCCCAACCTTTCTGCATGGTTTGGCCATCCATTCGATGAATCTCCCTTTCCTTCAGGAGGTACCTACATGGCAATTTCAGCTAGCTAGGGCATCGCCTAAACAGTAACTTAGGGGTCATTTGATAATAATTGAATATGCTGAATTGAAAAAGCTTATTGCTTTGTCTTTTAGTGAATAAGTTCTTAAAGAGGTTTTGGACTCCTTAATGACATAAACTGATAATACTAACTCTCATTAACAATATTCCCAAAAATTGTCCCTATTTAATCCTTGGGCCTTGCACATCATAAGGCTAAAAGGCATAGGCCTTTAACAACTCAAGGCCTAAGCTTTTGCAATGGAGGGAAAGCCTATTGAGGCCATGCCTTTAAAACTATAATTATATATATATATATACTGAGGGAAAGCCTATTGAGGCCATGCCTTTAAAACTATAATTATATATATACATATTGAGGGAAAGCCTATTGAGGCCATGCCTTTAAAACTATATATATATATATATATATATATATATATATATATATATATATATATATATATATATATATATGCAAAACAGTCCAACCCCCCCCCCCCCCCCCATTCTTCTCTCTCCCTCCCCCTTCCCACCACTCCCAATCTACAAGTCATCACCCTCTCACTCACTCTCCATTCCACCTATTCTTAGATAATGAAATGGGTAAATTTCTTAAACTACCCTTATGGTTTAACTAATTGACTAAGTGTACCCTTATTGTTTGAAAATTGACTGACGCTACCCCTATTGTTTTTGACATTTGACTAACTCTACCCTTATCGTTAACATCCGTTATTATTCCGTTAAAACCCTCGCACACGTGAGACAATGTGACATTTAAAATTCTTTTAGAACCCAATATTACACCCCTCCTTTGTCCCCTTCCTCCTCAGACCTTCGGTCTCTTTTCTCTTACCTCTCTCTATTTTTCTCAGCACAGTGGCGACAAACTGGCATTGACCCTATCCACCTCGGACTAGGTCCTTTCCTGATCTCTCTCTCCTCTCCCCTCTCTTTCCCCCCTCTTTTTCTTCTCTTTCTCTTTCTTCCTCTTCTTCTCCTTTCTCCATCTTCATCTCTATTCGTATGTATATATATATATATATATTGAGGGAAAGCCAATTGAGGCCATGCCTTTAAAACTATAATTATATATATATATATAGCAAAACAGTCCAACCCCCCCCCCATTCTTCTCTCTCCCTCCCCCTTCCCACCACTCCCAAACTACCAAGTCATCACCCTCTCACTCACTCTCCATTCCACCTATTCTTAGATAATGAAATGGGTAAATTTCTTAAACTACCCTTATGGTTTAACTAATTGACTAAGTGTACCCTTATTGTTTGAAAATTGATTGACGCTACCCCTATTGTTTTTGACATTTGACTAACTCTACCCTTATCGTTAACATCTGTTATTATTCCGTTAAAACCCTCGCACACGTGAGACAATGTGACATTTAAAATTCTTTTAGAACCCAATATTACACCCCTCCTTTGTCCCCTTCCTCTGACCGACAAGCCCTTCCTCCTCAGACCTTCGGTCTCTTTTCTCTTACCTCTCTCTATTTTTCTCAGCACAGTGGCGACAAACCGGCATTGACCCTATCCACCTCGGACTAGGTCCTTTCCTGATCTCTCTCTCCTCTCCCCTCTCTTTCCCCCCTCTTTTTCTTCTCTTTCTCTTTCTTCCTCTTCTTCTCCTTTCTCCATCTTCATCTCTGTTCGACGTCTTCTTGACGATGAACAGAGAACTACCATTGACGAAACCCTATTGGTAGACCGGAGTTGTATAATTCGACAACCAGAGTGCTTCTAGCTTCTACTCTATTCATCGTTGCTTGTGTTTTCCCTCCTTCCAAGAAAATTTAATTTTCTTCATCGATTTCCACCAAATCTAGCAAAGATTTGGTGCCAGAATGCATTGGTAAGCTACGACCTTTAAAAGACTGAGATTTTGAGAGAGAAAGAGAGAAACGAGAATCTCACCTAGTTATGGCCTTCAAGCAAAAGGGAAGCCTGATCCTATTAGAGTTTTCCCAGATTTCAGTTTCCATTTTTCTGTTGTCGGATACCCTACGAATTTCTGAATATATCAGTTTCTTAAAATTTTGTCTTTTTCCCGCTCGGAAGAGATGCTTCAAACTTGGGAAACCAGTCAGGAGCTCTTTAAATCCTGGAATTTTTTTGCATACCCTGCAGAAAAAAATGGCAGAGATGTAAAGGTGGAGTTAACAATATCTCTCGTCTTCGCTTCAAAATTTCGCTTCAAAAAAACGATAAAAAAAAACCCAGTCAGGAGCTCTTTAAAATTTCGGTTTCCATTTTTTTGCATCCTAGAAGTTTTTTGCATCCCTTCAGACTTAGTGGTTTTCCTCTTCACTTCAATATCTCTTGTTTTCTATTCTGCATTCTCCAGCCAATCCCAATGGTTGAGATTCTCTTGATGCGAAAGTGGAGTTAACAACTCCGGTGACTGTACCCAATTGCTTCAGTAACTGTACCCCTCCTTCCCCACCGTAGAATGCACTCCTCGAGTTCTTCACAGGTAAGATGAGCTGGCACAGGACCGGCTCCGCCAATAGCCCCTCAGTACTCTGCCTAACAGCCCCACCACCGCGTGAATGTGGAATACCCCAAGCGTATCATCCACCTTATTAATCAAAGTAACAAATTAAAACGATAAGTCATAACAACGTGTTAATCTGTACACTCCACTACCCACTACCTCTTTTTTTCAATGAATTAAATGCTAGCTAGCTGATCACCTTCTATAGGAAAGAAGACTTCTTGTAGACCATGGAACGCTGACAGACATTATATCCATCACTATATCGCCCACGATTGCACCACCCTTGCACGCACAGTACCAAAAAAATTTCCCATACTATGATCACAAAAAGACCTACCTGCTCTTGGAGTGATGCAAATGAGTCCGGTCATCATGCTTTGAACGGCTCCAATCACCGAGGGCCTCTCAAAGAAGAGCTCCAACAGGATTTGATGAACAAGCATTTATTTTCCCTTTTTCTTATTTTATTTTGAAAATTCGAAGAAAAATAATAGGTAAAATAGTTTTTTTTTTTTATCTTTTTGTTAATGAGCGCGAAGTATTAGTCAATTGTCATAAATAGTAAGGTAGCATTAGTCAATTTTCAAACAGTAGGGATACACTAGCTAAACCATCATAAGGGTAGTTTACCCTAATGAAATTGAGTCTCACCTATTCACGTTTAAAAACAAACAAAAATGGAATCCCTTCCCTTCTTTGAGTAATCTTTGGAGAAAATAACTGACAACATCTCCATAGTCCAACCATTCTGCCTTAATTAAAGGAGAGACAGAGACGTGCCCCTTCACATCTTCATCAAGACACATTTGGTTTCAAAACATCTCGTTCATAGATTTTTACTTCATCTCCCCTACCTTACAAATTCTTAATCCTTATGTCCTTACTTTTTCTTCAATGGCTGTCGAGTTCTCTTGGGAGAATAAAAATAGAGTAGTGCAACAGGTGATGATGGTTTTTGCATCATTGTTTACGTTTGAGCATTTTATTTGGAGCAATGGCCAATTGACTCCCTAACGTTTTTGTTTTGTTTTGTCTTTGCTGGAGTACGTAACACACATAAATCATAGATGACAGTGCCCTTCACAGCTTCACTCTATTTCAGCAACCTCAGACTCGCGATTTACGTTGTTCGGGCACGATAACAAATCAGTTTAATGACAGGTAGGTAATCTAAATTTCTAAGGCACAATCTAAACTCTTATCATTAATTCCTCCCAAGAATTGTTTCGCATGCTACACAGCATTTTTGAGTTACAGATTACCCGTTTTTCTTAATCGTTCACTCTTATTCACTCTCTCATCCACTCTCTTCCGTTTCTGTGTCCATTTTCAAGTTTTTGGATAGAGACGAACAGCGACCACATTAATTCAAATATTATTAGTTTTAATTAGTTTTCTAGCAACGAAACTTGAACAAATGTGATTTTGGGTGAAATTTTCAATGATGTGAGTGTTCATTAGTTTGTAAAATCTTTAAGCACATTAATGAACAAATGTGATTTTACAAACTTGAAGAAAGTATATCGGGTGAAGAAGGAGACATTTTATGGGTTATCAGGTCGGATTATCTATGTGTAAACGGGTCGGCAAGGTTAATGTTCACCAATTAATGTGTTTTACTAGTTACTGTTCACTAATTAATTAATATGCTTTACTGATTATTGTTCTTTCCATCGCTCCGATAACTGGTTATGTAGTGTTCACTAATTGATGAGAGTGTTTCACTAACTAATTAATGTGCTTTAATGGTTGTTGTTCATTAATTAATTAATGTGTTTTACTGGTTATTGTTCACTATTTAGTTAATGTTTGTTAATTACTATTTTTTTGTTAATATTTCAGTAATTTTCAAGCAAAATTTCTCAATAAATTTTTATTAAAAAATAAACCAAAAGTTAATTTCGGTAATTTGAGGAAAATTAGGTAAAATTATAACTTTAAAAATAACTTCAAAATAAGAAGTAAATATTTATATTTCCAAAAAATAAATTTTAGTAAATATCATTAATTAATTTTCTAAAATTCATATTCATATTTTAATTGAATAATTAATTTTTAGTAAATGATTTTTTTATATTTTTAGTAATATTATTGAATAATAATTTTCTGTAATCAACTAATTGGTTATCCACCCAATATAAATTACTGTAAATTGGTAATTAATTATTATTGAATAATAACTGATGATATTTTTTCTGGGTGGATTACCTCCTTTTCCAGTAAATGTCAATGTTTTTTCTAGTTGGAAAACCTCTTTTTTTTTTCAGGAAATATCAATAATTAGTTGGCAACTAATTATTTTTCATTAATTGTTGAAACTCTCAGTGAATATTAGTAATTATTTTCAACAATTATCGTAAATTTATTGAAAATAATAATTTTTATTAATGACAATTGTTTCTAGAAAATAAATTTCAATAATTATCATTAATTTCATTTTCTACAATAGTTATAATAATTCGTTTCACCAAAATTAATGTTGAAAATTAATTTTAGATAGTTCTTCTAACAAAAAATTTAATTAATTATTTGTTAGTAATTTAATTTTCAATAAATTAATTAATTACTCATAAATGTATAGTTAATCTGGATTGTTTGCACAATTAACTTTTCGGGTTATTGGGATGGGTTTTTGACATGATACTCGCTTTCATAGTTTGTCAAAATATTGTGGAAAATACTATTATTTATTATTAAAACAATATTAGATCCGAATATCACCAATTAGTAATTATTGTTTTTAAAAATAGTAATTTACTAATTGTTGTTTTTAAGCCTTGTACTTTGACCTCTAAAAAAAATTAAACAAAAAACTCCCGTGACATCTTTCAAATAATCAATTAATTATGTTAATCAACTTTCTGATTTTCCTGTACATCGCACGGGTCCCGCTTGTTTAATTATAAAATCATAGTTTGGTTCATTTGGTTTGGATGTTTAAACTAATTGCCCCCACCACCCCAACAAAAAAAGTGGTATCATTTCTAGTTGATTTTTAATTTTGTATTCCATTTCCGTCATCAATCAAAACAAGTTTTGTTTATTATAATGAATATGATATTAGAGACATGCACAAATTTTCATAATTTTTGTTTTTGAAAATATTATTATTTTATTATGGTGGACCGATAGACCCATTTTACCTAGACAATTAGACCACTAAGCTACCACTTGAATGGGAAAACAATTTTGTTGTTTGGTTAATTTTAAAATTTGTTATTTTTATCATTAATAAATATACTTCTTATTCATTATATGCTTATTTCTTTTTTTTGTTTAATATGATAAATATATGATATTACAGTGTTCCATTTTTCCTACAATTTTTTTATATTTTTAATTTTTTATCATATCTATTTTTATATTTTTATTTAATTATGACATCATGGATTTGACTAAGATGGTTGAACCGCTAACCTACTATCCAAATAAAAGAATGGTTTTAGTTTTTGTTTAGATTTAAAAAATATAATTTTCTATACTATTAAAATTATGTGGTATACATAGCCATATAGATTTGATAAGCAAATATATAAAATTAGTGGAATTCAATGGTAAGAAACAAAAATGAATTAAACAGGAATTTAGTGAGAGAAAACAGAGATTAAAGCGAATTGTGTAAATTAAAAGTCATGATGATGGTTCGAATGTTATTATTAGAACATGTGTAATAAAGGCCCATTCAGATACACAAGTGTGCCAACGGAGTTGCATGACAAATCACGAGTGAGAACATTTATGTTCCTTATGCATGGGACCCATGTGGGATGTGGCCTCTTGTGTACTAAATATCAGCATGTTGACTTTTATTTGATTCATTGCCAAATTTGCACATTAGTGTTTACAAAAATTTGGTGGCAATTAAGATAGGTAAACAAAAGATTGTGTACTGGTGGATTTGTTGTCCTTTAACTTTTTATTTGTATTTTACACTAATGTTTATTAATTTGTGATTAAAACAAATTGTTGGGAAATGGGGTCATTGTAATTTTGGAGTAGAAGCTATGAGGCACGTCTAAAGACACTGTCTTTAGAACATTATAGGCAAATTCGTTCTTAGGATCAACAAAGCATTGGACAAGAATCTGCAACCAGCAAAGTTGAAGAATCTCCGAAGAAACCTTATGTGAAACTGTAGCAAACCGAACTGAGAGAGAGAGAGAGAAAGTGGATTTCGAAAATGTGTGTTTTTGAAGTCTGATTCCTGCTACTTAAATAGTTTATGAAAGGTAGGTGTTTGGTTTAGAGAATGTACCTTGAATAATCACAATTTCAAACATTGTGACTGTTTAAAAGGTAGTTAACATTTAATGACTGTTAACTTTGTATTGCGCCTCTTGATCACACCCGATCAAATCACGACCATTGATCTCATCAACGATGATCAATGGTCAACATCGCACCAAAACCAAAGCCGCCCTTCGCGAGTAAAGTGCACCTCATTGCGTCGCGTGTGCACGCGTTGCGCAGTATCAAACCTCCATACTCTCCTCTAATATTTCTAAGGAGTGTAAATTAGCTCCTATTAAAATATTGAAAACAAAACTTATAATTTTCCGATGTGG
This sequence comes from Nelumbo lutea, assembly GCF_056320005.1. Classification (NCBI taxonomy): domain Eukaryota; kingdom Viridiplantae; phylum Streptophyta; class Magnoliopsida; order Proteales; family Nelumbonaceae; genus Nelumbo; species Nelumbo lutea. Next base: position 33,707,244 of record NC_142690.1, on the reverse strand, counting down.
GACAAGTTCAAAACTGGGTTTTGTAAGAGAAAAACTAATTTTTCAATTAAGTATGCATGTGCAATTTCTCATGTAATTGACCAATCAAACCCATTGGATTTAATCTCTTATGAGATTAAAATCCAACAATCCCCCACATTGATTAATCAATTACATAGTTCTCTCTCAATCCAAACTACTATGGCACAATTATGCATACAAAAAATGTTTATCAACTTAAGCATTTTGTTAGTATAGATATCTCAAAGTCTTGTTAAAGTTATTGGTGGTAAGGCCTTAAACCAATTACTCTCAAGACAGACCAGAGACACACAAACACACAAAAATGTCCAATCTCTGCAAGAGTTTCATGTTTTGCTCAGCATTGTTATGGCCATGTGCTTATTTTCTGGTTTCATGAACAATTTCGAGAGCAAACCCAAATTCTCATGAGAAGCGGCACCACTTCATTAAGAGTTTAATTCAACCTCTCATCATCACAGACAACATTGTTTATGTTGTGATGGGAAATTTCTCAATGTCAGTGCTAACAGTCATATTGTTGTAACTTGTTGTTACCCATTAAACCCAATATTGATGGTTTTTCAATTCAAGTCGAGTTACCATTACAGGTCACTAAGTAAAGGGTTTTAATTCAATTTCTTTGGTTGTAGTGATGATTCCATCCAAGTTTTTACTTGACTTCACATAGGTTATAGTGATGATTCCATCTTGAATCAGTTGCCTAAGAAATTTATGTCTCAGACTTTATGTCTGGATTTACCCTTGTAGGTAGCACTGTAGGCTCTTGATAGAGTTGTTTCACTATCACAGTAAATGGAAATTTGAGGCATAGGACTAAACCAAAGTTTTATATCCAATAATAAATTTGTAATCCATTCAGCCTCTTTTCCAGCAGCCGCTAAGTCTATGAAGTTGGATGCCATGGTTGAGTGAGATAGACAAGTTTGTCTCTTGGATGCACAAGAGATCACGCCCTCATCAAGGATGAAAAATCATCTAGAAGTGGACTTGTTATATCCATTACAAGTAATCTAACTTACATCAGTGCACCCTTCTAGTACAACTGGATAATCACAATAAAACAAGCCAAGTTCCAAGATTCTCTTGAAATACCCAAGAACTCTCCCAATTGTCTTCCAGTGCTCTGCACTAGGATTACTTGTAAACCAAATGAGTTTACTTACTGCAAATGTAATATCAGGTCTAATAGAAAGCATAGCATACATCAAGCTTCCTACTACACTAGCATACTCAAGTTGTACAATTTCTCTATCAGTATTTTCTACTAGCTTTATATTAGAATCATATGGCATGTTATATTCTTTAAACCCTAAATGCTTAAATTTGTCAAATACTTTCTCAATATAATGTGATTGGCTTAATGCATAACCCCTACTGTGCTTTTTAACTTTTATTCCTAAGATGATATCTACTTCTCCTAAATCTTTCATCTTGAAAACAGAAGATAAGTAGATTTTAGTTTCATTTATGCCAACCATATTTGTAACCACAATAAGCATATCATCAACATAGAGACATACAATTACTCCATAATTTTTAGTGAATTTTGAGTAGATGCATTTATCAACACTATTATGATTAAAATAAAAGCTAAAATGCAAGAATCAAATTTCTCATGCCACTGTTTAGGTACTTGTTTGAATCCATATAGTGGTTTAACTAGTTTACAGACTCTCTTCTCATTTCTAGGAAGAACAAATCCTTCTGGTTGTTCCATATAAACTTCTTCATTTAAATCACCATTTAAGAAAGCAGTTTTAACATTCATTTGATGAACAAATAAGTGATAAATGGATGCTAATGCTATGAGTGTTCTAATAAAAGTTTTTCTAGCCACTAGTGCATAGGTGCCAAAGTAATCAATTCCTTCATTTTGACTAAATCCTTTGGCTACCAATTTAGCCATAAAAGTTTGTCCAATTTCATCAGTATTGTATTTTCTTCTAAACATCTATTTACATTTGATTGGTTTTGATCCTAGAGGCAGGTCTACTAATACCCATATGTTATTTGACATTATTAAATCCATTTCATCATTTATAACTTCCTTCCAAAAGGCAACATTTCTAGAGGTCATGGCCTCACTGTAGGTTTTTGGATCATTTTCAATGTTTAAGACAATGGATATCTTATTTAAAATCTTTTATCTATCAGCATCAACAAAAAATACAATTGACTGAGTAGAGATAAAATCTGAACCTAAGTGTTTCTATGTTCTTTGTCTTTAACTTCTTCTAGGTTCTATTGTAGGTGTTATAGTTGTGTCATTTCTTCTTTCAGTCTCATTATTATCAACAGGTATTGAGATCTGAGTTTCTCTTTTACGTTTTTTGTCATTTTCTTTGGATTCATTTTCTGTAGATTCAGAACGCAGTTTATTATCAAAGAATTCAACATCTCTAGTTTCAATTATTATGTTAGACTCTAACTCTAGAAGCCTATAGGCCTTGCTATGTTCTACATATCCAACAAACATACTTCTCTTAGTTCTGAGTCCTAACTTAATTCTTTTAGGATCTAGAATTCTATAATATGCTAAGCACCCATACACTTTTAGATATGCTAAATTAGGCTTTCCTCTTGTCCATAATTCATATGGGCATTTGTTATTAACTTTAGAAACAATTCTGTTATATAAATGACAGACTGTTAGGAGTTTTTCCCCCACAAGTTTAAGGGTGCATTAGCTTTTAACAATATGTAGTTTATCATTTCTGTAAGTGTTCTATTTTCGTCTAGTTAATACACCATTGATTTCACATATGTCAGAATGAATTTGTTCTAGAAGTTGATAATTTCTCTCAACATTAGTGAAATGTTTCTTAGCCATTTTAGATTTTACACATATCTCACATTTTTCAGTTGATTCATTATTGTAAGCAATTATACCAAGCTTGATCATGTTTTTTATGGATTTAAAATTCAAGTGTGTTAATCTATCATGCCAAAAAGAGAAAGAATCAACAATATAAACAGAAACTTTTCCTTCATTAATACTTAATTTGAATATACCATTACAACCATATCCCTTTCCAACAAACATCACATTCTTGGATAGGGTTAGTTTGTCGGATTCAAAAACAACTTTGAATCCTCTCTTACAAACAATATTTACTATGACCAAGTTTTTTTTTAATGTCAGGGACATGGAGAACATTTAGGAGAGTCAGTGTCTTTCTGGAGGTGAAGTTCAAATCTACGTTGCCTCTTCCAACTACTTTGGCACATGTTTGGTTTCTCATTTGTACCTCCTGACCATCAGTCATTTCTTCATATGTCTTATACAAGGACTTGTCCTTGCAAACATGGACTGTGGTGCCTGAATCAAACCACCATCCAGAAGACGATTCTGCCATGTTGACTATAGTAATCATGGTCACTAGATTGTCTTCAACCATATTTGCAGACTTGGTTCTGCCTTTCCGATGTTTGCATGCTCGGGCATAATGCCCATTCTTTCGACAAACATAGTATGATCATTTCTTATTGTTGCTCTTCTTGAAGTTCCCATCCTTCTTCTTTTACTTGTAATACAGGGTTAGTCTTTTTCGATTTATTTTCCACAAAATTGACCTTAGAGTTCAGCATACCGGCCAGGGTCTTATCCCTACTGTCTATAATCTGAGACTCTTCTTCAATACGAAGGTGTTGCTAAATTTGCTCCAAGGTAAGTTCTTCAGCCTTGTGCAGAAGCTTCTTCCTTTAATCCTTCCAAAAGGGTGGAAGTTTGGCAATGATTGCTCCCACTTGGAAAGATTCAGGAAGGATGATGTCAAGGGATTGAATTTTGTTGACTATCACCTGTAGTTCATGAACTTGCTCCAGTATGGGTTTATGGTCGTTCATGGTGAAGTCAAAGTATTCTGCAATAAGATACTTATTCGTACCTTCTTCTTGCACCTTGTATCTAAGTTCCAAGGCCTTGTAGATTTCTTTTGGAGATGTAAATTCCTTGTAGAAGTTGTAGAGCCGGTCTGATAAGGAAATCAAGATGTGTCCTCGGTACAAAAGTGAGTCATCTTCTTGTTTTGCTCTTTCCTTCTTTAGTGTTTCTGAGTCTTTGTCAGTGGGTTCAGGAAGTGATTGCAGATTCGGGTCCAACATATATATACTTTTTGAGGGGTCAGAAAGAAGATCATCTTGTCTTGCCATTGGCTAAAGTTTGCTCCATCGAACTGGTCCAGTCGAACAAGATCTTGATTCATCATCTTGATCGAAGTCATGCTTGATTCCGCCTCCATTGTAGAATAACATTCTAAAATTGATGGGAAATGGAGTCACTGGAACTTTGGAGGAGAAGCTCTAAGGCACATCTGAAGACACTGTCTTTATAACGTTATTTTCCCACTCAGTTTCATTGAGTTTTCTGTTAGGTTACAGGCAAATCCGTTCCTAGGATACAACAGAGCCTTGGCCAAGAATCTGCAACCAGCAAAGTTGAAGACTCTCCAAAGAAACATTTTGTGAGACTGTAGCAGACCGGATTGAGAGAGAGAGAAAGAAAAGTGGATTTTGAAAATGTGTGTTTTTGAAGTATGATTCATGCTACTTAAATAGTTTATGAAGAGGTGTAAAGAAAAAGTAGGTGTTGGTTTAGAGAATGTACCTTGAACAATCACAATTTCAAGCATTGTGACTGTTTAAAAGGTAGTTAACATTTAATGACTGTTAACTTTGAATTGTGCCCCTTGATCATACCCGATCAAATCACGATCGTTGATCTAATCAACGGTGATCAGTGGTCAACATCGCACCAAAACCAAAGCCGCCCTTCATGAGTAAAGTGCACCTCTAAAGCGCCTCATTGCGTCGCGTGTGCACGCGTTGCGCGGTATCAAACCTCCATACTCTCCTATTAAAATAATAAAAACAAAACTTATAATTTTTCAATGTGAGACAAGTTCAAAACGGGGTTTTGTAAGAGAAGAGCTAATTTTCCAATCAAGCATGTAGGTGCAATTTCTCATGTAATTCACCAATCAAACACATTGGATTTAATCTCTTATGAGATTAAAATCCAACACAAATTATTGAATCGATTAAGCTATCGCCTTTGATCTAACCATTTCCTTGGCTAACAACTAAAAGGCCTTCTTTGTTAAACTGCTTACCTACATAATTTGGTCAATAGGACATGAGTAAGAGATTAATTTTTTTATAATTTTAGCCATTTTCATCTTTAAAAATAATAGATATCATTTTCCACAAATGTTTTTTTGTTTAACATGATGAATATATAATATTTAAAAATGCTTAATTTTTTAGAATTTCTACGAAAGTTGTTATTCTTTTATTGTTATTATTTAATTTTTGAATCACACATTTATTTATTAGATTAAAATATAATTCCAATTGATTTTTAGAACATCGATTTTAACTAGTTTTTTTTTTATCCTATGCTCAAATAAATTGGTTAGATTGGTTAATTTGTCACTTGAACAAAATCCTATCCATTTACCACCAAACTACTTGTCTACAAAAATAGTGACTTCACTATTATGTTATTGGCATAACAAGTTAAACCATTGATCCATATAACATGGTCAATGGGTTTATGGATCTCATGTGCATAAGTTTTGATTATTTATTTTATATTTTACAATTTTGTTGAGCAAATTAAATGAAATGATGTCTATGGGTTTTTTTCTCAAAAAGGTGGGATTTTGGGTTAGACGTAAATTCTCTTTGCTCATGACTTTTTTATTGTATTAGTAGTAAGTATGCATGTGCTTTGCATGTAATAAGTTTTTATGATGATGATAGTGAATGCTATGTTTCTAAAATTTTTTATATTTCTATCTCTATAAAAATTATTCTTACCTGCCACACGTTTTTTGTTTAATAGGATATTAGAGATGTGCCCCAATGTTTTTTATGATTTTTTATACATTTGTGTACTTTCATCTTTTTAAATTTTTATTATCATTTAACAATGACATCAAGGGTTGACACATTTTCACCCAAAAGCTTGAATTGTTGGCTGACCACCAAATAAGAAAACAACTCCATTTTTGGGTTGGTTTTAAGTTTGTATTTTAGTTTTATCATCAATAAAAACAATTATTCTTTGTTACACTTATTTTTCTTTAATATTATTAATTAATATAGGATTCAATGAAAGAATGATAGTTAATATCCTAAATATAAGACTTAATGAGAGGCAATTGAATGAGGAGAAATGCAATAGTTTAAATTACATTTTGTGCCTCACAATTAGAGAGGACCAAATTAAAAAATACACCCATTTTAGTAAAAAATATTATTTAATGAATGTTAATGGGAGTTATTGCCTTAAATATAAGACTTCATGAGAGGGATTGAATAAGCAAGCAAGTGTTTGCTCAAATTACATGCTTGTCCTTACAAGTAGGGAGGGACTAAATTAAAAAAGTGGGGTATTTTATTCAAACAAAAGTTTCACATTCTCATTCACACTTTTAATAACAATATAGATTTCTTTCATTGATAAACAATAATTATTATTTATTACACTTACATTATAATATAACAATTATACTTTAATAGAAACTTATCCACATTTTCTACAAATTCATATTTTTATAAATTTTTTGTTTTTCTATTTATTCTTTTAACTTGTATTACTTGAATTATGACATTATAGGTTCACTTATTTGATCTAGATATCTGCACTATTCACCCACCACTTAGATGGAAATATCATTTTCAAACAGTTTTAAATTATACATTTCATTTACATCATTAATAAAAACATTTCTTTTCTTATCACACTAAATGTTATTTGATATAATTAAGATATAATATTAGATATATGTTCAATTTTCTATCATTTTTTTATGTTTTTATGATTCTTTATGATTTTTAATTTTAAAAATTTTATTATTTAACTATTACATCGATCCATTTGACCTAAACCACTAACCCATCACCCAAATAGGAAAATTCCATTTCCGTCATTATAAGGCTCACGACCCAAAGTTGTTGCTTGGCCAAGTTAGGCTTGATTTGTATGGCATGGGACCTCACAATGACCTCATGTAAGCCCACATGGATTCAACCCAGGCTCTGTGAAAAGGCTTGGCCAAATTCACTGCTAAACGTAGTGAACCCCTGAGCACATCACTATGGGCTCAAAATGGGCCCAACATTTACACTTAAACGATCTTTGAATTCAGCCATCCTATGAAGACCCAAGTATAATGGACTTAAGTAAGATAAAACCCATCAGGTATTCATCCCTTAATGGTCTCTTACACTTAACCTCTCGACCCATAATGATTAAACACTATTCGATAGGGAAGGACCTCTCCTCTGGCTACAAGGTGCAGTGTCACACTTTCTGCTCGAATGGATCCCAATAATTAAAACATTTTGCAAACATTTTTCATAAAACATAATATATATATGTATATATTTATATCATATAAATATATTTTGCAAAACCAAATATGAAATATAGTTGAAATTCACTACCGACAATTTAGGTTTCCATCAAAGAGATTGTAAACCCTATCATTCACTTTTTTTGACAAAGGGGCCGATCCTATCACTATGATCACCCACTTAGATGAATTCTCGGATTGCCCCAACATACCCAGGTTTTCACCCTCAATGGATATCATTGATTGGCATATCAAAGATAACATAACCCGACACTTATGCAGTACCATAATCAAGCCTAGGGGTTATGTGCAACTTTCCAGTTTTGTCCATCAATCTCCGAAGTCTAGGGCATAAGTGGAAAATGGTTCGGGTTCAATGTTTCAACCAAACACAAACATTACATGTGCTTTGGGCCTAACCCTAGCAGCTGAGACAAGCTGCCCCAACTTCTTTGACAACACATCATTGTCAGCCTTGGAAAGATAAACTCCCCAAGTCTATCCAACGGCTGAGAACATTCTAAACTAACATGAGTCCAATAAGTTCCAGTTTAAGGGATAAATTCACAAAAACATACCAATATTAACATGAAACAATAATGTACTTTTATTCATTTACAATAAATGTATATGTACATCAATCTGATTGGAGTTAAGGACACACATTGTCTAACACAAACCACATACTGATACTTTAGTTGTGTTTTTGCAGAGATACAACCAAACACTAAGGAGTTGCTACTAGAGGCGGCTAAGTCGCTGAAGAAGACCTCGGGCGAGGGCCCTTTGAAGAAATAAGTGTCGAGAGGAGGGGCGTCAGCCGAGAAGACTCACGCAAGCGCCTATTGGTGCTGAGGCTGAGAAGGGGAGACAACCTGCCTAAGCGAACCAGCGGCAGGAGCTCACCACCAAGAAACCAACTAAGACCCTTCAGCCTTCGAGGGGCAAGAGGCTGGCAATGAAGGACCACCCTACCGAGGTCGGTGATGCAAGCACGCCGAGGGGACACCTAGTTGAGGCGGTCATCGAGGGTCCCACCAATCAGGGCCTCGTGACTTGTCCAAGTTGAGGGGCAATATGCTGCTGATGACGCGGTGCACATTCCATCCCCAGTGGAACGTCAAGGATGGAGACTCCTTGAGCACCCCAGGGGTTGGTCAGGCCCTATTCATTGGGATGGTGCCGACAACCAATAGGAACACCATGACCCAGAAGGGCGTGCAGGGTGTCCAAGACACCCTTATGAATCGTATGGCCAAGGTAAGTAGTACTTGCTTTGTCACTTAGGAAAATTTTCTTGTTCTTGCTTTCCTTTTGCTGACGACCATGTTTCTGTTGCAGGAGACTTGCTATGCCGTTGGCCTATGTGATAAAGTGGAGGTCCTTTTATCTCAGCTGAAGGCCTCCAAGGAGAAGAGGGAGTAACTCGAGGTCTAGGTTGCTGAAGCAAAGAGTGGCCGATAGGCAATCGTCATGGCCATGCGAGAGGAGCGTGGTCTGAGGCAGGTCCTAGAGGCTGAGGTCTCGACTGAGAAGGAGTTGGTGCGGTCCTTGAAGGACGCACTAAAATCGGCAGAGAACAAGTTGAATGCTTCCAAGGATAGGCGACTCTCGGCCGAAAAGTGGTGCGAGGCTGTGTTGAAGAGGGATAAGGAGGCCGTGGAGGCATGGAAGAAGACTCTAGATTATCAGAAGGAGTTGGCTTCTTATGGTGCCTCTTCGTATCTGGAGGGCATTAAATACACTAAGCCCCAAGTGTTGGCCTTGATGCCTGAGTTTGACGTCAACCAATTGAGGCTCCTGCTAGATCCAATGGCCAAGGGACCCATGCCCATCAACAGAGAGAAGCCTTCTGAGGACTAGGCCGTTAGAGAGCAGCCCACGCCAACCGAAGCAGCCAAAGGGGATGCCGAAGTATGAAGGATCGCCTTGAGTTGCTCTTTCTTCCCTTTTCTTTTTGTTCAAATTTTGTAAGGGGCTCGACCTCTCCCATCCGAGGCTATTTTTTGTAAAGATGCACAGATGACATCAATGAAACACTTTTTTGCTTAACTTGTGCCTTTCTTTTGCTTTTCTCTTTTTTTTTTTTTTTTTGCTAGGGGCCAATGCCTCCTTCCGAGAGGTCACAAATAGTGAAAAAAGGTAGTGGCCTATTACTTAGATGTTCGTGTAGGAAACCAAGTTAAGGGAGTCCATCCGAGGCCGAGCTATGCCATAGAGGGCTCGGGGCCCCTTTCCTTAGCGGGAAGGAAAGGGAAGCGAATGCCTTATCTCTTCTGGCTTGTTCTCCATCCCCATCAAGGTTGCTAGGCTAATGCCAGCTACACTACCTAGGGTTCGAGGCCCCTTTCCTTAGTAGGAAGGAAAGGGAGCCGAATGCCTTAGCTCTCTCAGCTTGTTCTCTATCCCCATCAAGGTAGCTAGGTCGAGGCCAAGCTATGTCGCAGAGGATTCAGAGCTAAGCGTGTGCCTTAGCTCGCTAGGCTCAACCTTTCTTGGGGATTTTGGGGTGTGAGCCTATGGTCAGCCGAGGTCATGGGGATGTGCTTAGCCAAGGTCATGGAATGCTTCCTGTTTTAGCGAAGTACTTAGCTCATTCTAGTGTGTTTGTTCATGGTAGACCGAAATCTTTGTCTGCTGCCATAGTTGAGGTCCTTGTGCTTTCATGCCTCGGCGAGGAGGGCAAGTGGGCATTTGATTCATTGAGAGCCATTTGCCTTGGTTGTCGTCCAGTCCAAGCATATAACCTTGGTGAAGGTTGTTTGCTTCGGCTAGTCGCACGGCCGAGGGGTCCTGGTAGTTAAGCATAATCAAAACGTTTACACTAAAGCTGAAGTCGAGGGGACCGCAGACTCTTGCCACGCTTCTGTCGAATGGACATGAGGGAGACGACGGTCTTCTGGCACCATCGACTGCTGACAAAGTGGGAGAGGAAAAGATTATCGAACTTCTCCCATGAGCTGATGGAGTGAGGTGGGAGCCCAGAGAACCATTGGCGGGCTGCCCCCTTGAAAGTCTCTTGGAAAGCTTGACATGTCAAGGCGCCAAAATATTTGTAAAGGAGCTTGAATGCTCGGAAGCTTTTTAGGTAGTCGTCTAGGTCAGTGGTTCCATCGTACATCTCCAATGTGGGGGCTTTAAAGTGGGGCAAGAGGGGCTCCAAGGTGGTGGAGTCGATGAAGGCGTCCATTCTACTAGGCGAAGGGTTCTGGCTTGTAGAGGCATCACATCGGCTCTCTTTAACTTGTCGAAGTTCATTTTGCATGGTGTCGATCTGCACCAGTAGGTCGACAATCATTTGGCCGATGGGAGCTTGAGCCTTGTCCTGGTCCTCTCGGACGTGGAACGGGTCAGCCCTATTCCCAAAGTATTCTGACACGAGTACATCCTGATTCCTTCGGGCCCATTGTTTGTTGAGGAGTTCTCATAGAGATTTGATACATGAGAGGGAGAGGCATGGCGTTAGCTTCCAACCCTCGGAGGAGGACTGTAGTTGCCAGAGCACCCACCTTCGTCCTGGGGGCTTTCCACTCGATATTGTCGATCATGGCCCTGACAGTTGTCATGGGACCTGGCTGGATCTCCTCCCTGTTGATTGGAGGTCTTCGACGGGCTGCTGCTATTGGACACTGAGGGTCGGCTCTGTTAGGTCCAATGGGGCACTGGATCAGTGGAGCTTGGGAAGAGCATCCACTGTGAGGCCCCCAGGCTCCCAGCGGGGTGGCTACCTTGTTGGCAGCCTCTTGCCGAGCACCCTACCTCATCCAATCTCTAAGTGATGTTGTCTAACCAGTTGAGGACCATCCTGAATTACATGTGTGCCTATGTCATTGGGACTGCCATGTGCGCCTACATCAATAATAATAGTCAAATTAAAATAACAAATTGATTGCAATCCCGTCAGAAATTGAATTTGCAATCCCCTCCTACTCTACTAGTAGACCCCCCATAAATCACATCACATCCTGCCCGTGAATTTGAAATCAATTAATCCACGGGCAAGATTCAGTCCACCCCTAGTCTAGTAGTAGCTCCACCTAAGGGTGGGTGGACTAAACGGTAAAATCTCCAAAATAAAATCTATAACCTGGTCTGGTGGCCTTTGCAGTTTAATGAACCGTCCATGTCTTACAACGTTGACTGAATCACTTAAATCCTACAATATTGCGTCTTTCTGTTCTCTGGGTAAGAATTTGATTCACCTAAACGTGCAATTGAGCCTACCTTTGAGGCTGACTGATAAATAGAAAAAAAAAAAAAAAAAAAGCCTGACTAGCTATTAGTTATAAATAATCTATTTGACATACCGGAGATAAAGTTGACAAATAACAACTAAATACCGCAAAAGTTGGTCTTTAGCTTTCCAAATTATATCAACAGGCTAAGAAAGAATAATCACGGGAGTATCCCGCCCCTTCTGTCCAGTGGAATATTTGTCGGAAAATTAAAATTTTGATTAGATTACCCTCGGTATAGGAGGGATGATAATTTTCTCCTCATACCACCAATTTGAAAGGATAAACACCCTTGCAATGAGAAACCAACTGGACTAAATAGTATCAAAATTCAAAACAAACCCACGGCTGGACAAATATATCACAAAAGCCCAAGTATCAATTTCTCTTGGCTGAGAACTAAACAATATGCAGATTCAGCTCGTAAACTCTTTTCAGATCAGCAACATACTGAAACCTCTGTTTCCCATAAGATCCCTGGCTAGCTCTCCTTTGCCCAACTACAACATTCGACCCTTTTTAGTATTTCCCATGAACAAGCATGTATAAAAAGTTTTTGGGAAGCTATGAAATTGTCATATATCATGAGTCATGATTTCAGATTCCCACCTTAGTTCCCTGAAGGTATCATACCAACCAACCGCTTTATCATATAAATGCTTATTTGTGCTTTCTCTGGTCAACAAAGTCACGAGTGCTGCTCTTGAGTGAAATGATTATTTAGCTCATCTTTTCAGTATCTATTCATGGTCAATAGGTTTTGTTTGACTGCATTTCACGAGACCAGGGTTCTCCTTGGCTGAGTTTCGGCCCAAAGCATGAGCAAGCATTCTCCTTGCAGCTCCCAAATGCTCTTGTTTCATACTGTCCCTGCAAACATCTCTGCCATAGCTTCCATTCTGCAACATACCAAAGCTTGAGGATTTGTTATGGGATGATTCCTGCATCTTTTCTGTCTGCGATGCATCATCACTTGCTAGGCTTCTTGCTGTTGGTTTACCACATGAGTTACTAGGTTGCAATGTCAACTTCTGGCTGCATGCGAGTCTTTCCCGAGAAAGTTCCAAGCTTGAACTATGACAAACTTCATTGTTCTCTCTACTGTTCAATTTCTCCTTTTCCCCTTCATATTCTATATTGTTTGGAAGAGTGGCCTCATTGGACAGGTTAATTCTTTGACCCAATGCATGTGCAATCATCCGGCGAGCAACCACAGGGATGTTCCGTGGCTTTTTGCCAACAGATTGTTTGGCCTCATTGTCATCTATAGAAAATATTCGTTGACGAGCAGCCAGATAAGCTGCCTCCCTTTCCTCAAGTGATGATCGAAATGAAGGCAGCCTTCTTGTTGAGTCTGAAAGAGAGAAACAGTATAAAGAACTTAGATGCAATCTTATAAGTTTATAATTTCAAATTAACAGTTCGCACATAGATACACAGAAAACAGATTGTTCAGATAGATTCCTACTGTGTGGAGAAGTATTTCATACTGTGTTTTTGAGCTAGCAACTTAAAATACATACAAGTATTTCATACTGTCTTTTTGGTTTTAGTTTTCTTCCTATTTTTGAATTCCAGGGGCTTCATCTATTTATCACATCGCTTGATACTTTTCTAAGGGTATGCACTTTGTCAACACTCTTGGCCGAATAGAGAAGAGAACAAGAACAATCTTAGGTGTCCAGAATGGTCGATCCCCACCTCAAAGAGTCTTATATATTAAAAGATATGTACAATTACAAGAACGAATAGGGCTGAAAGACAAAAAGAGAATAAAGAATACATGTAATGTACAACATTTATTATACTAACAAGATACATCAAGCACAAAATCTCCACACTCCCCCTCAAATTGATGTATAGACATAAACATTAGTTTGCCTATAGGAAAGAGGTGTTGAACTCCTACATGAGGAAGTGATATAAACCCAACAGTGAAAAGATTTCGAGTAAAGTAGCAATCCACCTCGATGTGCTTGGTCCTCTCATTTAAGACTGGGTTAGATACAATCTTGATGGCACTCATAGCGTCTACATAGAGGAATAGGAGTAGGAAGCTGAATACCAAGATCCATAAAGAGAGATTATAACCAAACAATTTTTCACTGCAAACAAAAGGCATTGCCCTATACTCTGCTTCAGTAGAAAACTTGGAGACTGTCTGTTGTTTTTTAAGCTTCTAAGAGATGAGAGAATCACCCATAAAGAAACACCACCCAAAAGTGGACCCACAGATGTCAGGACAACCAGCCTAATCTGCATCAGCATATGCTTTCAACCAAATAGGGGAGGAGGAGAAGAAGAACAGCCCCTGAGAAGTTGTGCCCCTAACATACCGAATTATGCGAAACAACAATCATATGAGGTTGACTAACAACCTGAACAGCATGAAAAATATCAGGCCGAGTCATAGTGAGATAAATGAGAGATCCCACAAGTTAGCGATACAAGGTAGCATCGGGAAGCAATGGACCTTTAGATTTGGGTAACTTAATATTATGCGCCATAGGTATATCAACATGTTATCAATAATACCAGTAAGTTTAACAAGGTCAGAGGCATACTTCTATTGACAAACAAAATACCCTTAATCACTACGATGAACTTCCAGACCCAGGAAATAGGAGAGGGGGCCTAAATCCTTCATGTGAAAGAAATTATGAAGTAACAACTTCAATTCACAGATACCTTCTCCATTATTCCTAGTCAACAACACGTCATCAACATACAATAGAAGAATGGTAATACCTTGATGTCGTCACTTAATAGAGAGAGTGATTGGAGGAACTCTAGCTATATCTACAATACACGGATACCTTCACCATCATTCCTAGTCAACAACACATCATCAACATACAACAGAAGAATGGTAATACCTTGAGTCCATCACCTAATAGAGAGAGTGATCAAAGGAACTTTGGCTATATCTAGCAGCAACTACATCTTGAAAGTATTCAAACCATGCATGGGGAACCTATTTTAGACCATTTAGAGATTTTTTTGAGGTGACATACTAAAGAAGAATCACTGCATTATCCAGGAGGAGGCTTAATGTAGAATGTCTCCTTCAAATGATCATGAAGAAAGGCATTCTTCACATCTAACTAGCAAATGGTCCAAATTGGACAAAGGAGAATGCTAAGAGAACATGGACTATGGTGATCTTTGCAACAGGAGCAAAGGTTACTTCATAGTCGATGCCATACTCCTGACTATATCCCTAGGCAACTAAACGAGCCTTGTATCGATCAACAGATCCATCAGGTTTTAGCTTAATGTTGTAAACCCAACGGCTCCCAACAATAGAGGCATTCGGAGGAGCAGTCACAAGGTCCCAGGTGTCATTCTCATGTAATGCATGAATCTCTGCATCCATGGCTTCCTTCCAATGAGAGCTACGATAGACTAGCCTCTTGGTAGGAGTGAAGAATATCTGTGGAAGATAAGAGTCATAAGACAACAAACAAAGAGCTAATGGTTTAAAGGAAAATCATAGCGGTCAGGAGGTCTAGATATACAAATAAAATGACAAAGGGGAACAAAGGTAAGAGTAGTATCTGAAATAGATGTATCACTTACAGGAGAGTGGTGAGATGATGATCCGAATCAGGAGGAAGGGGAGTGACGGGCACAGGGACTGGAGCACGTAATTGCTTGTGAGAAAAGGCGACAAGGTCCTTCTTAGTAGAAGGAGGTGGAGCATCATATGAATCAAAGTTTGGCAAAACAGAAACAGATGGTATAGAAAATCTAGCAATTCCAACAAAAAAGGCAATATGCTCAAGGAAAACAACATTACATGAGATATGAATACAATGAATAGAGGGATCATAGCAAAGAAATCCTTTGTGGTCAGGATTGTAACCCATAAAAGCACAAATGACACACTGTGTAGACAATTTAGAACGTTTACGAGCGGGAAGACGAACCAAGCACACATCCAAAAACATGATGCATAGATAAATCTAGACAATGACCAAACAACTTCTGAAAGGAAGAGAGATTACCAAGAACATAGGAAGGAATATAGTTGATCAAAAACACAGTTGTACTGACTACCTCTACCCAAAAAGAAAGTATGGGACTCTTGCAACACTAAGGATATGTCTATTCTTGCGCTCAACCACATTGTTCTATTGGGGAATATTTGGATAGCATTGTTGCACTTGATGCCATGATTCTTCAAATAGGATAAAAAGTTTCCAGCAGTATATTCTCCCCTTGAATCTAAACAATGAATATGCACTTGTGATTGAAACCGAACCCATGGAACAACCTAAATGTTGGGAATACCTCTAACTTGTGGAAAATAAAGTATGCCCACATGTACCTTTTACAATCATCAATGAACAATAAAAAAATATTTGTATTCAAGTTGAGAAGTGATAGATGTAGTGTAGACATCACTATGAATAAGCTCAAAGGGAGAGGTAGCATGCTCAAACATGTGAGGAAAAGGTAAAGTACAACTCTTACTTAAACAACAAGAAATACAATATGTATCAAAAGTCTACAAGAAAAGAATTTTATTCTTAATAAGACCTGAATAAAAAAATAATAATTTCTCAACATGTACATGACCCAAATGTTTATGCCATAAATCCCAAACATTATTTCTATGATTCAGAAAGGAACTAGAAGTGAAGGAGCTGAAGTAAGTTGATGATGCTGTTGTTTGAGACTTCTCGAACTCCAATGCAAACAGATAACCCAACCTGCACCCCTTCCCCTTTCACCTTCCCAGTGTTTCGGTCATGAATCAAACATCCATCGTGAGAAAATGTGAGAATGTTGCCTTCGTCAACTAATTGGACAACAAAAATCAGATTATTGAGATTAGGAACAAGAAAGGTCTTGGTAAGAGGGAATGACACGATGGGTGGAAGCTTAAGATACAGACTGCAACCAATGATGTTTAACTTTTCACCATTGGCAATAACAATATGTTTGTGATGGGTTTCAAGAAGGTTTCAAGAAGGTTACTTGGTTGGCTAGGGTAGGATCCTGTCATATGGCTAGTAGATCTAGAGTCAATGATCCAAACATGAGAAGGAAAAGAACAATAACTGGAGAACTCACCAGATAAGCCAATAGCAGAAAAGGCAGAAGAAATAGCAGATGTTAACAGTAACATCAATAGTACCAATCCGATAGGTAGAAGAAATAGCAAATGTTACCAATAACCGGAGAACACAATCATAGATGCCGGAGAATCACCACCAATAGAAGATTTCTTACTTCAATGTGCTACAACAATAGTGTCAATCCGATAAGTTGATCCATCGAATTTCACAAGAATAATATCAACTCTATCAAAGGCCATTTCAGCAAAGAAACAATAGCCCAATCACAAGAATATCAGAGAAAACAAAACGTAGCAACAATCCACTCTAGTCCAGGGGAATAGAAAAGAATTCCAGTACTAGAGGAAGTCAAGAAACTCCACAAAATACCACAAACAACTTCAGAAGAACTCAAAGTTGACAGTCCAAAAAAGGAAAGTTTTAGGACTGTCGAATCTAAAAACTCTCAACTATCAATCTAAAGTCTGAAACAATTAAATGGGAAGCAAGAGAACCAATGGATGACATCAGATATAGGGTTATAGGTCGATTGAATCAGCCGATTGAGAGAAAATTGTCATTTACCAACATATCAGATGTCTTTTCCAAGAACAAGGAGGAACCTTGTGCTGATCAAAACAGCCCTCAGAAAAACTTCAAACTAGAAACTGAGTGTAAGATTAAAATGAGCTTGAGAGAGCCCTTCAATCTGGAGAGAAAAACTTGTAGAGACTGAAATCTAGCCATAGGGCTATTTTTGTATTTTACTTTTCTTTGTTGTATATCTATTCTTTGTATTATTTCTCTCTTGTACATTAAGAGCAGATTTGTCCTTTTACAACTTAATATAAATATATCTTTTAGGGTGTCGACTGACACAACGTGTCACACCCACCATTCGGTTGTTCTCTCTCTGTCTGTCTCTCTCTTTCTTTGACTTTCGAATTGACTCTAACATGGTATCAGAGCAGGTCACGACCTGAACTTCACTTAACACCTCGGCTACTACTGATTCAAGAACTCCATAACAGTATTTGGAAGTTCTTAAGTATCTTCTTTTCTTCTCTTCTTGGATCGGCTACAAATCTGAACTCTACAGATCTGTTTTCTGGACTGTTGCGCCACTGGGTTCAATCTTTTTTTTTATATCTCTCTATAGAGACATCGGATCAGCCTGAAATTTTAGATTTGGTGTCGCCCAGAGCAGATCTATTGAACATCTTTGGTTTGGTTTGGATCGGTTTCGTCTTCGAGGGGTTTTGATCCACTTTTCGGTTCAGCAGAACTCTACAGTTGCCTTTGTTGAACATCAGCCGAAAGGTATTCTTCTTTTCTTCTCTGGTTCGAATTTCTTTTGGTTTTTGGAAATGTGTGTTGTTGCCCTTTGTCATTCGATGGCATCAGAAAGGATGGATGTTCTTTCTATCAAGTTCAACAGTACGAACTACGCACTATGGAAGTTCAATTTCCAGTTCCATGTCAAAGCTAAGGATCTTTGGGGGTACCTAGATGGATCTGTCTCTAAACTTGATGACTCTAACACCAAGGGACTTAATCAGTGGAAGATCAACAACGCAAAAATTGTGCCATGGACTCTAGGCTCAGTCGAAACTGATATTGTTATCCCTATGAGAGGGTACAGGACAACCTATGAGATGTTTCAATACCTTGAGAAAGTTTATCAGCAATCAAATACCTCTAGACAATACCAGATAGAGGTTGACATATTTTCTTACTATCAGGGAGATGAAAGGTCCAGGAGTACTATGTCAGGTTCATTAACATTTGGACAGAATATGAGTTAGCTCACATGGGAGATGATCCTTCAGACTATTGTGTTAAATACATGAAGGAACACTTCGACAGGAGAAAAATTATGCATTTCCTAATGCACCTAAGGCCAGAATTTGAAGTCATCCGTTCTAATATCCTACGGCGAGGAACACTTCCTAACTCAGATACTATTCTTGGGGAGATTTTGAGGCAGAAACTAGATTGACTACTCAAACTACATTGGATGGAAGGAAGGATTCCAACATTGATGTCGTCTTCTTGGCAACTAAACCAAAGGGGAAGAAGGATTTCTCTGTAAGGAGTATGGGCATGTTGTCTCCCATTGTAAGAAGAAAAACACATGCACCTATTGCAAGCAGGTCAGCCACATCATCACTAAATGTCCTATTTGGCCGCAGAAAGGTAGTGGTCCAAATCAGAAGAAAGGGAACTACAAGGCCTATTAGACTGTTGTAGATGGTTCAGATGCCTCCTCCTCTATCACTTCTATAGCTGGACAAAATGACACCTCCAACAGTATGTCTGAAGAAAGGATTCGACAGCTCATGTCCTCGGTCATCTCCTCAGCATTTTCTGCTACCGGTCTGTCTGGTAAGTCACCGACCTATTGCCCTTCACTGAACCACCTCTGGTATATAGACTCAAGAGCCTCTAACCACATGACAGGGGCTACTCTTGGTCAGTATCCCAAACCCCATCTTCCCAATAGACATATTATTACTGCAAATGGTGAGAAACTTGACATACTTGGTTGTGATGATTTGTACTTATCTACCTCTAAATCATCTCCGTTTCATTTATCCAAAACTCTATTTGTACCTAAACTCACCACTAATTTGATTTTTGTTGGCCAACTTGTAGAGGAAGGTAATAATGTCTCATTTACTTCTGATGGTTTTGGGTGTAGTCAGAACCCTTTTACAGGATTCCCATGTACCCTCTTGGTTTTGGGTGGAGGCGGCCAACACTGTTATATATCTCATAAATCGTCTTCCATCATCTGTTTTGAATAACTCCTCTCCTTTTCAATCTCTTTTTCACAAACCTCCAGACCTATCCATGCTCAGGGTTTTTGGTTGTGCTTGTTTTGTCCACCTTCCACCCCATGAACGCACAAAGTTAACTACACAAGCAGCTTTGTGTGCTTTTATGGGGTACAATTCTGAACATAAAGGGTTCCTTTGCTATGATCCCTTGGTTCGTCGCTTTCGAATCTCTTGTAATGTAGTTTTTCTTGAAAGTGTCTTTTTTTGAACATATTGTGAAATTCTCATCTCCTATTTCCTTGTTGCACAGTTTTGATTCTACAGGCACCTCAGATATTCCATTGTCACCTCCGCAACAGCTTCAGACATACTTTAGGAAGCAACGACCTTCTTCAGTCTCCATCCCCCCTTCTGCTCCGCCTCCAGTTGTTGATCCAGTCACTCCAGCTCCCTCAGTAAGTGTACCTAACCTTCCTTTGAACCCGCTTTACGTCGTTCTACTAGAATCTCTCGACCACCTAACTGCTATGGTTATTCACTAGACCATAGTTCCTTTTCTGCTATTTTATCTACCACAGACATTCCCAGACCTTACCAGCAGGCCATAGCAGAACCACACTGGAAAGATGCCATGGATTCTAAGATTCAAGCTCCACCAGAAGCCTCTCTCATTGGAAGTTGATGGGTCTATTCTGTGAAACTGAAATCTGATGGGAGCCTAGATAGATATAAAGCTAGACTTGTTGCACAGGGATACAAACAGGAATACGGGATAGACTATGAGGAGACCTTTGCTCTTGTAGCTAAAATGACTACTATACGTCTTCTAATGACCATATCTGCAGCCAAACAGTGGACAATCCATCAGATGGATGTCAAGAATGCTTTTCTTCATGGGGAGTTAAAAGAGACGGTCTATATGAAGCCCCCCCAGGATACTGTACAGATCCGTAACTTGTTTATCGTCTGAAAAAGTCACTTTATGGCCTAAAGTAAGCCCCTAGGGCATGGTTTGAAAAGTTCAGATCCGTCATCACCAATGTTGGCTTTACCCAGAGTCCTTCTGATCATTCCTTATTCATCTTAAGGAGGAAGCAGGGAGTAACAATGTTACTCCTCTATGTTGATGATATACTCATTATAGAGGATGATACAGAAGGAATTTCTAGGCTACCACAGTTACTTAGTGAATCCTTCAAGATGAAGGACTTGGGGCCTTTGACATATTTCTTGGGCCTGGAAGTGAGCAGAAATTCTCGAGGCTACTTTGTTAATCAACAGAAGTATGCAGTTGACCTGGTTAAACTGGAAAATCTTAGTGACTCTAAGATTGTGGACACTTCACTAGAACTAAACCTAAAACTTAGCAAAGATGATGGGTCTCCCCTTGAAGATCCTACCCTTTATCATCAGCTAGTGTGAAGTTTAATCTATCTCCCCATGACTCGGCCAAACATATCTTATGCAGTTCAGATAGTAAGTCAGTTTGTTTCTTCTCTGAGACAACCACATTTATTTGTAGTTCATCGGATTATAAGATATGTGTGAGGCACACTGTCACCTGGGATATTCTTCTCCTCATCATCTCCCATTCATCTTATGGCCTATGCAGATGCTGATTGGGTTGGATGCCCCGACACCTGACGGTCCACTACGCTGGTGTGTCTTCCTAGGCAACTCCCTTATCTCCTGGAAGTGCAAGAAACAAGCTACTGTGTCCAAATCTTCCACTGAAGCTGAATAAAGGGCTAGTCTTCCGTGTGTAGTGAGATCATATGGCTTTGGTCTCTTCTATTTGAAATACTAAATGAGCCATCATTGTTTGTTCCTCTTTATGCAGACAATATCAGTGCAATAAAAACTGCATCCAACCCCGTCTTCCATGAGCGCACCAAACACATAGAAGTTGATTGCCACTTCATTCGTGATCTCCTTCTTGAGGGTACCACATCTCTTCCTCATGTCTCTTCCGGGCTTCAACTAGCAAACTTGTTGACTAAAGCAATGACACGGGCTCGACATCTATTTCTCATGGACAAACTTATGCTTATTCCTAGGCATCAGTTTGAGGGGGAGTGTAGAGACAGTGAAATCTAGTCATAGGGCTATTTTTGTACTTTTACTTTTCTTTGTTGTATATCTATTCTTTGTATTATCTCTCCTGTACATTAAGGGCAGATCTGTCCTTTTACAACTTAATATAAATATATCTTTCAGGGTGTCAACTGACACGAGGTGTCACACCCACCATTCGGCCGTTCTCTCTCTATCTGTCTCTCTCTTTCTCTGACTTTCGAACTAACTCTGACAAAGCCTAGATCATGGGCTGGTGTAGAATGCCTGAAGTCCAAAGCTATTGCAGTCCAGAAACGAAATTGTACACTATTGCCACCCCAAGAAGAAAATCAGAACTTCGAAAATTTCACCAAATCAGATGCTAAATGTAGGGTGAATAGACCAGGTCAAGGCAACACTAGATCTGAAGTTTGGCCTCAAACCAAGGTCTCCCAAGAGAGATCTAATAAAATCTCTCTTGTTGGTTGTGCAAAGTAGACTGAACAGCAATTAGGGTTGATCAAAACAGCCTTAATCTTTCTCAAGGAAGAGAGAGAAATAAATCCTAATAGGACGATAGGATTAGTGCTTCTAGTGAGAATCAAGAGAAGAGAAAATAGATTAGAGAGCAACCTGCCCTGATAACATTACAAACACCAAATCGGTTGAGAACTCAACAACTGAAATACATTTAGATGTTTAAACTCTGGATTGACAGAAATCCAGGATATCAGTGTACTGCATGCCGCCTGTCCTATCTCCTCAGGGCTTTTCACTTTTTGATTAAATATTCTGTTGTTTCTCTCAGACCAAATGGCCCAGAGCACGGTTGCTGGGTTAGTACTCCAGACTAACTTTCCTTTTTTCTTCAAATTACTGATCTTCCAGCTACTGAGCACCTCCTTTACAGATTTAGGCATGACCCAACAAATCTCCACTGCCTGTAAGAAGTGGTTCCACACCTGGGCAGCAACCGGGCAATGAACACAAAGGTGATCAGCAGTCTCTGAGTGTGAACCACAAAGAGCATGAGTCATCAATTATCTGCAAGCCGCTTCTTTCTAGGTTGGATCTGGACAGGCATTTATTTAAAGCCATGGTCCAGACAAGGAAGTTCACTTTTGAGGGACTAACTGAGTTCCAAATTTGCTTAGATGGAAAGTCTCCCACTGCAACCCTACTACTGAGTCTACTGGCCATTGATTTTATTGAGAAGCTACCCTCTTTAGACCACTTCCAAGTCCACTCGTCCTCCTGAATACAGTCAATACTCTGAGCTTGCAAAATTTCCAGCAATCTCATAGCTTCTTCCATTTCCCAATCAAAAAGAATTCTTCTAAACTGTGGAACCCATGTCACCTCAATTCCTGAGAAACTGTAAGAATTGGCAATCGAAGCATTCTGATTGGAGGCACATTGATAAAGAGTAGGGCAATCTTCAGCCAAAGGGTGATCCAAGTACCAAGGATCCTTCCAGAATCTAATTCTGTCTCCTATGCCTACTTTGAAGCTTACACCCTCTCTAAAGGAAAATATCTCATTATGCCTTTCCATAAAGAGCAGCCCCAATTTGTAAGGGGATCCCTTGACCTCTAGTTTCCCCATTCTACTCCAAACTTGGCAGTTATCAAGCTTCTCCACTAGGCACCCCTTTCTGTGGCAAACCTCCAGATTCACTTACTAAGAAGAGCCGAATTTGTCACCTTTATCTTCCTTAAACCCAGACCCCCCTTCTTCTATAGGAAGGCATATTTGGTCCCATTTGACAAGATGAATCTTCTTTCCTTCCTCCCAACCTTTCCACAAGAAATTCCTTTGGAGAGTCTCCAATCTCTTAGCCACTTTTGTTGGGATAGGAAACAGGGAAAGAAAATAAGTGGGGAGATTTGAGAGGGTACATTTTAAAAGGGTTACTCTTCCTCCAAAAGACATATATTTTGCCTTCCAAGTGGACAATTTTTTTTCCAATCTTTCTATTACCGGGTCCCAAATGGCTGAAGAGGAACTTTTAGCTCCCAAGGGCAGTCCCAAGTATTTTACAGGAAGCTGTTCCACCCGACAAGCCATAACATTGGCGCATTCCTCCAATTTAGGAACCTGACACACTGGAATAATTTGGCTTTTGCTGAGGTTGACTTTCAGACCTGCCACTACTTCAAACCAGCTGAGAATCCCTAGTAGGTTCTCCAACTGCTCTTGGGAAGCATCTATGAAATATGAGGTGTCATCAGCAAATTGGAGGATATTGACTTTTTCCTTCCCTGGGAATATAGTAAGCCCTTCCCACAGACTACATTCAGCTGCCTTCTGACTGAAGAGAGATAAGACCTCAGCAATACAAATAATGAACAGAGGAGAGAGGGGATCTCCTTGCCTAAGCCCTCTGGAGCTCTCAAAAAAACCTGCAGATTGTCCATTTAACAGGATGGAAAATTTTGGAGAGGATACATAAACTTTCATCCAGTTCCTCCATTTTTTACCAAAATTCATTTTTTTCCAAGACACTATCTAAGCATCTCCAACTTACATGGTCGTAGCTTTTTCTATTTCTAGTTTGCACATCAAACCCGGTCTCCCCTCTCTCTTTCTTGAGTCAATCAATTCATTTGCAATGAGAACTGAATCAATAAGTTGTCTTCTCGGCACAAAGGCACTTTGAGTGCTTGAGATCACACTACTTAACACTTCCTTCATCCTTTCAGCTAAAACTTTAGCCAGAATCTTGTAGAAGCTGTTCAGAAGACTTATTTTCCTAAAGTCTTTTAACTGCACAGCCCCCTCAACTTTGGGTATAAGAGTGATAAAAATGTTGTTCAAGCTTCTTTGCAATGAAGCACTTGAGTGGAAGGCCTGAAAAGTATTTAAGATGTCTTGCTTCACAAAATCCCAACACTTGACATAGAACATGTTGGAAAAGCCATCCGGCCCAGGAGATTTCTCATTCTCCAAAATGTTGATTGCTGACTTAATCTCCCCTCCTCAGTGAAAGGTCTTTCAAGGGAGCACCTTTAATCTTCACTCAACCTCTTAAATGGGAGATTTAAAGGGAGAGGTCTACACTTCCAATTCTCCTTATAAAGATTTTTATAAAAAGAAGTTGCAATAACTTTAATTTCTGCAACAGATTCTCCCACCTTATCGTCCCAAATTAGTTTGCTAATTGAAGAATTTCTGATTCTAGCATTTGCCATCTTATGGAAATAATGAGTGTTCCTGTCCCCTGCTTTAAGCCAGATTGTCTTAGCTCTCTGTCTCCACTTTATTTCCTCCTTCACTGCCAGTTTGTCAAAAACAGATTTTGACTTTAACATGAGAACACTGTTCTCTATAAAACTAATTTAAGAAATAGAAATTGACCCAAAAAACTTCTAATTGGTTTAGAACTAAGACAAACCTATAGAGGCACTCAAATTTGTAACTCATTACAAATCCTATTAAAACTAACTTAATGTAAAGAAACCAGAAATTATTAAAATAGTAAATCATGATTTCACTATGAATCGTGCTTGCAAGAATTTCCATAAACCTAAAAGTTATTTATTATAGATGATAATGTTGATTTTTGCTAAGAATGGTAAATTTCTAAAAGCTCAAAAAATACCAATATCTTGATCACCCAAATTTCTGAAATTGCTGTAGGAATCAGAAGAGTGGTTTATCTCTCTACTGATTCTTTTGTCACTTAATCTGTATCATATTTCAAAACAACAATATCATTGTCACCTTTTACAGTGATTCAATTGTTGTCTTGGTTGATTTTCCTATTTCATTACTTATGGTGCTGTATGTTGGGCAAGCAAAGATAAGATGGGCTTTGGCCCAAAACACAAAAGTGGCAAAAGGAAAAGAAAGTCACCTGGTAAAGCTTCTTTTCTCCTTAGTAGTTGGTGTGTTGTTGGAGATTGACATTCATCATACTGCCACAAAATATCACTAACAAGGATGGGAGGTCTGCATTTTAAAATAAAAAAGGTTATATAAACAAGTGATCAACAATATGGCACTAAACAGAACGGAATCACAAAACAGGATTCATGCAGCCAACCCCATATTGTTGGGATAAGGCTTAAATGATCATGATGATATAAACAGGTGATCAGAAAACTTTTCCAAAATCATCATGTTGAAGTAAATGTCATATCTTTCAAATTTGTCCAAAGAAACCATGATAAATGCATCTGCAAGATGAAAAGGAGAATCCAACACAACCCTAAAGTTACAAAGTAAAATACAACAATTAATATTTATGATGACCCTGAAAAGGCTCAAAACCTTTTACTAGTTTTGGCTTCTAGATCTCATTCACACAACCCTAAGGTCTTAATTTGAGCCTCACAACTAATCATGAGATCAAAACCTTTTATTAGTTCTGGCTTCTAGATCTAACTCACACTAGTGAGACTACATTGTATTTGCAAGATCCTCAACCCATGAGATCCTGTCACTGGATCTCGCTTGATCTTGAAACATCACGTTTCTGCAATCTTGTGAGCCCCCCAAAAGGGCTCCTGCGAGGCTGTCTTTCTGTGATATCGAGGTTCCAGTGACCTCACACTCCCAGTCGATGCGTCACTCTCAAATATATATATACTCTCATATTAGCTCCTTGCTTAATTGATCCCCTCCTGATGAGTGGTGCTCAAACTCAACTTCAACAGCTGCATCCTTGGAAATCTGGGGCCCTTGGGAGTGGATGGAGTTGTTAGAGATCATGGATGTAGTATCATACCAAGCTTTTCAGGTCTGGTGGGCCAAGGGAATTCTTTAAGGGCTGAACTTCTGGCCTTGGTTCAAGGTTTGAAGTTGTTGGGTAGGCAGGATTGAAGGAATGTGGAAGTAGAGGGTGACTGTCAAATGGAATTATGTTGGATGACATGTCAAAGTCAAATCCCTTGGAAAATCAGACCTCTAGTCAGACTGGCTCAATCTCTAGGTGCTGCCTTGAATGCCTCATTCAAGTGGGAGCCTAGGAGTGCCAACATAATGGCTGATTCTCTGGCTAAGGCTGGGGTTGGAAAAGTTTGTTTAGATTGGGGATGCCCAGGTCCAGCTGCTAATTTGTAACAAGTAATCAGTTTGCTGTCACTTGTTTTTGTTTCTGTTGTTACTTGTGGTAAGGCTTCTCTTGGGAGGCTCAATGTTGTCCCCTTTTTTTCTGCATAATTTTTGTGTGCAGTTTGGTATTGAATGAATAAATATATACCCTGTTACTTAAAAAACAAAGGCTTCCACACTTTAAACTAGTAAAAGAAGTTCCTTCAGAGCACTATGCCCCAGTCCAAAAAGGTCTCTTTAATCCTTACCTGAACCACAAATAGATTCTGCTCCAGTTGGTCCAAATTTTGGGCAGAAATCTCCAGAACTCTTTCTGGGTGACATCAACCAAAGATGATCAGCACTTCAATCCTCCATACACCCTGCTGATCCTAGAGTGTACAAATTCAAGGAAGAGGAAAAAGAAAAAATTGTGGCTTCGATACCAAGATGTGAATCAGAAGTGTAATATGAGATTTAATCAAAAAAAGTTAGAGAATAGGAAAAAGAAGTTCCGACAAAGGAAGAAGAAGGTTTGAAGAATAGGGTGAAGAGGGAGGAGAATCTAATGTTCTCATTCCCCCTCAAATCCTCAATTGAATTTATCAAACTATTCATAATAGAATGTAAAACTAAATGGATGCCCCTAATAGGGCAGTTGCATATAAACTAAAACATAAAGAGAGCTGTAAGAGCATAAATAATAGTAGGCCCAAAGGATTACAAAGCCCAACAACCCCTCGGCCCACTATCCAAGTATTTCTACAAATTTCAAAAATATTAAAAATAAAATCTATACAAAAATATTAATATTTACAAATGCTATAAATTTATTATAACAAATCTGTATGAAATTTCTGATACTTTGATTTTTTTTTTATTTTAAGTGGTCAAGATTTCCATTGAAGCCAACATTTTAAACCTTAGTTGGGGAGGAGTAACTTTGTGGCACTTCCCTCCACTGAGGAATTCTAAAGTATATGGGTGTGCATTGATTCTTCTGTTTGTGTTTTGGTTAGGCGTTGTGCTTTTTCGGTTGGCCTTAGCCTGTTTTTTTTTCTTTTTGTCATAAAATATCAGAATATTAACTCAATAGTGAAGAGAAAGTGTCATGAAAAAAAGAAAAGACATAGAAGATAACAGTGGAGAGAAAAAACAGTCACGCAACTGCAAGTCTGCAACCAACTATTATTTATTCCTAGAGTCGGTTATAATTTAAATTACCAGACTACCCTTACATGAATTCTCCTTACATCTCTGCACCTTCAAATTAACACTGAACCAGTCCTTGTAGCCAACACACTTGGGAGATAAACCAGAAACTTTCACATGTACAGCACACTGCACACTTTTACACTGTCAAACAGCATACACAGGCTTCTTGATTAACACTTGCAGTCTTCATTCTTCACCAAACACAAGGTACTGTTATCAACAATATTCCCTCCGACCTGCTGTGTTCCACACAGCTTCAACTCTGAACACTATCGTCACCAGCTACCATGTTCGTCTTTCAAAGGTCAATGAGGAAACTAAACTACAACCACAAACACCTTACAATCACCAACCAAAGGTGACTATAAGTGAAAACAACAAGCAAAATATTCACAAGTCTGAATAATTATGAGAAGGATGGATTCAGATCTGTGATATTGCAGGTCTTTATAAAAGAAAGAAAAAGACAGGTTGAAAGAAAGAGATTATTCCCAGGTTAAATTAGCTGAACTCTTTAGGTGTGTAGCAGATTGTGGAAAAAATACATGGGGCCCACACCGAGATTGAATGGTTGTGGGCCCCATGTATTTTTATGACTGGTGTGGAGTGTTATTATTGGTTCCACAGCCTGCTAAACAGCTATTGCATTCAGCTAATCCTATCTCAGTTAATGCTTTGATACCATATCATAAAATATCAGAGCATTAAGTGAATAGTGAGAAAAATGCTTGTATAAGAGGAAAAGAAGAGAGAGGAGAGAGAGAGAGAGATGGTGGAGAGAAAATCAGTCTCCACCTACGCCCAACCATTACTTTTACTAGTTACAACTGAAATTACCAGACTACCCTTAAGTAATTTCAGAGAGATGGACAGAATTGCCTGCTGCCTACCCCAATGCATCCTACACTTGTAACATATTTAATAAATTTTTGAAACATAGACAAACAAATTTCCAAAAGGTTGTATTACCATTAAAAGGTTAGCTAATAAAGCATAGCACCTGAGACTAGGATGGAATGCTTGTAATAAAAATTTGCAGATAAATGAAGGATTCCTATGTGAAGAATTCTTGTAACTCAACGTACATTGCTGATTCTGGACAACGCTCCAAAATCAAATGGCGATCATCTCCATCACCAACAGAGTTATGGGAAAACCTAGGATGTGAAAGCAATTATTTCCATCATTGACAAGCCAAAGGAAAGAAAAGATTTATATTTGAGAAAATAGTTAGGAATCCAGAAAGAAATGGAAAAAGCAACTACATTCAGATAATGCATAAACAGGATGAGAATCTAACAAAAAAGTATTAAAAAGAGACATACCCAAAAATATCTGCAAGGCGATGGACAAGAAGGCGGTTGTAAGGACTCATAGGTTCCAGCTCCAGGACCCCATCTGGACTGCAATTACATGGTGTAAAAATACATTTCTCACATTTATATTTTACACATATAGATTGATTCCCAGTTTCAGAAATTATAGGAGCTATGGGAGAAAAATGACAAAGAAAGAAGGAACTTGAAATGCATCTGTTTTATAAGACTGAGCACTTCATAAAACTTGAGCAATAAATACAGATTCACCCCCTTCCCCCAACCAAGGTTTGCAATTTCGATATTGACAAACATTTCGCTATTAGGAAATAGAGAAATATCAGAGAAATTTTGCTAATTTTTCTAAGATATTTGGAAATATTAAAAATAAAATGAAAACTGATAAAAATGGAATATGTAATTGTGTTTTGTATTATATAATTATATATTATACATTTATACTAATTTATTATACATAAGTATTTTAGACATTGTTTATTATGATTTATGCATATATATTAATATGTAGGGATCACTTATTTGGAATTTTTATTAGAACTTTGGTTACATAAGAGCTATCACACATTTATTAAAGGGTATATAAAAACTTATTGAAGGGTTTAATCATAAACAAATAGGGGCTTATTAATAATTAGTCAAAGTAAATGACTTGTACAAAAATAAATAAGTCCTTATTAAATAAATAAGGACTTATTAATAATTACCAAAGGATTTATTATGAATAACAATTTATGAAGGGTTTATATGTGAAATTTTTTAGGGGTTATTTAGTAATTACATAGGGACTTAATCAGTATTTGAAATTTATAAAGATTTCTTGTAATTTATAAACTTTTAACTTAAACCTTCAGTTATAAACTTGCAGAGAAGGTGAAAAACTCTTTGGTTTCTCCTCTCTTCTGTGATTCAGCTGTGATCTTACAACGAAGATATTTGAACATTTTTTAATATGAAGAAATAAGGAATAAGCCAAAAAGAGAATCAAAGCTTGCACAAGATGATGCTTCCAACTTCCTGCTCGCAAATCACATCGTGTAGGGTTTTGGAGCTCACAAATCTGATGGATGGGGCTAACCAGATAATCAAGGCTTGAGCACTCTTTTTCCATGCATTTTCAACTTTAATACAAGTAAAAATGTATCAAAGACAAAACTCCATTTTTGAGTCCCTTGACCAAAAGGTAAGCTTGCACTCTACAAGCCTTTGTTTCCCTTTCTTCTTCTTTCTCCTTTCTCTATTTTTTCTCTTTTAATCATTTTATGAGGTATTTTACGCTTGTGGCATGTTGCTGATTTAGCTCCTGTTTGTAGTACCTTTTTGTTTTTTGCTTTTAGTTTAATAAAAAATATTAGATGGTTTTAACGAAATTTTAGCAATATATCGGCGATATAGGGAAAAAACGATTACATGATGGTATTATATCACCCCTAGCTATCTTCCAATATATCGGCGATATTTTGGCGATACTACAAACCATGCTCCCAACAGAATACACATAGACAGCCTGAAACAAGAGCTAAGGTATTATCAACAAAATGACAATGCACAAATCACTAAAAAGTCAAGAGCGTTAAACAGATAAATGACAGCAAGGAGGGAGGAAATCAATAAACTGACATTAAATATGATCGAGGTATATCTATTAAATTTTGAGTATTCATTTGATTCTTCTCAAGCTGTGAGGAAAAAAATTCTGAGAAGCCTTTTGAAAAAGCATAAAGAGAATATTCGAAAGTGTCTTTACCTCAAGTTATGTACCTAGTTGTAGGGAACTACCATTGCAGTGGGAAAGCCATTTTCTATTGGAAATGTGATTTTCATGTCCTCATTTAAAGCCAAATATCTTTGCACATTTGTGCTTTTTTATGAAAAAGGTGAAGTAAAATTTTATTGATCTGAAAATGAAATGATACAACAAATGGAAAGGGTGCCAGTGCCAACAAAGAAAACCCAGCCTCAACTACATCAACCATCCCCATAACAATAGACAATTATAGAGCCGACTTGGGGACTGATCAGCAAACTCTTTGGATACAGAAATCCAGGAACCAATATTCTGCAAACTATAAAGATCAACTCCTAGGCACATTTTGACTTGCTTAGAAACACCCTTCTATTCCTTTCAGTCCAGATGGTCCAGGTAATAGCTGCTCGGACTTTTCCATAAATGAAGCATTTATCATATAGTTATGCATCATGCATAACAAGGTCCTAAGGTAATATTGTATAATATTTAAGGCAGAGGGGAGAAACAGAAGGATTCAAGTTGGTGACAAAATGGAAGAAGGAAATCAAGGTTGAGGTGAAAAGTTTCTATTGAAAATTTGAAGATCAGAGGAAAAAGCTGAAGTTCAGAGAAGAGAAGAGAGCAAATGTTTTTCTGGTAGGGGGTGTGGTGAGTTGACTAAAGGGGTTCCTCAATGTGGCAATGCAATCAGTCAGGCGCCAGGCTGGAGGAGCATTCTGAAAACAGAAGGGAAGAACTATTTGTCAGAACAAAGAAAAAACCTGAAAGGGTGGTTCCTCATGCTCATAGAGCAATTCAGACAAGGTCAAAGACAATTTGTATGTTTCCTGGAAGGCTGGAAGATGGTAGCAAAGTCTTTACAGGAATACTTACAAAGGTGCAAAATGACTCAAGAAGTTGAAGAAACAAGTAGGGGAAGTCAAGAGACCACACAAATCCAAAAATGAGGTGAAGAGTTGAAGGTATCTCTGGTTTGCTCTAAGACGGCTCTGAAAGTGGTTGTGAGTGCCAAGAGAGATGGGAGCAGAGAATGGAGGTTCCCATCAAGAAGGAGGTGGGGGATTGGCAAACAATTTTGGATGAGATTGTGAGTAGGCTAGAATTGAATGATACCAAAAACTTATTGTAAGAGGATGGATATGTTTAATTACCATTGCATCGCATAAGAGTATTGCAATTCCTTGGTATTTGGCCTCTGAGGTTCGCTAGTTGGCTGAGTCTCATAAAGGTATTTTCTGCCACATAGCCTCACAACACACATCAAATCCGCAGAACGGCAAATCCCATTACTAAGGTCTGGCCTTGCAACTCTTGTGTTCGGAAAAAAATAGTACTTTACATGTTAAAGGTATAGCAGCCCATATCCCACCACATGGTGAGATGAGGAAAACCACATAGGTTGGTACCTGGTCCTCCCCCTGGACATGCATCTTCACCCAAGGTGGTCCAAGATCCGGTGTTGCAACTAACCACCGCCTTAGAATATTCTGGAATGTTGAGGGTTGTTGATGCTCGAAATAGGCCGAGGACAACACTGTCAATTCGCTCCTAAGACGAGGTGTTGCTGAGTGGTCCGAGGTCCGAGGTGGCCAAGGACTAGTAGGCCGGTCCTGCAAGGAGTGAAGGAGGGAGGACGTTAGAGGCCCCGGGTCAATACTCGAGGCGGAGACTCCAACGCTCAAGTTAGTACTAGGTGGTACGAGGTGGACGAAGCCTGAGGTATGAACACTCAAACGAGGCCACAAAGGAGAATAGGAGATCTCGAGTGCTTGCTCTTGAGTTCAGGTTCCAATCCCTTACCTTGACGGAGCCACCTCCTATTTATACTTGAGGTTGCCTGGAGGTAGATGAGCCCGGACAGTTCGGATGCAGTCCGTATGTAGGGAGAGCGACCATCGAAGGCCGCTAGGTGACTCTGTGCCATTGGTTCTGGAAAGCCCGCCGAGCACTGCTCCGCGTGCACGCTGATTGGATCCATTCGGTGTGTCACCGCCTAACGCATGCTAGCCTCCTATTGGACCGGACCACAAGCACCCACATCAAGGGTCATGCGTGATTGCATGGCCAGCTTTCCCTTTTCCCTATAAATAGGGGATTTGGTCCCCTTGGGCAGGGGAACCTTTCAAAAACGTTCTCTCCCCACTTGAATGAGCTTTCATCGCCATCATAGTTGTTAATGCATCTAGGAAAATCTAAGCGACAATAAGGCACCTAGGCGATACCCAAGCGATAAGAATTTCATTTAAAAAAAAAAAACAACTAAGTTTTTCCTAGTTCTTTAGTTCCATATAAAATTCAGCATGCATATTAATTGGAAAATAACAATTTTATTTATTAATAACATTAAATTTCCTCTCAAAACATGGCAAACCAACATATCTAGGACATAGTACTCCAATACTTCCAAAAATGGTTCTAATATAATAAGTATTTAAAAATGAAATTTCATTTAAATTAGCAACTAAAGAAGGTAATGCTTTTATATGATAATAAAATTTAAGACAAAGAGTATGTAAAAGAGAAAATGAACAAGGGTGGAGCTGCTGTTTTATTTAATGTAAGAGGGAAAGATTATAAAAAAAGCAAAAAAGAAATAAACTTCCTTATAATTGCATTTTTTTTTTCTTTTTCTCTTCTCAAAACCTCTGGATTTTTTAAACTTCAATAGTAAAACTTTAAAACAAACTATAATGACACAAACACAAACAATATTAATAGAATGTAATAACATACATATTAGTAAGATGTAGTAATATGAATGATATTATAACAAGGTACCCACTTTGTCATTTCAGTCGCTTAGGCGGCACATTATCACCTAGATAGGCACCTATTCACCTGGATAGGCACCTAATTACTATTATGAAGATGTTTAGGCAAGGCACCTAGCCAAGGGTACCTAATTGCCTTGTTGATGCCCAGGCGATGCCTTGACAACTACGACCACCATATCATCTTCAGCATTCAAGCTCAATTTTCAAAACCCCACAAGCTATCCTTAGATGATCCTTTTCTTGATGATCTTAATCAAGAATCTCTGGTTTTGGTTTTGATCTTGAGGAAGGATATCACCACAATGAGAAACTCCATGAGCAAATGAGCAACAGACTCCAGTAGAGGCAGTAGATCCAGCACCGCCAATGCCGGAGGTTGAATCTCCCTTGATTGAAGAGAGCCCAATGATAACTAGACAAGTTTGGAAGAGAAGCAACAAGAATGGTTGAATTGGTTGGAAGAGAAGCAGGATCAACTTTTCACTTGGCTACAAAAACTACTTTTAGCAACTGCAACAGCTATAGAGGCCATCAATGGCGGCAACAGCCCTAGTGACCAGAGATTCGGCTCCACAAAGACCAGATCTGGAGCCTACAGTGTTCCCGCCTAGCTACCAAGCTTCCAATCCACCGCATTCCCCTGCAAATCAGCAGCAACAACTATCAAGGCCAGCACACACCTCCCTGCAACCACCTTCTCTAGGTCAGTGCCCACTGTCTCTGGGGACATTGGATCTTGGATCTGCTGCGGAAGCACAGCAGTTCAGAGATCATTTGCAAAACATGACCAAGGAAGAGTTGATGGATCGTCTCCAGTTCATTATTGGATGTACTAGCAAAGCCAAATTCGCCTTGTATCAGCACCCCTCTCCCTTTAGAATCATGTAGAAACCATACCTCGGGGATACTATCCACCCTCTAGTTAGCAACTCTACAACAGCCAACATGGGAACATGCAGGAGCACATCAGTAAGTTTGAATATGCACTAGGTCCATTCTCCAAATGGTAATCTGAAGGTAAGGGAGCTCTTGAGGACATTAACTAGCCCAGCTTACACATGGTTTCTGAATTTCGCCCTAAATAGTATTCAACATTGGGAAGATCTAGTATAGAAGTTTCTAATGAAGTTCTTGAGGACATTAAATAGGCCAGCTTACCGTGGAAAATTTGAGGAATGTCCGTCAAAGCAGCATGGAGGTACTGATAGAGGTTGTTATGCAATTCCAAAAGGTGTCGCAATAAGTACATGAAAAGCATGTTCGAGAAAAGATTTTGTTGATGAGAGTAGACCCTTGAATTGCAGTGTAACATTTTTTTCTGATTTCTATGTTTTCCAGGATTTGACTTTTGGGAGAACGATTGGTACAGGTCTTGTAGTTGATGGTCTCTACATTCTGGATGAAGTTGCTGCTTTGGAGTCAAGTAATACAACAAGTTTTGTGAGTCAGTTTGAGAGTCCGTCTAATAAAGCCCAGCTTTTATTGTGGCATTACCGCTTGGGTCATTTGTCTTTTCTGTCTTTGGGAGTCTTGTTTCCAATGCTATTTAAGTCAATGTCTGAGTCTTCACTTTGGTGTCCAACTTGTCCTTTAAACAAACATTGTAGAACAAGTTTTCCTCCAAGAAATAAAATTGCTGAGTTTCCATTTCAAATTGTTCACTCTGATGTATAGGGCCCTACTACTATTATTGTTGAAGGAGGTTACGGATATTTAATTGTTTCTGCTCCTATGAGAATTTGCTGATCCTGTGCAGCTTCTGTTCTGTTCAATGAGATTTTTCCTTTTCTGCTATCCTCCGGTTTGCTTCTTCTCTCCCCTTCTACAATGGAAGATGATAAATCTGGTGAGGAATTAAATGAAGCACATCAGGTGACAGAAAGTCTGTTAGCAAAACAAAGATCTGGGCTAGGTGAAGACCTTGTGAAACATGTGAGAATAATGGGCTCTTTCATGGAGATACCGGTAGAACCAATTGCTGAAGTGGAAGACCACATCCAGCGAACTCTCAGAGGATGTATCTTTCCTCGAATCCAGGTAGCGAAAGAAAATGTCAAGGCCTTTGTGAGAAGTGCATAGGCTCTTTGAGAGTAAGGATGATATGCAAAAGGTAGTGGATGGAGGGTCTTAGTTTATCCGTTCTAGCTGGATGCTGGTTGAAGATGGATAGATGTCAAACCTGGTAAAAAGGTAAAGATATGGCACCAGAAGGCTCTGGGTGCAGATGCATGATATCCCCCGTAGATTCATTTCAGACCATCACTACAAACTTTTTGCCTCTGCAACAGGAAGAGATTTGCCAGAAAATAAGGAAATTCAGATGAGTATTCCCACCAGAGGTAAGATGATTCATCTAAGGCTTGAAGTTGATCTCCGTAAATCTCTTTTCAGAGATTTCGCCCTCAACAACAATAACGAAACAACCTGGGTTCATTTTGCTTACAAAGGACTGACAAAACTATGTAGCTTCTGTGGTTTAGTCGGCCACCCTTGGAGAAAATGCATACAAATAACCCCCGGTACTTCTCTTAATCAGATCGCGAAAGAAATGGAAGATTGTATAGTAGACTCTCCGGGCGACTGGTAGAGAGCTGAACATAAATCAGACCAACCTCTAAAGTATCCAGACCTTTGCTGAGGATACTCTCCTTGCCGGAAGTTACAGTTGGTCCACCGAGACTGGAATTCAGATGAGGACTCCGAAGAAGAAAGTGGCGCGAACAAAAAACAAAGACTGTCTGAAGGTACCCTTCAGCAGATCAATCTCTCTTCCGACGAAAAGTCTAAAGGTCAGAAGTTGTAGCATGGAGGTGGCAAGTCGGGTGAGATCTTCGAAGCATAAGCAGAACGAGTCCAACTACAGTACAAATCACAAAAAAATAAGAATCACATGCAATGAGATTATAATTTGTCAGATAATTTAGAGAACAGTAAGGTGCATATATACTCCACCCTCTCCGGTGGTTTAACTCTGATTAATCAGACAACAGTAGCAAAAAGAAGAGGTCGTCCTGCTGGTTGGTAAGGTCTCCATCTGTCGTAGCAGAAACTTGGGATTAAATCCCGCCTGCACCTGAGTTGGGGATGTTATGGGTTGGGGGATGGGCTACCCCCTGTTGTGTAGCCCTTCAGAACACATCAAAAAAACAAAAAACAAAAAAAAGAAGAGGTCGTTCTTTCAAGTGTGAAACCTCCCTCAAGGATAACCTAAAAGGCAAATCCATAGGCAGATCCAAAGGAGCCACTTCACTAAAAATCTCAACCACTGAGAAAACCACTCAACCTGCAAATTTGGATTCCAATAAAAACAAGATGACAAAACAGACGAACAGTGCAGTCCCAGTGCTCCCATCAGAGCCCAGCCTGTTTCCCATTGAAGCTGAGGCGGCCCTCAAACAACTGGAACCTTTTGACAACTGGAGGATTCAGACTGGTGGAAGTATTGAGAAACTCTACCAAATTCCAAGCAGCAGCTTGCAGCTATAGCCACTCTGTTAATCCAGGTATTCGATACTCTCTATACTGTGTATTTTTCTTTAGTAGCCTCAATCTATTACATCTACTTTTACTTCTCTCTGCCTTCTTCTAGTTCTACTACTTTGGAAATGAAAATTATTGCTTGGAATGTTCGTGGGGGTGGGGGAAGAGCAAC
Source organism: Nelumbo lutea (assembly GCF_056320005.1). Classification (NCBI taxonomy): domain Eukaryota; kingdom Viridiplantae; phylum Streptophyta; class Magnoliopsida; order Proteales; family Nelumbonaceae; genus Nelumbo; species Nelumbo lutea. Next base: position 33,669,967 of record NC_142690.1, on the reverse strand, counting down.
TCAATGTTCTATTAAAAAGATTTCAAATGATTATAACCCAGACTTCTTATTCCTCTGTGAAGCTAAACTCCCTCAGCAGGAAGCTTCAAAACTTTGTAAATTACTGAAATATTTTAACTTTAAAATAGTTGAAGTGCTAGGTCAAAGTGGAGGTCCAATCTGCTGCTGGAAAGATGGACTAAAAGTTGAATCTATTGATTCAAACAACAGACTTATTGAACTGAAAGTCATACAAGGCCCACGAGGTAAAAACTGGTCCCTTCTCTTCCTCTACGCCATCCAAGCAAAGGGTGATAGAGCTCTCTTCTGGCAATATTTCTCACAAAGCAAGAGCTATCTATTAGACAAACCTTGGATGATGATTGGTGATGTAAATGATATCTTGCTTCCAGAAGATTACGAAGGCTCAAGTCACTCCCCTCACATCTCTCTATCTCTGAAAGGCATTCTAAACACCTTCTCTCTCACTGAAGTTGGGAGTTCAGGCCCTTACTTTACTTGGTCAAATAAGCAGTTTGGTAAAAAGCTTGTTAAAGAAAGGCTAGATAGAGCCTTTGCTAGCCTTGACTGGCTGGACCTTTTCATAGAAGCCAAAGTCATAGTCTGTTACGATTCATTTGTCCCATGTTGGTAGTATGGGATGCTAACAGAAGATATCCCACACCGGTAGTATGGAATACTATTGTGTGGTATATCCGTGCTTGGGTTCCCTCCCTCTAACAGTTAGCTTTTAGGGGCGAGTTCTCCAAAGGCACATAACAAATGGTATCAGAGCCTACACCATGCCTCCCAGTTGTAATCGCGTGGCGCAGGTGGTGACATCGATATTGTTGTGTTTGGCTGAGACTAGGTGGACTAATGCAAAGTAGCCTGTGTGGGCGTTGAGACTGCGGAGCGTGGTGGAATGTTACAATTCATTTGTCCCACGTTGGTATTATGGGATGCTAACGTGAGATATCCCACATTGGTAGTACGGGATGTTAGACAGTGTATGCCCTTAACTCCAATCAAACTGATGTACATGAACATTTATTTGTAAATGAATAAAGTACACTACGATTTCATGTTCATATTGGTATGTTTGTGTATTACCCCTTAAATTAGACACTTATAAGACTCGTGTTAGTTTAGAATTTTCTCAACCATTGGATAAACTTGGGGAGTTTATCCTAACAAGGCTAACATTGGTGTGTTGCTAAATAGTTGGAGCAACATGTCTCAGCTGCTAGGGTTAGACCCAAAGCACAAGCAGTGGGTGTTTGGAAGAAACACTGAACCCAGACCAATTTCCAATTATACCTTGGACCTTGGAGATAGATAGGCAAAATTGAAAAGTTACACATAACCCAAAACTTGATTATGATACTGCACTAAGTAATGGATCGGGCTGCATTTGATATGCCAACTAGTGAGATCCATCAAGGGTCAAATATCTGGGCATGTTGGGACAATTTGGGAAATTACTTGAGTGGATGATCATAGTGGTAGGACCGACCCCTTTGTCGGATAAAGTGAATATCAGGGTTTACACTCTCTCTAATGGAAACCCAAACTAATGGCAGTGGATTTCACCTGTGTTTGAAATCAGGTTTTGCAAAATATATATATATTTTTATATTATTAATTTTCTGAAAAAGGGTTACAAAATGTTTTAATCTCGGGATCTATCTGAGCAGAGAGTGTGACACTGCACCTTGCAGCCAAAGGAGAAGTCCTTCCCTGTCGAACAGTGTTCTGATGATTATGGGTCAAGATGATAAGTATAAGAAACCATTGCAAGGTTGATTACCTAATGGGCTTTATCTCACATAAGTCCATTATCCTTGGGTCTTCATAGGGTGGCTGAACCCAATGATCATTTAGGTGTAAATGTTGGACCCAGACTGAGCCCATGTTGATTGGCTCAGGGGTTCACTACCCTAAGTATGAATTTGAACTAATCTATTTCAGAGGTGGGGTTGGACCCTCATGGACTTGTGTGAGACCTTTGTGGGGTCCCACGCCATATAATATCACGCCCAAAGTGGTCATGCAACAAATAGGGACGTGAGCCTTTAAGAGAAATGAGCCTAAGGCCCATTACTAATATGATTACTTAAATTGTCACATGACAACTTAAGTTGTCATGTGATTTGGGTCAAAACTAGGCTTGGATATGGGTATGGAGCATTTATCCTCTTAAGAGGATAATGTTTATCAAAAGAAAGGTTTGGATCATCTCTTAATTGGATTAGGAGTCTTGCTCCATAAAAAGATACAGAGAGAAAAGGGCAAGTTCTTCTTGAATTCCTCTCATTCTTGATCTCTCTTCTTCTCTCTTGTCTCCCAAAAACCCTATCACGACCTAGGCTTTTCAAGAACTGATTTCTATCAGTTTTCTTCAATGCTTTTGCAAGAAAAACATTGAAGAAATTCAGGCTCACTCATCCCACTCGATCCAAGTTAGTTAGATAGCAGATTTGCAGAAATCAGAGTTGTTGAATCGATTTCTCCTGTACACTGCGCCATCTTTAGTTGGAGGACGATTTTGGGACTGATAATAGGCGTGAACTACCACCTTGGGAGCTGCAATTTATGGTCTCCATATCAGGTATAATCTCCTTTCAATTTGGTTTCAAACCTGGTCTGGTTAAGTGCAAGATCGATCCAGAAAATTCAGTTCAAATTCTTTGGGGAAAAAAACTTTCATTTTCTACCTATGTGAGCTGATCATGATGATTGTGAGAACTTGATTTTAAGAACTAGAAAAAACATGTCCAAGGTTTGTTGGCCTATAAAATTATATGTAAATTGAAAAGTATCAAGGATGACCTAAAGAATTGGAACAAGTGCACCTTTGGAAATATAAATAAAAAAGTCAAAGATCTGGAGGAAGAGATTTAATCAATCCAACAGAACCCTCTGGACCCTTAAGCCACATGAAACTTAAAGATCTCAAAAATCAACAATCATTGGCTGACTTACGAAGAGAAGCTCTGGAGGTTAAAATCTCGTGAATTATGGTTAAAAGGAGATAGAAACATCAGATTTTTTCACCTCTAAACAAAGCAGAGAAGATGGAACAGCATTGAATGGCTAAAACAAGGCAATCAAAGTTGGGTGTCTAGAAGAGATCAGATAGGGAAAATCCTCAAAAATCACATTCTAAATATTTGTGGCCAAGAGGAAGATTTCAACCCAAGACTTCTTGAAGGTCTAATCTCTCCATTCTCTCAGAGGAAGAAAAGCCTCAACTAATCTTAATCCTTGATGAGAAAGAAGTTAAATCAGCCCTCTTTGAAATGAATCCTCATAAATCACCAGGCCCTAACGGTTTTACTCTGTATTTCTTTCAGAAATACTGGCATATTCTAGGCAAATATCTCACAATATTAATGCAAAATTTCTTTACCAGTGAAAATCTCTTAAGAGAGCTGAATCATACCCACTTAGTTTTTATTCCAAAGAAGGTTGGAAATGAATCTGCTGATCACTACTGGCCTATCAACCTATGCAATGTCACCTACAGGGTGATTGCAAAAGTGCTTGCTAATAGGCTAAAATCTCTCTTGCCTAATCTCTCCGAATCAAGTAGCTTACATAAAGGGCAGGCATATTACTGATAATATCATTCTAGCTAAGGAAATAGTACACAAATTAAAGCATCAAAAAGGAAAACAAAGATGGGCTACGCTCAAAATCGACATGGCAAAGGCTCTCAATAGGATGGGATGGAATTTCCTTCTTCAAACCCTACGGCAACTAGGTTTCCAGAGAAGTGGTGCAACCTAATTCAGCAATGTATCACTAGTTCACTACAATCTTTTTCCAATTAAACTAAATGGAAGCTCCATTGAATTTTTCCATACTAAGAGAGGTCTCCGGAAAGGAGACCCTCTCTCTCCTTACCTTTTCATAATAGGAATGCAGGTCCCCTCCAAATTGCTGGAAATGGAGGAGGTCACGGGAAGGCTACAAGGAATTAAACTTGCAGGAAGCTCTACACCTCTTGTTTGTGGATGATTTTCTTCTAGTTTGTCAAGCCACTCCAGATTCCCTACTGGCAGTAAAATCAGCTCTAATTCTCTTTGAAAGGATAGCAGGGCACCAAGTCAGCTACAACAAATCTGGTATCATTTTCAGCAGGAACACCTATCGAGTCCATCAAAAACTTCTTTGTAGACTCATGGGTATGAAAAATAATGAACTTCAATAGCAAATATTTGGGGCCGTGGACTGATGAACAAAGAAACAAAAGTAAACCTTACAAAGAAGTGATCACCAAAGTTGAAAATAAACTAGATACTTGGAAGGCCAAAGTTTTATCTCAAGCAAGAAGAACCACCATATTACAAGCTGTAATACAAAGTATTCCATCCTATCTTATGGTCACAAATCTGCTGCCTAAGAAGGTTTTGCTAAAGCTCGAAAGGATGCAAAGAAATTTCTGGTGGCAAGGTGATAAAGGAAAAGATTTTGGTCACAATATATCTTGGAAAAAAAAAATTTGTAGACCAAAAAATGCCGGTGGTTTAGGCCTCAGGTTAGCTGAACCCATGAACAAAGTGCTTTTTGCAAAACAACTTTGTAAATTCCTCAATGGTGGATAAGAACTTTGGATAGATCAATGAAAGACAAAATACTTGAAAAACAAGAACTTCTTCAAATGCAAGGCAAAACAGTCACATTCTTGGTGGTGAAAGTGCATTCTAATGATAAGAGATCAAATCTCCTCTCATCTCTGTTGGAGGGTTGGAAGGGGAGAAAAAATAAATGCCCTAACTGACCCATGGATTCCATGGCTAATCAATAACAAGTCTCTGATTAAAGCTTCATCAGCCCCTCATCAAGGGAATCAAAGGTGGACTGTTAAAGACCTCATTACAGAACAAAGAGAGTGGAATGAGAGACTCCTCCATCAACTTTTTGAAGCCAGCTCGGTCAATGCAATTCAAAACATCCCTATCAATCCTCAAAGAATGGAGATTTTTTTTGCTCTGGTCAACAAAAGCTCCCTACAAATGCCAGATATTTGGATGGAAAAATCTGCTAAATGGAGTTAAAACTAAACTGGTGCTTAAGAAGTAAAGGAGATACTAGCTCCTTGAGGTCACTTGACTTCCTAGATTGGTGGTCAAAGAGATACTCTGGATCAAAGGAAATGAAAAATTACTTCATGGCTAGGATTTTAGCCATTCTTCGTAGCATTTGGGATCACAGAAACAATGTGATCTTCAGAGGCAAATCACCAAATCCTCGTGAAATTGCCTTACTAGCAGACAGGTATGTCCCACAAACAGGAAATCTTCATTTTGCTGAAAATCCTAATGAACAAAATTCTACAGATTCCCTCTCCCTCCATTGGTTCTCTTTTAGTTGTCACTCCCTGGTCATTGTGGATGGATCCTGGGACATTAATACTCACTCAACTTCCACAGGTTTATATTTGTTATCTTACCCCCACAATGTTTGCATTCCAGAAGGACAACCATGCCAAGCAAATCACCCCTCAGAAACTGAACTCTGGGCAGTCATCTGAGGCTTAAGAAGACTAGTTCTTCTAGGAATCCTGAAAGCTACTCTAATATCTGAGGAAAAGGAAGTCTTGTTAAAGCTAAAGGGAGCCACTGAAAACATTAGATGGAATGAACAAGCTTCACTGGATCAAGCCAAGTACATTCTTACTCTTTTTGATAATATAATATGATCTATGCAAATAGGAAAGAAGTTGTTGTTCACAATCTAGCAAGAAAAGCTAATGTAAATAGAACTGTCTTTTTGTACTAGCTTACCCCCCTTAGCTTCAAATTGTCACTTCTGTAAAAGGGGGCTTCTTTTTGTATCCTTGATGTTTTAAGTGGATCCTTTTACCAAAAAATTGAAAAAAAAAAAGACACTTGAATTTATTTACTTTGTTCATGAGAAGAAGTTCCAAAATGTATATTATCAAAATTAGTTTTTTTCCCAGCATGGTACCATTCATCTAAATACTTGCCCCAGGACTTCACAACAGAATGGTATTGCTGAGAGGAAGAACAGGCATCTCTTTGAAATGGTTCGTAGTTTGATGTTGCATATGCATGTGCCTAAGAGATTCTGGGTTGATGTTGTATTAAAAGCTGCATTTCTTATCAACTGTATGCCTACTCGTGTTCTCAAGTTCAAGGCCCCACACTAGCTCTTGTTTCATCAGTCCCCACTAGTTTCTATACCTGTCCATACTTTTAGATGTCAGTGTTTTGCCCAGGATTTGTCAGTGTCCCGTGGTAAGGTAAGCTTGAACTGCATTCTATTCCTTGTATTTTTCTGGGATATCCCACCATTCAAATTGGTACAAGTGTTATGAGCTCTCTTCTCATCGCACTTTCATCTCCATGGATGTGTCTTTTCCTTTTAAAGTTTAAACTGAAAAGAAAAAGACCCATTAAACCCAGAGCAATCTTTCTCTAAAAATATTAAATAAATAAAAAATATTAATTATAGAAGACCAGGAAAATGAAAAGAATTAAGTAGACAAGACCTAAACATCCTTGCCAATTTGCACCTAGGTGCCACATAAAAGCTTGTTTCCTGTTTCCAAAGTACTTTCTGAGTTTTTTTTATTTTGTCTTTTTCTGCCTCCCTTAACTTTTCTCTCTTTCCTTTCCAACTCTTTTAATCATGGTTGGATCACAAATGTAAATAATGAAAACCACAGAAATAATCATCAAGGACACTCCCCCATTATTTAAGTGCAATATCACCTTGCGTCATCCTGAAGAAGGTTAACCAACGTTTCCTCCATAGAGAGAACAAGATGCTTGCAGGGAAGGTTATCTTTGATAAGAAGTGCCAACTCCTCAACCTGCAGTTTAAAGTTTGATGATGATACTTAAATGCAACAATGGAACAAATTAAATAACACAAAGCTATAGGAACCTAGTAACCAAGGAAAACATCAAAACCAGCACCAGTTCATATCAAACACAGCAAGATCAAGAAGAACATTGCATAAAACTTCCCAACAAATGAACAAGACATAATTTTGTTTAAAACTAGAAAGCATTCCATGTAAAACAACAAAAAAGCCCATTAACTGCAACAAATTTTTCCCTGGGAGTTGGAACAAGCAAGAAGTAAAACTGAATTCAAAGATGAGGTATGTGAAACTCAACTGCTCGGAAAAGGAAATTGGAACTAAATGACTTATTTTATAGGAAACTTCTGAACTAGTAAGATTGTTGCCTTCACTACTAGCAAAGAAAGGGGAAAAAAAGGCAAATTTCTAAATTTAAATACAACCAAAACACGACTTTGTGCCAAGAATGTTTGACCTGTTAGGCTGTCCCTGGATTGAACAAAATTGGAAATATGAGATGCAAAAGGAAACATAAATCCGCAACATTAAGGATGTCACGGCTTTGCTCCAAAGACAAAGCCATCTGAAACCTGGAAAGTAGAAGACTGTATACCAGGTTTTTCCATTGTTCTAGTGTAAAGTTGAATCCATAGAAGGACTAGTTTTTTTGAGGCCCCTTTAATTTCACTTCCTCAAGCTTTTCCACTTCCACCCATTCAAATCCAAACGCAGCCTTATGGAAATAATCCCACAATCAAAATATTCAAAAGAATATGATATAAGGGCAGGCTTCTAATTTTATCCGAAAAGAAACATATCTACCACCAAAATAACCGGTTGCAATCATAATCTAAATGCAGGTTGCTCAGTAGATGACTCCGAACAGCTTTTTAATAAGAAAGCTAAATCGTTTTAAGATTCCTCAAAGTTCTTGGTATCATACGAAGGTGCAGCTTAATATATGTAACTGATTTTTAACTGACTGGCATGGAAGCTAAAACATGGAAAGAACCTCCAATTCACAATTTTAGCATAATTTCACTTATCAATCATGAAGAATTGAACCAGAAGTAGTAAACAAAAAAAATAGCACCACTTGAAATTAACAAACTAAAGAAAAAAAAAAAAAAAAACAAGAACAAAGACTAAGAAAGATGTAGGGAGATTACCATTGCGAATTGAGTGATGCTCATCCTGGAATTTTGTATTGGAAATTAAAAAACCACAGAGGAATAATGTTGGCGAAAGCTCTCGTGCACGAAATTTTGTAATGAAACCCTAGAAAGTGAAGAACCTAGATTTGATTTTAAGTCTGGTTCTTTTTCTTGGTTTTGGTTCAAGGTTTCTTACAGGAAAACCGCTGCCGCAAAGGTTTAAGGGACCTCGATACGCGGGAGAAGACAAGCCAAATTGCCGGGGGGAGAACAGAAATATATAAGGTTTCCAATTTTCGTTACTCACAGTCACACGTCAACTTAGGAAGCCTAGACGCCTATACAGTACCCGAGATGGAGTTGACTGTGTCCCTTGTTGAAAATGGTCCGTTTTAGCATGATAGCATCCAGCTCGGGAGACCAGATCAGCTCCTCACACCAGGCGCCTCACACACATCCTTGGGAACATCTCCCGTACTTTTTTGTTATTATTCACGGGAGATGTTCTCAATGCATAGTAGATATTCATGTGAGGCGCCAATTTGTGAGGAGCAGATCCTATCACCCAGCCTGGAATGCAACTTGGGCGGGCTCAACCCAAGCCCGAATCGGCCCAATTCAAAATTTTATACGAGTTGGGCTTCGATTTTCGGTCCTCATGCTAGGTTCGGGCCCAAAAAATTGGGTATTTTATATTTTTTAGGCCAAGCTCAAGCCAACCCTTAAGTAGACTGAACCCGACCTAATTATATATATTTATACATACATACATATATATATACACATATTTGTATATATAACATTTATATAAATATTTTGCATACATATTTACATACATAAATATATGTATATATATATATATATATACATATTTGTATATATTACATTTATATAGAAATTTTGCATACATATTTACATACATACATAAATATATGTATATATATTTGCATAAATACATTTATATATTTATAATTTTAGAGTGGGTTCATTGACCAACCCGAGCCCAAGCCCAACCCGAGTGCAGCAAATTATAGGACAGGCTGGGCTTGGATTGAGAAAATCGGACTGGACTTCGGGCTCGAGCCAGGCTCGGGCTTTAAGCCCAAATTTTAGGGCTAGGCCTGGGTTGACATAAACCCGGCCCAACCCGCCCAACTTGCACTTCTCAAATCATATAAACATAGAAACCTCCATTGGATCAAAACCTCTCCCTCTCTCTCTCTCTCTCTCTCTCTCTCTCTCTCTCTCTCTCTCTCTCTCTCTTCCCTTTTTGGATCAAAACCTCCATTGCCCGATTCTTAGACCATTGGAGCTTGACCAGTGACCACCACCATGGATTCCATTGCCTATACATATAAACACAGAAAAAAGTTGAAAGAAAAACAAGAACAAGAACAAAAAACAAAGAAACAAAGGAAAAAAATAGTAAATTACAAATTACCACCTTGTACTTCGGAGGTAGTGACACATAGGCACTTGAACTTTCATTCATGACAAAGACGCCCCCTAAACTTTCAAATTTGACATTTTGCCCCAATCCAACTAACGGAATTGATAGAAAAGATAAAATTACTAAACTACCCATTTGAGATTACTGTACTCTCAAATCATATTCCAAGAAAGCCCTGTTTCTAGACCAATAAGGATTGGCATCCTAACCATTGTGCTTGGGCTTAAGATGGTTTTCCAATGAGACCTCATCGATTTTTCTAGACTATTACTTATAGATTGGCTTATACAACAATATTTAAAAAGAAATGACTGAACCACTAAGATATGCCAAAAAAATCGTAAGCCAAGTGTGAGCACCCAATTAATTTGGGGTGCACTTTATGGCTGAAATGTGAAGGAGCCGCCATCTAGCTAAGAAATAAACATGAAAGTAATGGGCATCCCATGTTCAAGAAAGTCAATATGACTCTCATGCCCAATTTAAATCTTTTCTAAGTACTTTTAGAGTAGAAATGGAAGGTGTTAGACACCCCTCTCCTGTAAGCAACATACAGTACCAATTCTCCAAGAAAATGAGCAAATGAATGAGTTAAAAACTTGAAAATTTTTAGTCACTCCTATATTGAAACTTTCCCATGCCAAGAAAATAATGAACACTTTGAACACTTCAATCCACTAAGACCATTTCAAAGACTTTTATTGGAGCAAAGAAAGATTGAGGTCTCATCCCCTATCTTTTTTATCCAATAATACTTCTACAAGAGCAAGCTCCATTCTAGTGTTGAAGCAAGGAAGTAGGGAGATCTCCTCTCAACCCCTTTTTATCCAACACTAGTCATTTTACAAGAAGGCAAAGTGAATTGAGTTGTTTAAGGATTGCATTATTCTCTTAATAGCCACTCAAATTCTCTAACAAGTTATTGTAACATGTTTCCTAAACTTTACCACAATGAAACCGATATAAAAAATTGTATAATATCATCCAACAACATGAGAAACGAATGCTAAAAGTAGGAAACTAACCAAAATATTAACAAAATTGAAGAAAAGAAAAGGACAAGGATAATAATAAAAGACAATACAATGAGGTGGGGAATTCACCACTTTATGGCCTTTGGTCAAACCCTCCAAGAATAGTAAAGGTTTTGTTGACAATTCGAATTTGAGCTACACAATGGGGGGATTCCTTCTTGCTTTATTTTTTGGCTAAATGTGGTACTCTCTCTTGATGTACAATCAAATGGGGGAGTTGGCTTTTCTCATTTTTCTTCTTTTTTTTGTTTTTCCTTCTTCCTTCTTTTTCTTCTTCCTTAAGCTAGTTTGGCCTTAGGGTCCAAGGTTCTTGGACTAGATTTCTTCAATAGGGTTCGATTGGGTTAATGGAGTGAATCAAAGGGAAAGAGAGAGGATAGGGTTTGGTAGAGTGGGAAGATGGAGATCAGAGAGGTTAGGGTTTTGATTTCAGTTGGGAGAGTGAGGGGGAGTGGAAGGGAAGAGAGGAAAGAGGATTTAAGGTTTGAATTTGGGTGATGGAGGAAGGAAAGGAGGTAGGAGATGGTGGTGGTGTGTGTGAGAAAGGGATTAAGGTTTCTTACTTGGCCGAAAAATGGATGGGAGACTCTCTTTTCCCCCTCTTTTTCATTGGGAGAACCAGCCCATTTTTCTCGTTCTTCTTCTTCAAATGGCTGATTGTAGAGTTTTATTTTCTCTCTTTTTTATGTTTGTTTGTTTCTTTTTGAAGATGGAGGAAGGTTGATGGGGGCTGGTTTGATTGTGAGTGAGAGAGGGTGAGAAGGGTTTGGTTGTGAATGAGGGAGGGTGAAAAGTTATACTTGGCTAAGGAACAAACAACATGTGGGTGGCAGTGAAGATAAAGGGAGTATGTTGGGTGGTGGCATTGGACACAGGTTGCAATACGAAAGGAGTTAGATTACTGAAAAAAGGCACAGTAGTGGTTGTAGGGGTACTGGTAGGTAGAGGAATTGTAAGAGTCACGGTAGGTAAAGTGATCAACTAAGATTGAGTTGCAAGTTAGGCTAAGACCTCATCCAACTTTTCTTGGAGTTTCAAGTATTCACAGTAGGGAACCATGGTTGGCTCCCCTATTTCCCCTTCGCGGGCCCATACTTGGGCTTCAAGATGGGAGGACATTGGCATGTCTGCTGGTAGGTTGGTCTATGCCATCACACAAGCAATGGGTTGAGTTACGATTCTTCTTGCAAATTGCCATTGTTTTGCAATTTTGAAATATTGTCTTAAAAACGATTACCCTTAATAGAAATTGAGCCTTCTTGTTTATTTTTATTACTTGTTTTCACTTTTCTCATTGTTCCTTTCTTTCTTCTTTTTTCTCGATCATCCCTTATTATTATTGTTGTTGTTGTTGTTGTTGTTTCTTTTTATATATCGTTATTAACACTTAAGTATGACATTAAATAAAAACTTAGTAACAAAGGAGATCCATGGTAAAAAAGAGAAATCTTTCATTAACATTAAGGAAGAGTTATTCATACAATCGTATTGAAGTAGATAAACGAAAGAAATAATAGAAAAATGTATCAAAATGGCACGGGTGGCTGAACCCCATCTCTATTATATAGGCTTCTAGCTACATAATACGAGCTTGCATCTGGCCCATTGTGTCATCTATTGTAATGATCGACTCTGGGTAGTCCTTTTCAACTATATTTAAGCAAATATCATCTATCAACCCACGTATGGAGATCTCACTCATTCAATATTTTGCGTAAGCAAGCTCCTTTTGATATGTCTCTAGTTGAGCCTAAGCCTCTCATAACTAACTCTGCAAATACTTCTCTCTAATATGGCTTTTCTCAACTTCTTTCTGGAGCTCTTGAACCTCATCTTCTGCCTTCTTCCTTTTCTTCTCTGCAAGTCTAACTATTGATCTAGCATTCTTGGTTTGCTTTGTTGTGTTTTGCTTCTCTCTCTTGGACATGTTTATTATAGCTTGTATGAAATGATCCACAAGGGCTACTTCAAGCTAGAAGCTAGAAACTTCCTTGAGGATAGTGGCCTAACTAGAGTGGGCAACTTAGCAGGTAGCAGGAGGAGGGACCTAACTTTACCCTTATGAATCCAATCAAGATAAGCACTATACAAAAGGGGAGGGTGGTGGCCATTAGAATGGCAAACTCCCTCCTAGTGGACCCCACTACTCGTCATACCTTGCTTTCATACATTCGTTAAAAAGAGAAAATCCTCATGGTCCTTGTTGAGATCATCAATGATGGGAAGTGTCTATTAGTAGCCAAGTTGATGAAGGATCTAAAAGGGTACATATTGTGCAAATCCTATTAATCAAGCTAATACAATGTTATGATGAAACTTACTAGCCAAACAGGGTTGTTCATGGTTAGTTTAAAGGAGGAGCCCAACTTTTTAGATTATATTAAGCTCTTATAGAGGTAATATGTTGAAGGTAATGCTCTAAGGTGTCTTGGGTCAATCGAGGCCAATAGGTTATGTTAAAGATGCTCTAGAACATCCATTGAATTGGTTGCTTAAGGGAAATTAGTGTAGGGATGTGCATTATTGAGCAGAGCTATAGCAATTGAAAGGACCCCTACAAAGCACAAGTCCCCCTAGTGTATGGTTGCATTAGGCCACAGAGAATTCATGATAAGTGGGACCATGATGCACTTGATCTTCTTGAACTACTCTAAAATCGATACCCATGTTTGATGTACTCGACTTTGTTCAAGGGGTGCTAGTACGTGACCCACTAGTACAAGTAAAAATGTGTTCCTTCTCCCTTTTTGGACCTTTCTCTAGGTTTTCTCTGGGATAGATGGTGTGGCTCCTCTACAACATGTAACTCAAGTGGACCGAGTGTTCAACGAACATCTCTATCATATTCTTTTTGCATGTAAGGAATTCAGATAGCTCCATTTTGTATCCTTGTTGGGTAATGGGGAAATCTACTTTGTTATGCAGTCTCATGTACAAAAGGAATGTAATCTCCTCCAATGCCGGTTAGGGTTGTTCATGACTTGGGCCAAACTGACCAATCTGACCCAACTCAGATCGAGTTGGGTTGGTTTTCTTAAATTTTTGGTCGACTTCGATTTAAAAATATAAATAAACCGACTGATTGGTTTGGGATGTGGTTTATAAATTTATAAACCGAGTAAAATTGACCCAAATGGCTATATATAGTGTAATATAGTATAGCCATTAAAAAAAGTGATCTTTCTCATATAAGAAATGTCCCACTTTCCTGTAAACCACATTTTTACAATGAAATGACCTATCACTTACTGTTGTGTCTGCAACCTAACCCCTACCCCTAGGCCTATTTTAGCAACCCCTACCCCCATGATCTATCATTTCATTAAGACATTAATTTTTATTTTAATATTAGAACAAAATATTCAAAATTTTGAATGATGATTGCTGACTTTTTGTCATAACTCTTGTCCTAAAACTATATCTCTTCGGTTCAATTGACAAAATACTGTATAACAGAACCAAACCGACCCGTGAATAGCCTTAATGTCAGTCACATCTGATGCAGACCAAATTTAAAAACCATGGCCTTGGGGTCCCACAATTGGAAAGTAGCCTTTAATAGTAGCCAATCTAGCTCGATCTTTGAAAGGTTCATTGTATTGTCCCAATAAAGAGTACCATTCAATGCCCACATGGTATCTCCCTTTTCCTTAATGATTTCCCTGAATTGAATGCCACACACAAGGCATTCATATAGGTCGTAAAACATTTGCAAAGGAAAAGAAGAAAATGAATGTGTATTCTTAATTTAACAAAGAGGGCTTGTATGAAAAGACTCTCTCTTGGATTTCTTTTTTTGCCTTGTTTTTCCCTTGTGTTTTCTTTTATTTGCTTCTCATATTCTTTTTTCTTTTCCCCATTTTTCTTTTTTCTCTTTTTTATTATTATATATTGTTTATTTATTTTCTCAAATTTTCTTATCCATGTGCTTAACTTTCATCTTTGGCTTATCTTTTCTTTCTCTTACTCTTCCCTCTTTCCCTTTTTTTCTTTTAACATTTTCTTGATCTTCTTTCTTGTTTTTATTTATATATATATTGTTTATTTATTTATTTAATTTCTCAAATTTTCTTATCCATGTGCATCCTCCCATTACCCCATATTTTCTTAACTTTCATCTTTGGTTTATCTTTTTTTCTCTTACTCTTCCCTCTTTCCCTTTTTTCTTTTAACATTTTCTTGATCTTCTTTCTTGTGTAAAGCTTTTATTATTTTCCTCATCTTTTTTTCTTTTTCTTTTTTTTTTTGGATTTTTTATCATCATTATTAATTTTTATGTTAGGATATTTTATCCTTGTTTCAAGATTTTATTTCATTTTTTTTGCTTCATTTCTTCTTATCTTTTTGTTTTTCACATTTTTTACATTTTTATTATTGTGATTTTTCTTTTTCTTATTTTTTTGGATTTTTCTCTTTTAAAAAAATTAGTGGACTTAAGCCTATTTATAGAAACAACACCCACATGTAAGAGAAAGGTCATATGGTAGTTATAAACTTAAGCTGGGGTAGACATGTAGGATGATGGGGTGACACCTAGACACAAGGCTCCAGTGAGGTTGGTAGCCTTCAAACTTCCACCACTAAACAAGTGGGCTTTTTAGGTTGGTGGCTGGTCTAAAGCTTTCCAAGCGACCATAGGATACTTTGGTCATAGTGGCTTACTTGCATAGGTCCTTACCTATAGGACATGAGTTTCTATCATTCTAAGATCATATGCAATGGATGTAAATGCAGAAGGAAGTACGCAATAAGTGAAATCACAAATATAAAATCAAGAGCAATCAACTATATTCACAAAAAAATTGATAGCAATACCACACATTAAACATTCAATGATCATTATTATGGGTCACAAGGGTAGTCAAGGAAAGGGGGATAATTCTAACTTGGGTCATGGATTTGGGTGTAAATGAGTTGGGCCTTGGTTCATATAACCTTAGTTGGGATTTAGTTCTAAGTTGGCATGGGTTTAGGTTTACATCTATTGGACCTTGGAATGGGTTTGGTTATATGTTGGCATGGATTTGGGTTTAAACGTACTTGGTCTTGAACCTAGTTTGGTGTATGTTTGGTTTTAGGCTAGGAAGAGGTTGAGACTAAGTCCAATTGGTCTTGATCCACATTTGGTTATAGGTTAGGATAGCATGGGCTTAAGTCTACTTGGACTTGGATTAAGTTGGATTCTAATGGATATGATAGATCATCCATAGAATTATGATATATTCAAACATCGTGATCAAATGACAAAACATAATTTATTAATTATTTATTTTATAATTCTGAAAATATAAAAAAAACTATTAAAGAACAAATTTCAATTGGTCTATGGATATGAAAGATCATCCATAGAATTATAAAAAAAAATTATTAAAGAAGAAATTTCAATTGCTATATGGATATGATAGATTAACCCATAGATTTAAAACATATTTAGTCTTTATAGGCAGAGAAAAATTTACATTTTCAATTTTTTGTTAATTTATATTTTCCCCAAATATCTTCATGAAATTTCCATAAATCTACTGATAATACAAAAAAAAAATTGTGATTTTGAATGTAAGAAATGTAGATCAACATAAATTTAAACATTTAAGAAAGAAATTACAAGATATTATAAAAGTTTGAAAAATTTTACCTATTTTTTCAAAATCTGAAAATTCTTTAAAAAAATTAACGATTCACATTTGTTTCTTGCAAACTTTTGCAAATCTAGCACTCCAAGAATGAAATTTTGAGTTTTAGAGTCATTTGGGGGGTGAAAGAAGGGTTATTTCGGGGAAACAATGTTGCTTTCTCCCCTTTAATTTCTTTTATTTTTTGGTCATATCTTTTTCGTCGATAAGCCCCTATAAGCCCCCGATACGTCCTTGATACAGGTCTGACATGCATGAAAAAAGACAAAATGTTCAATTTCCATGCATATTTTGTATCGGTTTTTCATAGATACGATACGATATGCCCCATATCGAGCGTATCGTATCAAAATTTTAAACCTTGGTAGAGACATATAATAGCCACTCAAATTCTCTAACATGTTTTCTATAGTTAACCACAATGAAACCAATTTCAAAATTATATAACATCATACAACATGAGAATTGAATGCTAAAAGTAGGGAAATAACCAAACATTAACAAGATTCAAGAAAAGAAAAGGACAAAAGGGATAACAATAAAAGAAAATACAACAAGGTGGGAAACTCACCCCCTTGTGGCCTTTGGTCAAACCCTCCAAGAGTGGTAAAAGGTTTTGTTGACAATTCAAATTTGAGCAACACAATGGGGGATTCCTTCTTGTTTTATTCTTTGACTTAATATGGTGGGCTCTCTTGATGTATAATCAAATGGGGGGAACTGACTATAAGGAAAACTTCTTACTTGTAGCCATGTTGAAGTCCATTAAAACCCTATTGGCAATAGCAATACATTATGATTATAAGATTTGGCAAATGGATGTTAAGGTATCATTCTTGAATGGAGATCTTATTGAAGATGTCAATATGAAATAGCTAGAAAGCTTTGTATTAAATGTCAAGAACACATGATATGCATGCTAGATAAGTCAATTATGGATCGATGCAATCTTCTAGGAAATGGAAGCCTGGAACATTTGGTTTGACTTGATAGTGAAATAGTTTAACTTTGAGCAAAATTTAAATAAACCATGTGTTTATAAAAAGACAATGGGAGACAATGTTGCATTTCTAATACTATACATTGGCATCCTTCTCATTCGGAAAGACATAGAGATTTTATCCTTGGCAAAGGTATGACTTTCGCAGTAGTTCTCTATGAAAGATTTTGGAAAAGCTTTCTACATCTTAGGACTTCGATTCTATAGAAATATATCAAAGTGGACCTTAGGACTGTCATAATTTACTTACATAGATAAGATCATGAAGAGGTTCAACATGCAAGACTCTAAAATGAATTTGTGACGTTCCAACATGGAGTTACTCTCTCCAAGGGTATGTCACTTAAGTCTCCCAAGAGGATCAAGTACATGAAAAAGATTCATTATGCATCTATTACAAGGAGTTTCATGTATGCTATGTTATGCACTCGACTACTTAACATCGTGCAAGTTGTCAATGTAATGAGTAAATACCAATCCAACTCAGACAAGAATACTAGACTACTATGAAAAACATACTCAAATACCTAAGAAGAACAAATGATTCTTGTCTCGTCTTTGATGTCATTTTACTATAGGCTGCTATGTATATAGATGCCAATTTCCAATCATATTCAGATGATAGAATGTCAATATCTGCTTACATCTCCTTGTTGAGATCTTGTTCAATGAATTGGAAAAAAGTAAGCAAAGTTCTACAATGGATTACATGACTGAAGCTGAATATATTGTTATAAATGAAGATGCCAAGAAAGTGGTGGGCCCATTGATAGAGGTGATTCTCTTAATGTCTAAATAGCAGTCATAAGTGGTCTAGCAGTGATTCATGCCATTTATGCATGAGCTTAAACTGGAAAAAAGTGGAGAAGTGAATTAATCAAAAGGGTTCATGTGAAAAAGGAGCAAAAGTAAGAGAGAAAAGGAGTGTGAAAAGATTCTATGTAAAAAGATTTCCATCTTTGCAAGAAAAGCTAAAAAGCCACACATGCTTAACTTATCATCACCGAGAAACTTGAGTATCTTAAAGTGTTATAGCCCATATATTGTTGTGTATCCTCTTGCATCTGAATAGTTTATCTTGTTTGTGCACACCAGCCTTACAATGGCATTACCTCAATTATTATTTGTTTATTTTATATAATGTTGAGATTGATCAACTAGTGGATGTCTAGCTAGATTGATTTAAGTGTTTTTGGATAGAAAACTATATACAAGGTTTAAATAACACCTAGGAATCTATTTAGTATTTGTGATCATTTTGATTGGCACTTGGGAAATCCAACTATGTCGTGGATTTGAAATTCTTAGGAGGTTGCCTAAAGAAAGGGCATAGGCTAGGGATAGGTGACCCTTATCCTTTGTATTGATTCTTATTTTTACACTTACTTAAACATTGCTCTCACGTTATTCTTACACTCTTTGTATATTTGCTAACCCCCTCTTGGGTTAGTTACTTGAGTAACAAATATTTGGTAAGGTCACTGATGAAGGGTGATTTGGCCCGACCTAGTAAAGAGGGTACACGTGAGCATGACCTAACCAAGAGATGACAACTCAGCCTAACATAACCAGTCTACAGCAGATCGAGCTCGGGTACCCAACCACCCTAAGCTAAAGTGATCTCAGGACAAGGCCACCTCGAGACGAGATCGCCTCAGTACCAGATCGCAACAAGAACACCTCGATGCCAAGGCACTTCGACACTCAACCCAGTTCGGGACTTAAAGACATCAGCTCAGGGATACCAACATGCCACTACGTGGTGGTCCCAAAAACCCCTCCAATGGATCCTAGGCCTCATGGGATCACGCCATGTAACAGCTAGCATTATCTCCCTGATCGGTTTGGGCAGAAGTGATGAACCTTATCGGTTGGCAGCGTTATCTTCCAACTAACATGAAAACGGGCCTTATCGTGATGAAGATCCCGGAACTGATCCGCGAAACCCGCGAGGACTCAACTATATGAAGGCTCCACCCCCGGAGGTTCAAGGTACGCTTGATTTGTAGGCTCTCTAGCTCTCTGCATTCTTAAGCTATTTCAGCTCGCAACAAGTATACTAACTTAAGCATCAGAGCGACCTCGTTGGGCTAGCAACCCCGGGTTCTCTGATCCTACTCTTGTAGATCCAACTTTGTCCACCGTCCACCTGGAAAACAGATCACCTCCAGCAGGGAGCAGCTAGATCGCGTAGCATCATTTGGCGTCATATGTGAGAAACACTACAAAAGGCCTTTCTCCACCATCGATAACATAATCAAATCCATGGCTTCCTCCAGCAACGCCGGACAAAACAACGAAGCGAACATCTCCGGGGGCAGCCTCAGTTCTCGTCTGTCTTTATCGGTTAGTTCACCATACCGCTTACTGAAGTTGGGGCCCCAACGCTGACCATGCCTCAAGCGACTACACAGGTAAACGCGCCACTCCCCCCAGTAGTTGACGCGACCTTCGCTGAACCATCGGTGGTTTCCCCGGGAGTCGGGTAATCCCAGCTTGATGACCTAGTACACTGCGTTCGGGCCATTTAGGTCCAAATGCAACAAGTACAACAATTCCAGCACTATTAGCAACAAGTTCTCCATCACTTCTACCAGCAACAGTACCGGCAAAAGGTCCTACCACTATAGCAGAATCCGTAGCCGGTTCCACCTCGGCACTCAGCGACACAGCAGAATCAACTCCGCCGTCGTTAGCAGAATCACTCTCCCCGCCGAGGCGAGACCTCCCAAGTCCCACTTCCTCTTGGGAGTCAGGTCATGAAGAACAGAATCCACCGAAGCGACCTAGGCTCGAAAATCCCATTTACTTCACAGAAGATGATGCACGCGGGATCTAGTACCCCCATGACGTTGCCATGGTGATAAAGATGAGACTGAATGACTTCGAAGTGAAGTGCGTCCTAATGGATTCGGGCAGTTCGGCTAACATTCTATTCAAGGACACCTTCGACAAGCTTCAGCTCCAAGAAAGTGATCTTAAGCCGACAGATACTCCCCTTATAGGTTTCAGTGGTGAAGAGGTCAGGCCTCTAGGACGAGTCTCAGTACCCGTAGAGGTTGGCACATGACCCAACATTGCAAGATTCAAGCACACATTCTTGGTGGTCGTGACTCCCTCCCTGTACAATGCCATAGTAGGTCGACCCATTACCCACGCACTACGCGCGGTAGTGTCCACCTACTACTTGGCCATGAAGTTCCCAATGGACTATGGAGTAGGGGTTGTGCGAGGCGGTCAGCTCGAGTCTCGCAAGTGCTACGTTGCCGCCCTCAAGGGGAAAGCCAAGCTAGTGGCTAACATCGAGCTCGAGCGACCTACGGAATACGCCGAAGAGCGAGCTACACCAACAGAAGAGACAATCTATATCTCGATCTCAGCAGATGATCCAGCTAAGACTCTCCATATCGGTGCTTCGGTCAAGGAACCATTCTGCTCTCAGCTGGTAAGTTTTTTAATTAAAAATTTAGATATATTTGCCTGGTCTGCGGCAGAAATGCCTGGCGTAGATTCCAGAATCCTAACTCACAAGTTAAATACTGATCCTTTAGTCAGGCCCGTTAGATAGAAAAAATGCAACCTCACCCCAAAGCACTGGAGGATAGTCGATGAGGAGGTCGAGAAACTCTTAGCAGCCGATTTCATTAGGGAGGTCCATTACCCGAGCTGGGTAGCTAACCCAGTTCCGGGAAATGGTGCATGTGCGTCGATTTTACCAACTTGAATCGAGCCTGCCCAAAGGATTGTTTCCCACTCCCTAAGATCGACCGTCTAGTGGACACAACCGTAGGGCACGAGTTGATAAGCTTTTTGGATGCGTACTCGGGATACAACCAAATCAGGATGGACCCTATCGATGAGGAAAAAACAACCTTCATAACCGAAATTGGACTATACTGTTACAAAGTTATACCCTTCGGACTAAAAAATGCCAGGGCAACCTTCCAAAGATTTGTAAATAGAATTTTTGAGCTATTGATCGGCAATAAGGTTGAATGTTATGTAGATGATATGGTCATAAAGACCTAGTTTTCAAAATTTTTATTGAATGATTTGCAAAGTGTCTTTGAAATTTTGCGTAAGTATAACATGAAACTAAATCCTAACAAGTGTGTCTTCGGTGTCACCTTGGGTAAATTCCTGGGCTACATAGTCAACCGACATGGCTTCGAAGCCAACCCCAAGAAAATAAAGGTCATTCTAGATATAAGGCCACCTCGCAAATTGAATGAGGTTCAGAGACTGAGCGGTCGTATAGCCGCTCTGAGCCGCTTCATGTCTAAATCGGCAGATCGTTGCCTGCCTTTCTTTAAGGCTATTAAGAAAAGTAAAGACTTTGAGTGGACCACAAAGTGCTAGCTCACCTTTGATGAGATGAAAAAATACCTAGTTAGTATCCTGATTTTGACCCGACCCGAGGAAGGGGATATTTTAAAGTTGTACCTCTCTGCAAGTGATGAGGTAGTCAGCTCGGTACTGATAAAAGAAGTAGATCGAGCCCAACGACCTATCTACTATGTCAACAAGGTTTTGCAAGGTGCCAAAACATGGTATCCGGAGATCTAGAAGCTAGCATACGCACTGGTCATAGCATCTCGGAAGCTTCATCCTTACTTCCAAGCCCACACCGTTGTCGTCCTCACCAACAAACCTCTAAGGCAAATCCTACTCAAGCCCAAGGTGTCTGGCAGACTGACAAAATGGGCCATTGAACTCAGCGAGTATGACATTCGGTACAAACCTCAGACGACAATAAAGGCCCAAGCCTTAGCCGACTTTGTCACAGAATGTATTTTCGCCACCACAGTCCCTGAAGTGACTGAGCTTGGGCACATGAAAGAAGCATCAACCAGTCCAGCACCAATCTTGGTTCGAGCAAGTTCAACCTGGAATGAGGAGCCCTGGATCCTCCATGTTGACAGCTCATCCAACCAGCAAGGAAGCAGGGCAGACATTATTCTTTATGGTCCAAGCGGGGTGAAGCTGGAGTACGCATTTCGGTTCGGGTTCACAGCATCTAACAACAAAGCAAAATATGAAGCATTGATAGTCAGGCTCACCTTAGCGAAGGAAGTGAAAGTTAAACACCTCATCATCTGTAGTGATTCCCAGCTCGTAGTCAACCAAGTCACCAGCGAGTACGAAGCCCGCGACCCCACCATGGCTACTTATTTGGCCAAGGTTAGGGAAGTTCTACGCGGCTTCCTATCTTATTTCGTTAGGCAGATCCCGAGATCTGAGAACGCTTAGGCTAACGCCTTGTCCCGGTTAGCCAGCACAAGCGATAACGCAATGAGGACCGTGTACATATAGGACCTGCCTCGGCTTAGCATTCTCGAGGGGGCAGGAGAGGTCGCTCCTATGATACAAGCGGAGCCGAGCTGGATTGACCCACTCGCGGGATATCAGTTTCATGGGACCCTCCCTACAGATCGCAATGAGGCCCGAAGAGTAGAGCGCCAGTCAACGAAGTACGTCATTATAGATGGACAGCTGCACTGGAGATCTTTCACACTCCCCAACTTGTGCTGCTTGCGACCCTCAGAGGCAGAGCTTGTTCTTCGCAACACTCATGAAGGCTTGTGTGGCGGAAACTTGGGGGGTAGGGCTCTTGCCCAGAAAGCGCTGCGACAGGGGTACTATGGGCCCACAATGAAGGCATACGCACTCGAGCTTGTCAAGAAGTGCGATAAGTGTCAAAAGCATGCCAACATCCACCACTGACCTGTTGCCGACCTCAAATATCTCACCAGCCTGTGGCCCTTCGCATAGTGGGGAATCGACATTCTTGGCCCTTTCCCGCCAACGACAGGACATAGGAGATTCCTGGTGGTAGTAGTGGATTACTTCATGAAGTGGGTGGAGGCGGAACCCCTAACAACGATCACGGCCCGCAACATACAAAATTTCTTTTGGAGGAATATAGTATGTCGCTTCGGGTTACCTTGGGTACTTATCTCCGACAACGGAAAGCAGTTCAAGGACCTCAAGTTCCATAATTGGTGTGCCGAGATGGGGATACAACAGAACTTCACCTCGGTGGCACACCCTCAGGCAAACGGGCAGGCAGAGGTTACGAATAGAGCCATACTCTGTGGACTAAAGGCTGGCTTAGCCCGAGGTAAAGGATTGTGGGTGGACGAGCTGCCCAGTGTGTTATGGGCCTACTGAACTACCGTTAAGACCGCCACAGGTGAGACCCCCTTCAACCTCACCTACGGCATGAAAGCGGTGATCTCAGCAGAGATCGTGGTGCCTACGCTATGATTGGAAGCCTACAACGAGGAAACAAATGACGACGAGCTCCGTACCAACCTCGACCTGGTGGAAGAAGTACGAGACCTGACATACATTCGGATTGCAGCCTACCAGCAAAGGGTGGCTCGGTACCATAACGCCCGAGTGAAGAAATAACACTTCCGTGTCGGCAACCTAGTTCTTAGGAAAGTTATGATACCTGAGCCTGGTGTCGGTAATCTCATACCGAACTAGGAAGGTCTGTACCGAGTAAGATGGGTAGTTGGGGAAGGGACGTACGAGCTCGAGACCTTGGAAGGAAAACAAGTACCTCGAGTGTGGAACATCGGCAACCTAAGACGATACTACTTGTGATCGCCGAACTGGAGAGAGGACTACGAGTCACTACCAGAAGTCCAAGGACTAAAGTGCCGAGCTGATAAAAGACCTCGGCACTACGATAAGTCCCAGTCGCCTCCTCGGCAAGGGCACATAAGACCCAGTTGCCTCTTCGGCATGGGAAAAACCAT
Organism: Nelumbo lutea; assembly: GCF_056320005.1. Classification (NCBI taxonomy): domain Eukaryota; kingdom Viridiplantae; phylum Streptophyta; class Magnoliopsida; order Proteales; family Nelumbonaceae; genus Nelumbo; species Nelumbo lutea. The sequence goes on along the minus strand of NC_142690.1, from coordinate 33,646,112 downwards.
GGGTAAGGAGAGTGGACTGCGAGTCACTCCCAAAGCCTAAGGGCTAAGGTACCGAGCTGACAAAAGACCTCAGCACCACATAAGACCCAGTTGCCTCCTCGGCATGGGCATACAAGTCCTAGTCGCCTCCTCGGCATGAGCAGACAAGACCTAATCGCCTCTTCGGCATAGGCAATTAATCTCCTCATGCCTAAGGTATAAACAGCTCGGGTATAAACCCTACGATGTCTGGCCCACTTCGGCATATAATGAAAAAGTTGAACCCCAGCAAAGGGACAACTAACATTACCAAGTAGCCCGCGCGTAGATAAGTCGGGTATATGACCTACAATGTCCACGCACCTCGGCGTACATCATGTGAAGTTACCCCTACTGGCAGTCCAGCTCGGTAGCTCGACAGTTCGGGGTAACCTATACCTATTTGGTTAGTTCGCCAGTTAGGGAGTTATTTGCACTTGGAACATTTGACAAAAAGACAAGTGTATTTGATTAATATGAAGAGTTCATTACAAAAAAAAAAAAAGAGATTTCTACTGTAGACCAAGCTCGCAAGCCTGGGGTATACAATACGAAGGTCTATTCATCTGGGCGCTCTTCGCCCTTGCCCGAGGCTTCAGCAAGAAGGTTCACCCTCTCGTCAGCACCGGTCTCTTCAATGTCGATGAGCAGCTCGCTGTCACTTTCCACCTCGGAGTCCGGATCTTCAGCAGCTTCAACAGCCATCTCATCTGTGACCCTTGAGGTGGTGATGGCGCTTAGATTGAACTGCGAAAATTCACGTCAGGTCAGCCACCTGCTAAGCTTAAAGCCCTTACGGTAGCGTTCCATCCCCGCCTCGATCAACTCTCCGTGGAACTTCTCTGAGGTCTTATATTCCTCGACGGCTTTGGCCTTGGCCTCCTCCACTGCTTGGAAGAGTATTTCAGTTCGCTCCTTGACGTGGGCCTCGAGGTTCTCTACCTCCCGCTTCAGTGTCGCTTTCTCCCTCGCGAGCTCCTCCTTCTCAGACATCAGCAATGATATCAGCTCCTTCTGAGCCTGTGCATCGTTCTTCAACTAGGATATTTCAATATAGGCCAGATTCAGCTTAGCGTGAGCTTCGCAAGACGAGGACTCAGCTGCAATAGCTCACTTCAAGTGCAGTTTGGACTACTTTGTCAAAGCGTACACAATGGAGTTCACCTACCAAGAGAAGAATAGCAGTTAGTACAAGAAAAGTTCTCAAAGTACAAAATTGAAGAAGTAAAGACAACTTACCACCATACAGTGAGTAGTCGCTCGAGCTTCGAGCTGAGCGACCGACAGCTCGGCCCAGTTGGAGACCTCCTCGGCGTATACCGCGCTCTTTCTCTTGAGGAGGCTATACTTTGGAGTTAGGATGCTCTGAACTGCCCCCTCGCTGCCCGAAGAAGTGACAGCAACAGGGGCGGGCTCTGAAGATGTTGCCTCCTTAGGCGCGCGGGGCGGGGAGACCCTTCCTGGTTCCTCCTCGATCATATCGATCATTGGAGGTTGCGCAGTAGAGGGCTGCTTGGGCTCAGGGATGGTAGCCTACGGAGACTCAACCGAGGTCTTTTGACAGATCACTTTTTCTTCCCCTTCATCCTTCCGAGGAGCTCGTTCTCAGGAAGCTTCATGGTTGCTGTAACAAAAGCAAAACGTCAGAAACAATATCAAAATAGAACAAAGGCAGCACAAAAGTAACAACCTACTAGGACTCAGACCGGCCTGCACGAGCTTGTCTTCGGTCACATAGTCCGCGAACTTGACACTGAGCTTCGCCCAGGACTGGAGCGCTTCTCTTGTCTTCAAGTCCAACCTGACACCGGGATCTTGGATGGCCGCCCTCTAGTGGGTCGGGAAAGGCCGCCCCTCAGTGTTATGGACCAAAAAGTAACCCCTTTTCCAGGCCAGGACCCTGTTTGGGAGTTCGTGTAAGAGCTTGTAGCCCGTACGTGGGGATAAGTAGTAAATCCGCCTGTGCTCAGGTAAGACACAAGAAGACTTCTTTTTTATTGAAATGATGGAAGAGAAGATGTCGAGCTTAAGGGGTAGGTTATAGTCATGGAAGAGCGAGATGGTTCCTACTATGTTATGAATAGAGTTCAGATGTAATTGATCTATGGTGATATTGAAGAGTTTTATGACCTCTATGATCAGGGGGTGAAGTGGGAGATGAAGGCCAGCTGCGAGCTATTCCTCGAAAATCACGATTTCATCATGACTGTGCTCCCAGGGAAAATTACCTAAGGGAAGGCTATATACAAGTTTGCTTGGAAGCCTATACCGAGCTACTAAGGTCTGGAGCCTGTCCGCTGTCATCGTCGATAGAGCAAAGTTATTTGGCTGCCGACCTCGATGCGAGGTGGACGCCGGACCACCAGAGGCTTCTCATGCCTCCCGAGGTGGTTCCACCTCGGGAGGACCGCAGACCGCTCCTTGACCTGAAGTAACTTCTTCAGTGGGGTGATCTATGACTTGAGCCGAGGTACCCACCTCGGCCCCTACGAAACCACCATGCTCATCTAAGAGACTATTGGAACTATAACTAGACATTGCGAAGAAAAGACAAATCAGAAAAGGAGAGCTAGGGAAGACTCACCAAAGAAAGACCGAACTGAAAGAAGACACCGGACAGGAGAAATCGAGTTAAGAAGCTTGAACGTGACCTTAGAACGAAGATTTGTGAATTTGTGGCGAATCAAATGAGTCTCGGTTCCCCTATTTATAGCCGGTATGTCCAAAAATCAACGGTTGAGATTGAAGCAATCCAACGGCTCCTAAGAAAACCAACTGCACGACCCCCGAGGTTGAAATCGGTTTAGCACGTTTTTTGACGTCTACGGAGTTTATAGATCGTGTGACGTCCACGCGTAAACCAGACGTGACCTGGGTTATTCTTGGTTGAGCCGGATAGCCGAACAGGTCCGACCAGCGATTCGTCCGACAAGCCGCCCGGACCTCGAGCCAAATCCACTTGTCTTGTCTTGAACTCCCTGCACCAGGTCGGGACCCCTGGCTCAGGGAGGGGACACGTGGACACAACCTGACTAAGAGATGACAACTCAGCCTAACGTAACCAGTCTACAGCAGATCGAGCTCGGGTACCTAACCACCCCGAGCTAAAGTGACCTCGGGACAAGGCCACCTCGAGACGAGATCGCCTTGGTACTAGATCGCAACAAGAACACCTCGATGCCAAGGCACTTTGGCACTCAACCGAGTTCAAGACTTAAAGACATCAGCGCGGGGATACATGCCACTACGCGGTGGTCCCGAAAACCCCTCCAACGGATCCCGGGCCTCACGGGATCACGTCGCGCAACAGCTAGCATTATCTCCTCGACCGATTCGAGCAGAAGTGATGAACCTTATCGGTTGGTAGCGTTATCTTCCAATTAACGCGGAAATGGGTCTTATCGTGACGAAGATCCTAGAACTGATCCGCGAAACCCGTAAGGACTCGACTATATAAAGGCTCCACCCCCGAAGGTTCAAGGTATGCGTGATTTCTATGCTTTCTAGCTCTCTGCATTCTTAATCTATTTCAGATTGCAAGAAGTATACTAACTTAAACATCAGAGTGACCTTACCGGGCTAGCAACCCCGGGTTCTTTGATCCTAGTCTTATAGATCCAACTTTGTCTGCCGTCTGCCTAGAAGTCAGAGACCGCATAGCATCAGTCGCATATAAGGGGCATTTCTCTAAGGAATCTGAATCACACAACTTGATGTACGTTGGGTTAGACCTCAAAGAAAAATGCATAAAGCCTTTAAACCGAATTCACATGCTTTCTTGGGCCAATCATCTAGGAAAAACTACTTCATCTCAATAATTTCTTTGATACCAGAAGGGTGTGATACATGAAGAAGTTTAACTAATAAAAACCCAAATTTGAATTAATACCAGTTCATTGGTTATCAATTCGATGATGATGATTGATTGATTGATTAATTATCGGCTTTTTAGGTATTGATATGTTTTTGGTGGGTTAGACTATAAAGACATAATACATGAGAAACATGTAACATATCAACAAGTATCACAAGAGTGTTAAACAATTAGATGGTATTTATCAAAATTCATGGTTTTTATTGTCATGGTCGAATGGTTTGGATTTTAATGAATAAGTTTATTGGCGAGGGTATAATGGCTAAAGTTGGGTCAATTACTATGCCCTCCTATTAATGCTTTAAAAATTAACTTGGAAATGGAACCACATTTCCATATAGGTAGGCAAGTATGCAAATGAATCGGACTGGATTCAAATCAGGGTATATCCAAATCCGATCTGATCAAATTTCATAAAACATGGATTTGAATTTGAATCTGATGAGGCAGTTGGATATTTGGATCTAATTCAACCCAATGTGATTTAAAAAAAATATAAATAATATAACAAATTTACAAAAATATAATATAAATAATATATTTATAAATAAATACATAACGTATATATATAGATAGATAGATAGATAACATAACAAATTTGAATTTGGTTCTACTTTTGGCGATCTGATCAAAAGATTTGAAATGGGGCTATCCAAATAAGAGAATATATGATCGGATTGGATTATGGTCCAATCCATTTGCACCCCTACAAGTAGGAGGTCAAAATGGTTTAAATGGATCAACCTGTGACATCTAAATAAAATATACAAAAACATATAAAAATATGTAAAAAATATTACTATTATATATTCATTATATATTTCAAAAAATAAGTGTAATAAACAAGAATTATTGATTAAATTAAAGATAAATGAAGAAAAAAGAGTTGGCATAACAGTGACCTTATTTGTAGGACTAATGGTTCACTATTTATTTCAACCTGTTGGGACACTGAGCCATTAGTCAACATTTGTTTTTGAACATGAATTGTTCAAGGTCTAAGCATCGGGTTAGACGGTGGTTAAGAACACTACCTCTAATATTTTGGTATTTAATTATTGGGTAAATTGCTAAAACCTCCCTTGAAGTTTTTGACCATTGTTGAAATCTCTCATAAAGTTTGGTAATTGCAATCACCTCCCTTGAACTTTACAATATAGTTGCAAGAAGACTCCTTCTGTTTAAACTCTCTAATAAGAGGCATGAAAATGTCCAAAAATACCTATACAATTACTACCAAGTAAGGTTGTAATCAAATTGAGCTCTAATCAAATAGTTCAGGCTTGAATTCAATTAGGATCGATTTGAGTTCGATTCTAATTGAACTCGAGTCGAGTTCGAATCTTGGGGTAAACTCGATTAGTTATTCGAGCTCGAGATTGACCAATAAAAGGTTTGGCTTGATTAACACATAGATACATACATACATACATATTTTATATTCGATAATATAAAAATATACTATAGATAAATACTTGTTAGAGGATTCTAATAGAGGGGTCTACTTGAAATTGTGTCAAAAAGTTCAGAGAGGTGATGGTAATCACCAAACTTCAGGAGTTGTTTCTGCAAGGGGATACAACAAAACAATAAGTCATTCTTTCAAAAAAAAAACAACAAAATAAATAAATGTCATTCAGTTCAGCCATTATCAAACGTCTCCTTGATTAAATTTCTTAAAAGGTTTCCCTCAACTTTTGTTTCTCTTATATTTTTTTAAAACCAAACACAGCCAAGTCTGACCACACTTCCCTACTCCAAACTTGGTCATCTTCTAACTGGTCTTTCCTTCAGGTAAGGTATTCCCTCCAACTGAAACACTCCCCAACTCCCACCCTTCAAAAGCAACGAAAATCCATCACCCCTCTGTGAGAGAAAGAGAAAGTGAGAAAAACTCGCCTTCTCTCTCTCTCTCTCTCTCTCTCTCTCTCCTCTTTACCGTCTTTTGCTCTTTTGCTTTTGTTTTTAGGAAAATGTCGGCGGTTGTGGGGGTTCTCTCTAGCCCCCAGGGAATTCCCTTCAATCCTTCTCAAATGGAGAAAGAAGAGGAGAAGAGCACCACCAGCAATAATGATGAACAACAGGAAGAGCCACCTGAGAATAATGAAGCTGAGAAACATAACAGGAAATCCAGCTGTTCTTCTGTGTATTCTGCGGAGAATGAAGATGATTTTGATGACGATGGAGATGAGGACGACGATGATTGTAAACTGAAACCCGATAAAGAATCATGTCTTGGCCCTCAGTTCTCCCTTAAGGAACAGCTAGAGAAAGACAAGGTCTTCATAGTGCTCCTTTTTCTTTCTGGTTTTGCTTTCCTTCTCTTGCATCTATATATGATTTCATTGATTTTACAAATTGGGTTGTGATAATCTGAATAATTTATATTTTAGGATGATGAGAGTCTGAGGAGATGGAAAGAACAGCTTCCTGGAAGTGTGGATCTCTCTTCTATTGGAGGTACACAACTCTTTACTTTTCTACTTAGTGCTCCTCTTTTTGTGCCTTTTTATCTGGTCATAGAACAATAATTGATTTATTGTTCTATGCATGTGGCTAAAGCCTAATGAAGATGTTGGACTTAAATAGATAAGTAATAAAAGACATTAATGAAAGATTCGGTATTAAATATAGATTAATTGAACATGGGAAACCGAACATACAAAAAGATATGAAACACATGAATTTTACATGTTCTGTGTATTGATTTCTTATGGAAACGGTAGCTAAACCGTAGCTAAAATTTATAACTACGGTGGCTAAAGCCTGATTCAATAATTACATATACAGTTTTAGCTACTGTTTTTAAGTTATTGGTAGTTACAAATTTGACTCTATAACTACGATTTGTTTTATAACTGTAATTAAATGTCATTCTATTGCTACGATTTTGCGGTGTCCCTAGTAGCTACAGAATTTAAATCTATAGCTATGATTTTGCGGTGTCCGTAGCAATAAAATTTAAATCTATAGCTGTGATTTTGAGATGTCTGTAACTAGAAATATGAATTTATAGTTATGGTTTACTTTGACCTTAGCTAAAAAATATACATCTATAGCTACTGATTTATGTTGTTTGTAGCTAAAACAAAAACCCGTAGCTGTGGTTTAAGCAGGCTATAGTAAGAAAACATGAATCTACAGCTACGGTTTTTAACTGATATAGCTAAAATTGCTAATATATGGTTGATGGCTAGATCCTGAAATTTCTTCATTACTTTTTTAAGCTTCTTTTTTTATTGTATTGAATACAAGCATAACATATTCCATTCATTATAAGATAAAACTTAAATGCAAAATTTTAATAAAAGATTATATAATAAAAAAATAAATTACATCTCAAGGTGCTTTAATACATACTTATGTTTAAAATCTATTACAAATTCAAGGTTCTTGAATACATGAAACTCAATCTTAAAAAAAAAAAAAAAAAACTTGAGGTGTGAAATTTGATCAAATTTGTCTTCATCTACATATGTGAAATATCTCCTTTAGCATGTTTAATTTAACCTATAAGAAAATAATAGAAAATAAGTTAGAAATTACATTTTTAGAGATATAAAATCATATATGAAAATATAATTATTAATAGTGCAATATAAACTTATCTACTTCATTCCAAGCCTATTGTTTAAACAAATAAAAAGTGCAAGGACTAAATATTAGCCACAAATTATATATTGAGCAATATAATGGCGTAGCAATGTGTATTAATTTCTATTTTCCCAACAAATAATTAAAAGGTTGACCTTCAATAATTTTTTCTTTTGGTTTAAAATCAATCCTTTTAATCATGGATCTCAGCTTTCTTTTGCTCCAATTCATTTGTATCAATGGATGTATATGCCCTATCTAGGCCATGTATGAGCGTGACTTGCTATCAACTTCAACAAGCTTTTCTTCAACTCTGTGTGCAACTTTTTTCAAGTTTTGCTGAATTTTCTTTTCCATTTGTTGTAGCAAAAGGACAAAACAACAAGACATAGTTGAGGTCATCAAATGGTTATTTCAGTGTGGATGATCTCCAAGACAGGGCCCATCTATTGGTGACTCGGCAAAATCTAAACACAACAATAAAGTTGGTTAGGTTTCTGTGATGGATGTATTGTTTTCTCTATTCTTGTCACTTGTATATTAACAGGAACCCATATCTCTTACATCTAAACAAGATAATTTGATTAAAAAACCAAGTTAAGGAGGTATAATCCATACAAAAAAAAAAATGTTACATCTAAACCCAACAATTTTGTTTGTCTCAATTGAAGGTGTCCTTCAACAAACCCAACAATGTTATATGCAAATGATATAGAAACCTTCATGTTATTTCTGTACCATCTGTATTCAACAAAATAACTTTTCAAAAGATATGGTGTTCCTTCTATTCCCAAGAGTGTATCTATAGCCATACCTATAAAGTATCTCTTATAGGTATTTATATCTTCTACTCTAGGTGTTTGAACAATACCTTTCTCAACTTAATCAGAATAGGAATAGAATAAGGGTTCAACTGTTAGCACAACTACTTGGGCCTTGTCGAACCTAATCAAGGTTATTTCTTACCAACTGTTTCAGTTTTTCAGTGTAAATTCCATGCATGGTCTTGTCTATTATGTCCTTGTTGTACCTAATATCATAGTTTATAGCAGCCAATAATCAGAAATGCAGAAATTTGTACTCCTGTTAATAGTTTTATTTTAGAGGTCTGGCTATTTGATGCAATCTACTTTTTAAAGAGGTCAGCTGAACAAGTTTCATTGTGAATCCATGAAGAAAAGACTTGCAGGCTTTTATCCAAATAAGGACTTCCCAAAGGCTATCCAAAGTTCAGAACTCTAGGTGATTAATTGATTGGGCTGAAAAAGAAGAATGGAATAAGATACACTAAGCCCTGGTTTTCAAAACCGGACCGGATCGAAAAATCGGGAAACAGTCACTTGACCGGTTCTGTTTTTCCCCAAACCTGTTTTTTTTCCCCAAAACTATTGATTTTAATCAATAAATTGCTGAATTGGCCGATTAACCGTTCGAACCGTCCGAACGGTTTGAACAGTTTTGACCTTTTTTAAAATTTTTAATTTTTTAATTTTTTTATCAAAACAGACCGGCCAATCGAGTCGAACAGTTAGACCATTCGAACTGGTAACCGAACCCATGACCGGTTCAGTTTTAAAAACCATGCACCAAGCTATAAATTTCAGACCTTGTTCATGACCTTGTATCTTGTAAATAAACTGGGCACATGCATTAAATAAGTAGCTAGTAGCTGGTAGCCAATTCTTATCTTTGGAGTTTGAACCTTCTTTTATAGATTTGTAACTAGAGATGAAATAGGGTTTATTAAATAACAGAAATGATAAAATTAAGAGAAGAAAAATGTAAAAGAAGAACCAAGAGGAAACCTTGGACTGATCCATCATGCTGCTCTTAGACCCATAAAGTAGATTAATCGGGTAGGTTTGCACCATAAGTCAAAATTTTCTCTTTCCACCCCATTAATTCCTGATAACTTTTTGGCTAGTTTCCTGTTCGAGAAGAGCAAAATGTAGCCTCGGATACAATGTTGATACCAGCTTGGCTTGTTCCTTCTATCACTTTTCCTTCCCACCAACACATAGTATTTGCCTCTACCTTCATATTCCCAAAACACAACCCCTTCAAGAGAGAAACTTAGCACCAATAGAATCAATAGCACCCATGAATTTCTAAGTACATCTTTGATGCTTGAAGGTCTGAAGTCCACCTTCTCGCAATATGTCTTAGGTGTAAACTTTCTTAGGAGATCTCTTCCCACCTTAAGACCTTTACTTTTGGTGGCGTTAGAATGTGCTACATAACTTTGATGAGGACATTTCACAAAAAAAAAAAAGAAAAAAAAAACTTTGATGAGGAGCTAGGAACTATGTGACCTTAAGTTCATATATTTAAAGTATCCAACCCATAGGGGTTTCAATGATATTCTAAAATCCGATTTTGAATTCGATATTCGATACAATCAAATCGAATTTAGATAATTTGAATATCTAATCGGTCGAATTTGGATATCTTATTCATACCGAATAGCTAATCGGATTTGAATTCAAATATGACATGATTCAACTTGATAAATATTCGAATTTGACCAGTTATTTAATTCTTATATATAATATATAAAATTTTTAAATATTTTATATAATTATATATAATAATTAAATTATATAAATAATTTATATACATTATATAAATAAAATATTTATTTTATATATTTATTAATTACCTAAATAATTAATTAGTCGAATTCGAATCGAATATTTGAATATTTAATCGGATTTGAATTCGAAAATTAATTTTTAATATCCGTCGGATATCGAATTTTTTAATTAGATTCAAATTGGGATAATGCCTGATCCGATTCAAATTCGATCTACATCCCTACCAACCTTATTATTTTTTCCTCATAAATTCTAGGTACATCCTTGATTCCCGAAGGTTCTTGATGAGGGCAGATTTGGCCGTCCACTAAAATCATGACACATGGCATATCAGAACATTTGGACTACATCCCAACATCACTTAGGCGACAATTTGCATTAGCCAAAATGGGGTCCCAGCTGGCGACCTGCCTCTGCCGCCAACCTAACGACCTACTTATGCTGTCGACCTCGCGACTTGCCTCTGCCGCCAACCTGGCAACCTACTTCTGCTATCGACTATGTGACCTGCCTCTGCTGCCGACCTGGCGACCTACTTCTGTCGCCAACCTGACAACCTGCCTTTGCCGCCGACCTGGCAACTTGCCTCTGCCGTCGGACCTGGCGACCTACTTCTACCGCTGGACCTAGCGACCTACTTCTACTGCCGACCTGGCAACCTGCCTCTGCCTTTGACCTGGCGACCTACCTCTCTAAAAGCTTGCCAATTGTCTCCGAACCTTTTGAGATCACGCCACGTAACTGTAGGTTGTATCCTCATCTCGCCCGAATCGAAGGGAAATGGTAAGCCTTATTAACTGGCACACTATCCTCCTTCCAAAGCGAAATGGACCCCTACGTCGTGGGTTGAGGATTTCGGGAGCATTTCACAAAGACCGATGGCAACCCAACTATATAAGGGCATCAGCCCCTAAGACCCAGGCAGATGCGCAATTTTTGGTTCTCACAACTCTCCAGCTCTCTCACATTTAGCTATCTTAAAATCTCTAATTTGCGGACTTATGCATCGGAGTGCCTACCCTGGATAACGCAATCTGGGCACTTTGACACTATTTCCTTGTAGGTCGCATCAGAGCCACCTCTCCAACTTGTCACCATTCAGCTAGGCATCAGAGTCACCTCTCCAGCTCGTCACCATTCAGGTAGGCGTTAGAGCCACCTCCCAGCTCGTCACCATTCATCTAGGTGTCAGAGCCACCTCCTAGCTCATCACCATTCAGCTAGGCATCCGAGTCACTTGCCAGCTGGGAGCTGCCAAAATGCACATCATCAATTGGCGCCATCAGTAGGAAACACTACAAAAGGCTATGTTCTCACCCTATTCACTAAGCCTCAAGTAATAACATCTTCAAGCAACAACAACAGCGCTTGATCGAAAGAACCCCCTAGGGGGGCAAAAACAAAATGATTAGCCCAAATGAGTTCTCATAGTCTTGCCTAGAAAGAATCTCCCTAACTGTGAGGCCACCCCCATATGTCGAGCTCTACGTGCTCTCTGCGAGAGTTGATGGCCAACAAAATGTGAGGCCACCCCCATATGTCGAGCTCTACGTGCTCTCTGCGAGAGTTGATGGCCAACAAAATGTGAGGCCACCCCGCAGGTCGAGCCCTCCGTGGTTCCCGTGGGAGTTGATGGCCAACAAACTGTGAGGTCATGCCGTAGATCGAGCCCTCCATGCTTTATTTGGGAGTTGATGGCCAGCAAGTTGTGGAGCTGCCCTCGTAGGTTAGTCCTACCGAGGTGACGAGGTGTCTATAGGTCGAGGTGCTAAGAGCAAAACTAGACTGCCAAAATTCCGACGACTTGGATACCCGATGACCTACCTCCAAATTGGCGACCAGCTTCCTTCGACCTAACGACCTACTTCCACCGACCTAGCGATTTGCCTCTACCACCGAGATGGTGACCTACCTCCACCGATTTGGCAACACACGTAATCAGCCCAGACGAGTCTTTTTAGCCCTGTTCACAAGGTCGCCCCTACAGGTCGAGCCCTCCGTGGCTCCCATGGGACTTGACGGCCAATGGACTGCAATCGCCCTTGCGGGTTGAGCCTTTCAAGGTTCCCATGCAAGCTGGCAACCTGCGGTTAGTAAAGCTGCCCCCGCAGGTTGAGCTCCTTGTGGCTTATCATAGGAGTAGACAACTAGCACCTTAGAGGACCAACACAGTGCAACTGTGACACCGACCTACTATTTAAATTCCAACATCGATGCACATATCGCAAGGGGAATCCAAACCGCTTTCAGCATCAAGGACCCCTAAGCCGACCTTGAAATATATTGGTAACAAGCCAAAGGACCTACGACGAAGCACAAATCTACTCTCTTCACTGAGTTGATCTCAGCTCAGGAGTGGGGGGCAATTGATGAGGGTAGATTTGGTCGTCTACTGACATCATGACACACGGCATATCAAAACAGTTGGACTACATCCTAGCATCACCTAGGCAGCAGCATTCCTTAGCCAAAATGGGGTCCTAGCTGGCGACCTGCCTCTGTCGCTGACTTGGCAACCTACTTTTGCTGCCAACCTAGCGACTTGCCTCTGTCGCTAGCCGCCGGCCTGGTGACCTAGTTCTGTTGCTGACCAGGCGACCTGCCTCTACTGGCGACCTGTCTCTGTCGCCGACCTAGCGACTTGCCTCTGTCGCTGACCTAGCGACTTGCCTCTGTCACCAACCTGGCGACCTACTTCTACCGCCGACCTGGCGACTTGCCTCTGCCGCCAACCTGACAACTTGGTGACCTGGCTCTGCCGCCGGCCTGGCGACTTGCCTCTGTCGTCGACCTGGTGACCTACCTCTCTAGAAGCTTGCCAATTGTCTCCGAACCTTTTGGGATCACACCATGTAACTGTAGGCCTTATCATCATCCCACCCAAACCGGAGGGAAACGGTAAGCCTTATTAAATGGCATGTTACCCTCCTTCCAAAGCAGAACGGACCCCAACATCGTGGGTTGAGGATTTCGGGAGCGTTTCGCAAGACCCACAGCAGCCCCACTATATAAGGGCATCAGCCCCTGAGACCCAGGTAGATGCATAATTTTTAGTTCTCGCAACTCTCCAACTCTCTAACTCTCTCACATTTAGTTATCTTAAAATCTCTAATTCGCTAACTTGAACATCGGAGTGCCCACCCCGGGTAAAGCAACCCAGGCACTCTAACACTATTTCCTTGCAGGTCGCATCAGAGCCACCTCTCTAGCTCACCACCATTCAGCTTAGCATCAAAGCTACCTCTCCAGCTCATCACCATTTAGGTAGGTGTCAGAGCCACCTCTCAGCTCATCACCATTCAGCCAGGCGTTAGAGCTACCTTCCAGCTTGTCACCATTCAGCTAGGCATCTGAGTCACCTGCCAGCCGGGAGCTGCTAAAATGCGCCTCATCAATTCTCAATTCACCTTCTTGCTATATGTTTTAAGTGTAAACACTTAGCAAATCACTTCCCACACAAAGACCTTTACCTTTGGTGGTGTTAGAATGTTCTACATTTTTTGACGAGGAAATTGATCGAGAATGGGATTGTGTGACTCTAATTCCCATTTAACATATTAGAAACATCTAATATGTTTCTAATATGTTAAATGGTGCACTCTAATTCCAATGCAAAAGCTTTGAAAGCAAAAGCAGAACATGAATGCAGTCCAAACAAAACCCAAGAAGGTTTCAAATGGAGTCTCTAATGTGTAGTTGTATAAAGTAGAGATCAGATATGGATTAACAAATATGATAACTGATAATAATTGAAAACCAAAGATAGGATTTACAACATTCTAGCAAAACCATTGACCATTACATGTCATTCAAGCAAAACCAAAATTCGACTAAAATACTGTTGGATAAACCAAAGCTAAAATTTCAATCCTTGTTTTGATCTGTAGTCTTGATTTCTTTGGTTTCAACATGTACTGTTGTAGATAATTTTTTTTGGCTTCATTTAATTATCAAGTTATATGGTAGTTTGATCTATGAAGTATTGAGGTATTCACAAGGGCAAGGTTTGCAATCTCTCTCTCTCAATATGGCTTAGAGCCAAGTGGAATTTTTCAGTGATTTTGTTTTGAAGTTTGCACTTGTGATGACATGGGAATAATTAGCTAGGAATTGGATGTGCAGAAAGCATGGGGCTCACATTTTATCCTATAGATCCATTAATTATTACTGAAAACAGAGTTGTTTTGTCACTAAGCAATAGAATAAAGTCTTTAAGAAAAACTTTCCACTTCTTAAAAGTTCCAAACACCAGTACCCACAATTCTCCTAGACAAAGAAAAAAGTATCCCCATTATGTATTGCAAATTAGAGAGATGTTCAATTAATAAAAATATATATTTTTTGATATTTCCCATTGTTTTTATCAATCACAGACAAGATGAGGACAATAAAACAAATCCTTTAAGAAAAAGCCTGTTACTTCCTTCAAAGAATAAAAAGTAACCCCAAATCGAGTTCAAATCAGCCTCCCACAATGGGTGCCCCACATCATCCCACAACACATCAATGCCATGAATTGGGAGCATCTTTTGATGATACATCATAATTTCTAGTACTATCATCGGGAGTTGTCCCCAATATATGGCAAGGATGTGATATGAGACGTAGTGGGAGGCTGATTTGATCTCCCCCAAATCATTAGTCAAATAATAATATATTACACCACTATATGGTTCAGAAATCCCATGACATCCCACATTATATTAAAATAGAAAATAGGTAATCTTGTACTGTAACCTATAAGAAGGAATTTAAAATATTAAAAATCAGTTTTCTTGTAATTATCCTTACTTTCTCAAAATAAAAAAGAGTATCAAAGAGATAATTTTAAGATATGTATCAATATACACCTAAGAAACACATGGATATATTGATATAGCAGTATGCCCTACGAGCCTGCTTATGGTCTTGAGCCTTGGTTGGCTTAGGCCTGACCCTACTTATGGTACTCGTGGTGACATTTTTTTGGTGTTGTTCATGCCCTATGGGCCTTGTATACCTTTTCTTTAATGAAATTCATTCCTTACCCTTTTCAAGAGAAAAAAAAAAAAAAGAAAATATAATGAAGGTGACATTTTCTTATCAAGAAATGATATTGTATGGTAGAATGAATCACATTACTATTTCTCATGGTATTTGGTGGAAGAATGTGACATTTTTTGGCAATTAATACTCACATTTTGGAAAATATTCATCATTTTTTTAGCCACTTTGCAAGCACTAAGACATAGTACAAATATTCATTTTCATAAAAAAACATTCATTTTTGTTCATGAAACCAAATCGAGCTGATGTAAAATTATTGGAAAAAAGCTACCCTATTTATTCTCCAATAATAACTATATTGAAACAAAATATAAAGCATGTTGAAACAAAACCATTAGAAGCATTAGCAAATGGCATCAATTATATTCTAATGAGAGGAAAAGGGTCTTGCAAGATACCTGATGTGATTAGACACAGGATTTAACATTTTTATAGATGCAAGAGTTCGACAACAAATGGAGAAGAAAGAGGTATAAAATTGCTAGAAAATTAGTCATTTCAATTCCTAGCTGGTTAAATATTCAAATCTGCTTAGATGTCCTTAGGGGAATTGGCATTCTAGAATCTTATACATAATACACTCTAAATTATATCCTATTGGTATAAGGTCTTATTTTAACGTCTGAATAGTCTGTGTCTAGTCTGATCTTGTCCATTTTTTTATCAATTGGAGCAATGGTTATAACCTTTTCTCTTTGAACATGGGTATGAGAAATATTTTTGTCATTAACTAGAATAGTTTTAAAATGTTAAAAGAGTAACCAAGCATTCACACATACAAGTAATAAGTGACAATTGGTGATTTAAATCATTCAAGCACTTATTGGTTAAAGAAAATTTCAGATATAAGTGGGTTAGCTATGTATCAAAATGGGAAGACCACTTGCATGATTAATATCAAATATAATTACAAATAATTTAAACTTCCAAAGCCTCCTTAGATGTTTCAAACCAGCCTGGGGGGGTAGGTGGGTGGATTTTCATCTACTGTCTTAAGTATATGAAGGAATAAAAGCAAAATCAATGATCCTGTGAATGAATTATTGTTTTAATTTGGATCTTCATCTACTGTCTTAAGTCTCAGCCTAGTTGAATATAAAATCTTCACATAAATCAAACTTGGGTACATTGCTTGAACCAAACTTTTTACACATTTATCTTTATCTTCTTAGCAATGTTATGGGCCTGCAATTAATTCTTGATTTTTCCAACATTGGTTTTGTCAGGTGTTTCTGTAAACACAACCACCGATACCGTTAAGTGGTTAGGTTAAAATGGTATTGAGCTTCTTCTTGCTTTTTATGATATTCTTTTACAAACAAACATGACCCTCTAAACTTAGTGCTTTGATGAATTAAATGTAAAAACTACTAAATACTAACATAAACTAGACCCATTTGGATGGTGAAATTATTAGTACCCTGTTCTAGATCAATATTGTCATGTCAGTCATTTTATCAAGTTTCATGGGAGATGGAGAAGAAAGAGGTCATTGTGAAATAGGGAAAAGGGCTTTGATAAGAAAGAAATGGGTTGAGAATACTTGGGACAGTTGGGCAAAGAATAGGGATGCAATTTGGTATGAAGTCCAGAATCCAACTAATACAACCCAAAACCCTTGTTGGATTAGGCTTTCTCGTAATTAAGTTGCACACTGTAAAGAGACTGGGCCAAATGGGCCCTAACAGCCACTCTTGTAATATCTTTTAATTTATGTTGATGGGCCACATTTAATGGGCCTATTATTTATTCTTGTTTTTTTTTTTCTTTATGTAACTGCCAAGTTGGCCGCCCACTTAAGGGCATTCTTGTCATCATCAAATTTTTAGATCTTAATAAAATACGGTTAGAGGAGAATGGAGAATAATAAGACTCCTTCTTCTCTTACCTCTTCTCTTTGCCATCTTCTTCTCTTGTACAACTATTCAGACCTGTTTTATTCTGCTAATCACTAAGTTTAATCTTGATATTAGATGACTGATTTACATATTGGTATCAGAACAGGTTTAGTTCATTTTCCATTTTTTTTCTTCGTTTCTATACACTTTAAAATCAAGAGAGTGTATGGAGAGATAGGTTCTCTATAGTATAGAGAATCACTTGCCTAGTTGGTAGAAGGGTTTAGAGAGCTTAGTTCTGGCTAGATTTTGCCAAGAAGTGATGTTGTTTTGTTGCTGCCCGAAACCCTAGCCAACTAGAGATTTTCGAGGTTACCAGGAAAGGTGAAGCTCGGGTGTGGCGCTCTGTGCTTGGAAGGTGTCTTGTGACTACTAAAGGAGGGCGGTTCAGGTTTGGAAGAGTTTGGGTTAGTCTGGTAGGTGCGGCAGCATCTTCTCTCTTCCTCCCATCTGCTTGATGGAGCAAAACCTTAGTTTTTCAAGCACTCGAGATCCGGGTCCTTGGCTTTAAAACTACTTTTAGTCTTTTCTTCCCAGATGAGGATCTCTTTTTTCTTCCTCTCTGTGTGTTTGGGTGTACTTGCTATGTGCATATTCATAGTCACCAAAGGCACAAGTTTGAACCTAAGGCTCATAAGTGTGTGTTTCTGGGATATGCTTTCACACAGAAGGGTTATTACTGTTTTGATCCAGTTCATGGCACCCGCTTTGTATATCGGGATGTCACCTTTGCCGACTTGACTCCCTTCTTTAGTATTCTTCCTAAGGGGGAGAAATCTGATGAGCCATTTGCTATGTCTCCAGTTGTTCCTCTTCCCATCCCTTGTGAGTCTGATTATGGGGTGTCCACTTCTTCCACTGGACCTACCTCCGATATCCCTGCTCGTTGTCCTGCTTCTGCTCCTGCTCTCCAAAGGTGGTACCAAAGGCAGAGATTCAGACATGTGCAGGTTGTTTCTACTCCTTCAAAAGAGCACCTTGCCACTCCATCATTCCTGAGGAAACAGGTCAGCCCTCTACTCACTGGCCCATCTTTGACTGTCCCAAACCTTGATCTTCCTATTGCTCTTCGCAAGGGCAAGCGGAAGTGTATAACCCATTGTATCTCCAAACACTTTTCTTACAACCTTCTCTCCCCTTCCTACTACTCCTTTCTTGCCTCTGTTTCTTCCCGTGTGATACCCAGGTCTATACCGGAAGCATTATCTCAAGCTGAATGGCATGATGCTATGATGACTGAACTTGATGCATGGCATAAGATCCATACCTGGGATATTGTGGACTTGCCGAAAGGGATAGAACCAGTGGGTTGTAAATGAGTGTTTACCATTAAATATCACTTTGATGGCTCTGTTGAGAGGTTTAAGGCTCGGTTGGTTGGTAAGGGTTACACCCAAATGCATGGCATTGACTATCTTGAGACATTTGCTCCTATTGGTAAGATGACTTCAGTCAGGGTTTTACTTTCTCTAGCAGCTACTTTTGACTGGCCCCTACATTAGTTTGATGTTAAAAATGCCTTGTTGAATGGAGACCTGCATGAAGAGGTCTATATGTCTCTACCTCCAGAAGTGTATGGGAAGGAAATGAAATGCAAGGTGTGTAAACTACACAAATCTATTCATAGTCTCAAACAATCTCCTCGGACTTGGTTTGAGAGATTTCGGGCTACTCTTGTCTCCTTTGGCTACATTCAAACACAATTTGATCATACACTATTCTTGAAGAGAAATGACTCTTTGGTGACCTTCTTGATTGTTTATGTTGATGACATTGTGGTCACGGGTAATGACATTGAAGAGGCTAGTAAACTAAAAGGATTTATCAACTTTGAATTTGAAATCAAAGACTTGGGAGATCTTCGATATTTATTGGGCATTGAAGTTGCTTGATCTAAGGATGGTATCTTCATATCTCAGCACAAATATGTCATTGATCTTCTTGTTGAAGCTAGTAAAATTGGAGCTAAACCCATCTCCACTCCCATTGATCCTAATCATAAGCTTTCTGCCACAGATGGTGAACCTTTGTCTGATAAGGGAGTGTTTCAGAGACTGCTTAGAAAGTTGTTATACCTTTGCATGATTCGGCCAAATATTTTCTATTTGCTAAGCATGGTCACATGAAACTGGAAGCCTTTACTAATGCAAATTGAGAAGGATGTATTGATGACGGATGGTCCACCTCTAGTTATTGTGCTCTGGTTGTTGGGAATATTGTGTCTTGGAGGAGTAAGAAACAATCAGTAGTTGCTAGATCCTCAGCTGAAGCAGAATACAAGGCAATGGCTCATGGTGTGTCAGAATTACTATGGCTACGATCCCTTCTAGAGGAATTGGGGGTGGATTACGAGAAACCAATGATGCTCTATTGTGACAACCAAGTTGCTATCAACATTGCACATAATCCTGTTCAACATGACAGAACTAAGCACATTGAGGTTGATAGGCATTTCATAAGGGAAAGAGTCTCTTTAGGAGAAGTTTGTTTACCATTCATCACATCGGAAGAGCAACTGGCTGATATCTTGACCAAGGGAGTTCCAAGGGGGAAATTGACAAACTATATAAGCAAGTTGGGCATGATTGACATCTATGCTCAGCTTGAGGGGGAGTGTAAAGACACTGGGCCGAATGGGCCCTAATAGCCACTCTTGTAATATCTTTTATTTTATGTCGATGGGCCACACTTAATGGGCCTGTTATTTATTCCTGTTTTATTTTCTTTATGTAACTGCCAAGTTGGTCGCCCACTTAAGGGCATTTTTGTCATCATCAAATTTTTAGATCTTAATAAAATAGGGTTAGAGGATAATGGAGAATAATAAAGCTCCTTCTTCTCTTGTACAACTATTCAGACCTATTTTATTATGCTAATCACTAAGTTTAATTTTGATATTAGAGGATTGATTTACATTTCACACCTTTGGCACCCAAACCAGTACTTGCTTTTAGGGAAACAAATAAAAAACAAAGAATGTTTTACAGCTTTTTGGTGAGAGAATCAAAGGAATTCTTACCTAAGCAGTCATTAACTTGAATGTTCCTCTAACAACACCTGAACCAACTAATGGATTGTTGGCTATGGCACCATGGCTTAATGGAAGGATTTGTAGTACAACAACCCAAACAGAAGATGAGGGTTTTGTGAGTGGTAGCAAGAAAATAAGAAACATAGATCGAAGAGTGAAGAAAAAGGTAGAAGGGGATTTTGTGAAATAAGAGAAAATGTGAGATTGATCAATAGAGAAAGATGGTTCAAGCGGAGAAAAAGACTAAAGAGAAAGAGCATATAGTGCTTTTGGGGGCGCACGAGGAAGGAAAGAGAAAAGAGAGAAAATACATCACCGTGGGCATATTTTCAAAACACCAAATTCTAATTTCGGTATTGTTAAATTTGATAGTTATAGATACGGATAGTTATATTATAGCTATAGCCATAAAAAACTTTTACCAACGAATAAAATGCATTTTAACCATGAACAATATGACCATAGATAAATGTTAATATTTATTTATATAATTTATAGCCACTGATAACTAAAATCAGTGGCTATAAAAATCTTTTAGCTACAAAAAAAACTAATATCTAGCCACAGGCATAGGGTCGTAGCTAAAGATCAAATTGTAGCTTCGGACATTTCATATATGTGGCAATATCCCATGCTTTAGCCATGGATTTTTGTGTTTGTACGTAACTAGAGTATAGTGGTTATAGACAGATTTTCTTGTAATGCAAATAGTTTGTTTGGTGATATTCTTGTCTTTTTTTCGTCTCATTTATAACATAGCTGACCTCTTGTCTTTTTCATTAGGGTGTAAAATAGGCAAGAGTTGGATTCATCGGTAAAGAACTTCTAAAGAGTATCTGGATGTTGTTGATTAGTTTATTTGGTTTGCTTTTAGGAAGGCAGACCATAAATAAAAATTTTGATATCCTTGTACAAAATGTGGCAATATTTTGTGGATGCATCAGATTGATGTGAAATGCCATCTAATCTTGAATGGATTTCTTTAAGGTTATACAGAGGGGATATTTCATAGAGAGTCAATTTCTATGCATACGACATATAATGAAACTTGTTGTTGTGATAACACAATTGAGTGTGGTGATATGCATGGATGATTCATGATGCATGTGACATTACTACAATGGAACATTGGGATGAAATGATGGATATTCCAGTACAACCTAATGAAGGGCCTAATCCTGATGCTCAAAATTTTTTTAGCCTTTTACAAGATGTTAAACAAGAATTATATCCAGGGTGTACAATATTCTCAAAGCTTTCATTCATTGTTAGGTTGTTTCATATTAAATGTTTGTATGGGTGAAGTAACAAGTCATTTATTGAGTTGCTTGAATTGTTCAAGGAAGTTCTACCAGAAGGTAATCAAGTACTAAGTTCTTTATATAAAACTGAAAAGATGATGGAAAATTTTGGACATAAGAATGAAAAGATTGATGCATGTCCAAATGATTCTATGTTGTTTTGGAAAGAACATGCTAATTATGAGATTTATTCCATGTGCGGTGATTCAAGATAGAAGCTAAATGATGACCATGAGAACATCACTAATGTGGCAATTGGTATAAGGGAGAGAAAGATTCTTGTGAAGGCCCTACACCATTTTCCTTTAAAGCCAAGGTTGTAGCGTCTTTTCATGTCAACTAAAATGCCATATCTTATGACTTTGCATGAAAATGGATGTATCAAGGATGGTTTCATGAGACACCCTGGTAACTCTCCTATTTAGAAGGAATTTGATACTAAGTATCTGGATTTTGTAGCTGAACTTTACAATTTTAGGCTTGGTTTGCAAGTGGTGGAATAAATCATTTCAGAACACTCAGTGTCACATACATTACATGGCCAATGGTATTGATTCTATACAATTTGCCCATATGGATGTATATGAAACAACCTTATATGCTTTTGTCATTGATTATTCCTTATCCAAATGCTCTTGGAAATGATATTGACGTGTACTTGTAACCCTTTATTTTCGAAATCAAGGAATTATAAGATGACGGTGTTGAAATATATGATGTATCAACTAATAAGAACTTCCAACTGTATGTTATTTGTTAATGACAATAAATGACTTTCCTATATATGGTAATTTATCGAATTGGAGTACCAACAGAAGGTTTGCATGTCCATCATGTAATAGTGAAACATGTTCACATTGGTTGAATCATGGTCAAAAGTTCTGTTACATGGGTCATCGGTGATTCTTGGATGCCAACCATAGATATAGACATGAGAAACAATCTTTTAATAGAAATCAAGAGTTTAGAATTGTAACTACTCCACCAACTAGCATTACTATATTGCACTAGTTAGAAGGATTACAGTTCACATTTGGTAAAAAGGACCAAGGTAGTAATGGGAGAAAAAAAGAAATGCAACACTAGTTAGAAGGATTACAGTTCACATTTGATAAAAAGGACCAAGGTAGTAATGGGGGAAAAAAAGAAACGCAACACTAAGTTGGAGAGTTGTTTATTTAACTAGAAGAAGAGGAATATATTTATCTTACTACCACCATATTGGCAGCATAACTTTATATTGTCATAATCTTGATGTGATGCATATATAAAAGAATATATGTGACAATATAATGATGACTCTCTTGAACTTTGATGGTAATATAAAGAATAAATGTAAAGGCACATTTACATTATAGGGTTAATGTGAATAAGGTTTGAGCTTCATCCTTAGTAACATGGATCAAATATTGCATATTTGCCCCCTACGTGTTACTCCTTATCTTCTATTGGTAAGGAAGTTTTTTTGAAGAGTATTGAGATAAAGTAAGGTTCCATGTGGATATGCATCTAACATATTCCGACAGGTGGTTGTAAAGCAACGAAAAATTCGAGGTCTCAAAAGTCATGATTGCTATGTTTTAATGCAACAATTGCTTCCATTGGCCATGCAAAATACATTGCCTAAGAATGTGTGTTCTCCTTTGATTGAGTTATGCAAATTTTTTCAGAAAGTTGCGCTCAAAAGTGTTGACCTCAAACGAGTTATACAAAATGGAGAGGGAGATTGCACTAATACTATATTGTCTAGAGAGGATATTTCCTCCGTCATTTTTCACCATCATGGTCAATTATTCAATACATCTAGCACTTTAGGCTAATACGTGTGGCCCGGTACAATTTCGCTGGATGTGTTCAATTGAAAGGTAAATTTTTATATTTGTTCCATTGCTTAATACATACACACACATATCCAATTAGATGAAATCACATGGGCTTAATCTCATCGATATGTGTTATTTAATTGTGACAAAGTGATTCCCCATAATGAGTAAGTTTTTTATTGAATATGATTTTTTATATTTTTAAATAAACTTCAATTTTAAAAATTTTAAGAATAGTAATTTTAAGTTTGTGTAGACAATATGCTATAATTATCAAGCGTCAACATTGACGTATTCATCTAAGAGAAAAAAAGAGATAAAATAAATTCAAAATCAAAAATTTCATGAATGGTTTAAGTTAAGTGTAAAAAACTTTTTCCATTGTGCAACTTCTTACACCTTGTTTGTAAATGTAAATCCATTTCAAACAATTTTTTATGGTGTTTTTACGTTGCAAACTTTGAATAAAAAATAATCTTTAAATTTTGGAGGAAATTAAATGATTGGCTAAAGGTCCATCGTGTAAAGTGCAGAGGTTCAAGGGGTTTATTGTAAATGGTTTTAGATTTCACCTAAAGATCGTGAACGACGAAGAAAAATCTAAAATAGTGGGGTTGTTGTCACAGTAGAAACATCAAATTTTGCTATTTCTAGAAATATAAATCCAATTTCTAGGATGCCACTTATTATGTAATATTAATCGACATCATTGAGTTAATTAAATTACTATAAGAAGTTTAGGGTTGTATTATTTAGATGTGATTGGGTTGATGTGACACAAAGTAGGGGAACAAAACAAGGTAGGATGAGCCTTTCATTTTAGTCTCCCAAGCCCAATAAGTTTTTTTATGTGAAAGACACTAATGAAGATAATCGAAGTATTGTTATCAAGACAATCCCAAGAGGTTTATTTGATATGCGGGTTGATGAGGTTGATGGAGATGATTTGGAAATTGAACCACTTAGAACACATGTAATAGAAAATACTCCCGATGATAATATTGATTGGGTTTGTGAGAATGTTTATGAAACATCTGTTAAGATTTAAAACGTGGTTTTAACACTTATTTGTACGTTCAAGTGATATCACACATTGTGCCTCTTTTTGGTAACTTTGTTTGCATTTTGGTAATGAAACTTTTCCAATATTAAAAAAAAAAAAAGATGTCTCTGGTAGTAGATATGCTATTCTAATATGCTTGTGCAGTTTAAAATATTATGCTTGTATTGTTTTATTATAATAGATCTATGTGATTTGAAATTTATTGGAAATGTTTGTTTTCTTTCTCCTAGTAAATTACATTTAGTTATTGTAATGGCTGAAGAAACTGTTGGTATTATTTTATGAATAACTTTTTATTTGAGTCTTATTTTTATCATATCCATTTTAAATATTTTAACTTTTTATGTACTATGGAATAGATACACTTTCTTGCTGCCCCACTATACCTTTTTTCCCTCCCACATTTTCACCTTGTTCTTCTATATTGGATTTTCCAATTTCAATATTTGATATTTGGACTTAATCTAGAAGGATTACAAATACAAATATGAAGAGTGCAAAACCTTGTATTTTGTATTATTTATATGCATTTGCACTGTATATTATTTGTACTCTTTTCAAACTAAGCCTTGGCAACAATATAATAAACTTAAGCTTAAGAGATAATCAAGAAAACGGAACATGAAAGAACAAACTATAAAAAAAAGGCAGCTTGAAAAATTCTAGAAATGAGATATTACCATTGCTAAATTGATACAATTAAACTTAGAAATTACTAATTGGCTGAGTAGATTTAGGCAAGAAATATGAAAGAACTACTTACTAAGGGTTCGAATGGATTGGATTATGATTTAATTCGATCCTATTTGGCCGAATTCAGATCACCCCTTGTTTGGATCTTTGCATTGGATCAAATTGGATTATAGGATCCGATTGAAATCGGATTGGATCCAAATCACCCCTTCTTCAATTCGAGAAGATCCAATCAAAATTGTTTATATTGTATTTTTATAATTTTTTTATATTATTTAATTTTTACAAAGAAACATGTATAAATATGATAAAAATAATTAAAAAATACATGTATTTTTGTTTTTTTATTTAAATTGGTATATTTTATTTTTACTTTAAAAATTTATTAAAAATTAAAGAAAAAAATAGTATCAAATCATATCCAAAGATCTGACTTCTCGCTTGGATTTGAATTCAAATCCTTCCCTATCGGATTGAATATGTCATGAACAATATTGGATTGGATTCGGATATACTTTGATTCGAATATGATCCAAACTCTTTGCACCCCTACTACTTATGTAAAGAGAGATAGAGAGATACTCCTAAATATTCCAATGATATCATTAATAGATAACAACATTCAAAGAAACCCAACAAAATAGAGTAAAGACTTAAAAGAACATAGGAATTTCAAAGTAGATGGTAATCATTTTCGAAATTCTAAAAAAAGTTTCTTGAGAAAAAGAAATATTAAAGTATGTATTATAGTTCAAGATTACAAATCTAAGCAATCCCTTCAAAAGAAAGATGAATAGAATATTAACTAAAGAAAGTCGAGGTTATGCGTTCAAGAGAAGAGAATCTCGATTAGAAGTTACCCTAAAAAAATTTCTTCAACGTGTGTCTTATATCAATTTAGCTTCTTTAAAGATGCCGCTAAGAAGTGCCTCATATCAATTGCTTTAATTGAGCTACTTTAAAGATGCCACTAAGAAGTTTTGATAGGGCTGTCAATGGGTCTGGTTTGGGTTGGGACCGGTTAGAATTGAACCAACCCGATAGGAATTGAGGACTCGGAATTGAATTGGACCCGATAGGGTCTATAATTTTTAGACCCATAATCAAACCGATCGCTTGTCAAGATAATAGAGTCCTGATAGATCTGATTATAGTAAATAAATAAATACATTTAAAATAGATTAAATATTATATATTATACATTATATATTATATATATTATGTATTATATGAATATAGTTCAGGTCTGATTTAAATCGGTTCGAAATTGGGTGGAACTGGTTATGAACCAATAATAATCAGGGCACAGAACCGATCCGTCGGTTTCAGTTATTGGAACTAGAACTGGCCCAATCGGTTCGGTTCATTGAATCCGACCCAACCCATTGACAGCCCTGCATAGGGCAATGCGAGCAGTTGCATATGTTGTGTTTATGGAAACAAATTCTTTTGATTTTCACCATCCGATTAAATTTGAGAAAAGGGAGAAACTTGGGAAAATAAAATTCTATTGTTGACGAAACAAGAGCGTCTGAAAACTCCCTGTTTTATTATATGGGTTATATGGAAATGCCGAATCCATTAATTTGGTTAATTGGATTTTCAATTCGGTTTAGGGGTGTTCACGGTTCGAGTAATCAAATCGTGGGCTTATTTTGAAACCGGATTGGGGTTACCGGTTTTTGGAAAACAGGTAACCGAAAATTGAACCGAAGCCAATTGTTTAACCAGTTGACCGGTTCAGTTAACCATAGATTTGGTTCATCGGTTCATTAATTTTTTATTATTTATAATATATAAAATTAAAATATCTAAATATATAATAAAACACTAAAATATATATAATATTATATATTAAATAAAAATAATGTATTGTATATTATAAATACATATATTGCATATTTATTAATTTATAATGTATAAAAAATAAAAAATATATAAAATACTGAATCGAAACTGACCAAACCCGAATCCGTACTTTCGATTCGGTTTTGATCGGTTCGGTTTTTCAGTTTGTCTTTCTCACCTTCGATTTTATTGAAAAATGAAAACCCTTTGATGCAATGGTTGGGTTAGGGTTTCACTTTATTCTTTAAAAGGGTTGAAGCAGCCGGAGAAACCCTTTCGTTGGTTTGGGGACGAAAGACACCCGGCTTTGCTCTTTCAGATCATTCGCAGAGGATCAGTCATGGTATCTTATCCTGTCTTATCTTTTTGGTTCTTCGTATATGATCCTTCATATCTTTTGATTCAAGTTTCCAATTTTCTTTCTATCTTGTAGGTGAAGTATTCCAGCGAGCCGGACAACCCAACCAAGTGTAAGCATTCTAAAGCCATTTTCTCTGGTTTTTTAGTTGCCTTCCAAGTACCATTGAACTGAAAAATGATTTCATTAAGTCATTTTTCGTTGCACCCTCACATTCTAAGGTTTTTTACCTCGTTTTCTTGTCGCTGGTAAATTTTATTCTCTGGAAATTCAATTTGTCCATGTTTCGATTGTTTTTAATTCATGTTTTCTTATTTGTTTTTCTGACATTCATCTTGCAGCCTGTAAGGCCAGGGGCTCGGATCTGAGAGTTCATTTCAAGGTGTGTTGTTCTGAACTTGTTGTCATGTCTGTTATTTTCTTATGTTGATGTAAACTGTGATATGATTCTCCATCATAGTTTTCATTTGCTTGGCAAAACAAATTCATGGTTTTGTTCGCAATATTAGCGTCGTTATTGTTTTATTTGTAAACATATGGAAAGGAATTGTGGGACTTAGCTTAATTTCTGGGGTTATAGGAAAACTGGTTTATTTTTCACTATTGGTCTTCTTTCGAGGGTTCCTTCAAAGGCCAAAAGTATAAATAGGATGATTGTATCGATTTGTTGGAGGGTTAAAACTTTTATTTCCGAACGCTTTCTTATCTTGGAAGAGGTAATTGGAATGCGTTGTTTGACTATCTCTTTAAATTCTAATTAGGATGATCGAGTGTCTGGATGTATGAGTTCGTGAGGGTATTTTTTTTTTTTTATGGTTGATGGAGTTGTATATCTACTTCTGTAGTATTTGACTATTAGCATTCTCTTCCCCTATTTGATTTTCAACTGTTATGCTGATAGGTTGCTATACTTGTTTAGTTAATGAATACTTTTGCAAGAAATTACTGCTGACACTGGCGCCAATGGTTGGTTTATACACCCGATGATAAAAGCAGGGTCCTGTTGCCCATGTGAACAGATCTCTCGTAAACTTCAGGGAAATTATTTACATTGTTATTGGGTGAACCTCTGTTTGTATCCTTCATGGCAGAAGGTTCAGTAAATGATGTTACATTATAGACTCTATTTGATGCTTTGTTGGTGATTTTTGATTGTTCATATTATTAACTTTTAACTAGGATGGTTGAGTGTCTGGATTTATAAGCACGTGTGTTCTGATGACTGAACTGTATCGGGGTATTTTTCTTATGACTGATGGAGTTGTAGGAATTAAACACAAAGCTCAATATATCTGTATAGAACCAACATAAACCTACAAAATTAAACACAAAATTAGGTTTTTCATTTGCTGCCCTAAGGCCAAGATAAACAAAAACTAAGACAAGGTTATTCATTCAGTTAAACCATCAGGAACAAAACAACTTTGAAAAATTTTGGCAATGCTTAAGATCATGAATGAGCTGAAGTAAGCCATATCTAAACTGTTTAGAATTCGCTATTACAAGCCATGGCTCTGCTGTTGCACCATGTCTATATCATGACAATAATTTACTAGCTCAAGGACCTTATGGCTCCATACTTCATGGTAGTTGTTATTATCAATCTTCTGTAGCCGCATGATGAGTTCCCATGCAGCTTTACTGAAATTCTTTAAACTGATAAAAGAATAAAAGGCAAATAAAAACTTAAGTAGCCAAAATAAGTTCCAACTATAACCAACTACATTTTTTTTTTCAAAGATGGTACCATAACCAACTATGTTGCTTTTCAGCAATAGCCATAGCTAACCATATAGTCTCAACAAAACAATAAAACAATTTCCTTAGACCCAGAAAAACAGGACAATCTACATACCACACCCTGAACATCAATAATAGTTGTTTATGGGCTTTATTTGGTGCTTATTGTCATGTCTTTTAGTTATTTTGTAGAAGCTGGGCTCTATTTTGTGAGCCCATATGTTCATGGGGCCCGATTGTTTAGCAAACTGGCCCAATGCAAACCAAAGATAGTCCTCTATGGGCGTAGGAGTTATTTTCTGTTCTTTCTTTAATTCTAAATTTCTTGTTCCCTGTCTGAGCCTGACTTAGAGAACTAAGTACTGAATCAGTAACTGGGCTAGCCCAACTCAACGTCCAACATAATTTGCAATACTAGAAGCCTAGAATATAAATTTATATGGTGTGGTTTCACGTCAGATCAGGTGTAGACAATTTGGGTAGGTAGCTGATACAAAAAGGTCGCTTTATTAATGAACACATTCTTTGGAGGGGATTGAAAGAGGAGGGGGATACACAGTTGATGTTAGTCATTGCTTCTTTTAATTTTTTAATATTTTCTTGATGCAACAAAATGCAATAGCTTCTCAAGCTTGTCATTTTCCATATTGTGTTATTGATGTGTTCCCCACATGATTCCATGATAAATATTTGCCATTGAGTGATGTATGTATACCTATATATGTTATTATTTTCATGAATGGAAAAAATGAATGAGAATGAAATTTGTAACCAAACAGGTTACCTATTTTACTCTCGTTCTTGTTGTAAAAGTAAAAATCATGTTTTAGGAAAGAAAGCGTTTGGTCTGTAGCAATATTCTCATTTTTCCTATTTTTATTCATTCTTTTCTATCTTTGAATTTTATCTTGGTTAAGAATGAGAAAGATGGGAGTTGAACCAAACATGACCTAAATTAATGATGATAATCAGCTACTGGAAGGGAGAGTTGGTTTTGGCCATGGTTATATTTTTGCTTCAACAAATTAAAATAAACGCAGTTTTCCTTTAATGTGTTTGTTTTATTTATCTTTGCTGGGGCCAACACTGCATGCGTGTTCATCCTTTTGCATTTGTTGTGTTTTATTTTCTGTTTTTTTTTTTAATTCTATCAATTTGAATATCTTAAATTTATGCTCTATTCTTTGCTACCTCAGAACACTAGAGAGACTGCCCATGCAATTCGAAAGTTGCCTCTGGCCAAGGCTAAAAGGTATTTGGAGGATGTGTTAGCCCATAAGCAAGCCATTCCATTCCAACGCTTCTGTGGGGGTGTTGGTCGAACTGCTCAAGCAAAGAACCGTCATCCAAATGGACAGGGACGCTGGCCTGTTAAGTCTGCCAAATTCATTCTGGATTTGCTTAAGAATGCTGAGAGTAATGCAGATGTATGTTTGATTCTAGCTGGTTATTGATTTTGTTTTCCTTTTCAATTTTTAGTTAACTATCTACATTCTAATGTCACCCTTGTTTCTTTTCCAGGTGAAAGGGTTGGATGTGGGTTCATTATATATTTCTCACATCCAGGTAAACCAGGCTCAGAAACAGAGGCGCCGCACTTACCGAGCTCATGGGAGAATCAACCGTGAGTTTGTTAACTTGTTATTAAATTCTACCATCTTCTTTTAACTTTTCTGTGGCTTTTAAGTGTGAATGTTTTGTATGGCAGCCTACATGTCTTCTCCCTGCCACATTGAGTTGATCTTGTCCGAAAAGGAAGAAGCCGTAAAGAAAGAGGTAACCTCTATTATTGGATTATTGGATTATTACTTTATTAGAGGAATAAGAGCATCAATGAAAGGAATAAAGAAAGAAAAATGTTGGTAAGACTACTCTTGTATTTAATTATTTTCCTGTCGTTGGTTCTTTCTGTTTTGTAGCCTGAGATTCAGTTAGCTCCAAGGAAACCCAGCAAGGCTCAAGCTCTAAGAAGTGGTGCTTCTTCTTGAGAAGTGCGGTAAAGGGGTTCGATGCTGAAGGATGTTATTAGTCGTTTCAACTTCACTTTAAAGGACGATCTTTGTTTCTTCCGGATCAAATTTTGTTATTTAGAGGCATTGAAATTTGGACCATGAAGAAATAGTTAAATATTAAGGCTGAGTTTAACAACGGTTAGATTTCTGAGTGTAAAAAGCAAATCGGCTTTATACTCATTTTATACTCTTGCGTGTTTGGACGATCGATGTAAAATCTCCTCCCAATTGCAAAATTTTCTTCCATTGCCGCTGCCTTTCCGATAAGTGGTGTCATCTCTCGCCAGTGGCCAGAGGCGATAACAAGACGAACTCCCTTGTCGAACCCCATCTTTTAACTGCACGAAAACGCAGCAGATACTATGGGTTTGATGCTGCAAGATGGGAAACCCTAGCTGCGGTTAAGAGAACGGTGTCCGGTTATGATTTCCTAGCCCCCACAATGAATTGAGTTCGATGAGTGTGCTGGCAATGACTGATTGATGAGGACGATGATCGAGATCGTTGTTTGAGGCAGCCATTGTTATCAATGACGGCGCTGATGGGAAGACACCGAGAGAGACAAGGAGGGAGAAAGTAGGAGATAAGAGATGGTGGTAGCGAGTTTGTTGTATCTTGTATGGAGGTGCAACTGTCGAAAGCAGTGATGGTATTGCAATATCAGGTGGTGCTCAATGAAGTTGGGTGGCGGGTGGCCGGATGAAAAGAAACTAGAAGAGTGGAAGGGGAGGGGAGGGAAAGGAAGAAGGAAAGAAAGGGAGGATTGACTGGACTTAATCAGTTCCGATATTCCTTCTGATCGGCAGAGGAGGGAGAGAGAGAGAGAGAAAGGAGAGAGCAAGAAAGAAGGGAAGGGGGGAAGTACTAGGAGAAGAAAAAGAGGGCGGCTGATTGAGCTGGCTGCAAAGAACGTTGAATGCAATGGATAGAGCAGACACCACATAATGAGCAAGGTTCAAAATATCGATATGCTCGATATGCCGGTATGGGCGTATTGATTGGGGGAATCGATACAGTTTTTTAGTGTTTTATTTTATTTTATTTTATTTTTTTGCAACTAGTTTAGGAGAGTCGTTTTAGGCCTCAACACCCTGAATCGGTCAGACCCCCGATACACCCACTGTAGGGGCGCATCAGAGGGGTCCTGGAATGATGTGTATCGATACTTTGAACCTTGATAATGAAAGTATAGTCAGGTAGAGAGATGTTTCCATAAAACGAGTTCGTCTTTGCCATGACTATTGATCTCCTCCACTTCGGTTCACAATAGGCCTTCGATGGCTGGATTTGCTCCAATGCGGCCGGTCGACACCACCATCTGTTAAGAAGAAGAAGAAGAAGAAGAAGAAGAAGAAGAAGAAGAAGATAGGGGGCGAGCATTCGGTTTATTTGGTTAAAAACCAAACTGAATAAACCAAAAATTTAAAAACCAAATTGAAACCAAAATTTAGAAAAACTGAAATAATTGAAACCGAAATTTTTAGTTCGGTTAAAATCAAATTTTAATAATATATACTCTATTATATATTATTATATATATATATATATTATGAAATCAAATTTCTATATATTATATATTAATATATAAATATATAATATATTATTTATTATATGTTACATATTATATATTGTATACTACATATAATAATAAAAAGTTTGGTTAATTTGGTTAACCGAAATTCTAATTTCAAAAACCAAAACCAAAAATCGAAAAACAAAACCGGTTTAACCAAAAATTGAAAAAGTCGAATCGAAAAAACCGAAACTGAAATTTTTAGTTTAGTTTTCGGTTTTAACCCAATAATGCTCACTCCTAGAAGAAGAAGAAGAAGAAGAAGGAGAGAGAGAGAGAGAGAGAGAGAGAGAGAGAGAGAGAGAGAGAGAGAGATGTAATTTTCAATGTAAAATTGCATGTTTACCAAATGCCTGCAAAATCGAACAGGGGTGTAAAGTTTACCCTGGTTCGATTTTACACCTCTACCAAAAGCAGCCTAAATGATCAGTAAAAAGTAGTGCGATCATTTCACCCATAAGCTGTGGGAATGGGATTTGCGGAAATGTTCCAAATGCATAGTAGGATGTGCGTGTGAGGTGCCCTGTGCGATGAACAGATCCAGGTCTCTAAACCGTGGTTGCTCAAGCATAAATCATTCTGGCACTACATATCCATCCAATTTCAAGTACTTGGCAAGTCAACCTGAACAAGAGACTATTCCCTTTAAATCGAGTATTTTCTGTGCAAGAAATAGAGATGGGAGCAATTGCTCTCTGTCAAATCACTCACCTAAAATTGGTCTAAACCCATGTTTTGATGTTTGGGAGAAACTTGGAAAATAAAATCCTGTTATTGACCAAACAAGAGAGCCTTAAACCTCTCTATTCTATTTTAAGGGTTATATGGAAATACCGAATCGATTAATTTGGTTAATCGGATTTTCAGTTCGGGTT
Source organism: Nelumbo lutea (assembly GCF_056320005.1). Classification (NCBI taxonomy): domain Eukaryota; kingdom Viridiplantae; phylum Streptophyta; class Magnoliopsida; order Proteales; family Nelumbonaceae; genus Nelumbo; species Nelumbo lutea. Next base: position 33,612,771 of record NC_142690.1, on the reverse strand, counting down.
AGGGGTGTTTACTGTTTGCATAACTAAACTGTGGGTTTACTGTTTACTGTTTGCATAATATATATTTCATTATTTCTAGTGTTTACCATTTTTTAGACCAGAATTGAACCGAAACTCATCGATTTACACGTTGGTTGATTTGGTTAACTATTGTGGTTTGTCGGTTCATTGTTTTTTACTATTTATATATAAAAGTAATAAAACACTAGAAATAATGAAATATATATAAAATATTATATTTTAAATAATATATTATATATTATATATTATATATTATAAATATAGAAATTTATATATAACACATATTTATTAATTTATTATGTATTAAAAATATAATATATATATAAAAAATATAAAAATATATACCGATTGATTCGATTAACCGTTGCCGTTGGTTTTTTATTTTGATTAACTGAAACTGAATTGATATCTTCGATTTATTTTTTATTTTTTATATATATCAAACTGAAATCGAATAGAAAATTCGGTTTTTTAAAATACCGAAATCAAACCGAATCGAATCGGTTTTTTCCATCGTTCGGTTTTTCTTGCTCACCCCTAGTTCGGTTCGATTTTATTGAAAACCCTATTTGATGCAACGGTAGGGTTAGGGTTTCACTTTATTCTTTAAAAGGGTTGAAGCAGCCGGAGAAAACCTTTTGTTAGTTTGGGGACGAAAGACACCCGGCGCTGCCTTTTCATATCATTCGCAGCAGATCAGTCATGGTAGCTTATTCTGTTTTTTATCTTTTTTGTTCTTTGTGTATGATCCTTCATATCTTTTGATTCAAGTTTCCAATTTTCTTTCTATCTTGTAGGTGAAGTATTCCAGCGAGCCGGACAACCCAACCAAGTGTAAGCATTCTAAAGCCATTTCTCTGGTTTTTTAGTTGTCTTCCAAGTACTATTGAACTGAAAAATTATTTCATTGTCATTTTACGTTGCACCCTCACATTCTAAGGTTTTTTACCTTGTTTTCTTGTCTCTGGTAAATTTTATTCTCTGGAAATTCAATTTGTCCTTTTTTCGGTTGTTTTTAATTCCTGCTTTCTGATTTGTTTTTTTTTGACATTCATCTTGCAGCCTGTAAGGCCAGGGGCTCGGATCTGAGAGTTCATTTCAAGGTGTGTTGTTCTGAACTTGTTGTCATGTCTGTTATTTTCTTATGTTGATGTAAACTGTGATATGATTCTCCATCATAGTTTTCATTTGCTTGGCAAAATAAATTCATTGTTTTGTTCGCAATATTAGCGTCATTATTGTTTTATTTGTAAACATATGGAAAGGAATTGTGGGACTTAGCTTAATTTCTGGGGTTATAGGAAAAGTGGTTATTATTTTTCACTATTGGTCTTCTTTTGAGGGTTCCTACAAAGGCCAAAAGTATAAATAGGATGATTGTATCGATTTGTTGGAGGGTTAAAACTTTTATTTCCGAACGCTTTCTTATCTTGGAAGAGATAATTGGATTTTGTTGTTTGACTATCTCTTTAACTTCTAATTAGGAATTAGGATGATCGAGTGTCTGGATGTATGAGTTCGTGAGGGTATTTTTTTTTTTTTATGGTTGATGGAGTTGTATATCTACTTCTGTAGTATTTGACTATTAGCATTTTCTTCCCCTATTTGATTTTCAACTGTTATGCTGATAAGTTGCTATACTTGTTTAGTTAATGAATACTTTTGCAAGAAAATACTGCTGACACTGGCGCCAATGATTGGTTTATACACCTGATGATAAAAGCAGGGTCCTGTTGCCCATGTGAACAGGTCTCTCGTAAACTTCAGGGAAATTATTTACATTGTTATTGGGTGAACCTCTGTTTGTATCCTTCATGGCAGAAGGTTCAGTAAATGATGTTACATTATAGACTTTATTTGATGCTTTGTTGGTGATTTTTGATTGTTCATATTATTAACTTTTAATTAGGATGGTTGAGTGTCTGGATTTATAAGCACGTGTGTTCTGATGACTGAACTGTATCAGGGTAGTTTTTTTATTACTGATGAAGTTGTAGGAATTACTTCTGACACTGGCATTGAGAATTGATTTCTCATTGTATTTATTTATACACCTGATGGTAAAAGCAGGGTCCTGTTGTCCATGTAAATGAATCTCTCGTAAACTTCAGGTTTCCAGAAGGTTCATTAAATAATGTTACATTATGACACTAGTTGATGCTTTGTTGGTGATTCTTTCAATCGTTCTGAACTAATGCTAATGTGATAGCATATAACTTGCACTTGGTGTTTTTTGCATCAGTAGGGGTTCTAACATGCCATTCCTCAGAAAATGTTTTAAATTCTTTAACCATATAGTGGTACAATATCTTTGTTGAAACCCCTGAAAGTAAGCAACAACTAAGTCCATGTTTGGTTTGCTGCCACTAGCCTCGTACTTATTTCTTTTAATTCTTACCGATTCTGAGAAAGAATGCACAATAATGACTGAGATGTGGGTGTTTGGATAACCAGTGTTTTAAAAGCGCAAGGGCCAATTTGCGCCTGATGTGCAAGGCGAGGTGCATGCCTTTTTAAGATAGGCGCAAAATTATAAAAAAAGCTAAAAAATAAAAAAAATCAGAAAATTAAAAAAAACCATTTTTTTTTTAAGAAAATGCAAAAATATTATATATGATGTTAATAAAAATATAAACTTAAATATTCATAAAAATATATAAACTTAAATTTTAAAATAAATGATTTTAAAAACTTATCATCTAAAATTAATATACATAAACATAACCTGTAAAGTGTATTCAAATGAAAATTTAAAAATAAAAGCAAACATGTAAAGCATTTTCAAGCATGTAAAACCCACAATGTCTTTTTTTCCTTAATTGCATTGCTTCAAGTAGTTAATGTCATGTAAAACATATTGCGTTCTCGATTCTGAGTTGCCTTTGTAGCACACCCCTTGAGGCAATTCCGAACAAGTCTATGTTAGGGTCTGAAATTCTTATTTCAAACATAAAAGTAATGATTTTACAACTTTCATTCCCTTTTACGAAGATATTTTATTGCACTGAATGAACGAACAACATCAGCAAATAGGGGTTCTCGGAGCTTCTGTGAGCGAGCAAATTTTATTTTCCCTATTTTTATTCATTCTTTTCCATCTTCGAATTTTATCTTGGGTAAGAATGAGAGTTAAACCAAACATGACCTAAATTAACGATGATAATCTGCTGCACTGGAAGGGAGAGTTGGTTTTGGCCATGGTTATATTTTTGCTTCAACATATTAAAATAAATGCAGTTTTCCATTGATGTGTTTGTTTTTGTAATCTTTGCTAGGTCCAACACTGCATGCGTGTTCATCCTTTTTCTTTCGTTGTGTTTTATTTTCTTTTTTTGATTCTATCAATTTGAATATCTTAAATTTATGCTCTATTCTTTGCTATACTTCAGAACACTAGAGAGACTGCCCATGCAATTCGAAAGTTGCCTTTGGGTAAGGCTAAAAGGTATTTGGAGGATGTGTTAGCCCATAAGCAAGCCATTCCATTCCAACGCTTCTGTGGGGGTGTTGGTCGAACTGCTCAAGCAAAGAACCGTCATCCAAATGGACAGGGACGCTGGCCTGTTAAATCTGCCAAATTCATTCTGGATTTGCTTAAGAATGCTGAGAGTAATGCAGATGTATGTTTGATTCCAGCTTGTTATTGAAATTGTTTTCCTTTTCAAATTTTTAGTTAACTATCTACATTCTAATGTCACCCTTGTTTCTTTTCCAGGTGAAAGGTTTGGATGTGGATTCATTGTATATTTCCCACATCCAGGTAAACCAGGCTCAGAAACAGAGGCGTCGCACTTACCGAGCTCATGGGAGAATCAACCGTGAGTTTGTTAACTTATTATTTAATTCTACCATCTTCTTTTAACTTTTCTGTGGCTTTTAAGTGTGTATGTTTTGTATGGCAGCTTACATGTCTTCTCCCTGCCACATTGAGTTGATTTTGTCCGAAAAGGAAGAAGCTGTAAAGAAAGAGGTAACCACTATTATTGGATTATTAGAAGAATAAGAGCATTAGTGAAACGAAAAGATAAAGAAAAATGTGGTTTGTTGTGTCTTGGTAAGACCACTCTTTTTTTTTAATTATTTTCCTGTTGTTCGTTCTTTTTGTTTTGCAGCCTGAGACTCAGTTAGCTCCAAGGAAACCCAACAAGGCTCAAGCTCTAAGAAGTGGTGCTTCTTCTTGAGAAGTGCGGTAAAGGGGTTCGATGCTGAAGGATGTTATTAGTCGTTTCAACTTCACTTTGAAGGACGATCTTTGTTTCTTCCGGATCAAATTTTGTTATTTAGAGGCATTGAGATCTTTTGTTATTAAACAAACTTTGCTGGAGTTAAATATTAAATGATCAGTAAAAAGTGGGGCGATCATTTTGCCCATGAGCCGTGGTTGCTCAAGACTAAATCATTCTGGCACTACATATCCATCCAATTTCAAGTACTTAGCAAGTCAACCTGAACAAGAAATCGAGATGGGAACATTTGATCTGTCAAGCACTCACCTAATTGGTATAAACTCTAGACCCATGTTTGTGATGTTTGGGAGAGGGGTAATGAATGTCAGTTGGTGGGTGGTTTTGTTTTTTCTTTTCTTTTCCGTGATTTCTCATCGTCTGGTGTTGTAGTTGTATTTTACTTTATTCAATTTAATGGATTTCTTTATTTTCTTTTTTATTTATTCTCAAAACAATAAATGGTAAGTTAACCAAAGTGAATTAACTAACGTTATTCATCCAGTCTTCCCCCCCTTGTGAGATGGATTTCTTCCTCCACCCTGCCAGCTTTTTGGAGAACCTTTCCACCCAGGCCACCATTAGATTTCAAAACACTAAAGGTATGTTTGGTTTGAAGGAAAAGGTAGGGAAACGTAGAAAAACTTTTACAGACCTATTAGTTTTCCCTACTTTTCCCTTCCTTTCCCTACCTCTTCCTTCAAACTAAACATAGCCTAAAGATCTATGGTTGCCCCCATGAGGTAGACCCAAAATACTTGCCATTGTGATCTTGAACAACCCAATATATTTGTACCACTCCTTCCGCCAAATTTATATTCTGCTAAACAGCTCTTACCTAGGTTTACCTTCATGTTGGACACCATCCAGATTCGGTCCCCTTTTCCAACTTTCTTCATATAATTCTAAGTACTTCAAAATCATAATCCTAAAGTATCTCACTGTGTTCTGAATATTCTACTCCTTCACCACGAACCTCCTGACTGATTTTTTCTTCTCGAGTTTTCTATCATGTGTAAGAAGTTGGTATTCCAAGTAAGCTTACCCCTTCTTCCCTCTGAGGAAGAGCAACGGACCTTCTCATGGAGGCACTGGCATGTAATTAACGATATAAAAGAAATCATGAAGGAATTAAGGGCTACTGGCACAGGTATCAAGATCTTCCAATGGACTAAGAGATGGTTTAAAAAATCGAGAGGCATTAAGAAATCGGATGTTTCGAGGACATATACCCCAAAGGGAGGAAGTTGTAAAAGGATCCTAGATGAGGTGGTTAACCAAGGCTAACCACCTTTGTGGAATTTACCTGATGATGTGTGAATACACTGTTTAATACTCTTTTCCATATCTTTATCAATAAAACTCGGTACTTTTTTTGAAAGATAATTTTAAACTATTATTTTTCAAAAAATAAAAAAACTCAAGGCATTATACTTTCATGGTTAGGATTCCATGGATTACTCAAGGGATTGCCTATTTACCTTCTTTTTCTGTGAAAGAAAAGCATTCTGAGTAAATGGCTGAGTTCTTATTTGGTAAAGCGGTTAACTTTCCTTTATCTGATCTGGATATCTTCAGAGGCTTGCGCTGTCAGAGAAGGTATTTAAATGGCCAAAGAGTTACAAATCACTCATGTTTGGATTGGGGGTGATGCTCAAAAGATAGTCCAAGCCCTGTTGGATGACCGACTTGAAATCCCTTGGTGGTTCTTTCCCATTATTACTGATTGAAGGGACTTTTTGAAAGAGTGAATACAGGCAGAAGAGCAGCACATTTAATTGCAAAATTTGCTTATAATCTCTCCAGGACCCTAATCAGTTTGTAGTCCCACCGGTTTATTATTTTTGATGTTATTTTGCTGCTATGATGCTGTTAGCTAGCATTTGTCTTTCTAATGTTATTGGCTGCAGGGGTATTCCCATCATTTGTCTTTCTGCTCCCTTTTCTTCTATTTTTTTGTTCTCCTCTCTTCCTCTGTTCTAGTTTTCTTTGCTAAAACAGGTCTGAACCCCATCGGTTTCGGCAACTTTTTGTATAGTCCCAATTTACAGTCATCTGGTTTACATGGTATGATGTATCCATCATACAATTTTTGAAGCTAATGTAATATATATACAACCATGCATAATGAGTCACAGCTTACCATGGATGGAAATCCAATGCTATCATGGTAATCCCGAATAGCTTCTGATAATTCAAGCATTCCACCTACAATCATGGTTTTAAAAAATGACTTGGAAATAGGACCGTTTTGGTCACCGGTTTTTGGGTCAACAGTTTGACCGTCCGGTTTGAATAGATGGCTTTTTTTGACAAATAAAAATTAAAAATATAAAAAATAACTAAAAACAAAAAACGGCCAAAAACCGTTGAACGAAACCGGTAGTTGCCTGGATGGTTCCTAGGCCAAACGGTCTGATCGTCCAGGTCAAATGACGGTTCGAAAACTATGCCTACAATAAAGAAATATATATTTAGATATCAAGTTGCTAAAACAAATTTTCAATAAATTAATAATTACTTTTTAAGATAAATAAAAAAAGGGGCTTTTACCGCTCAGTCCACCCCTAGGTGGAGCTACTAGTACACTAGGGGTGGACTGAATCCTATTCGTGGATTGATGCCAAATTCACGGGTAGGATGCAGTTTATAGGGGGGCTACTAGTAAACTAGGAGGGGGCTACAAATTTGATTTCTAAGGGGGATTGCAGTAAAAAAATCCCTAAAAAAAAGCAAATGTGAAAACTTCTATAGAAGCCCAAACTGAGATAGTGATTTCAGATCAAGAATCTCATCTTTTTCTATTGCATAAAACTAAAGAGCAAGGGTGGCTCATTTTCTTAATGGAATACAGATGGAACCCATCCTCTCCTCATCCTTCTAATCCCCAACCTTGTCAACTGGCTCAATCTCCCTACCTCTCATTAGATATCGACTTTGGTTTGACTCCACAAACACAACTTTTGCTGGGATTTCAAATTGCCTATACCACTTATTGGCACCTTAGATCCGGTATAAGGGAATTTATAGTTTAACCCATAGTTGTAAACCTGAAGGTGTCTCACATTTGGGAGCTTTAACATTCCAATTGGTAATTCAGATACATAAGCATGTTTGAAATCCAATTTCTCTTATCCTCAGTTTGGAAAGAGTATAAATATAAATATGTACAATGCAAATATATACAAAATACAAGGTTTATACTCAAATTTGTATTTGTACTCCTTCAAAACTGAGCCTTAGGTTTGTAAGCTTTTCAATAGAGAAATTGCCACATACATAGAATGATTTCAAAACAAGTATGAAGCATAAGAGGAAGGACACTATTTTGGATCAAGTAGTGGTTCGAATTAAAATAGAAGAAAAGAATAGAAAGAAAGATGAAGATGAGAAAAATCAGATTTCCAAAACTAGTCTGGTTGAGGAAACGACTTCAAGATTAAACAAGAATCTAAATGTGAAAAATGATCATAAATTCAATAAGCAACAAAAGAAAGGAAAATGCTATGTATGTGGCAAACCTGAGCACTACAAGAAAGATTACCAGTACAAAAAGAAGAAAGACTCTAGGAAACCAAAAGTCAATTTGATTGAGGATATTATTGGAGCCACGGAAACTGGGGCACACTTGGTTAATAAACCGAAGGAGTGCGTATTGGACACTAGTGCTACTAAACACATATGTGGGGACCATAGATCCATCTATGAGTACACAACTCAGTCTGAGAGAGAGCAAATCTTCATAGGAAACTCACAAACTTTGAAGGTCATCGGCAAAGAAAAGGTGCTCCTAAAATTGACTTCGGGAAAAATCCTAATGTTGAATGATGTGTTGCATGTGCTAGAGACCAGGCGAAATTTGTGTCAAGAGCACTCCTCAACAAAGTAGGATTGACGCTCACATTTGAAGTAAACAAGGCTGTATTGAATAGAAATAATGTATTTGTTGGAAAATGATACAATTCTGGTGGACTATTTATACTGAACATTTGTAATATTATTATGAATAAGAATGCTTCTTTTTTGCTTATATTGTTGAATCATTTGATATTTGGCATGCTAGATTAAGACATCGTAATGCTCCTTATTTAAAACGGTTATGTGAATGATACATGCATGTGCATGCATGCACTAGGCGCACAGCAACCGAAGACCCGGTTAAAGTGGATAGCAGTAGAAGACCCGATCATGTTAGCTCTTAGTTGGGATAAGCCTTAGCCATTCAGTTTTAATTCTATTAGAATAGATAAGTCTTCAATTCTGTTCCTAGATAAGTGCATTCTGTTTCCTAGATAAGTGCATTATGTTTTTCTATTGATAAGCTCCTAAGATTAAGGGGCATTAGTTCCTATTTCTACTCCTAATTTGTAGCACAATAAGGCTACAAATATAGCCTGAATGAATGGAGTTGGCATTGGCTTTTCTACAAACAAACTCTCTCTCTCTTCTCCTTATCCTAAATCCTTCTCCCTCTTGTTAGAAAACTTGAGCGTATCATGGGTATTAGAGCCATGTTTGACCATTGACACTCGTGGAAAGACTAACGCGGAGTTCCGCAATGAGGTCAATGAAACCTTAGCGCGACATGAGTCGAGCATTGACCAAGTGAACACTGTCTTAAAAGCAGTGTTAACCGAACTCCAAGCCCTTCGAGCCTCATGAACCACTCCCAATACTACTCCTGAGACCAACCCCTTCGCCCATGAAGAATCCTCACATCCCCATACTTCCCGTTCAAGCTAAACCCATGACCACCCTTATCAACACGTCAAGCTGTCATTCCCAAAATTTAACGGGGATGATCCGAGCGGTTGGATTTATAAGGCAGGACAGTATTTTGAATTTCAAAATATTATTCCAGACCAACAGGTGTAGCTAGTTTCCTTCCATTTGGAAGGCATCGCCTTACAATGGCACAGGTGGTTGACCAAGCATCGTGGACCGCTCACATGGGAAGAACTCTCCAAAGTGGTGTTACAACGGTTCGGCCCCACCGACTATGAGGACCCATCAGAGGCGTTAACCCGCTTGAAGCAAACCACCACTGTGATGGCTTAACAAGAAGCCTTCGAGAGGCTCTCTCACCGAGTTGACTACCTGCCAGAGAGTTTTCTCATTGGCTGTTTCATTGCAGGACTTCGTGATGACATTCGTTTAGATGTGAAGATCAAGCAGCCTTGAACCTTGATAGAGGCGATTGGAGTGGCCCGATTAATTGAGGAACGAAATCACTTACAACGGAGAGCTAGCCATCCGGTTCGATCCCCATCAGCCATGACAACCCAGAAGGCGTCACCCAACCCCATGGTCGGTGTACTTGGGCCTCCACCAGGCTCGTGCGCGAACCAGGTTTCTAGTGCTCCTTCCCCAACAATCCGGTGACTCACCAACCAGGAGGCGCGAGAACGTCGTGAGAAGGGGCTGTGTTACTACTGTGATGAGAAGTTCACCCCCGGCCACCGTTGTGCATGTCCACAACTATTCATGATTGAGGATCCAAAACCGGCGGACGTGGAAACTGTCGAATCAGGGGAAGAAAACCAAGAAGCCATCATTGAAATCTCCTTCCATGCTATTGCAGGAGCTGAGCATCCACAAACTATACGTGTTCTTGGGAAACTGAAAAACAAGAACGTGACCGTATTAATTGACGGCGGCAGCACCCACAACTTCATTGACCAAGCCATCGTCTCCAAGTTCGGGTTGCCAGTGAACTGAGACAAGAGATTTCAAGTTATGGTGGCCAATCGTGAAAAGATCAAGTGCATGGGTTAGTGCCGAGCTCTCACCCTCGCCATTCAAGGACACCCCGTTACCGTTGACTATTATGTTCTTCCCATCACAGCATGCCAGTTGGTGTTGGGAGTACAATGGCTAGAGACGCTTGGACCCGTCGAGATGGATTACAAACAACTAACCTTGACGTTCAAAAAGGAGGGACTCTCTTGCACCTTCCAAGGATTGGGACGAACCAGCAATGAAGCCTTAACCAACAAGGAATGCAATGGGTTACAAGGTACAAGATTTTTTTTTTCAAATAGTTCCTTCACATAGCAGTAGCCAACCAGGTTTTCTTCCACCCGAGATGGACCACCTTCTCACCGAATTTTCCCATGTGATTGAGCCGCCCACAAGCCTGCCTCCTAAACGACCACATGACCACCGGATTGCACTGCTTCCTGACAAAGGACCAGTTAGTGTGAGGCCATATCGATACCCGTATTACCAAAAGACCAAAATAGAGAAGATGGTGAAGGAGCTTTTGCAGACAGGGCTGATAAGACCAAGCAATAGCCCATTCTCATCGCCTGTTTTGCTAGTGAAGAAGGCTGATGGAGCTTGGCGGTTTTGCATGGATTACCGAGCACTGAACGAAATCACTATTAAAAACAAGTATCCCATCCCCATGATTGATGAATTATTAGGTGAGCTCTACGACACCAAATTTTACTCCAAACTAGATCTACAGTCGGGATACCATCATATTCGAGTGCAAGAAGAAGACGTTCCTAAAACGGCCTTCCGAACACATGAAGGGCATTACGAGTTCTTAGTGATGCCGTTCGGCTTGACGAATGCACCTGCAACTTTTCAAAGCCTCATGAACGACCTCTTCCGCCCATACCTCCGGAAATTTATTTTGGTCTTCTTTGACGACATTCTGGTTTATTCTAAATCATGGGAAGACCACCTATCTCATTTGAGAGTTGTCCTAACTGTATTATCCTCTAACAAATTATTTGCAAAAATGTCAAAATGTCAATTTGGTGTTTCGCAGGTCGAGTACTTGGGTCATGTGATTTCAGAACAAGGCGTGTCCGTTGATCCAGCCAAAATACAAGTTGATCTCGCATGACCTACACTGACATCAGCAAAGGGGGTCCATGGCTTCCTCGGGTTAGCAGGATATTACCGGAAGTTCATCCGCAACTTCGGAAGCATTGCAGCTCCCTTAACCCAACTATTGACCAAAGGGGGATTCCAATGGAACGAGGCAGCAGAGTTGACCTTTCAACAGTTGAAGAAGGCACTCACTTCACCGTAATCCTACGTCTACCAGATTTCTCCCAACATTTTGTGATTGAATGCGATGTGAGTGGAACCGGGATTGGCGCCATCCTCATCCATCAAGACCGACCGGTGGCCTACTTCAGTGAAGCATTGAAAGGTTCAGCCTTGGCATCATCCACCTATGAGAAGGAGATGTTAGCTATTGTCAAAGCCGTTAAGAAATGGCACCCATATCTGCTTGGGAAACCATTCACAGTCCGCACCGACCAAAAAAGTCTTAAATATTTACTCGAGCAGAGGATAACCACACCGACACAAACACGGTGGCTGCCAAAGATAATGGGCTACGACTGTGAGATCGAGTATAAAAAAGGGGCTGAGAAAAGGTGCGGATTCCTTGTCACGTATGGCTGAATTTTAGTTTCTTTCCATCTCTATACCACACGCAGATTGGTGGCTGACACTACAGGAAGAGGTCAAACAAGACACCTTTTATGGGGAATTGATAAAAAAGCGACCCTCCCACAAGTTGCTTCAACGGGATGGGGTATGGTTCAAGGGGGACAAGATTTATTTGAGCCCCGCCTCCACCTTGATTTCAAAGGTGGTGGCGGACTACCACTCATCCCCTGTAGGGGGACACTTTGGGTTTCATAAGACCCTCTCTCGCATCAAGCACAACTTCCTTTGGCCCCACATGTGTCGGACGGTGAAGGAGTTCTTGCAGCAATGTGACGTATGTCAATGCTTCAAAACAGATTGCATGAAACCAACGGGATTGCTTCAGCCATTACCAATTTCTACTCACATGTGGACAGACATTTCCATGGACTTTATCGAGGGATTGCCTCCCTCCAATGGGTACACAATTATTATGGTAATTGTGGATCGATTGACAAAATATGCCCACTTCATTCCCTTAAAACACTCATTCACTACCACCACAGTCGCGAAGGCATTTGTTGCCAACGTTGTCCACCTACACGGAGTACCAACATCCATTGTTAGCGACCGTGACAAGGTATTCATCAGCTCATTCTGGCAGACACTTTTTCAGATGCATGGGACGAAATTGTGTATGAGCTCAAGTTACCACCCCCAAACCGACGGGCAAATTGAAGTTGTTAACCGGACGTTGGAGCAATATCTACAGTGCTTTGTAGGTGACCAACCGCGAAAATGGTTAGAGTGGGTTCCTTGGGCAGAATACAGCTACAACACCTCCACTCACTCTTCCACCAAAATGACACCCTTCGAAGCAGTCTACGGGATCCCACCCCCTAGTCTCCTGACCTATGTACCGGGTACTGCTCGAGTAGGGGCAGTTGATGAATACTTGCGTAACCGGGACATCATCCTACACGAGCTACAACATAACCTCCAGGTAGCCCGGAACCGAATGAAATGTCAAGCGGACCAACACCGACGAGAAGTCTCGTTCGTAGCAGGTGACTTCGTGTATGTGAAGCTACAGCCTTACCGACAGACATCGGTGGCGTTTCGGCATTCCATGAAGCTCGCCCCACGTTATTTTGGGCCATACCCAATCATTGAGAAGATTGGTCCAATAGCCTACCGCTTAGCCTTGCCCCCCAGCTCTCAAATCCACAATGTGTTTCATGTCAGTTTGCTGCGGAAGCACTTGGGACCCATCACCCCTACTTCCACTCAGCTTCCTCCAATCTCGGATACTTCGACCATCCTACCCTAACCGGAAGCAATCCTGGATCGTCGTATTATTCACAAGGGCAAATACCGCATAAAATCCAAAGTCTTGGTCAAATGGATTGGGGCACCAGCTGAGGATGCAACCTGGGAGAATGAATGGCACTTCATAAAATCTTATCCTGACTTCCTTGCGGACAAGGATCCTTCAGGGGGGGAGGAAATGATACGTGCATGTGCATGCATGGACTAGGCGCACAACAACCGAAGACTCGGTCAAAGTGGATAGCAGTAGAAGACCCAGCCATGTTAGCTCTTAGTTGGGATAAGCCTTAGCCATTCAGTTTTAATTCTGTTAGAATAGATAAGTCTTCAATTCTGTTCCTAGATAAGTGCATTTTGTTTCCTAGATAAGTGCATTAGATAAGTCTTCAATTCTGTTCCTAGATAAGTGCATTCTGTTTCCTAGATAAGTGCTTTCTGTTTTTCTGTTGATAAACTCCTAAGATTAAGGGGCAATAGTTCCTATTTCTACTCCTAGTTTGTAGCACAATAAGGCTATAAATATAGCTTGAATGAATGGAGTTGGCATTGGCTTTTCTACAAACAAACTCTCTCTCTCTCTTCTCCTTATCCTAGATCCTTCTCCCTCTTGTTAGAAAACTTGAGCGTATCAGTGAATTACGAGTTTTGAATGTTCTTATTAATTTTACAAATGAAAAATGCCAAGTATGTGTTGAAGCAAAATTCACTAACAAACCTCATAAAAGTGTATAAAGATAAACTAAATTATTGCAACTTATACACAGTGGTCTAGGAGACCTTAAGTATCATGAAGCTATAGGAGGAAAAATATATTATATAACTTTCACAGATGACTTTTCTAGATATGCAAAAGTAATCTTACTTGAATAAAAAGATGAGGCTGAACATCTTTTATAAATTACAAGACTGAAGTAGAAAATAAGTTAGGAAAGAAAATAAAAAGACTTAGAACAGATAGAGGGATTGAGTATGATGGAAAAACCATCGGAAAATTCTTTGAAAAAAAACAGAATGATACATGAAACCACAACCCCTTATCAACCTGAATCTAAGGGAATTGTAGAAAGACTTAACAAGACATTAAAAGAAATGATGAAGGCTATGCTAATTAGTTCAGGTGCACATTTGAACTTGTGGGGGGAAGCAATCCCAATGGCATGTCACTTATATAATAGAATAATACCCAAGAAGAAAGGACAAATACCTTTTGAACCGTGGCATAACAGAAAACCTAGTTTGAACAATTAAAAGTTTGGGATTGCTTAGCAAATGTTGGAATACCTGGACCTAAAATAAAGAAATTGGGACCGGAAACTTGTGACAGTGTGTTCATTGGATATGCACAAAACAATGCGGCTTATTAGTTCCTTTTAATTAAAACAATTGATAATGTTGTAGAGAATAACACAATAATTGAATCACAATATGCAAAATTCTTTGGGCACATTTTTCCCTATAGAAAAGAAACAATAAATAGAGAACCCTTCCAAATCCATAACAGAAATCAAGAACAATTGAGTGCTCAAGGAATCAATATTTCACTTAGTGAAGACAACACTGATTATAGTAATCAAGAACCAGGCTTAAGGAGTAGTAAAAGACAAAGGAGAGAAACAAACTTGGGTGACGGAATGTTCACATTTCTCGTGGACACGGACCTAGTAACCTATCAGGAAGTCGTAACCTCACCTGATTCAGTATTTTTGAAAGAAGCCATAAAGTTAAATAGGCTCTTTAGTCAGAAATCATACTTGGGAACTTGTAGATCTCCCTCTTAAACTAAGGCACCCGATTGTAAATGGATTTTTAAGAAACAATTAAAACCGGATGGTACAATAGATAATTTTAAAGCCAAATTATTTACTAAAGGGTTCAGACAAAAGAAATATGTAGACTTCTTTAACACTTACTCCCCGGTTGCAAAGTTAACTACAATTAGAGTCTAGTTTGCTATAGCATCCATTTACAAACTAGTAGTTAATCAAATAAATGTAAAAACAGATTTTTTAAATAGGGAATTAGAGAAAGAAATATATATTAAGCAACCTAAATATTTTATAATGCCAGGACAAAAAAATAAAGTATGCAAATTAATTAAGTCTCTGTATGACTGAAAACAATCTCCCAAACATTGGCATAAAAATTTTGATAATGTATTAGTAGCAAATGAAATTAACAAAAATGATTTTGATAAATGCGTCTATAGCAAATTTGTAAATGATAAAGGAGTCATGATCTGTTTATATATAGATGATATGCTAATAATGTGAACAAGTTTGGTGGTAGTAAAAAAAACAAAACAATTTCTAATGTCCAAATTTCATACCAAGGACTTGTGTGAGGTTGATGTAATATTGGGGATTAAAATCCATAAACAACAAGGAAATTTTATTATCTCCCAATTACACTATTGTTAGACAGTGTATGCCCTTAGCTCCAATCAGATTGATGTACATATCCATTCATTGTAAATGAGTAAAAGTACATAATTGTTTTATGTTATAATTGGTGTGTTCCTGTGTAATTACCCTTAAACTGGACACTTATGAGATTTGTGTTACTTTAGAACATTCTCAGCCGTTGAATAGACTTGGGGAAGTTTATCTTGCCAATGATGACATTAATGTGCTGCCAAGAAGGTTGGGGCAGCCTGTCTCAGTTGCTAGGGTTGGACCTGAAGCACATTTAGTGTGTGTTTGTTTGAAACACTGAACCCAAACTAATTTTCAGTTATTCCCTAGACCTTAGAGACTGGTGGGCAAAACTGGAAAGTTACACATAACCCCTAGACTCGATTATGGTACTGTACTGGGTGTTGGATTGGGTTCTCTTTGATATGCCAATCAGTGAGATCCTTTGGGGGGTCAAAACCTAGGTATGTTGAGGCAATGTGAGAATTCAGTCGAGTGAGTGATCATAGTGACATGATCAACCCCTTTGTCGAACAAAGTGAATGATTGGGACTACACTCTCTTTGATGGAAACCAAAACTATCGGCAGTCAATTTCAACTGTGTTTGAGATTTGTTTTGCAAAATATATTTATATGATAATATATATATATATATATATATATATATATATATATATACATATTATTTTTTAAGAAAAATGTTTGCAAAAGGTTTTAATTCCTAGGACCCATCCAAGCAGAGAGTGCGACACTACACCTTGCAGCCAGGGAAGAGGTCCTTCCCTGTCAGGTAGTGTTTGATCATTATGGGCTGAGAGGTTAAGTGTAAGAGATCATTTAGGGCTGTTTTACCTAATGAGTTATGTCTCACTTAAGTCCATTGTCCTTGGGCCTTCATAGGATGGTTGGACTCAATGATCATTTAATGTAAGTGTTAGACCCATTAAGATACCATACTGATGGACTTAGGGGTTCAGTGTACTTGATAGTGAATTCGGCTAGGCCTTTTTCACAAAGGTTGATCCGAACCCATGTGGGTTTATGTGAGGTCATTATTGGGGTCCCACGCCATACAAAGAGAACCAAGTGTGCCAATAACTACTTAGGGACATGAGCCACTTGCTTATTGGGCCTAAAGCCCATGATTAATTGGATTATCAGAGTGTTACATGACAACTTAAGTAGTCATGTGATTTGGGCGAATATGGGTCTAGATCAGCAATTAGGATAAGAGGATAAGTCTTATCTATTTAGAGAGTCCGTATCCAAATAAAAATTTGGATTAGGAACCTTCTAATTTGATTAGGAGTGGTGATTCTTAAGACTTATAAAAGGAGGAGGGCAAACTGCTCCAGTTATCATTTTGCTCTCTGCTCTTGCTGCCCCAGAAACCCTAATTCGACCTGTAGTTCTTGAACGAATATAAATCAGTTCTGAATTGTAATTTTTGCAAGACAATATTAGATCCAATTTGTTCTCACCTCCCTTGTTCGACCCAAGGTGTTGGATCACAGTTTTGCTGAAAACTGTATTGTTGAACCGGTTTCAATTCAATGCGCCATTTTCAGTGGAAGCTAGTTTTGGAACTACCTTTGGGAGCTACATTTGTGTAATCTATATCAGGTATACTTTTCCCATCCTTTTGGTTTCAGACCTAGTTTAGTTTCGGTCCAAGAATGATATTTGAAAAATGTACTTTTTCTAAAATTTGAGAATACGATTCCTGGAAGGGTAAAAGAAATTTTTTGAAATTTCGCCCAGCCATCTAGCATGGTTCGGCAATTCACATAATGAATTTCCATTTCCTTCAACTATGTAGAGAGTATTCTTAGAAAATTTGGATACTATGATTGTAAACCTATTAAGACACCTCTTGACAATAGTATTCATTAAGGAAACATGTTGGAGAACATGTTTCACAAAAGGAGTATGCAAGTATAATTGGATTTATGGCTTACATAATGGATTGCACAAGACCAGATATAGCTATAGTTGTTGGAAAATTAAGTCAACATATAATCCTGGAAATGAACATTGGTAAGCTCTATTCAGATTATTAAAATATTTAAAAGGAACTATAAATTTTGGTTTACACTACTCGAGTTTTCTTCTTGTTTTAGATGGCTTTACTGATGCAAATTGGATTTTAGATTCAAAGGATAGTACTTCCACTATTGGATATGTTTTTACCCATGTGGAGGAGTAGTATTGTGGAAATTGGTAAAGCAGTTCTGTAATACTAGCTCAACAGTGGAGGTCGAATTCATTGCATTAGAATTGGTAGGGTCTGAGACAGAGTGGCTAAGGAACTTATTGGCAGATATACCACTTTGGCCACAGCCAGTTCCGTCTATATCTCTCCATTGTGATAGCCAAACAACAATAGTCAGAGCCAAGAATAAAACTTACAACGGTAAAAGAAGGCATATCTGCTTAAGGCATAACTTGCTAGCACGGCATGGCCCGTAGGCCTTACCAGGCCATCATGCCCTCCCTTGGGATAATTTGGGAGGTTGGCCTGGCACGGCCCACATTCCAAGCCCGTAGGATAACATGGGACTATAGGACTTTTACAATTCTATGCTAGATTGAGGAAGAGACTCTTTTTTTTTTTTTTTTTTTTACAAAAGCTATGGCATCATCCAATGCAACAATGATGAAAATGTACTCAAGATATCTAAACCCCCAAGAGGTTCCTTGCAGGTGGTGCTGATGGCATTGATACATTGATGAATGGAATCAAAGTCCTTAATCATGAGTTGATATGGGGTCAAGGCAAGTACTATTATTTTATAATAAACATATACGTAAAAAGAAAATTAGCTACCAAACTCTTGGTCCTAGCTAGGCTTGTATTGTTAGAGTAGGATTTCTGTACCATCTGTAATATGATTGAGGAATCAAGATATAATAAAATTACTAATAATGAAACTGCCATATCTCTATAAATTTTAACTCAATATAATGCAGAGACCATATAGATGACTAGTCTCAAAAACTTCATACTCATAGCCTAAATGGCTTTAAACTTCTATTAAAAACTTGATTTTGGTTTGTTTATCAATAGAATGATTTTGATTTGTTTTGCTTTCTTAGCAATATAGGTTCGTTTAGAGGAGAGGCTTTCAGAAACCATAAACAAAGATTCCTTTGTGTGTATTTTGGTCCAAATGGTGGCTACAAGAATTGGGTTTGTGAAGAGATTCTTTCTTGGGTCATCGTCGAAGGTTAATGACTTCTCATGAGGACTACTTAAGGTCTTTGGGCTATTGTCCATTTCGTTCCAGTTAGGGGTGCCAATTAGATTGGATTTGGTCCAATCCGATCTGGTCCAATGTGAGTCTATTACAAATGGACTAGGTCCAATCCAATCCATGAATATTTTGGATAATTTTTTATCAGTCCAATTCAATGTTTGGACCGTTAATATGCTCACATTTCTTTTGATTTAGATTGGTTTCAACCCAAATCCGATCTGTTAACACATATATTCTTATCTTATATCGATGGACCTAATATTGACTTAATCCAACCCAATCCAATATAAATTTATTACGGATGGGTGGGTCCAATCGAATCTAATAAATATTTTGGGCCGGATTGATCTAATCCAATATGTCTTGTTGGTTGGTCCAATCCATCCAAATTGATTTTGAACTGAACAGGGTCCAATCCAAAACCGTTCCATTGACACCCTTAGTTCCAGCTATCTGTCATCTATAGTGAAAAATGAACACCTTGCTTAGGTGGCTACCTGGATCAATTGACACTTAACAAATCCATTGGCTAAATAGAGTTAAGAACGACTTGTATTTGCACGATAACCATCTTGAATATAAACAAGGTTGAGCGGTTTGTTGCTATCTTTATAACTTTTAAGCTGTTCTGTGCCATTTTGGTGGCTTTCTTGATCGCATTATTTATTTGGTGGGATTATTCTGGTTTGATCCCACACTTCAGACATATTTTGTTTTTGGTGCAGATTAAGACAAGGTTTTTAATTAAAATCAACGTGGACAACTAACCGGTCAGGGGTCCGGTTTTTGGGTCGGACGACCCAATCATTTGAACTGAACGATTGGCTCGTTCTGACAAAAAAATAAAAAACAGTCAAAACCGTTGAACAGTCTGACCATTTAACCGTCCGGATCAACGGTTTATTGACCATACCAACATTTTTTTAACTAAAATTCGGTTTTGGGTAAAACAGAACCGATCACCTGACCAATTCCCAGTTTTTCTGATCCGACCGTCCAATCCGATCCGATTTTGAAAACCATCGACCAAGAGAAGAGCTAAGGGAAGTGTCACCCCACGGGTCTCTCAACATGTTCCTTGCACACCAACTTCTAATAAACAGTTCATTAAGTCATACAAGAAATTGCAAGTGTTGCATCGGTTGAAAGAGTGGTCAACTAGCTTAATTTGAAGATAATTTAATTGGTGGTGTTGTTTATTTGTGTTGATTATCTTTTAATTCTTCATCCCCGATTCCCCGTGGCCTCTTACAGTCTTACTAGTACATATAGATAAATGTAAACTGTGAGATGTGTGAGAGGTTCAGGTTCAGCGAATCAAAACTTGTGCGAGCATTAAGAAACATCATAAGACAAAATGGTTGCCACGACCGAGAAACATTAACCCTTATCTCTACTTCACCATTCACGAGAACCACAAACCACAGTTCTACTTAATACTTCACTGCACGTAAACTATCAATGACAGCCAGCTTTTTAAACCGAAGAATGCAAAAAGAATACTCTACTGTGGTCCAGCTTACTCCCGTGAGTTTTGAGTCACGACAGTCCTCAGTCACGGGCCCCAAACTTGTGTTCCTGCTGATCTCTATATAAGCGGAGGAGAGACTGCTCCATTGCTGTAAGTGAGGAGTTCAGAATAGTGACAGTAGTCCAAACATGGAAATGCTCGCAAGGATTGTGGTGGTGTTTCTGGTCATGACGGTAATATTTGGGACGAAAGAGGTGATGTCCAAGGAAGTTAGCTTGTGTAACATGAGCGAGAACGACCTATTAGCTTGCAAGCCGGCGGTGAGCAAGCAAAATCCTGCAGATCCGTCGCCGGCGTGTTGCAAGGCTCTCTCCGGTGCTGACTTGTCTTGTCTTTGCTCCTACAAGAACTCCATCCTCTTGCCTTCTCTTGGGATTAATCCTGACTTTGCCATGCAACTCCCTACGAAATGCAACCTTAATCCACCTGCCAAGTGCTAAGGTCTCCCTCTGTCTCCCCCACCTTGCTGCGTGTATATGTGTGTAGGGATGCAAGTCGAGTGGGTTTAGTGCCCGGCCTGAGCCTGAGGTTAAACCCAAATTATTTGGTCCGAATTTGGGTTTGAATCATTCTTGGGTTGGAGTCGGATCGGTCAATTAGCTTATACTAAAAATTGGTATATATGTGTATATATATATGTATATATGTTGTATGTATAGTTTATTAAAAATGATATATATATATATATATATATAATTGGGTTAAACTTAGATTGGGATAAGTTTGACTGAGTTCGGACTTCTTAAGGGCTATGCCTGAACCCAGTCCGAAAAATATAAAAGTCCGAGCTTAAGCCCATCCCAAAGACAAAGAATTTAACCACAGCCTGTGTAAAATTGTGGGCTGAATTGGTCAGGGCTCGGGTTGTGCCCACCCAAGTTGCACCCAATCTGTGTGTATGCGTCAAGTAGTTAGATTCATGATTTTAATATCTTTTCTGTCCAGTTAAATTCGCTGGTTTGATGGTCTGATTTATTAGCTTTTATATCAATGATGATCTATAAGATTGCTGGACATAATATAAAGTAGATATACTAAATTGATAATCCTTCTATTATAATCAAGGGGACCTTATTGTGGTCGATGTCTTTGTTCTTGCAGGAAACAAGGAGCTAATGAAGTGGTTGCTCTTATCTAAATGTGTTTGAAGGATGTGTTATGTTTTAGTTGTCCTCGTATCGTCATGTAGTGTATGCTTGTATTGTTCTTCTTTCTCGATCTTTAGTTCGGATGTGGCCATTAAACTATCTGTAGTTTGAAGGGTTAAAAATATAATAATATCTTAGCTAGTGTTTGGCCAACTCTTCTGTGCTTAGGCTCAGTTTGAAGACATATATATAGCGCAAATGCATACACAATACAAGGTTCTGTCGATAGCCAGCTTGACTTATTTGGCTCAGATACTGCAACATAAAATGCGTGGCTTATGTAGAGAATGCTGGGATCTGATGGAAATGATGAATAGAGCTGCACCGTGGACTCAAATTTCCGTTTTGAATTTCTAATAAGGAAACAATTATACATACTTATTTCTGAGTTGATCTTGAATATTTGAATTCTAATTAAGCTACCTGACCAGACAGACAAGCGTGACATACATTATCCTATCATCTCCAAAGAATCAGTTCTTGTGAAATTATTTGCCCAAAAATTATTTGGGTCTTGTTTGGTTCACAGGAATAGAGGTCTGGAAATTCCAACTGTTTGGTTGGGAGGAATCTGAATCCCAATTCCATTTCTGGTGGAATGGCATTCCCCCGTTTGAAGGAATGACCATTCCCTCCCCTTCCCTTGGGAATGGAATCTCATTCCATTTGATTTCAATTCTAATTCTGATTCTTATTTTATGGGAATAAATCTTTCAGATTCTGATTTCAAAGGATTTTGATTCTGATTCCATCTACAAACCAAACAGATCCTTGATTTTGTCAGAGATTCTCATAGGTATTGACCAAATTAAAATGTGATTTTTGGAATAATATAATTCATCATAATTTTTTTCAACTATCAAACTTTATTCCAGGTGAAAGGGTGGCCACCTTAAAATTTTATTAACCAATTTTAGATGAAAATAAACAAAAGATGCACTCTTACACCCAGGTCAGTCCATTACAAAATACTAGTGAAATCTAATAACAGGAAGACCTATTTGGTCTTCATGAGTCATGAATGAGACACCGGGCATCAACATTAATTTCAGCATTAGAAAAGAAGAAGAAGAAGAAGAAAAAGAAGAAGATAGGCAGAGGACATGGGTGTACATTGCACAAGTCAAACTCGTTCATGAAGAACATAAAAAGAAACTATCACGTCCCTCTATAATTCTGCAATTATGTGACTGTCCAACCATTTCAACAAACACCAAAGACTAGCTTTATAGGTTAGTTGATGATCTGAATTGCTACCAATGAGTCATTTTTGATCTTGACTACTGAATACCCAAGCTCTTAAAAAGAATAAAAAAACATTGTTGAAATGCCAATATATGGGTTGGGAAAACCCAGTTCTTGCAAAATCCAAGTATAAAATCTGCTTTTCTCCTATGATTGATCTGAAATAACCATGCTAAGTTGGGTCTAATCTAATTAGTGTAGGGCAATGGTGAGATTGGGCAGCGGTGAACTAGGTTTTGATGTTGAGAAGAAGAAAAGGTAAAGGGCTTTGGGTTTTAGGGACTTGGGAAAACATTAAGGGCTCGTTTGTTTCTTAACTCTTACCTCTTGAAAGGAATCTTACACCTTTAAGAGAAAGTGGTTGTTTATTTCTTCTCTTATTTCTTAAAGAGGAATCTTATTTTTTTTTTGTTTGCCAATGATACCCTCAAAATACAAGACACTTCTCCTTCCTTATAATTCAAAGGCCTCATATGCAATAATAATAATAATAATAATAATAATAATAATAATAAAGTTAATTAATTACTAAGAAATAAATAATTAATAAAATAATTCATAATTAGTAATTATTATTAATTAAAATAATTATTATAATTAACCATTAACAATTAATAATTATTATAATAACTAGTATTAGTGACAAATTAATTATAATTAAATATGAATTATTATTATACAATCACAATTTCCAATTAAATGGTGTTCATCTAAGTTTAGTTCAAGTATTGTTTTTTGGGGTTATGTCAATAGTTTATCCAATCACAATTTAAGTTCTAAAGTGGCCAATTTCCTATTCTCTAGATATTGTACTCATTGAATATGGGTGAGATTAAATATTAACCATATTTAACTATTTATTAATTAATATTAATATTTAAAATGAGGGAGAGTGGATATAGATTGGGTGGATGCATTTTAGGAATTGATTAAGGAGTGGGGCAATATGATACTTTCCTATTGGTTTAAATGAGATACCTTAAGAGAGAGATTATAGAAATATTTTTAGGTAGTTGGGTGACATGGCTTAATGGGAATGGTGAGAAGGAGAAAGGAAAGAAAGTCAAAGAGAATATATTGATCAGTCAAAGATAATAACAGATTGAGTAACTCAGAATCTTTACAATTCTTTTCACTTTTGAATTATAATATCTTGATCAGTTTCTTAAAGTGGGCAATGTGGCTGCCCCAATTTGATAGCGATTTTTTTTTTTTTTTTGATTTTTTGATAATGGGGGATAGTGGAAAGAGGTTGGTATTTATGAAGTGCTCATTGGATAATGATGATATTGTCTTTTAACTTTGAAATCATTTTTTTACCAATTTGCTTTTTTTTTTTGCTGCGATTTTTTCCCAAATTGTTTTAGATATATGCGTCCATGCTTTATTGGCTCGGAAGGACTATTCCTGTTGTGAGAATTTGGCTACGGCTAATGCAAGCAGTTGGTCACCCCAAAACGTGGTATACAGGTCAAATGGCCGAGTATACATATGAAACTAAAGAATAGCCTTTTTCTCTGTTTTAGAAAAATTTCCCAAGGGGAAAAACCTACTCATATATCAAATGCTTAAATAGACATCGTTCGACTTTTCTATCCTCCTTTCTATTTGGGTGTAAGAGTTTCTTACATCAAAATCCATTTATGTACCCTACCTGGTTCTATCTTATCTTTTCTTAGTTTTAAGCTATTGGCCCTTTGATTACAACTTTTACTGGGTTGAAACATACTAGCAGTATTAAACCTAGCAAATGCCAAGTATGGTTTTGTAGTTAACAGTGTTTCCATGTAGTTTGAAGCTATTGTATTTGTTTAATTTTCTTAACATATTGTAGAAGACTCACATGTGGCAAGAGTGAAAATGAAACAAGTAAAGAAATCAATTTCAACCTTCGGAACGGGAGGCATTGTAAATGGTTGAAGGACCGAGTAGATGCAGAGATGGACGGCAGAGATCTTGGCGTACCAAACCTGCATACAGGAGAAAAAGAGTAACGCACAATATTGGATCCCAGACACTAGCCCATGGAAGCAAAGTGCAACCTGGAACTGCTTAATCCGATTTGGGTTAATTGGGAGGCTCTATGCTCTTTTCTCACTTAGCTGCCTTTTCGTGTGTTTTAGAAACAAGCTAAGTGCCCTTTTATAACAATGTCCTACTGTGTGCAATAAATGCTAATAGGAACAATGAATTATAACTGTTTGGTTGACTGAGTCAAGCCCCTCCAGATTGAGACAAGTGTCTCATACTGACCAAGGATCTAGTCACATGGTCATCTAGTCTAGACTGGGTCAAATGGATATCTATTGACCCAATAAAAGCTGGAATTTGAATCTAGAATAATCCAACAATATTGGTATCTCCATGCATAAAAATATTTTCAAATAAACAATCAAAATTTAATTTTATAGAAAATAAGTAATAATTTAAAATGAATGATTGCGTGTGAGAGTGTTGCATGGAGACAACCATAAAATAATCATATTCCATCAACATGTGACTTGTCACATGGCCATTGGATATTCCAACATGTTGAGGATCAAACGAGGGCCTATGGCCACTCTACCAACAATGATAATGCCTACCATATGTATGTTTTATATTTGTTGGATTAGTTTTCTGTATATGGGTTGTGTTAATTTAATAACTGAAAGGTCTGACTGCAACGCCTTTGTGCGAAAAGTGCCATTGGCCTAACAACAGTCACTGCCAATGCTATGATGAATTTAATCCACATGTAGTGAGTAGCATGTGGATTTAATATTAAGTGGTTTTTTTTTTCGGATGAATTATTACATTATTTTTGTGTTAAATATTCTATTTTTTGCTATGCTATGATGATTCTTTTCTTTGGATTTTGTTGCTATATTGTATTTAGTAGATCCATGAATCACTTAGGCATAGAGGGGCTTGTAGGTGTAAATGACAATATTAGAATAAAATCATAAAAATACATCAATAACACTAAATATAAGGCCTCAATATGGCATACATACATAAAAATTACTTATTTTTGAAGGTTTTATGAAGAAAAATATCATTATTATAAACAAAATATTCACACTTCTCTAGTTACTACATGACTTATTCCACATCATCATGTTCTAGTGGGTTTATGAAGAGAATTATCGTTATTATGAAGAAAAATATCACATAAAATTGACACTTCTCTAGTTACAATATGAGTTATTTTTTATTAATTTATTTTTTGTATGAATATCGTTTATTAATTTAATCTCTTATAGGATTCAATAGAAGCCTATCAATTCTCAATGTAGGAAAAAATTGATATGCTAGATAATTCAAAAGCATGGGCCTTAAAAAATATGAATGTTAAATGGAAACAATGGAAAATGACATTGAGGAAGACTTAGGGCCCGTTTGGCGTGTCTTTTTGAGAAGATCTTCTTGTAGCTTTGACAATCAAAACACACATTGAGCTTTTGACATAAGATCTGGGCAGCCTGATGATGTCTAAGGATTAGTAGGAATTAGGCTCGCCACAACAAGTAGTTGTCGCTCCCTAGTTTAATCAGTAAATAGTGCATGACATATTGAATTGATGGAGTAGAGGAAACTCCTCTTGAGACTACATTGCTAGCATTGGTGGTCAAGTGATTGCTTTATATAGATGAGTTTTAGTGTTCCAGTACATTGCTCGCCATGGCTTTGATACCAAGTTAAAAACTAAAGAACTAAAAAAACACAGGAGATGAAATAATTGTCGGTTTTGGTGTGTCTCATTCAATAGCTTTATATAGATGAGTTTTAGTGTTCCAGTACAATTACAACTCTTGTGAGATTACAAGATACGATAAAAATACAAAGGAGTTTGGATAGATTCATGCTTGTTTTGAGTTGTCCTGGATGATCTTGCTGATCTGGAGTAGGAGTTCTAACAAGTACTAGAGTGGGAAATAGTAGGTTGTTTATGAGAGGACCATGAAAGAAGACTTGAGCAAAGGAATACACAGTACCCCCTTGGGATTGGGGATCATCTAGGCAACCCACCCATGATTGATAGAAGATGAAGGTGATGGAAGTAGACCATTACTGAGGGTCCCTTTGAGATATCTAAGTATACATTTCACAACAGCAAGGTGATAAGTTGTTGGGGCTTGCATGAATTGACATACTCCGTTTACAGAAAACATCAATTCAGATTTGGCGATGGTTACATACTATAGTGTTCCCATGAGCTGTCTATAGAGAGAGAGATCAACTAAGGCCTCTCTATCGTTCTTAAAGAGACAATCACTAATTGGCATAAGCGTAGACAACAGCTAGCTTGTCCAATATCCTTGTTGCTCTTCATTAGCAATTCAGTGATATGTTTGCATTGTGGTAGGTGTAGAGAAGAGATATGTTTGGAAACTTCAATGTCCAAGAAGAAAGAGAGTGACCCCAAATGCTTGAGTTTGAATGTAGAGCTCATAGACTAAATGAGTGAGGCGATAGTAGAGGGGATGGATGTAATGACATTGATGTCATCAACATAGACCAAGATGAATAAGGAGGCATTCGGCTTGGAAGAAGGTCAAGATGGAATCCACTCAATTTGTGATACCATACTTGTGGAGCTTCCTTCAGTCCATGGAAGCTCTTTCTGAGGTGACATAATTGGGATGCTCATGCACAATTGATGAATCCCTATGGTTGTTGCATGTAAACATCTTCTAGCAAGTCACCATTGTGTGTGTTGGAATTGTCACGTTATAGGAGATGAGTAGACTCACATTAAGAACTGAAGCAAACTAAGTAACATTCAGAGGCTTCAAAGTCCTTGATGGGAGGACTTTCTGAATGCCTCAAGAATGCCTATAAATAGAGACGGTCACCACTTGACAAGGCGTCTTTTCAGTCACTTTTGTCCCATTATTTTGGAAGCCTGAAGTTGAGTGGAGAGCGTCTAAGATCAAGAACCACTGTTTCGAGCCTTGAACAATCACAATGGAATGTATGGTCCTGTTATCACACATTTGAATTTTCCTTTAGTTCAATAATGTTTAGAAATAATTTTAAGCCAATTTCCAACAATTTTCATTAGTGTGTACCCTTTTTCTATAGTTGGGCTTTGAATCTCTCTACACTGCCATCGGCCTTATGCTTGTGATAGATCCACTAACAACCAATAAGATTTGCATTTGGAGGAGGGGGTACAATAACTTAGGCACTGCTTTCAACGAGAACATTGAATTCACAGTTCATGGCAATACACCATCTTGCATCTTTTCAACTCTTAGGTGAAACAAATGGGTTCAGTGTCATTAGTAAGGGGTCCTTAATTGGTGATGTTGTAAAGCTTAATTTTCCTTGTCCCATTCTTAGTTCGTGTGGCCATTGAATGTATGGATTGGGTGAGGGGTTGTGGTGGAAAAGGTTCAGGTGAAGGTGAGATAGATGGTCACAATTCAAGTGTAGAGACTGGTTCAAATGTGCTTTATGTAGATAGGCCTGGTTTAGGGGCTTTGGTGACCAACAGGGTCTCATCAGCACAAATCAAAGGTTCAGGTGAAGGTGGTAGTCTGGTTAGGCAAGGTGTAACAGTGGGTAAGGGATTTAAGTAGAGAAGAAGGGGTAGTTGAGTGTCTTGTGGCGAAAGGGAAAGAATGTTTCATTGAACACAACATCACAGGAGATGTAAATGCATCACACTGATAAATACCCTTTATGACAATTATTGTAACTTACGAAAGCACAAGATCGGGTATGTAGCTATAGTTTGTGTTTGTTATAGGGTCACTTCAATTGAAAGCATTATGAGTAGCAAGTAATGATCATATTTCCTATTGAACAATCATGTTTTTTATTTGATGGTTCATTCTCATTTTTAGAGAGAGAGAGAGAGAGGTAGGGGTGGCAACGAGTTGAGTTTTTCATGAGCTGTTCGACTTCGACTTGCCTCGGCTTCAACCAAGCTCAAGTTTGAGCTCGAGCCCAATTCATTGGCTCGATTATGAAACGAGCTGAGCTCAAGCCTACTAGAGCTCGACTCGTGAGTTGGCTTGAATATATATAATAATAATAATAATAATAATAATAATAATAATAATAATAAACATATTATAATTATTAATTTTTTAAATATCAAATAAAAAATATTTTTATATATAATTTTTTATTTTTATAAAATGCTTTTTTTCAAAATCGAGCTCGAGCTTATGAATTTTTTATTTGAGCCGAGCTTGAACTCAAGGTTTTGGTTCAAACCGAGCTTGAGCTTGCTCGATCCTTGTACTATTTGGCTTGGCTTGGCTTGGCTCGAATCCACTCCTAAGAGAGAGAGAGAGAGAGAGAGAGAGAGATCTAACTAGGGGAAGAGGAACTAAGTACTAGTGGTGGCAATGTTAAAAAGGTAGCTAGTGCGTTATCGTATTGGCAAGTTTTGACAATGCTTCTCGCTAATCTTCATTTTTTTGTTACAAAAACATAAAGACGAGAATAATTCCATCCAAGAGCCAAGATAAATGTAAACATTCAAGGGGTATTTGGTGCAATGGTGTTGTGTTGTTGTTGCATTTTTGGTTGATCAATACAAATTTGTG
Organism: Nelumbo lutea; assembly: GCF_056320005.1. Taxonomy (NCBI): domain Eukaryota; kingdom Viridiplantae; phylum Streptophyta; class Magnoliopsida; order Proteales; family Nelumbonaceae; genus Nelumbo; species Nelumbo lutea. The sequence continues at coordinate 33,583,668 of NC_142690.1, read as the reverse complement.
AGAAATATGTATTTCACCTCACACATGAGTGTTTCAATTAAAAAAAATTGCATGTATAAGAAACATCAAATTTGATATTTTAGGTAAAAAATAGCAATTTATATTAATCAATTCATCAATTTTTTTTTTTCAAAATGTTTGAGGTAGGAAAGCAACACCACCACCACCACCACCACTCTACTTGATGGTCAAACCATTTGACCCATGACCCGGTAAGTGTTCCGATTTTGTGTGTGGTTCGAGTCTTCAAACACTAAAACGGTATCCGTGTAGGGCTACCAACAGGTTGGATTTGGGTTGAAACAGGGTAGAACCAGAACCAACTTTACTAAAAATATCAAGTCCTAAAATCGAAATAGACCCTATAAGGCTCTATAATTTTAAACCCAAAACCTAATCGATCGGTTCTCCAAACAATCGGGCCTGACCTATTGGATCCAATTATAATAAATCTGCTCAACATATTATATATTTAATATATAATTTATTTCGTAATAATATCTCTCTCTCTCTATATATATATTAAATGGCTCGTATTGGGTCTGAATTAATATAGGACTACGTAAAACGGGCCCCAAGACAATAGATTAGAAGCTAGAACCGACCCATGAGTACAAATCCTGCAGCCAGATCCAATCCAATCGGTTCAGGTCCTACACCCCAATCCATTTACATTCCTATAAGGCTATAACCATCACTTCAGACCCCAATTCATTTACAAAGTGGGACCCGCTATGTATGAGAGGTAGAGGGTTGAAAATAAGTTGCCTTCTAAACCCTAAAGATCTAAGGCAACTCTTATATACGAGTTGGGTTTAAAGATTTGAGGTCCTCTCACTTGAAGTTTAAACGAAGTCATGAAGAGAAGTTCAGGTAATTTCTTCCTCTTTCGAGAACAAAAATCTGAAGATTTGTAAGGGCTATGTTATCCTTTTGATTTTCTTGGTATACTTGAAATTGAAATTGAAAGACGTTGGCTTCCCTCGACCCTCGACCCTACCCCACCCTACATCAAGTAACCGAAATAGAAAAAAATCAACCATTTTCTTTTTGTTCGACTGTGATGCCGGAAAAAATTCTAACCAATCAGCCGGTATCTATCAAGTTCACGGAGGGGGGGGGGTTGATTGATCAAAACCCTTCCGACAGCATAGGTTTTACGTTTCCTTTTAATATCAAGTTTTTCTTTTTTTTTTCTTCATTTTTCGTTCTTTTTTTTTTTGTTGATTACTCAAATTTTCTTTTTTAATGCCGTAACTGATTAACTCAGAATCTTTACATTTCTTTTTCACTTTTGAATTATAATATCTTGATCAGTTTCTTAAAGTGGGCAATGTGGCTGCCTCAATTTGATAGCGATTTTTTTTTTTTTTTGATTTTTTGATAATGGGGGATTGTGGAAAGAGGTTGGTATTTATGAACTGCTCATTGGATAATGATGATATTGTCTTTAACTTTGAAATCATTTGTTTTACCAATTTGCATTTTTTTGCTCCGATTTTTTCCCAAATTGTTTTAGATTTATGCATTCATGTTTTATTCCTGTTGTGAGAATTTGGCTACGGCTAATGCAAGCAGTTGGTCAGCCCAAAACGTGGTATACAGGTCAAATGGCCGAGTATACATATGAAACTAAAGAATAGCCTTCTCTCTGTTTTAGAAAAAATTCTTGAGGGGAAAAGCCTGCTCATATATCAAATGCTTAAATAGACATCATTCGACTTTTCTATCCTCTTTTATATTTGGGTGTAAGAGTTTACATGGTTTCAGCACCAGCTACTTTCCTTTACTGGGTTTTATCTTTTATCTTTTCTTAGTTTTAAGCTATTGGCCCTTTGGTTACAACTTTTATTAAGTTGAAACATACTAGGTTTGTAGTTAACATGTTTCCATGTACTTTGAAGCTATTGTATTTGTTTAATTTTCTTAATATATTGCAGAAGACTCACATGTGGCAAGAGTGAAAATGAAACAAGTAAAGAAGTCAATTTCAACCTTCGGAATGGGAGGCATTGGGAAATGGTAATGTCTCACATATATATATATATATATATATATATATATATATATATTGTGTGTGTGTGTGTGTGTGTGTGTGTGTTTTATATTTGTTGGATTAGTTTTTTGTATATGGGTTGTGTTAATTTTGACAGCATCCACTTTGTGTGAAAAATGCCAAAGGCCTAACAACAGTGGGAACAATAACCTTATAACTTTAATATAGAAGGCTGCTAAAGTAATTACAACGAATGCTAGCAATAAGCATGGAATAAAGTAAACAAATATGTTTTGAATAGAGGAAAAGAAATTTATGATAAAAGTAAAATTATAACAAATAAGTAGTAACCGTGGAACAAAGCAAATCAGTGAAAAAAATTAAACAAACAAAAGTTTGAGAACAAAATAGAAGTTAATTCCATCACATCATTCGTAACCTGTTGTCAATCCAAAACCACAACGAAAGAGTGCGAGGCAAAATGAAGATATGTTATAGATTGAGATTGAAGATACACTAGCATGAAAGTCCAGAAAATTGTGATATGTGACTGATGAAATACCAAGGTTAAGAATCTCCTCAACCCAAACCTTACCATCCCCATGGGATACTGAGAACTAAATAAGAGAGAGTACTGTAGTGTATATTACATTGAATTGAATCCTGGTTTTCGTATTCCAGACATAAGTTCTTATCCAACCATCCAATAAAAGGACTTTACTTTACAATGATTCCAAGGCTTGGCATTTCAGAATTAAGTCCTAATCTTTGGCAGCTTTGGACAAGACTGATGCCAACATTCTCTTGCTTGGCATTCCAAGACTTTATCATTGCACCGCCAATGGCCCCCTCATACAACCAATTCAATAGTTTGGACTAAGCACCAACTTTTAAGTTCAATCATTTCTTAGAGCTAGATTTTTTACAAAGTAAATGAAATAATATCCTAGATGATGGTTATCATGGTGGCACATTTGTCCCATATCTACCAATGGGCCATTAAGATATTTTTTTTTGAAAAAATAATACATTAGGAAGGTGATAAAGTATCACCCAAAGTGGAAATAAACACAAGATCCCAACTTTGATTTCACAAATCCCATACTAATACCAATAGAACCAAATGGCAAAATGTTATAATCTTTTCTCCAAATAACATTTATCACAGTCCAATAAAACAAGTGGATATATTCCTTTATTGCCAACAGATATTGCTTGTTTGCAATGGCTTTTGCAATTCCTTATGTTAAAAATTGTCATTTTAATTCCATCTTGGTAATTTTTTATCAAGTTAGATGATGCTTACTAGGTTGACACATTTTTCCCTATATTTGCCAAGGGGTCATTAAGATTTTTTTTGAAGAATAAGGTAAAATTCATTAGGAAAGTGATAAGGCATTACCCATTATTATTATAGTCCTAGAACTGAATGTCAAAATCTTATAAATATTTCTCCAAACAACCATTATTATAGTCCAATAAAACAATCTAAGATATTCTTTTATTTATTGTCAAATGATATTGCTTGTCTGTAATGGCTTTTGGAAGCCGTTATATTAAAAATAATCATTTTAAATCCATATTGATAACTTTTTATCAAATTAGTTCATGGTTAACAGGTTGGCAAATTTAGCCCTATATCTGCCAAGAGGCCATTAAGATATTTTTTTGAAAACTAAGATAATATTCATTAAGAAAAAAAAAACACATTAGCAAGGTGAAAAAACATCACCCAAGCGGAAATAAACACAAGAGCCCAGCAATGATCCCATTGGTTCCATATTAATACCCTTATAAACGAATGGCAAATTCTTGTAATCTTTTCTCCAAACAACCTTTATCACAATCTAATAAAACAAATCAAGATATTCCTTTATTGTCAAATGATATTGCTTGTTTGCAATGGCTTTTGCATTCCTTTATATTTAAAATTGTCATTTTAATTCCATCCTGATAAGTTTTTATCAAGCTAGTTGATGTTTACCATATTGGCACATTTGACCCTATATTTGCCAATGGGCCATTAAGATATTCTTTTTTTTAGAATAAGATAAAATTCATTAGGAATGTGATAAGGCATCACCAAAACGAAAATAAATCCAAGAACCCAACAATGATCCCATTGGTCTCATATAAATACCCCTAGAAATGAATGGCAAAATCTGATAATCTTTTCTTCAAACGACATCTATCACAGTTGAATAAAACAAACCAAGGTATTCCTTTATTGTCAAATGATATTGCTTGTTTGCAATGACTTTCAGATGTCTTTATATTAAAAATTTTCATTTTAACTCTATCTTAGTAAATTTTTACCAAATTAGTTGATGGTTAACATGTTACCACATTTGGAACCACATTTTCCAATGGGCCATTAAGATTTTTTTTGTTGAAGAATAAGATAAAATTCATTAGAAAAAAAATTCATTAGGACGGTGATAAGCCATCACTCAAAGAGGAAATAATTCTAAAAGCCTAGCATTGATCTCATAGATCCCATACTAATACCTGTAGAACCGAATGGCAAAATCTTATCATCTTTTCTCTAAACAACCTCTATCACAGTCCAAAAAACAAACCAAAATATTGCTTTATTGTCATATGATATTGCTTCTTTTCTATATCTTTTGCATGCCTTTATATTTAAAATTGTGATTTTATTTCCATCCTGATAAATTTTTATCAAGTTAGTTGATGGTTACCAAGTTGGCACATTTGGCTCCATAACTGCCAAGGGGACATTAAGATTATTATTTTCTTTTGAAAAATAAGATAAAATTCATTAAGAAGGTGATAAGGCATCACCCAAGAGAAAATAAATCCAAGAGCCCATTAACGATCCCATTAGTCTCATATTAATACTCATAAAACCGAATGGAAAAATCTTATAATATTTTCTCCAAACAACCTCTATCACAATCCAATAAAACAAACCAAGATGTTCATTTATTGTGAACTAATATTGCATGTATGCAATGGCTTTTGGAGGTTTTTATACTAAAAATTATGATTTTAAGTCCATCATGGTAAATTTTTACTAAGTTAGTTGACGGTTACCAGTTTGACACATTTGGCAATTGGCACCATATCTGCTAAGGCGCCATTAAGATTTTTTTTTTCAAAAAATAAGATAAAATCAATTAGGAAAAAGAATACATTAGGATTGTGATAAGCCATCACCCAAAGAGGAAATAAACCCAAGAGACCATCAATGATCCCACTTGTCCCATATTAATACCCCTAGAATCGAATGGCTAAATCTTATAATTTTTTCTCCAAACAACCTCTCTCATTGTACGAAAAAAGAAACCGAGATATTCTTTTATTTTCAAATGATATTGCTTGTTTGCAATGACTTTTGCATTCCTTTATATTTAAAATTGTTATTTTATTTCCATCCTGATATGTTTTTACCAACTTAGTTTATGCTTACCATGTTGGCCCATTTGACCCTATATTTGCAAAGGGGTCATTAAGATATTCTTTTTTTTTTTAGAAATAAGATAAAATTCATTAGGAAAGTGATAAGGCATCACTCAAGCAAAAATAAACCCAAGAACCCAATAATGATCCCACTGGTCCCATTATAATCTTTTCTCGAAATAACCTCTATCACAGTAAAAAAAAAACCAAGATATTCCTTTATTATCAAATGATATTGTTTTTTTTCTATGGCTTTTGCATGCCTTTATATTTCAAATTGTCATTTTAATTCCATAATGGTAAAATTTTACCAAGTTAGATGATGCTTACCAGGTTGAGACATTTGGCTCTGTCTCTGCCAATGGGCCATTAAGATTTTTTTTTTTGAAAAATATAAAATTCATTTGGAAAAAAAATACCTTAGGAAGGTTATAAAGCATCACCCAAAAAGGAAATAAACTCAAGAGCCTCACAATCATCCCACTGGTCCCATACCAATACCTTAGAACTGAATGACAAAATCTGATAATCTTTTTCTCAAAACAACCTTTATCACAGTCCAATAATACAAACCAAGGCATTTCTTTATTGTGAAATGATATTTCTTGTTTGCAATGGCTTCTGGATGTCTTTATATAAAAAATTGTCATTTTAACTCCATCTTGGTAAATTTTTATCAATTTATTTAATTGATGGTTACTAGGATGGCACATTTGACACCATATTTGCCAATGGGCCATTAAGGTTTTTTTTGTTGAAGTATAAGATAAAATTCATTAGGAAAAAGAATACATTAGGATGGTGATAATGAAGGGATGAGAGATCCATCATATGAATGGCCGAACCCTGCATGAACGTTGGGGGAAATTTCAAAAATTTCTCTCTCCCACGTGGGAATCACATTCTCTAATTTAGAAAACTGCATTTTCAATGATCAATCTTGAACCTGAACCAGACCAAATCTGAAACCAAAAGGGAGTGAATGGTTATACCTGATACGAATTAACAATGACCTCCAATGAAGGTGTTCACGCCCAAGGAAAGATCCAAAGACTGCTTCCACCGAAGATGACACAGTGCAAGATAAAGCAGAATTAGCATGATGGCTCTTCAGTAAGATCTGATGGAGGGCTATAGAGCATGACTTCTAATTACCTGATTCTTCAACAAGAATATGATGGTTCTTTAGCCTAAGAAATGGCTCCATTGAAGTGATGAGAGATCCATCATATGGATGGCCGAACCCTATAGGAAGGTTGGGGCGAAATTTCAAAAATTTCTCTCTCCCACGTGGGAATCACATTCCCTATTTTAGAAAACTACATTTTCAAGGATCAATCTTGAACCTGAACCAGACCAGATCTGAAACCAAAAGGGAGTGGAGGGTTATACTTGATACGAAGTAACAATAACCTCCAATGAAGGTATTCACGCCCAAGGAATGTTCCAAAGACTACTTCCACCGAATATGACATGGTGTAGGATGAAGCAGAATTAGCAGGATGACTCTTCAGTAAGATTTGATGGAGGGCTAGTGAGCACGACTTTTAATTACCTTTTCTGCCAAAAGGTAATATCAAGAACATTTCTTGATCGCTCCCATAGGTGAAGATCGAACTAATATGGCGGCAAGAGTAGGAAAGAGCAGAAGACAGGAGCAGTTGATCTGTAGGTTCTTCTCTCTTTGTAATCTCTGAACTGAGAATAGTGTGTTGGAGGTTCTCCCTGCTCATCTATTTATAGCCTTTAAAGAGAATTAGTGTGTTGGAGGTTCTCCCTGTTTGACAAGAGAGGACCTCTCCCTTGCCTGCAAGGAACAGTGCTACACTCTTTACTCACATGGATCTCGGGAATTGAAACATTTTACAAACATTTTGAATATTTTGCAAAACAAATTTCAACGGTTGAAATCAACTACCGACAGTTTTGGTTTTCATCAGAGAGAGTGCATCCCCGATCATTCACTTTGTTCGACAAATGGGTTGATTCTATCACTATGATCACCCACTCAGATGAACTCTCGGACTGTCTCAACATACTCAGGTTTTGACCCCCTCTAAGGATGTTACTGATTGGCATGTCAAAGACAGCCTAATTTGACACCTAGTGCAGTATCATAATCGAGTGTAGGGGTTAGATGTAACATTCCAGTTTTGCCCAGCTATCTCTAAGGTCCAGGGCAATACTGAAATTCTGGTCCGGTTTAGGGTTTCAAGAAAACCCACACTGCATGTACCTTAGGTCTCATCCTAGCAGCTGAGACAAGCCACCCCAACCAACTTGGTGGCAAATCAGTGTCAACCTTGGCAGGATAAATCTCCCTAGATCTATTCCACGACTGTAAAGATTCCAAACTAACACGAGTCTCATATGTGTCTAGTTTAAGGGTATTATGCAGAAACACCATGATAATATGAATCAAATATGTACTTTATTCATTTATATTAAATGTCATAATGTATATCATTCTGATTGGAGTTAAGGGCATACATTGTTTAACAGTTCCTACTTGCACTTAGGTCCAATCTGGTACAAGCCGGAGTCCCAAAGTTTTCACGTGTTTCTCAAACACTTTCTGTGTTAGTGGCTTAGTCAATGGGTTTGCTACATTCTCCACTGATGCTACCTTTTAACATCAATCACCCATAGATCCAGTGTTGTCACACAACAGTGGAATGGGTGATGTGCTAAATTCCAAATTCCAGAATGAACACCATCATTTATTAGACAGCCTCACTTACGACAATGTGTTTGGCTTGGGTTGTGGACTATCGTGGACCCTTATTTGTTGCTTTTCTAGCAAACAACACATGATTCTATCATTGTCCAAGAAACCTCTATCATTGTCCAAAAAACAAACCAAGACATTCCTTTATTGTCAAATGATATTGTTTGTTTGCAGTGGCTTTTGCATTCTTTTATATTTAAAATTGCCATTTTAATTCTATCTTGGTAAATTTTTACCAAGTTAGTTGATGCTTACATGTTGGCACATTTGACCTTATATCTGCCAAGGGGCCATTAAGATATATTTTTTTTTCTTGAAGAAAAACATAAAATTTATTAGGGAATAAAACACATTAGGAAGGTGATAAGACATTACCCAAGCGGAAATAAACCCAAGAGCCCAACAATGATTCCATTGGTCCCTTATTAATACCCGTAGAACCAAATGACAAAATCTGATAATCTTTTCTCCAAACAATTTCTATCACAGTCCAATAAAACAAACCAAGATGTTCCTTTATTGTGAAATGATATAGATTGTATGCAATGGCTTCTGGAGGTTTGTATATTAAAAATTGTTATTTTAAGTCCATATTGGTAAATTTTTACCAAGTTAACTGGTGGTTATCAGGTTTGCACATTTGACACCATATCTGCCAAGGGACCATTAAGATTTTTTTTTTGTTCAAAAATAAGATAATGTTTATTAGGAAAAAGAATACATTAGGGTGATGATAAGCCATCACCTAAAGAGAAAATAATTCAAAAACCCAACTTTGACCTCACAGATCCCATATTAATACCCGTAGAATCGAATGGTAAAATCTTATAATCTTTTCTCCAAACAACCTCTATTAGAGTCCAAAAAATAAACTAAAATCTTCCTTTATTGTCAAATGGTATTGCTTTTTTCTAAGACATTTGCATGTCTTTACATTTAAAATTGTTATTTTAATTCCATCTTGGTAAAGTTTTACCAAGTTAGATGATGCTTACCAGGTTGGCACATTTGGCTCCATCTCTACCAATGGGCCATTAAGATACCTTTTTTTTTTTGAAAATTAAGATAAAATTCATTTGAAAAAGAATACCTTAGGAAAGTAATAAAGCATCACCCATCACCCAAAGAGAAAATAAACACAAGAGCCCAACAATGATCACACAGGTCCCATATTAATACTTATAGATTCATTTCCCTTTCTTCATCACTTGCTTCTCATTTGTCTTTATTCTCACAATCTCTCTCAAGTGTATCGCCTTTAGAGACATGTCTTTCCCCCCGTTGCCTCCTCCCCCCACTCCCCTTCCAACCTTTGTAATCCCTCATGGGTGTTCACTCCCAACTTTAAAACAACAAGCTCACCAGAGTTGTTGGTCCCATCTCCTCCCCCCTACTGTCCCCTATCTGATTATAAGCAATTTAATTCATTGAAATATTTTGATTCTTTTTGCAGTTTGATCTAATCTTTATATGGTTTGTCAGGTTGACAAATCATTTATTGAGATGTACCATGTGTCCTTGGTCATATTAGAATTTGTAAATGCATAGTAAGAGAGTGGAATATGGCTTCATTATTGAAATCAACTTCAACCTCAGATGGTTCATTAGCTACGGTAGATTGAATTTCCATACAAAACATTTGGCAAGATCCATTTTACTTATAGATTTTTCACTTAGGATGTAAGATAAATCTATTCTCATCAGTTTTTTCATTCATATTGTCCTCATTCAAAGTGTCCTAATTGCTAATTTGGTAAGAGTTTACCAAGTTTGGGACCGATGGATTAATTTCAAGGGTGACGACACATGGCAACCATCATTAATATTTAATATTGTTAGGTAATGAATCAAATGTGGACTGCTACACGTATTGGTGTCAATTACTCTTCTATCACATTATCACAAATTCCTTAAATGCCAAACTGATAAACAATTACAAATATATGAGGCATTTATTAAGTTTATTAATGTGGATATAACCATCCGTAATTGGAATTAATGTCCCAACATAATTATTTGAGTTATGTCACTTAATTCAATTCTTTCCTTTGGACAACCAACATCTATTTTAATCCCTTCCTATTGCCTATTTTACCAATAATGTAATAATGTTTTAATTATCATGTTTCATCATATTTTTAATGAATTAAATTATTTTCCTCCATCATCGATGTGCTTAAGAATGTGTATCACCGAAATTGACATGAGGTTGTTTGGTTTCATAGTAATTGTTTTTTTTTTCTCTTGTTGAATGGTGTGCCAATTTGTTTGAGTTTTAAGTAGTCAAAAGGGGAAACTTTATACAATTATTTTTATCTCAAGTTGATATACAATGCACTATGAATAGTATCACTCATTTGGTGAAGTTTATTTCATCATTTAACTTGTCTAGCTATAAGGGTGTTGAAGATGTCGTAGGACAAACACCATTTGCACATTTTCTTGATTTTCCAGATGTAATGTTTGAGAAGTCACTTCTATGTGCACTTGTGAATTGTTGGGACATGTAGTTAGCTTCGTTTAGGTTTGGGAGAGCTTGCCACATTCATAGCATCTGATGTAGCTTTGATTTTGGGTTTGCCTACGAGAGGCAAATTTGTAGATTTGTATATGGCCCCACATACATTACATCTACAAACGAAAATCTTCAGAAAAAATGTGATACAATGGGGTGATTTAGAAGAAAAAATTAAGGAGTTGTTAGGAAACAAGAAGGCAGAAAGGAAATATGTCATAAAGTTGTTTATTGTCTATATATTGGGTCAATTCCTCTTTAGAAAGACCTAATATATCATTGACTGTAAATGGTTTAAGTACTCTGATAAGTTTGAAGAATTAAGAGATTATGATTGGACTGATGCTGTTCATAGGGAACTACTAAATAGTTTGAATGAACTCTCTATGTCAATGATGGAGGCACCACCCAAATCTGGGTGGCTACATGGTTGTGCTATTGTACTCATCGTAAGTTTACATTTTGTATAAAAATTAATTTCTTTTAATAAAATTTGTATGCTAACATTGAGTGAGTTCTTATCTTGTCACCTATAGATTTGGTTGTTTGAACATTCCACTGTATGGATTCCTTCCATGATGGATGCATTTCCAAAAATTACAAAATGGTCTAGCACCACTTATTGTTGGAGGAGAACATATAGTGATGCTATTGCCATGTTTGCGGATGATGAGGTAATATAGTGGGATTTTATTTATACTGTCAATCTTTTAACATAGATTATTGTTCTAAAACATTTTGTGCTTCATTTTTTTTAAGGTTCTTCAAATTTTAGTTCCTACATCTAGTGAAGAAGTGGCTATGTTGGATGATGGAAAAGGTGAGGAGGAAGGAGTCTCATCAAATCAGGAATTGGTTTTGAAAATTAGAAGTCTTAAGTCAAATGTTACACAATTAATCGAGGAGAACATTTATATTCGGTCCTTGTTACCATCACAATTATGGGAAGAAAAACAAGGTGATGAAGAATATCAACCTGAAGAAGGTTCGTTTTAGGTAAGAAAGAAAGAAAACTCATATTTTGTGTTCACCATTTGTTAACGAAGGAGTAAAAATGATTGAGAAAATGCACATGATTGATGTGTATAGTACAACATCACCATAAAATAAGGAGGTATATTTCCATATCGTATCTATTAAATACGATGGGTTGGCAAAACAAGTTTAACAACCTAGCAACATTTTATATTTCGGTCATCGATGGAAAGAGATTATGGAGATCCTGCAACTTCAAACACCAGTTACCTAAGAACCAGCAATAAACTATTAGATGGTTTTTATCAGCTTTAATTGCTAGGTTGATTACACATGCATTAGACATTGGTAATTAGAACACCCTTGGTTTATCGAGTTATTAATACAGTTTCACATATGCAGTGAAATTATTTGGACCGACGGGACCAACAACTTGGCTGGGGTACACTTGTACTCACTATTTGATGGTGGCCTGATATGGGATGATGTATGTAAATCTTGCAACAAATTTTTTCCACCTATAATAATTATGTATTTGTTATAATTTGTATATAACTATTGGACTGCCTTTATTTTTTTTTATAGGCCATAAATGCTTATGGATGTTTTCTAATTGAAATGGAGCGATAAAAATTGGGCAATGTTGAATGTGAAGGCTCTTCTATATTAGCACGTTTGCACAGGTAATGGGTTTTAGCCCGTTTTATTTCATTTACTATGTACTCATATATTGAATAATCTATTTTTTCCCTTTTCAATTGCATATACCAGGAAATGTTTAAAATGGGTTATGATGCTGCAATAGAGCCCTATATTGGCCATTTTCTAAGGCAACGGTATAGCAAAGTATTTATACCCTTGCAAAGTAATGGGCATTGGCACATTTTGGTAATAAATGGAAATAGCAATTGCATTGAATGGTATAGTTCAATCCAGTTTGCTATATACAAGCAATTTGCCAGAACAATGTTATGCGTCTATGCACTTTAATATTTTCATGTGCAAGTATTTTTATATTAATCCACAATCATCATTGATTTTGTAATCAATATTTGTCTTAGTTCAACTACTATAGGAGTAAACTCTTGGGAGTGGGGTTTTAGGGCAAATGGAGATTTAAAGTATGCAAGGATGCTCCATCCCAACATGCCAATGGGTATGATTATCACGTTGTTTACCATCAGTCTTTATTATACTGATACATATATTGGTATTGCAAAGTAATTTCACCATACGTATTGTACAGGATTGAGTGCGGGCTTTTTGTGAAGAAGTATATGGATTGTTTATGTCGAAAGTACCCCATGGGATTTTGCCTTCAATGATACACAAATTTTATGGTGGAAGATTGGTGCATAAATATTGCAATCCCAGCTAGAGTAAACCATCACTAGCTCATTCAGGTCATCCACCCTGTCTATACAGCTGTGTGTGTTATAACGAAATAGTGTATTAATTATATTAATTATTTGTGATGTATTACTTGTGGTGTATGAGTTACAATAATATGGTTTGAAACTTTTTTCATTTGCTTTTCTATCGACACCAATCAATTCTTGAATATAGGTGGTGCAAAACTTACTTCGTGTAAGGTCTCAATGGCAATGAAGATGGAATTTCAAGCTATGCCAAAAAACTGAGTCAATGCTCACCTTGGTTACATCTTATCAATATTGCTATCAAGGTATGCAGTGTTATTGAGGTATGAGTTAGAAAGATTGAGACCCTTTCTTGTTCATAGTGTTTAACTAGTGAACTTTATATTAAATGAGTCTGAATACTATATGAAACATAAGAACTATTTACATAAGAACCTTCATTCTTAAACTTATAAGCATTATAAGTTAGTAGATGGGCATATGAGTTTGATAATCTAAATATATTATGTACGTACTCAAAATATTTAAGTAGATTCAGAGTGAAATCTTTAAAATTCTTCATAGACCAGCCTACCTCCATGTCTTCGATAGTTGCATTTGTAATAGTAGTAGAGTTGCAAAAAACGATCATATGTTTTACTCTCAATCTCTTGGCTTTCATTAAACCATCAATTACAACCCTTCATTTAGATTGAGCTGCAACAGATTCTTCTTCCGTTTGTATAGACAGAAGACAAGTTTCATACATTATCATAAAACCAATCCCTCCAACCTTAGTTGTTGGCACGTGAGACCCATCTGTAAACATTAGGACCTGAAGCATGACAACAGAATTGAAATGGGTTTACCTGGTCTAGAATATTTACCATAGTGCTAGTAATGAATATTTCACATTTGTTACAAGCTGAGTTGGGACAGGCAAAGGCTTTTGTGCAATTTTGCATTTTTTGGCATCTCATATTAGTCTAATTTAATAAGAAGAATTTGTTGGTTGAGGTTGATGGGGATTATAACATTGTTAACCCCTCTTTAGGGTTAAAGTCATAGCTCACAATGCATAGAGTGTCCTCAAGTCAACACCTTTTGTCTAGCACATCTCTATATGAATCATCTAAATTAGCAATTTATCTTGGATTTAAGTTATCAAAATATCAAACCTTATGTTATTCAATCACTTCAAATTTTCCCCTTATATTAACAAAATTATGATGTTGGGCTCATATGACATAACCACATAGTTATGGGTACAACTTCCTATCACATGATGAAATTGGGGAATCAAATTGCCTAGCTCCCTTTTTGCTCACTTTCACACAAAAACCTTGTATTCTTCCTTATTCTTGTTCTTGTTCTAAAATAACTAATAATTCATATGAATTATAGTCTAAATGCTCCAACACTCTCCCTTAAACCAATACTCTAATATAGTACATAGCTATTTAGCAAACAAAGGATACATCCATGAAAATCCTTTGTTCTTTGGGTGGCGCTTAACCCCGTATAGCATTTTTCAGTAATGTTGATACAACTGGACTAGACCAGCTAATTGAACCGGTTAGACCGTGACCCGCAACCTTGCTAGTCCGAATATATCCCAAACCCAGTAGTGCAAAAAAAAAAAAAAGGAGATAACTGGTCACCCGACCGGTTCTACCGTCTACCATATAACTGGTAACGGTTTTGTATAATCAGTCGGTTTTTTCATTTTCACATTTTGCTCAAAGAGAGAAAAAATGCCAAATTGGGCCAAATAGGCCCTAAGGTCCATTCGAAACCCAAGTTGCCTAGTTCCCAACCAAGCATATTGGGCAAAACCATCGATCTATCCTATTCAAAGAACTTCAAACAACTTGACACCACCAACAGCGTGTCTCCGTCTCCAGATTATCCAGCCGTCCATCGCCGCCGACAGGTGCTCTCTTCTTCTTCTTCTTCTTATTATTATTATTATTATCTCAATGAAGAAATTTTTGCCAATACAAAGTGGAAACCACTGGCATTTACTAGTCATAAGCGAGGAGGCAAGGTGTTTCAAATGGTAGTTCATCCAAAGGGGCTATGTACAAGTCATCCTCAAGGAAGATAGTAAGTATTTGCTTTGTGTGTTCTGCTTTGCCTATACAAACAAACTAAGTGCTTTGAATACTATTTACTAAATAACATTTGGTATAGGCAATGTTAAGCCTCCCTTGAGTCACCTTTAAGGACAGGAACGAAAGTACTAGACTGTTGAGGAAGACTAAGGTAAGAAAGCATGCTGAAAAACGCTACAATACTAGCTAGCTTAGGTTTACTTACCACTATGAATCATACGCTTCGCTTGCTGCTTTTCAGCCTACTCTTGCACCTCCGCTTGCTGGATGGATCTGAGTAAGTGCCGGCAGTCTCGCCTTCCTTTCTGAGTGTACAAGAGCAAGTCTCCGTGAGATAAAGCCCAGCTCGTCCAGTTAGGTATAGAAGGTGTTTGGAATGTACAAGTTTGTAAAGATGCTCCTTCTCAGGGTGGAAATGGGTATGTGTCTTTGCCAAGCAATTCCTTTAGTCAATAGTTGAATTATTGGTGATATTGATAGTTTTTTTGTAGTTTTTTCTCAACTTATATTACTTTTTACAGCACTGAGTGTGGTGTATTTCTGATGAAGTACATGGAATGTTTGTCGCGTGGAAGCAGTTGGGACTTCAATATGGTATACAATAATGATATTTTATTTAATTTGATCTCGTACAATTATAATTACACTGACATTGTGTTACAACAGGATGACACAAAAGTCTTGTGCTGGGAAATGGCTGAACAAATTTTAAAATCAGAGATCCCAATGGGTTGGTGATACATGTTTTCAGTTCTCTATGAGGAAAATTGGTTATTGCAATGGTTCTCTCTATCAAAAACATTGGTTCCCAAGACTGTTGTTGATGATCCCTACTATATGTAAGTAAAGTCTCCCTTCTTATATTTACTTGTTGATGGTTGTCGAAGCAATTACTAAGTGAATGTTCAAAGATCATTTTTACATTTGTTATATTGCTTCGATTGGTTTCTGTTTTTTTTTTTAATTTAATAGAAAAAGTGTTGGGATGAGTGTGTTTAGCTCAATGTTGCTAGAAAAGTCAAACTACCTGAGGAACTTTCAGATTTGGAGTGAAATTTCTGTAAAGGATTGGAAATTGGGTTTGGGGTTTGTGGAATGGATCGCACAACTTGGCCCCGGATTGGAAGTTGGGGGCCCGAACTGGATCTTTCACCTGCATACCCTACATTCATGTCTTTATTCACACTAGCCCAAGTTGCTGATCTGCTAAATTTGGTTCAATACCAAACAACTAACCTTTCATCTTATGGACTAGTTTCAGATGCAACCCATCTACAAACTATCTGGTATCATCTCAAGGATTTTTTTAACATAAGGGTAACATGGTGTAGAAGGTGATGGTTATGAGTATGAGTTTGTAAGCATCTCAGGTGGGATTTGCATAGGCATATTATAGATATGGATATGTGATGGTTGAGTATGAGTTTGTAACAATCGAATATTAGGTTATGAAAGTTAATTTGATATGTTAATGGATATCATTCAATGCAATTCATATACATGCTTGTTGTACTTTATTTTGTGCCTTGCTGAATTATGTACTAATTCATTTCTCTGTATTAGTTGTAAAGAAAGATTGGGAACTACTTTCAGCTGCTCATATATTGATGCTAATCAATTTTTATTGGTCACACGTGGTGGTGCTCTATGGAATGTATCAAGTGATTTGGAAATAGAGCTTCAATCTACCTACAAAACTTGGTTATTCCCGATGGAGGTGGATGCAAAAGTAATATCATACTTTTAGATGTAGTAGTTGTTTTGATCTCTTTTAATGGCGAACAAAGATCATGTTCGGTGTTTTTTGGACAGGCATATCATATCTATTAGGGATGATTTTGTTGAATTTATTTTGCTAAATTCACGTATAGTAATTATTGTAAATACCAAAAATATTGTCATAAGGACTAATATGGTGTTGGTTAAATATTTTTGGATGATGAAGTTTATTACTCACTTGCAATGTTTTTGACAATGGCGTGATTGTTAATTCCACATCAGACTACGATTCAATATTGGCTTGATGGGTTAGAATGCCCAACTTGATATATACTTATGTAGATGGATGTGAAGTATTGAATGGAAAAGTAATACATGAGACCATGCTTACCCCTTCCTTAATGAATATTTATCAAATAAGGAGGTTATGTAGGTGGATGTGAAGCCTTGATGGGCTAAAATGCCCAACTTCATTCACGTAATGGTCATATATGCCTTAACAACCACATTTGTAAAGATTTACCAAGATGGAATTAGAGGTGTTGGTTAAGAGTATTTGAAAGAACATATCATATACAATTGGAACATCTGTTTCATATAAATTAACTGATAACAAATGGTGAAATAGTGTCTATTATTATGTGTTTACCGTTTTCTTAATGACCATTTTCCAAGGACCTCATATTATTAAAATTTACCTGGTTGGCTCATATGACCACAAGTTGCCAAATAGCCATCTAGCAACAAATGTTGATCATGGCATTAGCTAGCCCCACCCCCCAGTGACCACGAAGAAGAGTAACTAAATAATTTTGCTGGTAGTGCCCCATCTTAGGACTGTTATCCTAATCCCATTCAATGAAAAGAAAGCTTTGCTAGATGTTGGGGAGGAAGTGGTTGAATTCACCACAGTGGAAACAAAGGAAGGCACTATGGTGATTGAAAACTGGTGTCCGTTGGCTAACACAACAATTCCTATTGTTGGAAGATTCAAATTGAAACTTTTGGGCTTACCTTTTCACCTATGGAAGAAAACCATTCTAGAGAAATTAGTCACGATGCTGGGTGGTGTTTTACTCTTGTATAAAACCTTAGACTTAAGAGTAATTCATTTAAAGATTATTGGTATAATGGCTAGTTGTGCTGATAATGATCAACCTCTGTGCAGATGGATACTGGTAAAAGATTTGGGTCGCTTCAAAAGTTGAAGAGGCCAAAGCTTGAAAACAATGATGACTTGGCAAGATGGATAACACTTGGTGGGAACAAAGAAAAGCTGGATGGACACATCAGCACTAAGGGAAGTTCTTTCTAGAGGAAAGGTGAAGCTTTTGTTGGAAAGTGAAAAGGTTGTCTAAAAAATTCAAGCAGTAATTATGGAGAAAATTTTCCCTTTTCGATTTACCCTGATTGTTGAAGTTTTGGGGAGGACTATTGAGAGGGTAGACTCTAGAGGTTTGGTAAGTGGTTGGAGAGTTGGGAGGAGTGGGGTTCCGGTCACTCATTTACAGTTTGTGGATGGCACAATTCTATTTTATAGAGGGGATGGGATTAGGTGGTTTAAAAACTTGAAATAGGTGATTAATGTGTTTGAACAAGTGGCCAATCTCAAAGTCAACCTTGACAAGAGTTCTGTGATTGGCATTAATATGAGTGCTGTAGAGGTGGAAGAAAGGGCCCAAAAATTTGGGGCTTCCCTTAGGGGATAATCCTAGCAAAAGGGGTTTTAGGAATCCAGTGATTGAGAAGTTCACAAAAAGGCTTGTTTCATGGAAGAAAAACTATGTCTTTGGGTGGTAGGATAACTTTGATCAAAGCAACCTTGGCGAACCTCCCGATCTACTTTTTGTATGTGTTTAAAATTTCTAAGGGCGTGTGCATGGTGTTAGAGAAACTTTTGACAGATTTCATATGGGAACCTCGGGAGAAGAAAATGGATCATAGAGTTAGGTGGGATGTAGTCACTAAATCTAAAAATGATGTTGTGACACAGGTGTATAGCATAGGGCCACAAGAGATTCTCCCCGAAAGTCTATTCATGCTATTTTTCCACCCTTCCTTTTATCAGGTATGATCTTTGCTCTGGGAGGGTGACACACTTTTGAAAGAGCAGTTTCCTTTATGTTATCTCTTTCAAGGTTTAAAAATGAGCCTGTTACTACCTTCTTAACCTTTTCTAATTCTGCCTCTGATTGGAACCTGGGCTTTCGAAGGGCTCTTAGAGACTCTGAATTGGATTCCATTTCTAGTTTGCTTAAGATCCTGGAGGAGGTAGTTGTTGACCCCTTTAGACTGGACAATAGGAATTAACCCAATCCTAATCGGCCCTTAATTTTCCTTTCCGAATTTCGGAAGTTTGGAATAGACCAATTCCTCCTAGAGTAGGTGCTTTTTGCGGGGAAACTATCAAAGGAAAGTGTAACACTTGTGACCTAATTCAAAAGAAAGGGCCAAGTTGGTATTGATCTTCGGATTGGTGCATCTTACGTAAGAATAATGGTGAGAGCTGTTGTCACTTATTAGTTTTCTGTTATTTTGTATAAAAAATCTGGTGTTGGTTTTTCTCTCTCTTTGGTTGCAAGTGGCCCACCCCTCCAAGTGTGCAAAGCTTGTTTATCACTACTTCAGCGAGGGATTTAAAAAGAAGAGGTAAAATCTTGTGGAGATGTGTAAGAGCAACTATATGCTGGACAATGTGGGAGGAAAAGGAATCAACATACTTTCCATGAAAAAGAAAAGAACAAAGAAGGCATCATTAACTTAATCTATGCTAGGGTGATTCATGGGTCAAGTCTATGAAGCTATTTGAAGGATTCTCAACAAGAGATATCATTAGAAATTGGAAAGAAGTAGTCTGGTCCGCTCAGTTGATTAATTCCCCTGTTCCAACTTGCTCTCCTCAAACATGATGTGGTTCACTAAATTGAACTTTGATGGCAGCATCGAAGGAAACTCAGGCCCTCCAGGTATAGGTGGAGTGTTCAGGGACGAAGAAGGTTGGGTTTTGGCTATGTTTTCAGGGCCTATAGGTTGGGGGGATTCTTTGAGAGCTGAAATTTCAGTAGTATTAGAAGGAATAAAAAGAGCCAAACAGTTGAATGGTAGGAAGTTGCTGGTGAGGGTGACTCTAGATTAGCTATTAACTGACTGCAAAAGGAAGATGTTAGTTTGTGGAAATTCTTGAATGAAAAAAAAAAGAAAATTTACCAACTCACTTAAGACATGCAAATTTAGTTTCAGTGGTCCAAGAGGAGCTACTTTTTAGCTAAACAAGGGGTGAGAAGAGCTACTTTCTTTTGGGCTGTGTTGTAATGTGATGTTTTACTTTTAGGGTGGGGTAAGAGTTTTTACCCCCCACCCCTCCAAAAAATAGTTAGGCATACAAGTCAATTGTGGATGGGTGATCGAAATATTACTACCACCACCATGGACAGTAAAATATCCTTTTATTTAACTTCAAATAAAATCGCCACTGTGTATCTTGTTATCCTAATGAGGCTGGTCATGTTAGCGCCAGAGAAATAAGACAACACAGTTGACTCATTTGGTAAGCTTTTACCAATATTGCTATTAGAGCATGGAAGGCTAGCTACGTTGGAAGGAGAGATAAATGTAAACACAACCCCAATGCATAGAATATCCTCAATTCATTTGCGATCAATACTATATATTTTAGATGACTTGTGCTCCCCAAACTATAAATTAGTTATTTGATCCCATCCTAGTAAATGTTTACCAAGTTGACCGATAGGGCCCCATGAAGAGATTGTAATGACATAATAGCATACTCTTTTCATTAATCATCCACTATATCATCTCTTAAGATGCAGGGATAGTATATATTACATTCAATACCACACAATAGTACACTTTTGTGATAGCTACCACATGTCCCAAAGTTTCAAATTAGTTCCCATATCTTATCCATGTGAATGATTACCGCATTTGGTTGATATACCCTTTTGATTTATTTTTTCTTTATAAGAATTACTCTCGACGAATCATGCTTTCCAAATGATATCGCTACCTAATGAATTCAACCAACACCTCAAACCCAATTTGGTAACATTTTACCCAATTGACAATGAGCGCATGCAACGATGGTAAGGGATGGTTGCTAAAATATAACTAACACCACCATGTCTGGATAGTGCACTAAGCATTAATTATCAAACAATATGACCACTTGTGATGGTTTCCACGTGGTCTCAGGTTTGGAATTAGCCCCTTATCCCATCCCATCCTGGTAAAGCTTTGCAAAGTTAGATGAATTTAGCCAACCCACCAAATCCATATTATGAAAATCATGGAACGACATTCGAAGTGTGATTCACAGTGCTATGGCTAATATGTCATCAATTCATTATTAAACAAAACTAAACATTTCTAATTCCTTTCAAACATGCGTTAACAAAAAAATGAGGATAGGTATGTCCTCCCCTTCGAACCTCACCAACACCTTAGACACATATTAGTATAATTTTACCGAGATGGCAGTTAGGTAATGTAATGCATTTGGGAGGGTAACTAAAATATAACTAAATTGTGATTACTAATAGTAAAACCTCGGCAGAGCCTAACATGCCATAACAAGGGATCCAACCATCTCTAAGAGCTGTTAGTTTTGGTTGTTAAATAACCATATCATTTTCATTAATTCCTTTAGCTTGCTAGCTTTTTAGTTTTATCTATCAGTACAAAATGCTTGGTTATATAATGAGAAAGAATTGAATTCTAATTCTAGATTATACAACTACATACCATAAAGAGTGGCCAAATGTTCATGAGGAAATCGGCAAATGTTACATAAAGAGACATTGTCTGCTAAACTGGGGTGTTTATTGATCATTCATGCAGAATAAAAGGTCCTTAAAAGACTTGGACATGACCTGGCATACCCCTGCCCCCTTGAGAAAGTGTTCCCAAACTCTTGAAGAGATCAAACAATGGATGACAAAGTGACCAACTGTATCTGGCACGAGCCCACAAAGGCCACACTTAATGTCTGACATCTGAACCCCTCTCCTAGTCAAGTTAGCCTTAAAAGCTTACATGGGCTGACAGCATTCCACTCATGTTTATTGTAGACAACATCATGGTGGACAGACAACACAGATAAGAGTGGTCCTAGACATTGTGGCTACTTCACCAATGATTGGGTGAAAAAAATCCATAAGAGAGCAAATGGAAAACATGCATCTCTTTCCTCATGTGCTGTTGTTGTTCTTCGTAGCCAGCATTATAGTTACAACACCAGCACATGTAGAAGACGACATGCTTACCTGTTATCCTTGGTTGATTCTTGTTAGCTGCTTTCAACATTTATTCCTGATTCTCCTCTTGCCTAGTGCATATCCAGGCTCTTTTTTTTTTTTTAATTGCACTGGTCTTTCCTTTTTATTAGCATCATAACAAGAGCAAATATGGATTTTGGTAGAGCATTGTATCCCATTTACTATGATTATATCATGCATCTATGATCTATATCTACTTATTGAAACTACATGTCATTTATTGACATTGTCTTGCCAAATTTAATTGAATTTCTAACATGTGATGATATTTTCGTAGTATAATTTGTTAAAGCATACCACTTTACATATTTTGAAAGTGTTAATGCATAGTGTACATCTAGAAGTATGCTAGGCATGTACAAGTATTTGGATATCGTAGCTACCATGTTTATAAGTAGTTAATTGTAAATGCTTTCTTCAGGATGCACTATGGCCAGATTGTTCATCTTCTATATAAACGAATTGAGTTATTCTTTGGCAAAAGATTATCCAATTGATTTTTTACCTTACATTTTATGACAATATTTCTTGTCAGGCTCTGGAGGAAACTACAAAGTTCCAACCAAAGAGAACCCTTTTTATTGGTGTATTCTACATGCTATTTTAGATTGCTGGCTTGGATGTTAAATATGTAGCATATGCTTTCAATTTTGAATCCTAATTATGCCTAGATGATGGATGATGTCACTGTCTATACTAACTAATCCTAAAGAAATTCAACATATAATTTTTAATATCAACTAAAGATCATTTTATAGTTAGTACAAGTCCTTAGTATCAGGCTCTAGACTGTAGCTTGAGAGGGTTCTATATTATTCTTTCTTTTACCAAAAACATTATATTTTTCTAAGAACCAAAGCTGGTAATAAAATTACATCCATCCTCATATGATATGAGAAAGAGATAAGCTCATAAGCTATGAAAACATAATAAAAGAGAAAACAGAGAAATAAAATAAATGCTATCTTGGAATGTCTTACCATCCCTTAGCCTATTTTGTCAATGAACTAATGGTCCTTGGAATCCATCTGAATGATATATTTGTTCTAGAAGCCAAGTCTCTCATCACCTTGATCAGATGATTCATAATGCAAGGGTTGTTAGACCTGTTTCACAACTCTCAAAATCTCAACTTGGGAACTGCCCTTCTCGACTCATTCAAACAATATAAGCCATTGAAGCAATGTTATATACTTATATTCTTTTTTTTTTTTAATGTGATCCTCATTTTAAATTGGACTTGAATATGCTACAAGGATTCACTTGGCACCTCCAAAGGGACTCCTTACACCTAATGGCTTTGTATTCCTAAACAAACAATCACCAAGGTGGAGCTTAATAGGTCTCCAAAGCTTCCTTTGTTGGAGAGGGGTGGAGGGACCACTTTTAAATTATAGTTTGTCTCCTAGTAGATGAAGACATTACTCCTAATTAAGAATCATATAGTTCAATTCCCAAATTCATCTCTCATCAATATCCATAAGCCATTTTTCAGTACTAGATCAATGATTTTCTACTCAGGAGTCTAGAAATGAAACCATCCAAAACAAGCTTGGGGTGTCAATTGAGGGATTCCAACAAGAGCTGAATGGAGGGAAGACTTGCTTTGTGGTGTATGTGAGTTGTCTAAATCAACTGCCCATTCACCTTGCAAATTATACAAACATGAGGATAGTTTAGAAATCCTGTTTGCATTGAAGCATCTCACAAGTATCGGCCTTCATATGAACCGCTTCAGAATAGAAGTCTCTGGTTTTTTATGTGGTGGAGATTAACCAAACAACTTTTTTGATCATAGATACCGATGGATTAGGTGCATTCTCATTGATGTGCGCAAGGAATCAAGAGCAAGACAGATGGTTTTTCTTTAATTATTCAGGCTCCACAAATAGGAATGGAATCCAAACTTTCATGTTCTTGAGGTTCTCTTCGAAATTTGAAATCCAATGATAGAATAGGCTGCGACGAAAAAAAACAATGAAAAAGAGACAAAAGTTCCAGATCCTTACGCTTGAGGCAGAGAGAAATCTAGGAAATCTATTTTGACAAAGAGTTCTCCACACCATATGTCATCCTAAAGTTTGATACCAATCATCTTTGGTAAGGTAGGGATTCTCCAATTATCCCTTTCACTAAAAGAGTGGAAGTTCCTTGCAAAGGGAGCATGTTGGATTAGGGGGAGTCTTCTTTTTGTTTTGAAGTGACAAGACTGATTTTTTACTATACCAATCCTGGTGACAGTGGGATTTGCTCCCAGGTCTCCGCTCTAAACCTCCAAGAACCTTGTCTCCATCTTATTTCTTTTTCTCCAGATGTCTCAGCTTATTAAATCAGTGGATATAGATGTACTTACCAGTGAACTGGGATTCAATCTTGTCTCCATCTTCCTCACCCCTAACCAAAGATTTGGTAGCAGAACTGCAGAAGTAAAGAGAAGACGAAGTCCATAAGCATTGTGTGCAAAGGACTGTTTTGTTCTGTATATTTGTTAAGCAAGGATCTCTATGTGATTATAGTTTTGAAATTGAGCAGAGACCTCTTGAAGTTCCTAATCAAGTACCAATAGGAAGTCATTGGTCTTGAGGAAATCGGTGGGTTGTATAATCTAGATTGTTTATAGCTTTGAATTGTATCTTCAATTTCCAATTTGATACATAGAAGTGAATTGATACTTTAATCCATTCTATAGAGTTTACAGAGTAGTTTCAATTTATTTTATTTTTCTAGGGGACAGTATAATTTCATCAATTGGTGAGTGTAACTTGTAAAATCATTTCCTTGACCATTGCATCAGGAAAGTATTGGCTTTTAGGGTGCAACCATTTGATTATATTCCACTTTACTGACCTCTGCTACAATAAGCAAGAAAGGTAAGCAGAAAACAGGTTTATAAAGTTGAACTACAACTTCGATTTCCAAAAAATTAGCATTTGACATAAAAATTCTGGTCTAGTTTTGGTGTTCTACAACGTGAATGTTTTTGCTTTCACTTGTTTTTGAAATTGACACATTGGCAAAAAACCAAACACTAGTTCTTGAACCTTGTCTTTGTTTGGAAAAGCAAGAACAAGTTGGTTTTGTTCCAAAAACAATTAATGTTTTTGAAATCATCAAAATACTAGTTTTTAGACAAAAACAACTCTTGGAATATAGATATTGTATAATTTATAAGATATACTTTTTAAATCTCTTGACTTTTTAAGGGAAAAAAGATCGTTCTATTAGCTTATGAAGGTGATGTACATAAAGACTCATATTCAGTATATAGGGCTCTTTCAGCCCTTTGACAAGCTGCATAAGCTAGAGCATGCAATAATTGATTGTTTTCTCTATTGACACACGTAATATTTGCATAAAAAGAATACTTAACTAAGTATATACTCTATAATATGTTTATATTGCCAGAAGAGTCCTGCCTGAGGATGGTGGATTGATTTGACTACTATTGAGGCATCATAATAGGGAAAAATAATGTTGAGTCTTTGATTTTTAGCCTGCATCAATACTTCAAGGATACGTCTCAATTTAGCTTCTGTTGGTCCAGAGTTTATGTGAACTTTAGCTACTGCAGCAGTTACAAAGTTAATAGAATCCACAATAACATAAGATATTGCTGCTACTTCTAAGTGTGGATCATAAGAGCCAACATCATATATGGAGAAAGTATGTGAGGTATTAATTTGTGTGTTGCAATGTTGCTTTAATTGGTCAATGGTGCTTACTGTTTCAGAGAAGAGATATGACTTTATTAACTCCAAAATCTGTATTGGCTATAGACAATCATTGTTATGCATGGTCCTATTTATCTGATCCCAAGTGAGTCTAAGCACAATGAGGAATTTTTGCAAGCATATAATTGTTGCTTACCAGATTTTGGTGGATGATTCAATTTGGTTGACCACCAATTTAAGAAGATTTTGTGTAATTCTAGGTTTTTTGTGTTCTCTAGGCTGATGCCTATGTGCAATGACATCCAAATTGCTGTTGAAAATGAAAATGGGAAAAAAAGGTGGTCGAAAATTTCTTATGGGTGTTGCAAAGGACTCAGACGATTGTCTTCATTAAGGAAACCGAGACAATCCTTGGTTTGAATTCCTCCCCAGGCAACTTTCAAGAAAAACATGAGATTAAATGGCACTGATGCTTTCTAGATTAGGTACCAACTTAGGAGAGCAGAGAGTAGGTGAGGTGAAGAGTTGGTTATGATTATAAGAAATATGGACTAACTTAACTGTGAATTTACAGTTTTTCATTGGCTTCCATAGAATTTGGTATTGACATAAAAGAGGATTTGGCAGTCTTAACTATACTTTTGGTTACTACTTGTGGAACAAATAGTAAGTGAATCAAGTCCTTTTTCCAAGTACCATTAGCATTTAACAAAAGTTGAACTTTCCATTACCTTACTAGGGGTCTGTTTAGGTTTTGAACCTGTGTTGTAAACATTACCTATAATTGGATGGATAAATGATGCTAGATTTTGAAGTGACAAGATTAATTTTTAATGCTCAAATGCATTATTTATTCATTTTCTAGAGCATATAATTACTCATCATATGTCATTATC
The DNA here is from genome assembly GCF_056320005.1 of Nelumbo lutea. Taxonomy (NCBI): domain Eukaryota; kingdom Viridiplantae; phylum Streptophyta; class Magnoliopsida; order Proteales; family Nelumbonaceae; genus Nelumbo; species Nelumbo lutea. The sequence continues at coordinate 33,556,979 of NC_142690.1, read as the reverse complement.
AACCTAACTACCTGTTCTTCTAGTCTATTTTCAAACTGTAATACCTCAGGTTATATTCTAGAAATTTGCTTCCCTATAGATGAGCACATTTTACTTTTAGTTTAAGACCACTTTCTTAATAATGAACACTCAAAGTCTAACAAAATGAGGCCTTGGAAATCAAATCAAACAAACCTTCATTTACTAGCATGAACCAACTATAGATGACATCCAAGAAGATGCAAGCTTTGAGTGACAGGTGATTCTAGGTTTAATTTATACTATAGATTATGTTGCTTGTAGATTCTTGGTAACAACTTTATGCTATCCAAATACCCGGGTTATCAAATTGATGATGGGATTGAATATGTTATTACTCATCTAAAATTAACTTTTAAGGAATCAATCCAAAATTTGGTGCAAGTTTCTCACCTGGTGGCACAATAGGCATGTTTCTAAAGAAAGATCAAAATCAGAGGTACAAGAGGGTTCTAAAAGCAGCTTGACTCTCCCAAATGAATGAACTTCTGGACTGACATCTCACACTTTTCAATCCAGCATTATCTTCAGATGTTATCAAATAGCCCCTAAGAAAACTATTAATCAGATCTGGTTTGCTCTTTATCAATGTTTTGCCACATCTCCAAATCTTGAAGCAGGTCAAGCCACAACCACTAGTGTAAGATAAAGCTAGTGTTTTCACTATTAATTCCAAGTTCTATTATTGCACAACTTGCAAAATATTACACCACTACTTACAAAAAATACAATTACTACACAAAAAATTCAAAGTGTAAGACATGGACAGTACCAAAAGACAAGACAAAAACCTGTACCTGTGCTTATAATACTTGGGAATGCATCCAACTAATCGATTGCAACTCAGCAGGTGTGTCGATAGTGACCATTTTCTCCACACCGACTACAATGGACTTCCCTTCTTTCAATTGATTGTGATTCAATTCTTTTAGTCCTAGGTCGACCAGTTTGACGTTTTTGCTTTGGTGGAAACAAATTCACAACATTATGATTAACACCACTGTTCATAAAAGAAACTGACTCATTACTGAAATCAGGCATATCTGAATTAGGCATCACATGTATGTGCTCGTTGTAAATTGCTTGTTGAGTTTCTTTCAAATAGCACTCTTCAACAAAAGCATAAATATTTAGGCCCAATAGACCAATGGCACGACATGCATGCACACATGGTAATCCAACCATTCTCACATTGTGTGTACCCTAATTTTATGGACTATGATATGTTAAACTTAAGAAAATCCTCTATATTAGGGCCCATTGGCTGTTTATATCCCTTAACTTCACATTACCTCCTAAATATCAACTGTCATTTTCAAGCGAATTGTGTTGACTAAGGACATTATAGGTTGTTCTCGTGCCTCTAACACCCATGCATTAAATGACTCTACAAGATTAGATGTAAACTTATCATACCGTTTACCCTTGAATAGAGAATTTTCCCAATGTGGTGGATCACTATCCATTATCCAACCACAGATATCCAAATTTTGATTATGTATTTTACTGAGATAGAGATCAAATTTCACAGTATCCCTTGTATAAATTAATTGATTCACATAATCCTCAATTTCCTCTTTTTCAGCTTTTAATAAGCGTAGATGGCGCATGAATCCCTTAAGGTTCTCCATCAAATGTCTGTTAGACAGTGTATGCCCTTAGCTCCAATCAGAATGATGTACATTATGACATTTAATGTAAATAGATAAAGTACATATTTGATTCATGTTATTATGGTGTGTTTCTATGTAATGCCCTTAAACTAGACACATATGAGACTCGTGTTGGTTTAGAATCTTCACAGCCGTTGGATAGATCTGGGGAGATTTATCCTGCCAAGGCTAACACTGATGTGCCGCCAAGTTGGTTGGGGTGGCTTGTCTCAGCTGTCAGGGTGAGACCTGAGGAACATGCAGTGTGGGTTTTCTTGAAACCCTGAACCAAACCAGAATTCCAGTAATGACCAACCTAGAAGATCTACCCGGGTTTCCAGGCCTCCAGTTCATTTCGGCTATGACCGGGATAGTTACCTGGTCGAAGCTACGACCAGTGAGGAGGATCCTGTGACTTATACGGAAGCTATGTTGGACATAGATTCTTTAAAGTGGGTAGATGCCATGAGAGCTGAGATGGACTCAATGAAGACCAATGGAGTTTGAACTCTAGTAGATCCGCCCCTGGGGGTAAATGCAATTGGTTGCAAATGGATCTGTAAGAGGAAGAAGGGCCCCGATGGTAAGGTTGAGACCTACAAGGCTCTTCTTGTGGCCAAAGGGTACACTCAGAAAGAGGGCATCGATTATGAGGAAACCTTTTCGTTGATGACCATGCTTAAATCCATTTGGATCCTGCTAGCTGTAGCAGCATACCATGACTATGAGAATTGGCAAATGGATGTCAAAACTATGTTCATGAATGAAGATCTTACTGAAGATATATATATGTAGCAACCACAAGGTTTCATAACTGCAGGTCAGGAACACATGGTATGTAAATTAAATAGATCCATATATGGACTTAAGCAAGCTTCTAGGAGTTGGAATATCCGATTTGACTCTACTGTCAAAAAGTTTGACTTTAAGCAGAACCTGGATGAGCCATGTGTTTACAGGAAATTCAATGGTGATAAGATTACATTTCTGGTTCTGTATGTAGACGACATTCTACTAATTGGGAATGATGTAGGAATGTTGACTACGGTGAAAGTATGGCTTTCACAACATTTCTCTATGAAAGATCTTGGAGAAGCCTCCTATATACTGGGTCTTCGACTCTATAGAGATAGATCGAAGAGGATAATAGGATTATCCCAATCTTCTTACATTGACAAAATAGTCAAGAGATACACCATGGGGAACTCCAAGAAAGGAAATATTCCTTTCAGGCATGGAGTCACTCTTTCCAAGGGAATGTCTCCCAAGACTCTCGAGGAGATTGAGGGCATGAAGGACATTCCCTATGCTTCAACCATAGGGAGCATCATGTATATCATGCTATGCACTCGTCCTGACATCACTCAAGCAGTGAGTGTGGTAAGCAGATTTCAGGCCAACACAGGGCAGGAGCATTGGACTGCTGTGAAAAACATATTTAAGTACCTTCGAAGGACAAGAGTTTTGTCTAGTATTCGATGGTAGTTCACTATAGATCCAGGGGTATACTGATGCCGACTTCTAATCAGATCCAAATGATAGAAAGTCTACATCTGGGTATGTTTTCATGATAGGATTGTGTGTTGTTTGCTAGAAAAGCAGCAAACAAGGGTCCCAAGTAGTAAGAATAACAGTCCACAACCGAAGCCGAACACATTGTCGTAAGTGAGGATTGTGTGCTATTTTCATGAATGAAGGTGTTCATTCTAGAATTTGGAATTCAGCACATCACCCATTCCACTATTGTGTGACAACACTGGATCTATGGGAGATTGATGTTAAAATGTAGCATCAACATAGAATGTGGCAGACCCATTGACTAAGCCATTGACACAGAAAGTGTTTGAGAAACACGTGAAAAGTCTGAGACTCTGGCTTGTATCTGATTGGACCTAAGTGCAAGTGGGAGCTGTTAGATAGTGTATGCCCTTTAGCTCCAATCAAAATGATGTACATTATGTCATTTAATGTAAATGAATAAAGAACATATTTGATTCATGTTATTATGGTGTGTTTCTGTGTAATACCCTTAAACTGGACACATGTGAGACTCGTGTTAGTTTATAATCTTCATAGCCATTGGATAGATCTGGGGAGATTTATCCTGCCAAGGCTGACACTGATGTGCTGCCAAGTTGGTTGGGGTGGCTTGTCTCAGCTGCCAGGGTGAGACTTGAGGAACATGCAGTGTGGGTTTTCTTGAAACCCTGAACCGGACCTGAATTCCAATTTTCCCCCGGACCTTGGAGATTGATGGACAAAACTGGAATGTTACACCTGACCCCTAAACTCGATTGTGATACTGCACTAGGTATCGGATTGGGATGCCTTTGATATGCCAATCAGTGAGATCCTTAGAGGGGGTCAAAACCTAGGTATGTTGGGACAGTTTGAGAATTCATCTGAGTGGGTGATCATAGTGACTGAATCAGCCCCTTTGTCGGACAAAGTGAATGATCGGGGATGCATTCTCTCTGATGGAAACCCAAAGCTGCCAACAGCCGACTTCAACCGTTGAAATTTGTTTTGCAATATATATATATATATATATATTTATATTATGGTTTCAAAATATTTGCAAAAGGTTTTAATTCCCGGGATCCATGTGAGCAGAGAGTGCAACACTGTTCCTTGCAGCCGAGGGAGAGGTCCTCTCTTGTCTGGCAGTGATTGATCATTAAGGGCTGAGAGGTTAAGTGTAAGACCATTGAGGGTAATACTTGATGGGCTAATCTTTCATCTGCCCATAGTCCTTGGGTTTTTATAAGGTGGCTTGACCCAAAGACCACTTATTGTAAGTGTTGGGTCCATTAAGAGCCCATGGTGATGGGCTCAATGGTTTACCGTCTCTTACAGTGAATTCGGTTAAGCCTTGTAACAGAGGCTGGGCTGAACCCATGTGACTGATGTGTAGATCAATGTTTGGGTCCCATGCTATACAAGGATACCCAACTGGGCATTAGTTTGGAGGCTAAATGAGCACATGGACTTAATGGGCCTAAAGTCCAATTCGAACTAGTTTAATATGATTAATCAAAGCGGGGCAGTTCTGGGAGTTAGATCAGTAGATAGGATAGGGAGTTATCCCTATCCACTCAGAGAGTCCAGATCCAAATAAAGATTTGGATTAGGAAACTCCTAATAAGATTAGGAGGGCTGATCTTTATCTGTAGATAAGATAAGGGATTATCCTTATCACTTAAACAGAGTCCAGATCCAAATACAAGATTTGGATTAGGAAACTCCTAATGGGATTTGGAGAACATCTCTTTAAGGCTATAAATAAAGGAGGAGGGTGAACCCTTCAACACTCAATCAGATTACAGATTCAAGAGAGAAGACAGCTCCAGTTAGACTGACGCCATCTTTTGCTCTTGCCTCCTCTTGTTGCTGCTGCCATAGCCAGTTCGATTTTCACCTGTAGGAGCAATCAAGAAACATTATTGATATCAGTTTTTGGTGAAAAACTGATTAAAAGTCATGCTCACTCACCCTCCATTGAATTCTTGCTGAAGAACCACCTGGTGATTCTACTTCACCCTACGCTATGTCATCTTCAGTGGGAGCAGTCTTTGGCTTTTTCTTGGGCGTGAACACTTTCTTTGGGAGTTATTATTACTCCATATTAGGTATATCTCTCTCCTACCTTTTGGTTTCAGATCTGGTCTGGCTTAGGTTCAAGATTGATCATTGAAAATGTAGTTTTCTAAAATAGGGAATGTGATTCCCACATGGGAGAGAGAAATTTTTGAAATTTCGCCCAACCTACTTGTAGGGTTCGGCCATCCATATGATGGATCTCTCATCCCTTAAATGTCTTGAAGAAAAAGCATGATGTTCAAAGTCAAACACAGTTTCTACTGCACGGCGAATTCTAGTATTACAGTCAAAAACAATTACTAGCTTCTAATCATCATTCAATGCAATTTTCAAATTCTCTAAAAACCAAGTCCAATTTGGAATTGACTCGGATGAAACAACTGCAAACACAACTGGAAACATTTGATTATTTGCATCATATGCATTGGCAGCTAATAAATGACCTTGATAGTTACCCTTTAAATGGGCCGCATCAATGAATAGCATTGGATGATAACCAACTTGAAAGCCATGTAAGGATGAGTGGAAAGCAACAAATAATTGATTAAACCTACATAAATCATCAATGGTAAAAGTAGCAACTATTCTTGGATTAGTCTTGACCAACTTTTTGCACAACCAAGGAATAAGCTTATACGAATCATTTGTAAACTCATTAAGCAATTCTTTAGCTCTCTTTTTCCCCCACCATGCTTGTTTATAAGTTAATGAAATGGCATGATCACGATTAGAATCCTTTATTATATCTGATGGAAGATACTTAGGAGAATCACAAAGCTTTTCCAACGAAACAACACTTGTGAATTTATTTGATATACGAGGCTGACAACTTGATTCATCACCAGCTGAATGTGCATGTACGAGATTATATTTATACACCCTGTATGTTGGTCCACCATTAACTGCACTTGCTTGGTTTTCCCATCCATAAGTGTTGACAGCACATCTACATTGTATGTATTCTCTATCATTCTTTAAAAACTTATATGCAAATCTTCCAGCAATGGAAAATTTATTTAATGCATTTCGAAAATCATTTCCACTGTCAAATGTTTTCCCCACTCCAATTATCTCATTCTCCCAAATTGGTAACAAATTAGCATGATTGTTGATGTTCAGTTCAGTTGTTGGTTGTCTAGAAGATGTTGCTAAATCATGTACAATATGTGCATGAGGACTTCGCTGAGTTTCAGCATTAATTTGCTCTATGCCCTTCCAAAACACATGCACCTATGCAATCTCATTATTAAACTCCAACATATTTGAAAGGTTATGTGGCCCATTTAGTGGCAAGAAACATATTTTGTTGAGATGTGTTGTATAATGTAATCTCACGCTATTAGCATCAACCTTCAAACCACCACACTTCATCAATAAATTCATTAAAATCTATTTGGCTGTCAACACAAACCCTAATTATAGTATCCTCAAAAGTGCAATAACATAATAAGACCTTGTGTGGAGTTGTTTCCATTTCTACACAATAAACAATATGAAAACCTTGTCATAAATCATAATAAAGACATGAACATATAAATTTAAATAAAGAGGCTATGCGATCTTGTAAATATTACGAATCATGTATCTAATTTTATCATTGTGAATTATTCAATCCATATTAATCTTTTATTCCATCCTTTTCCTCTATACATATTTCATAGTACACTATAAAATGTGTTAATTATGATGCTCAAACATCTATTGGACAACATGATGATGGTTGTAGGGATGTGAATCATTAATCATCACAATATATATGCTTAAACTATAATTTAATAAAAAAAATGTTTCCATAAAAAAAAAGGTCATGTACTTTGCATTTCAGCATTTGCATTCTCTTCAAATATGATTTCTAATGTAGATAATTTATAAATTGGAAAATGAAAAGCATTATCATCCTTCCCTTCATTTCTTTAATAATTTATACATACTATGTATTTTAGCATTTGCACTCTCTTTATTTGCTGCATTTTTCTGATTTAATGTGGGAATATTGAAATTCAAGCTGGTCTGAAACAGGAAAAAAATGTTATTCAGGGAATCAAAATCAGTCTTGTCTAATCTAAAACTTAAGTGTTGAGTGTGAATTCCATATTTGGAACCTTGTACAAGAGTCTTGTACTTATATGGTTCAGAGTTCTTGGGAATGCCAACCTTGGAATCATCTGGAATATATTCCAAACAGTTGCATTGATATTCTAACATGTCCTTAGGTACATCATTATTTGTAAAATGACACTAATGAGTTGTGTCCTTGTCAGTGCCAAATTTGGTTCTGAATGGTGAGAATGATAACAAAATTTCTATGGTTACAGGATGTAAGTTTTAGTGAAATTCCATTTCCTAAGAATCCCTTTATAATTTTCTAAATTAGCTATTTCTTATTAATGATGACAAAACCTAGCTTTGGTATTTACTGTCATCTTAATATGACATTTGCTACAAATTATTTTTGTTCTAAAGATTACTTCCATTAGAAAGTTTAGGTCTTCCAGGGACATTGCAGCTCTGTTCATGGAGATCCCATGTAAGTTTCATTTCAACCTTTTATTGACATTTCAGAGAAATATCATCAGTGTTTTAATTGGATTTGTGCAGTTAATGGAAATAGTTATTTTAGGAATTAGCAAATCTTTCAGATTAAGGTTTGTCATTGGATAGGTTATGCTAGTATATATGAATGAATGGTACAGGTTGAATAGAATTTACTAGCTCTTAAACTCTTTGAATTGATCTATTGAATATGTTTATCTACTGGTGGATATTACTGGCTCTTTAACCATTTGAATCAGTGCATTAGATAGGTTATAGAAATCTATTCAACTTTAGCTTCACCCACTTCTAATGTAAAAATAGTTCAGAAAATGGTTTTTCCCATACCACTTGAAAGGAGATTTTTCTTTTGTTTTCTGGCCTTTGATTCAACCTATTTAACTGAAGTGGCAAGGGTAATCTATCAAAAAAAAAGTACCGGCACACATTCTATCAAATAATCTAAAGAATTTCTATATAGCATCTAGCCTAGGCCTTTGAGTAGAGCTTCCAGTTAGTCAGAGGGAATAGTCTCAAAAGGAGAAGTCTACATATGTTTATATGATTAACCTTAAGACTTAATCTGAAGCATTTAACAATAAGAACTTTCCATTAAGGAGGTTAGTTAGATTTAGGTACTGAGAACAAATGACCATACAGTGAGGAAAAAATAGCATTAGAATTAAATTATACTCCTGCTCCTAATTATATGCACAAGCTTAATAATATGCATATTGTCAAATATTTCAAAATTATTTGGTTCTTTCTAGGAATAAGATCATCTTAATACTTGTGGAATTGAAGTTAGCCCTTTTCATTTACATACTAAACTCCATTGCTTATGCCATCAAGATCAGCCCTGACCAACCCGCCATGCTTGAATTCTAAATCAGGCCTGAGAAGGTGGAGCCTTCTGGTCAACAGTACTGGACAAGATCCTAACAAAGTAGAATCTAGTCAAAAGAGGTCTACAGGTGGCAGATTTGGATTGCCTCTTATGCAATGGTAATGTGGAGTCTTTTGGTCACTTACTGATTCAATGAGAACTGAATTTACTCATTGGAGCTGGTTAAGGATATTAGGTGTTTTTGATGCCAAATGGTGCTTCCTAGCTGTAGTGAAGGGTTTCATTGAGGCATGGCATCTAGAAGGTTTAAGTAGAGCTGGAAAGGTAGCATAAAGCATACTTCCTTCAACAGTGTTATGGGCTGTGTAGTGAAAGAAACAGGAGATTGTTTGAAGGGATTCAGGTTTCAAAGGAAGAAATCCTACGTAAAATTCTAGGGATGGCTCATTCTTGGTTGGCAGTTCACCCTTTGTTTAGAAATAGACATCCTAGTTCTTTCTTTGATTCACCCTTTATTTATAAATATACATCCACATTGTAATGTATTATACAAGGTTTAGTTATAATTTTTTTTCAAAAACAAAATCAACCACGTTGTCAAACACCTCCTTAATTTATTAATGATTTTCTTGGAATGCGTCATGGTGACTTTTTATAACCTCCAGAACTAAATCATTGGTGGTCTAATTTTTTACACCACTTTTAGGATATGACCCATTAGCCAATAGATTGATATGCCCATTGACCTACTTTTTCTCCTATGATTTCAGATCTAGAGTTAAAGAAGTAATTTGTTCTACTTATTAGGAAGATGGTAATTGCTGCCACACTTCAGAATCCATTGCTGAGTATGAATCATGAAAACAATGGTTTTTTTTTTTCACAAGTAAAAGAGCTTGGATAGTCAAAAAGGACATGGGTAGAAGTAGTAAGAAATGATTTAACACCAACAATTCAATAGTGAATATGGCTTTAAATAGAACAGATTGACAAAATGGAATTCATATAGCCGGCCTCATATAGTTGGGATAAAGCATGCATGATCATGATGATGACATTGAAGTAGAGCTCCCTATCACTGAAAATCTGAAATGGAAAAAAAGATTGGTTGTTTTGGTTTGAAAACAATTAAACTTGCAATGCCCTTGAAGCTGCCATACCACCAAGGACAGGGGTTGATGGGTAGGCTGGCCAGAGGAGCAATATTTTTCATTTTTGGCCCTTTTATGCCTCAATACCTAATTCCATTCTCAATTTACAATTAAAAAGTATATTTTCTTGGTTGTTCTTGGGTTCATGCTTAACATTTTGTCATTTTGTTTAATGTGATTTTTCCCTATTATTCTTGTCTTAGGTTAGGTTCCATAGACTTGGATCAACATTATAGGTTACCTGTTCTTTTGCACTATATCTGAATTATCAATGCCTTTGACTTGAGACTTTATTATTAATTTGTGGTGCCTTCTATTTAATTTTTGAAGCCTTGTGGTGCTCCTATAATCTTAAATAAATAAGATAGTTCAAGGGAATAAATCAGTTTTCAAATCAACTGAAAATGGTTCTATAGTCATATATCTGCAATTTCCCTTCATCCATGTTTTTGCTTTCATGAGTCATGACCATTTTGATCAAATGAACCCAACCATTGAAGATTTAGGTCGGGAATCTTGTCTTATGAAATCTAGAAGTATGAAACTGTGAAGTAAGAATCATCTTTATGTCATCTATTACTTTTCTGGGCAAATGATGGTAAGGCCTTGTTTAATTCTGGTTTGCAGTTTGCACAGCTTTAAATTCAGTTGATTTTTTCTTCTCAGCATTCTGGTTCAAAAGATTTAAAACTGGGTCACACCAAGAAATATTTAATGTTTAAGGGCATCAAAGGTTGGGATAGACTTGGTGGGTTCAGAATCAGAGTGCCATGTGCAAGGTTTCACAGTAAATCTTCACAGTTCTTTTAACTTTTTCTTGTTGTGTGTTCATGTGCTTGTGGGACTTGGATCAAAGTTTAATGCTTTGTATTTGTACTACTTGAACACGAGACAGATAGTGTAGAGTTGTAGACTAATACTTGTGTCATCTAAATTGGACAGATGACACCATAAATTAAGTGTTAGAGACAACCTAGTCCTCAATGTTCTACTAATAATAGTAAAACAGGTTGGTGTATTTGGCTTCACAATTAATAAATGAATAATGATTTGTCCAGTCTAGCCTGAGAAAGATTTGAGGTTTCACAACAACGAATTAATAATTTTTAAATTGAAGAAGGCAATATGTAATTGTTAAGTACATGGAATACTGTTTACAACGTATGCTTCATGCAGCACTCCAGTCATTAAAACCCATTTATTCATTGAGGTGGGGTATATTATAAATTTTACTTTAAAGACCAATGCTAGAAAATGAATAATTTGGGCATTCAAACCTTAAAAGACCAATGTTAGAAAATGAATTAGAAATAGAGTAAATATCTTCTACTTCCCTAAACTGGTAAATGGGTACCGATATAGGTTAGCTCATATCATTGTCATGCATCCTCACTCATACCTAACTTAACGAAACTGTTAGATTTGGGAATTTGGCCCATTTCAGATTTGGGAATTCCATGCCAACTAACCAATGTTAGAAAGTGAATTAGAAGCAACCATCCATTTAGTACAACAGGCATGCAAGGAGAATCAATAAACAAATGTATTGAATGGACTTCTTCATAAATTAAAACAAAATGAACTATATACAGAGAAATTGTCAAATACCTGTTAGTATGCTTCTTCAGTGAGGGTTGTCTTCAATGCATTGGGAAAAACCATTGAAGGAGAGGGAGAGCAATTGAAGTTCAGTCGAGGGTCAGTCGAAGGCCAAGGGAAAAGTTGCAGGAAAAAACAATAAGAGAAGAGGAGCGCTGCTGGGGAGATTGAGGGGAAGCGAAGGAGGAGAAAATGAGAGTGAGAAAGAGGAGTGCCACTAGGGAGGAGAACTTGTAGTTGCAGTTGCAGAAGCAATCGAAGAGAAGAGAGTTGAGAGTGTGAGAGAACAAAAGAGAGAGAATAGGGAGAGCGGGAGAGAACAATGACTGTGGGCCCTAGCAGGGTCATTTTAGTCTTTGCAATTTAAGGGTAAATTTCAAAATAAAATTTTAAATACATGTTATTGTGACATGAAATCTGAGTTTGATTGCTACCTCACAGGAAAAGCATAGGTAAAAGTGTGATGCTTACATGGCGCGGGAATCGGTCTTATAATTTCAAAAGTTGAATTCGAGAGTCATTGTAAATTCTGTTTGGGCTGACATGGTGTTCAGATTTCTGCAATGGGCCTGCCCGTACTTTCCCCCTTTTTTTTTTGTTCAGCATCCATCTCTATACAAAAATCTGTCCATCTCTTCTATCCTAGGAGTGTTAATTTTTGAGGATTTTTGGACTTAGAGGGCTTAAATATGTTAAATGCTTATTTCCAATTCTTTGTTCAAAAGATACCGCTCTTGCTTTTAGATAATTGTGGTTGTGATGAACCCCTCTTGATGTTGTGATTCTCTAAATTGGAATCTAGTGCTATGGAATCTTTGCAATTGTTATTGTTCCCATTGAGAAGCATATTTGTTGATTGACAGAATGCAATTCATTAAGCAAGATGAAAGGTGTTGGAATGAACTCCTACAAGTTGTTATGACTCTAATGAATCTCCAGGGTGGTTCAGCTTGATCCACCAACAAGAGTTTGTAGATATTTGCAGCATCACCTTCAATAACCACATGAGATAATTGTAACCATGGTTTTTAGAAATGAACCGGTGATTGGGTGTAGTTACCGGTTCAAACGGTCCGACCATTCGACCCGAACGACTAGTCTGTTCTAACAAAAAAATAAAAATAAAAAATTAAAAAAATAGGAAATTGATCAAAACTGTTCGAACAATTTGAACAGTTAACCAACTGGTTCTACGATTTGTTGACCAAAATCAACAGTTTTAGAGGAAAACAGACTGGTTCCCAATTTTTCCAGTCCAATCGTTCAGTCCAGTCCAATTTTGAAAACCATAATTGTAACTGCAACAGCAAAGAAAGACTTTCAAGCAATGCCATCACCTCAACCATTTTAATATTATCATGGTGAACAGGGATGGCTCGTGCTAAAACGAAAGAACCAAGAAATCTGTTGCATCTATAATGAAGAGGACTATATAGATACTCTGTTAAAAAATGGAGAATGTAAACAAGTATTAAACAAGCAATGCCATCGCCTCAACCATTTTAGTATTATCATGGGGAACTCGGATGACTCGTGCTAAAACGAAAGAACCAAGAAATCTGTTGCATCTATAATGAAGAGGACTATATAGATACTCTGTTCTAAAATGGAGATTGTAAACAAGTATTAGACATAAAATTAGCTTTACAAATAACTCCTCATGGGTCAAAAGGGATAGCACCAAAGAGCTCTTAGTATTTCTTGCATGCATGGTTTTGAAACCGTAGTTGACCCAGATGGTTGGACAGTTCAGCCTGGAAACCATCCAGGCAACCAATTCTATTTTATCCCAAACCTTGTCTTTGGCCAAATGCCGTTGAATCAGTCAATGACCCGTTGACCCGGGCAGTTGATTCATTCAACGGTTTTTGGCCATTTGTTATTTTAAAATATTATTTATTTATTTATTAAAAATGGGCCATCCATTCGAATCAGATGATTGAACCATCAACCCAAAAACCGATGGCCAGAACGATTCTGTTTTCGAATCATTTTTTAAAACCATGCTTGCATGCCAAATGTATTTCATAATAATGGCACCGTATGGAAAATATCCACCTCAAATGAGCTATGTGTAACATCTACACACCACCAAAAGTATATAAAGTCTCTCACATCAACAAAGTTCTATGACATAGGTTTAAAGTGAATGTGAGATCCAAACCATACTACTTGTGCAGCTGGACAAAAAAAGAGCACATGTAAAAGTGATTCCTCTGAATTGTCACATAAAGTACAAAGGTTATCCAGATTGGCTTTATGTTTTTTCAAAACATTAGTAGCACCATTAAAATATATAATTCGTATGTATTTATATATTATCTTTATAGTTATTTAGACATTAAATTTAAAGTTATTAATATATTTATGAAATTTGTATGCATTTCCTTAGCCTATTCAAATACTTTCATATTTTTAGTACGCATCTATACGTTTTCCAAGTGTATACAAAAAGGTTGATATTCCAACCATCACCTATTAGCGAGAGAGCTCCCTGAGTCAATAAATTCCTTACACAAAGTAAGCATCTCCAAGGATACAAAGATCCAGCCATTGGTTTCACATTCCAAAAATTTTCACCATGTAGATATTTGGCTATTAACAATTTTACCCACAAATAATTTTTATCAGAAAGAAATCTCCAACCCATTATAGCCAAAAAAGCTTTGTTACGGTCAAAAGCTGAAACAAAGCTAAGTCCACCATCTACTTTCAACTTTAACATACATTTCCATTGAATTTGTATGAATCCTTTCGTTGTTGTTAGTATCACCGGTTCCTAATCGCAATCGCAAAGTACATGCATGGGAGGCCATCTCTTCCTGTGATCAAAGATTTTAGGGTTCGCTCCTTCAAGCTTTCTTAGGACATTTGGACTCAAATCGTATTCTTATTAGGTTTACTGCCAAAGAAGATTATCTTAAGGTCTAGCTTCTTGATGCCTTCAAGATCAAGAACTTCTTGTTCAGACTCTTTAAGTGGGTTCCAAGTCATGCTTCCCACGAAACAAACCTTGCTACTCAAAGGGCCAAAAAATCCAAGAAAGCCACATCAATTGCTTACAAGCCTATCACCAGATCCCAAACGGGTCACAGTTTAGAGTGCATCTTTCTTAGTTTCTTTATGAATAGTCTTTTTTGGAACTTGAAAGGACTAGGTAATATTCTTGCAATTCGAAGAATTAAAAAAATAGGAAGACTCCATAGTATTGGCATTCTGGGTTTTGCGGAACCCAAGATTTCTACTCGTAAAATTACTGGGGTGTACAGGAGATTAGACTGTATTGGAACCCTTATTTCTGCTCATGGTTGTTACTTATGCTACCTAGTCTGTTTGGATTATCAAGATCTTTTGGCTTAGTTTGGAAGGAGTAGAAATACATGCAAATTAATACAAAATATAGGGTTCTGCACTAATCCTTCCAAACTTAGCATTTGTGTTGATATTTGTGCATACTAGGTGTTTAATTTCAGAACGGAGGTCACTATGGACCTAGCTAAATTACTCCATGCTGTTAATATGCCATGATTAGTGATGGATGACTTTAATGCAATTACGAGTGTCAAAAAAGCTAAAATAGAACAAACCCAGTATCTATTCTATTCAAGGTTTTTCTAAATTTATTAGCAATGCTATACTCCAGGTATACAGGTAGTACCTATACATAGGGGTGTAAACGGATCGAATTCAAATAGGATCAGGCAATATCCGAATTCGAATCCGATTAGATAATCCGATACCCGATTTCGACTCGATATGCAACAGATATTAAAAATTATTATTCGAATTCGAATCCGATTAAATATTCGAATTTTCGATTCAAATTTGATTTATTAATTATTTTAGATAATTAATAAATATATACAATAAATATTTTATTGATATAAAGTATATAAATATATAAGTTATTTATATAACTTAATTATTATATATATATATATAAATTATATAATTTTTTTTTATATATTATATATAAGAATTAAATAATCGGTCAAATTCGGATATTTATCAAATCGAATCAGGTCATATCCAAATTCGAATCCGATTAACTATTCGGTATGAATAGGATATCTAAATTCGATTGATTAGATATTTGAATTATCCAAATTCGATTCGATTCAATTATATAGGATTCAAAATCAAATTTTTGAATACCATTTACACCCCTACCTATGCACGGTATAACAATAGAGAAGGCAATGCTTGTGTATGGGCTAGATTAGACAGAGTTCTCATTAACTCCACATGGCTCTTCTCCTTTCTAGTTAACCCATTTTAGCATACAAATAGACAATATTTTGATCATCCTCCATTCATATATAAGCTATGGTGGGCCATTGTGACACTAGCAAGTGCACTAGCTGTTTAAGTAATAAAGAGATGAATAGAGTATCGTTCCCACGAGGATTTAGGAAGCAACTACTAATACTAAATTGGTCAACTCTTATTTGATTAACAAAACACTACAACTTTATTCAAATCCGAAATCCTAAGCTACAATCTACCTAAGAAGCATTGACTCAAATACCTTACATTCAAGATGTAAGAGTAAGCTAAAAATCCAAATTCATGATTCAGCAATCAACCTTCTTAACTCATTCAAATAGGACATGATTTAGCCTTGGTTTGGTGAAACCCCAAGGTAATGAACAACATCTTTCAAGTGTATGTTCATCCTATGCAAGAATAATGATACTTATATCTCTATCAAGAATCTAGTCATTCATGCATTTAATCAAATACTTCAAGGGCATCAATTCAGATTTGAATTGATCACCAACTGAGTTGTACAAGTTATCTCTAACCTTGCATGCAATTCAGTTCTTACATAGCAGATCTGAATTTCTAGAGTCTCTCTCAAGCACTCTAGAAATTCCAAGAGTTAGATCAAATCGGCCAAGCTAAATACGAATGTCTGAATTCTTCCTCAAGCAATTCAGTCCTTACAAATCTCAGATATGAAATTTCATATCTAGATTTTTAAGAGATCAATTCGGCCAATCTAATCTACAATTCATGCTTTATTCAAGAAACAACAAGATTAGATCTAGTCTATTCGAATGCTTCAAGAAACTTGATTACACAATCTGAATTTTACAACATTTGATTACAAGAAGGAATGAAAGAAAGGAAGAGAAATTACATGAATTGAAGCTAAATTTGAAATAAAGAAAACACAAATTAAGTAGAAATAGAACAAAGAGTCTCTCAATCAAGCTTTCCCCCAATTCAAACTCACCTTCTTCTCTCTTGATTTCTTGGATCTCTTCAGCCCTTCTTCTTCTTGCGCCTAGCTCCTTCTCCTCTCCTCTTCTCTTCAAGAATTTTGAACCCAAGGGACTAGAGAGCTTTGAACTCCAGCAATTGAACACTCTCCTCCTTCAAGAGGCTTCCTTAAATAGGCTTTCAAGGAGCCTAGGATGCTGCCACCTCACTCCTCTCTTGAATCTTCTAGACTTAGTTGCCCTTCTCTCTTCTTCTTGAAACCTTTAGAAGTTGCTGCCCCTTGCTCCCTTTGGGCTGCAACTTAGTTGAGTTTTGAGCATATTTTGGCTGTACTCAAGGCTGCTTGGTGGGCTGAAATGGGCTTCTCTTTGTTGGGTCGAATTTAACTTGCTTGCTAGGCTCTCTCTTTGGGTTCCCCCAAAGAGTGTAGCATGGGCTACATGGGCCGATTGCTCATCCATTACTCTCTTGGCTGGGGTGGGCCAAATTGATTAAATTTTGGCTTTTTTTTTTTCTTGCTTTGTGCCTTCTTTTTGTTGAGTTAGTTTCCCCTGAATTCTTTCTCGAAATCAAGCTAAGATAGGGTGAAATTCAACTAAACCGGCATAAAATTCATACAAAAACTGCATAAATTGTAAGTAAACCATGTACTCATCAAGCTGAAAGAGGAAGTTTCATTGGGTGCTACTATGTTATGGCTTCAGAAGATGTGGATCAAACATGAGGACTTTCTCCCTTTTGTAAACACTTGTTGGACGAGTGAGGCTCAGGTAATCCCTTACAAAAACTTGTATTTAGTTGCTTGGGACTTTCCCAAAGGAGCTGCCCAGCTGATCATCTAGAAACATCCAGATGCCTTGACATGGCCATCATTCGGGCTAGGTCAAGCATTTTGACAATGCAGATTTATATAATAGAAATCGCCATCAGAACCAAGAACTGAATAGAAAAGAAGAATAAACAAACAAATCGATTTGCAATTGTTAAAACTATAATTCAGTATTCGGTGGATTCATGTCAAGAATCAAGATATGTGCTAGACGCCAAAATCTACAATCCCAGAAGAACATTTTTTAGACTGTCTGATCCCTTTTGCCGTAAAAGAAAACCAGAGCAAGATTGATCTTATTGCTTCTAAAAATTGAAACAAAATGTTTCATTAGCTTACCTGGGATTGTGAAAAGGACTCACTTTGTTTTCATAGAAAGGAACAAGCTCTCTCCCCTTGTTTATCGGATCTGTTAAGCTTTATTCGCCAGATTTGGTATACTAGATTCCAACTGAAAAGTAGGGATCTATTTTCCCAAAAGATTAAAACATACAAAAATAATTTAGTTTTAGAAAACTAATTGTTAGCGGAGGGTTAACCTCTATTGGACCTTTGTTGGGAGGTTGGAAAGTTAAATGTATTGACAAATGGATAGGGACAAGTGGCCTGATTTAAGTGGGTCAGTAGAGAGGAGAGGAGGAAGAGGTGAGAAGGAAATACGGCTTCTGAGGCAATCTCTCCCTTGTAAATACTTACGGGTTCCGATCCACAAGGGTAAAGCAAAAATTGCAGACTTTATGGATCCTTATGAAAAAGTGGAGGTGAAAATCTCTTCCTGGAAAATAAAGTTGTTATCACCAGGGAGTCATCTTACCCTTCTTAAGCACGTACTTTCCTCGATGCAAATCCACCTGATTACGGCCTTTAACCTTCCCAAAAATTTATTACAGAAGTTGGAGAAGAAATTTAGGCACCTTTTATTTTGGGGTGCTTCTAATGATGCCAAACACAGTTGGGTAAATTGGGATGAGGTGTGTTGTCCCTTTGAGCAAGGTGGGCTTGGTCTACGAAAGTTGAGAGATCTCGATCTTGTTTTTAGAACTAAAGCTCTATGGTGGGCTTTAACAGAAAATGGTATTTGGCAAGATTTTTCAGCGGCAGATTGCTTCATAACAGCCATTACAGATTTACTGACTACTCAAAGGGTTCTTGTACAAGGAAAACTAACCGCAAATGGATAGAGTATATCCTTGAACACTCCATTTGGCAAGTTCATTCAGGAAAAGCTTCCTGAATGAGGATGTAGATCCTACATTAATTGTAAAAATGATACTTGACAAGGCTGGCTTTCGGAATTGATCTAGGCTTGACAACCATCTTAGTGAGGAAGTGAAATGCCTTGTTACATTCAACGGTATCACTCTCTCTCATGGAGCAGATAAGTGGGTATGGACCCTTTCTAGTTCAGATATGTTTTTGTGAAACTCCACTTGGGCTGCACATGTTTGGTCCAGAAGTATCCCTAAAAAGAATGGTTTTTAAAATCAGACTGGTCCAGACGGTCAGACCGGAAAAACCGACCCAACAGGCGGTTGATTCAACGGTTTTGATTTTTTTTTTATTTTTTTATTATCAGAATGAATCGTTCATTCGGTTCAAATGGTCGGATCATTCAACCTAGGAACCAGACCCCTGACTGATTCGATTTTAAAACCCTTGCTAAAAAGATACCCCTTTTCACCTGGAGAAGCATCCAAAAACTTGGTGTACAGCTTGTGCATCGGGTTTTGTTTGTTGTAACCAACCCTTGTGTGAGAGTACAAATCACCTATTGGTGGATGGAATGATGGCTAAAAAGGATTAAGAATTTTTCTCCATCATACTGGATATACCTGTGATTGCACATCAAACTGTCAAATCCAGAATTTTGCTATGGCTTGCACGTGGTAAATCCATCTCGCAATTGTACCAAGTAACCTATGCTACCCCTCTGTTGGTGGTTTGGGAATTATGGAAGGAGATGTGTCATAGGCATATGGAAGGGAGTTCCCAACTATCTTTATTATTGGTAAGGTTCTAAATTGACTTGAAGAAATTCAATGGCTAACCCCTTCTTCAGAACCTTCTTGAGTAGATCGGCTGCCAGGCCTTCACGTAAAAATCATTCCAAGTCGAAGAAAAAAACTCAGAGTTGTGATGTGGACCCCCAAATGTTGGTATAGTGAATGGATAAAATTGTTGATGGCCCCCCTCCATCAGGAGTAAATTTTGGGGTAAGAAAAAGAAATTGAAGGATAAATTAAAAAAAAAAAATGCTTTTGAAGCAGAATAGTGAATAGTCAAGGGACAAGATGTCCAAAAAATGAGAATTTCTAAAATAAGAATCCGGAAATGAATAAATAGTGAGAGTCAAAAGGTAAGTGAATTTAAAGCAAATCCTAAATTGTTTATAAAGTAAGGGGATCACCAAGTTGTTTGATCATGACACCATTTAGTGATGAAGAATGTATGGCTAATTTCCTGAAGAGGCCATTGCTTGGTGCAATTGTAAAATCTCAGGATGATAAGTGTGTGAGGGTTCAAGTCTAAGGGCATCTACTTTCTGTAAAAAATATTAGGTCCATATAGAGCTAACCCTTCCCAATATTTTGGATAACCAAGGCCATTTTGGGTAATGGCTTTCAATGGCAGCTTCGGTGAGGGACAACTTGCAAATAGCTGAAGTTTTTTACAAGATATGTAAAAGTCCAGTAACATGGTTAAAGTAGTGGGAAAATTTTGAAAACTTGTATTTTGAGAGAAGATATAATACATGGAAACAAAATGAAAGGAAAATATATTCTTTGCTAAGTCCAAACGATTTGGATGGAGTGCAATGAATGTAAAAGGGGACAAGGTTTTAATGTTGTTACCACTCTTGCTGCTATTGATGGTAATAATATGCAAATTGGTATTTTAATTGTGTATCTTTTGATGTGCATCAATTGTTACTCTAGAATGCTCTTTTCATTCATTTAAAACATGTGGCTAATTGTTCTTTTGGAATTATCTTTCAATTGTTATTTCCTATTTTGCCCTTTTGTTACATGTTTATTTTCTTGAGTTATATTTCTAGAATGTTATATGTTTATTTATTATTCAAGAATACTCTTCTAATTTCTCGAATATTCATTAATTATGTTCAAATATTCAACACATGGATTATCACATAGAAAACAATACTACTTGAAAACTTCCAAGTGCTCAGAATTGGAAGCCTAGAGCATGTATTAACCATAAATTGCAGTAAAAGATCACTATACAATCAAGCATCTTTGCATATATTAGCATCAATTTATTTTTTATGTAGTTGCCACATTCCACTAATGAGATTTCAGTAAATAAGAAGACTGAAATTCAAGTGTCCATCATTAACAAGAATCAATTTACAAATCGCTCCACATGCCTATTGAGAGAGCAAGGCTGAGTACAAGACAAATAGTTACCAGATTAACCACTAGGCTAAACCTTTCATGATAGTCAAGCCATTCTCGTTGTGTACCCTTTTGCCATTATGCGGACTTTGAATCTCTTTACACAACCATTAGCCCGCCTTATGCTTACAATAGATCCATCAACAACAAACAAGATTTGCATTCAAAAGTGGGGGTATAAGAACCTAAGTACCATTTTCAACAAGAGCATTGAATTAGTCATTCATGGCAATACGCCATCTTGCATCTTTTTGACAACTAGGCGAAACAAGTGGGTTTGTATCAATGGGTAAGTGGTATAGGGTACTTGGTGATATTGTAAACTTTAGGTTTCCATATCCCATTCTTAGTTCAAGTAGTCTGTTATGGTCCTGCGTGTAGGATCTCGTCACGGATTGATTCACGGTGAGAAGCCATGCTTTTCCTTGCACCTTCCCTTGCGTGCAGACCCTATTGCAGAAACTGAATGAGTGATTTGTCCAAGAGACCACCTGAACTCTCCCTTGGGGTGATTTGTCCAAGAGACCACCCGAACTCTCCTCACTCTTTTATTGACTGGAAAACTGAATGCTTTATTTCAATTCATGGCTCCTTAAATAGGAGATTACAGAAGGAAATTCCTAATTAAACTCAAACTCCCAATTACCTATTCCTAATGGTAACACAACTCTTACTTAAGATAAGGATAAGGATAAGGATAAGATGTGGTAAGATAAGTGTGAACCCAACCTGATGAGCTGTCATGTGGGCCCCACCTTACTGTTGCTGTCGGGCGATGCATGCGTCTCTCGATGCTGCTACCGTGCGGTGCGTGCTGCTGTCGTGAGGTGTGTGTTGCTGCCGTGCGGTGCGTGCTGCGTGCTATCGAACGGTGCATGCTGCGTGCTGCCAAGCGGTGTGTGCTGCGCGCTATCGGCGGTGCGTACTGCTGCCTGTGATTGTGCCGCAATGCACTGCCAGATGGTGTGACCATAACATAGCCATGGGATGTATGGATTAGGTGAGGCAATGTGGTGGAGAAAGCTTAGGTGAAGATGGGATAGATGGTCACGATTTAAGTGTAAAGAAGAGTTCAAATGGGCTTAATGTAGATGAAGTGGTGTTAGATAGGTCTAGTTTAGGGGTTTTGGTGACTAGAAAGGTGTGAGCAGCACAAGTCAAAGGTTCAATTGAGGGTGATATTGTTGGGCTTGGGCGAGGTACAACAATAGGTAAAGGATGCGAGAAGGGAAGAAGTTGAAAAGGCTTAAAGCAAGAAGGGGTAGGTGTGGAAAAAGGAAAAGATGTTTAACACTACATCATGGGAGATGTAGATGTATCCTATTTGTGGAAAAAAGGAAAAGATGTTTCATTGAACACTAAATCACGGAAGATGTAGATGTGTCCTATTGCAATGAGAAAATAGTGGTACCCTTTATGATGATCAGTGCAACTAGCGAAAGCACAAGATAGGGCATGTAGCTATATATAGTTTGTGTTTTTTGTAGGATCACCTCAAAAGAAAGCATTGAACCCGATAAAAAGGGAACAATCCTCTAAATAGAATCACAAACACACATGTTCAAGATACGCCAAAGAAAACAGACAAACCATAGATTTGCTAAGCTTGAAAAGTGAGTCCATGGACTATACTCACAAAAGACAAAATCTGGGGAACAAGCGACTATGACAACAGTTGTGTATGTGGTGGTGAAGGTAGCCTCTTGTGCCTTCCCTAGGGTTGTATGTTGTTCACCTTTTATCTTTAATAAAATCTGGGGAACAAGCGACTATGACTATGACAACAGTTGTATGTTGTTCACCTACCTCCATAATTTGAAATTTCCTCATTCTGAATCGTCACAGATCCAAGGAATCAGTGCCACACAATATAAGATCTTAAGTAAATGCAATCAGTAAAGTATAGCCATTTAACAATGCATGACCTCTCATATTGCATAGCTGATGCAGAACCTCTCAATCAAATTGTTTAAACTTGACTTCTTTTGTTATTCTTTTTCAGTAAGTGTCCGGATTCATGGAGCTATCATTGCTGTGGTTGACTGGTGTTAATGCATAGGCTGGGTAAAACTCAAATCCATCCTAATTCTTTGCTAGGGTTGATTTGCTATTTTCCAATGGGATGGTGCTCACTTCAGTGAGCAAATGTATAAACTTAACCAAACTGAACCCAGAAATCAAAAAAAGAAATGGTCAGTTTCTGTGTTTGGTGACATAGAATATCTACATGGGTTTTGGCTCCCATAGAAGGTTACATTTTACAATCACACACCAACATCTTATTCTTTTGTTTTCATGAATTAATGTTGCAGTTGCCAAAACATCTTCTTCTTCCCATGAAATGATCTCTCTTTTGATCTATAAAGATGCATGGAAACTGTGGCCTAATCATAGAACGCCTTAGGAATCTGAACAAAAAATAAAGAAACCTAGGGACTGGTCTTGTAACCATCTTTTGTTTATTTTTAATAATAAAACCAGTCTAATTTTTAGTCATAATCTGAGTATGAACTCTGGCTGTGGATTGGGTGGTTTGTTCATTATTGTGAGATCAATTTGTGACCAACTAATTGGGCATGATCAAAGTGTTAGAGAGAGCATGGGAACTCTAAATTTCTAATGTGCAAGGTGTACTTGTCAAACACTCTCACACTCATAGTTTGGAGTGTGAACTCTTGTAATTTGATTATCATAGGTCACTCCCTAATGCATGGCTTCTCAATACAACTTCAGTTGTTTGTTCCCATTGTGATTGCCTCAGTGAATTGGGTGAAGACCTTTTCATCAAACCAGAGAACAAAACCAACTATTACAAGAGACATGGAACATTGTGTTTTGATAGTATTGTTTACCTTTATAGACCATGGAAGGCATTTTTGAATTTCTTTTTTGTGCTTTCATCTAGTAGTTGTTCTTTCCTATAAATGTTGTGCTCTGTATTGACACATATATAACTGATGCAACTATCTGACTACTCATAAGTACTAGGCATTATTGCAAGTTTGTGTCTGGTTTTTAATAGATAGAGGAGTAAGCATTATTGCAAATTTGTGTATGGTTTTTCATGGATAGAGGACTGACAATCTCTTATTCTGGGTTGAAATTAATAGTCTTAAAATGAATACGTTCAGAACATATTCGATCCACTGTAAGTTGAGCTCTACATCTGTATAATCCACTGTAAATCAAACCATGGGTAAAATCCATTAATCTGTTAATTAATGTAAGGATGAGGGATGTGTTGCTCTTATTTATTAGCTTGTTAATGTCATAAAAGGATTTCTGAGCTGCTTTGGGAGGCTTCTGGGTTGATTGAACTATGTTTCTTGAGCTGCTTTGGAGAAGCTACATGAGATAACTTCACTGGAAAGTCTATTTTACAGCTTATATGAACCAACTTTTGACAACAAGTCTTCATTCCTCCAAATTGGGCACTCAAGTTTTATTCGGCTAAAATTGCAAAGCCAAGTGATATACATCTATGGAAAATACATGCACCCAACATTGACAACACTGACAATCATACAGTTGTCAGTGTACATGAGATTGAATTCAGCCCATAAGATTGAAGCCCATGGGGTGGCACCTACTTGTGCACAAATTTATATAGATAGTTGGACACGCAGTGATGGAAGCATTGTAAATGAAAAGGCAACAAAGATTATTGTAAGTACTTTCTAGTTATGATTGGAAATTCATTATTAATGCAACCTTTTGATATAATGATGACTGGATCTAATTGTTTTTTTATACGTGTCGTAATGAGTCACCTAAGTGATGCTCTTGTTGGTGTCCTAAAGGCAATCAAAACAAAAGGCAATCAAAGCTTTAAAAGCTTATGTGGCTGTCTTTATCCAGCCTTGCCTCCCTGCAATTCATCAGAAATTTATGAGGTCCTTATCATTAAATGGCTTCAACATTCTAACCAATATTTTGGAAACTAGACCAATATCACTTAGTTGAACCAACCTAACTGTTATAGGTCTTTCCAATTCTCAAATATGAATTACCCTTTGGTTAAATGATGGTCGAACCATAGTTAAGCCTCAAACCAGGAAGGCTTGTAATTTTAAACACAAGTTGAATGAGAAGAACAGTTAGACTGAGTCTTCTAGCCTAGGTGGTGTTTTTTGGCATAAATTGTCTATTATATTGTGATTTCAAGAAAACCGGGCCCCACAAACTGTTTGAAAAGGGATAAATTATTTAAACCTCCCTTCAATTTTGACCTCTGCAAATATTATATATTCATCATATTAAACAAAAATAAATTTAAAAGTTAAAAATTATTTTTATTAATGATAAAAATGATTAAAAATACAGATAAAAGATGATTAGTATTCCAGTCATCACCCATTGAAATGGGTCAAATAGTTCACTGATTCAACCAACCATGTGGTTGACCAAGCCAACAATTTTTTGCAGGCAATTGGCAAGCAACTCAATAGTGAGAATGTGAGATGAACCTAATATTCTGATTGGGTGACAGTTTGACTAGTCCAACCAGCTGGTTCGACCCACTGGTTGAAAGCATTGATCTTTCCCTGATGCAAGAATATGGGGGAAAAGCTACTTTACTACAACATCTTGCTTTCAGTATGACTACCAAATCTGAAAGAAAGTAGCTAATAAAAAAAAATAAAAAAAAAGATCACAAAAAAAGTAAGAATCTAATTAAATACTTAAATGTTTAAAAAAACAAAAGGAAAAAATAGGTCACAGTATAAGATTTATTTGGAAGATTTTAAATTAAAGAAGCAAATAAATGGATTAAAAAATAGCTTTTTTATCATTATTACCAAGAAGATGTCACTTATTTTTCTTATTGATACCACAAGTTGGCAAAATTGTGCTCCAAGGATGTAAGTGTTGTGTCCATGACAGCTGCAAGAGGGACCGTGGGTTACATTACACCAGAAGTGTACTTTCCTGAATGGATTTACAATTGACTCAATCAAGAGGAAGAGTTGGAAATCCGGGAAGATGATGATGGGGATCCTAGTTCTAGGTGAGCAAAGAAATTTACTATTGTGGCACTTTAGTTCATTCATTTGTTCCCAGCAGATCGTCCTTCAATGAAGGATGTTGTTCAGATGTTGGAGGGAGATACAGAAAACTTAAGCATGCCACCCAATCCTTTTGCCTCTGCAAAATCACTCAACACTAGTATGTTGAATACTAAGAAACCCTTGCACCAAGGATTAACAGTTATTACTGAATGATGGTTAGGGAATTAAGTTGCATCAGTGTTCATACTTCAATTTGACTATATTGTCAACAGAAGGAACTCTAGAATAATTTAATCAACTCTTTAGTTTTTGTATAGAAGAATAATATTAAAAATCTTGATGAATCATTGATACTGTCTTGGTTTTATTATCTAGACCTGCATATAGTTTTGTATATATATTTGAAGTATGAAATGTAATGCAATTGATGCCAGAACCAACAGTATTAGCATCAGAGAGAGTCATACAATCTACATATATATTTGAAAATATTCTAAACCTTTCAACTTTTCAAGTAAATTAAGCTTTCTACTGGTCTCATGGTCTAATGGCATCATCAGCTCAAAATTATGCCCTACTGTTATTTATCATTTTTGATATGTTGAGTGTACAACTTACTTTCCTTTCTCCTTGTACAGATTAGTCCAAACAGAGATGTTAGTCCTTACGATGAAAGTGCCACCTTCTAAAAACGAGAGTTTGGCATAACCCTCTCTGAGTTTAGATGGAAAGAATCAGTAATCGGCAGAATTAAATCCTGAGTTTAACATATGGATCAGATGTTCCCAGCAAGAGCATCTGCAAGAGATTGAGTGCCCATTTGACTCTCACATGTAACATACCAACAGGTTTCTTCATTGCTCCTCGGTCAAAAGAAAAAATGGTACAAGGGAAACACTTTAGCAATCATTTATCTAATAATTAAATGTTGAAGGAGAAGAATCTTAGTGCAAATCAATATGCTCACACCCATATTGATATCATACATTGGAACTCACTCAGAATTCTCTATTTAGTTCTAGCTTACTGTTTTCCCTTTCCCTCATGAATTTAAATTTTATGAGCTTTATGAAAAGTTCTCAATTTCCCATAAGATCAAAGGCTAGGTTGGCACTTAAATGCTCACCAAAGTAGATATGCTCGAACAATTCCTACTTTCCTAAACTGTCAAGAAATGCCCAGAGCCCCAGACCATACAATGAGCAAATTTCACTCAATTATGTATAGTACGAAACTATAAAGTTTTAAAAATTAATTACCGTAAGTTACAAGTCAACTCAAGCTGAAACATTCTAACTAATAAATGCTTACATTGTATTGTCAAAGATTTGGCGCCATAGGTACAGACCTAAAACACTACTGAGTTCTGATACCATATACTGTAAGTGGTGTCTCCCAAGTTTGACCTCCGAAGACAGCTTCTGGGTTCGGTCCATCTGTCCATGTAACCGACAGTAGAAATTAGCAGTAACAATGACAGTGTTAGGAACAAAATTGGGTGCATGATGAGTGTGTGCAATCAAAATATTTCATCAATGTAGGATGATGGTTACTAGCAACAGTAACAGTTTCACCTAAACAAGAAAATATAGACCAACAAGATTTTTTTTTCTTTCCTTCTTTTTTTGGAAAGATCGGTGGTGTGGTGACTATCCCCTATGCAATACTTCCTTATCCATCTTTGTATTGGCTTAAGACAAAGATGCTAGAATTTGTGACTCCTATAGGTGAGTCAAAATCAAATTTTTAGGACCCCACAACCACTGGTGTGGATATTAAGTAATGAAATGATATGTATAATTTTTTGAGGTTATGGATGTGTAGTATGGGCGTAATGGGCAACACCTTCATTCCGCCCATGTCTGAGATATGTATTGGTCAATAATTGTTTTCCTCGTATCATTAAATTCCTCCATTCAATATAATCCATTATTTTTAATTCCTTGGTAGTATTTTTTTTGGGGGGGTAATAAAGAGCTTAAATTCAGGCAGCTAGGAGAAAATACAGAAAAAGTTGTGACTTTGTCTTTTAATTGTTAAAATAATTAAATAATAATTTTTTTTAGGATATATTGGTTTATCTAACTTTAGTTTCAACTATTACGAAGCCCATAACCTCTGTTAAAATCTTATTCACTAAAAGATAAAGCAATAATCTTTTCAGTTCAACATCTTTGGTTGTTATCAAATGGCCCCTAAGATAACTATTAATTAGATCTGGTTTGCTTATTTATCAATGTTTAGCCACATCACCAAATCCTGAAGTAGGTCAAGCCACATCCACTGGTGGAAGATAAGCTAGTGTTTTCACTGTTAATTCTATGTTCTATTATATCTTATGGTTCTATGCTTTAAAACTGTTTGGAATGAGTTGGGTTACCCCCTCCCCCCCTCCCCGCAACCAATCATTTACTATTGAAAATTGTGTGCCAAGATGGAAAGAACTTTGCTGAAATGGGCTCTATTAATAGTCTCTTTTGGGGTTTTGATTTTAATCATTTTGTAAATTGTGGGTTATTGATTTTGTTGTGTAATGACCTTATATTTTCATGGTCATTGTTGTGTAGTGTCTCTTTCAGCCCTATACGGGCATTCTTGTAATTGTACATATCTTTTAATATATAAGAGACTCTTTGAGGTGGGGGTCATTTCATTCTTGACACCTCTAAGATTATTCTTGTTCTTTTCTCAATTCAGCCAAGAGTGATGATATGGTATCAGAGCATGTTGCTCTTTGATCTATTTTCTCTCTCTCTCTCTTGAACCTCACTAGAAGCAGTTATCTTGTCGTATTAAGGCTGTTTTGATCAACCCTTTTCTGTTCAATCTTCTTTGCACAACGAGTAGGAGAGATTTCATTAGATCTCTCTTGGGAGACAATCCTTTTTTGGACTGCAATAGCTTTGGACTTCAGATCTGTGTCGCCTAGAACTGATCTATTATACCAAGAAACAACATCTGATTTGGTGAAGTTTTTGAAGGAGTTCTGATCTTCTTCTTGGGGTGGCAACACTATATAGTTTCCTTTTTTGGACTACAACATTTTTGGACTTCAGGCCTTCTACATCAGTCTGCGATTTGAGTTTTTCTCTATAGATTTAAAGTTCTTTCAAGGTCTTCTTAATGCTACACTCAATTTCTGGTGTGGAGATTTCTAAGGACTGTTTCGATCAGCACAAGATACCTCATTGTTCTTGAAAAAGACTCCTGATGTATTGGTAAATCATAGTTTCTCTCAATCGGCTGACTTGATTAACCTATAACCCTAGATCTGGTGTCATCCTAGGGTTTTCTTGCTTACCATTTATTTGATTTAGACTTTAGATTTATATTTGAAAGGTTTTAGACTCAACAATCTTAAAATCTTGCCTTTTTTTTGGACTATCATCTTGAGCTCTTGTTTGTTGAATTTGATTGTCTCCGATATCCTTGTTCTTAGACTGCTATTTTCTTGTTGAAATAGCCTCCGATAGAGACGATACTACTCCTATAAAACTAGAAGGTTCAACCTATGGAATTGATACTGCTGCTATAGCACATGGGAGTAAGAAATCTACTACTGGTGATGATTCTTTTGTTAAAGGTGATTCTATGGCATCTATGGTTGAGGAAAACATTCGACAACTGGTAACATCTATTATTTCTTCTGCTCTTTCTGTTATTGGCTTACCTGGTGAGTTTTTTTATTATTGTGCTTCTCCTTCTCATATTTGGATCATTGACTCTGGTGCTACCAACCACATTATAGGAGTCTACCCTAACCAACCAAGTAACCTTATTGAAACCCATCACAAATATATTGTTACTACCAATGGTGAAAAGTTAAAATTCATTGCTTGTAATGATCTGTCTCTTAAGCTTTCACCCACTGCATCTTTCCCTCTTACCAAGATCCTTGTTGTTCCTAATCTCACTACAAATTTGATTTATTTTGGCCAATTAGTTGATGAAGGTAACATTGTCATATTCTCTCAAGATGGATGTTTGATTAAGGACCGGAACATTGGGAAGGTGAAGGGGAAGGGGCGCAGGTTAGTCCATCTATTTGCATTAGAGTTCGAGAAGTCTAAAACAACAACAACATCATCTTATTTTAGTTCCTCCAATTCTAGTTCCTTTCTGAGTCATAGAAATAATGTTTCAGACTTATGGCATAAACATTTGGGTCATTTACATGCTAACATACTAAATTTTTTGTTTGATTAAGGCCTTATTAAGATTAGAATTCTTTCCTTGCACTCCTTTGATACATCTTATGTTTCCTATTATTTAAGTAACAGTCGTACCTTACCATTTCCTCACATATCTGAGCATGCTACTTCTCCCTTCGAGCTTATACATAATGATGTCTGGACTGCATCTATCACTTCTTGGCTTGGATACAAGTATTTTGTGTCATTCATTGATGATTGTACCAAGTACTCATGGATATACTTTCTTTGCCACAAGTCTGAGGTGTTCCCAACATTTAAGTTGTTTCATTCTATAGTATTGTTTCAGACTTATGGCATAAAAATTTGTGTCAATAATTGATGATTGTACCAAGTATTCATGGATATACTTTCTTTGCCACAAGTCTGAGGTGTTCCCAACATTTAAGTTGTTTCATTCTATGGTATTGGTTTGATTTCAATCACAAGTGCATATTCTCCATTTGGATTCAAGGGAGAATACATTGATGGAGATTTTTTTATCCTATTTGAAGAATCATGGAATACAAGTATAACGAACTTGTCTAAATACTCCTCAATAGAATGGTGTGGCCAGGCACAAGAATGGACATATCCTTAGTGTTGTGAGGACATTATTGCAGGAGTCCCATACTCCAACTTTTTGGATAGAGGCAGCTAGTACAACTGTGTTTTTGATCAACTATATTCCTTTCTCTATTCTTGGTAACATGTCTCCCTTTCAGAAGTTGTTTGGTCATTCTCTAGATTTATCTATGCTTCATGTTTTGGGATGTATGTGCTTTGTTCATCTTCCCACTCATGAACACTTTGAATTGTCTGCACAGTCTACCATGTGTGCCTTTGTGGGTTATAGTCCTAACCACAATGGATTTCTTTGTTATGATCCCTTTAGTCATCGCAGTCGTATATCATGTATTGTTGTTTTCCTTGAGCACATTTCGTTTTTTGCTGAAATTTCTAGACTGTCTGCACCGTCTATTTTTGTTTTGCCAAACTTTGATTCATAGGATGCTTTACCTCCTTCTGTTGAGAATGACCTTCTCATCTTCTCTTGCAAGCAGTTACGTGATCCAACCCCTACATCTATGGCTCTCCTTCCTCCCGGTTCAAATCATCATCTTACCATTGCTCCTATAAGTGACAACTCTACTTCAGACACTCTTCATACTTTTCTTCCTATCCTACACAAATGTTTCTCGCTCCTACCAAGAATCTAATAGTAGCCCTCATTGGAAGGAAGGCATGGATGAAAAGATTCATGCTTTACATGAGAATAACACTCATGGGTCGGGCCGGTATTTCACTCTTCTTAACAGATTTTTTTAAGGCATGAGCCCGAGCCTGACCTGACCATCGGGCCTACAACTTGGACTTGAGCCCAACTCTCATAAAAAGCCCAAAGCCCGGTGTGAGCTCCAGGAAGCTCATGGATATCTCAAAGAGATGGAGTCGCCACCCACTTTTTTTTAGAGGAAATGGACCCTCATTTTTTTATTTAAAAAAATCGATTTAAGTCTTTGATAGTGACTCCATTTTTCATGGAAAAGGCACACAACTGAAGATTTCGGGTCCCAAGGATTGGGAGAGGGAAGGTATGAGGCACCCCTCTCTCCAAACTGCTGTAGCAACCCAATATAGGAGTTGTTCAAGCTCAGTTTCTTTTTGAGAAAGACAGAAATGGTTGCAGGAATTTCTTAAATCTAGAGGAATATGTTTTCAACTTCTCTAAAGACCATTTTTGAGGTAATGTTATCAAGTCTTAGGTCTATGCCTCTATTCTCTATCAAGAAGTAATTGAAAATGATGGTTTTCCAACATTTCAGAACCTCAAGCAACCTAGAAAAACTAAAACAAGACTTACCTTTTGCATGTACCTTGATGGGAGTTTTTCCAATAGCTAAAACGACTTCAAACGAAACTTGAGCAAGGTAGGAACTGGTTGAGTGATTCTGGTGTTAGGTTTAAAAGACATGGGATGAGGCTTAAGCTTGGCTTCAGGGATTTTGGGGTTTCAAACAAAATGAGTGTGTTACAGAAGTTGGAAATCTGCTCCCTCTTCTTTCTATTTCTCCCCTCCTTTAGTTTTCTCTCTTTCTCTTTTCCTCTCTCTCTCTCTCTCTCTCTAAGGCCTCTCTTGGGTATCCTCCCCCCCTCTTGAGCTCGAATTATATCAGTATTAATAAAGAAAGGGAGGGGGTTTGGTCTGAATTCGCTCAGCTATAGTGCCTGTGATTCAATAGAGGTTTTTCAGAATAAAGGTAAAGATTCTTCAAAGAAAATAGATGCCTAGTCAAGCTTACCTATATGGTGAAACATTTTCTTTGATTTTGGGGTGGCTTTCATGGGTTTTGTGCGTCCAATGGAAGCTTGGGGCATGCCAAACGTTGCAGCCTCGTATTTGGGGCTGATAGTGGCAAACAACATAAATTTGATGAAATTTGGATTTGGGGCTAACAATGGTTTTCATGGATTTGATTTGTTCAGGGCCTTCGGAATAGGATCTTGATGTTTTTGCAGTTGATCATCATAGATTTGTGGTGGGATTCGCTAGTTGATTGTTTCCTAGTGATCTTGGCATGATGGATATGTTGGATTTGATTTTGGTGGAGTTGAAATTTGAATATCGCAAGGATCGAGGTCGTTAGGAAGGAAGTTGGTGTGATGAACATCTTTGTAGTTTAGTCATAAAAAGTGATGTGTAACTAAGTTGTAGTTTTCCAAATTTGGGAACGATGTCTAATCAAGGTTCTTATTTGTCCTATAGATTGCGTCAAAGGGGGTATTTTGGGTTTTAGAGAGTATCAAGTCAATCTGGTTGTGTTTCTAAGTTTTTAAGGTCTAAGAAGGGGGTACGAAAAGGTAGGGTGAAGGGACCGAGCAAAAATTGGGTGCCAACACCAGGACCTGGGCCTGAGCTCGAAGTCTAAAGCTCAACGCCATTGCTACAGCATGGACTATGCTCGAAGCCTAAATTAGTTAGGCTGGGCCGAGCTCGGGTTAGGCTTTTTTGGCAAATTCCCAGCCTGAACCAAAACACAATTAGGCTTGGTGTTTTGGGCCCAAGGTCAGGCCTATGGGCCTAACTACTTGTCTATGCCTAATCGGTGTGCGGGCTGGACTGTTGGGTTACTCGGCCCATGAATAGGTTGTTAGACAGTTTTGTATGCCCTTAGCTTCAATCAAAATTGATGTACTTTATGAGTTTATTGTAAATGATTAAAAGTACATATTTGATTCATGTTCCCTTGGTATGTTTCTGTGTATTACCCTTAAATTGGAAACTTATTGAGACTCGTGTTAGTTTTGAATGTCCACAGCCAGTGGGTCGGTCTGGGGAGACCTATCCTGACAAGGCTGACACTGTGGTACCACCAAGTCGGTTGGGGTGGCTTGTCTCAGCTACCGGGGTGAGACCCTAGGCAGATACAGTGTGGGATTAATTGAATCTTTGAACTGGACTGGATTTCCAGTATTGCCCTGGACCGTGGAGATTGATGGGCAAAACTGGAAAGTTACACCCGACCCCTAGACTCGATTATGATACTGCACTAGGTGTCGGATCGGGGTGTCTTTGATGTACCAATCAGTGAGATCCTTAGCGGGGGTAAAAACCTGGGTATGTTGGGACAATCCGAGAATTCATCTGAGTGGGTGATCATAGTGACAGGATCAGCCCCTTTGTCGGACAAAGGTAACGATCGGGGATGCACTCTCACTGTTGGAAACCAAGACTGCCGGCAGCCGATTTCAACCGTTGAAATTTGTTTTGCAAAATATATTTTATATGAGATATAAAAGTATATATATTATGGTTTCTAAAATGTTTGCCAAAGGGTTTTAATTCCCGGGATCCATATAAGTGGAGAGTGCAACACTGTTCCTTGCAGCCGAGGGAGAGGTCCTCTCTTGTCGGGCAGTGTATGATCATTATGGGCTGAGAGGTTAAGTGTAAGACCATTGAGGATAATACCTGATGGGCTAATCTTGCATCTGCCCACAGTCCCTGGGTGTTACAAGGTGGCTTGGCCCAAGGACCACTTAGGGTAAGTGTTGGGCCCATAGAGCCCATTTGATGGGTTTCAGGGGGTGCACTGTCTTTAACAGTGTATTCGACCAGGCCTTGTAACAAAGGCTGGGCCGAACCCATGTGGCTGATGTGTAGATCAATGCTTGGGTCCCACGCCATACAAGGAAGCCCAACTGGGCAGCAGTTAGGAAGGTTAAGTGAGCACATAAGCTTAATGGGCCTAAAGCCCATTTCGAACTGGGCTATTAATTTAGTTAATTAAAGGGGCGAATTCTGAGATGGATTAGCAGTTAGGATAGGGTCTTAATCCTATCCACTCAGAGAGTCCAGATTTGAATGTGATTCAGATCTAGAAACCTCCTAATAAGATTAGGATAAAGCTAATCTAATCTGCAGATAAGATAAGGGTTTATCCTTATCATTAGAAGAGAAGGCTGATCCAAATATGATTTGGATAAACACCTCCTAATGGGATTAGGAGCTGATCTTTTCAAGTTAACAAAAGAAGGAAGGGGGCGGCAGCCTTGAGAGAGAGACGAAGAAACACATCAGATCCTCTTTAGTGCTGAATTCAAGAAGAGAGAATTCTGCACCCTACGAATACTCTCTTGCCGCCTCCCTGCTCTTGCTGCCCTGTTTGCCAGTTCGATTTCTAGTTGTGAGAGAAGTCAAGATTGGATCTTGACATCAGTTCTTTGAGAAAGGATTGAAAAGGAAGCTGTGCTCACGTTCCATCCTGCTGTTTCTTGCGAAGGACAGAGTTCTTGGGGAAGAACACTGCTGATTCTGCTCCATCCTGCACTGCACCATCTTCAGTGGGAGCAGTCTTTGGATCCTTCCTTGGGCGTGAACACCTTCGTTGGGAGATATTGCTTCTCCGTATCAGGTATCATTCTCTCCCATTATTTTTGGTTCAGATCTGGTTCAGTTTAAGGTTCAAGATTTATCCTTGAAAATATAATTTTCTAAATAGGGAATGTGATTCCCAGTTGAAGGGAGAGAAAAATTTTTTGAAATTCGCCCCTTATTCCACAATCTTTGGGCGTCCATGGGATGGATCTCTCATTCCCTTCATAGGTCTACTTGGGACCTTGTGCTTGCTCCTCCAGATGTATCCATTGTTGGGATTTGTTGGGTTTACAACATCAAACTAAAATTTCATGGATCTCTTGATCGATACAAGGTATATTTAGTTGCCCAGGGATATAGTCAGGAGTATGGTATCGACTATAGAGAAACCTTTGCTCCAGTTGCAAAGATCACCATGGTTTGTGTTCTTTTAGTAGTGCCTACTACTTAGTCTTGGACCATATGCCAACTTGATGTAAAGAATGCCTTTCTTCATGGTCAGTTGAAGGAGACGGTCTACATGAAGCCTTTTCCTGGATATTGTAGTGGTCTTCTTTAGTATGTCGCCTCAAAAAATCTCTGTATGGTCTAAAACAAGCTCCCTGGGCATCGTTTCAATGCTTTCGCGATGTTGTAGTTGCAACAAGATATAGTCAGAGTTCTTTTGATCACTCTCTCTTTGTTAGGTGATGGCCTCAGGGTATTACCATTATCCTATTATATGTTGATGACATGTTAACTGGGAATGATGCTGAGAGCTTTCGTGAATTGAAACTATTACTTCATAATTCCTTTCACATAAAGGAGTTGGGCCCTCTCATCTATTTCTTGGGACTAGAAGTACATCGTAGTGATCGAAGGTATTTTGTTTGTCAGTAGAAGTATGCCTCTGACCATGTTAAACTTGTTAGTCTTAATGATGAAAAGCATATTGATACATCTATGGAGCTAAATCTTAAGCTATCTAAATCTAAAGGTCTATTACTTTCCGGTGCAGCCTTGTATTGCTAGCTTGTGGGGTCTCTCATTTATCTCACTATGACTTAGCCTGATATTTCTCATGTTGTTCTGGTTGTTAGTCATTTTGTTTATGCTCCTCTTCAGCCTCATATGACTATTATTCATTGCATCATTCAATATGTTAGAAGCACAACTTCTCAGGGACTTTCTTCTCTTCCTCCTCTCCTATTCAGTTGAGAGCATATTGCTGATGCAAATTGGGTTGGTTATTCAGACACTCGTAGGTCCACTTCTGGGTGGTGTGTTTTTATGGGTGATTCACTCATCTCTTATAAGTGTAAGAAACAACAAATCTTCTCCAAGTCTTCCACTAAAGCAGAGTGTAGGGCCATGTCTTCAGTTTGTAGTGAGATTGTTTGGTTACAATCTCTCTTAATGGATCTTGGTATTCAGATTCCTACTCATATTCCTCTCTATTCAGACTATACGAGTACTATCAAGATTGCATCTAACCCTGTCTACCATGAGAGGACCAAGCACATCGAGGTGGATTGCCACTTTATCCAAGATCTTTTCACTACTAGGTCTATTTCGCTTCCTCATGTAGCCTCGAACATGCAAGTTGCTGATATCTTCACCAAAGCTATGACTAGAGTTCGACATCTCTTTCTTATAGACAAACCGATGCTTATGTCTAGGCATCAGTTTGAGGGGGAGTGTGGAGACTCTGTAACTTGATGTCTCTTATTAGTATAGTCCCTATTGCATATTACTTATACATCTTATTCTTCTTTTCTGGTAATGTGTTGGTGTTTATGGAAGGAAGGAGAGAAATGATTGGGTGTTCATACACCAACCATTTACTATTGAAAATTGTGTCCCAAGATGGAAAGAACCTTGCTGAAATGGGCCCTATTAACAGTCTCTTTTGGGGTTTTGATTTTAATCATTATGTAAATTGTGGGTTAGTGATTTTGTTGTGTAATGACCTTATATTTTCATGATAATTGTTGCAATCAGTTGTGGAGGAAACCTCTCCCTCAATAGTCTTTTTTTTTTTTTTTTATCTTTTGATCATTAGTGATATATTCACTTCTCAAAAAATAAAAATAAAAAAAGAAAATGGAAGAAAATCCAACAATTAAGTAGTTTGCTTGTTTGATAAAAAAATCATTACTTATGACCATTGATGTTCCGCTTGTGCGTAGAATTCCGGATCAATTGAAAAAGTGCTTAAATGGTGAAAGCACTTTATAGAATTTACAAACATTGCAAGAATTTTCTTGGAAGAATGATGGGCTTTCCCATGTTAATGGACATGATAAGAAAGGACGTGTTCATTGTATGGGAAAGATTTTAACCTCTAATAGTAGTGGGGCTTCATCACCTCAACAACACGATCAACATGATCAAGTTTGTGGGAAAAAGTTCAAACCTTAGAGGTTTTGGTGAATGGTTTTATATCCATATTTCAAAGACGATTTCTTGATGAGTAACTTAGTGATATCATGAGTCTTGTAAACCAAACGACAAATAGAGAGGTATGACGTATTTATATTTAAAATTTTAAAGTGATATATAGAATGTTACTATACTATTCAAAATTTCTCTAATTTATTAGGATCCAAATGTTTGCTACTACTCCATATATCTCACCAAATGAGCACCGAAGCTCTTCAATTTCAAACC
Organism: Nelumbo lutea; assembly: GCF_056320005.1. Taxonomy (NCBI): domain Eukaryota; kingdom Viridiplantae; phylum Streptophyta; class Magnoliopsida; order Proteales; family Nelumbonaceae; genus Nelumbo; species Nelumbo lutea. The sequence continues at coordinate 33,519,385 of NC_142690.1, read as the reverse complement.
ATCGTCCTCATGGAAATCAAGGTGGTAATATTTATAATGATTATTTTACTTTATTTGTTTTTGTAGGTTTTCATTTTACTTTAGGTGTTTCAAGAATAGTTGCTTACTTTCACTATCTAAGCATTTGTTTCATCCTTTTTTTATTTCTTCTAACCTTTTTTTTTTCTACAAGTAGAAAAAATTAAGCAAAGATGGCAAAGCCATGAGCATGATTTTTGCTGGTTATGGCATATTGGAGCAAATAAGTTGGTGATTTATCCAACTGTTGCTTGGACAATGTTAAAAACATAGTTTTTTTTTTTATTTGAATGAAAATTTAGGTTTCTCAATGTACATGTATACTTTTTTATGTTGGACAATTTGGGGAAACAAGACTCTAGGGAAAACATTTTTTATGTATAGGTGTTCTTTCTGTGTTGGGCATTTTGGATAAACAAGATTGTAGGGAAATATTTTAAAAAAATACCACTTATACGGACGGCTAATATCTATTATACTGATGCTCCAAATCCGTTGGTATATATATGAAAACTATACTACGGATCATAACTATCTCTATATCAGAAATACTTGTACTGACGACATCTAGCTATTGGTATATCATGAACTTGTAACAATTCCCCCGTCCGTATTTCTTGTAGTGAGTATTCTTGTTTCAACTTCACTTGCTAGTACACACAAGTTGGAGGCCCCAATTGAATGGTTTGGTATTTCTCATTGCAGCATTCTTATTGCACTCTCATTTTGTTCCACCCCTTCATCAAATTAGGGTTTGCTCCAATAAATTGAAGCTTCAATAATTCAACTCCACTTCTTGCTATTGCATTGGAGGCCCCATCTGAACGGTTTGGTATTTCTCATTGCAACATTCTTATTTTACTCGCATTTTGTTCCACCCCTTCATCAAATTAAGGTTTTCTCCAATAAATTGAAGCCAACCCTAGTAGAGGCATCATAACATCTTTGTTGAACATCGGTTTGGTGAAGCCTAGAAGAAGAAAGAACTCTTGGAAATAAATAATACCTTATCTTCTCTATGAAAAAGTGTGACTAATTGGTATTTGCCAATTTTCTTGTACAAAGTTCAATTTGTTTTAGTTAATCAAGAAGTCCCTTCAAAAAGTTTTGTGCTTTTGTTTTCTTTGTATTGTTATCATAGTAATTAGACCTGTTCATGGGTGGGGTAACCCAATGGCCCGGCCCGGCCTCAGATGAGCTTGGACATATTATCAGGCCTACAAGCCTGGGTTCGAGCTCAATAATCTAAGCCCGACTTAATTTCGTGTTGGGCTTGGGATTTTAAATGAAAGTTTGCCCGATTCAGTCCAACCGATAATATTATATATTATTAAAATTATAATAATATACATTTTTTCTAACCCTAATTTTCATTTGATACTCTTCCTCCTCCAACTTGTTTCATTCGATAGACTCTCCCTCCTCAACATTCCTGCATCGCAATCGACGGTACTGAGCAGTGAATGGCGACCGCTGAAGCGGCAAACTCATCTCTTTAGAAAGGCGGCACCCCATCTCTCACTCTTTGAAGTTTGAGCCTGATATACATTAACAGAGTGAGACTAGAGGCAGTGTTCCCATCCCCAACAGCCGGCAGTTTTATGCTGATTCATACTAGTTGATTTTTTTCTCTTTGGTTTTGCATACATTTTTTCCTAGTTAATTACTCTTCTTTACACTATTGCCATGTTTGAATTAGCTATTCTCTACCACTGGTTCAATCCACACTCAACCGGTGGTAGTCCAAATCTCCTTTTTTTTAGTGGTTAATTTGACTCATATGTAACCAAATTACCCAATTTCTTCCCTAGCCTAATACTAGACACTAGTCCTGTATCCAATCTCTTGATAAATGAAGTTAGTTTCAAACAATCGAAACCCACTAGTATTACTAATTACCAAGTCTAATTTTCAAACGTTGTAATCACTTTAAATCCATATCATAACCTTTTAAAAAATTATTACTATTCAACAGGAATATCTTGATTAGATAAACTATATTTTGAGATAATATTTAATACTGGCTACTTGGACGTGAAAGGGAATTGCTGATATAGTTAAATAGTTTTGGCATGGGATGAATGTGGATGATGTTACTCATTCATTGTATGTGGAGTATATGGTTTGATTTTCTCTTCATTCATAATGAATGTGTAATCAGTGATGGTAAGTGTGTCTATATGCTATAATTCATCAATTCCTTAAGTCAATGTTGGTAAATACGCACAAAGTCCGTTGTTTAGGCATATACTACCAATATGTGAGCAAGAGCCAAGTGTAATGGGCACCATGACTTGGCTATTAATATTGTAAAATGAAATCTTAATGATGGGTGGTCAAGTTTCCCTATGCATAGGACAAACACCTCATGTCCAAATAGGTAATTTTTTAGGGTAAAGTGTGGATGGGCCCAATTCAAAATTTTGATTTCCAACTCAGCTGTAGCAGATTTTAAAAATGCTTATAAACATGGTTTTTGAAAAGTTAGGACAAATTCCCCACACCATGTATACACTTTTGTCTTGACTGGTTAAGTGGCAAGCCAACATGGCTTCCATGTCACAAATATTGTATGAAATTTTTTAGAATTCCAAGCCACCCCTAAAGATAAAAACTAAAATGCCCTTATCTAAGAAAATAGGGCTCATTCACATCTCTCCCTCACTCTCTCCCATCCCCTCTCCCTACCTCCCCCCCTCTCTTGTGCATTCCTTTAACTTCAGCTCACAATCCCAATCTAGGCACTCTTACTACATTCCCTTCTTCCTCTCTCTCTGAGCATTCCCTGCATCTTAAGCTCACAAAGGTCTGGAACTAGTTGCTCTTTCTCTTATCTCTCCACTCCATTGTATACAAGTTTTAGTCCCTCATTCAACCAACATCTCATCTCTCCTATCCTTCACTCATTTTTGTTCATCCTTTCCATCACACTAGAATTTCCTCCTAGTGTATTGAAGACAACCCTAATAGAGGCATCAAAACATCTCCATTGAACACAAGCACTGTGTAAGTATGGTGGTGAGGCTACGTACAAAGGTGTCCTTGAAGGAGAAAGGAAGACCGGATCCAGGAGGTAGGCTAAAGGTTAGGGCAAATGTGAATGATAAGATGATCCTTTCATTATGAGATGGACCCCTATTTATAAGGAGAGATCTTGAGGTCCTGAAAGGAATAGCCGAAAGCATTTGATTCCCAATAGGAAATGGAATATTGGATTCACTATCAGTTGTTAGGGAACACTAATGGGTTTCGCCATGTGTACTTTCATTCGAGGATTATCATAATCCATCTATGCTACTTTCTTTCGTGACCCATTTAACCAACATGGCATGAATGACGTCATTATTTAGTTGGTGTTCCTTTATTAAGCCCACAGAGCATCCTGTCATGCATGCAAATTAAAGACAAACGTGTTTCTAACATTTATTCCTGGTCTGCAGTAGTCCTATATATGCTTGTCACGATTCTGTAATAACTTTGAAGTCCACCGCAAATCCACGCGTGTGCAAAGCTCATCGCAGGATCGTGCATGTATAAAACTCATAGTAAGTCTGTGGGTATCTGAAGCCTATCACAGGTTCACTCTGGCCAAACCTTATCGCAACCCGTTTTGGGTACGGGTTCGTCGCAATCATGTAGTGAGTTATCATCTCATCGCAAACGTTCGATGAGTTGTGAACTCATCACAAGCATCTGTGTGGTGTTAGTTTGACACCTTCTATACTCCGATGGTTTGAGCAACCACTATGTACCTACATTATCTCTCTACTTATCGGTAAGTGGAAACTTATTGCTAAGCATCTTTGTCCTTTGATTTGTTTTAATATTTTGTGATAGAGCAATGTAGAAAGTGATTGAAGACATTGTGGCATACTGATCTTTGTGCGTTAAGTCCCGTGATCGTTCACATTTGGTCTGGTGATCGTTCCTATCTTGATCAAATCCTTTGCGTACGGGAGGAAAGCTTATTTGGATATGTTATCAGGCCCCCTGCTTAATGGCAAATTGTGAACTAGTCAATGAGCAATCATGCATTCGGCTTAGTGATATTTTCGGATGGGAATCAGAGTGTTCGTTTTGGATTAGTTTTTCATTCATTTTGTGATTCATCTTCTCCATCTTTTGACCATTTGATTTTCGTCGGTAGGCACCTTTGTACTCAAGTTGTTTACGAATTTCTCAGCCCCCCTGCCTATTAGCAGGAAGTGAATTGTCAAAAGACAAGCGTGAGACATCAGAGGCCGGCCTTCCAGCCCCCCTCTAGCCAGGGGAAGTTATCCCTTTTGATGGTTAACCCCCTGTTCCTTGATAGTTTAATGCTTTGCCAAAGATAGATGAAGTGGTGGCTTTGATTTTCACCCCTCTCTTTGGTGAAGTGTTGCCTCTCGTGAATACATGGTGTGAAGTTAGGAGTGTTTTGTTTGGGTATCTTTTTGCATTCGACTGCTATTGTATTGATGGTAAAGCCATTATGCACAGGTGACGTGGCATCCATCATTAGGGCTTTCTCATAACTATCATCTGTGCATTAATGTATTGGGTTGCGTGTGTGGCTCGAGGGTGGATGTGATATTTAAAGTGGCGGTTGCCAACGTGGCACCATTTTTGAATTAATGTGTCAATCATCCCGCCCTACTGGGGATATAACTATAATTTTATTTTAACTTACTTTTCTGTCAAGTGATGAGAAGCCTGATTTGATGAGGTTCTTTGTATGCATATTCAATTGAAGGGGTTTATTAGAAACCACACAAATCTCTTCTATTTCGCTAAATTGGTAAATGTATATTAGGGTAGGTGGGTACCATTTGGTGTGAAATTGGTGAATGTGTACTAAGATAATATGGCACTAAATTAGTGCAATGTGTTCTCACCCATACCTATCTTGGTAAATGCGTATTAGGATAAGTTGTCATGTGTCTTCACTATTGAAATCTGCGTAATTTTTTTACTAATATGGTAGTTAGGACATGTAAGGCCAAAATTGGGGGGTGAGTGTACAATAACTAGCACCAATGTGAAGGTGCCATATCTTTTCCAATCAGTGCAACCAAAAACATATGCCTATCTTAGTAAACTTTTACAAGGTTGTAAGTCATAACAAGTAACACCAACATATGCAAGGCTAAGAACATGATAATTGGCAATGATCTTAGCATATACCTCGATCCCATTTTGGTAAATGATTATTTGGTTGGTAGTTTGGGCATTCAAGGCAAATGTGAGTGTGATCAAAGTGAAACAAACACTGCTATGTGTAATTTTTGTTCAATTTATTGTGAAACAACATTGAAAATCTATGGTGTTCTCATGTGTCCTCACTCATGTAATCAACCCATCAATCCTATCTTGATAAATTGTTACCAAGATGACGTTAGGACATGTAAACTCAATATGGAAATTGTGAGTAAACAACAATTGGAATTATTATATCAGGTTCATTGAATCTTGATGGTAAAACACCTATGATGATTGCCATATATCCTTACTATTGAGATCAGTCATTTAATCTTATCTTTGTCAATTTTTACCAAGATAGAAATTAGGGCATGTAAAACCAAACTAGGAAAGGTGAACATACAATAATTGATATTGTTATGTCGAGTCCATTAAAATTTAATGATGACACATCTATGATGGTTATCATCTACCCTTGCTCTTGAATTAACCCTTTAATTCTATGTTGGCAAATTTTTACAAATATCACAATTAACACATGAAAGTCTAAAGGGTAACCCAAGTGTAATCAGAACCATCAACATGTTCTAATTCATTAAGTTATCACTATGCAACATGAAAGCCAAGTTGGAATTTGTCAAGGTATTAAACCCATTGCTTTTTGGTTTACTTTTTCTACATTTCTATTATGTAAATATGATGATTGATTTATAATTTTGGTTATAGAAAAACTTGAAGGTGAATAATGATATAAGAAGATTTTTCTATGAAGTCATTGGATAAAAGGTGGAGGGATTAGAAATCCACCTTGAATAGAAAGTATTATGACCCAGATCTAGATAGTGCAAATACCTTACCATTGAGGAGTTTGAAGGTTGGGTCGATTCAATCCAATGGAAGAACTTGATACAACTTTGCAGGTATGAAGTAGGGATTTTAAGTATCTTAAATATTTTAATATTTTTGTTTTTCATTTGAATGAGCGAAATGTAAATTAATTGTATTATAATCTAGGAAAGATCCACAACCAACAAAGTTAATTGCTCCAAACAAATAGTCAACCACACAATGGGAGTAAAAGTCTTTGTAAGAGTTCTTGAGGAATTGGTAAATATGTTGTTGGTGCTCAATCCCACTCTAATTCCCTATTAGAAGACCGCTTGGACATGGGGATGAGGAGGTCGACAAACCGGATCTGTGAAATAGTGAAAATCAGAGTACCCTAGGGTTTGGACCTAGGCTGGGCACTCTAATGCTTAAGTTAGCCAAGCTAAGAGGAAGTGAATATAAAAAGACAAAGAAAGAGAGGGGGAGAGCTAGAATGCACGATTTCACACGAACCTTGTGAAGGTGTGAAGGTCCCTTTATATAGACATCGGGGTGCCATGTCTGAGATATCTGGGAACATAAGACCTATCAACTCATTATCTTTGAGGTACGTCATACTGGCATTGTGATGATCTTCATCTAATTCCTTGCAAAGCAGGGAGAACTCAGCTCATTACTGCTAGGTGGGCAATGTGTAGCCATGTGCTTTGGAACTGATAGGTGAGGTGAATGGATGAGGTTGGACACATCATGTAGGTTGGTACTCCAAAGGTCGACTAGCCATGCAAGTGGTTAGTTGCCTAGGTCGGGGGAGACAGGCCCACTGTTAGAGTCATTGACTCACGCCATCAAGGCAATGCACTTAGGCCACCCTAGTCAGATGAGGTTTGGCCACATCTAGAACCAAGGTGTCATATACAAATTTGATATGCTCATTATACTTTTATATTTATTTATTTTTCATATATTAAAAACAATTATATATTATTTTCAAGGTAACAACAAATAGAGATAAGTAGATATCTCGCATGCAGAGGTATTTTTTGCAACACATTAGAAAAAAAACAGAACACATATAGGTTTATGATCAGGTTCTTTAATGGTGTACTTAAATGTGTATTAAATTGTATGCATTAGTTGATTTTCTTGAAATGCTAACAATGAAGTCCCATCATATGTCTATTTGAAATAGAGAACATTAATGTTTTCCTCTTAATAAAGGCACAACACCATCTTATGTTGGATTGACCCCATTTTAGTAATGATATTATATTTTGACATCAAATTTGACTTCAGTAATGATCTCAAGATGATTCCTTCACATACACACACAATTTCTAGGAGGCACGTAATAGTAAACATGCATGTGGTAATTCTAGATAATGATAATGATAATAATAATGTATCCAAAATTTTCTGTAAATATGTATTTTTATATATATATTTTTATTTTTTATTATTAAACAGATGCAAATTGCAAAATTCAAATCTGATTACATAAACACCCTATCCAATTATGTGATAATTTGATCGAGTTGTAAGGTTTCAAGTATCATTAACTGGCCTACCTACTTGGCAAGATTCTTCTTTTTGTAATGTTTTATCTTTTTAATGTATCTTTTTCTTGTTTGATTATTTGAGAAATATAAAATTTAAATAAAGGGAATTGAATGAGGTGAAAAACAGTAGTTCAATTTACAATTTAAACCTCACAATTAAATATGGATTGTATTCAAAATTGCGTATTTTAGTCAAAAAAAAGTTCTACAATCTTAATCATATTTTTAATAATAGTGTAAATAAAAATTTATAGATGTGTTCAAATTTTTATAAGTTTTTGTATGTGTCTAAAAATAATTCTGATATGTTACATTTACTTTTTGTTTAATATAATGATTATATGATATTATACATGTGCTTGAATGTTTTTTTTGAAAAATTTATGTATTTTTTTATTTTTTATATTTTATTAATTTTTATTATTTATTTATGACATTAAATATTAACACATTTGACCCAAAAGTTGAACTATTGATATTTGACAAATAGTAAAATAATTTCACTTTTGGTCAGTTCTAAATTATGTATTTAATTTTCATTATCAATAAAAATAATTCTTGTTTATTACACTCATTTTTTAATTTGAATAATAAAAATATCATAAATGTGTCTAATTTTTTTACATTTTCATAATTTTTATATTTATTTCTATTTTAAAAATTTTATTACCTAACTATGAATTCATAGTTTTATCAATTTGATTGGTTGAATTTCTTAGCCACTACTTTGATAAATAATGTTTTTGTTTTTTAGTTAGTTTTAAAATATATGGGTTTATATTGTTAAAAATATTGACATACATCTAATTAGTAGCATTTATTAGTAAAAAAATAACTTAAATATAGGATTTAATCAGAGAAAATGTGAGTTAATAACTTATGTATAAAACTTAATGAGAGGGGATTCAATGAGGTAGAAATTAATAATCAGAGTTACATTTTCGACCCCTATAATTAGAGATAGACTAAATAGAAAAATATGGGCATTAAAGCTACAATAAAAGGACTTTTATATCCTTTTTGAAATAAAGAAATAGAGGGTAATTTTAATTTAGAAGAACTTCCACTCTCCATCTGCACTTTTATATATAATATAGATTACACTGCTTACTCTGTGTTGGATTATTAGTGAAAGAAGTCCCACCAAATTGCATCATAGATGCTGCATGTCTAGTGTTCTCTATGATTCTTTCATTCCTTTGGTTCAATCATTATTTTGAAAATTGGATCGGACTGGACCATTGAACCATTTGGCTTGGGAACCAGTCAGGTCACTAGTTCAATTTTGTCCCTGAACCGTTATTTTGCAAAAAACTGTTGAAATGATCAAAGAATTGCTGATCCAAGAGGTTGAATGCTAAACCGTTTGACTCGATCAATAGTTCATAGTTGAATAAAATATATAATTTTTTATTTTAAGTATCACTAACAAAGAAAAATGTGATGTAGATGGGGAAGGGACTGATCTGAGATCTCAAATCTAAGATCACCAAGATGAGAGAAAGAGAGAGGGTATGGCAGAACTGTTGTTGCTTTCTGTTGCTACCAACCCACCACTGCTGCCACTACCACTAGTGAACATCACCAGTAAGCATCTCCTCATCCTTCCTTCCTTCCTTTCTTCCTTCTTTTCTTTCTTTTTCTTTCTTCGCTTTCCTTTCTTCATTTTCTTTCCTTTTCTTTCTTCCTTTTCTTTTCTTCTTTCAATGCCAACAACCACCTCCACTTCTCTCTTAATAAGACATATATGTCACCCTTTTTACCCTAGTAGGGCAAATAGATTAAACTACCTAAACCATTCAACCCAAACGGTTGAACCGCTAACCCGAAAACTAATGGTGAAAGCATCCATTTTCGGGTCGGTTTTTAAAACCCTGGGTTCAATTGTCCCTTTACATGCATCTAATTTGGAGACACAAAATTGGGAATCTAGACATGCCTTTACATGCATATAATTTTAGATTGATTTTATGAAACTTTACTTCAAATACTAGTTACCAAAAAATGTGTTTCTTTTTTTTTTTATCTTGGATCGGTAAATACATGTGCTACCTTAGGAAGAAATAAACATATGTTATTTTTACTATGTTGAGGCTTCCTTCGAGGCCTTCAGATGTTGATTTGAAAGGCATCTCAAACACTGAATTAGAAAGGACATTACCTGATATCCTTCAATTTCTCTTGAGAGGTCTCCATAGAAAAACCACTATCTACCCTGTTATAGATGGATGATATGAACTTCAAGTTAATGGCAATATAAAATAGACTCCGAAAATCAGCTGGTGTTCAAGGGTTCTACTCAAGGCTAACAAAGATATATTTTAGCTAATGGTGGCCCTGGAGTAGATCTAATCTCCACGAGAGAAAAACAGTAGGCCCTTCTTATGGGTACTCAAATGGTAGCTAAGCAATCTTGTCGCCTGTCCAGGGCTTTTGGCGTCTTGAATACTTTTTGAATGAGATTTGCAAGAATCGAGTTAGTATAGATGTCCAAACAGATTGATTCTTACAGAATTTAACATTGTAGACTATAGAAGACAACCCTAACCCTGTGCCTAAAGCCTCTTGTTGAGCTAGTATATATGGACTCTCCTAAATGCCTTTGTAGGCTTTCTTTCAAAATGTTTTCTTGTAAGGAATTTGTGGGTAAGATTCCTTCTTAAAGTTTTCATAGAATCTCATCACTAAAAATTTTTCTTTATCTAAGAAAAAGGAAAGGGAATGTATTTGGGGTCAAATAATCAATAGGTTTGGTGCATTTGTTCTTGATTGGGAATGAGTTTGTTTAAAAGTAACTATTAATACTAATTCTCATTCTGAAGTTGGTTATTGAAGAAAAAGTTGAATCATACGTTAGATAAAAGATGTTAGGTCTTTATATAGTCCACCTCTTCCAAGGCTCTAGATGGCCCAAAACAGCATTAGGAAATGCCCTTTAGAACTGAACCAGACTTCAAAATTGTTTGAGATAGTAAGTATCCAAGTTTATTGAAATAAACACATGGATTATCAAACATAACAAAAATGGTTGGCTACCAACTATGACAAGAAACAAATTGCAGAAAACTTATAAGCGTTCAAAGCTCATCTCTACCCTTCACTCATTGACCTAGAAATCCCTCACCCTTAAAGAGAATCTCGATTTGACCCTTCTTTATCCCAAAATGACAAAAACACTCGTCAAACTCCTCAAAATTACCTATAAAGCCAGAGGGCTATTGCATTTAATCTCGATAACACACTATCCATCGTTATTCTCAAGAGAACAAAAGAACCCTAGTAGCGGTAGGGCTCTTCATAAGAATGCCCAATCCGACCAAACTGATCAACTCGGACCGACCCAATCCGAGTCGGCCGGGCTTTCATCAGTACCGGTTGGTTTCGGGTTGGGCAAATATATAAACTGATATATCCGGTCGGTTTCGGTTTTCTTGTGTGAAAACCGAAACCAACCCGACCCGAACTGAACTAGTCTTCTACTAGTTCGGTAGTTCCTAGTTTGAGTAGTTTCCTACTTAACTATAACTAGTCTTCTACTAGAACTAGAAGGCCCATTAGGCAATTACAATTAGAATAGGCAATTTATCCTAGTTTCTAACTTTCTATAATCTTCTACACCAAATAAGCAACACATTAGGCAATTACAATTAGAATTCAATTAGGTGTCCTTTTGTACAGGAGCAAAACCGAAACCGACTCAAACCGACCCAACCCGACTCAAACCGACCAGGCCGGTTTGGCCTATCAATGGATCGGTTTTGGTTTCCACCTCAAGTAACCCGACCAGGTCGGGTCGGTTGGGAAAACCCCAATAAACCAACCCAACCCAACCCGTGAACACCCCTAAGTAGCGGTGGAACGTCTGGTCCTCCTTCCCAATTTTTGATTGTTTCTCATCACCCGGTCCTATTTTCACAATTTCTTGTTATCCCTTCCCTATTACACTATCAAACTCACACTAGTCTGGTGAGTTCTTAGCAACCTCTCACCTTCTTTGTCTCTCTCTCTCTTTCTTGATCCCCCTCATACTTTGGCCTTCTAATCACTTTCCCCCTATTTATTTTCATTCAATCTAAAACACCACTGCCACTACAACTTCCAGCAGTAGTGGTGTTTTTCCTTTCACACTCCCTCTCTTCCCCTCTTATAAACCTCTCCCTCTCTCTCTCTCTCTTTCTTGATCCCCCTCATACTTTGGCCTTCTAATCACTTCCCCCTATTTATTTTCATTCAATCTAAAACGCCACTGCCACTACAACTTCCAGCAGTAGTTTTTTTCCTTTCACACTCCCTCTCTTCCCCTCTTATAAACCTCTCTCTCTCTCTCTCTCCTAATCACCACCACACCACTATCAGTTGTTCACAACTTTACCTCCCTTATCATTGTTCATTGCTGCTGCTCATCGCAGACTAGAGTTCCTTTGGACTTAGTAATTCCAATTAAAGAGAAGGCTACTAGAAAGTAGCTGACGTTTGGACCTTTTCAACTGAACCCAAGCCTGGGAGTAGGGCTGTAATGGGATCAGATTTTATCTGCATTTGATCCTACTATTTAAAACATGCATCCAAATCCAATCCAAAATCCAATAGGATTTGAAGACCTCGGATTCGAATTTAAATCCTAACGAACTTAGATCAGATTCAGATTTAATCAAATTTCACTTTAATATTTTAAAATACCAAAGAAATTAAAAGTTTAATTACTTTTCAACTTTTATATATAATAAAATAATGTAAATATATCTTACTGAATTTATTATATATAAACTCATATATAATGTAATATATAGAATATATATTTTAAAATGTTAAATATAATTATATAAAAATTATATATTAAAATCAATAAATATTATAATATAATTAGATTTAGAAATTAATAAGATCGGATGGGATCAAATCTGAATCTGATCTAATTATTAATAGGATGCAGATTGCAACATCTGAATCCAATCCAATTACATAAATACATCATCTGAATCCAAGATAATCAAATCAGATGTCAAATTAGGCCTCAGATTTTTGGATATCATTGATAGGCCTACCTGGGAAATCTTCACTATCTAGCTTCATCCTTAGGCAAGACTTGTCATATATATTTCATTTCCTTCTCAATTTTTTTTTTTTTTTGATCTATGCAAGTATCTCACTAAACTAGGCCAAGCCCAGTATCTACTGTGTTTTCCTCTCCCGTATGCTTATATCCTATCAATTTCTATGGTGATTCAATAGGCTACATGATTTCTCTTTTAATTAGGATTGGATATTCTTTTTGTTCTCAATGATTACTCTTCTATTAGCCATCTCAACTCTTGTTTGTGTGCCTGATTTAAATTTGGTATGAAAATTCATATAGTTCAATGGATGATGGTGCATCTATTCAGTTTTAAAGAATGCTATCCTCAATGTTTGTTGTGAATCTTCAATGAGTTATGACGGTTACAAAAAATAAAATGCATAATAATAATAATAATAATAATAATAATAATAATAATAATAATAATAATAAAATAGAATGATGGTAAACAAGAACAATAATAGAATTAACAAAAATCATTAGCAATATATGTTTCTTGTGGTGAACTGTCCTTGCTTTGTTCTCTGTTTCTATTATTATTTTATATTGATTAAGAATTATGCATTTATTTTTGTGCTCCTTTGGAACCCCATGTGAACCCCACCTATTAGAAATGTAAGAAGGGTGCCTAACCCCTTCTCTCTTTCATTTGACTCTTATTCTAATTGGTTTAGTCAATGCCTTGGGTTTGGAGTCATTATCCACCAAAAATGATTTTGATATAGTTCTTGGAGGTTCCATCACCTCTATTTTACTTAAAGGATGGGTGGTGACTCTATTTTCACCCAAGTGAGCCATTTCCTAACGTTCATAGATTGGCAATTCCGCTAGAGAGTTCATGGACCATAGATGGGGCCTACATGGGGTCATTTGGTTTTGATTGTTCTTTTTTGTATAGAAGCATGCTTTTATATTATCTCTTTGTTTCGTGATAATAATTTCTTTGTTTCATGTTGGTTATTGGATAATTGTTTGTTGCTCTACTTATGCCATTGCATATCTTCCCACACACTATTTGCACACATCATCTTGCATTAGAATTAGCATCTCATTGTCCTAGAGAGGGTTGTAAGCTTAAGCCATGCAATCAATCAACTTGTTTTGAAAGTTCTCAACTAGCCACCAAATTGAAAAGTCCATTTGTTCAATGGGTGGAGGTTTGAAGGTTGATGATGTTGTCCGATTTGAGGTGTTTCGAATCAAGATCGCAATCAGATAGTCCTGCCAACTGGCGAAGCCGAGGTAGAAGGACGAAACCGTACATCAAGATCTGAAATCAAGAAAGAGGATCAGAGGCCCAAGGAGTTGTTCCCCGGTAGGCACTTCGACGCTCAAGTCAGTGATCTGAGAGATGGTGGTCGGGCCGAGCAATTGAGAATAGCGTTGGTCCGAGCAGGAGAAGCAGAGTAGTGGTATGAAGTCAAAAGTCCATTACCTTGAGTGGAGGTTACTTATTTATAGCTGAAGATCCGTGTCCGATTCGGATGAGGCTTCGGGGGTTGTCGGGATGAGGTTATCCACCGAGGTCTTCGAAATAAGTCCTCTTCCTCGACAGAGTTGTCTTCCTCATCTGCATGGGACTCCTCTTCTTGGTCACGCTTATTTATCAGATGTAGTGTCGACGTGGCCGAGGAGATAAGACGGCCATGAAGGCTACCACATGGCATGCGGGGCGAACTCAACCATAACCCGAACAGTTGACAAACTTGTTGGAGCCAAAGAGTCTAGATGTCAAACCCTCCTTTCATGCATCACACTTCACATGTTAACCTGGTTTTTTAGGATGTCAGCCATCTTAACTTTGCTTGCTTATGTCTTCCTTAGAATCTTCTACTTTTCATCTTACACAAACTAGATCTTGAAATATAGGGTTTTAAGTTAATGCCAATATACTAATACTTTCCTTATTCAATGTCTTTAAGACCATTAAAATTTGGTCCTCTTCAATAGGCTGCTTAAGTACTTGGGATTCTTGGGCCCTCCATCTAACTATGAAGCACATGAATTATACATCAAACCCTTGCTTGACCAATTTAATTTATATCTTTATAACCACTTGTCTATGTTATACAAGTAGTGATTCATGAAGACATGAACTAGACTTAGCCAAATCTTCACTAGCCAAGTCACAACAACTACAATTCACCTTAAGAATGATTGGTATAAAATCTCATCGGTCAAGTCCATAGGCCTTAAGATTTGCTAATACATTCTAATATGGGCCTTTGAGCACTCATTCCCATCATATATGTCCAAAAAAGCCGAGTCAACTCACGAGTTACTCGAGTCGAGTCAAATTCAAACTTCATATTACATGGTTTGAATAGCTTGTGAGCCTAATCGAATTTTTTTCAATATATTTTTACTTATAATATAAACAAATATTAACATTTTATAATATAAGTAAATAAATTTATAATCAAATTTCACAACCCAAGTCTGTTCAATCATATTTGAAAAACCACGCAACCCAAGTCTGTTCAGGCCACATGTTTCTACGTACACTTGGGACCATTGAAAACACATGGCATCTGGTTCAAATTCAAATAGACCATTACAAAACATCTGGCTAAAGAGCCCATCTTGTCAAGCATTTATAGCTGCAGCTCCTACCTGTTACTTTACTTAATGATACTGACTGAAATTGAGAGCAAGCCTTGGTTGATTGGTCACGCTCATCTACTATACAACATGGCTTTTCTCTATCAAATATTACTCAAAAATAGAAATTAACTCGATTACAAGAAGCTCCAAAACAAAGAAGATGACCGCTGAAGGTCTCTGCTTGCTTTTCTCAGAGATCACGGCTTTGCCACCGTTACTTGAATGAGCCTTGGATTCATTCAAGCTTGGTATTGGTATGCGCATGTGATGGTCCTCTTATTGGGACCACGCCCATCTGTCCTTGCTTTCAGTTTCAGAGTGTTCTTTATGCATAAGTTGATAGAGAAGATATATCTGTTTGGATAAATTTTTGCTTTTCAGCTTTGACTTTGGTAAACACAATTGAGTCAAGGGTTTTAAGCATTTGTTAACAAATTTTAATTTGAAGCCAAAACACTTTTAAATAACCCATCCTTAACCTTATTAAAGACATTATTCAAGTGTGATGTGGGGAACTCAGACAGAGCCACTTAACTGGCCTAGCTAGTTAGATTTTTTGTTAGACCAAATTCATTATGGCTGCATTTCGCTGCATTGTGAATCTAAATTAATATATACAAAATTTGCACCCAATATTAAGTTTTTCATTTATTTATTTGTGATTTACACTTTTATCAGGTACAAATTTG
Organism: Nelumbo lutea; assembly: GCF_056320005.1. Classification (NCBI taxonomy): domain Eukaryota; kingdom Viridiplantae; phylum Streptophyta; class Magnoliopsida; order Proteales; family Nelumbonaceae; genus Nelumbo; species Nelumbo lutea. The sequence goes on along the minus strand of NC_142690.1, from coordinate 33,503,432 downwards.
TACCTTTTTGTCTCATCTGCACTCATTAGCACATAAATATTGCATCTCAAAAACTGATGCAAATTTTGCATCACCTTCTCCTACCTCAATTCTCTCTCATGTAAAGCGGGAATCATATAATCCAAATCCCTACCTCATTCCAAACCAATAACCCTCCCTACCTCCATTCTATTTCAAGTCAGGTGGGGTATCACATCATTAATTTTACTTCCTATTTTGCTTTTTACACTCAACCTATTTAAATTCCATGCATTACAAGATTAAATCTATAGTAAAAGCAAATCAAAATTTAGGCGTTGGATAGATTTTTATAAAGTAATTTTGTACTTTTGAAAGTATAAAAGTATGAAAAACATGACTTGGCATCTATATTATGTACTTAATACTTTTTGCTTTCATACTTTTAAAAGTATGAAAAGCCCCAAAAGCACGAAAACAGCTTTTTATACTTTGTGCTTTAGGTGAAGTTGTGCTTTTGTTTTCGTGCGAACAGGTGATCACGTGTGACCACACTTTGATAAAACTCTCAACCCTACCTCTACTCGCAGCTATTAGAGAAAATCATACTTCTTTTTAAAAAGCATACTTTTTAAAATATTTAACCCAAACAGTTTTCAAAACAAAAATACCAAAGTAATTAAAAGTATTTTATATACTTTATACTTTGATATTTTTAAAAGTACAAAAACAAAAGTCTATCCAAACAACGCCTTACACTCAACATATTATTTGCATTGCAATCAAACGCAAGCTAATATTCATAATTTGGTTGAATGTTATCTGTTTGCTAAATTCACAGTAAATGGCGGAGATTTGGGCAGAACTGACATAATTACATTCTCATTTCTCATGATTACTATAAAAAAAAACTCATATTTATCTTTGTTATAATATATTATTTTAAACAGTAAATTTTCTGGGTACTTTCTAACCGTTATGGCTGGTCCCCTAATGAAGTCACAAAACAATTTTTGTTTTTGAGGATACTTGTTAAATGAATTCGATACATACGATGTTTGGTTTTGATAAGTATATGTTTGGCTTGATAGAAATGGAAAGTTGTGGGAAAATTCTTTACAAATTTTGTAAAATTCATTATAAACTTTTCCTAAAATTTTATGTTTCTGTTATTTTGTATCAAACCAAACATACCCGCATAGATCTAGGGTGGAATGAAGGCGAAGAAAAAGGATTAATTCATGCATTACTTGTTAAATTCAAAGCATAAGCTAAATCAATTCTATACCTCTATGTTTACAACTCTACATATGAACATTTGTCCTCTCACCAGAGATCTTTCCTCCCTAATAAATTATGAGACATAAAGATAAGAAGTCTGATACACAACATGAAGGGGGCCCACTTTTTACAACATGAATGATTTTGTTTTCATTCGTTTTTGGAATTACCACATCAACAAAACAATAATAACATGTTCTTGAATTTTATTTTTGTTTTCAAAGGGGAAAACAAGTTAGTTTTGTTTCAAGAAACAATTAATACATATACATGTTTTTGGAATCAACAAAATATCGGTTTTTAGAAACAAATTTATGGTCTATGTGACATGACATTGAATAATCAGATGAAAACATGTTTTTGGAATCAACAAAATATTGATTTTTAAAACAAATTTTATGATACATGGAACATGATGTTGAATAATCAGATGAAAACATGCTTTTGAAATCAGATTCAAGAACATGTTTTGGGGTTCAGTTTTGAAAACAAAAAGTACATACACATCTAAGAACATGAATATTTTGGGTTCAACTATGATATGGAAAAGTTATGAAATCCAAAAAATGTTTAACCACTCAACTGAAATAAAAAATGTAGTAGCCGATCCGGTGTTATTTTATCAAAATTCATGGGTGGGTTTTAATTGGTCAAAACTCTTTCTATACCATGTCTTTTTCTTGTGGCGTAGATTTTAATTTTCCGAATATTTTTCATAAAAAATAAAGAACATGAAGATTCAAAATCCCCTATATATCCCCACTGAAATGAGGTCTAGCAAGTTTAATGACTTGTTTTCAAATTAGTCGCATCTTGGAGGGCCTTATTATTGATTGCATAGAACCCTGGATTTCCATCTACTTTATTTTTGTTGATAACTAAAAGAAAATAAATAGTAGAGGGATTTCCCTCTACTTAATTCATTGTGGAATAATGAAATATACAGTTTTGAAATTTATTCATCCCAATTCGCAACAAAAAAAAAGAAAGAAAGAGAAAAAGGAAGAAAAGTGAAGGGGACCAATGAAAGGCCACGCGCAAGACTTTTTAAGATCCTTGTTTGTTTGAGATACATGAGATAAACATTTTGTTAAAATAGAGCCAAAATGAGTATTGTCGTTTTGATGTAAGACACAATATGTGATTCAGTCATGTACTGGTTTTGTCACCTAAATTTTCTTTATTATTTGATCCCTCAAAGGTCAAGCCTTGCCAAATTTTCAAACCTTTCAGATAAATGTATCACATGTACACGAAAGAGTAATCGGAGAGAGAGAAAAGGGATCGGTAATTTACATTTTTCGCGTAAAAATAAAGCTACGTTTGGTTGCAGTGCAATTTTATAGAGTGTAAATGAAAAGAATATAGTTTCTGGTTTAATTTTGTTTTAGATTTTATTCTGTTTTATTTTACATCTTATTTTAGTTTATTTATACTGTAATCAAATAAAATAAAATAAAATTTGAAACAAAAATAAATCAGAATTTACACCCAAATCATTTATACTATCATAATTTTGCATCAGTGCAAATTTAAAGAAAAATTATTGATACAATCATAAAATGTGAAGAATATCTTTTCAAAGAAAGAATTCATTCAGTGGGAATTTCTGTGTCTACTGTGTGTGTCACTTTTATGTTTGTTGGCATAACTTTAGAAAAACACAAAATTAGTATAAGTCAATTAAAGTGTTACCTTTTGTAAATTTTTGGCACACCATGCATCAATGTAAAAGACTTAGGGTCTGTTTGATTTGCAGTTAGAATCGGAATCAATATCCTTTGAAATCGGAATCAAAATGATCTATTCCCATAGTCTATTTGGTTCAGATAGGAATGAGAATAGAAATTAGACTCAGCAAGAATAGGATTTCATTCCCAAGGGAGGGACAGGGAATGGCCATTTCCTCAAATGGGGGGAATGCCATTCCAATAGGAATAAGAATGTGATTCCGTTTCCGCCCAATCAAACAGTTGAAATCAGAATAGCTCATTCCGATTTCGATTCCGGACCTCTATTCATAAACCAAACAGGGCCTTAAAGAAGGCAAACTTTGGATTAATCTATAATATTCCAACTCATCATAATTATAACTTCCAACAACTATAAGCTAAGACGCATAATTCAACAGATATTTGTTAAGAAAAAGAAGCAAAACAATTCATCATTCAGTAGAAGAAAGTAGAAAAGTTTGGTATACAGAGTATCATTTATTTACCAAAAGAAATAACAAATATTTTATTTATATTTACATTTTTCCTGTGTAAATATGCATATAAAACTGTAAGTTTGTATACACTTTTTGACTACATATCACCTATGAAATTGGTGAAACTCTGGTCTTGCAACTTCCAAGAGGTTGAATCTTGGTATATGGAGTGTCCACTCTCCACCAGAATGTGCACAAGTGCAAGTAAACTAGCCTAGAGAAGTGTAACAGCAAAGAAATAAGACCAAGAAGATGAAGAAAACAAATTGATCAAGAAAAAGAAGAAAAAGGTAAAATATGGGTTCCCAATCCTTCTCTCCATTAATGAGGACAAATAGAAAACAGAAAACCCACAATTCATACAGTTTCTCGTTCAAAACAAACTGCAAATTACAGCTCTCTCCAATGACCCATCCTTTGAACAATGGTTATACAACAGAATGATATCTAACAAATAAGAAGACAAATATCCTGAGATATTGAAACCTTTCTGAATCTTCAGTTTGATCTATAATTTGTTTATTAGACTCATACACTCTCATTCAACTTTTTTACTTCCATATCTATATTAACAAAGCGCTGTCTTGTTGTTGGTTACCTGTGGCAGACACATCTGTAGTGGTATGCACTGTTGATTGGATCATTGGCATCAACTGGAATCTGTTCTGCTCTGCACTTGAACTTACACCCTCTGCATTCATTATAAGTGCATACAGGAGCCGTTGATCCGATCATTAGTCTCCTTGAATTCTTCATCCACCATTCTCCTCTAACACCCTACAAGTTCCAAATTAATGGAAGAGAGAGAGAGAGAGAGAGAGAGAGAGGAGCTAAAGTAATAAATTGTTGAGTATTTCATGACACAACAGTTCCTTAGAGCTATTAAGGATTTGTATGTTACCTTTAAATTCAATTCATTGAGGGATTGAGAGAGATGAGAGAGTCCTTGGTGATGATGAGATGCTATTCTGGATGCATAACCTGCAAATTCAACAGATCATATATGAAGCAAATATTTCTAGCTAGTTTTAACAGATAATCAAGAAATACACAGACAAATCACGTAAGATAACTACAGAATTCGTGAGGAGTATTCGTAAAGCAAAAGAATAAAATAACAAAATAAATACTAGGGAGTTTAGCCCAAATCCAAGGGTGGGGGCAAAACAACAGTGTATGTTGAGTCTGACCTTGTATAAAGAATAATGATGCAAAAAGGAAGGTGGTGAAGATGAATGTTATGAACAAGTGAGTTGATTTCTTAGTGCCCATTTGATTTGCACTCTGAAATTGGAGAAGATATGGAATGATAAATGGTCAATATGTTGAAGGAATGGTAGAAGAGAAGAATGAGAGAGAGAGAGAGAATGCTGGACCAGAATTGAATAATGGCCACATTGGTGACAAACTGGCATAATGTGCAGTTATTCAGAGCAGAGCATACCAAAGAGGTCCCCATAACTGACAGGCTTGATGTGCACTATAAAAAATTATCTCATCATTGAGATTGAGATGCAGTGCAATTTTATTTACACCAGTACAAATGCATGAGAGTGCAAATGTAAAAAAATATAAATTCTTGTTTAATTTTGTTTTGGATTTTATTTTATTTTGCTTCATGTCTTAATTTACTTCATTTGTATTGTAATCAAACAAAATAAGTCAAAATAAAAAAAAAAAAAAAGATCAAAATTTACACTCAAATCATTTGTACTGCGATGGTTTTGCATCAGTGCAAAATCCTCAATCGTGGTTTTGCACTATTGGTAGATACACCAACCCTGCAATACTCTGAACCGCTGAGAATTTTGAGTTGAAGCTTAGATACTGGTGGTTGGACCAAGTGAGTCCCATATCTAATATTATGATTTTTTTTTTTTTAATTCTGTATGGTCTATTCAATTCATTCTTGGGTACATTTAACCGCAAGGAGACAAGGAAAACAGCTATACAATAACTAGGAATCCGGAAAAAAGAAAAAAACACCGATCTCTCTCTCGCGCGCGCATTTTAAGAGAATAATCCCAACATCACGCATAAAATTTTTCCGTACTAGGACGGAGACATGATTTCTTGCTGGCCTAACTAAACAATTCTAGAGTGGCAAAGGAAATCTTGTGGATCTGCTACCAACAGTACGCTGCCAACATGTCATTCATTAAGAATATCTCTCATGAATGACAAGAGAAATGTTTCCTAATTCCAACAGGCCAACATTGGTGGTAGCGTTATATTGGTAGCAGATCAGCGTTGCAAGGGGCGGGCCTAACCCGAGCCCCATCTGACCCAATCTGAGCTTTTTTGGCACAGAGCCCCGCCTGAGTTGTGTTGGTTAAGCTTAGGTTGGGCCAGCTGGATTGATAAACTTGGGCTTAACCTGGAATTGGGGCAAGTTCGAGCTTTGGGTTTACACCTTTAATGGTGGCCCTGATGAATTCCTGAAACCCAATACTTTATTCCTATAATTAGAATTTTTTCAATTAAATTCATGGTGTATTTCTTAAATATTTCTAAAACCTCAAACTACACTTACGTTTTTCTATGAGATCATTTTGCCCCTTTTAACATGGTTTTTCTAAAATCCTACTTTCACATGTTTCTCTCAACTTGCTTTCAACAAAGTTCTTGGGAATGGTTATTTTCATCATTTTGATCATTGTTTGTATCATCGTCAACTTGAGGATTAAATATTACCTAAGTCAGAGTGGTTATGTGTAATTTACCCATATTTATTATTATACTAATTTTTAAAGATGTGCCTAAAATTTTCTAATTTTTTATGTATCTATTTTTATTAAATTTTAAAATTTTACTATTTAATTATGGTATCATGAGGTCGCATGTTTGATCAAAATGGCATGATTACTTCTCTGTCACCTATAAAAACTAGTTTCATTTTTAGTTGATTTTAAAGTATAGGTTTTATATTATTAATATCAATATTCATTGATTTAATTAGTAGAATTTAATGATAATAGTCAAAAATACCTTAAATATAGGATTCAACGAGAGAGAATGGGAGTTAATGTCTTAAATATTAAACTTTGTGAGAGAATGAAATGCACCAAAAGGTAATATTCAAATTACCATTTGTACCATCACAATAACCAAATTCAAAAAGAGGGGTATTTTAATGAAGAAAAACTTCCAAAACCATGAGGAGCTATTCACACTTTTTATAGTAGTATAGATAATTCTTTTAAGAATCAATTTTTTAGAAGGCCTCTTTTAAGAATTAACGGGAGTGAATTTTGAGTAGATGTGTATAATCCATCAGGTTGATGATATATGTAATTAATAGGGTTAGATTTTTTATGAGATATATGAAAACAAAGAAATTAACATATATCCAATGAGAAGAAGCCAAATTATGCTAGAGTTGTGCAATCATACATAAAGCTCTAGTTGAGCATTTAGAAGCAAATGAGATAGAATACAATGCCACACAAGGAAAAACAAAGAAGTTGTGATATAGTAGAAAGAGCCAAAGCTTCAACCATGTGTGAGAAACCCCTGTAGAAACCTTCTCTTTCCAGAAATGTTTACCATGTAAGTATTTTGCTTTCGAAATTGCTAGCCCAGTTTAGATAGCAAGGCTTTATTTCTATGCTCCGTTGCAACTAAAAGCACAACCCACCTTTAGATTTAAGTTTCAACATGCACTCCCATTTGGATACATGAGTTCTTTTTCTTGTCTTCCGAATCACCCCACCAGAAATTTCTACATAAAATATCAAGATGATGACAAATTTCTTTAGGCATGAGATGATATTGCATCAGGTATAATGGGATAGCCTCTAAAATAGTCATTCTCACCTGAGATAATAAAGGTGTGAGTAGGGGGGTAAGACTACGTATAGGGGTCTTCTTGAAAGACGAAGGAAGGCTGAAGGCAAAGGTAGGCTAGAGGCTAAGGTGAATAGAATGATAGATGATATCCTCGTTATGAGTTGGATCCCTATTTATAGGGAGAGATCCCGGTGTCCCAAAAGGAAGGAGCTAAAAGTGTTTGATTCCCACCAGGGAAGGGAATCTTTGATTCAGTGTCAGTTATCAGGGAACACCACTAGGGTTTCGCCACGTGTCTTATGAGATATCTCAAAGACGAGGTTTCCTTTCGTCTGAGGATTCTCATAATACATGTGTACTACTTTCTTTTGTGAGTCTCTTAAACTGACGTGACATGGGTGAGGTCAATACTTATCTCATGTGTCTTTTCTAATCCTATTGGGCATTCTGTCACGCGCGTTATTGATGAAGCACGTGTTTCTTTACTCATTGTGACTTATGATGGTCTTGGACTCATCGCAGGTTTGTGATGAGTTTGAGCTCATCGCAGGTTCATGATAGTTCTGAGTTCATTATAGATCTTCGACTGCTTCGTGCTCATTACGATTTGCAATGGATCTGAGCTCATCGCAGGTTTGCGATAGCTTTGAGTTTGCTTTTATTATTACGGTTTTAGGCCTATTGTGGGCCTATGGTTGTCTTGAGCTCCTTGGAAGCTTGTTTCAGGTTTTGAGGTCATCACAAGTCTTTGCAAGTTCTAAGCTCATCACTGATGTTCTTGTGGTATCAATTTAGCACTTTCTGTGTCCCCACAGTCATGGCTATTAACATATACCTACAAAAGGGATCTTCCATCTTGCCAATCTAGCTTTTATCCATTCTAAAACATAAGACCATCTACCAATATTCCTCCCTCCTTTTAGGAGGGGTACCCTTAGGTACATCTCATCTTGATTCATGTGTCATACATTCAAAGCATTTGAGATAAGATTTGAAGTAGATTGCTGATTTCTAAAAATTTATGAGTTGTCCCGACCATTGACAGAAAATGTCTAATTGTATGACACCTAACTTAGCCTAATGGGGTGAAAGTTTAAGGGAAATTTGAGTGTTTGATTTATAGAATAAACCGCCTCTGGATTGGAGAAGCAATGTTGGACCAACTTCACAATATCATTCCCTACTATATGTATCCCAACACCTTTGAAAGACCGCTGCTGCGCATGGATACCATCTGGTCCTAGTGCTTTATGAGCACCCATACTAAGTAAATAAAACATTCTTGACTTCTAAGGCCTCGGGTAGCTTGCACAACAAATCATTCCCTACTATATATATATCCCAAAATTGAGTGATATCATTGAGACCAAGGGTGCAATTAAAATAACCCAGAGCACAGGTACGTAGGTCCACCCAAATGAGCAATGTTGTCTTGTAAGTAATTGATAAAAGCATTATGACCCTCAACACTAAAAACATCATAAATACCACTCTAAGAAACTTGGATAATTTATTACTTTGGCACATATACATTGGGAAGATGAATCAACAATTTTCAACTTGATTTGTTTATCCCAGCCTAAAATGAGACCACAAGAGCGGCCACTAAATGAAAGGATGAGTTTATCATAATGTGAAGTAAATCGAAGAAGCCTTCGGGCCTTTCTCTTTACATAAAAAAGAAAAACTTAAGTTTCTTTGACCTGAGAATTTTTTCAAATAAGGAACTGTAGGGGAATTTCCCAACCCCTTGAAAGTTCCAACATAAAACATTCATGATGACTGATGAGAGGTAATTTGGTCCTCCAATGATATCATGGCACATGGCATCGTAGAACAATTAGGTGATACTTCGGCACCATGTAAGCAAACCACTTCAGACACTTTGCAACTGCATCAGCAAACTTTACACCACCCCGGTAGGCCGAACTACGAACAGCTAGGTAGGACCTTAGGTCGGTTTAAGTGACGACCTGCTTCTACCAAACTGCTTGGCCCCAGTTAGCAACCTGCTTGATGTATCAAATGACCTCACCCTTAAGTGGTCAATTGCCTCTAAATTCTCTGGGATCACGACACCACGTTGGAAGAGCTGTTTATCACCTCATAAGTCTCGGATGAGATTGGATAGACATTACCTACTTACACAGAGTCCACCTCTAGGCATGGACCCACCTCCGAACTGGATGGGCTGGAGATCTCGAGCGCGTTTTGTGGAGCTCATGGCAGCTCGCCTATATAAGGGCCTCATCTCCAACCTCATGAGGTACGCACAATTTATCTCTCGAGCATACTAGCTCTCTCTTTATAGCTCTCCAAGAACTTATCGCTGACTTAAGCATTAGAGTGCCCACCCCGGGTATAGCAACCCATACACTCTAATCTCTCTCTTCTTACATCTCGACCAAGTGACCTACTCAGTCCGGCGTCCAAGTTGTCTGCCAGCAAGGAGCGTTAGATCGTGCACCAACTATTAGCTCCATTTGTGGGATACGTTATACAAAAATCCGTACTCTCACACCTCCCTTTCAAGTATATCTTCAATGGCATCATCCAACAACACTTCTGTTAGCAACCTTGTCAACAACAACCCGGTCATAGGGAGGCAGGACCAACCCGTAGTGCACCCCGAGATCCCCTCTGACTATTGGGTAGTCCACTGTGCCCCTAACCTTACCCGGCATCCCTGTCATGCAGGATCCCAACTTTCCTCTATCCAACATGAATGCGCCTCTCCCTCTAATCGAGCCCTTAGCGGTTCCTGTCGAGATTGACGCATGCTACTTCAATGAATTGATGCAGTGCGTCCAGATAAACTTGTAGATGAGGACATGGGAAGGATGCTTTGCCGCCCTAGTAGGGATGCAACAACAATACCAATGAGGTCATGGCGCTGGGTAGAACGCTGACCAGAATTAGAAAAAGTATCCCGACAACTAGAATCAGAACTCGATACCTAACCCACCTCTTCACTTTGACGACTAGAACAAGGTCCCGGTAGAGGAACAGAGCCAGGCTATAACACCTATCGAGACCGAGTGGTCCCAGAGGAGGTGCCACAGATGCACACATCATGCCACAGGAAGGAGTTGCCTCGCTCCAAATGACATTGAGGAGGCAGAAAAGAAACAAGAAGAAATGGAGGTGAGCCAAATCAACACCTTGTCAACAAAACTAGTGTCTCAGACATCACTATTGGCTATGGAGATCCTTGTGGCCCTACGACTGAAAGACTTCAAGGCCTCTAGCTTGGAATCCTATGATGGGATAACCAACTTGGTTGACCACCTCAACAGCTTCCAAGCCCTAATGCAACTACATAGGGCAAATGATGTAAGCCTTTGCATGGCCTTCCTGGCCACCTTTCGGGGCACAACTCAGATGTGGTATTTAGGGCTGGTCGCAGGCTTTATAAAGAGTTGGAACCAGTTTTCCATCCTATTTACTACACACTTCACAACGAGAAAATGGTGCCCGAAGTCGGTGACCTATTTGTTGAATGTCGTCTAGAAACTTGACGAGAAGCTTCAAGACTATATCAAACGATTTAACTTGGAGCAACTTCAGATTCCTAACATCAACCCAACCATCTAGCTCACTATAGTGGTTAACAACATCCGACATCCCGACTTGCACTTGGAGGTCGAGTTGAACTCTCCGACCTCTATGGAGGAGTTCCTCAACCAAGCGGCCAAGTTTACAAAGCTAGAAGAAGTGCTCAAATCCCAGTTAGAGATGAGTGGCAAGTGGAAGAGGTTAGAGGACGAGTCGGGGAGCAACGAATAGCGTCGGAAAGAGTAAGTCATCGAGGCGTAGCAGCCCACCCAGACATCATTCTCGCACTTCCCCGTCCAGAACCGAAACTACACCACTTTGAACGCGAAGACGGGGGAAATACTGATGTAGATTAAGACAGCCAAGTACATCAAATGACCACCTTGGATGAGAGAAGACCCTACCAATAGGAACCCCAACAAATATTGCCACTTCCATCGGGAGATCGGCTACGACACAGAGAATTGCCTCAGCCTCAAGGATGAGATTGAGGAGCTGATCTATTGAGGTTATTTGAAGTAGTTCACCAAGCGGGAGGACTGGAGCCGACCTACCGACCATCCAAGAGAAGTGCCACAATCGAGCAGGGACCAAACCAGCCTCCTCGAGACCCACCACCAGTAAAGCAGCCCATCCATGGTGTTATTAACATGACCATGGAAGAGTCCATAGTAGTAAGATGCAGTACCTTGGTGGGGAAAAATTCAATTCAGGAGCTCGAACATAAGGATGAGAACCCACCGAAGTGTCCTCGTGTTGAGGAAGTGATTTACTTCACCAAGGATGATGCTCACGGGATCTAGTACCTACATGATTATGTCCGCATAGTTAAGTTAGTCATAAACGATTTTGAGGTAAAGCGAATTCTGGTTGACTCCGGAAGCTCGGTCGACATCATTTTCCTAGAGGCATTTAAGCATATGGAGCTCGAGAGGAAGGATTTACAGTTGGCCGAAGTCCCCCAGGTTGGCTTCAACGGAAAGTGGTCTACCTTCTAGGTCAAGTGAGGGTTCCAATAATGGTGGGCTCAGCACCAAACTTAGTGTGTTTCAATCATGATTTCCTAGTGGTTGCGACCCCTCGCCCTACGTCATTCTGGGCCAACCTATCTTGCATGCCCTCCAAGCAATAATGTCGACCTACTACTTGTTGATGAAGTTTCCAACATGTTGTGAAGTAGGAGTGGTGTGAAGCAATAAACTCGAGTCTCGTAAGTGTTACGTGGCCGCACTGAAGGGCAAAGGAAAGCAAGCCCTCAACATCAACCTAGAGCCGCCACTAGAGAATGGAGACAAGAGAGCTCTCCCTATGGAGGACACTGTCTTGGTGTTGGTCTCAGATACCGACCCTAAGAAGATGGTATAGATCGAAGCCACTTTATGGAACCACTGTGCTCTGACCTAGTAAGTTTTTTAAATAAAAATATAGATGTTTTTGCTTGGTTGACAGTGGAAATGCCAAGCATAGACCCCTATGTCATAAATCATAGGCTAAATTTTGACCCTTTAGTCAGACCAGTCCAATAGAGGAAAAGGATTCTTGCCTAGGAGTGATGGATGGTAGTAGATGAGGAGGTCAGAAAGCTCTTCATAGTAGACTTTATTAGAGAGGTCCAATACTCGAACTGGATTGCCAACCCAATGCTCACGAAGAAAGCCAATGGCAAGTGGTGCATGTGTGTTGATTACATCGACCTCAACCGAGCCTACCCAAAGGACAACATCCCACTCCGTAGAATTGACCTTTAGGTAAACGTAACCTTGAGGTTCGAGCTATTGATTTTCATGGATGCATAATCCGGCTACAACCAAATGCAGATAGATTTAGCCAATGAAGAAAAGACTGATTTTGTAACTGAGATGGGCTTGTACTATTATAAAGTTATGGCCTTTTGTTTAAAAAACACTGGAGCAATCTACCAACGCCTTGTAAATAAAGTTTTTTTCTGATTTAATTGGAAATAAACTTGAAGCCTATGTTGATGATATGGTAGTGAAAACCCTATTTTCAAATTCTTTGATTTCTGATTTTAATTGCATTTTTGAAATTCTAAGAAAATACAACATGAAACTCAACCTGAACAAGTGTGTCTTCGGGGTCACGTCGGGCAAGTTCCTCAAGTACATAGTGAGTCGATGTAGCATTGAAGCCAACCTGGATAAAATCCAGGTCATCCTAGATATGAGATCCCCTATGTCAATTATAGAAGTTCAAAGGCTAATAGGTTGGATAGCTGCCCATAACTGGTTTATGTCTAAATTGGTTGGGCGGTACTTTCCATTTTACATGGCCATAAAAAAGAACCAAGACTTTAAGTGGACTGAAGAGTGCTAGCTCGCATTTGACAAGCTCAAGAGGTACCTCAGTTCGCCACCTTTGTTAACCAAGCTGGAACCTGGAAACTCTACCTCTCTACAAGTGATGAGGTAGTCAGTTTGGTCCTAATCTAGAGGTAGACAGAGTGCAACAACCTGTTTACTATGTGAGTAAAGTCCTACACGTCACAGAGATTAGGTACCCAAACATTAAGGATTTTTTCTTCTCATTGGTGATAGTAGCCCAAAAATTCTGTCCTTAAATTCAAGCCCATATCATCGTGGTCTTAACCGATTGACCCCTAGTGCAAGTCCTACAGAAGCCTGAGGTCTAGGGTAGGCTGCGAAAATGGGCAATCAAACTTAGTGAGTACGACATCCGATTTGAGTCGTGCCCAGCGATTAAGGCGCAGATCTTGGCTAACTTCGTCGTTGAGTGCACGTTCAGTACTACAACCCCTAAAGTTGTCAATCTCGGGACCACTTCAGAGGCATCAACTAGTGTGGCACCCGACCTCGACTTGGGACAAGGAGCCTTGGATCCTCCTTGTTGATGGCTTGTCCAACTAGTGCGAAAGCGGAGCTGGATTGATACTCCATGGACCTTGCAAGGTGAAGCTGGAGTATGCTCTCTAATTCACATTCCGAGCATTGAACAATGAAGCCAAGTACGAGGTGCTGATAGTCGGGCTATCGTTAGTGAAGGAGGTAGACACGAAATATCTCATGGTGTGCAGCGACTTGTAGCTAGTGTTGAACTAAGTGAATGGGTAGTTTGAGGCCCGGGAGCCCGCCATGTTGGCCTACCTGGCCAAGGTTAGGGAACTTTTGTCCAACTTCCACTCTTGGTACATCTAGCAAGGCCCAAGATTTGAGAACACTGAAGCTATTGCACTCTCAAAGCTAGCTGGTGTGACAGACACTACAAAGAGAACAGTCAACATTGAAGACTAGCCATGACCAAGCATAGAAAGGGTGGCAAAAGAGGTCGCTCCTGTTTTAGCTATAGAGTCGAGCTGGATGGATCCACTCATTGACTATCTGTGCCCTGGGACCCTACCTGTAGAGTATAATGCAGCTCGAAGGGTAGAGTGGCAGTTAGCTCGATATGTAATCATAAGTGAGCAACTATATCACAGGTCGCTCATGCTCCCTTACCTACGCTACTTGCGCCCAACTGAAGCGAGCCAAGTGCTACGCGAGATCCATGAAGGTCTCTGCGGAGGAGACCTGGGAGCAAGGCACTCGCCTAGAAGGTGCTACAAGTCTATTATTGGCCCATGATGAAAGCGGATGCACTAGAATTAGTTCGGAAGTGCGACAAGTGCTAACGGCATGCCAACATACCACACGTGCCCACTGCCAACTTAAGATACCTTACTAGCCCATGGCCATTGGCATAATGGGGGATAGATATTCTTAGTCTCTTTCTACCTGCAACTGGGTAGAGTATGTTCTTGGTCGTCCCAGTTAACTACTTTACGAAGTGGGTGGAAGTCGAGCCACTAGTATCCATCACAACTTGAAGAGGTGTAGAACTTTTTCTTGAAGAGCATCATCTACAGATTCAGACTCCCCAAGGTCCTAATTATGGACAATGGGAAGCAATTCGGAGACATTAAGTTCTAGAACTAGTGTGTCGAGATGGGAATCTAATAGAACTTCACCTTGGTGGCCTATCCCCGGGCAAATGGTCTGGCCGAAGTGTCGAGTAGGACAATACTCCACAGACTAAAAGCTCAGCTCTCCCAAGCTAAGGGTTTGTGGATAGATAGTTGCCCAATGTCCTTTGGGACTATAGAACTACTACCAAGACAGCAACTGAGAAGACTCCTTTCAACTTAACGTACGGGATGAAGGTTGTCCTTCCAACTAAGGTCGAGGTGGCGACCTTGCGGTCCGAGACGTATGTTGAGGAGGCTAATGAGGAGGAGCTATGGACTAACCTCGACCTGGTGGATGAAGTCTGTGACTTAGCCTATAATCAAACTACGGCATACTAGCAACAAGTAGCTCGATATTATAACGCTTGACTTAAGAGACGCCAGTTTTGAGTTGGCAACCTAGTACTTAGGAAGGCTATGGTACCTGAGCCCAACATGGGAAAGCTAGGTCCGAACTAGGAAGGCCCCTACTGAGTTCTCAAGGTGATCAGTGAGAGTACGTATGAGTTCGAAATGTTGGAGGGGGGAGGCAGGTACCCTGTGTGTGGAACGTCGGCAACTTAAGGATGTATTATTTATGAAGAGTTTAGAAGTTTCAAGTTGTGTCCACTAAGACTACAAAATTTTACCAAGTGTGAAAATGAGACTACCCACCTTGGGAACCTGGTCTAGTCGATTTACGCTATGAGAACTTCGGCTAAGTTGTACACAAGGGGAAGCCAAACCACCTTTATCTCTAAGGCCCATATGCCGACCTCAAAATACGTTGACAGTTCGACAATTCAACATCATGATGACTTAGTCAAAATTATGAGTCTAGTCACTTTGGCACCTAGGTAACTTGTGCACCTCATCACCTTGACAACATTGGATGTTGTTTCGACACTTAGCCTATTTTCTAGTAACTGAAAATACAAGGTAAGAAAGAGGGGCACAATATATGCAAAATGTCGATTCCATTAGATAGAAGAAGGAAAGAGTACACCGCTACTCAAAAAATTTAATGAAGTTGAGCTTGGAGGCTCGCCATACAACATATATACATGGGGTTCCAAAAACAGAGGCAAAAGTTAGACATTCCAGGGCTCATCTACCCCCACACCTTCCACACCAGCATCAGTTCTACCGTCTGCACCACCTCTAACCACATTGACCTCGTCCTCCTCCTCCTCGGAGTTAGGCTCTTGATCAATCTGACCCATCATCTCGTTGGTGCATAGTGAGGACTTTAACTTGTTGAAGTCAAACTCTAGGCACACTGAGGCCACTAGCATACAACACAGCTTGAATCCCTAATGAAAGGCACCAAACTCGAACTCCTTCCTTTCCTTCAAGAAGTCGGACGAAATCTTGAACTCTTCAACTACACGGACCTCGGTAGCATGGACATCGTTGAGAAACTTGGATTGTTGCTTGGTGAGCTCGGCCTCCCTCTTCTTAACTTTTGGTCCTTGTGCCTGAGCTCCTTAGTTATCTTCTCGGTTTTCCTCGCTAGGTTCGCATTGTGACCCCCCTCGTCAATCAGTTCATCAATGAGATGGACAACCCACTCAATTTGGGACTTGTATTCCACCTCCTCCTCCTTGACATCCTGGGCCCTCTCCAAACAACCCTTAGCATGCCCCAACAAAGAATGCACCAAAGTGTTCACCTACAAAAGAGTAAAGGGAAATAAGTCCAGAATTGAGGTCGAAATGAATATAATGGGAAGGTCGAGAACATACCACCATGAGGCAACATCGTGGTCCAAAATACCATGATGGTGTGCCTCTCCTTGGGATCGGTTTTGACGTTCGAGCCATCGGTCTCTTTAGTCTCAAGTGGTGGAAGGGGCTCCTTGGATATATAGGCAGCCTCGGTTTCTAGAGAGGTCCTTTATGAATGGTCTCCCTTGACTAGGTTGACGACTGGCATGCTCTCAGGTGAGCCACCTTCCTCTTCTTCCTCTTCATGGATTGAAACAACCCAAAAGTTAGCATGCCCGACATATCTCCTACATGAGAAATTCGAGGTGAGCTAAACTATAAAAAGAAAACAAAGTAAAGAAGAAAAAGAAAATGCCCAAGCTTGAGATGACAACCTACCTGGAGGACTCAACTCGGCCTGGATCATCTTCTCCTTGGCCAAGTACTCACTCAGCATAGACTTCCGGTTCACTAGGACCTGCAAGGTTGCACTCTTGCCTATGTTCCTCCCAAGAGTCCTTCACTCCCTCTCTCCAGGTCGTTAAGAATGGTCATCCGCTACTTAAGTCAAGGAAGAAATACCTCTTCCAGGCCAGTACCTTGGAGGGGAATTTGTTCAGTAGCTTAGACCCAAGTTGGTAGGATAGGTAATAACTATACATCTCGAGACTGTTGGAGGGGTTTTTGTTTATATGGCACATGGTTTTTAAAAATGAACAAGTGACCGAACTAGTTAGGGGTCCGGTTACCGGTTTGGATGGTCTGACTATTTGACCTGAATGACCGGCCCGTTCTGACAAAAAAATAATAAAAAATTTAAAAAATTGAAAAACGGTCAAAACCGTTCGAACGGTTAATCGGTTGGTTCAGCAATTTGTTGACCAAAATCAACGGTTTTGGGGGAAAAAGCGGTTTTGGAGGAAAACGGAACCAGTCCCAGTTTTTCCAATTCAACTGTCCGGTCCGGTCCGGTCCGGTTTTGAAAACCATGATATGGCACAAGCTTGCAAAGGTCTTAACATCTAGGGGGAAGCTGATGTGGAGGTAGAATGAGATAGTGTCGACTAAAGTCCTAATGGAGTTGGGATGAAGCTGATATAAACTAATGTTTTAATAGTTTAGTACCTCGGGAATAAGTGGATGAAGGGAGAACCGAAGACCTTCTTTTAGGGCTCCTCGAAGACAACAATCTTGTCATCCCCGTGCTCACATGGGTACCCCTCAAGAAGAAGAGAATATCCAAATTGATTTGGAATCCTATACCAAGCTATGCGCTCGTAGACGCTATCAGCAGAGAGCTCAGAGGGACCTAACTAGTGTAGTGCTTTAGCCCTACGTGAAGACAAGGCCCTCTTATGAAAACCTTGCCGGTCTTGAGCCAAGATCCCTTCCTCAATCTAGTAGGACAGACCCCCTCCTCTTCCCCGGACTGACTACCAGATATTATGAATGAAACAGAGCTAAGGGAAATGACTCACCTAAGATGAATAGATCAACCTTGCTGACAATACCGATGACTCCAATCCAGAATCAACCTGATTTTGAACCATTGGTTGGGTTAGAATGTTGTAATCATAACACTTGGTTATTTGCTGCACGTATATCAATTTGCAAGTTTTATATCATAACTCTTAGTTAGACCGTTGTAATGATTTAATATCTTGTTTCCTTGATCTAAATCTCAATTTTGTGATTTTATGCAATTGCTCTTTATTATATATGGTATGCAATAAATGAGAAATGCTTTAAAGATAAACAAGTCTCATTGCAATTGATTCTAATCAAAATCAACGCTACAAAAAAAATGACTTTTAGCGATAGTCAAAACTGCCGCTAAAAGTCTGCAAAACTGCCGCTAGAAGTTCTACCGGTAATCGAAAAAATGCCGCTAAAACAAGTGACGCTAGAAGTTCTAACAGCAGTTGCAACTGTCGGTAAAAACAAATGACTGCCGCTGAAATTACTTTTAGTGGCAGTCACGACTACCACTAAATGAAACTTAAAAGTCTATTCTCCATTCAAAACATTTGAATCACAACTCAATACATCTTGGTTTCAATTTGATAGATTCATTAATACAAATTTCATTTTTCCTCCCTCATCTCTTGTTTTTTCTGTGCAAGTATCCCTCCACATTGTCAAGTCCACAAGGCTCCTTAACAACAAGGCATGATTGCAGGGACGTCCAACTAAAAGGTTGAATCAAATTCATCTGAGATGCATCATTCCTGGCTTCTCTAATAGCTGCTCTTGTTGCACAGTGAATAGATACTGCTAAAAGTAATGGTGGCTCCTCGGAAGCTGCACGAGAGTCAAATAATTATTATCAGTCATGTTGCTCAACCTAATTAAATATGTATTTGTGCATATTCTACTAGTTTTTTGTATTTTTTTATGAAATAACTATACTGTATCCTAATAAGAAAACAAATATGAGCATATGATTCTTGAAAATTATAAGAGAGGATAATGCATATTCTTGAAATTTATCAATTGTTTGTGCAATTTTTACTGGTTGACTTCTATTAAGCTACAGCTTCACAATTGAAAAAATGGGTTAGTATAGTACTGTGGTTTCAGTTGTCTTCCCAATAAATAGAACATAGACTGAGTTAGGTTTCTTTATACTGATATTTTCAGATCATTAAGCTAAATAAAGCCATCTTGGTGTTGTTCTCCTTGAAGATGTTTTTGAAAACTTATGAAAATTTGACAGACTTAGGATACAAAACATTTTCAAACAGTTTGCATACTTTGCATTATACCTGGTTTAGATTTGCATGGATTTGTTTGTAACTATAATTAGCAGCCATATCTGATTTGCTAATTAAAACACTAATTTAGAAACTCAAATAACTCAAAAATAGAAATCCCATTACAGATTTGCCATCTGTTTGTAAATCTACCATAACTCAATGTTCAAGGTACACAATCTTGGTTAAATGTATATGTGTACACATACATCTATATGTTAATATTTTTAAGAATATGGTTGAATATGTTTGAATCTTTTCTAATAGAATTGTAAATTTTAATTATTTTATTTTTATTTTTATTTTTTAAATAAAGTAAAAACAAAAACATAATGGTTGGCATTATAAAGAATCACGAGGAGTGGGGATCCCCGTAGAGACAGGGATGGGGATAACTTTGTCCCCATTAGCAAGGATGGGGACGGGGACATGGATGGGGATTTTCGCGAGGATGGGGATGGGAGAGGCTCCTCGTCCCTGCTCCGCCCCATTGTCATTTCAAATCAAACTAATGAAACTGGCCAACCCGATTTCTAGTATTTCTAGTTGGCTTTGGTTCAACAATTTCCCAACCTGACTAGGTTGGAAACTAATGGCCATTTGTAAATTGACTAAAATTGAATAACTTGTATATATATATATATTATTTTAAATGTATTCTTTTAATATAGGAAAGTGAAAAAATTCCAATATTTCTTAGGCTAAAATAGTTTATATCATAAATTTAATTTTTAAATTGATTTTTTTTAATTCCATTATAATTTTTTTAAATTTAAACTTAATTTTTAAAATTAATTTTTAAGTTTAAATCTTTTGAACTGATCGACCAAACTAAAAATTAACCCAAAATGATATAACTTGAGTGACCAACCCCCAACCTGACTAGGTCGATTTGGCTGGCCAAATAACCTATAACTGAACCAAACCAACCCATGAACAATAGTTTAATGTTCAATAATTATTAAAAAATTATAAAAAAATACACAATAAATTAGATTTAAAAATCTAAATAACAATAGTTTAAACTCCAATGAACATTGAAAATCTTCTATTAAATAAAAAATTAAAAATGATTTATACATAATTATTGAAAATATATTTATCACAAAAACAATAAATTTACTAAAATACAATAAATATTAATTTTAGTTTAGATAAATATATAATCAATAAAGATTAAGTTTTTAAAGTTATTATTAATAAACAATATTTTTTGAAATTTATTTTCTAGAATTATTAATTGGTATAAATGAAAATAGTTATTTACAATATTATTTATTTATTGAAATAATACCATTATTAATTACTTATTGAATTTAACAATCCACAAAATTATAGTACTATTAATACATAATTTTGTTATTTTAACTATTTAAAATCTAATTATGTTGAATATTTTGTTATTTAAAATATTTAGTTATTGAACTAAATATTTAAAATCTAAACCTATTCGTGATATGTTAAAAGTTATAAAATATATTATATATAATATTTATATGACACGTAGTATATATATGTATTTGTCACATCATCATGGTTTGACCATGGTCGAACCTCTAACCTGCAAACCTCTTCATTCTCTAGTTCTATGCCTGGTCCTATTCTCTGAACATTGGATAATAATACTAATGGGTCCAAGGAAGAAATACCAACAGAAAGAATATTAGGAAGAAAAATATGAGGGTGAACCACTTTCTTCACCAAATCAAATAGCAAAATCAAAACAGGTGATAACAAATTACTTATAACAACTTCAAGGCCTCGAAATAGGTTTACAATAATAATAAGCAGTAAAGTTTTCCCTTACATAGGAAAAATATCTCAAATGATAATTATCACCCAATTTATGGTTCATAATAATTACACATGACATGCATCCAACATGGTTACCAGTAATAAAATTTAGGGAAAATTCCCAATCAGTGCCATGTACTTTGGCTCAAGTGACAATTTGGTCCCCGAACTTTAAAATGCGACAATTCAGTAGCCAAACTTTCAAAATGTGACAATCTAATGCCCGGACTTTGAAAATGTGAAAATCCAATACCTGTCATTAACCAGTTGTTAAGTGACATTTAAAAAGTCAAAAATATCTTAATATTGCCATCTAATTCTCTTTGTCAACCACCCAAACATTGATAATAAAATGAACAGTCCCAATTTCTATATTCTTTTAAACAATCACCAACCTTGCCATAATAATAAAGTGACCTCGAAAACAAATGTCCAATGACCAGATCTACAAGAATGACTCCAAACATATTTCTCTTTCCAAACCAAATTCTTGAGAATTTTGTAGTTAATCTTTCAAAAAAAAAATCTTCAGGAATTTGAGGGTTAATTTTTCTAAAATTTCAATAGCTTTTTTATGGCTAATCTTTCAAAAAAAAAATCTTCAATAATTTGGGTATTAATTTTTTAAATTTTTTTTACAAAATTTTGGAAGGTTAATCTTTCAAAAATTCTTTAAACATTTAGTTGTTTTGATATTTTTTTTATATGAAGTAAGATGTCCTACACAAGCTGGGGTGAAGCACGACCCCAAAAGTCACTAATGCAAATAAAATAAAGATCCTTTAGAAGATTACAAGAGTACTTAAAAGTAAAAATAGAATGAGAAGAAGACATCGCCTTGTGAGTGAGCCAATCCGCCACCTGGTTTGCCTCTCTAAACACGTGCCTGTATCGAACACCTCGCTCCAGCATCTCCTTCAACTTTAAGCAACCCAAGATGATATTGCTAAGATTCCACGATGGAGAAATCTTCTCTTTTAAACAGCAAATAACAATTTTTGAGTCCCCCTCAATTGTAGCTAGGCGGTCATTAAAGTTAAGGGTCAGATTGTGAACCTCCCACACAACCCAAGCCTTAGCCGCATTAATAGAAGTACTGCCAAGAGTGAAGCATTTGGAATCCAAGACCCTGCCCAAATGGTTTCATACAATTGTTGCAACAGAACAAAAAACCTCTCTCAAATGAGAGGCATCAAAATTTATCATAATTTCACCATACTTGGGGGGATCCAAGTAATAAGATTACATTTTTTCCTTTCTATGTTGTGATCCAACTTATCTAAAAGCTCCTAAAACTCTACAAATGCCTTACCCTCCTTCTCGACAATAAGCAAGGGATCATCCTCTTTGTTTTCAAATATTTTCCTATTCCTATTCTTCCATATTTGCCATAGAATGAACACACACTTTTCCTTCAGAAATTTTTTCTTCATAATGTCCCTCTTGTGAATAGTAGTCTACCAATCAACCATTTGAATACTCTCCCCATTAAAATTATTAGGATTGACATTAGAGCAACCCCAAACTTGCTTAGCAATGATGCAATCCAAGAAAATATGATTTACATCCTCCATAACCTCACACCCCTCTTACGAAGGTTGACCATAGAGAGGAGTTTGTTGTTAAGCATGAGATACAAGAAAACCATTAACTTTGGGGGGGGGGGGGGGGCAACTAACATATATTCCACACCATCGAGAACCAGTTCAAAGGGGACTCACGCAAGAAGTTACTATTACTTAATAGTTTGTAAGCCAACCTCATGGTGAAAGAACCTCTCGAAGTTAAACCCCAAACTAATCTATCTTGTTCGCAATCCATCAGAATGAAGACAGCTTTAATTTTGTTCCAAATGTTCACTAGGCAACATTAATTGTACCACCCCCAATTTGGAGGCTAATGATCCATAATAGGGGTGAAAATCACTAACCCAATTTTTACTTAATTAGGAGACTAATGTGAGACTAGGGATATATGTTTAAAGACTCAAAGCAAGAAACCTATTGCAATAAAAGCTAGTCTTTTTTTAGCCCCAAAATTTACTCCTGATGGAGGGGTGGCCACCAATAATTTTATTGATCTATACTACTTATAAAAGTGTGAATGAGGAGGTATTGGCTTTTGGAAATTTTCTTTATTGAAATACCCCTCATCTTGAATTTAGTTAATCTCCATTTAAAGGTAGAAAATGTAATTAAAAGAATATCATTAAGTGCATTCAATTACCTCTCATTAAGTTTCACATTTAAGTCATTAAATAAATTGCATTCTCTCTCATTGAATCCAACATTTATACTTTTGTTTATCATCATTAAATTTTACTAATAAATCCATACACAATAATTATTAATAGAATGAAATTTCAAATTTTTAAAATAAACATAGAAATGAAATCATATTTTTCATCTAGGTGGTGGGTAAGTAGTTCAACCATTTGGGTCAAATGGATAATTTCATTATGTCATAAATAAATAATACAAATTTAGAAATATAAAAAATACTTTTGTTTATCATCATTAAATTCCACTAATCCATACACAATAATTATTAATAGAATGGAATTTTATATTTTTAAAATAAACCTAGAAATGAAATCATATTTTCCATCTAGGTCATGGGTAAGTACTTCAACCATTTGGGTAAAAAGGATAATTTCATGATGTCATAAATAAATAATACAAATTTAGAAATATAAGAAATACAAAAAATATAGGAAAAAATAAATTTAAAAAATTGGAGACATTTCTATTACTATATATTTGTCATATTAAAAAATAACTATGATAAAATAGACATAATTTTATTAATAATGGGCATCAAATATACAATTTAAAACCAATGGAAAATTAAACCATCTTCCTATCTAGGGTGTGGCTGAGTGATTCAACCTTTCAATTCAAATAGGTTAACCCATGATGTATAATTAAAAATAAATTTTTTAAAATAAAGTATGAAACAATTTTGGGCACATCTATAATATTACATACTAATAATATAAACAAAAATAAGTATGATAATATATAAATGAAATGCAAAATTTAAAACCAACTTGAAAATGAAACCATTTCCATATCTAGATGGTTGGTAGGTCAATAATCTAACATTTTGGGTCAAATGGGTCAATCTATGATGTTATAACTAAGTAACAAATATTAAATACATACATACATACATATAAACTCAAAGAAAAAATATAAGCTTTATTTAAAGCATTTTGATACAATTCTATTGTTATATATTCACAATATTAAACAAAAACAAATGTGAAAATAAGAATTACTTTTATCGATGATGAAAATGGAATACATGATTTAAAATCAATCAAAAAAATAAAATGGTTTTTCCATCCAAGTGATCGGTTAGTGGTTAAACTATTCATGTCAAATGGATGTTATTATTAAATAATAAAATTCTAGAAAATATAGAAATTCGTCGATGATTTTGGATACATTCTACAATATTAGATATTCATCATATAAAAAAGTGTGATTAATGAGAATTATTTTCATTAATGATAGACATGAGGTAAAAATTAGGATAAAAAATAAAGAGCATTAATGTCTAACACATGACCCAACTAACCATGTCAAATGTTTCAATAATTCAATTAACTAGGTCATCGTAGGCAAGTGGTTTGGTAGGGATGCAAACAGATCATATCAGATTTGAATTAGGGTATATTCAAATATTTTGATTTGATTCAAAGATTCAACCGGATGTCATAAATATTGATTTGAATCCAAATCCGACCAAGATGTTAGATATTCGAATCTAATACGATCCTATTTAATTTTTTTTTAAAAAGTAATAAATTATTAAAAGAAAAAGAAATATATAACAGTTGAAATAAAAAAAGCAAAAAATATAAGTATTTTTCAAATATTTCCATCATATAAAAAGTTTACAAAAATGCAATATAAATAACACATTTATAAATAAACAATAAATAACATATATATTTATATAAAATAATATATACCATAATATAAATAGTTGATTTGACCATGATGTTAAAAAATAATGTTCAAACAATATATTGGAATTGCACTTCCTCTTGGTAAATAAGTAATTTTTATTATCTCATAAATTAAATAATAAAAAATAAAAATGTAGATTTTATTATAAATTTTATAAAAAATTTGAACATACATTAATATTATATATTCTTCATCTTAAACAAAAATATGTTTGAAAAAAATGAGAATTATTGTTTGTAAAGATAGAAATGTGGAAATAAGAATTACTTTTATTGATGGTGAAAATGTAAAACATGATTTAAAATCAATCAAAAAAGCAAAAAATGGTTTTTCCATCAAAGTGTTGGGTTAGTGGTTTAACTATCCATGTCAAATGGATCAAAACATGTTATTATTAAATAATAAAATACATAAAATTATAGAAGTTATAGAAAATTATAGAAAATTGTGTGTATATTCTATAATATTATATATTCATCATATAAAAAAACTGTGATTAATGAGAATTATTTTCATTAATGTTAGAAATTGGATAAAAATTAGGATAAAAAATAAAGAGCATTAATTTCTAACACATGACCCCACTAACCATGTCAAATGGTTCAGTGATTTAATTATCTAGGTCATTATAGGCAAGTAGTTTGGTAGGGACACAAATAGATCAGATCGGATTTGAATTCGATTCGATCTGAAGATCTGATCGGATTTCATAAATATTGATTCAAATTTGAATCTGATCAATATGTTGGATAACTGAATTTAATACGATTCGATTTAATTTAAAAAATAATAAATTATTAATAGAAAAAGAAGACATAATAGTTAAAATAAAGAAAAACAAAAAATATAAGTATTTTTTCACCATTTGTCATCATATAAGAACTTTACAAAATGCAATATAAATAACATATTTATAAATAAATAATAAATAACATATATATTATATATAAATGATATACATATATATATATATAATTGATTTGACCATTATTCAAAAAATATATTGGAATTGCATTTTCTCTTGGTAAATAAGTAATTTTTATTATCTCATAAATTAAATAATAAAAAATAAAATTTGGATTTTTTTATAAATTTTATAGAAAAAATTGCACATGCATTAATATTAAATATTCTTCATGTTAAACAAAAATATGTTTGAAAAATAAGAATTATTGTTGGTAAAGATAAAAATGGCTAAAATACAAAGAAAAAAAATGAATTACTGTCTTAATCATAGTCCATTTTCCTGGTTAAATAGATTGATGATTCAACCAATAAGGTCATTTGGTTGCTATCATCACCATCATTTGATATTGCCACGTGCAACATGCATATACTTTTATTAGTCTATATCATATGAACCAAAAAACCCTGGTTAATTATGAAGCAATTAAGAACGCAGAATCATAATTCATCAATGTTTTCCACTTTTGAAACAATAAAGAAAAGAAATGATAGACATGTCCACCATAAATGGTTAAGGAAAACACATGCTAATTATATATATGTTGATCATATGAGACCAAATGGAATGCTGGAATGGTGTCGTTTTCCACCAGCAAACTCTCTTTCACTCATGCCTCATTATCACAGGGCTAGTCGTTGGGGCCCCGTATGGCACTCGAATGTGACGAGTAAGCCTAAGCAACAAGCAATAACACAAGAAAAGGCAACAAAGATGGCACACAAATTAGACAAAATGCAACTTGTATTGCATTAGTGGATGGCAAGTATAAGCACACAGTTCAGTGTCGAGGGGATTTCATGCTTAACCTTTACATGCTCTTGATTCACTCGACTACCTACCTCCCCTCAAAGAGTATGTTAAGCTTTTGGGGGAGTGACATAAAGATACACCAAAAGGATGAAAAATCATACTAGGTAATTACAAGAATACCATTGGCAATCCCCCATACAAGAATACATGTATAGCCCACCCATGACACACACTTGGACACTGGAGTGGCGGCTGTAGGCACGATGGATGACACTTGATGGCGCGGTGAAGAGAACACTTGTGATAGTCTCCCCCACTCAATGCAGTCTTCGTCCTCGATGACTAGCTTCTACTTGAGGCTCAGATCTACTATTGATGAAGGAGGGTTCTTCAGCTGCTCTACAAAGTTTATCTCTTCCAAGGCCTGGGCATGATAATGGGTGGAATTCTTTAGGGTGTTCTAGATAGTGGGAAAACCTATGGCTAGTCCCTACATTAAGTCCTTGCATGGCTGCTTCAAGATAGGATTTTTCTTGTTCTACCTTGGTGTTAGGAAGGTTTGTGGCCAAGGCTAGGTCAAAATGAATGTTTGGATATTTTGGGTATTGTTCCCCCTCATGATTTTTTCACAAGGGTTGCTCCTCACAAGGCTCTTATGAGGGCTGGCTTGATTATTGTGGTGGCGGACAGGGTACCTAAGTGGATTTGGTGGTACTCGCTCTCCCGATGATGGTCATAGTGGAACTGGTTGTGGTTGGAGATGGCCAACCATGGTTGCTCTTCATTGGTTCCGTAGGCTTGGTGCATCCCGTGTAGTATATAATCGACAATGTCACGATTGCTCATCATTGTGCTGAAGTAAGGGCGAAGACAGGGTTCAATGTGTGTGTAGGAGTTCCTGCTCTAATACCAACTATCACGGGGCTAGTCGTTGGGGCCCCGTGCGGCACTCGAATGTGACGAGTAAGCCTAAGCAACAAGCGACAACACAAAAAAATACAACAAAGATGGCACACAAATTAGACAAAAGGCAACTTATATTGCATTAATGGATGACAAGCATAAGCACACAATTCAGTGTCGAGGGGATCTCATGCTTAACATTCACATGCTCTTGATTCACTCGACTACCTACCTCCCCTCAAAGAATACATTAAGCTTTTGGGGGAGTGACA
This sequence comes from Nelumbo lutea, assembly GCF_056320005.1. Lineage (NCBI taxonomy): Eukaryota > Viridiplantae > Streptophyta > Magnoliopsida > Proteales > Nelumbonaceae > Nelumbo > Nelumbo lutea. The sequence goes on along the minus strand of NC_142690.1, from coordinate 33,475,560 downwards.
TAAAAATACATCAAAATGATGAAAATCATACTAGGTAATTACAAGAATGCCATTGGCAATCCCCATAAAGAATACATGTATAGCCCACCCATGACACACACTTGGACACTGGATTGGCGGTTGTAGGCACGATGGATGGAACTTGATGGCACGGCGAAGAGAACACTTGTGACATCATTACACAACGAGAGTATGAGCTTCCTCTTGTATCAAGAGTCAAGACCAGTCAAGTTAATTTGTGGCCACTAGCTAGCCCTTACTAAAATAGTTATGCGAAAAGTACTAGCAAGGAGCTGGCAGCCATGCATCATGAAGAAAGTCTACAAGGCATGGCTTTTTAAAACCGATCCGAAGACTGAACCTGTTAGGAGTCTGGTTATCGAGTTGAGCAGTCCAACTATTCTAACTGAACGGTTGGTCCATTCTGACAAAAAAAAATAAAAAATAATCAAAATCATTCGAACGGTTCAAACGGTTAACCACTCGGGTCAGCGGTTTGCTAACCAAAATCAACAGTTTTTTGAGAAATCCCGGTTTTGGGGAAAAATGAAACCGGTCACTTGACCGGTTCCCGGTTTTTCCAATCCGGTCCGGTTTTGAAAACCATGCTACAAGGTATCTCATCTCTCACGAACAATAAATCAAACATGTGTCAAACACTTATTCGTCCATCTCTCTTATAAATACAAACCATCTAAGTCGCTGCATACACCAAACTAGAAAGTAGTAGTAGTAGCTAGTACTACAGGGTTTCTTCACCATGATCAAGTCTGCTTTTCTTTCCCTCTGCTTTCTTGTCTTGTGTCATGGTTGTATAGCCTATAGCAGGCACCATGATCAGCAGCATCAACAGCAACGCCGGTTCCGAGGGCAAAGAGAGTTTCAACTTCAGGACCTCTCGGCTCTCGAACCCAATACATGGATTGAGTCAGAAGGCGGGGTCACCGAGTACTGGGAAGAGAACAACCAACAGTTGAAATGCGCTGGCGTTGCCGTGATTTGTCATGTCATCGATGATTCATTCATTCATTGATCATTCAGTCCGTTTTGATTGATCATTCATTCATTCATTTTGATGCATTTACAGGTAGAGGTTTTATCGGAGTTGTCTTCCCCGGTTGCCCTGAAACATACCGATCATTCCAACAATCCCAACAATCAGAAAGAAATGGAAAAAGTCGAAGGTATGGAGATTTTCATTAGAAGATCCAAAACTTCCACCAGGGTGATGTCATAGCCTATCCGGATGGAGTAGCCCATTGGTACTACAACGATGGTGACGTTGCTGTAACTGTCATCAACACTAGCAACAATGCTGAACGAATTGAAGAAAGAATATGAGGTAAAGGGTTCCAATACAATGAGAATCGGATGTCCATGAGATCAATTATATAGTGAACATACAGATAAATACAACAAAGAGATAAGCATGATACAGATATAAAAATAACAGAGAGATAACAGGGCGATTACACAATGATTCTAATCCTAATCTCTAAATGATGCTGATCTCTTGATCTCAACCTTCGGATAACTATGTTATCCATTACACGCCCCCTCAAGCTGAACAGTGGGGTGAACATTCAACCTGTCACGAAGTACAGTAAATTAAGAGGTTGGCAGACTCTTGGTCAGAACATCAGCAATCTGGGCATGAGAGGGGAGGTAACGGACAACCAGTAAGCGAAGATGAACTAGATCACGGACAAAGTGAAAATCGACTTCCACGTATTTGGTTCAGGCTTTAAACATGGGATTACCGGCCAAATAGAGAGCACCAACATTGTCACACCATACGATGGGGGCTGAAAGAGAGACAATCTTCAGTTCTGTGAGCAACTGCTGAACCCAGATAACTTCAGTGACAGCTAAGGCAATGGCACGGAGCTCTGCTTCAGTACTAGAGCGGGCAATAGTGTGTTGTTTCTTGGCACTCCAAGAGAGTAGGTTCGGGCTTAGAAAGAGAGCAAACCTACTTGTAGAACGCCTGTCATCGGAGCAGCCGGCCCAATCAGCATTTGAGAATGCTTGAAGTTGACAGGAGGGAGAAGAGCGAATTCGCAGACCATGAGTTAGGGTTCCTTTCAGATACCTGAGGATCTGCTTCACTGCAATCCAATGGGCTGTGGTGGGGGAGGAGAGAAATTGACATGTCTTATTGACTGCAAAAGCAATACCAGGGTGGGTGAGCATCAAGTATTGGAGGGAACCCACTAGGCTGCGATACATAGTAGGGTCAGGGAGGAGGTCTCCATCAGTCCTAGATAAGGAGTTGCCGGCAGCAAGTGGAGTCTTCATCGCCTTGGCATCAGCTAGTTCAGCCCTCTGTAGCAAATCAATCAGATATTGTCGTTGAGAGAGAAACAAACACCTAGAAGAGCAAATGACTTGGATACTGTTGAAATAATTTAGTTATTTGTATTAGGGTCTGTTTGGCTAGTTAAGGTGTTTTTTATTTCTTTTTTTTTCTGTTATGTATGTTATTGTACTCACTTACACCAGGGGCACAAGGGTTTTTTCCCTTCTTATTTCTGCCACCCTATATAATATAATAAAGTTGGCGCCGCCATTACTGTTCCATTGCCAATCTCTTTTCTTCTCTCCTTTCTCTCTTCTTCTTCTCTTCTCTTCTCCTTCTCTTATTTTTGGCTAGCCTCACTGTCAAGATGGTATCAGAGCAGGAATACTGATTGAGAGAACAGATTGAACAAGCTTCCTTCCTTCTCCAACTTGCTGAATCTAGGCGGAATAGAGAGCTGAATCTGAGCGGAACAGAGATCTGAATTTGGGCCGAAGAAAACAGATTACAACTAGTACAATCCTTCCTTTTTCTCTTCTTTACCCTCCTTGGTCGTGTACTAAGTGAAAAAACCAAATGAATCTGGGCTGCTGAATGTTGTCAGACCTTTGTGAGGTTTATACCTCTTGTGTTTTGGGATCGTGTGATTCTGTTCCTATGTTAAGGTGACTGTAGGTCAAGGATGACCTGTTATCTCAATTTTTTGGCTTGATAATAAGTGTTAAGGATCTCTCCTGTTGTTAATGTTTTTAGACATTTTGGAAGGCTGGTAGGTTGGGACTGTCAAAACCGTACAAGTTTGAAATCTGCCAAATCTTGCCTTTTTTTTTTGTCCTGAAATTGGTACTATTTGTGCTCAGACTGTTTTCAAACCCAAGTGTGTGGGTGTGGACTGAGTACGTGTGTGGAGCATATTTTTTTTTGGAATAAGGAGGGATTCTAAGTCCGGTGTTTGGGACTGATTATCTGTTTTGACCATGTCGTCTGAGAATTCTGCCATTTCAGATTCCAATGAGCCACAATGGAGTGAGTGGGGGAATGGATATGAGTTTCCCCATGGCTATTATTCCCTTCGATGGTCTAAACTACCTTGAATGGGCTAAGGGAATAAAACTCTACATCACTGCTAGGGGGAAAATAGGATATATCAATGGGAGAGTGAAGGAACCGAAGTACGGAAGTGTTGAATATGATAGGTGAAACTAAGAGAATAGTATGGTGATGTCATGGCTCTTGGTTTCCATGCTGCCACAGGTAAGGAAGACTTTTATGTGGGCTGAAATTTCTTGTGAGATATGGGAACAAGCAAAGTCCACCTATTCAGAGTAGATACATTACGCCAAGATATACCATCTGCAAGCTGAATCCTCTACTTGCAAGCAGGGGGAGAGGAGTCTCTCAATGTACTATTCTGATTTGGCATTGATATGGAAAGAACTTGATCATACTGGAATGTAAATTGGAAGTGTGATGAAGATGCAAAGGCATATAAGTCACTTGTATCTCAGTAGCGGGTCTTTGCCTTTCTCTTAGGGCTGAATCTTTCATATGAGTCCATCCGGGTGCAGATCTTGGGTAGTAAAGAGTTGCCATTAGTTTAGGAGGTGTATGCCTTAGTGCAGTCAGAAGAGAGTAGAAGAAGTGTGATAAATTGTGTAGAGGGGGAGTCAGTTGCCCTAACTGTCCGGGGAAATTCAAATACAAATGTTAGAGGTGCTTTTAAGAAAGGTGATTCTCAAAAAAGAATAGATGATAAGAGCAAACTTTGGGGCACTCACTGCCAGAAGACACGACACACGAGAGATACATGTTGGGGTCTCCATGGAAAACCTAAATGGGCACAGGATTTGGGTAAGAAATCAACACCTGATCAGGGCAAGAAACCAAGCCAACAGAATTAGAAGAAGTATAACTCAGCTAATTTGGCATCGACAGAGACTAGTCTATTGGTAACTCAAGAGAGGCATCCCAGTTCTGACCCTAAGGAATAAATTACCAACTCCTTTCGTTACCATTTGGAATTGTATGGTAGGACTCTCCGCCAAATGGATTCTGGTCCTACTCCCTCTACCTCTTTCACGTCTACATCAGGTAACGCTGCCACTGCCTTCCATGTATCATTTCATACTACTGATTCTCCTTGGGTTATTGACTCTAGAGCCTCAAACCACATGATCGGTAAGTCAAATTTATTTCAGACATATAACCTTCTCTCTATGAGAGATAAGGCCAGACTAGCTGATGGTTCCTTCTCTACCATAACTGACCAAGGTACCATACCTCTCCCACTCGGCCTTACCCTTTTTAATGTACTGCATGTTCCGAAATTACCTATTAATTTGTTATCCATTAGTAGTATAACTCACTCTTTGAACTATTCAGTCACTTTTTTTCCGTCTTCATGTGTGTTTTAGGATTTGGCCTCGGGGAAGACTATTGGTAGAGGGAGCATGGTAGATGGTCTCTACGTGTTGGAGAATAAAGCTGGTCTTGTGGCTACAAAGTCCATGAGTTTGTCAAGTGAGAGTCAAGCCTATTTATGGTATAGTCGTGTAGGTCATCTTTCTTTTGAGTCATTTAAAGTTATGTTTCCAAAGTTGTTTGAGTCCTTGTCAATGAGTCGATTACAGTGTCAAACATGTCAATTGAGTAAACATTGTAGAAGTTCTTTACCTTTGAGAAATAAAATATCTGAATTTCCATTTCATATTATTTATTCTGATGTTTGGGGCCCTGTTACTCTACCCACTGAGGTTGGATATAAGTATTTCATTACCTTGATCGATGATTACTCTAGATACACTTGGGTTTACCCTATGCGATCTCGAGATGAAGTTTCGAAAATTGTAAAAAAATTTCAACGCATGGTGTTCACTCAGTTCCAAACTGAAATCCTTATCTTCCAATCAGACAACATGAAGGAATACTTCCATAGTGATCTCACGGAGTTTTTTTCTTTGAGTGGGTCATTTCAGCGAAGCTCTTGTGCCAGGACAGCCCAACAAAATGGTGTTGCTGAACGAAAGAACCATCACCTTCTTGAAGTGGCTCGTGGATTATTAATTCATATGAATGTGCCGAAATGTTTTTGGATGGATGTCATTTTGTATGCTACAAACATCATCAACCGTATATCGTCTCGGTTGCTAGAGTATAAGGCCCCACATCAGCTTCTGTTTCCTACAGCTCCGTTCTTCACCATTCCGATGCGTGTTTTTGGGTGTCGTTGCTTTGTCCATAATCTGTCCCCTACTCGAAGTAAGCTTGATCCTCGGGATATTCCTTGTGTTTTCCTTGGTTACCCTTTATCTCAAAAGGGGTATCGCTGCTATGATCCTCTCTCTTGCAAGTACTACGTCTCTATTGATGTATCATTCTTTGAGAATCAACCTTTCTTCTCGGTTTTTCCTCAGGAGGAGAGTAGGGTTGAGGAGAAGCAGGCGACTCAAACTCAACTACCTCCTTTACCAGATCTTCCTCCATTCTGGGTTTTTCATCATCGCCATAAAAGCCAGTAGAGTTCAAGAGCCGTGGAACCTAACATTATGCAATCAACATCATCGGATTCACCAGAGGCAGATCCGTCTCATCAGCCAGGTACACTTGCTCCTATTGATATGCCTGTTCCTCTAAATGTTGATTCACCTGTCATCAACGATCTTGATATTCCTATTGCTAAGAGAAAGGGTGTTAGATCTTGTACCACTAATCATCCTATCTCTAATTTTGAGTCCTATGATCATGTTTCACCTTCACTCCATGCATTCCTCTCTTCTGTGGATAGTGTCTCCGTTCCTAAGAATGTGGCAGAAGCTTTATCTAAACCTGAATGGACAGATGCAATGCAGGAAGAAATTGATGCATTATACAAAAATAACACTTGGGAGTTGGTGGACCTTCCTGAAGGGAAGGAACCAGTGGGTTGCAAGTGGGAGTTCACAGTGAAACACAAGGTTGATAGAACTATTGAAAGGTACAAGGCTAGAAAGGTGGCAAGAAGCTTTACACAGGTATATGGAGTGGACTATACAGGGACTTTTGCTCCAGTGGCCAAGATGAAATCTATCAGGATCCTTCTTTCATTGGTAGCAAATCTTCACTGGGAACTTTACCAATTGGACATCAAAAATGCTTTCTTGAATGGTGACTTGAAAGAGGAGGTGTACATGACCCAACCTCCAGGATTTTGTGCCAAAGGCAGTGAACAAAAGGTGTGCAGGTTAAAAAAATCCTTATATGGGTTGAAACAATCACCTCGGGCTTAGTTTAATAAATTCCATTTAGTAGTCCAACAGATGGGGTTCAAACAATGCCAGTCAAATCACACTTTATTTGTGAAAAGAGGTGAAGGATAAATTGTAGCTCTTATTGTGTATGTGGATGACATAGTGATCACAGGAGATTGGGAGACTGAAATACGGAGACTAAAAAAATTCTTAGCCACTAAAATTTGAGGTGAAAGATCTAGGCCCCTTACGTTATTTCCTTGGAATTAAAGTTCCTTGCTCTTACAAGGGCATCTTTATTTCCCAACAGAAATATGTAATAGATCTACTAGAAGATACAAGCAAGCTGGGGGTAAAACCAATTGACTCACCAATTGAATCTAATCATCATCTGGGAGACAGTCAGGGAGAGTTTTTGAAATATGTGAAAAAGTTCCAGAGACTCGTAGGGAGACTGTTGTATTTGTCTATGACTAGGCCTGATATTGCTTATGCAGTGGGTGTCCTTAGTCAGTTCATGCACAATCTTAGGACAACTCACTTTGAAGCTGCAGAGAGGATCCTTAGATACCTCAAGAAGTTTCCCGGAGTTGGTTTGTTGTTCCAGAAACATGGTCACTTAAAGGTGGAAGTATATATTGATGCTGATTGGGCAGGAGCAGTCGATGATCGAAAGTCTACCAGTGTGTATTGTGCCTTTGTAGGAGGAAGCCTAGTCACATGGACAAGTAAAAAACAAGGTGTGGTGGCTAGATCTAGTGCTGAAGCAGAATATAGAGCGATGTCTCATGGGGTTGCTGAAATCATGTGGATAAGAAATCTATTAGGTGAACTGGGTTTTGCAGTGAGCAATCCTATGTCACTCTACTATGACAATAAAGCTACCATCAATATTGCTGCTAATCCAGTCCTGCACGATAGGACGAAACACATTGAAGTGGACAAGCATTTTATTAGAGAGAAACGTGTACTCCATATGTCAACTCAGAAGAACAACTTGCAGATATCTTCACCAAAGGTCTTCATCATGTGCGGCACAATGATCTGTGACAAATTGGGTATGATTGACATCTATACTCCAACTTGAGGGGGAGTGTTGAAATAATTTAGTTATTTGTGTTAGGGTCTGTTTGGCTAGTTAAGGCATTTTTTATTTATTTTTTATTTCTGTTATGTTTGTTATTGTACTCACTTACAGTAGGAGCACAAGCGTCTTTTCCCTTCTTATTTCTGCCGCCCTATATAATATAATAAAGTTGGTGCCGCTAGCATTGTTCCATTGCCAATCTCTTCTCTTCTTCTCTCCTTTCTCTCTTCTTCTTCTCTTCTCTTCTCCTTCTCTTCTCTTCTCCTTCTCTTATTTCTGGCCAGCCTCATTGTCAAGATACCAAGGAAGTAATGTAAGTCACCAAGATCTTTTAATGCAAAGCACCGGGCGAGATCCGAGATGAGAGATTGAACCGCAGAGAGCTTGTTGCTGATTACGATGATGTCATCTACGTAGACAAGAACATAGATGATGGTATCCCCTAAGTGGTAGAGAAATAAAGACGAGTCACAAGCAGACCCCCGAAATCCCAACTTCAAGAGGTGTGAATACAGCTGAAAAAACCAAGCCCCTAGGGCTTGTTTGAGCCTATATAAGGCTTTGCGCAATTTGCAGACAGAATTGGGCCTAGCAGAGTCCACAAACCCAGGGGGTTGGGCCATATAATTGTCTTCATCAAGAAGGCCATGCAATAAAGCTTTATGTACATCTAACTGCTTGATTGGCTACGCTTTGGAGACAACGACCGAGAGAACAGCCCGAATAGTGACAGGCTTGATCACAGGACTGAAAGTGTCGGTGTAGTCCAGCCCATACTGCGGAGTAAAACCACGAGCAACCAAACGGGCCGAAGATCCATCAGAGATCCATTTGAGCTTAAAAATCCACTTACACCCAACAATGTTAGCATTAGGAGCAGGTGGAACTAGGGGACCACGTGCCATTTCTGATTAAAGCATCGTACTCAGACTGCATGGCAGCTCGCCACTCCGGAACCTTACTTGCAGCGGTATATGAAGTCGGTTTAATGGGTGTGGTGGCAGTCAGGAGGGCACGAGAAAGAGCATGGCAGGAGTGATGGGGTCCGACAGGTTGAACAACAATGGGAGTTCTGTGAAGCACGTCTTCAAGAGGTAGAATTTTCCGCGGGGTGTATGTATCACCATCAACGTCAATGACGGTAGGCCCAGTAGAGGGAGAGTCCGCATCATGGGTGTCGGATCCAAGGTGTTGTGTGGAGAAACAGGAAAACTAGGCCCAGTCGCAGTGGCGGATGTGGCTGGAGGGGCAGATACAGCAGTCAGTGGGCCTATGGGTGGTGGCGGAAGCTGATGTCGTCAGAGGCAAAAGGCCTGGAGTAGATTGGGGCTGCGGTAATGGGCCTGAGTCCATTTGCCGCTGGAGCAAGGGGCCTGAATTAGAAATCGACTGAGATAATGGGCCTGAGAATGCTGACGACTGAAGCAAGGGTCCTGTGTCTGGACTCTGGAGTTGGCTGAGGAGATGGGCCTGTAGCTGAAGGCAACTGAGGCAGTGGGCCTGTGGGCCTGGGAGTAGGAGCTGTAGACATTGAGATGAGCATGCCTATGGGAGAAGAGGAGACAGGAGCTGGTGCAGACAATTCTTTGAAGGGAAAACTCTTCTCATCAAAGGTGACATGGCATGAGATGATAGTCTTGCCAATGGAGAGAACATGGCAGCGATAACCCTTTGTGCCGGGAGCTGTAACCAATGAAGACACTGCAATGAGATCTGTAATCAAATTTATGTGAGTTGTAGGGCCTCAACCGTGGGTAGCACGCACAAGGTGCCATAGTCAGATGGGCGGTGAAAGAGTTTCTCAAATGGGGACAGACCACCAAGGACGGGTGACGGGTGATGGGTGACGGGTGACGGGAGTCGGTTTATAAGAAAAATAGAACAAGTGACGGCATCATCCAAAACCGAAAAGGAAGAGAGGCATGACTAAGAAGGGAAAGAGCCGTCTCCACGACATGCTCAACGGACCCATTTTGTTGATGGGTATGCAAGCAAGAAAGACTGTGCGAGAAGCCACAATCATTCAAATACGTGGAGAGACGTCTATACTCCCCTCCCCGGTCAATATGGAAATGTTTGATAGAAGTGGAAAATGTATTCTCAACATGTCGCTTAAAATGCACAAATATAGTGAAAACATCACTTTTGTGAGCAATAGGATAAAACCACATTAAGTGAGTGAAATGATCAATAAACAAAACATAATACCGGTGGATAAAACCACGTAAAGTGAGTGAAAAGATCCATAAACAAAACATAATACCGGTACCCATTATTAGAAACAAAGGGGGAAGGCCCCCAAACATTAGATATGATTAAGTCCAAGGGTGCATTGGATTTTGTTGAGGGCGGATTTGGCCCTCCAATAATATCGTGACACATGGCACCTCATGACAATTAAGTGTAGCCTGACACCTTACAGACAGCTCAGTACTTTACAGCTCGCCATCATGGAGCTTGGCACCTTACAAATAGCTTCACACTTCATAGGCAGCTCGCCATCATGTAGCCTGGCACCTTACTGACAGCTCGACACTTCACAGGCAACTCGCCACCATGCAACACTTACAGGTAGCTCGCCACTAGGCAGCTCGCCACCATGCAGCACTTACAGACAGTTCGGCACTTCACAGGCAGCTCGCCAATAGGCAATTCACCATCATGTAGCCTGGCACCTTACAGACAGCTCAACACTGCACAGACAGCTCGGCACTGCACAGACAGCTCGACACTTCACAAGCAGTTCGCCACTAGACAGCTCGCCACCATGCAACACTTACAGACATCTCGCCACCAAGTAGCTCGTCACCATGCAGTCTGGCACCTTACGAGCAGCCTGCTTCCTAGTTAGACCGACCACCGCATGACAACCCCGAAGATCTCACCACCGTACCCCGCATCATACGGGACCGTACTTTGTAACGGCTACACTAGCTCACCCACACCTTGATTCCGACGGAGGTGGGCAACCTTACCGATTGGTGGCATTTTACCCACCTAACACACAAACGGATCCCATCACAGCGAGGATCTAGGAACCACTCCACCAAACCCGCGTGGACTCTAGTATATACAAGGACCTCACCCCCCAGGGGTGAAGGTATGGTATGCGTAATCTTTGCTATCTAGCTCTCTAACTCTCTGATATCATCTTCAAGCTCTCTACTACTAAGTGCTAACTTAACCATCGGAGTGTCCCTGCCGGATAAGCCCCCCTGGGATCTCTAACTCCTTTCTTGCAGGAACCTGAGTTCTCACCATTGCTGGAAGCCAGATCGTCTCCAGCAGAGAGCAACCGGGTTATGCCACATCATTTGGCGCTGTCTGTGGGAACACGCTACAAAAAGCTAAGTCCTCTTCTCCCAGAAAGCTAAGCCCTCACTTTTTAGAAACTGAAGCTCTTGCTTTATAGTTTCCTTTTTTTAATGAACTCAAAGACTGTGCAGGGAGCTAACAGACTAAGCAACTCTACCAACTTTACTTTCAATTCAGATAAAACCTCATCAGTCCTATTCGTGAGGTCCCCTCTATTAGATAGTTGTAAGCTCTTAGCTCCGATCAGAATGATGTACATTATGAATTTATTGTAAATGAATAAAGTACATATTTCATTCATGTTCCTGTGGTGTGTTTCTGTGTAATACCCTTAAACTGGACACTTATAAGACTCGTGTTAGTTTAGAATGTTCACAGCCATTGGATAAGTCTGGGGAGATTTATCCTGCCAAGGCTGACACTGGTGTGCTGCCAATTGTTGGGGTGGCCTGTCTCAGCCGCCAGGGAGAGACCCAAGGCACATGCAGTGTAGGATTAATTGAATTTTTGAACCGGATCAGATTTCCAGTATTGCCCTGGACCTTAGAGAATGATGGGAAAAACTGAAATGTTACACCTGACTCTTAGACTCGATTATGGTACTACACTAGGTGTCGGATCAGGTTATCTTTGATATACCAATCAGTGAGATCCTTAGTGGGGGTCAAAATCTGGGTATGTTGGGACAGTCTGAGAATTCATCTAAGAGGGTGATCATAGTGACAGGATCAGCCCCATTGTCGGACAAAGGTAATGATCGGAGATGCACTCTCTTTGATGGAAACCAAGACTACCGGCAAACGATTTCAACCGTTGAGATTTGTTTTGCAAAATATATTTTATATGAGATATAAAAGTATATATATATTATGGTTTCCAAATGCTTGCAAAAGGTTTTCATTCCCGGGATCCATGTGAGTAGAGAGTGCAGCACTGTTCCTTGCAACCGAGGGAGAGGTCCTCTCTTGTCGGACAGTGTTTGATCATTATGGGCTGAGAGGTTAAGTATAAGACCATTGAGGGTAATACCTGATGGGCTAATCTTGCATCTGCCCACAGTCCCTGGGTGTTACAAGGTGGCTTGGCCCAGGGACCACTTAGGGTAAGTGTTGGGCCCGTAGAGCCCATGTGATGGGTTTTCAGGGGTGCACTGTCCATAACAGTGTATTCGGCCAAGCCTTGTAACAAATGCTGGGCTGAACCCATGTGGCTGATGTGTAGATCAATGTTTGGGTCACACGCCATACAAGGAAACCCAACTGGGCAGCAATTTGGAAGGCTAAGTGAGCACATAACCTTAATGGGCCTAAAGCCCATTTTGAACTGAGCTGATTTGATCAGTTAAATAAGGGGCGAATTATGGGATTGGATTAGCAGATAGGATAGGCTTTTAACCCTATCTACTCAGAGAGTCCAGATCTAAATGTGATTCAGATCTGGAAACCTCCTAATGAGATTAGGAGAATGCTGATCTAATCTACAGATAAGATAAGGGTTTACCCTTATCACTTAAAGGGAATTTTGATCCAAATATGATTTGGATCAGCAACTCCTAATGGGATTAGAAGTTGATCCCTTTAAAGTTATAAAAGGAGGAGGGGGCGACAACCTTTAGTAGACATACATTCACATCCTCTTCAGAGTTGAAATCATAGAAGAAAAAATTCAGCAACCCTGCAAAATTCTTTCTTGTTGCCGCCTCACCTGCCAGTTCGATCTCTAGTTCAGTAGGAGAAATCAAGATTGGATCTTGATATCAGTTCCTTCTGAAGGGACTGATAGGAAGTTGTGCTCACGTGTCATCCTGCTAATTCTTGCGAAGGATTAGGTTCTTGGGAAGAACACTGTTGATTCTGCTCCATCTTGCACTACGCCATCTTCAATGGGAGCAATCTTTGGATCATTCCTTGGGTGTGAACAGCTTCACTGGGAGATATTATTTCTCCATATAAGGTATATCCCTCTCCTATTACTTTTGTTCAGATCTAGTTTGGTTTATGGTTCAAGATTGATCATTGAAAAATATTATTTTTTTCTAAAATAGGGAATACGATTCCCAATAGGATGAAGAGAAATTTTTTGAAATTTGCCCATTCTATTCCACAAGATTCGGGCATCCATACAATGGATATCTCATCCCTTCAGTGGTATCAGAGACAAGTTCAAGTCTTGAACCAAATTGGATCAAATCAGAATCTGCGCAAATGGGCAGAAGGCGTTCTACTCGATTTGCGCAGATATAAAGTTTTTATGGAAAATTTGTTTCCAGTTGATGGGCAATTAATCTGAAATTAAATTTTACAAATCTGATTATTATTTAGAACAGTTCTTTATTATTTTCTTGATTTATGGGTTGTTCGTACACTTGGAGATCAAAATCTTGATTGGCACAAGGAACCTACGATTTTGCAGTTTCTTGATTATTTTGTTGCATTTGGTCTGTAAAATATTTTTTTTTATTTTTTAGACTGAATGTATAGATATTCGATCTGATGTAAATATAATAGGAATTAGGTTTTCTATTTATTTTTATTTTGGATCGAAGATGGCGACACAAGGAAGGAGATTTCACAGATGGGAGAATCGTTATCTGCGATTTGCAGTTTATGAAACTGCAAACTGTGATCTAACCTCTATTTTGCAGGATGGATTGTGCGAATAGTCCTATTTGATTGATTCTTGAAATTCTTTTATCAGTATTTTAATTTTAGATTAATTTCTTGAATTAAATCTTTAATTAAAGATCAAACCCTAGACCCATTCGAACCAAATTGGTCCAAACTGGTTGGACCGAATTTAGGGTTCAATCAAGGCTGAATGTCAGCCCTAATTTTCCTACTAATGGGCCTAAGGATTGATAATTAATTGAATATTTAATTCGGCCCAACCTGTAAAAGCCTAGTTTTAATTTGTTAAAACTGATAAAAGCCCACTTCGCAAATAAAGCTAGATGGGCCAAATTGATCAACCATAATTTTGGCCCATATACCTAGATAATATTAATGGTTAACATTATGGGCTTTAAAATGGGCTTTACAGATATTAATTGATTGGATCAATTCTTCCCTGCATGTGATGTATGGATGTGTGATGTGCTACATTCATCGGCCATAAGTGCTTGGCCCATGCTAGTTCAATAGTGGCTCTTGCACACACTATGGCTGAATGCACATCATTGCCATGGTGTCCCTACTAGTCATTGGATGACCTCCCTCAGTGGTCGGCCCCACACCTCCTGAAGAGGATACATGTGGAACCCTAGCCGATTTGGGCCCACCAAAATTTGACTTTATGAAAGTCAGTGGGACCCACTTTGGTTTGACTTAAATCAAACTAGGGCATAATCTTTCATTCCCTCCAGCAAGTATGAGTGTATGTGATAGGGAGGTTCATATGATGAACTCTCTAAAGGCCTTCCATCATTAGCATAAGGATGGGTCATTCAGTAATGAAGAAACACACCAGAAAATGGGCTATTCATTTGCTGTTGGGCTTGTCCAACTGTTTCATAAGATGATAGGGGCGTCATAGACCGATGTGGGAGGGGCTTCACTAGAAAATGGGAACTCTCTCACGGTACCTTGGCATTCACGAATATGATGGGTGAGCACTCACTGGACAAAAAGGTTTACCTGAAAACGGTTCTGAACCTTGTCTGACAGAGGCCAAAGAGAAAACTCATATGATGAGTGGATATGATCCTTCACAGAAAGGTGGTGGGGTTTTGCAGCTAAAACAATTAGCTCCATGCACCCTATGTGGTTTCCCACATTTCTAGAGACAAGTTGCTATCTCCATCACTAAGATGGGAGGGAAATCTCAGAGATGAACAAATGGGAATGGAACATAGATTAAAAGCCATGTCTATGTAAAGAATAAGAATCAAATTAGGTTGAGGACTAATATTTGTTGTTTTACCAGAAAATGGCAAACGAACAATTTGCAAAGCTTCTTGACGACAACAAGCTTAAGGGCCTGAACTATTCCGATTGGTACCGTAACCTCATGCTGGTCCTAACATCTGAAAAATTGGATAAGGTAGTTAAAAATCTTGCCCCAAAGCGTCCGAGCGACAGGGCTTTTGAGGCCAGAAGGAGGGAATTCCAAGATTGGGAGGATAAAAACTCCTTAGCCCGCTGCTATGTCATTGCCTCCATAGACAATCCGATACAGAGGTAGTTCGATCAGATCGAACTATCCAAGGACATATTGGATAGTTTAAAGACAATGTATGAAAAGCAGAATCGTTCTACTCGGCAGAAGGTCTTGAAACAGTTCATGACCGCTCAAATGTCCAAAGAGCAACAGGTTCATGACCATTGTCTTCGGATGATGGGTTATATCAACGAACTTGAAGCCCTTGGATCCAGGCTAGATCTTGGCATGCAAGTGGATGCCATCCTTAACCCTTTGCCTCCTTCCTTCAACCCGTTATAATGAATTACAATATGAACAATTTGAATGTCAGTGTCTAGGAACTCAGCAACTTGTTGTAGAGGGCCGAGGATTTAATAAGGAAGGATGAGCCTGTGGCTATACTTGCTGAAGCTAGCAAATCGGGCAAGAAAAAGAGGAAGGCAAAGAAGCCTAAGAAAAAAGCTGCTAAACCCAAGAAGTAGAAGAAAGACAGGGCATCAGATGCATTTCACTTCTGCAAAACAGCCCGATCCGACACCTAATGAAGTGTCATAATCGAGTCTAGGGGCCAGGTGTAACTTTCTAGTTTTCCCATCTATCTCTAAGGTCCAAGGCAATACTGAAAATCTGGTCCAGTTCAAGAATTCGAGTAATCCCATACTGCATGTGCCTTGGGTCTTACCCTGGTGGCCAAGACAGGCCATCCCAACACTTGGTGGTACACCAGTATCAGCCTTGGTAGGATAAATCTCCCTAGACTTATCCAATGGCTGTGAACATTTAAAACTAACACAAGTCTCTATAAGTGTCCAGTTTTAGGGTCTTACACAGAATTATACCAAACAACATGAATCAAACATACACTTTATTCATTTACACTATATATTAAAAGTACATCAAATCGGATTGAAGCTAAGGGCATACAAAACTGTCTAACAGCTCCCACTTGCACTTAGATCCACTCTGATACAAGCCGGAGTCCAATACTTTCCACGTGTTTCTCAAACACCTTCTATGTGAGTGGCTTAGTCAATGGGTCTGCCACATTATCCACTAATGCTATCTTTTGAATTTGGACGTCCCTTCTACAAACGATCTCCCGTAGTACGTGGTACTTCCTCTTGGTGTGCTTTGACTTCGAGTGGGCCCGAGGCTCTTTAGCTTGGGCGATCGCTCCATTGTTGTCACACAACAACGGGATGGGTGATGTGCTGGATGGAATCACTCCCAATTCGTGTATGAATTTCTTAATCAACACGGCTTCCTTGACAGCTTCACTTGCGGCAATATACTCGGCCTCGGTTGTGGAATCTGTAGTGGACCCCTGTTTGCTGATTTTCTAGCAAACAACACACGATCCTATCATGAAAACATACCCAGATGTAGACTTTCTATCATCTGGATCCGGTTGAAAATCGGCATCAGTATAACCTAAAACTTGTAATGAAGTACCATCGAATACCAGACAAAACTCTTTTGTCCTTCGAAGGAATTTAAGTATGTTCTTCACAGCAGTCCAATGCTCCTGCCCTGGGTTGGCCTGGAATCTGCTTATCATACTCACCGCCTGAGCAATGTTCGTGCGAGTGCACAACATGGCATACATGATACTCCCAATGGCTGAGGCATAGGGAACGTCTCTCATGCCCCCAATCTCCTCAGAAGTCTTTCGAAACATCTTCTTAGAGAGAGTGACTCCGTGCCTGAAAGGAACGTTTCCTTTCTTGGAGTTTTCCATGCTATATCTTTTGACAATTTTGGCAATGTAAGCAGTCTGGGATAATCCAATTATCTGCTTCGATCTATCTCTATAGAGTCGAAGACCCAATATGTATGAAGCTTCTCCAAGATCTTTCTTGGAGAACTGCTATGATAGCCATACCTTGACCGAAGTCAACATTCCTACATCATTCCCAATGAGTAGGATATCGTCGACGTACAACACCAAAAAGGTGATATTATCCCCACTGGACTTCCTGTAAACACAGGGTTCATCCGGATTCTGCTCAAAGTCAAACATTTTGACTGCAGAATCAAAACGGATGTTCCAACTCCTAGAAGCCTGCTTAAGTCTATATATTGATCTATTAAGTTTACATACCATGTGTTCCTGACCAGCAACAATGAAGCCTTGCGGCTACTGCATGTAGATATCTTCACTAAGATCTCCATTCAGGAACGCGGTTTTGACATCCATATGCCAAATCTTGTAGTCATGATATGCTGCTACAGCTAGCAGGATCCTAATGGATTTGAGCATGGCTACGGGCGAAAAGGTTTCCTCATAATCGATGCCTTCTTTCTGAGTATACCCTTTCACCACCAAACAAGCTTTATAGGTCTCGATCCTACTATCGGGGCCCTTCTACCTCTTGTAGATTCATTTGCAACCAATTGCTTTTACCCCAGAGGGCGGATCTACTAGAGTCCAGACCCCATTGGTCTCCATTGAGTCCATCTCAGCTCTCATGGCCTCCACCCACTTTTGGGAATCTATGTCTAACATAGTTTCTGCGTAAGTTACGGGATCCTCCTCACTAGTCAAGGCTTCCACCAGGTAACTGGTCATAACCACATCAGACTGGTGGCTTGGATACCCGAGTGGATCTTCTAGGTTGGTCACTACCTGGAACTTGTACGACATTTCCCACTGCTCCTGAGCTCTTCTCATCAAGAACTATTTCTTGGCAATGGGTGTCCAGGATGTATTTAGTTTCTAAGAATTGGGTGTTTCGACTACAGAACACTTTCTGCTCACTTGGGTCATAGAATAGATAACCCACCGATTCTTTTGGGTAGCCTATAAATAGGCAACGACTGGTTTTGGATTCCAAATTGTCCACACTTGTTCTTTTAACATGAGTATGACAACCCCAAATCTTCAAGTGTCTTACACGTGGCACCTCATGCCAACTAAGTATGGCCTCTTGGTAGCTTGCCACAGACAGCTTGCCATAGGCAGCTCGCCATAAGCAGCTTACCAAAACTTGCAATAGGTAGCTCACCACAGGCAGCTCACCATAGGCAGCTTGCCACAGGCAGCTCGCCATAGGCAGCTTGCCACAGGCAGCTCACCACGGGCAGGTCGCCATAGGCAGCTCACCATAGGCAACTCGCCACAGGCAGCTGGCCACTCCGCTAGCAGCCTGGCGTCTTACGAAGAGCTCGCCACTTAGGGTCAGCTCGGCACTTACAGGTAGCTTGGCATAGGTAGCTCGACACTTAAGGGCAGCTTAATGTATCACAGGAAGATCTCCTGCCCGACAACCATACATCCGAAGAGACAGAGCTGTACTCTGCAGCAGCTGTCCCTTGACTGGCAGAGCCGTACTCTGCAGCAGCCGCCTGCACCTGCCACCTTAGCCCTGGCAGTAACGGCTGCGGTAGAGAGATAGAGGCGGTTACGCCTGACTTGGCAGAGGCTGTTATGCCTGATTTGATAGGACACCACTATATAAGGACTTCGACCCCCAAAGACAAGGGGGAGAGAAAATGAAAAAATGGAGGTAATCTCTGCTCTCTAGCTCTCTCATTTCTCTCCAAGCTCTCTGCAATCAGAATGCTAACTTAAGCATCAGAGAGTCACCGTTGGGTAAACATCCCCGGGTCCTCTGATTCAGTTCTCGCAGGTTCCTCAACTCCCGCCGCCTACAAAGAGGAGGAAAGGGTGGAGTTCTCGCAGGTTCCTCAGCTCTGGCCACCTACAAAGAGGAGGAAATGATGGAGTTCTCCGTAGGTCCCTCAGCTCCCGCCGCCCACAAAGGAGAGTAGATCACCTCATGCAGAGGGCAGTGATGTGTTGCTCATTGTGACACTAGCAAGTGCACTAGCCGTTCAAGTAATAAAGTAGAGAGTGAAGTATCGTTCCCACGAGGATTTAGGAAACAATTACCAATACTAAATTGAGCACTTCTTATCTGATCAACAAATAAATCTAAACTCTAATGAAAGCTAAGAAATCCTAAATTAAAATCTATCTAAATCATTGGTCCAATTGCCTTCAATTCAGGTTAGAAGAGTAAGCAGTAAATGTCAATTTCAGAATTCAGCAATCTATCAATTTGGATCATTCGAATGAATCATGATTGAGCCTTGGTTTGGTGAAACCCCAAGGTCATGAACAGCCTCTCTCAAGCGCATGTTCATCCTATGCATGAGTGATGGTTCTTCTATCTCTAGCAAGAATCTAATCCCCATGCATGCATTTCTTCAAACACTTCTAAGGCATCAATTCAAATATGAATTGATCACCAACTGAACTGTGCAAGTTATCTCTAATCTTGCACTCAATTCAGTTCTTGAATAGTAGATCTGAATTCCTAGAGTCTCTCTCAAGCACTCTAGAAATTCCAAGCTGTAGATTAATTCGCCCAATCTGAAAATTGCAGATCTGAATTCTCTTTCAAGCAATTCAGATATTGCAATCTCAGATCTGAGAATTCAGATCTGAGTTTTGAAGGTTAGTTGGCCGAATTACTCTGCAATCACACCCTTATTCAAGAAACTTCAAGTACAATACATGATCATTTGAATGAATAAAAAAGAATTAGATTGCTGAACTAAAATTTTACAAGCTGAAATACATCAAGGAAGAATGGAAACAAGGAGAAAGAAGAAAGAAAAATATAACTAAGAAACTGAATTCAAATCAAAAGAGAATGAAACTACAATGACTTATTACAAAAGATCTTTGAATCATAAACCCTCAATTCGAACTCACCTTCTTCTTCTAGCTTGCTTGTCTTGAACTTCCTTCAGCCCTTCTTCTTCTTCTTCCTTTCGCCTAGCCTTCTTCTCTTCTCTTCTCTCAAGGTGGCCGAACCTCTAAGAGTGGGAGAGCCTTCCTCTCAAGCAATTGAACACCTTCTCCCCTCCTAGAGGCCTCCTTATATAGTTTTTCAAGGGGGCTCTTGCCCCTTCTTGAAGCCTCTAGAATGGGGTGTATTACACCCCTCATGAACCTTCTAGAGTGCTCCCTCCTTCTCTTCAAGAAACTCCTAGAAGTTGCCGCCCCTAGCTCCCTTTGGGCTGCTATTTGGGCTACAACTTAGCTTGCTTTTGAGCTCATGTGGGCTACACTCTAGGCCGTTATTTGGGCTAAAAATGGGCTGGGCCAAAATTTCCTTCTTGCTAGGCTTCTTCCCTTGGATTTTTCATAGAGTTTCACTTGCTCTTCTTGGGCCGAATGAAATTCTCTTGCTCTCATGGCTGGGCCGGGCTGAACTTGATAAATTTTGGGTTTTCTTTTCTTGCTTTTGCCTTCTTTTTGTTGATTTGGCTCCCCCTGAAATCTTTTTTGCAATCAAGCTAAAATAGGGCAAAATTTAATTAAACCATCATAAAATTTCATGCAAAAACCTCATAAAATATAGATAGATTGTAGGTTCATCAGGCAGTCGGGTTGCGCTACACCAGGGAGCTCCACCATCCTCTCTTGGGAGCTGGTCAAATAACAAGGTACTTAGCCAATAAATTTTTACATCACAAAACATTGGTACGTGACTAGAAACGGTTACATCAATTGGCGCCATCTGTGGGAACACGCTACAAAAAGCTAAGTTCTCATCCTACAAAAGATAAGTCCTCTTCTCTTAGAAAGCTAAGTCCTCACTTTTTAGAAATTGAAGCTCTCATTTTATAGTTTACATTTTTTATGAACTCAAAGACTACGCAGGGAGTTAATAGACTAAGTTTACTTTCAATTCAGTTAAAGCCTCATCAGTCCTCTTCGCAAGGTCCCCACTACAAAGATGAAGCTCTTCGTGGCTTCCGCAGGAGTTGGCAGCCAACAGACTACATAGGTGCCCTTGCTGGTCGAGCCTTTCAAGGCTCCCATGTGAGCTGGGGACCTAAATTAGTAGTGCTGCCCCCGAAGGTCGAGCTCCTAGTAGCTTCTTGTAGGAGTGGGTGATCGGCATTACGAAGCTGATGTAGCGCAATCATAGCTCTAAGACACTGACCTGATCTACTCGACACCTTACAGGTAGCTCGGCACCTAGTCAGCTCGGCACCTCGCAGGCAGCTCCACCTGGTTAGTTCAGCACCTCACAGGTAGCTCGGCACCTCAGAGGTAGCTCGACACCTGGTCAGCCAAACACCTCATAGGTGTCTCAACACCTAGTTAGTTCGGCACCTCACAAGCAAAGCCTACGGGCCACATTACTGCTTAAGACCTAATTGCCTCTCCGGCATGGGCAAAGTCAAAAAAAGGGTAGACTACGAGTCATTCCCAAAGCCTATGGGCCACATTACTACTTAAGACCCGGTCGCCTCTCCAACATGGGCAAAAGTCAAAGAAGAGTAGACTATGAGTCACTCCCAAAGCCTACGGGCCACATTACTACTTAAGACCCGGTCGCCTCTCCGGCACGGGCAAAGTCAAAAAAGAGTAGACTACGAGTCACTCCCAAAACCTACGGGCCACATTACTGCTTAAGACCCGATCGCCTCTCCAGCATGGGAAAAAGTCAAAGAAGAGTAGACTACGAGTCATTCCCAAAGCCTATGTGCCACACTAGGAATTGGATCAGCACTTACTAGCTCGTCAACTTACGGGCCAAAAGAAATCTACTCCCTTCACTAAGTTACTCTCAGCTCGGGAGTGGGGGGCAATTGATGAAGGCAGATTTGGCCCTCCAATGGAATTGTGACATGTGGCACCTCATGCCAACTAAGTATGTTCTCTTGGCAGCTCGCCACAGACAGCTTGCCATAGGCAGCTCGCCATAAGCAGTTTGCCACAACTTGCCATAGGCAGCTCGCTACAGGCAGCTCACCATAGGCAACTCGCCATAGGCAGCTCGCCATAGGTAGCTCGCCACGGGTAGGTCGCCATAGGCAGCTCGCCATAGGCAGCTCGCCATAGGCAGCTCGCCATAGGCAGCTCGCCATAGGCAGCTCGCCATAAGCAACTCGCCATAGGCATCTCGCCACAGGTAGCTCACCACAGGCAACTTGCCATGGTAGCTCACCACAGGCAGACTCTTAGCTTGGGAGTGGGGGGCAATTGATGAGGGCAGATTTGGCCCTCCAATGGAATTATGACACATGGCACATCATGCCAACTAAGTATGGCCTCTTGGCAGTTCACCACAGACAGTTCGCCATAGGCAGCTCGCCATAAGCAGTTTGCCACAACTTGCCATAAGTAGCTCGCCACAGGCAGCTTCCCATAGGCAGCTTGCCACAGGCAACTCGCCATAGGCAGCTTCCCATAGGCAGCTTGCCACAGGCAACTCGCCATAGGCAGCTTCCCATAGGCAGCTTACCACAGGCAACTCGCCATAGGCAGCTCGCCACAGGCAGCTCGCCATAGGTAGCTCACCACGGGCAGGTCGCCATAGGCAGCTCATCATAGGCAGCTCGCCATAGGCAACTCGCCATAAGCAACTTGCCATAGGTAGCTCGCCACAGGCAACTCACCATAGGCAACTCGTGACAGGCAGCTTGCCATGGGCACGTCGCCACAGGCAGTTGGCCACTCCGTAGGCAGCCTGGCGTCTTACGAAGAGCTCGCCACTTAGGAGCATCTTGGCACTTACAGGTAGCTCAACACTTAGGGGCAACTTAGTGTATCGCAGGAAGATCTCCTGCCCGACAACCGTACATCTGGAGACCTGTGCCCACGTCTCTCACTAGGTAGCGCCATGCCTGCCAGTCCTGAGAGTTGTCCCATGACTGGCAGAGCCGTACTCTGCAGCAGTCGCCTGCACCCACCACCTCTGCCCTAGCAGTAACGGCTATGGCAGAGAGACAGAGGTGGTTACGCCTGACTTGATAGAGGTTGTTACGTCTGATTTGATAGGACACCACTATATAAGGACTCCGACCCCCAAAGACAGGGGGAGAGAAAATGGAAAAATGAAGGTAATCCCTGCTCTCTAGCTCTCTCATTTCTCTCCAAGCTCTCTGCAATCAGAATGCTAACTTAGGCATCGGAGAGTCCCCACTGGGTAAACACCCCGGGGTCCTCTGATTCAGTTCTCGTAGGTTCCTCAACTCCCGCTACCTACAAAGAGGAGGAAAGGGTGGATTTCTCACAGGTTCCTCAGCTCCCGCCGCCTACAAAGATGAGGAAATGATGGAGTTCTCCGCAGGTCCCTCAGCTCCCGTCGCCCACAAAAGAGAGGAGATCACCTCATGTAGAGGGCAGCTGGGTTGCGCTACACCAGGGAGCTCCACCATCCTCTCCTGGGAGTAGGTCACATAACGAGGTACTTAGCCAAAAAATATTTACATGACAAAACATTGGTATGTGACTAGAAATGGTTACATCAACATGTAAAGGAGGAATTGATCCAATCAATTAACTGCTATAAAGCCCATTGAATAGCCCATCTAAAATCCATAACATTAACAATTAATGTCGACTAGGTATATGGGCTGAAACACAGTTAGCAGTTCTGCCCATACAACTTTTCTCACAAGAGTGGGCTTTTGTAGTTTTAACCATTTAAAACAGGGCTGTACAGGTGGGTCGAATTAACCCATGTAATTGAACATCAGATTTGGAACAAAAAGTGAGGAAAACTTGGACTGAATAACAGTTCCCTTTGAACCCTAGATTCAGTCCAAATAGTTTTGGTCCAATCTAGTCTGAAATAGTCTGAAACTGATCTTCAATTCAAGAATTAATTCATGAAAGATCTGAAATTAATAATTTTGATTTTCAACAATCATAAATCAAATATGGACTATTCGCACCACCTGCAAATAGAGGTTATGTTAGACAGTTTTGTATGCCCTTAGCATCAATCAAGATGATGTACTTTATGAATTTATTGTAAATGAATAATAGTGCATATTTGATTCATGTTCCCTTGGTATGTTTCTGTATAATACCCTTAAACTAGACACTTAATGAGACTCGTGTTAGTTTAGAATGTTCACAGCCAGTGGGTCGGTCTGGGGAGACCTATCCTGTCAAGACTAACACTGTGGTGCCACCAAGTCGGTTGGGGTGGCCTGTCTCAACTACCAGGGTGAGACCCTAGGCACATACAATGTAGAATTAATTGAATCTATGAACTGGACCAGATTTCTAGTATTGCCCTAGACCTTGGAGATTGATGGGAAAAACTGGAAAGTTACACCCGACCCCTAGACTCGATTATGATACTGCACGAGGTGTCGGATTGGGCTGTCTTTGATATACCATTCAGTGAGATCCTTAGTGGGGGTCAAAACCTGGGTATGTTGGGACAGTCTGAGAATTCATCTGAGTGGGTGATCATAGTGACAGGATCAGCCCCTTTGTCGAACAAAGGTAATGATCAGGGATGCACTCTCACTGATGGAAACCAAGACTGTCAGCAGCCGATTTCAATCGTTGAGATTTGTTTTGCAAAATATTTTGTATGAGATATAAAAGTATATACATTATGGTTTCAAAATGATTTGCAAAAGGTTTTAATTCCCGGGATCCACATAAGCAGAGAGTGCAACACTGTTCTTTGCAACCGAGGGAGAGGTCCTCTCTTGTTGGGCAGTGTATGATCATTATGGGCTGAGAGGTTATGTTTAAGACCATTGAGGATTATACCTGATGGGCTAATCTTGCATCTGCCCACAGTCCCTGGGTGTTACATGGTGGCTTGGCCCAGGGACCACTTAGGGTAAGTGTTGGGCCCATAGAGCCCATGAGATGGGTTTCAGGGGGTGCACTGTCCATAACAGTGTATTCGGCCAGGCCTTGTAACAAAGGCTGGGCCGAACCCATGTGGTTGATGTGTAGATCAATGTTTGGGTCCCACGCCATACAAGAAAGCCCAACTGGGCAGCAGTTTGGAATGCTAAGTGAATACATAACCTTAAATGGGCCTTAAGCCCATTCGAATTGGGCTAATTTGATTAGTCACTTAAAGGGGCAAATTCAGAGATGGATTAGCTGATAGGATTGGGCCCTGACCCTATCCACTTAGAGAGTCCAAGATCTAAATAAGATGTAGATCCGAAAGCCTCCTAATTAGATTAGGTGATGGATGATCTGATTTGTAGATAAGATAAGGGTTTATCCTTATCACCTAAAGAGAAGGCTGATCCAAATATGATTTGGATAAGCAACTTCTGATAGGATAGGGAGCTAATCTTTTAGGTTAACAAAAGAGGAGGGGGAGGCAGCCTTTTGACATGCAATCCACATTCTTGTCTTCAAAGCTGAAATCACAAGAAGAGAGAATTCTGCACCCTGCGAATACTCTCTTGCCGCCTCCTTCTTGCAGCCGCCGCCTCCAGCAGTTCGATCTCCAGTTCTTGGGAGAAATCAAGATTTGATCTTGATACCAATCTTTTGGAGAAAATATTGGTTGGAGCTGTATTCACAATCCATCCAGTTGATTCTTGCGGAGGGTCAAGTTCTTTTGGAAGAACACTGTTGATTCTACTCTACCCTGCACTGTGCCATCTTCAGTGGGAGTAGGTTTTGGATCATTCCTTAGGTGTGAACACCTCCATTGGGAGATATTGTTTCTCCGTATCAGGTATAATCCCTCCCTACTCCTTTTGGTTCAGATTTGGTTTAGTTTATGGTTCAATAATGATCCTTGAAAATATGATTTTCTAAATTGGGAATGCGATTCCCAATTGAAGGGAGAGAAAAATTTTTGAAATTCGCCCCCTTATTCCGCAATCCTTGGGCGTCCATAGGATGGATATCCTATCCCTTCAGTGGTATTAGAGCCATGGTTCAAATCTTGAACCATTTTGTTTCAGATCTGAACCTGCGCAAATGGGTAGAAGGCATTCTACCCAATTTGCATAGATATGGGTTTTGGGAAATTTGTTCCTAAAATTAATGGGCAAATAATCTGAAATTAATTTTATATAAATCCGATTATTGTTTAAATTAGTTCTTTATGATTTTCTTGATTTATGGGCTGTTCGTACAAGAGGAGATCGAATTCTTGGTTTGCATAGGGAGAACTGCAAGATTTGCAGTTTCTTGATCTACTTATTACATTTGGTCTGTAAATAATTTTCTTTTAGACTCAATGTATAGGCATTCGATCCAATGTAATTTTTAATAGAAATAGAATTTCTATTTATTTTTATTTTGGATCAAAGATGGCAGCACAGAAAGGGAGATTTCGCAGAACTGGAGATTTCGCAGATGGGACATTCGCTATCTGGGATTAGCAGTTTATGAAACTGCAAATTGTGATCTAACCTCTGTTTTGCAGGATGGATTGTGCGAACAGCCCAGATTAACTGATTTTTGATTTTCTTTTATCTGTTCTTTAATTTCAGATTATTTTCTTGAATTAAAGATTTAATTAAAGATTTAATTAAAGATCAAACCCTAGACTCATTCGAACCAAGATTAGTTCAAACTGTTTGGACCAAATCTAGGGTTTAATCAAGGCTAAAAGTCAGCCCTAATTTTCCCACTAATGGGCCTGAGGATTGATGTTTAATTAAATGGTTAATTCGACCCAACCTATAAAGGCCTAGTTTTAAATAGTTAAAACTGTCAAAAGCCTACTTCAAAGGATAAAAACTATATGGGTCAAACTGGGTAACCCTACTTCAGCCCATATACCTAGATAATATTAATGGTTAATATTATGGATTTAAAATGGGCTTCCAATGGGCCTTACAGATGATTAATTGATTGGATCAATTTATCCCTGCATGAGATGTTTGGATGTGGATGTGCTACGTACGTGGGCCATAAGTACTTGGCCCATGCGCTTTCGACAATGGCTCTTATGCACACAATGGCTGAATGCACATCATTGCCATGGTGTTCCTTTTGGTCATTGGATGACCTCCCTCAGTGGTGGGCCCCACACCTCATCAAGATGATACGTATGGAAACCTAGCTGATTTAAGGCCCACCGAAATCTGACTTTATGAAAGTCAGTGGGAGCCACTTTGGTTTGACCTAAATCAAACTAGGGCGTAATAAATGTTCCCTCCAGCTAATATGAGTGCATGTGATAGGGTGATTCATATGATGAACTCTCTAAAGGCCTTCCATCATTAGCATGAGGATGGGTCCTTCAGTAATGAGGAAACGCACCAGAAAATGGGCTATCCATTTGCTGTTGGACTTGTCTAAGTGTTTCATAACATGATAGGGGCGTCATAGACCGATGTGGGAGGGGCTTCACCAGAAAATGGGAATTCTCTCACGGTACCTTGGCGTTCACGAACATGATGGGTAAGCACTCACTGGACAGAAAGGTTTACCGGAAAATGGCTCTAAACCTTGTCTGACAGAGGCCAAAGGGAAAACTCATATGATGAGTGGATATGATCCTTCACAGAAAGGTGGTGGGGTTATGTAGCTGAAACAGTTGGCTCCATTCACCCTATGTGATTTCCCACATTTCTAGAGACAACCCGTAGTCTCCGTCACTAAGAAAGGAGGAAAATCTCAGAGATGAATAAATGGAAATGGAACATAGATTAAAATCCGTATTTATATAATGAACATGAATCAAATTAGGTTGTGGACTGATGTTTGCTCTTTTATCAGAAAATGGCAAACAGATCTTTTGCAAAGCTTCTTGACGACAACAAGCTTAAGGGCCCAAACTATGCTGACTGGTACAAGAACCTTATGCTGGTCTTAACCTCGGAAAAGTTGGATAAGGTAGCCAAGAATCCTACCCCAGATCGTCCGTGAGATTGGGCTTCTGAGGCTCATAGAAGAGAATACCAAGAATGGGAGGAGAAAAACTCCCTTGCCCGTTGCTATATCATTGCCTCCCTGGACAATCCAATTCAAAGGCAGTTCGATCAAATTGAACTTGCCAAGGACGTATTGGATAGTCTCAAGACAATGTACGAAGAGCAAAATCGTTCTACTCGGTAGAAGGTCTTGAAACACTTCATGACCACACAGATGTCCAAGAACCAACAAGTTCACGACCATTGTCTTTGGATGATGGGCTATATCAACGAACTGGAGGCTCTTGAATCCGGGCTAGATCTGGTAACACAGATCGATGCTATTCTCAACTCTCTGCCTCCATCCTTTAATCCATTCATCATGAACTATAATATGAACAAGCTGAACGTCAGTTTGTAGGAACTCAACAATATGTTGCAGAGGGCCAAAGAATTGATTAAAAGGATGAGCCCATTGCCATGCTTGTTGAAACTGGAAAACCAGGCAAGAAAAGGAAGGCAAATAGAAAGCCCCAGAAGAAGGCTGCAAAACCCAAAAAGCAGAAGAAAGACAAAGCATCGGATGCCTGTCACTTCGGCAAGAAGACCAGGCCCATCACATGGACTCTATGGGCCCAACACTTACATTAAGTGGTCCTTGGGCCAAACCATCTTATAAGAACCCAGGGACTATGGGCAGGTGCAATATTAGCTCATCAGGTACTATCTTAAATGGTCTTATACTTAACCTCTTAGCCCTTAATGATCAACACTGCCTGATAAGAGAGGACCTCTCCCTCGGCTGCAAGGAACAGTGCCGCACTCTCTACTCACATGGATCCTAGGAATTAAAACCATTTGCAAACACTTTGAAACCGTACACATACATACATATCATATATAAATTTTGCAAAACAAAATTCCAACAATTGAAATCAACTACCGGCAGTTTGGTTTCCATCAGAGAGAGTGCATTCCTAATCATTACCTTTGTTTGACAAAGGGGTTGATCCTGTCACTATGATCACCCACTCAGATGAATTCTCAGACTATCCCAACATACACAGGTTTTGATCCCCGCTAAGGATCTCACTGATTGGCATATCAAAGACAGCCTGATCCGACACCTAATGAAGTGTCATAATCGAGTCTAGGGGTCAGGTGTAATTTTCCAATTTTGCCCATCTGTCTCCAAGGTCTAGAGCAATACTGAAAATTTGGTCTGGTTCAAGGATTCGAGTAATCCCATACTGCATGTGTCTCGGGTCTTACCTTGGTGGTCGAGACAGGTTATTCAAACACTTGGTGGTACACCAGTATTAGCCTTGGTAGGATAAATCTCCCCAGACTTATCCAATGGTTGTGAGCATTTAAAAGTAACGCTAGTCTCTATACATGTCCAGTTTTAGGGTCTTACACAGAATTATACCAAACAACATGAATCAAACATGCACTTTATTTATTTACACTAAATATCAAAAGTACATCAAATCGGATTGAAGCTAAGGGCATACAAAGCTGTTTAACAGATACGTGCGGAACCCTAGCCGATTTGGGCCCACCAAAATCTGACTTTATGAAAGTCAGTGGGAGCCACTTTGTTTTGACATAAATCAAACTAGGGCATAATCTTTCGTTCCCTCCAGCAAATATGAGTGCATGTGATAGGGAGATTCAAATAATGAACTCTCTAAAGGCCTTCCATCATTTGCATAAGGATGGGTCCTTCAGTAATGAGGAAACACACTAGAAAATGGGCTATCCATTTGCTATTGGGCTTGTCCGAGTGTTTCATAAGATGATAGGGGCGTCATAGACCGATGTGGGAGGGGCTTCACCAGAAATTGGGAACTCTCTCATAGTACCTTGGCGTTCACGAATATGATGGGTGAGCACTCACAAGACAGAAAGGTTTACCTGAAAACGGCATTGAACGTTGTTTGACAGAGGCCAAAGGGAAAACTCACATGATGAGTGGATATGATCCTTCACAGAAAGGTGGTGGGGTTTTGCAGCTGAAACAGTTGGCTCCATGCACCCTATGTGGTTTCCCACATTTCTAGAGACAAGTCGTTGTCTCCATCAATGAGATGGGAGGAAAATCTCAGAGATGAACAAATGGGAATGGAACATAGATTAAAAGCCATATCTATGTAAAGAACATGAATCAAATTAGGTTGTGGATTAATATTTGTTATTTTACCAGAAAATGGCAAACGAACAATTTGCAAAGCTTCTTGATGACAACAAGCTTAAGGGCCCGAACTATGCTGATTGGTATTGTAACCTCATGCTGGTCCTAACATCTGAAAAATTGGATAAGGTAGTTAAAAATCTTGCCCCAGAGCATCCGAGCGACAGGGATTCTGAGGTCAGAAGGAGGGAATTCCATGATTGGGAGGATAAAAGCTCCCTAGCCCGCTGCTATGTCATTGCCTCCCTAAACAATCAGATACAGAGGCAGTTCGATCAGATCGAACTAGCCAAGGACATATTGGATAGTTTAAAGATAATGTATGAAGAGCAGAATCATTCTACTCAGCAGAAGGTCTTGAAATAGTTCATGACCGCTCAAATGTCCAAAGGGCAACAGGTTCACGAACATTGTCTTCGGATGATGGGTTATATCAACGAACTTGAAGCCATTGGATCCGGGCTAGATCTTAGCATGCAAGTGGATGCCATCCTTAACTCTTTGCCTCCTTCCTTCAACTCGTTCATAATGAATTACAATATTAACAAACTGAATGTCAGCGTCCAGGAACAAGCTGAATGTCGAGGTGGCGGGTATCTCTCTGACGAGTTCAGGAACTACTTGAAGGTCAACGGGATAGTATTGCGGTTGGCTCCTCCCGCTACACCACAACTTAATGGTGTTTCAGAGAGAAGGAATAGGACCTTATTGGATATGGTCTGGTCACTTCTCGTCCATTTAGAGTTACCCACATCTTTTTGGGGATACACATTAGAGACTGCAACATACGTGTGAAATAGGTTCCAACCAAATCAGTTTCAAAGACTCCCTATGAGCTTTGGACAGGAAAGAAACCAAGTGTATGACACTTGAAGGTTTGGGATTGTTCGACACATGTTAAAAGAACTAGTCCGGACAAATTAGAATCCAAGACTAACCGTTTCCTGTTTGTAGGCTACCCAAAAGGCTCTGTAAGTTACCTATTCTATGACCCAAGTGAGCAGAAGGTGTTTTGCAGTCGAAATGCACAATTCTTGGAAAATGATTACATCCTGGACAATCATCGTCAGGAAATTGTTCTTGATGAGGAGAGTTCGGATGTAGTGGGAGGTGTCCCACAAGTTTCAGGTTGTGACCAACCTAGATGATCTACCTGGGTATCTAGTCCACCAGTCCATTTTGGTTATGACCAGGATATTTACTTGGTGGAAGCCTTGACTAGTGAGGAGGATCTCATGACTTATGCGGAAGCTATGTTGGAGATCGACTCCCTTAAGTGGTTAGGTGCCGTGAGAGCTGAGATGGACTCAATGGAGACCAATGGAGTCTGGACTCTAATAGATCCGCCCCCTGGGGTAAAATCAATTGGTTGCAAATGGATTTACAAGAGGAAGAAGGGTCCTGATGGTAGGGTTTAGACCTACAAAGCTCGTCTGGTGACGAAAGGGTACACACTCAAAAAGAGGGCATCGACTATGAGGAAACCTTTTTGCCTGTGGCAATGCTTAAATCCATTAGGATCCTACTAGTTGTAGCAGCATACCATGAGTACAAGATTTGGCAAATGGATGTCAAAACTGCATTCATGAATGGTGATCTTACTGAAGATATCTATATGCAGCAGCCGCAAGGCTTCATAGTTGCAGGTCAGGAACACATGGTGTGTAAACTAAATAGATCCATATATGGACTTAAGCAAATTTTAGGAGTTGGAACATCCGATTTGACTCTACTGTCAAAACGTTTGACTTTGAGCAGAATTCGGATGAGCCCTGAGTTTATAGGAAGACCAGTGGGGACAAGGTTACGTTCTTGGTTTTGTATGTAGATGACATTCTATTCATTGGGAATGATGTAGGAATGTTGATTACAGTGAAAGTGTGACTTTCATAGCAATTCTCCATGAAAGATCTTGGAGAATCCTCCTATATATTGGGTATTCGACTCTATAGAGATAGATCGAAGCGGATAATAGGATTATACCAATTTGCTTACATTGACAAAATAGTCAAAAGATACAACATGGAAAACTCCAAGAAAGGAAATGTACTTTCAGGCACGGAGTCACTCTTTCCAAGAATGTCTCCCAAGACTTTTGAGGAGATTGATGGCATGAAAGACGTTCCCTATGCCTCTGCCGTAGGGTGCATCATGTATGCCATGCTGTGCACTCATCTTGACATTGCTCAGGTAGTGAGTGTAATAAGCAGATTTCAGGCCAACCCAGGGTAGGAGCACTGGATTGCTGTGAAAAAATACTCAAGTACCTTCGAAGGACAAAAGAGTTTTGTCTAATTTTCGATGGTAGCTCACTACAGATCCAAGGGTATACTGATGTCGATTTCCAATCGGATCCAAATGATAGAAAGTCTACATCTGGGTATGTTTTCACGATAGGATCGTGTGATGTTTGCTGGAAAAATAGCAAACAGGTGTCTACGACAGACTCCACAACCAAAGCCAAATACATTGCCGCAAGTAAAGCTACCAAGGAAGCAGTGTGGATGAAGAAGTTCGCTCACGAATTGGGAGTAGTTCCATCCAGCACATCACCCATCCCATTGTTGTGTGACAACAATGGAGCGATTGCTCAGGCTATGGAGCCACGAGCCCACTCGAAGTCAAAACACATCGAGAGGAAGTACCACGTACTGCGGGAGATTGTTGGTAGAGGGGACATCCTGATTCATAAAGTAGCATCAACGGTGAATGTAGCAGACCCATTGACTAAGCCAATGATACAAAAAGTGTTTGAGAAACACGTGGAAAGTATGGGACTCTGGCTTGTACCAGATTGGACCTAAGTGCAAATTGGAGTTGTTAGACAGTTGTATGCCCTTAGCTCCAATCAGAATGATGTACATTATGAAATTATTGTAAATGAATAAAGTACATATTTGATTCATGTTCTTGTGGTGTGTTTTTGTGTAATACCCTTAAAATTGGACACTTATGAGACTCGTGTTAGTTTAGAATGTTCACAACCGTTGGACCCAAGGCACATGCAGTGTAGGATTAATTGAATCTTTGAACTGTATAAAATTTTCAGTATTGCCCTGGACCTTGGAGATTGATGGACAAAACTGGAAAGTTACACCTGACCCCTAGACTCGATTATGATACTACGCTAGATGCCAAATCAGGATGTCTTTGATACGCCAATTAGTGAGATCCTTAGCGGAAGCAAAAACCTGAGTATGTTGGGGCAGTTTGACAATTCATCTGAGTGGGTGATTATAGTGACAGGATCAGCCTCTTTGTCGAACAAAGGTAATGATCGGGGGTGCACTCTTTGTGATGGAAACCAGGACTGCTGGCAGCCCATTTCAATTGTTGAGATTTGTTTTGCAAAATATATTTTATATGAGATATAAAAGTATATATAAATTATGGTTTCCAAATGCTTGCAAAAGGTTTTCATTCCCGGGATCCATGTGAGTAGAGAGTACAGCACTGTTCCTTGCAGCCGAGGGAGAGGTCCTCTCTTGTCGGGCAGTGTTTGATCATTATGGGCTGAGAGGTTAAGTATAAGACCATTGAGGGTAATACCTGATGGGCTAATCTTGCATCTGCCCACAGTCCCTAGGTGTTACAAGGTGGCTTGGCCCAGGGACCACTTAGGGTAAGTGTTGGGCCCGTAGAGCCCATGTGATGGGTTTTCAGGGGGTGCACTGTCCATAACAGTGTATTCGGCCAAGCCTTGTAACAAATGCTGGGCTGAACCCATGTG
This sequence comes from Nelumbo lutea, assembly GCF_056320005.1. NCBI lineage: Eukaryota > Viridiplantae > Streptophyta > Magnoliopsida > Proteales > Nelumbonaceae > Nelumbo > Nelumbo lutea. The sequence goes on along the minus strand of NC_142690.1, from coordinate 33,441,960 downwards.
GCTGATGTGTAGATCAATGTTTGGGTCACACGCCATACAAGGAAATCCAACTGGGCAGCAGTTTGGAAGGCTAAGTGAGCACATAACCATAATGGGCCTAAAGCCCATTTCGAACTGAGCTGATTAGATTAGTTAAATAAGGGGCGAATTATGGGATTGGATTAGCAGATAGGATAGGCCTTTAACCCTATCTACTCAGAGAGTCCAGATCTAAATGTGATTCAGATCTGGAAACCTCCTAATGAGATTAGGAGAATGCTGATCTAATCTACAAATAAGATAAGGGTTTACCCTTATCACTTAAAGGGAATTTTGATCCAAATATGATTTGGATCAGCAACTCCTAATGGGATTAGAAGTTGATCCCTTTAAAGTTATAAAAAGAGGAGGGGGCGACAACCTTTAGTAGACATACATTCACATCCTCTTCAGAGCTGAAATCACAGAAGAAAAAATTCAGCAACCCTGCAAAATTTTTTCTTGCCGCTATTAGTCAGTTTTGTATACCCTTAGGTTCAATCAAAATGATGTATTTTTTGAGTTTATTGTAAATGAATAAAAGTACATATTTGATTCGTATTCCCTTGGTATGTTTCTGTGTAATACCCTTAAACTGGACACTTAATGAGACTCGTGTTAGTTTAGAATGTTCACAGCCAGTGGGTCGGTCTGGGAAGACCTATCCTGATAAGGCTGACACTGTGGTGCCACCAAGTCGGTTGGGGTGGCCTGTCTCAGCTGCCAGGGTGAGACCCTAGGCACATACAGTGTAGGATTAATTGAATCTATGAACTCGACCAGATTTCCAGTATTGCCATGGACCTTGGAGATTGATGGGCAAAACCTAGAAAGTTACACCCGACCCTTATACTCGATTATGATACTGCACTAGGTGTCGGATTGGGCTGTCTTTGATGTTCCAATCAGTGAGATCCTTAGTAGGGGTCAAAACTTGGGTATGTTGGGACAGTCTGAGAATTCATCTGAGTGGGTGATCATAGTGACAGGATTAGCCCCTTTGTCGGACAAAGGTAATGATCGGGGATCTCACTGATGGAAACCAAGACTGCTGGCAGCTGATTTCAATCGCTGAGATTTTTTTTGCAAAGCATATTTTATATGAGATATAAAAGTATATATGTTATGGTTTCTAAAATGTTTGCAAGAAGGTTTTAATTCTCGGGATCCATACAAGTAGAGAGTGCAACGCTGTTCCTTGTCGGGCAGTGTATGATCATTATGGGCTGAGTGGTTATGTGTAAGACCATTGAGGGTAATGCCTGATGGGCTAATCTTGCATTTGCCAACAGTCCCTGGATGTTACAAGGTGGCTTGGCCCAGGGACCATTTAGGGTAAGTGTTGGGTCCATAGAGCCCATTTGATGGGTTTCAGGGGGTGCACTGTCCATAACAGTGTATTCGGCTGGGATTGTAACTAATGCTAGGCCAAACCCATGTGGCTAATGTGTAGATCAATGCTTTGGTCCCACGCCATACAAGGAAGCCCAACTGGGCAGTAGTTAGGAATGTTAAGTGAGCATATAAGCTTAATGGGCCTAAAGCATATTTCGAACTAGCCTATTTAATTAGTTAATTATGGGGCGAATTCTGAGATGGATTAGTAGATAGGATAGGGTCTTGACCCTATCCACTCAGATAGTCCAAATCTGAATGTGATTCAGATCTACAAACCTCCTAATGAGATTAGGAGAAAGCTAATCTAATCTGCAGATAAGATAAGGGTTTATCCTTATCACGTAAAGAGAGGGCTGATCGAAATATGATTTGGATAAGCAGCTCCTAATTGGATTAGGAGATGATCCTTTAGGTTTACAAAAGAAGGAGAGGGCGATAGCCTTTAGAAGACACACTTAATCAGATCCTCTTGAGAGCTGAAATCACAGAAGAAAGAATTAAGCAACCCTGTTGAATTCATTCTTGTCGCCTCCTTGTTCTTGTCGCCCTGTTTGCCAGTTCGATCTCCAGTTGTGGGAGAAGTCAATATTTGATCTTGACATCTGTTCTTTGAGAAAGAATTGATAGGAAGTTGTGCTCATGTGCCATCCTACTGTTTCTTGCAAAGGACAGAGTTCTTGGATAAGAACACTGCTGATTTTGCTCCATCCCACACTGCACCATCTTCAGTGGGAGCAGTCTTTGGATCCTTGTTTGGGCATGAACACTTTCGTTGGGGGATACTGTTTCTCCATATTAGGTATAATTCTCTCCTACTCCTTTTGGTTTAGATCTGGTTCAGTTTATGGTTCAAGAATGATCATTGAAAATATGATTTTCTAAATAGGGAATGTGATTCCCAGTTGGAGGAAGAGAAACATTTGTGCAATTCGCCCCTTTATTCCGCAAGATTTGGGCTTCTATACAATGGATCTCTCAACCCTTCAGTGGTGTCAGAGCCAGGTTCAAATCTTGAACCAATTCGTTTTAGATCTGAACCTGTGCAAATGGACAGAAGGTGTTCTACCCGATTTGCGCAAATATGGGTTTTGGGAAATTTGTTCCCAAAATTAATGGGTGAATAATCTGAAATTAATTTTATATAAATCTGATTATTATTTAGAATTGTTCTTTATGATTTTCTTGATTTATGGGTTGTTCGTACAAGAAGAGATCGAAATCTTGATTTGCGCAGGGAACCTGCGATTTTGTAGTTTTTGGATTGCTTTTGGTCTGTAAAATAATTTTTTTATTTTATTTTTGGCTGAATGTATATGTATTCAATTTGATGTAATTATTAATAGAAATTAGGATTTCTATTTATTTTATTTTTGGATCGAAGATGGCGACGTAGAAAAGAAGATTTCATAGAGAAGGAGATTTCGAGATGGAAGAATTGCAATCTGCGATTTGTAGTTTATGAAACTGCAAACTGTGATCTAACCTCTGTTTTACAGGATGGATTGTGCGAACAGCCCTGTTTGACTGATTCTTGATTTTCTTTTATCAGTATTTAATTTCATATTATTTTCTTGAATTAAAAATTTAATTAAAGATCAAACCCTAGACCCATTCGAACCAAGATTGGTTCAAATTGTTTAGACTGAATCTAGGGTTTAATCAAGACTAAAAGTCAGCCCTAATTTTCCCTCTAATGGGCCTGAGGATTGATGTTTAATTAAATGGTTAATTCGGCCCAACCTGTAAAGGCCCAGTTTTAAATAGTTAAAACTGCTAAAAACCCACTTAACACATAAAGCTATATGGGTTGAACCATTTGGCCCATATACCTAGATAATATTAATGGTTAATATTATGGATTTCAAAATGGGCTTCAAATGGGCTTTATAGATAATTAATTGATAGGATCAATTTATCCTTACATGTGATGTTTGGATGTGTGATGTGCTACGTACATGGGCAATAAATGCATGGCCCATGCTCAATCGACAGTGGCTCTTGCGCACACCATGGCTGAATGCACATCATTGCCATGGTGTCCCTTTTGGTCATTGGATGACCTCCCTCAATGGTGGAACCCACACCTCATGGAGAGGTTACGTGTGGGACCCTAGCCCATTTGAGCCCACCGAAATCTGGCTTTATGAAAATCAGTGGGAGCCACTTTGGTTTGACCTAAATCAAACTAGGGCGTAATTTACTATTCCCTCCAGCTAATATGAGTGCATGTGATAGGGAGATTCATATGATGAACTCTCTAAAGGCCTCCCATCATTAGCATGAGGATGAGTCCTTCAGTAATGAGGAAACGCACCAAAAACTGGGCTATCCATTTGTTGTTGGGCTTGTGTGAGTGTTTCATGAGATGATAGGGGTGCCATAGACTGATGTGGGAGGGGCTTCACCAGAAAATGGAAACTCTCTCACGGTACTTTGGTGTTCACGAATATGATGGGTGAGCACTCACTGGATAGAAAGGTTTACCTAAAAACAGCTTTGAACCTTGTCTGACAGAGGCCAAAGGGAAAACTCATATGATGAGTGGATATGATCTTTCACAGAAAGGTGGTGGGATTATGCAGCTGAAACATTTGGCTCCATGCACCCTATGTGATTTCCCACATTTCCAGAGACAACCCGTAGTCTCCGTCACTGAGAAATGAGGGAAATCTCAAAGATGAATAAATGGAAATGGAACGTATACTAAAATCCATATCTATGAAATGAACATGAATCAAATTAGGCTGTGGACTGATGTTTTCTCTTTTATCAGAAAATGGCAAACGGATCATTTGCAAAATTGCTTGATGACAACAAGTTGAAGGGCCCAAACTATGCCGGCTGGTAAAGGAACCTTATGCTGGTCCTAACTTCTGAAAAGTTAGATAAAGTGGCAAAGAATCTTGTCTCGGAGCGTCCGGGTGATAGGGCTTCTGAGGCCCAAAGGAGAGACTATCAGGAATGGGAGGAGAAAAACCCCCTTGCATAGTGTTACATCATTGCCTCCTTGGACAACCCAATACAGAGGCAGTTCGATCAGATCGAACTTGCCAATGACATATTGGACAGTCTCAGGATGATGTATGAATAGCAGAATCGTTCTACTCAACAAAAGGTCTTGAAACAGTTCATGGCCGCACAAATGTCCAAGGGCCAACAAGTTCATGACCATTGTCTTCGGATGATGGGATACATCAACGAACTAGAGGCTCTTGGATCTGGGCTGGACCTTGCAACCTAGATGGATTCCATCACTAATTCTTTGCCTCCTTCCTTTAATCCGTTTATCATGAACTATAACATGAACAAGCTGAATGTTAGCCTGCAAGAGCTCAGCAATATGTTGCAAAGAGCTGAAGAACTGATTAAAAAGGATGAGCTCATAGCTATGCTTGTTGAAGCTAGCAAGATGGGTAAGAGAAAGACGAAGGCAAAGAAGCCTCAGAAGAAAGCCGCTAAGGCCAAGAAGCAGAAGAAAGACAAAGCATTGGATGCCTGTCACTTCTGCAAGAAGACCGGCCACTGGAAAAGAAACTGTCCTGCCTACCTGGAATCCAAGAAAGGTAATTTCAAAACTTGTGTTATAGAAACCAATCTGTTGGTAGCTTCTGCGTCTTGGTGTATTGACTCCAGGGCTTCAACTCATGCGTATAATTCACTGCAGGGGTTCAAGGTAAGCATAAGGCTAAGTGAAGAAGAAGTCACACTCTACTTGGGGACTTATACAACTGTTGCAGGTGGGGCCATAGGAACCGTGGAGTTATTTTTTAGAGAATGAACGATTGTACTGAAAGATTGTTTTTATGTACAAAAATTAAGGAAAAATTTGATTTCTATCTCGAAACTATGTGCAGATGGTTATTTTGTCTTCTTTAGTAATACGATTACTATTAAAAGAAACAACAGATTCATCGCATACTGGGAACTGGAGAACGGTCTCTATGTTCTACATCCTTCTCTAGAAACTAACATAACTGAAACTATGTCGGCTGAAATCCCCAAGAAGAGAGCTTGTGATACAGTTAATCCCACGTGTCTGTGGCATTACCAACTTGGCCACAACGGTGTTGACCGAATCACATGGTTGGTAAAGGATGGTCCTTTAGATTTTCTAACTGTAGAAGATCTTCCCGCCTATGAGCCTTGCCTACAAGGCAAGATGACGAAACGCCATTTAACGGTAAGCTTGAAAGATGTACAGGCACACTTGACCTAATACATACTGATGTATGTGGTCCCCTGAGTGTTAGGACATGGAATCAACATGTGAATTTCATCACCTTCACAGATGATTTTTCACGATATGGTTATGTGTACCTAATGAGACACAAGTCTAAATCCTTTGAAAAGTTCAAAGAGTTTAGACAAGAGGTCGAAAAACAGTTAGGGAGAGAAATTAAAGCCTTTCGATCAGATCGAGGTGATGAGTATCTCTTTGACGAATTCAGGGACTACTTAAAAAATGGGATAGTATCACAATTAGCTCCTCCTGCTACACCACAACTTAATGGTGTTTCAGAGAGGAGGAATAGGACCTTATTGGATATGGTCCGATCACTTCTCATACACTCAGAGTTACCCACATCCTTTTGGGGTTACGCATTACAAATTGCGATTTACGTGTTGAATCGGGTTCCAACAAAATCGATTTCGAATGCTCCATATGAACTTTGGACCGGAAAGAAATGAAGTGTCAGACACTTGAAAATTTGGGGTTGTCCAGCACACATTAAAAGAATGAGTGCAGACAAGTTGGAATCCAAGACCATCCATTGCCTATTTGTAGACTACCCAAAAGGCTCTATAGGTTACCTATTCTATGACCCAAGTGAACAGAAAGTGTTCTACAGTCAAAATGCGCAATTCTTGGAAACCAACAATATCCTGGACACCCATCGTCAAGAAGTTGTTCTTGATGAGGAGAGCTCAGGAGCAGTGGGAGATGTCCCACAAGTTCCAGGTAGTGACCAACCTAGAAGATGCACTCGGGTATCCAGGCCACTAGTCCGTTATGGTTATGACCAGGATAGTTACCTGGTGGAAACCTTGACTAGTGAGGAGAACCCCGTGACTTACGTGGAATCTATGTTGGACATAGATTCCCAGAAGTGGGTGGAGGCCATGAGAGCAGAGATGGACTCAATGGAGACCAATGGAGTCTGGATTCTAGTAGATTCACCCTCCAGGGTAGAAGCAATCGGTTGCAAATGGATTTACAAGAGGAAGAAGGGCCCCGATGGTAGGATTGAGACCTTCAAAACTCGTCTGGTGGCAAAAGGGTACACTTAGAAAGAGGGCATTGATTATGAGGAAACTTTTTCGCCTGTGGCCATGCTTAAATCCATTAGGATCCTACTACCTGTAGCAGCATACCATGATAATGAGATTTGGCAGATGGATGTCAAAACTGCATTCCTGAATGGAGATCTTACTGAAGATATCTATATGCAGCAGTCGCAAGGCTTCATTGCTGCAGGTCAAGCAAACATGGTATGTAAACTTAATAGATCCATTTATGGACTTAAGCAAGCTTATAGAAGTTGGAACATCCATTTTGACTTTGCTGTCAAATCGTTAGACTTCGAGCAGAATTCGGATGAACCCTCTGTCTATAGGAAGTACAGTGGAGATAAGGTTACCTTCTTGGTTCTGTATGTAGATGACATTCTACTCATTGGAAATGATGTAGGAATGTTAACTACAGTAAAAGTATGGCTTTCACAGCAACTCTCCATTAAAGATCTTGGAGAAGCCTCCTATATACTGGGTCTTCGACTCTATAGAGATAGATCGAAGCGGATAATAGGATTATCCCAATCTGCTTACATTGACAAAATAGTCAAAAGATACAGCATGGAAAACTCCAAGAAAGGAAATGTTCTTTTCAGGCACGGAGTCACTCTTTCCAAGAAGATGTCTCCCAAGACTTCTAAGGAGATTTATGGCATGAAAGGCGTTCCCTATGCCTCTGCCGTAGGGAGCATCATGTATGCCATGCTGTGCACTCGTCCTGACATTGCTCAGGCAGTGAGTGTAATAAGCAGATTTTATGCCAACCCAGGGCAGGAGCACTGGACTGCTGTGAAAAATATACTTAAGTACTTTCGAATGACAAAAGAGTTTTGTCTAGTTTTCGACGATAGCTCACTACAGATCCAAGGGTATACAGATGTCAATTTCCAATTGGATCTAGATGATAGAAAGTTTACATCAAGCAGCAAATAGGGGTCCACTACAGACTCCACGGCCGAGGCCAAGTACATTGCCGCAAGTGAGGCTGCCAAGGAAGCCGTGTGGATGAAGAAGTTCATTCACAAGTTGGGAGTAGTTTCATCCAGCACATCACCCATCCCATTGTTGTGTGACAACATTGGAGCCATTACTCAGGCTAAGGAGCCATGAGCCCACTCGAAGTTGAAGCACATCGAGAGGAAGTACCACGTACTACAGGAGATTGTTGGTAAAGGGGACGTCCTGATTCAGAAGGTAGCATCAGCAGAAGATGTAGTAGACCTATTGACAAAGCCACTATCACAAAAAGTGTTTTAGAAGCACGTGAAAAGCATGACACTCCAGCTTGTACCTGATTGGACCTAAGTGCGAGTGGGAGCTGTTAGACAGTTTTGTATGCCCTTAGCTTCAATCAAAATGATGTACTTTATGAGTTTATTGTAAATGAATAAAAGTGCAAATTTGATTCATATTCCCTTGGTATGTTTCTGTGTAATACCCTTAAACTGGACATTTAATGAGACTTGTGTTAGTTTAGAATGTTCACAGCCAGTGGGTTGGTCTGGGGAGATCTATTCTGATAAGGCTGACACTGTATGCCACCAAGTCAGTTGGGGTGGCCTGTCTCAGCTGCCAGGGTGAGACCTTAAGCACATACAGTGTAGGACTAATTGAATCTATGAACTGGACCAGATTTCCAGTATTGCCCTAGACCTTGGAGATTGATGGGCAAAACTGGAAAGTTATACCCGACCCCTAGACTCGATTATGATACTGCACTAGGTGTCGGATTAGGCTGTCTTTGATGTACCAATCGGTGAGATCCTTAGCGGGGGTCAAAACCTGGGTATGTTGGGACAGTCTAAGAATTCATCTGAGTGGGTGATCATAGTGACAGGATCAGCCCCTTTGTTGGACAAAGGTAATGATCGGGGATGTACTCTCACTGATGGAAACCAAAACTGTCGGTAGCCGATTTCAATCATTGAGATTTGTTTTGCAAAGTATATTTTATATGAGATATAAAAGTATATATATTATGGATTCTAAAATGTTTGCAAGAAGGTTTTAATTCTTGGGATCCATACAAGTAGAGAGTGCAACGCTGTTCCTTGCAACCAAGGGAGAGGTCTTTTCTTGTCAGGCAGTGTATGATCATTATGGGCTGAGAGTTTATGTGTAAGACCATTGAGGGTAATGCCTAATGGGCTAATCTTGCATTTGCCCACTGTCCATAACAGTGTATTTGGCCAGGCCTTGTAACAAATGTTGGGCCGAACCCATGTGGTTGATGTGTAGATCAATGCTTAGGTCCCACGCCATATAAGGAAGCCCAACTGGACAGCAGTTAGGAAGGTTAAGTGAGCACATAAGTTTAATGGGCCTAAAGCCCTTTTCAAACTAGGCTATTTAATTAGTTAATTATGGGGCAAATTTTGAGATGGATTAGCAGATAGGATAGGGTCTTGACCCTATCAACTCAGATAGTCCAAATCTGAATGTGATTCAGATCTAAAACCTTCTAATGAGATTATGAGAAAGCTAATCTAATCTATAGATATGATAAGGGTTTATCCTTATCACCTAAAGAGAGGGCTGATCGAAATATGATTTGGATAAGCAGCTCCTAATTGCATTAGGAGCTGATCCTTTAGGTTTACAAAAGAAGGAGAGGGCAACAGCCTTTAGAAGACACACATAATCAGATCTTCTTGATAGCTAAAATCACAAAAGAAAGAATTAAGCAACCCTACTGAATTCTTTCTTGCCGCCTCCTTGTTTTTGCCGCCTCCTTGTTTTTGCCGCCTCCTTGTTCTTGCCGTCCTGTTTGCCAGTTCGATCTCCAATTGTGGGAGAAGTCAAGATTCGATCTTGACATCAGTTCTTTGAGAAAGAATTGATAGGAAGTTGTGCTCACATGCCATCTTGTTGTTTCTTACAAAGGACAGAGTTCTTGGAGAAGAACACTATTGATTCTACTCCATCCTGCACCGCTCCATCTTCAGTGGGAGCAGTCTTTGGATCCTTCCTTGGGCGTGAACACCTTCGTTGGGGGATACTATTTCTTCGTATCAGGTATAATCTTCTCCTGCTCCTTTTGGTTCAGATCTGGTTCAGTTTATGGTTCAAGAATGATCCTTGAAAATATGATTTTATAAATAGGGAATGTGATTCCCAGTTGAAGGGAGTGAAAAAATTTTGAAATTCGCCCCTTTATTCCGCAAGATTTTGATGTCCTTATGATGGATCTCTCATCCCTTCAGTCACCTCCTTCCTGCCACCGCCTCACCTGCCAGTTCGATCTCCAGTTCAGTAGGAGAAATCAAGATTGGATCTTGATATTAGTTCCTTCTGGAGGGACTAATAGGAAGTTGTGCTCATGTGCTGTCCTACTAATTTTTGCGAAGGATTAGGTTCTTGGGAAGAACACTATTGATTCTGCTCCATCTTGCACTGCGCCATCTTCAGTGGGAGCAGTCTTTAGATTATTCCTTGGACGTGAGCACCTTCATTGGGAGATATTATTTCTCTGTATCAGGTATATCCCTCTCTTACTGCTTTTGTTCAGATCTGGTTCGGTTTATGGTTCAAGATTGAACATTGAAAAATATGATTTTTCTAAAATAGGGAATACGATTCCCAATAGGATGGAAAAATTTTTTTTGAAATTCGCCCATTCTATTCCGCAAGATTCGGGTGTCCATACGATGGATATCTCATCCCTTCATCCTCTACAAAGATGACCCCTTCGTGGCTCTCGTGGGAGTTGGCGGCCAATCAAACTACATGGACACCCTTGCTGGTCAAGCCTTCCAAGGCTCCCGTATGTGCTGGCGACCTAAAGTTAGTAGTGCTGCCCCCGAAGGTCGAGGTCCTAATAGCTTCTTGTAGGAATGAGTGACCGGCATTACGAGGCTGATGCAGTGCAATCATAGCTTTTAGGTGCCCACCCGACGACTTGCACGCGGCCTGGCGGCCTGGCGGCTTGCCAGCCTGCACATGTTTCGACTTGGCTCGGGCACCAACCTGGCGGCCTGGCCCAGGCGCGAACTAACGAATTGATAAAAGACTTCCTCATCACTTAAGACCCAGTTGCCTCTTCGGCATGGGTGAGCTAGTCCCAGTCGCCTCCTTGGCATGGGCACTTAAGATCCAATTGCCTCTTCGGCATGGGTGAGCTAGTTCTCGTTGCCTACTTGGCATGGGCACTTAAGATCCAATCACCTCTTCGACATGGGCAAGCAAGTCCCAGACGTGATGAGGGCGGATTTGGTCCTCCAATAATATCGTGATACATGGCACCTCATGACAACTAAATGTAGCTCGACACCTTACAGACAGCTCGGCACTTCACAGGCAACTCGCCATCATGTAGCCTGGCACCTTACAAATAGCTCGACACTTCACAGGCAGCTCGCCACCATGCAACACTTACAGGTAGTTCGCCACTAGGCAGCTCACCACCATGTAGCACTTACAGACAGCTCAGCACTTCACAAGCAGCTCACCAATAGGCAGCTCACCATCATGTAGCCTGGCACCTTACAGACTACTCGGCACTTCACAAGCAGCTCACCACCATGCAGCACTTAAAGGTAGCTCGCCACTAGGCAGCTCGCCACCATGCAGTACTTATAGACAGCTCGCAACCATGCAGCTTGGTACCTTACGGGCAACTCGCTTCCTAGTTAGGCCGACCACCGCATGACAAACCCGTGGATCTCACCACCGTACCCCGCATCAGGACCATACTTTGTAACGACTACATTAGCTCACCCACTCCCCGATTCAGGCGGAGGTGGGCAACCTTACTGGTTGGTGGCATTTTACCCATCTAACACGCAATGGATCCCATCACAGCGAGGATCCAGGAACCACACCACCAAACCCGCACGGACTTTTGTATATAAGGACCTCACCCCCTAGGTGGGAAGGTATGGAATGCATAATCTTTGCTCTCTAGCTCTCTAACTCTCTGATATCATCTACAAGCTCTCTACTACTAAGTGCTAACTTAGCCATCGAAGTATCCCCGCCGGGATTTTTGACTCCTTTCTTGCAGGAACCTCAGTTCTCGCCGTTGCTGGCAGCCAGATCGTCTCTAGCGGGGAGCAGCCGGGTTACGCCATATCAGATTTGAAATGAGAATGAAAAGGTAACTAATGGGCTTTGGCTCACTAGCAAGCATCGCAAAGAGAGCCAAAATCATTATTAGGAGGTAAATGCAAGGAGGAAAGAACACGACAAACAATCTCAAGGGATGGATGACCCAACTGAGCATGCCATTGTGAAGTACTATTACAAGCAGTGAGAACCTGAGAATTGCAGCAAGGGGTACCATTTGAGGATGATGGAAACTGATAGAGCCCAATAACATTAGGCCCGTGAATAACCTCCTTCCCCGTGATAGGATCCACAGTTAAATTATTGTCACGGGTAAACTAGGATACAGAGACTAAACTTTTCGAAATGGAAGGAACATGCAGAATGTTAGTAAAGAGAAAAGACTGATTATCAAAGGTGAGAGTGAACCGTCCAACATGATTATTGGCCAAACCTGACCCATTTCCGACTTGTACTTTCTCACTACCAGTGTATTCTTGTGATGTTTGGAGATTGCTGAAATCCGGTGTCATGTGATTGGTCGCCCCAAAATCCGGATACCAGTTTGGATCAAACACAGAGGAGAACTTAGATGCAGGTGAGGTAACCACCTGATATGCCTATGTTGGAGTGCTCTGCTCGCCGTGGTAGGAGATATCAAATCGCCGCCGACAAGTGAGAACAGCATGCTCGGGGCAGTTGCATAGCTAACAAACGACTCCATTGTTGTTGGATTGACTACACCCGCGGCCACCACCACTGTTGCCGCGACCACGTCCATTGCTAGAACCGCATCCCCCACTGTTGGAACCATTGGAACCACGACCACCATTGTGAGAAGGATTGTGACTTCCGGTGTGCGCAAGATTAGCATTAGAAGCAGTCGTGTCCAGAGGAGAGTGATGCTGTTGAAGCCAAATTTCGTGACTGATGAGGAGCCCATGGAGATCCTCAAGAGTAAGGTAGTCAGCATCCATGCGAGTGGTAAGAGAGGTGACAAACGACTCGTATTCCAGTCCAAGACCAGCCAAGATGTAAAGAATCATATCCTGTTCGTGAACAAGTTCATCTACAGCGGCAAGGCTATCTACAAGTTGCTTAGCCTTCTGGAAATAATCATGGATGGATCCGGCTCCTTTTTTCATAGTCTGTAACTGAAGACGAAGCTGTAGAATATGAGCTCGTGAAGGAGAGCCATATGTGCGAGCAAGTGCACGCCAAACTGCAACAGAAGTAGGGAGGCCAACTACCTAGGCGATGACTCCTTCAGTCAATGAGGAGATGATCCAGTTGAGAACTAGCTGATCAAATCGATGCCATGTCACGGCTAGGGAGGCCAACTACCTGGGCGATGACTCCTTCAATCAATGAGGAGATGATCCAGTTGAGAACTAGCTGATCCTATAAGGTCATGAGCATTGAAAATTGGAGAGAATTGGGCTTTCCAGATATTGTCATTATCAGTTGAGAGTTTGATGGGTAGGTAATGGGTTACGTTGGGCATGGCAGCAATGGAGGTTGTAAGGAAGGCAGGAAGATTAGTGGTTGTAGAATCCTCAGTGCTGGGTTTAGTAGACTCAAAGTTGGAGGTGGAGTTGACTTGGCCGATTGAAGCCATTTGAGGCTCTGATACCATGAACAAACTGAAGAAGGAATATGAGGTAAAGGGTTCCATACAATGAGAATTGGATGCCCATGAGATCAATTATGTAGTGAACATATGGGTAAGTACAACAGAGAGGTAAGCATGATACAGAGATAAAAATAACAGGCAGTGATATGAAAACACAAAAGATGTATGAAGAAAATAATAATTCTCCGTATATAATTCAATGGATTACAACCTATTTATAATGGAGTCTAGGAATACAATGAGGTCGGCGACCTAAATTAGAAGCCAACCTTTATAGGGAACTATACAAAGAAAAAAGAAAAGATAAGATAGGAAAAGATATATGTACAGCTAATTAGATAGAATACTAATTGTGGTAAATTAGAATACAAAAAGGATATAGACAACTAGTTTCACTAGGACTCTCTCTCCTAGAATAAAGGAGATAATGATAGGATACTAATTTCGATAGGACTATCTCTCCTTAATTCTAAGATACTAATGTTGATAGAATATGCTAACATCCCCCCTCAAACTCAAGATGGCAATGTATCAGTCATCTGGAGGTTGCCAATTAGAGCACGAAAGTGAAGAGGAGAGTGGGCTTTAGTAAATATATCTACAGACTGATCCTAGGAAGAGACAGGAATAAGACGAACAATACCCTCAAGCACATGATGACTAATAAAGTGACAATCAGTCGCAATATGCTTAATGCGCTCATGAAAAACATCATTGTGAGCAATCTGTATGGCGCTACGGTTGTCACAGTAAAGAGGAGTAGTAGATGAATGAGTAATTCCCATGTCATGGAGTAACCATAACAGCTCAGAGATAGTGTCAGCAAGAGCTCGATATTCAGCTTCAGTACTGGAATGCAAGACAACCGTTTGCTTTTTACTATGCCAAGAGATAAGAGAATCTCCAAGAAAGAAGCAATAACCAGTAATGGAGCATCTATCAGTAGGATCACCGGCCCAATCAGCATCAGAATATGCAATCAACTGGAGTAGTGAAGCCCGTGAAACAAAGTGCCCTTGACATAATGGATGATACGAAGCACAACAGCATAATGAGTAGTATGAGGGGCAGACATGAACTGACTCACAATATGGACAGCATACGCAATATCAGGACAAGTAACAGTTACATATACAAGACTGCCAACTAGTTGCCGATATAAGGTGCAATCACTAAGAGGAGTACCATCAGTGGCTGAAAAATGGGCATTAGGCTCAATCGGAGTGTTAACAGTCTTAGTATCAGTGAGTCCTATACGAGAAACAAGATCAGTGGCATACTTGGCCTGAGATAGATAATATCTGGATTGGTCGGAGGAAACCTCAATGCCTTAAAAAATAATTCAGTTCACCAAGATCTTTCATGTCAAACTGTTTGCTAAGAAAAGACTTAAGAACTGAAATGCCCTGCAAATCATCGCCAGTGATGATCATGTCATCCACATAAAGGAGAAGAAGTACACAACCCTGAGAGGTCTTGTGAATGAACAAGGCATGATCATAAGTGCTAGATTGAAAACCAAATTGACAAACAGTAGAGCTGAATTTGGAGAACCATGCTCTAGGCGCCTGCTTAAAACCATATAGAGCCTTACGGAGACGACAAAACTGATTAGAGAGATGATCATAATCAGGAGGGAGCTGCATATAAATCTCTTTAGAAAGATCGCCATTGAGAAAGGCATTCTTAACATCCATCTGAAATAGCTTCCAGTGCTCGGCAGCAGCAATCGCAATAAGACTACGAACAGAAATGAGACGAGCTACTGGGGCAAAAGTCTCCTCATAATCAATGCCATACTCCTATGTGAATCCTTTAGCTACCAATCTAGCTTTATACCTTTCAACTGAACCATCTGTTTGAGTCTTGATTTTGTAGACCCATTTACAACCAATCACAGATTTATCTAGAGGTAGGTCAACTAAATTCCAAGTATGAGTGCTTGTAAGAGCTTGAATTTCTTCTGCCAATGCTTTCTGCCATAGAGAGTCAGTAATAGCCTCACGATAACTACAAGGCTCGTATAAAGAGACAATGGTAGAATAATAGTGAAAATCACGAAGAAGAATGGAAGGTTTAGTGACCCTACCAAAATGACGTAGCGAAGTATCAAAATGATCAGGGTCAGATTCATCAAAAGGAATCAAGGGCTCAGAAGAAGGCAGAGCTGGAGAATCCATAGACAAGGTAGATGCATTAGGGGAGGTTGTAGGTTGTGCAGTACTATGAGAGCTATCAGATGAAGGAGTAGTAGGACCTATAGGTAAATCATCAAGAAAAAATGAAATAGTAGGATTAGTAAAAAATTGTGAAGATGTCGTGGTAACTCGAAATGGGGAGAGACTTGAGAACATTTTGTGTTCCCAAAAGGTAACATGACGAGGTATGCGGAGTCGTTGGGAAAGAGAATCCCAACACCGATATCCTTTATGTTCAATACCATACCCGAGAAAATAGCATAAACGTGCTTTTGGTTCCAATTTGGTATGTTCATGAAGTTATAATAGAATAAAACAAGCACAACCAAAAACACGAAGAGACTGGTAATCAAGACAATGGCCATACAATTGTTCATACGGAGAAATGTTACCAATAATAGGAGAAGGAATGCTATTGATGGTATAAACAGCTGTGAGAGCTGCTTCCTCCAAGAAACGTTCAGGACAAGAGGAAGAGATTAAGAGAGCTCGAACAGTATCAAGAATATGCCTATGTTTTCATTCTACACGCCCATTTTGTTGAGAGGTACCGGGACAAGATATATAAATAATAGTTCCATTTTGTGAAAGAAATTGAGTAAGGATAGAATCTCTATATTCCATGGCATTACCAGTGTGAAAAATTTTGATGGTAGAGGAAAACTGAGTTTTGATCATGGTGGCAAATTGAATATAAAGTGTAGATAATTCTAATTTATTACGCATAAGATAAATCCATGTATATCGAGAGAAATCATCAACGAATATCACAGAATAACGTGAACCACCCATGGTATTATGAGGTGAAGGCCCCCAAATATCAGAGTGGATAAGATCAAGAAGAAACAAAATCACTTCTATGAAAAGGCAAAGCATGATGTTTTGAAAAGGGACATGAAACACAATCAAAGTGTGTTGTTTTAATAGGACCCAAACATCCATTAGAAATTAAAGACCCTAATCTAGAGGTAGAAATGTGACCAAGGCGAGAATGCCAGACACTAGAGGTGACAGCAGCAGCAAGGGATGGTAATTGAGGAGATGATAGCTCAAACAGTCTCCCAACCTTACGGCCTGTCCCAATGATCTTCCCTGTTTGTGGATCCTACACAGTACAACCACGACTTGAAAAATGTATTTCAAAACCAAGTTCACATAATTATCGAACAAATATAAGATTTAGAGATAATTTAGTTACTAGAAAAGTATTAGGTAGTGACAAGTGAGGTGTTGAAATAGTTCCTATACTTTTAACAGTTAAGGTTGAACTATCGGCAGTATAAACAATTGGTGCAATAGAAGGATGTGACTTGGAAATAAGCAGAGATGAATTGGAGGTCATATTATTGCAACAGGCAGAATCAAGATACCATGATGAGGAAGTACCTAAAGTAATGGACAAGACTAGATTAGAAGAAATACCAGAATCAGGTTGGAGCTGGTGAAAAAGAGCTTGGAGTTCTCTAAGGGAGAATTTTGGAGAGGTGTTGTCAAAAGAATCCTTTGTGGCAACAGTTGTAGTAGAGTTTGATGCCTGGGAACCCACGGATGAGGACTTCTGTCCAAATGC
Organism: Nelumbo lutea; assembly: GCF_056320005.1. Classification (NCBI taxonomy): domain Eukaryota; kingdom Viridiplantae; phylum Streptophyta; class Magnoliopsida; order Proteales; family Nelumbonaceae; genus Nelumbo; species Nelumbo lutea. The sequence continues at coordinate 33,424,808 of NC_142690.1, read as the reverse complement.
CTTTTTGGCTTGCAAGTGGCGGCACTCAGAAATAGTATGACCAGTCTTCTTGCAGTAATTGCAGAAACTCATTTTTAAAGATTTAGAGGAAGTTGAAGAAGTAACAGACATAACCGGGGTGACTGGAGTAGCAAGAACAACATCAGTAGATAATAAGGATCGCTCATCTCGAAGTGTTTTTAGACGAGTTTCTTCAGAAAACAAATCTTTGATCATGACTTCAAGAGAAGGCAATGGGCTACAATGAAGTAGAGTACCACTAACAGGTTCATACTCATCCCTGAGAGTCATCAGAAGATGCCAAACACGTTGGCAATTGCGAAGCTTGGAATAAGTAGTAGGTATAGAAGTACTATCCCATTCAGGTTCACACTGTGCTAACTGATCCCAAAGAACTTGTAATTTAGAAACATAACTGTAAATGGTCTATTCAGGTCGCTGCTTCATATGGTGAAGATGCCTATAGAGCTGAAACTGACGCACATCATCAGAAATAGAATAACAGGCTTGTAAGAAATCCCATACCTCTTTAGGAGAGTCATATCTACAAAATTCCAACTTGATGCTTGCAATACAAGTATTACAAAACCAAGTCAGAATTTGATGATTTTTTCCATCCTATTTTTTTGTTCGTTCAGCAAATTTATCTTCTATTTCATCAGTAATTTTAGTAGGTTTGGGAATCTCACCAATCACATATCGCCTTAGAAGGTGTGCCTTGAGAAAATTGCACATCTCTTGGGACCATAAATCATAATTTGAGCCATTGAAGGTAACAGTGATGGGATGAGAGATATGTTGAGCAGCTTCAGATGAATCCATGAGGAGAAACATAGATCTTTGGAGCAACACGAATCACGGGAAAACTCTAACCTTAAAAAAAAAACTTCGCAGAATCCCTAATGTCTTCTTCGTCGGGGCAGCCTCAGTTCTGGCACACGCAGACGCCATTGAAGGTTCTGCACCTATGCAACCTTCCTTGGGAATTCGTAGACCACAAGATGTAAACCAGGTTGATCGGGGTCTCTGAAGGGGCAACCATCGGTGTCAAGAAGCTTCACCAGATGCAAGCCACTAGAACTTTGCTCTTTCCTACTATCAACATTGACAGCTCTGATACCATGATACGAAAACACAAAAGATGTATGAAGAAATTAATAATTCTCTGTATATAATTCAATGGGTTACAACCTATTTATAATGGAGTCTAGGAATACAGTGAGGTCGGTGACCTAAATTAGAAGCCAAACCTTATAGGTAACTATACAAAGAAAAAGGAAAAGATAAGATAGGAAAAGATATATGTACAACTAATTAGATAGAATACTAATTGTGGTAAAGTACGAATTGTGCTAACAGAGAGATAATAGGAGCGGTTACACAATGAATCTAATCCTAATTTCCAGATGATGCTGATCTCTTGATCTCAACCTTTGGATAACTACGTTATCCATTACAAGTGGCTCGATCAGAATCTCAAAGTAAGAAACCAATTAGATCTTACATGCATGAATTCAACTCAAACCAATTGAGTGGTGTCTATTCCATGTCCATTAACATAAGGCAACTGTTCTTCCTTGACATTGTAGAAATTCCAACTCTCCGGGAACCAAGAGAATCAACAAGAAAACACCAACCAACAGAAATCAACAAACAACATTTTCAATGGCTTTGACACAGAAACACTGGCTGAGGCTTTCGATGTAAGCACAAAAATGGTGGAAAAGTTACAGGGCCATGACGACGACAGAGGGGAGATTGTGCTAGCTAATGATGGACTTCAAGTAATAAGACCACCAAGATCACAAGAGTAGAGAGAAGAGGAAGAAGAACAACAACAACAAAAACAAAAATCGAGGGACAGGGACAATTGCTTGGAGGGAGGCCCTTTGCAACACGAAGCTAAGGGAAAACATAGAAGACCCCTACCACGTAGATGTTTACTCGTTCAAAGGATGCCGGCTAAGCAGTGTCAACAGTCAGAATCTTCCCATCCTCCACCATCTTCAACTGAGTGCTGAGATGGGAGTACTCAACAAGGTAAGAGTGAGACATTATCTGCATTAATCTTAGTTGTTTTGAAATCTCAGGGACTCGTCTCTACAATATCCTGAAATGTAATTGGATTTTGGACAGAATTCTATCCTTACACCACACTAGAATTTGAATGCACACGATGTGGTCTATGTTACAAGAGGAAATGCTCATTCTCAAATTGTTGGAGAGAACGGTAGCCTAGTGTTCGATGGCGAGCTAAGTGAAGGTCAACTTCTGGTAGTGCCACAAAACTTTGCAGTATTGACACAAGCTGTAAATGAAGAGTTCAGGTGGATCTCTTTCAAGACCAGTGACAATGCATGGAGGAGCGCGCTTGCTGGAAGGAACTCAATTATGCGGGCAATGCTAGAGGAGGTGTTGATGAACTCATATCAGATCTCAAGAGAAGAGGCAAGAAATTTGAAGTACAACCAAGAGCAGATGTGTTGGGAAAAGAACAGAAATTTTATTTTGAAAACAAAGCCACTTCAAATTCAATTAACTTCACTAAAAACAAGTTAGAAGTCCAAATAAATAGACTTACAACAAAACTAACCTTTGCTAAAAATAAGCAATTAAACTAGAAAGTGGATAAACATGGTTCACTAACTCAAAATAGTGTCTAACAACTAGGAAGTAACTCACCCACTAAGTCCACTAAGTTTGAAACACTATTCAATGTAATGCCCAACAATTAGGAAGTAAATCACCCACTAAGTCCACTTAATTTGAAGCACTATCATAGTGCCTAACATTTAGGAAGTAAATCACCCACTAAGTCCACTTAGTTTGAAGCATTATCAACACTCCCCTTGCTTCAATACTTGTTACTCCCATCTGCGGTCTGAAGTACTCATGTTTGGCACGTGGTAGTGACTTGGTAAGAACATCAACTACTTGTTCATTGGTCCCACAATGCTTTATTGCTATTGTTTCTTCAGTAACCAAATTTTGGATGAAATGATAGTGGATGTCAATGTGCTTTGTTCTGCTATGGAAAGTTGGATTTTTCTCCATAGCGATGGTTATCTTGTTGTCACAAAACACTTGAGTTGCACCTTCTTGAACTTGGCAAAAATCAGCTAACAATCTCCTTAGCCAAACTGCTTGAGAAACTGATGTCGTTGCAGCAACATATTCTGCTTTTGATGATGACAAGGCCACGATCTCTTGCTTCTTTGAACTCCATGAAATAGCACCCAAACCAAGGGAGAAAACATAGCCGGAGGTGCTTTTTCTATCATCCAAGCAACTTGCCCAGTCACTGTCAGTAAAACCCAAAAGTTTGAAATATGATATTTTTGAGTACCAAGTTCCAAAATCAACAGTTCCAGCAACATAACAAAGGATCCTCTTTGCTGCCCAGAGGTGATGCATTGTTGGACTATGCATAAACCAAGAGACAATGCTAATAGGGAATGCTATATCAAGCCTTGTGTGAAACAAGTAGTTCAAACCACCAACCATATTTCTGAAATACCTCGCACTCGCCATTCCAGTGCCATCATTAGCTATGAGTGTCTCATTCACATTCATGGGAGTTGGAGCTGCTTTGCAGTTTAACATATTGAACATTTTCAACAAATCATTAGCATATTTTCTTTGGGGAATGAAAATCCCATTTGTACTTTGGTTGACCTCCAAACCAAGAAAATAATGCAACAAACCCAAATCTAACATCTTGAATTGTTTCATCATGCAAGACTTAAATTCCTCAACAAGAGACTCACAAGATCCCATATAAATTATGTCATCAACATAAAGACACACCACCAAAAAATCAGAGTTACCTCGCTTCTTCACATAAAGTGTTGGTTCATTTTTACTCCTTTCAAATCCATTTTCCTGTTAGTAGGAGTCTATCTTGCTATATCATGCTCGTGGGGCTTTCTTTAGGCCATATAAAGCCTTCTTTAGCCTATAAACTTTGCTGTCATCGCCACTAACAAAACCTTCAGGTTGAAAAACATACACCTCTTCATCAAGTTCTCCATTTAAAAAGGCGGATTTAACATCAAACTGGTACACAACCCAATTTAATTATGCAGTCAAGGCTAGAAAGGTTCTCACCGTTTTAAAGTGAGCAACCAAAGAAAAGGTTTCTTCGAAGTCAACACCTTGCTACTGAGAGTACTCTTTTGCCACCAACCAAGCTTTGTGCTTTTGTATAGTACCATCAGCATGATACTTTGTTCTGTACACCCACTTGAGCCCAATAACATTCTTGCCTTACGGTAGGTTGATCAACTCCCAAGTTTCATTTCTTTCAATAACCGACATCTCTTCTCTCATTGTGTCCTGCCAAACTTGACTTTCCGGAACTTCCTCATAATAAGTGGGGTCAGAAACATACAAACCAAAGCTACATGAAGCATAAATATCCCTCAATGATCTAAATTTTCTTGGAGGTGTTTCACTAGAGGAACTTGAAGATGAAGGCTGTAAGCTTCTTGGAGTAGATGCGCTACTATTGCTAGGGGGAGATGAGTAAATGGTTGAGCTGCTGCTGCCAGCATATAGACTAGCTGCTTCTGGAGGTTCTGTCACAGGAGTTATACTAGCATCTTCTGTAACTTGTGGTGTTGTAGGTGTTGCATTGCTGTTGTTCCAGGCCCAAGTTTCTTCTTCATTGAACTTAACATCCCTGCTAATAATTACTTTGCCACTCACAGGGTTATACAACCTATATGCTTTGGATTGAGAGCTATAGCCAACAAAAATGCATTTTTCTATTTTTCATCAAGTTTGTTGCAACTTGGAGAAGTAACCAAGGCATAGGCTATACAACCAAAAATTTTTAAGTGGCTTACTCATGGCTTCTTGCCCTTCCAAGTTTCATATGGGGTCCGGTTCATGAAAGCCTTTGTAAGTGAGATATTAAGAAGATAAACTATTGTTGCCACTACTTTTGCCTAGAACTGATTTGTAACACCACTTGCTTTCATCATGCTTCTTGTCATTTCAACCACCATTCGATTCTTCCGCTCAGCCACACCATTTTGCTCTAGTGTGTATGGTGCCATCAACACCCTCTAAATGCCATTTTCCTCATAGAAAACATTAAATTCATCAGAGGTAAATTCATCACCCCTATCAGAATGAAGCACCTTTATACAACACCCACTTTGCTTCTCCGCTAATGCTTTGAATTTCTTAAAAGTTTCAAAAGCTTCTGATTTGAATTTCAAGAAATACACCCAACTCATGTGGTTGTAATCATTAATAAATAACAAAAAATATTTGCTTCCACCAAATGATTCAATACTCATTGGTCCACACACATCAGCATGTACCAATTCAAGACAATAAGAAGCCCTCCATGTCTTGTCTACTGGAAATGAATTTCTACTTTGTTTCCCATAGACAACCTTCACAAAAATCAAGATCATCAATTTTGGGCAACCCAACAACCATATTTTTTTTAGCCAACAATTTCAGCCCTTTCACATTTAAATGTCCATAATGCAAATGCCATATTTTTGCATCACTAGCTCTAGCAATCAAGGCACAATTTCTTACTTTAGAGACTCCTAACGGAAACATTTTATTTTGTACCATAGGAATGCTAACTATTTTGTACCCTATTTTCTTATCTTGGACAGAACAACAACCATCATCAAACAAAATAGAGTATCCACCATTCATCAATTTCCCAACACTCAATAAATTATGAGCTAAATTAGGAATATATTGCACATCATGGAGGAGTTTTATATTACCTTGTGAGATTTTGATGGCAATTGTACCTTTCCCTTCAACTTGCATTTGCTTGTTGTCTCCGAGTCGAACTTCACTTTTCTGTGACTAGTCAAGTTCTTTAAAAAGAGATTTTATTCCGAACATATGGTTGGAGCATCCACTGCTCAGAAACCAAACTCCATTGGAAGCATTAGCAATAGGAGAATGAGCCATGAATAGCTTTCTCTCCTCTTCAACTTTCTTTGTAAAATTGGTTTGTTTCTACTCATCTTTCTTCTTTGTCCAACAATCTACTTCTTTGTGACCCAATTTCTTGCAATATCGGCATTGGATGGTGCTTTTGTTTTGACGTTGATCACCAAATTGGCCTCTTCCTCTACCACCACTGCGACCATGACTGCGACCTCTTCTTGAATTTTCTGACCTTCCCTTGAAAGAAGACTCCCCCTTAATATGAAAAGCCTTCTCCTCAACCTTTTCATAGGATCTACTCAGTCTAGTTTCATGGGCTAACATAGAACTCATTAATTCATCAAAAGAATAAGTAGACAAGTCCTTAGACTCTTAAATTGCAGCAACTACATGATTGAATTTTGAGGTTAAGCTCCTCAAGACCTTACTCACAATAGTTTCATTACTAACACTTTCACCATATGACTTCATATGATTAACAATCCTAGACACCTTACTTGCACAGATTCTTTTTCTTTCATGGCCAATGTTTCAAAATCATGATGAAGAGTTTGTAATTTAACAGTAATTACCTTCTTGTCACCCAAGAATTCTTGCTTTAGAATCTCCCATGCTTGAGTTAAGGTGCTAGCTGCTGCAATTCTTGGAAGAATTTCTTCATCAAGGGCCTGTTGAATGAGAAACAAAGCCTTTGCATCCTTCTTTCAGGCTTCTCACAACCGTTGATCAGGCTCGATCAGATTTGTGTCTTCAAATCCCTTCTCCACCAAGTCCCATAGCTCTTGAGACTTGAACACGGTCTTCATTTTGAGGCTCCAGAAGTGATAATTTTCCCCTTTAAAGACTGGAATTAGGGGCAGAGCTGATGAATTGGCTCTATTGCTTCCCATGGCAGAACTCTTTGTCATCTCTTACTTTACCCTTTGCCCAGATAAAGACCCAATGCAGCTCTAATACCAAAGAAATTGTTGGGAAAAGAACATAAATTTTATTTTGAAAACAAAGCCAATTCAAATTCAATTCACTTCACTAAAAACATCATCATAGGTCAAATAAATAAACTTACAGCAAAACTAACATTTGCTAAAAATAAGCAATTAAACTAGAAAGTGGATAAACATGGTTCACTAACTCAAAATAGTGCCTAACAACTAGGAAGTAACTCACCCACTAAGTCTACTAAGTTTGAAACAATATTCAACATAATGCCTAACAATTAGGAAGTAAATCACCCACCAAGTCCACTTAGTTTGAAGCACTAACATAGTGCCTAACATTTAGGAAATAAATCACCCACTAAGTCCACTTAGTTTGAAGCACTATCAACAAGATGGAGGTGTTAAATCCAAGGTTGTCTTGGTCATGGGGGAAGTCTTCAGCTTAGGTTGTCTATTTTTTTGTTAGAGGAAAGAATTGGTTCAGCGGAGAAATTAAATCAAGTGAGAAATCAATTAACAACCTCTTGATCATAGACTTGGAAGGTTGACAATAATGCTTGTATGAGTTGTGTGAGTTTGGGTTCATATAGGAGCCTTTCTATCACTCACCACTATTCCAATTTGTCATCATGTCAACCGCATCCGTTGAAACTTCAAACTCTTCGGAGAGCGGATCTCTCTTATTATTTTTTTTTTTTTGGGGGGGGGGGGGTCCAACAACTTCTCAAAGTTGATCTCCGTGAAGTTGGATGATAGTAACCACATCATTTGGAGATGCCAAATAGAAAAAACCTTCGATGCACATGATCTACTGGGCTACGTTGATCGATCTTCTCCCTGTCCTCATTGCTTTTTGGAGTCAATCTCCTCAACGACTCCTTCAGCTCCAACAACCAAACATGTCGTAAACCCAACATGCATCTCGTGGGAGATATAAGATCAGATTCTCCTCAGCTGGAACTCCATCAGCATTAGCACATGTCATTGGAAGCAAGACAACCCATCAAGCCTAGGTTGCACCAAAGAAGTTATACTCTCCTCGTAGTCAAGCTTGAGTCGTTGATCTGCACAATCAACTTGAATCTCTTCCGAAAAACAACACCACCATGTCTCTCTATCTCCAACAAATCAAGACACTTGTTGATGAACTAACAAATATTAGAGAACCCCCTTCGAGCTCTCAGTTGATCTCCTATACATTGAATGGTCCTAATAGTGACTATGGCTACAACGGATGACATCTCCTTTGACGATCTTTGAGGTGTATTGTTTACACATGAACTTCCATTGTCCAGAACCAAACCTTCGGTTGACTTGTGTCTTATTGCCAACATCACAATCACAGCTCGGATCGATTTGACTCACATCAATCATCATCCACTAATAAGAATCCATCTAAATATAGCAAAAATCCATGCAACTTCTGCGGTGGGAAAAACCATTCTGTCAAGTTTGTCGTTGTTGGATTTCAATCTCATAAGAGATTAAATCCAATGAGTTTGATTGGTTAATTACATGAGAAATTGCACCTACACACTTGATTGAAAAGTTAGCTTTTCTCTTACAAAACTCAGTTTTGAACTTGTCCCACATTGGAAAATTATAAGCTTTGTTTTTACTATTTTAATAGGAGCTGATTTACACTCCTTAGAAATAGTAAAGTAGAGTATGGGGGTTTGATACCGCGCAATGTGCGTGCACACGTATGTGTAGTGCAATGAGGCGCTTTAGAGGCGCACTTTGCTCACACCCGTGTGGCTCACGAAGGGCGACTTTGGTTTTGGTGCGATGCTAACCATTGATCACCATTGATGAGATCAATGGTCACGATTCAATCGGGTGTGATCAATAGGCACAATTCAAAGTTAATAGTCATTAACTGTTAACTACTTTTTAAACAGTCACTCAAGGTGCCTTCTGTAAACCAGCACCTACCTTTTCTTCATACCTCGTCATAAACTATTTAAGGAGAATGAATCAAACTTCAAACGCACACAATTTTGAAATCCATTTTCTCTCTCTCTTTTAGTCTGGTCTGCTACAATCTCACAGAAGCTTTCTCCAGAGATTCTTCAACTTTGTTGGTTGTAGATTCCCACCCAAGGCTCTGTTGTATCTTGGGAACAGATTTGCCTGTAACCCAATAGCAAACTTAGTAAAACTGAGTGGGGGCAAATAACGTTCTAAAGACAATGTCTTCAGACGTGCCTCAGAGCTTCTCCTCCAAAGTTACAATGACCCCATTTTCCAACAGTCATAAACTCCACTCTGACATCGAATATCTATGCACTCAAAAGATGTTGTTGCATCCAGTTCTACTAATCACTTGTTAGATTCTTGGTTCCCAGACTCTAGAGTAACTGATCACCTAACTAAGATCTATGCAATCTTCATATTCACTCGAAATACATTGGAAATGATCAAATCAAAGTCAGTAATGGTCAAGGTTTGGGAATTCATCATATTGGTTCCTCCACTATTCTTACCTCTTCGAAAAATCTTTCTTTGAACAATGTTTTGCATGTTGCAAAAATTAAGTTGAATCTTCTATCTGTCTCTCGAATTACCAGAGATAATGATGTTGTTATTGAGTTTCACCCCTCTCACTTTTTTGTGAAGGATCAATACATAGGAACAACTCTACTGCAAGGGGAGAATAGCAATGGCATCTACAAGTTCTCACCATCCTTATCTCGTTCTATGACATTCCACTGCATTCATGCTAATCAAGTGAAAAGAATAAAAACCTATCAGGGGGACACAAAAACCTTACCCATTTATACATCAAGATTCACCTCTCTATTAAGTAAATGCAAATGTGAAAATGAAATAACTATTTGATTCTAATGAAAGGAATCCCTTAACCATCAATTCATGCAAGTCTTTGAGCCTCTTGAGGGAGATCTTCCATGCAGTTGATGTGTTTAGATAGCCAATCAGCCACTTGGTTAGATTCTCTTAAAATGTGAGCTGCGATCACTTCCACCCTTTCCAAATAACCATCCAGTAGCACAACCTCCATGGAAGGGAAACTCTTCTATTCACAATATCATAAATAATTTGAGAACTAGCTTCCACCATTAACCTCTGAATTCCCAAGGATTTAGCAAGCTCTAAGCCATCCAGTAACTCAAATAAATCCCTAGCCATGATGTTCGTTTTTGATCCATATGAATTTTGGAAGGACAACATGAAACAATTACAAGTTTACAACCATCCCAGATCAAACCACCTCCTACACTTGGGCCCGGGTTACCCCTAGCTGATCCATCGACATTCAACTTAAAGAAATTAACCTACTGGAACCAGATTCATATAGATTATTTTACATCTTTTTTGGAGCAGGCTGAATGGATTGCAGTCCCCAACTATATAACACCTGAATTTTCCATGAATTAGGATGCAATTGAACCTTTATATAAGAGCATATCTCTTGCAGTCAATGTTTCACTTTAAGGCCCTGTTTGCTTTTTGGTAAGTAATTTATTTGGGTAAATGCACTTAACATGAATCAAATATGTATTTTATTCATTTACAATAAATGTCATAATGTACATCATTCTGATTGGAGGTAAGGGCATATACTGTCTAATAGCTCCCACTTGCACTTAGGTCCAATCTGCTACAAGCCGGAATCCCAAACTTTTCACGTGTTTCTCAAACACTTTCTGTGTCAGTGGCCTAGTCAATGGGTCTGCCACATTCTCCATTGATGCTACCTTTTAACATCAACCTATCGTAAATCCAGTGTTGTCACACAACAGTGGAATGGGTGATGTGTTGAATTCCAAATTCAGGAATGAACACCTTCATTCATAAGGCAGTCTCACTTACGGCAATGTGTTCGGCTTGGCTTGTGGACTGTTATTTTTGCTACTTAGGACCCCTATTTGCTAACATTCAGGAAATAGTACATGATTCCATCGTGAAGATATAACCAGATGTAGACATTCTATCATTTGTATCTGACTAGAAAATGGCATTAGTATACCCCTGTATCTGATCTGTAGTGAACTACCATCGAATACCAGATAAAACTCTTTTGTCCTTCGAAGGTATTTAAGTATATTTTTCACATCGGTCCAATGCTCCTACCCTGGGTTAGCCTGGAATCTGCTTACTACACTCACTGCCTAAGCAATGTCAGGATGAGTGCACAGCATGGCATACATGATGCTCCCTACGGCTGAGGCATAGGGAATGTCCTTCATGCCCTCAATCTCCTCAGAAGTCTTGGGAGACATCTTTTTGGAGAGAGTGACTCCGTGCCTAAAAGGAACATTTCTTGTCTTGGAGTTCTCCATGCTGTATCTTTTGACTATTTTGTCAATGTAGGCAGATTGGGATAATCATATTATCCGCTTTGATCTATCTCTATAGAGTCAAAGACTTAGTATATAGGAGGCTTCTCCAAGATCTTTCATAGAGAACTGCTGTGAAAGTCATACTTCCATCATAGTCAACATTCCTACATCATTCTCAATGAGTAGAATGTCATCTACATACAGAACCAAGAACATAACCTTATCCCCACTGGACTTCCTATAAACACAGGGCTCATCCGGATTCTACTCAAAGTCAAACTTTGGATAGTAGAGTCAAACCGGATGTTCCAACTCCTAGAAGTTTGCTTAAGTCCATATATGGATCTATTTAATTTACAAACCATGTGTCCCTGACCCACAACTATGAAACCTTGTGGTTGCTGCATATAGATATCTTCAGTACGATCTCCATTCAGAAACGCAGTTTTGATATCCATTTACCAAATCTCGTAGTCATGGTATGCTGTTACAGCTAGCAGGATTTGAATGGATTTAAGCATGGCCATGGGCGAAAAGGTTTTCTCATAATCGATGCCCTCTTTCTGAGTATACTCTTTTGCCACTAGACGAGCCTTGTAGGTCTCAACCTTACCATCGGGGCCCTTCTTCCTCTTATAGATCCATTTGCAACCAATTGCTTTTACCCTAGGGGGCGGATCTACTAGAGTCCAGACTCCATTGGTCTCCATTGAGTCCATCTCAACTCTCATGGCATTTACCCACTTCAAGGAATCTATGTCCAACATTACTTTCGTATAAGTTACGGGATTCTCCTAACAAGTCATAACTTCCAACAAATAACTATCCTGGTCATAGTTGAAATGGACTGGTGGCCTGGAAACCCAGGTAGATCTTCTAGGTTGCTCATTACCTAGAACTTGTGGGACACCTCCCACTACTCCTAAGCTCTCCTCATCAAGAACAGTTTCCTGACGTTGATTGTTCAGGGTGTAATCATCTTCCAAGAAATGGGCATTTCGGCTACAGAACATCCTCTATTCTTCTGGGTCATAGAATAGGTAACCCATAGAGCCCTTGGGGTAGCCTACGAATATGCAACAACTAGTATTGGATTCCAATTTGTTTTCTCTCGTTCTTTTAACATGTTTCAAACAACCCCAAATCTTCAAGTGTCTGACACTTGGTTTCTTTTCGGTCCAAAGTTTCATAAGGAGTATTCGGAACCGATTTGGTCGGAATCCGGTTTAGCACGTATATCACAGTCTCCAATGCATAACCCCAAAAGGATGTGGGTAACTCTAAGTGCACAAGAAGTGACCGGACCATATCTAATAAGGTCTTATTCCTCCTCTCTGAATTACCGTTAAGTTATGGTGTAGCAGGAGGAGCTAACTGTGACACTATCCCGTTGACCTTCAAGCAGTCCCTGAATTCGTCAGAGAGATACTCGCCAGCTCAATCCGATCGAAAGGTCTTAATTTCTCTCCCTAATTGTTTCTTAACCTATTGTCTGAACTCGTTGAACTTTTCAAAGGACTCAGACTTATGTTTCATTAGGTACATGTAACCATACCAAGAATAATAACGATGAATGTTATATAAAGTAAACGTGCTGGTTATGTGTCCTAACATTCAAGGGACCACATACATCAGTATGTATAAGGTCAAGCATGCCTGTACATCTTTTAGGCTTACTGTTAAATGGTCATTTCGTCATCTTACCCCGAAGGCAAGGTTCACAAGTGGAAAGATCTTCTATAGTTAGAAAATCCAAAGGACAATCCTTTACCAGCCTTGTGATATGATCTTTATTAATATGGCCAAGTCGGTAATGCCACAGGCACATGGAACTAACTGTATCACGGGTTCTTTTCTTGAGGATATCAACCGACGTAGTTTTGGTTATGTTAGTTTCTAGAGAATGATGCAGAACATAGAGACCATTCTCAAGTTCTTCGTATGCGATGAATTTGTTATTTCTCTTAATAGTAATCGTATTACTAAAGAAAATAGAATATCCATCTGCACACAGTTTTGAAATAGAAATCAAATTTCTTCTCAAATTTTGTACATAAAGACAATCTTTCAGTACAATTGATCATTCACTAAAAAATAACTCTACGGTTCCTATGGCCGCAGCTGCAACACTTGTAGAAGTCCCCAAGTAAAGAGTTACTTCTCCATCACTCAGTCTTCCACTTACCTTGAACCCCTATAGTGAGTTACACGTTGAAGCCTCGGAGTCAATACACCAGGATGCAGAAGTTACCAACAGATTGGTTTCTATGACACAAGATTTGAAATTACCTTTCTTGGATTTCAGGTATTGAGGACAATTCCTCTTCCAGTGGACGCTCTATTTGTAGAAATGGCATGCATCAGATGCTCTGTCCTTCTTCTGCTTCTTGGACTTGGTGGCTTTCTTCTGGGGCCTTTTCTTTGCCTTCCTCTTATTCTTACCTAACTTGCTAGTTTCAACAAGCATGGCTAGAGGCTCATCCTTCTTTATCAGTTCTTTGGCCCTCTGCAACATGTTGTTGAGTTCCTGAAATTGACATTCAACTTATTCATGTTGTAATTCATGATGAACGGATTGAAGGAAGGAGGAAAAGAATTTAGGATGGCATCTATCTGGGTCACATGGTTCAACCCAGATCCAAGAACCACAAGTTCATTTATGTAGCCCATTATCCGAAGACAATGGTCATGAACTTGTTGGCCCTTGGACATTTGCGCGGTCATGAACTGCTTCAAGACCTTCTGGCGAGTAGAATGATTCTGCTCTTCATACATTGTCTTTAAGCTATCCAATATGTCCTTGGCGAGCTCGATCTGATCGAACTACCTCTGTATCAGATTGTCCAAAGAGGCAATGATGTAACACCGAACTAGGGAGTTTTTCCCCTCCCATTCTTGATAGTCCCTCCTACGGGCCTTAGAAGTCCTATCTCTCGGACGCTCTGGGGTAGGGTTTTTAGCCACCTTGTCCAACTTCTCAGAAGTTAGGACCAGCATAAGGTTATGATACCAGTCGGCATAGTTTGGGCCTTTAAGTTTGTTGTCATCCAACATCTTTGCAAACTGTCCATTTGCCATTACTGGTAAAAAGCAAACATTAGTCCACAACCTGATTTGATTCATGTTATCCACATAGATATGACTTTTAATCTATGTTCCATTTCCATTTTTTCATCTCCGAGATTTTCCTCTCATCTCAGTGACGGAGATTGCGAATTGTCTCTGGAAATGTGGGAAACCACATAGGGTGCATGGATCCAACTATTTTAGCTGCATAACCCCACCACCTTTCTATAAAGGATCATATCCACTCATTGTATGAGCTTTACCTTTGGCCTCTGCCAGACAAGGTTCATTGCCATTTTAAATTAAACCTTTCTATCCAGTTAGTGCTCACCCATCATATTCGTGAACGCCAAGGTACCATGAGAAAGTCTTCCATTTTAGGATAGGCCCCTCCCACATCGGTCTATGATGCCCCTATCATCTTATGAAACATTCCAACAGATCCAGTAGCAAAAGGGATAGCCCAATTTTATGGTGCGCCCCCCCATCACTTGAAGGACCCATCTTCATGCTAATGATGGAAGGCCTTTAGAGAGTTTATCATATGAATCTCTCTATTACATGCACTCATATTTCCAGAGGGAACAAAAGTTATGCCCTAGTTTAATTTAGGTCAAACCAAAGTGGCTCCCACTGACTTTCATAAAGCTAGATTCTGGTGGGCCCTAAATGGCTAGGGTTCCACATGGTTCCTTTTTAGTGGTGTGGGGCCCACCACTGAGGGAGGTCATCCAATGACCCAAAGGGACACCATGGCGATGATGTGCATTCATCCATGGTGTGCGCAAGAGCCACTATCGTATCTACATGGGCCAAGCACTTATGACCCATGAACATTGCACATCACACATCCATACATCACATGCAAGGATAGAATTGATTGAATCAATTAATATCTGTAAAGCCCATTATTAAAGCCCATAATTATCCATAATATTACTGATTAATATTATCTAGGTATATGGGCTGAATAGCAGCTAGCAGTTCGGTCCATATAGCTTTCCTACAGTTAGTGGTCTTTAAAGTTTTAACTCTTTAAAACTGGGCCTTATAGGTGTGGCCCGAATTAGATCTTTCAATTAAACATCAATCCTTGACCCACGAGTGGGAGAAATAGGGCTGAGAACAGCCCCCATCGAACCACAGATTCGCTTCAACCAATTTGGTCCAATCTGGATCAAATGGGTCTAGGATTCGATTTTTAATTCAAGATTTAATTCAAGAAAATGATCTGAAATTAATTTTACTGACTAAAGACAATCAAGATTTAGTAATAGGGCTATTTGCACATCTCCTAACCTGCAAAACAGATGTCAGATCACAGTTTGCAATTTCATAAACTGCAAATCGTAGATAGTGATTTCCCCATCTGTGAATTCTCCTTCTCTTGCGCATCCAGCTTCGTTCTTGATATAAAATAAATAGAAAATCCTAGTTTTTCTATTAATATTACATCAGATCGAATTCCTATACATTCAATCTAGAAATTAAAAAAGAAATAATTACAGACCAGAATGTAAAAATTTGCAAATCGCAGATATCCTGCACCAATAAAGATTTCGATCTCCTTTGCACAAACAACACATAAATCAAGAAAATCATAAAGAACAATTCTAAATATATTCTAGATTTATAAATAATTAATTTTAGATCATTCACCCTTGATCTGGGAAACAATTTCCCAGAAAAAACCATAATCTACGCAAATCGAGTAGAATGCCTTCTGCCCATTTGCACAGGTTCAGATCTAGTTTATTTTGGTTCAAGATTTGAACTAGCTCTGATACCACTGAAGGGATGAGAGATCCATCAAATGAATAGCTGAACCTTCTAGGTAGGTAGGGCGAAATTTCAAAAATTTCTCTCTCTCCCATCTAGGAATCACATTCCCTATTTAAAAAAAAAAAATTGTTTTTCAATGATCAATCTTGAACCAAGAACCGAACCAGATCTGAAACCAAAAGGTAGGAGAGGGTGATACCTGATATGAAGAAATAGTATCCTCCAATGAAGGTTTTCACACCCAAGGAAAGGTCCAAAGACTGCTCCCACTGAAGATGACACAGTGCATGATGGAGCAGAATCAACAGCGTTCTTCCCAAGAACCGAATCCTTCAGCAATAATTCAATGGAGGGTATGTGAGCACGACTTCCAATCAGTTTTTCTCCAAAAACAGATATCAAGAACGCTTCTTGGTCGCTCCTACAAGAATGGAGATCAAACTGGCAATGGCGGCAACTAGAGGATAATGCAAGGAGAAGATAGCGCAGTCACATTGTTCATCCCCTCCTCCTTTTATAGCCTTAAAGATATCAACTCCTAATCCCATTAGGAGTTTCCTGATTCAAATCCTTATTTGAATTTGGACTCTCTTTAATAGATAAGGATAGATCCTTATCTTATCTGCAAATTAGATCATCCCCTCCTAATCTTATTAGGAGTTTCCAAATCCAAATCATTATTTGGATCTGGACCCTCTGAGTGGATAAGGATAAGGCCCTATCCTATTTGCTTATCCAAATCCCAGATCCGCCCCCTCTTTAAATAATCTAATTATACCAATTCGAATTGGGCTTTAGGCCCATTAACTCCATGTATTCACTTACCTTCCAAATTGCTGCCCAGTTGGGTTTCCTTGTATGGCATGGGACCCAAACATTGATCTACACATCAGCCACATAGGTTCAGCCTAGCCTCTGTTACAAGGCCTGGCCGAATTCACTGAAAAGACAGTGAACCCCATGATCCCATCACATGGGCTCCTAATGGGTCCAACATTTACACTAAGTGGTCTCTGGGCCAAGCCACCTTCTAAAAACCCAGGGATTGTGGGCAAATGCAAGATTAGCCCATCAGGTATAACCCTCAATGGTCTTACACTTAACCTCTCAGCCCATAATGATCAAACAAGCCTGACAAGGAACAAAGTTGCACTCTCTACTCACATGGATCCCGGGAATTAAAACATTTTGAAACCATAATATATATATATATATATATATATATATATGTATGTATATCCGTATATAAAAATATATTGAAAAACAAATTTCAACGATTGAAATCGGCTGTCGATAGCTTTGGTTTCCATCAGAGAGAATGCATCCCCGATCATTACCTTTGTCCAAAAAAGGGGCTGATCCTATCACTATGATCACTCACTCAGATGAATTCTTGGATTGTCTCAACATACTCAGGTATTGACCCCCTCTAAAGATCTCAATGCTTGGCATATCAAAGACAGCCCAATCCGATACCTAGTGTAGTATCATAATCGAGTCTAGGGGTCAGGTGTAACATTTCAGTTTTGCTCACTAATCACCAAGGTCTAGGGCAATACTGGAATTCTGGTTTCAAGTTAAACCTACACTGAATGTACCTCGGGTCTCACCGTGGTAGTTGAGATAGGCCACCCCAACCAACTTGGCAGCACATCAGTGTTAGCCTTATCAGGATAGATCTCCCCAGATCAATCCACTGGTTGTGAACATTCTAAACTAACACGAGTCTCATATGTGTCCAGTTTAAGGGTATTATACAGAAACACACCACAATAACATGAATCAAATATGTACTTTATTCATTTACAATAAATGTCATAATGTATATTATTCTAATTGAAGCTAAAGGGCATATGAAAAAGCATCTTTCCTTCAAATACTTCACACACTATAAAACATGCTACAGCTTTAACACACCAACCCCATTGACTTTGAGAATTTGAAGCTACTGCAAGCCACCTTATTAGAACCACCCGAATGGGCTTGTGCTGGAAAAAACCTATTCCCATTATACTTCCAAAGTAGGACCAAACTTTCTATTCTGCTCAATACCGACTTTGGAGTAGCCACTGCTGTCAATATATATATATATATGGGGGAATACTTGCTAACACATGTCTTATCAAAATCAATTTTCCACCTGTGGCTAGACATTTACTCTTCCGTCCTGCAAGTTTGGATTTGCAATCGGAACCCCTACATAAGTGAATGGGAAACCTTTATGAGAAAATCCCGTAATTCTTGTAATAATTTGAATTCGGGCTGGAGTTGCTTTGACTGAGGTGAATAAACAACTTTTTTGCTTATTGATCAACTGTCCCAAGGTTCTTTCATATTTATGGAGAACTGTCAAAAATATGAAATATGCAACAAAAGCTAGTCAAAGACAATCTCGTGGCACCAAATTAGCAAAAATATGAAACCATGCACCAAGCCAAGTGAGGTCTAGTAGTAGAGGACCTCATAGGAAAAGGGGATCTTGCAAGAGAAAAACATGTATGTGCATACCCCATGAGTGTAATATGATAAGGTGAGGCTGATAATGAGGCAATCTCCCTAAATGATTGTACTTTTTAGAGGTCTAAATCTGAAAATGCTACTTTTTATACCTTACTTCTTGTTTGGTTGTACCTCTTAAATTGGGTTTGAAACTGATTTTCAGATTTGAAAATCATAGACCTTGGGCTGGCCCTTAACACGCTCAGACATGTTTCAGAGCCGACCCAATGTCCAAAATATGCTTACAATTTTTCATAAATGACTCGAGTTACCCCTGATACCCCAAACCCAAAAAAACTAAACATTCAACCTCTCTTTCTCTCTGGCTCTCTCTCTGCCTTGTCTTCCTGCTACCGCCGCTGCAAGTTGCAGTGGCAACTCTCTCTCTCTCTCTCTCTCTCTCTCTCTCTCTCTCTCTCTCTCTCTCTCTCTCTCTCTTTCTCTCTCTCTCTCTCTTTGCCTTGTCTTCCCGCCACCAATGTTGAAACTTGCAGCGGTGGCTCTCTCTCCCCATCTTCTCTTGCTCTCTCTCTCTCTCACTCGCTCGCTCGCTCTCTCTCTTTCTCTCTTCACCCTGTATTCTCGTCGCTACAACTTGCAGCGATGACTCACTCACCTTGTCTTCTCTCGCTCCCGCTCTCTCTCTCTCTCTCTTTGCCCTGTCTTCCCGCCATCATCGTTGCAACTTGCAGTGGCGGCTCTCTCCCCCATCTTCTCTTGCTCTCTCTCTCTCTCTGCCCTGTATTCCCGTCGCTACAACTTGCAGCGACAACTCTCTCTCCCCCAGTCTTCTCACGCTCCCGCTCTCTCTCTCTCTCTTTGCCCTGTATTCCCACCACCGCCGTTGCAACTTGCAATGGTGACTCTCTCTCTCTCTCTCTCTCTCTCTCTCTCTCTCCCTCCCTCCCCTGTCTTCTCACCACCACCACCGCCGTTGTCTTCTCTCTCCCCCCAGCAATAGCTTTCTCTCTTTCCCCTATCCTCTATCTCTTTCTCTCTCTCTTTCTCTCCCATGTCTTCCCACTACCGCCACTGCCTCTGCAACAAGTAGTAGTGATGGCTCAGTACTTCGGTGAATAATAATAATGCTTTTATTAATTATTAATTATAAATTATTTTTATATTTTTTATTAAACATTAATTATTTTTTATTAAATTTACTTGTGTTATTTATTATTTATTAATTATTTTCATTAACTAGTACTTTTTAATTATTTCATTAATTTTTAACAATTATTTTAATTTTTATTTGTGTAAATTATTAATTAATTCTTATGAATTATTTTAATATTTTATAATCATTAATTATTTTTTAAATTTTAATCATTTCACTTATTAATTAGTAATTTTTTATTATTTATTATTTGTATTATTTCAATATTATTTTGAGGTTGAAAATTATTTTTTATGAGATAATGCAAATTGAATTCAATATTTCCAAATTGTATGTTTTAGGGGTAAAATAGTAAAATCAGTAAATTTCAAATGGTAAAGGGTTGATCTAGCACAAACAAACTTATAGATTCAAACCCTTTAAAAAGTAAAAAAGCAACTATGCCTCTTTTCAGATTTTAGACACGTTTAATATCCTTTTAACTTTTCAAATCTGAATTTTCAGATTTATCAAATGCCACCTTACTACCTTTCTAATCACCTAAAACCTAGCTCTTCATATCCATAGGCTACCTTTCCAACTTCAAGATCAACATACCATCCTCATCTGATAGGATTACACATACAAGTCAGTTTTATGTCTCAGAAAATAATTGATCTCAAACTAAATTGAAATTTATTTTCAGAAGATTTATGTATTCATCTAAGAAAACATCTTTAAAGTATTTACTCTACAAATGGGCCCAATATTTATTACATTTTATGTTTAAACTCTGCCACCCCTCAAATCTCAAAACCTTTGGTCTTAAGAGAGATGTGTCCATTAGGCTATTGGGCATAATAAACATTTGCAACATAATCTCCTTGGCATTAATACCCAACGTGAGAACAAAGGAAGGACTTATTCCCTACTATTGCAAAAGTTAGTTTTGAGTTTCCAACCATGCCGAACTCCAAGAAATCATTGATCTCAAACTAATTTGAAATATATTATGAGTAAATTTAAGTATTCATCAGAAAAAACATCTCCGAAGTATTCACTCTGTTTGACAATAATAGATCCTATCACAATGATCATTAACCAAAACCCCTTATTTATTATTATAATATACCTAAGTATAACCCCAAAAGGATTTCACTAGTTAACATATCAAGAGTAGATAGCCCTATGATCTAATAGAGTACCATTATCCAGTTTAAGGTTTTATGTAATAATCTAGAGATTCCACCAACCATAAAGTCGAGGAATCATCCGAAATGGTCCAATTCAACATTTTATAAATACCTACACTGATTCTATGGGTTTGACCCTAGCAATTGAGATAAAATGCTCCTTCTCATGGGGCAATCTTAGTGTGTCAACCTTGTCGGGATAAATTTCCCAAGTCTATCCTTTGTTTGAGAACATTTTGATGACATACTGATTACAATGACAATACACAAAAGCATACCTAGTGAAACATGCAAATGTATAAGAAACTAAACTTTCGTTCATAATAAATGTAGCTTACAAACATATTGGACTTTAAGGACATACACTGACCAATAATAACAATGAATTTCTAGGTTCACAGATTTATCAAAATCAAGTTAGCTGGTAGAAGAAAAGATTCAAATTCTTTTTGATTGATGCAACCATGGGATTCAGATGTATCACAAAATACCAAAAAAGAAGAATCATGAAAAACCTTTTACTTGCCTTGCTTCAACTGTTTTTTCTGAGAGATGTCAGGAATTACTTGTATCTCATTCCTAGTAGCAGGACATAACAGTCTTATTTATCTCATTAAAATAAAAATAAACACCCAAATCACCTATTTTCTTTAAAGTAGTGATAAATAAAAAGCATTAAAATTTGAAATATAAGTGAAACTCGTTTCATTAACTCTTAAAACGGAGATAGTTGTTTTGGGGATGTTGATCAAAAACATATTGTCCTTGATGGTGCTCTCAGATGCTGATTGATGGTGGCCTGGCAACGGCCAGGTGGTTCAAAAATTCTATGGCTATACGGCCATGTTTGAAGCAACAAATCTAGGAACAATGATAAGAGAATAGAAAACAGTCATGGGAGAATGAGATGAAATAACAATAAATCTTTGTAGCAAGATAGGAAAGTAGAAAAGACAAAAAAAAAAAAAAAAAGAAAAAACACCAAAATTATCATTCTTACTGATGATCAGTGACTGTTTTCTGAGATATAGTCGAAAAATGCTGACTTGCGGTATTATACAAGAAAAACTGCTTCAATTTGTAGCAATCTATAGAGAAGCAATGGGAGGCGATGGTTAGCAACAGGGAAAAAGAGGGTTTGAAGAAGAAATCTTTTAATTTCTAAGAAAATTACTATATTAAACCTCTCACGTGTTCAACCAAGCACACGTATCCAAAATTTTAAAACATCAAAACCCATGTTTATCTTAGAAGTGAAAACTTTTCACTTTTGAGAATTAAGCCGTTGGACCACATTTTCTATTTAGAATAGAATGACTTTCACTGTAAATGGCTATCCAAACATCATAGTCATTGCACCATTGCCATAGCTGATAATGATATGTACTCAATCTGAGAAGTGGGGTTCAATTAGGGCAAAACTTATGGCAGCCTTGGTGAATTTAAAGCTATGGAAATGAATATAGTGAAACTAATCATTGAAGGGAACTCCAAGGTTTTGTTAAGTTGGTTGAGAATGAACAGAATACCTTGTAGAAGTATAGAAACGAGCTAAAATGAATTAAATGATTTTTAAGCAACACTCTGGCAACGATCCAATGGGTGCAAAAATTGGCTAATAGCTTGGCTGGTAAGGGGTCACTTGAACTAAGTTGTTTTGGGCTCAATTGTATTTGAAACTATTATGGGGAGAATAAATCACCCGCGAAATGTAAAAGTATTGTAATAGATGTTGGTATCACCACCAGAAAAATGATCTAACCGGCGGTCTTAAGGACCACCGCTATAGATATAGCTGAGCTGGCGTTCCTCCAAAGACCGCCGCCTAGAAAAATAAAAATCTGGGCGGCGGTTTTTGATAACAAACACAACGCTTTTTCATTTGAACCGGACTTAAGCCGGTCTAAATAGTTGGCCTCTTGCATTTGAGAGAGGGAGGGAGAAAGAAAGCAAAATGCCAAAAACACTCCCACCTCTTTCTACTTCGTGCATTCATTCGATTGAGAAAAACTCTGACGAAGAAGGAAAAGGTAAGGATTCTTCTTCTTCTTTCTCCCATTCTAGGGCATCAATCAATGAAATTGAAAATTGTTTTCTTTAGGGCTTGATCGAAGGTGGCATTCATGCAATCTCTGAACCATTTATTGCCGCTGAAGGGTTCAACCTTCTCCCTCTAGCTAGGATGTCCACAAGGAACTTGTCGATTGAGAAACCCAACTGAATGAGTTGTTCATCTGTGTGGTCTAGGATCTAGCCTCCCTTATCTAGTTCCTGAACTGCCTTGAATCATCGAAAGATTTGAGCATCTGCCCTATGACCATATAAGAGTCTCCCTCAACCTTGATTCTTTTTGCCAGTAACCCTTTGGTTTTCTATTTTGAGGAAACCAGTTTTTTGGTCTTTAATCTTTGGCTCTAAGCATTGAAGGTTATTCTGTTTTTCTCTATTTACCTCGCTTGCATAAAAAATGCATGAGTAAATCAATCAATTGAACGGCGAAATTATACTGCAACATAATCTGGTGTTGAACCATTAGATTATGTACAACTTGCAAAACATGTTAAGCTTGGTTGCCCAAATCTCGAATTTTCAGGCCTAATGATAATAGGAATGCCGGACTACACATCAACACCAGAAAACTTTAAGGTAATAATTTTGGAATATGCATTTTACTCAATTTTAATGCTTTATTGTTATTTTAATTTCGTTTGTCTAATTGCTTGTTTATGTCACGGTGAGACAGACATTGTCAAACTACAGGATTGAGGTATGCAAAGTACTTGGAATAGCAGAGGAGCAATGCGAGTTATCAATGGGGATGTCTGGTGACTTCGAGCAAATAGTAAGGAATATAACTTTTAATTTTGAAACTTAAATACCAACCAGTGGCTATAACTTCTGATTTTCAGCCACTTTGTCAAACTTAAAGGAAGATATTAATTAAAACATGAAATTGAAAGTAGATACTATCCTTACAGATTAGTTGCAATAGGTCTTGCCTTTTCAATATTATCATAAGGTGATATTTTGCTTACAAAGAGAAAGCATCAAAAGTATGAAATCCGAGATGTATAAAAAGAGTATATGGATAAATTGTTAGTTAGTCTCTGTCAGTCTCTCTCTACCATTTAATTTCCCATGGACTACATGCTTGTATCATGAACATTGTCCTCGATATTAGAGTAGTATAACATATTTTACTAGCTTCCTGAGGATTTTGATCCTCACTGAGTTAGATTGTTTTAGTGAAAGCACATTTGTCAATTGTACCTGAAGAAACAACAATAAGATTAACTTTTGTCGAGCACTTGTAAAAATACAACGTATTTGAACAAGAGCTCTCAGCCATTAAATACGTTCGAGATTGGGGTTTGGTGTTAGCTGGTCTGCACTGATGGTATATGGAAGGTGGGTCTGGGTGCTATTAGAATTGAAAATTGTTGAGTCTTCTAGTGTGTATCATGGACATGTGGTTTATGCTGATGCCATTTTAACTGTATGGTTGTCTCAATGAGTTTCAGTCAGGGGCTAAGGATTAGAACTTTTTATCTCTTTTGCAAATTGAAATGGGAAGTACCAATGTGATAATATGATCAACCATAGTTGGACCATGGGAGTAACCAATGAAACAGGCAAACTAAGCATGTTAGAAGTCTGATGCTCATCCCCAAAGAGTGATTTTGTACCTATTTAGAAGTCTAAGCTTGGTGATTTTGCACCTAATTTATTTTAGACAAACTGGTGGAAAATGATTTTAACACAGGGTCCCTTTCATGTAGCTAACAATGGGTACGATATTAAACAAATTGGAATGGCGAAGTGGGATTCATGAAGCTGACTCATATAGTTGGGACAAGGCTTAGATGATAATAATAAACTAATGGAAAATATTTCTAATCTGAACATTGTACATTTGTAGGTCTGATGTAGGATCTATTGGACCAAAATCCAACTTGATTAATTGGATCACTTCTAACCATCAAATTGATGGATGATTTTACAAAGAATTTCATCCTAGTTTTTTAACCATTTAGAAAAGATTCAATAACATTATTATTTAATCTAATTGACTTTTTTGTTGTAAAATTGTCTAATATATAATCTAAACACTAAATGTTTAATATTAGTAAAAACCTAAGATCGCCACCCATTCACCTTACACATAAGGCAAGGAAAAGACTTAAAAAGATTTTATAAACATATGAACAAGGAAAGGTTACAACATTGTGATTTGTTTTGTGTTCTACATCTATCTATATCTATTTTATATTCTACATTTATCATTCTAATTTTATTTTCTTTATTTTTTTTGCTAGGGGAAACAGGATAATTTCTTTTATTGATAAACAACAAAGTGTTTGAATAGGGACAAGTTTACAATTTTAGCCATTCTATATTCTTCTATACTCATTTATATTTACTCTAGCAATACAAACCATTCAACTTTTCACTGCTAATTTTATCAATCTATTAATTAAACAGTTTTCATTTTTACCCCAAAAATCCATCAAGTGAAATATATTTTTAAAAGTAGGATATTACACTAAGAATAGTCTATGATCTATACCTATATTCCTTGTGCTTGGTGAGTTTGTGTATACCAATCATATATTTTTCCCTTCTATTATTTGATATTTTGCTTTTGTAATTATTTGAAATTTTATTTTATTTAGATACCATTGGTATATAATACAAATCAACACATGAACAAAAGTTTCCTTTTAGAATAGCTTTTTGCATGAATATTCTCAAAACTGTGTTTATGATCTAAAGAAATGTTAGTTATAATAGCACAAAGAAATATTTATAATCAACACATCCCACTTTATAGTGGCTTATGGAGTCCAGTTCAAAATCTATAGTGTTGCTGGTAAGTAATGCTTCCATGACTAAAATACAATCACCATTGTATCTTGGTTCTTGGGAGAGAGGTCATTTGTTTAGGGTCCCTTTCATCCAAACCCAAAGGATTCCTCATTTCGAGGCTCCAAAGATGTGAGTAAAAAAAGGAACTAATCTATTTCTTTATCAGAATTATAGAATAAACAAACATGTTTAAGATGGTTTTGTAGTTTTAATGTATTTTTATATTTAGTCATTACTAGATGTTATTATGTTCTTAGATTTTGACTTCCAAACTTAGTAGAGACACTTAGCTAGACTCTATAGAGAGTTAAAATAGAATTATATAATATATTTATACCTACATCCATCTGTTTGTGAAATGGCTGCTTTGCTAGTTTAACCATTTCAGTGAATGGGCCACCTTTCGTTGTTACACCTCCGGTTTTATTCAGAGACATATATTAGTTGTCATGGTCCCCAATCCACTAATAAAATAATAGAAAAATGTGAATGAAAAGGACTAGGACATTGTGGAACCATGCATTAATAATTTATTTTACTTCATTTGTTCGTTTGGTTGGTCTTAGTTGATATGTTTGATGTTTGTTCATTTTTACCAATTTTCTTCTTTACTTTATCTCTTCGTTTTAGCTTGCAGGTCTGTGTCTGAGTGATTGCTTGATCCCAGATGGATTAAATAATCCCAGGTAACATGAAATAGTTCTATTGAGTGGACTTTGCCTAGAATTAAACTTTGATATTTATTTCTTCTATGTCTGAGTCTCCTAAGGGAGGAGGATAACCTAGGCCTAAGATCCATCTTTTGACAAGAATTGTGGCCATCTGGTCCTGAATGGGCATTTTCGGCATTTTCATCAATGCAACTATGATAAGGACAACAAATTAGAGAAACTTCTAGGGGTATTTGCCAATGTGCATGTTGCCACGTCAACAAACCAACCACTTATTTTCAAACAAAATCATGCATATTGGTGAATATCCCCATAGTTAATAGAAGTGGCTCTAATGTGCCACATCAGCAAAGATATTTTCTAGTTGTCATTTTCTAAACCATTGCCTAAGCCATGATTTTCATTTCTTTTGCTCTTATCTAACATATATGGTAGTTCTTCTCTAAAGTTGTAAAAGAATGTGCTATTGTATTTGATGATTCTAAAGGCTTATTGTCTTTGTTTTTTCTTTATAGAAGAGTTGGTATCTAGGATAGTCCTTTTACATTTTAGTCATAACTTCTAGTTTTTCTTTTTCTTCTATATAGAGACTCTTTCTACTAAGATCACATCCCCAACAAAAACTATAACGGAAGGCTACAGTTGTCAAATGCATGCATACTATGGCTATTTTGTTACCTTTACCACCTATCTTGTTTTCTTCCTTACAATGGTTGTATTTAGGATTATTTGTTAATACTAATCAAGTAATTATAGAGTATACACTGTCAAATGTGCACCATGGTGATTCTTTGCGTTTACAAGAATTTTGGGAAATCAATTTAGTGACCTCATCCATTAAAACTAGTGTTGTGTATCTCAAAGATAACAATTCTTTTATAAAGTATTATGATTTGCAGGTTTAACCATTATGTTAAGGTGGATTTGCATCGGAAGATGTGCTGCAATATTCAACAATGATTTGCATTAGAAGATGTGTTGCATTATTCAACAAATTGATTTTTTAAAGTCCTTGTACTTTTTATATGTCAATTGGCTATATTTGAACATTTGTTTTGGATATTATAACAATTAATAGATTTTGTTTTAAATTACATTTTTTACTTAAGTTGTTTTTATGTATCAATTGTCATCAGATTTTTATTAAGCAGGTATTAAAGTGTAGTTGCAAAAAAATGTTGGAATTAACTTGGTATAAAATAAAATATAAAAAGATATAAACCGGTGGTCATTCAATTGTAGGTTTACTAAGGCGGTAGTCATATGGGACCTAAGTAAGCGGTTCAGATTACCGCCTAAAAGTGCAAGCGACATTTGATACAACCTAAGGCGGTAGTCATATGAAAATTAACCTGGCAGTTCAGACTGCCACCTTAAAGTACAAGTATCATTTGACATAGCCTTAAGGCAGCAGTTCAAACCACCACCTAAAATCATAAGTGACGTATGGCACAGCGTAAGGTAGCGGTTACATGGGACCTAAGTTGGTGATTCTGACTGCCACCTAAAAGTGTCAGTAGTTTGGCACAACCTAAGACAGCAGTCGAAAGGCACCGCCTTTATTCATGCTAAGCCGGCAGTTCTGACTGACCACCACTTTAGCGCAATTAACTATCTCAGACCAACCATCAAAGGTGGCAGAACCGGCAGTCTTGATCTAGGCCAACAGTGGATTAGGGGCTAGGTGCCTAACTGTCGCCTTAGATCTATGGCGGGGCAGTCTGAAGGCCTAAGCTGGCGGTCATGCGACCACCGGTTTTGACCGTTTTTCTTGTAGTGCATGTTGCTGTAAATTGTTTGCTTATACTTTTAATAAAATATCTTCAATTAGAGAAAAAGAGTTGCAACCAAGCTCATCCCATATATGCCTTAATGGTGAATAATAATTTGTTAAAGATGTCTCCTTTTTCTATGACAGAAAATCTTTTAATTTAATTAATAAATCTAAGCAAAGCTTTTCACTTGGGAAAATGTCTCTTGCACCCCACTGCCTTGACAATCTTCAGAAACAATAAGCCACTGATGATAGAGTTCACATCTCCGCCCCACAAAGAGCCGCCCCACAGCACATCTCCACCGTGTATTAGAAATATCTCCCGATGATTACATCATCATAACTAGTATTATCATCGGGAGATGTTCCCAATACATGGCGGGATGTGCTGTGGAACATTGTGGGCGGCTCCTTGTGGGGCCGAGATGTGATCTCCTGTTGATACTAGGTCGTATTGAATTAAAGAGAATAATCATCAAAATTTCAGTGTCCCAGATATCATGAGTTGGATCATCCTCATCAGACTCAACAATCTTCCCTATATGAGATATCCAAGCTCCTCTTTTCCACCTATAAAACAGACAAGATACCATTGAAGATATTTTATTCCATCAATCTTTACAATAATATAATTTAAATTCCAATGTTCTCCAATGAAAGGATGCCAACGTTCAAGAGACATACTCTTGGAGGATACAACTATGGAACTTCTACTTCCGGTCATCATAAAGGTATTAGCAAACTGAAAATGATGACAAAATGATCAAAGAAACCAAATACCAAGTCCGACACACCCATATACAAAACTAATCAATAGCACGAATTTTACGACTAACCAACAAAGACTTGCACCGGACCTATATGACTAGAAAGGGTTATACCAAATCAAAAAAATAAATCACCAAAACCTTCCCCAAGGTAAGACAGCATTCAACTCTCGTCCAATCAATCCTTGGACTGAGAAACCAATTCAAAAGAGGAAAAAAGGGCTGGGTGGCAAAACAGAGAAAAAATAGTTACTGAAAATTCCTAGTAACTCAAAATTGCCAAATCAAATCCACCCTGCAGACACGCAAGGGGACAAACAAAACAATCTCCATGAAAAAATTCCACTCAAATCGAGACATAGGAGTGATTGACAGAAATAACTAGTTTCTGCCATTTTCTCAGGAAAATCCTTAAAAAAGTACTGACTCATACATCGTGTATGAGACTTGCATAAAGGGAACTTTACAAAACTTGCATCTCATATATGTCAGGTACACCTGATAATGTCCTAAATCTGTACATATGACACCAGAGAACCATCTTATGAAAATAATGCTTCAGATCGTAAAGATGATGTTCCCATAACAAGTTGATTTATTTGGATAGATTTACTTACTAATTTAGGGTTAGAAGAGTAGAATATGAAGAAGGAAAAAAAGAAAAGAAACAGAAGATAAGGGTTGGGCATGAATGAATGAATCCCTTGCCCGTTTCTCAGTATTTTTAAAACGAGAAAAATAGCATGTAATGACAAAACAGATCCTGCAAAAAATATAATGACCTAGAAATCTAACACAATAGAGTTACCCAAAATATCCTCCATACACATGCAACCATGTGAATAGTTTACACTTACCTTGTATATATGGGAAACTTCTTTTGAGAGCTATAAGGGATTTTTTTTTTTTTTTTTTGAAATGTTAAAACTGAGTAATCGATATAGAAACAAGTTTCTAATGCTAATATTCCTGACTGCAAATCTTCTTCAAGTGTGCTACGGTTTGCTAAGAATGCTTGTAATAAGTTGTCCAAGCTCTTCACCACTGTCCTCCTGGACATGATGCCCTGCCTGCATGAACCAATAAGTTAACTGAATTAATTTCATATCATACTTTACTTAAAAAATAAAGATTTCAATTTCTAAGCAGTTCATGCACTGTCTAAATGTACACAACTTGAAATCACAGCTCAGTCATTGAATGTGGAGGTTTTATTGTTGGTCCAATATGGCAGAGCTACAGATCTAACCCCGGTCAATAAACTCAGTGTGCCTAAAACAACAACAAATTGAATGGAGTTAAATATATAAATTGAGCATTAATTCTCCAATTCTCTCCTTGTCATCCCTTTATTTTTCTCCACTCCAGTTCTCACTTCCAACTCCACCATCACCATCACCATCTCCTCTAATCTTATATCTTGTATCCATGGTCTATAAAATCCAACCAAGAACACGAACAGAAACCTAAGGAAACACTTGGAAAGGAGAAGAAAAGCCTTCTTGCCAAAGAGCAACGTAGCTTCTTTCTTGAGTTTTGGCTCTGCACAAAGCATGCCCTACAGCACATCACACCCATGCATTGGGAACATCTCCCGTACTTTTAATGGGGAGATGTTTCCAGTGCACAGGTGCGACGTGCAGTGGGGTGCACTCTGGGGAGCCCATGCACTTTCGCCAAAGGTTTGGGTGATGTTAGCACTGCTAGACATGGCCTAAAATGTTGAACTCAAGGAAAATCCCTTCATGTCCAAACAAACTGAATCCTAAGTGGGTTGTGTGCATTTCTTTGGTGGTTCATTGTGTGAGAGTGAATAGGTATCTGGCAATAGCAGCCTAGCAGGATCGTGATACCCCATGGAATAGTAGAGATCTTGATGAGTTTAGCTGGATAATTTTAAGGATCTTGCACAGTCATCAAGGATCATGATGAGTTGTCAATAAGACAGAAGAAATGCAATCTCGCTAAACCTAGCAAGATCCCACAGTAAGGAATCCACTACTTCTAAGTAACATGTGATCTCATCACACAAGGGAAACTTCGCCCAGATCACTCAATATAATGGCAACATGGGATCTTGCACAGGACAAGTATACGCTTCGAGAGAGTCTATTTAACACAAGATCTATATTGAAAGGCAATTGCAAGAGGTGTCCAGAATGAGAGCAGGTCTGCTACAGAAGCTTTGGTTCAAGCTTTTATTCAAGTTCAGAACACTGATATTCAAGCTTCCTAATCCTACTGTTGAAGACCACATAAAGGACTGTTTGAAGGCTCTTCTGCTCAGTACAATTACAGCACCTTTTTTCTGATTTTTCACCTTTCAGGTTGGATTTCTTCGTGTGCTCCTAGATTCTGAGTCACCCTAGGCCCTAGAACTTGTCCATTCTTTTGGACAGGAGTTCATACATGATTTAAAGGGTTTTGATACCTTTTTTATCTTTGACAGACCAGCAACTTGTCTTTTTCTTGGACTGTTATATTCTGGAACTATTTCAGACTTGTTCGAATCCGTATTTTCATCTCGGGACAGCTGTTCCGTTTTCTACAATATTGGGGGTCATTTTCTTGTGACAACTGCTCTCTTTGGTGCTGAGTCCCCCCATCCCTTTGTTATTTACATCTTGAAGTCTGATTTAGGTTGGATTACAGCAAGGGCTTTCTTTATTACTTGCCTTAAGATCATATTTTCCTGCTGTGGAGTGTGATCTCTTGGTGTTTTTCTTGCTGAAATGGCTACTAATAGAGCTCTGGCCCATTCATCTTTGGTGGATAGAAGCCCAATTGATCAAATCCAGGAGCCAAGGGTACAGCACCTCTAGTGCCCATAAAATATCTTTACACCAGAAAACCATGTTCAAAGCCCTCCTAGAAGCACGCCCCTTTTTGCATGATTTGTAATGATGCCTATATATATGGCACTTTTATCAATGAAATGGCATGAGAATTAGGTCATTTCTTCCGTTCCCTTCCCCTCTCTTCCCCTTTTTCATTCTAGGAGGTCGGGCCTCTCTCGAAGGGATCACTGAGGTGAGAAGTAACTCACCAACCAGTATCAGAGCTTTAGTAAAGGAATTGGCGGCCCAGCATGCCATCTACCAATTCATCTTCCATCGAGGAGTGCATGGATAAGCTCGAGACAGATATGCACAAGGTGCTGGGAGATCTCAAAGAGATGTGTAAACAGACAGATATGCACAAGAAGAAGAAGAAGAGAAAGAGGATAAGGGTTCGGCCAAAAGAGAAAAAGTCACTCTACCCAGCCGACCCAGTTTGTATTTATAATGAATAAGTTGAATTACAAAAGACAGTATTGTCCCTTACTAGAGATGGGACACATAACTTAAACTTGAATAAAGCAGACCATTCACTTCTAATTAGATAGACAAAAGACCAAAGTACCTCTGTATTGTCGACTCTAACACTCCCCCTCAAGCTGTAGAATATGTCATATAGTCCCAACTTGTCACATATGTAATCTACTCTGCCCCGAGTGAGCCCCTTTGTAAATAGATCTGCCCATTGGTTTCCTGAACTCACATGAGATGTAGTTATCACTCCACTAATCACTTTTTCTCTTACAAAGTGGCAATCGATTTCAATATGCTTTGTTCTCTCATAGAAGATTGGATTAGAAGAGATGTGTACAACAGCTTAATTTTCATAGTATAACCTCATGTGTCTATCAATTGAAAATCCCATCTCTTGTAACAAATTCTTCAACCATACTATTTCACATGTAGTATGAGCGAGAGCTCTATACTCAACTTCTGCACTGCTCCTTGCCACTACTATTTGTTTATTGCTCTTCCAACTTACCAGATTGCCACCAAGGATGGTACAATATCGTGTAGTTGACCTTCTGTCTGACACAGAACCAGCCCAATCAACATCTATATACCCTTCTATCTCAAGAGTTCCTCCACTTTTGTATAACAAAGCATGACCTAGAGCAACCTTCAGATGCCTAACCGTTCTTAGAACTACTTCCCTATGAGGGAACCGAGGGTGTTGCATAAACTGACTCACCATACTTACAGCAAATGATATATCTAGCTGTGTGATAGTTAGATAGTTCAATTTTCCCACCGACCTCTTGTACCTTTCAAGATCATCAAACTCTTCATCTGCATCAATACTCAACTTAGCATTTGGTTCTATAGGTGTCTCGGCTGATTTGACACCTAACAAAGCAGGTCAAGAACATATTTCCTTTGACATAAGTTAAGTCCATACATTGACCTTGCAACTTCTATTCCCAAGAAGTACTTCAGCTTACCCAAATCTTTCGTGTTGAAGTGATCCTGTAGGAAGTTCTTCAATCCATCAATCCCATTGCTATCACTGTCAGTTATGACAATAACGTCCACATGCACCACTAGTAAGATATTCCCATCTTTTGAGTCATGGCTGAACACGGAATGATCTACCTGACACTGTTTCATACCAAAGTTCTTCACTACTTCACTGAATCAACCAAACCACGCACGTGGAGATTGTTTCAGCCCATAAATTGCCTTTTTAAGTCTACAAACTTTACCATCCTTCCTCTGAGCAACATACCCTGGTGGTTGCTCCATATATACCTCCAAAATTAGATCACCATGCAGGAAGGCATTCTTGATGTCAAGTTGCAAAAGAGGCCAGTCATACATTGCTGCTAATGAAATCAATACCCGAACTGAACCAATTTTAGCCACAGGAGAAAATGTCTCCATATAGTCAATACCATACAACTGAGAATAGCCCTTGGCCACTGTTATGGACGCCTTCCTCGGGAAGACGTACCATCGCCGCCGGCAGCAACAAGCCTCGGGCCCATCGCCAACAGCAGCATGGATTCAGTGATGCTCATCCTACCCAGTTCGGCAACAACAACCTTATCTAGATTAGGTTAGCTCATTTTGCTTCTTCTTATCTCTTATCTTATCCTGTTAATAGCTTATCAGATTAGGATTAGCTTAGCTTATCTTATCTTGTTAGTAGCTTATCAGATTAGGATTAGCTTATCTTATCCTTAGCAAGATAGAACTGGAAGTCTCCCTATTCAGCAAGGAGACTCCCCTTGATTAGGACTCTTGTAATCTCCTACTTAAGGAGACCCCATTATTGAATGAGATATCAAATTATTCAGTCAAGAGTGAGTTAGGAGAGTTGGTGATCTCTTGGACAAATCACCAAAGGTGCCAAGATAGGTTCATCACGAGCAGGAAGGAACAAGGGAAAATAGGAGGTTTTCCCCGTGGATTGACCCGTGACAAGATCCTATTCCCGGGCCCTCAACAACTTGGTATCAGAGCAAGGCGTCATGGGAGATCTGGAGCAGCTACCTTCCAGGGTCCACGACCTCGAGCACCAACTCGTGGAGACCAACTCCGAAGTTTGTGAGATCAAAGGTGAAGTGCGAGAACTACGACGACTAATGGAGATGTTTCTTTCCAGCAAGGAAAAGAACTCTGACGGAGGGACACCAGCTAATGACCGTCAGCCAGATCTGCCGAAGTCTTCCGACGAACAGCAGTCCGTCGGCCATGGAGCAGCCATCATCCCCAAGAACAACAGGCTGGAGTTCCCATCGTACAATGGCAACGGAGACCCCCTAGGCTGGTTGTATCACTGCAAGTAGTTCTTCCGGAGATCTCTCTCCGAATCTCTCTCCATGCAATCACCGGTATTAAAACCTCTCAGACCATGCAGTTACAAGCACAGATCACAGGTCAGCCAGTGCGCATTCTCGTCGATTCAGGGAGCACACACAACTTCATAAGTGAACATGCAGCCCTGCAGTTAAAACTACCAATGGAACTCCGGCCGCGACTACAGTTAGCCGTGGCAAAGGGTGAAAAAGTTCACAGTCCAGGTATTTGTAAGGACGTCCCAGTACAGGTCAATTCTGAACTAATTCTTGTTGATTTATTTGTACTCTCATTGGATGGGTTCGATATTGTTCTTGGGGTCAAATGGCTAATTACCCTAGGCCCAATTTTGTGGGACTTCAGCGCACTCACCTAAAAGGATGAGAGATCCATCCTATGGACGCCCAAAGATTGCGGAATAAGGGGCGAATTTCAAAAATTTTTCCTCTCCCTTCAACTGGGAATCACATTCTCTATTTAGAAAATCATATTTTCAAAGATAAATCTTGAACCTTAAACTGAACCAGATCTGAACCAAAAGGAATGGGAGAGAATAATACCTGATACGGAGAAGTAATATCTCCCAACGAAGGTGTTCACGCCCAAGGAAGGATCCAAAGACTACTCCCACTGAAGATGGCGCAGTGCAGGATGGAGCAGAATCGGTAGTGTTCTTCCCCAAGAACTCTGTCCTTCGCAAGAATCAGTAGAATGGTACGTGAGCACAGCTTCCTTTTCAATCCTTTCTCAAAAAACTGATGTCAAGATCCAATCTTGACTTCTCCCACAGCCGGAGATCGAACTGCCAAACCGGGCGAAAAGAGAAGGGAGGCGGCAAGAGAGGATCTGATGTGTTTCTTGGTCTCTCTTCTTCTTTAGGCTGCCGCCCCCTCCTTTTTTGTTAAAATAAAAGATCAGCTCCTAATCCCATTAGGAGGTGCTTATCCAAATCATATTTGGATCAGCCTTCTCTTCTAGTGATAAGGATAAACCCTGCAGATTAGATTAGCTTTATCCTAATCCCATTAGGAGGTTTCTAGATCTGAATCACATTCAGATCTGGACTCTCTGAGTGGATAGGATTAAGACCCTATCCTATCTGCTAATCCATCTCAGAATTCGCCCCTTTAATTAACTAAATAAATAGCCCAGTTCGAAATGGGCTTTAGGCCCATCAAGCTTATGTGCTCACTTAACCTTCCCAACTGCTACCCAGTTGGGCTTCCTTGTATGGCGTGGGACCCAAGCATTGATCTACACATCAGCCACATGGGTTCGGCCCAGCCTTGTTACAAGGCCTGGTCGAATACACTGTTAAAAACAGTGCACCCCCTGAAACCCATCGAATGGGATCTATGGGCCCAACACTTACCCTAAGTGGTCCTTGGGCCAAGCCACCTTGTAACACCCAGGGACTGTGGGCAGATGCAAGATTAGCCCATCAGGTATTATCCTCAATGGTCTTACACTTAACCTCTCAGCCCATAATGATCATACACTGCCCGACAAGAGAGGACCTCTCCCTTGGCTGCAAGGAACAGTGTTGCACTCTCCACTTATATGGATCCCGGGAATTAAAACCTTTTGCAAACATTTTAGAAACCATAATATATATACTTTTATATCTCATAAAAAATATACTTTGCAAAACAAATCTCAACGGCTGAAATCGACTGCCGGCAGTTTTGGTTTCCAACAGTGAGAGTGCATCCCCGATCATTACCTTTGTCCGACAAAGGGGCTGATCCTGTCACTATGATCACCCACTCAGATGAATTCTCGGATTGTCCCAACATACCCAGGTTTTGACCCCCGCTAAGGATCTCACTGACTGGTACATCAAAGACAACCCGATCCGACACCAAGTGCAGTATCATAATCGAGTCTAGGGCTCGGGTGTAACTTTCCAGTTTTGCCCATCAATCTCCAAGGTCCAGGGCAATACTGGAAATCTGCTCCAGTTCAAAGATTCAATTAATCACACACTGTATGTGCCTAGGGTCTCACCCCGGTAGCTGAGACAAGCCACCCCAACCGACTTGGTGGCACCAAAGTGTCAGCCTTGTCAGGATAGGTATCCCCAGATCGACCCACTGGCTGTGAACTTTCTAAACTAACACAAGTCTCAATAAGTGTCCAGTTTAAGGGTATTACACAGAAACATACCAAGGGAACATGAATCAAATATGCACTTTTATTCATTTACAATAAACTCATAAAGTACATCAATTTTGATTGAAGCTAAGGGCATACAAAACTGTCTAACAGCTCCCACTTGCACTTAGGTCCAATCAGGTACTAGCCGGAGTCCCATGCTTTCCACGTGTTTCTCAAACACTTTCTGTGATAGTGGCTTTGTCAATGGGTCTGCTACATTTTCCGCTGACGCTACCTTCTGAATCAGGACGTCCCCTCTACCAACAATCTCCCGCAGTACGTGGTACTTCCTCTCGATGTGCTTCGACTTCGAGTGGGCTCGTGGCTCCATAGCCTGAGCAATGGCTCCATTGTTGTCACACAACAATGGAATGGGTGATGTGTCGGACGGAACTACTCCCAACTCATGAATGAACTTCTTCATCCATACGGCTTCTTTGGCAGCCTCACTTACGGCAATGTACTCGGCCTCGGTCGTGGAATCTGTAGTGGACCGCTGTTTGCTGCTTTTCCAGCAAACAGCACACGATCCTATCGTGAAAACATATCCAGATGTAGACTTTCTATCATCTGGGTCTGACTGAAAATCGGCATCTGTATACCCTTGGATCTGTAGTGAGCTACCGTCGAATACTAGACAAAACTCTTTTGTCCCTCGAAAGTACTTAAGTATGTTTCTCACAGCAGTTCAATGCTCCTGCCCTGGGTTGGCCTGAAATCTGCTTACTACACTCACTGCCTGAGCTATGTCAAGACGAGTGCACAGCATGGCATACATGATGCTCCCCACGGCAGAGGAATAGGGAACGTCTTTCATGCCATCAATCTCCTCAGAAGTCTTGGGAGACATCTTCTTGGAGAGAGTGACTCCGTGCCTGAAAGGAACATTTCCTTTCTTGGAGTTTTCCATGCTGTATCTCTTGACTATTTTGTCAATATAAGCAGATTGGGATAATCCTATTATCCGCTTCGATCTATCTCTATAGAGCCGAAGACCCAGTATATAGGAGGCTTCTCCAAGATCTTTCATGGAGAATTGCTGTGACAACCATAATTGCTGTGACAACCATACTTTCACCGTAGTCAACATACCTACATCATTCCCAATGAGTAGAATGTCATCTACATACAAAACCAAGAAGGTAACCTTATCTCCACTGTACTTCCTGTAAACACAGGGTTCATCTGGATTCTACTCGAAGTCAAACGATTTGACGGTAGAGTCAAAACGGATGTTCCAACATCTAGAAGCTTGCTTAAGTCCATAAATGGATTTATTAAGTTTACATACCATGTTTTCCTGACCTGCAGCAGTGAAGCCTTGCGACTACTGCATATAGATATCTTCAGTAAGATCTCCATTCAGGAATGCAGTTTTGACATCCATTTGCCAAATCTCATAATCATGGTATGCTGCTACAGCTAGTAGGATCCTAATGGATTTAAGCATGGCCATAGGCGAAAAGGTTTCCTCATAATCAATGGCCTCTTTCTGAGTGTACCCTTTTGCCACCAGACGAGCCTTGAATGTCTCAACCTTACCATCGGGGCCCTTTTTCCTCTTGTAAATCCATTTGCAACCGATTGCTTTTACCCCGGAGGGCGGATCTACTAGAGTCCAGACTCCATTGGTCTCCATTAAGTCCATCTCTGCTCTCATGGCCTCCACCCACTTCTGGGAATCTATGTCCAACATAGCTTCCGTGTAAGTCATGGGATCCTACTCACTAGTCAAGGTTTCCACCAGGTAACTATCCTGGTCATAACCATAACGGACTGGTGGCCTGGATACCCGAGTGGATCTTCTAGGTTGGTCACTACCTGGAACTTGTGGGACATCTCCCACTGCTCCTGAGCTCTCCTCATCAAGAACAACTTCCTGACGATGGGTGTCCAGGATATAGTCGGTTTCCAAGAATTGCGCGTTACGACTGCAGAACACTTTCTGCTCACTTGGGTCATAGAATAGGTAACCTACAGAGCTTTTTGGGTAGCCTAAAAATAGGCAACGGCTGGTCTTGGATTCCAACTTGTCTGCACTCGTTCTTTTAACGTGTGCTGGACAACCCCAAATCTTCAAGTGTCTGACACTTGGTTTCTTTCCGGTCCAAAGTTCATATGGAGTATTCAGAACCGATTTGGTTGGAACCCGATTCAGCACATAAATCGCAGTTTCTAATGTGTAACCCCAAAAGGATGTGGGTAACTCTGAGTGTATGAGAAGCGACCGGACCATATCCAATAAGGTCCTATTCCTCCTCTCCGAAACACCGTTAAGTTGTGGTGTAGCAAGAGGAGCTAATTGTGATATTATCCCATTGTCCTTTAAGTAGTCCCTGAATTCGTCAGAGAGATACTTGCCACCTCGATCTGATCGAAGGGCCTTAATTTCTCTCCCTAACTGTTTCTCGACCTCTTGTCTAAACTCTTTGAACTTTTCAAAGGATTCAGACTTGTGTCTCATTAGGTATACGTAACCGTAACGTGAAAAATCACCTGTGAAGGTGATGAAATACATGTGTTGATTTCGTGTCCTAACACTCAAGGGACCACATATATCATTATGTATTAGGTCAAGTGTGCCCGTACATCTTTCAGGCTTACCGTTAAATGGCCGTTTCGTCATCTTGCCTTGTAGGCAAGGCTCACAAGTGGGAAGATCTTCTACAGTTAGAAAATCCAAAGGACCATCCTTTACTAACCTTGTGATTCGGTCAACACCGATGTGGCCAAGTCGATAATGCCATAGACATGTGGGATTAACTGTATCACGAGCTCTCTTCTTAGGGATTTCAACCGACGTAGTTTCGGTTATGTTAGTTTCTAGAGAAGGATGTAGAACATAGAGACCGTTCTCCAGTTCCCCGTATGCGATGAATCTGTTGTTTCTTTTAATAGTAATCGTATTACTAAAGAAGACAGAATAACCATCTGCACACAGTTTTGAGATAGAAATCAAATTTCTTCTTAAATTTTGCACATAAAGACAGTCTTTCAGTACAATTGTTCATTCTCTAAAAATTAATTCCACGGTTCCTATGGCCGCGGCTACAACAGTTGCAGTAGTCCCCAAGAAGAGTGTGACTTCTCCTTCACTCAGCCTTCTGCTTACCTTGAACCCCTGCAGTGAATTACAAGCATGAGTTGAAACCCCAGAGTCAATATACCAGGATGCAGAAGCTACCAACAAATTGGTTTCTATAACACAAGTTTCGAAGTTACCTTTCTTAGATTCCAAGTAGGCAGGACAGTTCCTTTTCCAGTGGCCGGTCTTCTTGCAGAAGTGACAGGCATCCGATGCTTTGTCTTTCTCCTGCTTCTTGCTCTTAGCGGCTTTCTTCTGAGCCTTCTTTGCCTTCCTCTTTCTTTTGCCTGTCTTGCCAGCTTCAACAAGCATGGCTACAGGCTCATCCTTTCTAATCAGTTCTTCAGCTCTTTGCAACATATTGCTGAGCTCTTGTAAGCTGACATTCAGCTTGTTCATGTTATAGTTCATGACGAACGGATTAAAGGAAGGAGGCAAAGAGTTAAGGATAGCACCTATCTAGGTTGCAAGGTCCAGCCCGGATCCAAGAGCCTCAAGTTCGTTGATGTATCCCATCATCCGAAGACAATGGTCGTAAACTTGTTGACCCTTGGACATTTGTGCGGTCATGAACGACCTTTTGTCGAGTAGAACGATTCAGCTCTTCATACATTGTCTTGAGACTTTCCAATATGTCTTTGGCAAGTTCGTTCTGATCGAACTGTCTCTGTATCGGGTTGTCCAAGGAGGAAATGATGTAACACCGGGCAAGGGAGTTTTTCTCCTCCCATTCTTGATAGTCTCTCCTTCGGGCCTCAGAAGCCCTATCACCCGGACGCTCCGGGGCAGGATTCTTTACCACTTTGTCCAGCTTTTCAGAAGCTAGGACCAGCATAAGGTTCTTGTACCAGTCAGCATAGTTTGGGCCCTTCAACTTGTTGTCATCAAGCAGTTTTGCAAAAGATCCGTTTGCCATTTTCTGATAAAAGAGCAAACATCAGTCCACAACCTAATTTGATTCATGTTCATTTCATAGATATGGATTTTAATCTACGATCCATTTCCATTTATTCGTCTCTGAGATTTCCCTCATCTCTCAGTGATGGAGACTACGGGTTGTCTCTGGAAATGTGGGAAATCACATAGGGTGCATGGAGCCAACTGTTTCAGCTGCATAACCCCACCACCTTTCTGTGAAGGATCACATCCACTCATCATATGAGTTTTCCCTTTGGCCTTTGTCAGACAAGGTTCAGAGCCGTTTTCAGGTAAACCTTTCTATCCAGTGAGGGCTTACCCATCATATTCATGAACGCCAAGGTACCGTGAGAGAGTTTCCATTTTCTGGTGAAGCCCCTCCCACATCGGTCTATGACGCCCCTATCATCTTATGAAACACTCAGACAAGCCCAACATCAAATGGATAGCCCATTTTCTGGTGCGTTTCCTCATTACTGAAGGACCCATCCTCATTCTAATGATGGAAGGCCTTTAGAGAGTTCATCATATGAATCTCCCTATCACATGCACTCATATTAGCTGGAGGGAACAAAATTACGCCCTAGTTTGATTTAGGTCAAACCAAAGTGGCTCCCACTGACTTTCATAAAGCCAGATTTCGGTGGGCCTTGAATCGGCTAGGGTTCCGCACGTAACCTCTTGATGAGGTGCGGGGCCCACCACTGAGGGAAGTCATCCAATGACCAAAAGGGACATCATGGCAATGATGTGCATTCAGCCATGGTGTGCGCAAGAGCCACTGTCGAATGAGCATGGGCCAAGTACTTAAAGCCCATGTACGCAGCACATCACACATCCATACATCACATGCAGGGATAAATTGATCCAATCAATTAATTATCTGCAAGGCCCGTTGGAAGCCCGTTAAAATTCCATAATATTAACCATTAATATTATCTAGGTATATGGGCTGAATTAGGGTTACCCAGTTCGGCCCATATAGCTTTATCCTTTAAATGGGCTTTTGCAATTTTAACTATTTAAAATTGGGCCTTTATAGGCTGGGCCGAATTAACCATTTAATTAAATATCAATCCTTAGGCCCATTAGTGGGATATTAGGGCTGACTTTCAGCCTTGATTAAACCCTAGAATTGGTCCAAACAGTTTTGAACCAATCTTGGTTCGAATGGGTCTAGGGTTTGATTTTTAATTATCCTTAATTCAAGAAAATAATCTGAAATTAAATACTGATAAAAGGAAAAACAAGAATCAGTCAAACAGGGTTGTTCGCACAATCCTTCATGCAAAACAGAGGTTAGATCACAGAATGCAGTTTCACAAACTGCAAATCGCAGATAGCATTTCTCTCATCTGCGAAATCTCCTTTTCTGCGCCACCAACTTCGATCCAAAATAAAAATAAATAGAAATTCTATTTCTATTAATAATTACATCAGATCGAATACCTATACACTAAGTCTAGAAAATAAAAAAAATTATTTACAGACCCAAAATAAATCAAGAACTGCAAAATCGCAGGTTCCCTGCGCAAACCAAGAATTCGATCTCCTCTTGTACGAACAACCCATAAATCAAGAAAATTATAAAGAACAATTATAAATAACAATCATATTTATTTAAAATTAATTTCAGATTATTTGCCCATTTGTTTTGGGAACAAATTTCCCAAAAACCAAATCTGCGCAAATTGGGTAGAACGCCTTCTCCCTAATTGTGCAGGTTCAGATCTGAAACAGAATGGTTTAAGATTTGAACCTGGGGCTCTGATACCACTGAAAGGATGAGAGATCCATCCTATGGACGCCCAAAGATTGCGGAATAAGGGGCGAATTTCAAAAATTTTTCCTCTCCCTTCAACTGGGAATCACATTCCTTATTTAGAAAATCATATTTTCAAGGATAAATCTTGAACCTTAAACTGAACCAGATCTGAACCAAAAGGAATGGGAGAGAATAATACCTGATACGGAGAAGTAATATCTCCCAACGAAGGTGTTCACGCCCAAGGAAGGATCCAAAGACTGCTTCCACTGAACATGGCGCAGTGCAGGATGGAGCAGAATCAGCAGTGTTCTTCCCCAAGAGCTCTGTCCTTTGCAAGAATCAGTAGAATGGTACGTGAGCACAACTTCCTTTTCAATCCTTTCTCAAAGAACTGATGTCAAGATCCAATCTTGACTTCAACCACAGCTGGAGATCGAACTAGCAAACAGGGCGACAAGAGCAGGGAGGCGGCAAGAGAGTATTCGCAGGGTGCAAAATTCTCTCTTCTTGATTTCAGCACTAAAGAGGATCTGATGTGTTTCTTGGTCTCTCTTCTTCTTTAGGCTGCCGCCCCCTCCTTTTTTGTTAAAATAAAAGATCAGCTCCTAATCCCATTAGGAGGTGCTTATCCAAATCATATTTGGATCAGCCTTCTCTTCTAGTGATAAGGATAAACCCTTATCTTATCTGCAGATTAGATTAGCTTTATCCTAATCCCATTAGGAGGTTTCTAGATCTGAATCATATTCAGATCTGAACTCTCTGAGTGGATAGGATTAAGACCCTATCCTATCTGCTAATCCATCTAAGAATTCGCCCCTTTAATTAACTAAATAAATAGCCCAGTTCGAAATGGGCTTTAGGCCCATCAAGCTTATGTGCTCACTTAACCTTCCTAACTGCTGCCCAGTTGGGCTTCCTTGTATGGCGTGGGACCCAAGCATTGATCTACACATCAGCCACATGGGTTCGGCCCAGCCTTTGTTACAAGGCCTGGTCGAATACACTGTTAAAAACAGTGCACCCCCTGAAACCCATCGAATGGGATCTATGGGCCCAACACTTACCCTAAGTGGTCCCTGGGCCAAGCCACCTTGTAACACCCAGGGACTGTGGGCAGATGCAAGATTAGCCCATCAGGTATTATCCTCAATGGTCTTACACTTAACCTCTCAGCCCATAATGATCATACACTGCCCGACAAGAGAGGACCTCTCCCTTGGCTGCAAGGAA
The DNA here is from genome assembly GCF_056320005.1 of Nelumbo lutea. NCBI lineage: Eukaryota > Viridiplantae > Streptophyta > Magnoliopsida > Proteales > Nelumbonaceae > Nelumbo > Nelumbo lutea. The sequence goes on along the minus strand of NC_142690.1, from coordinate 33,381,130 downwards.
CAGTGTTGCACTCTCCACTTACATGGATCCCGGGAATTAAAAACTTTTGCAAACATTTTAGAAACCATAATATATATACTTTTATATCTCATATAAAATATACTTTGCAAAACAAATCTCAACGGTTGAAATCGGTTGCCGGCAGTCTTGGTTTCCAACAGTGAGAGCGCATCCCCGATCATTACCTTTGTCCGACAAAGGGGCTGATCCTGTCACTATGATCACCCACTCAGATGAATTCTCGGATTGTCCCAACATACCCAGGTTTTGACCCCCGCTAAGGATCTCACTGACTGGTACATCAAAGACAACCCGATCCGACACCAAGTGCAGTATCATAATCGAGTCTAGGGGTCGGGTGTAACTTTCCAGTTTTGCCCATCAATCTCCAAGGTCCAGGGCAATACTGGAAATCTGCTCCAGTTCAAAGATTCAATTAATCCCACACTGTATGTGCCTAGGGTCTCATCCCGGTAGCTGAGACAAGCCACCCCAACCGACTTGGTGGCACCAAAGTGTCAGCCTTGTCAGGATAGGTCTCCCCAGACTGACCCACTGGCTGTGAACATTCTAAACTAACACAAGTCTCAATAAGTGTCCAGTTTAAGGGTATTACACAGAAACATACCAAGGGAACATGAATCAAATATGCACTTTTATTCATTCACAATAAACTCATAAAGTACATCAATTTTGATTGAAGCTAAGGGCATACAAAACTGTCTAACATCACCATGACCTTCCACCTGAAAGGCAAGCATGTTTCATGGCACGGTTGCAGGGTTAAAGAAAAGACATTGCAGGTTCATGCACTCCAGACAGAACCGACAGCCATGGAAAAACTTCTCGTTGAGTTTTCAGATCAGTTCCAGGAACCGAAGGGCCTTCACCCTTCCTGAGCTTGCGACCATCGTATTCCTTTGGTGGCGGGTTCAGCACCAGTCGTTGTCAGGCCTTATCGCTACCCTCAGGCCTTATCGCTCCCGGTGACGTGAAGAAGACTGCTTTTCGCACCCACCATGGCCACTTCGAATTTCTAGTCATGCCATTCAGACTCTCTAATGCACCATCTACATTTCAAGCACTAATGAACGAGGTATTCCAGCCCCATTTGCGCAAATTTGTTTTAGTTTTCTTTGATGATATCCTTGTTTACAGCAAATCATTGGTAGAGCATGTCCACCATCTGAGGACCATTTTCGTACTCCTATACCTACACAACTTATTCCTAAAACGGTCCAAGTGCTCCTTCAGGGAACGACAGGTTCTTTACCTCGGCCACATCATCCATGGGCAGGGTGTCACAGTTGATAGTTCCAAGATTCAGGCTATAACAAAATGGCCCAAACCTCAATCCGCCAAGGCCTTACGCGAGTTCCTCGGTTTAATGGGTTACTACCGCAAATTTGTACAGAACTATGGAGTGTTGGCAGCCCCGTTAACCAACCTGTTGAAGAGAAACTCCTTCCGGTGGGACGACGCAGCTGATGAAGCTTTTCTGTCACTGCAAAATGCACTGTTTTCAACTCCTGTCCTACAATTACCTAATTTCGCCCTCGAATTTACAGTCGAGTGCGATGCTTCCGGAGTGGGTATCGGGGCCATACTACAGCAGCAAGGGCACCCGATCGCTTTCTTCAGCCGCGGATTGGCCGACCGACATCTGAAGCTTCCAGCCTATGAGTGCGAACTAATCGGCCTTGCCCGAGCCATCCAGCACTGGAGGCCGTATTTGTGGGGACGGTCGTTCATCGTCAAAACTGATCATTACAGCCTCAAATACCTATTAGAGCAGCATCTCACCACTTCCCCTCAGCAGCATTGGGTTAGCAAATTGCTCAGGTTTGACTTCTGGGTGGAATATAAGGCGGGATCCTCTAATCACGCAGTTGATGCCTTGTCTAGGCGAGAAGAAGATGTGATGGTTCTATGTAGAATTTCCCAACCTTGGATCTCTCTGTTTGACGACATTAAGAAGGCAGCACCACAGTCCCCGGAATGGTCGCTCTTGCTGCAGAAGATCCAGACCGGCACGGCCGTCCCCGATTGGTCACTTCACGACGGGTTGGTACTATATAAGGGACGAGTCCATCTTCCAGTAGACTACCCGTTGATTCCCACCATCATCACCAGCATCCATAACTCCACCCATGAGGGCATTCAAAAAACACTACACCGCGTCCGGACTGATTTCCATTGGCAAGGTATGAAGACTTCTATTCGAGATTTTGTCCAGAATTTCTCCACTTGCCAACAGCACAAATGGGAAAACCTACACCCGGCAGGCCTCCTTCAGCCCCTTTCCATCTCATCGCAGATCTGGGCCGACATCTCCATGGACTTCATTGAGGGACTTCCCAAGGTAGAGGGCAAATCAGTTCTCTTTGTGGTAGTCGACCGCTTCTCTAAATACGCGCACTTCATTCCTCTACCACACCCGTACAGTGCCACTTTGGTTGCCCTCGCCTTCTTTACACATATCTTTCGCTTACATGGGTTGTCGGAATCCATCGTCAGCGATAGAGACCCGGTCTTCACTAGTGCCTTCTGGAAAGAGTTATTTCGACTACACGACACCACCCTAGCCTACTCATCAGCTTACCGGCCACAAACCGACGGTCAGACGGAAGTGGTTAACCGCACTATCGAGATGTATCTCCGTTGTTTCGTAGGCGATCAACCTCGACGGTGGTCGGAATGGCTTCCTTGGGCTGAGTACTGCTACAACACAACCTACCATTCCTCCCTCGGCATGACTCCCTTTTGCATCGTTTACGGCAGGGATCCTCCCCGCTTGATGTCCTACGAGCCCGGATCTACTTGCTTGGACATAGTCGATCACTCCTTACAGGACCGCAACGCCCTCCTCGCCAACGTCCGCATTCGCTTATAGCAGGCCCAGCTCCGCATGAAGCTCCACTATGATAAGCACCATCGGGAACTGTCGTTCGATCCAGGACAATTTGTTTGGTTGAAGCTCCAGCCCTACCGGCAGCGCTCCTTGCGCCACAAGGCTGCCCCGAAGCTGGCCCCTAAGTTCTATGGGCCCTACAAGGTTCTGCGACGGATTGGCAGTGTGGCCTACCAGTTGGAATTGCCAGAGACTAGCCGAATTCATGATGTCTTCCACATCTCCTTGCTGAAACCATTTACGGGTGTTCCCCCGGACCAAGTTCCCTCCCTGCCACCCTTGAAAGATGGCAAACTGGTCCCCCAGCCTAAAACTGTCACCCGCTCTCGTTTCAATCGTGGAATCCTTGAAGTCTTGGTGGAATGGTGTGATCTACCACCAACAGTAGCCACATGGATCCCATTGGCAGAGTTCCAAACCACATATCCAGCTTTCGAGCTTGAGGACAAGCTCGTAGTCCAGGAGGGGAGTAATGTTATGGGCGCCTTCCTCAGGAAGACATACCATCACCGCCGGCAGCAACAGGCCCCGGGCCCACCGCCAGTAGCAGCAAGGATTCAGTGATGCTCATCCTACCCAATTCGGCAACAACAGCCTTATCTAGATTAGATTAGCTCATTTTGCTTGTTCTTATCTTATTGTTCTTATCTCTTATCTTATCTTGTTAATAGCTTATTAGATCAGGATTAGCTTAGCTTATCTTATCTTGTTAGTAGCTTATCATATTAGGATTAGCTTATCTTATCCTTAGCAAGATAGAACTGGAAGTCTCCCTATTCAGCAAGGAGACTCCCCTTGATTAGGACTCTTGTAATCTCCTATTTAAGGAGACCCCATTATTGAATGAGATATCAAATTATTCAGTCAAGAGTGAGTTAGGAGAGTTGGTGATCTTTTGGACAAATCACCAAAGGCGCCAAGATAGGTTCATCACGAGCAGGAAGGAACAAGGGAAAACAGGAGGTTTTCCCCGTGGACCGACCTGTGACGAGATCCTATTCCCGGCACTAACCTGGCCTTTAATCGTTCCATACTGCCATCTGGAAGATTCTTCACTGTGTAAACCCACTTACACCCAACAACATGCTTACCAAGAGAGATAGTAGTAAGTTCCCACATGTGATTGTGTTGTAAAGCAAACAACTCTTCTTCCATTGCTTGTCACCACTGGAAACAAAAGATAGTAAGGATAATAAATGGCGATGAATAGTAGAAAGGTGAGCAACTGAAACATAATGAGAAATAGGATGAGATGTACAACTACGTTTATCTTTCCGCAATGCAATAGGAAGATCAAGGTCTGAAGGAGGAGGTGCAACCACAGAATCTGTCACGAGGACTGAATTGGAGGGGTCAGTGCTCTTCTGTGAGTATACACTTGTCGGATTGGTGGCCTCTTAGTAGTAACCTACATAGGAGGAGGGGATGGAACAGGAACCATGGGAAGGGGATCCTCAACCAGAACAGGAACCACGACAAGGGGGTCCTCAACTGGAACAAGAAGTGGAACCACAGGGAAGGAGAAGGTACCTCAGGACTCGAGAAAAATGGAACTGACTCAAAGAAAGTGACATCTGAACACACAAATGACTTATGAGAGTTAGGGTTATAGAACTTATACCCTTTTTGGGTTCTGGAGTATCCAAGGAAGATGCATTTAGTAGCACATGCATCTAACTTGTCTAAACTAGGCCCTAAATTTTGAACAAAACAAACACACCCAAAGACTCTAGGGGTAAGAGGAAACGGAAACAGAGTGGGAAACAATACTGAGAAAGGGGATTGACTTCCAAGGATGGACATGGGCATCTAGATGATGAGGAAACATGATGTTAGGACAGCATCACTGCAAAACCGCTTTGGGGCATTCATATTAAGCATAATGAACAGAGTAGTTTCAAAGTAAGTGTCGATTTTTCCATTCAGCTACATCGTTCTAATGTGGGGTGTAGGAACAAGAAGTTTAATGAATTATCCCATGGTGCTCTAAGTATTGCTGAAATGGTGTTGAGGTGTGCTCTTTTGCATTATCGGAGCAAAGAATTTTAATATGAACTCCAAATTGGGTATATATTTCAGCATAAATTTTTGAAAAATAGAGAACAATTCACTTCGATCTTTCATAGTCATCCTTGAAAAGTCATCAACAAAAATTACAAAATACTTGTAACCATTGTATGACACCACTTTATTTGGACCTCAAACATCTGAATGAACTAAAGAAAAAAGGCTCAAGACACGATTATCAACTCTTAGTCTAAAAGAGACTCTATGGTGTTTCCCAAGCTGACACGACTCACAATCCAATGGTGGAAGATGACTTAAGGACAGAACCAGCAACTTCAGAGTCTTTAGAGATGGATGAACAAGTCTACAATGCCATTGGATAGGAGTAAGAGATGACTGAAATGCTATTGGCAGGCCACCACCATCATGGTAATACAATCCACCTGCTTAATGACCTCCACCAATATTCATTCCCGTCTTGAGATCCTGAAACACACAACAAGAGGGATAAAAGGTTATAGAACAATTAAGTGAATTGATTAATCTACTAACAGACATGAGTTTAAAAGGGAATTTGGGAACATAAAAAACAAAGGATAAAGATAAGGAGGTAAGATCAACATCACCAACACCACAAATGGGAAAGGAAGAACCATTAGCAAGGGTAACTGTTTGGGATGTAGAGACTGAGAAAGTGAAGAAAACACATTTGAAATCCCAGACATATGATCCGATGCTCCAAAGTCAATGATCCCATGTGAAGGTTTGGAAGCCAAGCAAGCCATACCTGAATGGGCAAGAGTAGTTGTTTTCTACTGAGAGGATGTCTGAAGGAACTTATCATATACCTCACACGGTACACTCACAATCTCCTTCCCATAATTATAGACTATAATTATGACCACACTACTGCTGTCCTGAATTCAGCATTCAGAAACCCTACTTTCAACTACATATCTAGGTACAAACAGAAGGAAAAGAGGCTTATATGCATACCTATCAATTCACACTGTCACATAAATTAAATCCAGACCAAAAGAAAGCAATCACAGTCCACTACTAGTCGAATAGATATTTCTGCTCACACCTGTCCACAACTAGCCCTCTTCATACCAGTGAATAGAGGGTATCTAGTACACCACCACAACAATCACCATCACAGCAACCGGAGGCATATTTTCCTCCAAGAACAAAAAATAACCACTCCTTTTTGGCCCCTTATTGAACTTCCAATCTGTCTAGGAGATACTAAGTAAAACTCATATGGCTGGCAGCAATCCCAGGAAGACGAAGGGCGATGAGAAAAGAAAAAAATAGAACCAGTTTCTTATTGCTCTAGTACCATGTAAATAGGTAGATTAATCCTATTCAGTTCTAGGTTCGAAGTATGAGAAGAAGAATGGTTCAACCAGAAGAGAAAAAGCCACTCTACCCAACCGACCCACTTTGTATTTATAATGAATAAGTTGAATTACAAAAGACAGTATCGTCCCTTACTAGAGATGGGACACATAACTTAAACTTGAAGAAAATAGGCCATTCGCTTCTAATTAGATAGACAAAAAAACAAAATACCCTTGTATTGTTGACTCTAACAAGATGAAAGAGGCAATCTCTATGATGACAACTAATAACCTCAAGAAGGCGGTGCCAACCAACCAGAAGGGCGGAGAAGCTGAGAGCTGACACCAGGGCAGCGCACGCAAGTCATAGTTCGGGTCGAGCAAGCCTCCCAATGTGAACTTTCCCTTCTTCTCAAGTGACGACCCTATCTCTTTGTGTTTTAGAGTTGAGCGATACTTTGAGATTCACAATGTCCCTGGACATCAGAGAGTAGCATTGGCGTCTGTTTATTTGGAAAGGGACGCTATACTATGGTACCAGTGGTGCCAGCGTTCACACCCCAGATAGGATGGACAGACTTCACCGAGGCCATCAACTCTCACTTCGGACTTTCCAACTATATGAGGATTTTGATGAGAGTTTAGCCAAGCTTAAACAAACCAGCACAATAAAAGAATACCATAATGAATTTGAGAAACTTGCTTCTCGTGTGTATGGGTGGCTAGAAAAAGCTTTAGTACGGAGTTTTATAGGGGGGCTACAGGAAGACAGAATCAAAGTTAAGGCCATCCAATCGGCCACTGTTTTATCTGCCGCCAGCTCTACTTGCTCCACAAAGAGAGATTGAACTGGCTTCGCCGATTCAACCGACCCACCGGCCCACTTTTAAAGAACCCCACCCGACCTGAACCACTGGCTAAACCTCCTGAACCAAGGCCTCTTCTCCTCAAGAAATTATCATGGTCCAAGATGCAGGCCCAAAGGGAACAGGGCCTATGTTATAATTGCAACGACAAAGTTGGCCTAGGTCATTGTTGTAAGAGCCCCTGGCTCTATCTCTTGCAGTCAGATGAACCGAAGGATGAAACAGAGACACCCAACCAAAGACTGACAATCCAGAAATACTGGTAGAAGAATTATCAGAAATCTCCCTTCAGGCTCTCACCGGATCTAATTCACCCCAAACCATGAGGCTTAATCAGTTAGTACATGGGCGCCCATCTCTATTCTGGTGGACAACAGAAGTTCCCTGAACTTTATAACTAGGACCCAAGCCAAACAATTGAGCCTACCTATCCAACCCTTAGAGGCTTTCTCAGTTCACGTAGCGAACGGACACCAATTGACTTGTGATACCATCTGTCGAGGGGTTGAGCTACAGATACAGCGATCGAAGTTGTAGGTTGATTTACATCCCTTAAGCTTTAGGGGGGCTGATGTTGTTCTGGGAATGCAGTGGTTGAGACAACTGGGCCATCAGGTGGTGTTTGACCAAATGGCAGGAAACCAGACCAGGAATCTTGACTGGTGACGGTTTGAACGGTTCAACCAGTAGGGTCAACAGAAAGTTGAAAACACTGCCTTAAATAGAAGTGTGTTGTCTAGTCTTGCTAAACTTGGCATTGTTGATAAGGAACTCACGAGTATCAATGAGGCATTCTAACCTCAATTTTGGTCTCACCAAGATCAGCCTCACCAATGCGGATCTCGCATCCATTAATGAGGTGTTTTGGCTCTAGCCTCATCGAAGAGACAAAGCCCCTTAAGCCTACATGCCTAACTTCTTCCCTAAGAAAGTAAACCCTAGACTTTGGCATGTAGCAACAGGCATGAACACTAAGATCACGACACATGGTGAGGTTAGAAGAGTAGTGACAAGGAAAGCTTGCACAGGCCAGTATTTGGTCCCCTACTCTAAATGCCCTCTTTGCCAAAGCAACCTGGGATCTGCCACCCCAACCAAGGAACCCAACACTCCTTCCACATACAGTCTTCATTACCAAGTCTGGCATCTGGATCCCAATCTTCAAAGCTCACAGGCCATTTCATACTCATCGACTTACAGACTAATTTATGCCTTGACTTTTGTCTCCAACAAACTTCCTCCCTGAACTAAAGATCATCATATGTTGTTTCTTCTCAATAAAAATCTTCCGTTACTAAAGATCCTTTTGTGCTTGTTCATAGTTCATGCCATAATTATATATTTATATATATATATATGTATATATATATATATATATATGTATATGTTTCTTGAGTAGCTAAAAAACTAGACACAACACCATAATATTCAATCTCATATTTAGTTTCTTCTCAATCTCCACTCTTAGAGCAGTTTGTTTCAATTATACAGTTTACGTTTTTTTCCCCTGTTGTGGAATATCAACTGAACTAGATAACATTCCTCTCAAGATTAGTTCTTAAGCAGGTTAAAACCTGGTTCTGAAATGAAACATAAAATCTTATTATGGATACCCATTGAAATTCATCACTGGAGCCAAAAATCATGGTGAAAGCTCAAGTTTCAATCATCTCCTTATGAGTTTCTTCTATCCAAATGAACTTAATTTTCTATGCAGCATCCAAAGGTTATCCTGTTGGCTTCAAGAATTGGATTATTACAAAAGAAAAAAATGTACCACTGCGAGTTCCACCACTTTATGACTTGAATGCTTGCGGAAATCATCAACTCCATCATAGCCTAACCAGTTGTCTCTCTGACCCCAACATACAGTTGTGTGTACTTTCCAATTCTCATTGGATAGTATCATCCGCATTTCTTTGGTGTAGGTCTACAAGTAACCAAACTTAATATTATAACACAATAACAACCTCTTTGATTTTTAGTGTGCAGATATGGTAGTCAATTTTCTTGCAAATAAATAATATAGAACATTCATTGAGAGAAGCTATTATGTTGTACCTATCAATATATTCAAATAGCATAGGTTGGAATCATGTCATTGAACACAAATCTATAAAGCATGGAAACAATAAAGTAGCTGAATAACTGGCCATTAGCTTTGATAACCAATTATATAGAACCAAACAGCTATAGCACCAAATTAATGCAGAATGGTTATGACCCAAGGATGTAACTGTGATAGTAAGGGCAGGTTAACAAAGACTTTGGGATGATTTTAGAACTAAAGGTAAGAATTGATGGTCATATTCTGGACCAAATTGCTAAGAATTACATATTCTCATTGCAATCACAGAAATTCAAAAACTTAAGTGTGGGACTAGAATTTTATAGTGAAATTTGTGAATATTTTTAGCACGATAAACTAAATGAAGCAGTTTAATTCAAATTTTGTGAATATTTTTATAATGAAATTTGGATAGTTTGTTCTACAATGCTTGGACAATTGGCACACTTCACTAAATAGACTCTCAATTGACACTCTTGACAAAATAGTCAAGAGATACAACATGGAGAACTCCAAGAAAGGAAATGTTCCTTTCAGGCACGGAGTCACTCTCTCCAAGGGAATGTCTTCCAAAACTCCCGAGGAGATTGAGAGCATGAAGGACGTTCCCTATGCCTCAGCCGTAGGGAGCATCATATATGCCATGTTGTGCGCTCATCCTGACATTTCTCAGGCAGTGAGTGTGGTAAGCAGATTCTAGGCCAACCCAGGGCAGGAGCACTGGACTGCTGTGAAAAATATACTTAAGTACCTTCGAAGGACAAAAGAGTTTTGTCTGATATTCGATGGTAACTCACTACAAATCCAGGGGTATACTGATGCCGACTTCCAATCAGATCTAGATGATAGAAAGTCTACATCCGGGTATGTTTTCACGATAGGATCGTGTGCTATTTGCTGGAAAAGCAGCAAACAAGGGTCCACGGCAAATTCCACAACCGAAGCCGAATACATTGCCGCAAGTAAAGCTACCACAGAATTCGTATGGATGAAGAAGTTCATTCATGAATTGGGAGTAGTTCCATCCAGCACATCACCCATTCCATTGTTGTGTGACAACAATGGAGCTATCGCTCAAGCTAAGGAGCCACGAGCCCACTCATAGTCGAAGCACATCGAGAGGAAGTACCATGTACTACGGAAGATAGTTGGAAGAGGGGATGTCCTGATTCAAAAGGTAGCATCAACGGAAAATGTAGCAGACCCATTGACTAAGCCACTGACACAGAAAGTGTTGGAGAAACACGTGGAAAGTATGGAACTCCGACTTATACCAGATTGGACCTAAGTGCAAGTGGGAGTTGTTAGACAGTGTATGCCCTTAGCTCCAATCAAAATGATGTACCTTATGACATTTAATGTAAATGAATAAAGTACATATTTGATTCATGTTATTATGGTGTGTTTCTGCGTAGTACCCTTAAACTGAACACATATGATACTCGTGTTAGTTTAGAATCTTCATAGCCATTGGATAGATCTAGGGAGATTTATCCTGCCAAGGCTGACACTGATGTGCCGCCAAGTTGGTTGGGGTGGCTTGTCTCAGCTGCCAGGGTGAGACCTGAGGTACATGAAGTGTGGGTTTTCTTGAAACCCTGAACCGGACCAAAATTCCAGTATTGCCCTAGACTTTGGAGATTGATGGGCAAAACTGGAATGTTACACCTGACCCCTAGACCCGATTATGATACTGCACTAGGTGTCAGATCGGGATGTCTTATGCCAATTAGTGAGATCCTTAGAGGGGGTCAAAACCTGGGTATGTTGGGACAGTCCGAGAATTCATCTGAGTGGGTGATCATAGTGATAGGATCAGCCCCTTTGTCGGACAAAGGTAATGATTGGAGATGCACTCTCTCTGATGGAAATCAAAGCTACCGGCAGCCGATTTCAATCGTTGAAATTTGTTTTTGTAAAATATATTTATATAAAGATATACATATATTATGGTTTCAAAATGTTGGCAAAAGGTTTTAATTGTCGGGATCCATGTGAGTAGAGAGTGCAGCACTGTTCCTTGCAGCCGAGGGAGAGGCCCTCTCTTGTTGGACAGCGTTTGATCATTAAGGGTCGAGAGGTTAAGTGTAAGACCATTGAGGGTAATACCCGATGGGCTAATCTTGCATCTGCCCATAGTCCTTGGTTTTTTATAAGGTGGCTTGATCCAAGGGCCACTTAGTGTAAGTGTTGGACCCAATAAGAGCCCATGGTGATGGGCTCAGGGGTTCACTGTCTTTTACAGTGAACCCATGTGGCTGATGTGTAGATCAATGTTTGGGTTCCACACCATACAAGGATACCCAACTGGGCAGCAGTTTGGAGGTTGAATGAGCACATGGACTTAATGGGCCTAAAGCCCAAATCAAACTGGTTTAATTTGATTAATTAAAGAGGGGCAGTTCTGGGATTTAGACCACCAGATAGGATAGGGAGTTATCCCTATCCACTCAGAGAGTCCAAATCCAAACAAATAATGATTTGGATTAGGAAACTCCTAATAAGATTAGGAGGGCTGATCTTTATCTGCAGATAAGATAAGGGTTTATCCTTATCTCTTAAAGAGAATCCAGATCCAAATACAGATTTGGATTAGGAAACTCCTAATGGGATTAGGAGGAGCTCTCTTTAAGGCTATAAATAGAGGAGGAGGGTGAACCTTACTTCACCCAAGATAATTACAGATTCAAGAGAGAAGACAGCTCTAGTAAGACTAATGCCATCTTCTGCTCTTGCCTCCCTCTATTGCTGCCACCATTGCTAGTTCAATCTCCACTAGTAGGAGCGATCAAGAAACGTTCTTGATATCAGTTTTTGGTGAAAAACTGATCTGAAGTCGTGCTCACTCCCCCTCCATCAAATTCTTGCTGAAGAGTTCGGTTCTTGCTGAAGAACCACCTGTTGATTCTGCTCCACCCTACGCCGTGTCATATTCAGTGGGAGCAGTCTTTGGCGTTTTCCTTGGGCATGAACACCTTCGTTGGGAGTTACTGCTACTCTGTATCAGGTATATCCCTATCCTATCTTTTGGTTTCAGATCTGGTCCGGTTTAGGTTCAAGATTGATAGTTGAAAATGCAGTTTTCTAAAACAGGGAATATGATTCCCACATGGGAGAGAGATAAATTTTTGAAATTTCACCCTACCTACCTGCAGGGTTCGGCTATCCATATGATGGATCTCTCATCCTTTCAGAATATCCCCTTTTCCATGAATAATTGAAAGAGAATAGTCTTGCCCAGAACCAAGATGGTATGTTAAAAAATAGGAAGAATTATTGGTCATGTGTTCGGAGGCCCCTAAGTAAATGACTCATGAGCCATAGGAATGAGATTGAATAGTGCTAAAGGCAGAAGATATACCAATCTTGGCAAAAGAGGAGGAAACAATAGTGGATTGTTTCAATCGAGTCATAGCTCAATTGATGATGTCTACCTCTTCGATTGTGAACTCAAGGAAGCTGTTAGCCAAAGTAATGGTCTGTCCAACACAACAAGCACTAGGTGTTGTATATTTTTGCACTCCATCAACCATATTCAAACTTGCTACATGCCCATAAGCTCCTCGGCCTTTATTTGACTTTTTATCCTTTCTTAGAGCTGCTGCTTTGACAGAGCAATGCAAAATCCAGCAGGTATCTTTGGTATATTTCTCTCCTTCACAATGAGAGCACTTCAAATTTTTCTATATCCCCCATTCCCTCATTTTTGAGTGCTTGAAGCAAGGGCTAAATGTCCACTGGTTGTGTAGGGACTTCATTTCCTTCCACCAAATTTCCTCATTTCTAGTCAAATAGAATACATGCTGAAAAGTTGGAAGTTTATCTCTCCTCAAATCTAAGATCTAATACTATCATAGGAAGAGTTAAGTCTGGAAAAAAAAAACAAAAAAAAAAATTATCAATAACTGAAACTTTTCATTAAAAAGAAATAAAAAAAAGGTACATTAAGTTGAGTACATTAAATGAACTATGAGAAATAATCCCTCTTATCTCTCCCCAAACACAATTACTCTCAAAAATCTTCAATTACAGCTGAGCCCAAAAGAGTTAAGTTCTAATCACCCACTATACTCTCACCTCCAGATTCTATGTTAACCACTTATCTTTTTTCCTTTTCATTATTATACAACCAATTATTTGGTTCTTCATTTTGAAACCAGTTCACCACCAGTTTTGAGGCTCCCTCAATTATCAGCTTCTCAATATTGATAGAGATTACTCTTACTCCTTCCACCACTGCCAATATCTCAGCCCATAAAGAATCTCCTTCCCCAATTGGTCCCAAGTATAAAGCTACCACTTTTGCAGATTCATCTCTGAAAACTCCTATTCCAGAAGTACCTGGGTTACCCAAACAACTCCCGTCAAAATTTAATTTGATAAAACTCTCCTAAGGGGTCCAACTCCCATCGGCCACCACTTTCCAATTGAGCATGATATCATCTACTAAAAATGAAGAAAAAAATCCCTGATCTTCACCCAATGATCTAGCTTGATCATGATATTGTCTATAATATCAGTTTGCTTCTTACTTTCTCTGAAAAATTATGAGATTCCTTTCCTCCCATAATACCCAGCACTTAACAACTCATGTGCATCTCCATAGCATCCTACCCTCTTATTTGGTAAACTGATAAAGGTAGAAGCAACTAGTCCTTGCACATTAGCCGGGGGAATCAACCTGCACCCAAACAAGGAAGAACCAAACCCAAATGCAAGAAGAAAAAGGGAAGGAAATTAATAAGTGAAGCCAAGTTTCACTGTTGGCTTTGCATAACACACCATCGTGAGAGGCATAGATTGGGTCTCTTTCTTTGAAGCAAGTCACAGGTATTGATTTTCTCCAAAAAAGCTTCCCAACAGAAAGCCCCAATTCTAGGACGAATAGGTTGGCACTAGTCCTCTTTGACCTGAAAAGGACATGCAACAGGATGGGGTCAGAGTAAGGCCTTAAAGAAGGAAGAAACAATGAAGGAGCCAGAAGTGGAGAAAGTCCAAATCCTATGATCAACACTCAATGGGTCCACAAAAAACCCAGAAATAATATAGATAAGGTCAACCACCCTATTCAAATCGTTTTCCCCAACCTCCCTTCTAAATCCCAAATCCTAGTCCAGCCATAAAGGCAAGCTAGAATGGATACAAAAAGAAGGAACATGCTGGACTTTGAAGTGAAAAAGGACATAAAGTGAAGGAAATTGGTCTTTCAAAGGGGAGTTCCCTACCCAAGTGTGTTCACAAAATTTGATAAAACTCCCCATTGCATTCCTCATGCCTGATAACTGGAAGGAAGGAAAGCAATATTGCATTGATATCTTTCCAAGGAGAATCCCAAGAGGCCCTAACCAACTTTCAAGAATCCCATCCATTTACTGAGAACCCATGAATACTCTTCACCACCTTCACCCACAACTTTTCTTTTTCAATAGGAAGCCTCCATAACCACTTTCCCATTAAGGCCATATTCCTGCTCCCAATATTCCCAATTCCAAAACAATCCCAAAGCTTTGCTTTTGCTGACCTATTCCCAATCAATAAATAATGAACAAGAATATTTACAATGGCAGATCTGACTAAAGTAATCCTTCCACCTAAAGAAATGTAATTCTTCTTGCTAGCAAATCTCTTAGCAAATTCTTCCACCACCGGGTCCCAAAAGCTTTCACTCCTAGGTTATGAACTAGGGGGAATCCTAGATATTTAAGTGGCCACTGTAATACTTCACACCCCAACACAGTTGTAAACTCCTCCAACTCCCTCTCCATCAAATTAACCCTTACAAAGCAACTCTTATCAAACTTTACCTTAAGATTTGACACTCATTCAAAGAGTTGAATTGCTAATTTCAGATTTCTAATCCAATTCAATTTGTCCCTTTCGCAAAAGATCATGGTGTCATCCACAAACTGGAAGTGAGTGACTCACACCTTCTCCCAACCTATTCTCCATCCTCTCACCAGATTCCTTGAATCAGCCCTACAGATTACTCTACTAAAAGCTTCAGCAATGAGTGTAAACAGAAATGGTAACAAGGGGTCCCATTGCCTAATCCCTCTGAAGGCCTAAAAGAAGTCCACCACTCATCCATTGACTAAAATAGATTAATGACAAGTCACTAAGCACCCAGACACCCAATTATGCCATCTCTCCCCAAACTCACAGCTGTTCAAAACCTCCAACAAGGACCAAACCACTAAATCATATGCCTTCTCCAAATCTAATTTGCAAACTATCCCTTTCTTTCCCTCCCTTCTCATTTCTTCCACACATTGATTGGCAATTGGAATCTGATCAATTATCTGTCTATTCTGCACAAATGCACTAAAACAATCCCTTTTTTGCCCTCCTCTATAAATCTAATGACGTTGAATCTCCTCCAAAACACCAAGGTCCCACCCATAATCCTCTAATGTCAAATAGTTCTTCCCAAAACTCATTTCTCTCCCTTTATCCATTCGGTCCATCAACATTAGTTAAGATCCACTCAAAACATCTTCCAACAATCTAAACATAATAGACAAAGTGACTTACCCATTAGTTCTCAATTCTTTCCAAGGTATCATTTCTCCAAATAGTCACTAAACCCCTAGAAGCACCCTAAGGACAGCAAGCCCAACTAATTTCTGTAGCCCTCCACACACTTTTGGCCTACCTAACATCAAGTTCTACTAACTCGGATTCTTGCAAAATCACAATGCCTAGTTTCTCCTTCCTCAAAACATCCTTAATTAAGTCTCTTTTCTTAACATTACCCAAACCCCTCAAATTCCAACTTACAATTTTCATTCCAATTACTTCTTTGTGGCCCTCAAAAAGGTGAATCCTTTACTTTCCTCCCCTTCTTCTCCCCCTTCTCTCACTAAACTCCTAGTCACCCCCCCCACATCTCTTCCCAATCGTTCAACCTCATTGAGCTTTCTTTTCCTAATTGCGCCTTTTTCCCACACCTTCCTCCTATAAACCTCCATCTTCTAGAGTTGTCCTACTTTCAGCCCGTTTTATCCACCAACTCGGCTAACAGATTTTTGAAGTCTTCCATCCTCCTTAAACTCTCTCTCTCTCTCTCCCTACTAACGCATTCAATTGCATGAATATTCTTAAATCATTTTCCTATTTGCTCCTCTTCTTTAGACGTTTGAATCTCATCTTCCCCTTCCAATTATTTGTTTTTCAGATCATCAAACATTACTTCAATTATCTCACAAATCCTTTCCCCCGGCTCCTTGTCCTCCTGATGATTCTCTTCCCTTCTTTGCTTCTATCTTCCTTCTTCTCCCCACCCCTATCCTCACAAGCTCTCAGCTTTGAAACTAGAGGGAGACCATGTTAGAATTATATTATGAAAATTTGGAGGAAAACCTTTGAGGTGTATTTAAGGATACTGACTTTAGAATGTTATTTTCCCCACTCAGGTGATTGAGTTTGTAGTTGGGTTGTAGGAAAATTCGTTCCCAAGATACAATAGAGCCTTAGATGAGAAACTGCAACCAACAAATTTGAACAAAAAATAGCTTTTAGTTTTATTAATGCCAATCATATTAGGATGAGAAACTGCAACCAACAAAGCTGAACAACAAATACCTTTTAACTCCATTAATGCCAATCATATTAGTACCAACTATAAGCATGTCATCAACATAAAGACACACAATCACACCATAGATTTCAATAAATTTTGATAAATGCATCTATCAACACTATTGTGATTAAAACCAAAAGCCAAAATGTTAGAATCAAATTTCTCATGCCATTGTTTAGGTATTTATTTCAAACCATACAAAGATAACTAATTTACAAACTTCTTCATTTCTAGAAAGGACAAATCCCTCTTATTGTTCCATAAAAACTTCATTTAAATCATCACTTAAGAAAGTTGTTTTAACATCCATTTGATGAACAAACAAAAAATAAATGGATGGTAGTGCTAAGAGAGTTTTAATGAAAGTGATTCTAGCCACTAGTGCAAAAGTGTCAAAATCATCAATACCCTCCTTTTGACTGAACCCTTTGGCTACCAATCTAGCTTTAAATGTTTGTACAAATCTATCAATGTTATATTTCCTTCTAAATACCCATTTACACTTGATTGGTCTTAATTCTAAAGGCAAATCTATTAATACCCATGTGTTATTAAAAATTAGTGAATCCACCTCGTCATTTATACCTTCCTTTCAAAAGGAAAAATCTCTAGAGGTTATCGCCTCATTATATGTTTTAGGATCACTTTCAAAATTTAATATGATTGGTATCTTGCTTAACACCTTTTCTCTATCAACCACTACTAAGAATACTATTGATTGGGTAGATAAAGTCAGAACCTAAGTGTTTCTCTTTTCTTTATCTCTGACTTCTTCTGGGTTCTATTGTTGGAGTTATAGAAATTTCATTTTCTTTCTCAATTTCAATGTTGGTGACCAGCATCTCGAGTCTCTATCATTTTCTGTGAATTCAGAACATATTTATTTTCAAAGAATTCAACATCTCGAGTCTCAATAATTATATTAATTCCAAATTAAGAAGCCTATAGGCCTTATTATGTTCTGCATATCTAACGTAATTTTCTTTGCTCTAAATCCCAATTTAGTTCTTTTAGGATCTAAAATTCAATAATATGCTAACACCCCCATACATTTAAATATACTAGATTGGGTTTTCTTCCTTTTCATAATTCATATGGACATTTATTATTTACTAAAGAAACAAATCTATTATGTAAATGACAAACAATAAGGAGTGCTTCCCCCCACAGGTTCAATAGTGCATTAACATTCATTAACATGCAATTAATCACTTCTATAAGTGTTTTATTTTCCCTTTCAGCTAGGTCATTCTATTAAGGGGTATAAGGTTTCTTGGCCATTTTCTATTTTACATAGATTTCACGTTTATCATCAATTTCATTGGTACAAGTAATCAAACCAAATTTATTCGTGTTTCTTAAGGATTTAAAATTCAAGTATGCTAACCCACTATGCAATAAAGAAAAAGAATCAACAATATAGGCAAAATTTTTATTTCAATTAATACTTAATTTGAGCATCCCATTAAAGCCATATCCCTATCCAATAAACATCCCATTCTTGGATAGAATCAACTTGTCGAGTTCAAAGACTACATTGAATCGCTTCTTGCAAACAAGATTCACTGAGACCAAATTCTTTCTTACATCCGAAACATAAAGGACATTCAAGAGAGCCAATGTCTTTGCAAATATAAAGTTCAATTCCACGTTGCCTTTTCCAGCAACCTTAACACAAGTTTGGTTTCCTATTTACACCTCCTGGCCATTAGTTACTTCCTCGTATGTTTTGAACAGGAACTTGTTCTTGATGACATGGATTGTGGCACCTAAATCAAACCACTATCCAAAAGACGATTCTGCCATGTTTACTGCAATGACCATGGCCACTCGTTGGTCTTCTACCATATTTACAGACTTGTTTCCACCCTTCCGATGTCAACAGATTCGAGCATAATGTCCCTTGTTTCCACAAACATAACAAGATCCCTTCTTGTTGTTACTCTTGTTGAAGTTCTCGTCTTTCATCACTTGTAACACAGGGATAGATTTCTTCAATCCAGATTCCACAAAATTAACCTTCGAGTTCAGCATGCTAGCCAAGGTACTTTTCAATTTTCTTAATTTTAATTTTTTACATTTTTATTTGAATGAATAAAAAAAAATGAACCAAATGGTCAATATCCAATCCATGACCCATTCACCAATACAGTTCTTGTAGAGAACACTGATGTGGGCCCCACTGCAGTGGTCCCCACTGTGTTCATAGGACAGCAATGTAGTTATTTGTTTCAGTTATAGTAGTGTCAGTTTGAGTCAGTTTGTCAATTCAGTTGTTATTTATTTCAGTTTTTATTTACTTTATTTATTATGTAAGTACCAAGGGTAGATGTGTCCTTTCCATTATGTACTAAACATAACCTATAAATATTAAGAGAGTGGTGGCAGCAGATCTGTTAGAATCTGTCCCTCCTTTCAACAACTTGTGTTCTCTTACTTCTCTTCTATTCTCTCTCCTTTCTCTCACCTTCTCTTCGGTTTTGCAAACCTAAAACCTTTTAGGATTCACGACTGATTACAGTCTTGATCTTCTACTTGGTATCAGAGCCTATCTAGGGCTTCTCATGTGTCTCTAGTCCAACCGACCACATGAGGACTAGCTAGGGCTGGAAGCTTTGAAGAAGTTTTTCGGTGGCTGAATCTTGGAGATTACCAGGAGAGGTTCGCAGCAGTTGAAGACTTGTCGCGGCTTGCAGAGAGTTGGTAATCAGGAAGAGGCAGCAAAGGTTAGGCTTCAGGTAACCCTAGAAGACAGTAAACCAAAGACAGGTAATCAGTAAGTTTTTTTTTTACTGATTTCATATATTGCAACCAGCCGAGATAGGTTGGACCTATCTAGAAAGAGGGGCCGAACTGTGTTCAAGTTTGTTCAAGGGTTTGGCTTGCCGAACTGTGGTTAAGTTTGTTTCTAGGGTTTGACTGTTGAGCCGAACCCTCCTCTTCAAATGTGACTAGTTTTTAGGGTTTCATATTTCCCTATGACAAGTCCCACTTGTGCGGACTGCTTGGAGAGTGCAGCTGAGCACTTACTTCAAACCTACAGTTGAAACCCTATTTTTGCTCTCACAGCAGTGGGCCCCACAGTAGTGATTTCAGAAAATAGCATCTCAGATTGATAGGCTGCTTGGTAATGTGCATGCCGATTGATTTCAGATCAGATTTGAGTTGAGTTCTTGCATATACTATGATAGGCGATTGATTTCAGATCAGATTTGGGTTGGTTTCAGATCGGATCAGATTAGATCAGATTCGTGTTGGTTTCGGATCAGATTTCAGACTTACTTGCTTGACTCTGTTTTTTGGTATAATTGCTTTAACAGTTTGTAGCCACTGAATCTTGATCAAAGATGGAGTTTAAGGGTCAGGGAGAAAGTAGTTTTGGAAACCACAGTTATGGTAATGTGAAAGAACCTTCCAAGGAGGACCCAACATACACCAAGTGGGTTCAAGAGAACTATTTAGTGATGGCATGGCTATGTAATTCTATGCAGCCACATATCAGCCGAAATTACTTGTGGGCAAAGACAGCCAAAGAGATATGGGATGTTGTGAAAGAAACCTATTCCCAACCCATTAATGTTGCCAGAGCCTATGAAATGAAGTGTGAGGTGAACAACCTTAAACAAGGAGAGAAGCCAGTTTCTGTCCACTTCTCTACCTTGAAATCCTTGTGGCATGAGATTGACCATCTGGAGACCCTTGAGTGGGAGAGTCCCAAAAATGCACAGACTCACAGAAAGCAAGTCGAGACGAATAGGGTATTTGAGTTTCTGGCTGGTTTGAATTCAGAATATGACATTGTGCGACAACAGATATTTACAAGAGATAGTGTGACCCTTTCTGAAGCATACTCCCTGGTGCATAGTGAAGAGACCAGGAGGAAAGTTATGATGCAGCCTCAGCCCTCTTTCCCAGCCTTGACAGCTATTAAACCCAAGCGAAGGGGTGACTCAAAAAGGGACCGGAGAAGGAAGATAAACAGGGTCTGGTATGTGAACATTGCAAGAAACCCAAGCACACAAAAGATACTTGTTGGAAGCTACATCCTCACTTGGTCCCAGCAAAACTAAGAAATAAGAAGGGTAATGCTCATATGGCAGTGAACACTGATTCAACATCCTCATCAGGTACACCCCTGGAGACTTTAGCTGCTGTTCGGGCTGCCCTCATACAGTTGGAAAAGGAAGTTGGGAGTTCAGATCAGCCGTCTCAGTCACCATCAGCTCCTACCATATATGCATTTGCACATTCAGGTACTTGAGCCTCAGCTTACCATGCTTCATCTCCAGGTAATACTGATTACTACTGGGTAATAGATTCAGGTGCATCTAACCATATGACTAGCTTGCCATCTTTGTTCACTTCTTATCACTTGTCCTCTGGCCGAGATAGAGTATCCATTGCTGATGGCTCTCTTGTTCCCATTTCAGGCAAGGGGGACATCAAGCTATCGAATACTATCTCTTTATCTTCTGTCTTGCATGTTCCTAAGCTTGATACTAACCTGCTTTCAGTTAGTAGTATTACCAAACACATAAACTGTTCAGTAACCTTTTTTCCTGACCGATGTGTTTTTCAGGATTTGGAGACGAGGAAGGTGATTGGGACTGGCCGTGAGACGAACGGGATCTATCTGCTTGGAGAGAGTTCTCGTCGGGAGGAGTCAGTGGATAAGAAGTCTTTTGTTTCTCAGTTTGTGAGTTCGGTTATGCTTTGGCATAACCAATTAGGTCATTTTTATTTTAAGTATTTGAAGAGTCTGTTTCCTGCTTTATTTGAGTCTGTTGAGTTATCAAAGTTGAGGTGTGAGAGTTGTGAGTTTGCCAAACAATGTAGAACCTCTTATTCTTTAAGTAATAAAAGGAGTAATTCCTCTTTTGATATTGTGCATACTGATGTTTGGGGGCCATATAATATCTCTTCTATGGGTGGGCACAGATATTTTCTACTGTTTGTTGATGACCATACCCGGTTTTCTTGGGTCTATCTTATGCGTTCTCGGGATGAGGTTCCTGCTCTGACCCAAAACTTCCATCAGATGGTTCTCACTCAGTTTGGGACCAAAATCAAAGTCCTTAGATCTAATAATGCAAAGGAATACTTTGCTTAGCCATTAACCTCCTACTTTCTTAGCCATGGAGTTATTCACCAGAGCACTTGCCCTTATACACTACAGCAGAACGGCGTTGCCGAAAGGAAGAATAGGCATATCTTGGAGGTGGCTAGAAGCAGTATGTTTACCTCCAATGTACCTATTTGCTTCTGGGGCGATGCTATCCTCACGGCAGTTTATCTCATTAATCGAGTTCCTTCCCGGGACCTTGATATGAGAACCCCCTTTTCCCTTCTATACCCAAACGAGGAGTTGTTCATTGTTCCCCTTAAAACCTTTGGTTGTACCTGTTCATCATTCCAAGTTTGAAACTAAGGCCTCCAAATGCATTTTCCTTGGTTATGCACAAACTCAAAAGGGTTATTGCTGCTATGATCCGGTTTCAAGGAAACGGTTTGTCTCCATGGATGTCACCTTCTTTGAGGAGACACCTATTATCCTAGGGTTTCTCCTCAGGGGGAGAGCAATGAGAGTGGGGCTGTTTTGAGTTTCTTTCCTCAGGAGGAGAGCAGTGAGAGTGGAAGTGGGGCTGGTAGAAGTGGGGCTGTTCCTTTACCTATTCCACTAGGTAATGAAGGTTGTAGTGGTGAGGGTGGTCAGAGGGAGCCGGAGTTGAGAGTCTATCACAGGCGATGCAGGAAGGTTGATCCTAGTCTTCGGCAGTCCCGGCCAGCTCCAGCTCCTTCTACGCCTCTAGATCCAGAGTCTACTGAGATACCTCTCACTGTTGCCACTTCCCCTCCTGTGGATGACCTTGATCTCCCTATTGCCATTCGCAAAGGGAAACGACATTGCACCACTTCTACAGCTCACAGCATCTCACAGTTCTTATCCTGTGATTGTCTATCACCATCTTACCGGTCCTATCTCACTTCCATTGCCGATGTCCCTATTCCAAGAACAGTGCAAGAAGCCTTATCAGTTCCAGAATGGAAAGAAACTGGTGGGATGTAGATGGGTGTTCACTGTGAAGCATAATGCTGATGGCTCTATTGAAAGGTACAAAGCCTAGATGGTTGCAAAGGGGTTCACTCAAACTTATGGTATAGACTACTTGGAGACCTTTGCCCCAGTAGCCAAGATGACCACAATTCAAGTTTTGTTATCCCTTGCAGCAAATCATTCTTGGCCCCTATTTTAGATGGATGTTAAAAATGTCTTTCTGAATGGAGACTTACAAGAAGAGGTTTACATGCAGTTGCCTCCTGGATTCTATGAAACAGAAACAGGTAAGAAGGTTTGCCGACTGAACAAGGCATTGTATGGTTTGAAATAGTCACCTAGAGCCTGGTTTGATAGTTTCAGATTAGCCCTTGGAAGGTTTGGTTATGTACAGGCCCAGTCAAATCATACACCATTCATCAAGAGGGTGGAGTCCTCTCTGACACTACTAGCAGTATATGTTGATGATATTGTGGTGACAGGAAATGACAATCATGAGATTGAGTCCCTCAAACAGCTCCTTCATCAAGAGTTTGAGGTGAAAGATTTTGGTGCACTACGGTACTTTTTGGGTATTGAGGTTGCCAAATCCAAAGCAGGGGATTTTTATCTCTCAGAGAAAATATGTTCTAGATCTGTTGGCGGAAACTAGAAAGTTGGGTGTTAAGCCGGCCGATACACCCATCGAACAAAATCACAAGATTAATGCAGAGGGTGGGGAGCCTCTTGAAGACAAAGTTATGTTCCAACGGTTGGTTGGAAAGATTCTATATCTCTGCCTCACTCGGCCGGATATCAACTATGCTGTTAGTGTTGTTAGCCAGTACATGCACTCCCCTAGAACTTCTCATCTTCTTGCGACAGAGAGAATATTAGCATACTTGAAGAGATGCCCAGGTAGAGGTATATTGCTCAAGAACAACAATCACATGAGGGTGGAAGTCTATACAGATGCCGATTGGGCTGGAAGTGTTGATGACAGAAGGTCTACCTCTGGATATTGTGCCCTGGTGGGAGGTAACCTTGTCTCTTGGAGGAGTAAGAAGCAGAGTGTTGTTTCCCGCTCCAGTGCTGAAGCGGAATACAGGTCAATGGCTAATGGAGTGACTGAAATCTTATGGCTGAGGTCACTACTTGAAGAATTGGGTATTGACTATGAAAAGCCCTTAATGTTGTTATGTGATAATTAGGCAGCTATTAATATAGCCCACAACCCAGTGCAGCATGACAGAACTAAACATATCGAAGTTGATCGACATTTTGTGCGAGAAAGGGTCACATCACAAGAAGTGTGTCTTCCGTACATCACATCTAATATGCAGCTCGCGGATATCCTCACCAAGGTTGTACCAAGGAAGAAGTTAGAGATAGACCTATCCAAGTTGGGCATGATAGATATCTACTCCCAACTTGAGGGGGAGTGTAGAGAACACTGATGTGGGCCCCATTGCAGTGGTCCCCACTGTGTTCGTAGGACAGCAGTATAGTTATTTGTTTCAGTTATAGTAGTGTCAGTTTGAGTCAATTTGTTAATTCAGTTGTTATTTATTTCAGTTTTTATTTACTTTATTTATTATGTAAGTACCAAGGGCAGATGTGTCCTTTCCATTATGTACTAAACATAACCTATAAATATTAAGAGAGTGGCGGCGGCAGATCTGTTTGGATCTGTCCCTCCTTTCAACAACTTGTGTTCTCTTGCTTCTCTTCTATTCTCTCTCATTTCTCTCACTTTCTCTTCTGTTTTGCAAACCTAAAACCTTTTTAGGATTCAAGACTGATTACAGTCTTGATCTTCTACTGTTCTCTATCTGGTCTAAGTTTAATAATAATTTTATTTACCAATATGACAAGATAAGGGTAATTTGATCTATTAACATCTAAATTTGCAATAGGTGGGTGTTTTTGGATTCATAAAAATTTGTAAAAGTCATGTGATGACAATCAATCAACTCATGTGGCATATATCCAAGGAAGTTAGTGTTAAGAAAAATATGTTTTGAGGGATGTTTCAGCCTATTTCTGAAGTTTCGACCCATTTCAAAAAGTATAGAAGTAATTTTTCCATTACGTTGATTTCACACAAATTTTTAGATATTTTATTGGGTAAAATACTTAAACTACCCCTATGTTTTAGCAAATGGAATAAAACTTACCCTACTGTTTGAAAAAATATTTAAGTACCCCTAATTTTTCTGACAAATGACAAATGACAATCATTAGCATCAGTTAACAGAAAGATGGAAAAGACTATTTTACCCTTGATTCTTTAAATTTTCAAAATTTTTCCATTTGGATGTCAGGGCTTTCTTTGACTGATTTTTAACAAAATGCAATCAAAGACCATCATACCAGCCCAAAACGGTGTGAGGAGAGAGAAGAGGGAGTTCCCTAGCAAATACCATGGGTCATATGCACAATCGCAGTAAGGATATCTCCTCATTGGTTCTGCCATAGAAGAGGACTCTGCCTTCTTGGTTGAAGATCTCTCCTCAGGATGTTCAGGAGAACATCTGTAAATTCGCAAAGAAGGGTTTGATGTTGTCTCAGATTGGTGTTATTCTTCATGATTCTCACAGTATTGTTGATCAAGTAAAGAGTGTGACGGGTAGCAAGACCTTGTGTATCCTTAAGGCTCATGTGCTTGCTCCTAAAATTCCCGAGGATCTGTACCACCTCATTAAGAGGTTGTTGCAATACAAAAGGAATAACAGAAAGGACAAGGAAGCTTCCTCCCATCTGAAACTGCATATTCTTTGTCAAAGACTAATGACACTGAGAGGATTAATAATGACCAGTTACCCTTGGAGTGAAAGGCCTGATGAATCTTCTATGACAATTGAGGTTGTTGGCCAACATCCTCTAGTGGATAGCAGAAATACTAGTGATTTGGAGAAGGTTGTTGATACGTAGCCTATACCTGGCAGCCAGATTGACTGAGAAAATCGGAGATAGTCACTTGGATATAATGGCAGGGCTAAAAAGGTGTAGCAAGCGCTTCAAGCTCCCAATGCCAAAGTGAGAAGGACAACACATCAAATAAGAAGACAGTAATAGTGTTGCCATTGATCAAAAGTGGTTGTAGCAGATGAACAGATCAAACAAGAATGGCCAGCTCAGTAACGAAGGTGAACTGGTAACTAAGGCAATGAGATTTTCAAGGGCTATATTGACTTGTGTATCTGGATCTTCTTCAGGTAAGCACTGAATTGTGTGATTCTTCAAGGAAGAATCGAGGGATCCAATTTTCCAACATTCCTGGATGCTTTCTATGCATTCAGGCAATTCTAAAAGTAACATTTCAAAATTGTGCTTCGGCTAGTTGTGAAGCTGATTGATGGTTTACTCTCCCTGTACACCATTGTCATCAAATACATATTCTCATTATGTACGTATATTAAGTGTTAACATCAAATGGGTCATAAGACAGTGGCCACAGAAATTTTCTTAAAAAAGGCACAGATGGTGCCGATTCTATGGATGTGAAACTTGGCAACCTTTTTCTCATTTTTGATAGATTTGCTGTTTAAAGAGAGAACACTAGTTAAAAAACTAGAGACTTGATTGTGGTAAACTCCTTAGGATGAAACTTTTTATTTCCGGGACTAATTGCTACTTTGAATTTGTTATTTTTGTCTGCTAGATAAAGTATATTTGAATTTTTTGAACAAAAAAAAATAAGAAAAAAAGAAGCAATGAGGGCTTGAAGCTGATTCACACAGCAGATCCGCAGCTGCTGTGTGAAGTGCCTTATTTCCAGATCTCCTTCCTGAAACTAATAACCACTCAAGAAACGATAAGAGATTGAAACCCATCGCAGATTCACAGCTGCTGTGTGAAGTGCATTGTTTCCAGATCTCCTACCAAGAGAAAGCAACATCCCATCTCTAGGTAGATGAAAACTATCTTTCAAAACAAACCAAACGCCACTTGAGCAGTTGGGCTATCCTACCATGATCTTTGATTGCCATCAATTGTTATAGCTTTCCCACCATGAATTTTAAATTGGTTGCAGCAACGGAAAGGTGGGGGACATAAAAAAAGAGGAACTGCCATTGGGTTTTATTTTGAAAATTAGAAGAATAATGAAAGGCAAAATTGACTACAAAAGGGTAATTTTGGAATCAAGAAAATTTATATAAGTCACATGACATCACATGCGAATGGATTGTAATGGCACAGTAATGGCTAGGGAGGATTTTGTCCATAGTCAGAAAACCTAGGGGTACTTCAAGTAATTTTTGAAACAGTAGGGTAAGTTTTAGTTGATTTGCTAAACCATAGGGGCACTTTAAGTATTTAACCCTTCAGGTCCATTTGGATGCACATAAAAGGAAGGAAAACAAACAACTTCCTAAAATTGTTTATATATAGTGCTTGGCCACTTGTGAAATGACTGTAGAAAAATGAACATTTTTCAGAAAATGAGTAATAAGGGTCCATTTGGTTCCCTGAGATAGGTTACTAGAATTGGAATTGGAATGGGCCATTCCAATAACAACCGTTTCTGTGGTTGGAATGGGATTCCAATTCCCATTCATGGCAGAATGAGATTCTCCCATATGAGGGAATGGCCATTCCAGGCTCCTCCTTTGGGAATCAATCCCATTCTAGAGCCTATCAAGAAGTAAAAAATTCCTAACAATAAAACCCTCCAAACCCTAATATTACTAAAATATTAGTAAAGCAATAAAATATTATTAAATTAATATTAAGCCAATAATAACATATTAATAATTAAATAATAATAAAATAATAAATTATTAGTAAAACAGTAAAAAATAATAGTACTATAATAAAATATTAATAAATTAATAATAAAAAACAAAGATATTAATTATTAAATAACAAAATAATAATAATAAAGTACAAAAAAAATATTAATATAATATAATTACAGTAATAATACAATACTAATAAACTTTTCAACTAATAATAATAATATATTCATAATTAAATAATAATAAAATAATACAATATTAGATAAAAAGATGAGGAATTTTCTTTGCACAAGCTGGAGATAAATTTTCAAAATTTATCGAGTAAATTGGAGTAAGGTCTGTTCTAAGAAATATGGTGGTCTGTCATCTATGGAGGCACGTGGTATCAGGAAAATATGGACCCAACAATAAAGGATGGAATTTGAGTCCAAGCTTCTCTCCTTTGGGATACAGAGTTCTCTTTTGGATAGATAAATGGTGTGCAGACAACACCCTGGCCTTTATGAAATTCCCAAGAGAGGAAAGCTATGCGCTGGATGATAATGGAGTTACCTGGAGACTGGCCTTTAGAAGGAACCTGAATGACAGGGAAATCAACCTCATTGCTGAACTACTGGGAATTCTTCACTCTGTATCTGCAAATGCTTCAGAAGTTGACAAAATGAAATGGGGCTGGGACAAATCCAAAAAATTCTCTGTCCATTCTTTTTATAACAACAAGCTTACTCAGCGGTAAAATGCCTCCTTCCCCTGGACAAAAATTTGGTGCTCTCGTATCCCCATGCTTAACCACAGATCTGCTGATTAGAAGAGGCATGAATGGGACTAATGACAGGTGTTGTCTGTGTAGTATGTTTAATCATCAAACCATATTTTTATTCACAGCAAGTTTACTTTTCAGTTGTGGAGGATGGCCCTGCTTGTTTTGGTGTTCAAGGATGCATGCCTGAGTCCCTTCTAGATTTATTCCAAGGATGGAGGTTGAAAGACTTAAGCCATAGGGGGAAGTTCTGTCTGGACAGTGTGGAAGGAGAGAAACCATAGAGTTTTTAAAAATAGATGTAATGACATAACAGTAGTAAAGAAGAATGTCACAGACCTTTTGTATTCATGACTAAGTATACAACAGAAATACTGGTGTCTCTGACCACAATATTTCTTTTGATACTAGAACCCTCTTCTCTTAGTTTGATGTTGTGAAGTCCTATGTACAGTCACTCATTGTACACAGGCAGTTGTACGTGCTGATAGTTTTATAGTTCTTCAATACAAAACTTCACCATTTCAGAAAAAAAAAAAAGATTTAAATGTTCATATACAAGAAAAAAATCCTGGCTCTGCCACTGTGCATGAGCAATTCAAGCAGTTTGTAGAAAACACTGATGTGGGCCCCACAGCTATGGTCCCACTGTGTTCGTAGGGTAGAATGTGTTCTAGTCATCCTAGGGTTAGCTGGTGGTCAGTTGGTTATTTCAGTTGTTATTTATTTCTGTTGTATTTTGTTCTATTTGTTATGTAAATACTAAGGGCAGATCTGTCATTTCCATGTAATGAGCATAACCTATAAATACTAAATAAAAGTGGCGGCAGCAAAACATTAAGATTCTGTCCTTCCTTTCAACCCTTGTGTTCTACTTCTCTCTCGTCTCTTTCTCCTCTCTTCTCTATACTTTTTCTTCTATTTTCGAACCTGAAATCTATTAGGGTTCAAGGCTGATAGCAGTCTTGAACGTCTACTTGGTATCAGAGCTAGGGTTTCTCATGTGAGTCTAGTCCAGCCGACCACATGAGAACCATCTAGGGCTGAAAGCTGAGAAAGTAGAGTTCGTTGACTGATTCTTGGAGATCGCCAGAGGGTTTAGCAGCTGTTGAAGACTTGCCACGGTTGCAAAGTGTTGGTGATCAGGAAAAATCAGAGAAGGCTAGGGTTCGGGTAACCTTGGAAGGCAGCGAACAGCATTCTCTTGTAAGTTTTTTATTTTCTGAGCGTAGTATCAGAGAAGATAGGTTGGACCTATCTAGAAAGGGCGGCCGAACCACTCTAGGGTTTTCTTCTTTCTATTCTCTAGGGTTTTGTCTTAACCCTGCGGCAAACCCTAATGATGGGCCGAGCCTTGTGATCTACCTGTGAAGCTCTTCTTAAGTTTTCTCCTCAACATTGATCAGTTTTAGGGTTTCATATAAACCCTACTACAAGTCTTATCTGTACGGTACTGCTTGGAATGTGCGGCTGAGAATTTTTTTTAAGGACTGATTAAAACCCTAATTCTGCTTCAGCATATCAGATTATTCTCCAAGCTGTTTTCAGATTTTTTTGGGTTTTGAACTCTTCTAAGGGGTGAAAACTATACGGACTGTTGCTGTTGTGTTTGTTAATTGGTTTCAGATCAGACTTATACCTATTTCATGCACATATACCGTGAATACAGATTGGTTCTATACTGATTTTTTATTGTGATTGATAGTCCAAGTGCTGTTCTTTGACTGTAGTAACCCTAATTTTTTAGACTACTGGTTCTTGACCGAAATGGAGTTTAAGAATCAGGTAGAAGGCAGTTTTGGGAACAACAGTTATGGTGGTGTTTCTGAGACAGGTTTTCAGATTACAACCGTAAGATTTGATGGATCAAACTATTTGGAATGGGCTCAATCAGCCATGATAGCTATAGGGGGAAGGGGTAAAGTAGGGTGTCTCTTGGGAGATGTGAAAGAACCCTCCAAGGGAGACCCCATGTATACCAAGTGGGTCCAAGAAAACTACTTGGTTATGACATGGCTGTGTAATTCTATGCAGCCTCATATAAGCCGAAATTGCTTGTGGGCAAAGACAGCCAAGGAGATATGGGATGTTATGAAAGAAACTTGTTCCCAACCCCTTAATGTTGCCAGAGCATATGAATTGAAATGTGAAGACCGGTTTCGGTCTACTTCTCTACCTTGAAGTCCCTATGGCATGAGATTGATCACTTAGAGACTCTTGAGTGAGAGAGTCCCAAAGATGCACAGACACATAGAAAGCACGTCGAGACAAACAGGGTGTTTGAGTTTCTAGCAGGCCTGAATTCAGAGTATGATATTGTGCGGCAACAGATTTTGACCAGAGATAGTGTGACCGTCTCTCAGGCATACTCCTTAGCGCATAGTAAAGAAACCTGAAGGAAAGTCATGATGCAACCTCAGCCTCTTACACCAGCCCTTGTAGTTGTTAAACCCAAATTAGGGGGTGATTCAGAAAGGGACAGAAAGAAGGAAGATAAAAGGGATGTGGTATGTGAGCATTGTAAGAAACCCAAACACACAAAAGAAACATGTTGGAAGTTGCATCCTCATTTGGTCCCGGCAAAGTTGAGAAGCAAAAAGGGTAATGCTCATATGGCCGTGACTACTGATTCAGCATCCTCGTCTGGCACAAGAGGCACACTCTTAGATACCTTAGCTGCAGTCCGGGCAACTATAATAAAGTTGGAAAAGGAAATTGCGAACTCAGCTCAGCCACCACAGTCACCATCAACCCCTGCCACATCTGCTTTCACACATTCAGGTACTCGAGCCTCAGCCTACCATGCCTCAGCTCCAGGTACTACTGAACCCTGTTGGGTAATAGATTCAGGTGCATCCGACCAAATGACTAGCTTACCTTCATTGTTTACCACTTATTGGTAGGGATAAAGTATCTATTGCTGATGGCTCTCTTGTCCCCATTTCTGGAAAGGGTGACATCAAACCATCGGATACTATCTCCTTGTCTTCTGTCTTGCATGTTCCTAAATTTGATACTAACCTTCTTTCAGTTAGTAGTATTACCAAACATATGAACTGCTCAGTAACTTTCTTCCCTGACCGATGTGTTTTTCAGGACCTAGAGACGAAGATGGTGATTGGGACTGGCCGTGAGACGAATGGGATCTATCTGCTCAGGGAGAGTTCTTGTCGGGAAGAGTTAGTGGATAAGAAAGTCACTTGTTTCTCAGATTGTGAGTCCAGTTAAGCTTTGGCATAACCGATTGGGTCATTTGTCTTTTCGATCCTTAAAGATTTTGTTTCTGACTTTGTTTCAGTCTGTTGAGTTGTCCCAGTTGAAATGTGAAAGTTGTGAGTTTGCTAAACATTGTAGAAACTCTTATTCATTGAGTAATAAAAGGAATAATAGTTCTTTTGATATTGTGCATACTGATGTTTGGGGGCCATATCACATCCCTTCTATGGGTGGGTACAGATATTTTTTGTTATTTGTTGATGACCACACTCGGTTTTCTTGGGTTTATTTTATGCGTTCACGAGATGAGGTCCCCGCCCTGACCCAAAACTTCCACAAAATGATCCTAACCCAATTTGATGCCAAGGTCAAAGTTCTTAGATCTGATAAAGCAAAGGAATACTTTGTTAAGCCATTGGCATCTTACCTTCTTAATCATGGGGTTATCCACCAAAGCATTGCCCTCATACACCTCAGCAGAATGGGGTTGTAGAAAGGAAGAATAGGCACATCTTGGAGGTGGCTAGAAGTATTATGTTTACCTCCAATGTCCCTATTCGCTTATGGGGTGATGTTATCCTCACAGCGGTATATCTTATTAATCGGGTTTCTTCCCGGGTTCTTGATATGAAACCTCAATTTTCCCTTCTATACCCAAATGAGGAGTTGTTTACTGTTCCCCTTTAAACATTTGGTTGTACCTGTTTTGTTCAGCTTCTCGGACCCCATCACTCCAAGTTCGAACCAAAGACCTCCAAATGCATCTTTCTATGTTTATGCACAAACTCAAAAGGGTTATTGCTGCTATGATCCTGTCTCAGGGAAGAAGTTTGTCTCGATGGATGTCACTTTCTTTGAGGAGACACCTTATTATTCTCGGGTTTCTCCTCAGGGGAAGAGCAGTGAGAGTGGGGATTTGGGTCCTTTTCTTCAAGGGGAGCGCAGTGAGGGTAGGGTAATTACTTTTGGGGCTGTTCCTTTACCTATTCCATTGGGTGATGAGGGCTGCAATAGTGAGGGTGGTCAGAGGGATTAGGAGTTGAGAGTCTATCACAGGCGATGCAAGCAAGTTGATCCCGGTCATCAGCAGTCCAGGCCAGCTCCAACCTCTTCTACGGCTCCAAGTCCAGGTATTACAGTCCCAGGGCCCACAGAGACTCCTTCCACTGTTGCCACTTCACCTCCTGCAGACGACCTTGACCTTCCCATTGCCGTCCGTAAAGGGAAACGGCATTGCACCACATCTACAGCCCACTACATTTCCCAGTTTTTATCCTATGATCGCCTATCTCCCTCCTACAGGTCCTATCTTACTTCCATTGCTAATGTCCCTATTCCAAGAATAGTGCAAGAAGCCCTATCAGTCCCGGAGTGGAGAGGTGCAACGCAAGTTGAAATGGATGCCCTGTTGAAAAATAATACCTGGGAGCTAGTTGATCTGCCCAAAGGAAAGAAACCAGTTGAATGTAGATGGGTATTTACTGTGAAGCACAATGCGGATGGCTCCATTGAGAGGTACAAAGCTCAGCTAGTTGCAAAAGGGTTCACCCAGACTTATGGTATAGATTACTTGGAGACCTTTGCCCCGGTAGCCAAGATGACCACCAATCGAGTTTTATTATCTCTTGCAGCAAGCCACACTTGGCCTTTGTACCAAATGGACGTTAAAAATGCTTTTCTAAATGGAGACCTGCAGGAAGAAGTTTACATGCAGTTGCTTGCTGGATTCTATGATACAGAGACAGGTAAGAAGGTTTATTGGCTCAATAAGGCATTGTATGGTTTGAAACAGTCACCTAGAGCTTGGTTCGATAGATTCAGACTAGCCCTTGGGAAGTTCAGTTATGTACAGGCCCAATCAGATCATACACTGTTCATCAAGAGGATGGAGCCCTCTCTGACATTACTTGCAGTATATGTTGATGATATTGTAGTGACAGGAAATGATAGCCATGAGATTGAGTCCCTCAAACAGTTCCTTCATCAAGAGTTTGAGGTGAAAGATCTTGGTGCACTACGGTATGTTTCGGGTATTGAGGTTGTTAGATCTAAATAGGGGATCTTTGCCTCTCAGAGAAAATATGTTCTAGATCTCTTGGCGGAAACTGGAAAGGTGTCAAGCCTGCGGATACACCCATTGAACAGAACCACAGGATTAGTGCAGAGAATGGGGAGACTCTTGAAGACAAAGTTATGTTCCAGCGATTAGTGGGAAAGCTCCTATATCTCTACCTCACTCGGCCAGATATCAGTTATGCAGTTAGTGTTGTCAGCCAGTACATGCATTCTCCTAGAACCACGCATCTTCTTGCAGCAGAAAGAATATTAGCATACTTAAAGAGATGCCCGAGTAGAGGTCTATACGGGTTCTGATTGGGCTGAGAGTGTTGATGACAGAAGGTCTACCTCTGGATATTGTGCCCTTGTGGGAGATAACCTTGTCTCTTGGAGGAGTAAAAAACAAAGTGTTGTCTCCCGATCTAGTGCTGAAGCTGAATACAGGTCAATGGTTAACGGAGTGGCTGAAATTCTATGGCTGAGATCACTACTTGAGGAGTTGGGTATTGAGTATGAGAAGCCCCTGATGTTGTATTGTGATAATCAAGCGGCTATTAATATAGCACACAATCCGGTGCAGCACGACAGAACTAAACATATTGAAGTTGATCGACATTTTGTACGAGAGAGGGTCTCATCACAAGAAGTGTGTCTCCCGTACATCACATCCAACATGCAGTTAGTAGATATCCTCACCAAAGCTGTACCAAGGAAGAAACTAGAGGCGGATCTCTCCAAGTTGGGAACATTTATTCCCAACTTGAAGGGGAGTGTAGAGAACACTGATGTGGGCCCCACAGCTATGGTCCCACTGTGTTCGTAGGGTAGAATGTGTTCTAGTCATCCTAGGGTTAACTGGTGGTTAGTTGGTTATTTCAGTTATTATTTATTTCAGTTTTATTTTGTTCTATTTGTTATGTAAATACTAAGGGCAGATCTGTCTTTTCCATGTAATGAGAATAACCTATAAATACTAAATAAAAATGGCGGCGGCAGAACATTAAGATTCTGTCCCTCCTTTCAACCCTTGTGTTCTACTGCTCTCTCATCTCTTTCTCCTCTCTTCTCTATACTTTTTCTTCTATTTTCGAACCTAAAATCTATTCAGGTTCAAGACTGATAGCAGTCTTGAACGTCTACTCAGTTCATTAGATGGTTGAGCCTCTGGATAAGCCACATATTCATTGCTGCTATTCACATATGATCAATACTATTAGGTTCATATCAAAAAAGAAAAAAAACTACAGGGTTATTACTCACAAAATCCAGTCACTAAAATGTCATATTTTCAATTATAATGTCCAAAAAAAAGAGGCTTTCTTCCAGCATCACAAACACATTAAACCCTTCTATCCCAGGTATGTCAAGGATACAGCTGGATACAGTATTGGATACAATAATGTTACACTAAAAGTAAAAGTGTCTGACACAATACAGCACTTGTAAAGGTATCATAGCAGCACTTACGCTACCACCTTGAAGATGCCTAGATATATTTATCATCTTACTAGATGACACATCTAAAAGACATTGCCCAGTACACCAATTTAGCAAGAAATGAAATAATTGGCTTCACAATGTGGACCTAAAATATATTGTCAATAAAGGATAGCTTTTATTTTTTATTGGAATTTGAGGAAAGCATCAAATCAAAGGTATGCACCTTAATTTTTTGTTGAAATTATGTAAAAAACAGTACAAATAATAACTAGTTGTGAAAAACAAAAATAGAAGAGTTCAAGAAACAATACGAGGAAATGTTCACCTTCAGTTCCTTTCTCATGGCCCTAGTTATTGCTGTTAATGCAAAACCTGAAGAACCTGATGTGAGATAGGGTCTTCTATAAACCATTGCATCTACCTCTTTCATTTTGTAAGGCCCACAACTGGTCAATGGTTTATCACTGGCCCTGAGAGGATCCTGAATGTAAGCAGGAGGTCAAAATTTACAAGTAAGCTGAACAGAATTAGTAGGATTACAGTTCATAATCAATTAGTAGGTGTTCTAACCTGTGAGAAGATTTCACCCAATAAAAAGTTGCTGAATATGGACAAGGTTGATGGAAGTTCAGCATGATTTTCAACTAGCTTTGATGCAACAGAAGGAAAAGACAAGTGCAAGAAAAATGTCAGCTTTCCTCAAAAGATTCAAGAATGCTGCTTGAAATTATTCAGGTCCAGCTGGCTTAGAAGATTCAGTTAAGGCAGAAATCTTGGCACTTCTACAAGGTTTGAGATTCAGACTGGTCTCGGAAATCTAGAAGTTGAAGGTGACTCACAACTACTAATTCATCGGGCAAAGCAACTCAAAGTAGCATCTTAGAAATACAGACATGTGTTTAGGGAAATTGATGTTATTGCAAAGAGTAGAAATCCAAACTTCAACACAAAGCAATTAAATTCAAACTTCATCTGGGTGAGAACTGCAAATGGAGTAGCAGATGTATTAGATAAACAGGGAGTAGACAGACCAAATTTTTTCTGGGCAAACTTGTAAACTTTGTCACTGAAGGGTGTTGGAATCTTCCAACAGTTGTAATAAGTTTTAATCCTCAATATTTAATAAAATCCTTTGCTGATAAAAAAAAAAAAAAAAAACAATCAATATAACAAAATTAGGAAGTGATAGAAATACATATAAGCATCTGTTGTTGGTTCAAATAATGCTTACAGGAGGATTAAGAAGTATGAGATCATTCAACTTCTCTTGATGGTTGCTAGCATATTTGACAACAATTGGAGCAAAATATCCCTGTAATATAATTTACAGATTAGCATTCTTCCACATTACAAGTCACATGTAAGAAATTTGGGTCTGGAGCTTCTACCTCTTGGCATTTGTGGTAGTGACATACCTGAACAACAAGGGAAACTTTATCTCTGACAAGTTGACCAATAAGAGATTCCAAGGCCAACACATATTCTGTATCATGACAAAAAATATAGATGGAATAAAACTTTTTAATTTTTTGAAATGGTGAAAAAAGGTGTATGCATCCCTTTCATTTTATTTTGGTTCCATCACTGAAGCTTCGCAAGTTACCATCCAATGTGTAGTCAAAACCATATCCTGGCTGAGGCTTATCTGAAAATCCAAAACCTGAAAAAGGAAATGCTTTTCCTTGTAAGCTTCTAATCAACATAAACGGATAAACCCAAAAAATATGGATGCAGTCATGAAACCCAGTCTTTATTAAGTCTTATTTTCAGCAAACCTAAGCAACCAGAAGTACTGAATCTTCAAGTGAAACTTGACTCAGTCCACCACAAACAACCCAAGCCCCATACAGGTTCTAAACTTCTAACAATATGATTCTATACACTCTGAATAAATCAAATTAGTCCGATCAACCAGTCATTGAAGTGAAGGTCATCCCACCACCCTTGAGTAAAAAGTTCCACCATATCATTATTCATGGAAACATTCAATGCATCACCATATAATGATTCTTTAAATTCCATTCTAGTTAGAATTATTCAAGTAATCAGACCCACCGTCTCTATATCTATGATCATTTTCTCCTAGGGTTGACATATACTGGATAGGATTAACCTCATCTTGAAATTGGCTAGGAACCTAAGCTGCATGGCCAGTTACAAGCAAGCCCAGCTCATGACCTTTTAAACCTCTGGGTATGTGTATTCCTGCCAGTGAATATAAGAACAGACACGAAAGTCACATAGCCAATCCCTACCCATCTGGCTAGGTTCTATACCAAGAATTTGTCCAATTTGATTTGAGCTTAAATCAAACACAAGCAACGTTACTTGCAAAACACTTTACCTAAAAGACACAAGAACTTCTCCTCTTAGGGACCAAGTTAAAACATTTGTAATGAAGGATTTGGAGTATGTTTGGAAAATAAGTACTTGTTAGTGCTTGGGAGATCTTTTCTCAAACCACTTATACTTATTTTAAGTACTTACTTTTTTACAGTGTTTGGTGAGTCACTTATCCCATAACTGATCCTGTTTCCACATTCACTGCAACAGTAGTGTGAAGAAGAAAGGAGGGAAAGAGAGAAAGAGAGGAGGAAAGAAAGAAGAGAGAGAGAGAAGAAGAACAAGAATAAGAACAAAAGGAAGAGAAAATTAAATAAATAAATAAAAAGGAGAGAAAGGTCGCGGTGGTTAGGGAAAGACTCAGTTAAAACAGTGGAGGAAGGAATAGGAGAGAGAAGACGTGGTTGTATTTGGGCTTTTGGAGGTTACACTGTTACATGTATAAATTTGTAATGCTATTGGTTGTATAGGATTAGGATTGAGTGAGAGTGGAGAGGCACTCGTCTGAATAACGAGATTGAAGAGATGGAGACAACGATGTGGAAGAGATCTTTATAGATTGAAGCAAAAAACCTGACCCTAGAAAATTGTAGATGTAAGGATCGAAGATTTCTGAAGTTAAAAAAGGAGAGGAAAGCTACAATTTATCTAAGCAAAGAAGCAATACAGTGGTTGAAGGGCTTTGTGGATGGTGTGCAGTTCTCTGTTAAAACGAGAGGTTGGAGAAGCACCCTGAAATCAGCAGATAGAAGATTTGAGGCAGTGTTGCGGTGGAATAGGGAAGGATGGTATGTAACAGTAACTGAATTCTTTGAAGTAGATTGCTGGCAGATGGTCTGTCTGCTGGAAGGAAAAGGAAGCAGGGTTTCGAAGGTGATCTCTGAGGAATTGCAGAAGTTTCTCTATTTCACCTTTCCAGAATCTCAAAGAGAGAAGTTGTTGGGAAAAGTGTGCGAAAGATGATCAACTGGCTGAAACAGTGGAGTTTTTAGAATCTAACAGGAATGCAACGAGTAGGGACGATGATCAACATAACTTGCAGGGGACTCGTATAATTGCTAGCTCGTTTAATGTACCTAAATTGTCGATGGAGGTGGAAAATGGCGAATGGGAGAAGAGCTATGTTATTTTGGCAAAGGAGGAAGTGAGAGATTGGAATCCAGTCCTGAAATCGATGATGGAAGAATTGAAGATTAAGAATAGTATTGTTTGTTTACCTTTTAGCTATAATAAGGCTATTGTCAACACAGGAGATGAAATATTGGAAGCTTCATCAGTTAAAACTGATGCAGGGTTGGTGTTGATTGAAAAATGGAAGGTGTCCTGCAATGAGAGAGATTTTACAGAGGATTGTGTTACTGTTAATAAACTGATACGACTGCCGTTTAATCTGTGGAAAGGGGATTCAATTAAGAAATTTGCATGTGCAATAGGTGGATCGCTGAAGGATTATTGCTTTGATGATTTGTATGCTGTGAAGATTATGTTGACTGGAGTGAAATTGGAGTGTATCCCTTGCTCCCGTGACCTGTGGATTGAAGGACAATGGAGGAAGGTTTGGGTTGTTGCAGAAGTTGAAGAGGCACTGTGGAACGGCTACTCCAAGGTTAAAGATGATGAGCTGGCTAAGGTCTCAAGTGGCAGAAAGAAAATGAGAGGAAAAAGAAGCGGAATGGAAGCGTCTGTCTCAGGAGATGGAAAACAAGTTGATGGTTTTTAAAGAGACAAACAATGGGGCGCTTGGTTAAAAAAGGGACGAAGTTTAAAAAGGTGTTTTTTTGGTGAAAAAAAATGGTCCAAATGGGCTCGTAGCCCAAAGAGCCAGTTAGAGCTGGATGGGCAAGACAGCTTAAAAGGTACTGGGCTTATGGGCCTCTCGGTCACGTGTTGCTAAAGAATAGGGAGATTATGGACAGGAACTTACATCTATCTTCGTATCTGGTTGGTTTTAAACAAGTTCCTTTCACGATTCGTCCAAGACAACAAAGAAGCTTGGCTGGAGCTGGTTCGGGTAAAAGAAGTTGGTGAAGGGTTAATATGTTCAAATGATTGAAGGCAAAGAAATCAGCAAGCTTTAAAAATCAAGTTTCAAAACTTCCCTGGAGTGTTGGAAAGATGAAGAAAGAGGTTTGGGAGTGGGTGACTACAAGGTTTATCTGTTCTGATGAGACGAGTTCACCAATATGTATGAGAAGCTCGAAGTCTGAATTAGGATCAGATAAGTGTTTGGGTGAGTTTCAAGTGCCTCTTTTGGATCCGCCAAAAAGTTTTGTAAAGTGTGGTCTCGAAACAGGGGAGAATCACAGGGACTCTATGGCATTTAAGACCTCAGATCTAGCAGAGTTTGAAGGGGATGGTGCAAATGTTCTAGACAGTGTGGCGAAGAGTAATGCAAGCCCAAAAATGTTTGACAGTAAGGAGTTAGATCAGATGCCCGGGAGAGAAACAATTGTAGTGGAATTGGATCAGATGTATGAGGAGGAAGACAGGAGAAAATCGGTGGTAGTTGGGTAAATTAGGGGTGGACCTGGGTAGGAGAAGGAATGGAGGAGCCTCATAGAATCCTGTTAATGACACACTTAAGACAGGGGAGCTCAGAAAATCAGAAGGGCCCGGAAACATGCAGCTGGTTCATGTGACCAAAGTTTTTCACGGGCTTAAGGAAGGGCTTGTAGGGGACGGCCCCTGTGATTAGGGACGGCCCCTCGTGGAATCTAGACTTGAGCTTTTAGAGTTCATGTCGTTTTTATATGAGAAACAAGATCAAAGGGACATTTGGTAAGGAAATCTGATCTGGTTGGTATATTAGGGCATCTTCCAGTCCTTATTTTTAACGCTATTAAAGCTTTATTTGGATTTTTCTCTTTTGTTGGCTCTTTGGAAGGATTCCCTCTATGGAAGGAATTATATTTTCCCTCCTCGCCTTGTGGGTTATGCTCCCTAGCATCTGAACTAGTTCCTATCTTCAAGCAAATTCCGGTTTCTATGTTGCATATCAACTGTTCGATTTATTGTCTAAAAGGTTGGTTGTGGGTCATTTAGCCAAGTTTGGTGTTTTCTTTCGGATCTCTAATTTTTCGAAGAAGTATTATAGAAGCTGTACAACTTCTCTGACCTATTTATGATTATCAATATCAGCATGTGATACTAGAGCTCAAGGTGACTATTTGGTGTTCGAGAAAATCTCTCACTGGTGCAAATTTCTACAATGGTTCTCCATTGTTATGATCGGTTCTGATCTAGTCTTGTTTATGTCTTGGTTTAATATTTGGAGTTTTGGACTATTTTGGTGAATGATGCATCTATTATCATCAGTCGATATCTATTATCATCAGTTTCAGCAATGATCTCTAATTTTTCGAAGAAGTATTATAGAAGCTCTGCAACTTCTCTGGCCTATTTATGATTATCAATATCAGCATGTGATACTAGAGCTCAAGGTGACTATTTGGTGTTCAAGAAAATGTCTCACTGGTGCAAATTTCTACAATGGTTCTCCATTGTTATGATCGGTTCTGATCTAATCTTGTTTATGTCTTGGTTAAATATTTGGAGTTTTGGACTATTTTGGTGAATGATGCATCTATTATCATCGGTCGATATCTGCTTTGTTTACCTCATACATGTTTTGCATGGAAGATGTTTGATGAAATGTTTCAGCAATGATCCTTTATTACGCTCATTAGTTCTGAGTTATTGTTGAATAAATCCTTGGAGTTTTGATCTCCTTCGGTTGCATGGGATTTTGATTCACTTTATCTAATTAGCTTTCCAATTGGAAAACTCCAATTCCTCAATTTGGTTTACGAAGTTCAATATAGTTGGTTTTCCGCTAGCCAACTCTATTTTGGCAATTCTGTTGGCATTTCTAATGATCTATTTGTTTGACATGGTTGGTTCTTCAGTTTGGAGATTGTGATCAGTCTTTTGAGGGTTAAATTTGATTCTTTGCATGATATGCGTTGGTTTTCTGATGGCCAACTTTAGTTTGGTGATTACTAGATTATGACTTGGCTCTACTCTGGCTTTCCAGCACAAGTTCATTCAACTTTCTAACATCCAACTTTGGTTTCTAAGAGGCCCCTTCAACATCTCAAGTTCCATGGTTGTTGCTTCAACAATACACATATTTTCATGGTGGTTGCTTCAACGTCCTTCTTGCAAACTCAAGTTGGTTTCTCCACCTTGAGTTTGAGGGAGGGTGTCAAGAGATATATTGTATTTGGCTGTATTTGGAGGTTACAGGTGTATATTTGTAATGCTGATAAATTTTGGGGACTTCTATGTATTTATGGGAGGAAAAGGGGCCTGTGTGAAATTCTGGTAATAACTTGGCATTTTTATTATTTAAGCCATTGGTTGTGTAGGATTAGGGTTGAGTGAGAGAGAGGTCAGCTATGTATCTCTTGTTATCATAGTGGATATTTTTCCCTTTTTCCCGTGGATATAGGCTACTGAGCCGAACCATGTCAAATTTTGGTGTTTTCTCTATTTCCTCTT
Organism: Nelumbo lutea; assembly: GCF_056320005.1. Lineage (NCBI taxonomy): Eukaryota > Viridiplantae > Streptophyta > Magnoliopsida > Proteales > Nelumbonaceae > Nelumbo > Nelumbo lutea. The sequence continues at coordinate 33,339,263 of NC_142690.1, read as the reverse complement.
CTTATTTTCTTCTTGATTTGTTATTCTATTTTATATTAGTTGGCAAGCAGTTTCTAGAAAATGAAAACACTGGGGACACTCTTGTCCCAATAAAAAAAGAAATAAGGACTTATTGAATAAGCACTTCAAAAAAGTCACCCAATTCTGGCTTAGTTTTTAAGTTCTTATTTTCAAAATGAACACTTTTTTTGAAGATAAAAAAATATATATATATATACAAGGAAGGTGATAAGCAATCACCAAGAAGAAAGACCAACCCAAAAAGAAACTCTGAGGAGTCATAAACAAACCCAATCAACCAGAACCAGTACCAAACTAAATGAAGACCCAACTAAAGAAAACCCCTTAAAACGTGACAATAGAAAAGAACAAAAAAGGACAAAAGGAACACAGAACATCCTAACCAGCCCAATGCCCAAGCAAGATACCAATAACCCCAAAGCACAGCTTCAAACACCTTAATTCTTCTTCTCAGTTTTTTTAGTACAATCTTCTTGTCGTTTTTTACTATTCTTTTGGGTTTTTTGACAAGCTTGTTAGGCCCCACAGCAAAATAACACCTTTTAACCTCATGAAAACAATATAGACTGGGATCTACTGTTGTGTTCTTTTATTCTTTCGAGTTTCTAAATCTTCTTATTGCGTTTGGAGTTCCCACATCTTCTTCAGACTCCCCCTCTGATTTCTGACTCCAATCTGCAACCCCCACCCCCTCGACCTCTTCTTCTGGCTTCTCCGTGATATCTCTACAACCTCCAGCGATCAATTCCATCTCTTGCCTTGTTGAGTTATCACAATTACAGTTATCCACTGGAGCTACTATACCTTCATTCTTCCTGACTGTATCCTCCACAGACCTGAATGCTTCTTTTGTGAATCCCTCCCCTCCTAGGAAAAACAGACCCAAAATTTTTCTAACTTCCACTCCCCTATTTACCTCTTCCTCAATGTCACAAGTTTGTTCTACCATATGGGTCTCATCAATTATCAGTTCAGGCTCCTTTTCCTCCCCTAATTCCGTCCATCCCCTCCTCTCCACTATCCTCTAATGGGAATGTTTTATACTTTTTCCTTTTATATGTTTTAACCTCCCCCCCCCCCCCAGTCTTACCTTCTCCACCTTTGCTTCCCTCTCCCCCAAACCCTAATTCTTTCTCCCCTCCTTTCTCCTCTTCTACACCTCTATCCCCTTCTCCTTTGTTCCCCCACATCTCTTGTTTCCTTTGCCCCTTCAGTCCCATCACCCTCACCTCCCTGTCTGCTCTCCCCCTCTTCAGTGATTTTTCTTCTGTTACTTCCCAACAAAGCTAGAAGAGTCACTCCCCCATTTTCTTCTTCCACTATCACTTCTTTCTCTTCCCAAACTACTCCCTTTATCATTTCCAAACCTTCTCCCTTACCATCATTCGTGACCAAAAAGTCTTCCCCATCCTCCTCTTTTTCCTGTTGAAAAAAAAAAACTAACTTCAGATTCCGCCTAAACATCTTCCTTCTCTTCCACCCGCCTTTTTTCACCCCAATCGACCTTCTCTAAAGTTGTTGAACTATTCTTATCTTTAACAAAAAATCTCGTAGTTATCCAAACAAAACCTTCGGCATCACCAATTGCCTCTTTTGTAACCTTCTCTATCAGTTCATCTTCAACCGCTGTACAATATGGTTGATCAACGACACATTCACCATCCTTTGCCATCGCTCACCTCAAAGTTGAACTCTTTGACTCACAATATTTGTAACTACCAAATGGCTCAACCCTGGTAGACCTAACATTTTGAGCAAATCCGTCTTCATTATTGTTTGGCCCAAAACTAAAAAGACTTGAACCTCCTGGGCTCATCATTACAACCCTGCCCAAAGCCCATCTCTTACCCACCCACCTCATCTCCCACTTTTTCGCCCATGTGCTCCCCAAGAGAATCACGTTTTGGGCAGCTAAGGCCATTCCAAACCAATTGTGAAATATCCTCCCTCTCTCGAGAAGTCTGTTCACCTTCTTTTCCCCCTTTCCCAAACTCCCCCAACTCGACATTAGCACCACCACAATCTTTTTTTGAATATTGAATATGCAATTTATTCAGCATCAAGCTTTTAATATCAAAAAACCTTTCAACTTCTCCCTTTTCTCCCTCTCCTTCCACTCTATGCCACGTGGATTGCACCAGCCCCAATCAACATCATCTTCAACCTCTCTCCCTCCTTACCACAGAACCAATTCAGCTTCCACTATCACCCAGAGTTTCCACCATTTTCCTTCAGCAAAGAGATCAATCATAAGGGGGATCCCATCCGGCTTAGCACCAGCAACTTGAATATTCATTGTGTGAAGATCATTCATACAAGTTTCTTCCAAAACTCCTCCACACACCATTTCTTATTTTGTTTTTTGATAAGTAAAAATAAAAATATTATTGAAGAGAAAAAGAAGTTACATCAGGAGGTGACAAGACATCACCCGATTACAGACCAAAATTCAAACTAGAGAACATTTTCCACAGTACATATCTGAAAATCAAAGAGTTCTCCTAATCTAAAACCAAAGTCTTCTTTCTCTGCTTGGCTGAATTCTGGAAGAATCAGCAGCCAATCTACCACTGATCTGCCCATAGCAGCAACCATCTTGTCCATGCTGCAAGCTTTATCTTCGAATATCCTTCTGTTCCTTACCTTCCAAATGTTCCAACAGATTGCAAATGGGATGCACCTCCATAGCTGATTTACCTTCATATTCCCATTCAGCCTAGGCCAAGTAGAAAAGATTTCTGTTGTCCCCCCACCCTCTCCTTGCCTCTTCCAGCTCCTCCCACATCTCTCCTCTCTCCCCTTTCGTGTTTGGCCCGTACACACATGGCTTGTCGAGGGAGATGGAAATACAAAATACTTCCATTCTCTAGCTAGTGGGAGCAAGAAAAAGAATCAACTAGCAAGCATTGAAGTGGATAGTCAGAAGGTAACAAGGGAGGAGGAAATAGTTAAAATTTTTGTGGACCATTTTAAAGGCTTCTTTGCCACCTAAGGGGAGAGAAGATCAAATTTCCCAGAATTGGCTTGAGGCAAAGTGTCAGGGACATTATTGCAAATATGGATAATATGTTTACACTTGAGGAGATCAAAGAGGCAATGTTTTCGATGGAAATATCCAAGGCCCCGAGGACAGATGGATTTTCCATGGCTTTTGTCAAGAATGTTGGGAGATCATAAAAGATTATCTAATGGAAGTTTTCAATGAGTTTTTTCATGAAGGGAAATGCTCTTGAGGAGCAAACTCAACTTTCAATAGTATCCCCAAGAAGAACGTAGCTAAAGAACCCAAAGATTTTAGATCCATAAGTCTAGTGGAAAGTCTTTACAAGATAATAGCAAAGGTCCTAGCCGGAAGATTTAAGAAAATATTCCCTCTGGTAATCTCACAATTTCAAGGAGCCTTCATTGAAGGGAGACAGATCATCGATCAAATATTGGTAGAAAATGAGTAGTAGAAATCTGTTGAATTAAAAAATATGAAAGAAAGTAGCTTCTTGAGGAGAGAAGGAAGAGAGAAGGAGAAAAAGAGAAGAAGAGAAGTTGAAAGAAAAGAGAGCAATAATCTGGCCGCCCCCTTCACTTATTATATATACTAAAATAATAGAACAGTACAAAGACAACTATGCCCTTATAGGGCGGCAAAACATAAGACAGCTTATATAACACTCAAAAAACATAATAAAATTTAGACTCACATAACTACTATGGACCCCACCTCCTATCTAACAACTATCATCTACTCAGAAAAAAATCATAAAACTAATTAATCTTCAACACTCCCCCTCAAGTTGGGAGTAAATGTCACACATTCCCAACTTGCGTAGATCATGTTCAAGCTTGTTCATTGCCACCCCTTTAGTAAGAACATCAGCCAGTTGCAACTCTGAAGAAACATAAGGCAAACAAACTTCTCCGGTTGTTACCCTTTCTCTTATAAAGTGTCTATCAACTTCAATGTGTTTTGTCATATCATGCTGAATTGGATTGTGGGCAATATTGATTGCAGCCTGATTATCACAATATAATGTCATAGGTTCCTCTGCTTTCACCCCAATCTCATTCAAAAGAAATCTAACCCAAAAAAGTTCTGAGACACCATGAGCCATGGATCTATACTCAGCCTCTGCACTTGACCTTGCCACAACCACTTGTTTCTTACTCTTCCAGAAGATCAAGTTTCCACCTACAAAGGTACACACTCCTAATGTAGTCCTCCTATCATCTAAGCATCCTGCCCAGTCTGCATTTGTATAGGATTCTAGCTTCAAATTCTCATGATTTGAGAAAAGAATGCCTCTGCCAAGGTGCTTTTTCAGATATGCAAGTATTCTCTCAATATCTTCCCAGTGTTGAACCTGAAATGCATGCATGTACTGACTCACAACACTAACAGCGTAAGAAATATTTGGTCGTGTCCTACACAAATACAGCAGTCGGCCCACCATTCTTTGATATCTCCCACATCCTTTACCAATTCACCATCCACACCATTAATTCTGTGATTTGGATCAATAGGAGTGTTTGCTGGTTTGGTCCCCAGCTTCCCAGTCTCTCGCAGTAGGTCAAGTACATACTTTCTCTGTGAAATGAAGATCCCATGCTTGGATCTTGCAACATTAATCCCTAAAACGTATTTGAGCTCACCAAGATCTTTGATCTCAAATTCTTGCTGCAATGATTTTTTGAGATCATCAATCTCCTCTAGATCATTTACTGTCATCACTATATATCATCCACATACACAATCAAAATTGACACCAAAGCATCTCTCCTCTTCACAAAGAGGGTGTGATCAGACTGTGTCTATGTGTATCCAAAATGGATGAGTGCCCCTCTGAACCTGTCAAACCAAGCCCTAGGTGATTGTTTCAGCCCATGCAGATATTTTGTGAGTCTACACACCTTTCCTTTACCAGCATTTTCATAAAAGCCTGTTGGAATGTCCATATATACCTCCTCCTGTAAGTCACCATTGAGAAAAGCATTTTTGACATCAAGCTGGAACAAGGGCCATGAATAGGTGGCTGTTAGAGATAAAAGAATACAAATTGAACTCATCTTAGCTACTGGTGCAAAGGTTTCCAGATAATCAACACCATAGGTCTAAGTATACCCTTTTGCTACCAACATTGCCTTGTACCTCTCTATCTTGCCATCGGCCTTATACTTCACTGTGAATACCCATCGGCATCCGACTGTCTCCTTGTCTGGGGGGAGATCAACTATTTCCCAAGTTTGGCTTTTGACCAAAGCATCCATCTCATCTTGCATGGATGTTTTCCACTCAGGTTTGGAGAGAGCCTCAATAGCATTCCTGGGAATAGACACAGAATCCAGGGAAGAAAGAAAAGCACGGTAGGAGGGTGATAAGGCACTGTAGGAAAGGTGGTGTGAAATATAGTGGGTTGTACACTTTCTCTTCCCCTTACGAAGTGCAATGGAAAGATCAAGGTCAGTGGGATCAACTACAACAATGGTGTTAGGGACAGAAACATTATCATCATAACAGGCTCAAAAGTAATACCTAGAATTGTATCTGCCGAATCTGGAGTTTCAGAAGGACTGACAGAGAGTGGTGCGGGTCGAGGATGTGTGGAGTCAACCATCATCTGTTGGCGCTAATATTGTTGTGAGGTTGCCCATAGTGGCTCAGATAATGAAACTGGAGGTGCAGGTGGTGGCTGAACTGATGGTGTAGGTGGTGGATGAACTGATTGAGGCACCACAGAAACAGGAAGAGGAATAGATTGTAAGTTCTCCCCAAAACTCTCCCCCTGAGGAGAACCACTCGAGAAGAAGAATGTGGATTCAAAAAAGGTAACATCCATAGTGACAAATCTGCTCCTCGACACTAGATCATAACAGCAATACCCCTTTTGGTTCTGAGCATACCCAAGAAAAACACATTTCTTGGCCTTAGGATCCAATTTCTTGCGATGAGGGCCAAGAATGTGAACAAAAGAAACACAACCAAAAACCCTCAGAGGTATATGAAATATCTCTCCATCTGGAAAAAGGAGGCTAAATGGTACCTTAAACCCCAAAGTCCGTGAAGGAACACAGTTAATCACATGTACGGCTGTAAGAACTGCATCTCCCCAGAACTGCACAGGAACTGAAGCACACACCATAAGACTCCTTGCCACCTCCACAATGTGTCTATTTTTCCTCTCAGCAACTCTATTCTGTTGCGTTGTATATGCACAACTGCTCTGATGAACTACACCATGTTCTAAGAGATACGTGGTTAGGTCCTTCTCAAAGTACTCTTTGACATTATCTGATCTAAAAACCTTAGTTCTCACTCCAATTTGTGTGAGAGCCATTTAGTGGAATTGTCTGTTAGACAGTCTTGTATGCCTTTAGCTTCAATCAGATTTGATGTACTTTTGTTATTTAGTGGAAATAAATTAAAGTGCATGTTTGATTCATGTTGTTTGGTATAATTCTATGTAAGACCCTAAAACTTGACACTTATGGAAACTTGTGTTAGTTTTAAATGTTCACAGCCATTGGATAAGTCTGGGGAGATTTATCCTGCCAAGGCTGATACTGATGTGCCACCAAGTGTTGGGATGGCTTGTTTCGGCCATCAGGGTAAGACCCAAGGCACATGCAGTATGGGATTGCTTGAACCCTTGAATCGGACCAGATTTCAAGTATTGCCCTAGACCTTGGAGACAAATGGGCAAAATTGGAAAGTTACACCTGACCCCTAGACTCGATTATGACACATCACTAGGTGTCAGATCAGGTTGTCTTTGATGTGTCAATCAGTGAGATCCTTAGTGGGGGTCAAAACCTGGACATGTTGGGGCAGTCTAAGAATTCATCTAAGTGAGTGGTCATAGTGACAGGATCAGCCCCTTTGTCGGACAATGGTAATGATCGGGAATGCATTCTCTCTGATGGAAACCAAACTGCCGACAGTTGATTTCAATCGTTGGAATTTTGTTTTGCAAAATTAATATATATATATATATGTACGGTTTCAAAAGATTTGCAAAAGGTTTTAATTCCCGGGATCCATGTGAATGGAGAGTGCGGTATTGTTCCTTGCAGCCGAGAGAGAGGTCTTCTCTTGTCGGACAGTGCTTGATCATTAAGGGCTGAGAGGTTAAGTGTAAAAACATTTAGGATAATGCCTGATGGGCTAATCTTGCACCTGCCCACAGTCCCTGGGTTTTTATAAGATGGCTTGGCCCAGGGACCACTTAATGTAAGTGTAGGCCCATAGGGTCCATGTGATGGGCTCAAGGGGGTCATTGAGTCTTTTAGTGAATTCGGTTGGGCCTTGTAATAAAGGCTGGGTCGAACCCATGTGGCTAGTGTGTAGATCAATGCTTGGGTCCCACGCCATACAAAGAAGCCCAACTGGGCAGCAGATTGGAAACTGGTTAAACACTGAACACTTAATAGGCCAAAAGTCCATTTCGAACTGGGCTGATATGATCACCTGTTCATGGGGCGAATCTGAGATTGATGTTAGTAAAAGGATTGGGTTTTTAACCTTATCCACTCTAAGAGACCAAATTCAAATTAGATTTGAATCTGGTAACCTCTTGATAAGATCAGGAGTTAACTAACTTAATCTGCAGATAGGATTAAGATTATCCCCTATCCAAATACTGATTTGGATTGGGATAACTCCCAAAATATTGGGAGGTTTCTTAATCAAGAAAAAAAAGGAGAAAACCCTAACAGAAATCAGATTTCGAACTAGGGTTTTCTAAGGCAAGAGACACCTCCTACGAATTGAGATTTTATCTCTCAGAGACTCCAGAAAGAAGAGACAGTTCTGCCCTCTTCGTCCCTGGATTTCTCCTCCTCCAGCAGCCACCATTCCTTGTTGCAAGATTGGATCTTTGCAGCAACAGGAAGTCAAGAAATCTATTCTTGACAACAGTCTTGCAAGAAAGACCAAAAAGATTCGGTGTTCAAGGTTTCCAGAGGATTCTTGCAAAGAATCCAATGTGTAGGACGCACCCTGCTGGTTTCGTTCCATCAACAGTTGTGTCATCTTCAGCTGGAGCGGATCTTGGTTTCTTCTTTGGGCGTGAACACCAACTTTGGGAGATATTGTTTCTCCGGATCAGGTATAATCTTCCTACTTCCTTTTGGTTCAGATCTGGTTTGATTATGGCTCAAGTAGAATCCTTGAATAATGTATTCTAAATTTAGGGAATATGATTCTCAGTTAGAAGAAGGTAGGAAATTTTTGAAATTCGCCCACCCATTCTGCTCCATTCATGGCGTCCATTAGATGGGTCCTACCATTCTTTCATTGTCGTACTAAGTTAGGAACCTCATCACGTGATCTCATCAAATATATCTAAGAATATCGTGTATAATCATCCACAAACAAGAGAAAGTAACGGAATCCTCCCATGTAAGGGATTTGATATGGTCCCCATACATCAGTGTGAACAATATTAAAAGCAAAAGTACTTCTTTTATTACTTAGTTTAAAATATTGTCTACAATGCTTTCCTAACTAACAACTCTCACACTCCAAAGTAGATAATTGAACAGACTCAAACAATTTTGGGAAAAGACATTTCAAAGAACTAAAAGAAATATGTCCCAAGCGATTGTGCCAAAGCATAATCTGGTTTATCGACGCTGACCCACTACTACTGTTGTTGCTAACATGATGGCCCTGATGTCTCGGAATCTCATCTAGAAGGTAGACTCCATTCACCTCATGACAACTCTCAATCATCTTCTTTAACTCCAGATCCTGCAAAACACAATTACCAGGAAGAACAGAACAATTCAATTTTTTTATCAAAGAACTAACACAGTAGGTTGGTATGAAGTCTAGGGACATGTAAAACAGAGGACAGAGTTATATCATTGGTCACTCTAACCGTCCCCTTCCCAGCAATGGGCATATGTGAACCATCTGCTGTAGAGACCAGAACACAACTGATAGGAACTAAAACTGGTAGGGGCATTAGTCATATGCTCAGATGCTCCTGAGTCTATAATCCAAGGAGGTCCCTCCTTACCTAAAGTGGATGCAAGATTCGCAGTTGCATATGAACTACCTATATGAGCAAAGGAAGTGGTATAGTTGGCTCCTGCATTCTATTGTCCATCTGGAAGGCTAGAGCTGGGTGAATCTTTTACTCATAAGCTGTCCATACCTCTCCAATTCTGTTCTCACTGTTGCTACTGCAAAGGATTCCCAATCAGTTTGGGAGAGAAGGGCTGAAGAGTCTCCTGTAGTGGCTACATTTGCATTTCCCTTCTTGTTTCTTATTCGAGCAGGCATAAGATTTGGATGAAGCTTCCAACAAATGTCCCTGGAATGCTTAGGCTTCTTGCAATAATCACACACCAAGTCCTTATCTTCCCTTCTAGTCTCACTACTCCCCCTGTCTCCATTCGGCTTAGGTTTTGTTGTACCAACCATAGCCGACTAGTCAATCCCAGGTTGTCTCAGCATTACACTCCTACTCTATTCTCCAGAGACAAAAGCATAGGCCTGAGAGAGTGTCACACCCTCCCTAGAAAGAATCTGCTGCCTAGCAATGTCAAATTCAGGGTTTAGCCCTGCCAAGAACTCAAAAACCCTATTCCTCTCTACTAGTTTGTGATAAGTTGTTGCATCATTTACACTTTCCCATACCACAGTTTCTAAGTGATCTATTTCCTGCCATAGGGTTTTCAGAATGGATAAATACACAGCAAGAGGTTTTTCTCCCTGTTTCATACTTATCACCTGATTTCTTAACTGATAGGCTCTGGCTTCATTTTGCTTCTGAGAGTAGGTTTCAGTCACTCCATCCCAAATCTCCTTAGCAATATTAGCCCATAGGAAATCTTTTGCAATATGAGGTAACATAGAATTACACAGCCAAGACATTACCATGTAATTCTCTTGCACCCATCGGGAAGAGTTTATATCAGGTTTCTTCTCCTCCCCAGTGAGATACCCTAATTTTCCACGGGCACCAATAGCCATCTTAGCTGATTGTGCCCACTCCAAATAATTTGTACTATCAAGTTTTACTGTAGTAATGATCCCAAACCCAAAAATATCACTACTACCTCCAACACCTAGTCCCACAGTATCAGTAGTTTTCATCTCGGTATTCCAACTCTCCATTTTACTTCAAACAGTTCAATAGTAAGAAAAAAAAAATAGATTGGAGACCTTCAAAAAATAATTTAATACCACACACAGAAATCAACCCTTCCAGAAGAAGAAAACCCTAGTTGGAGGGAAATCTCTCTTCCCCATGCCTCCCAACAGAGAGAAGTGAATCTATCACTCCAGGAGGCCTAGAAAATTTCAGAAACCAAACCTCCCTCTTTAGAAAATCAAAAGAAAACTAACAATACTTGGGCACCCAAGTTAAGATCAAAAACAAAGAGTCCAACTTTTCTGGGACTCTTCCCCGTACTCCAATTCTTCCTGATTTTAATGTCGAACAGTAGATCACCTTCCTGATGTCTAGATCCCACCAAAAACTCCAAGAACTGGGCAATCTATAGCAGATCGATCATCTCTTTACTACTTCATGCAGTCGGTTGATCTAGGGCTGCATGAGAATGCTTCAAGAAACCCTAGTCGTTGCTCTGATACCAAGTAGAAATCTGCTGAATTAAAAAATATGAAAGAAAGTAGTTTCTTGATGAGAGAAGGAAGAGAGAAGGAGAAGAGAAGTTGAAAGAAAAGAGAGCAATAATCTGGTCGTCCCCTTCACTTATTATTTATGCTAAAATAATAGAACAGTACAAAGACAACTATGCCCTTATAGGGTGGCAAAACATAAGACGACATATATAACACTCAAAAAACATAATAAAATTTGGACTCACATAACTACTGTGGTCCCCACCTCCTATCTAACAACTAACACAAAACATCTACTCAGAAAAACATCATAAAACTAATTAATCTTCAACAAGTGTATAGCAAAGAAGAAGTAGAGGAGGGGAAAAGGTTTAATTTGCAAACTGGATTTCTAGAAGGCCTATGATCTAGTGGGTTGGTCTTTCCTCCTGGAAATCTTAGAAAGGATTTGATTAGGGGACAGGTGGAGGATGTGGATTAAAGGGTTTTTTAAGTTAAGTACACTATTCAATTTTGATAAATGGAGTGGCCAAAGGCTTTTTTCCAGATAAACGAGGGTTAAGACAAGGAGATCCTTATCCCTTTCCTCTTCACTTTAGTACCAGATGCCTTAAGTAGGATAATTGTCAATGCTAATCAGGATAAGGTATTTAGAGGCTAAAGACAGTCTCACACTTGCAGTTTGTAGATGATATAATCTTGCCATGTGAAGGAGGTAATCAAAATGACCTGATGAATTTAAAGGAACTCATAGCTACCTTTGAGCCTATATCCAATATGAGGGTGGACTTGGGAAAGGGTTGTGCAGCAAGGGTTGATATTGGAGGAGGAAGAAGTAAGAGTGTTGTTTTTCTCTCTAATCCTGCCCCCAATCTTTGAAACTTCTCCTCCTTTGTTTTCTTCTTTTGGTCTTTGTTGTGTGCCTTGAATTTTACTGACTGCATCAGCTTCTAAATCATTTGCAGCATTGCTTTTGATCAGACAATTTTGACATCTAGAGTTTGCCGCAAGGACCATTCCCAATCAACCCTTCCTTGAGACGATGAAAAACCTTGGTTACATGAGCAAGCTGTCTGTTACTGTAACCTCCCGTTTTCCACACATCCTCTGCCTTTTGGTTCTCTAAATTAGTATGTCCAAGGTCGGTTACGACTCTTCTCCTACCTAGCTCCATCCCCAACTTTCCGATCAAAATCGAAGTCCACACTCCTTCTTCTTTGTCCACCCCTTCAACTTTTCCAACACAATTACCTTCCAAGTTACCCACACCATCTCCCTGCTATTGGCTCCACATTAAAACACCTTTCTCTTTGATAAATTTCCTTCCTTCTCACAGTTTTCTTCCACTTCAGCTTTTTCCACCACTCTATCACCCTCCTCAATCCCATCTGAAAATTTAAGAATCTCTTTCTCAGAGTTAACAGCTAGATCCTTAGCACTGACTTTTTCTTGTGATGCCATCGACCCTGGTTCTCCAAGATCACACCCAACCTCAAGGGGTGTCAGCTCTATAACCCCGGGATTGGAAGAACCAAGAATCCCTTCGGGATCCCTAAATTCCTGAAAAGGATGTCCTACATCGCCATTCATGGGAGGAGTGTGTTTGTTGCAAACCCCTTGAGTTCCACCTACAATCCTCTACTTACCATTTTTGTCATACCTAGCGACCACCCAGACCCATCTTTCTCTGACCCTAGTCAAAATCCTCCTTCCTATTGTTCCACTCCTTTTAAACTTTGGTCTGATAAGCCCATGAAACTTTATCTTGCCAACTACCTTTCTGCTGAACTGAATCTCCTTCCCGCCATCAAGGTCTTTGGCATTGCAACATTGATCTTCCTTTGACATTTCTTTTTGGCAATAACAAGGTCTCTAGTCAAGAACCCAATTCAAAGGTAGCCGATGGTGATCGTACGCCATGCTCCTTAGCCACTCGCACGATTTCTAGAGATGAATCATCTAATCCCGCATGCACTGAGCCCTTGTAGGTCCTATCTTGTAAGCATGGGGAAGAGGACCCAGGAGAGATGACAAATGTATTTGAGCAGACCCCACTGCTCGAGTTTATCAAAGGCCCAAGCAACAGATGATTACTAGTATGGTCACGTGAGTTTCTAGACCCCGACAAGTGACTCTTTTGAACCGCTGGCAAACCATCCGGTTCAGCTAACTTCTGTTCAAATCTCTTCTCTTTAAGCAATGGACCCCACCCACTGACCGATTTAGCCCCTGTTTGATTTCACTTATAAGAAGTACTTCTTTTAACAAGTACTTCTTTTAAGAGTTGGGACCACACATTAAGTGGTTATTAAGTGGTTTTATGTGTTTGGTAAAAAAGTGGAGAAGTTAAAAGTATTTCTTAAAAAAGTGGCCTGAAGTTGGCTTTTTTTTTTCAACACTTTTTGAAGAAGTACTCCAATAAAATGGAATGAACGAGTCCGTAGTATTTTCTTATAATACCTAAAATACCCCTACGCGAGGGTTATACCTCTATCTCTCATTCGAACCAGGTGGCGGCACACCCAGTTATAGGTCCACCGGCGACAATCGGCAGTGAGGAAAAGTGGCGAGTGGACCTGTCATTTTTCCACTTCTATTTTTTTAAGATATTCTTCTCATTTAGGTGAGGGATAAAATTGTCATTTTTGTCAATATAAGCACTTATGGGGAAAGTAGCTTACCAAACATTCTCACCCCAATAAGTGCTTAAAAACATAATAAGTGATTTAGCAAATGGGTTACCAAACAACCTTAAGTGGTGGTTAAAATAAGTACTTCTAAGAAGTATTTGTGCAACAAGCACTTCTTTTAACAACCACTTAATCATCAAACAAGGCCTTAGCCCCTTTCGACGTAACTTCCCCATGTGAGCCTCTTTCCCCATGCAAATTTCTTTCCTCATTAACCGCTTTTATTCCCCATTCTCTTCCTGCAATCAAGTCTGGAATTTGAAGCGTGTCACCCAAAATCCTCTCTGCACCCTTTCCTGCTTCCACATCAGTTTCCACTTCACTGTACTCATTCACCCATGCCTCGCCATTTGTAACCCATCCGGCCAAGTCATCATTCTCCTTCGTCTTCCCTAACCAAAGCATCGCCTCCACTTCCGAGGCCTCCCAAACTCTGTTCCATAGACCTACGGCATGCAGTATGAAGGATCTCGGAATCAACTCTGGCTTGACTCCAGCAATTTTCAGGCATACCGCTCTCAGATCATGTTTGTTAAACAAAAGCAGTGTACCTCCCATCGCCATCACTATCTGCTCAAGTATGCTCCACTGCCAAAGGTTGAAAGGCAAGCCCAACATGTTCAACTGAAAACAGTTGCCATTTATCTCTAGAGAGTTGCAAGATGGCAACTCTCATCTATATGTTTGTACTAATCTCATCTATAACTAATTTAATAAAATAATTTTTCCTACTGGTTAAAAAAACACACCCAGACCTTATCCCAAATACTTAAAGGTTAGCTACAATAGTCCTATTTCTTCATTCCACTCTATCAAGGGCCTTATCTTAAAAATGTTCTGTTATCAAATAATATATTGCTTTCATTATTGACAATAATTTCTTATCTACTAGTCCTATTTCTTATCTACAATAGTCCTATTTCTTCACTCATTTGCAATTTTTTACATCCATTTTTTTCATTGCTTTCATTATTGACAATAATTTCTTATCTACCAGGCAAAAGCGGCTGAAACGAAAACAGAATACAGTGCAACTGATTGATAAAATTCTTCATAAAAGAAGTACACCCAAAAGAAAAACAAAAAAATATATATAGTAGTATAAGAACTTGTAGAGCTAACTAGTCAGATGAACTATAATTTGGACCTACCTAGCCAATCAAAAGCAATGGCATGGTATTCTTTTGAGAGTATAGGAAGAGCTTTGCGATATGAATATGCCTGTAAGTATCAGAAAGACATAATATATATTTATGCAACTTATTCCCTCCATCAAGCCCAATTCAATCAAAACTTCATATTTGCCTTAATAAAATTGATTTAAATAGTTCAAATGTGAAGTTAAAAATAGGATTAACAATTGAAGTTGAAAACATAATGAGAAAAAATAAAATAAAACGTTACTGTGGTTTGAGAACAATGAAAAACCAGTAGGAATAACTATGTCAAGTGTGTACCCAATGTGGAAATAACTAGAGCTAAACTTAGTTTATAGAATAACCCATGAGCAAATGTGAAGCACAATTAATATCTGTATTTCATAATGTTCAGAACATTTTGAATTTTCACAGTTGATCAAATGAAATGCATACTGGTGGAGACATCCAACCACTCATAAAAAGCAATAATTATAGTTCTTATTTCCTTTTTGTCGTCTTCTTTTATTTGGGGCGGGGGGATGGGATGCATTAATAAATCATGACATGATTTGCTAGGTTATTTTAGAAAATTTAAAGTATAAAGAATGAGGAAAGTTGGATGCATATGCAGTCTTTCCTACAAGGACTAATACATCAACATTATGCTTCTCGATAGCTGAAAATGGATAAATCAGAGACATTGTGCAAATACGGAAGAACCATCTATAATAAAATAAAGGAAAAAAATATCCTCTTGAATTCATAAGGAACCAAGGACAACCCCAAAAAGATTCTCACCTGTGATGGAAAACCATGAATAAGTATAACTGAAGGATTATCAGCATTTCCACTTTCAACGCAAAACCATCTATTGCACAAAATCAAGTATATAGAGGATTTTCAATCAATAATCTACAAGACATCCATTTTCAATTTATGCATATTATGAAGACCTAAATCTCGAATTTCCCAAATATAACTCTAAATAATTCAGTAGTTTCCTAATGCATAGGATTCTAAATTCACCTAAAAACATCTGACGAAGCCTGAGAACCAGCACCCATTGTAAGTCCAAAAATTGGATCCTTCGCCTTCTTATCAATGCCATTAACAGGGTGAGCTTTCACCTAGAAAAGCATTTTCAGGATCAAATAATATTTTTCCCAGAAAAAGAAGTAACTAGGAATAAGAGCTTTTTGTTGGATAAGCAGTATCTAATTAATATGTTAATAAATGAATCAAATAAGTAGATATGGTGAAAGACAGGAGACAAAAAAAAAGCAGCTTTTTCATCCTGCACAGAAAACACTTAGCATGAGCTGCATCGCACAAATAGTTTCAACAATGTTTAAGTCATGTAAAGTGGAATAGAACACAAGATAATACTGGACAACATCCTTTTTTCTGCTGGCACCTGGCAAATAATGCAGCATATAGATCATTCAGTAACTACTATCATAAGCTTTATAATCAGGCATAAAGGCTTTTTATTGGCACCTTATGTAAGAGCTTTTTGTTGTCATTAGCCAAGTAAGATAATAAAAGTGAACCCAACTACCCAAGTAATGTACACATCTGGTTATTGTTTAGGCACACCTTTTAAACAAAAGTAAATGCAACACATGAGCAGCTTTGGTATCTAAGTGACCCTTCTTCTAAATTCAATGGATTCCAACATGCATCTAAAATTCTAAATCAATATCTGAATAGAAGCCTTGGTAAGAGATTAAAATAAAGGCCATTAAAAAACTCCATTTATATCTATGTGACAGATCTAATTTGACTGGTACTCTTGAATCCTTTTGAAGTGTTATGAAGCACAGGGGTGTTTATGTCATTTCAGATATGCCATTATGTTTAAATTCTGTCCCACATTTAGTAAGTGCAGAATAGTAGTTGTATTGAGTTTAAGAAGCCTATATATATCAGCCGACTGGTGAGAGTGTTGGACAACGTATGCCCTCAAGATCAAATAGGGACATGTAAGCTGCCTTTATTATGAATTAAAGAACTGTTTCAAATACAATCACGTGTCAATTGGAATATGTTTCTGTGAATAGACCTTGATCTGCATTCTAGGATTAAACCTACAAGTCTTTATTTGGTTTAAAGCAATCACCTTGAATTTGGTTAGGTTTAGGAGTGCATTAACTGTATTTGGTTGTACTCAAACTCAATATGATCATACTCTGTTTGTGAAGAGAAGGAGATCACTAGTCTCAATGTTGATAATGTATGTGGATGATGTTGTAGTCACAAGAAATGATTTGAGTGAGATTAGTACCTTGAAGAGGAACCTACACCAGGAGTTTGAGACTAAGGACCTTGGGACATTGAAGTATTTCTAGGCATTGAGGTGGCAAGGTCCAAACATGAGATTTTCATTTCACAAAGTATGTTTTGGACCTATTACAGAAAATAGAAAAAACTTGGGGCAAAGCCAATTGATACACCTATTGATCAAAACCACAAGATGAATGCTTGAGATGGTGAGCTAGTGAAGGATGTTGGGAGGTATCATAGATTGGTGAGCCTATTGTTATATTTGTGCATGACACGGCCAAATATCTCTTATGCAATTAGTGTGGTAAGTCAGAACATGCATGCCCCACAGGTTCAGCACTTCGAGGCTATTAACAGAATATTTACCTATTTGAAGGGACACCCAGGTAGAGGCATATTGTTTGATGACCATGGCCATTTGAAGTTAGAAGCTTACATGGATGTTGATTGCACAAGGTGCCTAGATGATAGATCTACATCAGGAGTTTTCCCCTTGTTAGAAGGAATTCAGTTTCATGGAAGAATAAGAAACAATCAGGTGTAGCAAGGTCAAGTGTAGAAGTTGAATACAAAGCTATGGCACATGGTGTTTCAAAGATCCTTCGAGTCTGGTCCATGTTAGGAGCGATTGGAATTGAAACAGAATAACCTATAATGCTATGGTGTGATAATCAAGCAACAATTAACATTGACCATAACCCAATTCAACATGATAGAATGAAGCATACAGAAGTGGATAAACATTTTATAAGGGAAAGGGTGACATCTGGAGAAGTGTGCCTACCATATCTTACATCTAACTTACAAATAGTTGATGTTCTCACAAAAAGAATTGCAAGAAACAAGCTTGAACATGATCCACAAGTTGGGAATGTGGACATCTATTCCCAACTTGAGGGGGTGTGTTGAGATTGGGCTGATATCACTTGTTCTTTTGTTTATAATGTTAGAGTCATTGGGCCCAAGGCCCATTAGTTTATGTTTTGTTAAGAGTGGTTCTTACGTTCTGTGGTAGTAGCTAACTTAATAAGGGTATACTTGTCATTGTATTCATATTTTTTTATGAGTATATAAGATAGTAAAAGTGATGTAGGACTAGCTCAGTTCTAGTGCTTAGAGAATGTTGAATGGTCTTCTTGATCAGAATTTTATGGCTGTTAATGGCTGTAATGGCTTCTTAAAGGAATAAGAGAGAAAATAGGGAGAGAAAGAAGAGGGAAAATACCTAGAATCACTCAAAGGGTGCCTAGAATCACTCTAGGGCATGGGAATCACTCACCATAGCTAGCATAAGCTGAAGAAAACTCAATATAATTCATTGCCTTCGTGTAAAAAGTCCATACATATATATAGACTCTAAACTCATAATGATCCTAGGAGTCAAACTGTTAGACTCAATAATCCTAGTAGGATTCAAACCAAGCTGCCATATCCTATTTCAATTCAAAGAAGACTCAATAACTCTAATCCTGCATTCCTACTTATGCAATGACTCTGAAATTTTAAACATAAACAACTACAACTAGAAAATTTAAACCCTATCATTGGACCCCCACAGATAATTGAAAAAAATGACAAAAATGCCCTTGGTATTCAATTCAGTCCAAATCCCAAATACCATCACTATGCCATATCAGGACCTGTTGTAAGGCCTTCTTCTTTCTAGAGTAAGTCTTCAAGGGTGCTGATTGATTCCTATCAGAAAGGGACAGCCAGATCTGATTTTTGGCTTCCTCCCACAATTTCTCTCTTCTTCTCTTCTCTTCTCTACAAAATCTTCTTTTCTTTTTCTTTTCTATAACAGGTTTCAAATCAGATTGGTGTTTCGCACTTTCTACTCTTCCAACCAGATAGCCCACAAAACTGCAGATGGGATGACAGGCCACACTTGTTTCCCTTCTTTAGGCATGCCAGGCACTCTCCACCCAAATAGCACAGAAGAGACTGACTCCAGCCAGAACCAACTCCGATTAATTGCCCTGAGAAAATGCTGCCAAACTACTGCTGAGAAATTACAGTGAATAAACAGGTAACCTGATAACTCAGTTTGCTGATTGCACAATGGACAAAATAAGTCCGGTAAGGTAAAGCCTCTTCTCATCAGCATTTCCTGGTAAGGCACTTCTCCTTAGCATCCACCCAAGTGCAAAACTTGACTTTAGAGGAGAAGCTACTCTGTTCTCTGATTTGACTGAGAAAACAAGGCCAGATCGAACTGAACTAGGAGCATCCTATTCTGACTGGGACACTTCCCCCTAAGGCCCCGTTTGCTTTTCGGTAAATTATTTACCCGGGTAAATGCAGTTACCTAGGTAAGTGAATTTACTCATGTTCTTTTATTTCTCATGTAAATAAGGCAATGACCATTTTAGCCATAAAAATCCATTATTAAAAAGGGCGTTTTTGTCCCATTCAAGTGTTGGCAACTTTCCCCTAGGTGGGAAAGTTATTTACCCATCATAAACTTTCCTTGGTCCCCACATAAATCTGAAAAAAGAACATGGGGTTCTTGGTCAAAGGGAACCAAAATCCCATTGACCAACTTTCCCCCCTCTCAAAATCCGAAAAAAAGAACACCCCCTAAGAGGGAAATTCCACATGGCAAAAAATTGGTAGGTGGTGAAGAGAAATTCCCAAGTTGACCAGATTAGGTAACCTTCTATATATTGCTCTTTTCATGTTTACAAGAATGTTGATTCCTCTGGTTTCTTCTTGTAATAAACAAACATCAGTATTGCTGAGATCCTAGCCTATGAGTCCAGATCTGGTCCCAACAGCCATTGCAGCCATACATTGGGAACATCAGTACGACTACAATGGCCGTTGGACTGTGTTGGGACCAGATCTGAACTTTTAGCCTGTACATTCTTTTCTTGCTACAAAGTTCTCTGAATCTTCTCCAAAAACATGGTCAGAGTACAATTCTTTGTTTTAGTATAATTCTGACGTAGGCAAACTATACTTTTTTCTTTTTCAATTTTCACTTGTTTATGTGGGAGAATAACCAGCTCCTTCACCCATCTGTTGCATAATATATTCTTTCTTTCCCCTCATAAGACCCACTTTAGGGAGATGCTATAAGGTATATTGTCAAATACTTAAAACTAGCAAAATCCACTAGGAGAATACGGAGACCATCATACCAAAGGATTTCAAATTCAGTTTTGAGCAGTGTTTGATCTGTCTCAAAGAAGAATTTTCTACTAAAATTTAGGTCAGACTTTAGTACCAAGTTGAAATTTCAGGAAGATATTACATGTTTTAAAATACCCATCTTTATTTCATTACTCCTTTTCTCCGCTTTCCCATGTCTAGTTTATCTTTTTCCCAGTTGACTTTGTCTAACTATCCAAACCATCTCTATCTTTTCCTTCTAACCACCAAATTGTAGGATACTATATTCTTTATAGATTTTGTTTCCATCGTCCTATAAACTGGAATTAAATGGCAGAATTTCAAAAGTTCTGATGAAATTTTAATCCATGTAATACCTTCTAATCACATGGTAAGGAGAACGGATAGTGTATGATGTACTCGACTACCAACTTCAAGTTACCATATTGGAGAAATGTGGGAATAACGAAAAAATAAACAATAAGCAAAAAATGGAAAAAAAAAATGATTGCAAAGATTCTAAACTTCCCATAACCATGTTTTCCCCTATGCAGTAAGGGAGTGTTACTGATCCATAAAGCAATACTCAATTGGGAGAGTATATGATAAACCGAAAATGAGAACGAACGAAAGACACTCACCATCTTCCCTTTCTTGAACCATTCATCCGATGGGCTCGGCTCATCTGAATATTTACCTGCGAAAGTAATCAAAATATCAGTCAATAATTCTAAGCGAAAATGAGAAAACAAATTTACAATAAAAGTATGCACGCATATATAAAGAATACCTCCACTGAATGAAAATCCATCACCAACAGAAACAGGAGCATCCAAGAGATATTCCTGTTAAAGTGACACAGTTCTCATACACATTATTAAGTAGGCCGAAATTTGGACTCGTAGATATCAATCAAATAAGCACTAATACCCCCTCTTGTTCGCGGCTCGATCTGCAACTGAATCTAAGTTTTCTCCTCTCAGCTTTTCCAGCGGAGAAGTTGAGCAACTGTCGAAGAGATGGATGTGAGGAAGGAGAATTGAGGACGAAAGGAGATGACTGCAGCGAAGAAATATTGGCTTGAACCATTATGACAAAATGTGAGACGCACAGTACGAGAGAGAGAGAGAGAGAAAGAGAGAGAGATGATAGCGGTTCTCTGGTTCTCGCTTCACAGCAGTTTTTATGGCACAGAACAACAAGGAAAAAAACAACGAAAATCAAAGAATGTCTCTCCATTTTTTTTCCTTTCATCAAATGACTTAAACGTAACTTGAATTTTTTAAACATACTTTATCGGCTTACTCCTTTCGGTTCTCTTTTAAATTTGGGTAAATAGCCGACACCTCACCTGAAATTTGATAATTTAATCATCTCCACTCAACTTTCTAACATTGTTGCAAAGTAGACTCCTTTTATATAATCTCTATTACTAATAAAAGAGTGAATAACTCCATTTTTTTTTTGGACTTTTCATTAGACATTTTTATCTCTTATCTGAGCAACATACAACAGACATAAAAAGTGCATATATGTCCTTTATTCTCACTCCAAAAACTACCCACTTATAATAATTAAGAAACTGTCCACTCATAAATGTTCAAAAACTGCCCACTTATAACAATTAAGAAACTGTCCACTTATAACTGTTCAAAAACAGCCCATGAATTGTAAATAGTTTTATCTTGGAGATACATGTAAGGTGCAAATGGATCGGCCATCCAAGATTCGATCCTATTTGGTTGAATTGGGATCACCTTTGGTTGGATCTTTGGATTGGATACTATGATTTGATCAGAAATCGAATCGGATTCAGATCCCCCCCCCTCCCTTTTCGATCCGAGATGATCTGATCTGATGTATATATTTATAAATATAATATATATATATATATATATATATATGTTATTTATTTACTTATAAATATATTATTTATATTGTATTTTTTGTAAATTTATTATATTATTTATTTTTATAAAAAACATGTATATATATGATGAAAATAATTAAAAATACTTGTACTTTTTTTCCTTTATTTAAATTGATATATTTTATTTTTTTCTTTTAGTAAGTTAATAATTTTCAAAGAAAACAAGTCAGATCAAATTAGATTCTAAGATTCGATAGGATTCGACTTCAGATCGAGTCCTATCAGATCCGACCAGATCTTCAGATTGGATTGAATCCAACATAAACAGTGTTGGATCGGATTTGAATATACACTGATTCAAATCAAATCTGATCGGATTTGGACAAAAATGTCTATTGTCCAAATTTTATATTCATATGAATCACTACCCCAAACCCTTCCAATCTCTTTTCTAAAATTGATTTATTTTCTAATTTTATCTTTCACATCAATCACTCAAAGGAAAAGTTGCAACTTTTAAATTCTCTTTGTTTCCATAAAGTTGATATTTCTTTTTCATGGAAACCAACCTCAATAGTAATTTCGTGGGTATTTTGGATGTTTTCATGCCGTTTTTTAGAAAATCCTACCCAAGGGGGCCTACTTGCAACTGTATCAAAAAAAATTTAGGGAAGTGATTGCAATTACTAAACTTCAGGGGTAGTTTCAGTAACAATAAAAAACTTCATGGAAGGTTTTCACCCTTAAAATTTTTTAAATCCTATTTTGCCCTTCTATGTACATAAGAGACGTAATATTCACATGGCTTCTCACAATGGCTTATGATTTTGGTCTTAATCTCATTGAACATGGTCTTAATCTTATTGAGCAGTGTAGGGAGATGGGTAGCAATCCAGGTTTAAATTTGAACCTTATCCTCCTCTACACAAAGTCCTCGTCCTCCCATCACCAAATACAATAATTCTATTACCGCCAAATCTGTGTTCAAACTTATTATTGTATCATCCATCATGGTGGACAATACAATAATCATGTTACTCTTATTACTTTCATCTTCCTCTATGCCAGTCGCTAGATATAGTAATCTTGTTCTCTCCATGACAGTAGGGATGACATGAAAAGTTGCAGGAATCGATGGTTGATGAGAGTAAGTAGTAACAATATTATTGTATCTAGTGTAGAGGAGGATGGGGGCTTTGTAGTTGATGATATAGTAATATGGTTATGCATGGTCTTAGTCTTGTTATGCACCACATACAAACTACCTTGATCCACCTATATGCATGCAAAGCCCCCACCTCCCATCTACTTTCCCTTGGATGGCATAGCGAGTTCAAATTAAAACAGCCCCCCACAAGACTGAGCCCCACAACGTCCCACAGTATATCTCCGCCGTGTATTGGAAACATCTACAGATGATGACATCATCATTTCTGGTATTATCATCAGGAGATATTCCCAATACACGACAGGACTGTGCTGTGGGACGTTGTGGGGCACAGTCTTGTGGGGGGGCTGATTTGATCTCTGGCATAGGTTGCTCAAAGACTTTGATGATCCCATGATGGAGAGGGCTGAATAAATTTACAAGAATTAGAATCATAAATTTTTACTATTTATTACTCTTCCAATTCAAAGTCTATTACAATAATAAACGACGGCAATATAATATGCTTGCTTTCATTAATCCATTGATTCTTCGATTATCAACTTACATGTTTTGTGTATATATATATATATATATATATATATATATATATATATATATAGATATATATTTTGAATGTAGTAATTACAATTCTCCTTAATTAATTTGAACCCTCCATATCAAAGTAGAGAAGAAAGTAGGGTAGGGAGCAGAGATCCAAGGAAAGTGATATGTATGATAGTGGAGAAACTCAAATCTGATATGTTGGTCATGGGAAACCATAGCTATGGGTTCTAAAAGAGGTGGATGGACTCATGAACCATAGTAGCATTTAACTTCTATTTAGATTTAATTTGCATTTATTCATGTATTTCTTTTTGAAAATTTGAAAGAAAATGAAGGGTAAAAGAGTCACAAGGTATAAGATCAAAGACATAGGATGGAAGTTTATAGTTTGTAGTAAGGGTGCAAGTTGGGTTGGCCCGACCTAACACTTTACACTGTTTTGGGCTCAGGCTTTGGGTTAGGCCCATTGAAATTTTGACAAAATCCCAACCCTAACCTGCAAAAGTTGCATCCCCTAATTTGTAGTTTGTAAATTGCATTTATTTATGTACTTCTCGTAGTTTGTAGCAAAGACTTAGGATCAAATCAACAAATCCCGCTACCATGAGGGTTGAGGGTTAAGGGGGATATAAATATAAAATTGTCATAAACAAAATATTAAAGAAAAAGGTAAAATTAAAGAATTACATATACACATATAAATGTGTTATAGATAAGTATAGATATATGGATGCATGCATACATTCTAATGTTATAGATATTACTGATGGATGTATAGTTGTAAAAGTGTATGGATATATGTAATATATGTTATATATTACATATAATTAATATTATATCATAATATATATATATATATATATATATATATATATGAATGTGATGTCTATTATGTATATATTCCTATAATAATTATATACATATACATTAATGCTTGTGGCCTAAATAAAATAATATTTATAATTATAGAACTATAACCATATAGTTATAATTTAAAGTAACAAATTATAGTTATGCTATATATCTCTTACATATAACTATAAAAAATAACATATATAAATATGATATAAGAAATAAATATAAATATAAATATAAATTTGATGACATCAAAGATTGTAGCAAGGGTAATTCGGGGCTACGAAGTTATATAGCCATAGGTCCCACATATCCCACATATTAACGATGCTCTATTTTGGTGTTTGTTTTATTCTTCATGAATATGCAATATTTAATTTGGAATAAAACTTATTTGTTGCTTCAATAATGTCCTACAATCTTGTTTAGAGGTGTAAAGTGGGCCGTGTCATGATAAAGGCGGGATGTGCTGTACTGGCCCGCGGGCTGCCAAAGGTCGTGCCGTCCTCCTTGGTGGAAATTTAGGGAGTCGGCCCATGTCGTGTCGTACTGGCACGTGGACTTAAGCCAGGCCGGACTATAGGTCGTGTCGGGTCACAAGTGACCAATTTGCCGCGCCATCAAGTGCCTTCACCATGTCCACAACATACCATCCGAGTGTCTAAGTGTGTGTCTTGGGTGGGGCATTGCATGTATTTTGTATGAGGGGTTTCTAATGGCATTACTATAATTCTATAGTATGATTTTCCACCTTTTTTATGTTTCTTATTGTCACTCCCCCAAAAGCTTAATGTACTCTTTGAGGGGAGGTAGGTAGTCGAGTGAATCAAGAACATGTAAAGATTAAGCATGAGATCCCCTCAATACTGAATTGTGTGTTTATACTTGCCATCCATTATTGCAATACAAATAGCCTTTTGACTAATCTGTGTGACATCTTTGTTGCCTTTTCTTATGTTGTTGCTTGTTGCTTAGGCTTACTCGTCACATTCAAGTGCCGCACAGGGCCCCATTGACTAGCCCCGTGACAATTGGTATCAGAGCAGGAGCTCCTACACGCACATTGGACCCTGTCAACCGCCCCTAATTCAGCCCAATGAAGATCAACCGCGATGTTGCCGATGACACACTACATGAGTAGCACCAAGCCCACGACACCAATGAAGCTCCACTCGACGAACCCACCAAGACACAAGCCCTGAAGGGCTGCACAACTAAAACTAGCAAGCGTGACAAATCAATTGACCAACTAGCTAGCATGGACATGCACATCCTACGTTGCAAGGCAACAGTAGGTGAGACTCGAGATCGGGTCGATGAACTCCATTTCAAAATGGAGACTGTAGAGAATGCTATTGTGGAGTTGGAGAGCCGCTTCAACAGAGCCTTCTGAAACATCCATAACACCTTGCAGTAGTCACAAGCCAGCTCTTCCCAAAGCAGCCTTCAAGGCATGATGGAAAGCTTCCAAGAGCAATTGGATGGAATGAGGGCTAAGCTGACAATCATGAAAAGATCTATGGCCAATTCCACCAGCCCTTCATGTGCTCCATCCACCCACATCAAGGTGCGCCAACCAACTCCATACTCTGATGTTCATGATGTTCGAGAGCTTGAAAACTTCTTGTCGCAAATTGATCAATACTTCTCTACGATTGGCATCCATGATGATCAAACTCAGGTACACACAACCGCCATGTATTTAAATGATATTGCAATGTTATGGTGGCGTAGATGTTGCCAAGACATTGAATGTGGCACTCAGATCAGGGCCGATTTCAACAAAGAGATCAACCGACAGTTCTTCCCTGAAAATGTTGAGTACATGACCCGAAAAAAGTTGAAGAACTTGAAACACTAAGACTCATTGCATGATTATGTCCACTCAGCCCTAACTTTTGAGATCTCTAACATGTCTGACAATGACCTTTTGTTCAACTTCATGGATGGTCTCAAACCATGGGCGGAGTTCAAACTACAAAAGTGTGGGGTGAAGGACTTAGCAACAGCCATGGCGGTGGCCAAGCAACTAGTTGATCTAAGGAAGTTAGAGGAAGAAGACCACCAACCACATAGCCCACGTACCAATAGCTTGAGTGGGGGAGATAAAAAATCAACTTCTACATAGGAGAAACCAGTGCCCAGTAACATGCCCAACAATTACCAACAAGGGAAGAAGCCACAAGGAGCCCAAAAATATCAGGGCCACCGGTACACTAGGAACCTGCTACTCCTCCTATGCCTTGTTACATTTGCAATGGGAAGCATTGGACGAGTGACTACCCAACACGAAAGAAAATCAATGCCCTCATCACCAAAGTCAGTGACAGTGAAGAAAGTGATGAGGAGAAACCCACAACGGCGCCAAGAGTAAGCGCCCTTCAACTCATCAATGCTATAGTTAAAAAAGAGACCACATCAAAGTGGCCCACCAAATCCCACAAGGGGCTGAAATATGTAAACATCACCCTCGGCGGGAGGCCAACCCAAGCCTTGGTGGACATGGGGCCACCCACAACTTCATCTCGCTTGTGGAGGAAAAGTGACTCGACTTGACCACCACCAAACAGATAGGGTGGATCAAGGTTATCAACTCAAGGTCCAAAGTAGTAGAAGACATGGCTCATGGAGTAGAGCTCAAATTTGGGCCATGGAAAGGACCCATCAATCTATCTGTAGTACCTTTGGATGATTTTCAGGTTTTCTTGGGAATGGAGTTTCTCACACAGGCGAAAGATGCACTCATACCACACATTGACAGTCTACTTATCTTAGACGAGTGTTCTCTTTGCATGGTTCTAGTGACAATAGCCCTGAAGGTACATGGGAAGAAACGTTCGGCCCTTCAATACTATCAAGAAGCAGACACCCATGAAAACAACGTCGTGCCAATAAGGAAGACCCCCTCTCAGTCATCTCACATCAGCATTGGAATGGGTTGGGAAGTCGTCACCGGGAAGAAGTCTCCCCCAAATCTATTCCATTTCCAACACCAACCCCAACACCAACACCAACGCCCACGCCAACACCAACATCAGCATCAGCATTAGCCTCAACATCAGCAACAACATCATCAAAAGCCGACTTCACAGTAGAAGCCGCATGCACCCACAATTGATGGGCCCAAGAGAAGACCCAAGGCCAACTCCAACACCTAGTTTACCTACCATAATGGGAAGGGAGTGCCGCCCCAATTTGATAGGAACCATTCCAACACTTGGCCTTCATCCTACCCATATAGTAGCCCTATGAGGAGAGAACCTTGGGAAACACCCCTCCACATCCAACCCCCTCTTAATCCAAATTCACCTTTTGCACTAATCTTTCCCTTGACACTGAACCTTGTGTTTATGCTTGCCATCCATTATTGGCCCTGTGAGGAGAGAACCTTGGGAAACACCCCTCCACATCCAACCCCCTCTTAATCCAGATTCACCTTTTGCACTAATCTTTCCCTTGACACTGAACAATGTGCTTATGCTTGCCATCCATTATTGCAATACAAATAGACTTTTGACTAATCCGTGTGCCATCTTTGTTGCCTTTTCTTGTGTTGTTGCTTGTTGCTTAGGCTTACTCATCACATTCGAGTGCCGCATAGGGCGGGCCTTAGGTCTGGGCGGAATCGGGCTACACTGTTTTTTTTTTTTGAAAATTTTGATTTCTTTTCTAAGTAAAATTGTAAAACTGAAATATTTAACTTTCCTATGAACTTTGGGAATTGGGAACTATTTAAAAAATTAAGAAATGAGAAATCTAAGTTATTTAACACATAAATGAAAAAAAAAACTTAACCAAATTGAAATAAGAATAATGGAATAACAAATTAAAAGAAAAATAGGAATTTTATTTCATTTAAATTTGAATGGTGCAAATTAGTGAATTACAAATACACTGATTAGATCATTGCATACTTGGATGAATGAAATATAAAAATTGAATAAATTAATAAAGTATAAAAAATACAATACGATTACAAATTGAAAATACAAAATTACATTGTTAAAAAATTAAAAATATATATCAAATAAATTAAATAAAATTAAAAAAATTACAATAATTTGAAAAATGAAAAATTCTATACAAGTAGTCAAATTCAAGAATCATCATTCATGACTTTCATCATTTGCTTCGGGTGAAATATCTGGTGTTGTATCATGCCCTCCCTTGTCTTGTAATCTATCTTCTACATCTAGCCAATCCTTGAAGCAGATGCACATCTTTATGCTCTCATCGTTTATGCAACTTCTTTTGTCATCCAACGTCCTGGTACCTGCACTAAAACAAGACTCTGACAGAACTATAGACACTGGAGGGGTTAGTAGATCATGTGCCATGGCGGCGAGAACTTGATAATTTTCGAGTGTTCATACCACCAAGCTAAAATATCAAAATTATTTGATGCATCACCTAAATTAGAAAAATTTGCTTGTAAATAAAAATTAAGTTCAGTAAATGAACTTATTGTAGAACTAGCAGATTTCTGCCTTCTACTTATTAAATAAAAAAGTTTTTCTCTTCTACTACTGGACTCAAAGTCAGAAGTAGAAGAAGAATTTCCTACAACTTCAGATTCATACAAACTGTACATTTCAAATAATAAATTATTAATTTCTTCTTTTTTTATTTCCTATATCAATATTCATATTTTCACAATATATTTCAAGTAAAATATCTAAACCATCTTTCCTAATCCTAGGATCTAATATTTTAGCTAAACAATAAAGGGGAGAAATGTTCTCTCAATATTTTTTAAATTTATTTTCCAAAATTTCAACAATACATTGAAATTATGGATTATTTCTTATTTAGCAAAACAATCACTAGTTACCATTAATTGATATGGTAAATTACAACTAGTTGGATAATAAATTCCAAATAATTCATTTGTTGCATCATAAAAATATTTTAAAAAATCTCTTATACAGAATGCCATTTCCCAGTCTTCCTCAAATATCATATCATTAGGCATTTTTGAATTATAAAATTCAGAAAGAATTTGTTTATAAGATATACAACTTTCTAACATAGCATAAGGTAGAATTCCACCTATGCTTTACATCTAATATAAAATATTTATATTTTAAACCATAATTTTGGCATAAATATTTAAATTCTTGTTTTCTTGCCCCTAAACTTTTTATATATATAATACAATTTCTAATTTTTGAAATATGATTTGAAATAATATTCAAGGCATCTTGAATACATAAATTTAAGATGTGGCATGCACATCTAATATGAAACAATTTACCATTTAAGCATGGTCTTAATTGAGAATTTAAAACTAATAGAAAATAATTTACCATTTAAGCAGAGTCATTATTGCTGGCATTATCAAAGCTAATAGAAATTAATTTATTTTATATACCATAAGCATGCAAAGTATTTAAAATACTTGCAGCAATAGCCGGGCACTATGTGGTTGTTCAATCCTAGAAAAACTTAAAATTCTTTTATTCAAAAGCTAATTTTCATCAATGAAATGGTCGGTAACACAAATATAACTAATATTAAATTTGGATGCCCAAACATCCGAAATAATTGCAACTTTAGAATTAAGATTTGCTAACAAACAAATTAAATTTTGTTTATGCGAATAAAAAAATTTTAAAGCATCAATTCTTATAGTATTTCTAGAAACTTTTTTAAATTGTGGGTTTATAGAGCTACGCAACCATTTTTCTAGCTTTGGATCTTCAGCTAATATAAATGGTTGTTCTGCATATACAATATATTTAGCAAGTTCTTGTCTCATTTTTTCTTGTGAATATTTAAAATTACCAAAACTAGTCCCCCTCTCAATCTGTGTTTGGGTTGTTTCTCTCCCTTCATCTTCCTCTCACTCGTGTGAGCATATGTTTGCTAAAATGACCCGTATCGCCCTTGCTACAATAACTAAAGTCTTTCCTATATTTTTGGCAAACGACCCTTTTCCCCTTCACATCAATATCCTCTACTTTGAAAACTTTCCAAATCGGGCTACTCAACTTAGAAACCTTCCTTTTTCCCCTAGTATCACTACTACCAGGGGTGAAAGTTCCACTTCCATTGACATCAATCGCATTAGTGCTAACACTATCGTGATGCCATTGAATGTCACCCATGGTGAACATGTTGGGGAATCGGTTTTCAGAAGAGCCGGCCTTTTTTTTTAATTCTAAAAAGATAAAAATTAATCTAATTCAACTTATCCAGATTGTCGGTTCAAAATCCCAACTTGATTTCAAAGGTTGAAGCCTTTCAACGTCCAAGCCTTTCAACGTCCAAGCCTCCCAAATTGAGATACTTGAGCTGGTTGAGCAAGCCTTCTTCTTGTTGAAAGTCAAAATTTTGATAAAGTTGAGACTTGAGAATTGGGGAATGTAGAATCATACAATCAGCTAAACAGAATTTCTTAGATTGCAGATAATTGAGAATGTATGAGTATGAGAGAGAGAGAGAGAGAGAAGAGATTAAGAGAATTGTTGAATTGGTGTGATGAGAATTGTGGAGGATAGGGCTATTTATAGGAAATGAACATAATTAAATTGTCCAAAATACCTAAAAAACTATATATTATTTAGTTGTTGGGAGGGAAATTTTGGTCATTATAAAGTTACTTATAACTTTACCCAAAATGCCCCCCTAAACTAGTTGCTATATAGCTGTTGGGGGGCATTTGTGTCATTCTTTCAACCCCTCATAAGAAAAAGCAAAATACACCAATACCCCCTTAATATGGCTCTTTATAATTGTTGGAGGGTATTTTTGTAAACCCCCCCCAAAGTTGAAACTAGACATTGGGCCCCTTTGGGGGGGCAACGACTATATTCCCGGGCGGGCCTGGTGGGTTGTGGCATGACCCGTGCCATGCCAGCCTATGGGCCTCAACCCCCCGGCCCAACACGACATGGACCTCCATGTTGGACCTGGCATGGCCCGTGGACCTTCGTGCCATTTCGGGCCGTGTCGGGCCTTGAGCGGACCGACTCGATTTACACCTCTAATCTTTTTGTGTTCACTCAAAATACTAAAAGCATCTATATCTATTAAATTTGGAGTTGATCTAGCACTCCATTCTGACCTAAGATTGAGCCTCACTCTAAGGCTTTGAACCTTGAGTGCAAGTCAATAGACACTTGTCCGCACAAGAAAGTTTACATAATATATTGGCCAAGGGGTTTTCTCACCCTGGTCATTGCCAGCAATATCTCCCTTTTTACCAAATCCGAATTCAAATAGGAGTTGTGATGACCATATGGAACTATCACCCAGTTGCAAAAGTGTAGAAATATCAGCTAAGTCTACCCACTACATGCTAGAATAATGAAAAATATCCATGAGCAAGATCCTTTTGTACTATTTGATATGATTCGTCTTTTCTTTAACCGCAATTCCATGGATTATTCCACCAAGTTTTTTAACTAGATTGAGGACAAAAATACTGAGGTAGGATTCAAATCCATGTCTAATATATCAAATAAGTTACATAATATTATACAAAATATTGATTTTGTATTTTCTCATGCCCTTATTATTTATAGATTATATCCATAAAATTTTACTTTTTATGTTAAAGGTTTAGGCCTCAAAACACCTTGAGGCTTAGGCCTCACCCCTACCACACCTAATCATCTCACCTCTGCCTTTAGCCTTTTAAAACCTTGAGTTAGAGCATAAGAGAGTTACCTATGGCTCCTAGCCCTTATTTATAGGCAAGGTTTGCGAGCTTCTTATAATGACTCCACACATTAGAATATAATAAAGGCTACGGCCATTAAGATGGTGACCACATTGTCAATTGTTACTATTGGCATTAATGAACCTGATAGCTCAAAAAAGGTCATAACAACTCCAAGAGTCACTTGCCATTAAGGTTGATGCAAAATACTGGGATGTCCTCTGTGGCCAACTATTAGCACCCAATTTTGTTCAGTCTGCCACTTTAACCCCAAATCCACAAAATCCACTATTGTACCCACTAAATACACTTAAAGCCTAAAAATATTCCTTAAGCCAACCCACCAAAATACCCTCCTTCCTAGTCACAAAAACTACCCTCTTATACCAATTGGCCAAAATACCCTTCATTCCACAAATTATCAATATACCTCACATATTCCATTTTTCACAAGTACCCCCATTCCCTAAAATTCCCAAAATACCCCTTAACCAAAATTATCAAAATCCCCCTCATTTTCCAAATCATTAGAACACCCTTCCCCATTCCAAATGACCAAAATACACTTCAAAACAAATCGTCAAAATATCCATCACACCAAATTACCAAAATACCCTCCCCTCCAAATCCTTAGAATACCCTTCACACCAAATTGCTAAAATACCCTTCAAAAAATATTTCTAAAATATCCTTCACACCAAATTACCAAAGTACCCTTCAAAAATACCCAAAATATCACACACCAAATTACCAAAATACACTCCCTTCCAAATCTCAAGAATAGCCTTCACACTAAATTACCAAAATACCCTTCAAATCAAATCTCCAAAATACCCTTAATACCAAAATACCATTTGTTTCCCAAATCCCTAAAATACCATTCCCTCTCTAAATGATCAAAATGCCATTCTAGACCTTAACCATCCAATTACCTCCTTCCAAAACTCCAAAATACCCCCTTCTTACTAAATGATCAAAATACCCTTCGCCTCAAATTCCCAAAATGTCATTTAGGTTAAATTACCAAAATACCCCCTTCCAAATTACCAAAATACCTTTTTCCTTCCAAATTGAATTTCTAAACCCCCAATTCTAAAAGCTTCCCCTTGGAACCCTTGAATTATCCAAGCATATTGGAACCCCTCCCCGCCAAAAGATACTAGAGTGACATTATCCCCCTCCAACTCTAAGAATTCTTAAAGGCACCCTTCCTAGAAAACCATCCTCACACTTGGACCCATGTAAACCCTTTCAAAACCCCAAGTCAATCTAAACCAAAGGATTCCCGTCACTCCAAACCCCACCCTTTAGATGAGTATCTCCAAGATCGTTGTGCTTCCCTTTCACCATTATAAAGAGTGGAAGCATTGTTCCCAAGAGTAGGAGGTTTTTTAAATGAAAGCGAGGGAGGTGGGGAGGGGGTATTCTTTTAGAATGAAAGGTGGGAGAGAATGGCTTCTTCAAAGAGAAGGGAAGAAAAGATGTGTTGAGACTAGTTCAAACAAGAAGAGGACTCTGCTCAAGGATTTGGTTGTATTTTCTCATCAAACTCAGAGGAGTGCCCTAGTGATTGAATCATTCAATAAAAGGAGTTCTCTTCTGCTTCGCTTGTCTTCCCTGCGATACATCCTACCATCAACGCTTCGATCCTCACTAATTTCTTATTTGAAGTCAAGCTAAAACACTACTATATGAAAGCCACTTCCCAAAGATATTGAAACCCCATGACATTTGCAGCATCATTGATCCTTTCAAAGGCCACAAGAGGTAAAATCGATTACCTCATATCCCATGCTTTTGTTTGCATATGATTTAATGGATTAGTTGTAGTTCGTGTTTCCTTATTTATTTAGTTTTTGCTTCATTTCCTTTTTTGCGATCTCTTTTTATAATTCAATCTTGCGTTTCTGCTTTGAATTTAAATTTGAACATGAGAACCATGGCGTTCTCCAACGTTTGAGAGGCTAGTGCTTCTTCTCTTTTCAGATCAGCCAGTTGAGTCTGAAGGTAGGAATTCTGATAGAAAAGGGGTGAGGAAGCTATCTCTCATCCTTTTGCTCAGACCCCTACATCCAAAAGGGGGGTGGTCTAGAAGTGAAGGTAGAGGCATTTCTATTCATTTCAAGTTGTTGTAGGACCCAGATTTTTTTATTCAAATGCAAAGTATGGAAGGGAATCTAGTATCCACACTAACCAAAGAGATGGGTGCCTAACCCCTCCCCTCTCTCCCTCTTGACTCACCTAGATTAGCCTTGTCCATGTCAGAAAGCATGGAGTCACCAATATCCAGCTAATTTTGAAAAATGAAACTCTGAGAGGCCCATCACTCCCTATTAAGCATGTTGATGAGGTGGCAACTCCATCTGCTCGACCTTGATGTGAACAACCGCTTTTTCGACATTCACACCAGCATAATGATGAAGTTGCCCCTGGGCATGCCACGTGTATCATGAAGGATTAAATGGATAATTATGGCTATATCACATTCCCCCACTTATGAGGATGAGGCCAAAGTGAAGGCAGTTGGTTTGGCTTGAGTTCAGCTTCAGGCGAATGAAGTAGTTGAGGTTCATCTAAGTGGGCCACATTGCTGTAATGCAAAGCTATATGTTGTTTGTCAGTCAATACAGATGGCGATATGATCAATGAATGTAGCGGTTTGAGATCGTCGAGTCTAGATGGAGTATCGGCTCAAGAACTATGGTGTTTGGCGAGGTGTCATTTTGTCTTCTGAGGCATGCACCACGTGGTGTTCGTTGGTGCGAGAAGCCGAAAGGGTGTGATCATAACTATTGGGTATGAAATCGATCTTGGCCATTAAATTTTATATATGAGAGGCAAAAAGGCCGAAAGTCTTTCCATTTTCTACTGTGCATTACTTAACTACTTGTCTAACTCACCTTGGCTCACTCTTAGCACTCACTTTTCGAATTCTCTATTTTCTTCAATCTTAAGTAAGTCATTGACCTTGCCTTATGTCTTCATATTTAGACTAAGTGGTGTACAAACTCCTAGACTGGGATACCCCCAACTTACTTAGTCCACCTGTCATGAGATTAAGTTAGATACTAAGAGCTCAACTCAGGCTTTAAAGGCTGAGATCTTGAAAAGTAGGTCTACGACAGCTCAAGCTAAGCAAAATGAGGCTTTTAGCTCATCCAAGGTTGTAAAGGTAGGCAAGGAAATGACGGCCAAGTGTGATGAGGTTTTTAGTTCAATTTTTGAAGTAGAGGTGGTGTGAGCTCCAAGAAGCTCATGGTTGGTTCATAAAAATGTAGTCACCACCAATTTTTTAGAGGAAATGGGCCTTCATTTTTAGATTCAGAAATCGATTTACTTGCTTTGATAGTGACTTTGTTCTTCGTCGAGAAAGGCAACTAAGTGGGAGATTTTTGGATCCTAAGGATTGGGAGAGAGAAAGTGTTAGACACCCCTCTCTCCAAGTTGTTGTAGCAGCCCAATACGAAAATTTTCTAGGTTTTATTTCATACAAAAATAATAGAAATGGTTATTGGAGTTTCTGAAATCTAGAGAAACATGCTCTCAACTTCTCCTAAGACCGATTTTAAGGTGATGTTTACAAGTCTTATGTATTGATTTCCTTAAGACCCTTGCCTCTTTGCCTTTATTCTCAATCTCAAATAAGTCAAGAATAATGGTTCTCCAAGGTCTCAAAACTTTCAAACAACCCAGAAAAGACAAACTCGAACTACAAATGTGGTGAGAGGCTTACCTCTCGTATGTTGCCTTGTTACTGAGATTCTTGCAGTTGAACAGAATAGAGTGAAGGCTTGAATGAGCTGGGAAGAACTTTAAGAAAGTTGGAAGTTTGAATATGTTGTGCAAGTTTTAGATAAAAAATGTGGTGAGTGGATTCGGAATTTCAAGTTCAAAGGTTTAGGGTTTTTCTTGCAAATAGAGCATCTATAGGAGTTGGGAATGCTCCTTTAGTTCTTTCTTTTTGTCTTTCCTCTCTCTAGATCCCCTCTTATTTGAGTTTGAATTGGATCAATATTTATAGAGAAGGGAAGGGGGAGAGTTCTGAAATTCATCCACTTAAAAGACCTGGACTTGAAAATAGTTTTTTTCACAAAAATGGGTAAAGATTTCTCAAAGAAAATGTTGCTCGGTAAGCCTTTATCTTTGGTGAAAGGATTTCTTTGATTTCAGGGTAGTTTTTACAGGTTTTGTGCAACCACTGGGAGCTTGGGGCATGCCTTTCTTGGTAGTTTCGTATTTGGGACTATTGGTGGTAAAAATGTAAATTTAATGAATTTTTAAAAGTGGTTTTGTCTTTTCTTAGTTTTAAGTGGGAGTATCTTTGGATTTTTTGGTTTTTTGGGTCTATTAGGCTCAATTTAATTGGTCCAAGTGTTTGAACGGGTCAAGAATGGGTTTGACATCATCCATCACACTTTTGAGGTTTCAGATTGGGACAGATGACATGGCGATTCAATCTGGCGTGTCGAAATGGCATTTTCCTAATTTAACTGTCAAACGGGTGAATCTGATTATGAAATTTGATGTGCTAGGTTTTTAGGGTCTTTAAACATAGTGGCGAGGTTTGATTGGCCAAATAGGGTCAGGATGAGGGAGATCTATGGGTGACAAGTTTGGATAAATGATATTTGCTGAAGTAAAATCTTTATTTAACGAATGGTCAAATTAAGGGGGATTTTGGGATGAAATTTAGTGGGTAATCATTTTTTAACATTCCAAATCTAATGGAAGTGATGAATCTTTGATCAGAAGTGTGGATTGACAGATTTGGTTTGGGTCAATGGTCTATCAGCTAACAAGATGATCCAAAATAGAATCTCACTTTTTTAACGGTCAAATGGATGAATTTGGTATTGAAATTTGACACACTTGGGTTTTTAGGGTTTTTGAACATAGTGGTGAGGTTTGAACATAACAGTTAATGAGATTTGCTGAAGTTAGGATTTGGCCTGACGATGAGTCAAATTGGGGAATTTTAAGCTAAAATTTGGTGGGTAGGCACAAATTAAGGTGAGAAATCAATTGGATTGTTCTAATATAAAAAAGAAACGGTTAATCTAGGTTTTCTTAATCTAGTTGTGCAAGGCCTTTAGAATGGAATTTGGGTGCTATTGAGGTTGATTGTTGTAGACTTGCAATGGGATTGTATCCTTGTGATCTTGAGGCGATGGATGTATTGGATCAGGGCCATTAGAAAGGAATTTGATGTGATGAATGATGGATGTGTGACTAATTTATAATTTCCTTAGTCTCTAGGCCATATTTGATAGGATGTCAATGTTGATCTCAAGGTTTTCATTTGCATTATGTATTGTGTCAAAAGAGGAATTTTTGGCTTTGTAAAGTCTTAATTTGATCTAGTTGTGATTCCAAAGAGGTACGGTGAAAGGATCGATAAAAAATTGGGTACTGACAAGTGGTTAAGGAGCTAAGGGTCATTCCTTCAAAAGCTACACCCATTTCGCTGAAGGAGACAAGGTCCAAATTATAATGAATCGCCAGTCTTGTTGATGTAGAGAGGTTATAGGAGTATTTCATTATAGATCACTATGTAACTAGGGTTCTTGAGGATGACAAGAGGCCATGGACTATCGATAAGGGGGAGATCTATATACGTGAACATCTAGTCTCTATTTTCCTTTATATCTACTAATTCCCACAATTTTGAACTACTATGGGATTACCATCAGCTAGTTAATTCCCAGTGATGTTAAGCTTATGGTTGGAGCACCAACAAGGTGTTTAATTCACTCTAAACGTATTTAGGAGATTGTTTTTTCTTAGAACCCACGTGTCAAGTGAAGGGTGGTGATATTTCATGGCCCATACTAGGAGGAAGATTTTGGATGGGTCCTCATCTTTTGTACACCACTAGAAAAGCAAGTACTTTTATATTTTATGCTATGGGTCGGCCCCTAAGGATGAGGTAAGGGAAACCCGACCTCACTTATAAAAATCTTGGCCTAACACTTAATGTCAAGAAGAAGTGTCTATTGACCCACATCCAATGTTGGAGGACTTCAATCAATGATTTCCTTAGAGGAAAGTTTTCGTGGAAGGTTTAGTCCAACTAACCATAGTAGAGCCACATTCCTAGTGAGCTTTTTATTAGTACTAACTTTAACCTATTTACTTATGTTGATATAAATCCTATTGATAGGGAAAGAATAGCCAAGACTACTCAAAAGAAAGCTGAAGTTGAGGTCGCAACAAAAGGGTCGAGGTAGAGGCTACATAGAAAAGTGCAAGAGGGTTACCATCGAGGTGACAAAGAATAATGGATTCAAGGCCATGGTCAACCAAAAGAAAAATAAGGTCATCTCAGGCAAAAGGCCTTTATGTATGACTGTAGGAGAGATGCCTCAGAAGAACTAAGCAATGAGGCCTAACACTTAGAGAGCTATCAGTGGAGGTGAGGGATCATCGGTCGTCACAACCCAATGCACGTCCTGTTGTGATCTTCCTCCCATTCCTCCCTTGGGTTCTCTTGAAGATCAAGATAATGAGCCTCTCAGGAGTTAACTGTTGTATTACTTGAAATGGTCGTTTAAGGAGGTGGGCTTTATTCTCTATAAGAAGACGGCCTGGGAGATGATTGACGGTTGTGTCCCACTCGGGGATAGGAAGTCTTTGGCTACTATGCCGAATGGCCCCCTAATCAACATGTTAATGGAGTAGGGATCTGAGGTAAGAGTGATTCTATCTTGTGCTTTTAGTTTCATTTCATTGTAGCTTTATAATTAACATGCTTCCTTTACAAATCCTCTTATTAGTAGTTACTCTCTATGACTAAGTTTGATCTTTGGAGGAGGTGTTGGATAAGGGGAAGGCTAAGGTCTAACAACTATCAGAGGAGAGAGAACATGCAACAGCCCAACAAGTTGAGTTGTAGGACAAGGTCTATTGACTAAAGGAATAGTTGGTCAATGTCAAAGAGGAGATTTGTCACTCTCAGGTCACTTGCAAGGGTTAGGAGACAAGGGCGTTAAAAGCTAAGGTTGACCACATCGCAAATGAGGAGCTAATGGAGCAGCAAAAGGAATACACAAAGTTGGTGGATGAGGACCTAGTCAATACTCAAGCTGTACTTGTTTCCAAATACTCATCGTCCAAATAATGTAAGAATGACTTAGCCAATTATGCTAGCGGCTTATATGTTGAAGGGTTTCATCTCTTCCGAGAACAAGTGATGGCCATCGTTCCAAACTTTGACGTTAACAAGCTCGACATGACACCAGGGATGATGATTAAGGGTAGATTGAGGCCGTGGTGGAAAGAAATTCTAGAGAGGTTAAGGGGCAAGATGATGAAGAAGGAGATGGTCATGCTTGTGGCTTTGGCAATGGAACTCTTGGGACGTCATGGTTGTAGATTAGGCAGTTTGTGGTGGAAGCTGAGAGGAGGGTCGATGCTCAACCTTAGTTTTTTTTTCTTGTTCATTGTGAGCTCTAGAAAGCTCATGGTTGACTCAAAGATGGATATGCCACCCATTTATTTAGAGGAAATGGGCTCTCATTTTTAGATTTGAAAAGTTCATTTATTTGCTTTGATAGTGACTTCATTTTTCGCTAGGGAAGGCACCTAACTGAGAGATTTAGATCCTAAGAATTGGGAGAGGGAAGGTATTAGGCACTACTTTCTCCAAGCTACTACAACAACCCCATGTGGGAGTTGCTCAGGCTCTATTTCTTATGAGAAACTAATGAAAATGTTGCTAGAATTTCTGAAATTTAGAGAACATGTTCCCAACTTCACTCAAAATTGATTTGAGATGATGTTATTGGGTCTTAGGTAATAATTTCCCTAAGTTTCCCATAGTTTGAAGACTTCAAGCAACCTAAAACAAATCAACTCTAGCTAGAGATGGGGTGAGAGGCTTACCTCTCGTGTATAACCTTCTCAATGGTAATCCAACAGTCAAACTGAATAAAAGAGTGGTTGGTTTAACTCAAAAGAGGTTTGAAACTATTGAATGCTTAGAGTTTCCATGCAAATTTCAAGTTTGAAACATTGTAGAACGAATTTGGAATTTCGGGTGCAAATGCTTGAGGGTTTTCTCGCGAACAAGGCACCTATGAAAGTTGGGAATACTTCTTGGATCTCTCCTTTGCCTTTTCTCTCTTTCTTTATCCCCCTTCTTGAGCTCGAATTGGATCAGTATTTAGAGAAAAAGGGAAGGGAGACAGGTCTGAATTTGTTCAACTATAGTGCTTGGATCAGTTATGGATCTTTGATCAGAGGTGTGGATTGAAAGATTTGGTTTGGGTCAATGGTTTATCTGTTAAAAAAATAATCCAAAATGGAATCTCACTTTTTTAATAGGCAAATAGAGGAGTTTGATCATGAAATTTGATGTGTTGGGGTTTTGAACATAGTGGTGATGTTTGATTAGTCAAATGAAGCTAGAATGATGAATGATAAGCTTTAATCAATGATATTTGTTGAAGTTAGGATCTGGCTTGATAATGTGTCAAATAGGGGAATTTTGAGTTGAAATTTGGTGGATAGGAATAGATTAAGGTGAAAAATCAATTGGATGGTTCTAATATAAAAAGGAAATGTTTAATCTAGGTTTTCTAAATCTAGTTGTGTACGGCCATTAAAATGTAATTTGGGCACTTTTGAGGTTGGTCGTTGTAGATTTGTAGTGGGATTTTTTAGTTGATTGTGTATTAATGATCTTGAGGTAATGGATGCATTGGATCAAGCCCATTAGAAAGGAAGTTACTATGATGAATGATGGATGTTTGACTAATTTATAGTTTCCTAAGTCTGTAGGCTATATTTGATTGGACGTCGGTGTTGATTTCTAGGTTTTCATTTGTTCTGTGGTTTGTGTCAGAAGAGGAATTTTTGGTTTTATGAAGTCTTAATTTGATGTAGTTGTGATTTTAAGTTTTGTGGTCTAAAAGGAGGGTACGAAGAGGTAAGGTGAAGGACCAAGCAAAAATTGGGTGTTGACATTCATTGTTACTTGTAGGCCTACATGCCCATAATCTTGTATTGCTTTATGTGTTGAGGGTCCTTTTTTTGGGACTTATTTTACTTCCCTTTTTACCTTTTCTTTGTTATTAAGTCCATGGTGCCCCCAAACATACAAATGATAATATTTTGGTTAGGTAATGAAAATAACTTTTTGAAAACATTGTATTTTAAATCACAAATCCGACCTCGTTACTTAGTTTGTAGTGAGTTAAAAACACAAGGCACTTAGACTCGGTGATGCGTAAGGAGGTTAAGGCCTTGGTTAAACGAGATCTATTCCTTTTACAATCAATACTTTTGCATAGTAGGCGTTACTAACCTAGGTGACCAAGGATCCATAAGTCATTTAAGTTATTTATTTAGAGGGTATAACTGGCATAGTGTTGATGTCTTTGTCTATTCAACCCGACCTATTGAGAATGTAACCAATGAGGTTGTAAGCCTAAGGTCTTAGTTGTACCTAACTGAGATTGGGGCTTTAAGTTGTCGAAGTGGTATCAATAGGCTACCTTGGTGAATACTTGTTGGACCTTGTATGCCCTTAGCTCCAATCATATTAATGTACATAAACATTTACGAATGAATAGCACAGGTACATTACTGGTTTATCTTCAAATTGGTATTTTTCTATGAAATACTCCTTAAATTAGACACTTATGAGACCTCATGTTATTTTAGAATGTTCTCAACCATTAGATAGACTTGAAAAATTTATCTTGATAAGGCTAACACTACCAGTTATGCCCTAGACCTTTGAGATAGATAGATGGCTAAAACTAGAAAAGTTGCACATAACCATAAACTTGATTATATGCCAACCAGTGTGATCCATCAAGAGTTAAATATCGGAGAATAAGGAGGAAATTTAGGATATCACTTGAGTAGGTGATCATAGTAATAAGAATGACCCCTTTGTTAGACCGTGAATATCGGGGTTTACAGTCTCTCTAATGGAAACCTAAACTACCAGTAGTGAATTTTAATTATATTTGAAATTTTGTTTGAAAAATGTATTTGTATGTTATATTAATACTTTATGAAAAATGTTTGCAAAATGTTTTAATCTTAGGATCCATCTGAGTAAAGAGTGTGATATTGCATTTTGTAGTTAGGGAAAAGGTCATTCCCTATGAGTAGTGTTTTGATGATTATGGGATGAGAGGTTAGGTGTAAGAAACCATTACATGGCTGATTACCTAATTGGCTTCATCTTACAAAAGTCTATTATCCTTTGTGTCTTAACAGGGTAGCTGAATCCAATGGTCAGTTATGTTTAAATGTTGAGCCCAAACTGATTGCGTTAGGGATTCATTGCCCTTGGGTTGTGAATTTGACTTACCCCTTTCCAAGAGTGAGGCCAAATCTTTATAGACTTGTATGAAACCTTTGTAGGTCCCATGCCATACAATGTTCAAGCCTATATACCCTTCTGAGGCCTAAGTATGTAGTCATTAAGGAAAATGGTCTCAATGTCCATTACTAATTTTATTAGTTAAGTAATCACAAAACAACTTAAATTGTCATGTGATTTGGATAAGAAACGGCTATGGATTAGGAGAGTGTTCTATATAATGGTTATCATATTAGAGAGAAAGTCTTGTTACAAATATGATTTGAATCAACTTCTAATAGGATTAGAAGAGTACTTTATATAAAGGGCTAAGAAGGGAGGGATGATTTGTTCTATTTCCTCCATTATGTTGATCTGTTCTCTTCTCCTTTTGCTCCAACAAACCTAGTTCAACCAGCTATGGTGGGGGTTGAAATTGGTAATTCCCTTGCTATGTTTTTGGCAAAAAAACTAAGATACACTCAGGCTTACATAGCTGCAACATATCCAAGACAGTTTGGAGATCGTTTTTGTAGAAAAGGGAATTGTTGAATTGGCTTCACTTTGAATTGGGTCTAACATTGGGCATGAACTACTACTCTGGTAGCTGCTTTTGTGGACTCGGTATTAGGTATGGTTAGAAATTAATTTGGGTTCCAATTTTGCTTTGGTTCATTGTAAGATCGACCATGAAATTCCATATTTCAAATTATTGGGAAATCGGTTCCTAGCTTGCGTCAAAAAAATTTTAAGCATTCGGCCGAACACTAGTTTTGGTTCGATCATGTTTAATATGATTTCTAACCTTTCCAACAATACCGAGGTATTATTCTTAGAGATAAGAATAAACACAAGAATGATGAAGAAGAGGAACTTTCATTAATATCATGGGGTTACATCAGTGTATGTTAGTGATAATACATTCTAAGTCTTTTTGAGTTTCAAGAATGAGGTATGGGCATCCTGTAAAGGTACTCTAGCTAATATGTTATGGGCCTAATGCCTTGAATACCCTATACGGTCCCTCCTTGTTGGGAGCAAACTTTTTCAAATGGGCTTTGGGACAATGGTTTTTTTTGGGATGAAATCATCTTCCGAAAATTAACATTCTCGAGCCTACGAGTTATA
This sequence comes from Nelumbo lutea, assembly GCF_056320005.1. Lineage (NCBI taxonomy): Eukaryota > Viridiplantae > Streptophyta > Magnoliopsida > Proteales > Nelumbonaceae > Nelumbo > Nelumbo lutea. The sequence goes on along the minus strand of NC_142690.1, from coordinate 33,295,886 downwards.
GTACTAAGCAACCCTATGTTGGTAGGCCACTACTCTGATCGAGGTCTATTCTCAGATTCCTTCTATTATGTCCTAATTGCCTTTGGTGTCCTCATTGTTCTCTTCTTCATTATAAGCCTCGGCCCTCAAGGTTGGTTGATCAATGACTGTTGGAATGATGGCCCCGGTGCTAAAGGCGAGGTTGGAGGGCATTTCCCCAATGATGCTTCAAGGCGTCATCATGTAAGTATAAAGTACACTAGGGAGTTCTTTGATCCATAAGCCTTTAGCTCGATCAAGTCTAGTCTTCAAGCCATACAATATAGTTCTATCAGTTACTTTGGTCTACTCATTGATTTGTGGATATACAACTAAAAGTGAACCGTTGTTCTACTTTGAGGTTCGCATAGAAGTCTATGAACTTTGAGTCATTGAATTGATAGTCGTTATTTATAATAAAGGGATGAGGAAGGCCAAAGTGGCAAATAATGATTTTCCAAGATAAAGCTTTGAATATTTTTGGTTGTGATCAGCATCAAAGGTTTGACTTTGACCCACATCCTAAAGTAGTCAGTGGCTATTATTTGGAACTTTTTATGATTCGAGGTGGGGTGAAATGGCCATAAGATGTCTATTTTCCATTGTGCAAAAGGTCATGGAGATGGAGATATGATAGGTTGTAGGCTCTAATGTGGTACATTAGTATGCCTCTGGCATCAGTTGCATTTTTGGATGAAATGAATTGCATCCTCCTTCATAATAGGCCATAAATAATCCTATTTTAGAGATTTATAGGCTAGGGCCCTGCCCCCGAATGGGGTTTATTAGAGACTTCATAGAAGTTTTTAATACCCATCAGAGTCTGGAAACATGGCTTACACATTTAGACATCCTAGACAACATAATTCAGTCCAAAACCCTAGCTTTTCACCAAGGGTTGAACTTGTAATTGAGTTCACCTTTCTTCCACACTTCGATACCACTTTTAAAAAGGAAAATTTGGGTACCTTATACTATAGAATTCCTTCTTTAATAAAGGTTATTTAGGTAACCACACATGGTTGTGTGTTCTCAAGGGATCAAGGCACTCAATATCAAAGGCTGCGCCATCTTTAATTGGGTTGAATTGCTAGAGAGAGTTATTGGATTCTTGGGGATGAACAACATGACAATTATTGCACATGTGAGGACTCTTCTATCAAATAATGTTCCAACCTTTCTCATTTTTTATATAATTTGACCTGGTTCAAATCCCAAAATCGATCTTGAGGAGAAAAGTTGTTTCTCTCTCATGTGATTTTGCTATTCTCCTATCAATTTTTTTATTCTTGAACCCTAGTTCTAGAAAGTTTTTAATTAAAAAATTCAGCCTTGTGCATGTAACAACTTTCAATTGGCATTAGAGATTTTGGTTTAAATTTTGTAATTCAAATCATGCTCAAATTAATCCAATAATAATTTGACTGTCTTATTGAAATCGCATGATGTGATTTTCCCCTTTCTTAATTGGTTTGGTTGGAGGTGTAATGATTTACACCCTAGGGAAATGTGTTTCTATTATGGTTTGGCTGAAATGATCAATGTTCTTGATTGATTATTTAATTTATATCTTTCAAGGTTGTAAATCAACTTGGGCAGTTTCTTGATTTGTTCTGGTTTCCCATATTTTTTATTTTATTTTTTAGATTCAACATGTTTTAGGTTTCTCCAAATGTAAACGTTATAAAAATATGATTTTTATTTATTTTTGGGATTGGATTTGGATCAAAAAGAAGGATGGTGGAGATCATGGTTTAATGCTTAATATGAAGATCTTGGTTAGATTTGCAAGATGAAATCTTGATCAAATTGTTTCAAGAAGATGGAGACTTTAGTGCCACCATTGCAGATGTGTTTTGATTATGTTTTCTTCCATTCTTGGATTTCTATTAGTTTAGATCACATAGTCACAACACATAAAACCCTAGAATCGATGGTTATAAATTATCCATCTTGATGGGCGATTTCTAGCTATAATGGGAGCAATTTGTTTCTACCCAAATTCACACCATTGTTGTGAATAATTGACATACTTTTAAAGGTTTGAAGTTTTTGAATCTTAACCGAATTGGCCTACATTTGAGACCTAACTCATGGACATTAAAGCAAGATAAATTCATTGTTAATAGCATTGCCGTACATACCGAATTGCCTCTTGCAACAAAGCCCGTTACATAGACTACTAAAAGATCACATGATCAATCACATGGCCACTTAATTAATTGGGCTTATACTGTTTTAATGTTAAATGGGCTGGGCCTTAATGCTTTAACTAGTTCTTATTGCTATTGCTTTTTTTATGTGATTGTGATTACATATCTAGTATGTTGAATCACACATGGCCATAAGAGATTGGCCATGTAAGACTTTTGGTGACTCTAGCTAATTTCATCGGGTCCAACCTACTTAGTCCCATCCCAATGGTTATTGTATAATCCCCTTCCAAAACCAAGTCCATTTTAAATTCCTCCTAAAGGGATATCCAAATCATTTAACCTGCATGGACTTGCTATTAACTCTAGTCTTATAAAGGCTAGTGGAAGTTACCATGGTTAACCTAACCCTAAACCTGTTGGAATTTCAAATTTAATTGTTCCATCACAATTATGTAAGTGCTAGAGATAGGAATAGGAATGAATTTAGGAAGTCACCTCTAAAAGCCTTTCATCATTGGTGAGAAAGTGTGCTGAAATGGTAAGTGGAAATGCTCCCTAAATTGAGGCTATCTATTTGACTATGAATGCTCTTAGATCACTTCATGAGATAATAGGACATCAAAGACTAGTTGAGGAGGCCTATCCTACAATGGAAGACTCTTTTGGTACCTTTGGTATTTCTATGTGATTGGTGTGCACTTAGCTATTAGAAAAGGTCTATATTAAAATGACAATGAACCCTAGTATCAAAAAGGTAAAGGGAAGTTCATTAGATGAATAGATAAGGTATCATTCATAAAAGTGATATGTTTATGCAATTAAAATAATTGACCTTATGCACCTATGTGATTCCTTACACTCTCAGAAGTGTTAAAATACCTCCCCTAGATGTAAAGGAATTCTCAAATATGAATAAATGATTGTGGAACTTATACAAAATCCCAAATTAAGGGTCACACATTATTTTAGGTTGTAAACTGACTGTATGTTCTTTCTCCTAGAAATGACATTTAGTCTCCTAGCCAAACTACTTGATGATTATAAGCTCAAAGGAGCTAACTATGTAGACTGAAAATACAATTTGAATATAAGAATGCTCTTAAAGATCCTAGAAAGGATGCTTTTGAGCATACAACGAAAGCATATTGTGACTAGAACGACAATAGTTCTCTTGCAAAATGTTACATTCTCGCATCAATTGATGCATCTCTTTAGAAATAACATGAAAATCTCCCCACTCCAAAGGAGATACACCAAAGTCCAATGATGACGTTTGAGGAACATAACTGTTTTTCTGAGGAAAAGGTTTTCAAACAGTTGATGACCACAAAGATGACTGAATGTATGATAATGCATGACTGTACCATGAAGATGATTGGTTACATATATGAACTGGTGTCTCTTGGTACTGACTTGGATGACAAGACAAGGACTGATGCAATCCTTACTTCTCTTCCTCCCTTTAATCAATTCATATTAAATTATAATATGAACAAGATGAAAGTTACATTGCAAAAACTCAACAATAGGTTGTAGTGGGCTAAGGAAATAATTAAGAAGGACAAGCCTATATCATGCTTGTAAAAGCAAGCAAGAAGACTAATAAGAATAAGAGGTTTGGAAAAAAGAAACCTCAAAAGATGCAAGGGTGCCCCAACAAAAAGAAGAGGGACAAATCATTTGATGAGCATCACTTTTGCAAGTAGATAGGACATTAAAAGAGAAATTGTCCACAGTACTTAGAATCCAATAAGAGGAATCCTGGTAAGGCTAAAGTTCATTATGTAGAGCCAATTTTTTGATCACTTCTACTTTTTGTTAGTATATTGACTCAACTGCATTCTTACACAAGTATAATACACTATAGGGGTTCAAGGAAAGTAGAAGCCTACGTGATTATGTGGCAATGCTTTACATGCAAATGTCAACAACTATTGCGAATACATCTATTGTAGTAGTAGAATAAATTTTAAGGAAGGAATTTTAGTTTTAAAAGATTATCTTTATATTCTAAAGTTAAGAATAAATTTGATTTCTATTTCTAAACTTGGTAGTGATGGACATTATTGTGTTTTCAATAATAAGATAACTATCAAATTGAATAGCAAAGTCATTTCTATTGGAGAAATAGAGAATGGTCTCTATATTTTGCATCATTCCCTAGAAACTAATGTATTTGAACCAACAACTACTATCCCCATGAAATCAACACATGAAACAATTAAAATTTTCTACTTGTGGCATTTTATAATTGGCTATATTAACAAATAAAGGATTATAAGATTGGTTAAGGATGGTCATTTGGATTTTCTAAATTTATAAAAGTTGCTAGAGTGTGAACCACGCCTACAAGGGAAAAAGGACTAAAAGACCATTTACTAGAAAAGCACAAAGATCCACAAGTACGTTAGATTTGATACACATGGATGTATGTTATCCCCATGAACATAAGGGCACAAGGTGGATATGTTTACTTCACTACCTTTATCGATATTGCTCACGATGTGGAACATATATCTAATGAAACACAAATCTGAGTCATTTGAAAAGTTTAAGTAATTCAGACAAGAAGTTGAGAAGCAATTGTGTACAGAGATTAAAGCTTTTTGATCAGATTTGAAGAGGTAAGTATCTCTCGGATGAGTTTTAAGGACTACCTTAGGGAAAAACAAATAATTTCGTAATTAACCCCCCATCTACACCACAATTAAATGTTGTATTTGAAAGAAGGAATCAAACACTATTAGGTATGGTCTAATCCCTACTCGTTTACTCAAAGTTACTCATACCCTTTTGGGGTTACACAATAGATGGACCTTTATCCAAAAACCGGTGAAAACATTTTGAAAATGAAAACCAAATTTTAAATAAAAGAAAAAGGGTTTTGGAAATAGTGAAGTGAATCAACTGCATTAAAGCAAATAGGCTTGGAAAATAGTCTAGCTACGTATGAAGTCTTACAAATTTGGTGTTGAAGTAAATGTATGATTTTGAAGAAGTTTGATGATTTTATTGGATTTGGTTAATATTTAATATTTGAGGTGAAATTGCATCAATTGTGGAGTTTGATATATTTTAATAAGACATTTGGTAACTTTTAGTAAAAGGGTTACAATATAGGAAATAGGTCAAGAATAATAGACCCAATTCTTATGCACATTGTGTTTCCAAACAAACATTTATATAACCAAGTGACTAATGTAAGAGCATGTAATTATCAAGTGTGCATTGCAAAGGGTGCGATGAATCCAACAACATAAGGCTATTAGTAGGGTTCAAGTGACCATGATGTGTGATCTAGAGTGCGATGCAAGGGACATGTCACATCTCAGCAATATACCTAGTTGTATTTTAAAATAATTCACCAGAGGAACAAACCACAAGCCTAAAAGGCTAACAATTAGCTAGATCACAGATAGCCACATACTTAGGCGGCAAAGGCTTAGGGAAGGGCATTGCAACTTGTGGTGTCATTCATACATGTAAGGAAAGGGTGAACACCCAAGTACTGAACCGTAAAATGGAGCATGGTGACTCCCCAACTAGTCTAGATGGTGTGAATTTAACTAGTCTTCTAAAAGAAAATTTAGAAAGAACTTTCTGAAAAAAAATGGCGATCATTGAGGGGGGGGGGGGAGATCATATTTTCCATTATTCCCTCATGAGTCCTTAAAGAAGTTATAACCATTACCACCTCCAAAGACTCCCCTTCCCACTCTAGCTCTTTAAAATTTCATATCTAAGCCCTCCTTCCGTACAACCTCTAGTTACTTCCTGTGAACATTGGGAAAATGCCCCTGATAGTTCACTTCATGACCAAATGACTAGAGTCGCCACACATTGGAAATCAATAATGGGGAGTGATGGACCTCCCTGATTTAAATTTTCCAAATCATTTAGAATTAACGATGACTCCATATCAATCGGGCAGAACAAAGCTAATTTGGGCATGTTGAGAGAGAGAGAGAGAGAGGGAAGGGATTAGGCACCCCTCTCTTTGGTCAGTGTGAACACCATAATTCCCTATTTGCATAGAAACTGGATTGGAGACTTGGATCCTCTACTAGCTTGAAAGAGTGCTCCCTTCTGCATTCCCAGACCAATCCCTTTTTGGATGTAGGGGCCTGAGCAAAAGGGTGAGAAATTACTCCTTCACCCCTTTTCTATTAGAGCCTTCACCTCCAGACTCAGCTGTATTGTCTGTAAAGAGAGGAAACATAAACCTCTTAAACCCTAGAGAACTTACAAAGCCTCAAGTTCGAATTTGAACACAAGAGCCCAAAAAAACAACTACAAATCACAATAGAGAGTTGAGATAAAAGATAAATAGACAACGTAGGACAAGAACTACAGTTGAAAAAACAATGTTGCAAGAGAATATGGAAAGCTTGGCCTCTTGATGAGCTATTTTTAGCGGCGGAATGTCAGTTTGGGTTCTACTCGAAGAAACCCTTCTCTTCAAATTTGGCGAGAGATGAGACAACCTTCGTTTGTGATTTTCTTCTCCCTCAGAGCTCTCTTTCACCACTCTCTCGAGACCTTCTCTCCTCTCTCAAAACCTTCGTTCAACCATCCCTCTCTCCTCCGGCCCTCTATTTTTCTTCTCTCCCTCCAGCTCTCTCTCTCTCTCTCTCGTTTTTCTTTTGGAAGCCAAAAGGATGCTGGATGGAGAGTTCAGAAGGAGGAGATACCAAGTAAGAGGGTCCCAGAGAGAGAGAGAGACCCCTCCTCCCAACTTCTCTTTTTTGACCCCTTTCTCCACCTCTCCTTGGGATGGGAGGGAGATTTCAAAAAATCTTCAAGGTACATGGGGGTCTTTTATGTTAACTCGTCAGTTAGGGTTTGAAAGGGCGCTTTTAGGGTCATATTTGGCAAATAAAGGGGATTTTGGTAATTTTGGAAGGAGGGGTATTTTAGAAATTTGGGTAAAGGGTATTTTGGTAATTTGGAAAATAAAGGGGATTTTGGTAACTTTGGAAGAAGGGATAATTTGGGAATTATGTCAGGAGTAATTTTGGTAACCTGATCAAGGGTATTTTGGTAATTTGATAGGGTAATTTTGGGTATTTAGTGTGAGGGTAAATTTGGTAATTTGGTCAAGGGTATTTCGGAAATTTGGAAGGAGGGTAATTTAGGAAGGGTGATTTTGGGAATTTGGTTAAGGGTAATTTTAGTAATTTGGCCGTGTATTTTGGAAACTTAGTGAAGAGGGTATTGGTAATTCAAAGGAAGGGCAATTTTGGGGGAAGGGTGATTTAGGGAATTTGGTTAAGGGTATTTTGGTAATTTGGAAGAAGGGTTTTTTTGGGGAATTTGATTAAGGGTATTTTGGTAATTTGGAGGAAGGGTGATTTTTGGGAATTTGGTTAAGGGAAGGGTATTTTGGGAATTTAGAAAAAGGGGTAATTTGGGTTCAAGGGTATTAGATGAGATTAATTAGTGAATTTTTGTGGATTTGGGGGTTAAGATTTAGGTTCTTTGGATTCTCTGAGTTTTGGTAGGGTTGGAATGGTTTGACTGGTGTTCGAGGGTGAATTGGGGTGCAAACAGAGGATTGAGCAAAAATCAGGTGTTGACACTTCCCTTGAGTGTCATCTTGTTGTCCTTTGAGCAAGGGCCTTCATAAGTGTTAATCCTTACCCACCTACAACTAGTTTTCCTTGTGACGATAAACCAATGATGTGTTCCCATTTTCCCCTAACATTGTGTTTGGTTTGAAGGAAAAAGTAGGGAAAGGAAGGGAAACCTTTACAAACCTTGTATAGGTTTCCCTACATTTCCCTTCCTTTCCCTACTTTTTCCTTCAAATTGATAGACTAATAAATGGGCTCCTAATTTTCCCTAAGTTGATAGATCAGCAATGGGCTCCAATTTCCCCTCAACTAATATATTGGCCATGGGATCTTAATTTCCCCTCAATGATGGGCTCCTAATTTTTATTAAGCCAATAGATTGGCAATGGGCCTCTAGTTTTTCCTAAGTTGTTGAGAGGTTGCTGCCCGTTGATTGTTGTTGTTATTTCTTAGTGACCGTTGTGGATTCTTACGGACTATGAGCAGGGAAAACATTTTTTGAGGAAAATATTTAATTTGAGGCGGATTGGGTCCAATCCAATCCATTTGCATTTCAAGTGGACTAGACTAGGTCCGATTTGTATGGGGTTTGGATCGGATTTGGTCCAGTCCATTTGTAAATGGACCAATATTGGACTGGACTGGATTGGACCAATTCCAATCCAATTGACAGCCCTACCTGTGGGGAATTCTCGGTTTATATTCCCCTATAACCAAGGTTGGATAGAATATAACAAAAAAAAAAAGGGAATGTATGGTTTGCTCTGCCTCAGAATTTTTTACCATTAGGCGATAGTAGAAAATGACAGTTTTGACCCAAATGTCCAATTGAATAATTTTAATCAAAAGAAAATAAAAATAAGAATACCATTTTTACCCTTAATAATACACAAGAAACCACTCAGTTTTATCCATAATAATAAACATACAATTTTTGCTCTCTTTGGTCATTTTTTCTCTATGAAGAAGTGTTAGGGGTGCTTTTGGAATAAACAATCATGAGCCCATGTCCATGAACATTTTCCACTCAGTTTAGGTGATAATGTTACTATTTTTAGATGCCAAAACAAATGCCTCTTGATAAAAGGTTATTAAATAAATAAGTTGCAAACTATAGGGGTATTTTAATAAAATGAAGACTATAGGATAAATTTAAGTAAATCTATAAAATTATAAAGGATGTTTCAGTAAATGATCAAACTTTTTTATCATGCTTGATGCTAGTTCTATTCTTAACCCCACAAACTCCTATAGTTTTGGACGATTATGCCGTATGACCCCGTATCCGGGTTTTCAAAAAGCAAGAAAAAAAAAGAAAAAAAAAACTCTCTCTCTCTCTTTCTCTCTCTCTCTCTCGTTTTTCTTTTGGAAGCCAAAAGGATGCTGGATGGAGAGTTCAGAAGGAGGAGATACCAAGTAAGAGGGTCCTAGAGAGAGAGAGAGAGACCCCTCCTCCCAACTTCTCTTTTTTGACCCCTTTCTCCACCTCTCCTTGGGATGGGAGGGAGATTTCAAAAAATCTTCAAGGTACATGGGGGTCTTTTAGGTTAACTCGTCAGTTAGGGTTTGAAAGGGCGCTTTTAGGGTCATATTTGGCAAATAAAGGGGATTTTGGTAATTTTGGAAGGATGGGTATTTTAGAAATTTGGGTAAGGGGTATTTTGGTAATTTGGAAAATAAAGGGGATTTTGGTAACTTTGGAAGAAGGGATAATTTGGAAATTATGTCAAGGGTAATTTTGGTAATTTGATCAAGGGTATTTTGGTAATTTGATAGGGTAATTTTGGGAATTTAGTGTGGGGGTAAATTTGGTAATTTGGTCAAGGGTATTTCGGAAATTTGGAAGGAGGGTAATTTAGGAAGGGTGATTTTGGGAATTTGGTTAAGGGTAATTTTAGTAATTTGGCCGTGTATTTTGGAAACTTAGTGAAGAGGGTATTGGTAATTCAAAGGAAGGGCAATTTTGGAGGAAGGGTGATTTAGGGAATTTGGTTAAGGGTATTTTGGTAATTTGGAAGAAGGGTTTTTTTTGGGAATTTGATTATGGGTATTTTCGTAATTTGGAGGAAGGGTGATTTTTGGGAATTTGGTTAAGGGAAGGGTATTTTGGGAATTTAGAAAAAGGGGTAATTTGGGTTCAAGGGTATTAGATGAGATTAATTAGTGAATTTTTATGGATTTGGGGGTTAAGATTTAGGTTCTTTGGATTCTCTGAGTTTTGGTAGGGTTGGAATGGTTTGACTGGTGTTCGAGGGTGAATTGGGGTGCAAACAGAGGATTGAGCAAAAATCAGGTGTTGACACTTCCCTTGAGTGTCATCTTGTTGTCCTTTGAGCAAGGGCCTTCATAAGTGTTAATCCTTACCCACCTACAACTAGTTTTCCTTGTGACGATAAACCAATGATGTGTTCCCATTTTCCCCTAACATTGTGTTTGGTTTGAAGGAAAAAGTAGGGAAAGGAAGGGAAACCTTTACAAACCTTGTATAGGTTTCCCTACATTTCCCTTCCTTTCCCTACTTTTTCCTTCAAATTGATAGACTAATAAATGGGCTCCTAATTTTCCCTAAGTTGATAGATCAGCAATGGGCTCCAATTTCCCCTCAACTAATATATTGGCCATGGGATCTTAATTTCCCCTCAATGATGGGCTCCTAATTTTTATTAAGCCGATAGATTGGCAATGGGCCTCTAGTTTTTCCTAAGTTGTTGAGAGGTTGCTGCCCGTTGATTGTTGTTGTTATTTCTTAGTGACCGTTGTGGATTCTTACGGACTATGAGTAGGGAAAACATTTTTTGAGGAAAATATTTAATTTGAGCCAGATTGGGTCCAATCCAATCCATTTGCATTTCAAGTGGACTAGACTGGGTCCGATTTGTATGGGGTTTGGATCGGATTTGGTCCAGTCCATTTGTAAATGGACCAATATTGGACTGGACTGAATTGGACCAAATCCAATTCAATTGACAGCCCTACCTGTAGGGAATTCTCGGTTTATATTCCCCTATAACCAAGGTTGGATAGAATATAACAAAAAAAAAAGGGAATTTATGGTTTGCTCCGCCTCAGAATTTTTTACCATTAGGCGATAGTAGAAAATGACAGTTTTGACCCAAATGTCCAATTGAATAATTTTAATCAAAAGAAAATAAAAATAAAAATACATTTTTGTCCTTAATAATACACAAGAAACCACTCAATTTTATCCATAATAATAAAAATACAATTTTTGTACTCTTTGGTCATTTTTTTCTCTATGAAGAAGTATTAGGAGTGCTTTTGGAATAAACAATCATGAGCCCATGTCCATGAACATTTTCGACTCAGTTTAAGTGATAATGTTACTACTTTTAGATGGCAAAACAAATACCTCTTGATAAAATGTTATTAAATAAATAAGTTGCAAACTATACGGGTATTTTAATAAAATGAAGATATAGGATAAATATGTTTTAGTAAATGATCGAACTTTTTTATCATGCTTGATGCTGGTTCTATTCTTAACCCCACAAACTCCTATAGTTTTGGACGATTACGCCGTATGACCCCGTATCCGGGTTTTCAAAAAGCAAGATAAAAAAAGAAAAAAGAAAACAGAACTCTCGCTCTCCCGCTCAATCTTCACTTCACACCTTGATGGATAAACAACGAGATTCATCCACTCAAATCGACATGTCAGCATAAAACAATGGCTAAAAGAGCGGCTCCTAGAAAAGCGGAGATTATAAAACCATTTAGATAAAAGGAGGAGGAGAGTGACACTGTGCAGAAATGCTGAGTGGTGGCAGACTATCTGTTTCGGTGGCTTTTGCTACTTCTCCAAACCTTACACGATCTCTCTCCAAAATCCCTAGTTCTCGCTTTCTGGGGCATAAGATCTCTTACTTTTCCAACCCTGTTTTCTCTGCTGTGTCACTGGTCAAATGGAACTCTAGAATGGTGGATTCAAAGGCTGCCAATTTTACGATCAGGGCCTCGGCTCAGCCTCTTAAGAACGCTGATGAGCTGATTGATTCTGTCGAGACTTTCATCTTCGACTGTGATGGTGACTACGTACACTCCATCTGTATTTGTGACTTTGAAGTTTGAATCCGGTCAATTAGAATTGAGAATTGAGAATTATTCTGTGCAGATTTATGTATGCATTTAGTCCCGCTATGGTACCAAAAATAGAATGGTACTTAAAAAAACTGGTAACTGATCAATTGGTATTCATCCAAATTTACGTGACATTCTGATTGGTTAAAGTTTTCAGGTGCCGTACCTTTTTTGGTTTCATCGAAGTTGCCATGGTTTCTGTTTATAAATTTTGATTGCAATCTTTGGTTACAATATCTCTAGATGCAATTTTTCGTATGGTTTTTCTTCAAGGATGTAAATTTTATGGCGTTAAAAATGATTTGATTTGATAGAAATTCGGAGAAATGATTCATATTTGAATTTTATTATCAACTATTCATACTATTATCATTTTATCATCCAAATTTACGTGACATTCTGATTGGTTAAAGTTTTCAGGTGCCGTACCTTTTTTGGTTTCGTAGAAGTTGCCATGGTTCCTATTTATAAATTTTGATTGCAGTTTTTGGTTACAATATCTCTAGATGCAAATTTTCGAATGGTTTTTCTTGAAGGATGTATTTATGGCACTAAAAATGATTTGATTTGATAGAAATTCCGAGAAATGATTCATATTTGAATTTTATTATTAGCTATTCGTACTATTATCATTTTATCATAATTACTTTTTTTTTTTTTTTTTTTTGGGGGGGGGTTGTCTGAGGTGGGGTAATAGTGGAATTACCGGAGTAGTACTATTTTATCTTTATAAATGGTTGCTGTAGGCTACCGGAGTAATTGTTGTGGTCTGTTGTGACTTTGATAGTCTGGTGATCTTGATGAAGCTTGAGAACTTTGGGCTGGGAGAACCGAGGAGTTTTCTGAGTGTTATGTTATATAGTAGTGCTAGAATGTTCAAATGAGGATGAAATTCCCCTTTATAAAGCTGATCTTATGATCTTGTTAGAGAGGAAACTTTCCTTATTTGTACTTTCTTGTTATGATAGAATTTTCCATTTAAGTTAAGTTGTTAGGCCAAGTTATCAAGTGGTTATGCTTGATGTTGACTTATTGTTATTTCTTTATTTATTATTTATATCAAATTTCGCTTTATTCAAACCTAGACGGCTAGACCATCAGTTTGCTATTTACTATTGTAAAGCCATTTGCACCTCCTACGTCTATCCATTTTGCAACTTACACATTCACTTCGATTTGCAATTCACATTTTTTCCCTAATTCGTGGTTGGCATTATCCTGTTTTAATCCATGATTTACATGTTTATCCTCTTACAGTTGCTATTGCCCTCCAGGAGGTTTTGCTCTGATAAAAATTTTCATCTTTACCACTTGGTGTTTTTCAGGAGTTATATGGAAAGGAGATAGTTTGATTGATGGAGTCCCAGAAACTCTGGATATGCTTCGTTCAAGGGTTTGTATATAAACCATCTTTGAGTTTGTGTGCATTATGGGTTTTTGTACTTTCGTGCCCGAGTATTTATTCTCTGTTGAGTTCACGGTTAGCATGGTTTTCTAGAGATGATTTTGGTTTCTTCTTCAGCAATCTGCAAAGCCACAATAAAAGGTGGCATGCTTATGAGAAGAAATGGAATCTTTTAGTGATTGTTAATCAATACTGTCCTTTTTTCTTCAGGGAAAGCGCTTAGTTTTCGTTACAAACAATTCAACCAAGTCAAGAAAACAATATGGAAAAAAATTTGAAACTCTTGGTCTTAATGTCAGTGAGGTTAGTTCATCGGAACTTAACTTTATTTCCATGAAATACATTATCCCTTTTATCTGTATGTTCAATTGTAATTGAATTGTTCCAGGAGGAGATTTTTGCATCCTCTTTTGCTGCTGCTGCATATCTGAAGTCAATTAATTTCCCCAAAGACAAAAAGGTTTGTGTTTTAAACGTGCAAGGTATCTAAAATGATGACTTCACCTTATAATCTGAGTTTTATGTACTGATTTACTAAATAAAAAGAAGAATTTTCTGTAGCAATTGTTTCACATATTATGAAATATGAAAAGAAGATTTTGCTATGTCCAATGAAAGACCCACTTTTGGGCCATGAGTGTTGTTAGCAGATTTTGAATAATCCTGACTGATTTGCTAAATAAAAGAAAATTTTTCTGTAGCAATTGTTTCACATATTATGAAATATGAAATGAAGATTTTGCTATGTCCAACGGAAGACCTACTTTAGGGCCATGAGTGTTGTTTCCAGATTTTGAATAATTCCTGATGGGGGTTTTAAGTCTAATTCATCCTCATCTCATTTGGAGGTTTACAGAAGTCACATGAAAGTGGGAACAACAGTTACTCAGGACATTGGTTTGAAGAGTGGAGAGTGGAAAATGGAGGGAATTTTGAGTTAACTCAGGAGTGTATATGTTCTCAAGTAGGGGAATGAGGGAAGAAGAGAGATTAGAACTTCTGCATGGAGAATTGGAAAATAAATGATGGAGGGAATTGTGAATTAACCCAGGGGTACCATATGTTCTGGGGGGGGGGGTTGGCTATTTTTGAGAAGAGGAGAACCCTGATCTCTTTTCTGGAGAACCTGAGGAAGAGGACATGGTAACCAATATTGTCAATTTTAATAACATGGAGTCTTCTTGCAAGGTTACTATTATTTCTAATTCTTTGATTTCTTTTGAACCTGTTTCTGTTGGTTGATCTTGTTCCTTGATGAACAAATTATATGATGTATTTAAAAGAAAACAACTGATGCGTTTACATTTTTTTTACTGAATTCAGGTTTATGTGATTGGTGAAGATGGTATATTGAAAGAACTTGAGCTTGCTGGATTTCAGTACCTTGGTGGCCCGGTATTTTTCACTATTTCTATAAATATCACCACAAATATCTACTCTGAATGTTGTCTGTAATGTTGGCTGTTGGATTTTCAATATTCTCTTGTTTCCTCGCTTTGTATCCTTTATTTAATAAAACTTTGCAATCATGTTTGTCTATAAGAAAATGTATTACATCTAACTAATTGATTAGCCGGAGGAGATTAAAAGACGACCACATTTGAATTGTTAAACCAAATACATTTGCACTAGATTCCATAGTATATATGATTGGCCTTTGTTTTAGTTTGACATCAAGAATTCTTTTTTACATGGTGATCTTCTCAAGGAGGTATATATGGAACAACCATTAGGGTTTGTTGCTCGGGAGGAGGATGGTAAGGTGTGTAGACTTTAAGAAGGCTATTTATGGACTTAAACAATCTCCCCGTGCATGGTTTGATAGATTTAGTGAAGTAAAAAAATTTGGCATGAGGTAATGTTAGGTGCTAGGAAGATCTTATTGGTGGTATATGTAGATGATATTGTTATTATTAGTAGTAGTAGTGACAGGTTGGGGATTGATAGGTTGAAGACCTTTTTGCATGATCACTTTCAGACCAAGGACCTTGGTAAATTAAAATATTTCTTGGGGATAAAGGAGCAAGGTCTAAATGTGTTATTAATCTGTGTTAGAGGAAGTATGCTCTTGATTTGTTAGAGGAGACAGGGTTGTTGGGTGCTAAACCAACTGAAACACCCATGGAAACAACATAGTGTTTGCAGGATTGTTGGGTGCTAAACCAGTTGAACTACTTAACCATTACTTGACTAGATATCTCATTTGCAATTAGTAAATTAAAATATTTCTTGGGGATAGAGGTCGCAAGGTCTAAGTATGTTATTAATTTGTGTAAGAGGAAGTATGTTCTTGATTTGTTAGATGAGACATGATTGTTGGGTGCTAAACCAGCTAAAACACCCATGGAAACAACATAGTGTTTGCAAGATTGTTGGGTGCTAAGCCAGTTGAACTACCTAACCATTACTCGACTAGATATCTCATTTGCAGTTAGTGTGGTGAGTCAATTTATGCAGAATCCTCGGATTCCACATTGGGATTGGGGTGCAGTTTTAAGGATTGTACGATACTTGAAGGAGCTCCAAGTTGTGGCTTGTTATATAAAAGTGGAGGAAGTCTTGAGATAGAGGGCTACACTGATGTTGATTGGGCCGGCTCCATGTCTGACAAGAGGTCCACTATAGGGTACTATACCTTTCTTGGGGGCAATTTGGTGACATGGAAGAGCAAGAAGCAGTGCAGAAACTGAATATAGAGCCATGGCACACACAACATGTGAACTAGTGTGGTTAAGGAACCTCTTAGAGGAGATGGAGTACTCGATTGATACTCCTATGAAGCTATATTGTGACAACCAAGCTGCAGTCCACATTTCTTCCGATCCAATTTTTCATTAGAGAACACAAAACATATAGAGGTTGATTGTCACTTTGTGAGAGAAAATGTGCTTAGTGAAGTGATAAGTACTGCATATGTAAACACATGAAGTCAATGGAAAGACTTGTTCACCAAAGGGTTGAGTCGGGGAAGAGTGAACTACATATGTAACAAGTTGGGACTATATGACGTATACTCACCAGCTTGAGGGGGAGTGTTAGAGTCGGTTGTAGAGGGGTAGTTTGGTCATTTTGCTTTGTGGTGTAATATTTGTTATATCTTGGGTTAAGTGATGTGTCCCAGACTTAAGTAGGGGCACAATAGTCTTTATGTTTTTGATTAGAAACCTATAAAAAACAATCTGGCTGACTAGAGAGATTGAGTTCTCTAGTTCGAGTTGGTCTTCTTTTCTGTTTCTTCTTCTCTTTTCTTCTCTTCCTTCTATTCTTTCACTCTTTCCTTTTTCTCCATTCTTCTAGAACTAAAACCTATATAGATCTGAACTTTATGAATATTGTTTTATTGTTAGTGGATAGTGCGACGCACACTCCACTATCTTTGTTGGTTTCATCTACAAGCCTCTTGTTGGAGAGAGTAGAGAGACACTTGAACACTCCATATGTTGGGTAACTCCTCTTGTCATGAAGAGAAGAAAAAGAACAAAAAACAAGGGTTTTCTCTTGGAGCTAGGAGAAGACAAGGTATCCTTATACACAAGAACACATCGTTACATTGGGTTTGTGAACATCGATCCACAAATCCATTTTGTTTATTTGGTGATATTTCTCCATCTTCTCTTGTATCCACTTGTTAGCGAGGTTGGTGGTGATATGTAAGAGAGCTTATTTCTCTTGATGTGTATGCCACTAGTTGTTGCTAGAAAAGACTATTATACCCCATTATTATTGTTGATACTTGAAGGATTTTTCATGTAAATCTTGGTCTCCTCTCATTTTCTCTTTGTGTTTGATTAATTGCTCTATTGATTGGTGTTTTTGTTCCCTTCACGGGGCTACACAATGGGGGTATCTCATCCCCCTCCCTTTAACCCCCAACCCTGGTGGCAGTGGGATTTGATCCCAAATCTCTACTCCAACAAGTCAGAGATCCTACCAACTGAGGTCTCTATTGCTTGGTACTTGTATTTGCATGTTGTTTAATCTCTTTGATTTGCAGATGGAATTGAACATGGGGGTTTATTTCCCCAATACCAGTTTGCTTGCTGGTAAAGTCTCTAGCTGGTTGTAGGAAGGGCTTGGGATTGAGTCCTACCTTCACCTGGGACGGAGAGTCTAAGGGTTTGGGGGTCCCCAATGTAAGCCTGGAACAATAAAGAGAGTTCAAAACAATTGTATAATCCTTATCCAAATAACTTATTTGGTCTAGCTTGTTTTTTGTCAATTTTTATGTTTACACTAGAAATCAAATGCGCATGTGTGCATAGTTGAATTAATTTTTCTTTTTAGATAAACTTTCTTAACCTAAGAAATACATCTACATATACATGTATTTATCAATCATGGCAATGACTGTGGATTGTACAGTTATGATAGTTTGTTTGATGGTATATTTTCTTCTTTATAGGAGGATGGTGGGAAAAAGATAGAGCTAAAACCCGGATTTCTAATGGAGCATGATGAGAGTGTATGATTCTATTCTTTTGTGTGCTCAATTACTCTATTATGAAATCTGCTTGAGTGCCCTTTATCTGGGGACTTGTAAGCAGAGATTGAATAGTAGTTTCTGTCCTTGTGTATGAACTTGTTTGTTCAAGGTTATGTATTGCTGTTTAGGTTGGAGCTGTTGTTGTTGGATTTGATCGTTATTTCAATTATTACAAAATTCAGTAAGTTAATCTCTTTCTAGACCCATTAAAGTTACCATTTTTCCCAATATACATTTCTTATATTATGTAGTGTTTCTTTTGACAGTTTGTTTGGCTAAAATACAATTGATAATTCAGTATCCTATTTCACTTCCATTCCTTCCTAGCAGCAGTCATGGTGGCATGCACAAGTAGCATAGAAGATCAAATGGTTCACATACTACATTGCAGCTATCATATTACTACTACTCATGCCCTTGTTTTTGATAGATAACAGTAAATCTTTATTTTCACAGATGAAATATGTACAGTAATTACCTTTTAATAGCTCAACACAGACTGACCAGTCCCTAACTTGGATATTCTGTAGCATATTTATATTCAAGATTCACATGTTATCCCCCAGACTTTCTGTAGCATATTTTACCCTTTGTCTTGCAAATGCATCAACTAAGCAATTTGCAGCTCTAGGATCTCGTTTGAATGATACTTGCAGCTCAGTTGAGAGCAGCTTAATTTCCCTTAAAATGTATCTGTACCGCCAAGTTCCTTGACTGTTCCTTTTTAACCACCCTATTGCCACTTTAGAATCTCCTTCCTCCTCTAGTCTTCTCATATTGTAGAGTCTCCAATCCCCATAAGGCCTGAATAAATCATCATTATGATACCTTGACAGTTAATGAGACCTCCAATACCAGATTCACCTGGACTACCCAGGTTGCACCCATCAAGATTCAATTCAACTTATTCACAGCTGGTGGTGTCTACTCCTTTTGAATGATTATACTTGTGGATGAGGATTGTTCTACTTCTCTCCACCCTCTGATGATGTTACCATTAGAGAATTGATAAAAAGATTTCTGTGTTTTGATCGAATGTGCTGCTCTTATGGTAACAGTTTATATAATTGCTTCCTTGGACCTTGCTTTCCCTTGAATATTCTTTCTTTTCTTTCCTCCCATATAGACAAGATAGTAGCCTTGTGCACCTCCATATAATCTTACTCTATCTTACGCACCAAAAGAAAATAGTTCTCCTACACATCCTCTAGACAAACTTTTTCCTTTGTATAGTTTTTCACTCGTCTTATTCTATCTATAAGATAACTAGGTTTGAAGAAAATGAGAGAAAGAGTGTAAGAGCAGAGAAGTGAAGAAACGAAGAAGGAGAAGAGTCTAATCATCATGTTTCTCCAGTCCCTAATTACTTTTATTAATCATAATAAGGAGACTAAGGGGACATTTATAAGATTTCCCTTAATGGGGCAGCTTTCAATAAATACAAAGAAAGAATACTGAAGGCCCATTAACTCAAATAAACTAATGAAAAGATGAATGGTAATTTCAATCTGCTACTGTCAAAATATTCTTGCCCCTACTATCAGAATCCTGGAGGGATTTGGGGAGAATATAGTACACTTTCCCCCACCCCCCGCCCTCTCATGGCTGTGATGAAGTTCATGCTGGCGACAAGGTGGAGGAATGAAATTGAAGTGGAAGAGAAGCAGGTGATACTCGAAGACTGTAACCATAGTGGACATCAATCTTTGAAGGTGAGAGAAGGAAAAAGAGGCCCCATTTTCCTTGTCTGAGATGCTACTCTATGGGTGAAGGGTTTTCTCGAAGGAGTAATATACTCTATCAAAAAACAAGGGTGGAAAAACTCAAAGATGGTGTTTGGGAAGAAATATTAATCTGAACTAAAATGGAAGTGGCAGAATATTTTGGGATGGGGAAAAGGCAAATGGTGTGTTTCCCCGTAGGGAAGGATAGTGAAGGGTGGAAACTGATAGCAGATAGCTTACAAGAGTATCTCAGTAGTCTGGAAGAGAGGAAACAGCATAGGCTTGGTCTGAAAGAGGAGGTTATCTCTCTAAGGGAGATGGAGAATATTGCCGTTGGTAAGGATAAAACAAATGCTTGTAGTGGGGATAAGCAGGGACCAGAGTCCCCCATACTGACGTCCTGTAGAAAGGAGAAAGTGATGCTTGAAATTGATAAAGGTGTGTGGCAACAGATGTATGTAGTTATGACCAGCCAAAAAATAACAAACTGGAAGCCAGCAGTGGATGCTATACTCTGAAACTTTAATCTCAAATTTACGTAGTGCTAATCCCTTTTAGTGAAACAAAGGCAGTCTTGGATTCAGGGAGTGACAGGATTAAGCTTTCAAGGATAGAGAAAGAGGTGGGTATGGTCCAAGTGGAGAAATGGTGTATGTTATGTTACTTATATAATGATAAAGAGTTAGGAAATGGAAGTTTCACAGTGAAATTGATAGGGCTTCCATTTAATTTGTCGGAAGAAGCAGTAGTCGATAAGATGGTAACACTTTTTTGGATGAGCATTAGAAGCCTACAATAGCGCAAATTTGGATTGCTTTGGAAGTGGAAGCATCACTATGAAGGTCTGGTTCTGAGGTTGAAGACAATGCTGACTCAACGGGTTGGTGCTTAGGTGGCGACAAGAGAAAGGCTGCAGGGAGAGGCGTGGTGGGAGTTATTTATCAGGAAGGTGAACAGTCATCTGTTGAGTTTTGTTCAAGGAAACCGACAGATTTAGAAATGTTTTCAAATAAATTTGAATTAAAAGAAAGGGAATTTGTCTAAAACTCACCATGACTTTTCAGCATATCTCTTAAACTCACCATAACTTTTCAAAACATCCAGGGAACCCCATGTCAGAAATCTGCTGTTAGAATACGAACGACTTCTGTTAATTTACTATGCTACCCCTTTGATTTTTCTATGAACAAAATAAGAATAGTCCTGTTCAGGACCAGAAAAGGAGGCGAAGAAGAAGGGAAAGAAAAGGGGGAAGGACTTGGACAATGCAGCAACTGCCATCACTCATGCCTTCAAAACCCATTCTGATTTTTTCATGATTTTCGGTCTCTATCTGTTCCCTTTTCAGGCTTCTAAAATGGTAGAGGACATGGACGGTGGGGAGTTTTGGCTTCCTTCTTAGTTTCTCATTGAAGATGAATGACAGACAAATTCATGGAGAATACGAACCACAATAACCACAACAAGGGGTTTGCCTCTAAGACTGAAGTTGGGCCTTTTTTCCCTTTTGAGTTCCCTCCATGCATTGGCATACTATGGATCTCCTTCAGCTCTTAGCTCTCCAGTTGAATTGGTCATGGATTCATTCTCACATGCTGGATTTTAGTGGTTGCATTGGTTAATAAAAAGCGTTTGAAGGAAATTAATTTAATTAGGTGATGGGTTTCAATCTCAATGACAATTTGGTGAGGAAGCAGTTCAACTTGTGTTTTATTTAACTCCAAGAGACGAAGCAACAGGCCAATGACACAACCTTTGGTGTTTAAGGAGAATTTCAGAGACCCAAAAGCAGAGCTAGATCATCATATGAATGTTGCCGTTAATTAATCACATTGAGCATCATCAGCTCAATTGGAGGATCATTCACTTTGTGACAGCTTCAAACTGTTTTGGGAAGATCGGGGAAGATAGCTGGGACCACTTAGTAGCCTCAAAATTTGCATCAACAAGCGCAAAATAGAGCAAGAACTTCTGTTGGGTTTGGTAACAGTATATGTGGGTGGCCTTGGCGCTTATCTTCATCCGCATGGCCTCCTCCGTAACAGCAATAGCAAGCTGGTTCCGGTATGATTAAATAATCACCTACCAGTCGGTGGTGCTTCTTTGAAAATAAAGATTTCTGTCAGATTTTGAGCTGCCCATTAGTGGATCTCAAGCTCGTTAGAATGGAAACAACTTACTTTCAGAGTGGTTTAGTGTAAAAGTGTTGGGTATGTTTTAATCCCTTTTCGTTTGGGGGGGGGGGGGGGGAGAAAGAAAGAATTCATCAAAAAAGATAGAAAGACAGAGAAAAGAAATAGAAGGGAGGCTGCTGGACTGGTTCAGCCACAGCAGTTGCTCTTCTCTCTGGTTGGTGTTCATGGGGAAGCCGGGAAGATGAACAGTAGAGCTCCGCCTCCACAACATTCAGGGGTAATTTGGTCATTATAAATGCTTAATGTTCCATGTGGACAACTTCTCTTAGTGGTCACTAACGATGACCTGACAGAAGGTGAGTTTTGGTCAGTAAAATATCTCTGACAGGTGGCTCCTTGGATGTTTTGAAAAGTTTTTTTTTTTTTTTTTTGTGGAAAAGGTAAAGCAATATTTATTGAGAATGAAATTCACACTGGAGGCTGAGATCAGTCCCAAATCAGGCTGACTGATCTAAACAGCAATTACACAAGCCATCAAGACAAGGAAAAAAATACATCTGGTACATTACAGTTTCTAAAATCTGCCACCACAGACAACCAAGAAATCAGTTTGCCCACTAACTTCTGGGTTAGATCCTCCAGACTCAGAAACTTGTTGCTGAACACCCTTCTATTCCTCTCGGTCCAGATACACCACATTACTGCACTTGGAATCATTTTCCATAAAGTCTTCTTTTTCTTGCTCCAGCCCACAATATGCCAGCAGCGTAACAACTCTTTTACTGACCTCGGCATCACCCAACAAACCTTCAAGGACTTGAGGAGGTGGTTCCACAACTGAGCCGAGAACGGGCAGTGTAAACACAGATGAACAATAGATTCAGCACTGCACTCACATAAGCTGCAAGACTGGTCCAAAATCTGAATTCCCCTGCTTACAAGGTTCTCCTTGGAATGGCATTTGTTAAGAGCCATAGTCCAAACAAAGAAACTGGCTTTAGTCGGACTGATAGGATTCCACACTTGCTGAACTGGGAAATCAGGAACACCCCTCCTACCAAGCCTAGCCGCCAAAGATTTAACAGAGAATATCCCGTCAGGATTCCACTTCCAATGCCACTTATCCTCCATACTAAATTCCATCTCTTGATGCTGGAGACAGGTCAAAAGATTCACGGCCTCATCCACCTCCCAATCAAAGAGATTTCTTCGGAAAGAGGGAGTCCAAAGAACAGAACCACCAGAAATACTATAGCACTCTGCAACTGAGGCCTCTTGGTCTGAAGCACACTGGAAGATGAGAGGGAAGGACTCAGCAAGAGGAACATCTAAGCACCAAAGGTCCTTCCAGAATTTGATCCTATTACCATTACCAGCCCTGACTGAGATCCCCTTGGCCAACTCTGGAAAGTGCTTCATTATCTCCTTCCACAGAGAGTTACCCCAGTTAGGAGGGGGGTTCCTAGATCTCCAATTTCCCCAACTCACACCATATTTGCTAGCTATGAGAGATCTCCACCAAGCATCAGATTCTACAGCAAATCTCCAAATCCGTTTACATAGGAGGGCAGAGTTAAAATATTTCAGCTTCCTTATACCTAACCCCCCTTCAGATTTGGGGAGACGGGCTTGTTCCCAACTCACCAAGTGCACTTTTTTCTCCTCCCAGCCTTTCCAAAGGAAATTCCGTTGAAGCTTTTCAAATCTGATTTGCCACCTTAGGAATAGAGAAAAGAGAGAGGAAGTAGGTAGGAAAATTGGAGAGAGTACTCTTAAGCAGAGTCACCCTCCCCCCAAAAGAAAGGTATTTTTTCTTCCAAGAAACCAGCTTCCTTTCCAATCTCTTAATAACTGGGTCCAAATAGCAGAGGAACCACCACTCACCCCAAGCGGGAGTCCCAAATATTTGACCGGGAGAGATTCAATCTGACAAGATAGAATACCAGCACACTCAGCTAAATTGGAAACATGTCCAACTGGGATAATTTGGCTCTTATTCCAATTAACTTTCAAACCTGTAATCACTTCAAACCAAGAGAGAATCCCAAGAATTAGCTCCACCTGAGAGGGGGAAGCATCCATAAAACATACTGTATCATCTGCAAACTGAAGAATGTTCACCTTCTCTCCCCCCAGCACCATTGCAAAACCTTCCCAATCCCCCGACTTAGCAGCCTTCTTACAAAAAAGAGTGAGGATCTCCATTACACATATAAATAAAAGAGGAGATAGAGGGTCTCCCTGCCTAAGACCCCTGGAACTATCAAAGAAACCTGCATACTGTCCGTTTACCAAGACTGAGAACTTTGGGGAAGTGATGCGTACTTTCATCCAATTCCTCCATTTCTGCCCAAAATTCATCTAAAGAAGCACAAGGTCTACACATCTCCAGTTAACATGATTGTAGGCCTTCTCAATATCAAGTTTACAAATCAAACCCGGAGAATCTTCTTTTTTCTTGGAATGAATGAGCTCATTGGCAATAAGAACTGAACCTAGCATCTATCTACCTGGAATAATAGCACTTTGGTTATTTGAGATAACCCTACCAAGAACTGCTTTCAATCTTTCAGCAAGGACTTTAGCTAAGATTTTATAGAAGCTATGCAACAGACTAATTGGCCTAAAATCCTTAATATTCACAGCACCTTCAATCTTTGGAATGAGGGTAATAAAGGTAGTGTTCAGACTTCTATGCAATGAACCCCTCTCAAAAAAGTCCTGGAAATTTGATATATCCTGTCTCACCACGTCCTAGCATTTAATGTAGAAGAGATTTGTAAGACCATAAGGCCCTGGAGACTTTTCATCAGCTAACAACCTGATAGCTTCTTTAATTTCCTCCTCAGAAAAAGGTCTCTCAATGAACGAAGACTGCTCATCACTCAGCTGGTTAAAAGAAAAGGATCTTGGAAAAGGTCTGAACGCCCAAGATTCCTTATATAGCTTCTTGTAAAAGCTAGTTGCCACTAGCTTCATTTCAGACTCATTGATACCTACCCTGCCCTCTCCCTCTAGCCTGGTAATTACAGAAGCTCTAGCTTTGGCATTTGCCATTTTGTGGAAATAATGTGTATTCCTATCCCCCTCTTTCAGCCACACCACTTTGTCTCTTTGCCTCCATTTAATTTCTCTTGCCACTGCCAATTTGTCAAACTTCAACTTATCCTGAAATCTTTTTAATCTGAGCTCCTCAACAATAGGACCTAATTCTTCAGCTGTGTCAATCTCCTTTATGGTACTCAGTAGAGCCTTCTTCTCAGTATCTAGATTCAAACTTTTCTCCAATTTCCAAATCTTTAGCTTTGCTTTAATGGCTCCTAATTTCTTTGCTAAGATGAATGGACTGGTACCCCCCACCTGCATATCCTCCCAAACAGACTTCAACAATGGAACCAGAGAGTCATCCTCAAACCAAGCATTCTCTAATTTGAATGAATCTTTTGTTCTCACTCTATCACCACAAACCAGTTGAATAGGAATATGGTCTGACACTGGTCTTGGAAGGGCAATCTGCTTAAACTCCAGAAAAATGTCCTCCCAGTTAGAAGTAACCAGAAACCTATCCAGCCTCACTAGGGTAGGAAGGTCTTGATTGTTGGTCCAAGTATACCTATTGCCATGAAGGGGTAAATCTTGAAGCTCACATCTGTTGATAAAATCAGAAAATTGCACCATATCCCTAGATCTTCTTCCCCCCAAGCTTCTCTCATCCCCAGAAAGAGTGACATTAAAGTCCCCACCAATAACCCACGGGCAATCCAGACTTCCCCTAGCCACTGCAAGCTCCTCCCAAAACTCCTCCCTCCGACTTCGGTCATTAGGACCATACACATTAGTAACCTGACACACATTGCCATCTGCAAGTTTCAAGACAAGAGGAATTGAAAAAAGTCCAATCTGATGAGAGATCAAGCTGCAAACAGTCAGGTCCCACATACTCGGTACCCCCCTGCACTACCAGCTACCGACTTTGACCTCCACCTAACCTCCCCCTCCCCCCAGATACTTCTAACTACTCCGACCTCCACGGATTCCAATTTAGTTTCTTGAACCAATACCACTTTTGAACCTGAAATTTTCAGAGTCACAAACTACCAGCCTCCTCCCCGACTCCAGTCCCCTAACATTCCAAGATAATATCTTAAGCTCCATAACAAACTAGGAACAACAGAACACTTGACACTTAAGCCTTTCTCCACCCTCCCCCCTTCCCCTCACTACTACCAACTTTATAATTAAGGTTCCAAGTCAAGTGTAGCAATTCTCTACATCTTTTAGATTTGTTGCCCCCCCCCCCCTTCTTTACTGCAGCTTTCCCCCCTGGCCATACTCATTCTTTTCTCTACCCCCTCCCAAGTACTTAATTGTTTCCTCTTCTAAGCCTTCCAGCGAGATCCCCAGAAACTTTCCCAATCCCATCAACTTAGAAGAAACCCATGACAAATCAGAAGCACTTTCAAACTGCTCCCCTACCTGGTTCGACTAATCCACTAACAGATTATTATTCTTCTGAGGCTGCCCAACCGAGACAGCAAACCTATCCGTAACACAGAGTTTGCTACCTCCCACCTGTGGCCCAACACCCTCAAGAATACCTTCACCACCTGCAATTTGAGAATCTGCATTGAAAAGTTGTGGTGAGTTTAAGAGAAATGTTAAAAACTCATGGTGAGTTTTAGATAATTTCCCTAAAAGAAAAATGAAGAGGGCTTATTTTTAGTAGACATGGTTAGAAAAGAAACAGTCTGTACCGGTGTGGGGCCCAAATAAAGCTATGGTTCAACAGGTGGTCTCTGAACCAGCCAAGTCTCGGGTAAAACTCTACTGGTTTGTTAAACCTGAAATGTTCTGTGCAAACTCCACAGTGGATTTCTAGGAAAAACAACAGGGTTAAGAGACCAAATACAAATAAAAATGGTAATGCCCGACCAAACCCTAGATACTTGTGGGTACGTTCAGAGGATGCTGATATTGAATATAGAGGTTGGGTTGACATTTAGTTGTTGCAGGGTGAAGACTCTGACGACTCAAATATTGATTTCAACTTTGAGACAGAGCTAGGAAGAAGAGGTGGAGAAAGAAGGAGAAGAGGATTTCCTTGACACGTCCTTACTTTTTGATGAACAAAAGAGACATGCTGATCCTACCCCTTTCAATTGTCCGACTACAAGAGGTGGAGGTGATTAGGGGTGAGCATTATTCGGTTAAAACCGAAAAACCTAACCGAAAATTTCGGTTTCGGTTTTTGGTTATTTCGGTTCAGTTTTTTTGGTTTTGTAAAATTTCGGTTTCAGTTTCAGTTTTCAGGTTTAGAAATTCGGTTAACCGAAAAAACCAAATTAGCCGAACTTTATTATCTATAATATATATATTAACATATAATACATATATAATATGTATAAAATATATTATATTGTATTATATTATGTATTAAAATATATAATTTATTATATACATTGTATAATATATATTTTTAATATATAATATATATTAAAATATACACTACAATATATATTAAAATATATATAGTGTTGAAATTCGGTTTTAATCGAAATAATCGAAAACCGAACCAAAAAATTCGGTTTCAGTTATTTCGGTTTTTCAATATTTCGGTTTCGGTTTCGGTTTTTCATTGAAAATTTTGGTTTTAGAAATTCCGGTTTATTCAATTCGGTTTTTAACCGAATAAACCGTCTGCTCATCCTCAGAGGCGATAACATTCCTTAGTGTAAACTCGGTGCTGGGAAGGATAGACCTAACAAGGGGGACCCAGGTCAAATTCAAGATCATTGGCATGGTGTCCATAAGGGGGTGGATGAAGATAACCAAAAGTCTTACAGTCAATGTTTTAAAAACCGACATGGAAATGAAACTACTTTGGTAAACCAGGTCAGCAGTTCAACTGTCTGGGTTGAACTGTTTGACCTATGATGTCATATATATAATAAAATAAAAATAAAAAATATTTATAATTATTGAAACATGACATAAAATATTTATAAATAATGAAAAATGCTATACAATTAAATAATACAAGAAAAAATGCAATAAAAAAGTCTCAACCAAAGTTCCTTTGAGTCACTACTAGGGAATCCACTTTTGGTGGAAATACAAAAAGATGGGTACATTTGAGTTTTGTGTACACAACAGGTGATTAACATTGTTAGTTCCCTCCATTATCATTGAACCAGGCATTTAGGTTGAGGTCCAATTTCTGGTCAATGATTATGTGCTTGTCTTCTTATTTTCTTTTACCCTTTTTTCCACGCTCTTACCTGTGTAAATGTAGAAGTCCTATTAATTCCAAACCCAATTGTAACTAGTAGAAAGATTCTTGTCATTTTGCAGGTTTGACAGTCAATCTGGTTTAATCTTTATATGTATGAAGGGATATAATTTGTAATGATAGAACTGGCTACTTGCAGTGAAAAATTAAGACACTCCAGAAAATGAAGGTCTCTTTTTTTTTTTTTTTTTTTCTAATCGACAACCTAGAAAAAAAGAATTCATTTTGGATTACTAATGTAGGTCTCTTGTACCCACCTCTATTTACTGTAAAACACCAAGGAACCTGGTCACCACTACAACTTTTGGGTTGCTGGCAGAAGAACAAATGACCCAGGAACCTAAATGCTGCCACTGCAAACCCAAGCACTGAGTCACCACTGCAAAGGGTGGTCGTCTTGCAAGGTTTAGACTCCTTCTGGCATCAATCTATCTGGCCAAGCACTGTAAATGGTGGTCTCCTTGACTCCCTCCGCTCTCCATCGCTGTTGTGTATCAGAGGTGATACTTGGGAAAGAAAGGGGAAACCTCGATGGTAAACCCTAAAAGGCTAAAAATTAAAAAAAGAAAGAATAGATTATCGAATGAAATTTGGGACCAAGATGCCATTTTTTAATTTTTAACTTTTCTTAACTTTAATTGTGACATGCAAACCGCTGCCTAGGTTGAACGGTTTGGTGGTTGAACTGCTCGGGTCAGTGGTTTTTTCACCTTTTCAACGTTTTTTTACCAAAAAGTGGCCTAGGGCCTAATCAGACCTGGAACCATGACTGGTTCCCAGGTCGGACCTGGAACCAAACCCACTAAGTGGCTTTTCCTACTCTAAATGACTTTTCTTGTGCTGTTCAGAATTCTTGTAGTGTTTGCTTGCCTCCCTGAGCATGCATGTAATTTTTTTGCCCATCACTTTGCAATATGATCACTTTTTCTTTCATTTGACCTTCAATGGGTCTCATTTCCTTGATATATCAGAATTATAGCTGGAGAATTATGTAACCAGTTTGTTTTATAACATAATTCAAAATTCTTGTACTAGTTAAGAGATAAAGGCATTTCTGTATAACCAAGCCTTGTTAAATGTTATTACTTTTGTAGCCTTTAGCTTGTGTATATTATAAATTCTTTTGTTCTTATGATGCTTATGTACTTTTCTAATGTAAGGTATGGAACCCTATGCATCCGTGAAAATCCAGGCTGTCTGTTCATTGCTACAAACCGTGATGCTGTCACTCATCTGACAGATGCTCAAGAATGGGCAGGTTAATCTTCTCCTGCTTTCCTGAAATTTTTCTTGTGATTTCTTTTTCGTTCTTCAATTATAAGTTAAGAAGTGGACAAATTATGATAACTAACAGATGTTACAAGGGTCTAAGGTGACCTAACATTTATGGATGAGAACTATTTCAATTTGGACATGCTATTTTTATCCAGCAATTCTAATTCCTTCCGATAATTTATCAAAGTTGTCTTGTAAAATGAGATTCTCTTTAGGTACCTCATCTAATCCTCTTTTCGTTGTCAATAACTTTTAGAATTTTCCCCAACTTTTGAGTTTGTTGAGGTGTAACTCATTCTCAATAGTAGCAGAACTCTATCATCCCACTTCAGTTGTGAGACCCAAATTTAAAACCAGGAACAAGAAGTGGGTTCTTTGTCCTCTTTTCTTCTTTTCCATCATTCAACCTCTCTATAAATAGATCTGAATTACTTGAAGAATGGAATCTATTAACTTTTTTGCTCCTTTCCAATAAAAAGAAGCTACTTATAAGTTATAAAAGGTAAAGGTAGAAAAAAATACCGTTTGTGGTGGGTTGCCAATTTGATGGGCATACTGCTTAGAGCATATGCACACTGGTATTGCATATATTTATGACTTATATAGGAGGTCCCTGGGCTATTGAATGGTGACCCAAGTTTTAATTTTCTTTTTCTTCTCATGTTAAGCTAGTACACTTTACTTGATCATTGGCTTTAGATACAAATTGAAGGTTGGATCTTTTCACCTTTTCATTCTTTAATAATTTTTCCTTATTTAGATCTTTTACCTTAAGTGGTATCATACTTTGGTTTAATCTTGGTAGTGATTAGATTAGACTGTCAGAAATAAATTAAGTGGGAAAGGAGAAACAAAAGAGAAGAAAATTGGGAAATTCTGGAATAGGCTCCATGCTTCTTACTCAATCTTCCTTTTTTTGTCACTGAGAAAAAAATGAAACTTTCAATAATACCCTTGCAACTAAATTATTGATATATAGACCCAATCACTCAAATAACATTCCCTCAAGTTGGTAATAAATGTCATACATGCCCAACTTGTGAAGAGTATAAGATAACTGATGCCCACTACTCAAATGAGGGGGTTGGGTTGGTCAAATGGGATTGGGTCAATATTTTCCAGCCCTACTCTACAATACTAATCACTACAGGTCAATACCATACCAACATAAGTGATAAGAACTCTTTTGGAACACTAAAAACTGTCCTAGTTTTTAGAGAGAATGCTGAATTTCTCAGACTTGTGTAGATATCGTACACATGCATTAGAGTAGCAGACACTTTTCCTGCCTTAGCTGAACCATTTCTCACCATTGTAGAACATAAGCAGCCAATGAAAAAGCAAATACAGCACTACAAAGAAAGGAATCATCAATACTAAACCAAATCAAATGAAATAAGTTCTTTAGATTCATAAATATGATAGGGATCAAACACTGCCAAATCAACCTTCTAACATGCCAACCAGATCACACATGCCGAGAACATCAACTCCGATTTTCTGTATTTTCTTCAAAATAAGTTCAAAAAACATCTACAGTCTTTTTTTATTAGCAAGGAACAATATCTGCAGTCTTCAAAAAATAATCCTGGAAAGATGCTCACATGAACCCATGAATGATCTTCTATCAGATTGTAGAAGTCATTCTTCTCAAGGTTCATCGGTACATCTGCCGACATCAACCAAACACCATGATGATGTCAGCTACTGCCTTGGTCAATCAATGAAGTCTCTTCCGTTTATTGGCTTATGGCTCTAATACCAGTACATCCTTGATATATAGACCCAATTACTCAGACAACAATCTTTTTTCATTTTCAGGTGGTGGTTCCATGGTTGGTGCTATTAGTGGATCAACTCAACGTGAGCCACTGGTTGTAGGGAAGCCCTCAACCTTTATGATGGACTATTTAGCCAACAAGTAAGATTGCCACTTTTCCTTCTCACTAAGATTTTGTTCTAGTAAGCTTGACGGATGTGTTAAACAAAATAATTTCTCAACCAGCTGAGTGTCTGTTTTTATGAAGCAATGGCATTACACAAAGAAGAGCTGCTTAGCATGTATTTGATCTCTAATATAAGTTCTTGCCTGTAACCAATGACAGGTTCAATATTCTCAAGTCACAGATATGCATGGTTGGAGATAGATTGGACACTGATATTTTATTTGGACAAAATGGTGGTTGCAAGACCCTTCTTGTTCTATCAGGTAACTCAAGCTGTTCCTTCTCTCCCATCTTTCATCACATTAATGAGATGCAACTAAAAAAGGTTTAATTATCTCTTTTAATAGGTGTGACAAGTCTGCCCATGCTTCAAAATCCCAACAACTCCATACAACCAGATTTCTACACCAACAAGATTTCAGATTTTCTGTCTCTCAAGGCTGCTACTGTTTGAGCTGATAGCAATTTGTGACATTTTTTTCCTAGGTTCACCTGTAAAGTCTGTTAATCTATTTTTTTTTTTTATATTTTTTCAAAGTTAAGTAAAAGAAATCCTGGACAAGAAGAAATGACATAAAATTAATTCTATTTTAATTTATTCATACAATTATCCTTTGACAAAATGGAAAGAGAAAAGAATTATTCTTTTTGGTGGGTAATGGATTTTCCTTTTAAATAGGGGAATTTGGGTAGAAGAGAGTTAATTTTGAAACAGATTTCTATATTCTATGGCTTGGGATGCCAATATCAGATGCAGATATCTGTTGGAGTTGCATATCTTCGACCCCAAAATCTTGGGGATCGGACTGGGGTTAGTAAGCTGAGTACAAGTACATTGGATATATCTTACATGGAATAGTAAAGTTTATCAGTTTGTAATGGTGTGTATGAGCATGTAACAGTCGAATATGATTGTTACGGTTAAGTATGGATTTGTGATGATCTATGCTAGTTGACTATTAGTCTGCAATGGTTGAGTATGGGTTCATATATGGCTTGTGATGGTTTAGTGTGAGCGTGACTTACTAACCGTTGAGAATGTTTTATAATGGTTGAGGATGGGTTTATAATAGTTGATTATGGGTTTGTAACAGTTTGAATGTGGGTTTGTATAGCAATATATGACAGTTGAGTATTAACAAATATGGATCAACAGACTGATACGATTGATACAACGGGATTAGTATTGTATATAGCGATTCTTGTTTTTTTATTATTTTTGGTTTTCGTTTTTGTTTTGAAGCCTCTGTTTTCCTATCGTATGACACCGATCTTATCCAAAAGCGTAGTATTGGTCTATTGGATCATATTGGATGCTTGTTGATGACCAGCTTTCTGTTTTTTGAGGGAATCAAATTAGCTTTCATGCTTATGTTGAAACCTTAATGAGTTTCAAGGCTTGCATTAATGAGTTATGTAAATCACTAATTGTCTCATTTAACAAAAACAAAAGAAGTGGAACCGGATCTAATTAATATGTTCTTGTGGGACAAATATACCCTTCTCTGTCCAAAATTCTATTTACATCAAGGTTCAAAGCATCGGAAACACAAGGTGTATTGGAAAGGTAATTTTAAGAGAGGTATGGATATACATTTTGAAATGCAGACGAAAAATCAAGATACGTATGAATACACTAGAAAATCCAAAAAAAAATCCTTAAAAAATATGAACTTTAAAAATGTGTTTTATGTGATTATATCTAATTTATTTAAACATAAAAATCATTCTTTAATAGTTTATATAAAGTATCGGGTTAGTAATCGTTGAAAAATAATAGAACTAAAATGTATTGAAATATGATTTAGATAATTTTAAAAGATTTATTGGAATATGATTTAGATATACATTAACATGAACGAAAATATGCATGGAATGGAAACATAGATCATAAAAATATATCGATTACATATATCAGTATATGGGAATATATGTTATTTAATATTATCATAAAATGGTAAGACTCAAATGATAAATCTCTGAAATAACCCATATTCATTTTCAAAAAACGTAAAACTTGATTCACATAAATTCAATGCTTAAGCACGAATATTATTATTGGTAAGTTACATGCCTAACCAATAATTACTTGCTTAATATTTAAGTATGCACTAATATTAAGCACGTAGCTTAATATTAGTGTTTTTGTTAGGTTAAACTGCTGAAACCTCTATTCAAATTTCTGAGAATTGTTGAAACCTCCCTACTTTTAGCTAATAGCAGTCAACACTGTTAAAGTTTCTGTTACGTGGATGTTAAAATGAAAACAAAAATTCTAATGTCATTCTCTAAACTTTTTTAAATGCCAAAATTGTCCTTAGCTGAGAAGGCATGGTTTTATATTTTATCCCTATCATTTCTCGTTTATTCATTATGTGTAGTCAGTATCAGTGATTCATCTTACTGCTGACTTGATAGTCTTAGATTGGGACAAGAGAGCTGATTGGAAGGGAAAAGATCTTGAAACATGGATGGTTCTAATCATGTACATGAAAAAAATAAAGCTTTTCGTTTTCTGTTGTTGTTGTTATGTGTTGTGATAAGCATGTTCAACACTTTGGAAAGAGTAAAAAATACATACAAAATACAAGGTTTTGCACTCGACATATTTGTATTTGTACTTCCAAACTGAGCCTTTGTTTATTGTTTATTCACCATGCCTATTGGACATCTATCATTCATTTTTGGTGATTATTTTTTTGTTGTCGTGCATTGTGATAAGTACATTTTAACAATTGTGGTGTGTATTACATTATTAATGATAATTGTCATCTTGCTATGTAATATCTCAAACCTAGTTTTGGTTTGGAGTTGAGAATTAGATCATATTCAGCAAGGCGAACAATATTAGATGGTTGGGTCATGGAAGGGAGACAAGGACTCAAAGAACTCAAGCATAAGACCTCGTTTTTAAAGTAATAGAGCCTAATTAAGAACCAAAGGTATTGATGTCTGAGAAAGATTTAGTTTAAATCCAATACCGTACAGTCAAAGAATCATTGAAGTATCTTGATGAATGGCTACTTTAATCATTTTCCTCTTCCATTAGCAAACGAAAAGGTGTAGACGCCACTGTGTAGAAATTTCTAGGGTGTAGTTAATTGCTATTAACAAAAATCAAGGAAAGTTTCAACAATAGTTAGATAGGGAGGTTTCAACAATTTACCCTTTTATTAAAATAATTGTTTTAAATTGATTTTTTATTTCTAAATTATAAAAATAAAAATTAATTTTTTGAAATAAATTTCTAATTGATCTATGGACATGATAGATCATTTATAGATTTATATTATAGTTGCTTACTATCTTTGTATATAGTATAACATATAACTTTTTTATTTGTAATTGTAGGTGGGTAAGGATCAACATTATGTCCAACCTCTCCAATGAGGATGCTCCAAGCAAATTCAAGCATGAAAATGCTACGAAAAGATTTCAAAGGCTTTATAGAAGCTCAAGAAATTCATTATTATAACAACTCAATAGGGAGGAAGACTATATCATATATTTTAAAGAGTCATATCTTTAGATTCTTAATGTAATCAATTGCTTGAGATGCACTTTCTATGATGCTTAATACAATTTAACTTGACTTAGTCAACCTTATAAACCAATGGTTATAATAGATTTGGTTTCGAGGCTTTCCTAGACTTGAATAAGTTTTTAAAATCTTGAAAATCAATATTAAAATCCAAAGGGAGAGTCTCCAAACATTTGGATGAATATTTCCAAGGTTTTTAAGTATTGAACTGTTAATGAGGCATAAATTGTCTAGGCTCTATAGTATGGTTAACTACCCGGAAATGCATAGTTGACTAACTATGACAGCCATAGCATGATATAAGTGACTGTAAGATATAGTCAACTACCCTAAATGTATAGTTTATTAACTATAATAGATAAGGCATATGAATGCCCTGTTTCAGAGGAGTAATAGACTACCTAAAATGTATAGTCGACTAACCTTGACAAATTGAATCAAAATAAGTATCAATTGACTGAATAGGAGGAATTAGTTGATTGAATGAGAAAAAAAGGTTCATCATTTCATCTCGTAGATGACTACTTAAAAAATTTGACTATTTGAAGGCTTAAACGACTATTGCCATCTTTAGCAAACCTTCTATCATGTTGTGGATATTTTGAATCATTACTATTTTAATAAGAGACCTCCAATGGCTATAAAATGGTCACTTGCTCTTTAGACCTTCATAAATAGAGATTTCTAGCTTCATTCAAGAACATGAAGAAAATAAAGGAAAAAACAACTTGAGCTATTAGTATGCATAGTCTTTAGTTGTTTTTGTAAAGAGCAAGTTAGAAAGATCCTTTATCTTTTTTTTGAAGAGATTTCTTATCTTCAATAGTTAGAGGTGAGTAAAGCTAAGAAGCCATAAGGTTCATATAGTCTCACCCATCAATTGAGCGTCTCTTCATTAAGTTGAGCATCTCTAGTTATATTCTTGCAATTGATTAGTTTTTATGGTGCATCTTGTTATATATACCTATTTGATAGGCTGAGTCCCACTATCTGTGCTATACTTGTAATATCTGTGATTGAAGAATGTTGGTAGGCACTTGTAAAGTTCTACTAGGTCAAGATTGGTTGACACCCATGAAGTTCTACTGAGCTTGAGTAGCACTCAGAAGCCTATCTAAGTTTGTAGGAACCTTAAAAACCTATAGTTATAAGGCTTTGTTGGTTAATGAAAATCCTTAGAAGGTGCCTAAGTTAGATGATGTAGGCAAGGGTTTTCTCAAAACCCCTATAAAATTTTGTGTGCCTTTATTTGTGTTTTTCTTGCTTTATCCTTTCTTTTTGATTTTCAAGTTTTAATTGTTACTTTTTAAGTAACATTTACTAATTCTTCTCTAACTATTTAAACTTGAATATCTAAAGATTGACACAAATATCTTGGTGCAGTTACTAAGCTACTAACTTTACTAATACTACTAACTACACTACATCTTTAATTGGTGGTTCAAGTACTTTATTGTTTACTAACTTTCACCAATTGTTAACTACTAACATTTAATTGCTTTGCTTTTACATTTGTATAATTGTTTATATTTATTGTTTTATTTATTATTCAACTACATTGTTTATTTAATTCTTAGCAATTAAATTGCTCTTGAGATTCTTGTAACAGTTCTTTTTATTTTTTTTATTATTCAACCACTTGAATCTCAAGTTTTCATTTTCTAGTAGTTGGTCCTTTTTCACATCTACCAACTTGTGGTTGGTCTTTACTTTCTAGCTACAAAACTTGGCACACACATTTTGTGTAGCTACCATTTTCATTTCTGTTCATTTACTTTTTAGCTGCCTTTACATTTCAACAGTTATTTGAATTTATTATTGAATCTTTATTTAATTGCTCATTCCACTAACCTTTTTAGTAGATTCTATATTTAAATTATTCTATTTGCTTTCAACTGTTATTTACTTACTAATAGTTACTTGTGTTTATGGTTCTATCTTTTATAACAGTTAAACCCTCCAGCCCCTGTGATTACTTTGTTATTTTGTTTAAAGCTATAGTTCATTATTCATTAATAGGTTAATCATATTCAAACTGGTCATATAGAACCTTATTAATTACTGCATATTCTGACTAATTCATTATTTTACTGAATTTCATTTGAATCTTTAAGAAGGCTTAGTTTTAGATTTAGGAAATGTTTAGGCTTAAACTAATCAAGGTTTTAAGCTATAACCAACCCCCTCTTGGGTAAGGCCATTAATCCCAACAAGTAGTGTTGGAGTAGGTTTACCAATTCAAAAGCTTAACAACTTGGTGAAACATGGCTACCCAATCCATTGTCTCCTATAAAGAAGGGTAGTCCATTTCTAGACCTCCATTCTTCAACAAAGTTGATTGTAGCTACTAGAAAGATATGATAAGAATTATTTTATTTCCCTAGAATATAATCTTTGGGAAGTAGTTGTTCACAATGTTTTAAAAGGCTAAAGGCGGAAGTGAGGTGGTTGGGTGTGATAGGGGTGAGGCCTAAACCTCAAGCAAAGAAAATAATGTAAAATTTTATGGGTATAATCTATAAACAATAAGGACATGAGAAAACACAAAATTAATATTTTACATAATATTATTTAGCTTATTTGATATGTTAGACATGGATTTGAGTCCTACTTGAGTAATGTTTTTTCCTAAAATCTAAACGCTATAAGAATAATATTATATATATCATGCCCATATATCATTTATAAAGAAAGGACATAAAATTCTCTTGTAAAAATCAAAAGAATGATCTAGATGATGTACCTCAACATTTAGCAAACACATTGCTAACCTTAAAACCAAATTGCAACACTTGATGCATGTACAAAACAAATTGAAACTTGTAAAAAGATTCTTTATTTAACGAAAAGAAACTTAAAATAATATAAAAATAAACAAGTTATAGATAATATTATGAAAGAACATAAACATTCCTCTTTCCATATTCTTAAACAATACAAAAACTAATTCTGCATACTACGTTCCACATTTAAAACACAAACCATTCTATTTCCATCATTGTTCTACTCTTGAATTGTTATAATTTCTTGTCAGAACATTCATGATTTAAAGACATAGTCCAAAGTTCAAATTTAAATTCTAACAATCAAATTCAAATGTCAAATGGCATGAAAACAACATCAATAAAATGGGGCTATCTTATCTTATCCATAGGATGGATTAATGTCAGTATCATTTGAGTCTTCCACATAGCTGACTATTAAATTATCATCACTTTCATTTGATAACTCTTCATTCATTAACACCTCTTCTTCTTCATCATGATCCATTAGCTCCAATCGTGCTACTTTCCTTTTACCTAAATATATTAATAAGAAAATATTGAAATAAAATAACTAAATAACTCTTAGAAATTAAAAGCTTAGGTTTAAAACTTACTCTTTGATTTGTAAGCACTTTTGTTTTTCCTTGGATGACTGACTTTTTAACTATTGCTTATGATTTCCGACATCATTTCATCATCAATACTGGCATCATCAAGTAAGGACTCAAATGGAGGAAGTTATTTTGTAATTGAAACTCTTTATAGATTTTTTAGTAGTTCATTCATTATAGAATTCCATATCAACATCTAATGTATTTGGATCCTCTACATTTTTACTCTTTACACTCATTTAAAATATTGCAAATTATACCAATGGTTTCCTAAAACTTCCCTTTTTAAGCCAAAAAGCATTAAGTTGAACTTCTATTTCTTCTTGTTCTTTTTTGTCTAGAAACATCCTATCCAAAACATTATACTAACCTCCTTTTATTGATGGATGTTGGGAGAAATTTGAGTGATAGCACATTTGTGGATTTAAGTAATAAGCACATGCATGTAAATCTTGTTGTAACTGTAATTCACATCTCCTATTTATGATATCCCCAATTGGTTTATATTTTTTTCATCTCCACACACATTTCTTGAAATTTCATTTTTGGCTTTCTCCATTGCATCATATAAAATTCTCATTGTTGGCTCCTCATCATAACCCAACTTTCTTAACACAATAACTAATGTCTTAATAGTCATCACAAAATAGGCCATAGATATCCAAAATTGCTTATCATTTAAAACTAATGCCTTAATTGCTTTCTCTATAGTCTTTCCACCTATTTGATGCGAACATACTTTATAAGGGTTTCATTCCAATCCTCAAACTTTGTAAAGTGAGAAAAGTAGTAGAAAATTGAGTTGTAGTTGTATGAATAGGATCTCTTTTTAAGTAACTTCTCATTAATGATAATACCCATTCGTGATTGTATAAAAAGCTCAATAACTTTTTCAAAATTTTTAAAAGCACCTTCATGGATTGGAAGTTTGAATATATACAAGGGGTCTAATATAATTTTTTTTGCTTTTACTATTAACAATACACTAGCCTTTACATAATTTGAAGCATTATCTGTGATGACTTATAACATATTTTTCTTTCCAATTTCCTCCATAAAATCATGTAAAAGCTTAAACAACAATTTTGCATTATTTGCAATCTCAGATGCATCTACAAACTTTAAGACCCTTTAGGATAATTAACTAAAAAATTAATTAAACTTTGACTTGAAATATCTTTCCATCTATTTGACATTATCGGGCACATATGTTCTTCCCATGATTTTTTAAAATCATTCATTATATCATTTATCGTCAACACCTCATTTAAAATCTAAGTCTCTAATTCGGCTATGGTAGGAGGTTTAAAGTCCTCTTCCATATGTACCAATAGCTTCAGACATTTTAAAATAAGAAGGGGAATTGGCTAAATTAAATGGCAACCCATTTTCAAAGAAAATTCTCCCAATAGATCGACAATACCCATTTCTTACTTATTTCTTCTAATGTCGGTTCATTGTGGTTTGTTGCTTACATTGAGTACCTACATTTTGATCGAAACAACAAACCGATCCTTATGACCCATTTCCTTGTGCCTTTTCACTTTTACATCTTGATAATGCCTCAACAATAAACTCTTTAGTATAAGAACCAACTCTTCAAATTTCTTCCATCTTCTCTACAAATTTTTCTTGAATTTCTTTAAAATTTTCAAGAAATCTTTGATTTCTTCTAGAACTTTTGGAGATGTAGGTGCAGCACTGTAAAGATGGTGTTTTGGAGGTAGAGAGTAGGATGCTAGGTAGAACAATGGCATTAGGGACGATACTCTAGATGGGGGAGATGAGAGTATAACTCTCAAGAAATAAAAGATAGAATGATGTTAGGTTTAGAATGGTCATTTGCTCAAACTGATAGAGTAGTTAAAGTTAAAAGAACATGGACTTTTGAGTGACTTGAGCATGATATAGATGATGGTGGTGATTGACCCTTTTCATGCCACAAACCTTGCTATTTATATAAGTCTATCCCCTTACATTAGTCCCTTGATTAAGAGTGGATTTGCTTGCCCACTATTGAGCAAAAATGAGCATGGCATTTTCCGTTAGTATGAAGGATAATTAGACCCCAAAATACCAAGGACTTTTAAAGAAATTATCCCTCCAAATTATAAGGAATTGAAAGAAATTAGCCCCCAAAATTTTGAGGATGGTCTGAGGAACAATTCCTTGGTCGTGGTAACGATTGCGGTGCAGGGGGTGTATGGTCCATAGAATTTAGGAAGGGCCACAATCATGGTCGGGGGGAAGTGAGTATAATCTGTAGAATTTGGGGAGAGTGGCAATGTCCTTTAGTATTTTGGTGGGGATTTTGGAAATTTTGAATTTTAACAAGTATTGTGGGCGTAGTAATTGATCCTCAAACTTTTGGACTTATTGTCAATTAAATCATGGTGGGACTTTTGAAATCCTAATGGTGGTGGTTAAATTTTCTGTAGTGGTGAATCCTAATTAGGACGATCTTGTTCTTACTGGAGAGGAGGCAACTAACTACGCTTCTCTAAGGTTTTGTTAGACTTGATCAAGTGGGGATTTGTTAGAGATGTGTGCCCCATAACGGGCCTCAGAACTGCACTTGAAGATGTATGAGTCCCGTTGTGAGATCTTCCAGTCTTGGTGTTTAATCATGTCTTTCCCATCCTATGTACATTGCTTACCTCTTCAATCTCGGCCTCTAGAAGCTTGGGGATTGCATGTGCTCTTACACTAACAACTGTGCGTTGGGTTTTCGTAGCATTTTGTATTCTTAGTGGAGTCTTGCAACTCACAAATTCATTACCACTTGGGGGAGTTCACTGTCATGTTGGAGGATGTGGTAGCGTTGTTGGACCTCCTACGCACTAGGCCTTGTGAGGTGTAAGGATTTGTGTATAATATTTTCCCCAAGTATGATCACCATGTGCATGATTCGTGGTTCACTATGATTTTAGTGGGAATGCTTTCTCTGCTTTAATTTGGTAGTAACATTTTGTGCCTTTGATTGATGGCATGTAGATAATAATTTGGCACTTATGGCGTGTAATGACTTTGTATATGAAAAATCCTTTAAGGGCTTATTGTTGAAAATTTAAGAACAAATACTGTATTCAGACAATCTTAAGAAATGTAAATCGGAGAAGTGCATAATGACTTGAGGAGGGAATTGATGAGATCTGCAGTCCATTATAGTCCGTGAAATGCTTTTTGAAGAGCTTGATGCACCAAAGAGAGTTAATTGCTTATCACAACAACTAATGTCTTAATAGTCATCACAGAATAGGCCATAGATATCCAAAATTGCTTATCATTTAAAACTAACGACGACTTAATTGCTTTCCCTATAGTGTTTGCACCTATTCGATGTGAACATACTGTATAAGGGTTTCATTGCAGTCATCAAACTTTGTAAAGTGAGAAAAGCGGTGGCAAATCGAGTTATAGTTGGATGAATAAGATCTCTTTTTAGGTAACTTCTCATTAATGCTAATACCCATTCGTGATTGTATAAAAAGCTCAATAACTTTTTTGAATTTTTTAAAAGCACCTTCATGGATTGGAAGTTTGAATATGTACAAGGGGTTTAATACAATTTTTTTCTTTTTTCTATTAACAATACACTGGCCTTTACATAATTTGAAGCATTATCTATGATGACTTTTACCATATTTTTCCCTCCAATTTCCTCGTAGAAGCTTAAACAACAATTTTGCACCTTTAACAGCCTCAGATGCATCTACAGACTTTAATAACCAAGTCCCTTTAGGATAATTAACTAAAAATTTAATTACACTTTGTCTGGAAATATTTTTCCACCTATCTGACATTATCAAGCGCTTGTGCTCTTCCCATGATTTTTTTAAATCATTCATCATATCACTTATTGTCTATACCTTACTTAAAACCTAAGTTTCTAATTTAGGCATGGTAGGAGGTTTAAAATCCTCTTCCATATGCACCAATAGCTTCAAACATTTTAAAATAACAAGGGGAATTGGCTAAATTAAATGGTAACCCATTTTCAAAGAAAATTCTCCCAACAGATTGGAAAGCCCTATTTCTTACTTATTTCTTCTAATGTTGGTTCATTGCGGTTTGATGCTTACATTGAGTACCTACATTTTGATCGAAACAACAAATCGATCCTTATGAACCCTTTCCTTGTGCCTTTTCACTTTTACATTTTCATAAAGTCTCAACAATAAACTCTCTAGCATAAGAACCAACTCTTCAAATTTCTTCCATCTTCTCTACAATGTTTTCTTGAATTTCTT
The DNA here is from genome assembly GCF_056320005.1 of Nelumbo lutea. Lineage (NCBI taxonomy): Eukaryota > Viridiplantae > Streptophyta > Magnoliopsida > Proteales > Nelumbonaceae > Nelumbo > Nelumbo lutea. The sequence continues at coordinate 33,253,617 of NC_142690.1, read as the reverse complement.
TAAACTTTAGCTTTCCCAAGAAATCTTTGATTTCTTCTAGCACTTTTGGAGATGTAGGTGCAGCACTGTAAAGATGGTGTTTTGGAGGTAGAGAGTAGGATGCTAGGTAGAACAATGGCAGTGGGGACGATACTAGATGGGGGAGATGAGAGTATAACTCTCAAAGAATATATAAGATAGAATGATGTTAGGGTTAGAATGGTCATTCGCACAAATTGAGAGAATAGTTAAAGTTTAAAGAACATGGACTCTCGAGTGACTTGAGCATGATATAGATTATGGTGAAAATAAATCCTTTTCACGCCACAAACCTTGCTATTTATAGATGAAGGGAGGGCTCACTTCGTGTATTGGCAACAATTCTAGAATATTCTGTAGGTGCTTAGGGGTTACTTCGTGTGTGAGCAATGATTAAGAATTCTAGAATATTCTTTAGGTGGTTCAAGGATCGAGTCCCTAGGTTGCTCCATTGTAGTCCTACTACCGTGATTACTCCATAAAATTACTTTTGTATTATATAAGTTTATCCCTTTACATTAAGAGTGGATTTGCCCACTATTGAGCAAAAATGAGCATGGTATTTTCCTCCATAAAAATACCAAGGATTTTTTAAAGAAATTATCCCCCAAAATTACAAGTAATTGAAAGAAATTAGCCCCCAAATTTCTAAAGAATTTTTGAAAGAAATTAGCCCCCAACATTCTAAGAAAATTTTGAAAGAATTTAGTCCCCTACACGATTGCAGTGTAGGGGGTTTGGTTCATAGAATCATGGGAAAGGGAGTATAATCCGTAGAATTTGGGGAGAATGGCAATGTCCTTTAGTATTTTGGTGTGGATTTTGGAAATTTTGAATTTTAATAAGTATGGTGGGTGTAGTAATTGATCCTCAATGAGGATCTTAATGGTGGTGGTTAAGCATACAAAGCATCGATCTTGGCTTAGCGCGTTAGCCATCATTTCTCCGAATGACACGTGTTCAATGAGGATTTTTTATTTTTCTTTATAAATTAAGCCCCTTATAAAATTTTCATTCTTTACCTGTTCTTATTGTTCTTGGAGCTCTTGTGTACTTATTGTAAACTTTGTGCATTCTTGCTCTGTGTCCTTTACTCCTTGTATTCTTTGTCTTTATTGTAATCTTGTATTTCATCACCATGGCTCCTTCTTTGCAACCTATAAAGATTTCGTAGTGGTGAATCCTACTTAGGAGGATGTAGTTCTTACTGGAGAGGAGGCAACTATGCTGCTCTTAGATTTTATTGTACTTGATCAAGTGGGGATTTCTTAGAGATGTGTGTTCCATAATGGGCCTTAGATCTGCACTTGAAGATGTTTAAATCCCATTGTGAGATCCTCCAGTCTTGGTGTTGAATCATGCTTTTTCCATCCTATATACATTGCTTACCTCTTCAATCTCGGCCTCTACAAGCTTGTGTGGATTGCATGTGCTCTTACGCTAACAACCATGTGTTGGGTTTTGGTAGCATTATGTGTTCTTGGTGGAGTCTTGCAACTCACATTTATCACCACTTGGGGGAGTTCACTATCACGTTGGAGGATGTGGTAGTGTTGTGAACCTCCCTTGTACCAAGCCTTGTCATGTTGCTACTTTCATTGATAAAGGATTTGAAGAAGGGAGGTGTAGGGACATCTATGAGTGTTTGACGGTCATAGATACCGATTTTTCAAGAAGGCAATGATCTAGTTCAGGTTTGATCAAGTGGTTCCCCAAAGATGTGATATAGTTTTTGTGCCCATTTATTAGACATTGTATGCCCTTAGCTCCAATCAGATTGATGTACATTAGACATTTATTGTAAATGAATAAAAGTACATAATTGATTCATGTTATATCTGGTATGTTTTTGTGTAATTACCCTTAAACTGGACACTTATGAGACTCGTGTTAGTTTAGAATGTCCTCAGCCGTTGGATAGACCTGGGGAGGTTTATCCTGTCAAGGCTGATACTAATGTGCTACCAAGTCGGTTGGGGTAGTTTATATCAATTGCCAGGGTGAGACCCGAAGCAAATGTAGTGTGTATGTTTACTTGAAACACAGAACTCATACCATTTTCCAATTATGCCCTAGACCTTGGAGACTGGTGGGCAAAACTGGAAAGTTACACCTTACCCCTAGACTCGATTATAGTACTGCACTGGGTGTTGGATTGGGCTATCTTTGATATGCCAATCAGTGAGATCCTTAGCGGGGGTCAAAATCTGGGTATGTTGATACAGTTTGAGAATTCACTCGATTAGGTGATCATAGTGATAGGATCAACCCCTTTGTCGGACAAAGTGAATGATCGGAAACTACACCCTCTCTGATGGAAACCAAAACTGCCGGCAGTCAATTTCAACCGTGTTTGAGATTTGCTTTTGCAAAATATATTTATATGAACATAACACCAAGCATTTAATGGCCGTCGAGATACAAAATGATAATTTGGTCCTGAAACAATTACTTGGGATCAACATATATGTTCAAATTCGCAAGTACTTAGTATATATTGACTACTATGAATTTGTCCTACTTGCAACAAGATGAGCCTTCACCAATTCAACATAGTCAGAAACTGTCGAGGGCAGAATTCTCTCTAGAAGTTCATTCTTATATGAGGCTTTTGCTGCATATATTACAACCTCAGTCCTCATTGTTGAAGCAGCATCAGAGCCTTTTGCCTATAAAGCAATCCATCTAATGATTTTATAAAAAAGAAATATCATAAGAAAAAATACAACTTGTGAAGCAAAAATGTTCAACCTAGATGCATGGCATATGCTCCAATATCTTGTAACAAATCATTTGTTTAGTCAAATTATATAAACACAAACATTTTTCAAATCAAATAAGCTAATTATAGGTCATTTTTCATAACTTACATGTTCGGTTAGTGTTAATTGTAGAAGCCACACATATAGGAGAGGCAGCAACGACTTCAAGATCCAATTCTAAAACATAATAATGCACAACCAAAAACACATATTAGAAACAAAAACATATAAATAAATAGAAACATATAGGAGAGAGAACAATTGCTTTGAGATCCATTTTTAACTTACTTTTTGTAGTTGGAATTTCTAACCAATCTTGCTTACAAACTAGTGCCTCCATAGTCTCTAGAAGTAATGAATTACGATACTGATCCACTATTCTACCCCTAGTACTGAATGTTCCTTCAGGTGCAACAGTGAATACTAGAATTGCCAAAATATCACGTGCTAATCTAGAGTTTCGAAAACTTGGGACCATCAACCCGCTAGAATATCAAAATATCAAACTCTTCACCTCTAGGAAATTGTTTTTCTTCAACATAAAGATCCAACTCTGATTTTTGAGTCCCTAGACAATATTCCAGACGCTCTTCAGTCAAACACCAATCAAAACCATTAAAAAAATCTACAATACCACGAATCCTCAATGGCTGAGATGCAATACTAGAGCCTGCAAGTGACCTATCTTTTATATCAAAACCCACATACTCTGAATATAGGTCATTTAGTGCCTCTCTAATTCTTGTAACATGCCTTTCAACAGTCTCTCCATAAATGAGATTGTAGTAATATGTAATAATCTCAATCTTAAACCCGGGGATCAAGGACAATGTCAATCGCAAGCACCAAAGAGCATTCATTCCAATATTTATCAAAATTTTGCTTCATTCTATTTGCCATTGAATAAATATACTCATATTCACTATGTAGCCACTAAAACAACAAAAGTTTGATTGTGCAAATATCGAGAAAAAAAATACATTTGAGGTTGGGGAAGTAGTACTTGAGAATTTTTTGTGTAGATATAAAAAACTTGCAAGAAATCCTGTACCGCTGCCCCCATCTCCCATTCCTCATCAGATGGTAGATTTTTATAGTCACGATTGAGCTTAGCTAGTCGACAAAATGCTTCATTCAACTCTAAAGCTATGTCCAACATGTCATATGTAGAGTTCCATCATGTTGGACAATTAATAATCACTCCTCTTTTATGTTGTATTTTTTCTTGACTTCTTGCATTGTCAAATTTTTGCTTCTTATGGGGTATCAGCTTTACATATTTAGCACTTTCTCGAATCTTATGTAATAATGGTGATACTTCTCTCAACCCATCTTGCACAATAAGATTCAAGACATGAGAAATACATCTTATATGAAATAGGTCACAATGTAATGGAAGCAAACCCTTAACACAGAGCCGATTCTTGAGCTCCCTAACCATAACATCATTGTTAGAGACATTGTAAACTATGATAGAACATATTTTTTATCAATATATCAAGTCAACAACCTCTCCATAACAACTTCATATAGGGTGTTTCCATCATGGGGATACTCAATTGCCACAAATGCATTAATTTTCTTCTTCAACTCCCATCCATCATTTATAAAGTGTGTTGTTAAACAACAATACCCCAAATTTTGTTCTAAAGTCAATATATCGGTAGTTAAGATAATTTGACAATCCAAACCATCAAAGTATTTATATAGCCTCTCCTTTTCATCCAAGTAAATCTTCGTAACATCATCCTTTATTGTATTTCTAGAAACAAACATAAATGATGACTGAAAATTATTGACAAATATCTAAAAAAACTCTTCTTCAACTATATTAAAAGGATGCTCATGCTTCATTATCATCTTTGCTAAGTCCATTTGGCTCATATCTTGGTCAAATTTGAAGTTTTCTACAACTTCTTGTTCACTTTTGTCATTTTATTTTAATTTAGGACATTTTGGTACATGCCCTAAAAGGTGGCTTGTTCCTTTAGAACTTCCTCCTATATATTGTTTTTTGCAATGTTTACAAATAGCTCTTTGCTCCCCATAATCCAATTTTATTTTCTTAAAATGCTCCCATGCTTTTGACCTAACCCTCTTACATTTTCAGCACTTGGTTCATCCATCCTTAATGCAATAAGAAAGAAAATAAATTAATTTCCACACTAACATGAAACACAAGAAAGTCTAATGAGATTGTTTACAAATAGGGCTGTCAGCGGATTGAATATTGGTCCAATTTGATCCACTCCAATAAGAATTCATTACAAATGGACCATGTCAGTTAGGTTTGGACTAGTCCAATTCAACATTGTCTTATTGGATTATCCCGCCCGTCTAAATTGGTTTGATTCAGATAGGGTCCAACCAAACCCGGTCCATTGACACCTCCATTTACAAGAATACAATTATAAAACCCTTCATTATTTACAAATTGTGCATTGAATATGCCTCTTCTAGTGTAAAATTAAAAAGAAAATGCAATTGAATACCAAATTTAAGAACAAGAAAAAGGGTTCAACTATGATACCGGAAAAAACATGAAACCAAACCACCAATCAATCAATATCATAAAACTGATATCCAATTAGATGATATTTATCAAAATTCATGGGCGGATTTGATTGGTCAAAGCCCTTCCAATATCATGTCTTTCCGATAGCGTACATTTTCCCCAAGGAAAAAAAAAACACTTTAGCCATGATGGCTCAAATAATTTTGAAACTGCACAAGAGATTGAATCAGAATATTAATGATATCTAATATATGAAATAAAATCTGTTAATTTCTTTTTCAATGATAGGAACTTGAATCTCTTAGAAGGAGTCAAGAGCATGCTTTACATTTTGTGTTTGAAAAAAATATGTATGTTTTGGATGTGTTTTCTTTTTAAATATATCCATTAATGAAGTTTCAGTAAATTATAGGTTTCTTTCTTTTGTAAAATCTGTTAATTTCAAATTTGATATCATTGGAGCTTAAGTACTCGTGGGAAAGAAAAGGCTAAAACATGTTTTACCGCTAATATATAATGAGATAATAGATGTTTTGTGGACCAAAAACTGTTGTTGGCTAGGTTATTTTCCTATCTTTAAGTAATTATGTCAAAACAATGAAAAAAATAAACAAGAAATCAAGTAAAGCTTAATCTCTTCTATGCTAGGATCTAATGACAGAGGATAGATGAAATACCTGAATGAACAAATCACAGAGGTCAGAGGACGAGAGAAAATAAATAGTAATAGATCGCCGGAGAGAGGGAAATACCATGAGTTCGTTCAAAGTTTCAAACGAAATACCGCAGGCAAGACTTTGAGGGCTGAGTGATGGAGGCGCCGAACCCTAGCTTTTGAAAGTTTCCAAGCTTCAAGTGAAATGAATGGACCAACGGGTTTGTTCTAACTAATTGGCTTTCTCCACTGTCGGTCCATTCTATGAATGGATGATTCATGTTCAGACCGGTCTGAGTCCATATCAATTTTAGGAGATATTCCCATTGCAAGGTTGCAAAGGACTGCGAATGGTGTGAGCATGGTCTTGTGAAGCTTATTCACCTTGGATAGCACGTGAAATAGGGTTGATTTCATTTTACAGATGTCTTCCAACCAAAAAGATATTTTTTTTTATAAACTCACTTTAGATGGACTTGCGAACTGATTACGGAAAAAAGCAATGATCAATATTTCAAGAAGTGGCAAATGCTCCGTTCAGATAGTGGGTTCTTTGTAGTCTGATTCTAGCGTATAAAACCACAATGAAATCGTTCCCAATTAGCCTAACATCCAAGCACCCTAATTTAGAAAAAAAAAAGGATTCAAATTCCTTGGTTCAATATTTAAACTATGGACAGTCTTGTAAATAGGACGTTCCTCCATATATACGCCACTAGGACAAGGTCGATGTTCTTATTTCCATAAGGGATCATAGATTAAGCAGAAGCCAAATTACATGGGAAGTCGTCAATGCACGCAATTGTAGAGAACCAGGCGAAATGAAACGGGGAACGAGACGAAGAGCAAACAAAGCAAACTGTTACCGAAGAGAGAGAAAAAATAGAAATGAAGAACATCCACAGTACCAAGGCTCAAGTGAGGAACATATCCGAAACCTGTAAGAACCCACCCAATTTCATCCATTCAATATATGTATAAGAAACCCAGTATGTAAGAAAATAGTAACCAAATCAAACATGAAATGCAGAATTTCAACAGTGCAACAGAAAACTGGGGACAAGCTTCATTTATATTAAACCTCAGGAGCTGGTGCAGGCTGCTTCTGCGTGAGAAGTGGCTGGAGAGCCTTGACAACTATACTCATGTTTGGTCGGAACTCTGACTCATACTGCACACACAATGCGGCCACAGCAGCAAGCTGCATCATCAAGAACACCACCAGGCTTGTTAGCACTTTAGAATTGTGTTACTTGTATGAGATTACCAAGAGTTTGAGTGCATAATACATCTTAACGTATAATCATATATAATTCGATGCTTTAGCCAGCTTCAATCCACAGTTTTTACACATGTGATCTTAACCTCTGCTCCAGGCCCAGCAAAGGGTTACCATTGCCAGCTGGATGAAATTAAGCGTCAAACAAATGGGTTTCCTCCTGGATCTTAACATAGGGATTCTATATTGTTAAAACGGCTGAATCTACATTAGTGCTCATATTTGAAGGACATCAATTTGTGAAATCTCTCTGCCCACCAATAGGAAAGGGGAAGCTACCTCTCTGCCCAGCAAAGGTTAACAGGTGTCCGAAACATAAAATCTATTGGTCAAATCCACAGTAAAAGTGGACAAATAAATTTATTCTTAAAACTCAACAGTGTACAAGTTTTATTTTTGTTTCCCCATGGTCAACCAAATATACAACCTTAAGTGTGTAAACTTCAACTGATCAACCAAATACACAGTTCAAGTGCCAGTGTGCAACACTGTATCCAAAAGGTTGGAGGTGAAGAGATGAATTTTCATTGTTACCCAAGTGTCGGCCATCCAAGTCAGTTGAGGACCGGACCAACTGCATGACTAACTAGTTGGTCATGATGTGGTTGCCTAGGATGATAGCGTCAACTAGGCCAACTAGTCAAATTAACAATTAGTCAACCTAGTCAACTACTAAAACAACAAACAAACATGTGGTTCCATATTCTAGGCTCCTATCCTATCCAGCTTAACATGTTTATGCTTGCACAAACAACAAAGACCATAAATGTTCAATATCATTAGTTTTCTTCATAGTTGTGATCTGTATAAGATTGTATCAATATCTTGAACTTTGAAACAGCCTCTCTGAATGTGCAGGGGTATGGCTGTGTACGTCTGTCCCTCCCCAGACCCCGCATTGGCAGGAGCCTTGTGCACTGGCTGCCCCTACCAATATCTTAAATTTATAATATATTTTTCTTTCATTGACTAGTCAGTGACTAAGCACCAACTAGTCAATTTATCAAACTAGATAATGCCAAATAACCCAGTAGTACCTAATCTACTGCAGAATAATTGAGTAGTTTAAGTTGTTTTTAAAGTCAATGGTGTACCCAATCTACAAAATCATTGCCAACTATATGAGAGAGAGAGAGAGAGATGACCTTAGCAACTCCTTTTGGAGGATATTCACCCTTTAACCTTGGATCCACACATTGTTTAACCTTGTCCTCACTTAGCCTTGGGGTTGCCTGACCCAAAAAAGATGGTGCTGTCATGGATACCTCAACTTTAAATCACTCCACTTGCACATATTTATTCACGCATGCTAATAATAATTTTTTGACAAATTAGAGGGGCTCACCCAAGTGACAAGAGATTGCTGCCCACGAGGCATTGTATGATCAACAGGTTTTCTACCTGTGAGAAGTTCTAGAAGGACAACACCAAAACTATATACATCACTCTTCTGTGTCAACTGACCAGTCATTGCATATCTGCAATAAGAATTAAGGTTTTGCACATCATGTCATCAACATAACAAAGGTTTTTTTTTCAAAGAAACGCAAGTAAATTATATTAAAAACGCAGATTAGAAGTCTCTGACCATATATTATTTCTAGAGTACAAATAATCATTCAACAGAATAGAAAGTATCATTAGAACAGCTACCTGCAGGACAGATGCAAGATGAAGTTTCCATAGGCATTAAAAAATATGACACTTGATGATGCATTAATACAATTAAAATATGTAAATTGGTAATGTCAACAAAATACCAAATACGACACTTGATAAATGATAATGCATTAACACTTATAGATGACTATAGCATTAACACTTAAAATATGTAAAATGGTATGCTTAACTAATATACTGTAAAAGAACAAAACCACAGATGTTAGATATTTAATTAAATTTGGCAAGATATAAGTATTGAGAAAAGACGTTTAGATTTAAAGGTAGATATAGTAGCCTAATGTAAGTATATTGCATAGGATGTCCATATCCATATCTATGTCTGGGATTTTAGAAACTTGAGAATCACATCCCTGTTTCTCGTATCCATGCTGTATGCCTGTATCTGTCTCCATATCTAGGTATCTAAGGTGATTAGAAAGTCCTCAAGTAATATTACAGAGCATTAGATGTTGAGTGGGTCTTATTGTTGGAGATATGATAACCAAATTCTTTATAGGCCTAAAGCATCACTACTGAGGCTAAGAGTGGTAAAATCTCAACTTAGTGAGGTATGTGGATGTATGCATGAAACACATTGATCAATGATGTAATCAAACTACGGACTATAGCTGCTTTTTCATTTCAGTGAGTCATGATCTGTAGTCCTTAAGACCTAAGAAGCTTACAAAAACTCATGGTTATCTTCAATTACTTTGATGTACCAAGGGTTAGGCGATAATTAAGGGTGCAAGACAGGTTGGGTTAGGTCAGTTTGAGGTTAACCCTAATCCAACTAGAGTTGTGGAATCCCCAATCCTAGTCAAACTTCAAGTTGGGAACGGGTTGGCTTGACCTCTCTACTTCCTTTGGCCAAATGTTGTTGTTTTCTAGACTCAAGGGTTAACATGGTCAGTAAAATGCTGGCCACTAAATATGGGATACTGAGGTTGATGGCACCAGGTAAATATCCAGTGGCTGCGCCAAATTGATAGTCTTACACAATATTCAGAAAACTGGACCAGGCATAGAACTGGAGAAGGGAGAGGATCATGGAACCAGAGGTCAAACCATGATGACATGGCATATATATATATATATATATATATATATATATATCTACAAGTCATATAAATACTATATATAATATATTTTATAACTTCAAATATATTTAAATATGGTAGATAGATGGCAAGTTCCTTAATTTTTAAAGCAAACGACTAGGGTTCAAGTCTCTTAATTTACATTTTCTTTAAATGTGTGTATAATAAAGTAATATGTACAATAAAGAGTCATTAATTAATGCAAGTAAAGAAGTGGACTAATGGTAATTAAGAAATTTATAGAAATTAGAAGTCAAATGTTCAAATCTTAATAAACACATTTTAAAATTTCAATTGTTTAGGACCCGGGTGGTTTCACAAAACCGGGACTGGTTCACCGGTTTTCTAGTTAAACTGGCCAGTCAGCCGGTTTTTTATCAAGTGCAGTTATTGGGGTATGACCGAACCGGCCAAGGTACAGGGTCACAATTCAACCGGTCCAACCAGCCGGTCTGGTCCGGTTTTCTAAACACTGGTCTTACCTAACCCAAAAGCAAATATAAATGAAAAACCACAACCATGACCTCTAATGAATTAGGCAATGAAAATAGCCTACTTATCACCTAATTACACTCAAACACAAAATGAATTTATACAAGTTTAAGCAGGCAGCATTACTCTGGTGCATGATAACCAAAGGTCCCCAAAACTCGAGTAGAATGGAGACGAGCAGCCATGTCAGGAGCCTGATTTGAAAGGTTAAAGTCAGCAATTTTGGCCTTGAAGTCTTCAAATAGAAGCACGTTGCTTGATCTGATATCCCGATGTATAATAGAAGGTTGAACTTTCTCATGTAAATACTCTAGTCCCCTTGCTGCATCAACAGCAATTCTCACTCGCTGCATCCAATCAAGCACAGGACCTGGTTGTGCACCTTGGACTCCTTTTCTACCTGGAATTGCAAATAAATAAATAATAAAATATAAATAACCAGAAGTGTCAAAAAAAAGAAGATTGAGGATCTTTAAATTGTTAATTCAATCAAGTAGAGCTAAACTAGTCCTCAGAATATACCATGCAAAATGTCATGTAAAGAGCCCATGGTCGCAAACTCATATGCTAAAACACGTTCATTCCCTTCCACACAATAACCAAGCAACTCAACAAGATTTTCATGCTTCAGTCTTGACACCATAGAAACCTATATTTGGGATGATAAATAGTCAGATATGACAGGAGAAAGACAAAAGATGGAAACAAATAAATATAAAATAGAACCTGTGCATCAGAGAGAGAGATTATATGTATTGTTTAGTATAAATCCACACACCTGAGTCAGAAACTCATCATTGGGTTCAGGCTCAGAAGAAATATCAAGTTTCTTTATAGCCACGGCTTGTCCACTGTTTAAGGTTGCATAATAAACTCTTCCATACGAACCTTCACCAATCAAAGATTTTGATCCAAAATTTTCAGTCTTTTCTTTTAGTTCGTCCAAAGACAAAGCAGGCACTTCAATGGGTGGTGGTGTTTTCTGCACTTCAGTCTTGGCTGGAGCAGATGCCTTTGAGCTTTTATGGTTCACTGAAATGCAACAAAAGTATTTATTTCATATAATAAATAGAATACAAATATAAAACATGATCTTATGGATCCTAATGCAAACATACTGTTATGAAATAAATATCCCATTTATGCTACCAGGAAAATTTTGTGAAGTTCAGGCAAAAAAACTCAATTTAGAGATGAAAAAAGTCCATTTAACTTTGAATGTAAATTAAGAAAGAATTTTTATCTGTTCAAGGTCTGCTCAATTGCTAAATCATTGACATAAAAATTAAGTAATTCTTGGCATAAAAATTATATAATCCTGCTAGAGTTCCTCAAAATCTTCAAATAAAATCCCAAGAAAAAAACAAGAGAGCTTAAAATAAGCATTAGCAAACCATTCCAAGTTCAAACTCAGAACGAGAGAAAGGTGGTAATTGACTTAGTACAGATGAAAGTCATATGTTACCCTGAGAAAATTGTACAAAACCAGTAACAAAGAAAAGGAACTTAGTTGATGGTGAAACACAACGAACATGAATAAAATTCTAATAACCTCTATTTACATGACATAGAAATTGGTACTAAACCAAGAATTGGTTATCTAAAAAACAAGAATGGCTGACCAACTCGCCCTGGACAAGGTTGAAAAACAACACTTGAAGCTTAAAACAGAATAGATATATGGCAAACATCCAAAAAAGGAAGAAATAAGAACTAAAGCACCCTCATATAAAGATGTGCTGTATATTGACCTCGCAATGCATAGTATGACAAGATACTTGAGGAAGTAACAAAAAATAAAAAATAAATCTCAATAATCTATAAGTATCACAGATGGTTGCCCCAAGAAAACGTTGGGGTTAAAGCCCCTTTTTAAATGCAAATAAACAAAGTAAATAGCAAAGGAGAAAGAATAAACAATATCCAATGAGGCAAATAATCAAATACAACATTAGCAATGGCACACTAGAACTTTTAACATGGAAAGCTTCTCCAATGTGAAGAGGAAAAACCCCAGAGCACTAACCCAAAAAACTTGCACTATCAACAAGAATAATAGATTGCAACTTCTCTAGTTTCAACTAGAGTATAGCAACCTCAAGAGACAAAAAACCTCTCTTGGATACACAAAAACAGTCATCAAACAAAATGCATTTCAATCAACAAAAACATTAGAAAGACCTCACCAAACAATAAGTGTCAATTGGACTGGATTTGGTCCAATCCGATCCAGTCCAATGCGAGTCCATTATAAATGGACCAGGTCCAGTCCAATCCAATGTATGTTTTTGACCAATTTGGACCGGTCCAATTCAATGTTTGGACCGTCCAATCTGTTCAAATTCATTTCGATTTAGATTGGTTTCAACCCAAACCCAATCCATTGACTCATATATTCTTATCTTATATCAATGGACCAGATATTGGCTTAATCCAACCCAATCCAATATAAATTTGTTATGGACGGACCAGGTCCAATCCAATCTAATATAGATTTTGGACCAGATTGGTCCAATCTAATATGTCTTGTTGGTCCGTCCAATCCGTCCAAATTGATTTTGGACTGGACGGGGTCCAATCCAAAACTGGTCCATTGACACCCTTACCAAACAAGGCTGCCAAAGCCCTCTCCAAAGAGGATACCAACATGTGTCAAAAATGCCACGATTCTCCACTAAAAGAGATAGTGGAGAGCAGGTCCCACCATCCACTAACATGGTACTAAAACAAGACAATTTGTCTCTTTCTCACCAATGACAGAATACAAAGAGCCTCAAACTTTATTTTGTCTTTCTATTTAACTTTCTCAAGTCACTCATGTATAGGGCAAGAGATCCCAACACACGAGTGGGTCCCATCACATGAGAGAAAACCCAATAGAAAAAACTCAAAAAGCTTCCTTTAATATGGGAACATGAACTCAGTGGAGTCAGTTATAGCGATCCCCGTCACTGTAAATATAACATAGGAGGATCTTTTATCCATGCTAAATCCAAAATGATCAAGAGTTCTATTAAATTCAATTATTCATTTCCATTTTTCTGCTATGGAAGGTTCTCAGTGAAGTCTTTTATATGGTATTGATTACGGATAACATGGCTTTAGATCAAGTAGAAGGTATGTGGGCGAATCCAGTGCCTCCAAGAGTGGAAGCATTCGCATGATTGGTTGCTCTTGATAGCATTTTAACTACTGATCATCTGAAGAGCAAAGGTTTTAGCTTGGCAAGTTACTGTTATTTGTATAACTCGCATAAGGAATCTGTTTGCTATCTTGCAAGGTGGAAAACTTCATATCGAAGTTCTATTCATTCACATTTTGAGAGTCTTTCAGCCATCATAATCAGCAGAAATTTTCTGTGGCCAATACTTGGAGAAAACAAGAAAGTTAGAATTATCTGGAGACTGGAGCTCAATCTTTTAGGGTATGTTGGACATTATGGAATGAGAGGAATAGAAGACTGTTATAGAACAAATCGAAGAACATTGAAAGTGATTGTAGCTTCAGTAGGTAAGCTTGTACAATACTGAGTTTTGGTTCTCCCAGAATTTGAGCTAGTTAACAGATCTGATTTGTTGGAAAGATTTTGGAATGTCCTTGAACTGCAACCTTGTAATGTTGATCTTTTTCATTGTGATTAGTTATTTTGGTGTGTCATCTTGACAACCATTCATTGTGATTAGTTACTCTTTCTTCTTAAAAAAAAAAAAAAAACTTTCTTACACTTATGCAGGGGATGAAACTCAAGAGAAATTATGGAGAAAATGAGGAGATGAGCCTACAGTTTTTAGGGCCCACAGATCTAATAGTCCTAAAGTGAAGTCCATTAGGATGTGCCCAAGATTCCTAAGTATTGATACAATGTTCCCCATATTGGGCATTTTGTATCGTTCCGGCAGGTCACCAAAATGCTAATTCTAAGGACTTTTAGAATTTTGGTTATTTTAAATGCTAAATAACAGTATTATAGCCCCCTTGTAAAAATATTAAACTAAAAGACTTTAAAATTTTTGATATAAGACTTACCCAAAAAAACCCGATACACATGATCATGCATATTAGGTGTATTGATACTTTGAACCTTGGAATGTGTCAAGTGATTGTAGAGAAAGTTTAAATCCTCTAGAAATTTACTATCTTTTAGTAAAAGCAAACTCATTATAACTTCTGAACTTATTATTTATTGCAGTTCCTATAATTGCTATTCATAGTGAAATTGTGGTTTATTGTTGTTAGTAATTGTTGGTTTCTTCAATTATGTTAGTAGGTGGTTCTTACTTGTTCTAAAGACAGAGTTTGAGTGAAAATAGAAATTATTGGGTGTAAGTACCTTTTCTTGATTATTAGTCTGTGGGTTTATTAAAGGGAAATTCTAGGCCTGGTAAGGAATCACCTAAGAGATAGATTGAGCTTTGAAACAAAACTGAAGTGTTTTGATGCGTGGTACTTAGAGGGACGACTTCTCCCACCGGGTCTGTTTTCCTATGCCTCTTTTTTCAAATTTTTCAGTGTCTTCTAATAGTTTGGGAATGAGGTTCCTGGTGAAAGATAAAAGATAGTAGACACACATATAATGGCTTAAGAACGAAGCGCTAGACAAAAGTAGATAGCAAAGCCAATATTAAGGAACGAATTTGATACCTCACAAGAATATCAGTAATATAAACTGGTGATCTAGCAAAATCAGGCAGGATCTATAACAGAGGATCCCAGCGTCCTGCAGAATAAAGTCTCACACATAAAAGAGTGAGGCCGCTTTGCAAAGCTAAGCGGCTTGACAATTGAACTTCATGAGACTATGAAGTGATCTCACAAGGCGGAATCTTGTAGGCGTGGACACAAACCCGCTAGGTCAAGTGAGACCTGGTTCGCAAGGCCTGATCTCGTGGATCAAGAGTTTCACGATCTCATTGGAGAACAAGATCCTTAAATCACTAATGACCCTTGAATCAATGAGGTATATTTTCTAAACTTCTTTTTGCTTTTAACCAATGTTTTAGAACGTGGAGGCATGACTCGAGGCGTTCCACTACAAGCGTAGTTCAGAACATAAGAGGTGCCTCAAGAGGATGATGAGAAGGAAGGAGGAAGAGGAAGGAGGAGTATCTCATTTTTCTTAATAAAAATCTTTTATACTAAGAAAAATGAAAATGAATAGCACTAGTTGAAGGGGGGTCTTGTCAAAGCAGAGGCAAGCAAGCAAGCTGAAGTGGAGCAAGACCCCAAGCTGGAGGGAACAAGACCCCCCACACCCCCCCCACCTAACACAAAAAGTTAAAAAAAAGGCTGGCATTGAAAAGGGGCCAAGGGGTCTGGCCGTCTGGGGGGCTTCCTTTACCCTCATCTTTTCTTCCCTTCCCTTTCCTTTCCTTTCCTTTCTTTTTCTCTTTTTTTCTCTTCTCTTTCTTTCATTTTCTTCCCCTCCCTTTTTCTTCCTTTCCTTACCTTTCCTTTTTTTCTTTCTTTTTTCTTTGTTATGTCTTTTTATATGAGGTGTGCATGAGGCGTACGCGTCAGAGGTGTCAGCAACTCTAGCATACGCCTCAGGGCATTTTGGGGGTGCCTCACCTGGAGGCATGCCTCGTCCCACACCTTTTAAAACACTGCAGTGCCAACTCAATTTTCAGGAAATGTAAACTATTCCATCTCACAAAAATAAATAGATTTGATATAAAAAAAAAAAAACATACAATATGGCAAGCAATATCAGCTAAGTAACCATCCAAGCATCGTTACTGCAAATAAAAGCTCAATAGTAACTTTATCATGTACGAACTACAGGCCCAAGTGTAGAAACAAAGAGCTTTTACCAAGGCTATACAACATTTTAAGTTTGAAAGAGAAAAAGTAGTAATTCAATCAGAAGCAACAGTTTATTTTCCCATCCACACAAATAAATAAACTCTTAAGATGCATCAATGCCACCAACCATGTATGGTTCACTATACAACACTTGTAAGCTTTCCTCTGAAGCAATAAATGGATAAAAAGCAATAATGTTTTACGATTGATCAAAAAAAGCAATAATTATTATTCATGGACCAGTAACCTACCATTTGTATGATTCCTTGGGCTTTTAAGTAGCTCATCTTCATTTGATTCATAAGTCTCTTCTACATTACAAGTACAACAAAGCCAACGACGCACTCTTCCTTTCATTGTGAGATCAATGTTTTGCTTGCTAAGCTGACTCTTGAGGCATTCAAAGAAATTAAGAGAAGGAGCATGTGCCTGCACTAACAAAGCCAAGTCCATGATGTAACTCATAACAGTACGTCAGACATTAATTGTGCAGAAGATATTTTTTCTTTTTTGAACTTCAGTTGATAATTAACAACTTATTAAATAGAGATTTTGATCATTGATACTAATATGCTTTGAATAACTGACAGAACACTAGAATTGGTGAACTCAGACTATGGAGATTATTCCAACCCAGGGCTTCTGTTAAAAGGACTAAGTTATGCACCTCCGGAAAACCTAAACCTATCCAACCCAGGAAGGCATCTGAATCCCACTTCTTGTGACAATTGTGCTTCTAGTTCATTGTTCTTTCCCTTCGCTTCCCACTCCAATCGATGTTTTGTTTGTGTTTCAGGTTTGAGTAAAAAAATGGCAGCAAGTCCCAATCCGCAAGTTAACAACCAGAATACTGGAATCTTTCAGAGAGGAGGAAGTGTTGAACAACAAGTTAAAGAAAGCAGAGCCTTCAAACCGGAAGGGGGAGGGATTTACAAGATGGTCAGGAGTTTTGGGGTTATTACTTCAGATGAAACAGGGGAATCCATTAGGATTGAAGGAGACTTACAAAGAAAATGGGAAACCTAAAGGCTATTTCAACATTAGCTAGGGACTCAGACAAGGATGCCCCCTCTCTCCCTTCCTTTTTACCTTTGTTGTTGAAATTCTAAGTTCCTTTATCAAGAAAGCAAGAAGGTTGAATCTTCTGAAAGGTTTTCAAGTGGGAAGGGATGCTTTTCAGATTTCTCATTTATTATTTGCAGATAATAATATGCTTTTCCTGGAAAGAAATTTGGATAATATCAACAATCTGAAAAGGAAAAGTAGCATTGTTTAGAAGTTTCTCTAAAAAGTAGCATTGTGGGAGTTAATATAAACCAAAATCTGGTGAATATATCCAAGGAAGTGTTAGGGTGCAATGCAGAGAGGTTTCCCATTTCATATTTGGCGGGAACCCAAGAAGTTGAAGTTTTTGGGACCCAGTGTTGGTAAAATGTAAAAAAAAAGGTTGACCATGTGAAGAAAAAGTTCTCTTAAAGGGGGAAGACTGACCTTTTTAGATCAGCAACACAGAAAAGATTTCATTAAAATTAGATAAAAAAAGGTACAACAAGAAGTTCTGAAAAGATATAACAGACTCAAGGGGACAAATTTAATCCAGAAAATTACAAATAAGCCCAATATATAGACTCTCTCTGAACCCCTTGCTTAGCTAGCCCATCTGCCAATGGTTTGCAGTTCTTCTAAACCAATCGACTTGAATCATCATTTCTTTAGATAGCCATTTGAAGGGGGAAGGCTGACCTTAATCAAGGCTTCTGTAGCTAACCTGCCAACTTACATTCCCTCGGTGTTTCAAATCCCAACCTAGAGTCATAAATAGAAGTGAAAAACTCCAACATGATTTTCCAGGTGGAGAAAAGAAATGCCATTTAGTAATTTGGGGGAAAGTTTGTAAGCCGAAGGAAGCAAGGGTCTTGGTTTAAGGCACTTCAAGGAGAGAAATGTTGCACTTCTTGAGAATTGGCTGTGGGGATTTCCTCTTGAATCCGATGCTCTTTGGAAGATGGTTATAAGCAGAAAATATGGGACGAATGCAAATAGTTGGGATAGCAAGGCAAGGTACACTTGAATTGAGTGAAAGTAATCAACCCTTGGAAAGGTATTTCCTCTACTTATAACTCCTTTCTCTATTTCATCAGGTATAAGGTAGGGAATGGTTCTAAAATTAAGTTTTGGACTAACATATGGTGGGGTGAAAACACCTTGGCTAACTCCTATCCTCAGTTTTTCAACCTTCCCCAAAATCAAGAAGCCTCTATTGTCTCTAGCATCCCCTCTTCACCTCTTGAATCTATTTGGATTTCAGAAGGCCTTTGAGAGATGCAGAGCTTGGTGAAATTGCAGACATCCTCCACTCACTAAGAGAAGTGTATCCCTCCCCAGATAACCTTGGATCAACGTGTTTGGAAACTTCACCTTGCAGGAAAGTTCTCAACTAAATCCCTTTTTCGGGGCCCTGGTGTTGGAAAGTTCTCACAGCATTTTCCTGTTTAAGAAGATATGGTTTACCCATATCCCTCTTAGAGTCTCCTCCCTTGTCTGTGAGACTTGCTTGAAGAAAATAAATGACTATGATCTTTTACAAAAAAAAAAAAAAAAAATAGAAGAAAGCAACCTGTGCATTTTTTGTATTAGAAATGGTGATTCTGCTAAACACTTACTTTTACATTGTTTTGAACAAGAAATATTTGGCACTTCCTCAATAATGCTGGTTACAGTTGGATTATTCCTGAGCATATCGAGGAGTTCACTTGGCAATGGCAAGTCTTGGTAAAAGGGGAAAAATTTACTGGTGAGTAGCTCAAGCTGTAATGTGGGGCATGTGGCTTGAAAGAAATAATTGTGTTCAGAAGATAGTGCCTTTAGGTGATTAATTCCTTGGAGTTCAAAGGTATCTCGATGGGGGATCTTCAAAGGAATTTAGTAGAGATCCTGCACATCTCCCAGGCTGTTAAGTATTATTAGAAGTCCTCCTACATCAGAAGAGTTAGAGATGAAACTACATTATGATGGTAGTACCTTTGGATAACCCAGTACAGCAGGGATTGCTGGTGTGTTCAAGAGGAGGGATGGCAGTATTTGGTGGGCTTTTAGTGGTCCGATAGGGACTGCTGATTCAACAAAGGCTAAAATCTTAGTTGTACTCACAGGTCTCCAAATTGCAAAAGACGAAGGGGTTCTACACTAACCATTGAGAGTGATTCTGCAAACACAATAAAATGGTTAGGGGGAGAAGGATGGAAGCCCTTGGAGGTTAGCTCATCATCTGACAGAAGCCAGAGATATCTTGAGATCCTTGTGTGCTAACCTAATTGGATTCTCAGGGAATTAAACTCTTTAGCTGATCATTTGCAAAAATCTGGTAAGGTGCTCACAGGGAAGATATGTATAGTGACAGAATCCTGCCTATGTATCCCTGAGCTGTTCTTTTGTTCTGGTTGTACACCTTCACATGTACTACTCTTGTTATTAATAAATTCAGTTACCTTTTTCTAAAAAAAATAATAATTAACATGCCACAAGTTTATTATATAATTACCATTACAAAAAAAAAAAAAAAAAAAAAAAAAAAACAGAATTTGCTCTACAAATTTTTACAAAACCATCAGCTTTAAACGAGAACAAAAATGATTATGAAATACTCATCAAAAAGTAGTTAGCATACATACTGGCCATTTAAAACCCAGAAATTTTCGGAAATATTGTAATCACTCAAATCTCACCAATAGATTGTAGCGTTAAACGTCGCCTTCCATCACAAAAATAAAAGAAACCAGAAGATTACACAAAATGAACAAAAGATGGATATAAATCAACATCAAAAGCGACCGATCGTATTCGAATCACCAATTGGAACTGATCGCTAAACAGTTCCACAGCTGAAAGAACCAAATTAATTCAATAATTCGAAAATGTAGCTCCAAAGAAGGATGAAACAATATCTGAATTTGAATGAATTTCTGATGAAATGGGTGATCAAGGAGTTACAAGACACGAAATGATTCCCTATAAAAACAACTCTTCAAGAAAGAACAGATCCGCCAAAGTTTTCCTTAAAAATCCCACAAAATCCGAGACGATCAAGAAGAAAATTTTTGAATAAAAGAATTACCGAAAAGACTTAGAAATTGAGCGAATACCGATCCAATCCTAGATACAAATTAGCATTAAACTGAGAATAACATAGAAATCAAACGATAAAGCGAGGGAATTAAGAGAGAGAGAGAGAAGTATCGGAAAAGCTTACCTGGTTTTGTCGCGTAGGTTTCTGATGTGACGATTCTTGGGATGGAAGAAAATAAAGGAAAACAGGTAAAAGGAGGGTTCTGGGGAGAGAAGACAGAAGGGCAACGTGAGGAAGGTCGGTCGAGAGGACTGTCGACTCTCCCCATCAATAATCAATAATAACGTAGAAGGCTAAAAGCAAACGCGGTGAACGCTTGAACGGGTATGGATCATTCCTACCCGGGAACGGAAGATGCGACCCTATCCGGCCCGCATCATGCTTGCAAATTTGCTAGCCAAGTGTCCATGAAAAACCGAAACGAACCGCAAAATACGGTTAATCGAACCGATCGGTTCGGTTTCGGTTTAAAATTTTTGAAAAACCAAAGAATTGGTTCGGTTTTCAGTTAACCTACAAAAAACCAGCGGATAACCGAACCGACCGGTATATATTTATATATATTTTTAATATATGTATATATATAAATATATACTTATATTTATAATAATATATTTATTAATATATTATATATTTTTAAAATATTTATAATATATTATATATCATTTATTATTTATAATATAATATTATGTATATATTTATATAATATATATTATAAATATAAAAAACCAAAAAACTGAAGAACTGAACTGGTCAAAAACCAAAATCGGTAGCCGGTTAATCATTGGTATCAGTTCGGTTTCGGTTTAAAGAAATGGAAAAATTGGTACCACTGATTCGGTTTGTAAAAATTGCCCATGGTTTGGTATGGACACCCCTACTACCCAACAGTGATCATAAAATAAAAAAACTGAAAAATCGAACCAAATCGATGAGGGCCAAACCAAAAATTCTGATTAATCAAAATAGTCGATTCAGTTTCAGTTCAGTAATTTCAAATAATATAATATTATATAATATAAAAAGTTGGTAATTAACTGAATTGACCGATATATACATATATACACATATATAATATAATATTATATAATATTATTTATTATTTATAATATAATATTATATATATTAGTTTTTTATTATATTTATTTATAATATATTATTAAAATCAAAAAATCAAAAACCGATGAACTGAAGTAATAGATAACCAAACTGATGATCCAGTTAAATAATTGACTTCAGTTCGATTTCAGTTATTAATTTTTAAAAAACCGGTAGTATCGGTTCGATTTAAAATATATGCCCAAACAAACCGTGGGCACCCTACTAGCCACACGGCCACAACTTGAGGGTATTTAGTACTATTGCCGTTTTAACTCAAAATGTTGCCAGCTTACGCCAGCTGTGCATTTCGAGTTTAACGGCTAGATATTTGTTTGATTCAGCCCAATGCTGTAAGACTAGATTACCCAGATTAGACTAGATGGTCAAACCATAAAAATCGGGAACTTACTTCCTATTCTGGTTTTGAACAACTGTTGTTGGACTATGAAATTATGAAAACCAGGAACCAATTGGCATTACGGTTTTTTAGTACGTGTTTGGTTTGGGAAACGTTTTTCGAAACACAGAAGCGCCATGCAATGGTGTGGCATAGTGGTGTCAAATGGACCCCGTTTTGGATTGGATCTGTCCAAATTAATATCAATTTGGACAAATTGGATAGACCAATAAGACATATTGAACTGG
Source organism: Nelumbo lutea (assembly GCF_056320005.1). NCBI lineage: Eukaryota > Viridiplantae > Streptophyta > Magnoliopsida > Proteales > Nelumbonaceae > Nelumbo > Nelumbo lutea. The sequence continues at coordinate 33,231,460 of NC_142690.1, read as the reverse complement.
ACCAATTCACACTTAATGGTCCAAAGTATTTATTAGATTGGATTGACCTATTCCATCCCTAATGGATTTGTATTAGATTGGGTTAGATTGAACCAATATCTAGACTAGGGGTGGAACCAAGTATATTGGTGAAGTGGAGAGGTCTTTGCCCCCCATTATTTATATAAGTGAAGGCAGGGTCAAAAATATAATTGATGAGGGGTAATTTGGTCCTCCAAATGACATCATGACACATGACTTTTAAGCGATACATCGACACTAAGTAAGTAGATCACCTCAGCAAGTCGGCCAACCTAAAGTACCTCAGCTTGGCCGACCCGAAGGACCTCCGAATAAGGGGCGACTTACCTTAGAGACCGGCCGAGCTAAGACAACTACTATCAGCGACCTACAAGGCATGCACACTGATTTGTCATATAGATCCGTTGCCAGACCGAATTCTCCGGAGTATTGATGAGTCAACCGTTAAGCCAGCCTACCCGCACCACGCGCGTCAAAATCAATCAAACGGATCTCATCCCTCTGCACAGATTACGCAACCAACATCATTACTCTCCTGACTTAACAAAAACGGCTCTACGAGAGCCTAGGAACCGTTACAAGAGGTCTTTGATCACTCACATCTATATAAAGGATTCATTTCCACCTGAAGAGGTACGTGCGATTAAACTCTTGTACTCTCTAATCTCTTAAGAACTTCTAAAGATTCATTGTTGACTTAAGTATTGGAGTGCCCATCCCGAGCAAAAGCAACCCGAGCACTCTAACTCTTCCTCTTGCAGAATCACATAGCTCGGCCCAATTCAGCTTGACCACCGATAGGGTAAACATCCGATTTGGCGTTCGAGTCATCTACCACGTGAAAGGCACCAGATTGCGCTACATCAATAATTAAGTGTGTCCTTGGCCCTCCTAAGACTTGAAAGTCCCACTAAAATGTTAGGCTCATTTTAGAAGGAGGACAAATACAAATATTCGGAGAGTGCAAAATTATGTATTTTGTATGTATTTACATTGTAGATATTTGTATTTGTATTCCTTCTAATGTAAATTAAAATTAATTTTAGTAGATTCGACAATCCAAACATTGAATTGGACTGGTCCAAATTCCAAAATGCATGGTCTAAATTATTCATTGGATTGGATTGGATTGGATCTGGTCCATTTGTACTCATATTGAACTGAACTGAACTGGATTGGATCAAATCCAGTCCATTTGGCACGATAGTTTTCTTAAGTTTTTTGTTTGGATAGCATTGTTGCCACCTAAGCAAAATAGAAAAAGTATTCTTTGGTTTTCTGTTTGGTTATCCCGTTTTTCATTGAAACAATCCAAGAACATACTGTGTCTAGTGTAAAATTTACACAGGATATAAATATATTTTCTATCAACAAGTGTTGATCTAGCGGCCATTGTTTCACATATTAGCATCCAACATTAGCATAAAACGAAATGTAACGGTTAAACTGAAAATCTAATGGTTCAAACATCTTGAAGTCCACATCCAACAGTCCACCTTGTCTGATATGAATATCTAACTGTTAAATTGATATAAAATACCAATCTAACGATAGAAAATTGAAGTGGATTTATTTTTTGATCCAATGGTCTAATTTCCTTTAAATGTATACTAGTTAGGACCCGTGTGATGCATGGGTTTTATTTATAAGTAAAATTGAGGAAGGAGCTCTATTACATTTCTAATTAAGTGGTATCCATCTAAATTCATTCTAGTATATTAATTTTTTTGTTAGATCTAATTTATCCAATCACAATCTAATTGTGCTTTAGCAGAGTGGCCAATTTCCTATTTTCAAGATAAATTTGTATCTTAAGGCTATTTTTTTAAAAATATTTTTTATTAATTGTTACTAGTTTATTATTATTTGTGTATTATTTTTAGGTAAAATAATTAAAAAAATGCCCTTGTAACATTTCTATTAACCACCTTTGTGTTTTGACCCTATCAAAGCCTCCCTTATATAGTTTTGAAAAAAAAAAGTACAAATACCTCTTTTGGCTTGGCTTTTTCAGTAACAAAAACATTAAAATTATCAAAATACCCTTATGAATGGCAATTCATTATTATATACAATTTAAAGTAATTGTTCTCTAAGAATTACAACCAAACTTTGCTAACTTATGAGCTACCATGTTCTCACATGGAATAGTGGCTAAATGGAGTAGTCACTACTCACTAGTGGACATCAAAGGCTATGTCCAACAAGAAAGAGATTACCTTTTGTGCATCTCCTCCTAAGAAAATGTGGGTGCGGTTAAGCTCCTTAGCCAAATGGAGACCAGCTGGGAAGGCTTGAGCTTCAACATATTCTGGAGAGCTTAGTTCTGTTCTTTGAGATCTGCATAAACAAATCTCCCTGGGTGGTCCCTCATGACCAAACCTAGACTAGACCATTTTGAGTTTGATGCTCCATCCACATTGATTTTGATGAAAGGGCAAAGAAGAGGCATCCAAGCTGAATTCCAAGTCTGTAGTGGTTCAACTTATCTTCAATAAGATTAGATCATTTATGTTTTTAGCAATTCAACCCTCCAAAACAAATCAATTAACTTATAAAGTTTTAGTAAGCTAATAAAATTTTGGGTTTCGCAGATAAGGGTAACTTTTCACCTTTAATATCAATAAAAAGTAATATTTTTATATAATAGCTAAAATAGAATAAACTTTTTAAAAAAATATCAAAAAAGGGTAATAAACACTGTGGCTCGTCTTCCTCTTTACCTCTGTATTTCTCCGGCCAAGTAATAACAGAAAATCATGGAACTTCCCAGAAAGCAAACCGGCGCAGGAGGGGAAGAAAGCGAAAAGAAAAAACAACAAAATTAAAATTTGTTACAAAATAAAAACTTAAATCGCCAGAAATTGCCATCACCTCCTCGCACGGTAGCGTACTCCCTCAGCGCTCTAACGTCGGCACCGCACCTCAGGAATTGCAGAAAGAAGAGCCTGAAGCTGGTGCCCGAAACAGTCCGATGTAACCGCCACCAGTTGGCCAAAGCGTTTGTTGCTGGGATCTCCAATGCTAAGAAGAACCTATGGAAGATGAAGAATCACGATTTAACACATGTGGGCTCTAAACGCCCCAAAAAGATGATGAGTTCGTGTATCAGCCCCGACACCACGAACGTCGCCAGTATGGCTGGTAGTGCGGCGAGGCTTCACGTAGGGTCGTATACAGTGGAGCGCAGGATATTGGATGCATTGATATTCCGCCTTCCGTCTTCGTCCCCAGAAGTCCTGAAGCGAGGTGAAGAGGTAGGGGTCGTCGAACTGTGCTTCCACAGTTCCAAGGTGGGGGCAGTAAAGTGTCAGGATGATCTTGGGATGCTAAAGATACGAAGGTGGGGAGATTTTGTTCGGTGGTCTAAGGAGGAAGGAGATGAACAGTTTTTTTACCTTTTTTGGATATATTTTAAAAAAAAGTTATTTTATTTTAGAAAATATTTTAAAAAGGTTATTTTTATTGATAATAAATCTTAAAAGTTGCTCTTATTGGATATAATCCCTAAAATTTTTAAAATAGAAATAAATATAGAAAATTACAAAAAAAAAATGTAAAAAAATTACACATTTATGATATTTTTATTAATCAAATTAAAAAAGGTACAATAAACAATAATTATTTTTACTAATAATTAAAATGAAATACATAATTTAAAACCAACCAAAAATGAAATACAAAAATTAATTATAAATAGTTCAACTTTTAGATTAAATGTGTTAACCTTTAACGTCATAAATAAATAATAAAAATTAATAAAATATAAAAATTAAAAAAATTAAAAAGTACATAAATTTTGCAAAAAAAAAGGCATCCAGACACATATATGATATCATGTGTTTATCATATTAAACAAAAAGTAAGTGTGACATATCATAACTATTTTTACACACAAAAATACAAAAAAAAAAAGAAAAAATGAACACATTTATAATTATATATTTACATTACTATTAAAAATATGAATATGATTGTGGAACTTTCTTTCGACTAAAATCAAGATTTTAAAAATTGAACTGGAAATAGAACCGCTTTGGCTTTTGATTTTTGGGTCAGCAATTCAACCATCTACTTTGAGTAGGTCAAACCAGCAAGATGTAAAATATAATGTAACATTTTATCATGACTGTTAGATTAGGATTTGGTTAAATCCATCGATATATGCATTATTAGGAGAGGGGAGTGTAAGAATTTGAGAAGGAGACACTTAGTTAAAGCTGAGAAGTGAGAAAAAAAGAAGAAGAAGAAAAAGAAGAAGAAGAAGGAACCGCCAACAACGACTATCTACATGTTCATTATCACTGCCATTTCAACACCGTTTCCCTTCTTCCTACATCTCTCTAATTCTCTCTTAGATCCCAGATCATTTGCTTTATTGGTGTATCTTAGATTTCTAATATAAGATTGGTGTTTAATCTCTCATCTCTTGCATTGGTTTTTCGATTTCTTAATAGGAGTTGCATTTTTTTTTTTTTTACAACTTAAAAACAATCACAAAAATGAGAAAACTCAAAATCAAAATAGAAAAACTAAAAACCCTAACTAATTTTGGCCAATGGGAATAACCGAACAAGATTATGAGATATGCAAGTTTTTTTAATTTTTTAATTGTTTACTTTTTTAATTTTCTAATTTCTATTTTAAAATAAATAAAAAATTTGGAATTAGTTAGAAAGGAACCCGAGAATTATTAACTGGGTCGAATATTTTAACAGTTAAACCACTTGGGTCAATGGTTTTTTGACCATTTCAAAGGTCTTTTGTAAAATAGCGGTTCAGGGCCAAAACAAAATTAGTGACTTGACTGGTTCCCAAGACAAATGGTTTGACCGTTCAGTTTGGTTTGATTTTTAAAATAGTGATTAAAATACTCATTTTTTAATTTATTCCCTATTTAATTGTAAGGTTTAAAATGTAAATTGAACTACTACTTTTCATCTCATCTAATTACCTCTATTTAAATCTTACATTTTTTATAAATGAACAAAAGAAAAAAGATAAAACACTACAAAAAATAAGCGTATAGCCAAGCATGTAGGACTGCTAATGATACTTAAAACTTCATAATTTGATATCAAATTTGGATTTTGCAATAAAACAAAAAATAAAATACATAAAGTTTATAGAACAATTTGGATATATTATTACTATAATTATCATCATCTAGAATTGTCACGTGCAAAATATGTGCACACTCACTAGTGTGATTAACAAGACTTGAACCCATGAAATCTTATTTGTATTTATTGCTTAATTACCACTAATCCACCTCTTTACTTATGTTAATGAATGACTTCTTATTGTACAAATTACTTTATTATGTGATGGAGGGTGATTTGGCCCAACCTCGTAGCTTAGGTACACGTAGGCGTGACCTAGCTCAATTATGTGACTCAGCATGATAGCACAACGGACAAGAGCACAACTTGGCGGGGAAGTCCCACCGAGTTTAGCACGGCAACTTGGCAGGTAAACAACTCACCGAAAGCCGCCTCGCCCGCACCTCCTCCCTGGAGTCAAGGGACTTCAGGGGGTTCCGAGTTCGGGGCACCCTGACCCCTTTTGAGACCCGAGCTCCTCCCAATGGACCTCGGGCCACTCCCAAGCAAGAACACACCGATTCTCCTTTGGACGCCCCGAGGCACAAAGACCTTGGGTCAGCTCGCTCGGCATAACCGGCTGCAGGCAGCCCATCACTTAAGGGACGACCCAACTCAAGGAAATTCGTAGGAGAACAGCTCAGTATACCATAGGAGGGCTTCCTGCCCGACCGTCGTACCAGACAAACCTACAAATTGCAGGCATGTCCCCTCGCCGCACCTGCCACCTTTAGGAAGGCGTCCCACACTTGACAGACACGTACCCTGCACGACAACCCCCCGCGTGCCACCTCAACCCTGCCTGTAACGGCTATGGCAGACTGACAGTGGCGGTTATAGCTGCCCTATCAGAAGTCAGAGGGCCGGGGGAGACGGAATTCAGCTATAAGGAACTTATCCTCAAGGAACAAGGTATCTGAAATCACTAGCGCAACCTACACTCTTAGCCTTCGTTCTCTCTTTGCTTCTTGTACACAATACTAACTTAAGCATTGGAGCATTCCCGCCAGGAAAACCCCCCGGGAGTTGTTCCTCCTTCCTCTCATTTCAAGTACATCTCAGGAGCCACGCGAGCACCAGCTAGGAGTGACTGGATTGTGCTACATCATTTGGCGTCGTCTGTGGGAATGGCTTCAAAAAGTCTTTCTCTCTAAACTTTTTCAGTTCCTTCTTCTTCCTTGAAAAAACCCAACGCTTATGGCTTCCTCTAGCAACATCGGATGAAGCACGGAGATGGATAACTCCAGGGAACAACCCCAGCTTCCTACTGTCTGTATCAGACAATTCATCGTCCCCCTCTCAGCGGACGGAATCCCCAGCTTGAATGTGCCTCTCACAATGGCACCTGTCATCGCCCCACTCCCCGCTATAGCGTAACGACGTTCACCGAGCCTTCGGTCGTGACCCCAGCGGCCAGGTCAAACCAGTCGTATGACCTGGTGCAATGCATGAGGGCCATGCAGGCTCAAATGCAACAGTTCCAACAACTTCAACTCCACCAACAACACGTACTGCACCTGGTCTCCCAGTATCAGTATCAGCAGCAGTTCCCCCAGCTGCCCCAACCTCAGCTTCAGCAGCCTCAGCTCTCGCCTTAGCGCCTAGCTTCGCAGCAAGCCAAATCTCGCCGCCAAAGCGAGCACTGCGGCCCAGGAGAGGCCCCCCAAAATCTCTCGAAAAACCAGGCCTCCCCCCACGGTAGACGAGAGAGACCGGCTACCCCGATCTCGCCGCAGGCTAATAGGTCGGGAGGACCCTAGCTCGGCAGGTATGCGTCACCTCGACAGTCAAAGTTTGGAACCCCGGTCCTTGAAAACTAGTTTGAGATCCTAGCAACATATTCCAAGCAGGATCCTTCTGTCCGTAGCCATCACCAACGGACCGGACTACTCCCGGTGCAAACCATTCTGGATAACGCGAAGGTGAGCAGCATGAACACCGAGCCCATCAAGAAGCAGAGACACCACCGCCGAGCTCGCTGATCTGTCACCCGCGATTTGCCTGAGCTCATGGGCAAAGAAGAGGTAGGCTCGGTCGAAGCCAAAGCTCCCCTCCTCTCGGTTCCGTCCCCCCTGTCTTCCAAACTCTAGGCAGTCCCGATGCCCAAGGATTTCAAGCTCCCCCCTCTTGATAAGTATGATCGGTTGTTCGGCCCGAATGATCATGTAGACGCCTTTCAGTCACAGATGCACCTAGCGCGAGCCGGCGAATCGTGCATGTGCATGGCCTTCTCCACAACTTTTAGGGGAGCAGTTCACACAAGCTTTCACGTCCCACTTCATCACCAGCAAACGCTGCCCACGAACTGAAGAAAGCATCTTCAACGTAGCACAAAGAGAGGAATAGTCCATCCAGAGCTATATCAAGCGGTTCAACGACACTTGTATGCAGATACCACGCCTAGACCGTGCCGTACGCCTTGCTGCAGCCAAGAAGGGTGTGATGCACAAAGAGTTCAAGTGGCACATGGTCGTCAACCAACCCGTGACCATAACCGAGTTTCTAAAGCTTGTAGATAAGTTTATAGCCACTGAAGAGGAGATCAACCAGAAGGGCGGGGGCGCACCAGAAAAAAGAAAGAGAGAAGGAGAGTCTTCCAATCAAGGGGACACCCGAAGAAAAAGGAAACAGTTCGGGGTGCAAAGCCGGGTCAATTATTCCGAGCTCCTACACCAGACCAAGCTGATTACACCCCACTGAATGCGAAGCGGGCCGAAATCCTGATGGCGATCAAGGACGCCCCATACATGAAGTGGCCACCCCGTCTGAGGGGGAATCCCAATGAAAGAAATAAGAGTTTGTATTGCAGTTTTCACAAAGACCACTGTCACAGTACCGAGAGTTGTAATAACCTCCACGACAAGATAAAGGAGCTCATCCGACGTAGATATTTGAGAAACTTTGTACAAAATAATAATAATAACAATAGCAATAGAACAGGTCGGCAAGGAGAGCACGGTAAAGATGCTCCCGAGTCCAGCAATAGGCCAGCCAAACTACCGCAGAGGCAGCCTCCGGAGGAGAGGGCAGTTCGGGGGACCATCCACATGATACTGTGGGGTTCGATCGTTGCGGGTTGCACCTCAGCAGCAGCTCGGACGTCAGTTCGTGAGGCCACCTGGGAAGAGCAGAACCCCCCAAAGCGGCCGAAGATGAGAGATCCAATTTTCTTCACAGAAGACAATGCGCGAGGGGTCCATTACCCCCATGATGACGCACTCGTAATAAAGCTAAGAATCAACGACTTCGAGGTCAGACGCGTACTCGTGGACTCAGGCAGCTCAGCCGACATTCTCTTCAAAGCTGCGTTTGACCAGCTTCAGTTGCAGAGAAGCAATCTAAGGCCTAAGGACACCCCTTTAGTGGGTTTCAATGGAGAGAAAGTCCGCCCCCTTGGGAAAATAACAGTACGTGTAGAGATCGACACATGGCCTTGTGTGGTCAGATTCGAACACAACTTCCTGGTGGTAGCAACCCCCTCTCCCTACAATGCCATAATAGGTCCACCGATCACCCATGTCCTACGGGCGGTGGTCTCCACTTACCACTTGGCTATGAAGTTCCCAACAAATTTCGGTGTGGGAGTAGCGCGGGGTGACCAACTCGAGTCCCGTAAATGCTACGTTGCCGCCCTAAAGGGGAAAACCAAGGTGGTCGATGACCTCGAACTGGAACAACCTACGGAGCAAGGCGAAGAGCGAGTCGTGCCCACAGAAGAATCAGTTGCGGTCCCGACCTCAACAGTAGACCCATCTCAGACGCTTCAGATCGACGCTTCCGTCCAGAAGCCCCTACGATCCAAACTAGTAAGTTTTTTACTTCAAAATTTAGATATTTTTGCATGGTCTGTGACAGAAATGCCCGGTATAGACCCCGAACTCATAACTCATAAGCTAAACACTGATCCTGTAGTTAGGCCTGTTAGACAGAAGAAATGCAACCTAGCCCCGGAACGGTGGAAAGTGATCGACGAGGAAGTCAAGAAGCTCCTCGCATTGGACTTCATAAGAGAAGTCCACTACTCGAGCTGGGTAGCCAACCCCGTCCTGGTAAAGAAGGCTAACGGCAAGTGGCGCATGTGCGTCAACTACACCGACCAGAACTGGGCTTGCCCGAAAGACTGCTTCCCGCTCCCCAGAATCGACCGTTTGGTGGGCGTGAACTTAGGACATGAGTTGCTAAGTTTCTTGGACGCCTATTCGGGCTATAACCAAATCAAGATGGAGAAGCTAGCATACGCATTGATAATTACAGCTCGGAAGCTCCGCCCGTACTTCCAAGCTCATACTATTATCGTCCTTATCGACAAACCTTTGAGGCAAGTCTTGCTTAAGTCCGAGGTCTCTGGTCGGTTGACGAAGTGGGCCATTGAGCTCAGCGAGTACGACCTTTAGTACAAGCCGCAAACTGCCATTAAGGCCCAAGCCTCAGTAGATTTCATAGCCGAATGCACATTTAGCACTGAAGTTCCTAGTCCGGTTGAGCGTGAGACTCCCACCTCGGGTGAGCCCGAAGCTCCCGGATCGATCGAGTCCGAACCCCGTGAAGTAGTAGCCAGTGTGACACCTCTCCTAGCTTGACCAACCGTGAGCTGGGATGAGGAGCCCTGGATCCTTCACATAGATGGCTCCTCGAACCAATAGGGTAGCGGTGCCGGAATAGTTCTACACGGCCTAAGCGGCATAAAACTGGAGTACGCGCTATGCTTCGAGTTTGAGGCATCCAACAATGAAGCAGAATATGAGGTGTTGATAGCTGGACTAGCTCTAGCCAGAAGAGTAAAAGCCAAGCACATCGTTATCTGCAACGACTCCCAGCTTGTGGAAAACCAGGTCACCGGTGAGTACGAAGCTCGCGAGCCAACCATGATCGCCTACTTATCCAAAGTCAGAGAGGCCCTGCTCAACTTCCAGTCACACTTTATCAAACAAATCCCTAGGTCAGAGAATGTCGAGGCGGACGCCATGTCCAGGTTAGCCAGCACCAGCGACATCACCATGAGAACCGTGTACATAGAGGACCTATCTCGGCCTAGCATTCTCTGGGGGGCAGAGGAGGTCACTCCCGTCGTTCGAGCAGAGCCAAGCTGGATTGACCCACTCATGAGCTTCTTGTTACACGGGACCCTCCCTGCAAATTGCAATGCAGCCAAAAGATTGCAACGCCAGGCAGCTAAATACATTATGATAGACGAGCGACTATACAGGAGATCCTACACGCTCCCCTACCTGCGTTTCTTGCGACCTACCCAAGCCGAGCTCATACTCCGCGACACTCATGAGGGTCTGTGCGGCGGACACTTGGGGGGCAGGGTCCTTGCCCAGAAAGCTCTTCGGCAAGGGTATTATTTGCCAACAATGAAGGCAGATGCCAATGAACTCGTTAGAAAATGTGACAAATGTCAAAGACATGCCAATATTTACCACCAACCCGCTGCCGACCTCAAGTATCTCACCAGCCCATGGCCCTTTGCGCAGTGGGGCATCGATCTACTCGGGCCATTCCCGCCAACAACGGGTGGAAGAAAGTTCTTAGTAGTGGCGGTGGACTATTTTACCAAGTGGGTAGAAGCCGAGCCCCTCGTGACGATCACAGCCGGAAATGTCCAAAACTTCTTTTGGAAGAACATCGTATGCCGCTTCGGACTACCTCGGGTATTGATTTCCGACAATGACAAATAGTTCGAGGACATCAAATTTCAAGATTGGTGCCGAGACATGGGGATCCAACAGAACTTTACTTCAGTCACGCACCCTCAAGCAAACTGTCAGGCAGAAGTCATGAACAGAGCCATCCTCCACAGACTAAAGGCACGGCTGGACCGAGCTAAAGGATTGTGGCAGATGAACTACCCAGTGTCTTGTGGGCCTACCAGACCACGGAGAAAACCGCCATGGGAGAAACACCCTTCAATCTCACCTACGACACCGAAGAAGTGATCCCCGCAGAGATCGAAGTACCTACGCTACGACTATAAGAATACAGTGATTAGACAAATGAAGATGAGCTACGTACCAACCTCGATCTACTCGACGAAGTAAGAGATCTCGCATACATTAGGACTGCAGCCTACCAGCAGAGAGTAGCTCGGTACTATAACGCCAAGGTCAAGAAGCAAAACCTCCACGTTGGCGACCTGGTCCTTCGTAAAGTTATGGTACCTGAGCCCGACATTGTCAAGCTCGGGCCCAACTGGGAAGGTCCTTACCGAGTGAAACGAGTGCTCGGGGAAGGAACATACGAGCTCGAGACCCTCAAAGGGAAACAGATACCTCGAGCATGGAATATTGTCAACCTAAGACAATATTATTTGTAAGAATCGAGTAAGCCATGAGCCACTCCCCAAGCCTAAGGGACTGAATACCGAGCTAACATGACCTCGACACATAAGACCTAACCGCCACTTCGGCTTGGGTGAAATCCAGGAGCGGACTATGGGTCCCTCCCTAAGCCTATGGGCCACAAGAAGACCCCAGTCGCCACTTTGGCCGGGGTGAAACCTAAGAATAGACTACGGGTCCCTTCTTAAGCCTAAGGGCCACAAGAAAACCCCAGCTGCCACTTTGGCATAGCAAACTGACAAAAACCTGGTTATCTCTAACCCTTAAGGGAAAGACAGCTCGGGTATGAACCCTACGGTGTCTATACCCTTGCCGCTCTTACTCAGCCCAGTAACTCGATAGTCCGGGGTAACCCGCGCAACCCGAAGTAACACAACTTCACTTAGTCACCCTTACTGCCAACTCGGTGGCTTGACAGTTCGGGTAACCTATACATTAAATTGACCAGCCTGGAGTCCGCTCACACTTAGAAGTATTTTTGCACTCAGAGATACTCGAAAGAAACTATATTTCATTAAAAAGAGAGTTCAGGTACAAGAGTTTTTACTTGAGCTCGAAGGCTCAGGATGGTACATTCACAGTTCAAAAAGGGAAAAGATTAAGTTACAAATATAAAGAGCAAACTACTTCGGGGACTCGCCGCCACTATCAGGGACCCCCTCGGGGACAGTGTCTGGACCGGTGTCCTCTGCTCCATCTTCGAGACCTTCTTCCTCGGAATCGGGGTCATCTTTTGACTAATGCACGATGTCGTCAGTAATCCGCGAAGTAGTGATGGTGCTCGTGTCTAGCTCGGGGTAGAGGTGGCTAATTAGCCACCGACTGACCTTGAAGCCCTTACGGTAGGCCTCCGTCATCACATCGTCGAATCTCAAAGAGTTGACGTAGTCAATGACGGCTTAGGTCTTGGCCTCCTCAAGAGCTTCAAGGCATCCCGCTCAGCCTTGAGGCTGCTCACCTCGAGCCCTAAGGCCTCCTGACCGACCTTAAGGCCATTCACCTCGGCCCTCAACTTGTCCTTGTCTCGGGCCAACTCCCCCTTCTCTGCCATTAACATCTCGATGAAGCTCTTTTGAGCCAAGGCGCCACTCTCTAGGCGGTGAACCTGACAATGAGCCGCCCTCAACTCAGTATGGGCTGCGCGAGATGACTTCTCAGCCTCCAGAGCCCACCTCAAGTGCCAATCTGATTTGAGGGTCAAGGCGTGAATGGCGGTGTTCACCTGTGAAAGGGAAACCGATCAACAAAAAAAAAAGGAAAAAAAAGAGGAAAAAGAGAAAAAGAAGAGAAACTCACCACCATAGTATGAGTGGCAGCTCGGGCATCGAGCTAACCAGGAGTGAGTTCGGCCCACTCGCTGACCTCCCCCGGGTATGCAGCAAGCGTACTCTTCTTCAGGCTGCACTTGGGGTTCAGGACGGATTGGCTCCCCTGACGCTCCAAGCTGGAAGCCGTCATCTCCACACCGTGAGTGGAGCTCTCGGAGGTCTTGGCAGCAGCTTCAGTAGGATGAGCCCCGGTAGTAGCAGCGTTAGCCTCGGTGATGCTTTCCCTATTAAGTCGAGTAGGATTAGCAATGGGCTCGACGGGCTTAACGGTAGGTTCCGCCGTCACCTCGGGCCCCTTGGGCACAGCCCCCTCTTCCAAGTCTACGACGGGCACTACTGCCACCTCGGGCCCCGAGGCAGAGGTCTGTGGAAGTCGAGGCTCGGTTGGAGCTGGCGGGGACTCAACACGCGCCTTCTTTGCCACGCGTTTCTTCCTCTTCATCTGGTGGAAGAGTTTCTAGTTGTCTATCTTTTCCGCCTCCATGGGATCTGCGGTGAAATACGAAATCAGTAACTCAAAGCAAATATATGAGCGGAAAAGCCGAAGTGGGAAAAACCTACCCGGACTCAAGCCCACTCGAACGAGCTTCTCCTCAGAAGTGAAGTCTTTATAATGCAACCCGAGCTTAGCCAGTGGCTGGAGCTCCTTCTTGGTCTTCCCATCCAGGATGACACCAAGGTCTTGAACGGCTATCCTCCAATCGGTGGGGAAGGGCCACCCTGTGCTACTCCAGACTACGAAGTAGTCCCGCTTCCAAGCTAGGACTTTGCTCGGGAGCTTGTGCATGACTTTAAAACCCGGGTGGGGGGACAGGTAGTAAGACTGCCTATGCCTGGGGAGAGCGCCCGAAGCGCTCTTCTTTATAACCAAGATCGTACTAAGAACATCTAAATCTATGGAAAGGGAACGATCAAAACAAAGATAAATGGACCCCACCACATTCCGTATGGAGTTTGGGTGGAGTTGGTCCAGAGTAATGTTAAAGTGTACCAACACCTCAACGATTAAAGGGTGAAGTGGAAGTCTGAGCCCGGCTATCAATTGCTCCCTGAAGATCACGATCTCGTTGGGACCGTGCTCCCATGGGAAGTTTCCGGTGGGAAGACTATATGAGTACTTGCTAGGGAGGCGAAACCTCTGTATGAGGTCCTGAAGCCTCTCCGAGGTCATTATGGAAGGCCCAAACTAATCTGGTTCCCGACCTCGGTGGGAGGTAGACGCCAGATGACCCGAAGCCACCCGTACTTCGGATGGCTGGGTAGCAGAGGGGACATCCCGAGTCGAGGTACCTACTTCGGGCTCGTCGATGAGACTGTCTACACTAGACGACATACCGGATTAACAGAAAGAAGTGAACTAGAAGGGAAAAGGAAGCTCGGGAGGACTCACCAAAGAAACGCAACCGGACTAGAAGAACAGAACAAACTGGAAGACCCGAGCTAAGAAACCCCTAGCGCGAGCTCAAACACTAACGATGAAGGCTTTGTGGTGAAGAAAATGGCCAAGAGACCCCCTATTTATAGCCGTAACCATGGGTTCTTCGAGGCAAAAACGATTTAGCGCATTTTTGATGTCCGCGAAGTCCAAGTCGCATGAAGTCCACGCGTAACCCGGACGCGACCCGAATCTCTTTTCGGTCGAGCCAGGCGCTAGACCGGTATAGCTGGACGGAGCGCGCGACGACGCAGCACAAACACCAATGCCAAATCCACCCTGCGCGTCATGACCTCCCCGCGCTGGATCACCGCCGCCAACGCAGAGAGCAGGGGGAAATTGATGGAGGGTGATTTGGCCCGACCTCGTAGCTCAAGTACACGTAAGCGTGACCTAGCTCAAACAGTGACTCAACATGACAGCACAACGGACAAGAGCACAACTCGGCGGGGAAGTTCCATCGAGTTCAGCATGGAAACTCGGCAGGTAAACTACTCGCCGAAAGCCGCCTCGCCCACACCTCCTCCCGAGTTCAGGGCACCCTGACCCCTTTTTAGACTCGAGCTCCTCCCAATGGACCTTGGGCCACTCTTAAGCAAGAACACACCGATTCTCCTTTGGACACCCCGAGGCACAAAGACCTCGGGTCGGCTAGCTCGGCATAACCGGCTGCAGGCAGCCCGTCACTTAAGGGATGGCCCAGCTCAGGGCAATTTGTAGGAGAACAGCTCGGTATACCATAGGAGGGTTTTCTGCCCGACCGCTGTACCAGACAAACCTGCAAATTGTAGGCATGTCCCCTCGCCGCGCCTGCCACCTTTAGGAAGGCGTCCCACACTTGACAGACACGTACCCTGTATGACGGCCCTGTGTGTGCCACCTCAGCCCTACCTATAACAGCTATGGCAAACTGACAGTGGCGGTTATACCTGCCCTGTCAGAAGTCAGAGGGCCGGGGGAAACGGAATTCAGCTATAAGGAACTTATCCTCAAGGAACAAGGTATCTGAAATCACTAGTGCAACCTACACTCTTAGCCTTCGTTCTCTTTTTGCTTCCTATACACAATACTAACTTAAGCATCGGAGCGTTCTCGCCGGGAAACCCCCCGGGAGTTCTTCCTCCTTCCTCTCGTTTCTGGTAATCTCAGGAGTCACGCGAGCACCAGTTAGGAGTGACCGGATTGTGCTACATCAATTATGCATGTATTTTAAAGAAAATGTAAATTACAAGACTTGAACCCTAGTCATTTGCTTTTTGTCTTCCATCCACAATATTTAAATATTTTAAAAGTTGTAAAATATATTAAATATAGCATTTATATGACCTATTGTATATATGTATATGCCATGCCATCATGATTTGAACTCTAATTTGACCCTAGTTAAACCTCTAACCTGTGAGCCTCTCCCTTCTCCAATTCTATGCCTGATACAGTTCTCTAAGCATTGGTAACTGATGAGGGGTAATTTGGCCCGACCTCCTAGCACACAGACACATGGAAGCAACTTGATGTCGTGGATGATGATTCAGCATTCCCTAGGATCACGCTGGGTACACCGGGTCATGGCTTGATGATTCAACAGCAGGCCAGGTCAGCTCAGGTACCTCGGACACCTCCGCCAAGACCAAAGTCCGAGTAGTTTGTGATGGCCCGACCTACCGAGGTGACATGTAGCCAACTTCTAGAAGATAACCAGTTGTCTCCAATTTCTTTGGGATCACGCCGCACGCCTTATCCCATCCCGCCCGGATCGGATGAACTGATAAGTCTTATCAGCTCACACGAGGTCCACCTCCGAGTGTAGAACGAATTCCTAGTAATGCGGGTTGGGGATCCCAGAGGTGTTTCATAAGACCTATGGCAACTCGCCTATATAAGGTCTTCAACCCCAATGTTATAAGGTACGCGTGATTATTGTTCACTAACTTTCTAGCTTACAAGCCTTCAGCTCGCATATAGTGTTAACTTAAGCATCGGAGTGCCCACACCGGGTAAGCCACCCCGGGTCCTCTGAGTGTTCTTCTCTTGCAATTCGACTGTCCAACCAAGCGGATCGACATCTGAACTGCCATTCAGCCAGGAGCATCCAGATCATGCACCATCAGTAACAATAAATATTATTCACTCCTATAATTAAATAGTTAAGTTGCCCCTCCATTTACTTTCTTGATGTAAAGACATTATAGAATAATTCATATACCCATATCAATTTTAATTCAAAACTGATAATGAGGAGATGCAATGAAATATGCTAGATTCATAAAAAACCATTTTTCTGGGTAAATGGACTCTTGAAAATACTTGGAGACCCTTATTTTAGTAAATGAAAGAGGAGACGTCTTATAGATTAAAGCTACAAAGATCAATATCAATTTAAACATGATAAAGAGTTGAAATTTTCAAATTCATGTAAACTTGGGGACCCCTATTTTAGTAATTCAAAGAGGAGTTAATTCTATCAAAATACTGATAATTGCTTGGAGTTTAGAGATAATCCTTGGAATATTAAAGCCAGATTCCTCAATTTCAATCTACATTGATTAGTCTTGACCAATTCATGTTGGCATATGGCTATAATGGACTTGAAGCCAATCACTTGTAATGGATTCTACACTCTATTATAGAACTTTGAATTTCTTTAAGTTATATTACTATTTCTTTTTGTTTTTAACCACATAAATTTTTCAATAAAAACAATTTTATTTTAATTGTTCTTGTTATTAATTCATTTGCTTTGTCAAATTTGTATAGAAAAGTCAAAAAGGAGTAATCAAGGAAGGGAAAGCAACCAAAAAGGACTTGACATGGAAATATGGAGTAACTCAAGTATTACCACGAACAAACCATATAGCAGGACTACACACTTTGTGCTCATCTAGTTAGTAGCACTTGTCTAAGGAGGACTACAGACTCTCCCTACACAGCCCAACCATGAATACCCTTCACACTTAAACCTGAACCATAGATACCTTTCATGGGATGTAAGACAAGGCAAATAAAGTAAACCATAATTTAGAAAGCAAAAAACTAAAAAACCTATTTGTATGACAGATATTGTCTTCCCTGGGATGACACAAGGTAGGAACCTCCAGGCTTGGGAATTAGAGTGAATGTGTTCCCTACATCATAGTCTGACACATGTCCTCATCGAAGCAACCTAAGGACTCAAGCCTTCAACCACCTAAAAAATATTTTGGAATTCTTGATCCTTGACCACACATGAAGTGATCCCTTAACCACCTAGGGAATAGTTCTTGCTCATGTACAAAGTGAGCACTTCCTTCATCTATAAATAGCAAGGTTCATGACGTGAAAATGGATTATTGTCAATATCATCCATATTAGCCTCAAGTCATTTGAGATTCCATGTTCTTTTAGCTCTAATTGTTCTATCAGTCTAAGTAGTTGAGCATTCTAACCCTAACATCATTTTGTCCTTTATTCTCAAAGAGTTCTACTCTCATCTCCTCATCTAGTCTCATCCCTAATGCCATATCCAACTATCTACCTCTAGAACTTAGACCATATTTACAATGCCCCACCTACATTAGAATCTATGGTTTTAGTTTTTCAAGAGAGCAACAAGATGCCACCATGCAAGAACATCACCACTACAATCAGAGACGACCAACACAACAACAACAATATCATCAACACCAAAACCAACACCAGAGGAAGCATCACCAAATTCTCTTATGCACATACAACAAGAAGAGTTTCTAATGAAGATCTTATTCATGACCACCTGGCCAATCTTGCTTACAAGGTTCAAGAGAAGCAAGGCCAACTTTCCAACTAGTTGAAAGAACACTTTGCAGCACCAACAATACAACTAGTAGCAATAGCAACAAGAGCATTGGAGTCCAAATCTATGGCTCAAGTGTCGATTTACTACTACTGAGACTAAGAACCAATTGTTAGGCCATCCTGAGAGCAAGAGCACCACCAACCCGATTCCCTATCCCTCAAAACTTCACCAAGAATGCCACTAGCTCCACCTCTATCCCTATCACTAACATCTCAAGTCCTAACAACATCAAATCTAAGATCGCCAGTAAGAGGTAACTAGTGTGATCGCCTACAGCAGGTGACTAAGGAAGAACTATTGGATTGCCTCTAGTCAGTTATTGGAGGCAGTTCAAATAGCAAATTTTATCAGTCTTTATACTAGAAGCCCTATTGTCAATGCATTGCCTAGAAACCCTACCCCTAGGGATACTTTCCACCTTTTTGTTGGCAATAGTATAATAACATCAAAGGCAACGCTAGGGAGCACATCAACAAGTTCGAGGATGCTCTCAGCCCATTTTCCATTAATGAAGATATGAAGGTCAATGAGTTTCTAAGCCTTTGATTGGCCTATCCTACAACTAGTTCATTAACCTAGCATTAGTGACCATCCAAACTTTGGAGGAGTTGGCAGAGAAGTACTTGTCCAAGAGGTTTGTCATGGAGACAAGGCTCACCACAGTAGACATGAGAGGAGTCTAACAATATGTCAATGAAGAGATATTGGTGTACTTGGAAATATTTAGTAGTGCAACCCACAAGTTACTTGATGACAGAGTGCAAGAAACTAACTTGGTGGAGGACTACATCAGGAACATGCACCCTCATTACAAACTCAATCTTGAGAACCTAAACCTGTACGACTTCACCAACTTATGGTAGTGCACCAGAAGAACAAGCCACACACTAAGAGGCCAAGAGAGGACCATAGATTGGGGCAGCGGTTGAAGGAAGTGTATTCTGTGGAATGAGCAACCACAGAAGGCCCCCATCTTGCAAAAGAGGAAGAAGGGGAAGATTAGACTTGCAACAGTAATTACCCCTCATGCTATTTACTTACAAGAAAAAGGAAGCGTTGGCCATCATGGAGAGGTTGCTTGCAAACAACATGATACAAAGGCCACTAGTTTCATAGCCACCTAACAAGGAGGAGAAGTAGAGCAAGTATTTTTGCAAGTTCCACTAGGTAGTCTCTCATCACATCATGGACTACTACAGGATACGGTAGTACTTTGAAGAGTTTGTGCAGTTGAAGGACCGAACCCAAATGATAGCTAGATGATGAACAACCAACCCTTGCCACCTCACCCACCCGTGGGAAGCATCAACATGATTAGCGGTATCACCTCCAACATGGCTTCACCTGAGGTGTTGGTGGTTGTTACTTAGGAGTGGACATCTCCAGCAATTTTTCCAGGATAAAGGCATTCCCGTGAAGGCATAGCAAAGATGACAAAAGCCATGGTGAGATCAAAGTGAATATCAGGTATAATCCTTCTAAGGGAGGTGAAGAGTGGAGACATGCGTCAATCACATACATGGCAGGGTGCAATGCCAATGTCTCCCAAACCTTAGGCTCGTGGATAATATAAGTGGAAGTTGGGTTTCAGATCATGGCAAGCCTTCGTGACCTCCTTAACCTCCAACTCTATGGACCAGGTACAAATCCCATCCACCAACCAAAGTATAGTTTTTTTGGGAACAAACTATATCTTTCGTGGTGGGCATAAGTTTCTTTTCATGATTGTGTCATCTCCCTACGTACAAGAACTGTTTCTTTAACCTTCTTCACAATTCTATGTATCACTAACAACTGATTTCTTTAAAGTTTATAGTTTAATATAGAAATATCTATAGCCAGAAGACTATGCAAAATGGGAAAGTTACTTGTCATATTTTGAATCTATGCAAGAAGCACTTATTGTATCAGCAAATACCATTATGAGGAAAGCATATTATTACTATGTCTCACAAGTGACACAAAATTCAATGGCAACACCACATTCAACTAGAAAGCACAACCACAATCACTTATGTAATTCAAGATCCAATGACTAAAGAGCAAGATGAAACTTTAATTGTTCAATGGTTGAAATTGTACTGTGCATGAGCAATGTAATCACATTCTGTACCATCCAATTCAAAATATTGTACAATAGTTTACAAAGCAAAATGATAACCAAATTTTACTTCAAACTATGTATTCATATAAAAATGCATTTACTAATATTTACACCTCAGACGGTACAAATCAAGCCCTACCCGTGGGTGTTACCCCTCCATGGCACTACACAAGACTCCAATATTCGAATCTTTCTTAAGGGTGTTACCCCTCTGTGGCCTTGCACAAGACTCTAACGTTTAAAGGTCTTGTCCAAGGGTGTTACCCCTTTGCAACACTACATAGGACTCCGATACTCACATCTTGCATGAGGGTGTTACCCCTCAGCAGCATTACACAAGACACTATTGTTCAAAATTCCTACCTAAGGGCATTACCCTCCATGGCCTTACACAAGATTATCATGTAAAAGACCTAGTAACTCTGGGGAGCTTTAGCTTGACGGTAATCCTCTAGGCACTATTTCAAAGGGAACTAAGCAGCTAAAAGACCTAGTAACTGTAGGAGGCTTTGGCTCAATGATAATCCTCTAGGAATTGTCTCAAAGGGCACCAAGCTACCAAAAGACCCAATAACTCCAGAGGGCTTTGGCTTGACAATAAACCTCTGGGCACTATTTAACAAGCACAAACTTTGCAAAAGACCAGTAACTCTGGGGGGCCTTGGCTTGATAGTAATCCTTTGGGCTACTAACTTATTTTTATCTCAGCTATCATATCAGCCTATGATGAACTTTTTGTGGCACAAACAAGCTATCAACACACAAAAAAATATATATATATAAACATCTTCCCATAATGAACAAGCCTCCTACAATATACGATGCTTAGAATTTTGCTCCACGGAATCACATAAGTAGCTACCATGACACTTCAATAATGCTATACAAAATTCAGTAGTAGCTTCACAAGTACAACCACAATCAGACTGTGACATGGCAAAAAGTATCTCCTACAAGAATATCATAACATACAAGTTACCTCTCCTTGTTGCATCAAGATCTTCACAAAGCATTTCGCAGACTATAATGGATCGCAGATCTCATCAATTCCCTCCTCAAGTAAGTCATTATGCACTTCTCTGATTTACATTTCTACATTATAGTGTACTTGCTGAACATTGTCTGAATACAATATTCGTTGTTCCTGAATTTTCAACAATGAGCCCTTAAATGATTTTTCATATATAAAATCATTACACACCATAAGTGCCAAATTATTATCTACAAGCCATCGATCAAGGCACAAAATGTTACTACGGCGAAGCGGATGGGACCCCACTACAAAATTAAGGCAAAGAATATGTATTTCTCTAATGCTACAAATAGGAAAGTTGCTAGTTCATTTGTGCAGGAATTATTGCATGGACCTATTGAACATGAAGTTGATGATGATGGGAACAAGGTTATCAACTTATCATAGGAGATGACATTAATCTAGGTGGAGACAGGGAGTGGGCGTGTGTAGTTTTAGAGTTGGCGAGGAAAGTACATGCTTCTGTTGAGCAGTTTGAAGAAGTGGTTTTTGGGGTTGTTGAGGAGCTTGCTCGGCCTTGCAAGCAGAGAACTGAAAACTTTATGTAATGGATACACTGCCTTGCTGTGACTAGTCTTCTCTTGGAAACTATAAATCCTTTCACTGGGTATAAGGAAAGGTTATTGAACCTACAGAATTACTGCACTCAGTACTGCTTCCTGGAGTATGAACTTGAGCAAATTTCCTTTGTGAATCAATGTTCTTGTTGTTCAATCTAGTTATGTTTCTCTAGATCACTAGTTCTGTTTCTTTTTTTTTTTTTAAATCATGTTTCAAGCTTAAGTTCTTCTAGAAATGGAATTCTCAGTGTTTTTATTGAATGTAGGAAAAGCATGTTCACCCAGATGTACAAAGAGCTACTACAAGATGTCTTGGTCTCTTTGGGTTGTTGGAGAGGAAACCAAGTGAGGATTGAGGAGCTAGTGAAGTAGTTACAACATTTTCTCACAACCTCTGGATGCTAAATGAAATTTTACTCTTCTTAACTTGCGTGACTTAAATGAGGATTTAAATGTTCAGCTCTTAGATCTCTTAAATGCTGGACTTGACCAAGGTGAGATTGGGTTGAAAATGTAGAAACTGATGATCATGAACCAATACAGGCTATCATGAATCATAAAATAAATTTGATGATTTGGTTGATTTCATTGAGTGCAAACAAGGCAAAGATTATTCCAAGTGGTTGAAGGATTGAGAAATGTATCGGAAGTGGAAGTGTGAAAAAGTGGCTACTACAAGGCACAAAAGAAAGAAAATATTGCAGAAGTTTCTAACTGGAAAATGAATACAGAATATTGTTTTGTACTTCTTTTTGCAGATTTCTATTTGCATAGAAAACTTGTGTAGTGACCAATCATGTATGAGAAAATCATAACTTCTCAAAAAACCCAATTTTTCTTTGATGTTGTATCTTTAAGGTTGGTAGTGTCAATTTTATATACTTGTGAAAAATTAATATGTTTTTGCATATTTTATATTTTCTAGGCTTTTATGTAAATTTTAAAGTTTCATTTAGTTTGGACCGAATTGGACCCAGTTTGTATAGGGTTTGAACTAGATTTGGTCCAATCCATTTTTAAATGGACCAATGATGGATTGGATCGGATTGGACCAAATCCAGTCCAATTGGCACCCCTAGGGGTATTTATAGATTTTTGAGAAGGGAATAGAGGGCTGAGATAAGGATCCAAGGGAAATCAAGGGTTGAGGTTTAAAGATTTGTTTTTTGGAAGGGAAGGGGTTGTCAAGACGGCTTTGAGGGAGATCCTCTCAATCAATCAAGGCAATCATAGGAAAATTTCACTGATTTACCTAAATTGGACATTCCAAGTATAGGTGATTGCCTTGATTGATTGGAAGCTCTTAGCTGGTTAAATCTTTGGATTTTAAGACAGTTCTAGAGTTTGGGAGGAAGTTCTAGTCGTGGGATGCCCTAGTTTTGAAGTTGTAGTGAAGAGGATTCAAAACGGAAGGACCAAATCGAGTCTAGCTTTGGATCTCAAGATGGAGGGGATAACAATGTCAAAATTAGACGATCTTAGTACTGTTGGACTTGGATTAATCTCCATCCATCTACAAGTTTGGATTTCAGTTTTCACGTGGGATATGGTTCAGGATAAAAAGTGATCCTGATCGGGCGATCGGAATTAGTTTTGGCTTCGGGTCTTGAAATGAAGGGGTAAATGGTGTTGGATTTGAGTGATTTTGGTGTCGGTGGATTTGGATTTTTGGGCTCTATGTATCTATAGTTTTGGATTTTCTGATTTTATATGAAATGAGTTTAGAATCAAGATGACTCCAATCGGACAATCAGAATCGGTTTCACCTACGGATATTAAGATGAAGGGGTAAATGGTGTCAGATTTGGGTGATCTTTATGCCATTGGATTTGGATTTTTGTGCTCTATGTACCTATGTTTTTGGATTTCTTATTTGAAGTGAAATGAGGTTCAGGATCAAAATGACTTTAATCAGACGAAATCGGTTTTGGCTTTGGGTCTTAGGATGAAGGGGTAAATGGTGTTGGATTCGGGTGATTTTAGTGTCGTTGCGTTTGAAATTTTGGGATCTATTTGGGTCTTGAGATGAAAGGGTATACGGTGTTGGATTTGGGTGATCTTGGTGTTGTTAGATTTGGATTTTTGGGCTTTATGTATCTATGGTCTTGGATCCTTAAGGCCCCAACTTTTGTAAAATTCTAAAAATACCCATGTTGGCTAAGAGGTTAGTTGAAGCATGTTTGAAGCTAGAAGTGCTGCAGAAAGTCTGGAGGGCACAAAAATGGGGTGTCTACACCTGTGATAGCCGAGACTAGTGTCACTAAGTAGTTGACTACATGTGATAGCTTAGCCTGGTGCCACACTGGCCTTAGCCAATAGTTAACTAATGGAAAAGTGATATGTGACAATCAATGATACTCAAGAACTTAACTACATCAACTAGTCGACTACCAAGAGGTAGTAGTCAATTACTAGAGATAAAAGATTCTCTCTTACCAGTAGTAGTTAACTATTAGAATATATCAGTCGACTACTAACACTCGACAAGGTTGAAGCAGTCAACAACTAATTTAAGCCAGTAAAGTATTTTGTGAAAAAAATAAGTTTTCAACCATTTGATGGCTTGACTGCTCTTTTATCTTTTGGTAAATCTTCAATCTTGTTGGGAAAAGTTCTAAAAATTTCCTAGAAAGGATTAATCTCTTTCCAATGGGTCTATAATGTTCATATGCTCTTTAAGCAAGTTTCTTTCTATCAATACTTGTGTTTGAGATGAAAATCTCAAAGAAGTGAATTATGTTAAAGAGCAAAAAGTTTTTTATAGAGCAATAACAAAAGAGCAGTCTTAAGAGAAGAAATTTTGAGCTAAAATGAGGTTTCACTCTTGAAGAAAAGCATATAAAAGCTATTTGTGCTTCATTGATTATCTTCAAGAGTCTTTATTCTCTTCCAATGCTAGCCCATTATTCTTTATGCATTCTTTTGCATTTGAATAGTTTATGTTGTATTTATATATTTGTCTTTGTAGAAGGTTTTACATGTGCTCTCACTGTTTTATCTATTGTATTTGCAATTGTATATAAGATTTAAAGCATCGATATGATACTCTTGTTAGGAGGCATATCATGTTCGTATCCATGGCCATATATATAGGATATGCCATGATTGGGTATGTATCCCATGAGTCATGGGTATTGGCATGATACACCTCTGTATCGGAGCATATCACATTATATCACTGAATACTATTTGATACACATGGATACAGAAGCATATCGATGCCTAGTTTAATTAAACTGTATATTGAACTTTTGGATTGCTTTTGAACTTTAATAAAAATTGAAAATTATAATTATAAAATTAAAATGAATAATTTAAGACTTAATTTTCCCAAAAAAATTAATAAACACTAAAAATTATAAAAATGATTTAATTTATCTACTTTAAATGATTTATATGTTTTATTTTATAATTATATATAAAATAAAACAATTATGTGTTAAATTGAAAATTATAAGTGATGATTATTGCATGATGCATACATGTTTTAGAGTCCCAGTATTTTGATTGCAATGTTTCTCTTGATATAACCTATTGAAGTTTACATTTCACATGTGTTTATACCTTGTTTATAGATATTTCAGGTTTAGATTTAGTGTTATTAATATATTTATGTGATTTGTATGCATTTCTTAGCGTACCCAAGCATTTTGATACCTTTCATCCATATCCATGTGTTTCTAAAGCGTATTCGTATTTGAGTTGTTCAATACATACCTAATATTGATACTTTGATCCTTTATTAGGTGTTTTGTGATTGAACATTGCACTGGTTGTGATAATACATAACTCTATTCGAGAAAAGATATTGTTGGCACCTATAAAGTCCAACTATTGTAAAGGTCTTGCTGACATCTAGGAAGTTCAACTGGTTGTAAGGTTTTTGCTACCACAATGAAGTTTGACTAATTTAGTGGAAACTATCAAGTGAAGTGCATAAGAAGAGGACATTGGTCTGGCTTTTGACTAAACCTCTATAAATCTTGTATATTCCTTTTGATTATTTCTAGTTATTGTTTGATTTTGTTGTAATACATTTTATGTTGCATTTTTTTATCATACAAGCACTTTACATTATATCTGTATACATTTTATTTATCACTCAAAGATTTGAATACATATTGATTTGGGGAGGAAAATCTTCTAGAACTAATTCACCCCCTTTTAGGTTAGGCTATTCGGGATATGAGAAGAATGCTAGTAAAAAAAAATTGTTCGGTGAAAAAAGTCCAATAGAAAAAAAAAAATTCCATCTTGTTGCTTAGTTAGTCTAACCCAAGAGGAGGGTGAATTGGGTTTTAAAAAATTTTCCCCAATCTAAAACCTTCTAAACCGATGAATGAAAGAATAAAAAAATCAACCAATGAAGGTCGTGTGTGTGTGTGTGTGTTATGTGGATGCAGTTCTCAAATCTCAGTGAGAAACAAATAAGCCAAGAAGGCTACTTAGTTTTTCTTACTATTACTGATTTAGCATAGACATCTCTTCTTCATAAATGACTTTTTTTTCTATAATAATGCTCTTTTCAGATAACAAAAACTGCAAAACAACTAATTTATAGTAGCTAAGAGCATTTTACCATTAGAAAGCTATTAGGAAGAATTAGTCCACACTAGAAAATGTTTACATCGGGTTCCCGACAAGATAGAAAGCATTCCACTATAGGAAATAAATGTTGTGCTCTCAAATAGCCTTTTTTTTTTTTTTGCAAATAGTCAACTTGCACAAGCTAGTGGTTGACTACCAATTGTAAGAGAGAATATTTCTTCTCTATGGTCATTTATTACCTTTTGATAGTTGATAAGAAGCTTATACTCAGTTTTGGTTGTTATGGTTAGTCGACTCATCATTTTCTGTAATTGATCATTGAATAGTATTTTTAAAAGCACATGCCTTGGCTGTAATGGTTAGTTGACTCAACATTTTTTCATAATTGACTATGGAATAGTTTTCACCAACACTACCCTTAACTGTCATGAATAATCTTTATGAGTAGTCGACTACTCATTATTTAACCTTAAAAATTTAAAAATTCCTTTTCCAAAGGTTCAATGTTTTTCTTTTCTTTAGGATTTCAAACTTAGATAAATTACTCTGAGTCCAGAAACACCTAAGAACCAAACTTAATACTATCCATTGGTCTTTAAGATTAAGTTAACAGAGATAGGTCAAGTTTAAGCCCATATAATGTGCATCTCATGCATATGATTTACATAAAGTTCAAGACAAAAACAATGTTGGTGAAGATTAAGAGCTGCACACATAATTTATACATACTTGTCTTCTCTTAGCAATATGTTGAATAAATCTTATCTCTATGGATACAACTACAAATTTAACTCATTCATTAGTACTATTAATGAGTTTGTTATCATCAAAACACATAGGGTTGACACATTTAGCTTTTGCAAGAAGCTATTTTGAACAAAAAAAATTGATGACTAGACACACTAAAAATCATTTTTTTAAATCCATTTCAAAGAAAAGGTTTTTTCAAAAGCCCATTTAAACCAAAAAGCACTCTCAAATGCAAAATAATAAATTGTTAAAATGGTGTGTTATGTCTAACAAAAGTGGCCACGGCATTAGATTAGGAGCCCAAATCCATTGGTCACAAATACATATCTACAACTGTACATTGGAAACATCTATTAGTGCCAATGTTTTAAAAATTGACCAAGAGGCGGAACTATTTTTACCTCTAGATCACGGGTCACCAATTCAGTTGACAAGGCTGAATGAGTGAAACCATGCCATGCCATCACCCTATATATATGGGTATATATATGTCTGTGTATGTAAACACATATGTTACCAAGAAATAATGTATAATTAAATTCTACATATAATATAAGTATTATTTTTTAATTCAAACTTTAGTTTTTATTTGTAAGAAATTGCTAAATATTACAATTTGAGGCCAAAGAATGTTTTTTTTGAAAAAAAAAATTGTGCAACAAGGTTGAGACGCACTGATCTTGAAATATTACCCAAAATAAAAAAAGGATCACCCCAATTGAACATTTAGGCACAAAATTATGGCACCCAAAATTTGCACATACATTGAATGTTCAACTTGTAACTTGATGATCAGGTGGTTCAACCACTTGGATCGAATTGTTTTTTATTATATCGATGAGGGTCAAAATGTGTTGAATCCCTACTGGCTATGACAACTTGGAGCTCGATGGGTTACATCGGTAGTTGAGTTTGCAAGAAAAGGAATGTTAGGGAGTTTGAGGGGATGACCTGGGCAAGGGGACTTTGATGGTCAAGGAAGTACTTCAGTTTGAGGAGGTTTTTGTTAGACATTTCAGAGTCAATTTCTTGTTAGGTCATGGATTCATGCCGGTTCGATTTATTGGGTTGGAACCAATTGACAAGTCATGTGGCAGGTGTGGGACACCAAAAAAATTGCTAAACTAATTTTGGGCCTCAAAAGATGAACCATCATGCCCTTTGTGACTGTTGGATTGAGTCGACCTTAACCATTAGTAGTCCGAGTCTTTTGCTTGTAAATAATGGAGCCAAAGGGTCCATTTTTCACTTGTCCTCTATGAATTTTCATTGAAGCGAGGTCGGGGAGCTCAGAGTACAGTAGAGTTAGGTAGCCAAGTTGCTCGGTTCTAGCTTCCTTCGGGTGAGTCTTATTACTTTTCCACTTTCCTTTCTAAATATGTCAAACTCCAACTTTGAGGGAGAAGAGCAAGTAGTCGTCCTGACCAGGAAGGGTCCTTGGCTCAAGAATGTTGAGGTTTCCATAAAGGGGCCTCAACTTCTAGGAGGAAGAAGTCCGAGTTTTGTCCAACTTGGCTTTCAATAGCTAATGTCTGACGACTGATGGAATGGTATTAAATTCCTAAAGAGTTTGAGATCATTCTACCTGATTCTAATTCAAATCCTTGGGACCATGCTGAGGACAAAGCCTGCATCTTTGAGCAGGCCTTGGTGGCTAGACTGAGATTTCCACTTCACCCCTTCATTCTCAAGATCCTTAAATACTATAATATAACCATAGGCCAGCTCCACCCAAACTCTGTGAGAACCCTGGTCGACACCATCTTGGCCCATCACTGCTTTAACATTCCCTTAACCATTACCCTTGTTGAGCTCTACAAGATAAAGAAACTATCTAGTAAGGAGGGTTGCTTTTACTTGTCCTATCACTCTGAGCTCCAGCTATTGGGCAACTTCCCTTCCAAGGTGTCAAACTAGAAGATGAAGTTCTTTTTTGTCTCGGTAGAGGGGAGATAGCTCTTCACCTCTGAGTGGAGGACAATCATCGGTGACATAGGGGAAGAGTCCTTAGATGAGCGGCTAGAGGCTAGGGTAAAAAAATCTGGTTCGCAAAAAGTTGCATGTTAGAGATTTCTTGGCCGATTAAAAATTAGTCCAACCCAACCTCAATCCAACGGGTAGGTTGTCACTCTATACTTAGGTGTTTTTCATCTATTCTTCACCTTGGTTAATTGTTTAACAGGTGTCTTGTCTTTTGTAGAAATGTCGAACGTTAATACCATTGGAGTCTTTGATGCCATGAGGAGGAAGAAGAGAAAGGTCTCAAAGAGTCACCATTCTTGGGCCGTTGAAGAGGAGACCAGGGCCATTGTGTAAGTTGTCACCGAGGTCATCTACATCAATAGAGACGGGGTCATAAAGAGGTCGGGGATGCCGCTTGGGAATCGGGTCTAGTCGGTCTAGGCATCCGAGCTGTCAAGGAGAGCCATTCGGCTCCGAGCATGAAGGGAGTTGATATCTTGAAACCCACCCACCATCAACACAAGTGGGCGTCCTGTCTGGGACCCAAGGACTATGCTTGAGGTGAGTAAAGGGGCTGCCTTCCCCCCAAGGGCATGAATGAGTAGAGTAATCTGGCCCCTCTCCAGCTCGATAGGAAGATCGCTTGATACCTCATGGTGGTAAGTATTCGTCATTACTTTGTTGTTCCCCTCTTTTTTTGGTGAGTTAAGACTAACTCAATGTCTTCTGTTAGGTCAATACCCTGATGCACAACCTGATGGGGAAAGCATAATCAAGCTCTTGGTAGTACGAGACCATGATGGAGGTTGAAGGTTCCTAAGGACAGTTGGATGTAGACAAAAAGGAGTTGGAGTAGAAGAGGCGGGAGAAGTCTAAGATGGCAGAGAAGTTGGCCAACATCAAGAAGAATGTCACCATACTTGTTGACAATTTAGAATAGAAAAAAAAAAACCATGTTGGTTGAGTGGACGACGATGTTTCGTGAGGAGTTGAGGGCAACGAAGGTTGAGGTGATTGATGAGTACCTTGCCTTGGCCGAGTTCTTGGGAGAATGGGATGAGTATGCATATTCCTCGATGAACAAGGTCTTAGATCTACTGATAGCTTGTGGCAACATTGTTCCTAGACTACGACTTAAGCAGGGTAAAGTCATCAGCCATCACTCTGGAAGCTTTGAAGAAGGCTGATGAGGAAGCAGAGTCCAAGGAGGATGAGGAGAAAAGGAGACTAGCAGCGGTGAAGATGCGGAGATCGGGGGCTATGACGTGCCCCCCAATGATAGTTGAACACTACTTTTTCCTATGGACTTCTATATGTCATAGTTGAACACTTTCCTCTTTCTTTTGTACTTCCTTTCTGAAAGAAACAATCTTTTTTATTTCACTCCTTGTGCTAATTTTGTGCCATTTCTCAATCTCTTTTTGCCTTCCAAGTGACTAAGTAATAAAATGGGCATTTAAATTGAGGTCGCGTAAGCAAAGATTGCATAAGCAGATCGCTCGTCCTAGTGTCAATGAAAACGAGAACAGGCTTCCCAATTCGCTAGGTCAAACCAAGTTAGGTGAGTGAAGTCGAACTGACATAAATCATAATAAAATAATGAAGTAAATTGAATTAGTTAGCTCAAAACTCTATATGTAGTACCTTTTGAGATTTTCGATGTTCCATGTATGGGGCACTTACCTCCCCTCTAGGGTTTCAATCTTGTATGTGCCCAAGTCCTAATGCATTAGTCACTTTATAGGGCCCTTTCCAATTTGGACCAAGTTTCCCTAAGCCCGACTCGGGCACCATGACCTTTTAAGGTACTAGATTGCCAACTCGAAAGCAACGTCTTTTGACTGAAACATTGTGGTTGCAAGCCACTCTTTGTTGGTAGGCTATAGTTTGGAATTGAGATTGCTCACACACTTCTTCTATCAAGTCCAAGTTGGTCCTAAGTTCGTTATCATTTTCTTCCTCATCATAAGTCTTTGACCTTAGGACACCTTTATCTCAGTGGGTATGTCCACTTCGGTACCAAAGGTGAGGTTGAAAGGTGTCTCTCCAATCATTCACCTAATTGTAGTCTGATATGCCCACAACACACTGGGGAATTCTTCCACCCACTACCCCTTAGCTTAGGCTAGTCGGGTCTTCAAATCGCAGAGAATGGTCTATTTGGTCTCCTTGGCTTGTCTATTAGCTTGAGGGTATGCAATACATGGAGGATCTAGGGTTCTTCTTCCAATCAGGTGAAAGATTCCACACTGGTGGATGCCTCCAAGATGACTAGTTGTTCGCCCAGTTCCTAGGTCGGTGAGCTGAATGTACACTCTGGGATAAAATCGGCTAGAACCTGAACCTTGATAGTTGGTTATGATTTGAGTCAGATATCAAACTTGCTAAGTTCAGTGAATTGCTCCTAACTCATTCAGCACAAGTCCTGAGTACCACATCTGAGATGTTTGTTGGAATGTGGTTGGGAAGGCCAAACACATGCTTGCTCCAAAGG
Organism: Nelumbo lutea; assembly: GCF_056320005.1. Taxonomy (NCBI): domain Eukaryota; kingdom Viridiplantae; phylum Streptophyta; class Magnoliopsida; order Proteales; family Nelumbonaceae; genus Nelumbo; species Nelumbo lutea. Next base: position 33,199,971 of record NC_142690.1, on the reverse strand, counting down.
ACCTGCATCACAAGATTTCAAGGTCAAAGTCTTGAAATCCTTAGGGTGTTCTTTTGAGAGTATCTCAAGTGCTAAAAGCGATGCCTTAGTATGTCTCAAGGTGTTCGAGGTGTTTGATCGACACGATCATTGGAGGGACTTACTTGGTGATCTTCTCTAGGGCCGAGCATGTTCTCAACTGGTTCATTCTGGGGATGTCTCCTATATCTACCTTGTAGGAAATCCACCGCAGAGCGCGAGTTATTAGACCTATGGAAAGAGGTCACTTTACTTCCTTCTACCTCAGGGACATACATGCAGTCTCACTACTTTGATGTATGGGTTTGGGTGTGGTCATCACGATTGTTGCAAGGAGGTAGAGGGACCTATAGTGGTGTGAGCTATTGATCATTCTATTTCCATGGAGGCTGCTCCTAGCAGGTGCATTAGGTTTATACTATCCGATTGTGGCCACACGCTCTTCCCAGGTTCACATGTGGACGTCCATGCTTTTAACTAGGCACACTAGGTCCTCAAACTGCCTGCCATTCCCCCCTCCCCCCCTTTGGTGTTGTTGAGGGCACAACATTTTGGAGTTCCCCCTAGAGAAAGATCCTCTAACATGGGTTTCCTTGTTCTTTTGTGAAGAAATTGGCAAAAGTGAAAGAGAGGTAGAGCAGGAACCACCTTTATGTTTGGTGTTCCCACAGACGATGTCAATTGATGAGAGTCAAAATGTGCTAAATCCTTGCTGGCTATGACAACTCAGAGCTCAACGGGTTACGTTAGCAACTGAGTCTACAAGAAAATGAACATCAGAGAGCCTAGGGGGATGATTCAGGAAAGGGGACTCTGATGGTCAAGTAAGTATTGAGTTGACGAAGTGGTAGAGAATAAATAAGAAAGAAGTCAAAGTAGTAGATTGCAAGTAGAAAAGTGAGTGTACTTCCTGAGGGTGGAGGGTCCCCCTTTATATAGACCTCAACGCTCGATTGTAACATTCCTGGCACGTTTGAGATGATAACGCTTATCTGTTTGTTGCTTACAAAGCACGCCTGCATGGCATCGCGATCACCCTAATCTGATTCCTCATGAAGTGGAGGGAACCAAGCTTGTTGCTATCAAGTGAGCATCTTGCTCGCGTATGTCTCGGGGGCGCTAATTGGTTTGAATCAGATAAGAAGAGACGTGCCACATAGGTCGCAGTTATTTTGAGGTTAGTGTGATCCCTCAAGTTGTGGGTTGCCCAAATCGGAGAGATAAGTTGGTGTCTAGAGTTATCAATGAACATGCATCCTAGTCTTGTAATCGAATCTTCCATTCTGCTCTTAAGTGAGGTAGGAGCTCATTTGGGCCACACGAGCTTCCATTCGTCAATCTGTATTTTTTCTTTCATATATGTATATATCTTTTGAAGGGATACAAAACCCCCCAACTTGGGGTGATCATTTCAGCCTGGCCCGGAAAATCTGGGCTTGGGCTTAGGTTTTTTTGTTAAGGCCCAGCCCAGACCCGGATATTTATAAATAATATATATATATATATATATATATATATATATATATATCTTTATGTATATATATATTATTTTAAAATATTTGATAATTGTTGTTTTATATATTAAATAGAGATTTGTAGGAGATTAAAGATTTTAATCCTATAGTATTAGATCTTACCAAATTCTAATATAGTATTTAATGAAATATAGAAATTACTAAACCCTGATCTTCTCGATTCTCTCTCTCTCTCACCAATTTCACAAAACCACTGCCCAATCTCTCCCTCACAAAAAAACTCAAAACCCACTGCAGTACTGCACCTAATAGTACTTCTTTACAATAGAAAAAGTCATGTTGTTGCCTTCAATACTACAAGAGAAAAAGTGCAACCGTGCAAGAGTCCACTGTCTTCAGCTATCAAAAAAGAGTGCAACTGTACAATCTTCCTACAAGGTACGTTTTTAGATTTCTTTTTATTTTATCTTTTCGGTCAGAAAACTACATGACTGTGAAAGATTTGTATTGGGTTGCTGACCCATATATGTCATATAGATCTTGCTTCTGGTTTTAGTTACATGAACTGAGACAAAGACAAAAAAACAATAAAAAACTTAAAAAAGATGTGTCAATGTAAATCTAACCAATGCGCCAATGTTAATCAAAACAATAAACTGTCTTTTTTCTTGTGGCCATGGGTTTCACTTACTTAACAACAAATTTAAAAAGATACGCCAATGGAAATCAAACCAATTTTGGTTTTGAACAATTTGGCAATATTAAAAAAAAGTTGTGGACATTCTTTTTTTTACTCAAATCTCTTAACAATAATTTGGAAATTTCCAAATAATTTTACAAAACACTAAAATTATACAATGTTAACTAGTGGCCTATGAAAATTCCAAACTTTCTTATCACCGAATGTCTTTATCACACGAATGAATCTTCATTCATGCATTAACACAACAAAGCTATAATATACTCACTTGGGAACAGAGATGATGATTTGTTGTTGCAGTAAACTAGTTTTAAGAGGAAGAAACACTATAATGTATTTCCTAGAAGTAAATAATAATTATTCTAAAATGAAATCTACTGCATTACTTTCAATGTGAAATGAAACTGAAACTTTTGGGTTATGTATTCATTCCTTTTTTTTTTTGTAAATCTCATTTTACATCAAAATATTAATCTCTTTCGTGGTGGTATTTGGCTTGGCAATTGGCAAGGGCTTAATTATAAGCTTGATGTAGACACTATTCCAATTTGTTTTCATGCTTTATGTTTTTTTTTTATTTTAACTATAATGATTATGATGCATCTTTTATTCTCATATTAATTATAATTTATTTGCATATAGATGTATCAATGGACAATGAAAACAACGATGACAATATTAATCCTACCATTGAGGATGTAAATATGGATGTTGATGAAATTATTGATAGACCACAGAAAAGAGGTAAATCAATTGTTTGGAAAGAATTTGAAAAACTTAGTGAAAGTTCTAAGCAAATGGCTAGATGAAAGGCTTGTAATTTGATCATGTCAGCTGATTATAAAAGTGGGACTAGTCATATGCACAAGCATCTAAAGTTATGTAATAAACACAAAAATCAAGATGTAAAACAAATGATGCTTGTATCTCAAGGCTCAAAGAAGTTATCAAATTTTATATTTGATCCAAATTTGCAACAAAAAGTAATTGGTAATATGTTGGTGATGATGGATCTACTATTCAGTTTTGTTGATTCACCATATTTTAAGTTAACCATGAAAGTTTAAAGCCTAGAGTTTAAAGTGCCACCTAGGCATACCATCAAACGGGATATCATGGATCAATACAACATAAAAAAGAAAAATTTGCATGATTTGTTACAATCAATCCCTGGAAGAGTATGTTTGATAGTAGATATGTAGAAATCTAGGGTAGGTGATGAGTATTTAAGTTTGATAACACATTTTATTGATAGTTCTTGGAAGTTGCAAAGAACTATCACCAAAATAGAAGGTTGAGAATAAAGTCTTTTTCATTAATTTAGGTAATTGCAATATGAATGATGTCATGAAAAATACTTTGAAGTGTCATTTCTTGATTAAATATGAGCTTGTGTGTGATGGTAAATTCTTTCATGTTCATTGTTGTGTACATATATTAAATCTGATTGTTCAAACTGGAGTGAATGAGTTGATGGATCTTGTTCCCAAGATAAGAGATAGCATTATATATGTAAAGATTGCATGTCCAATAAAGAAGAAATTTGATGACATTATTGCATAGTTGCATTTAGATTTAAAGAGACATATCCATTTGGATTGTTCTACAAGATGGAACTCAACTTATAACATGGTTTTGTCTGCTGTGTATTTTAAATAAGCATTTTCTTACATGGCATCTCGTGACTCAAATTTTTAGTTTGCTCCATCTGAAGATGAATGGTCTAAAGTAGAGCTTTTATGTGATATTTTTTAAGGTATCTAATGATTATACCAATCTCTTTTTGGGATCTAAAATGCCCAATTGCCAATTTATATTTTAGTATGATACACATGTGTTTGAAGAAGACTTCCCATTCACATTCATTCTTGGCTAACACGGTTAAATCAATGTTAGAAAAATTTGAGAAGTATTGGGATAATTATAGTTTGATCTTGTTAATTGTTGTTATTTTGGATCCCCGTTTCAAAGTAAAATTGGAAGAGTATTGCTTTGTGTGTTTTGTTTAGAGAATATACAACTCTCACAAGTTCAACCCCTAATGTCATTGAAAGTAGTAATGTTGGAATTAGTAATGATGGTGAAAGAATGATGGGGATTGTAAATGAAGAAGAGTACTTGAATTTTGAGAATCATAGGTTCAAAGTGCAAGCAAAGAAATCCATCTTGGATATTTACTTGGAGGAGCTTGTGCATAATATGATAGAAGAAATGAATGTTTTGGAATGGTGGAAAGCAGGTGCATTAAGATATCAAGAACTTTCAATATTAACACATAATGTTTTGTTTATTCCAATTATAATTGTAGCTTCGAATTCTGCACTTTGTACTAGGGGAAGAGTGGCGGAACAATATCGAGCTTCACTTAAACCAAAAATTGTTCAAGCATTGATTTGTCTCCAAGATTGGCTATGCGGACAAAAATCTACTAGTGATGAATACTCCATTGATGAAGATAAATCTAAAGTTTAGAGTGGTTACAAGTTTTGGATAAAATTAAAACCATTTTCAATATTTTATTACTTATTTGTTTACATTAATTTGAACTATTTTTTCTTAGTTTGCTAATATCTTTTTTATTTCACTTTTTATTTGTAGGAACTAAATGGAAGATGGAGCCCCTTATTGAGATGTTTAAAGTTGTTTTGTGGATATTACATGACAATGAATGGTTATTTTTTTATAGATATTATAGGTTCTAGGTTGATTTTTGTTGATAAAATAATTGATTTGTTAAAATTATTGAGGGGCAATTGGTCATCCTAACCACCTAGCGACACTTGGCCTTCAAGTGACACCTCAACACTAAGTAAGCAAGCTAGCTCGGCAAGTTAGCTTGGGGCACCTCGCCTAAAACGATCTCCACCTCGGTCGAGCCGAACTGACAGGCTCCCCAACTTGCAGTGAGCCGTCTTAAAAGACCAGCCGAGCTATAGGAATCCACAACGACCTACAAGGAGAGCCCACTGACTTGGACCGATAATGCGTTACTAGCCCGAGGTCTTCGGGACATCAATACTTCGATCCTTAGACCAGCCTACTGCATCGCACGCTTCAAAGTTATTCGACAGAGCGTACAAATCTTGTAACCGACATATTAATGCACCTGACTAAGTGGAAACAGCTCCGCAAGAAGATGAGACCCATTGTGAAGGGCTCTGACCATTGAAACCTATATAAAGTGTTCACTTCTACTGGAAAGGTACATGCGATTATACACTCTCAAGCTCTCTCATTCTCTCAAGAACTCTCAAAACACCTATTGACTTAAGCATCGGAGTGCCCTCCCCGGGTAAAGACAACCTGGGCACTCTAAATCTTCTTCTTGGAGAACATACCAGCTCAGTCACCTCTAGCTCGGCCTTGATAGGAACTATTCGAATCAGCATCCAAGTTGCTTGACACGAGGGAGCAACCAGATCACGTAACATCAATTGGCGCCATCCATGAGATTTGAAACAAAAAGCTAAGTACTCTCTTTACATTTTCATGGACTAAGAAACTAATGGCTTCATCAAGAAACCAACCTGCCAACAACAACCAAATCCCTACTGTGACCATTGGACAGATAAACGTCCCTCTACACCCAACCATTGTACTAGATAATTTGAGCGTGCCTCCTCCTGTGGTCGAGCCCATAGCGGCTCCTGCGACAGTTGACGCAAGCCAATTCTTTGATCTGGTGCAATGCGTATGGTGAATGAGCGGCCAACTCAACTTTTGGGAAAGAAAGTTTGCCTTCATGGAGGAGTGGGGGGGGGGGGGTAACAACAACCACAACAACAACAGCAGCAACAACACTAGCCTCATCACCAGCAAAACCAGCAGGTGCCACTCCAACAGGTACCTCGGCAAAATGCCAGTCTGAATCAGATCAACAACCACAACCCGACTCCAGCCCGGGTCCATAGTCAAGTCCAGGTCTTCAACAGAGCACCTGAGCCTATTAACAATCAACCCCCGGTCGACAACGTGGCCCCCGAATTGAACCAGAACTAGCTAATGATGGAAACCTGAGCTACAACTCCCATCAGAACCGAGGCTACTAGCTCATCTGAGGGGCCAAGAGAAGACGTAGGATACGTGTAAATCACGCCACAAAGAAAAATCAACTCACTCCAGCAGGGAGCGTTACATAGAAAAGGGTAGATAGCAAAGCAGTGAGCCAGGTAGGCACTTTGTCTGAACAACCACTCATAACTCGGGAATCTCCATTAGCACTGGAGATCCTTTAGGCCCTGATGCCAGAAAACTTCAAAGAACCTACCCTCGAGACCTATAAGGGTGCGACTGATCCAATTGAGCATTCTGATAGATTTCAAGCCCTAATGTTGCTTCATGGGGCTAATGATGCAAGTATGTCCATCGCTTTCCAAACCACCCTTAAAGAAGCTTGGCTCTGGTACTCAAGGCTATCCCCTGGCTCCATAAAAATTTAGAACCAATTCTCCTGCCTATTCATCAACCAGTTCGTAACAAGTAAGAGACATTCAAAGTCTGCAACTTGCTTACTCAATGTAATTTAGAAATCTAATGTAACAATCCAAGAATATATAAAAAGGTTCAACATGAAACGCTTGCAAATTCCTGATCTAGACCCAGCCGTACAACTCACCGTGTCCAAAAACAGCGTGCGTCATCCTGACCTGCACTGGGAGATTGAGCTGAACCCTCCAACCACTATGTAGAAATTCCTTGTAGTGGTAGACAAGTTCATCAAGGCAAAAGAATCCCTAGGGTTACAGTCTGAACTATTCATGAAAAGGAAGTGGGCTGAAGAAGAAGCAGGTAGTAGAAAATCGAAAAAAAATGAGTAAGTCTCCGAAAAGAAGCAAATTACCAAGAAGTAGGCGATGCAGCTTGCCCAGAAGGAACAGTAAGTCACCTTAGTGGGGTTCAAACAAGCGATCTGGTACCCCACCTTTGTACAATAAGGCATTTACCCCCTAAAGGGCAACCCAACCATTAGAAACCCAAATAAGTATTGCCACTTCCATTATGACGTTGGTCACGATACAGAGAATTGTTGGAACTTGAAAAATGAGATTGAAGACCTCATTCGATGAGGATACCTAAAGCAGTTCGTAAAAGATGAAGGTTGGCCTGTAGAGCAAAGCAGGGAGCAAGAAGTAGGTCTCAGGAACCAGCAACAGGAGCGACCTATCCAGGGGGTCATTAACATGACCACTGGGGGTTAATTGTAGTTGGTTGTACCATTTCTGTTGGAAAAAATTCAGTTAGGAAACTCGAGCATGAAGATGATAATCCACCAAAGCGCCTGCAAAAAGAAGTAATCTACTTCACCGAAGACGACATGCACAGAATACAGTATCCGCACGACGACTTCAAGGTAAAAAGAATTTTGGTTGACTCTGGTAGCTCGGCCGACATCATATTTTTTGAAGCCTTCGAGCTTATGGTGCTCGGGAAAAAGGATCTACAGCCCGCTGACATACTCCTGGTAGGCTATAGCGGAGAAGTAGTTTGGCCTGTTGGCAGGGTGAGGGTACCAGTTGAGGCGGGATCGCCTCCTAACACAATTTGGTTTGATCACAACTTCCTAGTGGTCGCCGCTCCCTCCCCGTGCAACACCAGACTGGGCCAACCCATCCTGCACGCCCTCCGGGTGGTCGTCTCAACATATCACTTGGTTGTAAAATTCCTTACTGATGGAGGCATCGGAGTCATGTGAGGTGACCAACTAGAATCTCGCAAGTTCTATGTAGCTGCCCTGAAGGCAAAAGGCAAGATTGTCGTCAACATCGACCTAGAGCCACCTTTAGAAAACACTGATGAGCGAGCTCAACCGACTAAAGAAACCATCCTGGTACCGGTCTCAAAAGCTGAGTCTGAAAAAACAATTTAGATAGGACCTCGCTTGACAGAACTAGTGCGCTCCAGCTTGTTAAGTTTTTTGCTTAATAATTTAGATGTTTTCGCCTGGTCGGCAGTAGAAATGCCCGGCATAGACCTTAAATTAATAACTCACAAATTAAATGTTGACCTATAGTCAGACTAGTCTGGTAGAGGAAAAGGAACCTCACCCCAAAGAGATGGAAAATAGTAGATGAAGAAGTAGGGAAGTTACTCACTGCGAACTTTGTGAGAGAAATCTAGTATCCAAACTAGATCACGAATCCAGTGCTAGTGAAAAAGGCTAATGGCAAGTGGTGCATGTGCGTTGACTACACTGACCTAAACCGAGCTTTCCCTAAAGACAGCTTCCCTTTCCCCCGGATAGATCGCCTGGTAGATGTAACCTTAGGGTTTGAGCTGTTGAGCTTCATGGATGCATACTCTGGTTACAACCAGATCTCGATGGACCTAGCAGATGAAGAGAAAATCACCTTTGTAACCGAGATGGGCTTGTATTGCTATAAAGTCATGCCCTTTGGATTAAAAAATGCTAGAGCAACTTTTCAGCTCCAACAACTTGTAAACAATGTTTTCTCATATTTAATTGGAAATAAAGTTGAGTGTTATGTTGATGACTTGATTGTCAAGACTCAATTCTCGAATGATTTAATTGCTGACCTAGACCTCATTTTCAATGTTTTGAGAAAGTACAACTTTAAACTTAATCCAAACAAGTGTGTCTTCGGTGTAATGTCGGGTAAATTCCTCGGATACATTGTTAGCCGATGTGGCATCGAAGCTAACCCAAAAAAATCCAGACGATACTAGATATGCGACCACCTAACTCAGTTAAGAAAGTCCAAAAATTAATTGGTCGGATAGCCACCCTGAACCCGATTTATGTCCAAGTCAGTTGGGAAGTGCTTACCCTTTTTTAAGGCAATAAAGAAAAAACAAAACTTTGAGTGGATCGAACAGTGTCAGCTTGCCTTTGACGAGTTGAAAAGTTACCTAAGTTCACATCCCTTATTGACCGGACCTGAGACCGGGGATGATCTTAAGCTCTACCTCTCCGCAAGTGACGAGGTAGTCAGTTCGGTCCTAATAAGAGAAGTAGATAAAGTTCAATGACTCATTTACTATGTAAGCAAAGTCTTGCACACCACTAAGATAAGGTACCCGGACATAAAAAAATTAGACTTTGCCTTGGTGTTAGCAGCCTAGAATCTAAGACCTTAATTCTAGGCCCATACTGTCATAGTCCTGACCGACCTACCTCTGAGGTAGATCCTTTAGAAGCCCAAGGTCTCGGGGAGACTAATGAAGTGGGGAATCGAGCTCAGCGAATATGATATTTGTTATGAGTCGCGACCAGTAACAAAGGCACAAGTCGTGGCCAACTTCATCGCCAAGTGTACCTTTAGCTCGTTGACCCCTGAATGGAGGCTTCAACCAGCATGGCACCTACCCCAGCTCCGGAGATCGCGACCTGGGACGAGGAGCCCTAGATACTCCATGTGGACAACTCGTCCAACTAGAGTGGAAGCAGGTCTGGGTTAATACTTTATGGACCTAGCAAGGTGAAACTATAATATGTGCTCCGGTTTTTATTCTGAGCTTCAAACAATGAGGCCGAGTATGAGGCACTTATAACCAGGTTGTCGCTAGCAAAGGAGGTCAGGGCCAAACATCTTGTGATTTACACCGACTCACAACTCGTAGTAAACCAAGTGAATGGAGAGTATGAGGCTCGGGAACCCACCATGTTAGCCTACCTAGCCAAGGTAAGGGAACTCCTGCCTAACTTCCACTCTTGGTACCTCCAAATTCTGAGATCGGAAAACACCGAGGCCGACGTCCTCTCCAGGTTGGCCAGTACGATTGATTCGACGAAGAGAACGATCTACATCGAAAACTTACCTCGCCCCTCTATAGAGAAGGCAGTGGAGGAGGTCACCCAAATAGCGACAACAGAGCTGAGCTACCTATGCCAACACATACTGTCAAAGGAGCGTAATGCAACTCGGAGAATAAAACGACAAGTGACTTGCTATTTGATTGTGAGTGAGCAACTATATAAAAGGTCTTTCACGCTACCTTACCTACGATGTCTACGCTGAATTGAAGCAGATCAGATATTACATGAAAATCATGAAGGACTGTATGGAGGACACTTGAGGGGTAGAGCCCTCACCTAAAAAGGTTTACGACAAGGGTACTACTGGCCCATGATGAAAGTGGATATGATCGATTTGGTACAGAAATGTGACAAGTGCCAATGATATGCCAACATCCCACACCAACCAGCGGCTGACCTGAAATACCTAACTAACTCGTGGTCGTTTGCATAGTGAGGGATAGACATATTGGGCCCCTTTTCCGTAAGCAATTGGACAGAAGAAATTTTTAGTGGTAGTAGTTGACTATTTCACAAAATGGGTAGAGGTCGAGCCACTAGTCACCATAATAGCTCTGAATGTACAAAACTTCTTTTGGAGAAACATTGTATGCAAATTCAGTTTGCCGGGAGTATTGATCTTGGGCAGTGGTAAACAGTTCAAGGACATTAAGTTTCAAAACTGGTGTGCAGAAATGGGTATAAGGCAAAACTTCACGTAGGTCGCCCATCCCCAAGCTAACAGTCAAGCCGAGGTAACTAACAGGGCAATCCTCCGTGGCCTTAAAGCTCGCCTTTCCCGAGCTAAAGGTTTGTGGGTGGATGAGCTACCCAATGTGTTATGGGCCTACCAAACAACCATTAAAATGGTAACAAGTGAAACTTCCTTTAACCTAACATATGGAACCGAGGCTATAATACTGACAAAGATGGAGGTGTCGACCTTGCGATCCGAGGCATTCAACGAAGAAACTAATGAAGATGACCTACGGACCAACCTCGACTTGGTGGAAGAAGTTAGAGACCTGGCCTACATTCGGACTGTAGCATACCAACAATGGGTGGCTCGGTACTATAACACCCGAGTCAAGAAACGCCAATTCAGAATTGGCGACTTGGTACTCAAAAAAGTTATGGTGCCTGAGCCTGGAGTGCGAAAGATAGGCCCAAACTAGGAAGGCCCTTATAGAGTCTCCAAAGTAATAGGTGGAAATGCGTACAAGCTTGAGACACTTGAGGGGAAGGTGGTACCCTGGGCATGGAACATAGACAGCCTACAAAAGTACTACCTTTGAGAAGAAGTGTTCTGAGTTGTGTCCGTAGACTTGTAAAACTTCACCAAGGCATTTAGGCCAACCTACAAACAGCTCAGCCAAAAGAGCACCGGAGATTAGTTTTGAGCAATAGTTACGAAAAGAATCTAAGGCATTCGAGCTAACATCTCGATAGCTCAATAGGAATAAAGTTTTTGCACTAAGGCACCCGACCGACCTAGCGACTATTTGATCGAGCTAAACAAAAGAAACAAGAAAGAACTCCATCCAAAAGAAAAGCACTAGATGTGAAAGTCTAAGTTTCATTAAGTAAAGAAAGGCCTAAGACCATAGTGTGGTATAACACCACAATTCGCTCCCCAGACAGTTCAATCAGGTCGAAAACAACTATTGCCCACTTAACCTCACGTCTCCTCCCTAGTAAAGACCCAACATAGTTCTCCCCAAAAGAGTCCTCTCCTGAGGAACTCACTTTGTCATCCAATCCCTGGTTAGACGACCTATTACCAGAAGGGTTGTGAGACATTGGAAGAGGAAAAATACTCATTGGAAAAGGTAAGGGAAACCGACAACGACAACTAACAAAACTCGGACAGTGACCTCCTCCGATCAGATACCACCCCAAAAAGCTCCAATAATAGTGCAAGTGGTGACCCCAATGGGGACCCATACTTATAGTCCACCGGACAAAGGAGCGAATGGTAGAGATGCTTTGACAACGGATCAACGGCTGGTGACGCGCGTGGGTAACTTTGAATTCAAAATTTGCGTGCATGCGGATTGTGTCTCTTTTCGAATTTGAAAACAACGCGCTCGATGAGTGTGCCTTTTTTCCAAATTTCAAATTTCAAATTCAAAAAAACCACTGTGGTCCCAACCGACCTCAGACCAGATGAAGAAAGCAAGCTGGGCGACCTACGAAGCAGTCGGACCAATTAACTTATTGAGAGCTACTCCCTTCATCGAGTTGACGTAGGCTTGGGAGTTGGGGGGCAATTGATGAGGGGTAATTTGGTAATCCTAATTGCCTAGCGACACGTAGCCTTCAAGTGACACCTCAACACTAAGTAAGCAAGCTAGCTCGGCAAGTCAGCCTGGAGCACCTCGGCTAAAACGACCTTCACCTTGACCGAGCCGAACTGACAGGCTCCCCAATTCGCAGTGAGCTGTCTCAAAAGACCAGCCAAGCTGTAGGAATCCACAGTGACCTGTGAGGAGAGTTCACTAACTTTGACCGGTAATGTGTTACTAGCCCGAGATCTCTGGGATGTCAATACCTCAATCGTTAGACCGGCCTATTGCATCGCACGCCTCAGAGTTATTCGAGTAGAGCATAACCTCTGCGCAGATCTCGTAATCGACATATTAATGCGCCTCACTAAGCGGAAACGGCTCCGCAAGAACATGAGACCCATTGTGAAGGGATCTGATCATCGAAACCTATACAAAGCGCTCACTTTTATTGGAAAGGTACACGCAATTGTACACTCTCAAGCTCTCTCATTCTCTCAAGAACTCTCAAAACACCTTCTGACTTAAGCATCAGAGTGCCCTCCTTAGGTAAAGACAACCTGGGCACTCTAATTCTCCTTCTTGCAAAACATACCAGCACGGTCAACTCCAACTCGACCTAGCATAGCTCGGCCCTGACAAGAAACTATTCAAATCAACATCCGAGTTGTCTGACAAGAGGGAGCAACAAAGTTGCATGATATCACTAATGATCAATTGAAACTTATAAATTATTATTTAATTTCTTTTATGTTAAAAGCTTTTATTTTGATATTAAGTTTAAAGTTTCTTACAAATTACTATAGTCTCCACAACAATAAGTGAAAAAAAGTATAATTGTTTAATTTTGAAATTGAAATACAATAATTAGGCTCAAAATTTTGGCCTGACCGAGCCTGGGCCCATACAAGGTTGGGCCCGGGTCTAGCCTAAGCCCGTTGTTATGAAGGCAAAGCCCGGGCCGGGCCCAGCCCATGATCATCCCTACCCCCAACCCAGGTGCAGCGGGATTCGATCCCAAAATCTCCGCTACGCTGGTTGGCACCTTACTGCGTCTGTAGCCTTGTCTGCACACAAAGTCCCACTTTGTAAAAACCCGTATATAAACCTTGCCTGCGACTAGGAACAAGTCCACAGGACACCAGGAGAAAATATATACATAACATGTGGAAAGACAAAAGCCCCGGTGTAAAGATTCTCTGGCTATGGACCATTGGAACCGCTGCTGGTACTTTTCTTCTTCAAACCCTAATTATCTATCATTGATCATCGCCACTTTCACTGATTTTTTTTTTTCTCCTGTAAATGAAACAATCTCCACCAGTTCTTGTTACCAGTGCTGTGAGGACGAGGTTGAAAGACATGGAGAAACTCATGAATGCTGAAGAAGAAACCATACGACCCAGATCGACACTCACGGGCGAGTCTGCCGACTCTGTCAGAGTTATCAAAGAAAATGATTCATAGGTAGAACACCATGAATGGGCTTTATCCTGTCTCTCTAGTGAACCGGGTTTTGATAACCTTTATTTTATTTAATTTTACTCTTTCTGCACAAATTTCTCACCATTTCTTTGACTTTACATATGCGTTATTGCATTCAACTCGTTATAATTGATTGAACATCACAAGTTTACTTTGTCCCATGTGATTTTTTGATTATGAGGTTTTTCTTCAATTGAATCTAGTGAAAATGCTTGGGAAGCTAAAAAAGCGTACTTCTAGAACTCGTGAGATGTAAGCTGGAGTGACCGTTGTGCTATTGTCGCTCCTTCTTCTATTTGATGGGCCATTTGGAAAGAGAGGGATCTAAGAATCTTTGAGAGATTAGAGAAGCCAAGTATTCACATACTCATGCTCTTAATGGATTGGATGTAAGTTTTGGTGGAATTCAAATCTTTCAAGGGAAGTTATCTTGCATTTAACTGTTTATCGGTTTTGTGTGCAGAGGGTAGTTTCTTTGGCCTTTTGTTTCCATTTCTCTTTTGCTATACGTCCATATAAGTATACATCACATTTTTTATTGGCTTATTTTAATAAAAAGGACCTTAGGCTAGTAACACCATTAATTGATTCTTAAGTCTTTTGGTTAAAATTCAATTACTGATCAGTTATTTGGTGCAGTCTTAGATAGAAGCATCATCACTCACTGGTACTGCATCAAAATCAGTTTTTAATGTTCCTCTGAAAATTGAATTACTTCTCATGCTCAATCCGCCATATTCAGAAGTTCTAGTATTGAACAAAATGAAAATTTAAATTATTTGATACTCAATGGATTCTTGGGAACACTTCTATATAAGATTTCATTTTTATCTCCTAGTTTATTTGACATAAATGAACAACTAATGTACAAGAAAAATACCAATTTTCTTGTCAAATGTTAATTGGTAACAATGACAACACTTTAGATCCCTTTTATTGCAGTATGTGATGTTGGAATTAAAAGAAAATATGAATTGTTTTAATAATATATTACTTTTCTGTAGATGCGCCCATGAATTCATGCTTTCTCATCTTGCTAGGTCAAATTCTTGGACACTTGTTGGATTCTGACTCCTGTGCCTTTTTTTTTTTTGCCCATGCAACATTGTTTCCTGTTGCTTGCATTTACAAATATAATTGGAGTTTGAAGGCTCCAAGGAGAAATAACAGTAATGGGTAGGATGAGGTATCTCATTCTCAACATGTTCCTTGAAGGATCCAAAGCCACTTACGAGAAGGACCTGAAGTAGCTCCAAGGAAGAAGGGTGCTGTATAGGAACCAATTTGCTTTAGATTCTAGCTTGGAATTGCAGCTGTAGAATGGGTGTCCCAGTGAGGAAGATGATGATGTGGCCAGAAATCAGCCATGTCAAATGTTGGTCACTTAATTCATGTCACAAAGGTTTTCCATTGCTTGAAGGAGGTGCTCTCTGCGGGCTGGTGTGTGAATATCTTGAGGATCTGCAAAGGAAGGAGGCTGTTACTGAAGATAATGTAGGGGATTTGGGTGTACAGGACGTCTCATAGAGGGAAGGGAGGGTAGATGAAGGGACAAATAAAAAGGAAAAGGAATTGGCAACAAATCTTGTACAAGCGATGGGATTAAAGTTGAGAGAGGTAGAAAACATTAAAACCTATGCCAAAAAGAAAGGGAAAAAGAGACAATCGAGCAAAGGAAGAGAAAAATGACAGGGGTAAACTAATGAAGGGACAAATAAAAAGGAAAAGGAATTGGCGACAAATCTTGTGCAAGTGATGGGATTAAAGTTGAGAGAGGTAGAAAACATTAAAACCTATGCCAAAAAAGAAAGGGAAAAAGAGACAAATGAGCAAAGGAAGAGAAAAATGACAGGGGTAGAGAAACTAAAATCTGATGTTGCGGCTGATCTTGAATTTAGTGCAAGGGGGCAGAGACGGAAGGGTCCAAAGTAAGGGATTTTTTGAGTGGGGATTAAGTTGAATTTTGATATGAAGATATTGAGTTGGAATATCAGAGGCTTAGGCAGTGCTAGGAAAAGAAGGGTAATAAAGGATCTTCCCAGAAAAGAGTGTCTAGATATAGTAATGCTACAAGAAACAAAATTGGAAATCCTGGATACAAGATGGGTGATAAGTGTGTGGAGCTCTAGAGGGATAGGATGATCCTTTTGTGCCCTCGTGGGGGACCTCTGGGGATTGTGACAATGTGGAGGAAGGAGGTGGTGGAACCGGTGGAGTTAATAGGTTGATTCTCAGTCTCTCTGAAGTTCAAAGTTGTGGGAGATGGGTTTACTTGGGTTCTATTGAATGTCTATGGTGCCAACAGATACAAAGATGGAGGTTTAATGTGGGAAAAGCTTTATGACATTAGAGGGTTGTGGGATGAACCATGGTGTTTAGGTGGTAACTTTAACATGGTTAGATTCACAAACAAGACAAATAACCCCGACCAATTGGTCACGACAAGCATGAGGAAATTTAATGATTTTATTGATGATTGTGAATTGATGGAACTTCCTCTTTAGCAGACCATTTTCACCTCGTTTAACTTACAAAACCCCCCAAGTTACTCCAAACTGGATAGATTTATTTTTAACTCTAAATGGGAAGTGCATTGGACAGGATTGTTAGCTAGAGCTTTACCAAGAGTTACCTCGGATCATTAGCCGATTAGCATTGAGACTAAAGGTGAAAGAGTGGTGGAATGAAGAGATGGAAGGAGTCCAAGGGGGAGGAGGATCTTTCCACAGGAAATTAAAAAGTTTAAAAATCAAAATCAAGGAGTGGAACATAGAGCGTTTTGAGAGACTAGAGGATAGGAAA
Source organism: Nelumbo lutea (assembly GCF_056320005.1). Lineage (NCBI taxonomy): Eukaryota > Viridiplantae > Streptophyta > Magnoliopsida > Proteales > Nelumbonaceae > Nelumbo > Nelumbo lutea. The sequence continues at coordinate 33,183,453 of NC_142690.1, read as the reverse complement.
TTAAATGTGATATCCCAAATTGAGATTCTTGATGACAAGGAAAGTCTGGGTGTATTATCAAAGGAAGACAGGAGTCTAAGATGGTCACTGAAGGAGTTGGAAGAAATTCTATTTAGAGAAGAAATTTGTTAGAGACAAAAATCAAGACATCAATGGATCAAAAAAGGGGATGGCAATACTAAATTTTTTCATGCAGTAGCTAATAGTAGAAGGCGAAAGAATTTTGTGGAGAAATTGGAAGTGAATGGAGTGTTGGTGTTTGACCAAGAGGAGATTGCCACTTGTTTCGTAAATCACTTTAAAGAGGTATATAAGAGTTAGGAGGGCACTAGTTTTAGCCTAGTAGGATTAGATTGGCCAAGTTTGAACCTTGAAATGACACACTGGTTGGAAAGGAATTTTGAATAGGAAGAAATAAGGGGAGCAATGTTCTCAATGAATCGATTTAAAGCTCTAGGGTCAGATGGTTTCATTGTGGCTTTTTATCAAGACTATTAGGATATCAAGTCAGATTTATGGTCAATCTTTGAGGAGTTTGCTGAAGAGCATTCTATTAGCCCAGGGGTTAACTTCACCTTCTTAGCCTTGATACCTAAAAAGGGAGATACTATTCAGCTTAGAGATTTCAGACCCATCAGTTTGGTGACTAGTATCTACAATTTCCTTGAGGTTAAAAATAGTTCTGCCCTCCTTAATAAGTCAATTGCAAGGGGCTTTCATTCAAGGTAGACAAATTATTGATCAAATCATTGGAGAAAGCGTGCGATCTAGTAGATTGGTCATTCTTGATGGTAGTTTTGAGGAATTTTGGGTTTGGAGATAGGTGGTGTGGTTGGAATAAAGGTTGTTTGACTAGTACTCATTATTCTGTGTTGGTTAATGAAGTGGTTAGAGATTTTTTTCCAGCAACTAGAGGACTAAGACAGGGGGGTCCACTCTCTCCCTTCCTCTTTACCTTGTTAGCAGATGATTTTGAGAGCGGACAGGTTGAATCTGATTAAAGGATGGAGGGTTGGAAGAGAGGGTGTTATTGTTACACACCTACAATTCGCAAACGACACTATCCTTTTTTGTGAGACTGGGGACCCTCTGATAGCAAGGAACTTGAAAGGGGTGATAAAGTTGTTTGAGGTTGTGCCAAAGCTAAAGATTAACTTCCAAAAGAGTTGTGTGGTGGGGATAAATTTAGAGGAGGAATTGGGTGGGGTAGCTGAGGAGTTAGGTTGTGACATCTAGTTGGCCTTTGAGATACTTGGGGTTACCATTAGGAGCCAATCCTAGGGAGGGAAGTTTTTGGAATCCCGTGGTGTAAAGATGTGCTAAGAAACTGGTGGCTTGGAAAAGAAATTATGTGACTTTGGGGTCAAATTACTTTAATTCAATCCATCTTAGTTAATCTCCCAATTTACTTCCTTACAGTATTTAGGATGCCACAAAAGGAGGTAATGAAAGTTGAGAAACTGATGAGGGACTTTTTGTGGGAGCCTGGAGAGGGAAGGAAGGATCATTTAGTAAGATGGGAATCATAGTTTTCAAGGTGCCAAGGTGAGGCTAGGTGACTGGGGGGCCTAGTCGCCTAGGTGCCCGCCTAGGCGATGGATTTTTTTTTATGTTAAAAACATAGATCCTAGGGTAGTTCCCTAGGTACTATAACCGTATTTTTTAATAATTATTCATGATTTTCATAAGAAAGTATAAATTTTATATTAAAGTATAGAAAATCAACATATTCATGAGAAGAAAATGAAGAAGGAAAATAAAATTCAAAAAATATAGGGGCTGAACCCTTATTTTTGTTATAGGAAAAGAAGAAAATAAAAAGTATTGGTAGTAGTAGTAGTAGAAGTAGAAGTAGAGGAAGAATATATGGAAGAGAAAAATGTGCTGATTAGATAAAATTTTAAGTTCATCCTTATTGGTTCAGGTTTTTAAGTCTTTGAGGGTTCGATACAGCATTTAGCAATGTTTGTGTTGATTAAACCCTAATAAATAAGAAAATAATAAAAAGAAATTAGTATATAAACACAAAATGATTATTTTAGTTTAATAATGTCTATTTTATAATTATAATATAAAAAAAGAATGAATGAAAAGGTATTTTATAGTAGGAAGTAGAAAATTGCTTGGCAATTAGGCGAGGTGAGCTTCAAAGGGCGCCTTGTTGCCTAGGCTTCGCCTTGACAACTATGACGGGAATTAGCATTGCAAGAAAATGGAGCAAGGGGGTTTGGGATTGGGTAGCCCAGGGAAGAAAAACTCAACTTTTGCGCAAGTGGCTTTGGAGATGGCCTTTGGAGGAGGAAATACTTTGGCACAAAGATGTAGAGAGTATTCATGGAGCAGAAGGCAATGGTTGGGATGTTGCCATGTCTCGAAGGGCCACGTTGAGCTCTCCTTGGAAGGCAATCTATGGTGTTCTTCCACACTTCTTAAATTTAATCAGGTATGATGTATGCATTGGGAATAGGGTTCTTTTTTGGGAGGACATATGGATTGGGAATTCAACCCTCAAGGATCTTTTGCTGCCTTTGTATTCCTTTTCTTGCTTTAAAAATGAACTTGTTCAAAGATTTGTCTCATTTTCCTTGTCCTTTGGTTTGGGTTTCAGGAGAGATTTAAGAGATTTTGAGCTTGACCAGACAGCACAGTTACTTTGCTTGCTTGATTCTATCTGTCTGGACCTTTAAACCGGATGCCTGTATTTGGTCCCCTAACCCTTTGGGCACTTTCTCTTGTGGTTGCATTCTAGAATGTTCTTAGCTGGATACACCTTTGCTTCTAGAATGTTCACTTTTTTAATTACACATGTTGATTTATTGTTGTGGTGGAATGTTGAACACTCAATTTTTAATTAATAAAGCGGACCAGTTTAATCCCGATTAGCCTTGGGTTGGCTGAGTCCATTTACTTATGTGATGCTGCTATCCTCTTACAATATTAATAATTTATTATTTTATTAATAATTAATTATTAAATAAAAATAATTATTTTATTTTTATTTTGGGTCAAATGTGAATAGGTGGGAACTTTAAGTGGGACCCACATTTTTTTACTTGAAATTACTTTAGTTGAAAGAGTTAAAATTTTTTGTTTTATGAATAATGTATTATTTTATTAAGAACTTATTAATAATTAATTATTAAATAAAATAATTGTTTTGTTTTAATTCTTAGTTAGATGTGAATATAGGTGGGAATTTTATGAATAATTAATTATTTCTCCCCTGAAATTACTTAAGTTGAAAGAGCCAGAATTTTTTTTTTGTTGTATTATTAACTTTTTGTGATGCTTTTCTATCATCCTTCAATGACGATTAAGGCAATTGCCACCAAAATTTCTTTACTAATATTTATTTTGGTGCCAATGGACTTTTGATGACAAATGCTAAAAGTGTCATCAAAGATTGTAAACAAACTTCACGAAATGTGAATCTTTTGCAACGTTTGATTTAAACATCATGGTAACATGAAAGTCTTTCAATAACATTTAGCCAAGGTTCAAAGTATCGGAAACGTCAAGAATATTGGAAAGACAATTTTAAGAGATGTATCGGGATACGCCTTGGATATGCATGTGTATCGGAGAAAAACTAAGATACTTTTGGAAACACTATAAATACTTTAATAACTCATAAAAATACATCAACAACACTAAGTATAAGACTCCAATGAGGTGTATATACATTAAACTAATTTATTTTAATGTTTTTATGAAGAATTATGTTATACCTAATTATAATTTCATTAAAAACCCTATGCTTAACTATAATTTATAAATTATAATTCTTAAGTTTTAATGTTTTATCAAATGAGAAAAACCCAAATCTCCTATCCAACTATAAAACATGCATTGGCACAACTTCTATGTGAAAATATAATTATTTATTATTTATTATTTATTATTTATTTTTAAAAATTATAAAAAATAAATAAACATTATATTATATATTCAAAAAATAGTTATCAAAGAAGAAATTTTAATTATTTTGTGGATATGATAGATCATCCATAAAAGTATAATATATTCAATCATTGTGATCAAATGTTAAAATATAATTAATTAGTTAATTTTTTTAATTCTAAAAATATAAAAATAAAAAAAAATAATTATTAAAGAAGAAATTTCAATTGGCTTGTGGATATGATAGTTCATCTATGTAATTATAGTATATTCAATTGTTGTTATCAAATGATAAAATATAATTAATTATTATTTATTCTTTTGATTCTAAAAATATAAAAAATCAAAAAAATATTAAAGAAGAAATTTCAATTGCTCTATGGATATGATAGATAAATCCATAGATTTAAAACATATTTAGTTTTTATAAGTAGAGAAAAAATTACATTTTCAAATTTTTTGTTAATTTATGTTTTCTCCAAATATCTTCATGAAATTTTCATAAATCTATGATAACACAAAAAAAAATTGTGATTTTGAATGTAAGAAATGTAGATCAATATAAATTTAAACATTAAAAATAAAAAAGAAATCACAAGATATTATAAAAGATTGAAAAGATTTACCTACTTTTGCCATATTTTTTCAAAATTTGAAAAGTATTTAAAAAAAAGAACGATTCATACTTCTTTCTTGCAAAATTTTGCAAATCTAGCACTCTAGGAATGAAGTTTGGTTTTAGAGTCATTTGGGGGTGAACGAAGGCTTATTTCGGGAAAAAAAGAAGCTTGGGTTTCCCCTTTAATTTATTTTTTCAGTTTTTGGCCGTATCTTTTTCGTTGATACACACTATAGATACGCCTTGATACACCCCCGACACACCCTCGGTACGCCCCCAATACGGGTCTGATACGCATGAAAAAAGATGAAACATCCGATTTTCATGTATATCCTGTATTAGTTTTTCAAAGATGCAATACGATATACCCCGTATTGTGAGTATCGTACCGAAATTTTAAACCTTGCATTTTGCTAAACGTCGTTGAAAATTCTCTTTTCACAACGTTTACTTTTAAGGGAAAATGTATGATGTCGGAAATATATGGTGGCCAAAAAGGTTTTGGTCAATCAAAACCCATTCCAATATCATAGTAGATCCCTTTCAATGTAACCAAAAAGTTTTAACATAGATAAAACTATGTGGTGGGAAAATATTTTGTGTGACGTTTGTGATAAATGTCACCAAAGAGCGATATGAACCAATGTTCAAAATCTTGCAACGTATTATCCTGTATCGATCGTTAAGTATCATATCTTTAACGGGTTGACATGGGAAATGCTAGAAAATCATTTGTTGTGTTTTTTTTTTGTTGTGTCGGTCCTGTATTGGGGCGTACAGGACTTATATCGGGGTGTATCGGGGTCATATTGTAGTTGTATCAGTGTGTTAGTCAATACAATATGATTTTTTGTAGGCAAAAAACGAATTAAAAATATTTGACTAAAAGGCTTCTAATTCTTTCCAAAACCTTCTCTCCCAAATTCACCAAATCATCCCTATAGATTCTTGGATTATAAAATCTTTAAAAAAACAAAAAAAAAGAAAACTATCCAAAACTTAAGATTTTTAAGGTTCTTGTTCAATTTTTTACAAAAAAAATGCAAAAATTAGTAGTTTTTTTTTACAATTTATTTGATGGTATGTTACAATATTTTGTTTTTTTTTAATGCTTGCAAATGCTTATATACTTTCCTTATGTAGAAAATCCTATATTTTTACATGCCTTAAATAGATCTATTTAATTTTTTGAAGAAAAATTTAGAAAAATATAAAATAACAAAAAATAAAATTTTATATTTTTTGTTTTACTAATCTACTCATGAAGAATAATTGTCATAGATCTATGGGTGATCTACCATATCCATACAACTACTAAAATTTCTAAAATATTCATTTTTTTTATTTTTTGAATAAAAATAATTATTTTTTTTTATTTTTAGTATGAAAAAAATATTTATTTTTAAAACTTTTTGTAATTTTAGAATATTTTTTCTAATTTTTAATTCAAAGATTTGTCAAAATTTATTGTAAAATAATCATTTTTTTTTGTAATTTTTAGTGTGATCTAACCATAATATTTACCATAAAATTATTTTCTGTTACATTTTATTTTTTAATTTTTGTAATAAAAATATAAATTATTTGTTTGATTAAGAAATAAATAAGTGTTTAAAAATTATAGAAAATGTTTTATTAAATAATTATTAAGCTTATATTTTATTGTTATAACCTTATTAGAGAATACTCTTGTGTTTTCTTATGTTGGTTATAATATATATTTTTCATAAAAATCACTAAAGGATGTGATTTTTATTTATATATAGCTCATTTAGGCCTTATATTTAATATTATTGATGTATATTTATGATTTATTGGAGTATATATGGTGTTTTAATGTGTTTTAATGTGTATCTTAATTTTTTGTTTGTATCCATGTGTATTCAAAGCATATGTCTCTTAAATTTATCTTTTTGTAATTTTAGAATATTTTTTTTAATTTTTAATTCAAAGATTTGTCAAAATTTATTGTAAAATAAACATTTTTTTTGTAATTTTTAGTGTGATCTAACCATAATATTTACCATAAAATTATTTTCTATTACATTTTATTTTTTAGTTTTTGTAATAAAAATATAAATTATTTGTTTGATTAAGAAATAAATAAGTGTTTAAAAATTATAGAAAATGTTTTATTAAATAATTATTAAGCTTATATTTTATTGTTATAACCTTATTAGAGAATACTCTTATGTTTTCTTATGTTGGTTATAATATATATTTTTCATAAAAATCACTAAAGGATGTGATTTTTATTTATATATAGATCATTTAGGCCTTATATTTAATATTATTGGTGTATATTTATGATTTATTGGAGTATATATGGTGTTTTAATGTGTTTTAATGTGTATCTTAATTTTTTGTTTGTATCCATGTGTATTCAAAGCATATAACGATATGTCTCTTAAATTTATCGGGTGAGTGACACATCCTGGGAGGACAGGCACGCCACCATCTATCGAGAGACGTGGGTGTAGTTTGTCGAATTGGCAGGGACTGCGCCGTCGGTCAGGAGACATGGCACAGTCTGACGGGTATGGTCTTGTCAGATAGAAGCTTCCTGGAAGCATCGCGTCGCTTAGTCGCGAGCTACTTTGTAGCGATCTCCTTGGGGTACTTCGATGTGACCCCTCTCAAGGTTTCCTTTGGGGCAATTTTCTACCTAAGTGTTGGAGCAAGCTAGTTACCCTAGCTCGCAAGATGAGATAGACCTATCTTGGAATATTCCCTTTCTATAGCTCGGGGGACCTCGAGCTCGCGTAGTAGCGAGCTCCCCTTATAGCGAGCTATGGTGTAGCGAGTTGCCCCGTGGGCTAGTTACTTAGTTGCGGTCAGACTGTGGTGCTGAGTTGTTGCTCGTGCTGAGTTATGTCCACGTGTCATCGTCTCAAGGGGTTAGGTCAAATCACCCTCCATCAATTGCCCCCACTCCTCGGGCTAAGAGTGTTACCTTAGCGTGATGAATTCATGAAGTGTGACGGGTGGATTTGATTGAAGTTCAAACCCAATTGACCGCTCACATTAAATGCGTGCATAGAAGTCAGGGGATTTCTAACTTTTCGAATGTAGAGAAACACGCCAAAGCGACTCTTAACTTCGGATGTCGTGCAACCGTCATTACCACAATCTTGGGAGACGTGCAACTAGTCACATTTCGGTTTCAGAAGACGTGCGGTCAGCTTGACTGTGAACCGTCAGATCTGTCTCAATCTAGGGGCATAGTGGTTATAAATAGGAGGGCCCCCAGGCCTCATTTTCTTTCACGCTAACTTGCTTTGTCTTCGGATTCTGAGGTTGCACATCCATCTAGTCTACCCGAGCTCTTCTCCTGTTCACGTCGTTTCATCTTTTTCGGTGTTTAATCATTTTGTCAATCATGTCTGGGTATCCGTACCACGTTTATCCCTGGGACAGTAACCAGGACGATGCCTCCTCGAGCTCAGGGAGAGAATGGGAGCAGGCTTCGGAGGCTCGGGAGGCCTCCGTCGAGGTGGCTTCTACTTCTCGGGGCAAAGAGCCCGACACCTTCGGTCCCTCCTCTATAACGATGGAGAGACTTAGATCTCTAGTTCACTACTTTAACCTTCCTGGGGACCTCATCTACAGTCTCCCCTCCGGTAACTTTCCCTGGGAGCATGGTCCCAATGACATAGTGATTTTCCAGGAACAGCTCGAGACTGGCATGCGTCTTCCTCTGCACCCTCTAATAGTGGAGGTGTTGAATTATTTTAACGTCACCATTGACCAGCTCCATCCCAATGCCATCCGGAATGTAGTTGGGACTATTTCTCTGTGCTATGAGTATTGTCTTCCCCGATATCTTTTCTTTCATTCTCTGCATCAAGAATGCTACTCACATAGCGCCTCCGGAAAGGCGTTCCAACTACTTTTCTCCCCGCCATAGCTTCAAGCTCTTGCACGAGCTGCCGAACAGGATTCCGGCCTGGAAGCGGGACTATTTTGTGGTTCGTAACCCCGAGGGGTGGCCCTTCCCAACTTCTTGGAGGATTGCCATCCAGGATTCTGGGGTTGAGTTGGACCCTAAAACTCGGAAAGCGCTGCTTTCCTGGGCAGCAGTAGGCCTTCTTTGTTCATACTACTTGACCGAGGAAAAGCTCGCGCAGGCTGTCCTGAGTCTGGGTAGGTTGCCTTTTAGGTTGTTATATATATATATATATATATATATATATAGATAGATAGATAGATAGATATTACTGGACTAATACCTTGTGGTTTTTTGGCATCCATCATGTCTAGTGTTGACGCGCGCTGTCTTCTTTGCAACAACTAGAGGCGTAAGGCGAAGAGGTCGCATCCTGACCGAGCTTCCACTTTTGGGGGCACTGAGTTCGAGTCTACTAAGCTAGAATTTGTTTCTCCACCGCCTGAGGTTCCACCAGTCCCATCTGAAGGAGGTGCCAGAGAAGGTGGCCTCGAGGAGGGCGAGCTCCCGAGGCAAGGCACAGATCGCCAGGCTTTCTGAGGAGAGCGCGCACTGCAGGGAGGTGTCGTCGAGGGTGGCAGCGAAGAGGGAGCTCCTTCGCTAGTAGGTTCGAGACTTGGAGTCTACACTTCTGGACCGAACTCGGAACTTCGACACCATGGTGGAGGTCGAGCAGGCTAAGGTGGTCTGGGACTTCAAGGACTCCTAGGAGTATCACGACCTCCAAGTGGAGTACGACTTGAGCTCGTACCACTTCGGATTCAAGCTTTGCCGTTGGTTGGTCCGAAAGAAGTTCTCTAGGCTCAACCTTGACGGCATCACAATGAAGGACCTGGCTCCCGAGATGGCAGACCAGGTGGAGGAGGAGGAGCCTGACTACCCAGAGGACGAGGACGAGGTGGAGGAGGTGGACCCTTGAGGCTGGCGGCTCTTCTGTTTTTCTATTCTTCTGATTGACTTTTGGTGGTTCCCGGTTGCCAAAACCCGGTTTTCAAAAATCTTCTTCTTGGGTACTTGTGCCCTTTTTTTACTTCTTGTTGAACTTTCCTAAGCTTTTTAGCTCGGTTTTTATTTATGAAATAGTAATGAAATTTTTCCTTTTTCTACTAAGTATGGTGTGCTCTTTTATTTTTTGCCAAAGCAATCTCATCACTCGAGCTATTAGAGCTACATGCCCGAAATAGGATTTTTCGGTAATTATTACCCCGAGCTATCCCTTAGTGTTTTGAGGCATTTTTATCGTATACCGCGAATTAGTTACCGTGTATGCCCGAACTGTATGTTTGTAGGTTGTTCCTTATTTGGTTCAACCAATGTACTGAGACGAGCTATGCTTCGTAGGGTTTAGACCCGAGCTGCTTACGTCTCTGGTACTTCATACTTCGCCTTTACCAATAAAGCGACTAAGTCTTTCACGGTGCCGAGGTCTTAGTTAGCTCGGTGTTTTAGCCCTTAGGCTAAGGGGGTGACTTATAGTCTGCCCTTGGAGTTTACCTATGCCATGGAGGCTAACGGGTCTTATTGCACCGATGTCGTGTTAGCTCGGCATTTTGGCCCTTAGGCTCTGAGAGTGACGCATGGTCTATTCAGTAGTTACAGGTAATACTGCCTTAAGTTGACAATATTCCATGCCCGATGTACTTGTTTCCCTTCAATGGTTTCGAGCTCGTACGTTCCTTCCCCGAGCACCCGTTTCACTCGGTAGGGTCCTTCCCAATTCGGTTCGAGCTTTCCAACGTCGGGCTCAAGTACCATAACTTTACGAAGGACCAGGTCGCCGACGCGAAGATTCCGCTTTTTGACCCTGGCGTTATAGTATCGGGCTACTCTTTGCTGGTAAGCTGCGGTCTTGATATATGCGAGGTCCCTTTCTTCGTCGAGTAGGTCGAGGTTGGTACGTAGCTTGTCTTCATTTGCCTTGTCGTCATATGCTTCCAGCCACACTGGCTGCTACCTCACGGTGCTCAGACTCGACTGTCCTGGGAGCTCCAGGCTTGCCCGAACTGGGGCCTCGTGCTCAACCGGCCTAGAGACTTCAGAGTTGAAAGTGCACTCTGCAACAAAGTGTGCTAAGGCTTGGGCCTTAATAGCAGTTCGTGGCTTGTATTGGAGATCGTACTCGCTGAGCTCAACGACCCACTTTGTCAGTCGACCAGAGATCTCGAGTTTGAGTAGGACTTGTCTCAGAGGTTTGTTGGTGACGACGATAACAGTATGAGCCTGAAAGTACAGACGAAGCTTTTGGGCTTCAATAACTAGTGCATAGGCCAATTTTTCTATCTCCAGATATCTTGTCTCTGCTCCCTGCAACACTTTACTAACATAGTAGATAGGTCGTTGCACCTGATCTACTTCTTTTATTAGTATCGAGCTGACCACTTCGTCACTTGCCGAGAGGTACAACTCTAAAACATCGCCCTCTTCGGACCGGGTTAAGACCAGTATGTCAGCGAGGTACTTTTTGATCTCGTCAAACGCGAGCTGACAATCTTGGGTCCATTCAAACCCTTTGCTTTTAATTGCCTTAAAGAAAGGTAGGCAGCGGTCTGCCGACTTGGACATGAAGCGGCTCAGAGCGGCTATTCTGTCGTTCAACCTCTGAACCTCCTTCATTTTTCGGGGTGGTCTCATATCTATGATGGCCTTTATTTTGTCTGGGTGTCTTCAGTGCCGCGTCGGTTTACAATGTATCCCAGGAATTTACCCGAGGTGACGCCAAAGACACACTTATTCGGGCTCAACTTCATATTAAATCTACATAGAATTTCAAAGACTAAATGCAAGTCTTGTATTAAGTCGCATGAAAACTGGGTTTTGACAACCATGTCGTCTACATAACTTTCTACTTTTTTGTCAATAAATGGCTCAAACAGTTTATTTACAAGTCTTTGAAAGGTTGCCCTGGCATTTTTTAGCCCAAAGGGCATGACCTTGTAGCAGTACAGGCCAAGCTCGGTTATGAAGGCAGTATTTTCTTCATCTGTCGGGCCCATCCTGATTTGGTTGTAGCCCGAGTAGGCATCTAGAAAGCTCAGCAACTCATGCCCCGAGGTCGCGTCCACCAGACGGTCAATCCTGTGGAGTGGGAAGCAGTCCTTTGGGCAAGCTCGGTTCAGATCGGTGTAGTCGACGCACATGCGCCATTTACTGTTAGCCTTTTTCACTAGAACAGGGTTGGCCACCCAGCTCGGGTAATGGACTTCCTTGATAAAATCGGATGCAAGGAGCTTCCTGACCTCCTCGTCGACTGCCCTCCATTGCTCTGGGGCTAGGTTGTGTTTTTTCTATCTAACGGGGCTAACTACAGGATCAGTACTAAGCTTATGAGTTATAATGCTAGGGTCTATGCTGGGCATTTCTGCCGCTGACCATGCAAAAACATCTAAATTTTCAAGCAAAAAGCGTACCAGTTTAGATCGCAGAGGCTCCTCAATGGAAGCACTGATCTGAAGCATTCGGGTTGGGTCCTCCGTCGAGGTTGGGATGGAGACGGTCTCTTCTGTGGGTGCAGCTCGCTCCTCGTTCTGCTCCGTAGGTCACTCCAGCTCGAGGTCATCGGCCACCTTGGCTTTCCCTTTGAGGGTGGCGACATAGCATTTGCGAGGCTCAAGCCGGTCACCTCGCGCTATCCCAATTCTGAAGTCCGTGGGGAACTTCATGGCCAAGTAGTAAGTGGACACCACAGCTTGTAAGGCATGGGTAATTGGCTTACCTACTATGGCGTTATACGGGGAGGGGGTTGCGACCACCAAGAAATTGTGGTTGAGCCTCACTATGCTAGGCCAAGTGTCGACTTCCACAGGTACTGTAATCCTTCCCAGGGGCCTGACTTCCTCTTCGCTGAAGCCTACCAAGGGAGTGTTCGCGGGCTTCAGGTCGCTCTCTTGGAGCTGAAGTTGATCGAAGGCTACGTTGAAGAGGATGTCTGTTGAGCTGCTTGAATCGATGAGGATGCGCCTGACTTCGAAGTCATTGATCTTCACCTTTATGACGAGCACGTCATCATGGGGGTAGTGGACCTCGCGCGCGTCATCTTCTGTAAAAAAGATGGGATCTTCCATCCTTGGCCGCTTTGGGGGGTTCTGCTCTTCCCTGGCGGCCTCGTGAGCTGCAGCTGAGGTGCAGCCCGCCATAATCGAGCCTCTAACTATGACGTGGATGGTCCCCCGAACTGGTCTCTCTTCGGGGGGGCTACTTCTACGGCTGTTCCGCTTGCTTGCGGGACTAGGGAGCGACTCTACTCTGCTCCCCTTGCTGACATGCTTTATTATTATTATTACTTTGTACAAAATTTCTCAGATATCCGCGACAGATGAGTTCTTCTATCTCATCGCGGAGGTTTTTACAACTTTCGGTGCTATGACCGTGATCTTTATGAAAGCTACAATATAGATTTTTATTCCTAACATTAGGGTCAGCCTTCAGCCGAGGTGGCCACTTCACATACGGGGCATCCTTGATCGCCATGAGGATCTCGACCTGCTTTGTGTTGAGGGGTGTGTAGTCTCTTTCTACTGTCCGAGCTTAGAAGGGCTAAACCGGTCTTGCCCCCCTAGCCAGGTCTTTCTTCTTCCTGCTGTCGCCCTGAGATGGGGGCTCTGGTTCCCTCTTCCTTTTCTCAAGTGCCTACTCACCCTTCTGGTTGATTTCTTGCTCTGTCCCTATAGACCGGTCCACAAGCTTGAAGAACTCGGTCACGGTCTTGGGCTAATTGACAACTATGTGCCACTTGAACTCCTTTTGGGTAATACCTCACTTGGCTGCGGTGAGGCGAACTGCAAGGCCCAGATCGGGTATCTGCAGACAAGCGTCATTAAACTGCTTGATGTAACTCTGAATGGACTCCCCTTCCTTTTGAACTATGCCGAGGAGGCTTTTTTGAGTTCTCGGGCACCTCTTGCTGGTGACGAAGTGGGAGGTGAAAACTTGCACGATCTGCGCCCAACTTCTTATCAAACTGGGCACAAGGTTTCGGTACCAGGTGCGAGCTACCCCTTGGAAGGTGGTGGAAAAGGCCACGCACATGTAGGACTCGCTGGCTCTTGCCAGGTGCATCTAGGACTGAAAAGTGTCCACATGATCATTCAGATCAAAGGATCCATCATACTTGTCTAGTGGAGGGAGCATGAAGTCCCTTGGCATGGGGACAACAAGGAGTTCTGGAGATAGTGGGGAAGAAACTGAGAGGAGAGGGGCAGCTTTCACTTCACCTGAGCATACCTCCTCTTTTCTTTTGAGCTCGGGAGAGACTTGGGTAGTAGTTCGGCAAGCTCGTCGGCGTCTTCGTTGCTGCTTTGCTGGCTCGGCATTGGTGCTTGATGCTTCAGTGTCGCCAAGCTCCATGGGCTCAGACTGCTGGCGGTGGCTCTGAACTGAAGGGCCCTGCCTTTAGTCTGCGACTAGGACCTCGAATGGGTTCTCTGCGAGCGGGAGGTCGAACTACAAGTGCTGGGGCGATGCGGACTTGGTTGGTTGGGAGGCCCCCGATCTGCCCACAGGCTGCGAGCGGGGGTGGCTGCCCTCTCCTTCCTACCATGGGAAGAGGCTTGGCTCTTGGCAGGATCCTGGACCTGGGAGGCCTCTCCCCGGTGAGGTCGTTCACTCCGGAGGGAGGGCTTGGCCTGCTTCGTGGCCAGGTGCCGAGGGGGAAGCGGCGGTTGGGCCTGAGACAAGGAGGGAAATTGCTGTTGGTACTAGTACTGGAAGGTAGTACTGGAAGACCTGATGCAACACTTGTTGTTGGTAAAGTCGGAACTGCTGGAACTGTTGCATTTGAGCTTGCATGGCTCGCATGCATTGCATTAAGTCTTCCAACTGGTTCAGGTTGGCCACTAGGGGCACAACCGATGGTTCAACAAAGGTTGCTCCCACCGTGGAAGGGAGTGGAGCGACCACGGGTGCCACTGTGAGAAGCACATTCAGACTGGGAATCCCGTCCACAGAGAGGGGGATGGTGAACTGTCCAATACAGACAGTGGGAAGTTGGGGTTGCTCCCCAAAAGTGTTCTGGCTGGCACCACGTCCGACATTGCTGGAGGAGGCCATGAATGCTAAGTTTTCAAAAGGAAACTGTAGAAGCTTAGACGAAGGATTTTTTAAGTGTTTCCCATAGACGACGCCAAATGATGCTGCGCAATCCGGGCACTCCTAGTTGGCTGTTGACTGGCTCCTAGCTGGCAACGGATGACACCTGAGAAGAAGACGGTGAAGAATTCTCGGGGGACTTGCCCAGTGGGAATACTTCGATGCTTAAGTTAGAAAACTGGAGAAAATAGTGAAGAGTGTAAAGAAGGCTAAGAGTGTAGGTCGCGCTAGATCACTGAGTTAGCTCGAGAGAAAGTTTGAGTAAGTTCAAGACAAGATCTTAGATGTTCAAGAGAGAGAGAGAGAGCCCTTCCCTTCGACTAGGGAGCTTTTATATAGGCATTCTTGTCAAATCGAGCGTAACCGCCACTGGGCTTCTGTCACAGCCGTTATCTTTCAGGGTTGCGCAGGTAACCGTTGCAGGGTGCTACCCAATCGGGTGAGTGACACGTCCCAGGAGGATAGGCACGCCACCATCTGTCGAGAGATGTGGGTGCAGTCTGTCGAATTGGCAGGAACTGCGCCGTCGGTCAGGAGACGTGGTGCAGTCTGATGAGTACGGTCTTGTCAGATAGAAGCTTCCTGAAAGCATCGCGTCGCTTAGTCGCGAGCTATCCTATAGCAAGCCATCCTGTCGCAAGCTACTTTGTAGCGAGCTCCTCGGGGTACTTCAAGGTGACCCCTCTCAAGGTTGCCTTTGGGGCAGTTTTTTTGCCTAAGTGTTGGAGCGAGCTAATTACCCTAGCTCGCGAGCTGGGATAGACCTGTCTTGGAGTATTCCCTTTTAGTAGCTCGGGGGACCTCGAGCTCGCGTAGTAGCAAGCTCCCCTTATAGCGAGCTATGGTGTAGCGAGCTGCCCTATGGGCCGGTTACTTAGTCGTG
This sequence comes from Nelumbo lutea, assembly GCF_056320005.1. Taxonomy (NCBI): domain Eukaryota; kingdom Viridiplantae; phylum Streptophyta; class Magnoliopsida; order Proteales; family Nelumbonaceae; genus Nelumbo; species Nelumbo lutea. Next base: position 33,168,021 of record NC_142690.1, on the reverse strand, counting down.
GTCAGGCTGTGGTGCTGAGTTGTTGCTCGTGCTGAGTCATGTCCACGTGTTATCGTCTCAAGGGGTCGGGTCAAATCACCTTCCATCAGTTTCCATCAGAGAGAGTGCAGTCCTGATCGTTCACTTTGTCCAACAAAGGGGCTGATCCTATCACTATGATCACCCACTCAAGTGAATGCTCAGACTACCCCAAAATACCCAGGTTTTGACCCCCAAAGGATCTCACTAATTGACATATCAATGACAGCCCAATCGGACACCCAGTGAAGTACCATAATCGAGTCTAGGGGTTATGTGTAACTTTTCAGTTTTGCCCACCACTCTCCAAGGTCTAGGGCATAACTGGAAAATGGTTTGGGTTCAGTGTTTCAAACAAACACACACTACATGTGTTTTGGGTCTAACCCTGGCAGCTGAGACAAGCTACCCCAACCTGGCAGCACATTAGTGTTAGCCTTGGTAGGATTAACTTCCCCAAGTCTATCCAACGGATGAGAACATTCTCTACTAACACGAGTCTCATAAGTGTTCAGTTTAAGGGTAATTACACAGAAATACACCAAATACAACATGAATCAATTATGTACTTTTATTCATTTACATTAAATGCATATGTACATCAATTTGATTGGAGCTAAGGGCATACACTGTCTAACACTACTAACTATTAACAACCTTAAAAACCTAGAGATATTGGTCTCAATAGTTCAGAAATTATTTTCTTACGCTTTTAACATTAGATTAAGCCTTTCATGAGTCCAAGAACACCTAAGAACCATGCCTACTACTAGCCATTGGCCTCTAAGGTTACGTCAACAGATTTTGGTCAAAAGTTTAATCTCATAGAGTGCATCTCATTCATATAATTTACATCAAGTCCTAAAGCAAGATACATAATGACAAACTTGGAACTTGATAGTAATCATCTTCTTCTTTGGAGAGTCACAAGTATATTGTCAGCTGCCTAATACAATTCATTCAAGTTTTGATTGCTTAAGTGATTTGTTGACTAGTTTAGCTCAATAGGATTAACTTGGTATAGTTGCACACCTAGGACATTCATTAATATTCTCAATAAGCTTATTATCATCAAAATACAGATAATTGGTTTGCCACCTATATTAACCAAAACTTACATTCTTGGAAATTTTAGATGTTACATCTTTATTTCTGAGAGGAAACTATCCAAACTCTTTAACATATCCAAATTCCATGAGTAGATCCCTCGTTTGAAGACAAATTGGTTTGGACACCAACTTCTCACTATAGATATTCAGCAACTCAGGCTAAGAGTTGATATGGCAAACCATCTTTGAATCATCAAATGTCACGTGGGTTTGCTTAGGCCTTACTTAGAAGAGTTTACTGAAGATGAAACTTCTTCGCCCTCGCATTAGAATGGTTTTACAAAGATGTTGCCAAGGTGCATAGTTGTGCTGATATGGCAAAGAGACCTGATCATATTGACTCACATGCTATCTATGTTTTGAAGGTGTAGAGATTGTATGTCAATCTTCTTTTCTTTCATTGCCCGGTGGTCCATCCAATATATACTCTGCATCCTTAATGAGTCTTCACATGGAGCATCTACAGGACCATATACAACACCATTGGTTAGAAGAATGGCGACACCTTGATATCATTGATGTTGGGAATAAACTCCTCCCAATTAATGTTTGTAAGAGGAGTGATAACCATGTGGTAGATATGGAAAGTATAGAACTAGTGTTAACCTTAATAAGTGTACATATTTAATATGTTTTATAGTTTCAAGCAGAGGATAGCAACCTTCTTTCTAGGCTTCATTTGAGTCCTTTACCGCCTACTCACTCTTTGTGTTGGTCTTTAGGGTATGTTCGTTTTCTTCGACCTTTGACATCTGAAAGTGAAATAATTACATTAATAGGTATATTGGTATTGGTGAACTTTTCTTTCCTCTAAAATCTGAATACAAAGAATATTCTGAATTCTAAAAATTGTCAAATGTCTATTTTAACCCCATATATGAGATTTTTTTTTGTCTATGTAATTCAGTAAAAATGAAAATAATGATTATTATTTAATTAATAATTAATTTATAACTAATACTAGTTATTATAATTGTTAATTAAAAGTTACTAATAAATAATTATTATTTAGTCATTCATAATAATTAATAATTCATATTTAATTTATAACTAATACTAATTACTATAATAATTATTTAATAATTACTATAATAATAATAATAATTAATATTAAATTAATGATTAATTTATAACTCTACTTATTATTATAATAATTAATTAAAAATTAGTAATTAATAATAGTTGTTATTAATTAATTATTATTTTTTTGTAATTCAATAAAAAAATAATATTAAAAATTGTTATAATGATTAATAATTTATTAATATTTAAAAATAATATATATAATAATTAATAATTAATAATCAATAAATAATTATTAATTCATACTGATTAATATAATAGTTGATAATTATTTAACAACTAATAATTAGTTAATAATTAATATTTAATTTATAACTAATACCAATCATTATAATAATTAATTAAAAATTAACAATCATTATTAATTAAGTATTAATTATTAATTGTTAATAGTTAATTATAAAAATTATTATCAACTAATAATTAATAATAATTACTAATTATTAGTTACTATTTAACAAGAAGTAGTAGTAAATTAATAATTAATAATTATTATTATAATTAATAATAATTATTATTGCATGAGGCCCTTGAGTTATAAGGAATGAGAAGTGTTTTGTGTTTTGGGGGTATCTTTGGAAAACAAAAAAAAAATGTAAGATCCCTCTTTAAGAGATAAGAGATAAGAGATAAGAGGAAATGAACGACCACTTTTCTCGTAAAGTTGTAAGATTTCTCTTAAGATGTAGGAGTTAAGAGGACATGAACAAGCCCTAAGGCTCCAAAAAGCTTCATCAAAATCAACACAAACAGTGCTTGGAGTTTATCATGTCTCAGTCAGTGGTGAATGTGTGGTTATCAGAGATCAATGATGGTAATTTCATTATTGGTAGGGATTTAGTTATCGAGTGTTCTTTCCCATAGGAGACAGAAGCTTAGTAGTTTTAGAAGTCTTGCAATGTGCAAAATATTTGCATTAATGGATTTCATTTATATAGAGAGTGATGCAAAATCCATAATTGATATTATCTCCTCAAACTTAGACCACCTTGGAGACTCCATGGTGTTATTCTTGAGTGTAGACACCCCATTTGGGGTTTCTATTCTTCAATACTTTCTACACACTTCTCATTGTTGTAATAGGCTTGCCCATGGACTAGCTCACCATGCTCTTAGGAATAAGTAAGTGCTCTATAACCTGGTCTAATGCTCTAGATTTTCTCAGGTCCTTGGTATTGGAAGAGGTATAATCTTTTACTATTGAATAGAATTTTCTTTTGAAGCTTTAAAAAAATACAAGATTCAAAGAGAGAATGGGAATTAATACCCTAACTATGTGATTTGATGGAAGGTTCAAAATATTGATTCACCCAATACGCCAGTAGAGGTGTATTGGAGTGTATCGGTAGTTTTTTTTTATTTTTTTTTAGTTTTTTTTCAAGTCTGGTTCAGAGGGGTCATTTTAAGGTCTGTCCACCCTCTGAACTGGTTGAGACCCCAAAACACCCCCTGTAGGGGCATATTGGGAAGCCCCTAATATGATACATATAAGCCAATACGACCCAATACGTGTTGATATTTTGAACCTTGATTTGATGAGAGGCAATAGATTGAATTGATTAATACACAGATTACAACTTATGCCCTTATCATATAGAGCGACCAACTTTAGAAAGAGGGTATTTTGGTTAATAAAAAAAACCCAAAAACCTTGCAGAGCTATACTCACTTTTTATAGTAGTGGAAAATTATATAATATTTTAATAGCTTTGACCAATCAAAGCACCAGTTGAATTTTGATGAATACCACCTGATTGGTCACCCCCTATATGATACTGGAATCGCTGTATTTCCGGTATCGTCATACCTGTGATATAAATGAGTAGGCATATGTTTGAACTGAGAGTATAAAGAATCACCCTAGATATGGGGAAATCTATGATACAAGAAAGGCATGGTACCAAAAGAGATTTGACCAATTTGATGTAGGGTAAATTGCATATTAGTATCATGCATGTACTTTGGACCTAGAATCACTTTGGTACCCGAATTTCAAAACATAACAATCCAGTACCTGAACTCCCAAAACGTTATTTATTCCAAAATTGTTAACCACCATTAAGTGGCATGTGAAAGGACACAAATACCCTTTGGGTGTTAGCTAATTTCTTTATCAACTATCCAGACACCCAAAGCTGGCAGTGTCGACCAATTTGTTCAGCTCGTTTCATGATCTATTATGGGCTCGTATGCTTCCACTGTCTTGATTCTTAAGGAAAGAGATGATGAACATCTTATTTCAAAAAGGTAATTTTGACATTTTTAAAAGTTTTAAGTCATATTTTCACATGATGCAAATAATTGACAGACAGCTAATGACGTGGACTAAATTGGTAGTTTTAGGAGTTCAAATATTAGATTGACACGTTTTCAAAATTGGATACCAAAGTGAGACTAAACCCAAAGTACAAGGCACATATCTGCAATTTACCCTTTAATGAATACCACCTTATTGGTCACCTCTTTTATGATACCGGTCAGCTGGCTGTAAGTTTTTCCAGTATCATAGTTGAACCCAAAAAACAAACAAACAAAGACTTATTGGTTTCCTTTGATATTACCACCTTGTTTTATCTGTTTTCAATGACAATAACTGATTAATTAACCTCATTAACATGAGTCTGACTCAACGAGCTGAAATGGCGTGTGGTTATTGATCCTGTATCGTCCGGTTCCATCTTAGATCTCGATACATTTCTCTTTCAATCTCATGAGATTGCGATACTCTTCAAACTTCGTGGTTAAAGTGGAAGTCCTGAAAATTTTTCTAAACCAATTCAATGGGTTATTTATTGTTGAAAGCTGATATTTGGACTCCGACAGTCCAACTGAGAACATCAACCACTCACTGAAAATTTGTTGTGTCCTATAATAAATTGCAGTCCAAAAATCCCTAAAAAGTAATGGTGCAATGAGAGCGGACGTGAGTTGAGCACTTGGCAGTAATGTAGGGCTATTAACGGCTCGGGTTGGAACCAGCTAAAAACGAAACCGACCCAAAATATTGAAGACCCAAAACCGAACTGGACCCGATTGGGTCTGTAATATTTAGACATAGAACTGAACCGATCAGTTCTCAAAACAATCGGGTCTGACCTGATAGACCCGATATAATAAATATCCATATAGCTTGGGTCTGGTCTGAATCGATTTGGGACTGGATGAAACCAGTTCCGAACTGATAATAATCAGTATACTATATCAGGACCCAGAACCGACCTGTTGGTTCCAGTTCTTGGAACCAGAACCGACCCAATCTATTCGGGTCCATCAGGTCGGACCCAACCCATTGACAGCCCTAGGTAAATGATGCCCATCTCACAGGTGGGTAAGTAACTTCCCCACATGGGGAGAAGTTGTCAATACTTGGATGAGACAAAATTACCCATTTTAATAACGCTTTTTATGGCTAAAATGGTCATTGTTTTATTTAGCTGGGAAATAAAAGAACATGAATAAATGCACTTATCTGAGTAAATATTTCCCAATAACACTTACCTGAGTAAGTAAGTGCATTTATCCGAGTAAGAGCTTCCCCAAAAGTAAATGGGGCTGAAGAACGAATGTTGAGTAAGAAATGATTTTCTTATAAAGTTAAAAAGCTTTTAAAAAATATAATAAATTTTGAGGTACGAAAGAAACAATTATTTTCAATAATTTTCATAAATCAAAACTTGAGTGATAGTTAGAATTACAAAATTCATCAGAATTAATTTCAATAATTTTCATAAACCACTATTCTATTTTGGATTTAACCTTGTTTTGATTGGATTTTAAGGTCATTGCAGAAGTCTATTGCCATCCCTTTCTTCTTGTTTAGCAAGTTTTGTACATAGAGAAGCCAATGTGGCTGCACATAAAGTGGCTGAAATTGACCCATCTCATGTTCATAAACAGACCTGGGACCTGGGTTACTTTGCCTAATTCCTTGCATTATGCTTTTGTAAGAGATTGGCTTTTCTGAGCAAGCTGAATGAAATTGCCATTGGCATTTCGAGAGAGAGAGAAAGAACTAAAGGAGCTTTTGCAATTACCCACTCCGAATATATTCATTTTATGTTTTTATGTGAGATTTGACTATAACAGCAGGAGTCTATAATCTGTTGAACTTTTTGTTCTCGTTTATATGAGCTGTTGTGGCTTTTACACAAATGGGATTTCCAACAGACGAAATGACTCAATGGTTTCTTTAAAGATCTAAGTTAACCAAGAAGATTTTAAGGGGTGTTCTTCACATCAATGTGAATTGCTTTTCTTGTTTTGAGTTTTAAAATCAAATCAAACCCATTTCGTTTGTAAACAAATTGATTCTCAAAACAAAAACATGGAAAACATGTTCTTGATCATCGATAGTGTATTGTTTCCAAAACTTAAACTAAAAACCTACACTTGAATTTCTGATTTAAAGAGCATGTTTTCAGCTGATTATTTAAGGAGTGTTCTCCAACGTGATGAACTTTCTTGTTGTGCATTCCAAAAACAAAACAAAACCATTTCTCATATATAAAAAACAAAATCATAGGAAAACATGTTTGGTTGTGTATGTGCCTTTTGTTTTTAAAACTGAAATAAAACACATGTTTTACACTTCTACCATATAATGATCTATTATTATGTTTCATAAATAAAAAAAGACTTGTTTTTGAAAGAAAAAAAAAAAGACTTTTTTTTTGAAAGAAAAAAAAAGACTTTTTTTTTTAAAGAAAAAAAAAGACTTCTTACAAAAACAAAAAAGGACTTTCTTTTTTGTTGAAAAAAGACTTGTTTGTATGCTTTTTTCAAAACAAAAACATGGTAGGAACATGTTTCAATCCTTTTGTTTGCAGTGGTGATTTTAAAAATAATTGAAAACGAAAACATTCATATTGTAGAATTTTAATACCCCCTTTTTTCGATTTATTTGTAATTGGAAAAACATTTTAGGCTCTGTTCACTTTTCAGTAAGTTACTTACCTGGGTAAATGCATTTACCCAGGTATGCATTTCCCAAGAAAGACTTACCCGGGTAAGTGCATTTACCCATGTTCTTTTATTTCCCATGTAAATAAGGCAATGATAATTTTAACCATAAAAATCCAATATTAAAAGGGGCATTTTTGTCCCATTCAAGTGTTGCCAACTTTCCCCCCAAGTGAATAAATTATTTACCCACTTAGGAGATGGGTATCACTTACCCAAATAAGTGATACCTAAGAAAGTAAACTTTCCTTGGTCCCCACATAAATCTAAAAAAAAAAAAAGAACATGGGTTTCTTGGTTAATGGAAATCAAAATCCTATTGACCAACTTTCCCCCCTCTCAAAATCCAGAAAAATAACGTCCCCTTGGTGTGTTTTGTTGATCTATTTATTGAGAGACTAGATTCCATGGTCATTTGAAAAGTAGAAAAATAATGGGCACATAAATAGTGACAGCTTACCTACTAGGAAAACCGATAATGAGAGATTATAAGAGATAGGGGAAAGGAATGAGACCCATTTTTACATGGTGAGAATTTGTAGGAGAGAGAAATGGGAATGGGACCATGAAAAGTCAAGTCAAGTAGATAACAGTTTGCAGAAGTAATAAAGTACCGATATGGCCCAATACGCCTCTATTGGCATATCAGGTGTATCGATATTTTGAACCTTGATTGCAATACAAATTAATGAAGTAAATTAAGACATGAAGCAAAATAAAGTAAAACCCAAAATGAAATTAGACTAGGATTTGCATTTTCTTCATTTGCACTCTCATGTATTTGTACTAGTGCGAATAAAATTGCACAGCAACCAAACACAGCAATAACCGATTTCATTCCACTAGCTCTAAAAGATTTATACAAGGACAACATGCAAGAAATGATTGGTCTAAAAAATTAGAGTCCTTTTCTTGTCACCACATGAGCTGATTAGCTACGTTGCATGAAAGCAACCGAGTGAGAGCAAAAGGGGGAAATGATACTTCTTTAGTTGGCAATAATAGTGGCCACCAACATAAATTGCACAATAGTTTAAGCATCATCTTGTAATATCACATTAGAGAAATCCGTTTCCTTGGCCAGCAATAATCTTTCATAAAAATCTATGGCTTAGGTCTCCAAGGAGAGCAACATGATATGGGGATAACGTAGGCCATCAGAATTGCACTATCATTCCCCTAAAACATTGGATGAATTAGTTGCAGCATCGACATTAATCTTCAAGTAGCTTTTAAGGGGTGGGTTCCATGATACAGTTGAGAAATTTGTAGTGACCCTATGGCTCCATTTGGTTCACTGGAATAGGGATTTAGAATCAGAATCAGAATGGGCTATTCTGATTCTAACTATTTGGATGAGTGGAATCGGAATCTCATTTCCATTCTTGCTGGAATGGCATTCCCCCATTTGAGGGAATGGCCATTGCCTGCCCCTCCCTTGAGAATGAAATCTCATTCTTGCTAATTCCAATTCTCATTCTCATTCATGTCTGAACCAAACAAAATATGGGAATAGATCATTCAGATTCCAATTCTAAAGGATTTTGATTCTGACTCCAATTCAAATTGCGAACCACATGGATCCTATGTATTTTGATGATAATAAATTCATTGAGGGTAGTAATGGTATGTTAAGTATGCAAATAACTTAATTAAAGTTTCTCCGGTCATATATGTATTAAGCAAGTTTGCTATTAAAGAAGAGGATATGGAAGTATTATCAAATTAAGTTGTCTAAGCTTCATAATCTCTACACCAACATTTATCTCTCTAATGAGAATGCTCCAAGGAAATCTAAGAACACAGAAGGTACAAAAAGGAGAAATCTACATCAAGCCCTAGATCAAAGTATCGTATTTTTAGGATTTTGATGTAATCATTTTTATGGGTGCACTTTTCTTAATGCTCAACAAGACCTAACTCAGTTTAAGTAAGCCTTAGAGACTAATGATTAGAATAGGTTTAGCTTTTTGGCTTTGCTAAGCTTAAACATGTTTCGCCATCATAAAAATCTATACTAAAAGCCATGAAAGAGTTCATAATGTTAGACGATGTGTATGCCCTTAGCTCCAACTAATATATTGTACACACTTTTGTTATGAATAAAAGAACTTTTATTTCATGTGTCATTGGGTTGTTCTGCTAAATCCCCTTAGTTCGTATCAATATTATGTATGAAACTACATAATTGTCATAGTATGGATTTAAATCTTCAAAACCAATGGAATCACTTGGAGAAATCTATCTTGAGAAGGTTGTCATTCTCACACTACAAAAGGTAGTGGAACAATGGGTCTCAATTGTTTGGGTTGTGACCTAAAGTGTCGGGATGAGTGTTTATAAGAAACATTGAATTATACTAAATCTAGAATATTCTTAGACTTTCTTATGAATGGAACAACTAGGAATTGCTTTTAATTTCTAGATTTGATACTTGATATTAAATTGAATATCAGATTTGTTTCTCTTTGATATATCAACCAATGATATTCTTCTAAGGTCAAATATATAAGTATGCTAAGGTATTGAAGATTGGTATGTTAACCAATGATTAATGTGATAGGATATACTACTATGTTAAGACATAGAGAATACTTTATACTTCCTTTTTAGAGTCTTGAATTTGCTAGTAATAGGATTGTTTGAATCCTTAATGAAGGATGCAGTGGTGTTTAAAGTTGGACACTATGCTATAAAGACAAAGAAGGAAAAAGTACTTCTCTTAATGTGGTGTCAAGTATTTTTGGCAGAGAGATTAATTGTAAGTGATTAATTATGTTTTATTAACTTGATTATCACATAATGGACTAAACCAATAGACTTAGGTCGTTAGGATGGTAAGGTTTTGAGTAGCTTATTGCTGAATTAGCCTTTGCATAAAGCATGTGACTTGTTGACTCTCCCATTAAGTTGTGGGCCCCATGCCATACAAGTCGTAATCTCCTAATTGGATAAGTATTTTTTAAAATTATTAAAGTGCTAATGGATAATTAAAAGTATCATATGATAATCCAAGTCAAACTACTCACTAGATAGTATAGTATGATTAGGATTTGGCTAGTTTGAATAGCTAGTTAGATTCCAACCTAAGGGTTGGTTTAATTCTAAACATGTTAGGAGTAATAGATAGACAAAGAGATTGCTCTTTCATCCATCCATTGTCTATAAATAAAGAGAAATAGAAGGGGAGAAGATGATGCAAGTTTCTCCCAATTATTGTTAAGATTGATCCGACCTTGTAAGACACCTTTAATCAGGGTTTTGAACCTCATTCAACTGAACCTGTTAGTCAACCTCCCTAGCATTGTTTTGAACTTATTTTGGGCCAAATATGTCTCCTAAATTCTTTGAAAGGACCTTTGCTATTGTAAATCATGGAAAAGAATTTCCAAGACTGCAAACACGTAGTTGTACCATCTTTAACTAATTGTGGTGATTTAGGAAGATTCAAGCTTGGATTTGAACACCACTTAATTTCTACATCTATGGACATCATAATTAGGTACTACACTCATTCTTGATACAAAGATTTGATCTTTTATGGTCTAAGAATCCTAAACAATCCAAGGAAGAAAAATGGGTTTTCTCTTCATATGAGATTTCAGCATTAGGGTTTCAAGAGAATTTTAATTTTCAACCTCTCTAATTACTAGAGTTTTTGCACAATATGCTCATTAGATGACCATCTTTCAGTGGTATCAGAGCATTGTTTCATTTGGGATGTTGAACCATGATAGACCAAATTATTTGGATTTCCAACATTCATTTTTTTCTTGCATATCGATCTAGGCAATTTCAATCTTTTTGAAAGTTTTACTATTTTGAGTGATTCACAACCAAGGAGCATGTGATCTATAGATAATTAAGGTTTTGATTCTTTAATTATAATGTGATTATGCTAATTTAATCATTAGATGATAGTTGTGAAACACACCTGCAGTAAATCAAAAAAACATAGAAAAAGAAAGGAGAGAACAAGAAAAGATTTCAGCAAAAGCTTTTGAAAGAAGAAGAAAAATGAAGAGAGAAGAGAGGATGTTCAATCCCTTTTCTAGTCCCCTCAAGATGTCATTTATCCTTAAATCTAAAATTGAGTGCAATTCCTTAGATGCCCTTAATAGGGTGGCAGCACTAAAAAACTAATAAAACAAACAAAAAGAGGCCCACAACTAAAAGAACATAAATGCAAATCACAACTTAACTGAAATAAAACCACTAAGGCCCATTCAGCCCATTCTCACTACACTCCTCTCAAGTTGAGCATAGATGTCAATCATGCCTAGCTTGCTAACATAATGTTGAACGTTTGCCTTTATAACTCCCTTAGTCAAGAAATTTGCTAACTACTCTTCTGATGTAATGAAGGGAAGTCACACCTCTCTTGAAGCTACTCTCTCTCTCTCTCTCGTATAAACTGTTTGTCTACCTCAATGTACTTAGTTCTATCATGCTGAATCGGGTTGTGAGTAATGTTAATAGCAACTTGGTTATCACAATATAACATCAATGGCTTATCACATGAGACACCCATCTCATCAATGAGAGATCTAAGTCATAACAACTCATAAACCCCATGGGCCATAGCCCTATATTTTGCATCAGCTGAAGATCTAGCAAACATTAACTGTTTTTTACTCCTTCAGGAAACAATATTCCTAGCTACCATAGCACAATAGCTTGATATAGACCTCTTATCATCAACATTACCTGCCCTTCCTAGGAGTTTACTTGAGATAGCATAATACCATTTTTTCCATAACCATATTTGTGTCACTGGGATCATGCATGAATTGGCTAATTACACTAGCAACATATGAAATGTCCAAATGGATCATACAAGAATAAAGAAGTTTCTTCAATAATCTCAAATATACTCCCCTACCAACTAAAAGTTCTCCATTACCAGTTGAGAGTTTATGATTCACATCAATAGAGGTGGAGGTAGGTTTAGCACCAAGTTTCTCAGTCTCAATAAGAATATTTAACACGTCTTCATTGAGAAATGAAGACAACTTCTTTAGAAATAACAACCTCCATGCCTAGAAAATACCATAACTCCCCTAAGTCTTTGATCTTAAATTCAGAATTAAGGAACTTCTTGAGATCATTAACTTCTTGTGTATTGCTACCAGTAACAACAATATCATCCACATAAACAAAGAATGTGTCAAACTATTTTTCCTCTTAGCAAAAAGGGTATGATTTGATTGATTCTTAAGTGTATCCAAACTAAACAAGATTAATCCTAAACTTGTCAAACCAAGCACGCGGTGATTGCTTTAAACAATAAAGTGACTTCTTCAATTTGCACACCTTGCCTTGCATCTTTATGCCCTACATACTAGGGGAGAGACATATATACTTCTTTAATGAAGTCACTATTCAAGAACGCGTTCTTAACATCAAACTAGCAAATGGGCCAATCATAGCTCACTACCAACGATAAAATGACCCTTAAGAAGTCATTTTAGCAATTAGAAAAAATGTCTCAGTGAAATCTATCCCATACATCTAGATATACCCCTTAGCAACAAGATGTGTGTTATATCTCTTAATTTACCTATCAACATGATACTTGATAATGTAAACCCAGTTGCACCCAATAGGTTCCTTCCCATTTAACAAGTCAACAACGTCACAGGTATTAATTTTATAGAGTGCTTCTATTTCAGCCTTCATATAATCCCTCTATTCTGGTTTGGTTAAGGCTTTAGTCACTAACTTTGGGATGGATTGAGAGGAAATGGAGGCTACAAATGAATAGTAGGATGGGGACAACAAGATAAAAGAAAGATGTTTGGAAGTACTATGAGTTGTATACTTCTACTGACCTTTTCTCATAGTAATGGGAAGGTCAAGGTCTAAAAATAGGGGTGTTGGAGGTAGAGATGTTGGACATGTCCTCTCTTTAGTGATCGGAAGTGCCTGAGACTCAATTAGAGATATGGGAACAATTTTTGTTTGCCATAGCCTTTGCCATTGGTATTTAGCTCTAGAGAATAGGATGAGTGGTAAAAACAAGAGGATTAGCAAGAAGAGGGGGAGCAACAGGGATGGAGATTCGGAAGGAAAGGAACCCTCCACGAGAGTGGGAGTAACTATGAAAGGCTTAATATAAGACTCAACTAGAGCCAACAAAGGAAGGGACGAAGAAAATGATTAAGGACTCTCCCCCTCAAAAGGATGACTATAAAAGGGAACTGACTTTGAAAAGATGACATCCTTGGAAAAAAATCGGGAGCCACTAATGGGATTAAAACAACAGTACCCTTTTTGTATGGAGGCATAATAGATGAAGATAAACTTCTGAGCCTTGGTTTCAAACCTTTGTCACTTGACTACGAATGTGGACATAACAAATGCAACCAAAGACAAGCAGAGGAATAGAGAAGACCTCAACACCAAGAAAGATGACACCAAAAGGAGACTTTAACCCTAAGTCTCGGGAAGGTATACGGTTAATAAAATAAGTGGTTGTTAAGACATTTTGTTTCCTCTCATCATTAAATTCTATTAATTAAATTCAAACGTAATAAATTAATAAATCCAATAACATAAAAACTTATATACTTCTAAAATCTACTGCAAAAAATAGTTTTTTCATCTAGGTGGTGGTAAGAAATTAAACCATTTTGGGTCAAATGTGTCAATCCATATTGCCACAATTAAATAATAACATTCCAAAATAGATAAAATGCAAAAAATATAGAAAGTAAAAAAAGATAACATTTTTAATATCATATATTCAACATATTAAACAATAATAAGTATGATAAATAAGAAATGTTTTTATTAATGATGGAAATGAAATTTAAAATTTAAAATCAATTGGAAATAAAACTCTTTTCATATTTTCTCTTATTAAATCTCATATCTAAGGTAAATTCTCTCTTTAAATCATATATTAAAGATATATTTTTCTCATCATTAAATTCTACTAATTAAATCCGCAACATTAATTTTAATAGTATAAAAATAAATGTTTTGAAAATTAATTTGAAAACAAAACCATTTTCTTCGCTCCTAGTGGTGGATAAGCAATTCAACCATTTGGGGGTCAAATGGATTAATAAATAATGTCATAAATAAATAATAAAAAATTAAAATAAATGTAATATACAATACAAAAAATAAAAGATAGGCACATCTCTAATATTGTATATTCATAATGCTAAACAAAAATAAGTATGAAATGTAAGAAGTATTTTTATTAATGATGAAAAAGGAATGTCAAATTTAAAATCAACCTACAAATGAAATGATGCCATAGTTAAATAATAATATTTTAAAAAATAGGAAATATAAGGAATCACAAAAGTAAAAAATAGAGAAATTTTGGGCACATATCTAATGTTATATATTTATAAAAATAAGTATTATACATAGGAAATAATTTTATCAATGAGGGAAATGTAATACAAAGTTTTATGTCAACCTAGAAATCAAACTATTTTTATTTTTGGGTGGTGAGTTAGTGGTTTGGGTCAAATGGATTAATCGATCATATAACAGTTATATAATAAATCTTCAAAAAATAAAAAAAAAGTACAAATAATCAAAAGAATATATAAAAATTATATATTAATTATGTCCAAAAATTAAGTGTGATAAGAAAAAAAATTTATATAATGCAAATGAAATATATAACTTAAAATTTATATAGTGGGTCAATGATCCAACTTTTCAAAGAAACTCATGATGTCATAATTGAATAATAAATATTTAAAAAGATAGAACACAAAAAATGAAAACGTATATAATTTTGTCGAAAACATTTGGAAACATTTCTAATGTTCTATATTCATCATATTAAATAAAAATCATTGTTAAAATAATTTTTTTTATTTATGATAGAAATGAAATATAAAATTTAATAATATTATTATTAATATTATTAATAATTGTTAATTTTAATTTATATTTTCCACATGCACATTTGCTACAAGCATTTAAGTTTACTTTTAATCATATTGTTACTTTTGTTAGTTTTCAATTTCTATCTTAATTATGATATATTTAAAATTCAAGTAATTAATATGAAGAAAAATTTTTCATGTGCAATGCATGTGCTTAATTACTTTTGTGAAGAAGTGTTTTTTTGTTTCTTTAAACTTCCTTATTTGGACATTTATTATCCTTTATTATTTTTACTTTAAACTACTCCACTAACGTTTTATCAAAGAAATGGATGGAATATGCCAGTATGCCATTTTAGATATTTCTAAAAGCCTCTAATACCCTCTTCTTTGAATTTTAGGATGATTTTAACCTACTAATATTGTTAAAAATATATACTTAATCATGATATTCTAACCAAAGGTTGAGACCATTAAAATGGAGAATTGGAGCCTCAAAACTAGTAAATTGATTGTGAAAATCCAAGTGATGAGCAAAGGTTTCAACTAATCTAGGCCATGGAAGTGAGATGATAAATGAAACTAAGCTAGTGTTCGGCATTGATACCATTTTCTGAGAAAATGGTGCAATGTAGGCACAATATCAGAAAAGGCGATGCTTCAAAAAATGACATCTTACTTGGTACCGTTTTTCCATAAAAAAAATATTGCCTGGAAATCGGGAAAGTGTGGTCTAAAGAAACGCCAAATTCAATGTTTTCTCAGAAAATAGCCCATTGCTGCCAGCGGTGCAATGATGTGGCAGCAATGTGGCATCATCTTGGATGTTAGATAATATGAACAATGCTGAAAACGGTTCTATAGACTGGTACCAAACAAAACCAATGCTATTTTCCTAAAAAACAGCCTATGTGTCAGCACTGTTTTCAAACAAAAAATAAGCACCATTTTCTAAAACAGTGCTTACAACTCGACATGTCTGTGTTCCCAGCACCAATGCCAAAAACCCACTAAATATATTGTTCACCATATTTTTTTTTTGTCTTAATATCAGTTGAATGATCATTTTTCCTTCAAGTGTTTTATCAAATTAGATCATGTAAGTCTATGTACCAAATCAACCCAAAAAATCTAACATTCAAATTCATATTTTGATCCGTCCAAGTGATGTACCAAAATTTCAATAAATCTAAGCCATCCAAAAAAATAACACAAGAATCTATGCTATGAAAATAATCTCTTTAAAAGCATTGAGTTAATCATGTCAATCCAAGTCTATACCAATATTAATTTCAACTAGCCTCATACATTCATTAGCACATAAAATTTTTTAATAAACAGGCTAGTTGTGCTAATTGATATGAAAAAGATAAAATCTAGATCATTAGAGGCCATCCAAATATTGCATGAAGCTAATTTTGAATACGTAATCTTTTAAGAGCCCATTGGCTGAATGATCTCATCGCATCATCCAGAAGTACAGGTAGTAAGAAATCAGGTGGAGAAGACCAAGTCTTTGGTCTAGACAAAGAACAAGCCCTTTTTGGAATCAAATGAGCCACATAGTTATCCTTATGATGGACAAATTAGGTAGAAATATGAGAGAACAGTCACAAAAGACTAATGCACTCAGCTATAAGGTGGTGAATGCATGAGGGAACCACTAAAGAAGAGTGACTATCATTTGCACCTCTCCTTCTAAAACAATGGTAGAGGTTTGTAATTCAATGGCTAGTTTAATGGTACCTTAGAACATCACTTGGACGGATTAGATCAATCCATTATTATAGGAGACCGTTTTAATTGCCTACATCTTCAGGTTGATTTGTTATTTGATGAAATCTTGATATATTACTTGATGGTTGAGATTAATTCACTAATCTTAGGATACAATTTTGATGAATTGGATTAGATGAATTCAATTAAAATACTAACAAATTATTTAGGCCCCATTCTCTTTTCGGGAAGTTACTTACCCGGATAAATGCACTTACCTGGGCATAAGTGTTTCTTGGGAAATACTTAGTCGGGAAAGTGCATTTATCCATGTTCTTTTATTTACCAGGTAAATAACATAATAACCGTTTTACCCGTAAAAAGTCATTATTAAAAGGGGAAAATTTGTCTCAAGGTATTGACAATTTTCTCTCCAAGTGGAAAAGTTATTGAGAGGGGTATCACTTACCTTTTCCGTTGACCCCACATAAATATGAAAAAAGAACATGGGTATCTTGGTCAATGGAACCAAAATCCCATTGACCAACTTTCCCCCCTCTCAAAATCTAAGGCCATGTTTGGGAGTGCTTAAAAATAAGTGCTTATTTGGGTCATTAAGCACATATTGATATTTGGGAAATAAGCCTGTAATAAGTGCTTATTTTAAAAATAAGGGCTTATTTTGAAGTCCAAATTTCCAATTTATTTTAAGTGCTTATACAATAAGCACTTATTCAATCTTTTTCTTCCAAAATTATCCCTATTTGAATTTTATAGAAGTACTTTTATGAAAGCACTTTTAAGAAAGTACTTTTATGAAAGCACTTTTAAGAAAGTACTTTTATGAAAGCATTTTTAAAAAAGAACTTTTATAAAAACGTGTTTTTATAAAAGTTCTTTCATAAAAGTACTTTCTTAAAAGTGATTTCAAAAAAGTACTTTGCAAAAGCACTTTTATAAAAATTCTTTTCATAAAAATACTTTTATAAATGTGCTTTGGTAAAAGTATTTTCATAAAAATATTTTTATAAAAATAATTTAGTAAAAGTGCTTTCAAAAGGTACATTTTGAAAATTTGAAAGAAAATGAAGGACAAAATAGTCACAAATGCTTATCTAAGTGCTTATTAGAGAAAAAAACTACCAAATGCTCAATATAAAATAAGATATTATTTGAAAAAATAAACACTTGAAAAAGTTGGATACCAAATGCAAATAAGTACTTATTTGACTAAGCATTTGTTTTTAAACACTTATTTTTAACTTAAACACTCCCAAACATGGCCTAAAAAACAAATGAGCCTTAGGCTGCATTTGAAAACAATGCAAATAAGTATGAATGCAAATATGTAGAGTGTAAAATGGTTCATATAAATTGCAAAATTGGGTTAATTTTGCATTGACAAATTTACCATGTTCCCAGATAGACTTTTAGCTGTAATGGATGCAAAAATGAATTTCAATAAAGCATATGTTTTTTTTTTTTTTTGTCAAAAGCCCACTTGAATACAAATTTACTTTTTTTTTATTGATGTACTTTTACATTTTATTATCAATGTAAATATGTATTAGTCTGTCATTTGTCAATGTATAAATGTAATGTTGCTAAACACAGACAAAACTGAACTAGAATGCAAGGTAATTTGAACGAGGATTGATGGATGTCTTAGCCACTCACACCTAATCAAATAAAGAAGATATCTTGTCTCTTTCTCTACTATTAATACAACGTGCAATGCATGTGCCTTTTCAAAGTAGACATATAAAAAAATGTTTTATCCTGATTTTCCGTGTTATACATTTCCCTATCGATTTAGTCATTTTCCAACAGCACCTAATCCAAGAAAGGGTATTCCAGCCTCACAATGGCAGATTAGTTGAACCTTCATAGAAGTGGGACCATCGTGTCTAGGGATGGTAATTTTCCCCATCCCGACGGGAATCCAATAAAGATTATTTTGGTGGGATGGGGATGAGGACAGGGATTAATAGGAATCCCTGATCGGGGTTGGCGTAAAACATTATTTATAATTTAAAATTTTTATTTATTTTAAGTAAATTTATTTTTCAAACAAAATTATTATCTAAAAAAATTCGGGAATCAGGGATAGAAGACAAATTTTATTCACGGTAGAGATCAGGGATGGAGATAGGGATTACTTTCAGAATCAGGGGCGGGGACGGAGAATATGATACCCGCCTCGTTGCCATTCCTAATCGTGTCAGTTGAGAAATGATTAATTGAACGTAGTAGCTGTTAAGTGGGCTGTAGATCCGATTATAAAACTCCACGTCAATAATAAAATGCATGGAACCTACAGTCATTTAACTTTTCACCGTGGGTTTCATGTATTTTATTACCAATGTAAAGCCTTATTGTTGGTTCCGCATCCACTGAACAGACATCACGTTCAACTAATTCCAATTCCCATCGTAATTAGACCTGTTCATAGGTTGGGTAATTTGACGGGTTGGCCCGCTTGACCTGTTATAAATCAGGCTTAATTATAATTTTAGGCCTGCGGGCTCGGGCTCAGGCTTAAAGCACTGGGCCTGATTTTTTTCAGGTTAGGCTCAGACTTTCTCAAAAAAACCTGGCCCAAGCCCAAGCTCGACTTGATAGTATATATTAAATAATAAAAATATATTTTATTTAATAAAAAATATATATAATTTTTTTTGTTTTTTTTCAAATAATAGTGAGAAATCTATTATTTTTGAGTTTTGAAGGTTTTTAATATAAATAAAACACTTTTTTATTGAATAAAAATGAAAAAAATTTCTGGCCGAGCTCAGGCTCGGACCCGGGCTTTGGACTTTATATGAGGGCTGGTTTCGGGCTCAGGCCTGAGTATATTCTGTTGATACATATACAAAGCCTGGTCCAAACCCAACCCGACCCGGCCCATGAACAAGTCTGATCTAATCGTAATGTGTTATGGCTGTTGCGTTGTGTCGTTGTGTCATTATTTGTCTCACAGTCCTAAACACAGCCACAGCGTCATTATTTGTCTCACAGTCCTAATTCCTAAACACAGCCACAAGTTTAGCTCATTGGTTGTTTTCTTTTTTTGCCCCAATCAACCAAAATGCCTCAAATCAAAAAGTTTGGCTGTTTGTAAAAAACAATTTAGGCTATTTTTCAGCTTCCTGCACATGAAATGTTACCTAACTTAAGTCCTTATTTGTCATTTTTTGAGAAAGAACATTGATGGCAGATATTTTTTATACGTTCATCTGGATTTTTTTGCGATTTTGCTCTGCACACCAATTTGGGTTGAGGAGGACCAATACCACTTCACTAGGAGTTCACTTTTGCTACGACACTGTTGTGGTGTAGTGCTAAAACAGAAAATTATGGCCTTTGATGCATTGCAGTGATCCCACCAAAAAGTTACTTCATCTAATATTCAAGACCAGCACAGGGCTACGATTAAGGTTTTCAAATCGTCGTTGATCCGGATAGTCGGACCGTTTGACTCAGAAACCTTTTAGGCAATTGGTTCTGTTTTACTAAAAATCCGGTTTAATAAAAAATCATTTGAAAAATTAGTAATCCATTGACTCAGGCGATCAAATTGTCAATCCATTCAATGATTTTTAACTATTTTTTATTTTTAATTACTTTTTTATTTTTTAATTTATTTGTCAGAACGGACTGTCCGTTTGAACTAGATGATCGGACTATCAACCCAGAAACCAATGGCCAGAACAATTCTGTTTCCCAATCATTTTTTAAAACGTTGGCTATGACACTGTATTAGCAAATGTGGATGGGCTGCCAGAGACTAAGAGCGAGATCCCCCATCAAATGATTCAAGTCCACCCTATTCAATTTGCTAGAAGGGTAAGTGATGTCTCTGCCCAACAGTCAAGAACAGGGAGATGAGAGGTGTATTTGGGATTACCGCAAATGTAATAATACTTCACTTTGATCAAGTTTGTAAAAAGAAGATCAGTTGTGTTTTCAAAATGAAGGTAAGTTTGATATTACAAAAAAAAAAATAATAATAATGATAGGTGATGGAGCGCGATCCGGCTGGTCTTAGCTGTCCGCTGCCTTGCTTCCGAACGAGGTAGCAGGGAACCTGAAACGGAGGAGATGGGAAAGCTCCGAGGGGAACCCGGTGTAGAGGCTCCGAAGTTCAAGTTAGAATCCTTCAAAAGCAAGGTAATACCAGATAGCGCAAAGTTTTCATACCTCCGTTGTCGGGGGGCAGGGGGCTCTTATAGTCACTCCGTGTACTCGTCCCGAGGCCCTTGTCAGATCGGGTATGATTACCCTTGTGCTTGTAAATTCGGTCGTCATCCTTTCTGCTGAGACAGAACCGTCACTGCCTAACCGTCTAACTGGAGATGGCGGTGTCAGTGGCGGTGGCAGGTGGCCGTTTAGAGTGCTGCCGCCAAACGTCAGATCCCAAGTCAGTCAAGCGTGGTGCCCTCGGGCACGAACTTCCCTAGTGTCAGGCATGGTACGACTTGTTTGGTTTTGGTGCCCAGAAAGTGATGCGAAGTGCTGAGCGAGGCGATCTTGAGCTCGGAGGTATCTATAGGGCAGGTCAGTTCGACGAGGTGTATCCCGAACTGTTACAAGGTGGGTCAGTTCGGCGAAGTGTATTCCGAGCTGTTACAAGGTGGGTCAGTTCGGCGAAGTGTATCCCGAGCTGTTACAAGGTGGGTCAGTTCGGCGAAGTGTATCCCGAGCTGTTACAAGGTGGGTCAGTTCGGTGAAGTGTATCCCGAGCCGTTACAAGGGTCAATTCGGCGAAGTGTATCCCGAGCTGTTGCAAGGGTCAGTTCGGCGAAGTGTATCCCGAGCTGTTACAAGGGGGGTCAGCTCGGCGAAGTGTATCCCGAGCTGTTACAAGGGTCAGTTCGGCGAAGTGTATCCCGAGCTGTTACAAGGGTCAGTTCGGCAAAGTGTATCCCGAGCTATTACAAGGTGGGTCAGTTCGGCGAAGTGTATCCCGAGCTGTTACAAGGGTCAGTTCGGCGAAGTGTGTCCCCTTGTTCCCGCCTAGGCTTGGTCCCTTTTGCCGAGCTGTTGTTTCTGCCACGTGTCACATAATAGAGAGGTTGGGCCAAATCTTCCTTCATCAATTGCCCCCCACTCCTTGCGCCGGGGGTCTTGCCATGGTGCAGGGAGTTTTCGCAAGGTATCTGGTGGATTTGTCCCGTCCTTCGAACCTTCACTGCACGAGACGCTTTTGATAGGGTTCTTTCGGTTTTCGAGAACCCTAGCAGTGTTTTAAATTTCAATCAGATTCGCGCCGCTAGGACGTGACAGTGGGTCATTTCAAAAAGGCGTGCCACTGTTGTACGTGCGCGGGCGACGGTCAGGGAGATGTGCGGAGCGTCAGTTTCGGAAAGGCGCATGTCGAAGCGACGTCGGTTTCAAAAAGACGTGCACTGACGTTTCACTTTTTCCGGAAAGACGTGCGCCAATCACGTCTCGACCTTAAGGGTTGTGCGGTCGGTAAGAACGTGGGCCGTCGGATCGTCTTCGGTCTGTACGGTTGATTCTTGGCTACTGTAGCTATAAATAGTGGGGGACCCCAGTCGGTTTGTCACATCTGCAGTTTGTCTACTGAGTTCGCATCCAACCTTTCAGCTCGCGTCCAAGTCCTTTCCAACTCGCATCAAGGCTGGTTATACAGTCTTCACGGTTTTTTGGCTTTGTTCTCAAACTTTCCGGTGAGTACTTTCTTAAATCCATCTTTTCCCCAATGTCTAGCTTTGATAGCTCAGACGATTCTTTGAGTAGGGCCGACGTAGGTTCCACCAACCGAGCCGTGTCCCCAGACTGCCTCAGTGATCCTGAGGTGGAGCTTGAGGACTACGAACTAGTGGGTCGAGTTGCTTCGGGCAGTTTGGCATCTACCTCCCGTCGAGGTCGGATGCTAGACAGGTTTGGTCCTTCGACCATGACGCTTGAGGGGCTTCAGTCCATACTTCTGTCTTACAATCTTCCTAGGGGTACACATATTTTATTCCTTCGAGTAGCTTTCCCTGGGAACACGGTCCCGACGAGATTGTGATTTTTCGAGAGCAGCTCGCTGCAGGGTTGCGACTTCCTTTCCATCCCCTTCTCGTCGAAGTCATAAACCACTTTGGTGTCACTATCGGCCAGCTTCATCCGAACTCTATTCGGAACCTGGTGGGGACAATTTCCCTTTTTTGCGAGCAGAACTTTCCCTTGGACTTAGAGATATTCTCCTCTATCTTGATGCTCAAGAGACAGGCGGGTTCTCTTCCTGGGGGGAGACTGGCGTATTACCTTTCTCCTCGCCAGGGTTTCAAGCTTCTGCACGATCTTCCTAATAAGGTCCCAGCTTGGAAGCGGGACTATTTCGGCGTGCGAAGTTAACAAGGATGGCCCTTTCAGACCGGGTGGGGTGAGGCCGCTCCCGATTTGGGCGTAACTCTTGATAAAGAGACGGTGAAGGGTCTCCGGCAATGGGCACGGCAAGGCTTAAAGTGCCACCACTACTTAACGGAGGCCAAGCTTATTGCAGCCGGCCTAAGTTCGGGTAGGTTTCTAGCTATGCGGTTTCTTATTTGCTTTGTTCTTTCATTTTTTCTGATGCCGAACTCGTTTCTGCAGGTGTGATGGACGCGGAGAGAACTCGTGGGGGGTGCTTGTTTCAAGGTATGAAGAGGAGGAAGCGGGTCACCAAACAAACTCGTACCGAGCTGCCCCTGGATGAGGAGCCCCAAGTTCCAGACCATACGCCAGAGCATTTGCCTAGGGAGCCCGAAGTGACTCCACCGGTGCACGAAACTGCCGGGGCGCCTTACGCTGAGACTACTCATACGGGCGCTCCTGCGTACTCAAGTGCTCCTGCTCACTCCGGGTCTGCTCATACGCGGGCTGGGCCCTCAGGCTCGGGAGCTCAAGGTGAGTTTAGGAGCGTGTTGACGCCGAACTACGCTCTTCAGAAGAGTAGGGATGCTACTTTCCCTAAGGAGGTCGCGGCGTGGACCGATCTTCCCTTGAATCAGCTCGCTTGTCGTGCCGTAACACATGCCATGGTGGTAAGTTAGATTCTGTCTTCCTTTTTTATTATGTTGCTTCTGCTGTCATTTGCTCACTTGTTTCTTTTGGTAGGTGAATTCTTCGATTCATGCCTTGGCGACCCAAGTGGAGAGGAGCTCGCGACAGGCGCGAGCTGCTGAGGCTACTGCTCATGCTGCTGAAGAAGCCTTCCGTGCTGCAGAGGCAAATACCCGGGCTGCTGAGGCGGCTGCTTATGCTGCTGAAGAGGCTGCTCGCGTCGCGATGGCCAGACAGGCGAGGTCTCAGCGTGACGCCGAGGCCATGGGGGTAGTTGTCAAGCATATGGCGGACTTGAAGTTGGATTTGCAACATCAAGTCGAATATCTTCAAGAGGACATCAGGGAGAGAACACAGATTTTTTCCCAAGGCATTGAAGACGCCAAGAAGAAGCCAGTTGAAGACTACATTGCCTCTCCGCGTTCTGACGATCTGATGGTGGACTCTTACAGGAGGGGGTTCAAGTTGAGCCGGTGGATGATCCGGAATACGTACCCCAACCTCGATGTAAGTGCCATAACCACTTCGCGTATAACTCAGGAGATGGCTAATGCTGCCGATGGCGAGCCTGACTCTGAAGGAGAGGCAAGGCCTTCGGGTGTCGTTGAAGTGCCTTCCGATGGCAAAGAAGTGGCTCCGGGCATGTAAATTTTTTTTTTTTACCAATGTAATGTTTCTTGCAATGGAGTGTCTTTTTTCCCTTGCTCATCTTCCCCGAGCTGTTCCTTTGCCGGGTTATTACATTTCCACGGTCTTTTATGCCGCGAACTGATTATTGCCAAGCTGATAATGTGCTGTCTACGCCCTTGTGGCACATAGGGCCTGATTTCGTCCACTTCGCTAGGTGGTTCATAGGTAGTATCGCCTTAAGTTCACGATGTTCCATGTTCGAGGTACTCGTTTGCCTTCCAAGGTTTCGAGTTTGTATGCGCCCCCGAGCGCTGTTTTTACTTTATAGGGCCCTTCCCAATTAGGTCCAAGCTTGCCGATGCCGGGTTCGAGCACCATAATCTTACGGAGGACCAGGTCGCCGAATCGGAAGCTTCGTTGCTTTACTCTGCTATTGTAGTAGCGAGCTACCTGCTGCTGGTATGCCACCGTTCGTATGTGCGCGAGGTCCCTTACCTCGTCCAGTAGGTCGAGGTTGGTGCGTAACTCGTCTCCGTTCGTCCGATCGTCATATGTTTCGAATCGCAATGTTGGTATTTCGATTTCCGCCGGGATCACTGCTTCAATGCCGTAGGTGAGGTTGAAGGGGGTTTCTCCCGTGGCTGCTTTTTTGGTTGTTCGGTGAGCCCATAAGACACTTGATAGCTCTTCGGCCCACAATCCCTTAGCTCGATCCAGACGTGCTTTCAGTCCGCGCAGGATGGCTCTGTTCATTACTTCCGTCTGACCGTTTGCCTGTGGGTGCGCGATGGACGTGAAGTTTTGCCGAATCCCCATGTTCTGGCACCACTCTTGGAACTTGATATCCTCAAACTGTTTGCCGTTGTCGGAGATTAGAACCCGAGGTAACCCGAACCGACATACTATGTTCTTCCAAAAGAAGTTCTGTATGTTTCGAGCCGTAATAGTTGCCAGGTTCGGCTTCTATCCACTTCGTAAAGTAATCTACCGCCACAACCAAGAATTTTCTTCTGCCTGTGGCTGGTGGGAATGGCCCTAGGAGGTCGATGCCCCATTGTGCGAAGGGCCACGGGCTGGCGAGGTATTTGAGGTCGGAGGCGGGTTGATGGTGGATGTTAGCGTGCTTCTGACACTTGTCGCATTTTCTGACGAGCTCGACAGCTTCTGCCTTCATCATTGGCCAGTAGTATCCTTGTCAAAGTGCCTTTTGGGCGAGTGCTCTGCCCCCCAAGTGTCTGCCGCACAGGCCTTCATGAGTGTCGCGGAGTACGAACTCGGCTTCGGTAGGTCGCAGGCAACGCAAATAGGGGAGCGTGTACGACCGTCGATATAACCGTTCGTCTATTATGACGTATTTGGCCGCCTGGCGCTGCACCCTCTTGGCCGCATTGCGTTCTGCAGGGAGGGTTCCATCTATCAGGAAGCTCGCGAGTGGATCGATCCAGCTCGGCTCTGATTCTAAGACGGGAGCGACCTCCTCTGTCCCCCCGAGAATACTAGGCCGAGGTAAGTCCTCTATGTACACAGTTCTCATATTGTTGTGACTCGTGCTGGCTAACCGGGACAGGGCGTTGGCCTCAGTGTTTTCTGACCTCGGGATTTGCATGATGATGTGTGATCGGAAGTTGAGCAGGGCTTCTTTTACTTTGGCCAAATATGCGATCATGGAGAGATCGCGTGCTTTGTATTCGTCGGTAACTTGGTTTACCCCGAGCTGAGAACCGCTGCAGATGACCAAGTGTTTTGCCTTAACCTTTCGCGCTAGGTCCAGCCCGGCGATCAGTGCTTCGTACTTTGCCTCGTTGTTGGATGCCGCGAACTCAAAGCGTAGTGCGTATTCTATTTTTGTGCCGCTCGGGCCGCACAAGACTATTCCAGCTCCGCTGCCTTGCCGGTTCGAGGAACCATCCATGTGAAGGATCCAAGGCTCCTCATCCCAGTTTGCGCTTCGCCTGACCAGGAGAGATGCCACACTGGCTGCTACTTCACGGGGTTCAGACTCTATAGGCTTAGGAGCTCCGGGTTCGCCGCAACTGGGGACCTCGGGCACGACCTGTGGGGCTTCGTGGCTGAAAGTGCACTCGGCGATAAAATCTGCCAAAGCTTGGGCCTTGATAGCGGTTCTCGATTTGTACTGGAGGTCGTACTCGCTGAGTTCGATGGCCCATTTCGTCAGTCAACCGGAGACTTTGGGTTTGAGTAAAACTTGTCTAAGAGGTTTGTCAGTTAGGACGATGATGGTGTGAGCCTAGAAGTATGGGCGGAGTTTCCGAGCTGCTATTACAAGGGCGTATGCTAGTTTTTCTATCTACAGGTACCTTGCCTCTACTCCCTGCAAAATTTTACTAACATAATATATGGGTCGTTGGACCCGGTCTGTTTCCTTTATTAGTACCGAACTGACCGCTTCGTCGCTTGCCGAGAGGTACAGTTCTAAGACCTCACCCACCTCGGGCCGGGCTAAGGTTGGCACACTAGCGAGGTAACCTTTTAGTTCATCGAACGCGAACTGGCAGTCATGGGTCCACTCGAACCCTTTGCCTTTGACTACCTTGAAGAAGGGTAGGCAGCGGTCTGTTGACTTTGACAAGAAGCGGCTTAGAGCGGCTATGCGGCCGTTTAGCCTCTGAACCTCTTTTACTTTCCGAGGTGGTTTCATATCTAGAATGGCTTTTATTTTGTCCGGGTTGGCCTCAATACCGCGCCGATTGACAATGTAGCCTAGGAACTTGCTCGAGGCGACACCGAAGACACACTTGTTGGGGTTCAACTTCATGCTAAACTGACGCAGGATTTGGAAAACAGAATCTAAGTCTTGTATTAACTCTTGTGAAAACTGAGTCTTGACGACCATGTCGTCTACATAGCACTCTATCTTCGTACCAATCAGGGGCCGAAATAGCTTATTTACAAGTCTTTGGAAAGTCGCTCCGGCATTTTTTAGTCCGAAGGGCATGACTTTGTAGCAATACAGGCCGAACTCGGTAATGATGCTGGTTTTTTCCTCATCGGATGGGTCCATCCTAGCAATACAGGCCGAACTCCATGTACTCGTCCCGAGGCCCTTGTCAGATTGGGTATGATTACCCTTGTGCTTGTCAATTCGGCCGTCGTCCTTTCTGCTGAGATAGAACCGTCACTGCCTAACCGTCTAACTGGAGATGGCGGTGTCAGTGGCGGTGGCAGGTGGCCGTTTAGAGTGCTGCCGCCAAACGTCATATCCCAAGTCAGTCAGGCGTGGCGCCCTCGGGCACGGACTTCCCTAGTGTCAGGCATGGTATGACTTGTTTGGTTTTGGTGCCCAGAAAGTGATGCGAAGTGCTGAGCGAGGCGATCTTGAGCTCGGAGGTGTCTATAGGGCAGGTCAGTTCGGCGAGGTGTATCCCGAACTGTTACAAGGTGGGTCAGTTCGGCGAAGTGTATCCCGAGCTGTTACAAGGTGGGTCAGTTCGGCGAAATGTATCCCGAGCTGTTACAAGGGTCAGTTCGGCGAAGTGTATCCCGAGCTGTTACAAGGTGGGTCAGTTCGGCGAAGTGTATCCCGAGCTGCTACAAGGGTCAGTTCGGCGAATTGTATCCCGAGCTGTTACAAGGTGGGTCAGTTCGGCGAAGTGTATCCCGAGCTGTTACAAGGGTCAGTTCGGCGAAGTGTATCCCGAGCTGTTACAAGGTGGGTCAGTTCGGCGAAGTGTATCCCGAGCTGTTACAAGGGTCAGTTCGGCGAATTGTATCCCAAGCTGTTACAAGGTGGGTCAATTCGGCGAAGTGTATCCCGAGCTGTTACAAGGGTCAATTCGGCGAAGTGTGTCCCCTTGTTCCCGCCTAGGCTTGGCCCCTTTTGCCAAGCTGTTGTTTCTGCCACGTGTCACATAATAGAGAGGTCGGGCCAAATCTTCCTTCATTAATAGGTATAAATGGCTCACAATGTTTGATGAACAGAGGGCCTGGTGAGGCTATTTTAGAAGGTATCAGTAAGTAATTTTTTAAATTATATATAAATAGTTTCCTTAAACCTTAGTGTATATGTAAGTAATTAACCCTAAGGCCTCGTTCACTTTTCAGGAGGTTATTTATCCAAATAAGTGTGTTTATCTATATTTTTTTATTTCTCATTAAATAAGACTAACAGTTTTTAACCATAAAAAAGTCATTATTAAAAGGGACAATTTTTCCCATTTAAATATTGACAACTTCCTCCTAAGTGGAAAAGTTATTTATCCACTTAAGAAATGGGTATTAAAACTCAGAAAAAATAAATAAATTTTCTGTAGACCTCACATAAATTTGAAAAAAGAGCATAAATTAAGTGCCGCTCGCTCTATAAATTCTTGAAGTGATATTCAGTTTCCATAGCCTCTAAAAGCACATCTCTCTCTCTCTCAATAAGTTTCTTGCAAGAATTTGAAGAAGAGAAGGATGGCATTGGCATGGAGGAGTATTTCCCTTCTCCATCTGAGCCTAAACCCAGTCACCCTGAACATGATGACCACAACGCCTCATTCCGAATTTTCCATGAAAACATTTCAATGGAGATGGAAAGGGCTAAACTATCGACCAGGAGAGAGAAATTTCCCCAGTGTGATGCTGTTCAATCAGGGTCACAAGGGGATAGTATTTTCTTGACCTGGGAGGATCTTTTGGTCACCGTCTCCAACGGGAAAACTAAGTGCCGCTCGCTCCTTCAGGGTCTCACGGGCTACGCCCAGCCTGGCGAGTTCTTGGCTATCATGGGTCCCTCTGGCTGTGGCAAATCCACCCTCTTGAATGCATTGGCAGGTAAGCTTTAAGGGGTCGTTTGATAATACTTTTCAGACCTTTGACATCTGAAATTTGCTTTTTACACATCAGACATGTTTGGATTTGTATCTGAATATATGATTTGAAACCCTTTTATCTATCTAACTAACGTTATCTCATCTATATGGGATTCGCTACATGAATTTTGTTTCACCATTCCATTAAATCAACCACGAGAAAGTGTTTTAATTTTCTAGACAGACAAAAATTTCCTAATATATCACAATATTTCTAATTTTTAGGCTTTTTTTTTTTTGTTTTAGTTTCTTATGAGATGTTCTTCCAAATCACCAATTTCAGGAAGATTGAGTTCAAACACAAGGCAGTCTGGGGAGATCCTCATCAATGGTAGAAAGCAGACGCTAGCTTTTGGGACCTCCGTAAGAGCTAAGAAGATGTTCTTTCGGTTAACCTTGATTTATTTCTCAGCTGCTTCAGTGTCTATAAGTTTTACAAGAGAACATTCTTTTATCAGTTCATCTAATCATCAATAATGTGTTGGCCGTTTGAAGGCGGCCTAAATGGCTGAACCTAGTGGTTTATTGGTTTGAGCATACAACGATGTTTTAAAAATCCATTCAGAATGGGAACCACTTTTGCCACTGTTGGTTTCTGGGTCAGTAGTTCGATTGTCTGGTTCAAATGGATTAACCTGCTGCAATTTAAAAAATAAAAAAAAAATTAAAATTATTGTCTAAGTTAAACGGGTCAATAGTTTGACCACCTGAGTCAGTAAGTCACTGATCAAATCAACAGTTTTTAGCAAAAGAACGGTTCAAGAGTGAAACATAGTGGTTGTATGGCTGATTTCCGAGCTGAACAGTCCAACTGTCAGGGTCAATGACAGTTCGTACAATAATCAAACCTAGCTTCAGTTTCAGCCATTAAGATTATGACCTCCTTAATAACTTATTCACTAAAAACAAAAGCAATAAGCGATTCAGTTCACCCACTTCACTTCAGCTGTTATAAAGCGGCCTCAGTGATGTGAAGCCTCAAACTCTTTAATAATGGCCGGGTTGTCTATAAATACTAGCGCAGTTGGAAACAAATTGATTTTGAAACAATAATATGTTAATAAATAGTCATATTTAGTCTTATATGTGTTACTGTATGAACTATATGTTTAATTATGGGCTGCATTTGTTTGCAAACAAATGCAAATCTGAATTGAGTTCAGTTTTGCATCCATTTGAGACTGATTTATGCTGTTACCTGATGCAAAATTATATTTGCAATTTTTGTCTCATTTGCATGCATTAGCGGTGCAAATTTTGCATCCTTTTTCATATCTTAATATAAAGTATCACATCAATTTGCTTTCTACTTCATTTCTCTTTCATATAAATTAGGGACCACTTTAATTATTTTACTTCTTACAAACAAACAAGATAATATCAATCTAAAGCAAAAGAAAATCAGGATTTAAAATTTTAAACATAGTCATTTGCAAATGAATTAATGTTTATAGCAGCAGTTTATTTAAACATTTTAGTACCAGACATGATTTTTTTTACTAGATGTTTAAATTTAGGGTCATTTATTAAAATATTCCCTATACTTTCATTGATTTACTAAAACCTACCATATAATTTGCATTTTGCTAAAACACCCCTATAGTTTGCACCAATTTACTTAATCGGCCTTTCATTAATCAAAGGAAAATGAATACACCAACAACCACTGTGATTAATTTTGTTTTCTATGCAAAGTGTTAGGGGTAGTGCTTATGGAATATAATAAATAATCATGGGTTCATGCCTTTGAACATTTTTCACTCAGTTTAGGTGATCATGTTACTATTTTCAGACATGGTTTTCAAAATCGGACTGGACTGGACTGGACAGTCAAGCCAGAAAAATCGGGAACTAGTCAGGTGATTGGTTTTGTTTTACCCCAAAACTATTATTTTGCCAAAACTGTTGATTTGATCAGCAAACCACTGACTCGGGCAGTCGAACCGTTCAAACCATTTGAATCGTCTAATGTTTGGTCATTTTTTATTTTTTTTTTATTTATTTTTTTTTTTTTGTTAGAATGGGCCATCCATTCAGTTCGAATGGCCAAACTATTCGACCTAGAAACCAGACCCCTGACCAATTTATTGTTTGATTCGATTTTAAAAACATTTTTTCCAGATGGCGAAACAAACACTTCTTAATGAAAGGAAGTATAAGTGGTGTGACTGTGTAAAATAAAAACTACATTAGATTTAGTAAATGACACTTAAATTCAACTTATTATGGTAGTAACAGTGGTATTTTTCTCACTAATTTAGGCCTACGTGACCCAAGATGACACCCTCATGACAACATTAACCGTCAGAGAAGCCGTATACTATTCTGCCCAGCTCCAGTTGCCAGACTCCATGTCAAGATCTGAAAAGAAGGAGAGAGCTGAGATGACAATGAGGGAACTGGGCCTGCAAGATACAATGAATACAAGAATAGGAGGATGGGGAAGTAAGGGACTTAGTGGGGGCCTGAAAAGGAGGGTCAGCATTTGCATTGAAATCTTGACACGCCCAAAGCTTCTGTTTCTAGATGAGCCCACCAGTGGGCTCGACAGTGCTGCATCCTACCATGTCATCAAAAGAATTGCTGACCTTGCCCAACAAGATGAAAGGACTATCATTGCATCAATACATCAACCTAGCACTGAAGTTTTTGAGCTCTTCCACAATCTCTGTCTTCTATCCTCTGGTAGAACAGTTTATTTTGGTCCTGCGTCTGCAGCAAATGAGGTATGGAATTATGTTTCAATCCTTCTTTTTTTTCCGGGCTGAAGGTTTTAATCTTTAGGCCCTTTTGTTTTTTGGAATTTATATTTACTCAGGTTGTTTCTTGGAAAATATTTATCCAGATAAGGGTATTTACCCATATTCTTTTATTTCTTAAGTAAATAAGACAATGATCGTTTTCACCATAAAAATTTATTAGTAAAAATGACAATTTTGTCTCATTCAAGTGTCGGTAACTTTTCCCTAAGCGAAAAAGTTATTTACTTAGTTGAGAGATGGGTATCCAAGGAAAATAAATTTTTCATGGACCCTACATAAATCTGAAAAAAAGAACATGGGTATCTTGATCAATAGGAATCAAAATCCCATTGACCAACTTTCCAGGCCCTTAGTATAAACATAAAGCAACTTGGGTACAAAATGGAAATGAAAATGATTCAATTTATGGGATGTTTTCCAACATGCATGAACCTACTTCTATGGTGTGATACTATGAAACTGGACCAAATTGGATGGCTTTGATTCCAGAGATTTTCAAAAGGTATTAGTAGACATTATTCAATGTAAATTGAGTCTCATTCTCTGAAATGGTGGCCACACAGATTATGGTTGTGTTTGGTACCATTATTGTTTCTTCATTAAATGTTTGGGGCTGACCAATAGAAATTGTCATTTGAAACATCAAATTCAATGTTTCAACTACTCTAAACAGCAATGATCACTCCCCACATGCATTTTTCCTCCAAGTGATTTACTTATATGACATGACATACTCATCTTTCAATTATAGTTCTTCGCATTGAATGGTTTCCCATGCCCAACTTTGAGGAATCCGTCTGACCACTTCCTTAGAACGATTAACAAAGATTTTGATCAGGTGAGTAGATTTTTCTTCAAGTGTTTTTATGATAGATGATAGAAGCATAAAGTGATGTCTCAAATTTCAATTTGATGTTTATACCAAGGTTCAAAATATCGATACAACCCGAATTAGACTGTATTGGGGTTCACTCCTTTTTTTTAAACCTGGTTTAGAGGGGTCAATTTAAGACCTGTTTACCCCCTGAACTGGGTTAAACCGCAAAATACCCCTAGTATGTATCAGAAAGCCCCCGATACGGCCCAATATGTATCGAAAGATGTTTATAAAAGAAAAGAGCTAATCAATAGCAACGTTTGTTTTTGGTAGGACATTTTTATTACGCTTAAAATTCTTGATTAATGTCACCAGGATATTGAAGAAGGTTCTGATGGATTGAAGATGACCACAGAAGAAGCAACCAACATTCTTGTGGGTTCATACAAATCATCGGAAATTTGTCAACAAGTTAGAACACGGGTGGCTGAGTTATGCAAGGTCTGTAAATAATTCAATTCATCATCATGTTGAAGTTTGTAGTTATTGGGTTCAACTATGATATCCAAGAAGTTCATAACCACACAACTGGTATATATCATAAAAGAGATGACCAATCAGGTGGTATTAATCAAAATTCACAGGAGTGATTTGATTGGTCAAAACTCTTCCATCCCATGTCTTTCCAGTATCTTAGATTTTCCCATTTTCTTTTATAAAATCCATCATTGACTATACTTTCTAATAGTATCATTCTTAAAATTCACTCTCCCTCAATAGTCAATGATTGTAACATCTTCCCTGGATCAAGGTTCAAAGTATTGATACACCCCAATACATCAAAAGGGGTGTATCGGTACTTTGAACGTATCACCTTTTTTTAAGTTTTTTAATTCAAAATTTGAGAGGAGATGTGGAAATAATTTTATTTAAAATTTAAATTAAATCGTTTAAAAAAAAACATGAAAACAATGTACTGTTGACGTGCTGATATTATTTAAATAAAAATCTGTTGACGTCCTAGTTGTTTCTAATAAAATCCAATCTCTCTCTCTCTCTCTCTCTCTCTCTCTCTCTCTCTCTCTCATGATCAATATTTGTAACATCTTCCCTCCCCCATTAAATCCCTACTTTCCTCTTTAAGTCTCTTTGCCTCTCTTACCCTTTTAATTCTCTCTAATAAAGTGTATAAAATTGATGGATTGGATTATGCTAAGGTTCAAACGAATTAAGACCAAATCTAAAATGGATCCTTGGTAGGACTCAAAGTGATGTCAAAAGTCAAACCCAAGTAGGGGTGCAGTGTGGGTCTTATTCGGTGGGAGTATTGATAAATTTTTAATGGGCTTGAACCCAATGCTTTCGGGCCACTGTTGATTCAGACGGTCGAACCATTCAACCTAGGAACCATTCAGACAATTGGTTTCATTTTACCTCAAACTCGGTCTCTGGCCAGAAACTGTTAAATTGGCCAGTGACCCACTGACTCGGGTGGTTGAACCATTGACCCATTCAACAATTTTTGACTTTTTTTATTTTTTATTGGAATGGACCATTCGTTTGAACCAGATGGTTGAACCATCAACTAAAAAACCAGTGGCCAGAACGATTCCAATTCTAAGTCAGATTTTTAAAACCTTGGCTTGAACTCCAACCCAAACTTAATGCAGTTTAAATTCTTCAAACTAAATAATCGCCATTGCCCTACATCCAAAACTGACCAAATTTCTACTTAACCCAATGCATTGCATGGGTTTACTTACTAGTTTTATTAAATCTCAAAGGAAGAAAGACCTCGAAGGGGGACATAAAATCCTTATCCCCCTAAAAACCTATACAAAAATAATCTTCAACTCATACTACATACATAAATACAAAAGGGAAGAGATGTCTAAAGAGTTGCTTGTTATTTTTAATTTGTAGGGAGGAAAAGCTCTGGAGAAGAAGGGAAGTCAAGCAAGCTTCTTTACTCAATCACTTGTTCTTACAAGAAGATCTTTCGTCAACATGTGCCGTGATGTAGGCTACTACTGGTTACGATTTGCTGTCTATATCTCTCTTTGTTTATGCTTGGGCACGGTATTTTACAAAATCGGTCATAGCTATGGCTCAATTCAGGTAAGGTGGTGAAAGTGGGTATGTACGTAGCGGAGTTTTTGAGGAATGAAAGGGATATTAATTATAGCTAATTCTACTTCATTTTAGGCGAGATCTTCGCTGCTCATGTACATAGCTTCACTCATAACGCTTATGGCAATTGGTGGATTCCCTTCTTTTGTTGAGGACATGAAGGTTGGCTGATCTATCTCCTTAAATTAATTCCTTTTTTTTTTAATTTTATCCATACAATTCTCTCTCTATTGTTTATTTGGCAGTAGGGATGGCAATTTCTCCATCCCCAATGGGGACCCGATTTCCCCAGCCCAATAGGGTTGGGGATGGGGATTGTTTTGACAGAGCAGGATTGGGGACGGGGATGGGGATTAATAGGAACCCCTGATCAGGATCGGAATTGGGGATAGGGATTGAGGTCCCCGCCCCATCCCAACCCCGATTATGTATGTATGTATGTATGTATGTATGTGTGTATATATATATATATATATATATATAATTATTTATAAATTAAAATTTTTATTTATTTTAAGTAAATTTATTTTTTCAAATAAATACTGTCATCTAAAAAAATTTGGGGATTCGAGTCCCTACAGGGAACCCATCCCCATTGGGGATCGGAGATGAAAGACAAATTTTATCCCCGACAGGGATCGAGGACAAGAACGGGGTTAATTTCATAATCGGGGTCAGAGATGGGGAATATGATCCCAGCCCTGTTGCCATTCCTATTTGACAGTTTCATGGCATAGAATAATGTTTTAATGAATCAGCAGTGTTTTATAAGACTCGGACCAGAACCTAGTGATATAAGTTAAATAACAATTCTCATCATGATTTGAGCAAGCCCAGATCTCCATGCAAAAACTTTGCTCACATAGCACCCAGTCGCACATTAAGAATATCTTCTATACATATATGTTAAATTCATGGGGAGATACTCCTAATGTTGATGACATGAATTATAGCTAATTCTACTTCATTCTACTCATGTACATAGCTTCACTCATAACGCTTCAGGCTGTAAGTGTGCAAACCATACATTGAGGCTATATCTCTTGATTCTTGCAAACTTGAAGTGCAGTAGTTATATCTCTGGTGTGCAACATTTACATGTTGTTGTGCTTTTAAGCAGTGTTGATACCATAAAACATTTATACACATGGTAGAATTATCATTTTTGGTTTTAAAATAAATAGGAAATACATGAACACACAATTCGAACTGTATTAACATGTAAGTTAAGCATGTAAACATTTAAAATCTTAGGGCATGTTCGTTTTTCAGTAAATGTATGGAAAATTTTGCTCAATGGGAAAATGGTTTCCCATTGACCAACAATCCCACATCCTCTTTGCGGATTCTCTCAAGATCCATGGAAAAAGTTATTTTTCTTAGGTATCACTTACGTGGCTTCTCCCATGTGGGTAAGTAACTTTCCCATGTAAGGGGAAGTTGTGAGACAATATTGACTCTTTTAGTTTTAAGGATAAAATGATACTTATCTCATTCACCTAAGGCTCGGTTCGGAAAGAGTACAAATACAAATTTGTAGAGTGCAAAACCATATTTTGCACATAGATAAATACACTTACCCGAATAAGTATATTTACTCGGGTAGATGGAACAAAAGAGAAACAAACACGGCCTTAATTAGTGTTATTAAACATTAAATGTTCTCTTTTATTGTAATTTATCTTCTCTTGATATGCAGATATTTGAACGAGAAAGGTTAAGTGGGCATTATGGAGTTGGTGCTTACGTTATGGGCAACACACTTTCTTCCATCCCATACTTGCTTCTAGTTTCTGCAGCTCCCGGGGCAATTGCTTATTACTTAGTAGGGCTTCAAAGGGGAATTGAGCATTTCGTGTACTTCACACTACTGCTCTTCATTTGCACTCTATTGGTTGAAAGCTTAATGATGATCGTTGCAAGTGTTGTACCAAATTTCCTTATGGGCATAATTTCTGGAGCTGGAATTCAAGGGTTGATGATGTTGAATGGTGGGTTCTTTCGACTGCGAGATGATATCCCAAATCCTTTCTGGAGATACCCAATCTACTACATTTCTTTTCATAAGTATGCGTTTGAAGGGTTCTATAAGAATGAGTTTGAAGGGTTAACATTCCCCAGCAATCAAGGAGGGCAGCCCATATTGATGAGTGGAGATGAAATCTTGAGAAAAACATTGCAAATGGACATGGACTACTCCAAGTGAGTTGATCTTGCAGTCTTATTAGGCATTGTGGTTCTTTATCGGCTCATCTTCCTTGGTATTATAAAGTTTGTTGAGAAGTTTAAGCCCATTATTAGAGCTCTTGGAACTATTTCCCCAGGCAAACAACACAAGTCATGGTGAACCCCTATTCTACACCTTTACATAAAGCAGGCATATAGCTCTGTTCTGCTTCTTATGTATTACTAGTAAATGTGTACATGCATTTGCACGTGACAGTATCTTTAAAGCAAAATTATTTATAATTCATGGATAGTTTCTTGTTATAAGTGGATAGTTTCTATACTATTATAAGTGGACAGTTTCTGAACTATTATAAGTGGGCAGTTTCTAATGTGAGAGTAAAAGACATTTATGCCCATTGTATGCTTAAACAAGAGGGGTGGAAAACGTCCACTGAAAATTCCAGAAAGAATGGGCATTCGCTCTTTTATAGGTAGTATAGATATATGTTATGTATTGGTTGTATTGTATGCATGATGCTCATATGTCCAGTCCTCGTTATTGTATTTTGGATTCTTTTTACTTATTTGTTTGTATTAGGGATTATTGTAACAAATAAGTTTAAGTGGTGGTTATAATAAGGTTGAATTGAATTAGGATAGTTTGGACATAATTTGGTCCAAGTTGGGTTTATGTCTATGAATCTATAAATATAATGTAGTTGTCATATACTGAGCAATGCATTTTTTCTACTTTTCTCTGATCTTATATGGTATTAGAGTCCAAGGCTCCACCTGGGCCCCGTTCGCTTTTCGATAAGTTATTTACTTGGTAAGTTTTTCCTAGGAAACACTTACCCAGGTAAGTGCATTTACCCATGTTTTTTTATTTCCTAGGTAAATAAGGCAATGATCATTTTAGCCATAGAAATCCATTATTAAGAAGGGTCTCCACATAAAACTGAAAAAAGAACATGGGATTCTTGGTCAATGGGAACCAAAATCCCATTGACCAACTTTCCTCCCTCTCCAAATCCAAAAAAAGAACACCCCCCTAGAGGCATCTCATTGTTTTCCCATATTTCCGAATGGTGACCAGCATCTTAGGACATGTTTGGTTCAACTCTCATAAGTGACTGTAGAATAGTTAAAGCATTGATAATCATCCTTAGATTAATGAGATAAAACCGTGATCAGTTAGGATTACTACTGCTTTTGTTAGGAAGCTCTCAGCCCTACTGCAAACATCTAACGGAATCTCATCCTTATGGGTGAGATTCCTCTAAGCTCCCACATTTTGAGTCCATTGTGATAAAAATATTCCCAACAGAAACATGAGAAATCAACCCAGACTTAAAAAGGTAACAATGGATTTTTTCCTAAGATTTAAATGGTCAACAATGCTTAAAATACTACAACTCTACAACTACAAAATTCATCAGGTCTCAGACCTCCCTAAACAATCCTCCTAAATAATTCAATGTCCTTTCAGGATTCTAGTTCTGAGTGAAAGCATATATAATAGCTCCCCAATCATTCAAGTTGCTAGCATACCTAATATCACCAAATACCATCTCAGACAATTCAACTACTCCTATTTTTGCATGCATATTAATCAAAGAGCCCCTCACTATGTGTTAGAGAATATCAACCTATTCAAGGACCTCATCTAACAGCTTAAGCTTTTAGGTTGAGTGGTTCTTTGAAATGGTAGCAGAGCCACTTTTGACTCATTGGTCTAGTGCTCGACTCTCATTACCCCCACTATAATTAATTAAGTTTCAGCACAAGGTATGGGTGGGTCTATGCTTGTTCACACTTCAATCCCAATAGGTTTTCGTGTGAGGGGGCGTGTTAGAGAATATCAATCTATTCAAGGACCTCATCTAACAGCTTAAGCTTTTAGGTAGAATGGTTCTTTGAGAGGAATCTGAATAAAACCCAATTTTTATAATTAAGGAATGGATTTAAAAGGCTTAAGCTTGCAGACAATATGATATTCTCTGAGACCTCGATTATAGGATGTTTGAAAATAAAAGACATTATCACTAATTTTGTTGCGGTGCCAATGCCCAAAGTTTTCAAATCTACACTCCAATTCTCAAAAAAATACCAACGAGATTCCAAAAAATCATAGCAAAAATTCTGAAGATCCCAATCCAAGCAAAGTCTGATATTTATTTGGGAGCCCCCATAATAAATGGTAGAGTTTCAAAGAGCACATTCTTGAATCTTAAGGAAAGGGTTAATAACAAGCTGGCAAGTTGGAAAAAAAAAACACTTTATCCTTGGGAACTTAACGAATACAATGTCGCAATTTCTCATGAGTTCTTTCAAGCTTCCCCAAAATATCATTGATGAAATTGATAAAAGTCAAAGGAACTTCTTATGGACAAATTCTAGTGAAAAAAATGATTCATTTAATTGGATGGAACAAAGTGCGTATCCCAAAATGTTGGGGTGGTTTGGGGCTAAAAAACCTCCATTGGGTTAATGAAGCCAACTTAGCAAAGTTGGGCTGGAAAATATAGTTATCAATGATAACCTTTGGGTTAAAATTATTAAAACAAAGTACCTTCACAACGAGTAATTTTGGAATGTGAAGGAAAATAAAGGTATATCATGGGCTTGGAGAGGTATCCTTAAGGGAAGAGATCTCCTTAAAAAAGAGTTAGGTTGGGAAATAAACAATGGAAAATCTATCAAGTTTTGGAAAAATACTTGAGTTGGCAATACCTCCTTGGACCAAAGTATTCCTCCTGATAGAATTGAAAATGATAATCTCCTTTTTAGTAAGGTTGTTGATCAGAATAGGAGTGTATGGATTGAAAATAGAATTTATAACATGGTTCCTTTGAATATTTGGGGGAAAATAAAATCTATCTTTATCCCCTCAAATAAAAAAGAAGATAAATTAGTGTGGAGACTTAACTGTGATGGAAAATTCCCAAATAAGTTTGCTTATAAATTAAAATGTAACTTGTATGTTCATGAAGAGTTGAACCCAAAGTGGAATTCAATTGTTTGGAAGGTTATTTGTCCACCAAAATTGAAAACTTTTCTCTATCTCCTTCTTAATAAAGGACTCCCAACAAAATTGCTTCTACAAAATAGAGGTTTAAGTGTGGATAGAAATTGTAGTTTTTCTGAAGATAACGAGGATGTGGATCATATTTTTAAAAATTGTACAGTTGTTAAATAAATTTGGGATGCAATAAATTCCATTTTGGAGGGTCCTTCAAGTTTTAATTTTTCACTGGAAGATTGGTAGCTTAAAATTGGTAAGAAAAATTCAAATGGAGGAAACAATGAAAGAGAAAAATGTGTGTTCTTATTATGGTACATCTGGAAAAATAGAAACCAAAAATCCTTTAATAATGCATCAACCCCTATTCAAGTGGTGATTGAAAGAGCTCTATCGGCCTTTCCGGAATACTATGAAACAAATTTGAAGACCAATGGGGTGGATTCTCATAAGTCATGCAAATATGTTGTGTGGCAAACTCCAAAAATTGGCACTATCAAAATTAACTTCGACGCGTCCCAGCGAAATAATGGGTTGTGCTCAATCGCTGCCATAACTAGGAACTTCATGGGTGAGGTGGTAAATTACAAGGCTTACCACTTTGGTTCTACGACAATCAACTTGGCGGAAGTTTGGGCCACGTGGGAAACCCACAAATTGGCAATGAATTTCCCAAACCATTCCATCATCATTGAAGGCGACTCCTTGATCATGATTTCCTGTCTGAAATGACTCATTGACCCCCCTGGAACCTTCGGAACATCATTGAAGAGTGTTTGGATCTAAAGAATTGAGCAAACGAAGACTTGGTCTACAATCATGTCTATCGGGAAGCCAATCAAGTGGCAAACTGGCTCGCCAATCAAGCCTTTTCATCCCTATAGAGTACAATAAGTCTCAATCTTAGTGATCTTCCTTGGAATCTAGCTTGTATTTGTAAGTCTGATTTATGGGACTCGCTACCCCCTGTCTTGTGTAGCCCCTCTTGGTTTCTATCAAAAAAAGGTATTCATTTCTTCCCCAACTACTCTCAATTCTTTGAAGAACTTCAAAGCAGAAATGTAATCCTCTTTCCAAACAAACCCAAAAATTATGGTAGTGCAGAAACCTACATTTTGGACTGGCATACATGAAAATTCATTCACAACTTCACTAATATTACTACACTTGGCATAAAGACATATCAACAATAGCAATTCCCACAAAGATATCTACACCATATTCAATCACACGCCCATGAACCCTTTGCCAATCCCTAGTTTTTCAATTGCATTACAAGTTGTCAAAATGCTTGAAAATATAAAATTGTTTGGCATTGAGAACCCACCTAACATTTGGTGAAAAATATTTAAAGCATGCAAGTATATATGTTCTCCCCACTCTTAATAGCACCAGCGATTATAGCATTCCAATGTACACATTCTCACATAAAACATCTTGAAATACAATCAAAGCAAATTTGAAACTTCCACTTTTTGAAGACCAAGTCTATCATTCCAATCCAATCATATTCATTAGTAAAATACCCATTCTTATTACGCAAGAACAAATCTGGTGACCAAAAAAAATAGCCTAGAGACAGTGCAGGCTAAAAGAACAATCCCATAGGTGAACTGAATGGGATCAGACCCATAAGAAAGCATTAGATCTACAGAATATTCTCCATGAATCCTCATGTTTCAGGTTTTGGTTCCTAAAATGATGATATTCCAAGAGATAGCATTTGGATAAGGGATTTCATCAAACAATCGGATGGCATCGTCCATTGCTGCACATTTAAAATGGCATTCAATAGCAAAGTTGGCAATGAAGGCATCATATTAAACTAGGGACGTTTTGTTGATGTGAGAATGAATTGATTATTTAACCTCTCTAACTGTGGGATTATGTCTTCTGCTTGGGCCAATAAAGTAGTTAATTGGGTTAAAAGATGTGACGATGGGATTTCAAGGAGGAAGACAGACGATATGCATCTAATAGGAAAAAACGGAAATTTTGCCAAAAGGGTTTGGCCCTTGGGGAAACTCATTTGATTCATGTCGGATTATCCGGGAGGAGAGAATTCATTTTGCTTAAACAAGAAGTAGCGTTGTTGAAACAAGGTAACGTTACTTCAGTGGTTTGATTCGCAAGCTTGAGAACATGCACCAGCGAGAGAAACAGAAATCACAAGTTGAAGAGATCATGAACCAAATGAGAATGGACAGCCTACAACAGATTATTTTTCATGCTATAGACTGCCTCTATTTTCATTCTTGCCCATTCTTACCCAAAATCATGGTTTTCAAAATCGAACCGGACCAGAAAAACTGGGAATCGATCATCTGACCGGTTCTATTTTCCCCCAAAACTGTTGATTTTGGTCAGCAAATCACTGAACCGGCTGATTAACCATTTGAACAGTTTTGACTGTTTTTCAATTTTTTAATTTTTTTTATTTTTTTGTCAGAATGGGCCAATCGTTTAAAACCATTTGAAAGTTCAATTTTAAAAACCATGCCCAAAATTATTAAGAATTGAAAAAATGAGGCATGTGGCAACAAACCAAATATGGCCTTAGTCACCTACCTCGTCTCCTCTTTTGTTTAGTTTTATTGTACAATTTAAAATTTTTTATTCCCTTTGTTTTAGAACTTGCTTTATAGTTTCATCTCCCCATCTGATGTAACAACCACCAATAATGTTGTAAGACTTGAAATAGAATCTTTTTCGGTCTCCATTTATTATTTTCACAATTTGAACAGGTGTTAGCTAGTAAAATTATAAACTAGATAGCATTTTAAGTTTATGTCTCGTTTCAATGTTACAATATTAGATACTAGCACCAATGTACTATAGTTGTAGGTATGTCTAGATCGGCACAATGAGGGTCTTTTCCTGAAAATGACAAATGGCACTCCATAAAGGGGATCAGAGATTGTAAAAAGAAGGGAAAAGGGATACTGAAATGAGAAGAGTCTCTAGGAGCATGAACAGATTTGCCTTAAGAACACAAGAAAAAGGTATGAAGGAATCTGTGTCTAGATCTCTTTAGAGGCCCCCCTATTTATAGATTCCCTAGGGGTCTTTTCCTTCCAAAAAGCTTCTCTTTGGACTTTCTTCTAGAAGGTTGACCTGATTCACACCATCTGGACTAGTCGGGGTGCTACCACGTACTTGAGCTCA
The DNA here is from genome assembly GCF_056320005.1 of Nelumbo lutea. Classification (NCBI taxonomy): domain Eukaryota; kingdom Viridiplantae; phylum Streptophyta; class Magnoliopsida; order Proteales; family Nelumbonaceae; genus Nelumbo; species Nelumbo lutea. Next base: position 33,124,718 of record NC_142690.1, on the reverse strand, counting down.
CACCCTTTCCTAGTGCATGCACATGAGGGCACAGAGCATGACACCCTTTCCTAGATTTGGATGTAAATGTGCCTTGATGATTTGTGATCTTAGCTAAACACTAAGCCAAGAGTTTGTGCTTTGTGTATTTGGAAAAGTTCTTTATTGAGAAACTAAGTATTTGTTGAAATGGACAGTTACATTAGTATATAGGTCGAACTAGCTAGGGTTTGTTGGCCGAATTTCAAAAATTTTTTAATCTCGAGAATTGAACTCCTTAAATTTAGATAGTCGAATTCTGGTAGGATCAATCTAGCATTATATTGAATGAGATTTGATTTCAAAATAAAATATGAGTATACTTAATATGGAGACCATAGAGTGCAGCTCCTACATGATGGTTCACAATGAAAATCCAAGCTCAAATCATCCTCTTAACTAAAGATGGTGTGATTTATGTGAACAGGCCAAACTTGCAACTAGTTTCAATCGATTTCCCTTTCCAACTTGTTTGAATATTTGTAGTTGCAAACCACTTCAATTTTCTAATGTTTTATAGGAGAAAACAATGCAAAAAAAAAAAAAAAGACAAAGCAAGCTTCTCAAGGGTAGGTTGAAATAGGGTTTTTTGTTAGCAAAAGAGTAAAGAGAAAGGTGCAAGAATGAGGTGCACTAGTAGTGGTCGATCTCTACCTCTTAACTCTTATATATAGATCCCAATCCTAATGTAATTAGGACTATCCAAATTTAATTTGTATAGGCTTCTAGTTACATTAGATACTATGAAGATCTATACCCATATTCGACTCATTGCACAAATATGCCTAGTCTAACTAACTAATGGGCCAAAAGCCCATTACTTAAGTATTTCAATAACAATATTGGGCTTGAATAATATTGGTGTGGACCCACAAAAGTCTTGTATCAGTCCATATGGGTTAGGCCCAAGCTAGAATGCACATGGGCCAAATTCATTAAGTACCCCAATGAACCCGTGTGCCAATCAACTTGGGCTTAATATGGGCCCAACACTTAAGTCCAAGTGATCCTTGGTTTAAATCACCCTATGAATCCCATGGATAGTGGATTAATATAAGATAAAGCGCATTAGGTTTCAGCCCTTTAATGGTCTTTTGCTCTTAACCTCTCAACCAAAAATGATCAAACACTATCCATTAGGTTTCCATCAAAGAGGTGCACCCTGATATTATTATTATTTTTTTTTTTTTTTGTCTCACAAAGGGGTCAATCCTATCACAATGATCACCCACTCAGGTAATATTCTGAATTGTTTCAACATATCCAAGTATTTAACCCAAGAGGGACTCATTGATTGGCATATCAAAAGCAACCTAATCCAAGACTCTGCGCAGTATCATTGTTAAGTTTGGGGTTAAGTGCAAATTTTCAGTTTTGACAATCTATCTTTAAGGTCCAAGGCATAGCTACAAATTGACCCATGTTTTGTGTTTTTTACAAACACCCACTAATTGTAGTTAGGGTCTAACCCCAGTAATTGAGAAAAGTTGCTCCACCATTTCGACAACACATCAATGTCAACCTTGTCAAGATAAACTCCCCAAGTTTATCCAACAATTGAGAACTTTCTAAACTAACATAAGCCTCACAAGTTTCTAGTTTAAGAGGTAGTTCATAGAAACACACCAATAAAAAACATAAGACAACAATAATCTGATTTTATTAATTCATAAATCTCAGTATACATCAGTCTGATTGGAGATAAGGGCATACACTGTCTAATAGTTTTGTGTGTCATGATACAACACGAATGACTCTTATTGCACTTTATATCAAGAGATATAATCATTTAAGGTCTCCATTGCATCTCATGCAACATGTGATTGTTGATCGCATCCTTCAACATTAACCCTTTACTGATAGAAGTATTTTATCAGTAAACAAGTATTTGAGAATTGGGTCTATCATTTTGGATTTGTTTCCCGTATTGTAACCCCTTAATACTAACAAAACTATTTTTGTGAGTAAGATAGTATTTTGTAGTGCAATTGTAGAAGTTGTTCTAAAGATCTCCCACAATGGGAGCCCTCCATTGGGACTAATAGTGCTATTGGAATGCTCCCACAATGGGAGCCCCCACTACAATGGATAGTCAATGTAATGTGTGATGTCATGGGAAATGATGGGTATTATTCACCATGATAAGAGTCTTTGTTTGATTTAGTACTAGAGTTGCTCTGGTGCTCCCACAATGGAAGTCCCTATCATGATGTGCGTTAAAGAGGTTAAATAAACCCTAAACATGATGCTAAAAGGGGTTTGTGGTTGGTTTCTCATTGTTCATTATGTAGTAATGGAAGTGGGAATTATTACTATTGTAGGTCTAAAATGAGTCAGGAACCCTTAAACATTAGTTTCGAAGCACGTGGTTAGCAAAATGTTGTGTGCCAATCATTTGCACATTAGTTGGTTTATAATATTGTGTGGGGGTGAAGTTACTGCTCTAATTTCATCATTACAGAAGAAAACCTTTTGTAAGCCAACGGGGTGAGGATGGTTTGTAGGTTTTGAAGTTGGGATCAAGAATGCTTAAGGGTGAAGAGAGCAAAGGGAGAAAAGTCACATAACATAAGGGAATTATGGGAAAATATACCCAAGGTAAAATCCCTTCACCAAGGTCCTCACCTAGGGAGGGAAATTTTCCCCATACCCATCGGGTACACAACTTCTCCGACCCCATCAGGCCGGGGATGGGGATTGCTTTAGTGGGATGGGGATGGGGATTAATAGGGATCCCTGACCAAGGTCGGGGTCAAGGATGAGGAATGAAGTCCCACCCCGCCTGTCCATGATTATATATTATTATTCATAATATATATATATATCATTTTATTTATATATATGATATTATTTATATTATATATTATATCAAAATAAATTTAATATATTGTTTATATTGTAAAATTTTCCTTATTTTAAGTACATTTATTTTTCAAAAAAAAAATTGAGGATTTGGGTCCCCATGGGGAAACAATCTCTATCAAGAATTGGGGATGGAGGACCACTTTTATCCCCGCCCCACTGCCATTCTTATACTCACTCCCTATTTATAGAATCGGGAAACCATGCTACATGCATGGGCTTGCATATTCCTAAATCTTCCTTCTATTAACAAACATACGGGGAATAAATCCTACCTTTTTCTCCCTAGTAGATGTGAAGAGGATCACAAGGCTGTTAAAACAATTCTTTAGAGACACTCAAGGAATTCTATGTATTTGCATGGATGTCAGGTATATCCAATCATGGTTTCCTTGATGCAGTCATGCATTTCACCCTAAGCACACTCTTAAATACTAATTTCTCAATATGAGTCTTGCACAAGATCCCTTTGGTGCAAGGTCATGGCAATGTTCTACTTAATGAGATTACATGTTTTTCATTGACTTTTGATCTCTCAAGGTCTATCCATGAGATCCTAAGCTCTACATTATTGGACCTCACTCGGTTTACCAAGATTACAATTTTCTCCTACTAATGCAATACCATGACCCCAAAAAGGCTCTTTTTTAGCCTTGTGAGGATTATTCTTTGTGATATCCTCATCAAGGTTCAAAGTATCAGAAATGTCAAGTGTGTCGGAAAGGCAATTTTAAGAGACATATTGAGATACACCTTAGATATGCAGGCGTATCGGAGAAAAACTAAGATACGCATAAATACGCTTGGAAACACAATAAATACTTTAGTAAAGCATAAAAATACATCAACAACACTAAATATAAGACATCAATGAGGTGTATATACATTAAATTAATATATTTTAATGGTTTTATGAATAAATACATTGTAGTTAATTATAATTTCATTAAAAATCCTATGCTTAACTATAATTTATAAATTATAATTCTTAAGTTTTAATGTTTTATGGGATGGGAAAAACCTAACTCTCTTATCCAAGCATAAAACATGCATTGGCACAACTTCTATATGAAAATATAATTAATAATTACTTATTATTTAAATAATTATTATTCATTATTCATTTTCATAGATTATAAAAAATAAATAAGCATTATATAATATATTCAAAAAATAGTTAATAGAGAAGAAATTTCAATTGCTTTGTGGATATGATAGATCATCCATAGAATTATAATATATTCAGTCATTATGATCAAATGATAAAATATAATTAAATATTTATTTATTTTTAATTCTAAAAATATAAAAAAAAACTTAATTATTAAATAACAAATTTCAATTGGTTTTTCGATATGATAGATTATCCACATAATTATAATATATTCAATTTTTGTGATCAAATGATAAGATATAATTAATTATTATTTATTTTTTAATTCTAAAAATATAAAAAAAAACTAAAGAAGAAATTTCAATTGCTCTATGGATATGATAGATAAATCCATAGATCTAAAACATATTTAGTCTTTATAGGCAAAGAAAAATTACATTTTCAATTTTTTTTATTAATTTATAATTTCCCTAAATATCTTCATGAAATTTCCATAAATTTATTAATAACACAAAAAATATGATTTTGATTGTAAGAAATGTAGATCAGCATAAGTTTAAACATTCAAGAAAAAAAGAAATCACAAGATATTATAAAAATTTGAAAAAACCTACCTATTTTTGCCATATTTTTTCAAATTTTGAAAAAAAATCAAAAAAAATTAACGATTCACACTTGTTTCTTGCAAATTTTTACAAATCTATCACTCTAGGAATGAGGATTGGAGTTCTAGAGTCATTTGGGGGTGAAAGAATGCTTATTTCTGGGAAAATAAGCTTGTTTTTTCCCTTTATTTTTTTTCAGTTTTTTGCCGAATCTTTTTTGTCGATACGCTACTGATATGCTCCGATACACCCCCAATACGGGTCTGATATGCATGAAAAAAAGATGATACATCCAATTTCCATGTGTATCCCATATCTGTTTTTCAAAGATACGATATGATACAACCCATATCGAGTGTATCGTATCAAAATTCTAAACCTTGATCCTCATTAGAGGCTTACTCAGCTCGACGAGATCACCTTCATCTTGAGTTCTCGGTCAATAACTCACCCTGAGATCCATAAACACATATGCGCTCTCACATTAGCCCATACAAAATGATGGATAAAAGACCATTCTTAAGCAACAATTAGGTCAGTGATTTTTTAACTTTTGCTATTGACTATTAGCTCCCTTTTGGGAACAATATCAAAGAGATGAAGCTTCCAAAATTATACTATTTTTAAGATTATGAATAATTTTTGAAAAATTAGCCCCAAAAATTCTAAAGGAATTTCATAAAAGATTAGTCCCCAAATGCCTAAGGATTTTTGGAAATATTAGCCCCCAAAGTTCTTAAGAAATTTCATAAGAGATTAGCCCCCAAATGTTTGAAGGATTTTTGAAAGATTAACCTCCAAAATTTTGGAGAGAATTCATGAAAGATTAGCCCCCAAAATTCTAAAGAAGTTTCATAAATGATCAGCCCTAAATGTCTGAAAATTTTAAAAGATTATACCCAAAATTTTTTAAGAAATTTTGTAAAAGATCAGCAAACAAATGTCTAAAAAATTCTTGAAATAGGATCTCCTAAAATTCTAAAAAGAATGTGAAAGATCAGCTCCCAATTGTATTTGTGTTCTCAGCAATTGCACTCTCATTAGGCTGGTTATTTTCACAACAGGGGATTATGAGGGTACTAATGGTTTGAAAAGCAAGTGCGTACCTACAAAAATTGAATCCTCATTTGAGCTTAACAAGGATGAATAAGAAATTATCACATGAGACAAGAAATGACAATTAGCAACCCTCATTTGTACATAACAAATATGAAGAAAAACCTTTTAATGAGGTAAGGAAGAGTAGTTGATTCTATAACGTAGTGAAGACAGTTCAACATTCTCCAAAGAAGATGATGCTTTCAATTAAAAAGTGAAGACATTAACCACCATCAACAAAGAAGATTTGCTACCAAAGGAAAACATCAAGCTCTAAAGTACATAAATTGTTTTCATCATTTTAGAACTTAATGTAAACTGGGTGCAAGATATACAATATGGGCTTAAATGAAACCATACTTGATTAACTTGCTATGGAGACCAAGGGCTAAAGCTGAGTTTGGTTCTTAGGCTTTCCTATATTTTAATTGAATTAAGAATGTGAAAAACCATATTTGGAAGCCCAAAAGATTGATTCCCAAGCCTTTGAATTGAAAATCTCAAAGTATTCTAAAGTTGGAGTAATCAAAGTAGTAAATTACCAAGAGAAAGTGGTAAACTACTTTGTGCAGTTGTAAGTACATGTAAATCAGCATCACGAAGATTATGACGAGATCATGATCAAACAAAGGTGACCACCATAGAACCCATGATAAACATTGTACTTGTCATCAAAGTCACCACAAAATCGCAATCACAAACCTTTGTGATGACTCGAAATCGCATAAGAATGACGAACACAATCATGCATACTTGCAATGTTCTTTATATGTCGTTCATGGCTACGTGATCCCTAACAATGGAGCATACCTTACGAGCAGCGATGATGGCCTTACGTCATCAAGCCAAGTCGTCTCCTAAGAAGCCTAATTCCCATCACATGAATGTAAGCATAGAAGGGTTGTATCTAAAAACGTGTTCACGTAACAGTTCTAAGGGATGGGAAATCCCAATCCCAAAAGATCATCATTGGACATGTGGCAAAATCCCCAATAGGGTTTACTTGTTAGGTATCCAAAGAATTATTATCTCGTTTCCCAAATAAGAAAAGCCACTTGTTGTATGTTTCTCGTTATAGCCTCAATGGTCTCTCTAGTAAAGAGGAGAGACTTGAAGGTCTCCACAAGAGATCCGTCTCAAGAGTACTAAGAGAGTCTTTGCCTCCTAGCCTTCTCCCTTCACCTACAATCACGTTAAGCTTGTCCTCCTCACACACTCCCAGCCATCCTCTGTCTTTCAAGGAGACCAACTTCCCTTACCTTACCGTCTTACCTACATTAGAATCTCTAGTTAGTTACCTTGATCACATAGATGGCCACTAGAAAAATCAACATTTCTCTCATCCAAGAGGAGCTCATAAAAATGAAGAGTACACCCAAATTGAAGAGATTGAAATCCCCGTTCCCCTAGAGTCGAGAGACCATGTAGACATATAATTCCTATCCCACAAAGTTTACAACTTCAAAGACAGCTTCAGCCAGATGGAGCGACAACAAGCAAAGAAAAGATGAGGCAAATGCTAAAGTTGCTCCTACAAAGCACGACCGCACCCAAGAACATTCCTTTTACCCAAGCCGGCCCATCCATCCAACCCTATGTACATCCTAGAACCACCATACCAAAGCCAGCCAACCCCCAGCACCAAGACACCCACAAGTCAGCCTTCCCGACGAGAAACACAGGTCAAACACCCCACCTCTCCCATTCCTCTGCCCTTGCCCTAGTGGTTGTGGCAAAAGGACCAAATGCCATTCCCCTTGAAGCACTAGTAAACCGAGTAAAACTGCACGAATATATCTAGAGCTTGATAGAGGCCAACCAAAGCAAGACCCGAGCCTCCACCCTCCTCCAAAAGCCATATCCAAGCAGGATCCTTCATAAACCTTACCCAACCGGATACATAGCACCTCAATAGTGGCCCCTGTATGATGGGCAAAAGGGCAATCCCCAAGAATGCTTCGGAGAGGACCTCTTGGAGCAATGCCTCTCTCCTCTTCATTACTACACTAAATGGACTAAAATTCATTAACTTTATCTATATCTATATCCATTTCAATTTAAATATAGTTTATATACATTAGATATATTTATATGAAATTATAATTATCAATAAAAAATAAGTATATTGAAATGGAGATATTCAATGATATATTATTAGGCTAAATATTCTACTTCGATTTAAATGAATTTATTTTTAAGTTAATTAATTAAGAAATTTATATTTTAGAATAAATAGTATTTAATTCACTCAAAAAATAAAATCAGTGTTTTAAAAATTGACTTGGAGGCTGAATAGTTTTTGCTATAGGTCATGGGCCAATGGTTCAACTATCTGGGTTAGACAAATTAAACCATGACACATCATCCATATGTATATATAGTATGATATAATATAATTATATGTTGTGAGTATATATGTTTTTTTAGGTTCAATTTGTACATTTATTTTTGTTTTAATTTTTATAAATAAAAGAGTCAAAAATTGAAATTTGAGACCACAAAATGAGTTTTTTTTTTATAGTGGGTTGTAAAGATCATGAAAAGTTGCCCAAAAAAAAGATAACCCCAATTAGACAACTAAGCACAAAGTTAAGTACTCTAAAAGTTTTCAATTCATTATATGTTGTAACCCATGACTTAATGACTGGATCAAAAGGGCCAATGGTTTAACTGCCTATGTTGAATGGGTTTTGACCAAATCAACGGTTTTCAACAAAATATTAGGTTTTAGAAAACACATAATTAGAAATGGGTTCGCTTGTTGGTTTGAATGGTTTAACTATCTAAGTCAACAATGAGTTGAAAATATTGAATAAAGCATCATAAGAATTCTCAGTTTCCTAAAAACCACTATTTTGTCAAAACTGTTGATGTAGTCAAAACCCATTCAACTTAGACAATTGAACCATTGGCCCTTTTGATCTAGTCATTTGTCATATATTATGATATACTATGTATTTAAAACTTCTAAATGACTTAACTTTGTTCTTAGTTATGGGGTGATCATTTTTATTTTAGGCAACCTTTCACAATCCTTGCAACCCCACAATACCAAAAAAAAAAAAAAACACACATTTGTGATCTCAAAGTTCAAATAAAAGGTACAAATTGAACCTAAAATAATATACACACACAATGTAATTATATTATTTCATACTATACATATAAAAATGGATGATGTGTCATGGTTCGATTTGTCCAATTTAGATATTGGATCACTAACCCATGACCTAGAGGCAAAAACTATTCAGCCTTCAAGTCAATTTTTAAAACACTAGTTTTATTTATTGAGCGAATTAAATAATATTCATTCTGAAATATAAATTTAATTAACTTAAAAATTAATTATCTTTTAAATTGAAGTAGATTATTTAGACTAATAATAATTCATTAAATATCTACATTTCAATATAATTATTTTTTATTAATAACTACAATTTAATATAGATATATCTAATGTATACAAAATTATAGTTACATTGAAATGGATATAGATATAGATAAAGTTAATTTTAGGAAATTTAATGGAATAATGAAAAGGAAATAGAATTAATGGCATGAATTATTGAAGGGGGGAATTAATGGCATAATTAATGAGAAGAAATAATTAAAGGAGTTAATGAGAAAGAGGAGGGAGTTAACGAGAGGAGATACAAGTCTTAAAGCTTATTGTCACTTGAGTTATTTTGTTTAACTAGTAAGTGTGCACGTGCATTGCACATGGCAATTTTAGATGATGATAATGATAGTAATAATGAATCCAAAATTTTCTATAAAATTTATGTATTTTTTAATTTTTATTTTTATTATTAATCAGATGCAGATTGCAAAATCCAAATCTGATTACATAAACACCTCATCCAAATATGTGATAATCGGATTGATTTGTGAAGTTTCAAGTATCATTGATAAGCCTACTTGCTTGGCTAGACTCTTTGCATGCTTTGCACATGCAATTTTAGATGATGATAATGATAGTAATAATGTGTCCAAAAATTTTTATAAATATGTATTTTTTATTTCTTATTTTTATATTTTATATATTTATTATTAATTAGATACAAATTACAAAATCCAAATCGAATTACATAAAAATTTCATCCAAATATGTGATAATCGAATCGAGTTGTGAAATTTCAAATATCATTGATAGGCCTACTTGCTTGGCTAAAATCTTCTTTTTGTATTGTTTTTATCTTTTTTGTGTATATTTTTTTGTTCATTTATCAAAAATCTCTAAAATTTAAATAGCGGAAATTGAATAAGGTGAAAAGTAGTAGTTCAATTTACAATTTAAACCTCACAATTAAATAGGGACTAACTTCAAAATTGAGTATTTTTGTCAAGAGAAAGCTTCACAATTTTATTCATACTTTTAATATTAGTGTAAATGTAGAATTATAGATGTGTCCAATTTTTCTATAAATTTTTTATATTTCTGTGTAAAAATAATTTTGACAAGTCACACTTACTTTTGTTTAATATGATAATTATACGATATTATACATGTGCTTGAATTTTTTTTTTTTTTTGCAAAATTTTTGTATTTTTATAATTTTTTAATTTTTATTATTTATTTATGACATTAAATGTTAATGCATTTAAACCAAAAGTTAAACTATTGATCTTTGCCTAACAATAAAATAATTTCATTTATGGTCATTTCTAAATTATGCATTTCATTTTCATTATTAATAAAATAATTATTTCTTAATACACTTGTTTTTAATTTAATTAATAAAAATATCATAAATGTGTCTAATTCTTCTACATTTTTTTAATTTTCTATATTTATTTATATTATCAAAAATTTATTACCTAACTAGGACTTCATAAGTTAATCAATTTGATTTGGATGGTTGAAGCTAGTCACCACTTGGATAAAGAATGGTTTAGTTTTTTAGTCAGTTTTAAAAATATATGGGTTTATATTGTTAAAAATATTGGCATAGATCTAATTAGTAGAATTTATTAATGAAAATAACTTAAATACATAATTTAATAATAGAAAATGAGAGTTAATACTTTAAGTATAAGATTTAATGAGAGGGGATTAAATGAGGTGCAAAGTAATAATTGAAATATTTTCAACCCTTACAATTAGAGATTGACTAAATACACAAATATGGGCAATTTAGTAACCATAAAATTGACATTAAAGATGTAATTAAGTGACTTCTATACTCTTCTTCAAACAAAGAAATAGAGTGTAATTTTAATCCAAAAAAAACATTCACTCTGCATCCACATTTTTATATATAGTATAGATTTTAAAATGAGAAATTTTCAAAAAAAAAAAACTAGAAAAAATATTAGTGCTTATCAAAAACAATAAGGAAAAAGATAAATACTTCTTAGAAATAACTAGAAAGAAGGAAAGTGCCAGCTTGGCACATTCCATTTTAATATATAGGTGTAGATTGGAGAGGTAGCATTAATAGTTAATCAAAATTTCATTATGGCAATCTCAGAATGGGAGAAAACTCTTTGTAACTCTCAAATTTTTAGATTAACAAAGCCACACTTGTCACTGTAGCCTTTTAGGGCATGTATGTTTTTTGTATTTTGAGAGGGGGAACATTTGTCGATGGGATTTTGGTTCCCATTGACCCAAATACCCATGTTCTGTTTTTAGATTTATGTGGGGTCCATAGAAAATTATTTTCCTTAGGTCTCCTAGGTGGGTAAATAACTTTCTCACATGGGGGAAAAGCTGACAACACTTGAATGGAACAAAATTGCCCCTTGTAATAATGGTTTTTTACTTGGAAAATAAAAGAACATGGGTAAATACACTTACCCGAGTAAGTCTTTCTTGGGAAATACTTACTCGGGTAAGTAACTTCTGAAAAAGTGAACGAGGGCCTTGGTTGATAGGATGATACACAAATTCTACTTGGGGCACATGTGAGGCATGCACTATAGGGAGCCAATGTGATCTCCATTGGAACTCAAATTGTCTATGGTTCTACTCAAACAATTGGACGAGTCCATATCTCCTTTAACAAAAAGCCATTCCAAAATATTTTGTCATGATTCGTATCCACACATCTCATGCATGGTGGGTCTCATTCATATGGTAGGTCCCAATCTTATTATGAGATGTATAGACCATATCACAATATAACCGTGTTGGGACAGTTTTTGGAATTCATTAGGTCACAACAGCCTTTGCAATTGAGTTCAGATTTGCACCCCACAATGTCCCACCCATAGCACATCCCCGCCTTGTACTAGGATCATCTCCCAGTGATAACATCATCGGGTCTGGTATTATCATCGAGATATGTTCCCAATACATGGTGGGGATCCACTGTGGGACCTTGTGGGGAGTAGATGTGAACTCTTCGCAGTTGTATATTGGGAACATCTCACCATGGAGGACAAGTGTGATGTTCTCCCGGTGCACGACTGCAAAGGTTGTTGTGACCGGTTGTTAGGACCTTGTTAAGACTAGATTTGGTCTCCAATTTTCCATTGTGAGGAGATCCCAACTTGCACATTGATCATGTTAGAATCATGTTGTTATGTTGAAAGGTGATCCCAACTCTAATTGGCTAATGTGATTACATCAAATTGACTTGATGCAAGTGGCCAAGTGGGTGAACATGTCATTAGGATTGTTGTGTTAAGATTTGCCTAGGAACCATAAGGGATTCAAAGTGCACAAATTGGTTGTAGCCCCTTGTGCTCAGACGCAATCACAAACAACTAAGCTTCTTTGCTCAATGTGGAATGCACATTGAGAGAAATTAAACAATGAAGTAAGCCAAACCCAATTTAGAATGTAGCATGAATCGAGTTGGTAAAACTCAGTTCAACTTGGCTCGTTGATAGCCCAATGCTAATAAATAGAGAGAAGCCCTCATAAGTCATAGCTTACTTACGTAGCACTACCCTGGGGTCAGGATGGGTCAAGGGTTTTCGGCCAGTAGGTTGTACGGGTATGGCCCACATTCTAGGCACAACATGGCCTACGGCCTAACCAACTAAAACTAGTTGTTATATAGCGGCTATATAAGATAATGGCAAAAATACTCCCAATAGCTATAAACAACTATTTTGATAGGGTATATGTCCATTTTACCAAAGGGGTGCAAAATTAACTAAAATGACCCCAACAACCATATAACAACTAGTTTAGGGGCATTTCAAGTAAAGTGATAAATAAATTTTGTAAATGACCAGATACCCCTCTCAACAACTGTAAATAGCTAATTTTAAGGGGTATTTTGGTCAATTCAATTATTTTTAACCCCTATAAATACCCTAACTCTTACCCATTTTCATCACAACAAGAATCATTCAATCAAATACAATCCCTCATTCTCATACTCTCATACTACTCTATAATTTATTCTCATACATTAATACTCTCAAATTTTTTTATTTTTTTTATTTAAACAAGATGGAGGCTTAATTGAGGAGTGTCTCAAGTTGAAGTTGGCAATTTAGAGGACTTAAAAACTTTGCATTCAAGTTAAAATACCAAATTGGAAAACTATACTGAGGACCGAAGTCAACTAGATTAGAAAAAAAAATTATAGAATACAACTAGATTAGATGTTATAAATATTTTTGAAACATATAAACATCATTTAATTTCTACTTTGCAAATCTTTCTTCTAAAATCTATCTTACTTTAGATGTTTGGTCTTCTAAGTATAATATTGGTTACATTTCTGTAACTACTCATTTTATTGATGAAAATGGGATTTTACATAAAAGAATTATAAATTTAACAAAATTAGAATGGCCAAATACTGGCCCAACTATTACAAATAGTGTTTTAAATGTTATATAGGATTATGGTGTAGAAGATAAAAATTTTTCAATTACTTTTGGCAATGCTAGTAATAATAATCTCATCGTAAGTGTTTTAAAATCTCAATTAAAACCTACCTTAGAAAGAATGTTATTTCACATTAGATGTACTTGTCATATTTTAAATTTATGTGTACAAGATGGTTCAAATGTTATTTTAGAACATGTTTCAAAAATAAGAAACTGTATTTCATATATTAGATCTTCAAGTGTAAGAAAATAATATTTTAAAATTTTATGTCATCAATATAGAAAAATATAAAAATTTTATGTTAGATGTCCAACATAGGTGGAATTACACTTATGCTATGTTAGAAAGTAGTATACCATAAAGAAAAGTTATATCAAACTTTTATAATGAAAGAATGCCAAATAACATGGCAACTAAATATTATTGGGAAGTAGAAAGTTATATAAAAGAGATTTCACAAATATTTAATGATTCTACAAATATTTTTTAGTATTTATTATCCAATTTCCTCTATTTTACTTAATCAATTATCTTTTGAGTGACAAACCGAGTGCCAAAAACATGAGGTTTAATTTTTTTTATTTCTCTCTTTGTTCTTTAATTATTTCTTTGGCTAAGGGACTGTTTTGTAACGTAGATGAGAAATTGGATGGTGTGCTTGCATCCACACTACAAGTGTGGTGTGGATGAAAACTAGACATGTTCATGGGCCGGGTGGCACAATAAATTCGAGCCAAGCTCGGGTTTTGTCAAAATAGCCCGGCTCGAGCCCGGCCCGGCCCGACCTGATATTAAACTTAAAATTAGTTATGTGATTATGTCCATTTGAATAAATTTTTTGATTTAAGAATGTAAAATTATGTTTTAAAGTATAAAAGATAGGGAAAAATACTATCTTGTAGGCCCATTGTTCATTTCAATAGAAAAAAAAATACTATATGAATTTTTAATTCTAATTTGAATAGGGAAATTTATTTTTTTTTCAATTAGGTCGGGCTTCGGGCTCGGGCTTTTTACCAAGGCCGGGCTCGGGCACAAGTTATAGGCCCGTTGGTCGGGCCGGGCTCGGGCTCGGGCCTAGTATATTTTCATTAGTGACAAGTGAAAGCCCGGTCCGAGCCCGGCCCATGAACAGGTCTAATGAAAACACACCACACCCCAACAGGATAGTTGTTCTGCACCATGGATAAAAATGTGCGTACTGATCCATACCACATCTTAATGGGCGTTATGCAAGGCGTGGCATATTTCTGTCCACATCTTGTGTTTGATTCCATGCATCTTAACTACATCATGTGAGATTATCTATGCCGTTAATCATTAAAATAAAATATTTTATTTTTTAGTAATATATATAATAGAAAACATTAGAAAACTACAAAAAATTAATAATTAATAATAATTAATAATGCTAACAATAATATTAATAATATTTAATAACAAATAGTGATATTAATATTAACTAAAACTAGTAATAATAATTTAAAAATAATTATTAATATTAATAAAAATAATATTAATAATTAATTATTAATAAAATAATGTTAAAAATAATTAATAATATTTATAATATTTGATAATAATTAATAATATTGTTACTAATTACTAATAATTAACAATGATTAATGATATTAATAAAAATAATATTCAAAACTTATTAATTAATAAAGATATTATTAATAATATTACTAATATTGTTTTATGAAGTTATTGACAATCTGACATCACTACTATTTATTTATGTAAAATAACATGGTTTTTAAAACTAGACCGGACCAGTTCCATTTTTTGCCAAAACCGGATTTTGGCCAAAATACGTTGATTTGGTTAGCAAACCACTGACCCGAGCGGTTGACCCGTTCGAATCGTTTGAACCATTCAACAGTTTTGATCATTTTTTATTTTTTATTTTATGTCAGAACGGGCCGACCGTTCAACCCGAGAACTGGACCCCTGACCGGTTCGTTCTCTAAGCCAGTTTTAAAAACCTTGTAAAATAATAAATAACAAAATATACATTTATCCAATTAAATGTTATTACTTTTTCTATGGTTTTCAAAATTGGATCGGATCAGACAGTCAGACCAGAAAAACCGGGAACCGATCAGGTGACCAGTTCCGTTTTTCAGCAAAACCAAATTTTGGCCAAAAAATGTTGATTTGGTCAGCAAATCGCTGACCCAAGCAGTTGAACTGTTCGAACCATTCAATGGTTTTGACTGTTTTTTATTATTTTTTATTTTGTTCTGTTAGAACGGACTGATCATTCGGTTCGAACGGTCGATTCAATGAAAATCTATTGCAAAAAAAGTTGGTGTTTCACAATACCTAAACATGCAAAATGAATATGAAACAGGGGTTTGGGTTTCACTTGAATAAGCTTTTTCACAAGCAGTTGTCTAACGAAAACGAAACAGGGGTTCACCAATTTGAATAACGGAAATAATAAAATAATAAAATAACAACAAATGCTTGAAACCCATATCTAGTGACAATGGTCGTATCAATGGCGGTGAGACGTGATCTTCCCATCAAAGATGGAATACAGCTGCAAGTACCAATTGAAATAGAGATGTGGTATCAGAAGAAATGATAAAAAAAAAGATGATCAAATGGAGAAGGAATACTTACCATTAGCAATCTAGTGCAGCAGTGGTCGAAGGAGCAGCGGTGAGCGGCAAGTGGTGCAATATCAGTAATAGTGGCAAGAAGAAAAATAGCAGCGGGCACTAGCAAGACCTTGATGTTGCAAGGTGAGAAAATGAGATGTATTTTTCAAGTAGACATCCCCTGTGAAGCATAGGATCACTCTTGAAATTATAAAATGGTGTAGCATTGATCAGTCCACGATAAAAAATCGTGGAAGAGAAATAGGCCTGTGGTGTGGTCTGATCCAGGAGATTGTGTGGATTAGTCCACACCACGGGCCAACTGAACAACCAATGTAATTGTGGTGTATTTTCAACTGCAATATATCATGATCAATCCACTATGCCAAACACCACCTAAATTTACTATTTTCATTTTAGTGGTTCTAGTTAACCAATAACATTAAAGCTTAAAGATTGCTTAAAGATTGCTCAATGCCAATTCATTGATTACACCAGACTTTATGACTTGTCCTAATAACCCATAATTAACCAACCTACAAAATTTTACAGCAAAGTCCCCCCCATTTGACCCAAAATGATTCAAGATTTCATTCCAAAAACCCATATTAGCCAATCCCGTGTAACCCAAAACATTTCACTCCTTAAATCTGCCATTCTACCTATTTGATTGAACTAAATATCTGTTTTTTCCGCAAGCCCCAAAAAACTACTTGTAAAATTTTCACTTAAAACGAGTTCAAATCAGCCCCCTACAACGTCCCACAACACATCCCTATCGTGTATTGGGAACACTTCCCGATGATGACATCACCATTTCTGGTATTATCATCAGGAGTTGTTCCCAATACACGGCGGGGATGTGTTTTGGGACGTTGTGGAGGGCTGATTTGATCTCCTCAAAATCCCCTCATTTACCCTCTATCAAACTGAGATTCCGCTTTTGGCATCCTCATTAGCTTAAACATATATGACCCAGATTTTAATGATCTCAACACCTTTGGACCAATAAAAAAACTACCATCAGGCCCTAGACATCCCAAAATATATACTTGTGAAATTTCAACCCAAAATTCCTTCATTTATCCCTCCATCAAACTAAAATTCCATTCCCAACCCTTTTGTTGGCCTAAATATCTTTGGTCCATATTCCTTTGGTCTCAACCCCTTTGAACCCATCAAACAATTCCATTATATTCCAAATCCCCCAAAATACCTATCTATAAATTTTTAACTCAAAATTCCCCCTTTTACCTCCTCATTAAATCAAGATTCTATTTCAATCCCTTTTGTTAACTAAGCATTCATAGTCTAGATTCCTTTGATCTAAAAAATTATGAACCCATCTTAGAGTTCGATTAGATACCTAACAACCAAAAACATCAACCCATAAAAATTCAAATCAAAATTCCCTATTTACCCCTCTATCAAGCCAAGATTTCATTTAGGCCCTTTCATGGGCTAAAACACTCACAACTAGGAATGGCAACGAGGTGGGGCAGAGGCGGGGACGGGGAGCCTTTCCCCATCCCCATCCCCGTCCCCACTAATTGGGACAAGGTTATCCCCATCCCGACAAGGATCTCCATTCCCTGTGATTTCGTAATAATGTTAACCATTTTGTTTTTGTCTTTTTTATTTAAAAAAATAAAAATAAAATAATTAAAATTTACAATCCTATTAGAAAAGATTCAAACATATTTTTAAAAATATTAATATATAGATGTATGTGTATATATATATATATATATATATATTGCATATATGACGTATGCATACATATACATATATATTAGTGGGGATCCCACGGGTGGGGATCGGGGTCCCTGTGAGTAGGGGTGCAACTTGGGCGGGCCCAACCCGATCTCGAACCAACCCAACCCAGAATTTTTCATGGGTTGGGCTTGGATTTTCGGTCCTCAGGTTGGCTCGGGCCCAAGAAGTCAAGTTTTTTTATTTTTCAGGCTGGGCTCGGGCCTAGCCCTTTGGTAACTCAAACCCGGCTCGAGCTTGGCCCAATTATATACTTTTGTATATATGTGTATATATGTAATTGTTGCATACATACATACATACATACATACATACATACATATACATATATATATATATATATATATATATATATATATTATATATATATATATACATATTCGTATATATAACATTTGTATAGATATTTTGCATACATATTTACATACATACATAAATATATGTATATATATTTGCATAAACACATTTATATATGTATAATTTTAGAGTGGGTTCATTGACCAACCCGATCCCGGCCCCGACCTGAGCCCAACCCGAGTGCATCAAATTATAGGGTGAGATAGGCTCGGATTGGGAAAATCGGGCTTGACCTTGGGCTCAGGGCAGGCTTGGGCCTTAAGCCCAAATTTTAGGGTCGAGACTGGGTTGACCATAAATCCGGCCCAACCCACCTGATTTGCACCCTTACTTGCGAAGCGAGGAGTGCTCTCCTCGTCTCCGTCTCATCCCTGCTAACAAGGATTAAAATTTCCCCATCCCTATCCCCCTACGGGGGAAAATCATTCTCATCCTCGCCCCATTTGGGGCATATCCCATAGAAATTGAAAAAATGGAAAAATTGCCATCCCTACTCCAACCCATATTTCCTTAATCTTAACCTTTCGTTAACCATTGTATAGTCCTCAAATATGCTTGATTAGGCATAATTGGGCCACCAATCAATAAAAGTCCAAATTTTAGGGTCGAGCCTGGGTTGATCATAAATCCGGCCCAACCCACCCGATTTGCACCCTTACTCGCGAAGCGAGGAGTGCTCTCCCCGTCCCCGTCTCATCCCTACTAACAAGGATAAAAATTTCCCCATCCCTATCCCCCTACGGGGGAAAATCATTCCCATCCTCGCCCCATTCGGGGCGTATCCCATAGAAATCGAAAAAATGGAAAAACTGCCATCCCTACTCCAACCTAGATTTCCTTAATCTTAACCTTTCGTTAACCATCATACAGTCCTCAAATATGCTTGATTAGGCGTCGAACCTGGGTTGACCATAAATCCAGCCCAACCCACCCGATCTGCACCCCTATTCGCGAAGCGAGGAGTGCTCTCCCCATCCCCGTCTCATCCCTGCTAACAAGGATAAAAATATCCCCATCCCTATCCCCCTACGGGGGAAAATCATTCCCATCCTCGCTCCATTCGGGGCGTATCCCATAGAAATCGAAAAAATGGAAAAATTGCCATCCCTACTCCAACCAATATTTCCTTAATCTTAACTTTTCGTTAACCATCATATAGTCCTAATACATTTACTTTTTTTTTTCCTCAACTGTTTCGTTAGCTTCAATTTGTTCAGGCGTGATAATCGAACGAAAATGATACATCCATATACAAAACTAGAATAGAATAAATAAATGGCTAATCCAATAAATAAATATACAGACAAGGCTCCACAATAAAATGATAATAAAATAAATAAAAAATAAGGGGGAGGGGACTCTGTTGTATTGATTTGTTCTTGACTTATTATTTCGCTATTATTTTAGTTTCTTTATTATTAATATAGTCTTAGTTGATTAAAGAAACTTGTGCGCTTGTGGTTGTTTGGAATCCCATGTTGGTCCCACCTAATGGACCCAAGAGAAGGGTGCCTAACCCCTTCCCTCTTTCATTCGAGTCTTACCAAGATTGGTTAGCCGGTGTCTTGTAGATGGAGTCACTATCAAAGTAAAAGCAATTTTATTAAATTTTTGGAGGTCCCATCACCTCTATTTCTTTCAAATGATGGGTGGCAACTCCAAGCCATCCCAAGTGGACGGTCTCCTGATGCTC
The DNA here is from genome assembly GCF_056320005.1 of Nelumbo lutea. NCBI lineage: Eukaryota > Viridiplantae > Streptophyta > Magnoliopsida > Proteales > Nelumbonaceae > Nelumbo > Nelumbo lutea. The sequence continues at coordinate 33,104,794 of NC_142690.1, read as the reverse complement.
ACAATCAACATGGTTTGACCTCCGGTTGGATCTCTGACCCTTGACCCGCTTCCCTTTCCAGTTTGATTGCTAGTCTGGTTCTTTGAACATTGGTATTTATATCTTTTGGAGAATTCTAGGGGTGTTTATGTTTTTTTTTGAGTGCTTATCGTTATGCTAAGTTGTCACTTATGTCAAGTCATGTCCACATGTCCCCTCATTATGAGGTCAGGCCAAATCACCCTCCATCAATTGCCCCCCAACTCCCCGGGCCAGGGGTCCTGACCTGGTGCGGGGAGTTCATGGTGTGACGGGTGGATTTGGCTCAAGTTTCAGGTCGTCCAATCAGACAATTCGTCGGTCGGACCAAGCATTACCCAGGTCGCATGCGGTTTACGCAAGGACATCACGTGATCTATAGACACCACGGGTTGTGCAACCGATTTTCTCAAGAACCGTCAGATCTCCTTGATCTTGACCATTGATCCCCTGACCTTGCGGCTATAAATAGGGGGGACCCAAGTCAATTTCTCCGCCATAAGTTCACTAGCATTCGCCTTGAGGTCGTGGTTAAAGTCCTCAGCTCGGGTTTTCTAGTTCGTTAGTCTTTCAGTTTGGTCTCTCTTCTTGGTGAGCTCCCTAGCTTCTCTTTTCAGTTCGTTTCAATTCAATAGTTATGTCAAACCATAATTTCGATAGCCTTCTAGATGAGCCCGAGGTGGGTACCTCGGCTCAAGCAGGCCTTTCCGAGGTGCTATCCTCTTATGAGGTGCGGGAGGCCTCAGATAACCCAACATCCACCTCTTCTCGAGGTCGGGTGCTGGACAAGTTCGGTCCCTAAACCATGACCGTAGATAGACTTAGGGCCCTAATACATAAGTACAACCTTCCGAGGGAGTATACCTATAACCTTCCCATGGGTAACTTCCCTTGGGAACACGATCATGATGAGATCGTGATCTTTGGAGAACAGCTCGCGGTTGGACTCCATCTTCCTCTACACCCCCTAATCATAAAAGTCTTGAAGCACTTTGATGTCACCATAGACCAACTTCACCCGAACTCCATCCGGAATGTGGTCGGGACAATTTCCCTTTGCTTTGACTACGCCCTGCCCCTCGACCTCGACATTTTCTCATCTATTTTGTCAATAAAGAAGAATGCTTCTTGTGTCCTTCCCGAGTATAGGCGGACCTATTATCTATCCCCTCGCCCGCGCTACAAATAGTTACATGGCCTCCCTAGTAAAATCCCAGCCCGGAAGCGGGATTATTTTGTAGTCCGCAATCCTGCGGGGTGACCCTTCCCAACTAATTGGAGGGTGTCCGTTTAGGACTCCAGCATTAGGCTGGACCTGAAAACAAGGAAGACGCTCCAATCTTGGGCGGAGGTCGGCCTCAACTACAAGGGTTACATCGCCGAGGACAAGCTCATACAAGCCGGCCTGAGTCCTGGTAGGTCACCTTAGTTTAGAGTTAGTATTTTACCTCAGTAGCTGGTATTTCTTCTTGGTAGTATCGCTAATGTCGAGCTTCGTTGCAGGCCCCATGCAGCAGCTCAGCGCGGATAGGCTCTTCGGAAAGATGAAAGGAAGGAAGAAGTGGGCTGCTAAAAGAGCTCACATTAGGGGCTGCTCAGCCCCGTACTCCCGAGCCCGAACAACCTCCAAGCGCTCCTCAAGTGATCGACTTGGTCGAGGAGCCAGAGAGGAGACCTCATGCACCCGAGGTGCCCTCAAAGCCCGCTCCTTTTATAGCTACTCGAGCAACGAAGGGGCAATTCAGAGTATTTTGACTCCGAAATACAGCCACCCCACAAAGGCAAGGGGGCAATATATGCTGATGAAGTCACGAGCTGGTCTGAGCTATTGACCGCCCAGATCGGAGCTCAAGCCGCTATTCATTGCATGGTCGTAAGTCTTGTTTTGCCTTAATTTCGGGTTTTGTAGCCTTGCAGGTACTAACAAGTATTCTCGTGGCAGGTGAGCTCCGCCATGCATGCCCTAACCCTCTAGTCTGAGATGCGCTTGAAGCGGGCCCTGGCTATCGAGAGTTCGTCCTACGAGGCTCACACTGAACTGAAGTTAGATCACAGTCAGATCCACCGGCTAGAGAGTGACGCGATAGCTCAGAAAGAATATATCAAGGTGTTTATGTAGGAGAAGGAAGATTTGTTGCACTGGGTGGAGAGCCTCGAGGCTGATGTTAAGGAGCGAACAGAGATCCTCCTCAAGTCTATGGATGAAGCCAAGGTGAAGGCCGTTGAGGACTACAAGAGCTTGGAAGAGTTCGATGGGGTGCTGGTGGAGGCCTACCGCAAAGGCTTCAAACTCAGCAGGTAGCTGATCAAGCACGAGTTCCCGCAACTCGATGTAAGCGCCATCACCACTTCGCGAATTACTGAGGAGGTAGCCCTTCTAGCTGCTGAGGACCCAGACTCCGAGGAGGAGGGTGATGATGAAACTGGAGAGGTCAATGCCACCGATCAGGCTGGTACTTCTGCAGATGCTTTGGGCAAGAGTGACGAGTCTCCTAAGTAGTCCGAGTGGTCTTTTGTATTTTGAGCCTGTGAGCTCGACGTTTTTTGTTCCTTTTTTGCCCTTGTAATGAACTACAAAATTAATGAAATACTCCTTTTGCAAAGTGTTGAGCAATTACCTCCTTTTTTATCATAATTATGTAATTTTCTCTAAACTATTGAGTCATCGAGCTAGGTGACCGAGGTAGGGGTTTCTTAGTTGTTACCCCAAACTGCCACCCCGTATTTAGGAGTAATTTGTCGAAGTGAGCGACATTGTAGGGTATACGCCCGACCTGTCTGCACACAGGCTACATGTCGTAACAACCATTGCAGGTATTCATACCCGAGCTGGGTGTGCCTTAGCACTTCGCCTATACCAAAGAGGCAACTAGGTCTTTGATGGTGCTGAGGTCCTTTGTTAGCTCGGTATTTTAGCCCTTAGGCTAAGGGAGTGACTTATAGTCCACTCTCCTCTAGAGCTCGCCCATGCCAAAGAAGCGACTGGGTCTTATATGGTGCCGAGGTTCTTTTATTAGCTCGGCGCTTTGGCCCTTAGGCTTGAGGAACGACTTATGATCTACTCACTTCTGGAGTTCGCCCATGCCAAGGAGTCGACTGAGTCTTGTAGTGTCGAGGTTTAGCTCGACACTTTGGCCCTTAGGCTCAAGGAGCGCCTTGTGGTCCACTCAACTTGGTAATTACAAGTAATATTGCCTTAGGTTGACAATATTCCATGCTCGAGGTACCGGCTTCCCTTCTACGGTTTCGAACTCATACGTTCCTTCCTCGAGTACCCGCTTTACTCGGTAGGGTCCTTTCCAATTTGGCCCGAGCTTACCAACACCGGGCTTAGGTACCATGACTTTACGAAGAATCAGGTCTCCAACGCGGAGATTTCGCTTCTTGACCTTAGTGTTATAGTACCGAGCTACTCTCTGCTAGTAGGCCACGGTCCTAATGTATGCGAGGTCCCGTACCTCATCAAATAGGTCGAGGTTGGTGCATAGTTCATCCTTGTTTGCTTCGTCGACGTATGCTTTCAGGCGTAGTGTAGGGACCTCAGTCTCGGCTGGGATCACTGCCTCCATGTTGTAAGTGAGGTTGAAAGGGGTCTCGCCCGTTGCGGTCTTCATTGTGGTTTGATAAGCCCATAGTACGTTGGGCAGCTTATCTACCGATAGTCCTTTAGCTCGGTCTAGGCGTGCTTTCAGTCCATGAAGGATGGCTCTGCTTGTGACCTCCGTTTGACCGTTCGCTTGAGGGTGCACCACCGAGGAGAAATTTTGTTGTATTCCCATGTCCTTACACCAGTTCTGGAACTTAATGTCCTCGAATTTTTTGCCGTTATCAGAGATGAGCACTCGGGGTAGTCCGAAAAGGAAAAGTATATTCTTCCATAAGAAATTTTGCACACTTCGTCCCGTGATCGTTGCGAGAGGTTCGGCCTCCACCCACTTAGTGAAATAATCGATTGCTACCACTAAGAACCTCCTCTGTCCTCTCGCTGGTGGAAACGGTTTGAGTATATCAATCCCCCACTGTGCAAAGGGCCATGGGATGGTAAGGTACTTTAGGTCGGCAGCGGGCTGGTGGTGGATGTTGGCATCCTTCTTACACTTGTCACACCTTCTCACGAACTCAATAGCATCTGCCTTCATCGTTGGCCAATAATATCTTTGTCGTAGCGCCTTCTGGACAAGAGCCCTGCCCCCCATGTTTCCGCCGCACAAACCCTCATGAGTGTCGCAGAGCACGAGCTCGGCTTCAAAAGGTCGTGAGCAACACAGATAAGGGATAGTGTAGGATATTCGGTACAATCGTCCGTCTATAATGACGTATTTGGCTGCCTGACACTCTACCCTTCTGGCAGCATTACGATCTGCAGGGAGGGTCCCATGTAGCAGGTAGCTCGCGAGTGGATCAATCTAGCTCAACTCTGCTTGTACGACAGGAGCGACCTCCTCTACCCCCCGAGAATGCTAGGCCGAGGCAGGTTCTCTATGTACACGATTCCCATGGTGTTATCGCTTGTGCTGGCTAATCGGGACAGGGCATTGGCCTCAGCGTTCTCGGATCTCGGGATCTGCTTGATGAAGTAGGGCTAGAAGTTGAGCAGAGCCTCTCTGACTTTGGCTAAGTAGGCGACCATGGTTGGCTCACGAGCTTCATATTCGTCGTTGACCTGGTTGACAACGAGCTGGGAGTCACTACAGATAACGATGTGCTTAGCTTTTACTTCACTCACTAGGGCCAGCCCGGCTATCAACGCCTCGTACTCCGCTTCATTATTGGACACAGCGAACTCGAAGCGTAGCGCATACTCCAATTTCACATCGCTTGGCCCGTACAAAATGATTCCAACCCCGCTACCTCGTTGATTTGATGAGCCATCCACATGGAGGATCCAGGGCTCTTCATCCCAGGTCGGGTTCGGTCTAACCAGGAGAGAGGCCGCGCTGGTCGGATCTGGTCGAAGCTTCCTCACTGTGCCCGGGCTTGTCTGACCTGGGGACTTCGGTGCTGAAAGTGCATTTCGCAACAAAGTTAGCTAAGGCTTGGGCCTTGATAGCAGTTCGCAGTTTGTACTGGATGTCGTAATCGCTGAGTTCAATGGCCCACTTCGTCAACCTACCGGAGACATTGGGCTTGAGCAAGACTTGCCTTAGAGGCTTATTGGTGAGGACGATGATCTTATGAGCTTGAAAGTATGATCGAAGTCTCCGAGCTGCAACAACTAGCACGTACACAAACTTTTCAATCTCTGGATATCTCGTCTCTACTTCCTGCAACACTTTGCTAACATAATAGATGGGTCGTTGGACCCGATCTACTTTTTTTATCAGTACCGTTCTGACTACCTCGTCACTCGCAGAGAGGTACAGCTCCAAAATATCTCCCTCCTTGGATTGAGTTAACACTGGACTACTAACGAGGTACCTTTTCAGCTCGTCAAAAGCGAGTTGGCACTCTTCGGTCCATTCGAAGTCATTGCTTCTTTTAATTGCCTTAAAGAAAGGCATGCAATAATCTACCGATTTAGACATGAAGTGGGTTAGAGCAGCTATGCAACTGTTCAACCTCTTAACCTCCTTCAATTTCTGGGGTGGTCTCATATCTAAGATGGCCTTTATTTTATTGGGGTTGGCCTCAATGCCACGACGATTGACGATGTAACCTAAGAATTTACCCGAGGTGACACCGAAAATGCACTTGTTTGGGTTTAATTTCATGTTAAATCATTCGAAAACTGGGTTTTGACGATCATGTCGTCTACATAGCACTCTACTTTTTTGCCGATCAATGGCTCAAACAATTGGTTTACAAGTCTTTGAAAAGTAGTCCCGGCGTTTTTCAGCCCAAAGGGCATGATCCTTTAGCAGTATAGGCCTAGTTCGGTTATGAAGGCCATTTTTTCCTCATCGACAGGGTCCATTATGATCTGATTATAACCCGAGTAAGCATCAAAGAAGCTCAGCAACCCATGCCCTGAGGTTGCGTCCACCAAACGGTTTATCTTGGGAAGTGGGAAGCAGTCTTTTTGGGCAAGCTTGATTCAAGTCGGTATAATCAACGCACATGCACCATTTACCATTAGCCTTTTTTACCATAACGGGGTTGGCTACCCAGCTTGGGTAATGGACCTCCCTGATGAAATCGGCTGCGAGGAGCTTCCCAACCTCCTCGTCGACTGCTCTCCAACGCTCTGGGGCTAGGTTGCGTTTCTTCTATCTAACGGGCCTAACTACAGGATCAGTGTTCAGTTTGTGAGTAATGTCTCTGGGGTCTATGTCGGGCATCTCTGTCGCAGACCATGTAAAAACATCTAAATTTTTAAGTAGAAAGCTTACCAGTTGAGATCGTAGAGGCTCCTCAATTGAAGCGCCAATCTGGAGAGTCCAAGCTGGATCATTTGTCGAAGTAGGTACAACGATCGTCTCTTCTATGGGCATAGCTCGCTCTTCATGCTGGTCCACAGGTTGCTCTAACTCGAGGTCATCGGCCACGATGGCTTTCCCTTTCAGGGCGGCGACGTAGCATTTGTGAGACTTGAGTTGGTCGCCCCACGCTACCCCTAGTCCAAAGTCTGTTGGAAACTTCATAGCCAAGTAATAGGTGGATACCATTACACATAAAGCGTGGGTGATTGGCCGACCTATTATGGCATTGTACGGGAAGGGAGTCGCGACCACTAGAAAAGTGTGGTCGAATCTCACAATACTAGGCCATGTGCTGACCTCCACAGGTATTGTAACTCTCCCCAGGGGCCTGACTTCCTCTCCGCTAAAGCCCACCAAGGGAGTGCTTGCGGGCTTGAGATCGCTTCGCCGTAGCTGAAGTTTGTTAAACGCGGCCTTGAAGAGTATATCCGTCGAACTGTCGAAGTCGACAAGGACACGCCTTACCTCGAAATCATTGATTCTCATCTTTACAACAAACGCGTCATTGTGGGGGTACTGGACTCCGTGCATCATCTTTGGTGAAGAAAATCGATTCCTCTATCCATGGCCGCTTTGGGGGATTCTGCTCTTCTCTTTTGACCTCACGAGTCGAGGTCCTTGCTGCGGCTGAGGTGCAGCCCGCGACGATCGATCCGCCGGTGATCATTTGGATTGTTCACCGAACTGGCCTCTCTTTGGGTGGCTACTTCTACGACTGCTCATTTTGCCTGTTGCTAGACTCAGAAGCGTCTCTACCTTGGCCCCCTGTCATCCCGTTTTATTATAACTTTGTACAAAATTTCTCAAATACCAACAACGGATGAGTTCTTCTATCTCATCGCAGAGGGTTTTACAATTTTCGATGTTGTGACCATGATCTCTATGAAAATGGCAATACAAATTTTTATTTCTAGTATTTGGGTCTCCTCTCATCCGTAGTGGCCACTTCACATAAGACGCATCCTTGATCACCATGAGGATTTATGTTCGCTTCACGTTCAAGGGCATGTAGTTCGTCCTTTCAACTGGAGGAGCTTGGAAAGACTGGTCTGGCTTTCCTCCCCGAGCTGGATCTTTCTTCCTCTTATTGTCCCTGTTAGTTGAGGTCTCACCTTCTCTTTTCCTCTTCTCTGGTGGGTTCTCATTCTTCTGGCTCATCTCCTACTCTGTTCTGATGAACTGGTCCGCAAGCTTAAGGAATTCGGTTACGTCCTTGGGCTTGATGGAAACCATGTGCCACTTGAACTCTTTGTGTGTTATGCCTCTTTTGGCTGTTGTGAGCCTCACTGCATGGTTTAGATCAGGTATCTACAGACATGCATCATTGAATCTCTTGATATAACTGTGGATAGATTCCCCCTCCCTCTGGACTATGCCGAGAAGGCTTTCTTGGGACCCTAAACACCTCTTGCTGGTGATAAAGTATGGGGTGAAAATCTGCACGAACTGCGCCCAACTCTTGATTGTCCCGGGTGCAAGGTTTCTATACCATGTGCGAGCTACCCCCTTAAATGTAGTAGAGAAAGCTACACATATGCAGGACTCACCTACCCTGACTAAGTGCATCTAGGACTAAAAAGAATCTACATGATCATTCGGATCGAATGATCCATCATACTTGTCCAGGGGAGGTACCTTGAAATCTTTTGGCATCGGGACAACTAGGAGTTCGGGAGACAGGGGAGATGGCATAGAGAGGAGCGGAGTGGCTTTCACTGCTCCCGAACTCGCTTCTTCCTTCCCTTTGAAGAGTTCAGGCAAGTTCAGGGTTGTAGCTCGGCGAGCTCTACGGCGTCTCCGTTGCTTCTTTGTCAGCTCCGCATTGGTGCTGCTGGCCTCTGTGTTGTCAAGCATGGTTCTGCCGGGAGTGTCTTGGACTACTAGTGATGGCTGTGGATTGAGAGACCTTGTCTAGAGTCTGTGGCCAGGACCTCGAACCGGTTTTCTACAAGCAGGATCTCAAACTCTGAATGTCGAGATGATGTGGGTCTATTAGGCTGAGAATCTCCCGACCCGACCACGTGCGGCAAGGTGGGAGTAACTAGTTTCTCCCTCCTACCGTGGGACAAGACTTGGCTCCTAGGAGGATTCTGGGTCTGAGAGGTCTCTCCTCGGTGAGAGGGGCGTTCGCTCCGACGGAGAAGCATAGCTTGCTGTGTGGCCGAATGCCGAGGTGGAACCGACTGCTGGTTCAAAGGCAATAGTGGGAACTGCTGCTGGTACTGCTATTGACAAACATGGTGCAGTGCTTGTTACTGATACAGTTGGAGCTGCTAGACTTACTGCATTTGAGCTTGTATGGCTCTCATGGAGTGCACCAGATCTTTGAGTTGGTTCTGTCCAGATACTAGGGGAATAGATGGTTCGACGAAGGTTGTACCTACCGTGGAGGGGAGTGGAGCACTCACTGGTGCCGTGATCTGAGGCACGTTCAGAGTCAGGACCCCATCCATAGAGAGAGGTTGGGTGAATTGACCAACGCACACCGTTGGGATCTAAGGTAGCTCCCCGGAAGTATTCATTTCTACGCTGCATCCGACGTTGTTGGAGGAAGCCATGAAAACTTAACTGAAAGTGCTTGGTGGAAAGAGGCTTTTCGAAGCGTTTCCCATAGACGGTGCCAATTGATGGTGCGCGATCTGATCACTCCTAGCTGGAAGTGGCTGCGCTCCTACCTGGCGACGAACGAGAGGTACCAATGAGGAAGAAGAAGGAATCCGGGAGGCTCACCCGGCGGGAACACTCTAATGGTTAAGTTAGTAACCGGATTGAAAGTTGGGAGAGAAAGAGAGAGAAAAATTAAAGAGCTAGAGTGATGATCACGCAATACCTTTGCCCCTGGGGGTCGGGGTCCTTATATACTAGTATCCTGACATGTCAGGTGCAACCGCCTCTGAATCTCTGCTGTGGCGATCTGCTGTCAAATAACGGCTTGGAGTGACTGGCCATTATTTGTCAGAGCTGAGCTGGTGGGCAAAGATGATCGCTGCAAAGTACGGTCCTGCCAAACAAGAAACAACCTCCAGGGTTGGTAGGTACAATGCCGCCAGGCGAGAGATGTGGGCGCAGTCTCTAGGTTTGGCAGGTATGGTTGTCAGTCAGAAAACCCCCTACAATACGCCGAGCTGCGCTGCAACGAGCTACCTTACACCAAGCTGCTAGTGATATTCCTAGGTGCTTCTATCCGAGGCAGGTCTCCGAGGTAGCCTACTTAGGTTTGGACAGGAACGAGCTTATTCTAGTTAGGGAGCTGACGAGCTTAACCCGAAGTGTCTTCAGTCTGGGATGCTCCCTACTTGGGAGAATCTTAGCTCGGGGCAACAGAGTATTATCTTGTAGCGAGCTGTCATTCATGGCGAGTTGTTAGGCTGGGTTATAGCAGCTCGTTATGCTGAGTTGTCACTTATGTCGAGTCATGTCCGCGTATCCCCTCATTATGAGGTTGGGCCAAATCACCCTCCATAAGGAAGCTTTGGATAAAGAGGGGATGGTTGTATAGACAACTATCCCTTTGCTCCTATAAGAGTTTCCCACACCCGGAAAGAGGGAGAAGATGAGATGGAGCCACATGAGAGGATATCTCCTTTGTGGTAACTTCCTCTTTTAATCGGTAAAGGCTTTTAGGCTATCAAGTTAGCTTGAATTATCACTAGATTGGCATGTACAAGATGATAAAGGGTGAGGGGTTCCTAACACATTTCCTCTCCCTCCCTTGGATGTCTAGAATCATGCCTTAATTTTTGTTTAGGAGTCATCTATTTCTTTTCTTTATTTCTCTTACTTGGGAGGCCCACCACTCCCTTCTTAAGTCATTGATAGGGTGGTGGCTCCTCTCTTAGCCATGAAGTAGCACCCAATTTCAATAGGATGTTCACATACATTGACCGGAAAAGGGTTGAACGGTTGGACAAATGGAAACCTAGGTACTATACTTATTTCTGTGTTTATTTCAGTTTAAGAGAGCTTTGTCTTAGGCCGTGAAGAGGGAGAAAAATGAGGGTCTGGAGGGAAAATTCATGGTGGTTTCCGCCAGGTGTGGTGGGGAAACAGAGAGAGGGAGAGAGAGGCAGTGATAGGACAGACAAAAACCCAAACATAAGTTAATGGAGTCTTCTCACCAGCTAATGGCTATCTTCAAAACCTCAAAAGAACACTTCATCCTTCACTATCCGTCCCTGCATATGTCATCATGTAAAAGAGGTTAGAAATAATAGCATAACAGTATTCTTCCCAAGAGTCAAAAGTAAATAAAAAACTCCATATGACAATTCAAACCATTACTATCTCCATGAACTGCATCTACTAATGTTTGAATAAAAAATATCATCCAATTATCATGCTGAACTTAAGCCCAAACAGCTCATTTGAATCCTTTGCACACTATACTCATATCAAGATAGGTGTATCAGAGAGAAGATATGATTAAGATCTTTAATTTTGGGTATTAACATCACATGCAAATGCTTAACTCAAATAAGTTGACCAAAATTTAATCATCTATTTTCAAAAGGGAAAATTCCCAATAGGTACCTTGTACTTTAGGCTGAGTGCCAATTTAGTACCTGAACTTTAAAATGAGACAATCTAGTACCTACCGTTAATGAACCGTCAATTATGTATATCATGTGACCTCATGTGCGATATAAGACTTTTGAAAATGTTAAAATTGCCCTTAAAAATAAAACACATTATTCATCATCTTCTTGAAACAAAGCCAAAGCTCTCAACGGTCCAGACCAAGACGCTCGCCATTTCATTAACGATTTAAGGCCTTTATTTATGAATTTCATTCGTTTCAAACTTTCAAGCTTCAACTGCTATGCTCTCCGGCCAGAGTCTTGAAGTAGACGATCAGTTCCCTCTCCATCTACAAGATGGATGTGTTGCAAGCACTTAAGATGGATGGTTAAGCGCCAACCATCCATCCATCTGATGCTTCGGAGTGTTGTGAGAACATATGCCTCATCCCTCCCTTTGTCATTATAGACAACGATTATCTGTAATGTGTAAGTGATGGTTAACCATCTGCAACATTACAGACGGCGATTATTTGTAATGTGTGAACAAATCATTCATCCCTTCCTTGTCATTCAATTCAATAATGTGTGTTAAGCGCATGTAGTGTTGTAGATGACCATCTTAAGGATGGTTGCAAACATCTGCAACATTATAGATGCTTAACCATCGCTTAAGATGATCGGCGCTTAACTACCTATGATAACAGACGCTTAACACATTATAGATAACCGCTGAAGATGGCCTCCGGCCATCTTACAGATAATTGTCGACCATCTGATGCTACAGAGTGTTGTGATAACAGATGCTTGTGGTCAAGGGACTCTATGCATGGAGGAAATACACATTAAATTGAACCAGCTTGGACGATATCCAGCCTCCAAGTCAATGACCCACACCATGAGAAATAGGTTGTTACAGAGATGAGTCGATGCAGAGAGCTTATCGGAGCTGGTATGGGGAAATCCCCTCGCCAACTCTATTGACTCTCTCTCCCTCCCTCAAGCTCCAATAGTAGTGTGAAATATAGGAGAAAGAAAATGAAAGAATCAAAGGAGAAAGCTCCGACTGGATTTTTGGCGCATTCTATTTGTCTTCGAACAGGGGTAGAAATGCTAAGTGTAAGCTATGCTAGTTGGTTATGAAAGGGAGCTCCAGCAACAATTGCTACGACCAAATCTACTCCATGGATGATGTATATAGAAAAAATAGAGGAGGTTCGACCAGTTTTTGCTTCAAGCCATTTGCCTTTGAGCAGATATAACCTCACGGGAGCAAGGTGAGATGCAGGATTGAGTTTCTTCAACTGGTGAGATCTGTATGGCCATTGTGTTGATCTTTCCTGTCCAAATGCTGAAGCTATACAGGATGGGGCTGATGGGATAAGAGAGCTTGAAGACAGTGGAATACTAAGGGGGATCGATGTGGAGTAGAATGGGGTTGGGTATTGATTGGGTTTGTGCCAAAAGGGGTTAGTTAAATGAGAGTAATAGAGGAGTTTCGTTGCTGCAACTCCTTTGTTTCTTGTCGGAAAGGGTAATGAATAGCGAAGAAAGAAAAAGGAAGACCGGGGGTTGCTTGAAGGGAATTTCTTACACAATTGTTGCTTTATCAACTAGTAATGGAACACCTGGGTCACCTATTAACAGACGGTTGATAAAGAAAGTTAGATGATTCTTGAAGGGCATTTGTGTCTTTTCCTATGACACTTAACGACTGCTTAACAACAAGTACTAGATTGTTGCATTTCAAAAGTTTGGGTATTAGATTGTCGTGTTTTAAAGTTCGAGTACTTGGCACTCGGCCTAAAATACAAGGCACCTATTGGGAATTTTTCATTTTCAAAAATACAACTCCACTCTCCCTAGATTATTTAAAAGGTAAAATACAAAACCTCCCCTAAAATTTTTGACAATCATAAAAATCTCCCCTATAGTTTCATTTGAGCAAAAACCTCAGCTGAATTTTTAAATAATTCGACAAAAACCTCCCTTCCGTCAATGACCTAGACGAAAACGGTAAGCCGATGCATCATTTTTTTGAAATATCCATTTTACCCTTTAATTAGTTTATATATATTTATATTGAAATACCTTGTTGACCTGTTATCCTCTTTTCCTATCCCTGAACTCATATTTTTACTGAAATACCCTGCCGATTTGTTATCCACTTTTCCTCTCCTCTTCTCATATTCTTGAACTCCACCGTCTGAAGAGGAGGAATTGAACTCTTATAATTCAAACACATACGAAAAATCTGTTGAATGATATATCATGTTTTTACAGAGTGTTTTCTTATAAAAAATCTTCAAACCGGAGAACCTACACAGAGAATTAATGCTTTAATGGAGATGCCAATATCTCTATCGGGCAGAACGTATCTTTCACAACAATATCTGGTGGTCATAATTTCTTTTGCAGGTTGAGGTCTGGAGGAAACAGTCTGCTCTGTTGGAATTGGGACTTTGTACCCAAACGGAGGGTCTACTACAACGATGCACTCAAGTTGAAGATGTCACGGTGGGCGATGACCACATCTGCGCGTTGGTGGACAAAACCAGAGTTGTCAAGTGTTGCAGAGGGGAGAGAAACAATTTTCCGACACTAGAGGCAGGTGAAGGTTTTCTCTCCATTATGTCAAGGCGAGGGTTTTCTTGTGGTATTTTGAAAACAAGTCGTATAGTTAAGTGTTGGGGTACCAGACAAATTGGGCAAGAGATACAGGGCCAGTTCGGAAATGTCTCTACCATTAACGTGTACAACCCTGATGGATTTGAATTAATATGACTGCGTTGCAATCATAATGGATATATCCATAACCTGCAAATATCATTAAAAGAATCATGAAGACAGAAGGCATCACTCTTGGATTTTAAACTCTAATAGATATCTAAATCTGATGGACATCTCCATCCCCTGTTTAGGCACCCTTGTAAGGGTTAATATTTTCCTTGGAAGGCATCAGATAAGAAAACCGCTGTGAAGAAAAGTTGCCAAAAACATGAGCTTCAAAACGGAAAGATGATAACACTTGTCGGTCAAGAATAACTTCCGGTGTGAAGAACAGTTGCTAGAAAAAATGGATGGAATATTCCGATAATGGAATATAATGAGCAATAGTGCCGCTGCAATAGATAGGGTTTAATGATTCTTTAGGGGTAATTTCGTAAATATAAACGTTTTCCGTTTGAATCGTTGATGAAAGGAAGGTTTTTGTCAAGTTATTTAAAAATTCAGGAGAGATTTTTATGATTGTCATAACCTTCAGAGAAGATTTTTGTATTTTATCTTTATTTAAATGATGGATAAGAGGATTATGTTGCAGGTGATTTAACCCCTTTTATTTGGTCATCTCAAATACCACCCATTGGGAAGCAAATTTCTTTTTGCTTCATTGAACACCAGAGGAATGATCTATCTAGGTCCCAAGGTCTGAAGTTACCATTCTTCTTCAGTGATGGCAAGCTCCGTTTGTCTTCTCCATCGACGGTGGCGGCATTGAACTAGTTTCTTACGGTAAGTTTTCATAAATAACCAAAAAGAAAATCGTAGACTACGGGTTCCAGTAACCCTTTATCGTCAGCGACAACTGAACACACTATTTCTCTCCAACAACGCTTTCCAAGAAACACTCGTCGGCGGCGACCACAACTTCGAACAGGAGCTCTGTGTTTGTTGTGAACAATGGTTGTCCGTCTCAACCAAAAAGGGTTTAAAGAGGGGTACTTTTGACATTTAAGAAAAGGATTTTCTCTCTTCTGCAGACCGCTACGGGTACTTGTGTCATTCCACTTGCTTGTTAATGCCGGTTAGTGGTTTTTGAAAGTTAGAATACTACAGTTGCTACAGTGACACGTTTGGAAGTTCGATACTAACTTAACATTACCCTCAAAATTCAGGGTACAAAAGTGAAAATTTCTCAAAATCTTTCTACATTAAAAATGTTTCCCTTAACAATATTTTTGAGTAAGGGTCCCGAACTCAGCCCCATTCGTTCCTCTCAACGAGAATTCTTCTCCACCGAGGAACCCCACCCCCATTCTCCAGTCTAACGACTACTGCAGTGTCGAGTGTCGACTTAACATTACACCCTCTCAACTGTGAGTTTCATCTAACTGAAAGCTAACACCGGTTTCCTTCCCTTATTTTCTATTTGATCATCTCAAAGCATCTGGTTTTAATCATCCTTTTAATCGGGGTTTATTGATTCATCCATTTTTTTTACCATTTCTATATGGGTTTTTAGGGCTGGGATTGAGGCATACCATTTCTATATCGATTCATCTGGTTTTAATCACGTATCGGTTAAGTACCCATACACCTCCGCCACTACACAGAGGTTTATCGATACTTTGAACATTGGTTACAAGGATCTACCAGCTGTACCAGGATTACTTTCTCCATCAACAAGGTGAGAAGAGTGTTCTAGTGATCTAATGTACATCATCATCATCATCATCATCTAAGCATCATCCCAACTATATGGGGTTGGCTACATGAATCCTGTTTCATCATTCCATTCTGTTTTGTGCCATATCCATTGTTAACTTATGAGTGCTTTAAGTCATTTCTTTGGCGATCTAATGTTTCAATGTACCTTTTATCAATTACTGACAAAGAAAGAAAAATGTAAAATGTACCTTGTATCAGTTTCAGTACTAATATTTTTCTTTGTTTCCTTGTTTCATAATTCCTTATTAAAACGCATCTTAATGTATTACTAGTGGTTTTCTCATGAAGAGTGCAGTGATGTTTTAACTTATGATTGCCTTAATGTTCTCTTGAGTTCCACCTGTGAATACAAATTAGGTTCTTATCATTGTAGGTAGTTTACATAAAAATTCAAACTTGGTTGTGACTAAGCTTTAAATTTGATCTTTTCTTGTCAAGGTTTCAAATTTTGTTGAAACTCTGGAAAAAAATGTTAACCTTTACTTCTGGTTTGGGTGCTAATTAGAATGAAATATGGTTTGAATTTAATATATTTAGAGATCTTAACAACGATCTAGATATGGTGATGAAAAGATATAGCAAGTGGTTAGATAAAAGAGAAGGCCAAGAAAATAAAGAGAGAAAATTAAGGCACCTTCTTCTTCTTCTTCTTTTTGTTTTTTTTAATCGGAATTCTCGAAATTCTGGCAAAGTGTTCCAATAATGTTTTGGTTTCCATGCATTTCAAACATATAATGGAACCGATATTTAATTCCTTGGTGTTTATGTTCTTAGACATGCATACAGGCATCTAATTCAGTCTATATTATTGGTATTTTTTTCTAATGTTGCCTTGAAAATTTCAGGGAAATGCTTTTCTTCTTGTTTTATTCAGATTGTTCCTGAGGTATTAAAAACTCAACGTGGGATGATATGACTATGGCATGCTCTTGGTCTTCACATCATCATCTTCACTTCATATGGCGGAATCTTTATTGCTTTAGATGGAACTTGTTGGCTTCTCAGAGGGTTGGATGCATGTACAATTACCAGCCACAAAGTTGGTTTCATCCATATTCATCTATTGTGCACAGAAAGGTACAACTTAAATATTGACATCTATCTAAAAAGTAGTGAAAGAAAAATAAATCCTTACCCTGAATCTCTTCCCTTGGTTAAATTATAGGCACACTTGTATATTTATTTATATTTAGAAACATACAGGTCTTCATTTGCTTCCAATTGTTTTGAATGATTTCCTTATGTCACAAACATTAGGGGTAGGGATGACAATAGGTTGGGTTTGATATTGAACCTGATCCTATTCTAATCCAGTTTTGCTTGGGAATAGGGCAGGGTGGAGGCATGGCTGGACAAGAACATGTTAAAGAGATCTAAAGTTCAATGATCTGGAGTGCATTAGCAATTAGTGTAGGTATGCAATTACAATATTAAGACAAGGGAAGAAAAGTGGAAATTGTCTTTTTGAACCTTGGAGTCCTGGACATATTGTTCAACAAAATAGGTTCATACCCAGTTACAGGATGCATTTTACCATAATAATTGGTATTGCCACTAAGTTAGCGTGGTTTTAGCAAGATCAGTAACTGAAAGGTGCAAATGGGGCTTGGGTCCAAGGCAATCACCCAGCGATGGTAATCTGCAGTAGTTGATATAAGTATTACATATGATCTAGCAGTTTGCTCCTGCTATCTCCTCATGGTTTTTATCTTGCTTTTGTCATGTGCATGAGCTGCACTACAATGGATGTCCACTATAATGTTGAAATTTTAGTTCCAATGGTTTCAACATTTAATAGTTCTTTATGTTTATTTTTTGGAAGAAGTGTCTATATTCTCTGTTTTGTGGAAGATCTGCTAGGATATGCTGAATAGAGTATTTATAAATGTTTAACCTGGTGGTCTTTTATCAGGTTTACTCTAAATTTTCAAATGGTTTGGAGTCAGACTTATCTGGAACAGTTCGTTCAACTTCTCATACCATAGGGATGTCATCCAATGTCAGACCAACACATGTAGATGTAGTTGATGATTCAGCCAAGTGTAACGAAAGTGAAGATGTCAGTTTTAATTCTTTGAATGGGCGGGTGATGCTCATTGATGGCACATCAATCATGTATAGAGCTTACTACAAGCTTCTAGGTATGTTTTTCTTTTTTTTGATAAATCTTCTAGGTATGTTCTATCTTATTTATGTGTTAATATATGTATATATATATGTATGTGTGTGTGTATATATATATATGTATGTATATAAGAGCAAGTACAATAAGATGTGAATTAGCGTAAGCATAGTCCCTAGACTCCCTGCTGTTTCATCCCTTCCCCCAAAATGCCAGCCAAACTATTTGCCTACCTTTGTACCCATTGAGTTTCAACCAGCAAGTTTCTTGAATACCATTTAAATTTTCTGACTTCATTTCTAAAGCTCCACGCTGCACTCTCATTCTTTGATAGCCAACCGATCACCATTTTGGAGTCACCTTCAATAACCAGCCTTTCCACTCCCACTTTTTTAGCCTTCTGCACCCCACAAACTGCTGCCATTACTTCTGCCCTAACTGAACCTTCTCAGCAATTGGAGCTGAATACAATGCCCTTATGGTTCCATTTTCATACTTTATTACATCTCCAATTCCAAAAGGCCTAGGATTACCCAAGCTACTACCATCAATGTTCAATTTCATCCACCCTCCTCCTGGTGGTGATCACTCCTTTCTAGTCTTTTGTTTCTTAGATGATGAATCACAATTTACCCTCCAGTTTGTAACAAGATCATGCACTGTAGTATTTGCATAAAAGATCTAATGTCTTCATCCAATGTGCCATCCTCAATGTTATAGTCTCAATTATTGCCCCCTATTTCTTTCTTTCTCCTCGAAAAATTCTTGCATTCCTTTCCTCCCACAGTGTCCAAAGCATTGTCGCTCTTGTGCATTTCCACAAGATTCTGCCTCTTCTTTTTGTGCATCTAATCATTGTTGCTTCAGACA
The DNA here is from genome assembly GCF_056320005.1 of Nelumbo lutea. Classification (NCBI taxonomy): domain Eukaryota; kingdom Viridiplantae; phylum Streptophyta; class Magnoliopsida; order Proteales; family Nelumbonaceae; genus Nelumbo; species Nelumbo lutea. The sequence continues at coordinate 33,086,399 of NC_142690.1, read as the reverse complement.
ATTTGTCCAATCTAACAAGGGGATTCCACGTAGATCCAAAAAGAGCAAGAAACCATTTCCAAATGCACTAGAAAAAAGGGTAGGGGATTAGTAAGTGATAAGCAGTGCCTCCATTCAGTCTGCACATGAGACACTACTTAGGAGATAAAGCCCAGTTTCGTTTCTTTCTTTGCAATAAATTGCAAGTATTAATACTACCATGGAGCACTTCCTAGAAAAAAGCACCAACTTTAAGGGGGATAGGAGTAGACCATACTTCCTTCACTGAGAAAGCCTCAAAGGATGGATTGACTAACAAGGGCTTAAGAAAGGACCTACGGAACCACAAGGGAAGTTATCGTCTGAGTTAGGAATCAACAACTGATGATTTTCCCAGTAGTATTAAGAACCGCTCCATCTAATAAATTCAGAAAGGTCCAAAATAGAATAAATTCCAGACTCCCAAAGATTTCTTTGGAAACCCAAGTTCCAATAAAAACCAAAGACCAAAGGAGAGGGTTTAATGTAGGAGCTGAAGAATCAAATCTGGAATTTTCTGGAAATTTATGTATTTCTCTATTTTTGGGCAGTAGGGATATTTTTGCCATTTTGATCAGTTCCATGTGGGCTTGGGCCATAGCATCTTCTTCCTCTAGTTTAGTAATGCTTCTCTTAAATTTTCAGTTTATTTGTATTAGTAGGTAAAAAGTTATTGTGTTTCTTTATGAACGAGGAATGACATTTTTGTAATTATGATGAACAGTATGCTGAGCCACATAAACCACTGAAGTTATTGTCTGAGTTAGGAATCTACAACTGACGATTTTCCTCAGTAGTATCAAGAACTGCTCCATCTAATAAATTCAGAAAGGTCCAAAATAGAATAAATTCCAGACTCCCAAAGATTTCTTTGGAAACCCAAGTTCCAATAAAAACCAAAGGCCAAAGGAGAGGGTTTAATGTAGGAGCTGAAGAATCAAATCTGGAATTTTCTGGAAATTTATGTATTTCTCTATTTTTGGGCAGTAGGGATATTTTTACCATTTTGATCAATTCCATGTGGGCTTGGGCCATAGCATCTTCTTCCTCTAGTTTAGTAATGCTTCTCTTAAATTTTCAGTTTATTTGTATTAGTAGGTAAAAAGTTATTGTGTTTCTTTATGAACAAGGAATGACATTTTTGTAATTATGATGAACAGTATGCTGAGCCACATAAACCACTGTATGAATAAATGTATTCTCTTCCTTTTGAAGCTAATGAAGATTTCTTTGGAGTTCTCTTGCAAGTTTGCTGTATGGAGTGATTCCTACAAACCTAGAGTGGTTCTAGGACCCATTTCAGTGATTCTTTGGGATTTGTTAATCTTTTCTCTTTCTCTACCCTTTCTCCTCTCTTTCCCTCTCTCTATACTTCTCTCCTTCCAACTTGTGTCAGTTTATTGCAACCCTACTGCATCAGGGTTGAACAAAATCAGCAATAGGTTTGAATTTAAGGTTGGACAATGAGTAGGGAGAAGGAAACACATCTTTTTAAGGAGACTCCCCAACCCATAGGTCTTCCCAAAATATAATCTTGTTGCTAGAGGAAAGATCATACCTAACATGAGTGTGAAACAAAGGAAGGGTACTATCGATTGCTTTCCAAGGAGAAGCAATAGTAGCTCTATTCAATAAAACTGCATTGCTTATGCTAGCCATAGCCTTATGCCTTAATTTTTCATTCTCCACTGCATAGTAGTTTTCAAGGCACCAAGGTGAGGCTAGGTGACAGGGTGTGACGGTTCAACACAGGCTTAACCTTGCCTACGCTTGGCTTACGTTAGGGACATCACTATCATTTTCGCCTGTAAGATTTTTGGGAGAACTGATGTCATCTTCAGGCAGATCACCAAAAGCTTAACGTACTCTTTGAGGAGGGGTGGTCGACCTCCTTGGGTGTCTAACCTTGGCACTCCTAGACCTTGATCCCCTTGCGGGGCAGCCCTGGTTAACGGCTAGCATGGCTACCAGGGTCCCTCATGGGCACACACTTGCTCATGGGGACAGTGTTGGACCGGCACTGCGCTACCGATACTCAAGGGAGGCTTGGCATGCGGGCCTGGCTCAAGCATGGCCCTTCACCACACCAGCCCCTTGCCCAAGCTGAGTGAGCTACCCGTTGCCTCTAGCGCACGGGTGTGTTCCGGCCCAAGCGGTTGCCTATCATCATGGCACACAGGTGCCTGTCATCATCGGCATACAGCAGACCCATCACATCGGTGCCAAGTCACCTCATCGGCGCATGGTCGCCTTGCATTATGGTTGTCCCCCTTTAGTACGTAAGCGGCGCCTCCCATGGATCAGTCTGAGCCAAGAGAGTGCCCCGACCATTGGACTTGAGGTCATGATCCAATGCTACTGACTTTGGTGGAGCCTTCCCATCAGGCAACTTCTATCCTCTAAGCGCAGAAGGGCTTGTCCTGGCCTACCTTGGCCTGGACGCCGCACGGGTTTCTTTCGCTATAGAACTACCCCCGTGACAGTTGGTATCAGAGCAAGTTGGCCAATTGCAGCCGCAGTTGGTTTTCAGCAGATTAGCCTAGAGCCAGTTGAAGCGGTCATTTCGACAAGCAACATTTTGTGGGGTGCGGTCCCTAGGCACTTCCACCCAGGATCGAGCAGAATTCAGATCAGGCCTGGTAAGAGGCCATTCATTGTTCGTGCCCCCATTCCAATGACACTAAAACAGCTTCCCTTGCGGGGGCAGACGCATTGGTTGTTGTCTTCATGCGGGGGCAGACGCGTGAGCCTTGATAGGAATGTGGGTACACCGTCCGAGCAGATTGTTTATCAAGCCTAGCAAGAGGCCATTCAATGTTCGTGTTCCCATTCCAATGACCCTAAAACAGCTTCCCTTGCGGGTGCAGACGCATTGGTTGTTGTCCTCATGTGGGGGCAGACGCGCGGGCCTTGTTAGGAATGTGGTTGCGCTAGCCGTTGGAGCATGGCGGCCCTACACCGGCAAAGTATCAGGTGGACATGCTTAGTTTTCAGGTTGATCACTTGCAGCAGCAGAAGCTTATCACTAGGTGAGTGCATGTTCGGCAACTCATGGGTAAAAGTTGCCACACTCGCGTTTGAAGCGGTTAGGTCTCCTTGAGGCAGCAGCAGTGGGGCCCCCTCAGAGTGAAGATGTAGCCCGAGTCGGCGAGGTGAAGTGTAGTTTCGAGGGCCTAGAGAGCATAAGCCATGGCTAGGTTTGAGTAACCTGATTCGGCGAGGTGAAGTTTGTAGGCCAGCATGGTGAAAGGGTACCCAGGTCATCGTCAACATGAGGAGTAGACCTATCAGTGTGTTCGGTAGCATCACTGAAAAGCTACCAAGAAGACGGTTGAGCCTTGAGGTAAGATGATACATGGGGCGGACCTCCGCGAAGCACCACACATATTTCTTCGAGGGCCCTTCTTTCACAGTTCAACGGCATAGCCATTGCGTGGTTTGAGTAACCTCAACAGTGGGGGTGAAGTCCAGGCAGGCCGGCATGGTGAAGTGGTTCCGTCCCCATAAATGGACACCAACATAGGCAAGACCCGGGTTGGCCAGGCGAGCCCTGGAACTGGCAGAAGAGTGGATGGTGCGGGACTCAAATGCCCATTCACGGAAGGAGTCATTGTCGAGGACGACAATGAATTGAGTGGGGGAGCCTGTGACAGTTCAACACAGGCTTAGCCTTGCTTACGCTTGGCAGGCTTACGTTAGGGACATCATTGTCATTTTCGCCTGTAAGATTTTTGGGAGAACTGATGTCATCTTCAGACAGACCACCAAAAGCTTAACGTACTCTTTGAGGAGGGGTGGTCGACCTCCTTGGGCGTCTAACCTTGGCACTCCTAGACCTTCATCCCCTTGCAAGGTGGCCCTGGTTAACGGCTAGCATGGTTACCAGGGTTCCTCATGGGCGCACAATTGCTCATGGGGACAGTGTTGGACCGGCACTGCGCTATCGGTACTCAAGGGAGGCTTGGCATGCGGGCCTGGCTCAAGCATGACCCTTCACCTCATCGGCGCATGGTCGCCTTGCATTATGGTTGTCCCCCTTTAGTACGTAAGCGGCGCCTCCCATGGATCGGTCTGAGCCAGGAGAGTGCCCCGACCATTGGACTTGAGGTCATGATCCAGTGCTACTGACTTTGGTGGAGCCTTCCCATCGGGCAACTCCTAGCCTCTAAGCGCAGAAAGGCTTGTCCTGACCTACCTTGGCCTGGACGCCGCACGGGTTTCTTCCACTGTAGAACTACCCCCATGACAAGGGGGCGCTTGGTCGCCTAGTTCCTCTTAGGCGATGGATTTTTCTAAGTAAAAAACATATATCCTAGGGTAGTTCCTTAAATTCCATAACCATATTTATCCATAATTTTCATAAGAAAAGTATAACTTCATGTAAAGTATAGAAGATCAACATATTCATGAGAAGAAAAAGAAAATTCAGAAAAAAAGTATAGGAGCTGAATCCCTATTTTTGTTTTAGGAAAAGAAGAAAAGAAAAGATGAAAGAAGAAGAAGATGAAGATGTGGAAGAAGAAACTGTGTTGATTAGACAAAATTTTAAGTTCTTCCTTACTTATTGGTTCGGGTTTTGAAGTCTTTGAGGGTTCAATACAGCAGTTAGCAACGTTTGTGTTGATTAAACCATAACAAATAAGAAAATAATAAAAAGAAATTAGTATATAAACACAAAATGAGTATTTTAGTTTAACAATGTTTATTTTATAATTATAATCTAACAAACTTAAGAATATAAAAGTATTTTATAACACAACATACACAACTGCTTGGCGATTAGGCGATGTGAGCCTCTAAGGGTGCCTTGTCGCCTAGGTGGTCTGCCTAAGCATCTCCTTGACAACTATGCTCCACTGGAAACCTCCACGACTATTTCCCAAGAAGGGCCGAGTTCTTCTTGCTTATGTTTACCATCCCCAATTGTCCCTCCTCTTTCCTTTGACTCATTATTTCCCATCTTACTAGGTGGTCCTTCTTACCCTTCCTTGGTTCTAAACGGAAATGCCTCTTCAATTTCTCAACTCTTCTAACAACTTTTTGTGACATCTTGAACATTGACAATAATACACTAGGATGCTAGGTAGGGTTGATTTAATTAGGTTAATCCTACCTCCAAGGGAGATATAGTTTCTCTTCCACACTACCAGTCTCTTCTTCACCTACTCCATTACAAGGCTCCAAAAGCTATTGGTTCTAGGTTGGCACCTAAGGGGAGTCCTAGATGGTTCATTGGCCACCCACACTGAGCATACCCCAAGGTTATTGCCATCGACTCTTGACTCTTCCTCCCCTACATTTACCCCTGCTACCAAGCTCTTGCTCTAGTTAACCTTTGGGTTTGACATCCTCTCATACAATCTCATGATTACAAATTTTCAACCCATTTTTTTGATGGGAAATGATCACTTTCATTAAAAATAATGGATAAAGATTACAACTGTCACCATCCAAGGGCCGGATGGAGAACCCTTTAACAAAAATACTTTCACAAACAAGCCCGAAACAACTCCTGCCTATTGATTCCTTGCTTAGCTAAATCATCAGCCATACCATTTGCTGGTCTTCTTGCCCAATTAAACCTCACCTCAATCTCCCTTGCTAAGCTTGAGATTTCTCTTAGCTGTTGTCTGAATTGCCAGGTGCCCTAGCTTCTAGTTTGCAACCAGTTTGGAGTCTACCTCCACTTCTAACTGTTGCATTCCCCATTGCTTTGCTAATTTGAGACCTTGGAGTAAAGCAAAAACTTCTGCCCTTAAGGAGTCTCCCACTTCTTACTTCTAGTAACCACCTCCCATCCAACTCTATGATCCCTTTTTTCTTCCCCTAGTTCCCACAAAAAATCTCTCATCAACTTTTCCAATCTTCTACTTGCTCTTGGGATTCTAAAGACAAATAAAAAATACACAGGAAAGTTGGTCAAGGTAGACTTAATCAATGTGATCCTACCACCCAAAGATAAGTAATTTTTCTTCCATAAAGTTAGCTTCTTAATGAATCTGTCCACCACTGGATTCCAAAAACTGTTATTTCTTGGATTATCCCCTGAAGGTAGTCCCAAGTAACTCAGAGGGCAGTCAGAAATCACACATTCCAAAATTTTCACCCAAACAACATGGTCCATCTTAGAATGCTCTAATATCTATGCATTCTTCCCACATTATGGTCCTCTCCACATGGCACAAGGAGATTGGAAGCCGACAGGGAGAAGGGAGAGAGCAAAGAGATGTTGGGAATTAAAAAATCAAGACTGAATTGTATTGATGACATTGGGAATAAGGAGATTGGAAAAGGAAAAGGAGACGAACAGGTGTGTCGAGAGAAAGAAAAGCCATCACATCTGGCTGGGTCGGTTTTCATTGTATCTACACATGACCAACTTGGGGAGCACGTGGACATAACTGAGGAAGAATTCCTTGGCCAGAAATGTTTAAATACTAAGCAGGATTTTAATAGAGGGCCCAGGAGTTTTAAATCCTTTAGAAATGAGTTGAGAGCTGGGCCCAGTTTTGAAGGTGGGTCAGTCCAAGAGGCTTATGAGGTTGCACAGTTAGAAAAACATAAAACTCTTGAGCCAAGAAAAGAAATGTTGGGAGAAACTAGGAGCCCTGTAGATAGATCAGGGGTCCCAGAGGTTGAAGAGGATTCAACAGAGAAGGTGGTCACAGAAGAAGGCACTTGCGATGCTAAAGGTTTCGTTTGAAGAACGACAAATTTCTTCCCCAAAAAGAAGGTTCCAATGACAACTCAGGAGGAGGACAGTGTTAGTGAACATCACCGACGGTGAGGGAGAAGAGTTGGAAAGGATAGAAGGAGATGATTGGGGAGAAAAAATGGCGGGAGCAGAAGAGGAGAGCAATAGAAGGATGAATGAGGTTGTACCAAGAAGGGTCGAAAACAGAGCTGAAGAAGAAAGGAATTGCAGTCAAGAGGACGAAGTGACTGGGGGGACAGGGGCTAAGGAAATGGGAGATGCAGAAGAATCAGTGGGGAGGGGAGAAGGAGATTAAGCTATCATAGATTCTGTGTGATGCAGGAGTCAAGTGGTCATATGTATAATTTTATTTATTTTTGTTATTCTGGACAATGGGGGTAGTGGTCTTTTTCCCAAATTCTCAATGGGATCTGGCCTGCTAATTCGTCTTGTCTGGTCATAGTCTTGTTTTTGGAATCATTGCTTAAGTAGATTAGCAGTTATTTTTTCTTTGAATAGAAGTTTACTAGTAGAATCATAATTTTGAGTTTTCTTTGTTTAGGAGTAGTTTGACTGACCCTAGAGAGTTTATACATGTGTGTGTTGTTGCAAAAACATGGCTAGTTGGAGTTAAAGTTTTTCTTATTTTGCAATCTCAAGATTCTTACAAACCCTAAAGTGGTTTTGGACCTTTTGGTTAGAGGGTAAATAACCAAATTCCAGTGGACTTAAATGAAAGTTGGTTTACTGTTAAGTCTTGGTCAATTTTTGGAATCCAAATTCTATTTTTTGTTTCAGTTTCAGAAGGGTCCTGAATAAAACATAAATCAGTACTGCTTTTGTCCTAACTATCTGCCATTAATTGTCAGAATGTCTACTTAGATTAAATTAGGGTCAGAAATGGGTGACCTTTTCAAAGCTGTAATCACCATCTACATGATAATTTATTAAGAGGCATAATTGTTATTCATCAAGAAAAAAACATCTCAATGTATCAAGGAAAACATTCTTTTTTTTTTTTAATTTCTTTCGTCTTATGCTAATTTTCTCTTGCTTATAATGATATCTAAACTGTTGTTTCTTTATTTTTTTTGTTGTTCTTTGCTTTAACTCTTGAAGTTGTGCTTATTGTGTCAATGTCCCTTTCTGTCCTCTGTTATTTCCACTGATGCTTTTCTGTTCCTTATTTCTGGACAATGTTTTTTTCCTCTGTGATTGAGAAAAGCAAAATTGCATCATGGTCATCTATCAGATGCTGATGGTAATGGAGATTGGGTCTTAACCATTTTCACAGCTTTGTCTCTTGTAAGTTATGTCTTTTCTTTCTTAATTTTTGATGAAGCAATGTCTTTATATGTGTTATACAAATCTGTGCAAAGTTCATCAAAATGTTCTTACAACAAGTTAGATTGGACCAAGAATATATATTTCTTAGCAAATATTACACCAAGAATATTTTTGTGGAACTCAATGCTTCTTTCACTTGGATCAGAAGGACTGCAAATGGAATAGCCGACTCCTTAGCCAAGCAGGGGGTCTATAGGCAGCTGTTGTTTTGGACACTATTGTAATTTTTGTGGATTTGTTGATAACTTGGTTGTATTGTAATTCGGTACTTGTTTTCTCACTCATTAATAAAATTGATCTTTCTTTGCTGATAAAAAAAATACACCAAGAATATAGCATAATAAAATCTGACCAAAATGTGTGGATTAAAATTCTTCCTTCCTTCTCCTATTATCATAGAGTTCTACCACACATATCCTTAATGAATAATACAGTTAAATTTGGTGTTTTGAGAGCTGGACTGTACCCGTAATAGGGGGTGATTGATTATGCAAGGGAGCAAGTAGTTGGATTAATCTTCAAAGAAGGCTTGGGGTTGATCACCCGTAATAGGGAGTAGTTGACCTCCAGCTGTGTTTCATTGGTTGAAATATCTAAATAATATCAACGAGTCTTATTTTCCTATGGAAAAACATGAATGAATGCTTCTTTGTCTGTAGTCATTGTACAATTCTATCCTGATCTCTCTTATCTTTTTTTGTCTTCATGTGTGGATTCTAAAATGGAACATTGTCCCCTTTTCCTGCCCTAAGATACACCTTTGTACTATTTTATGATACTTTAAAAGTATTTTGTAATACACTAATGGCATCATGACATGCCATGGATTTGACCTTCAAATTGAGCCACTGGACCCTTGTTGAAACTGAAGAGAGGAGAGGAGAGTTGAGTGTTCTGCAATGAGGATTCTGGGAAGAGGATTTCAAACACTTCTTATCTCAGCCCTTAAGCTGAGATAAGAAGTGTTTTATTATGCTCATTGAGTGTTCTGCAATGAGCATTCCCAAGGCAACACTGTTTTATTAGATATATTTGAGTAATTACAAGGAGGCCCTTAGTTGGGCAAGAATTTACAAAGAACTTAAAAAAAAACTTAATATTGACAGGATGGGCCCAAAATAACAAGAAGAATAAACAACCTATGGGCCATTCGGCCCATCTTCTCTACACTCCCCCTCAAACTGAGCATAGATGCCAATCATGCCAAGCTTGCTGGTATCATGCTGAAGTTTTGCCTTGGGAATGCCTTTGGTAAGAAAATCTGCCAACTGTCCTTCAGATGTGATGAAAGGAAGACACACTTCACCCGAAGAGACCCTTTCCCTAATGAAGTGTCGATCAACTTCAATATGCTTGGTTCTATCATGTTGCACTTGGTTGTGATCAATGTTGATGGCAGCCTGATTATCACAGTACAACATCATTGGCTTGTCATATTCAACTCCAAGTTCTTCCATCAAAGATTTTAGCCATAATAATTTAGAAACCCCATGTTCCATGGCCCTGTATTCTACTTCAGCAGAAGACTGAGCAACTACCGATTGTTTCTTGCTTCTCCAAGAAACAACATTACCAGCTACCAAGCTGCAATACCCAGAGGTAGATCTTCTGTCATCAATGTTCCCGGCCCAGTCAACATCGGTGTAAGCTTCAAGTTTCATATGACCATGCTTGGCAAACAGAATACCCTTTTCTGGGGAGCCCTTTAAATAACATAGGATTCTCTCTGCGGCTGCCAAATGAGTGTCTCGAGGAGCATGCATGAATTGGCTAATGCAACTGACTGCATATGCAATATCTGGCCGAGTCATGCATAGGTACAAAAGTTTCCCAAGAAGTCTTTGAAAGATTCCTTTGTCTTCTAACAATGTCCCTTATGAGGCAGAGAGTTTATGACTCATATCAATAGGAGTAGCAACTGGTCTAGCACCCATCTTTCTAGTTTTAGAGAGCAAGTCAAGAATATACTTCCTTTGGGAGATAAGAATCCCATCCTTGGATCGAGCCACTTCTATGCCAAGAAAGCATCTCAATTCCCCCAAATCTTTAATCTCAAACTCTGTATGGAGAAAAGATTTTAGATCATGAATTCCTGAGGCATCATTACCCGTCACTACAATATCATCTACATACACAATGAGGTATACTGCTAGAGGTCCACTCCTCTTCACAAAAAGAGTATGATCAGACTGTGTCTGCACATAACCAAAGTTAACAAGTGCTGTTCTAAATCTCTCAAACCATGCTCTAGGGGACTGTTTTAGTCCATAAAGAGATTTCTTCAGCCTGCATACCTTCCCTTTCATATCAGTTCCATACATCCTTGGAGGAAGAGACATGTAAACCTCTTCATGTAATTCACCATTCAGAAATGCATTCTTCACATCCAATTGACAAAGGGGCCAGTCAAAGTGAGCAACTAAAGATAGAAGAACCCTCACAGATGTCATATTGACAACAGGTGCAAAAGTCTCTAAATAATCAATCCCATATGTCTGTGTATAGCTTTTTGCAACCAGCCTGGCCTTGTACCTTTCAATAGTGCCATCAACTCTGTATTTGATAGTAAAGACCCACTTGCAACCAACAGAATCCTTCCCTTCAGGCAAATCCACCACTTCCCATGTGTCATTCTTGTGTAGGGCATCTATTTCAGATTTCATAGCATCCCTTCATTCTGGAATCTTAAGAGCTTCTGACATAGACCTGGGAATAGGATGAGAAGCAACAAAAGAGAGATAGGCAAAATATGAAGGTGAAAGCAAACTGTAAGAAAGGTGCTTGGAAATGCAGTGTGCAGTGCACTTCCGTTTTCCTTTTCTAACAGCAATGGGAATATCAATGTCAGGGAAGGATGAATCCAAAGGTGCTGAACTAGTACCTGTTGTCTCTTCTGTGACTGGAAGTGTAGGAGGCTCATGTGTTGTAGGAGAAACAACCTGCATATTTTTGGATCTTTGCCTTTGATACACCTTGGGATTGAGGATAAGACGAGGAGGTAGGGTATCGGGACAAGGAGAATGGAACGACTGATCCACCCTTGATTCATTTGAGGGAGAGGCAGACACATCAAGGGACTCAACAGGGACAGGAAGAAGAAGAGCAAACACCTGTGTCAAATCCTCCCCCTGTGGACAATGTCCTTCTAGAGAGGAACCATAAAAAGGGGAAAACTCATCAAAGGTGACATCCATTGAGACATACCGATTGCCAGACTTTGGATCAAAACAACAATAACCCTTCTGTTTGGGGGAATAACCAAGGAAGATACACTTTTGGGCTTTGGGTTCAAACTTATGCCTTTGGACACTTGGAACATGTACATAACAGGTGCAGTCAAAGACACGAATAGGAATAGGAAAAAGGTCTTTGTCCGGATGAAGAAGAGTGAAGGGAGACTTAAACCCCAAAACCCTGTATGGCATGCAGTTTATAAGATAGGTAGTAGTAAGTACAACATCACCCCAAAACTTGGTAGGAACATGTGAGGCAAATAAGATACTTCTTGCAACCTCAACAATATGCCTGTTTTTCCTCTCAGCAATCCCATTCTGTTCTGGGGTCCTAGCACATGAGCTTTGATGAATAACCCCCATGTCAGAAAGATAGCAAGATATGTTTTTCTCAAGGTATTCTTTTGCATTGTCCGATCTGAAGATTTTAATCCTGGTATCAAATTGGGTTAGAGCAAATTCATGGAATTGTTTTACAAGTCTTGGAACTTCATCACGGGATTTCATTAGGAATATCCAAGTGAATCGTGAAAAGTCATCAGCAAACAGGATAAAATATTTGTAGCCACCCATGGAGGGTAAGTGGTAAGGCCCCCACACATCAGAATGCACAATATTAAAAGGAACATAAGATCTTTTATTTCTCAAAGGATACTTGTTTCTACAATGCTTTGACAATTCACAAGACACTCCTGAAAAACACAGTAAGAAGGAAAAAATGTTACACAACAGTTTAGTGACTTGGTTAAACTGCTCACAGACAACAAATTTGTATTTAGTTTAGGTACATGAAGGGCAGAAGGTAGGTACAAGGAATCCGTAGCCTTGATGGTTCCCTTACCAGAGATAGGGGCAAGTGAACTATCAGCTAAAGTGATTTTATCACGTCCAGGAAGTAAGTCTTATGTAACAAACAAGGTAGACAGATTGGTCATATGGTCAAAAGCACCTGAGTCAATAATCCAAGGGATCTAGAGATTACCTGAAGAGGTAGCATGATTAGCAGAAGCCCTTATACCTGAATGAGCGAATGCTGAAGTAGTAGAATTTTCTGAAGGGTCGGAAGCAGAGGTCACATCACTCAGCTGACTGATCATCTTCCCAAACTTTTCATATTTTGCTCTCATGGCTGCCAACTATGCAGAAGTAGACATCTCTTCACTATCTGGCCCGATAGCTACATTTGCACTTCCTGATCTTTTACTATCATATTTTTTCTAAAACCGAATGTGAGCAAGGTTAGGATGTAACTTCCAGCACTTGTCTTTGGTGTGCTTCGGCTTCTTGCAGTACTCACATACAACTTCTTTCTTTCCTGTGCCACTAGAAGTTCCAACATTCCCTTTAGGTTTAATCCCCATATTGGCAAAGTGATCATTAATATCAGCCCCTTGAACCTGGACAACCCTTCTGCTCTCTTCACTACTCACCAATGCATAAACTTGTGACAAAGAGACACACTCCTTGGAAAGAATATTCTGTTTTGTGATATCATATTCTGGGTTTAGTCCAGTTAAGAAATCAAAAACCATGTTCCTTTCAACCATTTTTCTATAGGTCTCTGCATCATTAGTGGTGTCCCAAGTTACAGCTTCTATTAGGTCAATCTCTTGCCATAGGGATTTCAGGGTTGAGAAATATACAACAAGAGGTTTATCTCCTTGCCTTAAATTCTTTACATCACTTCTCAATTTATATGCCCGGGTCACATTGAGTTTTTGGGAATAGGTTTCTGCAACACTATCCCAAATTTTTTTTGCTGAATTCATCTGTAGGTAGTGTTGACTGATTTGTGGCTGCATTGAGTTCACAAGCCACCCAATGACAGTGTAATTTTCTTGCATCCACTTCTCGTAGGATGGATCATCTTCTGGGGGAGCCTTCTTACTCTTGGAAATGAACCCCAACTTTCCTCTACTACATACATGAATCTTTACTGATTGTGACCATGCCAGATAATTAGTTCCATTTAGTTTAACTGTGGTCACAGTCAATAAGGAATCACTTGGAGTCCCCTGACCCAGTCCATATTCAGCACCACTTTTGTTTTCAAACTCTGAGGAGTTCATCATGTAAACACTCCAAATATGATTTCAGATGATTTCTACAAGTATACTGAATAAGGACAAGCAATAACTGTGTTCAGCCGACCACAAGGAGGCAACACATTGAGTTTAGCCGACCACAAGAAAACAATACACTGAGTTCAGGCTTCAAGAAGTAATCAGAAACTCCTAGGCACTGTGCACTCAGCCGAAGTACCTTTTCAAGGTTGTACACTCAGCCAAGAAGAGTAATTACCAATCGGTATTGCTGAATAGGCCTTTTCACAAACACAGTGTGGGCAATAGAGACAACCCCACTGTCAAGGAAGAGAAAAGACCCAAAAAACAGTTCGTACAGCCCCCTAAAACAGTCGAAAAAGAGTAACAATACACAACCTTGTTACAAGGATGTTTCGGTAGGTTTTAACAGTCCAAGAAGAAGAGAAAAACAGCCCAGAAATTTATGGGTTAAACCAGATTTAATGCGGTTGAAGGTAGTACAGAATAGCTAGGATTTTCGGACACTTCAACAGTCTAAACATAGTCGAAGGTAATACAAAACAGAACCAGAAAACTGAGCACAACTTACAGTTCGAGCTTCAACAGTCCAAACACAGTCGAGCTTCAAAATAGAACCAGAAAACTGAGCACAACTTACTGTTCGAGCTTCAACAGTCCAAACACAGTCGAGCTTCAAAAAACAGAACCGAGCTGTTCCCCTTCCCTTTTTTTTTCTTCTTCTCTGATTCTTCCTGGTCACCGAACCCCTTCTCCAAGAGATTCTAGTCTTGGGCTCGTTCAATGACCTCCAAGAATCAGGCAATACGTGACTAAGTCTCCGGCCCTAGGATGTTCAAGTTCAGATACGCTCTGATACCATGTTGAAACTGAAGAGAGGAGAGGAGAGTTGAGTTTCTGCAATGAGGGTTCTGAGAAGAGGATTTCGAACACTTCCTATCTCAGCCCTCTAACACTGTTTTATTAGATATATTTGAGTAATTACAAGGAGGCCCTTAGTTGGGCAAGAATTTACAAAGAACTTAAAAAAAACTTAATATTGACAGGATGGGCCCAAAATAACAAGAAGAATAAACAACCTATGGGCCATTCGGCCCATCTTCTCTACAACCCTTTAACTGAGAGCTGCCATCTCTGGAAATTTGTTTATGTAGATGAACACAGTAGTCAGTTGGTTCTACATTTGATCATCTGCAATTGATTGGTCATTGGTTATTGACCAACTGGACTTCTGCATGGTTTGTTCTTTTCTTTTCACTAAAATATGCTAGATTAAGAAAATAAATGAGTCTCTTTTTTCCTTCCGCAGAACCATTTTTGGTCCTTTCTATTTTTGTTTTTATGCTGTTTAGCTTTAAGGCTGATTAAGATCCATTGCTTACAGATTATTGATGTTTTGCAATTTATCCCTTCGCATGTTGCGGTATGCTTTCTTTTTCTTTATCCATTATCTTATTTCTTGTTAATCTCTTGTTTGTTTGATTTTCCAGTTCATAGTTTACATTGTCTTGCATTTTGGGCATTATTATTCTATTACTGGTATTTGTCTTCTTTTTCCCCTTCATGCATGCAGATAATCTAAGATAGTTGTTAATTGTTAATTTATTGTCTATTTTAAGTTAAACCTAAGGGTGGATTTGACCCTTCTTGTGGCTATCATAAATGATTAGGCTGGTGATAAAATTTATAAATGTATTTCTTTGTTCTTTTTCCCCTTTGATCAACAAATCAACAATTGAAATCGTTATTAGTATGAGGTTGAAGTGGATTCATAGGTGTTTATTGGCTGGATGAGAGGCCCAATTGAAGGATTTTGATTGCTGCGTCCCCAGATTTGGTTGACTTTTTTTGGGTAGAAAAGACGATTCATTAACAGAAAACAAAAACAACCCAGAGGGAGTACACCCAGCAAACAAAAGCAGAAAACAGAAAAGAAAGCAGACAACAGACGACTACAGACCACTACAAAGCAGCATGGAGAAAAATCCTGCTAGATGCACTCTGGAGTGATTCAGCTAGTGCATTGGATAGTCTTGCTAGATGCAGCATGGAGAACAACCCAATATATTGTTTCCAGGGATCAGCCCTTCCACCAGTATTTTTTTTTGAAGAGAAAAGATAAAATTCATTAAAAATAAAAAGGATTACAACCTAGCAGGTGACAAGGCATTACCTGCACTTCATGTGAGCCCTTCCACCAGTATTGGCTATGGATATCAGATAATTAGGATTCTTGACTGTGTTTCTTTTGGTAGTAAAATAAAATTTTATTAAAAGAAAAAAAAGGAAGAATACAAGGAAGGTGGCAAGAAATTACTCGAGAGAAGTCCTTGGATACATTTTCCAATGTGTCAACGGATGGCTTCTTTAGAAAATGGAAGGAAGTGGCTGATTCCTGCTCAACTAAGTCCTTCTCCAATTACTATTGATCCCCTTCGGATAGAGGGTTCATTAAACTTAATTTTGATGGCAACACTTTTGGAAATCTATCTCTTTACTCCGGACCAGCTGGGGGAGGGGGACTCCATTAGACAGAAGTGTTGGCTCTAGTGGAAGGTGTTTGAAGAGCAATAGATTTGAACATTAGGAAGCTGATTGTTGAGGGAGATTCCAAATTGGTAGTAAACTAGTTACAAGGAGAGGATTCAAATTAATTGCATTGTTGTGCAGTGCAAAGCTGGATAACATCTTAGCGATAGACCTTCACTCGGCAGATATTTGCTTGCTTGAGTGGGGTCAGACCTGAGGAAATCCCAAGGAAAATATTAGTTGCAGATGATCAATTGGTGTACTCAGTCTGGTTGACAACTGCCATTTAAGCTTCATTGTGGAGACTGGAGAGCTGCCAGAAGGGAGGAAGACGAAAGGTTTGAAGAAGAGTTCCTACGTGGCAAAAGCCAAATGGTCAAAAGTAATGCAATTGGAAGTTACTCTGAAACAACAAAACAAGCGCTGGGTAGTGGAATAGGCAAGGGCACAGGGGAGGAAATGCACAGTTCAGGGATTGGAGGAGGTTTGGCGCATGGCAAGTCTTACACTGAGAAACTGATTGGTGGAGCTTGGCATGGGAAGCAGGCCCTTTTTCAAAATTTGAGTAGGACTATGGGTCAGCCATTAGGTAGTTCAACCTTGAACTGGACTGAACTTACTGGTTGAACATGGCAAGTGTTACTTTAAGTGACCATGCGATGATTAAAACTGGGTCTGGTCCTGTCCCTTTGAGGTCCACGGTGAAATACAGTTGGTTCTGAAGCTGGGCCCAACTCATGGGCCTCAAAAAGACCCAGCACATGGTCATCTTAAAGAGCACATGATTTCAAAAGGAGGCCCAACAATAGACAATAAAATATGTCTGACATCGTCTTGATCAAGTCAGGGATCCAAGGCAGCCGTTGTGCAACGATGGGGCGGCAAAGCTCGATGCAATGGGTACCTAGCAAAGGGAAGAGGGTTGTATCTCCTGAAAAGCGTAACCTTAGATTTGACAGAGACAGATGCAGTAGCAAAGGAAAGGAGCGATGTCAAGATGAAGACTCAGAGTTTGATGGTGTAAGCAGTGATTGTGATTCAGAATATGACTCAGAGTCCTCTGAATACTCAAGCATGGGTAGCATCAATCAAATTGTGAGGATTGATTTGAATGAAGCAGAGAGTTTCGACACAGAAGAGTTGTTCCTGGAAGAAAAAGAAGACAGCCAGGCTCCTGAAAAGGTAACAAAGGAAGTTGGGCTGACAGTGTGCTTAGTCGAAGTTGAACAGATTGCCTCTGCTCCTATTACAAGGAATCTACCCCCAAGCTCTCAGCAAGGACAGGGAGCACAGGAAGTGAGACAAGAGGATATCAGGAAGGTTTGCATTGAGGGAACAGAGTTGAAACCGATCCTGTTCCCAGTTTACAACTACCCATTTTAGGGGATAGGTCTGATGCCTTGACCCCCAACCAGGGATTTTCTGATTTCTTGAAACTTGCTACACCTGCACTGGAACCAGGTATGTGTGTGCTCTGCCTGAAACAGATACACCAACTTCCAAGCCTGAAGAGTTGAGGGGAAAGGAAGGGGGCATAACAGCAGGCCTAACTGAAAGGGTAGCAGAAGAAGGGGGAGTCTTGGGAGCAGAAGTAGGGAAGGGAGAAGCAGAGAAGGACCTCAAAAGAATGAAGAAATAGCTGAGGAGAATAATCAAGAAGCCGATAAGGAAGAAAGAGGGAAGGGGGGATAAAAAAGGAAAAGGAGAAAGATATGGCTTACTCAGCTGTAGGAGAGGACACACAAAGTCAGAAGGCTTACATACAAGGTGGAAGGCAGTAGGAAGATGAAAATGTATTCTAGGAAGGGTGAAGAAAAAAAAAAGAAGAAAATGAAGAATAAAAAAAAAAGAAAAAAACGAAGAAGAAAAAAAATCAAAAGTTGAGGGGTTAATCTTTGATGTGGACTTGTGGAGGGTGATATTGAGTTTAGTGGGAGGAGAGGAAGGAAACAACCCAAATAGGGTAGTGAGAGGAGAAAGAAGGTTTAACTCAAAGGTGAAAGTATGAGAATAATCAATTGGAGTGCAAGAGGATTGGGGAGTGCACGGAAAAGGAGGGTAATAAAGGATTTATTAAAAAGAGAGAATCCTGATGTCATGATGTTGCGAGAGACTAAACAAACAGAATTCGATAGAAGGTGGATTAGGAGGTTGTGGAGATCATGGGGTATAAGATGGATTGGGGCTCCATCTTGGGGGGCTTCAAGGGGTAGTGATTCTGTGGAAGGATGAAGTGTTGGACTGAATGAAGGAGCCAATTGGCAGAATTTCAGTATCAGTAAAGTTTAAGAATGTGGGGGATGGATTTAGTTGGGTATTAACATATATGGACCAAACAATTATAGAGAGAGGAATGTGTTGGAAGAACTGTATGCAATTTGGGGTTTGAGGGTGGGTGCATGGTGTTTGGGAGGGGATTTCAATGTGATAAGATTTTCCAATAAAACACCTAATTCCCGACAATCAATGACCACTAGTATGAGAAGATTTAATGAATTCATAGACGTGTGAATTGAAGGAAATTCCTCTCTTGTAAGTTAGGTTCACTTGGTCCAACTTTCAAGAAAATCCGTTGTGTTCAAAACTGGATAGGTTTGTATTCAACAGAGGATGGGAAGATCATTGGGAAGGTTTGATATCTTGAGCTTTGCCTAGAGTCACCTTAGACCACCACCCCATTAGATTAGGTTTAGAATCTTTCTTGCATGGTCCTTCACCCTTTAGATTTGAAAATATGTGGTTGATACACCCAAAATTTGTTCACAAAGTGGAGGAATGGTGGAAGAAGGATCTAAGGGGTGTAAGATGGGAGGGAATAAAATTCCACAAAAAATTGCGAAGATTGAGATCCAAAATAAAGGAGTAGAATAGGGAACATTTTGGAAGAATATAAGAAAGGAAATTGACTCTAATTTCTAAGATTGAAGAATTGGATGAAATGGAAAGGGAGAGAAACCTTACTGTGGAAGATAGGGAGCTGAGAGGGAAGTTGAAAAAGGAATTGGAAGAAGTCATTGATAGGGAGGAAATCTGTTGGACACAAAAGTCAATACATAAATGGATCAAGGAAGGGGATGGAAATACAAAACTTTTTCATGCGATTGCCAATGGTAGAAGGCACAAGAATTTTGCGGCTAGGCTAGAAGTAAATGGGGAAGTGACCTCTAATTAGGATGGGATAGCTAGGGTGTTTGTGGACCATTTCAAATCGTTTTATAGAAGGCTATTGGAAGAAAGATTGAATATAGAAGGGATAGAGTAGCCTTTATTAGAAGTGGAGGCAACAAGGTGGCTAGAAAGGGATTTTGAGGAAGAAGAAATAAAATGGGCAGTCTTTTCTATGGATAGATCTAAAGCACTAGGTCTGGATGGTTTTACAATGGCTTTCTATTAGGATTGTTGGGAAGTGGTGAAAGATGAATTGTTTGAAGTCTTCAAAGAATTCTCGAATACACATATTGTTAGCATAGTTTTCAAGGCGCCAAGGCGAGGCTAGGCAGATAGGGTTGCCTAGTTGCCTAGTCTCGCCTAGGCGATGGTTTTTTTATGTAGAAAACATAGATCTTAGGGTAGTTCCCTAGGTACCATAACCATATTTCCTTAATAATAATTCATAATTTTCATAAGAAAAGTATAGAGTTTGTGTTAAAGTATAGAAAATCAACATATTAATGAGAAGAAGAAAAAGAAGGAAAAGAACATTCAAACAATATAAGGGCTGAACCCTTATTTTTGTTAGAGGAAAAGAAGAAAAAAAGTAGTAGTAGAAAATGTGTTGATTGGACAAAATTTTAAGTTCTTCCTTATTGGTTCAGGTTTTAAAGTCTTTGAGGGTTCAATACAGCATTTAGCAATGTTTGTATTGATTAAATCCTAACAAATAAGAAAATAATAAAAAGAAATTAGTATATAAACACACAAAATGAATATTTTAGTTTAATAGTGCCTTTTTTATAATACTTTGTACAAAACTGCTTGGCGATTCGGCGAGGCGAGCCTCAAAGGGCGCCTTGTCGCCTAGGGCATCGCCTTGACAATTAAGATTGTTAGCCCTGGAGTTAATCTAACTTTTTTGGCCGTAATTCCAAAAAATCCTGATGCTAGCCAACCCAAGGATTTCCGACCCATTAGTTTGGTGACTAGTATCTACAAAATAATTGCTAAAGTCTTGTCTTCAAGGATTAAAGTGGTACTGCCCTCTCTCATAAGTCAGTTTCAAGGAGCTTTTGTTCAAGGGAGACAAATAATCGACCAAATCCTAATAGCCAATGAATGTGTAGAGGAAATGAAGAAATATGGGAAGGAAGGTTTTATTTGCAAATTGGACCTAGAAAAGGCATATGATTTGGTGGACCCGAAATTCTTACTAGAGGTGATGCAACAACGTGGGTTTGGGGAGAGATCATGTAATTGGGTGTTTGGTTGTATTCAGTCTTGTCATTTCTCTATCCTTGTTAATGGAGTGGTGAAAGACTCCTTCCTAGTTTATAGAGGACTAAGGCAAGGGGATCCTCTTTCACCCTTCCTCTTTACATTAGTGGCTGATGTGCTTAGTAGACTCCTCTCTAAAGCTGATAGGGAAGATGAGATTAGGGGTTGGAGAGTGGGCAGAAACAACGTTCCAATTACTCACCTCCGATTTGTAGATGACATCATAATATTTTGTGAAGGGGGTGATATTAGGACGCTGAGGAGATTAAAAGTACTGATCAAGAAGTTTGAAGGGATCTCAAATCTGAAAATCAACTTAGGTAAGAGTTGCGTAGTAGGGGTTAATGTGGAGGACATTGACTTAAACTTGGTAGCGCCGTAGCGGGTTGCTTACAATGTCCTATCGTCCCTTGGCCACTGATTTATTTAGGTCTTCCTTTAGGTGCCAACCCCAAGGAAAGTAGATTCTGGAACATATTGTAGAAAGATGTAGAAAGAGATTGGCAGCTTGGAAGGGAAACTATATTTTGCTAGAAGGTAGGATCACCCTAATAAGATAAACTTTGGCTAACCTACCAATCTACTTCCTCTCTGTGTTTAGGATTCCACTAAGGGAAGCGAAGAAATTAGAAAAACTCATGAGGGATTTTCTTTGGGTGCCGGGAGAGTCTAAAACAGACCACCTAGTTAAGTGGGAGATTGTGTGTAAACGCAATTAAGAGGGTGGTTTAGGAATTGGGAATGTGAGAAAGAAGAATATGGCTCTATTGGGGAAGTGGTTATGGAGACGGCCTTTAGAGAAGGATAGCTTGTGGTATGAGGTGGTGGACAATATTCATGGGTGATTGGAGAGTGGTTGGGATGCTGGTATATCAAATTAGGCTACTTTGGCAACACCTTGGTAAGCAATCCAAAGCATCCTTCCTCATTTTTTTTATCAATGACGCATTCATTAGCAACTTCATTAAATCAGGAAAAAGCTGATTACAAAGAAGACAAGCACTCTTGTGTTCCACATACAGCTTGAGCACTTAAGAAAAGAAAAGGAAATGAAAACAGTAGTTTACAAATTGGCCCAAAACATTGAGTCCCTTTCTACCCCTTGTTTAGCTAATCCACCAGCCAAGGAATTAGCTGATCTTTGAACCCACCTCATCTTCACTTCCATCTCCTTCACCAGCCACTTAAACTTTTTCCTCTCATTATTGTAATTCCATAGGCTACTGTTATCTTTATTCAGCCACCCTATTACCATCTCCTAGTCCCCTTCAAATTTGATTTTTCTGATATTCATCTCCTTGGCTTTCTGGATCCCTTCCGTAACTGCATAAATCTCAGCTCTAAGGGAGTCCCCCACTCCAATTGGGCCTGAGTATAATGCAGAAATGACCCCATTCTCATCCCTGAAAACACCTCCAATCCTTGACTGTCCAGGGTTCCCTCTACTACTGCCATGAACAGTTTGCAATTTCTCCCCACTTCCTCAGCATGTCATCCACTGTGTAATCTGTAAACAGCACTAAGGATTTCAGCCACTGTACGACCCTAATATGAATTGTGGCCCTCAGTTCATCAGCCCCCCTCTCGACTTCTGAAAAGATTGAGTTTCTTTCTTCCCTTAGTGACCAACATACTGTAGCCCTCAATCCCCTCCATATAATCTTTCCTCTTTTCACTCTCCACCTGAAAAAAGAAGGGGAGAATTAGACTCTGCATGTTTGATGGGGGATTCCAGCTACACCCAAAGAGAGAAAATGCCCACTCCCAAACAAACTTTGCATATTGGCAAGATACCAGTAAGTGGAAACCAATTTCCCCCTCCACTTTGCAGAGAACACACCAATGAGGAGACAAGCAAGTATTGGGTCTCTTTTTTTGAAGCAAATCACCAGTGTTAATTCTTTCTAGATAGGCTTCCCAACAAAAATTACCAACCCTGGGAGGAATTGGTCTGCACCAAACCTCCTTAACTGGGAAAGGGGGGGTGGCAGGATCAGTGGATTGGCTTAAAACTTTAAAGAAGGAAGCACAAGAAAAAGAGCCAGTTGGGGTAGGGGTCCAAATTTCTAGAGTCCATGTTTGAGGGGTGATTCAAGGAGATCATGGAGGCTCGAGATACTATCGAGGTCTGAGTCCCTCACAACCCTTCTCAGACCTAGGTTCCACCCAGGCCCAGAATTGGAAGAGGAAGGGGTGATGAAAGAAGAAACTGGCTTATTCTTAAGGTCCGAAAGAGCATACAAAGAAGGAAACTTATCTTTTAACGGTACAACCCCCACCCAAATTTGTTCCCAAAATTTTATGGAGTTACCTGAATTCAAGTCATACTAATATAAGAGGAGAAAATTGGTAGCAGATCATGAATTGCTTTCCAAGGAGAGGTACTTATGTTCCTAGCTCCGATTCTAGCATCTCATCCATTTTGCTCCAACCCATGTATGCTTGCCACTATCTTAGTTCACAGCTTCTCCTGCTCCAAAGGAACTCTCCACAACCACTTCCCCAAAAGCGCCATATTTCTTTTTCTAATGTTCCCGAGCCCCAAACCACCACGGTTTTTACTCTTGGTCACCACCTTTCATCTAACTCTATGATCCCTCTTCTCCTTTCCCGGCTCTCAAAGGAAGTCTCTCATCATCCTCTCCAACCTGCTAGACACCTTCATTGGGACTTTAAATACTGACATGAAGTAGATGGGTAAGTTTGCTAGCGTGGCCTTAATCAGTGTAATCCTTCCACCAAGAGAGAGGTAATTCTTTTTCTAGGATGCAAGTCTCTTTTTAAATCTTTCCACCACTGGGTTCCAAAAGCTCCCTCTCTTAGGGTTATCACCTAGAGGCAACTCAAGGTAATTTAAAGGCCATTCTGAAACTTCACATCCAAGCACTTCTGCACTCTCCCTAATCTCTCCCTCTTCCAAATTCACACCCACTACACAGCTTTTCCCATAGTTCACCTTCAAATTTGACATTTGCTCAAAAAGTTGTATCACAAACTTCATGTTCCTGATAAAACCCACATTACCTCCTTCACAGAATAGAATTGTGTCATCAGCAAACTGTAATTGGGTGGGGGGTGTTTCCTCCCTTCCAACCCTCCATCCTTTGATAAGACCCCTAGAATTTGCCTTGTGTATCAACTTCCCCAAAACATCAACAATCAGAATGAACAAGAAGGGAGAAAGGGGGTCTCCTTGTCTTATTCCTCTAATGGATGGAAAGAAATTTACCACTGTCCCATTCACTAGCACTGAATAATGGCAGTTTTGAACACAACCCATGGTCCATTTACACCATCTAGCCCCAAACCCAAATTCAGTCATAACCTTCCTCAAAAACTCCCAGTCCACCAAATCATAAGCCTTTTCCAGTTCTAACTTACACACCATTCCCTTATTTTTATCCTTCTTAAAACTCTCCACACTCTCATTAGCAATGAGGATTTGGTCTGTAATCTGTCTTCCACTCACAAAGGCTCCTTGATTTTGTGCAATGATGTCTGGCAATACCTCCTTCAGTCTTAAAGACAACACCTTTGCAATAATCTTATATAGGCTATTAGCCAAACTGATTGTGGTTTGAAATCCTTGGGGTGGGAGGCCTCTTTCTTTTTTGGAATCAAAGCTATGAAGGTGGAGTTCACTCCTAGGTTAACAATGCCTCTCCTATGAAACTCCTCGAACACCAACAGAAGGTCATCTTTCAAAATGTCCCAACAATCTTGATAAAAAGCCATTGTGAATCCATTCGGCCCTGGGGCTTCTGTTCTATCCATAGAAAACATAGCCTCCTTGATTTCTTCCAACTCAAACCTTCTTTTCCAGCCTTCTCCTATTGTCCATCCCTACATCTGGCCAGTCCAACCCTTCTACCCACACCCCACCACTTATAGGCCCTCTTAGAATGGATTTGAAAAGCATCCTTCCTCATTTCCTCAAGTTTATTAGGTATGATGTCTGTTCAGATAGCTTAATTCGCTTATGGGAAGACATTTGGTTGGGGAACCATCTTCTAAAGGACTTGTTTCCTTCTTTGTATTCCATCTCCTTGTATAAAAATGAGAGTATCTCAAAATTTTTCGCATTTCCTATCTTGCCTTTGGGTCATAATTGGGATTTTGGGTTTCAAAGGGGATCGAGGGATGAAGAAGCCACCTGTTTGTTAGAGCTGTTGTTGCTTATTGAAAGAATCTACTTAGGGCCTCCTAAACCGGATAGAAGGGTTTGGTGTCCAAGTTCTAAAAGTCTCTTTTCTTGTACCTCTTTTTCTAATGATCTTTTTTAGTCCCCTATCTCTCTTTCCTTTCCTACTAAGGAAGTTTGGTGCCAACTGATTCCTTAAAAAGTTAAGGCTTTTTGTTGGGAAGTGGCTTATGGGAAAGTTACACTCTGGATTACCTACAAAAGAAGAGGCCTTTTTGTGTATTTCCCCGAGCTGGTGCACTCTATGTAAATTGGACGGTGAATCATGTTACCACTTACTAATCTCTTGTTCTTTTGTTACAGACATTTGGGAGTGTTTTTTCTCTTTGTTTGGGTGCGGGTGGAAGTTACACTCTGGATTGGCTTATGGGAAAGTTACACTCTGGATTAACTACAAAAGAAGAGGCCTTTTTGTGTATTTCCCCAAACTGGTGCACTCTATGTAAATTGGACAGTGAATCATGTTACCACTTACTAATCTCTTGTTCTTTTGTTACAGACATTTGGGAGTGTTTTTTCTCTTTGTTTAGGTGCAGGTGGAACATGCCAATGGAGATTAATATGGTGTTTGATCCATCTACTTTTGCATGACCAAAGAGAAGGGGAAGAATAATGCAGAGATGCAAGGTGAAGAACTTGAATGAACTAAAATCTGGGTTACAAAAGAAAAAGGAGGAGAGCAAAGTCAAGAAGAGAAAACTAAGCGAAGTGTAGAGGTTAAGAGGAGATGTGGAGGGAGACAAACAATTGGGGGTAAGAGGAGATAGAAGGAAGGGAAGTAGAGGCTTGGTGTAGGAGGGTGGAAGAATAAAGGTGTACATGAAGATATTAAGTTGGAATATGAGGGGCTTGGGGAGTGCAAGGAAAAGAGCATCGATTAAAGATGTGATCAAGAGGTGCAATCCGGATATGGTACTAATTCAGGAATCCAAAAGAATGGATTTTGATGCTAGACGGGCAAAGAGTGTATGGAGAGCCAGGGGGGTTGATTGGGCGGCTGCCCCATCAGGGGGGAGGGGGAGCTTCAGGAGGTATTGTAACATTGTGGAAAAGGGAAGTGTTCGAAGGAGTGGAGGAGTTGATTGGTAAATATTCAGTTTCAGTGAAATTTAAGCAACCCGGGGGTCATTTTGATTGGGTCCTAACAAATGTTTATGGGACCAAACAATTATAGGGAGAGAAGGCAATTGCGGGAGGAGTTGGGTGATGTACGGGGTCTTTGGGAGGGGCCTTGGTGTGTGTGTGGGGATTTCAATGTGGTTAGGTTTACATAGGAAACTAACAACCCTAATCGGAGAGTAACAACAAGCATGAGGAAGTTTAATCTTTTTGTGGATACTTTTGAGCTTAAGGAGATCTCATTGGCCTAGAAGACCTTCACCTGGTCCAATCTCCAATCAAACCCAATTTTCTCTAAACTGGATAGGTTTTTATTCTCAACAGACTGGGAAGAACATTGAAGAAACCTAACATCTAGAGCTCTCCCGAGATTGACATCAGATCATTGGCCCATTGTGATTTGCAAGGAGGAAAGGAGTGGTGGACCTACCCCCTTTAGGTTTGAAAATATGTGGCTACTTCACCTAGGATTTATATAGAGAGTTAGAGACTGGTGGGATCAGTTCCACACTTCAGTGGATTGGGAAGGTATGAGATTTCATAAGAAACTTCAATACCTGAAAGTTAAGATTAGGGAGTGGAACCAGTTGGAGTATGGAAGTGTAAAGGAAAGGAAAAGGTCGTTGATGGACCAAATTGAGGTGTTGGACCTAAAAGAAGAAAGGGGAGTTATTGAAGAGGAGATAAAGAACAAAGCGGGAGCTTGAGGAGGCAGCTGGAAGAGTGGTTGTATAAGGAGGAAGTAAGCTGGAGGCAGAAATCCCAATGCGTGTGGATAAAGGAGGGTGACAAAAACTCTAGTTATTTTCATTCTGTTGCAAATGGCAGGAGGAGGAAAAATTCCATCTAGATTGGAAGTTGATGGGTCGGCCTTGACTACCCAAGATGAGATAGTATGGGCACTTATAGAATTTTTTAAGTCCAACTTTAGAAGGCCTCTAAATGG
The DNA here is from genome assembly GCF_056320005.1 of Nelumbo lutea. Lineage (NCBI taxonomy): Eukaryota > Viridiplantae > Streptophyta > Magnoliopsida > Proteales > Nelumbonaceae > Nelumbo > Nelumbo lutea. The sequence continues at coordinate 33,059,818 of NC_142690.1, read as the reverse complement.
GAGGGTGTGGGTAGAAGGGATGGATTGGCTAGATATAGGGGCAAAAAACAAGCAATGGTGGAAAGAAGATTTGAAGTGAAGGAAATCAGGGAGGCGGTATTTTCTATTGACAAAACAAAAGCTCCAGGCCCGTATGGTTTCACAATGGTGTTTTATCAAGATTGTTGGGATGTTTTGGAAATGGACATAATGTTAGTCTTTGATGAGTTCTATAGAAGGTTGTAATTAATCTTGGCTTGAACTCTACCTTCATTGCATTAATCCCAAAGAAGAAAGATGCCTCTCAACCATAGGATTTTAGGCCAATCAGCTTGGTAAATAGCCTTTATAAGATATTACAAAGGTGTTGTCTTTCAAGCTAAAGCAAGTTTTACCAGTTATCATTGCACTAAACCAAGGAGCTTTTGTGTTTGGAGAGTTTGGAGAATTTTAAAAGGGCCAAAAAGAAAGGGGTGGTGTGCAAGTTGGATCTAGAAAAGGCATATGATTTAGTGGACTGGTCTTTCTTGAAATAGGTTTTGGTAAACTTCGGCTTTGGGTACAGATGGTACAAATGGATTATGGGGTGTATCCGGAATTGTCATTACTATGTGTTGGTAAATGGGTCAGTGGTGGACTTTTTCCTAGCTCGAAGGGGAATAGGACAAGGAGATCCACTCTCTTCGTTCCTATTTACATTGATTGTAGATGTTTTGGGGTGATTGATTCATAGAGCCGATACAAGGAATCTAATAAGATGATGGAGAGTAGGAAAGGAGGAAATACCCCTTACCCATTTATAGTTTGCAGATGACACTATACTATTTTGTGAGGGTGGAAAATTGTGTTGGATTAGAAACTTGAAACTAGTGGTACAAGTGTTTGAACAGATGTCAAATTTGAAAGTGAACTTTGAGAAAAGTTGCGTAGTGGGAGTGAATTTGGAAGAAGGGGAGGTTAAGAAATGTGCAGAGATTTTGGGGTGTGTAGTGTCAAGTTGGCCTTTGAGCTACCTTGGGTTACCTTTAGGGGAGAATCCTAGAAGAGAAGGCTTTTGGAACCCGTAGTGGAAAGATTTGAGAAGAGACTCACCTCTTGGAAAAGGAACTACCTTTCTCTTGGTGGAAGGATTACACTCATTAGAGCCACCTTAGCCAATTTTCCCATTTACTTGTTGTCGGTCTTCAAGATTCCAGCAAAGGTGGCTAATAGGTTAGAGAAATTAATGAGAGATTTTTTGTGGGAGCCAGGATATGAGAAGAGGGACCATAGGGTGGCTTGGGAGATGGAGTGCAGAAGTAAGGAGTAAGGAAGGTTAGGGCTAGGGAACATTAGGAAAAGGAATGAGGCTCTGTTGGGGAAGTGGTTGTGGAGCTTTTCATTAGAGATGGAGAAGTTATGGGCTAAAATTGTGGCTAGCATTCACGGACTAGAGGATAATGGATGGGATCCTGAAATTCTGGCAAGGACTACAAATGCTCCACCCTAGAAACCCATTCATAATCTGCTATCAACTTTCTACCCATTCATTGGGTATGATATAAATTCTGGAAATTTCATAATGTTTTGGGAACAAATTTGGTTAGGTAATGCCCCTTTGAAGGACCAATTTCCATCTTTATATGCCCTATCTGATCTGAAAAATGAGCCTACCTCTTCTTTCCTTGTCCTTTCTTCTTCCAACTTTGGGTTTGGTTTCTGGGGTTAAGAAGGGCTGTTAGAGATATTGACTTGAACAGCATTCCGTCTCTCCTTGGTCTTCTCGAATGTATTTTCTTGGATCCCACAAAGGAGGACACTAGAATTTGGACACCTAACCCCTTGGGCCTGTTCTCTTCTGCTTCTTTCTTCAAAACCTCAACTGAGCCGATCAGTTTGTTGGACCCCTCTTTCCCTATCAAAGAAATCTGGGGTAAGCCAATTCCTCCTAGGATTGGGAGTTTTTGTTGGGAAACGTTTCTAGAAAGAGTCAACACTAATGGTTTGATTCAACAAAAGAGACCCAAGACATGCTTACCCCACACTGGTGTGTTCTTTGTAGAGCTGATGGGGAAATTGGTTTCCATATGTTGGTCTCTCGCCGGTATGCAATAATGATTTGGGAATAGGCACTTTCCCTTTTTGGGTGCAGTTGGCTCCCTCCTAGGAGCTTGCAGATGTTATTTTCTTCTTCCTTCTTCAGGTAGCAGTGGAAAAAAGGCAGGAATATGCGGAGATGCCAAAGGGCTGCAGTTTGCTGGTCTTTATGGGAGGAAACGTATTCAAGGATTTTTTCTGGAAAAGAGAGGAGGGCTGAAGAATTGATAGACCTGATACATTTCAAGGTAGTATAGTGGCTGAAATCCTCAGAGTTGTTTAGAGATTTCACTATGGATGACTTGCTTAGAAATTGGGGTGAGATTTCTAAGTGTAACCAGATCAAAACAGACCTGAGAATTTCATGGAGTCCCCCACCATCTAGCTTCATAAAACTGGACTTTGATGGGAGTAGCAGAGGGAATCCAGGACCTTCAGGTATTGGGGGTGTGCTCAGGGATGAGAATGGGTCAGTCTTAGCTCTGTTCTCAGGCCCAGTAGGGACGGGGGACTCTATCAGAGCTGAGATCTGCGCAGCTGTGGAAGGTGCCCAAAAAGTGAAGGAGAGGAATATCAGAAAACTTGTAATTGAAGGGGATTCAGAGGTGTTAGTAGGGTGGCTGAAAGAAGATAAGGCTGGTCTATGGGGGTATAGAAATGAAAATAAAAAGTTTAAGTGGCTGGTCAAGGACTTGGAAGTGAAGTTCAGTTGGGTGAAGAGATCTGCTAACCGATTTGCTGATGAGTTGGCAAAGATTGGGGTGGGCAGGGAAGCTTTATTTTTGGATCAGTTGCTCGATGAGGTTGAATGCTTGTGGAATATCGCTACACAAAATGATCGAAGTGGTCACCATTAATAAGATCGAATTATGTCTAAATGACTGGATGTTTAGACCGGATCAAACATTTTGTGTGTAATTTGTTTATATAAACGGATCACACGTTTCGTTTTTCTTTATTGATAACTATATTTTTATTTGATTAGTCTTTTATGTGTTATGTTAATACGTTTATCCACCTCCATCGCAAATGATTTCTCTTCCTAAATGCTTCATATATACATATATCTATATGCAAGAATGAACAACAACGAAATCAAATCTAGATTGTATATTGCCCAATCATAACATAACATCTTAACTTCGGCCCATTTGCCTTCAGACGCAAGCGGACGCGGCCGATAGGTGCGAACATGTGGTTTGCATGAGATCAGTACTGTTGTGTGTTTCAACCTAGTGAAGTCCACATTTGGTGGATTATTTTATGCACATACCGAGATGGAATGACTCAATGGTCATTATAGTGCATGTGCAGGTGGCCTCAGGGACTAGACCATCTGGACTCTGGGCCCATTTGCCTTTGGACGCAGGCAGACGCGGCCGATAGGTGTGAACGTGTCGTTTGCATGAGATCAGTACTGTTGTGTTTCTGCTTCTTGAAGTCCACATTTGGTGGATTACTTTATGCACATAATGAGATGGAATGACTCAATGGTCGTTATAGTGCATGTGCCGGAGGCCTTAGGGGTCGGACCATTTGAACTCTGGGCCCATTTTCCTACGAACGTGGGTGGACGCGGCCGATAGGTGTGAACATGTGGTTTGCATGAGATCAGTACTGTTGTGTGTTTTAGCCTAGTGAAGTCCACATTTGGTGGATTATTTTATGCACATACCGAGATGGAATGACTCAATGGTCATTATAGTTTATGTGTCAGAGGCCTCAGGGACCAAACCATCTGAACTCCGGGCCCATTTGCCTTCGGACGCGGCCGATAGGTGTGAATGTTTGGTTTGCCGGAGGCCTCACTTGATACAACATCATTCTCTAGCCGTTCACGCTTTTCATACAACTCTTCGTTCTCGATCTGCAATGCCTGATTGCCCGGTATTGGGCCTTGGCTGCCTGAAGTTCATTCTTTAAATACCGGGATCGGTGATACAATCTTTTACACTCATCATAGTTTGCATCCATGATGTGGATGCGGCGGGTTGTTTTTAAGTGTTGTATGGCCTACATCGCTACCGATTGCAGTGATGGCTCGGGCGTTGAAGCAATATCCCCGTAAAATGTCATCTCCTCTCCCCACACGTTCACTTTGACTGCCACTTGAACGTGGTCTTCAAGCATGTTAACAACGAACTTTGGTTGTGGGAGTTCATGCAGTGGCCATTCGCCCCCAGACCCCCATGCCACACCCCTCGAGGCCAGCCCAAACAAGTCTTCTTTGATTACATTCCAACAATCTTGAAAGAAAGCCATAGAAAACCCATCCGGCCATGGTGCTTTGGATCTGTCCATTGAGAAAACAACTTGATTGATCTCCTCCTCAAAGTTCCTTTCAAACCAGCCTTTGCTTTCTTCAGGTAGTTTCTGCCATACCAAACCTTCTAGTTCTACTCTAGTGCCTAGGGGTCTCCTCAAAATAGATTTGAAGTGATCAACAAAACAATTGGCTATCTCCTCTTGGGAATCATAAACTAGCCCATTCACTTCCAATTTAGTTACCGGATTTTTCCTTCTCCTTCCATTGGCTAGTTCGTGGAAGAATTTTGTGTTTCTATCACCTTCCTCGATCCATTTACATTTAGATTTTTGCCTCCAAGGGATTTCCTCTTGTAAGAGGACCTTTTTTAGATCCCTCTTCAGTTTCCATCGCCGCTCTCTTTCTTGAGAGTTCATGGTTCTTTGGGATTCCTTCACACCCAATTCCTCTATTTGGGTCATCAAGGAAGATTTCATTTATTCTATTCTTCCAATTTGACCCCTGTTCCATTCTTTCAATTTTGACTTCAAGTTTTTCAATTTTTTGTGAAATCTTACTCTTACCCCTTTCCACTTGGGTGGAGGTCTATTATTTTGACACCTATTATTTTGATTTAGATTTATTTCGTGTTCCAGTGATCAAATGGGATCTTTAGGATGTTACTACTGTGTCTTGTGATAATGTGTTTGCATAGTTTTTAGTTATGTTTCTGTAAAATCCAAGCAATACTTTTGATATTCCGTGTTATTTTTTTAATGTATGCATTGTTTGTGTTGGCTATTGGTCCATTTACTGTCACCATGTGTTAGTTGATGGCTCGTTTACTTGTTACTAGTTTTTGTTGTCCTTTCCCTTTTCTGGATGTCTTTTATTTGATGTTAGCTTATTGATTTTTTTTATCCTCAAATGGAAAATCTCTGGTATTGCTCATTGATGAAGATCTTTTATTGCAGGTGGTGTTTGACCATGACGGTGAGATGCATATAAATTGGTCATGTCCTTTTTCTGATTCGTTGTGTGGTTGATAATTCTCCATTTTAGCATGCTTCACTTGCTTGTACTTCATTATTTTCTTTGATCTCTGCCTATTGACTGAATTGATCTAAATATTGAAATAACTTTTTCTTAACTATTTTTGGGTTAAATATATGGTCTCAGCAATGAGACTTGCATTTCTTATGTACTGGATGCTTTTGAATATTTTCTTTGGTGATTGTGGTACTCGTCTGCATAGCTGATGTTTGGTAATCCTGGTTTATCTTTGTGAGGTTCTTGAGGTGGTGCCATTTGTCAGGGACTGGTTAATTTTGGTTGAGGGTTGCAGTAAGATCTTGCTGGGGTTCTCAATGGATTTTTAATCCTTTTGTCTCAGAATCGGTAGGGGTGAGCATTATTCGGTTAAAATCGAATAACCGAACCAAAAATTTCAGTTTTGGTTTTTAGTTAATTCGGTTTGGTTAATTTGGTTTTTGGAAATTTTGGCTTTCAGATCAGAATTAGAAATTTGGTTAACTGAAAAACCGAATTAACCAAACTTCATTATATAATATGTAATATGTATTATTTAATATATAGTATATAACATAATATATAATATGCTATATATTTATATGTTAATATATTATATGGTATATTATAATGAAATTCAGTTTCATAATATATATTATATATTATATGTTATAATATACAAAAGTCGAGCCAATGGCTTACACTGATCGTAGGTCCCATCCATGGGGATCAACCGAAGTGTATTAATGGCCCAATCATGGGCTGGTCTCAATAAACACTGTTTCCGCTGTGACAGGATTGCAAACAGAAAGAAAACTCCATTCCCATAGTCCTCCAAACAAAGCAGAAAGCTGCAGTGCGCGTGGGATTGGAGTTTTCTTGCTAGGCTAAGTTAGCACTCCGGCCTAGCTTTTAACCGAAAACTGAACCGAATATTTCGGTTTTCTTGTAATTCGATTTCAGTTCAGTTTTTAATTTTTTTATTTTGGTTTTTAAAATTTTGGTTTATTCGGATATCAGTGTCATATCCTGCTGTTCATGTTCCCTATTTTTTTATAATAAAATTGCATTTAGTTATGGATTAAAAAATGTAACATACAATATGAAAAAGGGTTTGTTGGTGTAGTACTTCATCCCTTTTACCATTAAGGCCCTAAGTATTGATATTTCCTGTTCAGTAAACAGTTACTATTATAAAAAACCTTAAAAATATGCAGTCAATAACCATCTTCATGAATAACCTGCAACCTCTTTTTTTACAAATTACAATGCAAGACCTGTTGAAGGAAAACTTGATTTATTTGACATGTTGTAATGAGAATCTAATGAGGAAACAAGAAGAAGAAAGAGATGAAGACAGGAGAGAGAGAAACGTGTTATCTCATATGACTACAAATAATGAGGGAAAATGCTCTTATACTCTTGTACAAGTATATAAAATCTTGACAAGTCAAGATTGTGCAAAATACTCAATCTGTCCTTACATAATGCAACTCAACAGTCTCCCCTCAAGTTGGTGCAAAGACAAAAATCATGTCCAACCTTCTGGTAATCTCATGTGGGCAGGCATTATTGATTCCTATAGTAAGAACATTGGTTAACTGCAACTGGACTGTAATATATGATGTGCAAATCTGCCATTTTAGAAACTTCTTTCGAATTAAGTGACAAATCTACCTTGATGTGCTTGGTATGATTGTGTTGGACTGGGTTGTGAGCTATACTAATGTCTGCCTTGTTATGATAATATATGCTCACTGGTCCATCAGTAGTGAAGCCAAGCTCTCATAATTCTTAAGCCCCAATGTTTCAAAAACCCCATGTGCCATAGATCTGAATTCTGCCTTTGCACTAGATACTGCAACCACAGACTTTCATACTGTGCCAAGTAACTAAGTTTGCATCCATCAAAGAACAGTACCTGATGTGGATTTCTTTTTAGTGATGGATCCAGCCTTGTCACCATTTACTAGAAATTAAAAGAAAAAAAGGTTTAAGTAATAAAAGAAAAAGGAAGGTCTCTTGAAAGAAGTAGAAGAAGTTGAGAGATGAGGGGAGAGAAAGTTCATAATGATTGGGCTGCCTCTCCCATTAACTTTTATGGTTAAAGAATAAAAAGCATAGAATGTCAAATATGCCCTCAATAGGGTGGCTACTGTCCACACACTTAAACATAACTTAAAGAAACACTAAACTAATGGGCCTTGGGCCCAATAACACTAACTACATAACAAGAAAACAAATAACAGTAAATCCTCAACAAATGTATGCTTCAATATGGAAATGTCTATGATTACCAAACAAGATGCCTCTCCTATGTGAGGACTTTAGATACTGAATAATTCTATAAGCAGCTTCTTCTAGGATCAAGCATATCTTGGCTAACAACACTTACACCATGGTAATATCAGGTCTAGAGGGGGACAAAGCTTCCAACCAATTGCTGATATCTCTTTATATCAACTGAAAGTTCCCCATCCTGATCACCCAAATGATGATTTGGTTCACTTAGTGTATGAATTGGTTTAGATCCCAAGTTCTATAAATTAAGAACACAAGAAGGAACATAATTAATAAAAAATGGAGCAGTGTTAACAACATTAGGCCAAAATGCTTTACAAACATCCATACACGGCCTTTGTAACTTCAAGAAGGTGGCAGTTCCTTCTTTTTGCCACACTACTTTGTTGACAAGTCCTTATACAAATTGTTTGTTACTCAATTCCAATCTAAGAAATATTTCTGTAGCCTAGAATATATATGTTCTTCCAATTGTCTGACGAAGTTTAGAAGTTTGACCCTAAGTGCTAAATGGTTATGGTGTTACTCAAAAGGGATATTATTTTTTTGATCCTATTTCTGTTGCAAGTTTGTTTCTATTAATATTACTTTTGTTGAGCCTGTTCTATATGTTTTGACGTTTCTAATAAGAGGGAGATGCATATTTGGTTTAGTCCTTCTATACCTTTTGTGGTCCCTATTCTTGATCTTATTTTTGATATTTGTTTCTTCTAATTCTTAGCCCTTAAATAACTCCCAGAGAGAGTTACAGGCTTCCTAGAGAAGGCAGAGTGTTGTGCCTACATCAGATATCGAGTCTCATCCACGGCTGGTTACTTTTTATGCTCCAGCTCCAAGTAGTTATCCTCTTGCCTTTTTAGATCTTGGCTTGCCTATTGCTTTGAGAAATGGATGCCTTGATTAAGAATCGAACATGGATGGTTGTGGATGTAGTTTAAGGGAAATTTTCAGTTTGTTGTTGATGGGTGTTACCATTAAGCATGAAACAGTTGGATCCATTTAGATTGGGAAGGATCCATTGATGGTCATTGATCAACATCTGGTTATTGTACTCTTGTAGTAGGTAAGAGGAGCAAGATGCAATCCATAGTTGCTCAACTGTAAAAGCTGAGTACAGAGCCTTGGCACATAGTGTTTCATATAAGTTATGGGTAAAATCCATACTTTGATGAGATTGGTATTACTTATGATGAGCATTTGCATCTATATTGTGTTAATTAGGCTGTAATAAACGTTGCTCATAATCTAGCTCAACATGATAGAACCAAACATATTGAGGTAGGCAGACACTTTATCACACAGAGGGTGGCTTCAGGAGAAATGTGTGTCATGTGAGCTTAGATTGGCGGCTAGTAGATATCTTCACTAAAGGAGTTAATTGGGTGAAGCTCGATTACTTTATAGGTAAGCTAGGCATGCCTGATCAATATTCTCAGCTTGAGGGGGAGTGTTGACAGATCGGCCAGCTCTTTGCTTAGGCCTTCCTTTTCTTATTTTAGTTGTTCTTGTTTTTTTTTTCCTGCCACTTAAACAGGGGCAAATTTGTGATTGTACCTTTCTTTAGTTGGCCAGCTTATACAAAAGTATGGGGGGTCACTCTAACACCCCACAATTGGTAGTTTTCTCCGAACTCTTTTTTCTTTTTTCTTTTGCTTTTTTCTTCTAGTTTTTACAGGAAAGAAACTTCACAACTTATGGCTCCATAGAAGAAAAATAAAAAAAAAGACATCACCAACACATCAGGAACCAAGAGAAACACTGAGATAGAACCAACCAAACAAATAAAACTTCTCAATACCCGCTACAGAAAATCAGGGGGTTGATAGAGCCACTTTTTTTGGACAATGCTGTAATCTGTTGTAACCTGGGTCACATATATGATGGATTGTCTTTGTACTGTAACCAGTTTTTAATAATTTAATAAATGAATTTTTCTTTGCTGATCAGACAAAAGAAATAACACCCGCTATAGCAAAACATACCTAGAATAAAATGCAATCTTAGGCACTCCCCTTTATTCTATGCCCATTTCCTCTTCTCCTAATCTTATGCTTTCCCCTTCCTCCACTTCTCCATTTTTGAGTCCTTGTACAGACAACGGTTCCCCTGTTGCAGCTGCTCATGAAGGGCTATCCTCCTTATTTAATGCATCACCACTGCTGGTATCATATAAATAGCTGAATTAAACCATTATATGACAATCTGTATCTTTATCTATTTAACTTTTTAAAATTTCTATCCACTAGATGAAATATATGCTTGGATCTTCTATTTGATTTAATAATCTGAGACAATTAATAAGGAATCTAAACCGATACTGAACCTTTATTAAGTATCTAGTAGAGATTCCTAATACTTAGTTTCCTAGTAAAAAGCACTACTTTATAAATCTGGAACATTATTTCCTATGACATACCTAAATGAATTCTAGTTTCTCATGCTTTTAACTACAGCAAAACTGAAATTAAATGGGACCCATGGTATTGGTAAAGTTGTATAACATTACTAAATATGCATCGATTTTTTTAAACATATAACCACTTATGAAGTTCAAATTATTTTCTGCACTCTTTGGTATGGGATGAATGCCTCTTCAGAAATTAGGGTATGCTTACTGTTGGTCTACCATGGGGTAGTTTAGATATTTTCATACATTTTTGTCACTATGTCATTACTAAGTTAATGAACAGTTCCATCACATCCCTATCTTTCCTCATAGGGCCCTCAAGTTATTGAAGTGTTCTTGTCAGGAAAAAACATTGGAATCTTTCTTATTTGAAGATGGGGTGCATTTATGTTTGTTAAGGCCATTTAACATTGTGCTTGCGATTGTGTTTGTATTTCTAGTTTTGGTTCCTTTCCTAGTAATGATTGTCACCCATTAGATATTATATGATTGCCAATGTTTTGGGCTGAATTCTGGCCCATGCTTCCTAGAGTTCATCGGAAATAGAGTTATCAGGTTGTTTGGTTTCTGATGCTGTCATTTCAATTAAAATTTTGAGAGGAACAGATTTTCTTTTCAGGAGTTCCATTTGGTCGTACTTCTATTTCATCCAAACAAAGTTATATTGCTAAAGGTATGTTTTTTTCCAATTCTGGTTGACTGGTGAACTGAGCAGCTAAGTCTCTTGTGCAGTACTCTCATTTGCTTGTTGTTATGTCCATTTGTGGTTGTCCTTTCTTTCTTTTGTTTTTTAAAGCAAAGATGCAAATAAATTTCACCAATTTTTACTTTTTAATTTTGTATAGCAGATAGCTTTAGACGTCTCACTTTCATTTTGAATGTTCCTTTTTTTCCCTTAAGAAGTAAAATATCAGTATTCCGTTCTTTTAAAGTTTTTCCTGGATAGCTACTATCTCATATTTCGAACTTATAATTTATATAATTAAATTATTGATTTTTTGCTTACGGTTCTAGTAGATTTTTAATGGAATTCTTCTTTAAGATTATATTGGAAGCATTATATGTTATAACCATTGTAAGGTTATAGAATTACAATTTTCTTGACATGTGGGTATTCTAATACCTATTGTTGAATGTAAGTACTTAGCTAGGTTGGGAGTTGTAGTTTTTAAAGGGGTTAATTATGTCTTTTAAATGGGGAGTCGTTATGTGGCCTGTGGATAGGGGTATTTCTGTCCTTTTATATGTTGCTTACTATAACCATTGGGGGCTGTGCAAAGCACACCAAGTTCTCCTTTAACTATTTTCTCCTCTTTTCTCCCTTTCTTCTTCTTTCTTGCTACTATTTTCTGTCTTTTCTTCTACTTTATTTACTGTTTTTCATTGATAATCTGAACTGCATACATGATATCTGTATTGTTTTGATGAGTATCAGAAAACTATGCAGTGTTTTAAAAGTGCAAGGCGCAGGGGCCAATTTGTGCTTGAGGTGCAAGGCGCAAGGTGAGCGCCTTTTTGAAGCAAGGCACAAAAATACAAAAAATAAAAAAGTCAGAAAATAAAAAAAATGCCAACAAATAAAAAAATGAGAAATAATAAAAAAAGTATTAAACATAATATTAATAAAAAGTATAAACTTAAAATTTCAAATAATTTTTTTAAAAAACCTATTATATACATAAACATAACATGTAAATGTATTCAAATGAAAATTTAAAAATTAAATCAAACATATAAAACAATTTCAAGCATGTAAAACCGACAATCTTTTTTTTTCCTCAATTGCATTACTTCAAGTAACTAATGCGATGTAAAACATATTACATTCCTAATCCTACAAGCCGCCTTTATGCCACATCCCTCGAGGCAATCCCAAACAAGTCCATGTTAGGGTCTTAAATTCTTAGTTTTCACACAAAAAATAATGATTTTATAATTTTTATTGCTTTTTAAGAAGATCTTTTATTAGGATGAATGAGTGAACAACGTTAGCAAATAGGGGGTTCTTGGAGCTTCGGTGAGCGAGCGAAACAAGTGAACCGGAGAAATGATGAAAGAAATAAGTGCAAGATGATACCCAGAGTACAAGCAAGGTTCAAAATATCAATACGCCTGATACGCCGATAGGGGCGTATCGGGCAAATCGATACACATTTTGGAGCCTTTTTTTAATTTTCTTCGCAACCGGTTTAGGTCTTCTCTACCCCCTGAATTGGTCAGACCTCCGATACACCCACAGTAGGGGCATATCAGAGGGGTCCCGGAACGTTGAACCTTGAGTATCGGAGGGGCCGATACGTGTCAATACTTTGAACCTTGAGTACAAGAAGCAAGTGTTGCAAATATAATTTGTGGAGATGCTTATGTTATCTGGGTTGAAAGAGAAAATTAGGGTGCACCATAATCTTGTTAAGAACTAGAGCTCCTACATCCACACAAATCCATATTATAGTCCTTCCTTTGCCATCTAGATTGTTTGCCTTCATTTTCTCAACACTTGCTAAAAAAAAAAAACAGAGCAGAAAAGATTCAGAGGTTTAAGGAATGGAAGAACTCCTTAAACCTATGGAGAAAGAAGTTACTATGCAGAGAGGAAACAAAATAACTAAGGAAAGTGTATAGGACTATATATTATGGATGAGGTCTGCAACAACAGTCTGCTTCTCAGGAGGTAAGAGAGCTGAAGGCTGGAAGAGAGTGCTGGAAACAACTCAACAATTTTCTTGGAAACATGAACAATAACAAGACAAAGATGAGGTGATGGAAGATGAAAAGACAATGCTTGGTCGAGAGGAAGAAAGTAAGGAACAACCAGAAGATGGGACAATGATGTACCCAATAAAGGAGTTTGAGAGGTGGGCGATGGTAGAGTGGGGAAGAGAAGAGGTTATGGGAGTGAGGAAATTGCACGCAAAGCTTCTGTTAGTAATGTTTCACAGCAGAAAAATCGCAGAACAGGTTTTGAAGGAAGAGAAAGCAAAGGAGAGAACTTTTGATCTGAGGCTGGATTGGTGGTCACTGGCGGTCGGAGAACTGGTGGAAGGCAGACTGAAATGTGCGTTGTGGCCAAGTGTTGTGGGGATTCCACTACATGCATGGTGTAGCAACACATTCAAGGAAATCGTGGCATCTTACGGTAGGATCATAAGGTTAGACGATAGAAATAGGACCTGGGAGAAAATGGATATGGAAAGAATATTGGTCGAAGTAGAAAATATGACGGATGCTACAAAGAGAATATGTTTGATTTTTGCAGGAGAACGGTATGATTTAACTGATAGTGGAAAGAGTGGATGACACTTACCGCAAGAAAGAAAAGAAACAAGAGGTGAAGGGATTCCCATATGAGAGAAGAAGAGAGGAAGAAGGGTGGAGGAACGAGGAAGAGGAAAGGACGAGTGGAAAAACAGGGGAGAAGTTGGAGAAGAGGTAGAAGAGACTAAGAGTAGAGGAAGAAGATGATGAGTTGGCGGAACCATTAGGGAAGAAAATACATGTGGAAGGTGGGGATGAGATGGCAGGTAAGGAAAGGGGACAGGTGGAGATCGATGGGCCTGGGCCGATAGAAGGATGTATTTTTAAAGAGGGGGGAACAAAAAGAGGTGGAGACAATAGGTCACCGGTGGGTGATATGAAATTATTTTCAAAGAAGGGCAACCATTTCAAAAAGTTAGCAGTCAACTTTAAGAAAGCATCGAGAGCCAAAAGGTCAGAGAGTAAGAGGGTAATTCTGGAAAAAACACATCTTCCTCGAAGAGGATTATCTCTGACCGTTCGAGTTCCAGGAATCTGATGCGCAGAGATCACAAAGAAGAAGAAAAGGAAAACTGGATTTGGGTGGTAACCAAATATGAGAATGGAAGAAAGATTAGATTACCGGGAGGCAAGAAAGGCAAACAAGTACTGACAAGCTCGGTGGTGGGAGGAGAAACTCAGAAAACGGCTGTTGAATGGAAAACAGTAGAGCCACAGAGAAGCAGTAAAGGAGTCGCAGACCAAAAATTTGAAGAACTGTTAAATAGGACGAGTGAAGAGGTGTTCGTTCCACACTCAGAAACAGAAAGTAACAAGGAGGAGAGCTCTCCAAAAGGCAGCAATGAAGAGCAAGGGGCTTCGGGATGGTGGTCTATTCAGCAAGAGAAGAGTTCTCCTGCCAACCCGAATCCAAGCAGCACGGGAAATATATTAGAGGCAACAAAAAAAAGTAAGGGCAGACCTTGCGTGCGATCTGATCCAAGTAATTTGGAGGCTGCACCCAGAATTGAAGAGGTAAGTCAATCTGGCTCGTTGAGCACTCTTTTGATTGAAGATCCAAACAGGCGGAAAGGGGAGGAAGGAAAAAGAATAGGAGAAGAGGCAGGGGAGAAAAAAACAGAAAAAAGAAAGTCAAGGGAGGAGAAGGAAGGAGGTGGAGCACAAAACAGGGTATGTAAGAGAAAAAGAAGATACTCTGGTATACCCTAGAGTCCAATAGAAGAGAAGCAAGTGGAAGAAGAAGAAGCTCCAAAGACTGGGGACAGGAATAAAGTGAGTGAGAGAGCAGACCAGACTCATAAGGATCAAGAAGTCATGGAAATAATACAAAATGGGAAGGTGAATATTAACAAATTGGTGGAAAGGGAGGTTGAGAGAGGAAAATCTCTTGGCTTGGTTTTTTGGGGTGGAGAAGGCTTTGCAAAAATAGCATTCAAGAAGTTCGAGAAAAAGAAAAGAGAATAGGAAAAGAAAAGGGAGGTTGAGATTGGAAAATCTCTCGGCTTGGTTTTTTGGGGTGGAGAAGGCTTCGCAAAAATAGCATCCAAGAAGTTTGAGAAAAAGAAAAGAGAATAGGAAAAGAAAAGGGAAGAAATTCTAGAAAAAAACAAGGGGTGGGATGAGGAAGGGGGAGAAGAAGAGGATCTGGATGACATTGAGTGACCTTTTGGGGGTGGGGGAAAGTTAGGGGAGGGGGAGAAGATGAGGATATGCAGCTGGAATCTGAGGGGCTTGAGGGAAGGAAGAAGGAGGGAGACAGTGAGGATTTTGCTCTGAGATATCAAACTAGAGGTAGTCCTAATTCAAGAATCAATAGTGGAAAACTTCGAGGTGAAAATGAAGAATGAAATCTGGGGTGAAGAGGGAGGTGAATGGATGGAGCATAGAGCTTCGGGTTTGTCAGGGGGAGCTGTAAATGGAACCCAGGGTTTTCAAAAAGCTGAGATGTACTTCCTTTTTGTCTTTCAAAAAAAATGTACCCATTATTACTTTGGCAAGCAATACTTCTCTGCCAAGGTTAAAAATCAAGCAAGGAAAAGACTGTTAGGAACAAAGATTTGTCATATAGGTGAAGAAAGATATAAAGAACAGGGATGTAGGTGGTGATGCTGTTAGAGTGAAGCTGCAGACAAACACCACTCTAATTGTAGCTCTGTTTGGTGGAAACAAGGCAATTCTGGAGATAATGGACAATGCACAAATAGATGGAGCCACAATGGTAAATTTGGAGGAAGTCCAACTGGTGATCTCTCTCATTGGTGTCAATTCACGGATGTCAAGGTAATCCAATTTTGGAGAAAGGATTACTCTAAGTCTAAGGGTGCTTGGGCTACCATCTCATTTGTGATCAGAGAAAATGATGGAAGTAGATAGCTTCATCGTGTGTTAGAGCATGTGGAGCTAGCTACCTTGGTTACCCCTGTTCAACAATTTTGCAAATCAGATGAGTGTAACTAGAGAAGAGTATACCCAAGAAAATCAAATTGGTTTCAGAAGGAATAGTGTTTAGCATCGGGCTAGTGACCTCAGTTGAAGCAAGCTTGTGGAAGGAAGGGGCCAAGGTTGAAGACGATGATGTGGCAGGAGGAAGGGAGCATGAGCTATGTGGTGGAAATAGGTTGGAAAATTCAATTAACTTATAAAGACTTGAAGTAGGGGTGGTTTAAACTGGTTGAGCCAACACCTAAAGCATAGTTGTTAAGGCGCCTAGACAATTCTAGGTTGCAGTGGGACGCCTAGGCAATACCTGGGTGACAAGAATTTCATAAAGTACAAAAAACTAAGTTTTTCCAAGATTCCTAATATTATATACAATTCAGCATGCATATTAATTGGACCAATAACAATTTTCTCTATTAGTAACATTGAATTTCCTCTTTAAACATTGAAAATAAACATATCTAGATGGCATTATTTCAATTATATTAAATTTCAATATTTTCAAAAAATTTCAAATTAGTACTAAAGAAGTTTATAGTTATATTTGAAAATTTTAAGATAGCAAGTTAAAGAGAAAGAGAAATGATTTAATATAAGAGAGAGAATAGAAAAAACAAAAAAAAAGAAACATCGTTATATTTCTGTTCTTTTTCTCTTCTCAAAACCTCTGGGTCTTTTAAACTTCAATGGTAAAACTTCAAAACAAAGTATCAATCATGCATATAGTATATAACAGAATGTAATAACATACATATTAGTAAGATGTAGTAATACAATGTTATTATTTATTATATGTTGATATCATGTTTTCAGTGTTAGAGAGCTTGAGAAGAAGAGAAGATTGAACTGTTGAGAGCCAAAAAAGAATAGTGGGCGGCTGCCCATCTTATTATTTATAATAGGGTGACCATAAAAAGCCACTGGCACACTAAACTGTACACAAACACAGCATAAACAGATTTATCCACTTCGATCTAAGGATGTAGTTTCTAAATTTATTCAGGATTTTCACTGTGTTGTTTTTACACAATTTAATGTAGAGATAAAATCTTCTAGTCAAATAATGCAAAGGAATACTACTCTGAAGAGGTAACAGCTCGTGCTTCTTTTTGGGTTCCCTGTACTGCCTTTTTTCTGAATTAATAAATTATCTTCATTCATCAAAAAAAAAAAAAATGCAAAGGAATATCTGAAGGGTGATTTGTTGGAATTCTTTGCATCTTATGGTTCCATCCATTGAAATTCATGTCCTCACACACCACCTTCATGAAGTTGCCCGTAGCCTTTTATTTTACATGAATGTTTCAAAGAAGTTTTGGATGGACATTGTGTTAACTGCTGCCTATCTGAACAATACAATGCCATCATGAGTTCTACAATACGGGGCCCCATATTAGTGGTTATTCCCTCAGTCTCCCTTTTTTTCTATCCCTCTTCGTACTTTTAGATGTCGTTGGTTTGTCTATAACCATTTTCATGGTAAGCTTAATGCTTCATCTCTTCCTTGTGTGTTCCTTGGGTGTCCTTCCTCCCAGAAGGGATATAAGTGCTTTACTTGTAGAGCAGTTAGTCACAAAGTCACAGTTCAGATTAGAAAAGAAGATAGAATGGTAGTAGAGAAAAGATAAGAGAAAGTAGGAGAATGACCAAAATACATAACAACAATAAAAGCATAAAAAAACACTATGCAAACAGCATAAATACATAGAAAAAAAACTAATAAGCTGTTTCTCTACTTTCCCTGTCATGTTGGGAATAGATATTTGTCATTTCCAACATCTGTATCTGTTTCAGCTTGACCTCTGTGACTTTTTTGGTGAACACATCAGTGTACATGTCAAATGCAACATATGGTAAACAAACTTCCTGAGATTCAACCCTCTCCCTATTAAAGTGGTGGTCTACCTCTATGTGTTTTGTTCTATCATGTTGTATTGGATTGTTTGCAATATAGATGGCAGCTTGATTATCACAATACTACATCAAGGGTATCTTATAATCAGTACCTAGTTCCTCAAGTAGAGATTTCAACCACTACACTTCTGATGAGCTATGACCTATACTCCGCTTCAGCACTGGAATGAGCTACAGTACTTGTTGTTTGCTCTTCCAAGAAACAAGGTTTCATCCAACAAAAGCATAGTACCAAGTACCTTGAAGTAGACCTCCTGTCATCAATATATCAGGACCAATCTACATTAGTATAAACTTCAATCTTCATATGCCCATTATTTTGATAAAGTACACCTTTGCCTGGACACCTCTTTAAGTAAGCAAGAATCCTCTTAAACAACCAAAGGTGTGTACTCCTAGGGGCATACATATAATGACTAACAACACTGACAACATAAGAAATGTCGGGTATAGTCATACATAGATAAAGTAACTTCCCTACAAGCCATTGATGGATACCCTTATCTTCTAGAGGTTCACCACCCTCTGCACTAATTTTATGATTTAACTCAATAGTCGTGTCTGCTAGCTTAACACCTAATTTTCTCTAATTGCACTTTATTTGTCAAAGAAGCTGGAGACTATATAACTGTTTTGATTATGTATATAGGTGATGTTGTAGTTAGAGGAAACAATTCTCGAGTTAGATAAACTAAGTTCTTGGTTTCTGTGTTTGAGATTCAAAACTTGGAAAAGCTAATTGATTTTCCAAGGATAGAAGTTGCAGTTGAGGAAAGGAATATTTATTTCTTAGAGAACATACACACTCGATCTGCTATAGGAGACTAGAAAATGGAGAATTAAACTAGTGGGTACTCCCACCCACTGAAGACTCTGGAAATCTTTCATCAATTCTCATATATGACCTTTGGAGAAACTGGTCAGCAGTAGCGTGGTGTTCTTACATTAAGAATAAGATAGTTACAAGGTGGTCTCCTCTGTCTGAAGGCTCATTGAATCTGAACTTTGATGGAAGTAGCTTGGGCAATCCAGGGTTATCTGGAATGGGGGGTGTTCTGAGGAATGAGTTTGGAGAGGTGGTACTGCACTGCTTGGGTCCTTTAGGAGTTAGGGATTCTGTTAAGGAAGATCTGTTAGCTTCTGTACTAGGGGCAATTTGCAAACCAATTGGGGCTAGAGCATTTAATCATTGGAGGGGATTCCAAGGTGGTGGTGGGATGGCTGAAAAACCCCAAGGATACTATATGGTGCTACAAGAATGAAATTAAGAAATTTAATTGGCTGACAAAGAGTATGTTGGTTTCTATGCAGTGGGTGGGGAGATCAGCAAATACTATGGCTGATGTGTTAGCCAATCAAGGGGTAAATAGGGAAGTTGTTTTGGGCTCAGCTGTGACTTATGTAATTTATTGTCAGTTATTGGGAGAGACTGCAGCTCGAGCCTCTCCTTGGGATGTTGTATGAAGCTAAAATTCTAAATCAGTTTTTGAATTAATAAAATTTCTATTACCCATAAAAAAATCATTAATGTTGTTCTGAACAAGGTGATATTCTTCTAGACAAGGGAGTGTTCCAGAGATTCATAGGTGGGATTCTTTATTTATGCTTGATTAGTCCATGTTTGTTGTGCTACTTGGCTTGGGACGCTCATTTTAATAACATGCAAACTTTGATATGCTTGTGATGCAATTCAAAGATAGGTTTTTTTTTTTTCTTTTTTCTTTCTTCCTCTTTTATTGACAGTACTTGAGTGTCATTGGTGTTGCAAATGTGTCATTTCTCATTTTCCTTGGTGTAATTGTTGTTAAGATCTGTATATTGTGATTGAATTCATTTGCTTCTGTTTAACCTGTTTTTTGGATGGTAGTTCTTGGCAGAAGTCATAGTGAACTTACTTGACTTTTCAGAGTTAGTAATTTTGATTATTGCTGCATCTAATTTGTGAAGGTTTGAATTTTCGTCACACCTTATATCCCTCATACAAAAGCAATCGTGATCCAACCCCTGATACTGTAGTTCAGGGACTTCAGTATTTGAAAGCATCTATCAAGGCTATGTCGATCAAAGTGATTGAGGTGAATTTTGTACAGAAAAGCTACATAACATATAGATACCATCTGTTATCATGTGTTGATTGCTTACTAATGCTCTAAAATCCAGGTTCCAGGTGTTGAGGCTGATGATGTGATTGGAACATTGGCCATAAATAGTGTTGCTGATGGGTTCAAGGTAGTTTTGTCATTTTTTCCATTGCTTCCCAGCTATATGGGGTTGGCTACATGAATCCTATTCCATTATTGTATTTTGCTTGGTGCATCCATTGTTAAATTATGGGTCCCTAAATTATTTCACAATACTTCAATCCATGTGCTTGTGAACATGGATCCTTAATTGTCATTTTGTGCTCATGCTATTGTGTTTCTTGGAAGTGACATGCTACACTTTAACCTGAGTGGGTGAGAAATGGTAAGGGTATGCTAGAGCGTTCCTTAGGGGCGAAGGCGATTTGCCACAAGAATACTTTGGTTGTGTTGAGAAATGAGAAGAAGCCAATCCAGAAACATGAATTTGATTAGGATGTAGAAATTAAGTGGAAATACTATGGAATTAGTAAATGCAAAATGGAGGTTTTTGAATATATATCTATATATATATATATGCTTCAAAAACAAGGACGAATATTTAGTAACATTTAAAATTGGACCAAATTCAAGCCAAATATATTATTTTTTCCTTATTAGGAGAACATAATGAAAGATGTATGAGGACTACAATGTTTTTATTGAGGAAAACCTAACTAGACAACATAGATTAATGGTGGTAGATGTACATATTAGAAGGTGAACGAAAAGAGAAGAAAATTAATGTCCAAAAACAGGGTGGGCAAATCTAAAAGAAAAACTAGTACAATTTACAGAGAAGCTAATAGTAGATTAATGGTGCCTCGTATAGGCATCAAATCATCATCATCAACGCCTTGTCCCAACTATGTGGGGCCGGCTACATGAATCCTGTTTTTCCATTTCATTTTGTTTAGTGTTGTATCCATTGTAAAATCATGGGGGCTTAAAAGAAGGGAAAAGAGATGAAGAAGAGGTTAGTTACGAATGGTGTCTTGTTACTGTTCACACCAGAAGCATTGCATTTGCGTTTGATAGGAAAAATATAAAATTGTACTTACTTGGGCACCCAAATACAAAAGGAAAAACCCCAAAAAGCCCTTACAACATGTTGTATATTCTCATCACTCCCCCTCAAGCTAAGCATAGATATCTATCATGCCCAACTTGCCTAGGTTACTATCAAACTTCGGTTTGTAAACTCGTTAGTAAGACAATTAGCAAGTTGATCCTCACATCTTACAAAGGACAAGCAAATGTCTCCACTATCAATTTTCTCTCAGAGGAAATGTCTATCCATTTCAATATGTTTTGTTTGATCATGCTGAACAGGATTATGAGAAATGTTTATAGTTGCCTAGTTGTCACAATATAATCTCATAGGAGTTTTTGCTAGAATTCCCATTTTCCTTAACAAGGTCTTCAATCATAGCAACTTTGACACCCCATGATCCATTGCCATGTATTCTGCCTCAACATTGGAGCGAGCAACAGTAGATTGCTTCTTGCTCTTCCAAGATATCACATTGCTCCCAACTAGGGGACAATACCCAGAAGTAGATCTCTTGTTGTCCATTGATCTTGCCCAATCTGCATTTGTGTAGGCCTTAATCTTCATATGCTTGTGATTGGAGTATTAAATTCCATTGCTAGACACCCTTTCAAATAAGCAAGAATCCTGTTGAACATGGGTAAAGAAGACAACTAACCAATCTTTGATAGACCTCTTTGTCTAAAAGAACATCTCCATCAGTGGCATTCAATCTGTGGTTAGGGCCAATTGGGGTTCTAGTTGGCTTACACCCCAATTTCCCAACTTCCTTTAACAAGTCAAGAGCATATTTTCTTTGAGAAACAAAAATATCCTTCTTTGATCTTGCTACTTCAATTCCTAAAAGTACTTAAGATCACCAAGGTGCTTAATTTCAAATTCAAAGGCAAGGAAGGGTTTTAGCTGAGAGATTCTAGAGATGTCATCACCAGTCAAAACAATATAATCAACATATACTATTAGCATAGTCACCTGATCATCATGCCTTCTTATAAGCAATGTATGATTAGCTTGAAATTGAGAGAACCCGATCATCAATATTGCTCTTCTGAATAAACCAAGCTCTAGGAGATTGTTTGAGTCCATACAAGGACTTCTTTAGATGACAAACCTTTCCCTCATTGTTAGGACGGCTCACTCTTGACGACAGATGCATATAAACTTTCTCATGTAGGTTTCCATTAAGAAAGGCATTTTTCACATCCATATGATATAAAGGCCAAGAGAAGTGTGCTGCCAAGAGACATAATCACATAGATAGAATTCATTTTTGCCATTGGAGCAAATGTTTCTTGATAATCAATGGCATAAACCTGAGTATATCCTTTTACCACCAACTGTGCCTTATATCTTTCAACAAAGCCATCAACCTTGTGTTTAACAATATACACCCACTTACATCCAATTGTAGATTTGTCCTTGGGAAGAGAGAGAAGATCCAAAGTCTGGTTCTTTATGAGAACATCCATCTCTTGGTTCATAGCTTCTCCAATGAGGTGACTGTACTGCCTCAATAACATTGTAAGGAAAAGAAACAGAAGAGAAGCAGGGATATAGGCGCAATAAGAGGGTGAGAGAGCACCATAGGAAACATAGTTAGTGATGGTAATAGGAGATCAAGGTTGGGATCAATAATAGGAGCATTAGGAGGATTACAAAGTGTAGGATCAAGGTTATCTAGGACCAGGTGTTCAGATTGTGATGGGCAATCAACATTAGAAGCAACCTTCTTCTGCCACTTGATAAAAAAACTTTTGGATGATGCACAAGAGGAGGTGAAGAAATGTTGGTAGTAGTGTATGGCTCAATGCATGGTTTAAAATGTTGTGACATTTCGGTAATGTTGCCCAACATATGTTGGTGTCGAGACCTACCGACATGAACTCACATTGGAATTAAAAATGTCGGTTGATATTTTGACCATTTCGGTAAATATCGCCTATGTCGTTTAAGAAAAACAAAAAAAAGTATAATATTTCAAAATATTTCTTCCAAAATGTTGACAACTCAGCATATCTTAGAAGTGAAGACAATCAAATTTCATCACAAACAAAAAGAGAAAAAAAAGAGAGATTAAATAGGAAAAAAGAAGTTTTCAGTTTACTTGAAGCTGGAAGAGCAAGAACTTCAGGCTCAAATAGGCATAAAAGTGGCTTTTACACGCAGTCTTGCATTGAATAACCTTCTTGAATGAAGACGTAGGACAATGGACATCTAAAATTCTAAAGAAATTGCTCTCATCTCACTCCCAAGTCTCATCTTGATTCAGCCATCAGGTATGCAGTGCCATCCCTATTTCCCTCTCACAGTGAATAATCATGCAAAATAAGGAAAAAAAAAGATGTGGAATTGAGGACTCGAGGTTGAGGAGAATGGATGTCTTAATCTTCCTTTTCTGTTTCTTCATCTTGATCTTCGGATTGCTAAAATCCTCGCATAGTTACACTGCGTCTTTGAGTCTTTGTAGAGTCTTCGAAGTTTCAGGTCGAGGGTTCGAATGACCAATGAACCCTTAAGCCTAAATGTTTTAGTTAACATGCTATCGTACATGACGGTTTATCTAAGTCTATAGACCATCACAAATGCAAGCCTTTAAATGGAATCTTTAAAACATAACTACAAGGCTGTTACAATGCAATAGGGTCTATTGTAATACCAAGGTTCTAAATAGCGATACGTCTGATACGTCAGCAGGGGCGTATTGGGCAGTATCAGTACTTTTTTTTTTTTTACTTTTTTTTTCAAATCTGGTTTAGGGGGGGCGGCTTAAGGTTCCTCCACCTTCTGAACCAGTCAAAACCCCGATACACCCTTTGTAGGGGCGTATTGACCGATACAGACCGATACATAATGATACTTTGAACCTTGTGTAATACTATAGACCTCCTAGTAGAAAACTTATGAAAAAGAATCTTTAATATATTTTTATAGTCTTATATTACAAGTATATGAAGGTCTATAGTAATATTGTAGATCCTCATTATAAAAGTCAACAAAAGTAAATAAGTAATAAGAAAATTAATATTTATGATAAAATATAAAATATTCATAAAAACGATTGATAAACTAGCTTCTTATTAAAATAAAATAAAATGCATGAATAACATATTTTTATAATAATAAAATATTAAATGGTTTATCTAGTTTATATGATTTAATAAATAGTTTATATGATGATATTTTAGACCCTCATTATAAAAGTAATAAAAAATGAAATAATAATAAGAAAGTTAATAGTTGAGATAAAATATTCATATAAACCAAAAAATAGTGATATATTTTATATAATAATTAAAGTATTACTTAAACTAATTACTTAAATAAAATAGTTTTCTTAATAAAAAAATTAAATTGTTTATATTGTTTACATGATTTAATCCTAATTATTTATTAGAACAAAAACATATGCATCATGGAAGATTATAGTCCGGAAAGGTGTATTAATGTTTCTTTTATCATTTTACAGAATATCATTGCATATTTCCAAATATTTCATAATATTCCCCAATGTTTATAATTTTTACATTATTTCCATCCGACATTACTGACATATGTCCTATATTTGGGTAAGCAACATTTCCATCGACATCGACATTTTAAACCTTGGCTCTATGCACAAAGATGAAAGAAATAACTGTTCTTTGATATCAACTTGGAAACCAGATCAGTAGTAGTCTTATTTATTTTGTGTTGAAACTAGAAAGAAAATAACAGAAAACATATCCGGAAAAAAAATGAAGAAGATGAAAGAAGAAGACAAGTATTTGAAGGTTAATGTGTGGGGTCTAACTTATGGCCCCATTAGCTTTTATTAAAGTGATTATAATATTGTGCAAGTGCAAGTGCGAATATAACCAAGCATAACAGCCCAATAAAAAATAAACAAGGCATCCTACTATCTGAACACAGAGAAAATATGTTTTTGATCTTCTCAAGTAGACATGGAAGCTAAGAGATAAACTAGAGTACACTCCAATAAATCCCACCTCTGAGGTGGGAACCAATGATGGTGAGTTGTTGCACGATAGGGGGCAAAACAGAGGTTGCTAGGTAGGTTTCTATATCATTGTTTGACTTGACTAGATCTTATGCTATTGGTGGTCATTCAATACATGCTTCAACCAAGAACTTATCATATGTAGGCAGTGGAACAGATCTTATGCTATTTGAAAGGTGCTCTTGAGAAGGGATTTCTTTACTCCAACCATGTTCATATTAAAGTGGAAATATTGATGCTCATAGGACTGAATCTCTTGATGATAGACACTCTACCTCAAGTTATTGTTCATTTGTTGGCTTTTGTCTTATGAGGGAGTAAGAAACAATCAGTAGTAGCTAGATCTAGTGTTGAAGCTGAATACAAGGCTATGTCACATTGTGTTTCTGAATTTTTATGGCTAAAAATTTGCTAATTGTGATTGATATACAGTTTGAGAGGCCCATGAAGCTATACTGTGACAATAAAGTTTCCATAAACATAGATCATGATAGTTTAGCATGACTGGACAAAACACATGGTAGATGGGCATTTATCTTGGCACATGCTGCAAATGAGTTGTGTGTGTGCCATTTATGAGATCGAAAGATCAGCTAGTTGCTTGACTAAAGGAGTGCCTAGACCCAAAGATCAATCTGGGCCTTTATGACATCTATGCCCAGCATGAGGGGGAGTGTTGAGAGATTTAGGGTTAGTTTAGTCAACATAGTTTTCAAGGCATCTAGGCAATTTTTGGTGACATTGGGAAACCTAGTTGCCTAGTTGCCTAGGCGATAAGAATTTTATAATAATAAAGAACTAACTTTTGGCTAATATCTTTTGGGGGGTTGAAACCACTGTTGTACCATTCAGTTTCCTCCTGTTAATATAATTAATAAGATTTCTTTTTGCTGATAAAAAAGAGCAAACTTTTTGCTAGTTCCCCTAGTTTTATATTCAGCATGTATATTAGTTGAAATCATAGCAATTTTATTTATTAAGAACATTAAATTTCCTCTAAAACTGTGGCAAATCATCACATCTAAAAGATAAAAATATTTTACATATATTAATTTCATTATTTTAAAGAGTAGTACTACTATAATAAGTATTTGATAGAGCAATTTCATATCAATTAGAATTAGCTACTAAAAAAGGTTATTAACTTTATATGATAAATATTCAAGAACAAGGATGGAATTTCTGTTTTATTTATAACTGCAGAGAGAGAGAGATTAGAATAAAAGAACCTCTCTATACTTCTATTATTTCTTTCCTTCTTTCTTTCTTTTTCTCTCCTCAAAACCCTTTGATCTTTTAAATTTCAATAGCAAAAATTAAAATAAAGTATAAATTATATATTGTATATATAATAAAATTTATGAATACACATATTAATAAGATACACATATTAAGGTGCCCACCTTATCATTTTTGTTGCCTAAACAGGCACCTAGTTGCTAGAAGTCAAGGTGTTTGGTGAGTCAGCCAGCTAAGGGCGCCTAGTCGCCTAGGCAACACCTTGACAACTATGTTAGTCAATTATGATTTATTTTAAATAGATGTAATTATGTGGTGTGCTAGGGGTTTTATGTAATTGTCAAATCTCTTATTGAATTCAATTCAGTGGTGTGTAATCCTAGAATGATTCATCAAACAATTGCTTTATTCTTTTCTTCTATTCATTAACATTTCTTGATCTCTTTGCGCTTTCAAACCTCAAGGGGGAAATTGTATCCTGTAGGTGTTCAAGACTACTATCAGTCTTGATCACTAAGAAACTTCAGGTTCGAAGAGAAGAGAAAGTGAAGAAGAAAGAGGAGAAAGAGTGGTGAAAGAGTAGTAGAACACAGGTTTTGAGTAGAAGAATAGAATCTCAATATTCTGTCGCCGCCACTTCAATTTAATATTTATATGTTATGCTAGTTACATGAAAGGACACATCTGCCCTTGGTGTTTACATCATAACACATAACAATATAAAACTGAAAAGTAAATGACAACTAGAATAACAGAATAACTAGAATACATTCTACCCTACGGACAGAGTGGGACCACAGCTGTGGGGCCCACATCAATGTTCTCTACACTCCCCCTCAAGTTGGGAGTAAATGTTCATTATTCCCAACTTGGATAGATCCGCTTCTAGCTTCTTTCTTGATACGACTTTAGTGAGGATGTCTGCTAGTTGCATACTGGATGTGATGTAAGGGAGGCATACTTCTTGAGATGAGACCCTCTCACGTACAAAATGACGGTCAACTTCAATGTGTTTGGTTCTGTCATGCTGCACTGGATTATGTGCTATATTAATGGCTGCTTGATTATCACAATACAATATCAGGGGCTTCTCATACTCAATACCCAACTCCTCAAGTAGAGATCTTAGCCATAGGATTTCAGCCACTCCATTGGCCATGGACCTGTATTCTGCTTCAGCACTTGACCGGGAGACAACACTTTGTTTCTTACTTCTCCAGGAGACAAGGTTTCCTCCCACAAGAGCACAATATCCTGAGGTAGACCTTCTGTCATCAACACTCCCAGCCCAATCAGCATCCGTATAGACCTCCACCTTCATGTGATTGTTGTTCTTGAACAGTATACCCCTACTCGGGCATCTCTTCAAGTAGGTTAAGATTCTTTATGCCGCAAGAAGATGTGTAGTTTTAGGAGAATGCATGTACTGGCTGACAACATTAACGATATAAGTAATATCTGGCCGAGTGAGGCAGAGATATAGGAGCTTTCCTACCAATTGCTGGAACATAACTTAGTCTTCGAGAAGCTCCCCACTCTCTGCACTAATCCTGTGGTTCTGTTCAATTGGTGTATCTGCAGGCTTGACACCTAACTTTCCAGTTTCTGCCAACATAACTTTGTCTTCAAGAAGCTCCCCACTCTCTGCACTAATCCTGTGGTTCTGTTCATTTGGTGTATCTGCAGGCTTGACACCTAACTTTCCAGTTTCTGCCAACAGGTTTAGGACATATTTCCTCTGAGAGATAAAGATCCCCTGTTTGGATCTAGCAACCTCAATACCCCAAAAATACCGGAGTACACCAAGGTCTTTCACCTCAAATTCTTGATGAAAGAGCTGTTTAAGGGACTCAATCTCATGGCTATCATTCCCTGTGACCACATATCATCAACATATACTGCTAGTAGTGTCAAGGAGGACTCCACCCTCTTGATGAATAGAGTATGATCTGACTGGGCCTGTACATAACCAAACTTCACAAGGGCTAGTCTGAATCTATCGAACCAAGCCCTAGGTGACTGTTTCAAACCATACAAAGCCTTGTTGAGCCGGCAGACCTTCTTACTTGTTTCTGCATCATAGAATCTAGGAGGCAAACACATGTAAACTTCTTCCTGCAGATCTCCATTCAAAAAAGCATTTTTCACGTCCATTTGGTATAAAGGCCAAGTGTGACTTGCTGCAAGGGATAATAGGACTCGAATAGTGGTCATCTTGGCTACCGGGGCAAAGGTCTCCAAGTAATTTATGCCATAAGTCTGTGTAAACCCTCTTGCAACTAACCGAGCTTTATACCTCTTAATAGATCCATCCGCATTATGCTTCACTGTAAATACCCATCTGCATCCAACTGGTTTCTTTCCTTTGTGCAGATCAACTACCACCCAGGTGTTGTTTTTCAACAGGGCATCCATCTCAACTTGCATTGCATCTTTCCATTCCGGGACGGATAGGGCTTCTTGCACTGTTCTTGGAATAGGGACATTGGAAATGGAACTAAGGTAGGGCCTATAGGTAGAAGATAGGCGATCATAGGATAAAAAATGGGAAATACAATGGGCTGTAGATGTGGTACAATGTCGTTTCCCTTTACGGACTGCAATCAGAAGGTCAAGATCATCTGTAGGAGGTGAAATGGCAACAATAGAGGAAGTCTCTGTGGGCCCTGGGACTGTAGTACCTGGATCTGGAGCTGCAGATGAGACTGGAGCTGGCCTGGACTGCTAATGATCAGCATCAACCTGCCTGCACTGCCTGTGATAGACCCTCAACTCCTGATCCCTCTGACCACCCTCACCATTGCAGCTCTCCCTCAACTCCTAATCCCTCTGACCACCCTCACCATTGCAGCTCTAATCACCCAATGAACTAGGTAAAGGAACTGCCCCACTCTCACTGCTCTCCCCCCGAAGACAAGGACTCAAAACCCCACTCTCACTACTCCCCCCCTGAGGGGAAACCCGAGGATAATAGGGTGTCCCCTCAAAGAAAGTGACATCCATGGAGACAAACTTCCTCCCTGAGACATTTGGAGGCTTTGGGTTCGAACTTGGAGTGATGGGGTCCGAGAAGCTGAACAAAGAAGGTACAACTGAATGTCTTAAGAGGAATAGAAAACAAGTCCTTACGTGGGTGTAGAAGGGAAAAGGAGAGCATCACCCCAGAAGCGAATAGGAACATTGGAAGTTAGCATGAGACTTCTAGCCACTTCCAAAATGTGCCTATTCTTCCTTTCGACAACTCCATTCTGTTGAGGTGTATGAGGGCAAGAGCTTTGGTGGATAACCCCATGATGAAGAAGATAAGATGTCAATGAGTTAGCAAAGTATTCTTTTGCGTTATCAGATCTGAGAACTTTGATCTTGGCATCAAACTGGGTTAGGATCATTTGGTGAAAGTTTTGGGTCAGGGAAGGTACCTCATCTCGTGAACGCATGAGATAAACCCAAGAAAAACGGGTATGGTCATCAACAAATAGCAAGAAATATCTGTACCCACCCATGGAAGGGATATGATAAGGCCCCCAAACGTCAGTATGCACAATATCAAAAGAATTATCACTCCTTTTATTACTCAATAAATAAAGCTTTCTACAATTCTTAGCAAATTCACAACTTTCACATTGTAACTGAGACAACTCAATAGACTCAAATAAAGCTAGAAACAGACTCTTTAAATACCGAAAAGACAAATGACCTAATCGGTTATGCCAAAGCATAACCGGACTCACACTCTGAGAAACAAAGACATCTTCTCTACTGACTCTTCCTGACAGAACCTCTCCCCGAGCAGATAGATCCCATTCGTCTCACGGCCAGTCCCAATCACCTTCTTTGTCTCCAAGTCCTAAAAAACACATCGGTCAGGGAAGAAGGTTACTGAGCAGTTCATATGCTTGGTAATACTACTGACTGAAAGAAGGTTAGTATCAAGCTTGGGAACATGCAAGACATATGACAGGGAGATAGTATCTGATAACTTGATATCACCATTCCCAGAAATAGGAACCAGGGAGCCATCAACAATAGATACTTTATCCCTACTAGAAGACAAATGGTAAGTAGTAAACAGTGAAGGCAAGCTAGTCATGTGATTGGATGCACTTGAATCTATTACCCAACAAGGTTCAGTAGTACCTGGAGCTGAGGCATGATAGGCTGAAGCTCGAGTACCTGAATGTGCGAAGGCAGATGTGGCAGGGGCTGATGGTGACTGCGGTGGCTGAGCTGAATTTCCAACTTCCTTTTCTAATTGTATCATGGCAGCCCGAACTGCAACTAAGGTCTCTAAAGATGTTCCTTTTGTGCCAGATGAGGATGCTGAATCAGTGTTCACGGCTACATGAGCAATGCCCTTCTTGCTTTTCAACTTCGCAGGAACCAAGTGAGGATGCAGTTTCCAACATGTTTCTTTTGTATGTTTGGGGTTCTTACAATGTTCACATACCACATCCTTCTTGTCTTCCTTCCTCCTGTCCTTCTCTGAATCACCCCCTGATTTGGGTGTGACTGCTACAAAGGCTGGTGTGGGGGGCTGAGGTTGCATCATAACTTTCCTTCTGGTCTCTTCACTGTGTACAAATGAGTATGCCTGAGAGAGAGACACAGTCTCTAGTCAAAATCTGTTGCCGTACAATATCATACTCTGAATTTAGGCTTGCCAGAAACTCAAATATCCGGTTTGTCTCAACCTGCTTTCTATATATCTGTGCATCTTTGGGACTCTCTCACTCAAGAGTCTCTAAGTGATCAATCTCACGCCACAGGGACTGCAAGGTAGAGAAATAAACTGAAACCGGTCTCTCTCCTTGTTTAAGATTTTTCACTTGACATTTCAATTCATATGCTCTGGCAACATTTAGGGGTTGGGAATAAGTTTCTTTCATAACATCCCATATCTCCTTAGCTGTCTTTGCCCACAAGTAATTCTGGCTAATATGAGGCTGCATAGAATTACACAACCATGTCATAACCAAGTAGTTTTCTTAGATCCACTTGGTATATATCGGGTCTCCCTTGGGAGGTTCTTTCATGTCTCCCAAGAGGTACCCTAATTTACCTCTTCCACCAATAGCCATCATGGCTGATTGGGCCCATTCCAAATAGTTCGATCCATCAAACTTTACGGTTGTAATCTGATCACCCATCTCAGAAACACTACCATAATTGATGTTCCCAAGGCTGCCTTCTGCTTGATTTTTAAACTCCATTTCTGTCAAGTCTCAAAACAGCACTTAGGCTACCAATCACAATAAAAAACAGTATGGGCCTGATCTGTATTCACAATGTATGTGCACAAAACTGGGATAATTCTGATCTGAAACCAACTAGCCAACACAACAGTAGCTGTCCGTAGAGCTCTAACCCCCTAGGACTCTGAAAAACAACTTAAAAATAGGTATGATATGCTTGGCAGAGTTAGGGTTTTAAACAGTCCTTAAAGTGAACAATTCAGTTGCACAATCCAATCAGTACCATATAGGTAGACTTGCAGTAGGGTTAATAAGAAACCCTAGAATCTGATCAATGCTAAAATAAACTTGAGGGCAGCTCTAGGTAGATGACAAGGTTCAGTCTAACACTAGGGATTGCCGCAAGATCACTTTCAAACCCTAGAGCAGTGAGAAACAAAGTTGAGATAGTTCGACCTAGGGTTTGCTGTAAAACCCTAGTGAATCGAAGAGAGAAAACCCTAGAATGGTTCGGCCTCCCCCTCCAGATAGGTCCAACCTATCTTCTCTGATAGAACTTCTCTAAAAAAGTAAAAAACTTACAAGGAAAAAATGTTCGCTGCCTTCTAGGTTACCCGAACCCTAGTCTTCTCTGATCCCTCCTGACCACCAACACTCTGCAACCCTAACAAGCTTCCAATAGCTGTTAGCACTTCTGGCGATTTCCAAGAATCAGTCTGCCAACTCCTCCTTTTCAGCTTCTAGTCCTAGGAGATTCTCATGTGGTCGGCTGGTATTAGGCTCACATGAGAAACCCTAACTTGGCTCTGATACCATGTAGGTGTTCAAGACTGCTATCAGTCTTGATCACTAAGAAACTTTAGGTTCGAAGAGAAGAGAAAGTGAAGAAGAAAGAGGAGAAAGTGTGGTGAAAGAGCAGTAGAACGCAGGTTTTGAGTAGAAGAACAGAATCTCAATATTCTGCCGCCGCCACTTCAATTTAATATTTATATGTTATGCTAGTTCCATGAAAGGATACATCTGCCCTTGGTGTTTACATCATAACACATAACAATATAAAACTGAAAAGTAAATGACAACTAGAATAACAGAATAATAAATTGACCATCAGCTATGACTAGATACATTCTACCCTACGGACAGAGTGGGACCACAGCTGTGGGGCCCACATCAATGTTCTCTACATATCCAATTTGGGAACACCATGTCCAAATGGTGTGAACTAGAACTTGGGCTTTAGAAGGGGACTAAGGGAAAATGAGTGTGAGTCTTTAATGCAATTACTGGAGCTACTAGGGCAAATCAACTTGGACCCATCGTTGGAAGACTCTAGAATTTGGGTAGGCTCTTCAACTTGCTCTTCTTTCTTCAGAGTACTTGCATCCCCCAACCCCTTAGTTGGGGATTTCCCTGTGAAAGAAATTTGGTGCAAGCCTATTGCCCCGAAAACTTAAGGCTTTTGTTGGGAAATATTCCTTGACAGGGTAAACACTTGTGATATGCTGTAGAGAAGAAGGCCTTATGTTTGCCTTTCTCCTCATGTGTGCTCTTTGTGTAAGGAAAGTGGCGAGACCCTATCTCATTTAATGATATCCTGCTCTTTTGTGCTTCGAATTTGGGAATTCTTTTGTGTTCTCTTTGGCTGCTGGTGGGCTCCCTATCATGATGTGGCCAGACTTTTCAATTGTGGCTTCTTAAGACAACGAAAGAAAAGAGAGATGGTAATGTGGAAAGCAATAAAGGCAGCAATATGCTGGGTGGTGTGGGAAGAAAGGAATAACAAATTTTTGTTGGAGAAAAGCAGAACAGTAAAGGAAGTAATTGACAACGTCAAGGTGAAAGTAGCTCATTGGGTAAATTCCCTGGACAGCTTTCAAGTCTTCTCAGTCACAGACATTCTAAGAACCTGGACTGAAATAGCACAGTCCTTGAGAGTGAGAGACAAAGTAAGGCTGGAGAGGTAACCACCAGAAGGCAATAAAATAAAACTGAATTTTGATGGGAGCGCCCTTGGAAATCAGAAATTCTGAGAAAAGGATACCGGTTGTTTTCTCAGGACTGATTGACATGGGGAATTCAATGAAGACTGAACTTTTGGCATTACTACAAGGTTTGAAGTAAACAGATGGGATACAAGCATATTGAGTTGGAAGGGGACTCAAAACTGGTCTTTTCCTGGGCTGCAAACAGCAGCCATACCCTGTGGACATTTAAACTGTGATTGGGGAAGTGGAAAAGATTGCAAAGGAGGTTGAGGCTGAATTCGAATGGTCTGAAGGACTGCAAATGGGCTAGCTGACTGTTTAGCAAAATAAGGGGCAATGAGATGGCAATTATTTTGGGCTGCACTGTAATGAGGGACCAAAAAGAGTGTTTAAATAGGATCATCATTCCCATCACCAAGTTGTATAAACTGTTTCCAATATGAAATTTAAATAAAATACACGTTTACTGATAAAAAAATTATGTCCACTCTCTTCTAATCTCTTGTTCTCATTAATTTTTCATTTTATTGCACACAAATTACTACTCTACCTTTGTTTCTGTTATTTATATGTTCTAATGTTATTTATGGTGTGCAAATACATGGTGACAAAAGGACATTGTATCTTTTGCTATATTATTTATGCTTCATAAAATTAGCTTTCCATTAAGGCTGACCCATTGAAGAAGACAAGGTTCACACACACACACATATTTTGATCAATAACCGGAAACCATTAGATTAAAAAAAAACATTAAGTTACAACACTCCAGGGAGAGATAAATAGGCTTAACTCTCTCCAAGAGGACAACAAAGAAAAAACTTACAAAACAGCCCAAACATTTGATCCCTTCCCACCCCCTGCTTTTCCAAAGCATCTGCAAATGCGTTTGCTGTTCTCTTAACCCACTGAAATTGGATATCCAGCCTCATAGTTAGCCATTTAATCTCCCTCCTCTCATTAGCAAATTTCCACAATCTACTTTTCTTCTGTAACCAACTTATCACCAGCTTTGAGTCCCCTTCAACAACTAACTTTTGTAAATTCAGTTCCTTAGTCTTCCTTATACCCTCTAGTGCAGCATAGACCTCAGCTTTAAGAGAGTCTCCAACCCCAATGGGACCTGAATACATTGCAAGCACATTCCCATCCTCATCCCTGAAGACCCCTCCTACACATGATGGACCTGGATTGCCCTTACTACTACCATCAAAATTTAACTTTATAAAGCCACAGCCTGGTGGTGACCACACAGGACAAACAAAAGAGCAATCAGGAGTAGAATTAGCCACCTCCACCCAGCTATTCGGCAACATATCTGTAGAAACATCATCAAACAGGTCCAAGGATTTTAGCCAATGCACTACCCTAACTTTCTTTTTTACTTCAATAAGACAAGGTTCACATATCAATGTATGTTATTGGGGCAATAAACATTTCTAGAATGTTATGTTCTTTATACTGCTTTCTTTGTACACCTGGAGATTTGTTCAGTTTAACTTGTATTGCCTGCTCCGTTGTACAGGTGCGAGTTGTCTCCCCAGATAAGGATTTTTTTCAGATTATATCTCCTTCACTACGTTTACTACGAATTGCTCCGCGTGGAACTGAGTTAGTTTCATTATTCATTATCACTTGACATTTGTTACTTCATCGTTCACCTTTTTTACACTGTTATAAGGCTCAGGTTCTACTCTATATTTCATCTACTCAGTGAGGGAAACTTATGATTCATATTTTATGTTGGCCAAAGCTGTTCACCAAGTTACCTCAATTCTTATGAGTGTATTAATGGGAACATTTAGAAAAACAATGAGTTCCTTAAGCATTGATTGAACTAGTTATGCTTATAAATTATGATTCTAAGTGCATGATGATTTAGAATCCCATTTTTGTAAGTTTATTTAATGAATATTTTATTCTTGCACTTCTTGTCTGAGCTTCTGAGCTAACATACTATATTGTTCTTATTTCTAAGAGGTGAGACTTACACTATTTGTTGCCATTTGTATAGGATGTTCTCATTTGGATTGGAAGAATTTGCTAAAAAATATGGGACTCTGCAACCATCTCAGTTTATTGACATCATCTCACTTATGGGGGACAAGTCTGATAATATTCCAGGTTTCTTCTTTGTTGGCTTTTTACTTTTCTTTCATGGAAGCACGACTTTGGAAAGGGGCCTTAGATTACTTAAACCTTGTCAAAAATAGTCAAACCTCCTGTTCAACTATTTATATATAAAGAACCTCACTTAACATTTTGATGTTGCTATCATTTTTCCTTTGTTAAATTTTCTAAGTCTATACAATCAAATTTATTGTTCCATTTGACTAGTTAGTTCCTAGGTTCCATTTGCATATCTTTTAGGATTTGTTCAGTGTTACCATGTGGACTGTTGCTAAACTTGTGATTTTCTGATTATGTGCTGAGTTAAAGCATCTCACCCATGCAGGATTATGATTTCATTTCCATATTATTTTAACAGAAAGCTTTCATAAAGAATATGATCTAAGGCATTGTACCTTCATATCTGAATATAAATAGAGTATCTTTTAAATGTATTTACTTGCATGACAGTTGTTCCTGTTTTAAAAAAGAAAATTCATGCATATTGGTGAACAGCACCTAAGTTGGTAACAATATTATTTCAACCCATAAACCCAAGAAGGGTTTATAGTGTGGAAAGTCTAAAATCTTGTCAGTTTTGCCTCCAACTTTGCCTTATTGTTCAAAAGGATAATTTTGAAATAATATATTGACTTTGAGTTCCTTTACATGATTTGTAATCTTGGATTGCAAATTAAAAAACATTATTCTGAAATTATAATTCGGATGGTTTTCTTTTTCTTGTTTACTTGATTTTTAAAATTCAGTGTTGTGAGTGAGTCACTAAACAGTTAATTCTTTTTTTTTTTTTTTCGTGTTTGAAACTGTATGACATATATAGTTGGTTTTTAGAATACTAATATGTTTCATAAATTCAATTCAGGAGTTGATGGCATTGGAGAAGTACATGCTATAAAGTTGATCAGTAAATTTGGTATGCATAATTATTTAAGTTGTTTCTTTTTGGGAAAAATATGATTACATTGGTGCATGATTGGTGGCTTTTTGATAATTCTAAACTATGGTGGTTTGGTTGGACTGCTATTATTCTCTCTCCCCAACCCCTACTCCAACCCCCTTTCTCTCCTTAGTTATCCTTGTTAATCTTAATCATGTTATACACAATCCCTTGTCTAGCTACTAGCTATAATATTTGATTATATTGTATTTATCTTACTAAAGTTTGCTTTTAATTACCTAGTGTAATGATGAAATCTTGGGCTGGCATGCGTGAGAACGCAGGCTGGCACCTAAGGTTGGCCACTTTGTGTGAAATAAAATGCCAAAGGTTAGAACTAATGTTTATAAAACTGGACCAGACCTGCCTGTTGAACCGTGACCTGGGGCCTTGACCCAGTTTGGTCATACCCAATAATCGGACTTGCTCAAAACCCGCTGACCGGCCGATTGAACCAGAAAACTGATGAATCGGTCCCAGTTTCATGAAACCGCCCGGGTCCATACATAAGTGAAATTTTAAAATGTTGTTAACAAGGTTTGAACTCAAGACCTTTTATTTTCACAGATTACTTAATTACCACTAATCCACCTCTTTACTTATGCTAGTTAATGACTATTTATTATACGTATTACATTATCACGTATTTTAAAGAAAATAAAGTTAAAAGGCTTGAACCCTAGTCTTTTGTTTTAAAAATTAAGAAGCTTACCATCCATCCACTATACTATATTATATATAGTGTTTATATGACATAGTATATAATGTATATGCCACGTCATCACGGTTTGACCTCCAATTCGACCCTGTTCAAACCTCTGACCCATGAACCTCTCCCTTCTTCGGTTCTATGCTCGGTCCGATTCTCTGAACATTGGTTAGAACTATATGCAATCTACTCTTCCCAAGACCCCAGATAGCTGGGATCAACATTGGGTAATCACCTTTTTGAAATTTCCTTTTAAAATATTTTCTTATATTTTCATATTTTTTGATTGATATTAATGGAACTTTCATTGATGACAGTAAAAACATGAATTCAGAAGTCTTGGAAGAGAGTAGTGATGTAGGATGTCTAGTGGTGGGCTTTGTGAGGTGAGGGGCTGTGAGCGATTTGAGATGAAGAATATGGATGGAATGGCAAGCAGAATGTTTTCTGTCAATCAAAGAATGAGCAAGAAACCAGAAAGAGAGAGAAGAGCTCTTGCTAATTTGTGGTTCAAAGAGGGACAGTTTTGATTATCAGGTTGGTAGTCCCTTTTGTCTACTAGTTTTTGGTGATTGGATGATTCATTGTGGTGTGGCAACATCCTACTCTCATGTTTATGAGATTGGCTAAACATCCCTTTTGTCTGTTGTGGAGTTACAGTTTAAATGACCTTTGTCATGCTTAATGGTCTTAATTATGTACCATGGTCAAAATCAGTTGAGGTATTTCTTGTTTGGAAAGGTAAATTGAAATACATTAAGGAGAATAAGCCACATAATGGGACTGATGGGTATAATGCTTGGGTGCAAGAAAACACATATATTATGACATGGTTTTGGAATAGTATGGAGAATCACATTAGTGTTAACTCATGTTTCTGGACATTGTCAACAAAGATTTGGGATCATGTAAAATAGTTGTATTCAGGTTAAGATAATTGACAAGGATATACTAGTTATATCAAGAATACTTTACTCTTCCACAAGGTAATAAAAGTGCAGAACTATGCAGCCTTGAAAAATCTGAGGAATGAACTGAATGTGTATCTGCCCTTGTCTACAGATTTGAAGGTACACTAGGAGCAGAGAGAACACTTGGGTATTTCTAGATTTTTATTTGGGTTAAGGATTGAATTTGAACTAGTGCATGCTCGAGTTCTGGGCACTAGTGACCTTGCATCCCTCTCTGAAGTGTTCTGCATTAGGAGAGTTTCCACTCCACATAATGAGAACACACTTATGCCAGAGAGGTCTACCTTGGCTGTTACTAGAGTAATATAGTGTGGGAATTGGTCTAAAACAATGCAATGTTGATTACTCAGTGTTTAGCAAAGACACCTCTTTTAGGAAGATTATTTTGAAAGTTTATACCTGGAAGACACCTTGCGTTTTTTACCTTGGTAGCTGATGCCATGGTGTCACGGGGGTAGTTTTGCAGCGGAAGAAACCCGTGCGCCGTCCAGGCCAAGGCAGGCTAGGACAAGCCTTTGTGTGATGCAAGGCTAGGAGTTGCCCGATGAGATGGCTCCACCAAGGTCAGTAGCACTGGATCATGACCTCAAGTCGCATGGCCGGGGCACTTGGCTGGCTCTGGCCGTTTCATGGGAGGCACCACTTACGTGCTGAAGGGGGAAGGCCATGATGTGAGGCGACTATGTGCCGAAGAGGTGACTTGGCACCGATGTGAAGGGTCTCCTGTATGCCGATGATGATGGGCACATGTGTGCCATGTTGAGAGGCAACCGCTTGGGCCGGAACACACCTGTGCACTATGGGCAACAGGATAGCTCATTCAGCTTGGGCAAAGGGGCTGGCGTGAAGGGTCATGCTTGAGCCAGGCCTGCATGCCAAGCCTCCCTTGAGTGTCGGTAGTGCAGTGCCGGTCCATGCATTGTCCCCATGAGCATGTGTGCGCCCATGAGGAACCCTGGTAGCCATGCTAGCCATTAACCAGGGCTGCCCCGCAAGGGAAGTTGGTCTAGGAGTGCCAAGGTTAGGCACCCAAGGAGGTCGACCACCCCTCCTCAAAGAGTATGTTGTTAAGCTTTTGGTGGTCTGCCTGAAGATAACATCAATTCTCCCAAAAATCTTACAGGCGAAAATGATGGTGAAGTCCCTTAACGTAAGCCTGCCAAGCATAGGCAAGGCTAAGTGTCAGACCATAACAATGGGGAGATTTTTCCTAAAAGCAGATTCTAGGGAGCTAGTAAGAGGGTGAAGAGTAGGGAGGGATAGAGTGGCTATCACACATTTGTAGTTTACTGATGACACAACATTATTTTGTGAATGAGGTGATCTTTGTTGGGTAAGAAGTCTGAAATTAGCGGTCCAACTCTTTGAGCAAATGTCAAATCTGAAAATCAATTTTGATAAGAGTTGTGTAGTGGGAGTGAATATGGATGAAAGGGAGATGTCAGACTGTGCAACTATCTTGGGGTGTGAAGTATCAAATTGGCCAATGAACTACTTGGGCCTTCCTTTGGGAAACAATCCAACAAATGGCAACTTCCAGTGGTGGAGAGAGTCACAAAGTGATTAGCTTCTTGGAAGAGGAATTACCTATCTTTTGGTGGGAGGATAACCTTATTGAAAAAAGAATCTTCAAATGGTTGACTCGGGATTTGATAGTGAGGTTACAATGGGTAAAGTGGTGTGTTAATTCCTTTGCAAATGCACTAGTACCTATGTTTTGGGCCTATTTGTAATTTTTTAATTTTGGGGGAGTTAAGAGAGTTTATCTCCCTCTGCCTTTGTACCTATCTCTCATTTTTCATTAATGAAATGTTTGTGCTACTAATAAAACAAATGACTTCAGTTTTGATCTTTGAAGATTCAGTTGTGACATCAGATGTCAGTGACCCGGAGACGGAAATTGAAGGAAAGTTTACACAGGAACAAGGGTTGTCATCAAATATTCCCACTGTCACACAGGTAATGATTGGAATCATAGGGGTGGATCTAGGAAGGAAAAGAGAGAATTTTATCAGAAAGGAACTTTAAACCTTTAAGGTGGCTAGATCGAGAAAGACGAAAAATCCTGACAATAGACAATTAGTACACATAACAAAAGTTTTTCATCTGTTGAAGGAATTTTTGGGGATGGCCCTTGTAGTAAATTCAAAAGGACATACAAGAGAAAGGTTTTGAAGACCAAAAGCAAAGAAAAAAAAACTTTGCTGGAGCTAGGTCCATGATAAGTCAAAGCTTGAGCATGAAATAGAGGCTGTGGGACATTCCCATACAGGTCAATTAGAAAGATCCTCGCAAAGAGAGATGGAGAGAAGGGAACACGAAGCTGGCTAGGGGAAGACAACATGGATGAAGAAAAGACTGACGGCGAAAAAGGAGGAGACATCAGATGACAATTCTGAGGAGTAGCAGGAAGAGGAAGGAGAGTTGTTGGTAGAGTAAGATCAGTAGAAGGGAAAGTAGATGTGGACAAGATAGTGGAAAATGCAGTTTGTTTTCAGCAAGGAAGGAGAAGAAGAAAAGTATGAGAGCCAAAAAGTCACTTCTGGCGGCACCAGCTTTTGATTAAATAGTAGGGTGACTAAAACATAATAAAAAAAGAGGAAAAGACGAGAATGCCCCTCTGCAGCATATAATATAGATTGCATCACTCCCCCTCAAGTTGGGGCGTAGATGCCAATCATCCCCAACTTGTCACAAAGATCATAATGCCACAGTGAGCATAATCCTTTTGTAAAAACATTTGCAAGCTGTTCATTAGAGCTAATGTAGGGGTTCTGGCACATGAACTTCTGTGTTGAGAGCCGTAGGATGCAAAGAAATTTGTGAGTCTCCATGGAAGTATTCTTTGGCATTATCTAATTGAAATATTTGGATCTCAGATTGAAATTGAGTGTAAACCATACACTGAAAGTTTTTCACAATTTTAGGAACTTCCGCCTGTGAATGCATAGGATAAACCCAAGTGTAGAAGGAGAAGTCATCAATAAAGGAAATAAAATATTTGTAACCATTCTTAGGAATATTAACAGGTTCCCACACATCTGAATACACAATGTAAAAAGGAAATTCTAATATTTTATTACGTAAAGGGAATGAGGTTCTAAAATGTTTACTTAGTTGACACACTTGACACTGAAAATCACTAACAAACAAAGACTAAAACAAATCTGGAAACAAATACTTCAAAGACTCAAAAGACATGGCCCAAACGGTGGTGCCACAAAATGACTTGACTCTTACTTAACAGACTCAAAGACTCTAAAACTATAAGGCCAACTTTGTTCTTTAGCACATAGAGACCATCCACCATGTTTCCTCTACCAATCGTCCTCCCAATAGTCAAATCCTGAAAAACACAAGAATGTGGAAGAAAGGTTACTGAGCAATTCTAGGCATGGGTAAACCTACTAATGGATAACAAATTAATGGGTAACTTTGGAACATGTGGGACATTAGATAAGGAGAGGCCAAAGGGCAAAGATATAAATCCTTGTCCAGCAATGAAGGAAAATGATCTATATACTAACCTCGCTTTATCTCTGCCAGATAGAAGAGAATATATTTGGAAAAAGGTTGACTTACCAGTCATGTGGTTGCTTAGGGCAAACCTTAACTTGTTCTTGGTATCTACACCAAGAACAAAAAAAGGGTTCAAAGAAAGGTCTCCCTACTAGTCCAAGACCAAGAAAGAAAAACATCAACAAAGAACAACTGACCTCTTAGGAAGAACAACTAATCATCAACAACTTTTGGAATCACTTCAGTTTAGTTTCAGCCCAGAACAGATAGAGAAAAGCAGATGAACAGTTTTCAGGTGCAGAACGAGTTTATTTCTTTCATTCTCAGTCCAGAAAGAACAGAGCAATCCTTCAACCAATGCAAATAATAAAAATAGAGGGTGATCAACTTTTGATTAAATAGTATGAGAGCCAAAAGGTCACTTCTGGCGTCACCAACTTTTGATTAAATTGTACGGTGATCAAAACATAATAAAAAAAGAGGAAAAGACAAGAATGCCCCTCTGTGGCATATAGTACAGATTACGTCACGGTTCAAGCAAACAAGGCTTTAGGGCTCTAGGTGTTAGACGGTGAAGAGATGACAAGGAATCTGTTCAAGGAATTGGAGGAAAAGTATTTGATGACTGAAGAACGGTCTGGAGAAGGTTCCTGAGGGGAATGCTAATGCGAGAGCTTTATTGGGTTGTGGTCTATTAAAGGAGTTGGGTTTGATCTCTTTATCCTGTAATTAAAATCTGGGGTTGAAGGGTTGTAACCTGCTTTGCTTTATGTCCCAATTTTTTAATAGAAGTTTTCTTTTTATTTATTACCAAAAAATAATTAAAGGGTATGGTCCATAGAGGGTGTTTAAAATGTCCCTAATTTCCCTAATATTTCCACAACATATTTCCATTTCCACTTCCATGGGTAGTGATATGAAATTTTACTGGAATCGACATCTTCTCCAGTGACCACCACCACTACTTTGAGCTATGTTGATAACAAGTTATTTCCTGCCTAATTTACATGATTACCACTTTGAGCTAGCTCAATATTCATTTCAAACATGAAGTTAAATATTAGTTTTTGTTTGTGTAATAGATTATTCGGAAAAGTATGGACAGGCCCAATGCAGATTTCTGAATTCCACTGCAGACCTCTAAACATTCAAAATGTCAAAAATCCCCACTCTATACACCAATGCCCGCCCGTGAATTGGCATCAATTCCGAGCTGGCACCTACCCCAACTGTACTTTGGGCCTAAAAATTCTGACCCTGGGCTGAACCGTCATTCTCCCTAGATTGTTTGGTTGATCCTTTTGTTTTATTGATAAGTAAAGAAGTTTTATGAAAGCATATCAAACATGTGATACAATAAGCTTCCCTCAAAGAGGCACAAGGTGTTGCCTAAAAAATCACAGAACTGCAGTTTAGCTCAGAAAAGTCTATCCCTATTGCATCCTTTGCTTGGGTAAACAATCAGATAGGCCATTTTCGAATCTTCTTTGACATTGTATCCTCACTATCATGTTAGAAGTAATCCATTTAAGCCTCTTCACCTCTTCCCTGCTTGTTGAAACAACAGATTCCGGAACCTGTAGCCATCTAATACCAACTTGGAATCCCCTCAAGTAGTCTGTCAATATTCATCTCCTTACCTAATTGTACCCCTTGCAAAACAGCTAGAAACTCAGCTCTGGTTGAGTCTTCCACACCTAGCGGACCTGAGAACATAGCAACTATGCTGCCACTTGCATCTCGGAATACCCCTCCATCCTGGAGGAGCCCAAGTTGATCTATTACAACCTTTACATTTTCTATGAGATTAAAAGGTGTGCCTATTGCTTCTTTTATCATTTCATAAAATATCATTCTTTATTTTGCATATTTTATAATGTTTCCACCATGTCTACTATTTTTATAATATTTCCATATGATATTTTTGACATGTTTCTTATATTTGGATGACCGATATTTCCTCTGACACTAACATTTTAAACCTTGCTTCTATTACATTGATTTTAAGTTTCTCAAAAGACCACAAAATGTTTGTTTTAATTAAAGATGATATTAGTTTGAAAAGATGTGGACATGCAATAGAAAATTCTTCAGTTCTGTTTTTTTTGAAATACTTGTGGAAACATGAAAACTGCATTTTTTCTTGAAACATTCCTTTTTTATCAAAAGAGATGGGCAACTCTTCTCTAATACACATTGATGAGGAAGAAAAAACCTCAGGGTTCCTTTGTCAGGAGAAATTCTATAAATAACTGTTTTTCATTTCAATCTTACTCTCGTAATTGTAATGGAATTTCTGAGATAAGGGAAGATATGGTTTGTAACTGGCCTAAACCAAGTTACTGGTTGTACCAGTGAAGCTGCCACAGATGATGAAGCTAGGGTTGAGGGTGGCTGATGTAGAAATGACTTGGATGATTATGGGGCATTGCTAAGATAGATTTTAGTGTGAGAAGGTAGGGTGTTATTTTGGATTATGGGTCCCATAGAAAATGGGTGAGCTCTTCCTTTCAAGAGATTATATATTTTAAGGATGTTCCTTTCTCTTGAACCCCTTTGCCCTGCTTTGGTTCCCATGGAATTCTAATTTATAGATGCCATAGGAGTCAGGACTTGATAAGGGGTTGTGTTCTTGCCCTCTAATGTGGTGTAATTAGAGGTTGCTTATTAAACTGAACAGACTACCTACCATCCCTCATGTGCAAGGGATCCAGATCCCAGTAACTTGGCATCCACCAGGCTAATCTTGGAAAGTTGTACACACATCTCCTCCAGTGATTTAAAAGGCGTGCCTAGGCGCAGAGGCAAGGCACATTTTAGGGTAGTTGCCTCATCCAGGGCCTAGG
This sequence comes from Nelumbo lutea, assembly GCF_056320005.1. Classification (NCBI taxonomy): domain Eukaryota; kingdom Viridiplantae; phylum Streptophyta; class Magnoliopsida; order Proteales; family Nelumbonaceae; genus Nelumbo; species Nelumbo lutea. Next base: position 33,015,477 of record NC_142690.1, on the reverse strand, counting down.
TGTATATCCCTTTCAAGGCATGCACTTGATGCGCTTGATGTACCCCCTATTTGGTAATGCTGTTCATTCATTCATCCTAATAAAATATCTTCTTAAAAAGCAATTAAAATTATTAAACCATTATTTTTTGTGTGAGAACTAAGAATTTAAGACCTTAACATGGACTTGTTTGGGCTTGCCTCGAGGGGCGTGGCATAAAGGCAGCTCGTAGAATCAGGAATGTAATATGTTGTACGATTGCGGGTTTTGCATGCTTGAAAATGTTTTATATGTTTGGTTTTATTTTTAAATTCTCATTTGAATATGCTTTACATGTTATGTTTATGTATTTTAATTTTAGATAATAGGTTTTTTAAAACATTTATTTTAAATTATAAGTTTATATTTTTTCTTGATATTATGTTTAATATTTTTTGCATTTTTTATTTTTCTGACCCCTTGCGCTTTTAAAACACTGATCTCCTCCAAAATTTACCTTAATAGTAACTTGAATTTCCATCTAGTTGTTGTCTAAAGCTAAGATCTTTCCCAATGTTACCAAGTAAGAAGAGTGGCATCCACACTGATTATGTCTTCGCTACTTTATTTTAAGATGAACTCACGGAAAATATCTTTGAATTCTTCTTTATGAATCATTTTAATTCTCCCTTCTGGGTTCTACTTGTGAATCCTCCTTTCTCAACCTGTGCATGCATTCCTTTGAAAGAAAAGGGCTTGTGAAGTTTGGATTCAATAAGTGCATGCATTCCTTTGAAAGAAAAAGCAGTGAATAGTGATTGATAGTTCTGTTTTGTTATGAGCTCAACTTATAAGCACTTGGGCATGTGAAACAAGGACAAGTTTCGCCACCTTACACCATCTATTTGGTGCAAGTTTTTAATCTTGCCTAGTTGAAATCTGAATTATTCATTTGTATGTTTTTCATACTGATGATATGGTCAGAAGTTGGTCTGTGGTGGCATCAATTTCAGCCAGAAGATCAAGAACCAACATACCCTAGACCCTTCCTCCACAAGGTAGAGTGAAACCAAATTTTGAACACTGCCGCATTGGAAACCCTAGGGAATCAGGCATAGGAGGTGGTTTTAAGGATCAAGAAGGATACTTTTTACTGGTTTCTCTGGGCCAATTGGAATTGGAATCGGAAACTCTATTACAGCCAAACTTCTGACGGCAGTTTAGGTCCTAGGATTGACTAACACATCAGGTCTCCACAGAGTTGTTGTTAAAGGAGACATAATATCTATGATTTGTTGGTGAAGGGAAAGATAACTAACAGGACCTTGGATTTTCAAAATTCAACTATATAAGGAGAATTCATACATTTGAAGTGGAGGTTGTCCGGAGACCCCAATCACAGTCTTTTGCCAATTCCTAGCTCATGAAGGAGTTTGTAAATGGTTTCTGATGGGGGTTGAATACCCGATAGGATAAAGAAAAAGTTTTCTGGTATAAGAGGGACCTATCAAGCCAGTGGGTGAGATTCTGTGGGCTAGCTTGATAGACCTGTACTCTGAAAATTTCTGATGCTTTTATCAATCACTGATCACAAAAAAAAAAAAAAAAAAAAAAAGGTTCTGAGCCTGCCACAAAGTTTCATTTCTAGCTGCAAAATAAAGTCATACATATGTTGCCAATATCCATTTATATACACATATCCTATAAGAAGTGGAAACTATGTTGGAATCCCTACCTTGGTTGCATGTGTCATGTCATACTTTAAGCCACCATAACTTCCTAGCAGTTATTTCTTCAACAACACTAATATTTCTACCCCTCATGGAATTGCTAATCAATGAATGTCAATTTCATTTTCTTCCCTAAACTTTACCCAAACTGCACATTCTTCCATATAATTTAATGGTCTACACACAGTATGCTATAAATTAAAATTTGCCATACAGAGGGTAAACCGATTCAAATCTTAATTATTACAACTCGTTAGCCCCCAATGAGACTGATAAGAAACTTAAAACAGAATAATAAATTACTTTCATGCAACACAAAGGTTCTCTAACAAATTTCATTGTCTATTTGATAGAAAAAACAAGTTCATAGAAAAATGTTGGAAGTTACACACAAAGGGCAACAGTGACATTATTTTTTTCTAGTCATTTGATATATTGCTTTATAGCTTAGTCAAATTATTTCATTTAGAATATCAGAAAATGCATAATCTACTTCATCAACTTGTTTTTTTCCTGGTCATTATTTGAAAGTTTGAACTTCTGTCTTTGTATTTATCCAATATCATAAGGAAAGATTCTGACTGCAATATTTGGTTTCAGATGTAAATAATCAAAGCATAAGGTATAATTTGCACTCTTAGGTAGAGTTTAGGGATGAAAGTGAAATTTGTCTTAAAAATAAACATCCTTTATTAATCCATTTGACTGGTTTGTCTAGATGGTAAATGTGGTATTTAATTTTATAAGGGCGACTTTGAAATTTATTTATTGAGTATAAAATTGAGTAAATAAAGTGCACGGAAGAATTTGCAATTATAGTTAAAGTTTGAGAGATAATCAAGTTTACCCAAATAGGAAACTCACTTATTTTCGTTCAACATTTTACATGAAGATCAAAAACTTTTGTAGAAAGTATAGTCACAGTGTTCAAGTCAAATATTTTCTGACCTACTATGCTTGCCTAAACTAAGGTGAGGCACTGTTGGTGAAGTTGATGTGATTGCGAATAAACAGATAGCCAGACTAGGGTTCAGTTGCATATTATCTTTCTCTGTCCTCTTTTTGTTTGTGGTAGTTATTCAACTCCTTCATTAATTTTGTGTTGTCCATACATTTTTTGCCAGGTAATTTGGAGAATTTGCTGCGATGTGTTGATCAAATTGAAGAGGAACGCATCAAAAAGGTTCAGCAATCATCTCTTATCAATAGAACATTTTGTTTTCTACCAAAAGATGTATTATAATGGATATCAATCATATTATTCCTTTTCAATAGTTTTTGTGGGATAGGAATATAAAATTAGAATTGGGTAAAACTAAAGTTAGTTAACCTTGAAATTACAGAAAATGTCAACTATCTTTTTGTGGATTAAATTTGGATTCTAAGGAGTTCATAGAGCTGATTTGGACCAGCTAAGAAGGTGAAGCTTTTGTAACACCAACTTCCCATAGGTCAAGGCATCCCTCTTACTTTCCCAATTGAAGCTCCAGTAGTATTCCAACTCCTTCCACATTGAAGGGCAGAATAATAGGTTGGGAGATTCTTATCACCTTGAAGACACAAAGGTGAATTCAACATTGAGTTGATAAACATGTCCAAAGTGTCTCTGCACTCTGCTCAGCATATTTGGACTGGGCTTGATGCCAATTTGAAAATCTCGTTGTCTGTTTTAACCCAAATAGACTTTTCTCTGTGGTATAGTCATAGTTGTCAAGGCGACGCCTAGGCATGACAAGACACCCTTTGAGGTTCGCCTTGCCTAATTGCCAACCAGTTTTGTACTATGTGTTATAAAATACTTTTTTATTCTTTATTTTTTTGACATTATAATTAGAAAATAGGTACTATTAAACTAAAATATTCATTTTGTGTGTTTGTATACTAATTTGTTTCTATTATTTTCTTATTTATTAGGATTTAATCAATACAAACATTGCTAAATGCTGTAGTGAACCCTCAAAGACTTTAAAACCTGAACCAATAAGTAAGGAAGAGCTTAAAATTTTGTCTGATCAACACATTTTGTACTTCTACTACTACTACCTTTTCTTTTATTCTATTCCTATAACAAAAATAAGGGTTCAGCCCCTATATTTTTTGAATTTTCTTTTCCTTCTTTTTTTCTTCTCATGAATATGTTGATTTTCTATACTTAACATTAACTCTATACTTTTCTTATGAAGATTATGAATAATTATTAAGGAAATATGGCTATGGTACCTAGGATCTATGTTTTCTATATAAAAAAATCCATCGCCTTGGCGACGCCTAGGTGCCTGCCTAGGCGACACGGCGTCCCCCTGATGCCCAGCCTCGCCTTGGTGCCTTGAAAACTATGGGTATAGTGTGGATGGTGTGTCTCTGCACTAGTTCCTTCATTTTACCAGTCAAATGCCCCAGTTTCCGTCATTCCAAAAAACAATCATAGAGATTTTGCACTCTGTTAAATAATTCAGTCCAGCTAGAGGTGTAATAGAGATTAAAAATTCATGTTCACAGCACTGCCACCAGTCTTAGATTTAACTCTGCATACCAGACATGGCTGAATCATCAGTAACCATGATTGCCTTCTAGAGAATCTAGACCTTTCTCTCAGCAATCCAGACGGGTAATAGAAAGCAATAACAATATACCCCCAATCAATTATACTCACTGTTCTATGGCAACTATATAAAGCGAGGATGTTGCCATCATAAGAATATGCTCAGATGAGCCAAAAAAGGGAATTTGTCAGATCTGTGCTAGTCTAAACAGGCTCTAAATTGCTGCCACAAGCTAATCTTTGCATATATTGCCCTAGGAAACAACCAAAATACCTGTTGTCTGTTGGCATATGGAATGGACTCCGAAATGGTAAGAAGGATCATCTTCACTACCCAACTAACATAATGGGAGCTTTAAACCACTTTTTAAACAACCATTGTGTGGATCAGAAACTCAAAGGGGGTTCATTTGTATGTGCAATCAGTCCAGCAGTGTTGGGACAGTTTTGGCAATTTCTGTTGTACTGAAAAGGTATGGTACTAGACAAACTTTAACCAATCAGAAGCCCACATGAATTTGGATGGATACTGGTTGATTAGCATTTGTATATTCCTCTACCTTCATATGACTATGTTTCGCGAACACCCTTCCCAGGAGTTCCCTTAAGATAACACAGTACAAATGAAAGCAAGCTGCATTTAATCCACCTCAACACCTGGCACCTCCAGTAGATCTTTGCACTCTTCATAAGGTGATAAAATAACTGTGCAGTTCAGATTCAGATTCCTCAGTAACTCCTCTGCTACTTTCCCCCAATCTCTTGGTGGTCTATTTAATTCCACAACAAGTCTCTTCTTCCAATCCTCCTCCGGTGCAGTGAAGATCAGCCTACCTTCACAACAAGTCTCCTCTACCAATGCTTCGAATTCCCCTACTATCTAAAAATTATAAAAAATTAGCACTTTAAAAATTCAATTTTGACTTATTTGTTCCTGTATTATAGAGCCTTGGGATTACTTCAGCATTTGGACTAGAAGTAGACATTATAACAATTATATCTAGGATTTCCTATGGGCTTACAGCATAGTTCATTGAAATTATAAAAAGGCCACTACAAGCCAAATAAATAAGAGAAAATTTAAGAACTCTCTTACTATATAGCCAACTCTAGAAAAAAACTAAACTATCCTTAACTAGATCTAATGGATACTAAAACAATGGTCAGGCCCTACATAAAAATGCAATAACAAAAATACCAATGCTATTTATAAATTAAAGAACATAAATAAACTGACAGAACTGTTAGTCTATGGAACTTATGATCCATGCCCTAACTTCTCAAAGATGTCTAAGGGATATTATGATCCCATATCTCTATCAATTACATCCAGAATCAATAAAAATTTATCTCCAAATGAGGCTTTTATTGACATCTTCAAATCCCAGATGAGCCAACAGCATCAATGTTGAAATGACCAATATGAACTACTCTACCAATATAATATCACATTCTCTTTTCATACTAATATTAATGTGAGCGGCCAATCTTCTATTATCCTTTTTTTCCTTTATTCCTACTCCCTATTATAATACCACCTTCTCTTTTCATATTAATATTTCCATCCTTATCATTTACCCACCATAAATAGAAAAGAAAGAAAGAAAGAAGAGACAGAAGTAACAGTAGGAATAGGGACATATCTAGGGAAATTATAATGATAAAATAGTAAATATATGGAATTTGGTTTCTGAATGAAGCAAGTATGGCTGGGGTCCTAGTGTCCTGCATGAAGATTCATTTGCAGACACGATGGCATTGTGTTATATGTGAGCAGACATTCAAAACAAAATATGAGTTATATTTCAACAATCTTTAATAACATGTTTTCTTTTGGTAGTAAGAATATAAATAGCTTTTAGTGAAAAGGAAAACATAAGGTCTATGATCAATATTGCTAATATAATCTTTAGTATCAACAAAGTTATACTTCAAACGTGTACAACTATACAACTCAGATATCTTAATCTTCTTATTTAGGAATGAGATTTATTTGCTCATATTATGTTTCTCTCATTTTGTATATATTAAACCTTGTTCATGTGTGTTATTTTGCAGTATTTTTAAGTTATTGATGTGTCATATTAACATAGATGTTCTGAAATTTGATTGGGTTCAATTGTATTTCATTCTTTGCTAACCTTTTCTGTTGCGGACTGTGTACAGGCCTTGATAGAAAATGCTGATCAAGCTTTGTTAAGCAAGAACTTGGTAATCTTCCTCAAGTTTACAAGTTTTCCTTTTGCATCCCTTAATATTTGCAATCACATTGAATATTGACTACTATAAGAGTGAAATAGCTTGTTCCTTTATCCTTCATTCTTCTTTCTGATAATCGACTTGTATTTATTTGGAAGAATAGATTAACACTCCTTTTCATAATATTGAAAGTCTCCATGATAGAACCCTATAGTTTACATCTTAAAAACTTGAGAAGGGGCTAACAAGATATTACAAGCACACACTATTTTTTATTGGTAAATATTATTTTATTACTGGTAAAATATATAGTATCTACAATGGTTTAGAAATGCATATGTTGAGATGGATGAGTGCAAAGACCATTTACAACACCCATAAGAAGAATTGATCTGTTTCAATTTGAAGGCAGTAGGGGCAATCCAAAATGGATCGACAGTGAACAAAGCAGGATCCATTTTGGTCTGCCCCTAGAATGAGGGAAAGTAGACTAAGATGGTCTTATCATGTGCAAAGACCATCTACAACACCCATAAGAAGAATTGTTCTGTTTCAATTTGAAAGCAGTAGAAGACCTAGGGGCAGACCAAAATGGATCGACACTGAACAAAACAGGATTCATGTAGCCAACCCCATATAGATGAGATAGTGTTTATATATAAAAATAGCGAAAAGAGGAGTATCTCATCTAGTGCACTTCTTACCTGTGAAAGTTTAATAAAACTTCAATTTATCGTTTTAAAATCTTGGAAGCTCAGGCCTTATAATTAGTATGATCCTCCCCCTTTCTTTTCTTCATGTTGGTTCGGCTGATATGTTGTTATTCTCTTGTCTGGGCTGGGTATTAGAGTCTCTAGGTAATGGGCCTTAGTAACTGGGCCTAATTTTATCTTGTGTTTTATTAGACTGGGTGTTCCATCACTAATCAGGGGCATCCTGGTCCTTTCATGTAAATTATGTATTGCTCTTATATTAGTGAACAGTGCCGGATGATGAACAGTGCCCATTCGAACACATCAGACTCTCCCCTCTTTTTCTTCCTCTTCTTCTTCTTCTCAACTCTCTCAACAGGTTCAGTTCGACAAACATGGTATCAGAGCTCTAGGTCTGGTCATAGAACACCTCTCTCGCCTGGTTACAGCAGCTGTCTTGCACTTCTCTCTCTATCTTGGTACTGCAAAGAAACCCTAGGTCTGGTCGTAGAACACAACAGAACCTATACCTAGGGTTTCCCTTGGTTGTAGGGCCCAAGGGGAGTTAGTCCCAGTAGTTGATGCCCTAAGAGATACACAGAGCAAGATGTAGCCATTCGGCTAAGTGAGATCTGTGTAAAACAGATCTAGAAGAGAGGACTGATTTCAGCACAGATCTAGAAGAGAGGACTGATTTCAGCAGTCCTAGAGCAGTTTGTGGGTGAAGGTTAACCTGCGATAGCAGTGATTGGTGTGTGGTAGAAGCCACAACAGCTAGGTCAGGGTTGCGGCAACAGTGGCCAAACACAGCAGAGTTTTTTTTTGGCTCGGCACTTCAACTGTAAGTGGCAGCTTGTGACAGCAGTGAGTGGAGCAGTACAACAGAGTGGGAAGGGTATTACAGCCCTAAAACAGACCCTCAGGTCTGAGATTACAGTGCTGCAAGGTCCGGAAGTCTGAAGAGGTTTCACATAACCTATGTGACAGTTTTGGTACTCTTGCAAGTCGGAGAAGATGTCTTCCTTATCTGGGGAAGTTTCTTCTAGAGATATTAGGACTAGTGGGAGGTCTCCTAATCTGGAGAACCCTAATTTGCACAGCCTACAGATAACAAGTGTGTTACTTGATGAATACAATTTTAGGGAATGGTCTGTTTCGGCCATGCTCTTTATCACATCCCGGGATCTTATAGGCTTTTTGGACGGGCAGAAGAAAGAACCCGGAATAGGGAGTGTTGAATATGCTGTTTGGAGAAAAGAGAATGGTACAGTCATGTCCTGGCTGCTTGCTTCAATGACTCCCAGGGTAGCTAGGACGGTTCAACACTTCTCCACAACTGCCAAGATATGGGAGAAGGTGTCTAAGACCTATGGGTAGAAAAAGAATAATGCCCGAATCCATAGACTGAATCAAGATATTGCTGCCCTGAAGCAGGGAGACATGAATGTTGCTACATACTTTGCTACATTAGAAGGATTGTGGGAAGAGCTGGATCACCACCTCATCATAGACTGGGAGAATGCTTGAGATAAGGAGAAATACGACAAACAAGTTGAAGAGGGTAGAGCATTCAAATTTTTGGCTGGCCTAGATCCGGTATATGAGAACATAAGGTCCCAAATTCTGGGAAGAGATGAGATGCCTGATCTACATCATGTCTACTATCTTGTGAGAACTGAAGAGGTGAGAAGAAAGGAGATGCAAGTTGATGCCCAGACTAAACTAGTAGAGTAGTCTATAGAACATTTAGCTCTCATTTCTACAAGCCAAAGGAGGAACAAGTTCTCTAACAAGAGACACCTGAGGTGTACTCACTGTGGGGGAGAAAAACATATGAAAGAGAACTGTTGGGTTCTCTACCCTCATTTGAAACCAACAGCATTGAGGAAAGAGAAGAAGCACTAGAAGGGTCATTCGACAAGTGGGAACCTAGCAGCAAGTCACAGTGATGGAGGTTCCAAACACTCATCCACAGTTGCTTTCTCTTCTTCGGGACAGACTACCAGTTCCCAAGGACATGGGCCTATGGATTTCACAGCTGATGAGGTAGAGGTAGAGGTACTTAGCCGGGCACTGGCTCGCCTAAGGACAAATTCTCTTGCTTCCACCTCCCTTGCCAGATCAGGTATTGTTTCAGCCTTTAGTGCAACTAGTTCCATTGATCCAGCCTCCTGGATTATTGATTCTGGTGCAACTGACCACATGACTCACATGTCTTCCTTATTCTCTTCCTATCATTTAATGTCTGGTCAAGACAAGATGAAGGTTGCTGATGGTTCCCTCTCTACCATATCTAGGAAAGGAGTGGTTGATCTAAGCAAGGACATATCCCTCAAATCTGTCTTACATATTCCCTATCTCTCTTCAAATATTTTATCTGTTTCAAAACTTACCGAGAACTTGAATTGTAGCATAACCTTTTTTCCTACCCATTGTGTTTTTCAGGACAGTTTGACGAAGAGAACGATTGGGAGCGGTCATGAGCGAGGAAGCCTCTACTACCTGGATGCAGACATCAGTTCAGCCCTTCAAACATCTACTACTAGTGGTCAATCTAATGTGGAGTCATTATCTAAGCTGCACCTGTGGCATGCTAGACTAGGTCATTTACAGTTCTCGTCATTGGAAATGTTGTTTTCGGAATTGTTTCAAGGTGTGTCAAGTCAAAAGTTAGTTTGTGAAGTCTGTCAATTATCAAAACAGTGTAGAACTGTGTACTCAACTTCTAGTAATGAAATTCAGGCACCTTTTGACTTAGTGCATTCTGATGTTTGGGGTCCTTCTCCCATTGTTTCTGTGGATGGCTATCGATACTTTATTAGTTTTATTGACCACTATTCTTGATGCACATGGATCTACTTATTAAAGGCACGAGATGAAGTGCCGCGGGTAACCATGGCATTTTGCAAAATGATTGAAACACAATTTGGCAAGAAAATCAAGCAATTCAGGTCAGATAATGCTGTTGAATATTTCGAAAGATCCTTAAACTTGTTTATGGAGGATGCGGGAATGATTCACCAGTCATCTTGTGCTAGTACCCCCCAACAGAATGGGGTTGTTGAGCGCAAGAATAGACACTTATTGGAGACTGCACGAGCTTTATTATTTCAGCACAAGGTTCCAAAAGGCTATTGGTCTCAAGCAATCCTCACTGCATCATATCTGATTGACCGAATGCCATCTAAGGTCTTGGGAATGAAGACTTCATTTTCGGTTCTTTTCCCTCATCTCCCTGTTTTTTCTCTTCCACCGAGGGTCTTTGGCTGTGTATGTTTCATACATGTCAAGGATCCAAAGAAGACAAAACTGGATCTTCGAGCTACAAAGGGAATCTTCTTGGGTTATTCTCCTATTCAGAAGGGATACAAGTGTTATGATTCAGTCACCAAGAAAAGATATGTCACAAAAGATGTGGTGTTCTTTGAGTCTCAATCCTACTTTCAATCTTCCTTGGATCCTCTTCAGGGGAAGACTAGTAGGATGGAAGAGGACCCTCTGGTTGATTCTTCTATTCCCCATTTCTTTGTGCCCCTCTCTGTCTCGGATCTTCCATCTTCTCCTCTTGATCCTCCTAGTTGTGGTATCCCAGGTGAATCTAGTGAGGCTCCTATTGGCCCAGCTACTACTAGTGATGTGGAAAATGTTACTAAAGGCTCCAACAGGCAACAAAAAGATATCAGAATTACCTACAATAGAAGGAAGAAGAGCCCTCCAACTCATGATAACAACCAATTGGACTCGGATCAACCTGTCTCAGTAACTCAAGGTAATCCTATCAATTCCTCTGACTTGGATCTTCCAATTGCACTTCGTAAATCTATTCGTTCTTGTACTATCAGATACCCTATTGCGGATTTTGTGTCTTACTCACACTTGTCCCCTAGTTATTGTTCTTTTGTGTCTTGTCTCTCTTCTGTGCATGTTCCTACTAGGTACTCTGAGGCTGTGTCTGACCCAAGGTGGAAAGAGGCCATTAATGATAGTAGATCTACTAGAAGGGAAAGGTACTGTTGGATGCAAGTAGGTATTCATCGTGAAGCATAGGGAGGACGGGTCCATTGAAAGATACAAGGCTAGACTCGTGGCAAAGGGGTTTACTCAAAAGGAAGGAGTTGACTATAAAGAAACATTTGCTCTTGTAGCAAAACTCAACACTATCAGAGTCCTACTCTCATTAGCTGCAAACTTCTCGTGGTAGCTTCATCAGCTGGATGTGAAGAATGCTTTTTTAAATGGTGATCTACATGAGGAGGTATTCATGGATCCTCCACCAGGTTATGAATTTGGCAGAAAAGTGTGTAGACTGAGAAAGGCACTATATGGCCTTAAACAGTCCCCTTGCGCCTGGTTTGAGAAGCTATGTGGAGCCATGAAGAAAGGTGGTTATATTCAAAGCGGGGCAGATCATACTCTATTTATAAAAGTAGAAAGCCTTATGTGCTGATTCGGCCAAGCTTCTTGTGAAAGGAAGAGGAGAAAGTTGGGGGTTTCAGCAATAGACAGAGGAAAGGGAAGAAAAGGAGAAGGTTGACTAGGATAGTGATACAAAACCCTAGCCGCCAGCCCCTTATTCTCTTTATAATTAACTTAAATATGGGATATTACAAAGATGCCCCTAGTAGGGCGACAACTCAACTAAGTACTTACAATTATTTTAAAAATAAAAGACTAATGGGCCCAAGGCCCAACAACTTCTTAATTTAAAAGAAAACAAACTAAACATAAATCTGCTCAACATAAATCAGCCCAATCAACACTCCCTCTCAAGTTGGGAATAGATGTCACACATTCCCAACTTGCGTAGATCATGTTCCAGCTTATTCTTCACAACACCTTTTGTGAGAACATTAGCAAGCTGCAGATCAGAAGAAATGTATGGAAGACAAACTTCTCCAGAAGTTACCCTTTCTCTGATAAAATGTCTATCTACTTCAATGTGCTTAGTTCGGTCATGCTTGACTTGATTTTGGGCAATATTGATTGCTGCCTGGTTATCGCAGTATAGCATCATAGGTTCTTCTGCTTGTACATCGATTTCTTCTAACAGAGAACGGATCCAGAGAAGTTCTGAAACTCCATGTGCCATGGCCCTATATTTCGCTTCTGCACTTGATCTTGCCACAACTGTTTGTTTTTTACTCTTCTATGAGACTAGGTTACCCCCAACTAGGGTGCACACTCCTGAAGTTGATCTTCTGTCATCAAGGCATCTTGCCCAATCCGCATTTGTATAGGTCTCTAGCTTCAGTTGTCCATGATCAGTAAACAATATGCCTCTGCTTGGATGTCCCTTCAAATATGCAAGGATCCTGTCAACTGCCTTCCAGTGCTGATCTCGTGGAGCATGCATGTATTGACTCACTACACTTACTGCATAGGAGATGTCCGGTCTTGTCATACACAAGTATAGTAGCCGACCCACAAGTCTTTGGTATCTCCCAAGGTCCTTCATTGGTTCACCTTCTGATGCACTGATTCTATGGTTCTGATAAATGGGGGTGCTAGCTGCCTTTGTTCCAAGCTTCCCTGTCTCTTGGAGAAAGTCCAAGACATACTTCCTTTTAACGATAAAAATTCCATGTTTCGATCTTGCAACTTTGATGCCTAAGAAGTATCTTAGTTCTCCAAGATCCTTAATCTCAAATTCCCTTATGCAGGTTCCTCTTCAGACTATCAATCTCACTCAGATCATTCCCAGTGACAACAATGTCATCCACAAACAATTAGGATTGACACCAAGAGTATGAGGCAGAAAGAAAAAGGAGTATCCGAACAGATGTCATCTTTGCAACTGGCGCAAATGTCTCTAGATAATCAATGCCATAGGTCTGTGTGTACCCTTTTGCAACAAGTCTTGCCTTGTACCTTTCTATACTTCCATTTGCCTTATACTTTACTGTGTAAACCCATTCGCATCCAACTGTCTCCTTGCCTTTTGGTAGGTCCACAATCTCCCATGTCTGATTCTTAATCAAATCCTCTATCTCTTCCTGCATAGCTGTCTTCCACTCAAGTTTGGAGAGAGCCTCACTAACACCTTTGGGTATAAACACTGAATCAAGAGAAGAGAGAAAAGCACGGTAGGAAGGAGAAAGTCCACTGTAGGATAAGTACTGTGAGATACAATGAGCAGTGCACTTTCTCTTCCTTTTTCTAAGAGCAATAGGGAGATCAAGGTGATCTGTAAAAGTGTCAGTAGGATCAATGGGAACTAAAATAGTGGGATCAAGAGGAATACCTAAATCCGTATCAGCCGAATCTGGAGTCTCCAAGGGATCGACAGGAAGTGGTGTGAGTTCTGCTGTAGTGGAATCAACTGCCCTATGGAGTCTCTGCCGTGAGTAATGCTGTGAAATGGAATGCAAAGGAGGTGGCAAGGTGGGTGACATCGGGTGGTGGTCAAGCATAGTAGACACAGGAACTGGAACTGGGAGAGGGATAGACTGCTGACTTACTTCCCCAAAACACTCCCCCTGAGAAGGATCCTTTGAGAAGAAGTACGTAGATTCAAAAAAGGTAACATCCATAATGACATACCGGTTCCCAGAGACTGGATCATAGCAGTGGTACCCTTTCTGATTCTCTGCATATCCAAGGAAAACACATTTCTTTGCCTTTGGATCAAGCTTCAAACGGTAAGGGCCAAGAATATGTGCTAAGCAGACACATCCAAACACCCTTAGAGGAATATGAAACATCTCCCCCAAGGAAAAAGAAGGCTGAATGGGGTCCTGAATCCGAGTACACGAGAGGGCACTCTGTTAATCAGATATACTGTTGTGAGAGCATCACCCCAAAAAGGAACCGAAACTGTGGCTGTGATCATCATGCTTCTTGCCGTCTCAACGATGTGTCTGTTCTTCCTCTCTGCAACACCATTTTGCTGTGGACTATAGGAGCAACTACTCTGATGGACAACACCATACTCCAACAGATATGAGGCAAGATGTCTCTCAAAATATTCCCTAGCATTGTCAGATTTGAACATCTTTATTCTTGTCCCAAACTGTGTTAGTACCATCTGGTGGAATTGCTTCACCAAGGATGGTACTTCATCGCGTGATTTCATTAGGTAAATCCAGGAATATCGAGAGAAATCATCCACAAATAGGAGAAAATAGCGATAGCCGCCCATAGAGGGAACATGATAAGGGCCCTACATATCTGAATGAATAACATCAAAGGGAGAAGAACATCTTTTATTACTAGGTTTAAAAGAGTGTCTACAATGCTTTCCAAGTTCATAACCCTCACACTTCAAACTTGACAGACTCACAGACTCAAACAGTTTTGGAAACAAACAACTCAAAGAAGAAAAGGATAAATGACCTAGACGGTTGTGCCAAAGCATAATCTGACCCTCAGATTTTGACTTACTATCTCTGCAAACATGATGGCTTTGGTGAAGAGGGAGAGCATCCAAGAGGCAGATTCCATTCACTTCACGACCACTCCCAATCGTCCTCTTTGAATCCAGATCCTGCAAAATACAATGTCCAGGAGAAAAAATTACTGAGTAGTTCAGATTCTTAGTCAAACTACTAACAGATAACAAATTAGTGCTCAATCTAGGAACATGGAGGACAGAGGGTAAGCAAATAGAATCATTGATCTTGACAGATTCCTTCCCAGCAATAGGAACATGGGATCCATCTGCTGTGGAGACCCTATCTCTGCCAGAACAGAGCTGATAAGAAGAGAAAATAGTGGAGCAATGGGTCATATGCTCTGAGGCTCCAGAGTCTATAATCCAAGGAGATCTCTCCTTACCTGAAGCAGAAACATAGTTTGTAGTGACATGTGAACTACCTGTGTGGGCAAAGGAGGTAGAGTGGGCTCCACCTGTGCTACCTGTACCTTGTTGTTCGCTTACGGCTGAACTGGAACTAGCTGTATCCCTCTGATTCAGAAGTAACCCAAACCTCTCAAGCTCGGCCCTTACTGCAGCAGCTACAACAGACTCCAAAGCAGTTGTAGTAGGGGAGGCCGGAGTATCACCGATAACTGCCATGTGCGCATTTCCTTTCTTATTTTTCAATCTGGTCGGCACAAGATGTGGGTGAATCTTCCAACATGTGTCTCTTGTATGCTTAGGCTTCTTACAGTAGTCATAGACCAAGTCCCTTTTGTCTTCCTTTTTGTTTTTATTGCCATTCCGTTTAGATTTCACAGCACTTGCCATAGTAGATTGATCAGAACTGAGATTTTTCATCATTACATCCCTCTTGCACTCCTCTCCTAACACAAAGGCATATGCTTGGGAGAGAGTGACACTGCCCCTAGAAAGAAGATGCTGTCGTGCAATGTCATACTCAGGGTTAAGGCCAGCAAGGAATTCGAACACCCTATACTTCTCTAAATGTCTTTGATAGGTAGCTGCATCCTTGGTGGTTTCCCAAGCAAAGGTCTCTAGATGGTCGATCTCCTGCCACAGGGTCTTAAGGACTGAAAAATAGGCTGCAAGAGATCTATCTCCCTGCCTTGTGGCAATAATTTGATTTCTCAGTTGATAAGCCCTAGCAACATTCTTCTCCCTTTGTGAATAGGTTTCTGCAACCCCATCCCATATCTCCTTAGCAGTGTTTTCCCATAAAAAATTTTTACTTATATGTGGCAACATAGAATTACACAACCATGTCATTACCATATAATTTTCCTGCACCCACCTGGAGTTGCCAGTTTCGGGTTTCACCTCTTCACCAGTAATATACCCCAATTTTCCATGAGCCCCAATGGCCATCTTTGCAGATTGGGACCATTCCAAACCACATGGAACTTGAATCGTCTCTTACAAAAAACCCAGAGGAACCCTAAAAAATTAGGGTGCCACTACCTAGGTCAAAATTGAAGAGTCCAAAATTAGGACTCTTTCCCTTTCTCCAGTTTTTCCTGATTCTGATGAGAAACCCTAGACCAGCTACAAGGCATACAGATCCATCAAGAAAATCCAAAAACTAGGCTTACCTGAGAGCTTCGATCAGCCTCTTAAATCTCCATGCAGTCGGCCGATCTAGGGTTGTAGGAGTGAATCTCTTCAAGAACCTTCAACCTGCTCTGATACCAAGTAGAAAGCCTTATGTGCTGATTCGGCCTAGCTTCTTGTGAAAGGAAGAGGAGAAAGTTGGGGGTTTCAGCAATAGACAGAGGAAAGGGAAGAAAAGGAGAAGGTCGACTAGGATAGTGATACATAACCCTAGCCGCCAGCCCCTCATTCTATTTATAATTAATTTAAATATGGGATATTACAAAGATGCCCCTAGTAGGGCGGCAACTCAACTAAGTACTTACAATTCTTTTAAAAATAAAAGACTAATGGGCCCAAGGCCCAACAACTTCTTAATTTAAAAGAAAACAAACTAAACATAAATTTGCCCAACATAAATCAGCCCACTCAACAATAAAGAAGAGGAATAGGAAACTTACTGCTCTTATCGTCTATGTAGAGGATATGGTAATTACTAGGGATGATAAGGAGGAGATCAACAGACTGAAGGAGGTCCGAGCTACTGAATTTGAAATCAAAGACCTGGGTCAACTGAGGTACTTCCTAGGGATTGAAGTTGCTAGATCCAAAGAGGGCATCTATATATGTCAACGGAAATACATCCTTGACCTTCTATAAGAGACAGGCATGTTGGGGTGTAGGCCAGCAAATACTCCAATAGAACCGAATCATGATCTACAGGAGTCAGTGTGAGAGGACTACCGTGATAAGGAGAGATACCAGAAGTTAGTGGGGAAGTTAATTTACTTGTCCCTCACTCGTCCCAACATTGCTTATGCCGTTCATGTTGTCAGCCAATTTATGCACAATCCCAAAATTCCTCACATGAAGGCTGTAGAAAGAATTCTCTAATATTTGAAATCCTGCCCTGGGAAAGGGATTCTGTTCAGAAAAAAACAATAGAATTGAAGTTGAAGGATATACTGATGTAGATTGGGCTGGTTCTATGGGTGACAAAAAGTTGACTTCAGGTTACTGCACTTTTGTTTGGGGAAATCTAGTTACATGGAGAAGTAAAAAACAGAATGTTGTTGCAAGGTCTAGTGCAGAGGCAGAATATCGAGCTATTGCTCATGGTGTTGCAACCTGAGTGTCCTCTCAGGTTGTACTGCGACAACAAGGCTGCTATCAACATTGCAAATAACCCAGTGCAACATGATAGAACAAAACATATTGAGATAGACCGCCATTTTGTTAGAGAAAGAATAGTCACAGGAGAACTTTGCATTCCTTACACTCCCTTAGAGATGCAAATTGCAGATGTTTTAACTAAAGGGCTAACCATAGTGAAATTTTTGGACTTACTGGGCAAGCTAAACATGATTGACATCCATGCTTAGCTTGAGGGGGAGTGTTGGTTCGGTTGATATGTTGTTATTCTCTTGTTTGGGCTGGGTATTAGAATCTCTAGTTAATGGGCCTTAGTAACTGGGCCTAATTGTATCTTGTGTTTTATTAGACTGGGTGTTACATCACTAATCAGGGGCATCCTGGTCTTTTCATGTAAATTATGTATTGCTCTTATATTAGTGAAAAGTGCCGGCTGATGAACAGTGCCCATTCGAACACATCAGGCTCTCCTCTCTTCTTCTTCCTCTTCTTCTTCTTCTCAGCTTTCTCAACAGGTTCAGTTCGGCAAACACTTCAAAACACTTGCATTTAGCTCTTATATTATAGTATAGTTTCTATTCTTCTTTCTTCATTTGCATTGCCCATTGCATGCTTGATTAACTCTAAATGAATGAAGGAACAATTTAAAATGTCTCTGGGAGTTATAAGGAGGTATTGGGGGTCAAGCATGACTTCGACTCTAGGGGTCATGGTATAGGGGATGAATCATGTAATTGCACCTCTATTTCTTGAAGTATAAAAACAGTGTGAGTTCTATTGAACCACACAACAAGATCTGTCAAACCCTTCTCTCTTCTCTCTTCTCTCTTCTCTCCAATCTTTTCTTCCTCTCTTACTGCTGAACCTTGTTTTGTGCATCAAATCTATAAAATTTTCTAATCTGATCTAGATCTTGCATCAACAACTAGGTATTAGAAGCCTAGTTTCAATCCAGTCTTTTTATACCCTGCAGTCTTAGTCCAGCCAACTGCATTAGGTAATCAGAGGTCTGGAGTTCTTGGAGTGTCCTAGCCTGGTGTGGTGACTCATCGAGAGAGAGTGCCTCTGCCCAATTGTTGGACTAGGAGAAAGTCCCAAAAGTCGAGGAACAGTCATAGATTCAGTTATGGGTGCCTTTTTTGTGTGGGTTACCTATGCTGCTTGTGGTATCCATAGTTTTCGGTGTTCATTACTGCCTGTAGAGGCGATCAGTTACTGCTGGTTTCTTTTTGGGAGAGCTTTGAGAGATTGACAGCATATTCTCTCACCTCCTGGCTTCCCAGAAGTAATCCTATAATTGAGATTAGTGCCTAGAGTTTATTCTTTTTGGGCTCTTAAAATGTATTTGGGTCCAAATAGGAGATCAAACCAGCTTTGTGTGGATTTTTGTGCTCGTACAAAATTTATATTCCTTTGATTATCCTAACCTGGTGAAGCTTCTAGACTTTTGAGTGGTCTTGCACTAAAGATGCAGCAATATATAAGAAGGTGGTAGACAGAAATACAGTTTTTGAGCTTCTGGCTAGTTTGAATGCAGAATATGATATTACCAACAAAGCATCTTAGCAAAAGATGATGTAACTGTGTCTCAAGTCTACTCATTGGTGCAGAGGAGAATAGAAGGAACACACAAGCAGACTGGAAAGTGGAGGTGATGACAAAGAACTGGTGTGTGACTGCTGGAAGAAGCAGAAGCATGCACATGATACATACTGGAAGTTGCATCCTTCCTTTCACCTCAAAGGTTCATGAAGAATAACACCAAGAAGAGGACTGTCAATGCTGTTCTTGCCACCAATCATGGCATTGTTCCTACACCTTATGCGGATGCTTTAAATGCAACCAAGGTGAAAATTGAGAGGTATAGCAAATATATCGGCCAAATACAGATTAGCATTGAGTAGTAGCTCTACTTCTCTATGCTGAAATCTCTTTGGCAAAGATTGATCTGATGGAGACTGTTGTTTGAGGTTTCAGAAAGGATGCAGAAACATATAGGAGGTCGGTGGAGAGAAATCGGGTCTTTGAGTTCCTCACTGGACTCAAATCGGAGTATTATATTGTCAGGCGGAATATTTTAGCAAAGGATGAGGTGACTTTGTCTTAGGCATATGTTATGGTGAGCAGTTAGGAGAGCAAAAGACAGGTTTAGTCTGTTGATCCGCATGTTGATCACTATGCTAATGCTGGGATGAAGTCGAAGGTTAGCAATAGGAAGAAAGATGTTATTTGTGAATACTGCAAGAAGCCTAAACACTCTAAAGACACATGTTGGAAGTTGCACCCAGAGCTCGTACCTACTAAATTCAAGAAAGAAAATGGTGGAAAATGGGTTGAAATTGGAAAAGGTGGAAATGCAAATGTAGCCACCTCTTCATAAGGTGAACAAGGACAAGGTGGAGAGAAGTCAGTGGGAGAACAACTTGCGGCCGCCAGAGCTGAATATGAGAAGTATGGCTGAATCATCTGTCACTTGGAGTCCACTGCTACAGCTCCTTCAAAGACTATTCCTTCCTTTGCATATGCTCAATTAGGTATTTGTACCACTGCACATTATGTTTCTGTCTTAGGTACTCATAAAACCCCTTGGATAATTGATTTTGGTGCTTCTGACCATATGACTAGTGCTTCATAGTTATTCACCTCTTACCAACTTCTTTCTTGCTAGGATAAGATATCCCTTGTTGATGGCTCCCTAGTCCCTATCACAGGAAATGAATACATTAAGACCTCCAATGCCCTGACCTTACTGTCTATTCTTCATGTACCTAAACTTAATACCAATTTGCTTTCAGTTAGTAATTTGACTAAATCCTTGAATTTTAGTGTGACCTTTTTTCCTTCATATTGTGTTTTTCATGACATGGAATCTCAGAAGGTGATTGAGAGCCACCATGAGGCAAATGGGGTTTATTTGTTAGACATGCCTAAGTAGAGCCAAGTACAGCCTAAGAGAACTGCATTTGTTTTAGAGTCCACTAGTCGTATTATGTTATGTCATAGTCATTTGGGTCATTTGTCATTTTCTTCATTGAGTCAGTTGTTTCCAAAGTTATTTAAAGGAATTAGTCTATTGAGTCTTTATTGTGAGTCTTGTGAGTTCTCAAAGCATTGTAAGAGCACTTCCTTTAAGTAATAAAAGATCAATTGTTCCTTTTAATATTGTTCACTCTAATGTGTGGAGGCCTTACCATTTACCATGTATGGGTAGGCATAAATATTTCATCCTATTTATTAATGATTTTTGACGATATACTTGGATTTACCATATGCGCTCTTGGGCTGAAGTGCCTAAACTTGTGCAACAGTTCCATGAATACATACTCAGTTTAATACCCGCATCAAAATATTCCAGTCAGACAGTGCTAAGGAATATTTTGAGAATGACCTTACCTCCTATCTTGAGAAGTCTGGGGTTATTCATCAGAGTTCTTGTGCCCACACTCCACTACAAAATGGAGTAGCGGAAAGGAAAAACAAACACATTGTGGAAGTTGCAAGGAGCATTCGTTTTGCTACCCATGTTCTTGTGAAGTTTTGGGGTGATGTAGCTTTAACAGCTACCTACCTTATTAACCACATGCCTTCTCAAGTCTTGGGGTTAAAATCTCCTTTTGGAGTCATCTTTCTTGATGTTGAGATTTTCTCCATTCCTTTGAGGGTCTTTGGTTGCACTTGTTATGTCCACATTCCCAGTTCCAAAAAACACAAGTTTGACCCCAAGGCTCAGAAGTGTATCTTCCTTGGTTATGCCTCCACATAGAAAAGGGTATTGTTATTTCGATCCCATTAGTAGCACCCGGTTTGTTTCCATGGATGTCACCTTTGCAGAGTCGGTTCTTTTTTATAGCCATCCTTCTTAGGGGGAGAGATCTCTCGAGTTGTTTTCTTCATCCCTTCCTTTGCCAACTTCAGTTGAATCTTGTGCCGATTCCTCCACAGTTACCCCCATTTCCCATTGAGGGATCCTCTCCTTTGAGGTCTTCCACTCCTACCCCTCCCCCTCCTCCTGTTAGTCCTCTAGTTGTTTCCACTCATCCTATTCTCCAGAGTTGGTACCAACGGCAAAGGCTAAGACAAACACAGGTTGATCCCACACCTCCAGTTAAGTCTCAGGCGCTCCCGATTATTGAAGAGAGGACATGTCCATCACCTCTTCCATCAGCACCTTCGTTTCCAGACCTTGACCTACCCATTGCTTTGAGAAAAGGTAAGAGGAAGTGTACAACTCTTTGTATTTCCAAACACCTTTCCTACAGCTTGTTGTCCCTATCCTACTATGCCTTTCTAGCCTCCATTTCCTCTCAATCCATCCCAAAGCCTATTTCAAAAGCCTTAGCCACACCAGATTGGGGGATGCTATGAGTACTGAAATAGAAGTCCTTCATAAAAACAATACTTGGGATATTGTTGACTTGCCAGCTAGGAAGGAACCTGTTTGGTGCAAGTGGGTTTTCACTATCAAGTATCATGCAGATGGGTCAATTGAGAGGTATAAGGCTCGGTTTGTTGCTAAGGGATATACCCAGGTATATAGGATATATTTATTACAACAGACCTTTTCTCCAGTTGCTAAGATGACTTTGGTGAGAGTTCTTTAATCCTTAGCAGTGAGCTATGATTGGCCTCTGTATCAATTTGATGTTAAGAATGCATTCCCGAATGGTGATCTCATTGAAGAGGTATATATGTCCCTTCCTCCTAGTATATATGGCAAGGAAATGTAGGGTAAGGTGTGTAGATCGAAGAAATCACTTTATGGCCTGAAACAATTTTCACGTGGTTGGTTTGACAGATTTAGGGATGCTCTTGTTTAGTTCGGCTATACTCAGACCCAATCAGATCATACCCTCTTTGTTAAGAGAAAAGGCACTCTAGTGGCATTCCTTATTATGTAGATGATATTGTGGTTACTGGTAGTGATATAAAAGAATTTAGTGCTCTCAAGAAGTTTCTCAACTCTAAATTTGAAATTAAAGATTTAGGGGAGTTGCGGTATCTTCTGGGCATTGAGGTTGCTAGGTCCAAGGAAGGTATATTTATTTCTCAACATAACTATGTGCTAGACCTTCTTACTAAGACTGGAAAACTTGGTGCTAAACCTGCCTCTACCCCTATTGATGTGAATCATAAACTCTCACCTAATGATGGAGAACTTTTAGTTGATAGGGGAGTGTTTCAGAGATTACTAGGGAAACTTCTTTATCTATGTATGGCTCATCCAGACATTTCATATACTGTGAGTGTCATCAACCAGTTCATGCATGCTCCCAGAGACACATATAGCTGCTGCAAAAAGGGTGTTACGCTACTTTAAGGGAACCCCCGGGAAGGGTATATTATTTGCTAAACATGGACACATGAAGGTAGAAGCATATACATATGTTGATTGGGCAAGAAATGTGGATGGTAGGAGATCCACATTAGGATATTGTGCTATGGTAGCCAAAAATATTGTTTCTTGGAGAAGCAAAAACCAGTCAGTGGTTGCTAGATCTTAAACTAAGGTAGAGTGGCCCATGGTGTTTCTGAGTTGTTATGGCTTAGATCTCTCCTTAATGAGATGGGGGTTTCATGTGATGAGTCACTGATGTTGTATTGTGATAACCAAGCTGCTATTAACATTGCTCACAACCCAATTCAGCATGATAAAACTAAGTACATTGAGGTAGATAGACACTTTATACGGGAGAGAGTGGCTTCAGGAGAGGTGTGCCTAACTTTCATTGCATCAGAAGAGCAGCTAGCAGATTTTCTAACTAAGGGAGTCCCAAAGGCAAAGCTTTAACATTATGTAAGCAAGTTGGACATGATTGACATCTATGCTCAGCTTGAGGGGGAGTGTAGTGAGAATGGGCCTTAGTATTCTTTACTTCTTTTAAGTGGTGTTTAAAAGTTATGTTTCTTAGTTATGGGCCTTCTTTTGTTTTCTTTAATTATTTCTTTAGTGTTGGCCGCCCCATTAAGGGCATCCAAGTAATTGTACTTAGACTTAGAATTATTAATGAAAGTGATGAAAGGGGGCTAGAGAGGGAAGTTCGAATTCTTCTTTTCTTTTCTCCCTTCTTTTCTTCCACAACCTATTGCTGAAACTTCTTTCTTCTTCTTTTTCTTCCTCTCTCTTCTTCTTTTCATGCATTATCTGAATTACTGTAGGTGTTACTTTCAACTATATTAATTTTATAATTATAGTAAATAACCAATATTATAATATTAAATTAATAATAATTTTATATTAATATGAACAACATAGTTGTTAATTTAAAATTTATAATTCTGATTAATAATTAATAATAATATTTAATATATATTATTAAATATTTTTGTTGGCCCATGTGCCATTTACATGTGTCTATGAACATAATACTTTGACAAAATTTACCAAATGTTTTTTTTTTTTTCATTCTGTTTATTGAGAAGATCTCTCAAAAGTACATGTAACCATGGTTTGTTATTTTGATACCAATATTGGCGAAATTTCGGAGATATTTTGCTAAGATATTTGAAAAATCTAAAAAATCAAGAAAATTTTCTAGAAACAAGGAATTAGTTAATACACCTTCAAGAGATCATCAGAAGAAATATGATTGCATATTTAAGCCTCGAAAAACCATAGCAAAGAACTGTATAAATCAAATGGGAAAAAGATTAAGAAATTGTAATGTGATCATCATGTGGGACAGATGTACTCAGCCTTACCCCTGCACATATAGAGAGGCTGTTTCCATTATTTGAACCCTGGTCACTCAGGTTGCAATGGAGCAAGGCAAGGCCCACCCTCATATCTATCTATCTATCTATCTAGCTAGCTAGTCTGAAAATTGTGTAAGTTGAAGCAATTCTATAGATTCATGTTACTGCAAAAGAATGGGAAGAGCATTAGGCTACTGCTAAGTAAACATCAAGCAGTTTTGTTTTCTTCTAGAGAAGATAGTTATTGTCATCTTATGTTTCATACCTATAAAAATTCTTTTTATGTTTCCTATGGTTCAGTCTTGCAGCTCTGGCTTTTTTCACAAATTCGGAGGCACATCCATCTTGTCATCATCTGTTTATTTTTAGTTCAAGTTTTCATGCATGACAATTCCGTCCTTAAAGTTTTTGAATTTTGATAACTGTTATAAGTTTAGTTTGGTCTTGTATGATTTATCGCAGGCAACGTTAAGGTCGGATCTTCCATTCTACATGGTCCCATTCACAACAAGAGATCTAGTGTTCAAGAAACCAGAGGTTTGTTTAGCAAGAGTTCCTTTATTTGTTAAAAATGATGAATGCAATTAGTACATATATCATATAAAAATTTGAAAGCAATGACACCTTCAGTTCACATTCTGGCATATATCATATAAAAAATAACAAAGCCGATTATGACATGATTAGCAGTAATAAAAATAAATAAAAACAGTTCACATTCTGGCACTCCCCCTCATTGTGACAAGATTAGCATTCCCTTTCCTGTTTCTGAATTGAGCAGTTTTCGTATGCGGATTCAACTTCCAGTAAGAATCTTGTGTACATTTAAGTTGAAATAATCACATACAACTTGTCCTCTCCTACAACATCCATAGATGTAATAGACACACGTTTCTTCTTAGCTGTAGCAGCATATAGAGAGAAATCTATAGACTGCACCACCATCAGCTTCCTACTGCTCTCTTCACTAGTGCACCATTGAGCAAGCTTGAGTCAATACAATATCACAATTTATCAGAATATGCTGGCTGATAGATGATCAATTATAACATACTTCCACTGAAATGTATTTGGATGATCAATCTCTTGCTTGAATGACTGTAAAGGAAAGAAATAAAGTCCAGGAAGCATCTCCCTCTACTTTAGTGTGTTCATCTACATCCTAAGTTGATATACTCTAGCATCCATTAACTAAGAGTAAGTCTCAAAAACTCAATCACACGCTTCGTTTGCTGTCTTCATCCATAAATAATTCCAACTGATCTACAGCAGCATTCAATTGATCAGCCGCAACATCACCATGTAATTTTTCAAAATCCATGGTGGGTGGTTAGAATCCAAAGCATCAATCTCAACTACATTCCCAGTAAGGTAACCCAACTTCCAAACCACCAATACAATGCATATAGAATGTGCCCACTCCAAAATATTCATGCCATCTAATTGAATGTAGTAAAAATGCTTCCCTATGAATCACCAGTAGTATGATACTGGATTCAATGGCCAACTTCAAATCACTTCCAACAGGCTCCATAATGAATAAACAAATATCAAACAAACCCCAGAAGTTTTTGATAAAGACAGGATATTCTTGACCTACAATCAAGAATAATATCTCAAAGCTCTACCAACCCTGGCACCAAAACACCCAGACAGAAATAGTGGCCTATCCTACCAGACACTCCAGAACACCATACAAAGTGTATCGATCTCAATAGAGATAAAAGAGTAATTGTTCAATTTAATACCTGAACACTAATTCGATCAGTGTCCATGACTCCAACATACAGAAACAAGAAATTCTCTGCTTTTCTTGATTTTTGGGAAGAATTCTCTAGACCACTTCTAAGAAAACTGATTCAATTTCTTCTCCAAGAATCTTCTAAAGAATAGGCAATATGATCTATGATGATCGATATCTTCAACTCTTCTTGCACACTGCTGATCCTAGTGATGCATGGGTGTTACTCAAGGAGAAGAGAAGAGACTATCTGATCTGAATTCTGTAATCAATCTAAAACTAAATGGTTCAAGAGTGAATCAACTAGTCAGTACTGAAAAGTATGAGAAGAAAAAAGAATTGTATTTTGGGGAGCAAAATGAATCAGTTGTGCAATCCCTTCTTATTCATAATAAGAGGAGCTTCTTAAAAGATGATAAAAGGACAAATCTACCCATAGTGGACAGACCAATAGGAAGTATAGTAAAGTTAAAAAATAACAAAGCCCATTAAGGGCCTAGACCATATAACAGTAGTAATAAAATTAAATAAAAACACCCACATTCTAACATATTGTTAGTTTCCTTTCTCTTCCAAAAAATTGACAACTTCTCAAATATTCTTTTGTGTTATCTGATATGAACATCCGTATTCTCTTCTCATACCGGGTCTCCACCATGCTATAGAAGTTCATGATAATTTAATGCACCAGCTTTCTACTCTTAAGAAAATACGATCAAGTAATACCAGGTATTGTCATCAGCACACAAAATCAAGAATTAATTTATTACTGCCAGAGAATAGAGTAGGGTCCCCAAACATCGATATGCACCAAATGAAAAGGAATAGAATGTTATGTCCCAGAAACTTGACACACAATTCTCAGACTCACAGCAGAATTCACACAACTAGAACATCAACAAAGGAATTGGTATTCATTCAGAGGAAAAGAAGAACATTAACAGTTGGTCGGTTCTTCGAGAGACCGCCGGCTCTCCCAATCACTCATAGTATTCTTCACTCAACAAAAGCCTACCTCCCTCATCCCCCAAAGCCCCTTCTTATATTCTTCTTACAGCATAACTGACTCTCTCAATAAATGCCCAGCTGGCCAAGTTATAAATGCCCACACTCTTCTTATTCCTTACTGACATAGCTATAAATGCCTCAAGACTCTCCTTATTCCCTCCAGCCATAACTGCTCCCATGTTCAATTATTTCCCCCCTTAGCCAAAAGCTGACCTTTCCCCTTCCTAGCATACGTAAAGCTAATTGGGGGCCTATCATTACCCCAGCCCAAAGTCTAACCTTGTCCTCAAGGTTAAAATGAGGAAATTGGTCTCGAAGTAAGTCAAAAGGCTCCCACGAATTTTCAAAATCAGCTAGGTCTTGCCAATGGATAAGCACTTCCGAACCAGTAACTCCAGGCATAGTGGATGGACGCACCCCTCGAACGGCCACAGGTTCAACAAGCATTTTCATGTCCTCTGACAAAGTGAAAGGAATCACGAGAGAAGAGATATGATTGCCAATCGCCTTCTTGAGTTGCGAGACATGAAAAACTGGGTGAATCCTTGCTTCTGGAGGAAGTTGAAGTTTATAAGCGACAACGCCAATTCTTTCAACGATAGCAAATGGTCCATAAAAACGAGGGGCAAGCTTTTCATTGACTCAGCGAGCTAGAGACTGCTGGCGATAAGGTCGCACTCGCACATACACCAAATCCCCAACATCAAAATTCACATCACGTCGGTTCATATCAGTCGAGTCTTTTATCTTTTGTTGTGCACGGTGTAGATGAGCACGCAACTCCCTAAGTATAGCGTCTCGTTGAAGGAGAACAGCTTCAACATCAGCATTAGCCATAGAGCCAAGCTCATAGCGGATTAATGGAGGAGGATCACGCCCATAAACCACCTTGAAAGGTGTCATGCCAGCAGCAGTGTGAAAAGAGGTATTATAGTTGTATTCTGCCCATGATATCCAAGAAGACTAGCGGGAGGGGGAATCAGCCGCAAAGCATTGCAAATAAGTCTCTAAACAGCGATTAACCACCTCCGACTGTCCATCCGTCTGAGGATGGTAAGCTGAACTACGACGCAATTCTGAACCTTGCAGGGTAAAAAGCTCGCGCCAGAAGAAACTCATAAAGACTTTATCATGACCAGACACAATTGATCGGGGAATGCCATGTAAACGGACTATGTTGTGCAAGAAGGCCTGAGCAACCGTGAGAGCTGAGAAAGGATGACTGAGAGGGATAAAATGGGCATACTTTGAGAGACGATCGACCACCACCATAATTGTATCAAATCCCTTCGACTTAGGAAGAGCCTCAATAAATTCCATAGCAATATCCTCCCAGATCTGTTCAAGAACGAGAAAAGGTTGTAAAAGGCCAGCAGGGGACATGGCTTCATATTTACTGCGTTGACACACATCACAGGCCTGCACAAACTCCTGGACAGAACGCTTTGTCCCCCGCCAGTAAAATTCAGCTGCTATTCATCGACATGTCCGGCGGATACCAGCGTGACCTCCCACAACTCCAGAATGAAACTCTTAAGAGGGGAATAAATGGGGAAGCAGCCGGCATAACCAATTTACCATGATAACGAAGGTGATCTCCAATTAAAGAGTAGGCAGGATAGGTAGTCGGATCATGCTGTATGGCATGCTTAATGTTGGCCAGAAAAGGATCAGCATCAACTTGCTCCTTAAGGTCATCAAAATCAAGAAAAATAGGGATTGTAAGAGAATTTAAGTGCATTTCAGCAGGAACTCTGGAGAGCATCAACCACGGTATTATCGGTACCAGGTTTGTACTGAATCTCAAAATCATAATTCATAAGTTTAAGGAGCCACTTATGATGCTCACCTTCGACAACCCACTGCTCCAACAGATACTTAAGACTACGCTGGTCGGTACGAACAATAAAGCGTCTTCCAAGAAGATAGGGGAGCCGTTTTTTAATGGCAAAGACAATAGCCATTAATTCCCACTTGTAGATAGAATTTGATTATGCAGACAGGCTAAGCTTGTGGTTGTAAAATGCTATAGGTCGATTATTTTGCATTAATACCGCATCGAGACCTACATCGGATGCATTTGTCTCGATCAAGAAGGGTTGGGAAAAATCCGAAAGGGCCAACACAGGTACACTCCAACTCCTGAAATGCATTCTCAACTTCCGCATTCCATGAGAAGGCGTCCTTTTTAAGCTGTTGTGTCAATGGCCATGCTATTTTATTGTAGTTACGCACAAAACGGCGATAATAGCCTGTAAGTCCCAAAAAGCCACGAAGAGCTTTAAGTGAAGATGGTTGAGGCCAATCAACCATGGCCTGGATTTTAGAAGGATCGGCAGAAACACCAGCCGCACTAATAATATGACCCAGGTATTCAATGCTAGGTTGAGCAAAGATACATTTCTTTGAGTTGGCAAAGAGACGGTGGGCGCGCAACATCGAGAAGACCTATCGAAGATGATCCAAATGGGCAGCTTAAGAAGCACTATAAACCAAAATATCATCAAAAAATACCAGCATAAAGCGATGGATTAAATCATGGAAGACGGTATTCATTAATGACTGGAAAGTTGAGGGCGCATTGGTGAGACCGAAGGGCATGACAAGGAATTCGTAATGGCCCTCGTGGGTGCGAAATGCAGTCTTGGGAATATCCTCACTGCGGACCCGAATCTGATGGTAACCCGATTTAAGATCAATTTTACTAAAAATAGAAGCACCATGAAGCTCATCGAGAAGTTCTTCGATAACTGGAATGGGGAATTTATCCAGAACCATAGCACGGTTAAGGGCTCTGTAATCCACACAAAAACGCCAACTTCCGTCTTTTTTCTTGACTAAAAGGACCATGCTCGAGTAGGGGCTTGTACTTAGCTGAATAATACCCGCAACCAACATCTCAGAGACAAGGCGTTCAATTTCATCTTTCTGGAACTGAGGGTATCTATAAGGACAAACAGAAATAGGGGAAGTGCCCTCCTGCAAAACAATAGCATGCTCTGTAGCCCGTGTAGGGGGTAAGCCCGTAGGCATATTAAAAACATCTTTGAACTCATCTAGTAAAGCAGAAATTGGCAGGGATGTAGGCAAGACAGAGTTCAACGAAGAATCCACTACCTCTAATTGTTTTAGTTCTAACAAAACCCCTTGTCCCTCATGTTGTAAGTTACGCATCATGGCATGCAAAGATACCTGAGAAGAACAGAGAGAAGGGTCGCCTTGCAATTTCACACGGACACCTCCCAAATTGAGCTTCATAGACATGTTGCCCCAATTCATCACTGAGTCCCCGAGGGATGCTAACCAAGGAAAACCAAGAATGACATCCGTAGAGCCCAACTTTAAAGGAAAGAAATCAGCAATGACATCCAATTCGGGTAAGTTGAGGCAAACCTGACGGTAGACTCCAGAAGTTCTCACCTCATTGCCATTCCCCATTTGAACTCCAAACTCGTGTGTAGGAGTGTGGGGTAATTTCAATTCTTCCACTAAAGCTTCATAGATAAAGTTGTGGGATGCACCCTAGTCTACCAATATGATCACCTCACGTGACAAAATGCATCCACGCACCTTAAGGGAATTGGCCTTACACAATCCAACAAGAGACGAAGCACAAAGCACAGTTGATTCTGGAGTCAGAGCAATTTCAATGTCCCCAGAAGTGCTGTCCAAATTAGATGCATCAAAAGTAATTTCCTCCACATCATCTTGAACCCATAAAACCTGAAGTGATTTCTGAGCACAACGATGTCCCAGACTATATTTCTTGTCGCAATGGAAGCATAGACCCTTCACACGTTTTTGCTGCATCTCTTTATCGGTCATCTTTTTGAAAGCAAGAGGTGGGGCCTTAGTAATAGGGACTGATGAAGAAGGAGGAATTGCGGCATGTGCAGGACGGGTGACAGCAGAAGTAGTCACTTGCAAAACCTGTGAGTTAAAGTGAGTTTCAGAGGGGGATGTTGTGGGTCCATGAGGAAATAAACCTGATTGATAAGCCCATAAGGCCTGATTCTTCTCCTCAATTTTCTGGGCTGCAACCATTTTCCTGATCAACCCAATGGGTTCCATCTGTTGGAGTTCGGCCTGGATATCTGGGCGCAACTCATTAACAAAGGCTGCTTCAAGGATTGATTCCGGTAGGTCACGTAAGGGAGTGGAGAGCACCTCGAATTGGCAACGATATTCCTTAACAGTAGTGGATTGATGTAACGATAGAAGTTGCTCCTGCAAATTTCCCTCCTGAGTCAATCGAAAACGTTCAAGGAGGAGCTCCTTGAATTATGCCGAAAAGGTCGCCGACCATCTTCCCAATAATACCATGCCGATGCATCACCCTCTAAACAGACCACGGCTGCACGCAGACGCTCCAACGGAAGCAAGCCATTAATCTCAAAATAGCGCCCCACGCGAAAAAGCCAGCTGTCTGGATTTTCCCCATCAAAAATAGGTAACTCCAACTTCCGAGGATGTGAATCAGATAAATGTTCCGACACCGACATTGAAGAAGACGTCGGGAAAGCTGCACTCTTCCCTTTGTCAGCCGCACGACTTGATACGACTAAAGGAGGAGCAATGTCAGTTGTAGACAAAGGAGCTGAAAAGGTTTGTTGCTGAAGCAACAGATCAAAACGTCTTACCAGATCTTGAACGCCTCCTTCTAGAGATGAGATCTTCGAAAGTCCAGCTGCTACTTTTTCTGGATCGAGTCGCTGAATCTCATTACGTAAGCCATCCATCTCCACACGAAGTTCAGAATGCAGAGAAGTCAAGCGTTCTTCGAAACCCTCCACCTGCAATGCCACTTCCTTAACTGTCACCGTGGCCGAGGAAAGATGGGCTCTGATACCACCGTTATGTCCCAGAAACTTGACTCAATTCTCAGACTCAGCAGAATTCACACAACTAGAACATCAACAAAGGAACTGGTATTCATTCAGAAGAAAAGAAGAACATTAACAGTTGGTCGATTCTTTGAGAGACTGCCAACTCTCCTAATCACTCACAGTATTCTTCACTCAACAAAAGCCTACCTCCCTCATCCCCCAAAGCCCCTTCTTATACTCTTCTTACAGCATAACTAACTCCCTCAATAAATGCCCAGCTGGCCAAGTTATAAATGCCCACACTCTTCTTATTCCTAACTGACATAGCTATAAATGCCTCATGACTCTCCTTATTCCCTCCAGCCATAATTGCCCCCATGTTCAATTATTTCCCCCCTTAGCCGAAAGCTGACCTTTCCCCTTCCTGGCATACGTAAAGTTAATTGGGGGCCTATCATAGAACTTTTGTTGTGTTTAAGGGGTCTCACTCTATATGGCAATAAATAGTAGTAGTATGGTTTCTTTAGAAATTTACCAATTAGGGGTACTGTAGTAATTCTTATGCAATTTAAGTGCAGCTATAAGATAGTTGAAGTTGATGGGAACTCAGTTTTTGAACCCCACAATCTCTCTTTTTCTCTCTTCTTTTCTCTAATTTCTACTCTTCTTCTCTTTGCTTTTGTTTCATCTCAGGTCAGATCAGAAGATTACATATGCTTGAAGGCTAAAATGTTCTATACGGTTTTGATAACTGACAAACATCACCTTGAACACTTAAAACCAGACACATTAAAAAAGACCGAAAAATATGGACTTAAAATACAAAATAAATAAATAAGCTGGCAACAATGCCATAGTTTTATTTGGCTCAACAAGACAAGATCGCAAATATTCGGGAATTGGCATGATAGAAATTGTCATAGTGTGTGGTTTAAAACATAAGCTCCAGTAGCCTCACAACCACTTCCAATCATCCTCCTACTACTACTCAGGTCTTAAAATATGCAACACTTATGAGGGAAGGCTACAAAATAATGCAAAGTCTTGGTAATAGAACTTACAGAAAAGATTTGTAACTAAGAACATGGACAGACTCAAAAAGATTCTCACTTCTCTTCAATCATACCAAAGATACCCATCAATCAGAGTGAGTTTATCCCTTATAGAACAAGTCTATATAAGGTACCTATCAAAAAGAGTCCATAGGTTACTTTTGCGTTCCAACTCCCAAGAGAACAATCAAGTACAAGGATTTGCGTCATTTTGTAATATTCAAAGAAAATAAATGACAGCACCAATCCTAAGAGAGACCGCATCTGTGCCCCACATACACATCTCAGCGTGCATTGGGAACATATCCCGAAGTTGTCAGTGGGAGATGTTCCCAATACACAGTTTGGATATGCTGTGGGGTGCCCTGTGGGGCGCAGATGTGAATTCCCCAAGAGAACCTTAACCCCAATAATTTAGGGTATTGTTTGTGAACGAAGATGGAATGATTACACATCATCACTAAACATTGCAATCTTTTTGTGTAGTAACTAGCTGCCTAGACAATCTCATCCATAGGAAAAGAAATCCTAATACCTGGGATGTACCAACATTGGGTAATGGCCTTTTTGTCTGTTATATATATTTCAAATCAAAGCCTGGAAAATACCAAAAAAATTAAAGCCTGGAGGTCTGTATGTGCAGGACAATGGAGATACATTTAGAAGCCTCTTGTCAGCAATTAGTGCATATGCAGAAGGATTTTCCGCAGATCGCATCATCAGAAGAGCATTTTTATTATGGAATAGGCTTTAATATGTTGTTGCACGAAATCTTTGGGCAATGTGGTCTTCGGTAGTCCTTGGCATTTGATGGCAAAGTACCCACTG
Source organism: Nelumbo lutea (assembly GCF_056320005.1). Classification (NCBI taxonomy): domain Eukaryota; kingdom Viridiplantae; phylum Streptophyta; class Magnoliopsida; order Proteales; family Nelumbonaceae; genus Nelumbo; species Nelumbo lutea. The sequence continues at coordinate 32,982,091 of NC_142690.1, read as the reverse complement.
CTCAGTTTCAATGTAAAGAGAAGCACTGGCAAATGGCAATTGGTTTATGTTTCTAGTCATAATGTGTAATATTTTCCATTAGAACAGGGCCAAAGGCTGGAAATAACAAAAGGCTGTTAGCCATTTTATTTTTACCTACGGGTACATGTATTCAGAAAAACGTACTCTTACTGTTCGTATCTTGGTCATTTTTCGTTGGCATTTTAAATGATTCCAGAAGGGTATGTCATCCAAACTCCAAAGAACTGAGCAATCAAACCCCCTTCGTAAATTGACGACCTGATTGGATGGGCGAAATTGCAACCCCATTCTCATTTCTGTTGGAAAAGCATTTCTCAATTTGAGAATGGGCATTCCCTCCTCCCTTGGGAATGAAATCCCATTCCAGCTGATTTTAATTCTCATTTTAATCCTCTGAATCAGACTATGGGAGTAAATCATTCCAATTCCGATTCCAAAGGATTTTGATTCTGATTCCAATTACGAACTAAATGGACTCCATATCTTGGACTGAAATAGGTGTGGTGTTCTTTAAACCATTTTCCCCATTATGGTGTGGTTCAAACTTGTGTTTTGAAACGTGCTAGCTGAAATGCTTATTGGGTTGCTAGGTCGTAAGAAATATCGGCTTCATAAAGTTTACTTCAAATACATGAATAATTAGGTGTTTACAAGGTTTAAAGCATCAGTTTTTGGACATACTAATAAAAATAAGGATTCTGAAATTCCTTTGTATCCACCGTGTATTAGTGCCAACTTGATAATTAGGGGTAGGTAAGGGGATGAGAGATCCATCACATGGACGCCCAAAGATTGCGGAATAAGAGGGCGAATTTTAAAAATTTTTCTCCCTTCAACTGGGAATCACATTCCCTATTTAGAAAATCATATTTTCAATGATCATTCTTGAACCTTAAACTAAACCAGATTTGAACCAAAAGAATAAGAGAGAATTATACCTGATACGGAGAAGCAATATCTCCCAACGAAGGTGTTCACGCCCAAGGAATGATCCAAAGACTGCTCCCACTGAAGATGGCGCAGTGCAGGATGGAGCAGAATCAGCAGTGTTCTTCCCCAAGAACTCTGTCCTTCGTAAGAATCAGTAGAATGGTAATTGAGTACAACTTCCTTTTCAATCCTTTATCAAAGAACTGATGTCAAGATCCAATCTTGACTTCTCTCACAATTAGTGATCGAACTGGCAAACAGGGCGGCAAGAACAGGGAGGCGGTAAGAGAGTATTCGCAGGGTGCAGAATTCTCTCTTCTTGATTTCAGCACTAAAGAGGATCTGATGTATCTCTTCTAAAGGCTGCCGCCCCTCCTTCTTTTGTTAACTTAAAAGATTAGCTCCTACTCCCATTAGGAGGTGCTTATCCAAATCATATTTGGATCAGCCTTCTCTTCTAGTGATAATGATAAAACCTTATCTTATCTACAGATTAGATCAGTTTTCTCCTAATCCCATTAGGAGGTTTCTAGATCTGAATCACATTTAAATCTGGACTCTCTGAGTGGATAGGATTAAGACCCTATCCTATCTACTAATCCATTTCAGAATTCGCCCCTTTAATTAACTAAATAAATAGCCCAGTTCGAAATGGGCTTTAGGCCCATTAAACTTATGTGCTCACTCAACCTTCCTAACTGCTGCTCAGTTGGGTTTCCTTGTATGGCGTGAGACCCAAGCATTGAACTACACATCAGCCACATGGGTTCGGCCCAGCCTTTGTTACAAGGCCTGGTCGAATACACTATTAAAGACAGTGCACCCCCTGAAACCCATCAAATGGGCTCTATGGGCCCAACACTTACCCTAAGTGGTCCCTGGGCCAAACCACCTTGTAACACCCAGGGACTGTGGGCAGATGCAAGATTAGCCCATCAGGTATTATCCTCAATGGTCTTACACTTAACCTCACAGCCCTTAATGATCATACACTGTCCGACAAGAGATGACCTCTTCCTCGGCTGCAAGGAACAGTATTGCGCTCTCCACTTATATGGATCCCGGGAATTAAAACCTTTTTGCAAACATTTTAGAAACCACAATATATATACTTCTATATCTCATATAAAATATATTTTGCAAAACAAATCTCAACGGTTGAAATCGGCTGCCGACAGTCTTGGTTTCCAACAATGAGAGTGCATCCCCGATCATTACCTTTGTCCGACAAAGGGGCTGATCCTGTCACTATGATCACCCACTCAGATGAATTCTTGGATTATCCCAACATGCCCAGGTTTTGACCCCCGCTAAGGATCTCACTGATTGGTACATCAAAGATAGCCCGATCCGACACCTAGTGCAGTATCATAATCGAGTCTAGGAGTCGGGTGTAACTTTTCAGTTTTGCCCATCAATCTCCAAGGTCTAGGGCAATACTGGAAATCTGGTCTAGTTCAAATATTCAATTAATTCCACACTGTATGTGCCTAGGGTCTCACCCCGGTAGCTGAGACAAACCACCCCAACCGACTTGGTGGCACCACAGTGTCAGCCTTGTCAGGATAGGTCTCCCCAGACCGACCCACTAGCTGTGAACAATCTAAACTAACACGAGTCTCAATAAGTGTCCAGTTTAAGGGTATTACACAGAAACATACCAATGGAACCTGAATCAAATATGCACTTTTATTCATTTACAATAAACTCATAAAGTTCATCAATTTTGATTGAAGCTAAGGGCATACAAAACTGTCTAACAGTAGGATGATTCTAAGTGAAGTTATGTCAATCACCAAGTCTTTTGAAGATGACTTATTTCATGTCTGGTATAAGATGGATCTATCAATGACCTATTAAACTCATTTATTTAACAACATTTTATGCCAAAAATGAATTTTTTCTTAATTTAAAAAAACTCCAAAAATTAGGAAAAAAATATTGTATTTCTAAATGATTCTCATAATAATGATCTATAATATGAATATATCAATGATTTCTCACTCATTGATTTAACAACCAAGGTTCAAAGTATCGATACATATTGGCCTGTATTGGCCTATGCATATCATGTTGATGGCTTCCCGATACGCCCCTATAGGGGGTGTATCGGGGTTCTAACCAGTTCAGGGGGTGGAGGAGCCTTAAATTGGCCCCCCTGAACCAGCCTTTAAAAAAACTAAAAAAAGGTAAAAAACACTATCGATATCGCCCGATACACCCCTACCAGCATATCAAGCATATCGATATTTTGAACCTTGCTAACAATAATTTAATGCGTCTTATAATAAATTTTTAGTAGAATAGAAGAAGGTCAAACATTGTTTGGTGTATTGTATGATATGCAAATTAGGGGTGATCATGGGCCAGGCAAGGCCAAGTCTAGCACCAATAATAAGGGCTTTAACTTAAGCCTAGGCTTAACTTGGCCCGCACCTAGATTGCAAGCCCAAGCCTGACCTACATGAGCCCAAGCCAGGCTTATGGGCTTTTGGGCCTAATGAGAAATGAGTTTGGGCTTGTGACATTTAATAATAAAAATTTAATTATTTGTATTTTTAATTAAATAGCATGTAATACATGCAAAAAAATATGACACAAGCCCAAGTTATATAGAGTTTGGCCAATCTTTGGGCCTATGCATAAGAAAAAGGCACAGACCTCGTTTAATTCCTAGAGTTGGTTTGATTTGTCTTATATATCCTTTTATAGACGAAGTCAAGGCTTTCATTCCCACTTTTTAGCAATGTGAGACTTGGAGCAACACTTAATAGTGAATGTTAATATTGAATGTTTTTCCAAGTCCCACATTGCTTAGGCAATGAGAATGAAGGCCTTACCTCCACCTATACAAGGCCTTGCCTAGGAGGGCAATTCACATACTTGAGTTGGTTCAAGTGTTCACACATGTGTTAACATGTGTCAATGTCAATTTATTAATATTAATATTTATATGTTGAAACTTTGAACTTTTATATTTTATATAAGATAATAAATATTTAATATAATATAAAATATATTATACTATATATATATATATATATATATATTGTTATTTAATGTATATCTAAAATGTATATTATATTATATTGTGGGTTGGGCCTAGGTCGGGCTTGAAATGTTGGGCCCAAGCCTAGCCCAAAATATTTTGGGCTTGATGTGTACCCAAGCCAGGCCAGGCTTGCACATAAAAACCTAGGCCTAGACTCGAAAATTTGTGGGTTGGGCCAGGCCGGGTTTCCAAGATGGGCAAAGAATGATCACCCCCTAATGCACATGCTCTAAACTCACAATATCATTGATTGCAATGTATCTCTTCATATGGACAATTAAAGTGTGCATTTGTTATGTATTTGTCAGTGTTTTCAAAGCATCAACCCGATCGGTCAGACTGTTCAGACCGGAAACCATCCAGGCAACCAATTCCATTTCACCCCTAACCCATTCTTTGGCAAAAAACCATTGGCTTGGTCAACAACCCACTGATCTAGGCGATTGAACCATCGACTAATTTGACCTAGACAATGGTTTTTGATTGTTTTTTATTTTAATTATTTTTTAATTTTTTAACTTGGAACAGGCCATTTGCTCGAACTAAACAATCAAACTGGTGGCCAAAGCAGTTCCAATTCCGAGTCGAATTTTAAAACATTGGTATATACCTTATTACCATATTTATACGTATCCAAACATGCACCAATAGGATAAGCGATACTAATCTTTTGAACTTTGGTTATTATGTTAAATCCACTCTTTTTGACACCCTAAAATTAATGGATATTAGACCTACTAACTAATTTGTCATAGATCTTCAAAATGTAAATCAGTTGAACATTTAAGGAAGATTTCAATGGCTATAAGATTAGTTAATTGCTTCACACCTCAGAGGAGCTGGCCTTTTCAGTTTCTTGTTTTTCAAGCTCCAATGTAGCATTAAAACCAAATTTATTTCCCGGGGTAAATACCAATTCAAGTTCTTCCGCTGACTGAGTTGTCTTGAATTTGTTCTTCACGGTCAAATTTTCCTGTTTGTCAGGAGAAAAGTTAGATTCCAGTCACTGCTTCAGATTTCTCATGGCATTACAACAAACTGCTTTAGTAAAGAAACAAATCATAAAATGATTACTAGACTCGCCTTCTCAACATAGTCAGTCATGGTTGAGCTAACTATTTCTTGTATAACAAACTTGGTCACACGCTCTTCACCAAGGATTTGCAAGAGGAAGCTCCTTGGGACCTACAGAAATTTTCAATCAGTTGCTTTGTATGAGAAAAAAACACACTAGCAGAAGAAAAGAGCCTAGAAAATAAGAAGGAAAGAGAAATCATTAAATAAAATCAGAGTATAATAAAATGAAACATGACCTATCTGGCCTGGTCATGTCACAACAAAAGTTTCCTTTATTTTCCATTAAAAGAACAACTAAACTGAAAAGAGGATCATATTACATAATGTAAAAACCAATCAGCCAATATATGAACAAATTTTGAATATAAACATGCATATGGTCATAAGAGGGCATAAGACAATTTATAACATACACATGCATGACAGTGACACATTCTGAAGGCAATTTGCTAGTCACTTCAAAACCATTTAGTTTTGGTCATTTGAATGGGGGACGGATAGGGGAGAGGTTGATTTGTGCCGAATGTTTCACAGGTTGCTGTTAATCCTTATTATCTTTTTGTTTCTCATTTCACAGTTTTGTCTGGGCATGTTCTTGATAGGCAAGAAGTTATTGAAGGTGAGAGTGGAGGTCTATGGTATTACTGATCTTTGTTTTGGGCATAGACCTTTTGTGGGGTGTAATTTTCTTAGCTATGTTCTTGGAAGCTTTTTGACTGGCTCTTGGGGGTTATGAGAGAGGGGGAGAGGGGATTTATTTTTCTGCATTCCTGCTCTTTAATATGCATCTTGTATGTCATCTCTCTTTCTCCATAATGAATAAATTAACTGTCGATAAAAAAATGATTGTTGGTAAGATAGAATATTTTAAACAAGAAAAACCATGAATATATTAGTTAAATTTTCCCAGGGTGATAAAGCATGAGCCCCCTTGAACTGCCATGAATATCATCTATGACAAAGATCAATAACTGTCGCACACTACATAGTTTTTACTGCTTATTTCCTTTCTGAAAGCTGCCGTAAGGATCACCAATAAGGGAAACTCTGATACCTAACAAATGTTAAGGGGATTTAGGGGTGGGGTGGGATGTGAATAGGAACTGTTGATGGAATTACTCTGTGGGTTTAGATGACTAATAAGAGCTGCAAGTGGACCTTGTTTTGGATGTCATGTCAACCAGCAGAAAAGAGAAATAGTAAACCAAGAAGATAATAGGAAAAAATAAAACACCAATTTGTAATCAAGTCCTTAAGTCTTGGAAATTATCACATTGGACCCTTAATGCAAAGTAAAATTACAATTCGTCCCTCTACACTACAATGTCCAAATCTGAGTAGGATACCACATGTATAGTCACTTTCTAGATTCTACACCAATCATCATAAAATGGAATTTAACCAAGAGTCATACTCCAACTAGAAAACCACATGAAACTTAGTTTCTTGCTTTGAAAATCTTTCAAGGCAATTGCTAGAATATGATCACCCAGGCATATCAGGAAGTTCTTGACTACAGGACAAGCCCTTAGAAACTTTCCCATGAGTCCCAATACTATACGGACTCTTCCCATAATCATTCTAGACTCTGGAACCAGAATACTAGTGTCCTAATGCAACTAGGATTTCTCCCCAAGAGTTCCAATTCAACTAGAATTCTTGCCATACTCACCTTGGTGTTACCCAGGGACTAAAGAGTCCTAGCTTCATTGGGATTCATCTACCAAAGTCCTAGTCTAACTAGGATTCCTAGCTAGAGTCCTAACTCAACTCAACTACTTCTTGGTAGCGACATTCGCCTCTTGTTTGTGGGTGCAAATCCCTTGTTAGACAATCCAGAACCATGAAATCATTCATAGCACCCAACATATGGAGACTCATAGCCGCAGTCTCCAGCATCCATCCTTATGGTATATAAAAGTGACTGATCATAACCCTACAGCCCTGGAATTCCCTAGGTCCAAGTAGAGATGTCAATTGGACTGGATTTGGTCCAACCCGATCCAGTCCAATGTGAGTCCACTTACAAATGGATTGAACCCAATCCAGTCCAAATCCAATACAAACCAAATCCAGTCCAATCCATTAAAATGTAAGTGGATTGGATTGGATTCAATCCAAACCGAATGAAATATCAAAAATTATATAAAAGTACTTTTGGCATTGAAAAAACACTTTTGTAAGTGCTTTGATAATAAGTATTTCATAAAAGTGCTTTTACAAAAGCATTTTATTGAAAGTACTTCATAAAAGTGATTTTGTAAGAGCACTTTTAGAAAAGTACTTCTATAGAAGTGCTTATAAAAGTACTTTCATAGAAGTGCTTTTATAAAAGTACATCTATAAAAGTGTTTTTGTAAAATTACTTTTATAAAAGTACTTCCGTAAAAGTTCTTTTGTAAAAGTGATTTCACGTAAAAGTACTTTTATAAAAATGCTTTCATAAAAGTACTTTCGTAAAAGTTTTATAAAAGTGATTTTATAAAAGTGTTAAGGGCCCACGAATAGGATCTCGTCACAGGTCGGTTAACGGGGAAAACTTCTTGTTTTCCCTTGTTTCTCCCTTTTCTCGAGGAACCTATCTTTAGCGCCTTAATGGTGATTTGTTAAAGAGATCACCAACTCTCTGCTCTTTCTTGACTGAAAATATCGATAATTTTATTGAATATCATCTGCTCCTTTAAATAGGAAATTACAAGAAGATAAGAGTCCTTCTTTAGGAACACTTCCTAACAACATTTATCTTTAAATAATAATAATGCTACTGCCTAATTAATAGGAACACTGAATTTAGCTAAGAGATAAGATAGGAACACTGAATCTAGCTAAGAGATAAGATAGGAACACTAAATCTAGCTAAGGGATAAAATAGGAACACTGAAGTTAGTTAAGAGATAAGATAGGAACACTGAATCTAGCTAAGAGACAAGATAGGAACACTGAAGTTAGCTAAGAGATAAGATAGGAAATCCCATTACTACTGTTGTCTGTGGCTATATTTCTTATTACTGCTGCTGTCTGCGGCTGTATTTCTTTCCAACAAAAGCAACCACAACAAAAAGTGCTTTCATAAAAGTACATTTGTAAAAATGCTTTCATAAAAGTATTTTTATGAAAGTGCTTTCGCAAAAATACTTTTCATAAAATTACTTTTATAAAAGTGCTTTTGTAAAAATCTTTTCGTAAAAGTACTTCCATAAAAGTGATTTTATGCTAGCTTCGGTTTTGATTGATTTCAAATTAGACAAGGCTTTGATATCATTATCAGATTATTGGAATGTTGATTTAGGTCCAATTCAAACCAATAAAAATATGGACCAATTTATTTTGGATTGGCCCAATCCAATAATTATAATGGACTGTCCAAATCCAATTTGATAAGGTTTGGATTGGATTGGATCCAAACCAAAACTGATCGATCGACACCCCTAGGTCCAAGGACTAAAAACATTGCATATGATAGATTTATGCAACTGACAGTGACACAAAAACCCTTTTATGGCCAATCTCAAATTGGATATTATCAATGAGCATCCCAATACACACTCACATAATAATCCAAAGTCCCACCCTAATGACTGAGATTACACCACGCCATCTTATCAAAACCATCCACGTGCTAACCATGTATGCATCACCCAACCTCACCCTTGGGATATTTCAGGCCTACAGGGAACTAGGTCATTCATATCTCCATGAAAAGTCACACTTATCATTTGAATGTCCTACAATATTACTTGAGGACCTTCCAGTCATAAGTAAAAATAACTATAATTAGAATGCTCCATAAAGAAAAGTCACTTTAATAACGAACAGGAAAAAATATAATGTATATCTGGCTATGAATGAACAACCAGAAACCTTTCTTTTTGAAGAATCAGAATAGAAAAAAATCATTAAAAAGAAAAAGCCATACATCCCGGGGGGGGTTGAGATAGCACCCAGCCTAGAGAACATTACATTACATTAGAACAACGACTGTAACTCAAGAACATTCTAAATATTCTCCTCCTGCCGAAAACCGTCTCTCCCTCCCTCCTTTCATTTCACTCCTCCTCCTTACCACAATAAAATCACCTCCTACCACCCAAGGACCATCCCACAGCCCCCTCAACTCCTCCAGCTCTTTCTCGCTCTGAATTTGGACCATAGACATTTGTAATCCCCCAGCTTCACTCTCCATTCACCTCTTTCAGACAAATCGAAATTGAGAACTTTCCCACCTTCTCCCCTGCCTTTTTGTAGACCCCCGGGTCCCAAAAACCGAGCAGACACCCTGACAAAACCACTGCACTTAGTTCCATCCACTCCCCGCTACTCCTTCCCCAAATTTCCTCATTCAGACCCAGATTAAAAGATTTTAGTTTCATCTCCTGTAGAACAACTGTAGGACAATTTTTTGCTTATTAAATTTCTTACTATCACCCTTCTTTCCTTATCTCTCAAGCCCCTTACTTTCCATCTGATCACCTGCATCCTGCTCTCCCCACCTTACAGTGAAATAGGAGAAACCTTCCCTTTAGTCCTCACCCACTTCCTCCTCTCCCCCCTCTTCGTCCCATTCCTTGTCCTTCCCAAGTTTTTCTTTTTCTCTGTTTTTTTCTTCCCTCCTTATTTTCTCAATGTGTTCAAAATCCCTTCTCACAAATTCTTCCCCTACCCAGAAAAACAAGCCCAGGGATTTGCCTACAGCGACCTCCCTCTCCACCAGCTTGTCGATTTGTACAACACCATTTTGGACCAGATCAGAAACATGACCTGACTCCCTTCCGGCCTCTCCCTCCTCCTGTCTTTTCCCTCTCCTTCCCTCCAAGCGCCTTTCCTGCCCTACCTCTCCTTCCACATCTACTCCCACCCCCTGAGAAGAATCAACCGCTCTCTTCTTCCTATTAAACCTTTTCTTTTCTCTCACTCCCTTCTAGCTCTCCAACAGGCCTCTTTTTTGGACCCCCAGGAGAACCTACCTCTTCACCAAGCTCCTCTCTCTGTCCCTCCTTCGACCTGAGTTCATACCTTCTCCTCAAGCTCCGAACATGATTTGCGACAGGGGAGCATACCTCTTTGTCTGTCTGCTTGTCGCTCAGTTCAGAAACACCATCCGCAACCCCTACCCAGAAACCTCATTTCCAACAATCAGTCGGTTGGGTTTATGCAGCCACATATAGCAAGAAACTACATGTTTCTATCAAGTGTCAGTTCCCAAGGAGGTATGGGATAGGGTCTCAGCCACATATAGCAAGAAATTACATGTTCATTATGGGAGGACATGGATCACCAGAAGGAACTCAAATAGAGAGACTCATTTCATGGAAAGCAGTATAGGAAGCACCATATTCATTGGTTCATGGTGACAAGAGTCAAAGGGCACCTATGATTCAATCACCTATTGTTGAGCATTCAACTATGGTAGTGTCAAACTGTCATCTAAGCCTGAACCAAGTGAAAGTTCTGAAGGGGTACAAGTTGTTGAGGAGAAGAGATTAGTCTAACAGTAAGTTAAAACATTGATAATGAAACAAATGATAGAAAATCAAATATGAACTATTAAGTGACAACCCAGAGTACCCAATGTCCTCTTTCCATAATAAAATTTCAATGCTCCAAATATCAATTATTAGACTAGTCAAGTCAAATTCAAATTGATTTTAGGACCTCATTTATTCAAACTGATGACCAATAACACCATTACCAAGACCAGGTGGCATTGGCAACTTCCACTGAAATCATTGTATTGATGCACCACAGAACATTATAAGAAAGCAAGAATAAATTTTGGAATGGAGATTATTAACTATGATACAGAACAAATGCTGCATTTTATTGGCAGCTGTTATGGCAGGACCAAAGTGGTCCATTTGTTTTATTATCTCATGTACACATGGAAAGTATCATCCGAAATCCCTTTTCAAAGTATCTTTCTTTCTTTTTGTATGTCGAAATAAATTATAGGATGCCTACTACTCATGGAGAAAAAGATGAACGAACAGGGGTTTTAAGATGTATTCAACTATGAGGGCACCATTAACATGGTATATAGAGATACTCTATATTGGTATCACACAAACAGATCAAGTTTGTCATATCAACACCCTCCGCCCCCCCCCCCCCCCAAAAAAAAAAAAGAACAAGAAAAGGAGAACGAAGAAATAGAAACTTTTGCAGAGAAATGAAAACATGAATTCAATATTTACACTGAATTCTTGGAAACAAACAGATAAGTGAGTTGCACGAATGATTTACTAACATTATAGCCATCATCCAATATCTAATAAGTAATAAATAGACTTGAACCACAACCACAACCACAAATGAAAAGTTGGAAATGAAAGTCATACCTTGGATGTTTTTCCTGGATAAGCCCGATACACATGCAAAATACAATTTGGTTAGACATTCTGACTAAGCTTGATTTTTACAAAGTTTTTAAAATAAAGCTGCAGAAAATGAAAATCATAAACAGAATGGGCAAAACAAGAAACTAGCAGGATATTTACACATGATTATGGCTACATGTAGCAGATCCCACAAAAGATATGGGTCAGCCTAGAAATCAACCAAATCTAATGATCTCAAGCATATCAAATTTTCCCTTACCACAGCATCTGTATGATAGCTTGAAAGATTGTAACTAATAAACTGATTAAGATCATCTGATTGAATTTTGGTTTTGGAAGATCTCTTTGGGCACTCAGTATCACCAAGATGTGCATGACAGGTGGTACCTTGATGATACTATTGTAGTAGAGGAAAGTGGGGATATATATCCAGTAGCAAGAAGGAACCTAAGGAAGATGATCCCCCATGGCAAGTGGATGAAATAAAATTATACTGTTACTAGTTGGTTGGGGAATTCAATGCAGCGTCATATCAGCCAACATTACTTGTGGGTAAACTCTGCAAAAGGAGATTTAGGATAGTGTTGCAGAAACGTCCTCACAGAAATTGAATGTGGCTAGATCATATAAGATGAAAAATGATGTGAATAATTTATGGCAGGGAGGAGAAACCATTAACGGTTTATTATTCAATGCTGAAATCTCTGTGGCAAGAGATTGATTTGGAGGTAATTGTTTGGGAGAGAAAAGGATGCTGAAACATATAGAAAACTTGTGGAAAGAAACAGGGTGTTTGAATTTCTTACAGGGCTGAATCCAAAATAACATTACTAGACAAAATATATTGGCAAAGGATGATATAACCCTCCTCTCTTAGGCTTATTCTATGGCGAGTAGTGAGGAGAGCAGAAGACAAGTACAAGTCCAAAGGGTAGTTCTAGTTGACCACTTTGCAAATGTAAGGGTGAAACCTAAGGCAGCTCAGGAAAAGAAAGATGCTATATGTGAGTATTGCAAAAAGCCAAAATATACAAAGGAAACTTGCTAGAAGTTACACATAGAACTTTTGTTGACTCAGTTCAAGAATGCTAATAACAATAAGAAAGATGGAAATGGAAAGACTAGGAATATTAATGCAACCATGGTTCCAGACAGTGACAAGGGTTCTAATGAAAAGATTACTATCGAGTAGTTAGTGTTGGTTCGGCTGTCTTAATTTGTATGTTTATCTTTGTTGGGTCTTAAGTCATTAGTTATTGGGCCTTAGTTACTGGGCCTAATCTTATTTAGTGTTTATTTTGACTAGGTGTCCAATCACTAATCAGGGGCATTCTTGTCTATTTATGTAACATTATGTAATGTTCTTATATATAATAGATTAGGGCTGGCTAAGGACTATTCTGTCGCCCATCTCATATCTTCTTCTTCTTCTTCCTCTTCTTCTCTCATTCGACAGCCCTATTTCAGCAAACATGGTATCAGAGAACTAATCTTTCGGCTGGTTACAGCAGCCGCCTCTTCTTCTACTCACAGTTAACTCTCTCATCTTTTTTTTTGGTTGCTGCAAAGAAACCCTAGGGTTGGTCGTAGAACACAGCTAGACCTACATCTAGGGTTTCCCTTGGTTGTAGGGCCCAAGGGGAGTTAGACCCAGAGGCTGATGCCCTAATAGACACAGTACAACTGACTGTAGCCATTTGGCTAAGATAGATCTGTGTAGAACAGATCTAGGTGGAAGGACTAATCTCAACAGTCCTAGAACTGTTCGTGGGTGAGGTTATAACCTGCGATAGCAGTGCTTAGCACACAGTAGAAGCCAACACAGCAAGTTGCAGGCTGCGGCAGCAGTGATTAGAACACAGCAGAAGGTAGCACAACAGAGTATAATCTGTGACAGCAGTAATTAGGGCACAGTGTGCAGTGTAGTACTCGGTGTTTCAGCTCTGTGTCGGGTTCTCAGGACTGAGTTTACAGTGCAGCAAGTTCCGTAAGTGTGAAATAGTTCACTATATATTGCGTTTACAGTCTTGACATTTACGAGTAAGTGAAGATGTCTTCCATATCCGGGGAAGTGTCTTCTAGAGATGTTAGGGCTTGTGGGAGGTCTCCTAATCTAGAGAATCCAAATCTGCACAGCCTACAGATCACAAGTGTGTTGTTGGATGAGTACAACTTTAGAGAATGGTCTGTCTCAGCCATGCTTTTCATCACATCCCGAGAACTCACTGGTTACTTGGACGGGCAGAAGAAGGAACCAGAAGTGGGGAGTGCTGAATATGCAGCTTGGCGCAAGGAGAATGCTACAGTTATGTCCTGGCTACTTGCCTCAATGACTCCAAGAGTAGCTAGGACTGTTCAACATTTCTCAATGGCTGCCAAGATATGGGAAAAAGTTTCTAAAACCTATGGGCAGAAAAAGAATAATGCCAAAATTTACAGACTGAATCAAGACATTGCTGCCTTGAGGCAAGGAGATATGAGTGTTGCAACATATTTTTCTATACTAGAATGACTATGGGAAGTGTTAGATCACCACCTTATTATTGATTGGGAGAGTGTTGGAGACAAGGAAAAGTATGACAAACAAGTTGAAGAGGGTAGAGCATTTAAGTTTCTAGCTGGCCTAGATCCTATATATGAGAGCATAAGGTCCCAAATTCTAGGAAGGGATGAAATGCCAGACTTACATCATGTTTACTACCTTGTGAGGAATGAAGAGGTGAGAAGAAAAGAGATGCAGGTTGATACTCAAACAAAACTAGCTGAACAGTCTGTGGAACATTCGGCCCTAATCTCTACAAATCAAAGGGGAAACAGGCACTCTGACAAGAGACATCTGAAGTGCACCCACTATGGAGAGGAAAGGCATGTGAAAGAGACCTGTTGGGTTCTCCATCCGCATCTAAAGCCAGCTGCATTGAGGAAAGATAAGAAGCATCTGAAGGGTCAATCTACAAGTGTGAATCTGGCTACGGGTCAAAGTGATGATGGTTCAAAACACTCATCTACAGTTACTTCCTCTTCCATGGGACAGACTACTAATTCCCCTCGAACCGGGTCCTTGGGTTTTACTGCCGATGAGGTAGAGGTACTTAGCCGGGCCCTAGCCCGTCTAAGGACCAATTCTCTTCCATCCTCCTCCCTTGCCAGATTAGGTATTGTCTCTGCCTTTAGTGCAACTAGTATTATTGATCCTGCCTCTTGGATTATTGATTCTAGTGCAACTGACCACATGACACACATGTCTTCTCTATTTTCTTCCTATCATTTAATGTTTGGCCAAGATAAAATGAGGGTTGCTGATGGTTCTCTCTCTACCATCTCTGGGAAAGGAGTAGTTGGCCTAAGCAAGGACCTCTCACTCAAATCTGTCTTGCATGTTCCCAATCTTTCTTCAAATCTCTTATCTGTTTCAAAGCTTACCAAAAATTTGAATTGTAGCATAACCTTTTTTCCTACTCATTGTGTCTTTCAGGACAGATTAACGAAGAGAACGATTGGGAGCGGTCATGAGTGTGGAGGTCTCTACTACCTTGATGCAGACATCAGTTCGGCCTTGCAAACATCTACTACTTGTAGTCAGTCCAATGTGGAGTCAATAGCTAGGTTACATCTGTGGCATGCTAGGCTAGGTCATTTACCTTTTTCATCATTGGAAGTGTTGTTTCCAGAATTATTCAAAGGTGTTTCAAGTCAAGAGTTAGTTTGTGAAGTCTGTCAACGATCAAAGCAATGTAGAACTGTTTATTCAACTTCGAGTAATGAAATTCGAGCTTCTTTTGACTTAGTCCACTCTGATGTTTGGGGCCCCTCTCCCATTATTTCTGTTGATGGCTTTCCATACTTTATCAGTTTTACTGATCACTATTCTCGATGCACATGGATCTACTTATTAAAAGCACGAGAAGAAGTGCCGCGGGTAACCATGACATTTTGCAAAATGATTGAAACACAATTTGGTACGAAGGTCAAACAATTCAGGTCAGATAATGCTGCAGAATACTTTGAAAGGTCCTTGAATCTGTTTATGGAGGATGCTAGAATGATTCATCAGTCATCTTGTGCTAGTACCCCCCAACAGAATGGGGTTTCTGAGCGCAAGAATAGGCACCTATTGGAGACTGCTCGAGCCTTACTATTTCAGCACAAAGTTCCAAAAAACTATTGGTCTCAAGCAATCCTTACTGCACCATATCTGATAAATCGAATGCCATCCAAAGTATTGGGGATGAAAACTCCTTTCTCTGTTCTTTGCCCTCATCTTCCTGACTTTTCTCTTCCATCGAGAGTCTTTGGTTGTGTATGCTTTATACATGTCAAGGATCCGAAGAAGACCAAATTGGATCCTAAGGCTACAAAGGGAATCATTTTGGGGTACTCCCCTACTCAGAAGAGATACAAGTGTTATGATCCAGTCACCAAGAAAAAATATGTCACAAAGGATGTGGTACTCTTTGAGTCTCAATCCTATTTTCATTCTTCCCAGAATCCTCTTCAGGGGGAGACTAGTGGGATGGAAGAGGATTCTTTTGTTCCCCCATTCTTTGTACCTCTCTCTACCTCAGGCCTTCCATCTTCTCCTCCTGATCCACCAAGTTGTGGTATCCCGGGTGAATCTAGTGAGGCTCCCATTGTACCAGCTACTACTAGTGATGTTGCAAATATTACTGAAGACTCCAGCAGACTACAAAGAGATATCAGAATCACCTACAATAGAAGGAAGAAGGGTCCTCTAACTCATGACAGCAACCAATTGGACTCGGATAAACCTGTCTCAGAAACTCAAGGTAATCCTATCAGTTCCTCTGACTTGGATCTTCCTATTGCCCTTCGTAAGTCTACTCGTTCTTGTACTATCAGACACCCCATTGTTGATTTTGTGTCTTACTCACATTTGTCTCCTCGTTATTGTTCTTTTGTGTCTGCTCTCTCTTCTGTGCATGTTCCTACCAGGTATTCTGAGGCAGTATCTGACCCAAAATGGAAAGAGGCTATGGACGAAGAAATGAATGCCTTAATGAAAGCAAGGACTTGGGAATTAGTGGATATACCGGAAGGGAAAGGCATTGTTGGATGCAAGTGGGTGTTCACTATGAAGCATAGGGAGGACGGGTCCATTGAGAGGTACAAGGCTAGACTAGTAGCAAAAGGGTTTACTCAAAAAGAAGGGATTGACTACAAAGAAACCTTTGCTCCGATGGCAAAACTCAACACAATCCGAGTTCTATTATCATTAGTTGCAAATTTCTCATGGGAGCTACATCAGTTGGACGTGAAGAATGCTTTCTTGAATGGCAACCTGCATGAAGAGGTGTTCATGGATCCTCCACCAGGTTATGGTTTTGGCAAGAAGGTATGTAGACTGAGAAAAGCCCTATACGGCCTTAAGCAGTCCCCTCGAACTTGGTTTGAGAAGCTATGTGGGGTCATGAAGAAAGGGGGTTACACTCAAAGTGGGGCAGATCATACCCTATTCATAAGGAAGAGAAATGGCAAACTTACGGCACTTATTGTCTATGTGGATGATATGGTAATTATAGGGGATGATCAGGAAGAGATTAAAAGACTAAAGGAGGTTTTGGTTGCTGAATTTGAGATCAAAGACCTGGGCCAACTAAGATACTTTCTTGGGATTGAAGTTGCAAGGTCCAAAGAGGGCATCTATATATGTCAGCAGAAATACATCCTTGATCTTCTTCAAGAGACAGGCATGATGGGGTGTAGGCCAACATATACTCCAATAGAACAGAATCATGGTCTATAGGAGTCAGTAGGAGATGACTACCTTGAAAAGGAAAGATACCAAAAACTGGTGGGGAAGTTGATTTACCTGTCCCTCACTTGCCCTGACATTGCTTATGCTGTACATGTTGTCAGTCAGTTCATGCACACTCCTAAAATCCCTCACATGAAAGCTGTGGAAAGGATCCTCAGATATTTGAAGTCTTGCCCGGGGAAAGGGATTCTGTTAAGAAAAAACAGTAAAATTGAAGTTGAAGGATATACTGATGCAGATTGGGCTGGTTCTGTTGGGGACAGGAAGTCTACTTCTGGGTACTGCACCTTTGTTGGAGGAAACTTAGTTACATGGAGGAGTAAAAAACAGAATGTGATTGCTAGATCTAGTGCAGAGGCCGAATACCGAGCTATGGCTCATGGTGTTGCTGAACTTTTATGGCTTAAGATCCTGCTTGGTGAACTTGGAATAAAGATTGAGTGTCCTCTCAGGTTGTACTGTGACAACAAGGCTGCCATCAACATTGCAAATAACCCAGTGCAACATGATAAAACGAAAAATATTGAGATAGACCGTCACTTTGTTAGAGAAAGAATTGTCTCAGGAGAATTCTGCATTCCTTATACTCCCTCCGAGATGCAGATTGCAGATGTTCTGACTAAAGGGCTAGCTACAGTGAAATTCGTGGACTTACTTGGCAAGCTAAACATGATTGACATCCATGTTAGCTTGAGGCGGAGTGTCGGTTCGGCTGTCTTAATTTGTATGTTTATCTTTGTTGGGTCTTAAGTCATTAGTTATTGGGCCTTAGTTACTGGGCCTAATCTTATTTAGTGTTTATTTTGACTAGGTGTCCCATCACTAATCAGGGGCATTCTTGTCTGTTTATGTAACATTATGTAATGTTCTTATATATAATAGATTAGGGCTGGCTGAGGACTATTGTGCCGCCCATCTCATATCTTCTTCATCTTCTTCCTCTTCTTCTCTCATTCGACAGCCCTATTTCAGCAAACAGTTAGCAATAGTGAAGGCAAAATTTGAGAAGTATGGGAGGATAATTAATCACCTTGAGAGCACAGTTGCACAGTTTCTAATTCTTTACGCAATTCAACTACCACTCTTTTACACATTCAGGCATACGTGCTACTATCAACCATGCAAC
Organism: Nelumbo lutea; assembly: GCF_056320005.1. Taxonomy (NCBI): domain Eukaryota; kingdom Viridiplantae; phylum Streptophyta; class Magnoliopsida; order Proteales; family Nelumbonaceae; genus Nelumbo; species Nelumbo lutea. The sequence goes on along the minus strand of NC_142690.1, from coordinate 32,963,774 downwards.
TACCTCGGGTAATCATAGAATCCCTTGGATTATAAATTCTAGAGCTTCTGATCATATGACTAGTGCTTCTACCTTATTTAATTCTTATAACTTGCTTTTTGGTCATGACAAAATAACCCTAGCAGATGGTTCTCTTGCTTCTATTTTTGGAAAGGGAGACATCAAGACCATAGATTCCCTCACCTCTATGTCCCCAAATTCCACACCAACCTGTTTCCTATAAGTAGCTTGACTAAATCATTAAACTGTTCTATAACCTTTTTTTCCTTCTTATTGCACTTTTCAAGATCTACATTCTTGGAAGGTGATTGGGAGTGGCCATGAGGCAAACGGAATATACCTGCTCGATGTTCCTGAGCAAAGTTAAGGACAGCCCCTAAAAGTTGCTTTTAGATCTTCCTCTTCAAAGTCTATCAGTCATGTTATGTTACGCCATTTTTGGGTAAGCCATTTGTCTTTTTCAGCTTTGAGTGATTTATTTCCAGAATTGTTTAAAGGAGTCAGTTTGTCAAGTTTGCATTGTGAGTCATGCGAGTTTTCAAATTATTGTAGAAACACTTATCCTTTGAGTAATAAAAGATCTAATTTTCCTTTCCATATTGTAAACTCTGATGTGTGGGGGCCATACCAATTACCTACCAATCGTATTCCATCCGGGGTCTTGGGTTTCAAGTCTCCCTTTAGCCTGTTGTTTCCAAAAAAAAACCATTTTTCTCTTACTCTTTGTGTCTTTGGTTGCACTTGCTATGTTCGTATCCCCAATTCATGAAGACACAAATTTGAATCAAAGGCCTGCAAATGTATATTCCTTGGTTATGCCTCCATACAAAAAAGTTATTGTTGTTTTGGTCCAGTTAGTGGCACTCGCTTTGTCTCCATGGATGTCACTTTTGTGGAGTCAATTCCCTCTTATGGTCATTCTCCTAAGGGAGAGAGTTCATCTAAGTTATTTAATGTTCCTCTTCCTATTTTCATTAAGTCCAATGGTTAGCCTCTTGTTGAGACACTTCCTTGTGTGTCTACTCCTCTTGTTGAGTCATCTCCTAGTTCTACCATTCCAATTCCTCCACCACTTTTTTCATGTCCTTCTTCATTTGCGCCTCCTCCTATCCTTCAAAGGTGGTACCAATAGCAAAGGTTTGAGAATGAGCAAGTTGTTTCCACTTCTGTAGTTGGACCTCCTACACTCCAAGTTGCTAAAGAGACAATAGGTGTCGAACCATACCTTTGCAGCCCCCTTTCCCTAATCTTGATATCCCCATTACCATAAGAAAAGGGTAAGAGAAAGACCACTACATATTGTATCTCAATGTATCTCTCTTATGGTTTGCTCTCCCCATCATATTATTCCTTCTTAGCCTCTATTTCTTTTGAACCTGTCACCAAACCTGTATCAGAAACACTTTCAAAACCAGAGTGGAGGAATGCTATGAAAACTATGATAAAGGAAGTGCATAAGAATGATACTTGGGATGTGGTTGATTTACCTGAGGGCAAGGAGCCTATTGGGTGCAAATGGGTTTACATTATAAAATACCATGCAAACGGATCTATTGAACGGCACAAGGCTCATTTGGTTGCTAAGGGGTATATACAAATATATGGGATAAACTACTTGGAGACATTTGCCTCGGTTTCTAAGATGACATCTATAAGAGTCTTGTTATCTTTAGCAACCCATTTTGATTGGCCACTCTATTAGTTTGATGTAAAAGAATGCCTTTTTGAATGTGGAGTTTCATGAAGAAACGTATATGTCTCTTCCTCCTAGGATGTATGGGAAGAAATGCAAGGTAAGGCATGTAAATTGAAGAAGTCACTCTGTGGCCTTAAGCAAACATCAAGGGCTTGGATTTAGAGGTTCAGGGTTGTCATTTTTCACTTTGGATACACATAGACATAGTTAGATCATACCCTTTTTGTGCAATGTTTTAAAACGCGGAGGCGTGACGTGAGGCATTCCACTACTTAGATGCGTGAGGCGTAGTTTAGAACGCAAGAGGCGTAAGCCTCCTTAAAAGGAGAGGGGTCAGGAGGAGGATGAAGAGTAAGGAGGGATCTCATTTTTTCTTTACTTTTAATAAAAATCGTTTATATTAAGAAGAATAAAGATGCATAGCATTAGTTGAAAGAGGGGGTCTTGTCGAAGTAGAGCAAGTCCCCCTAACTCAAAAAAAAACAAATTGGGCTACATCAAAAAGGGGGTGGGGGGGTCTGGGGGCGAAGCCCCCCAACCGAAGGGGCGGGGAGCAAACCAATTTCTTTCCCCTTATCTTTTCTTCCATTCCCTTTCCTTTTCTTTTCTTTATTTTCTCTTTTTTTCTTCTCTTTCTTTTTCTTTCCCTTCCCTTTCTTTTCCTTTCTTTTTTTTCTTTTTTCTTTTTTTCTTGTCTTTTTATATAAGATGTGCATGAGGCGCATGAGGCGTACACTAGCACGCCTCATGAAAAAAGCATAAGAGATGTATGCCTCTTGCACTTGAAGCATACGCCTCAGGGGTGTTAGCGCCTCTAGTATATGCCTCAGGGCGTTTTGGGAGCGCCTCACCTGGAGGCCGCCTCCAGGCATACCCTCCCACGCCTTTTAAAACAGCGTCTTTGTGAATAGGAGGGGTGCTCTAGTTACCTTCTTAATTGTCTCCATGGATGATACGCAAGAAATTGATAGCCTAAAACACTTTCTTAATGCTGAATTTGAAATTAAAGATTTGGAAGAATTGAGATACTTCTTGAGAATTGAAGTTGTTGGGTCCAAAGATGGCATCTTCAATTCTGCCTTTAGTGAGGCATTTATTTGTGTCAACACTCTTGCTTGAATAGAGAAAAGAACAAGAATAATCTTAGAGGTGTCAAGAATGAATAATGATCCCCACCTCAAAGAGTCTCTTATATATTAAAAGATATGTACAATTACAAGAATGCCCATATAGGCTAAAAGAGAAAAAGAATAAGATATATCAGTAATATACAACAGGGACTATACTAATAAGATACATCAAGTTACTGTAGAGAAGATGGGCCGAATGGCCCATAGGCTGTTCATCCTTTTTATTTTTTATGTTCTTTGTTGTAATGGGCCTTAATCTGGGCTTTGTTCTTTCTTGTGTTATGTTTTTTAATTTTTTGCTGGGGGGCCTCTCTATAAATTATTAAAGTTTAACTTAATGAAATGGAATTAAGGGGTGTGAGAGAGAAGGTTATGTTTGAAAATCTCTCTTTGAACCCTAGTTGCCACCACCTTCTTCTTCTCTCTTCTTGAAACCCGATTTCTGCTACTTCCTTTTGATTTTCTGCAACTTTTTAAAAAGTCCTTTCTTTTCAAAAGGCTTTTTTTCATCTTGGTATCAGAGCAGGCTCGACTTTTCCCTTTTTTTCACCTTTTTTTCCCTGAATCGTATGAATAGGTAAAGAAACCTATTTCAGTCCAGTTGTTAGTGGTTTCTGGAGAGAAGGGGACTAGTTTTGTCGTCCCCCTGATAGATTCAAGTGTGTTGCCTGAAAAACTCTAATTTTCTGGAGAAATTTGATTGCAGGCACCACAGGGATTTTGACTTGGGTGCTCAGTGACTGAAAGTCTTCTCATCCTTCATCTTGAAGATCGAATCAAGTAGATTGGTGCTATGTGAAGTCTACAAGGAGCGGCTGAGATTTCTCTGTTTCTCCTGGCTTCCGGGTATGATGCAGGTAGCTGGTACGGCTGCATAGCAGTTGGCTCACAACACAGTTTGTGTTCTGTCTTCATTTGTTGTTATTCGAAGTTGTTATAAGTTATTTTCGAAGTATTTAAGAAGATGAACCCTTTAGAAGTTGAAAACAAGCATGTTGCTGAATCTGGACAGGTTCCGGGAGCCTCTGTAGACTCTCTACTAGTTGTGACCACAGTCAAGCTAGATGGAACTAATTATCTAGCTTGGTCACAATAAGTAAAAATTCATATCTGCAGTAAAGTCAAATGGGGTTTTATCTCCGGGAGCAAGAAGGCTCCTTCGGAAGATGATCCAACATATGAAGAATGGGTGCAAGAAAATTATACTGTTATTGGATGGCATGTGAACTCAATGCAACCACAGATTAGTTAGAACTATTTATGGATAAATTCAACAAAGGAAATTTGGGATAGTGTTGTTGAAACCTATTCCTAGAAATTAAATGTGGCCAGGGTTTACAAGCTGATTTCCTCACCCAGGGCATTCCCAAGGCTAAACTTCAGCATGATACTGGCAAGCCTGGCATGATTGACATCTATGCTCAGCTTGAGGGGGAGTGTAGAGAAGATGGGCCGAATGGCCCATAGGCTGTTTATCCTTTTTATTTTTTATAATGGGCCTTAATCTGGCTTTATTCTTTCTTGTGTTATGTTTTTTAATTTTCTACCCAACTAGGGGCCTCTCTATAAATTATTAAAGTTTAACTTAATGAAATGGAATTAGGGGTGTAAGAGAGAAGGTTATGTTCAAAAATCTCTCTCTCTGAACCCTAGTTGCCGCCGCCTTCTTCTTCTTCTTCTTCTCTCTTCTGGAAACCTGATTTCTGCTACTTCCTTTTGATTTTCTACAACTTTTTAAACAATCCTTTCTTTTCAAAAGGTTGTTTTTCGTCAGTTACCGAATCTCCACATTCCCTGTTTAGGCAGCAGTTTGTCTATAAGAAAGAAATGTCTAGCTCTAGTCATAGCCTTGGTGAAGATATCAGCAATCTGCATGTCCGAGGCTACATGAGGAAGCGATATAGCCCCATCAGTGAAAAGATCTTTGATAAAGTGGCAGTTCACCTCGATGTGCTTGGTCCTCTCATGGAAGACAGGGTTAGATGCAATCTCGATAGCACTCGTATTGTCTGCATGGAGAGGAATAGGAGTAGGAAGTTGAATGCCAAGATCCATAAAGAGAGATCGTAACCAAAAAATCTCACTGCAGACAAAAGACATTGCCCTATACTCTGCTTCAATGGAAGACTTGGAGACTGTTTGTTGTTTCTTACACTTCCAAGAGATGAGTGAATCACCCATAAAGACACACCATCCAGGAGTGGACCTACGCGTGTCAAGACAACCGGCCCAATATGCATCAGCATATGCTCTCAACTAAATAAGAGAGGAGGAGAAGAACAGTCCTTGAGAAGATGTGCCTCTAACATATCGAATGATGCAATGAACAACAATCATATGAGGCTGACGAGGAGTAGAAACAAAATTGACTAACAACCTGAACAACATGAGAAATATCAAGCCGAGTCATAGTGAGATAAATAAGGGACCCCACAAGCTAGCAATACAAGGCAGCATTAGGAAGCAATGGACCTTCAGATTTGGATAACTAAAGATTTAGCTCCATAGGTGTATCAACATGCTTCTCTTCACTAATACCAGCAAGTCTAACAAGATAAGAGGCATATTTCTGCTGACAAACAAAATACTTTCTATCACTATGATGAACTTCCAGTCCTAGGAAATAGGTGAGAGGGCCCAAGTCCTTCATGTGAAAGGAATTATGAAGTAATAGTTTTAGTTCACAAATACCCTTGGCATCATTCCCAGTCAACAACATGTCATCAACATACAGTAGGAGAATGGTAATACCCTCAGGCCATCGCCTAACAAAGAAAGAGTGATCAAAGAAACTTTGGCTATATCCAACAACAACTACATCTTGAAAGCGTTCAAACCATGCTCGGGGAGCCTGTTTCAAACCATATAGAGATTTCTTGAGGCAACATACTAAGGAAGAATCACTACAATACCTAGGAGGAGGCTTCATGTAGACCGTCTCCTTCAACTGACCATGAAGAAAGGCATTCTTCAAATCAAGCTGGCATAAGGTCCAAGATTGGGCAGCAGACAGTGCTAAGAAAACATAGACTGTGGTAATCTTTGCAACAGGGGCAAAGGTTTCTTCATAGTCGATGCCATACTCCTGACTATATCCTTGAGTAACTAAACGTGCCTTGTATCAATCAAGAGATCCATCGGATTTCAACTTAATGTTGTAAAGCCAATGACTCCCAACAATAAAGGCATCTGGAGGAGCAGGCACAAGGTCCCAACTGTCATTCTCATGTAAAGCATGAATCTCTGAATCCATGGCTTCCTTCCAATGAAGGCTACTATTAGCTTCATGGTAGGAACGAGGAATGTCTGTGGAAGATAGGACAGTAGACAAAGAGTTATGGTTTACAAGAAAACCATAGTGGTTAGGAGGTCTAGATATACGAGTAGAATGACGAAGAGGAACAAAAGTATGAGGAGTATTTGAAATAGAGGTATCACTTACAAGAGTAGTGGTAAGATGATGATCTGAACCAAGAGGAAGGAGAGTCGCAGACGCAGGGGCTGGAGCACGTAACCACTTGTGAGAGAAGATGAGAAGGTCCTTCTCAACAAAAGGAGGTGGAGCATCCTATGAATCAAAGTTTGGCAAAACAGAAACAGACGATGTAGACAGTCTAGCAATTCTAGCAAAAAAAGAAATGTGCTCAAGGAAAACAACACTACGCTATACTGTGCAAACAATTTAGACCGCTCACGAAAGGGAAGATGAATAAAGCACACACATCCAAAAACATGAACCATAGATAAATCTGGAGAACGACCAAACAACTTCTGAAAGGGAGACATATTACCAAGAACAGAGGAAGGAATATAGTTGATAAACACAGTTGTACTGGCTACCTATACCCAAAAAGAAGGTGGAGTATGGGATTCCTACAATAATGTCCTCACAGCACCTCAAATAGTCTCTTATATATTAAAAGATATGTACAATGACAAGAATGCCCATATAGGGCTGAAAGAGAAAAAGAATAAGATATATCAGTAATATACAACAAGGACTATACTAATAAGATACATCAAGTTACCAAATCTCCACAATTTGGCCTTCTTGTCATAGGTGTTTATCTTCCCAAGTGGACTACTCCAAATCTAATGGGATAATGATCTGAGGTTACTCTAGGCAAAGCTCTAGGGGCTAAATTCTCCCACATCTCTTCCCAATCTAAAGAAAATAGGAATTTATTCAGTTTAGAGTAGGTCAGGGGCTCCTGAAAATTTGACCAGGTGTACTTTGCTTGCAACTGTGGGAGCTCCTTCAACTCAAAAGTATCCACAAACACATTGAAATTTCTCATGCTTGTGGTGATTTTTTGGTTAGGTTTGTTGGTTTCTGAGGTAAATCTTATGGCATTAAATCACCTCCCAAACACCAAGGCCCCTCCCATAAACCTCTAACTGCCCCTAGCTCTTCCCAAAAAAGATCCATGTCTCTATAGGAATTGCGACCATAAACATTTGTTAGTGCCCACTCCCATCATTGAACCTTTTGGTTTTTATTGAAATTGAAAATTGTCCCACCAATTCTTCAAAATATTCCATCTCCTCATTTTTCCATATAGTCAGTTTCCTCCTGAAGCTCCCCAGGAGGGTGCATACAACTAGCTCAAACACCTAATTCCCTAAGTACTTCTAATCTATCAGTTCCTACCCCCTCTAGTTCCTGCCTATCACTATCTAAGTTTTCAAATCTATCAGTTTCCTTCCACAACCTTAGACACCAATTCTGTTAAATTGTCCAAAAGCAGCCCAAAGATTTTCTCCACCTCATCATTTTCTCCTTCCTCTCCTGCACCTACTGAACAAACAGGAATGGCAGTCTCTAAATTCTTAGCAAGCATGGAAGTTAAATTAGTAACAGCTATAGCAGGATAAACAGAGACATGAACAGCATAAGGAATAACTAAGGGGTTAGAATCTCCTTGTTCTACGCTTTCGCTAGCCAACACTTTACTAGGCATGGGTAAGTTAGATGACTTGTCAAATATTCCCTGTTCAGCTTCTTGTGGCCGTCACTCTTGCGCTTCCTTACCCAACAAGGGGTTAGAGCCTTCTATCCCAATTTGCTTATCCTGTGTTATCCTGTGTGTTGTCCTGGTTTGGTAGGTCAGCATCTTGTTTTCCTGGCACAGTTGAGGTCTCCTCACATTCAGTAGAACTCTTCAGACCCCAAGTGTTTTTATTTGCATTGTTTCAATACTGGATTGTTCCTTGAACAACAGCTCTATTCCCCAGTCCTCTTCTAATTTTCTGTATGCCTTCGTTGAGTCGGTACTGCCAAGGCTTGAAGGCTGATTGACTTCTTCAACTCCTTCAAATTGGAAGTTCTCCCAGTCACTATCTAACACCGAATCATTTTTCGTTCCACTATCGTATTTTGGGTTAGGCCTGTCTGGCATGGTGGACTAGTTATCTGATACAGGCATCCAGGTCAGCTTACCAACCCTCTGGAAATCTGTAGTCCTTGTTCAAGAAGTAACTGTGAATGTTCTTCTGTTTGAACATGCTCCAACAAGTCAAGCAGGAGGTACTGAAGGGGAAAGCGATAGATACTATCCCTTATCAGTCTTGAAGAACACGGCACATGACTCATCAAAGAGTCAAGTGTGTGAACATCAGAAAACGGCTCACTTGGGCTGATTTGGAGACACAACCATCATTTGTAGGAGATGGAGGTAATGGGACCTCCAGGAATTATGTCAAAAATCATCTTTTGTTTAATAGTGACTCCAGACGCAAGACACTGGCTGGACCAATCCGGGTAAGACTCGGATGGCAGAGGGAAGGGGTCAGGCACCCCTATCCTAGGTCCAATAGTTGGGGCCCACATGGAATTACAAATAAGCACAAGTGCAAGCAAGTAATTCTTCAACTAACTAAGAGCAACTAATAATCAATAAAGCTAAACAAATCATGAATAAACCATCGCAAGAGAATCTCCCTAATTATTTTTATTATTATTATTATTATTATTATTATTATTATTTTATATTTTTTGTTATTTTTTTATTCTCAATATCCAAATACAACCAAGATCTTTGAGAAACATGGATAGACACTATATCCCTCTAAAGGAAATTATGTTGAAACCTCACCTCCTTTCTGTCTGCGGAAACCTGGAATTGGTGGTGCCGTACGGGCCAAATTTGTCAAGACTTCATCAAATATTTTTTGTGTCTCCTCTCCAGTCAAGTCCACCCTCACCTGACAATAGAATAATTGAGGCATGAATTAAATCCAAGGGAGGGCACCAAGAAACATGCCACAATAATATTAGACAGTTTTAATTGGTGGATATTCATGTAACAGTTCCCATGTAGTTATAGCATTTTCAATGCAGCCACACTCCTAGAATGAAGAACAGATAAATAAATATTGGTTGATATCTACTAGACCTGTTCATGGGCCGGGTGGTCCAACGGGCCGGCCCAGCCCGACCCGGCCCCCAGACGGGCTTGAACACGCAAATGAGCCCGCGGGCTTAACCTCGGGCTAAAAAGCCCGTCCGGCAATAAATTCGAGCCAGGCTCAGGTTTTGCCAAAATAGACCGGCCCGAACCCAGTCCGGCCCGACCTATAGCCTAAACTTAAAAAACCCTAATATCCTAAAAAGTAAGAACCCTTCTCTTTCACCTCTTTCCCCTTAGCCAAACCTCTCTTCTCTTCACATCCTCCTCAGTCCTCACACTCTCAGGCAGCCATACAACCAGCAAGACGGCGAACATTCACCGGCACAACAACTCCGGCGGTGAGTCCTCTCTCTCTCTCTCTCTCTCTCTCTCTCTCTCTCTCTGACACGAACTGACAGACTTTTCCCTGTTAAAATCGCAGCTCACCGCGAACTCAACTCCAACGAACACAGTCACCGGCAATGAGTCCTCTTTGCCATTTTATTGTATTACGAAATTATTATTTAGTGTATAGTGTTTAGTGTTTATATAGCCGAATGCTATTGTTTGTCCTAAATCTGAATGCTATTGTTTATCTGAATGCTATTAGAGATTTGTTAGAGAATGATAAAAACAACCTGATGCATTAGGTATTCACTACACATATTTATTGGGTTGGTTTGTCTTTCAAAAGTGCTGAAACTGTTAGATTTGATTATCCCAATTCCTAAAGCAAAAACATTGTATTTGGCTTCGGTAATGTTGCAAATCTGCAATTGGTTTTCCTTTTTTTTTTTTTCAAATTCAGAATTTATATTGAGTTTATATTCTTTTTTTAATGTAAATAAATTCTGATTTATATTGAATTCAGAATTTATATTGAATAATCTGCAATTGGTTTTCCTTTTTTTTTTTGCAAATTCAGAATTTATATTGAATTTATATTCTTTTTTTAATGTAAATAAATTCTGATTTATATTGAATAATCTGCAATTGGTTTTCCTTTTTTTTGCAAATTCATAATTTATATTGAATTTATATTCTTTTTTTAATGTAAATAAATTCTGATTTATATTGATTATTGAATTCAGAATTTATATTGAATAATCTGAAATTGGTTTTCCTTTTTATTTTTTTTTGCAAATTCAGAATTTATATTGAATTTATATTCTTTTTTTTAAATCCCAATCTTTTTATTAGGTCGGGCTTCGAGCTCGGACCCAAGTTGTAGGCCCGTTGGTCGGGCCGGACTCGAGCTCAGGCCTAACAAATTTCTATTCATGAAGAGTAAAAGACCGGCCCGGCCCATGAACAGGTCTAATATCTACTAATCAAAAATAAATGAACTAAATGATGAATTAAAAGAAATGAAAATAGGATACATTTCAGCTCGAAAATTAGAAGGCCTTAACTTTGATATCTAGCACAATTGCACAAATGGCAATGGAAGGCCTCTAGTAGAGATGTTCCCTCATCTTTTTCAGCTTGCTGAGAACAGGGATGCTTCTGTGGCAGAGTTGTACCAAATTCTTGGTGGCTCTGTGGTCTGTCTCCAAGGTTTCACAGGAATTTTCAGAATTGGGAAATTCAGGCAGTAGCAGATCTATTGTAGCTATTAAGAGTTCAGAAAGGCAGGGGCAGGAAGATTGGAGTTAGAAATGTGAGAAAAAATGGAGTGCTCTCTGGCAGGTCCTATGAGAGAAGCTCACAGACCCCAAGTGGTGATGCTTTCCTTTGTAATTTGATCTTGAGGGTAAGGATTTCCTCTAAGGTGGGATTCTTTGTTTGGTCTACTGTGCTTGGCAGGTTCCTAACCAGGGATAGCTTGTCTAGAAGAGGGGTTCAGGTTGAAGACAGCTCTTGTGGCCTCTGTGGGTTGATGCAAGAATCTGCTGATCGCCTGTTTGCACATTGCCAAGTGGCTCATCGCTTATGGCTGTATTTCTTAAAGGAAGCTGGAGTGTGCTGGGTGACACCTAGGACCCTTGGTGAAGTGTTGCTTGCTTGGCTTCTCCAAGGTTATAGTAGGCAGGGTAAGCTGATTGAGTAGGTGGTTCCAGCTGCCATTGTGTGGACAGTGGGGTCAGAAAGAAATTAGAGAATTTTCTGTAATAAGAGTAAAGTCGAGGATGAGTTCATTTGTCAGTGTGTGGGTAGAGAAGGGTCTTGGGTGTCAGTGTCCAAAGAGTTCCAAGGCCAGTTTGGGAGGGCTTTATGTAATATAATTCTGTGGGCTGATTGAGGTGGCTATCTGCTGGGGTGTCCTGCTGTCTGTTACACCCCTGCAGCTCCTGTTGTATCATATCTTTGTTTGCAATAGAATTATTTTATCTTTTTTTCAAAAAAATAAAGATACTTGAGTTGATCCAGAGTAATCTGTCCCCCTAAGAAAATAATAAACTCAATTTAGCCTTCTGCTTGCACTAATTCACTCCTCACCAGTGCAATCATTGGTCGTATTTGTAGTGAACTTATTGAGGGTGTTTAGGTCCTTTTCCCTTTATTTAATTCAGTGTAATTGGACTCTTATGTCCTATCTTAATTGTGTCACATACTTAAATAGGGGCACGATGGTCTCTGCACATCACTTTAGTAATCTATAAATATTGGCTGTCTAAACTGGGAGATCTATTCTTCCCAATTGACCATTCTTTCTCCCACTCTTATTTCTCCCTAATTCTTCTATTTTCTCTATTGTTTTGTTGCTGCTTTTACTTTGACTTCTAGATATATATTAAGTCTGAACGATTATTTCATGGTATCAGACCACTAGAGAAGGCTGCAATCTCTCTCCTTTCCTTTCTTTAGGGATTGTGATCTGAGAAGACTACACAGATAAGGGATGACCTCTTTCATTCTTTATTGTTGGTGTGAACAACCCTATTCAGTTCTAGGATTACAGTAGAGAAGAAGAAAAGGAAGAAGAAGAAGAGAAGAGGAAGAAGGAGAAGAAGGGTTCGGCCAGTTGAGGAAAAGTCACCACACTAGTCGACCCACTTGTATTTATATCAAATAAATTAAGTTACAAGAAAGACAATATTGTCCCTTACAAGTGATGGGACACATAACTTAAAATTGAATAAAACAGACCTTTCACTCTCATATAGATAAACCTAAAAGACCAAAATACTCCTGTTATATGGACTCTAACACTCCCCCTCAAGCTGGAGAGTATATGTCATATAGTCCCAGCTTGTCACAAATATAATCTACTCTTCCACAACTGTTTGTTTCTTACTCTTCCTAGTTACAAGATTGCCACCAAGGAAGGTACAGTACCCTATAGTTGATCTCCTGTCTGATACAGAACCAGCCCAATCAGCATCTGTATACCCTACTATTTCAAGAGTTCCTCCACTTTTGTATAGCAAACCACGACCTGGAGCACCCTTCAGACGCCTAACAATCCCCAGAACTGCTTCCCAACGACGAGTCCGAGGATGTTGCATAAGCTGACTCACCATACTCACAGCAAATGATATATCTGGTCGGGTAATAGTCAGATAGTTCAGCTTTCCCACCAACCTTCTGTACCTTCCAGGATCATCAAACTCTTCACCTGCATCAACACTCAACTTAACATTCAGTTCCATAGGTGTCTTGACTGGTTTAACACCTAATAGTCTTGTTTCTTCAAGTAGCTCAAGAACATATTTTCTTTGACATAAGTTAATTCCATGCCTTGACCTTGCAACTTCTATTCCCAGGAAGTACTTCAGCTTACCCAAATCTTTCGTATTGAAGTGGTCCTGTAGGAATTTCTTCAACCTATCAATCCCATTACTGTCACTCCCAATTATGACAATATCGTCCACATACACCACTAGCAAGATTTTCCCATCTTTTGAGTCATGGTTGAATACAAAATGATCTACCTGACACTGTTTCATCCTAAAGTTCTTCACTACTTCACTGGATCTGCCAAACCATGCGCATGGAGATTGTTTTAGTCCATAAATTGCCTTTTTAAGTTTACAAACCTTACCATCCTCCCCCTGAGAAACAAACCCCGGTGGTTGCTCCATATATACCTCCTCAATGAGATCACCATGCAGGAGGCATTTTTGATGTCAAGCTGCAAGAGAGGCCAATCATACATAGCTGCTAATGAAATCAATACCCGAACTGAGCCAATTTTAGCCACAGGAGAAAATGTCTCCATATAGTCTACGCCATAAAACTGAGAATAGCCCTTGGCCACTAACCTGGCCTTCAATCGTTCTACACTACCATCTAGAAGATACTTCACTATGTAGACCCAATTACACCCAACAACATGCTTACCAGGAGGAAGAGTAGTAAGTTCCCACGTGTGATTGTTTTGTAGAGCAGACAATTCCTCTTCCATTGCTTGCCGCCACCCTGGGGAGGTAAGGGCTTTCTGGACAATTTTGGGAATGGAAACAAATGATAGAAAGGATATAAAGTGGCGATGGGAAGCAGCAAAGTGAGCAACTGAAACATAATGTAAAATAGGGTGAGATGTACAAGTACATTTACCTTTCTGCAGTGCAATAGGAAGATCAAGGTCCAAGGGAGAAGGTGCAACCACAAGATCTATCAACGAGGATTGAATTGGAGGAAGGGTCGGTGCTCTTCTATAAGTATACACTTGTCGGATTGGTGGCCTCTCAGTAGTAACTGGCACAGGAGATGTATCCGCAACTGGAATAGGAACCACGGGAAGGGGGTCCTCAACTGGGACAGGAAGTGGAACTACGGGGGAAGGAGAAGGAACCTCAGTGTCTAAGAAAAATGGGACTGATTCAAAGAAAGTGACAACGAAACACACAAATGACTTATGAGAGTTAGGGTTATAGCACTAATACCCTTTTTGAGTCTTGGAGTATCCAAGGAAGATGCATTTAGTAGCTCGTGCATCTAAATTGTCTAAACCAGGCTCCAAATTTTGAACAAAACAAACACACCCAAAGACTCTCGGGGTGAGAGGAAATGGAGACAAAGTGGCAAACAAAACTGAGAAAGGGGATTGACTTCCAATGATGGACATGGGCATCCAATTGATGAGAAAACATGACGTGAGGACAGCATCACTCCAAAAACGCTTTGGGACATTCATATTAAGCATCATAGACCGAGCAGTTTCAAGTAGGTGTCGATTTTTCCATTCAGTTACACCGTTCTGTTGTGGGGTGTAGGAACAAGAAGTTTGATGAATTATCCCATGGTGCTCTAAGTATTGTTGAAATGGTGTTGAGGTGTACTCTTTTGCATTATCAAAGCAAAGAATTTTAATACGAAAACCAAATCGGGTACGTATTTCAGCATAAAATTTTTGAAAAATAGAAAACACTTCACTGCGATATTTCATAAGATAGAGCCATGTCATCCTTGAAAAGTCATTAACAAAAATTACAAAATACTTATAACCATTGTATGACATTACTTTATTTGGACCCCAAACATCATAATAAACTAAAGAAAAAGAACTCAAGACACGACTATCAACTCTTGGACTAAAAGAGACTCTATGATGTTTCCCAAGCTGACACGACTCACAACCCAATGATGAAAGATGACTTGAGGACGGAACCAGCAACTTCAGAGCCTTAAGAGATGGATGACCAAGTCTGTAGTGCCATTGAAGAGGAGTAAGAGGCGACTGAAATGCTACTGGCGGCCCACCACCATCAAGGTAATACAATCCACATACCTCATGCCCTCCACCAATCTTCATCCCCGTCTTGAGATCCTGATACACACAAGAGGAGGGATAAAAGGTTATGGAACAATTAAGTGACTTGGTTAATCTACTAACAGACATAAGGTTAAAAGGGAACTTGGGAACATATAAAATAGATGATAAAGATTAGGAGGAAAGATCAACATCACCAACACCACAAATGGGATGTGGAGGACATAGAAAGTGAAGAAAATACATTTGGAGTCCCAGACATATGATCCGAGGCTCCATAGTCAATGATCTAGTGTGAAGGCTTGAAAGTCAAGCAAGCCATACCTAAACGGGCAAGAGTAGTCGTGTTTTGCTGAGAGGATGTCTGAAGGAACTGCTCATATACCGCATGTGGTACACTCACCATCTCCTTCCCAAAACCATCAGTAGATGTGGTGGGAGTCTGATCAATTTGCTGATTTTCACTAACTATACCACTGCCCCTAGTCATAGCATGATTAGCCCAAGTGTTGGGTGGACCATGTAAATCATAGTAGAAATTAACAGTGTGCCCCTCTAATCCACAGTATGCACACTTCCTAGGTACATTACTCTTTCCTTTACCACGACCTCCCCCTGAGTCTCGTCCTCCACTCCGGCCACCAGCATGATTTGTTAGAATGCTCAATTCAGGGGTATTTTGGTCATTCCGGTTTATCTTCTTGAAAGTGAAAGGTCTATTGTATCTGAGTTTAAGTTATGTGTCCCATCTCCTATGAGGGACAAAATAGTCTTTCTTGTAACTCTAAGTTTTATGAATAAATTCAAGTGGGTCAGCTAGGAGAGTGTGATTTTCATATTCTCTCTTCTAGTCTGGCCGAACACTCTTCTTCTCTCCTTCTTCTTTCTTCTTCTCTACTTTGACCTAGAATCTTCTAGGGTTTATTCACATGGTATCAGAGCAATAAGGTCTCATGTTATCTCTTCTTGCTGCTGTCCTCTTCTTGGGTTCGCCGCCAGCTTCACAGTAGTTTTCATCTTTCAGCTGACCTGATTGGAGATTCGATAAAGGGTTAAAAAAGGAGTTGTCGTTTTGAGGGACTGGAGGTGAGAATGCCTCTGGCCGGTGCGGTGGTGGTCGTTGAAGTGGTACACTAGACCCTCTATTCAGTGTACAAAGAGGGCTGAACGTAGACAGGTATGAACACTATTGTCGTGTGCTCAAATAATGGACTGTTAATGCTATTTTGTGCTTCAAAAGTTAGTTGTTGTGGAGCTTGGTGAGACTGATACGCATATCAGCCATGTTCTTTTTTTTCTTGCTCATATGTGTGCTGAAAGAAGAGTCGTAGACTGCTGAAGTCCACGACAGCAATGGCGTGATGGTGGTTGTGTCGTGGTGGCTGACATATCTATGATTCTAAATGCTTAAAAGTGAACTCCTAGACCTTGCGTGTAATCAGTTCTGCAGTATGAAGAACAAGTGTTCGATGAAATGACTGAGAGATTTCAGCCTTGGCGCGTTGATGGTAAATGGTCCTGCAGTGTGCAGTCAAGGTGTTTGATGTGTTGACTGAATGATTCCAGCCTTAGTGTGTAGTGTTTAATGTGCAGTTGAAGAAGTTGGAGATGGTGGTATCATAAGTGAGATAAGTCTTGTGAAGTGTGTGAGGTTGTGGTGTATATTTGAAGGTGAAATAATTAAGATGACATCATCTGCAAATGGGAATGATAACAAAACAGGCATCATGCCTTCTCTAGATTATCTAAGTGTTCAAATGACATCCATCAAGTTGAATGATGAGAATTATGTACCATGGGAAAAATCTGTGGAGGTGTTCTTGAAGGCCAAGAGGAAAGTAAAACATGTGAGAGAGGAGAAACCTCCCTCTGATTCCCCTGGGCTCAGTGACTGGGAACAAGAAGATGCACAGATAATGACGTGGCTTTGGAACAGCATAGAACCAAAGATTAGTGTGAACTTCATGTTCCTAGATACAGCCAAAGAAATCTAGGGTCATGCTAAGAAGTTGTACTCTGGACAAGACAACACAACTAGGGTATATCAGTTGTACCAAGAGTACTTCAATTTGAAGCAAGGGAGTTAAAGCTTAGAAGAGTACTATGCAAGTTTGAGGAACATCCGCAATGAGCTCAATGTGTATCACCCTCTAACATCAGATGTCCAGATCCAACAACAGCAAGGTGAACAACTTGATGTGACTAGGTTTCTTGTGGGCTTGAAGGCTGAGTATGAGCCTGTCAGAGCACAGATATTGGGGGGATCCGCTCTTCCCCCACTTGAAGAAGCTTTTGCCCGTCTTAAGAGGACATCCATTGAGCCGGTAGAACTTTCTTCCTTCTTTGATAGATCTGGTTTGGTAGTGACTAAAGGGAGTGGTCGTGGAAGTAGAAGTGTTGGTGGCAGCAGTGGACCTCCAAGCAACCGTGGTGGACACATGTTTAACCGGGCTAGTGGCCGGACTGGAGGACGAGAGTCAGGGGGAGGCCGTGGAAAAGGAAGGAGTAATGCTCAAAGAAAGTGTACACATTGTGGCTTAGAGGGGCACACAGTTAATTTCTGCTATGATTTGCATGGTCCACCCAACAATTGGGCTCACCATGCTACGTCTAAGAGTAGTAGCACAATTACTGAAAGCCAGCAAAATGACCCAACCCCCTCCACATCTACTTGTGCTTTTGGGCAGGAAATGGTGAGTGTACCACGTGCAGTATATGAGCAGTTCCTTCAAACATCTCAGCAGAACACCGCTACACTTGCCCATTCAGGTATGGCTTGCTTAGCTTCCAAAGCTTCACCCTGGATCATTGACTCCGAAGCCTCGGACCATATGTCTAGGACTCTTGATGTATTTTCTCTCCTCCACATCTCAAACAGTTACACTTGCTAATGGTTCTACATCTCCTATCTGTGGTGTTGGTGATGTTGATCTCTCCTCCTTGTCTTTAGCATCTGTTTTATATGTCCCTAAGTTCCCTTTTAATCTTATATCTGTTAGCAGATTAACCAAGTCCCTCAATTGTTCTGTAACCTTCTATCATTCTTCTTGTGTGTTTCAGGATCTCAAGACGGGGAAGAAGATTGGTGGAGGGCATGAAGCAGGTGGTTTGTATTACCATGATGGTGGTGGCCCCCCAGTGGCTTTTCAATCGTCTCTTACTCCTCTCTAATGGCACTGCAGACTTGGTCATCCCTCTCTCAAGGCTTTGAAGCTGCTGGTTCCTTCCTTGAGTCATCTTTCATCATTAGATTGTGAGTCATGTCAGTTGGGAAAACATCATCGAGTCTCATTTAGTCCAAGAACTGATAGTCGTGTCTCAAGTCCTTTTGCTTTAGTTCATTCTGATGTATGGGGTCCAGTTAAAGTGGTGTCATACAATGGGTATAAGTATTTTGTAATCTTTGTTGATGAATTTTCAAGGATGACATGGATCTATCTTATGATGGACCATAGTGAATTGTTCTCTATTTTTCAAAAATTTCATGTTGAAATACGCTCTCAATTTGGTGTTCATATGAAAATACTTCACTCCAATAATGCCAAAGAATACAACTCCTCACCATTTCAGCAATACCTAGAACATCATGGGATAATTCATCAAACTTCTTGTGCCTACACCCCGCAACAAAATGGTGTAGCTGAACGGAAAATAGACATCTTCTTGAAACTGCTCGGTCCTTGATGATCAATATGAATGTCCCAAAGCATTTTTGGAGTGATGCTGTTCTTACATCCTGTTTTCTGATAAATCGGATGCCCATGTCAATCCTTGGAAGTCAATCCCCTTTCTCCGTGTTGTTTCCCACTTTGTCTCCATTTCCTCTCACCCCAAGAGTCTTTGGTTGTGTTTGTTTTGTTCAACACTTGGGGCCTGGAGTAGACAAGCTAGATGCTCGAGCTACGAAGTGTATTTTTCTTGGCTACTCGAGGACTCAGAAAGGGTATAAGTGTTATAACCCAAAATCTCATAAATCGTTTGTGTGCTCTGATGTCACCTTCTTTGAATCAGTTCCATTTTTCTCAGATGTCGGGGTCTCTTCTTCTCCCTCTGTGGTTCCTTTTCCTGTACCGGTTGTGGACACTCTTCCCGTAGCTCCCATTCCTACTACAGATGCACATCATATGCCTGTTACTACAGAGAGGCTGCCAATTACTCAAGTGTATACCCGCAGAAGTGCTTCGGCCCCTCCTCCACTTCAGCACCTGTCGATAGATCTTGCTACTACTCCTTCTCCCTTAGATCTTGATCTCCCTATTACTTTGCAGAAAGGTAAACGTACTTGTACTTCTCATCCCATTTCAGACTATGTTTCCATTGCTCACCTTTCTGCTTCTCATTGCAAGTTTATATCATTACTCTCATCTGTTCCCATTCCCAAGACTGTACAGGAAGCCCTTACCTCCCCAGGGTGGTGGCAAGCCATGGAAGAAGAACTCTCTGCTCTACAACATAATCACACATGGGAACTCACCACTCTTCCTCCTGGTAAGCACACTGTTGGGTGTAAATGGGTCTATACAGTGAAGTATCTTCCTGATGGCAGTGTGGAACGATTGAAGGCAAGGTTAGTGGCCAAGGGCTATTCTCAGTTATATGGTGTGGACTATATGGAGACATTCTCTCCTGTGGCTAAAATTGGTTCAGTTCGGGTGTTGATTTCATTAGCTGCTATGTATGCTTGGCCTCTCGTACAACTTGACATCAAAAATGCCTTCCTACATGGTAATCTTGTTGAGAAGGTGTATATGGAGCAACCACCAGGGTTTGTTGCTCAGGGGAGGCTGGTAAGGTGTGTAGGCTCAAAAAGGCAATCTATGGACTGAAACAATCTCCATGTGCTTGGTTTGGCAGGTTCAGTGAAGTGGTGAAGGCCTTTGGGATGAAACAGTGTCAGGTTGATCATTTTGTGTTCAGCTATAACTCAAAGGATGGGAAAATCTTGCTAGTCGTGTATGTGGATGATATTGTCATAACTGGGAGTGACAGCAATGGAATTGACAGGCTGAAGAAATTCTTACAGGGCCACTTCAATACGAAATATCTGGGGAAGCTAAAGTATTTCCTAGGAATAGAGGTTGCGAGGTCAAAACAGGGGATCAACCTATGTCAAAGAAAATATGTTCTTGATCTACTTGAAAAGACAGGGTTGTTAGGTGCTAAACCAGTAGAGACTCCTATGGAACTCAATGCCAAGTTAAGTGTGGATGCAGGTGAAGAGTTTGATGATCCCGGAAGATACAGAAGGTTGGTGGGAAAGTTGAACTACCTGACCATTACCCGACCAGATATATCATTTGTTGTGAGTGTGGTGAGTCAGTTTATGCAACATCCTCGGGTTCCTCACTGGGAATTTGTTCTGAAAATTGTTAGGTACCTAAAGGGTGCTCCAGGTCGTGGTTTGTTATACCAAAATGGAGAAACTCTTAAGATAGTAGGGTACACAGATGCTGACTGGGCTGGCTCTATATCAGACAGGAGATCAACCACAGGGTATTGTACCTTCCTTGGTGGCAATCTTGTAACTTGGAAGAGCAAGAAGCAAACAGTGGTGGCAAGAAGTAGTGCAGAAGCAGAGTACAAGGCTATGGCCCATACCACATGTGAACTAGTATGGCTGAAGAACTTACTACAGGAGATGGGATTCTCAATTGACAAACCCATGAAACTATACTATGATAACCAAGTTGTTGTTCACATCTCATCCAATCCCGTCTTCCATGAAAGAACTAAACATATTGAGGTGGATTGTCGCTTTGTGAGAGAGAAAGTGATAAGTGGGGTAATAACTACATCTCATGTGAGCTCAGGAAATCAGTGGGCAGATCTCTTCACAAAGGGATTGTCTCGGGGAAGAATAGATTACATTTGTAACAAGTTGGGACTATATGATATATACTCTCCATCTTGAGGGGGAGTGTTAGAATGCTTGAGTCAGGGGTATTTTGGTCATTCTGGTTTATCTTCTTGAAAGTGAAAGGTTTATTGTATCTGAGTTGAAGTTATGTATCCCATCTTCTATGAGGGACAAAATAGTCTTTCTTGTAACTCAAGTGGGTCGGCTAGGAGAGTGTGATTTTCACATTCTCTCTTCTAGTCTGACCGAACACTCTTCTTCTCTCCTTCTTTCTTCTTCTCTACTTTGACCTAGAATCTACTAGGATTTATTCACATGGTTAAACATAGGACCACCTTGGTTTCCTGGAAGTCCACAGCCACCACCTCCACCACCTCTATTTCCACAGCCTCCCCATCTAGTCACCACAAAACCATATTTGTCTAAGAGAGAAGAATACTCTGTAGACTCAATTGATGTTCTCCTAAGATGGGCCAACACTTCTTTAAATGAGGGAAGAGCAGACCCTCCCAGTATTTGTGCTCGAACAGGTTCATATTCAGCCTTCAGACCCACCAGAAACCTCGTCACATCAAGTTGCTCCTATTGTTGTTGCTGAACCTGAACATCTGGTGTCAAAGGATGATATACATTAAGCTCATTTTGGATATTTCTCATGCTTGCATAGTATTCCTCCAAGCTTTGGTTGCCTTGCTTCAGATTAAAGTACCCTTGGTACAACTGATATACCCTAGTTGTATTGTCTTGTCCGGAATAAAGTTTCTTAGCATGGTCCCAGATTTCTTTAGTTGTATCTAGGAACATAAAATTCACATTGATTTTAGATTCCATGCTATTCCACAACCAAGTCATAATTTGAGCATCCTCCTGCTCCCAACCACTGAACCCTAGAGAATCGAAGGAAGGTTTTTCCTCTCTCACATGCTTTACCTTTTTCTTGGCCTTTAAGAACACCTCCACTGACATGGCCCATGGCACATAGTTCTCACCATTCAACTTAGTAGATGTCATTTGAACATTTAAGTAATCTGGAGAGATCATAACACCTGTTTTATTGTCACTCCCATCTCACGTTTGATGTCAATCTCCTCACTTCCCAAAGGAATCACTGTTATAGACAAGGTATTTACCTTCAACTATTCAGAATCAAACCACACACTACCCAGCAAAGTATAAACATCACCACACTACTTTTGTCATGAACTCAGCAACCGAAAACCCTACTTTCAACGCACATACCAAGGTATAAATAGAAGAAAAAAGGGACTGATATGCATACTAATCACTTCACACCACCACAGAAATATATTCTAGACCAAAACACAGAAGTCGCATTCCAATACTTGGGCGAAAAAAAAAAACTGTTCATACCTGTCCACAAACAGCCCTCTTCGTATCACAGAATAGAGGGCATTTAGTACACCACTTCAACGACCACCACCACAGCAACCGGAGGCATACTTACCTCCACAATCAGAAAAGGACCACTCCTTTTTGGCCTCTTGTTGAGCTTCCAATCAGTCTAGGAGAAAAATGAAGAAACCCGATATGGCTGGCAGTGAACCCAGGAAGAAGAAAGGGTGATGAGAAAAGAAGGAAAAAAAAAAGAAAAGAAAACTGGTGTTTTATTGCTCTAATACCATGTGAACAACCCTATTCAGTTCTAGGTTTACAGTAGAGAATAAGAAGAGGAAGAAGAAGGAGAAGGGTTCGGCCAATTGAGGAAAAGTTACCTCACTAGTCGACCGACTTGTATTTATATCAAATAAACTAAGTTACAAGAAAGACAATATTGTCCCTAACATAGTTTTCAAGGCATCTAGGTGATTCTAGGCGACACTGGGGTGCCTAGGCGTCGCCTAGGTGACTGCACTGTGGTGAAGGTGATATGCTGGAACTGGGTTGTAATTGGTTTTCTGCATGTTCCCTTTGGTGTGTAAGTTGGACAACACTGTAGTGAGTGAGTTGGACAAGACTGTATAGTGAGTTTGTTGAGGGCCCGGGAATAGGATCTCGTCACGGGTCGGCCAACGGGGAAAACCTCCTGTTTTCCCTTGTTCCTTCCTGCTCGTGATGAACCTATCTTGGCACCTTCGGTGATTTGTCCAAGAGATCACCAACTCTCCTAACTCACTCTTGACTGAATAATTTGATATCTCATTCAATAATGGGGTCTCCTTAAATAGGAGATTACAAGAGTCCTAATCAAAGGGAGTCTCCTTGCTGAATAGGGAGACTTCCAGTTTTATCTTGCTAAGGATAAGATAAGCTAATCCTAATCTGATAAGCTACTAACAAGATAAGATAAGCTAAGCTAATCCTAATCTGATAAGCTATTAATAAGATAAGAACAAGCAAAATGAGCTAATCTAATCTAGATAAGGCTGCTGTTGCCGAACTGGGTAGGATGAGCATCACTGAATCCTTGCTGCTGCTGGCAGTGGGCCCGGGGCCTGTTGCTGCCGGCGGCGATGGTACGTCTTCCCGAGGAAGGCGTCCATAACATTACTCCCCTCCTGGACTACGAGCTTGTCCTCAAGCTCGAAAGCTGGATGTGTGGCTTGGAACTCTGCCAATGGGATCCATGTGGCTTCTGTTGGTGGTAGATCACACCATTCCACCAAGACTTCAAGGATTCCACAATTAAAACGAGAGCGGGTGACAGTTTTAGGCTAGGGGACCAGTTTGCCATCTTTCAAGGGTGGCAAGGAGGGAACTTGGTTCGGGGGAACACCCGTAAATGGTTTCAGCAAGGAGATGTGGAAGACATCATGAATTCGGCTAGTCTCTGGCAATTCCAGCTGGTAGGCCACACTGCCAATCCGTCGCAGAACCTTGTAGGGCCCATAGTACTTAGGGGCCAGCTTCGGGGCAGCCTTGTGGCGCAAGGAGCGCTGCCGGTAGGGCTGGAGCTTCAACCAAACAAATTGTCCTGGATCGAACGACAGTTCCCGGTGGTGCTTATCATAGTGGAGCTTCAAGCAGAGCTGGGCCTGATGTAAGCGAATGCGGACGTCGGCGAGGAGGGCGTCGCGGTCCTGTAAGGAGTGATCGATTGCATCCAAGCGAGTAGATCCAGGCTCGTAGGACAGCAAGCGGGGAGGATACCTGCCGTAAACAACGCGAAAGGGAGTCATGCCGAGGGAGGAATGGTAGGCTGTGTTGTAGCAGTACTCGGCCCAAGGAAGCCATTCCAACCACCGTCGAGGTTGATCGCCTACGAAACTGCGGAGATACATCTCGATAGTGCGGTTAACCACTTCTGTCTGACCGTCGGTTTGTGGCCGGTAAGCTGATGAGTAGGCCAGGGTGGTGCCGTGTAGTCGAAATAACTCTTTCCGGAAGGCACTAGTGAAGACCGGGTCTCTATCGCTGACGATGGATTCTGGCAACCCATGTAAGCAAAAGATATGTGTAAAGAAGGCGAGGGAAACCGAAGTGGCACTGTACGGGTGTGATAGAGGAATGAAGTGCGCGTATTTAGAGAAGCGGTTGACTACCACAAAGAGAACTGATTTGCCCCCTACCTTGGGAAGTCCCTCAATGAAGTCCATGGAGATGTCGGCCTAGATCTGCGATGGGATGGAAAGGGGCTGAAGGAGGCCTGCCGGGTGTAGGTTTTCCCATTTGTGTTGTTGGCATGTGGAGCAATTCTGGACAAAATCTCGAATAGAAGTCTTCATACCTCGCCAATGGAAATCAGTCCGGACGCGGTATAGTGTTTTTTTAATGCCCTCGTGGGTGGAGTTATGGATGCTGGTGATGATGGTGGGAATCAACGGGCAGTCTGCTGGAAGATGGACTCGTCCCTTATACATTACCAACCCGTCGTGAAGTGACCAATCGGGGTCGGCCGTGCCGGTCTGGATCTTCTGCAGTAAGAGCGACCATTCTGGGGACTGTGGTGCTGCCTTCTTAATGTCGTCAAACAGAGAGATCCGAGGTTGGGAAATGCTACATAGAACCATCACGTCTTCTTCTCGCCTAGACAAGGCATCAGCTGCGCGATTAGAGGATCCCGCTTTATATTCCACCCGGAAGTCAAACCCGAGCAGTTTGCTAACCCAATGCTGCTGAGGGGAAGTGGTGAGACGCTGCTCTAACAGGTATTTGAGGCTGTAATGATCAGTTTTGACGATGAACGACCGCCCCCACAAATACGGCCTCCAGTGCTGGATGGCTCGGGCAAGGCCGATTAGTTCGCGCTCATAGGCTGGAAGCTTCAGATGCCGGTCAGCCAATCTGCGGCTGAAGAAGGCGATTGGGTGCCCTTGCTGCTGTAGTACGGCCCCGATACCCACTCCGGAAGCATCGCACTCGACTGTAAATTCGAGGGCGAAATTAGGTAATTGCAGGACAGGGGTTGAAGACAGTGCATTTCGCAGTGACAGAAAAGCTTCATCAGCTGTGTCGTCCCACCGGAAGGAGTTTCTCTTCAACAGGTTGGTTAACGGGCGTAAGGCCTTGGCGGATTGAGGTTTGGGCCATTCTGTTATAGCCTGAATCTTGGAACTATCAACTGTTACACCCTGCCCATGGATGATGTGGCCGAGGTAAAGAACCTGTCGCTCCCCGAAGGAGCACTTGGACCGTTTCAGGAATAAGCTGTGTTGGCGTAGGAGTACGAAAACGGTCCTCAGATGGTGGACATGCTCTACCCATGATTTGCTGTAAACGAGGATATCATCAAAGAAAACTAAAACAAATTTGCGCAGATGGGGCTGGAATACCTCGTTCATTAGTGACTTTAATGTAGATGGTGCATTGGAAAGTCCGAATGGCATGACTAAAAATTCGAAGTGGTCATGGTGGGTGCGAAAAGCAGTTTTCTTCACGTCATCGGGAGCCATGCGAACTTGGAAATATCCGGACCTGAGGTCCAACTTAGAGAAATACTGGGCACCATGCAACTTGTCCAGCAGTTCGTCAACAACGGGAATAGGGAACTTATCTTTGATCGTCCGGTCATTGAGTTCTCTATAGTCAACACAGAACCTCCACGTTCCATCCTGCTTCGCCACCAACAGAACCGGCGAAGAGAAGGGGGAGTGACTTTTGCGTATGATCCCTTGGTTCAGCATCGCTGTACATTGTTTTTCTATCTCATCCTTCTGTAAGTGAGGGTGGCGATAAGGCCTGACAACGACTGGTGCTGAACCCGCCACCAAAGGAATACGATGGTCACAAGCTCGGGAAGGGGGAAGGCCCTTCGGTTCCTGGAACAGATCTGAAAACTCGGCGAGAAGTTTTTCCATGGCTGATGGTTCTGTCTGGAGTGCATGAACCTGCGGTGTCTTTTCTTTAACCCTGCAACCGTGCCATGAAACTTGCTTGCCATTCAGATGGAAGGTCATGGTGAGTGCACTGAAGTCCCACAAAATCGGGCCTAGGGTAATTAACCGTTTGACCCCAAGAACAATATCGAACCCATCCAATGAGAGTACAAATAAATCAACAAGAATTAGTTCAGAATTGACCTGTACTGGGACATCCTTACAAATCCCTGGACTGTGAACTTTTTCACCATTTGCAACGGCTACCTGTAGTCGCGGCCGGAGTTCCATTGGTAGTTTTAACTACTGGGCTGCATGTTCACTTATGAAGTTGTGTGTGCTTCCTGAATCGACGAGAATGCGCACCGGCTGACCTGCGATCTGTGCCTGTAACTGCATGGTCTGAGAGGTTTTAATACCGGTGATCGCATGGAGAGAGATCTCTGGTTCGAATGTGACGGGTTCCCCTTCCTCCTCTTGCTCATCTATGAGAAGGCAAAAAAGCCTCTTGCATCTATGTCCTACCGAGTAGAGGTCATCACAGTTGAAACATTGACCTCTCGCTCGGCGCTCTGCCATTTCTGCCCTGGTCAAGCGCTTGATGGGAGGAGTGACCATGTTACTGCCTGTACTTGTCACTGCTCTAGAGGTGGTGGTCGTGGGAGGCTTCATTTCCCGGCTGGTAGCAGAAGAGGGGGTCGTTGCTGCTAGTCTTGGGGGTACCCACGAGTTCGGTGGACGACCCACATTAAAGATTCCGCGGCTGAGCTGCAGCTTGCGCTCAAATGCGCGGGCTAAGTTCATGGTTGTGACCAAATTTGGGGGATTCTGCATCTCGACATCCACTCGCAGGGGTTCAGCTAACCCTGCTGTGAACATATCGACTTGCTGGTCTGGTCGCACGGAGGATGCCCTCGCAAGGAGGGTTTGGAACTGTCGCTGGTATTCAGCAACTGTTCCGGTCTGTTTAAGGTTAATTAGCTCGAAGAAGGCAATAGGATTTAAACTGGGGCCAACTGAGCCCGGGTTCTTCTTGCTCTAACCGATAAAACCAAAGTTGTGCTTCTTCTATTAAATGAAAGGCGGCTAGGCTTACCTTGTCCTGGTCATTTGTTCGTTGATTCCGGAAGAATTGCTCGCAGTGATACAGCCAGCCTAGGGGGTCTCCGTTGCCGTTGTACGATGGGAACTCCAGCCTGCTGTACTTGGGGATGATGGTTGCTCCATGGCCGACGGACTGCTGTTCGCCGGAAGACTCTGACAGATCTGGTCGGCGGTCGTTAGCTGCTGTCCCTCCGTCAGAGTTCCTTTCCCTGCTGGAAAGAAACATCTCCATTAGTCGTCGCAGTTCTCGCACTTCACCTTTGATCTCACGAACTTCGGAGCTGGTCTCCACGAGTTGGTGCTCGAGGTCGTGGACCCTAGAAGGTAGCTGTTCCAGATCTCCCATGACGCCTTGCTCTGATACCAAGTTGTTGAGGGCCCGGGAATAGGATCTCGTCACGGGTCGGCCCACGGGGAAAACCTCCTGTTTTCCCTTGTTCCTTCCTGCTCGTGATGAACCTATCTTGGCACCTTCGGTGATTTGTCCAAGAGATCACCAACTCTCCTAACTCACTCTTGACTGAATAATTTGATATCTCATTCAATAATGGGGTCTCCTTAAATAGGAGATTACAAGAGTCCTAATCAAAGGGAGTCTCCTTGCTGAATAGGGAGACTTCCAGTTTTATCTTGCTAAGGATAAGATAAGCTAATCCTAATCTGATAAGCTACTAACAAGATAAGATAAGCTAAGCTAATCCTAATCTGATAAGCTATTAATAAGATAAGAACAAGCAAAATGAGCTAATCTAATCTAGATAAGGCTGCTGTTGCCGAACTGGGTAGGATGAGCATCACTGAATCCTTGCTGCTGCTGGCGGTGGGCCCGGGGCCTGTTGCTGCCAGCGGCGATAGAACGTCTTCCCGAGGAAGGCGTCCATAACAGAGTTGGACAACACTATGATGCAATAGTGTGTGTAAGAAACCCTAGTAAGTGACTGTTTTGTTATTAGTTAGTGCAGAAAAGATGCTGATTGTATTAAGTGGACAGTCTCATGGCAACATCCAGAAATAGTGGTTTGATCAAAAGTCAAGTGTGATGATTTCCCATGATTATTTCAATGTGCGGATGGAATCTTTTTTTTTTTTTTTGAAGAATAAGAGAAAAAAAAATTATTAAAGCAAAAACAGATACAAGCTGATCAGGTGTCTAGGTTACACCCCAAACAAAGCAACAAACATCCAACTTCAGTTCAGACTAACTGATTCACATTACAATTTTGAATCTCTAACAATTCCCAAAAATTATCAGCAAAATCCGAAAATCTGATTTGCTCAAATTCTGGTAGAGTGGTGACCCAGCTTGTGACAAGTTTGCCAAAATGGTGGGAATTATGTGCCATGGGCCAAGTCAGTGGAGTTTTTTTTAAGAACCAAGGATAAGTTGAAATATGTGGAGGATGATAAACCTTCATCTGAATCAAATAGTGATTGGGAGCAAGAAAATGCCCAAATTATGACATGGTTATGGAATAGTATGGAGCTGAGGATAAGTTCAATCTTATGTTCTTAAATATGGCTAAAGAGAGATGGAAAAATGCTAAGAAATTTTATTCTAGTCAGGACTCAGGACAACACTACAAGGATGTATTAGCATTACCAGAGTTCTTTAATTTACAACAAGGTACCCAAAGCCTTGGGTATTATGCCAGTATGAGAAACATCCAGAATGAAATTGATGTCTATCAACCCTTGACCTCTAATATTAAGATTCAGAAACAACAGCAATAGTAACTTGATCTGATGCAATTTCTCTTGGGTTTGAAGCAAGAATATGAACCTGTCCGTGCACAAATATTAGGTAGTTTAGCTTTTCCCTCTCTTGAATAAGTGTTTACTGAACTGTGTAGAGTTTCCGTTGGACCTAATAGAAACACTTACCAACTCTAATAGATCTGCTTTAGCTGTGAGAGGGGGAGGTCATGAAGGCAAGAATGGGTGTTGTGGTGTTAGAAGTGGACATGGTGGGAATAGTAGTTTCTCATCTGGTTGTGGAGGTGATGTTAGAGATCAGGAATCAGGGGAAGGTCATGGTAGAGGACATGGCAATGGTCCTTGGAAGTTTACAAATTGTGAACTGGACAGCCACATGGTTAATTACTATTATGATCTACATGGTCCGCCACTGATCAGACACTCTCAGCTTCTACAAATGCCAATTGGAAAGAAATGGTGAGTATAGCATGTGATGAATATGGGAGGTGCCTCCAGGCTACCACACAACAAAATATTGCTACCCTTTCTCACTTAGGTATAGCTTGCCTGAAACCTCTCTTTTCCCTTATCGT
Source organism: Nelumbo lutea (assembly GCF_056320005.1). Classification (NCBI taxonomy): domain Eukaryota; kingdom Viridiplantae; phylum Streptophyta; class Magnoliopsida; order Proteales; family Nelumbonaceae; genus Nelumbo; species Nelumbo lutea. The sequence goes on along the minus strand of NC_142690.1, from coordinate 32,934,381 downwards.
TTGTTCTGCATGTTCCTAAGTTCCCTATTAATCTTATTTGTTTTAGTAAATCAGCTAAATCCCTTAATTTCTCAATTACCTAATTTCCATCCTCTTATGTCTTTTAGGATCTCAAGACATGGACGAAGATTGGTGGAGGGTGTAAAGCAAGTGAATTGTATTATCTTGACGGTGGTAGCACAACAGTGGCACTTCCATCTTCTTTCACACCTCTCCAATGGCATTGTAGGCTTGGTTATCCCTTATCCGTCTCTTCAAACACTTAGGTCTCTTGTTTCGTCATGAAATCATCTTTGATCTTTAGAATGAGTCATTTCAGTTTGAGAAACATCATCAAGTTTTCTTTAGTCCTAAAGTTGATAGTAGAATCTCAAGTCCTTTTGCTTTGGTTCATTCAAACATTTGGGGTCCCGGTAAGGTTGAGGCTTATGTTACAAATAGACCTGTTCATGGGCCGAGTAGCCCGATGGCCCGGCCCGCACCCCGGTCGGGCTTGGTCATGTAATTAGGCCCGCAGGCCTGACCTCGGGCCTAACATAGTAAGCCCGACTATGTTTCGGGCCGGGCTCGGGATTTGTCAAAAAAGCCCAGCCCGACTCAGCATTATATATTTTATAAAATACATAATATGCATTTTATATATTATATAGAACATATAAATAATATAATATTTATTGAAATATATATTTATAATTTAATATATACATCTTTTATTTAATATCTATCTATCTATCTATCTATCTATATATATATATATATATATATATAGCAGTAGTAACAACATGGGCTAAATTTCGGGCTCAAGCCCAGGCCCAGGCTTGGGCTTCGGGCTTTTTATAAGGGTCGGGCTGGGGCCCAAGTTGTAGGCCCGATGGTCGGGCCGGACTCCAGCTCCGGCCTTAGAAAAATCTATTAATACAGAGTGAAAGCCCGGCTCGAGCCCGGCCCGGCCCGGCCCATGAACAGGTCTAGTTACAAATATTTTGTAACTTACATTGATGTTTACTCAAGAATGAAATGATTTTATCTTATGAAAGAAATAAGTGAATTGTTTTCCATTTTTCAAAAATTTCATGTTGAAATTTGTACTCAATTTGGTGCTCCAATTAAAATTCTTCATTTTGATAATGGTAGAGAATATTTTCTTACTTCATTTCAGCAATATTTAGAGCGCCATTGCATTATTCATCAAACTTCTTGTTCATACACTACATAACAAAACGGGGTGATTAAATGAAAGCATTGCCATTTGCTTGGACAAATGATAAATGAAGTTTAGTTTTCAAGGTGTCTAGGCGATTTTGGGTGACACTGGGGCGCCTAGGCGTCACCTAGGCGATAAAAATTTTATAATATAAAAATCTGACTTTTGCCTAGTTTCCTAATTTTATATACCATCCAGCATGTATGTTAATTGAAAAAATAGAAATACTCTTTATTATGAACATTAAATTTCCTCTAAAAATGTGGCAAATCATCACATCTAAAAGATAAAAATCTTTTACAGATATTAATTTCATTATTTTCAAAAATAATACTACTATAATAAGTCTTTAATAGAGAAAATTCATATTAATTAGCAGCTAAAGATGGTTATCAACTTTATATGATAAATATTCAAGATGGAAAGTAAAATACAAAAAAAAACAAGGATGGAGTTTCTGTTTTATTTAATTAGATAGAGAGAGAGAGAGAATAGAAAAAATAACTTTATTATTCTATTCTTTCTTTCCTCTTTCTTTTCTTTCTTTCTTTCTTTCTTTTTCTCTTCTCAAAACCCTTTGATCTTTTAAATTTCAATAGTAAAACATTAAAACAAAGTATAATTGATATATATAGCATATAATAAAATGTATTAACACATACATTAATAAGATACAGCAATATAAATGATATTATAAAAGGCGCCCGCCTTGTCATTTTTGTCGCCTAGGCAGGCGCCTAGTTGCTAAAAGTCAAGGCGTTTAAGTGAGGTGCCGCCTTGACAACTATGGTTATCACTTGAACTTGCATAACTTGTGTAGGGGAAAAAAAGTCATTAAGTCTTTTATTTCTCAAAATTGGCAACATGAAAGTGTTGCAACATGCACAAATACTCAATATGCTAAAAGAAATGATTGATAAGTACAAAATATGTCTAAGGGCTCACTTGGATCTTTTCTTCATCATGTGATTCAACAACTATCTTAGCATTTTCCAAAGCTCTACCAGTCCCCTTTGGATCTGTGATTGATGCCTCTAAACCTAAAACATAATGTGGTAATAGTGAAAAATTGATAGCTAACACAACAAATTGATATATAGAATTTCAATTTTTCAAGCAGTATAGAATTATGAGCCATAATTTGTGCATACACGTAGTTAAAGAGAAAGATCACCTGAACCAACTGCAAATATGGACTGGCATAAACATCTGTGAGGTCTAAAATAAGGAAATAATAACCTGAAAACAATAAAAAAAAATATTAGCCAAACTATTCTTAGTTGCAAACATAGAGCACAGAATCTGATTTAAGATTAAAAAAAAAAAAAAACCAAAATCATGCTATAGAAATCTGAAATAAGTTAAGAGTAAGGATATAAACATTTTTAATTATGGATTGAGCATGGTGTAGAAATAGTTAAAGAAAATCTGAACCAAATCAGCTCAATAGGAATCAAGAGGAAGTTGTGAGGTATTAATAAAAGATCTTTGTATTTCTGTATATTAGAGGGAGGTCAATTTATCATCCTATTGCTTGTACATTTCTCCATTTATATGTCCAATTCATTTCTTATTGATAAGAAGTACAACTAAACACTCAAGTTCCAAATGACTACATGTGTATATAAATTACTAGTAATCCAAGGTAAGTTCTTTTTTTTTATTAGTACAGAAGAAAGTTTTATTAATTTCAAAGAGAGAATTTTAGTACATCTGATTAAGATATTGCGACCCCCCAAATACATAAGAGCCCAAAATAGCTGATGTCTATTAACCCCTTGTTTTGCTAGTGAATCCGCCATCCCATTTGCAGATTTTCTGACCCATAAGTAAGAATGTTTAACTCCCTTGATAAGCAATCAATCTCCATGAAGACATGCCTATAAATCCAAGGGGCTTGGCATAGGCCTTTTTCCCAAGTTATGATTAATTTTGAGCACCCCTCTACTTCCAGATTTCAAAAGTCTGATTGCTTTGCTAGTCTTAGGCCTTGCAGTAAGGCCATCAGCTCAGCTTTCAAGGAATCACCCACTCCAAGAGGTCCTGAACATATAGCCACCACCCTTCCTATAGAGCCTCTAACACCCCACACCCCCCCCCAATACCTACCGGCCCTAGGTTACCCATAGAACTCCCATCAAAGTTCATCTTTAGTATATTGCTTGGAGGAGATTGCCATTCCATAACCGACCTGTCTTTTTGCCTGTGAGGATTATGCCACTTAAGCCCACTTTCTTATTATATCTGTAGGTATATAGTGTTTGCTCAGACCCTTAGAGAACATCAAACACTAAATTAACACCACAAGGTTGCATGCGAACAACCTACAGTCAACTTTCCTATTGTGATGAACCCACAATGCACCACAGGTTCTGCGATGAACTCACAAAGCGCATCGCAGAACCGCGATAAACCCGCAGTTCACCGCATGCCTACGAGACCATTCGTGACCCGAGCCAGGAGAAACCCGGGCTAAGACCATGGCGAGGCCCGTGCGTGCCCAAATCCACGATAAACCCACAGCCCATCAAAAGATGTGGCGGAACGCCGCGTAGGGCTAACAAGACACCACCCGCCAGGCAGTGACGTCACCAAGCACCACGTCAATTAAATGAAGCGCACGAAAGGTTGTAGCACACGTGAATAATGAGGGATCCTGAGTGGAAGGAAAGCCGATCCTCAGGAAGATCCTCATGAGACACGTGGCGAAACCCTAGTGATGCACTTAATGATTGACAACAAATCCAATATTCCCTTTCCCGATAGGAGACAAGCACCTTTATCTCCTACCTTTCAGGATTTCGGATCTCCCCCATAAATAAAGATCCTCCTCGTATTGAAATTCATTCAGCACCTAGCATTCGAGCACTCTTTCGCTTCGACTCCTTACCCCAGCACCCTTAGCCTGTGTGAAGAAGAAGAGAAAGAAGAAGAAGAGAAGAAGGGTTCGGTCAAATTTGGAAAATCAGTCCACCTCTAGCCGACCCACTTGTATTTATCTCCAATAACACAGTTACAAGAAAAACCATATTGTCCCTCATAAGTGATGGGACACATAACTTAAACTTAAATAAAATTGACCTTTCACTCTCAAATAGATAAACCCAAATGACCAAAATACCCCTAATTTGTGTACTCTAACACTTTCCCTCAAGCTGGAGAGTATATGTCATATGGTCCCAGCTTGTCACAAGTGTAATCTACTCTACCCCGAGACAATCCCTTTGTAAAGAGATATGCCCACTGATTTCTTGAGCTCACATGAGATGTGGTTACCACTCCACTTTTCACTTTCTCTCTCACAAAGTGACAATCGACCTCAATATGTTTGGTTCTCTCATTGAAGACTGGGTTGGAAGAGATGTGAACAGCAGCTTGGTTATCATAGTATAGTCTCATGGGTTTGTCAACCGAGAACCCCATCTCTTGTAGCAAGTTCTTCAACCATACTAGTTCACATGTGGTATGAGCCATAGCTCTGTACTCAGCTTCTGCACTACTCCTTGCCACCACTGTTTGTTTCTTGCTCTTCCAAGTTACAAGATTGCCACCAAGGAAAGTACAATACCCTGTAGTTGATCTCCTGTCTGATATAGAACCAACCCAATCAGCATCTGTATACCCTACTATTTCAAAAGTCCCTCCACTTCGGTATAGTAAACGACGACCTGGAGCACCCTTCAGGTACCTACCAATCCTTAGAACTGCTTCCCAATGAGGAATCCGAGGATGTTGCATAAACTGACTGACCACACTCACAGCAAATGATATATATGGTCGAGTAATAGTCAGATAATTCAATTTTCCCACCAACCTCCTGTATCTTCCAAGATCATCAAACTCTTCACCTGCATCAACACTCAACTTGACATTAAGTTCCATAGGAGTCTCTGCTGGTTTAGCACCTAACAGTCCTGTTTCTTCGAATAGGTCAAGAACATATTTTCTTTGACATAAGTTAATTCCATGCCTTGACCTTGCAACTTCTATTCTCATGAAGTATTTCAGCTTACCCAAATCTTTCGTATTGAAGTGGTCCTATAGGAATTTCTTTTGAGTCACTCCCAGTTATGACAATATCATCCACATACACCACTAGCAAGGTTTTCCCATCTTTTGAGTCATGGTTGAACACAGAATGGTCTACCTGACACTGTTTCATCCCAAATTCTTTCACTACTTCACTGAACCTCACAAACCATGCATGTGGAGATTGTTTCAGTCCATAAATTGCCTTTATGAGTCTACAAACCTTACCATCCTCCCCTTGAACAACAAACCCTGGTGGTTGCTCCATATACACTTCCTCAATGAGATCACCATGTAGGAAAGCATTTTTGATGTCCAGTTGCACAAGAGGCCAATCATACATAGCAGTTAATGAAATCAACACCCGAACCGAACCAATTTTAGCCGCAGGAGAAAATGTCTCCATATAGTCCACACCATACAGCTGAGAATAGCACTTAGCGACTAACCTGGCCTTCAATCGCTCCACAATGCCATTTGGAAGATACTTCACTGTGTAGACCCACTTACACACAACAGCATGCTTACCAGGAGGAAGAGCAATAAGTTCCCATGTGTGATTGTGTTGTAGAGCAGAGAGTTCCTCTTCCATGGCTTGCCGCCACCCTGGGGAGGTAAGGGCTTCCTGGACAATCTTGGGAATGGAAACAGATGATAGCAATGATATAAAGTTGCGATAAGATGCAGAAAGGTAAGCAGCTAAAACATAGTGTGAAATAGGATGAGAACTACAAGTGCGCTTACCTTTTCATAGGGCAATAGGAAGATCAAGGTCTAAGGGAGAAGAAGCAATGGCAGGATCTGTCGACGAGGGCTGAATTGGAGGAGGAGCCGATGCTCTTCTGTGAGTATACACGTGTTTGATTGGTGGTCTCTCAGTAGTAACTAGCATGGGAGGTGAATCTGCAACTGGAATGGGAACCACCGGAAGGGGATCCGCAACAGGGATAGGAAGAGGAACTACGGAGGAAGGAGAAGAAACTACAGTATCCGAGAAAAAAGGAACTGATTCAAAGAATGTGACATCGGAACACACAAATGACTTATGGAGGTTAGGGTTATAGAACTTATACCCTTCCTGAGTCCTTGAATAACCAAGGAAGATACACTTAGTAGCTCGTGCATCTAACCTATCTAAACCAAGCCCCAAGTTTTGAACAAAACAAACACATCCAAATGCTCTCGGGGTGAGAGAAAACAGAGACAAGGTGGGAAACAACACCGAGAAGGGGGATTAACTTCCAAAGACAGACATGGGCATCCGATTGATGAAAAAACAAGATGTGAGGATAAAATCACTCAAAAAATGCTTTGGGACATTCATATTAAGCATAAAAAACTGAGCAATTTCAAAGAGATGTTGATTTTTCCGTTCAACTACACCGTTCTGTTGTGGGGTGTAGGCACAAGAAGTTTGATGAATTATCCGATGCTGCTCTAAGTATTGCTGAAATGGTATTGAGGTGTACTCTTTGGCATTATCGAAGCGAAGAATTTTAATATGAACACCAAATTTGGTACGTATTTCAACACAAAATTTTTGAAAAATAGAAAACACTTCACTGCGATATTTCATAAGATAAATCCATGTTATCCTTGAAAAGTCATCAACAAAAATTAAAAAATACTTATAGCCATTGTATGACATCACTTTGATTGGACCCCAGACATCAAAATGAACTAAAGAAAAAGGACTCGAGACACGACTATCAACTCTTGGACTAAAAGAGACTCTATTATGTTTCCCAAGCTGGCATGACTCACAATCCAAAGATGAAAGATGACTCAAGGAAGGAACCATCAACTTTAGAGCCTTGAGACAAGGATGACCAAGTCTGCAGTGCCATTGAAGAGGAGTAAGAGAAGACTGAAAAGCTACTGGAGGGCCACCACCATCAAGGTAATACAATCCACCTGCCTCATGCCCTCCACCAATCTTCATCCCAGTCTTGAAATCCCGAAACACACAAGAAGAGGGATAAAAGGTTATGGAACAATTAAGTGACTTGGATAATCTACTAACAGACATAAGGTTAAAGGGGAACTTGGGAACATATAAAACAGATGATAAAGACAAGGAGGAGAGATCAACATCACCAACACCACAGATGGGAGACGTAGAACCATTAGCAAGAGTAACTGTTTGAGATGTAGAGGACCGAGAAAGAGAAGAAAATACATTAGGAGTCCCAGATATATGGTCCGAGGCTCCGGAGTCAATGATCTAGGGTGAAGGCTTGGAAGCCAAGCAAGCCATACCTGAATGGGCAAAGGTAGTTGTGTTCTGCTAAGATGTCCGAAGGAACTGCTCATATACTGCATGGGGTACACTCACCACCTCCTTCCCAGAAGCACCAGTAGATGTGGAGGGAATCAGGTCAGTTTGCTGACTTTCAGTAATTGTACCACTACCCTTAGTCACAGCATGGTTAGCCCAAGTGTTGGGTGGACCATGTAAGTCATAGCAGAAATAACTATATACCCCTCTAATCCACAGTGTGTACACTTCCTAGGGCATTACTTCTTCCTTTACCACGACCTCCCCCTGAGTCCCGACCTCCACTCCGGCCACCAGCACGGTTAAACATGGGACCACCACGATTACCTGGAAGTCCACGACCACCACCACCACCTCTATTTCCACGACATCCCCCTCTAGTCACCACAAAACCAGATCTGTCTGAGAGAGAAGAATGCTCTATAGACTCAATAGATGTCTTCTTGAGATGGGCAAAAACTTCTTCAAATGAGGGAAGAGCAGACCCCCCTAGTATTTGTGCACGGACAGGCTCATATTCAGCCTTCAAACCCACCAGAAACCTTGTCACATCAAGTTGCTCATGCTGTTGTTGCTGAATCTGAACATCCTGTGTCAGAGGATGATACACATTGAGCTCATTTCGCATATTCCTCAGACTTGCATAGTGTTCCTCCAAACATTGACTGCCTTGCTTCAGATTAAAGTACTCTTGGTACAACTGATACACCCTATTTGTATTGTCTTGTCTGGAGTACAGTTTCTTAGCATGATCCCGGATTTCTTTAGTTGTATCTAGGAACATAAAGTTCACGCTAATTTTTTGTTCCATGCTATTCCACAGCCATGTCATTATTTGTGCATCTTCCTGTTCCCAGTCACTAAACCCCAGAGAATTAGAGGAGGGTTTCTCCTCTCTCACATGTTTTACTTTTTTCTTGGCCTTTAAAAACACCTCCACAGATTTTGCCCATGGCGCATAATTCTCACCATTCAACTTAATAGATGTCATTTGAACATTTAGGTAATCTGGAGAAATCATAACGCCTGTTTTATTGTCATTCCCATCTCCAATCGATGCTATCTTAACTAATTCTGTGAAAATTTGAGAGAAAAAATGAATTGATTGTATTTTCTTGGAAGGAGCATATACACAACTTTATATAGAATTACAGAGCTAATTTACAAGGTGATAAAATAGGAAACTAACTTTTCCTAAAAAACTAATTTCTATATCAATGGGATGCTCCAATTAATATCCCATGATTCTAGGAAATTAAGTTTCCTGAACTGATGGACCTAAAATTATGGAGAATCAATCAAAGAGTCAATCTTCTACTTTCCAACACTCCCCCTCAAGCTGGTGAATATGCATTTTTCATTCCCAGCTTGGAGATAAGTCCTTGGAATGCCACACTACAAAGCCCTTTTGTCAGCACATCTGCCAGTTGACCATTCGTTGAGACGTATGGAGTGCAAATTAATCCGTTATCCAGCTTTTCCTTTATGAAATGCCTATCTATCTCAATGTGCTTTGTCCTGTCATGTTGGATGGGATTGTGAGCAATATTAATAGCTGACTTGTTGTCACAAAATAATCTCATTGGACCTTCCCATCTGATCTTTAGGTCTTCCAAAATTATCTTGAGCCATAGTAATTCACATACTCCCTGAGCCATTGCCCTGAATTCTGCCTCCGCACTTGATCTAGCTACCACATTCTGCTTCTTACTCCTCCATGTCACAAGATTTCCTCCAAGGAACGTACAGTAACCTGTAGTGGACCGCCTATCCATGGGAGAGCCTGCATAATTTACATCGGTGTAAGCCTCTAGGGTTAATCCAGTGTTTCTTTTAAACAAGATTCCTTTGCCAGGATTAGCCTTTAGGTAATGTAGTATCCTATAGACTGCCTGTAGGTGAACCTCTTTCGGGTTGTGCATAAACTGGCTAGCCACGCTCACGGCATATGTTGTCTGGCCTTGTGTGGGCAAGATATATAAGTTTTCCTACTAATCTTTGGTACATTTCCCTATTCACGGCTGGATCTTCATTTGCTTCTCCCAATTTGTGATTTGGCGCAATCGGTGTGGAGGATGGTTTGCATGCTAACTTTCCTGTCTCTCTTAAAAGATCTATTACATATTTCTGTTGTGAGATAAAGATGCCTTCTCTGGAATGAGCTACTTCAATCCCTAGAAAATACTTCAATCTCCCAAGTTCTTTTATTTCGAATTCTCTGACTAGGCATCTTCTCAAGGCTTCCTTCTCCTTTTCATCATTTCCTGTCACAATTATGTCATCGACATATACCAGAAGAGCCGTGACTCCCCCTGCATCCGAATGCTTTATAAAGAGTGTATGATCTCCCTGACTTTGTTTGTATCCGATGGCAAGCATAACTTTAGTAAATCTTCCAAACCACGCCCTAGGTGATTGCTTGAGACCATATAGTGCTTTCTTCAACCTGCAAACTTTATTTCCTTTTAGATTTCCTTTGAAGCCCGAAGGAATATCCATGTATATCTCCTCCTCTAAATTACCGTTAAGAAAAGCATTCTTTACATCAAATTGCTCCAAGTACCAGTCGAAGTTAGCTGATAGTGACAACAAAATTCTTACCGTATTCATCTAAGCCACTGGAGCGAATGTCTCCTAATAGTTCACACCATAGGTTTGTGTATATCCTTTTGCCACGAGTCTTGCCTTGTATCTTTCTACAGAGCTGTCTGACTTGTACTTTACTGTGAAAACCCACTTGCAGCCCACGGGTTTCTTTCCTAGTGATAGATCAACAATTTCCCATGTTTGATTCTTATCTAGAGCCTACATCTCTTCTCTCATAGAATCTTTCCATTTCTCATCAGATAATGCCTCAGATAAAGTATTAGGAATATGAATGGTGTTTAGACTACCTAGGAAACTCCTATGTGATGGTGAGAATTTTTTAAAGGACACAAAATTTGCTAAGGGATATAAGGGATGTTTAGTGTATTCTCTTGTGCCTTTCCTAAGGGCAATAAGAAGATCTTGGTCAAATGCTAATTCAGATGAAATTTCTGGAACTATATTTACCTCATTCTCAGGATTAGGAGTTGAATCTTGAACCTGCACAAGATTGGGATCCTGGTTTCTTCTTCTTGAATATACCTTCAATCTCATAGAGTCACAAAGTTCATCATTCTCTATCATGGGTCTGGTATGAATGGGTGAAGAAGTTGGTTTGGTTTGAGGTGGTTCGATAGGTGCAGATACGGATTGAACTAGTATAGATGCTGAGTTTGGGTGTTGAGAAACTGTAGGTAGACCAAGCGGGAACAAATCTCTGTCCTTATCTTCAATGAATGACAAGGACTCCCCCTGAAGATAAGGTTGAGTGAAATATGGTGTTTTTTCTTCAAAAGTGACATCAATAGAGACAAAGAACTTTTTAGTAGGCGGGTGGTAACACTTATAACCCTTTTGGGTGGACGAATAACCCACAAAAATACACTAGACGGCTCTTGGATCGAACTTCCCTCTATTATGGGTATGAACATGGACAAAAGCAGTGCATCCAAAGATTCTTGGGGTGAGATTATTTGTTGTATGTAGATCGGGATAAAATTGACAAAGTGTTTCCATTGGTGTTTTAAATCCCAACACCCTCGAAGGTAATCGATTTATAATGTATGCGGCTGTGAGCACAGCTTCCCCCCAATAAGCTTTTGGAACATGCTGGTGGAAAAGTAAGGCTCAGGTTGCAGCTAGTAGATGACCATTCTTCCTTTCTGCTACTCCATTTTGTTGTGGAGTATTAATGCAAGAGGATTCATGGATAATCCCTTCTTTTTGAAAATATGGGGATAAAGTTTGATTGAAATAATCCCGTGCACAATCCGATCTAAATCTTTTGATTCTGACCCCAAACTGATTTTGGATCATGTTATGAAAATTTGGGAGTACACTACTTACATCTGATTTAGATTTAAGAAGAAAGATCCAAGAGACCCTAGTGCAATCATCAATAAAAGAGACGAACCATCGTGAGCCAGACACATTTGGAACTGTGGAGGGTCCCCATATATCACTATGGATCAAAAAGAATGGGACTGAACTTCTCTTGTTACTGATTGGAAAGGGCACACGCTTGTGTTTTGCAAATTCACACACATCACAATGAAAATATTCAACACTCAATCCTTTAAACAAAGAGGGAAACATAGTTTTCAGAATTCCAAAGGATGGATGTCCTAGTCTAAAGTGATGAAGCCAAATGGTGTCTTTGTTGGATGATGAAAGGAATGACAGAGATAACTTATCCTGGACAATATTTGATTTGCATGATTCTTCAAGATAGTAGAGCCCATTCTTCTCCTTAGCAAGTCCAATCCTCTTCCCCGAATCTTGGTCCTGAAATATACAGTAAGAATGATAGAAAAGCACATTACAGTTCATGTCATGGGTGAGTTTTTGGATGGATATCAGGTTAGTGGACAATTTTGGAACATGAAGGATACTTTTTAGTGTAAGTGATGGATTAATATGGATATCCCCAAGGCCAGCTACGGTAGTAAGGGAACCGTCTGCAATGGCTATTTTTTGATTGCTTGGGCAGGGGGTATAATTGCTAAAATGTAGTGAGGAGTGAGTCATGTGATTTGTGGCTCCTGAGTCAATAACCCATAAATCCCTAATAGGTTCATCTGAGACATTTAGTCCGTGAGGAATAGAAAACTTACCTGAGATTGCAAGAGAGCCTGTACCACTAGGTTTCTCCAACGATCCCAGAAGCCCCCTTAACTTTCCGATCTCCTCCTTATTGAACTCGGTCTTGTCTGGAGGCTTTTCTTGGCTTGGCTGATTTGTGGTGAAGTTAACTTGACTTCGACTCTTCTGTTGTCCTCCTCTGTAGCCCCATTCCCTATTCGATGGTTTACCATTCAGCTTCCAACACTTCTCTTTTGTGTGCCTTGGTTTCTTGCAATAGGTACACCAAAGAGACTCTTTGTTGTCCCGTGTAGAGGACAAATCTATCTTCATTCCTTCCAGTATTTTCAGTTGTTCCATCCTTGTAGTCATGGCTGAACCTTCTAGTACTTGGGGTTCAAGCATAACCCCCCTACGGCTTTCTTCAGCACGAATCAGAGAAATAGTCTCATTTAGAGATGGTACCTCTTCTTTGCCGAAAATCTGGACCCTAACTTGATCAAATTCGGCATTGAGTCCTGCAAAAAAGTCATAAACGCAATCTTTTTCGATAAAACTCTTTAGGATTGCTGCATCCGCTGCACATTTAGTCTCAATGCACCGATAATGATCGAGTTCTTGCCACAGGTTCTGCAGTAAATTTGCATACTCGGTAACTATCTTGCTGCCTTGTTTAGTTGCTCCAGTCTTGACTTTGATTTCGTACACTTGTGCTGCATCATGTGCTTTTGAATATGTTTGTCGGACGGCATCCCAGATCTCTTTAGTCGTGGATAAAAACATACACGTGTCGCTGATTTCAAGGTTCATTGAATTCCATAACCATGACATGATCATGGAGTCAGCTTCGTCCCATGCATCAAATCTTGGATCTCCTTCCTTTAGTCCTGTCCCTAAGAGATGGCTAAGCTTTCCTTTTCCCTTTAAATATGTTGGAACAAACTGAGACCACTTCAAATAATTTTTCCCGTTCAACCTATATGCTGCCTGAATGTTTTGCAGGTCACCAGATGCTTGATGTGAGGAAACTTCTTCCGATTGTGCAGTGGCATTTGATACAGTGGTTTCTGACATATTGGGCGGGCTTCAAGAAAGAGAGAAAAACAGACAATGAAGGTCTGAAAAACTTAGTAAGGGTTGGCGATGAAGGCCTAAAGAATCTTTCAGCCAATGTAAAAAAAAAAAGGTAACTCTAATGCTCCACCAAACTGAAGAGTGGATTGAAACCACTCAAAATCAAAACTGATCCAAACCAAACCAAAGGGATTCAGTAAATCTGCTCTGGGCAACACCAGATCTAAGATTTCAGACTGATCTGATGTCTCTACAAAGAGATCCAAGAAAAAAGGATGAATCCAATGGCGCAGCAGTCCAGAAGAAGCAAAAATGTAGAGTTCAGATCTGTAGCCGATCTCGAAGAAGAATCAAGGACACTCAAGAACCTCCCAAATACTGTTAGAGAGTTCTTGAACCAGCAGCAGAGATGACCAAAGAGATACTATGTGTGGATTAAGTCGCGACCAGCTCTGATACCATATGAAAAATTGAGAGAAAATATGAATTGATTGTATTTTCTTGGAAGGAGCATATACACAACTTTATATAGAATTACAGAGCTAATTTACAGGGTGATAAAATAGGAAACTAACTTTTCCTAAAAAAACTAATTTCTATATCAGTGGGATTCTCCAATTAATATCCCATGATTCTAGGAAATTAAGTTTCCTAAACTGATGGACCTAAAATTATGGAGAATCAATCAGAGAGTCAATCTTCTACTTTCCCACAAATTCACCTTCAAATATTCAGCACAACTTCACGCACTTCCACAAAACTTATCTCACTCTCAGCACCACCAACTTCTTCAAATACACATTGCACATTAAATACAAAAACTGAAATCACTCAGTCATTAAATCAAACACCTGTACTACACACTGCAAAACCATTAACACACCAAATACAAGGGCTGAAGTCACTCAGCCATTAAACCAAACACAGAAATCAGTATAAACACCACCACACGACACAAGGTTTCACTTTCAACTATTCAGAATCACCCACACACCATTCAACACAGTACAATCGCCACCACACCACTGCTGTCGTGGACTTCAGCAGTCGAAAAACTCTACTTTCAGCACATATATGAGGTAAAAACAGAGAAGAACAGGGCTGATATGCATACCAATCACTTCAAACCTCCACAAAAAAAAAATATTTTGAACCAAAACACAGCATTTATAGTCCACTATTTGGGCAAAAAACAGAACTGCTCATACCTGTCCACAAACAGCCCTCTTCGTATCACAGAATAAAGGGCATCTAGTACACAACCTCAACGACCACCACCACAGTAACTGGAGGCATATTCAACTCCAAAACCACAAAACGACCACTCCTTTTTGGCCTCTTGTCAAACTTCCACTCAGGCTAGAAGAAAATCGAAGAAAGCTGAAATAGTTGGCGGCGAACCCAAGAAGAAGACAAACAGTGAGGAAAGAAAAAAAAAAAAAAAGGGAAAAGAGAACTAGATTTTATTGCTCTGAGACCATGTGAAATCCCTATTCAATTCTAGGTTAAAGTAGAGAAGAAGAGGAGAAAGAAGAAGAAGAGAAAGAAGAAGAGAAGAAGAAGGGTTCGACCAGATTCGGAAAATCAGTCCACCTCTAGCCGACCCACTTGTATTTATCTCCAATAACACAGTTACAAGAAAGACCATATTCTCCCTCATAAGTGATGGGACACATAACTTAAACTTAAATAAAATAGACCTTTCACTCTCAAATAGATAAACCCAAATGACCAAAATACCCCTGTTTTGTGTATTCTAACAGCCCGAAAGCCAATCTCCCTGCTCCCCAGCCTTTCTCTGTCTTTCAAAGAGACCGTTCCCCATCCAAGCCTTACTCAACCTACAATATCATTCACTGAAAAATCTTGGAAAATTTCCATAGTTTTTAACTTTTTACCCAGTATGCCACTTTGATTTTTATAGAGTTTACTAACTTCTCCTTGGGCTCACTTATTTCATTGAAGATTCTCCCATTCCTTTCTTCCCAAACGGTCCACACTACTGCTGCTCTAACAGCCTTCCACATTACTCTTCATCTTTTCTTTGGCTGCCTTAGGAAACTTGAGCTAAAGAGACTTACCACATTCCTGAGGAAAGATCCACCTTAGGAAACTTGAGCTAATCTAAGGTAAGTTCTTTTGCAACCATGATTAAAATAAGTGAATAAACAAAATAAGCCAAATACAACTCTCAAGCATGTTTGGCTAGAGGAAGAAATGGAAAGGTGGGATGGAAAAGAATTCACAAATCCATTACTATCCAATTTGCCACTGTTTGAGTAGGTCTTGCAAAAGAAGATGAAAAGCTCCTTTCATAAATAAATAAATAAACAAATTGATGATTTGTAAACCAGTTTTCAAAAATTTCCACTAAAAGATCTAGTTCTCAAAAGTTCAATCCACTTCTTTAGTTCACCAACCGAAACATCGCTCTAAAATTGTATGAAGAAATTTCATTCCAATATCTTGATATTGAATTTTTTTTTTATCAGTTATATCTGGATATTGAATGTTTGTATTCTCTCTTTATAATTTTCTGCAAATTGC
This sequence comes from Nelumbo lutea, assembly GCF_056320005.1. Classification (NCBI taxonomy): domain Eukaryota; kingdom Viridiplantae; phylum Streptophyta; class Magnoliopsida; order Proteales; family Nelumbonaceae; genus Nelumbo; species Nelumbo lutea. The sequence goes on along the minus strand of NC_142690.1, from coordinate 32,918,581 downwards.
AGGAACTCAGCACCAAATTAGCTCCCTAATCAAAACTAGCAGCCATAAAACTCTAGACAAACCCTCACCCACCTGCGGCCTGCCCTAGTCTCTCAACCCCCTTTACAAGAATTAATTACTTTTCAGATTCCCCCAAATTTTGCTACCAATCTAACCTTCAATCATATCAGTCCTTTATCAATTGGTATAATAGTAAGTGGTCTTACATCACCCTAGCAGGTACAGAAAGTTGATTGAGAAATTAATTATTTGACTATCAGTCTTTCACCATACTTAATATTTTATTTTCAGTTAGTGTGCTGAGTTATTTTATGCAATCTCTATGTATTCCATATCAGGAATCAATTGTTTAGATATGAAGTTAATTAAAAGGAGCAGAAAGGTGTCGATTTGGTATATAAGAATATTGGTCATTTGGAAATTAAAAGATAGACAGATGCAGATTGGGTTGGATCTATATCTAATAGGTCTAATGCAGGGCATTACACTTTTCCAGGACACATATTGGTTACCTTACCTACAAAAATAAGAAACAGGATGTGGCCAGTTCAAGTGCATAAACAGAGTCTGGCAATGGCTCACACAATATATGAATTAACATGATTAAAGAGTCTTCTACAAGAAATTAGGTATCCAGTCAAGCTACCAACAAAGTCATTTAGTGATAACTGGGCAGCTATTCATATTGCATCAAATCCTATATGGGATAAAGTTATTTTAGGTCAATTGTCATTTTATATGGGAAAAAGTCATTATAGGCAGTTATTTATATTTAGGTCAATTGTCATTTTATATGGGAAAAAGTCATTATAGGTGGTTATTCATATTTAGGTCAATTGTCATTTTATATGGGATAAGGTAATAAGTGGAGAGGTGTCAACTTTTATATATATACCCCAGCTTGAGGAGCAATGTTAGAAGCTTTGAGGATATTTATGTTAAAAGTGTTATGCCATGTGGAAGGAAAGTTCTGTAATTATACAAACTTAGGCTAAGTGTGTGAAGACTCCGAAACATAATGTACCTTATTAGGATAGTCCCTTTTGTACAGTTCACTGTTTTATGTTTATATGTATTTCTTTCCTTCTGCCTCACATGAGCATTCTTGTAATTGTTAACAGATGTTATTTTATATATATATGGTACCGCAGGGGTACTTTTGTAATTTCTTTCTTATTTTTAAGTTGTACGGTCGCCCTAGTATAAATAATAACATACTGCATGACTGCAGTATTCTTTTTGGGCTCTCAGTCCTCTCATCTCTCCTCTCCTCTCTCCCTTTCTCTTGTACAACATGGTATCAGAGCTGGTCGTCCAGGCTTGAAAGCATGTAGAAGGTTTTATTTCGAGGGAGACAGGTTCTCAGAAATTATCATCTGCTTTCCATTTGTTGTTCGGCTCCCCTAATGTTCAACTGAAACTTTCAGAAGTTATCATCTTGGTAGCACCACTGAAAAGCTACCAAGAAGACGGTCGAGCCTTGAGATAAAGATGATACATGGAGTGGACCTCTGCGAAGCACCATATCCAATTTCTTCGAGGGCCCTTCTTTCACACAGTTCAACGGCATAGCCATTGCGCGGTTTGAGTAACCTCAACACAGGGGGAGAGGTGTCTATCGGTATATTACTCTGACTTGACTTCTTTCTGGAAGGAGTTGGACCATTATCAGAGTGTGGACTGGAAATGTGACGAGGATGCAAAACTATACAAGAAACTTTTCTCCCAATAGAGAGTGTTTGCCTTTTTACATGGTTTGAACCCTATGTATGAATCGATATAACAATTTGAATATGAAATAGACTTGGAATTTTATTAGCTGATTTCCAGAATTTGGCTTGTCCACTTTTAAAAAAGAAAATTTTGTACCCTTGAGAAGAAAGCTCATTTACTGCTGACAAAGCAGATACACCGGATAGGTGTTATCAAGGAAATTTCTTAGGCCAAGTACCATACTTATCTATCATGTCCTGTATGAATCTTATAACATCTGATCAGATTCTCAGTTCTAAGGATCTTCCATCAGTTCAGGAAGTTTATGCTCTTGTACAATCTGAAGAGAGCAGAAGGAATTTGATGAACAGCCCTGGTGGAGATGCAGTTGTGTTGGCAGCAAAAGGGGGTGTCTCTACCAGTGTGGGAAATTCTTCCAAGAAAGGAGATCTCTAGAAAAAAACGGAAGATAAAGAAAAATTGTGGTGTACTCATTTCCAGAAACCCCGACACACCAGAGATACATGCTGGGATCTTCATGGGAAACCGAAATGGGCTCAAGATCTGAATAAGAAACAAAGTTCAGATGTGAATAAAAGGTCAGGACAACAAGGTACAAAGAAACACACTATGGCCAACATGGCTACTCGAGAGAATCAGCCCCCCATCCATACTGTGACTCAGACACATTCCTCTGGATCTGACCCAAGGGAGGATATTATGAATTCCTTCCGTGACCATTTAGAGCTCTATGGTAGAGCAATTCATCAGATGGATGCTCCTCCCTCAACCTCATTTGCATCTACATCAGGTAACTCTGCCACAGCTTTCCATGTTGCTTCTCATACCCTTGACTCTCCCTGGATCATTGATTCTGGAGCATCAAAACACATGACTGGTATGCCCTCTTACTTTCAAACCTATCACCTTCTTTCTGGAAGAGACAAGGTGAGACTAGCTGATGGATCATACGCTTCCATAGTTGGTCAAGGAACCATCTCTCTTCCCCTTGGGCTTACCCTCTCTGATGTTCTACATGTTCCAAAATTTCCCATTAATTTGTTCTCTGTTAGTAGTGTTACTAATTCCTTAAACTGCTCAGTGACCTTCTTCCCTTCTTACTGTGTGATCCAGGATCTGGCCTCGGGGAGGACGATTGGTAGAGGACGTATGGTTGATGGACTTTACATGCTGGAGAATAAGGTTAGTCTTCATGTTACAAAGTCTATGAGTCAGTCCTGTAAGAGTCAAGTTTATTTATGGCATTGTCACCTTGGTCATTTGTCTTTTGAGTCTTTAAAAGTTGTGTTTCCAGAACTGTTTAAGTCGGTGTTCGTTTCAGATTTCTCTTGTCAAACGTGTCAATTGAGTAAACATTGTAGAACTCATTTTCTTCCAAAAAATAGTAAATCTGAATTTCCATTTCACATTGTTCATTCTGATGTGTGGGGCCCTGTTACTTTACCATCTGAGAGTGGTTACAAGTATTTTATTACCCTCACTGATGATTATTCTAGATATACTTGGGTATATCCCATGCGAACCAGGGAGGAAGTACCAAAAATTATCCAAGATTTTCAGCGGATGGTCTTCACTCAATTTCAAATTGAAATCCAAATCTTTCAGTCAAATAATGCGAAAGAGTATTTTCATAGTGATCTCACGGAGTTCTTTGCTTCGCGTGGTTCACTTCACCGTAGCTCTTGTGCCCGAACACCACAACAAAATGGTGTCGCTGAACGAAAGAACCAACATCTCCTTGAAGTGGTTCGGGGTTTACTATTCCATATGAATGTCCCCAAACGTTTTTGGCTTGAGGTTGTTCTTTGTTCTACCTACCTCATTAATCGTATGCCCTCTTGGTGGTTAGAGTACAAAGCCCCACATCAGTTTCTCTTCCCTAAGGCCCCCTTCTTCCCATTCCTCCTCGTGTATTTGATTGTCGATGCTTTGTCCAAAATCTGTCTCCCACTCGTGGGAAATTGGATTCTCGTGCTACTCCTTGCATATTCCTGGGGTACTCCTTCACTCAGAAGGGATACCGTTGTTTTGATCCTGTTTCTCAGAAATTTTATGTTTCCATGGATGTCTCTTTCTTTGAGGATGAGCCTTTCTTTTCTGTTTCTCCTCAGGGGGAGTGTAGGCATGAGGAGAAACTGGTTCAGCTCCCTCCTCTTCCTAATCCTCCGCCTTTCCGTGTCTTCTTCCATCGTCGCAAAGGCCAACCAAATTCAAGAGCTGTGGAGAATCTAGAAGTTGTACCTCCAGTGCCATCAAACTCCTCAGGGGCGGATCATACTCACTCAGGTAACTTGGCTCCCAATGATGTCCCTGATTCTATTGCAATTGATACCTCTATTGCTAATGACCTTGACCTTCCTATTGCTCACAGGAAATGTGTTAGATTGTGCACCACTAAACACCCCATTTCCAACTTTGTTTCCTATGAGAACATTTCACCCTCTTTTCGTGCTTTTCTTACTTCTATTGACAGTGTCCCTATCCCCAAGAATGTGTCAGAAGCTCTTTCAGTACCTGAATGGACAGATGCCATGAAAGAAGAAATTAATGCCCTTCATAAAAATGGCACATGGGAACTTGTAGATCTTCCTAAGGGAAAGGATCCAGTTGGATGTAAATGGGTGTTCACCGTCAAACATAGGGCTGATGGCACGATGGAGAGGTATAAAGCTCGTTTAGTGGAAAAGGGGTTTACACAAGTGTACGGAGTTGATTATGCAGAAACTTTTGCTCCTATTGCCAAGATGAACTCCATTAGAGTTCTATTCTCTCTTGCTACTAACCTGGATTGGGATCTACATCAGCTTGATATCAAGAATGCATTCTTGAATGGTGATCTTGAAGAGGAAGTTTACATGATACAACCCCCTGGTTTCCAAGCTCAAGGCAATGAACAGAAGGTGTGCAAGTTGAAGAAGTCTTTATACGGGCTAAAACAATCACCAAGAGCTTGGTTCAGTAGATTCCATGTTGCGGTTCAGCAGAAAGGAGAAGGTAAAATTGTTGCTTTAATAGTATATGTTGATGATATAATTGTTACTAGTGACTGGAATGATGAAATCCAGAGGTTGAAGAGTTTCCTTGCCACACAGTTTGAAGTAAAGGCCTCCCAGATACTTCCTTGGAATTGAAGTTGCCCACTCAAAAAGGAGTATCTTCATTTCCCAAAGGAAATATGTTCTAGATTTACTTCAAGACACTGGAAAGATGGGAGTGAAGCCAATTGGCTCTCCCATTGATCCCAATAATTTGGTGACAGCCAAGGTGAACCTATCAAGGATGTGAAACAGTTTCAAAGACTTGTAGGGAGATTGTTATATCTCTCTATGACCCGCCCAAACATTGCGTATGTTGTTGGTGTCCTTAGCCAGTTCATGCATGCACCTAGGTCCACTCATCTTGAAGCAGCAGAAAGAATCCTCCGATATCTTAAAAGGTTTCCTGGTGCTGGCTTGTTATTTCAAAGACACGGGCATTTGAAAGTTGAAGTGTATACTAATGCAGATTGGGCTGGATCTCAAAATGACAGAAAGTCTACTAGTGGCTACTGCACCTTTATAGGAGGAAACCTTGTTACCTGGAGAAGTAAAAAGCAAAGTGTGGTGGCTAGATTCAGTGCTGAAGCTGAATATCGTGCAATGGCTCACGGAGTGGCTGAAAGTATGTGGATAAAGAATTTGTTGGGTGAGTTGGGTTTCCCAGTGGACAAGCCTATGACTCTTTTCTGTGATAACAAAGCAGCCATAAACATTGCTGCTAACCCAGTGCTACATGATAGAACAAAACACATCGAAGTCGACAAGCATTTTATTAGAGAGAAAGTCATCACAGGCGAAGTGTGTACTCCCTATGTCAGCTCTGAGAACCAACTTGCAGACATCTTTACAAAAGGACTACACCACTAAAGACATCATGATCTTTGTGACAAGTTGGGCATGATTGATATCTATGCTCCAACTTGAGGGGGAGTGTTAACAGATGTTATTTTATATATATATGGTACCGTAGGGATACTTTTATAATTTCTTTCTTATTTTTAAGTTGTACGGTCGCCCTAGTATAAATAATAGCATTCTGCACGACTGCAGTATTCTTTTTGGGCTTTCAGTCCTCTCGTCTCTCCTCTCCTCTCTCCCTTTCTCTTGTACAACAGTAATTATACATCATTTTAATATATAAAGGACCCTTTGGAGTGGGGATCAACACATAGACACTCCTAAGTCTATTCTGCTCCCTTTTCTATTCAGCCAAGAAGGTTTACATGGTATCAGAGCAGGTTCTCTGTACCAACTCTCAGCATATGATTTCTACTCAAGATTGAAGGTTACTCTTCCCACGTCTGGTTTGAAGTTTCTGTAGACTGTTTTGATCAGTCAGCATCATACTCTTCTGTTCTGGACCTCTGAGCCAACAGCTTTAGGGTTATTATTGGTTCTCTTGTCTGAAGCATCAGACCTGCATAAAACTTTGGATTTGGTGTCACCCAGAGGAGTATTACTGATATCTCCTTACCTGGTCTGGTTAGAATCAGTTTGGAAAGAGTTCTGAGTTCTCCTTCTATTGGTGTTTCTTCTGGAAAAGACGCCTAACAGGTTAGTTAATCATCTCCTTCTCTCAATCGGCTGATCCAATCACTGTGTAGCCCTGGATTTGGTGTCCCCCTGGGGTTTTCTTTCTGTCACTCCATCAGCCCAGATATCAGACTGATTGGTCAAGGGTTTTGATCCCTTCCTGGATTTGGCAGTCCTGAAATTTACTATTTCTGGACTGTCAACTTTAAGTCCTCTGCTTCCAGAGGTGTTTATAGTATTTCTTTGAAACTCTTGGACCTTCTTGTATGCTGGGTTATTTATCTGATCTTCTAGACTGAAATTTCCCACTGCTGAACCTATATTTTTCTGCTATTACTGTGTTTGAACTGTTATTTCTTGCTGAAATGGCCTCTGACAGAGTAGATGTCATTCCGGTGAAGCTCAATGGCGCAAACTATGGAATGGGGAAATTTCATTTTGATTTTTATGTCAAATGAAAGGGCTTGGATGGGTACTTAAATGGGGATATTGTTAAACCAGCTAAAACTGATACTAAAGCTTTCCAACAATGGAAGCTAGATAATGGTAAACTTGTTTCTTGGATTCTAAGCTCTATAGAACCCCACATTGCTGTACCTATGAGGAGGATGAAGACTGAAGAAATAGTTGGTTAGCCACGAGTGTGGGGTTCCATACCCATACTCAGGCTCTAGTGTGTGTGGTTTCATACCCACACCTAGTTGTTTCTAATTTCTTTTATTAGTAGTTTCTAATTTCTTTTAAGTTGGGCCAGCTGGCCTTATTGTTTCTAATTTTGTTTATTTCCTAATCTTGTAAGGAACCTAAAGCTATAAATAAAGAAGTGTACGGGGCGGCAGATCATTAACCACCAAACCCCTTCTTTCTTTTCTCCTCTCCACTCTTCTTCTCTCTCTTTCCCTCTCTTTTCTTCTCTTCGAACCTGTAATACAGTAAACAGTTCTTCTTCTTCTTCTTCTTCTTCTTTCAAGTATACTTATGAAATGTATTCCTATCTGAAGAAAGTATATCAGCAATCTAATATGTCAAGGCAATGCCAAATTGAATCAGAAATTTTTATATACTCTCAGGGAGATAGGAAGACTCAAGATTATTATTCAGGTTTTCCTGACTTGTGGACTGAATATGAGCTTCTTAATATTGAACCTTTTGACCCAACAGAATGTGTGAAATATCTTCAACAACATTTCGAAAAGAGAAAAGTAAATCAGTTTCTAATGAGGCTCATACCTGAATATGAGATAATCAGGTCAAATATTTTTGAGCAGGGGTACCCTTCCAGATTTAGATTCTGTATTGGGAGAGTTACTTAGGGAAGAGACTAGACTTCTAACTACTAACGGGCTTGAAGGAAAGTTGGCAGAATCTAGGACTGAAACAATTTTTATAACTCATTGCATTGGGCCTAAAAAGGAGGTTTTTGCGCAACTAAAAGGAGGCTTATTTGGTATTGGACCTAAAAAACTCGTAAAAAAGACCAAAAGAACAGATAGAAGGCAACTAGAAAGGTTTCTCAAAAAGTTGATAAGAAGAGTTCGTAATTGGGAGTCCTTTGTGGGATGGGTAATAGGGATGGGTTTTCTGTGAGCATCAGGTGTGGTGTTAGGGTCAGGCTTTCGTCTTAGTGCTGCTATGTTGATTCTCGATTTTTTTTCTGGTTTGTAAAAGTTTTGATTGTAGTTTGGGTTGGTTTTGTTGGGGTTTGGGGTATTCTCGCGTGGTATTCCCAGGTTTGTTGTTTTCTCTCAGGTGATTGCTTATCACCTTTCTTGTATCTTCTTTTTGTTTAATAAAATTTTATTTTATCTTCAAAAAAATAATGGTGGTAAGAAATCATCTTTCGAAGACTTCTCCAAGAATCAATGCTATGAATGTAAGGGTTTTGGCCATATTACCTCATTGTAACAAGAAGAATGTTTGTACCTACTGCAAGTAACATGGTCACATCATCCCGAATTGTCATGTTCGTCCTATTAAGGGTGCTCACGAAAGACTCAGCCCCATGCTTATCAAGCAACAAAGAAGGCAACTGACACTTTGTCCACTAAGGGGGATTCATCAGATAAAGATGATATTACAATTTCTGTAGGTGAGGAGAGGATTCAACAATTGTTATCATCTACAATCTCTTCTGCTTTCTTTGTTATTGGCTTGTCTAGTAAGTTCTCTAGTTATTGCTCTTCCCCCTCACATGTTTGGATCATTGATTCTGGTGCCACAAACCACATGACAAGAGCCTACCCCAATCAACCAAGTCATCTCACTAAGACTCATGATAAACACATTGTTACTGTCCGATTACTAAGAGCCTACATCCAAATCTGATTGGATTTAAAGACTTGGACTCAAATCGGATTTGGATTCTAAAATACCAAAAAATTAAAAATTTATTTATTTTCAACTTTTAGATTTAATATATTAATATAAATATAGCATACTAAGTTTATTATATATAAATTCATATATAATATAATATTATATAGAATATATTTTTTATAATTTTAAATATAATTATATAAATTTATATATTAAAATTAATAAATATTATAATATAACCAGATTCAGATTTTAATCAGATCAGGTGGAATCAAATCCGAATGACCGAATCTGATTCGATTATTTAATCGGATGTAGATTGTAACATATATCTGATTACATAATTACATCATCTGAATCCGAGATAATTGGATCGGATATCAAATCGCGGCTCGGATTTCCAAGTATCATTGACAGGCCTAATTGGGTTGGTTTCCCTAACACTCGCAGATCTACTTCTGGATGGTGTGGCTTTGTGGGTGATTCCATTATCTCTTGGAAGTGTAAGAAGCAGCAAACTGTCTCCAAATCTTCAACTGAGGCCGAGTATAGAGCTATGTCTTCCATTTGCAGTGAAATTGTGTGGTTGTAGTCTCTCTTTGCAGATCTTGGTAGTCCACTTCCTACTCCTACTCCTCTCTATGTAGACAACACTAGCGCTATCAAGATTGCATCTAACCCTGTCTTCCATGAGAGGACTATGCACATCAAGGTGGATTGTCGTTTCATTAGAGGTCACTTCACCGTCGAATCTATTTCTCTTCCTCATGTAGACTCGGACATCCAAAATGTTGATATCTTTACTAAGGCCATGACTAGAGCTCGTCGTTTACTCTTTTATAAGGACATGCAAATTGTTGCTATCAAGATTGCTCATGTCTAGGCATCAGTCTGGGGGGAGTGTGAAGACTCTGAAACATAACGTACCTTATTAGGATAGTCCCTTTTGTACAGTTCACTATTTTGTGTGGTCCTGTTTACTCTTTTATAAGGGGTTATAAACAGCAACATGAAATGTATCTGTCCTGTTCTCTCTTTCTCTCTTTTCCTTTTCCCTTCTCCTTTCTTTGCATATGTTTTTTTTCATGTTAAGACATCATAATCAAGAAAAGAATAGAAGCTGTAACAGTAAGTAGCCAAAAGAAGTGACTTACCTTGTGCTTAAATCTTCTTTTATATCATGAAAAGTGATGTTTGTATTGTTCCTACAGGTAACACTAAGACTTGGCAGACTCCTATACATTACCTGTAACATAAAAACCATAACTTTCATTTGTCACAACAGATACAATGCCTAAAAAACAGGAAGGGCCCCTAGTTTATCATTTGGCTGGTTCAACTGTGGCTTAACCATTCAACTGTTACAACAATATGGCATCATATATGAAAATCGAAATTCAGAAAAAAAAAAAAAAGAAAAGGAAAAGAAAAATAGCAAAAACTGGTGAACCAAGAAATCGGTTCAAATAGTTCACAGTTCAAGTATGGTTCACATGGTACGGTGAAGCTCCTTTTTGCTAAGCTAATGCTTTTCTGAGGCCATTACCAATGATGGTCCTGGCCATCTAGAATTTTGGAAGAGGTGGATTGGATACAGACCTAGCCCCTAGCAATTTTTTGCAGTACTGTCCACTCTCATACTCAAAACCATGCTCTCACACCTGTCAGCCTAAGATTTTACCGTTGCAGCAGCTCACCAAGCAATGATCCCTTATTTCAATACTTATTTAAATTTAAAAATTAGAATACATTGAGAATAATGTTCACACATCATATTTATGTTGTACCATAAACCTGCATCCATACCATATTCTGACACTTTTTCTAAAAAGGGGAAGGAAAAATAAGAACTCTCAGCCCCAATCCTACTAAAATAGGTTTGTACACCACAATAATATAAAACTTCCACATATCAAAGAAAAGGTAATGCTAGATCAGTGGCTTAATGGAATATATCTTCACTCTTAACTACGTAGAGCAAAAGTTCTCTCACATTTTTACATGTCATGCCTAATATATATCATGGAAAAGAAACTAAGTGGTCCTCAGTCCCCACCCAAGTTGCCAAAAGGAGTTCTAACCACCAAAAATCAGTTCAAACACTACCTAAAGCATTTCTACACCAGGCTGGCTATCCCATCCAATCAACACAAGACATAGGCATTCAACTAACCACAGTAGTTTTTCCTCGACACTTCGTGAAAAAGAAACTGCTTCTAGGCAGTGTTGCATGGACAGTGATATGGGAATAAGAAGCGAAAAGTTTACATGTATTCTGGCAAGGCTGTTGACAGTTTTATTTTTGAGATTCAATAATTTGTGTTGTTTTATAGTCTCAGCTGGTTAATTGACTTGGACTTCTTCTCTTTTCATACTTGGTCTCTTTAAAATTCTGTTTTCCCCCATAATAATCTAGCGTCTTCTCTGATCTCCCGTATTTTCTATTACCTCTAAGTTCCACATTGGATAGGAATAATAAGAGTTCAAGCTAATAAGTGAGGCCTAGAAACCATAGTTTCCAAGGCGTCTAGGTGATTCTGGGCAACACTGTGGTGCCTAGTCGCCTAGGCGACACCTAGTTGATAAAAATTTTATAATATAAGAAACTAACTTTTTGGATAATCCCTAGTTTTATATACCATTGAGCATACATATTAATTGAAAAAATAGCAAGTCTCTTTATTAATGTAGAGAAACTGTTGTGGGCCCCACAGCTGTGGGGCCACTCTATCCGTAGGGTAGAATGTACCTAGTCTATTTGTTATGTTTTTCTGTTATTCGAGTTGTTATTTACTTTTCAGTTTTATATTGTTAAGTGTTATGATGTAAACACCAAGGGCAGATGTGTCCTTTCCTGTAACTAGCATAACATATAAATATTAAGTTGAAGTGGCAGCGGCAGATTGTTGAGGATCTGTCCTTCCTTTCAAACATGTGTTCTACTGCTCTCTCACTAATCTTTCTCCTCTTTCTTCTTCACTTTCTCTTCTGTTCGAACCTGAAATTCCAAGACTGATAGCAGTCTTGATCATCTTCATGGTATCAGAGCCAAGTTAGGGTTTCTTATGTGAGTCTAATACCAACCGACCACATGAGAATCTCCTAGGACTAGAAGCTGAAAAGGTAGAGTTCGCAGACTGATTCTTGGAGATCGCCAGAAGTGCTAGCAGCTGTTGGAAGTTTTGTATGGTTGCAGAGTATTGGTGGTCAGGAAGGATCAGAGAAGACTAGGGTTCGGGTAACCCTAGAAGGCAACGAACAATTCCCTTCTTGTAAGTCATTTACTTTTCTAAGAAAAGATAGGTTGGACCTATCTGGAGAGGAAGGCTGAACCATTCTAGGTTTTCATCTCTTCGATTCACTAGGGTTTTACAGCAAACCCTATTGTTCTGCTGTAATTAAAACCCTATTGTTTTACACTTCGATTCACTAGGGTTTTACAGGAAACCCTATTGTTTTGCTGTGGTTAAAACCCTACTGGTTTACACCGAACTGTCTCAGCCTTGTTTCTTTCTACACGAGAGTTTGAAAGTGATCTTGCGGCAAGCCCTAGTGCTGGACTGAACCTTGTGATCTACCTAGAGCTGTCCTCAAGTTTATTGTTGGCATTGATCAGATTCTAGGGTTTCATATTAACCCTACTGCAAGTCTATCTATACAGTACTGATTAGATTGTGCAACTGAATTGATCACTTTAAGGACTGATTAAAACCCTAATTCTGCAAAGGCAAATCAGACCTTCTTCTAAGTTGTTTTTCAAAGTATTTTGGGATTTTCAAACTCTCTTAAAGGGGTTAGAGCTCTACGGACAGCCACTGTTGTGTTTGTTAGTTGATTTCAGATCAGAGTTATCCCAGTTGTGCACATACACTGTGAATACAGATCAGGCCTATACTGTTTTTGGTTGTGATTGGTAGTCCAAGTGTTGTTTTAAGACTTGACCGAGATGGAGTTTAAAAATCAGGCAGAAGGCAGCTTTGGGAGCATCAGTTATGGTAGTGTTTTTGAGATGGGTGGTCAGATTACAACCGTAAATTCAGGTACTCTAGCTTCAGCCTACCATGCCTCAGCTCCAAGTACTACTGAACATTGTTGGGTAATAGATTCAGGTGCATCCGACCACATGTCTAGCTTGTCTTCACTGTTTACCTCTTACCATTTGTCATCTGGTAGGGATAGAGTATCTATTGTTGATGGCTCCTTGGTTCCTATTTCTGGGAAGAGGGACATTAAGTTATCAGATACGATCTCCTTGTCTTCTGTCTTACATGTTCCTAAGCTTGATACTAACCTCCTTTCAATCAGTAGTATTACCAAACACATGAACTGCTCAGTAACTTTCTTCCCTGACCGGTGTGTTTTTCAGGACCTGGAGACGAATAAGGTGATTGGGACTGGCCGTGAGACGAATGGGATCTATCTGCTCGGGGATAGTTCTCGTCGGGAAGAGTCAGTGGGTAAGAGGTCACTTGTTTCCCAGAGTGTGAGTTCGGTTATGCTTTGGCATAACCGATTGGGTCATTTGTCTTTTCGGTCCTTAAAGAGTTTGTTTTCTACTTTGTTTGAGTCTGTTGAATTGTCCCAGTTGCAATGTGAAAGCTGTGAGTTTGCTAAACATTGTAGAAACTCTTATTCATTGAGTAATAAAAGGAGTAATCGTCCTTTTGATCTTGTGCATACGGACGTTTGGGGGCCATATCACATTCCTTCTATGGGTGGGTATAGATATTTTTTGTTATTTGTTGATGACCATACTCGATTTTCTTGGGTTTATCTTATGCGTTCACGAGATGAGGTTCCTGCCCTGACCCAAAACTTTCACCAAATGATCCTAACCCAGTTTGATGCCAAGATTAAAGTTTTTAGATCTGATAATGCAAAGGAGTACTTTGCCAAGTCATTGGCATCTTACCTTCTTACTCATGGGGTTATCCATCAGAGCTCTTGCCCTCATACACCTCAGCAGAATGGGGTTGCAGAAAGGAAGAATAGGCATATCTTGGAGGTGGCTAGAAGTCTTATTTTACCTCCAATGTCCCTACTCGATTCTGGGGTGATGCTATCCTCACTGCGGTATATCTTATTAATCAGATTCCTTCCCGGGTTCTTGATTTGTGATCTCCTTTTTCCCTTCTATACCCACATGAGGAGTTGTTTTCTATTCCCCTTAAGGCATTCGGTTGTACCTGCTTTGTTCAGCTTCTCAAACCCCATCACTCCAAGTTTGAACCCAAGGCCTCCAAATGCATTTTCCTTGGTTATGCACAAACTCAAAAGGGGTATTGCTGCTATGATCCTGTCTCAGGGAGGAAGTTCGTCTCCATGGATTGAGGAGGCACCCTATTATCCTCGGGTTTCTCCTCAGGAGGAGAGCAGTGAGAGTAGGGGTTTAAGTCCTTGTCTTCAGGGGGAGAGCAGTGAGAGTAGGGGTTTAGGTCCATGTCTTCAGGGGGAGAGCAGTGAGAGTGGGGTAGTTCCTTTACCTATTCCATTGGGTGATCGGAGCTGCAATGGTGAGGGTGGCTAGAGCGATCAGGAGTTGAGAGGGAGCTGCAATGGTGAGGGTGGTCAGAGGGATCAGGAGTTGAGGGTCTATCACAGGCGGTGCAAGCAGGTTGATCCCAATCATCAGCAGTCCAGGCTAGCTCCAATCTCATCTGTGGCTCCAGGTCCAGGCATTACAGTCCTAAGACCCACAGAGGCTTCTTCTATTGTTGCCATTTCACCTCCTACAGATGACCTTGATCTTCCGATTGCAGTCCGTAAAGGGAAACGACATTGTACCACATCTAAAGCCCACTGTATTTCCCATTTTTTATCCTATGATCGCCTATCTCCTACCTACGGTCCTACCTTAGTTCCATTTCCAATGTCCCTATTCCAAGAACAGTGCAAGAGGCCCTATCAGTCCCGGAGTGGAGAGGTGCAATGTAAGTTGAAATGGATGCCCTGTTGAAAAATAATACCTGGGAGCTAGTTGACTTGCCCAAAGGAAAGAAACCAGTTGGATGCAGATGGGTATTTACTGTAAAGCACAATGCGGATGGTTCCATTGAGAGGTACAAAGCTCGGCTAGTTGCAAAAGGGTTCACTCAGACTTATGGCATAGATTACTTGGAGACATTTGCCCCGGTAGCCAAGATGACCACCATTCGGCTTCTATTATCTCTTGCAGCAAGCCACACTTGGCCTTTGTACCAAATGGATGTTAAAAATGCCTTCCTGAATGGGCACTTGCAGGAAGAGGTTTACATGCAGTTGCCTCCTGGATACTATGATACATAGACAGGTAAGAAGGTCTGTCGGCTCAATAAGGCATTGTATGGTTTGAAACAGTCACCTAGAGCTTGGTTCGACAGATTTAGACTAGCTCTTGGGAAGTTCGGTTATGTACAGGCTCAGTCAGATCATACACTGTTTATCAAGAGGGTGGAGTCTTCACTGACACTACTTGCAGTATATGTTGATGATATTGTGGTAACAGAAAATGATAACCATGAGATTGAGTCCCTCAAACAGCTCCTTCATCAAGAGTTTGAGGTGAAAGATATGGGTCCACTACGGTATTTTTTGGGTATTGAGGTTGCTAGATCTAAACAGGGGATCTTTGTCTCACAAAGGAAATATGTTTTAGATTTGTTGGCTGAAACTGGAAAGTTGGGTGTCAAACCTGCAGATACACCCATTGAACAGAACCACAGGATTAGTGTAGAGAGTGGAGAGCTGCTTGAAGACAAAGTTATGTTCCAGCGGTTAGTGGGAAAGCTCCTATATCTGTGCCTCACTCGGCCAGATATCAGCTATGTAGTTAGTGTTGTCAGTCAATACATGCATTCTCCTAGAACCACGCACCTTCTAGCAGTAGAAAGAATACTAGCATACTTGAAGAGATGCCCGAGTAAAGGTATACTGTTCAAGAACAATAACCACATGAAGGTGGAGGTCTATACGGATGCCGATTGGGCTGGGAGTGTTGATGACAAACGGTCTACCTCGGGATATTGTGCCCTTGTGGGAGGAAATCTTGTCTCTTGGAGAAGTAAGAAACAAAGTGTTGTCTCCCGGTCTAGTGTTGAAGCAGAATACAGGTCCATGGCCAACGGAGTGGCTGAAATCCTATGGCTAAGATCTCTACTTGAGGAGTTGGGTATTGAGTATGAGAAGCCTCTGATGTTGTATTGTGATAATCAAGCAGCCATTAATATAGCACATAATCTAGTGCAGCATGACAGAACCAAACACATTGAAGTTGACCGGCATTTTGTACGAGAAAGGGTCTCATCTCAAAAAGTATGCCTCCCTTACATCACTTCCAGTATGCAACTAGCAGATATCCTCACTAAAGTCGTATCAAGAAAGAAGCTAGAAGCGGATCTATCCAAGTTGGGAATGATAAACATTTACTCCCAACTTGAGGGGGAGTGTAGAGAAACTGATGTGGACCCCACAGCTGTGGGGCCACTCTATCCATAGGGTAGAATGTACCTAGTCTATTTGTTATGTTTTTTTGTTATTCTGGTTTTGTTATTCGAGATGTTATTTACTTTTCAGTTTTATATTGTTAAGTGTTATGATGTAAACACCAAGGACAGATGTGTCCTTTCCTGTAACTAGCATAACATATAAATATTAAGTTGAAGTGGCGGCGGCAGATTATTGAGGATCTGTCCTTCCTTTCAAACTTGTGTTCTACTGCTCTCTCACTAATCTTTCTCCTCTTTCTTCTTCACTTTCTCTTCTGTTCGAACCTGAAATTCCAAGACTGATAGCAGTCTTGATCATCTTCAATTAATAACATCATACTTCCTCTAAAAATATGGCAAATCATCATATCTAAAAGATAAATACCTTTTAAGTATATTAATTTCATTATTTTCAAAAATAATACTACTATAATAAGTATTTAATAGAGCAATTTCATATCAATTAGCTACAAAAGAAGGTTATTAACTTTATAAGATAAAAATTCAAGATGGAAAGTAATAAAATAGGAGAAAACAAGGACAAAGTCACTGTTCTATTTAATTCATGAGGGAGAGTGAATAGAAAAAAAAAATGACATTAATTCATGAGGGAGAGTGATAAAAATTCATTATTTTTCTTCTCTTCTCAAATCCCTTCGATCTTTTAAATTTCAATGGTAAAACATTAAAACAAAATATAAATGATATATATAGTATATAATAGAATGTACACCACACATATTAATTAGGTGTATCAATATAAATGACATTATAATAAGGCACTCATCTTGTCTTTCTTGTCACCTAGGTGAGCACTTAATTGCCTAATTGCCTAGGCAGGTGCCTAGTTGCTATAAGTCAAGGCGTTTGGGCAAGGTGCCCAGCCAAGTGTGCCTAGTCACCTAGGCGACACCTTGACAACTATGGCCTAGACTAGGCAGTTTTGGGGTGCATGAGAAGAAGAGAAGTATGCATCTGTGGGGCTCGGTCTGGGGTTGCTTTTCACACGTATACCAAGCAGAGCCAAGTCAATTCGAGGCACAACACAGTGCAGTATGGTTTGTGTAATGATTGGGCATGATTGTTGGATCACAGTGGTTTTTCTTTAATAGTTTCCTATTTACATTTCTTGGTCCGGTAATCTCTGATTCTCTATATACTGACAGATGCCTGGTTTTGCATAATTATCCTTCAATTAAGTTTTCTTTCTCTATTTCTTCGTACAGTGGTGTAACTTTGGAACAAGAATGATCACTGAATCCTGAGAGAAAAACTCTGGAATCCAGTTCCCACCAACGCAGGTACTAATGGGGGCAGAATCTGCTTAAGGGTATTGCAGTGTGCACCTCGATCATATAGTTGCTCTCTATCATTTTCTGTCAGCATTTACCCATCTAAGGTTCTATATGGAAATCAAGATTTATGCCTGTTGCCTATAAACATCTTATAAGAATCCACTGTGTCAGATAACGAAAGAGAAAGAGGAAAAAGCTTATGAAAAGTTCCATTAAGAATCCATGGGGTGTCAGAATCCAATGCGTGCCTGGACAGCCACGCTTCATTTAGGAGAGTCCATGTAACAATGCTTCTAAGTGAAAACACTCGCTTTTCCTGTTGAATATCCACGGATGTGACATTACTGAAATAAAAGTTATGTTTCACACTAACAAAACTTACGTGTATACCTCAGCATTTGGGTACTATTTATTTCTTAATCAACCACCTTTCCCTTCCTTTCCTTACTTTTTCCTTCAAACCAAACACAGTCTAAGAAAAACCAAAATCAGCTAAAGTAAAACAGACATTTCCATCAATTTGTGCTCTAAACCTACAGTTTCCCACTATATCAATTCCAAATGTTGAACCATTTTTCTTCAGAGTTGAATCAAAATTTTGCCCAGAAGAACCAAATTCTAAAAGCTCAGAGTTTATTGTGAAATACAGAAACCATGAAAGTCGGGGGTTTCGCCGTTTCGAGCATAAAATATTCAGAAGAAGAAGCAATTACGTACTCTGGAATTCCGAAAATGGTGGAGATTTG
This sequence comes from Nelumbo lutea, assembly GCF_056320005.1. Lineage (NCBI taxonomy): Eukaryota > Viridiplantae > Streptophyta > Magnoliopsida > Proteales > Nelumbonaceae > Nelumbo > Nelumbo lutea. Next base: position 32,900,456 of record NC_142690.1, on the reverse strand, counting down.
AAGGAACTGTCATCGCCATAGACGCCATGTTTTTGATAAGTCTGCAGACACCTTCAAACACCAGAAAAAAAAATTAAAAAATTAAAAATAAACACCAAGGCCAGAGGACTGCCATGGGCAAGATATATATACTAAACCCTCAATTTTCAAAATATTTACAGAAATTAAAGCTTACTGCTCTTAATCGCATAATGGTATTATAGTCTGTGCAAAAATATGGGCACCTTGCCAAGCCTGCGCGGGCTACGCTGCAACCTGCAAGTTCTTTTTCCTGCACTCAACTGAAAAGAAGAAAGTAGTAAACCGAACAGAAAATTCAGGTTAACCGATAGATTCAGTTCGGTTCAGAATATTACCAAAAACCAAATGATCGGTTTGGTTTCGCTTAACTAGAAAAAAAATATATATCAAATATATAATAACTAGCGTGGACTAATAGAAATGGTGATTTATTAAAACATCCCTTATAATTTCATGGATTTACTAAAATATATCCTGTAGTTAGCATTTTACTAAAACATCACTTATAATTTGCAATGGATTTAATCAATCTTCCATTAAATGATAGTGGAAAATGACAATGTTGATCCTAATGTTCATTTAAATAAATTTAATCAAAAGAAAATAAAAATAAAAATACCATTTTTGCCTTTAATACGACACAAGCAACCACTCTATTGGCTATATTTGGTCAATTTTGTTTTTTGTACAAAAAAAAGTGTTATGGGCATTTTTGGAATAAAAAATCATGGGCCTAATGGCAAAACAAGCACTCCTTAATGAAAGGTTGATTAAGTAAATAAGTTGTAAAATATATGCGATATTTTAGTAAAATGAAAACTATGAGGTGGTTTGAGTAAATATGTAAAACTATAAAGTGGGTTTTAATAATGACCCTAATATAAACACATAAGAGTATACAATTGTTTTATATTTTTAACTTTTTAAATAATTAATAATTATTCATATTTCATATACTATTTTTAATAAATTTTTTATAATACAAAAATAACAATAATTAATTTTAATTAGGTTTATTCATCAAACTGATGAAACCAACCAACCCAATCAACTTGACTTGAATTGGACGGTTTTCTACTATTTTAGGTTGGCTTTGATTCAAAAGTTTCCCAATTCGACCAAGTTGGATCAGTTTCACTTTAGCCATTTGTAAACCAACCAAAATCAAATGACCTAACCATGGATATATATTAATATTTTATATCGTAAATATAATTTTTAATATGGAAAAGTGGGAAATTTTTCATATTTCTTAGTCTAAAATGTTTTATATCATAAATCTAATTTTTAAATTTAGTTTTTAATAATTGTATTGTAATTTTTAAAATTAAATTTAAAATTTAAGTTTGAATCCTTTGAACCGACTAACCAAACCAAAAAATTGACCCAAACTGATATAATTAAAGTGGGTCGGTTTTCACAAAAGGTCAGTCGGTTTCAGCTAACCAACTCCCCAACCTGACGAGGTCAATTTGGTTGGCCAAATAGCCTATGACCGAACCGAACCAACTCAAGAACACTCATAACAATATTTTAATCTCCAATAATTATTGAAATTTTATAGCAAAAATACACAATTATTGAAAACATATTGATAATGAAAAATATAATAATTATAATAATTACAAAAATACAATAAGTACTAAAAATATATTATTAACTTAGTCCATAAATAGTAATCTCAAAAAATAGTTTAACCTCTAATAAATATTAATCAATAATTTATAACAAAAGGTCGGTCGATTTTCACAAAAGGTCACTTAGTTTTAGCTAACCAATTCCCCAACCTGACCAGATCAATTTGATTGGCCATATAGCCTACGATCGAACCGAACCAACTCACGAACACTCATAATTTCAACTAAATTAATAGCCTCATCTCTGATAAATAACAATAGTTTAATCTCCAATAATTATTGAAAATTTATGTTCCAACTTTAATAAAGTGAGGAAAAAGTGAAGAAAATGATAGAAGAAAGAAAGAGAATAATATAGGGATAGAAAGGGAAGGGAAAAAGACGAATAGGAGAAGAAAATAGGGAAGACAAGAAAGGAGAAATATGTTGTATTCTCCTTACAGTCGACCCATGTTGTATTAACATTCTATTAAGGCTGAAATGACTACGATACCCTTAGGAAAAATTACAACATATATAAGAGAGAAAGAATAACATGAAAATGACGATATTGCCCCTATTAACTACTTCTAACAATTCTGACACTCCCCCTCAAGCTGGAGCATATATATCAAAAAGTTTTACCTTGTTACAAATATAGTCCATCCTTGAGCGACCCACACTTTTAGTAAAAATATCAGCTACTTGGTCTTCAGATTTAACATAAGGTGTAACAACCTCTCCACTTGTCACTTTCTCTCTCACGAAATGGCAATCAACATCAATGTGTTTAGTCCTTTCATGAAAAACTGGATTAGAGGCAATATGTGTTGCGGCTTGGTTGTCGCAAAACAATTTAATGGGTTGACAAATTGTGATATTCATCTCCCGAAGAAGATGCTTCAACCAGAATATCTCATAGGTAGCATGGGTCATTGCCCTATATAGTTGTATCCAGGTTCAGCACTACTCCTAGCAATTACGTTCAGCTTCTTGTTCTTCCAAGTAATGAGATTTCCGCACAAGAAAGTACAATAACCTATAGTAGACTTCCTGTCCATCAGAGACACTACCCAATTTGCATCTAAGTCCCCTACTAGAGACATATCTCCCCCTTTCTTATACAAAAGCCCTCGACCAGGAGTACCCTTGAGATAATTTTGCACCCTCATAACACCATACCAATGAGCAATTGTTGGATTCTACATGAATTGACTGAGAACTCCAACAATAAAGGAGATGCCAGGCCTAGTGATGGTAAGATAGATTAACTTGCCTACTAGTCTCCAATACTTTGTAAGGTCTTCTAATGGCTCCCCCTGACTATTAGTCATCTTCATATTGGGATCCATGGGAGTTTCAACTGAATTGGATCCTAACAACCTGGTTTCAGTCAACATATCTAAAACATACTTTCTTTGTGACAGAGATTCCCCACTTTGATCGAGCTACCTCAATTCCAAGAAAGTACTTCAAGGTTCCTAGATATTTAGTTTAAAAGTGTTACTATAGGAATTGTTTCAACTCATCAATTCCATGTGTATCATTGCCAATAAGATCAATATCATCAACATACACTACTAGAATGATCTCCCAGATGACGAGTCTCTACTAAACATAGAGTGATCAACGCTACATTTGTTTCAAGCCAAAATCTTGCACCACACTACTAAAATGACCGAACCATGCCTGTAGTGATTGCTTCAACGCATAGATAGCCTTCTTCAATTGACACAACTTTCTTGACTCCCCCTGAGCAATATACCCAAGAGGTTGCTCCATATATACCTCCTCTTGAAAATCACCATGGAGAAACAAATTTTTTACATCAAGTTAAATAGGGGCCAAGCAAAGTGGGCAGCTAAAGAAATAAGTACTCGTACAGAACCTATTTTAGCCACGGGAGAGAAGGTTTCTGAAGAGTCCACACCATAGGTCTAAGTATACCCCTTTGCAACAAGTCAAGATTTAAACTGCTCAATACTGCCATCTTGGCGGTGTTTAACTGTACATACCCATCGACAACCAACAACCTGCTTCCCAGGTAATAAGGAAGTGAGATCTCGAGAATTATTGGACTGAAGAGCATGAAATTTTTCGTCCATCACCTTCTTCCAATTAGGAGATGAGAGGGCTTCCTGTAGAGAACACAGTAGAGAAACATAGGATAGAAGGGAAATGAAACGTTGATGTGAGGGAGACAAGTGAGCAAAGGAGACATACCAAGAAAGGGGGTGATCTATGCAAGTACACTTACCTTTATGAAGGGCAATAGGAAGATCAAGATCTGAGGATGGTGGATCTATCAACAGCAAAGACTTTGGTGGCATGTTAGAAGTTGGAATTGGATCGACTACTAGCGACAATTCTAGTTGTTTATCATGTCTAGAGTACACTGTGAATAGGTGGTTAAATAGGCTCCTTCATAATGGCAAAGGGATAAAGACATCACTAGATTTAGAGAGAAGAGGAAATAAAAGGAGAAGGTTCACATCTAGAGAAAAGGTAAACTCTCAAAGAATGTAACATCCGGAGCAACAAAAGCTTCCCGTAAAATATGGTCATATCATTTGTAACCTTTTTGAGTATGAAAGTAACCAAGAAAAACACATCTAATAGCTCTAGAGTCAAGTTTATCATGGCCTGGACCCAATTTGTGAACAAAACACACAAGGAGGAAGAGAAAAAGGTGAGGTTGAAGGAAACAAGATAGAGAAAGGTGACTTGCCATCTAGGACTGAAGAAGGCATACAATTTATGAGAAAACAAGATGTGAGAATTGCATCACTCCAATAGATTTTAGGAATTGACATTTGAATCAACAAGGCCCGAGCAGTTTCAATCACATGGTGATTTTTTCTCTCAACCACATCATTTTGCAGAGGAGTGTGTGAACATGAGGACTAATGTATAAATACCATGAGAATTAAAAAAAATAATAAAAATTATTATGAAAATATTCCTTGGCATTATCTAAATGAAACACTTTAATGCATACACCAAATTGATTCCTTATCTCAGCATGAAAAGATAAAAAATTAGAGAACAATTTTGAACGATCCTTCATTAAGTAAATCCATGTCATTCTTGAATAGTCATCAATAAATGTTACAAAATATCTGAATCCATTATAGGATGACACACGACTAGGACCCCAAACATCTGAATGGACTAAAGCAAAAGGATTCATGACTCTCTTATCATCCATATGAACAAAATACACTTTATGATGTTTACTCAACTGACATGACTCACAATCTAGCTAAGTTATAGACTCCAAGGTTGGGACTTGCTTTTTCAAAACATGCAGAGAATGATGACCAAGACGACAATGCCATTGATGTGGTGTAAGAGAGGAATGAAGAGCCTTCTGAGGATCATGGTCATCCAAATAGTACAGTACTCCAACTTCATGACCGCCACCAATAGTCTTCCCCGTCTTGAGATCCTAAAAGACACAATATGAAGGATAAAATGTTACTGACAATGATGGATTTGAGTAAGCTTACTTACAGACAAGAGACTAAAGGGAAACTTAGGAACATAAAAAACCAAGCGTAAACTAAGGTCAAAACCAAGAGACACATTATCGATACTAGTAATAGAAGAAGAAGAACCATTAGCTAAGGTAACGGTTTGAGAGGTAGAAGGTGGTGACAATGATACAAACATATCTGAGGAGCCAGTCATGTGGTTTGAAGCTCCAGAATCAATTACCTAAGGTGAAGATGAAGAACTAGAAGCAAGACAAGTAGTACCTAACTTCACAAGTGTAGCAGTGGTAGAACTAAAAGAGGCAGACTAGAGAAACTTTTGATACTCCTCACATGAGATAGAAATTGTGTCTTTATCCTTAACAATATTGGAAGTAGGAGCAATTCAGTCACACTAAGATTCCCAAAATCACCTTCTACCATTGCTTGGTTATCCCAGGAGGATGGAGGGCCATGAAGATCATAATAAAAGTTGATTGCATGACCTTCTCGTCCACAATGCGAGCATTCACGGACTAAATCATGGCCACTACCACTACGACGACCACCACCCCTTGAACCAACAAGCTCTCTACCACCTCCTCATGCACCTCTGGGCCCACAGCCAAAACCCCTTACATTTCCTCCACCTCTACCACACATATGTCTACCAGGAAAACCTCCTCTAGAAACCACCATGGATGATCTCTCTAAAGGTGGGGGATGATCACTATGTGGATTTAAGGCTCTCCTTATGCGAGAGAAAACCTCAGACAAGGATGGAAGATCACTAATCCCTAAGATTTGTGCCCGCACTGGTTCAAATTCAAACATCAACCCAGATAAAAATCTTGCTACATTTAGATATTCTTGTTGTTCTTGTTGAGTCTTCAAATCAGTGGATAGGGGTTGATAAACATTGAGCTCATTCCTTAAGCCTTTTAGAGAAGCACTGTATTCTTCAACACTTTTATCTCCTTGTTAAAGAGAAAAATAGTCTTGGTACAACTGGTAAATTCTTGTGGCATTGTCTTGTCCAGAGTACAATTACTTGACATGGTCCCAAATCTCCTTGGCCGTGTCTAGAAACATAAGGTTTACAATAATGTGATTGTCCATACTATTCCAAAGTGATGTCATAATTTGGGCATTCTCTTGTACCCTTCAAATTCACTTTTCAATGGACCCTCCTTGATGTACTTCAACTTGCCTCTTGCAATGAGAGATACCTCAACCGACTTGGCCCACAGGACATAATTAGTACTATTGAGTTTCACCGTAGTTAATTGAGAAGTCATGAAATCTTATTACACAACTACTATTGGTTTAGCTACCATTTGATGAAGTCATGAGTGAGAGGAGATCACTGATTTGTCACTTAGGCAAACTGTCAAACAATCAGTATTCAACTACTATAACACACCTTTTTCTTTAGGAAAAACACCAAGAATCATCAGCCCTCTACTTTAGAAACACTTGGGAAAGATTGCATACTTACCAAAAGGTGTCACAACAACACAAACCACTACAAAATCACCACACATTGAGGAGTACCTACCTCACAACTCGAAACATCATAAAGTTGCCCTCTTCGAACTGCTGAATAGAGGGCTTTTAGAAAAACACCACCAACTCACACAAAACTGCAACTTGAGGCATTAAAGCCTCTTTTCCAAGTGGTCGATCAGTCCTCTTAAGTCCTTTTCCTTTCCAACAAAGAATAGAAAATATTCTCTATTCTTAGGGCACAAAAAGTTGGGACGTGAACAGTGTCGCAAATAGTATAGTCGACCTCAAGGCTCTGATATCATGTTCGAACTTCAATAAAGTGTGAAAAAAGTGAAGAAAATGATAGAAGAAAGAAATGAAGAATAGGAGAAGAAAATAAGGAAGACAAGAAAGGACAAATATGTTCTATTCTCCTTGCTGTTGACCAAGGTTGTATTAACATTCTATTAAGGCTGAAATGACTACAATACCCTTAAGAAAAATTATAGTAGATATAAGAGAGAAAAAATAACATAAAATGACAATACTACCCCTATTAACTACTTCTAATAATTCTGACAATTTATAGCAAAAACACACAATCATTGAAAATATATTGATAATGAAAAAAACACAATAAGTACTAAAAATATATTAACTTAGTAAATAAATAGTATAATCTCAAATCATAGTTTAATCTCTAATAAATATTAATCAATGAGTTATAACAAAAATACAATAAGTATAATAAATTAAATTTAAAATTTTCAATAATAGTAGTTTAATCTCCAATAATTACTTAAAGTTTTCTGTTAAATAACAAAACAAAATAAATTTATACATAATAATTGAACATACATTTATCACAAAAAACAATAAATAATTACTGGAATACAATAAATACTAATTTTAGTATATATAATTATATAATAAATACAGAATAAGAGTTTAAAATTATTATTAATAAATATTAATTTTTTTGAAAGTTATTTTCTCGAATTATTACTTGATATAAATGAAATTAATTATTTATATTATTAAATAAAAATATTAAATTATTATTAATTTCAATAATATATTATAATTATTTTTCTACTCTTTAGAAATTTTTAAATTTATTACATAATTTCTTTATTTTAACTATTTAAAATCTACTTATGTTAAATATTTTGTTATTTAAGTTTAATTTTGGAAAATTTATTACAATTGTGTAATTTTGAGAAATTAGTGAATTTTTTTAAAATTTTATTAAATAATTTATTTTATTTATAAATAGTATATTTACAAAATTACACTAATTTATCTTTTATTTTTTAATATAAGATAATCAATAATTTTCTTTCCCAAAATTTTCTAATATTATAATAATTTCCTTTTACCATACTAATTTATCTTTAATAAATTACAATGAAAAATACAAGATTAAAAAAATCCAAAATCTATCAAATTTAATAAGCTTTCCCAAATTTCCTAAAATATTCTAATAATTTTCAATAATTATTTATTACATTTTAATGAAATTTTCCACAATTAAATTAACATATCTTTTATCTTCCCAAACGCAAATTTCTGAATATTTTATGAAAATTTTGGAAAACTTATTACAATTGTGTAAGTGAAAAATTTTGAAAATTTTAAATTATTATTAAATAGTTTATTTCCAAAATTACACTAATTTATCTTTTATTTTTCAATATAAGTTTATCAATTTTAATTTCCTCCTCCAAAATTATAATATTTTATTTCCCAATCTGTAAACTACACTAGTTCTTTCCTGGAGCTATAATTGTTGACGTTATTTTTCAACTTTATAATTTTTAGCTAATTTTAAATTCCATTTATACAGAAACTATTCGTTGAAAATTTTGTATATTTATTAAGTCTTCGTAATTATTAACACAATTTAATTATTAGTGTAATAAAATTGTGATTATAGTAATAACATTTATTACAATGATTATTCTAATTTACTTATTACACTAAAATTCCATTAATAATTATTAGTGTAATAAGATTATTTTGAAAACAGAATTAATTAAATTACACTAATAAAATTCTAATAATAAGTTTCTGAAAATTTAATTATACTAATAATTTTTACTAGCAATAAAATTACAATAATAATTATTGTTCTAAATTTCTGTAAATTTATAATTTACACTAAATTTCCAGTGATAATTATTTGTGTATTAAAGTTAACAAAAAACTGTAATTACAGTAAAAATTTTATTACAATAATTATTTTAATTTAGTAACTGCAATAAAATTCCAATGGTAATTATTAGTGTAATGAAATTATTTTGAAAAAAAAACTGTAATTACAGTGTTTTCAAAATTACGGTAATTACAGTAATTTCAAATAACGGATTTTAGTGTAATAATTATCACTACACTAATAATAATAAATATTATAATAATTTTATTGTAATTCATAATTATGGAGTAATTATTATTTTAAATAATGGAAATTAGTGTAATTTAATTATTACTTTGTTGTAATTAATACATAATGGGAAATTATCAATTATGTAATAATAATTATTATTAATGTTTTGAAAATTATTAGATAATGGAAATTATTATTAGAGATTTTGAAAAAAAAATATTAAATTTAATTACACTAATAATTATTTTAGTGTAATGATTATAATTACACTAGTATTAATAAATATTACATTAATAATTTTATTGTAGTTTAAGAATGATGTAATAATGATCACTATAAAATAATTGAATTTTCTCGAAATAAAATTTTCAATAACTTACAAAACTTTCCAGAAATATGGGTAAATTTCCATAATATTCCAAAATTACAAAAGTGTAATAAAATTTCCAAACTTTCACGAATTTATCTGTTATTTTCCAATTAAAATTAAACAATAATTTTCTGAAAACTTAATAATTATCAATAATTTATGAAAATATATTAGTTTTATATATTTTCTGGAAAGGTAATAATTTTCAGAAAATGTAATAATGAGAATTGTGTTAATTTTCTGAATCACCATTATTAATTTTCAAAAATTATTTATTGGTTGAATAATCCATAATTTTTCCAAATTACACTAAATTTTATTTTATTTTCTAATAAAAATAATCAGTAATCATCTAAAATCATAATTTATGATTGTTATAAAATGTGATGATTTCAATATCTTTAACTAAAAATCAATTACTAAAATTTTAGAAATTATTGATAATAATGTATTAATAAATTGATTATTTGTATTTATTTCAAAAACTTTTATTATTATGGTTGTTGTTGTTGTTGTTCTAAATTGCAATAACTATTTATGATTAATAATTATAAATAAATAGTAAATTTATTAATAATAGTAATGCTTTAACTATACTAATTTATTAATTATACAATGCATTCATTGAAAATTATTATAATTATACTTATTTATTAATTGATGCCTTACCAATTTATTAATCTAGTTGGATTGGATCGGTTCTAAAAACGAACCGAACTGGTGTGTAATCAAAAATTAATTAAAGATTGGTGTGTTAATAAAACAAAATGGACCAAGTCATTGAAAAGGAGCTGGACCTGTGTTGTTAGACCACAGGTGAACTAACTTTTAAGTTTAAAGCCATCTATGTTGCAGATGGATGACTTTAAACTATGTTGGGGGTAAGACGACAATCGTATTCATGGTAAATTATGATTCCACTTTAGTTTGTTTTAAGTACATTTCTTGGGGTGGAGAAGTGTGAGATCTGATTGGTCTAATAGTCCAATTATGTGGTCTTAAAAAATAAAAAATATCAAAAATTTGTAAAAACGGGAACCTTTTTTGCCACATGGCCTATTGAGAGGCCTGAGTAGGATGAAAGGAATCAAGGGAGAGACTCAATAAGATAGGAGCAATGGGTGAGGAAGAAAGGAGTCAACATTAAGACTGTGTTTGGTTCATTTGGAAGAATAGAAATAATAAATGTTTTAATGGTCATACTTGTGATGCGGAGACCATCATTAATGGAGCCTTAGTCTACTGGAATGAGATTAAAGAGATATCCTCTTGTTTGATTAACAATAACAGAAAAATTGTAACCCACGTTGAGTGGTTCAAGCCCAAACACAACTACATCAAGATTAACTTTGATGCCTCTTGCTCGATTGGTGGCATTTGTGCAATTGGTTGTATTGCTAGGAACCATCAAGGCAAAGTCCTGGAATCTAAAACTACTAGAATTGTAATTTCGACTATCAATCTTGTAGAAGCTTGGGCAGCTTGGGAAGTGTCAATGATAGACTTGTGCCTCGGTGGAGATTGGAAAGTGTCATCAAAGAATGCCAAAACCTAGTGGACTTCTTCAACTTAAATATCAAATTCAAGCATGTGTATTGGGAAGCAAATCAAGCGGCAGACTGGTTAGCTCGTAAAGCTATTTTTGGCAGGGGTGAGAAGGGTCTTAGTTTTAGTGATTTTATTTTCATTTGTGATTCAGATGTAAGGGGAAGAGCTACCCCCGGGCTTGTGTAGCTCACCTTTTTCTATAAAAAAAAGGTTGTGTTTGGTTTGAAGGAAAAAAGTAAGGAAACATTTAGAAATTTTATATGAGTTTCCCCACCTTTTCCTTCAAACCAAACATAGCCTAAAGGAGAAGGCGAAGAATGGGGAATGGGAGAAGGAGGGCTGCTAACATGGACCATGTCGCTATATATTATATATTATACTATATATATGCATTATATAAAAATATACTGTATTTATAATTATCTATTTATAATTGATATGACCAAATATTCTGACCCAATAAAATCTTGGCAAGTGGCAGCTTCAATTTTTCATAAGACTTGAGGACATTTACAAGATTTTGCTCCCAAGACTTCATGGTGGGCTTGTCTCTGACTGCTATAACCCGGGTTGAGCATTACACATCATTTAATGCTCGAGTAATGCTCAACCACATGGTATTAGTTTAATATGGTGTGCACTCAATGTTAGCCGACATGAAAGAGAGTTCAGATCAGCCCCCACAAAATTACCCCCCACAATATCCCACAGCATATCTCCGTCATGTATTGGAAACATTTCCCGATAATGATATCATTATTTTTTGTATTATCATCGGAAAATGTTCCCAATATATGGCAGAGATGTACTATGGGACATTGTGGGGGGCAATTTTGTGAAGAGCTGATTTGATCTCCATGAAAGAGACATTGTAGACCCCTTCAATACTACTACATTCATGGGGACTTCGCTTAATTATAGCCCCGAGGCAATAAGTATTCTCTCTTATGCTCATTGTTATTCACACCCGCACTTTCTATCCACCTTGGTATGTTGGATCTGTGAGTCACCTTGGCTAACTTGACTATCAGAGTCACTACGCCTTGGGACCACACCCTAGAGCCACTAAAATACCTTTTGTGCTTGTAAGTGGGACCCTAGCTAGTCTTAGCTATGGAATTCCTATTTTACCCTTGTTAAATCCAATAGCAATAATTTTCATCTGCTATGGGAACAATAACTAAAATGGCATGGCTCATTAACACAACTCTCATGCTACTGACTCTAGGTCAGAGAACACCCACCCTCCTTCAAGGCAAAACTCTATTGCCTCCTCAAGCTCACGCAACTTGAGAGCAACTCTAACTTATGGATTAAGTTAAACTTCTTGCCATTGCGGTGCATAACATGAGGCAACCAATGGGGGGCCAACACCTTAACGGCCACCCTACTTAACACCAATGTGAACCTTAGTGGATCGGAAACCTAGCAATAGGCCATCTGTGAGTCACCTCCTCATAAGCCACACCCAGAACAACCTCCACTCAAAGGTTGACAATAGTAGCCACTGCACCAATTCCCACACTAATATTGGCCACCCTTGTTGAGCTTATGTGTTTTGATGATAACAAACTAGTTGGGAACCAATACCAAAATCTCCCAAATCCAAACTATTTACTCATCCATCCTGAGACTTAAAATCCAACCATTTTTGACTAATCATAACATTCAAATTGGCACCCCCCATAATAATGGCATTGGTGTAATTTCATTGTTTCTCAAAAATTTGGCACCTTATGCTACGTATAAGACTAAAATGTCTTAACCTTTTAAGAGTCTAATGAGGTTTTCTATATTACTTTGCAAGCTCTTTCCTAATTCAAAACAAGTTAGAATTTCACCCTAACTTCAGTGTCCATTTCTTATAGATGAACCTCTAAGACGTCTTTTTTCAACCTAAGAAAGACTCTAATCATAGTCATTGATCTTCCAACACCAAATTTCATCCATTAAAATGTAATACTAGATAAACCCAAACTTCTCTATAAATAAAAGTCCTCTCCAAACCCGAAGGAATTCTATAGATTAGAATGCAAGAAAAAACTCCTGGAGTCATTTACATGTTTGAGAAGCTTTACAACGACCTAAAGAGTGATCCCATACTCTCTCCTGGTGGGTTCCCAATGTGGGAAGGAATTGTTGGGATTGAGTATTGCTACCCAGAAGAACACATGAAGCTCTTTTGAAGGAAAAAGAAGCTGTAGAAAAGTTGCATGCGTTTAGAAAAATTCATCAATGCATTAATTGGGTATCCCCAACCATGTAGTCATTTGCCCTAGCTTGGTAATGGGTCTTGACCTCCACTTTCATCACATAAATCGTGCAAAATAGTGGATAATGCTTAATCGGTTCATTATTTTTACCGTAGACACTTCTATTAGTATAATAGTTAATTGTAATATTCTTATTCACATCTGCCATAGCTTAATCCATGCATTCAAGGTGTCTCTTTTTCTTTTTTATTTTTTTTTAGCTTTAATTCATTCACATCATATATAGTTCCATCATATAGTTCTATGGCTCAGTTTGGAAAGAGTGTACAGCTTAATTGCATACAAAATAATATAAAGGGTTCGACTATAATATGGAAAAAATATGATATCCGAAAAACAATTAACCACTAAAGTGGAACCATAAACGTAATAGCAAATAAGGTACTATTTATCAAAATTCATGGGTGGGTTTTGATTGGTCAAAACTCTTTTCATACCATATCTTTTCCGTATCATAGATTTTTCCTAATATAAATTATAAGGTTTTGCACTCTACATATTTGTATTTGTACTCCTTTCAAATTCAGCCATAGAGATTGATTTAGGTCTCATACACTTTCTTTCCTTATTTGGCTTGTGGGAGCACATGCTTATGTATGTACATTATCTTTTTTTTGTTTCGTTCTTTTTTTGTAAGTGAGGGACATAATTTTCCTTTCTTAACCTTGTACATAACACATAGGATAATGTTTTCGGGTGTGTAACTCATTGAACACATCCTTTCATTATGGTTCTTTCTTGTTTCGAACTAAGTTGACATGGTACCAATAAAGCAGGTATCTCAAACCTATCTTTGATTGAGATCTGATTGTTGGGTGTGTGAGGTAGATTGAAGGACTACTGGATCAACCTATCTATATCAGTTTGGGAACTCTCTGGATGTTGTACTGATCAGCATAAGTTTTTCATCTTTTTCTAGAAAATCGCCTTCAGCCCCAAAGTTTCCTCTCTCTCTCTCTCTCTCTCTCTCTCTCTCTCTCTCCCCTGTTTGCTTCAATCATTGTGAAACTCCACATTTGAAATTGTCCAGGTCAGTTTTAATTAGTTCTATAATTATTTTCTGGATTGTATTGCATTTGAGAGGTGTTTTGTTCTCCCCCTTGTTTGACAATCCAGTAAACTTACCGTTTTTCAATTGACATCAGTTTTCAACCTTTGCCTGGCTGATCTGTGATTGGATCTTGATCCCTTTGTGTTGTGTAATTGCACACATATTTGATATCAAGTTTTGATTCATTTGGTTGTTTTATTGTCTTATTTTTCTTGAGTTTTTTGAATCTCTTTGCTGAAATGGCTCTAGAGAAAAGGGATATTCTCCCAATGAAGTTATGCTTTTAGAAGTTCCATTTCCAATTCTTTGTTGAGGGAAATGGTCTTTGGGGTTTGTGGATAGCACCATAGAGCATCCTAACGAGTTTGATTCCAAAGGGTTGAAACAATAGAAGATTGGTAATGCCAAACCTTCTTGGTTCCATTGGCTTCATGAACTTATGGATAGAATATGAGTTGGTTCATATAGGTGAATCCACTTCTGCATGCTGCATTAAAACAATGCACTTCTTACTACATCTTAGACCTGAGTATGAAGTTATAAGGTCAAATATTATCAGTAGGGGTATTTTACCCACACACTTCAACATAATCTTGGGAGCTTCTCAAGTACATTTCAATGAATGTAAGGAGTACAGGCGTGTTATCTCACATTGTCAAAAGAAAATTTTCTACACTTATTGTAAACAATAAGGGCATATAATACATGAATGCCCTAATTGGTTGGCTAAGGGAAATGGTTCAGGCCCTAAGAAGAATCAACATAAGGCCTTCTAGACAATATTAAAAGGTGCAGATAAAGGGAATGTCACACCTTTAACATGAAAGGATGAGAATTTTGGGGCTCTTACAGAAGAAGAATGCGACAATTAGTATCCTCAGCTATTTTGTCTACATTTTCAACCATCAACGACTCTACTAAGGCATCCTATTATTGTTCCTCTTCCATTCACCTATAGATCATTGATTATGTTCCCTCTAATCATATGAAAGGGGCATACACTAGTTAGTCCATCAAACCCCAATCCTTGAATACACATATTGTTGCTACTAATGGCAAAAAAATAGGTATTATTGGATGCAATGTATTGTCTTTACCTGCATCTGTTAATTTCCGTTTTTCTTCTTCTTAAGACTTTGTTTTTTCTAATCTTACAATAAACCTAATTTCGGTTAGCCAATTAGTTGAGGATGGTAACATTGTTTCCCTTTCCCATGATGATTGTTTGATACAAGACCAACACACTGTGACAGTATGGGGAAGGGGCATAGGTTGGGTTGGCTATTTACCTTGTAATTTGAAAAGACACTAGAGCCTTCATCAACATCTTATTTGTTTACTACAACTCCCACTTTTAAAGTTGTTTGTAGAAATTATTTATAGCATTTGTGGCATAAGTGACTTGGTCATCCCTATGCAAATAAACTAAAGTCTTTATTTCATAATGGTCATTTGTCTTCCAAAATTACTTCTTTTAATAATGTTAATAAAGCTTGCATTTCTTATTGCTCAAGTAAGATCCATGTTCTACCTTTTTCTTCTATTGTTTAGCATTCATCTATTCCCTTTTAATTGGTACATAGTGTTGTATGGTCATCTCTGATTGTTTCAATGTTAGGATATAAATATTTTATTACATTCATTGATGATTGCACTCACTTTACTTGGATATGTTTTTTGAGAAACAAATCTGATACTTTTTCCACCTTTAAATCCTTCTTATCCAAAATCAAAAACCAGTTTGATACTAATATTGGGGTTCTTCATTCAAACTCGGGGGTGAATACTTTGATGGAAAGTTTCAAACCTTCTTGAGAGGTAGTGAAATTCAATCACAAAAACATTGTCCTGGCACTCCACAATAAAATGGAGTGGTAGAATGCAAGAATAGACACATTTTAAGCATTGTTCAAACCCTACTTCATGATTTACATGCTCTAATTACTTCCTTCTGAGTGGAGTCAGCCAGCATTGATGCGTGCCTTATTAACCTTCTTCCTTCCTTGTCTTGCACAATACCTCTCCTTTTCAAAACATGTTCCATCGTCTGGCTTTTCTATTCTTCATGTTTTTTGTTGTGTGTACTTCATTCTTTTTCTTTCTTCACTTATTTGTTTCTTCATTGTCTAGGTTGAAGTGAGAGTCCAAGAATCTGTTGTACCTTGTGTTTTCTCGAATTGAATAAAATTTTACCTTACTTTTCAAAAATAAATATATAAATAAGTCTGTTAGTTAGAGTCCTATCAGTACGAGACCAAATGTCTATCCAAAATCTTAGCTAAGAGTCATTGCCTAGTTTATTGGCAATGACTTCGATGAAATGAGCTCACTTATAGATTCCCTTCCAAACATCCACCAAAATATATCTGTCAATGATGTTTTGAGGGGATGGCAACATGTGGTTCAATCACCTACAGTTAGGATCTCAATCATCAAATTTTAATTCCTCAAACCAAAGCAGTGCTTCCCAAAAATCCCAATATCTGAAGTATATGCCCAAAAAACTTTCTTCTTATTCCTGAATTCCCATATTACAATGTGAATAAGTGGTTCTAAATATTTATAGAATAAAAGGAAACCATATTTGACACCTCTAAATGTAAATGACCAAACTAACCATAAACCAATCGAAATCATAGAAAATTCTGGTCACTTAGAGCTATGGTAAAAGAACTAGTATTTTGTGTTAGGAGTACAAATGTATAAATAGAAAATTTGAAAACACTAGCATCTAAACCAAAGGTTCAATCATCAACCGTCTATTCTACCAATCAAAGCAAACTCTAGATTTTAAACCTAATAATACTTTCTCTAGTGTCATTTGCTTACTAAGGCAGCTTTGATATCTCTATTTCAATAAATTCCCAAACCACACATCTACTTGGGAGAGCAAATGCTATCCCATTCCACTAGATTAATATTTTGTCATCTGTCCACTCTTTCCATAAGAAGTCCCCTTGGATCTTCTCTAAATTGTTTGAAAATTTTGAAGGGAACTAGAACATAGAAAGATAGCAGCTAGGAAGGCCTGACATGGTACTTTTGAATAGTGTTATTTTACCTCAACTAAGGAGGTACCTTGCCTTCCAAGATGCAAGCTCCCTTTGAATAGCATAGAATCTATCAAAGATAAAAACTACAACAATAAAAATCAACACCTTTAAATAGGAAAAGAACTTAACACAAGAAGCACAAGGAGAGTACTATCATAATCCAATGTTCTTTCCTCATGACACTCACATACCCATAAATTGAACACAAAAGAAACCATACTTTATAAAAGCCATGTAGCAGGTGCCTATCTATAACAAATGAGAACTGCTTCTATATAATAAAGGTAAATTGTATTAAATTTTCTCATCCTCACCCCCAATCCTCCTTCCTCGATTTGCAGGCCTTACTCCACTTAACCAGATGCAATTTAAACTCTTCCTTCCATCCTTCCAATATGAAGCCTCTCATTTTCTTTTCCATTACCTTGGTTGTGCTCAACATAAAGATGCATAGTTATAAAAATGGTCATGCTCAATATAAAGATTGATAGTTGTAAAAAAGTTACAAACAAAATGTGCATTTTTTCGTATAGATAATTGAACACTCAACTCAACAAAGCCTCATCCCAACTATATGGGGTTGGATAAATGAATTCTATTATGCCCATTATGTTGTATTCAGACCCATGTTCATTTCAAAATTATGAACTTCAAACCATTCCTCATTACTTTGCACCATGCCCTTTTTAGCCTGACCCTAGCTCTTTTACAACCTTCAACTTGCAAAAGATCACTCCATCTTACTGGTAATCATAGATGGTCATCTATGGACATGACTAATCTACATCCATCATTTTAATACCATTTGGTATTACTCATTTGATTAGATGCCCAGAAATATACTCATTTATAATCCCATCTTTTTGGTTTTGCCACTCAGCAATCTTAATATTTGAATTAATAAAAATAATTTGATAATAATATCAAATTATCAATCTTGAAAGCACATAATACTTCTAGGTAAAGAATCCCTACCACTAAAATTGGAAGTTTCAAGGTATTGAAAAGAAATCAAAATAAAGAATTAATTATATGTTCAAGGATACCTTGCAAGATTTCCAAGAGATGCAAGAGGAAGGAAATATGCTAGATACAATTGTGTACTAAGATCAAAGATATTGCATAACATATTTCCATCAGTCTAGTACATTGATGACTTCCAAAATCAATGTCATTGCACCAGCCCATCTTTATAAGTGTCCTGGTAATATAGCATTTGGCACTTCTTGATTGAGCAACAAACCTATGAGGGTGTTGGCAAGAGTGTAGAGTACTAACTTATGGAGCATTTTAATATTAATTTGCATTGATGATCTTAATTTGGCTTTAGGTGTAGGTTGGTTGATAACCTTCTTTCTTTCTTTCTTTCTTTTATCTTTGAAAGAAAACATTATAGAAACCTAAAATTTGGTATTAATTCACTATCCATGATAATTGTAAAATGAATCGTTTAATTTTTCAGAGATTAAAACATAGTATTCTCATGATTGATGTTACTAGTATAAATTAAATCAAACAACAGTACTAGATAATTTTAACTAAAAATTGCAATATTCTTTCTTGTCTAAGATGACACATGAACAGTCCAACACATTCAAAAATTCCATTAATAACCATTAAATGGAAGTCAACTTATCTATAATATCTATAAAAGTGTGAATGAGAGGTCTTGGCTTCTAGAATTTTCATTGGACAGCTTTAACCCCATATCTTGAGGTCTTTAGAGGGTATTCATGTAATTATAATTTGATAAGATGCTTTACATTAATTGATGCAATTAAAATAATGAATATAATTGGCTTTCAGTTTTTCTCAAAAACAACCAACTAAAGAAAATGGAGAGGTAATGGTGGATTAACTGACCCATTAGATCATTTAACTCGTAATTATTGTCAAAAATTCATATTAGAAACCTCACGAGGTCATTGATGAATCGTCTAGTTGTCCACTCTATCTGATAATACTATTTGTTTCAAGATAAAAGTAATAAAACCTATTAGCAATAACAGAAATGCTTCTTGTCGTCTTTCTCCCACATAGTAGTTGGATATTCTTGATATTGTGAAAGTTGAGTTGCAAGCCTACAACTGCGTTAGGAAATCCTAAATCCTTCCACTCACTACTAGAAATGAGAAAAAAAAAAGGGCTCTAGTCTTACCCCTGCTATCTCCATAATTTTTTTCTTGTAGCACTATAATCAAAATAGGTAGATTTCGATGATTTAACTTTTCCAAAGGAGAATATCTAAATGCCCGTGAAAACTGAAAACAACCTAACAAGTTATGTGGGGTTACGTTGTTGCCGCACAAAAATAATGAAATAAATCTTGAGTCCTGAAAGACTTCTGATTTCAATCAGTCCACTAGAGGGTTTATGTTTCTCTTGGAACTTTGGGCATGTTTAGGCATCAGTTTTTTCTCTAAAGAACAAGAATGACAAAATAATTAACTCCAATGATTGTTCACATGTGTAACCTTAGAAGAACAAGAGTACAAGTTTAACTTGTTGAATGCAAATATGGGTGCAACTTGGGTGGGCTCGGGTTGCATCTTTGTGAAAACTTGAATTGGCTCGCTTTGAAGACTCTGGATCACCTACTCACGAGAACTCTGCCCACGTCTACCCACAACACACTACCCCCGTGAATTGGGAACATCTCCCCCTACATAATACTATGTAGGAGGATGAAGTTCTCCATATGTGGCTGAGATGTTATGTGGGTAGACGTGGGCAGAGTTTGTGTGGGCAGGAGATTCAGACTCCGATTTGAAGGTCCAAGCATGAAAGAGTGTAAAATATTAACTCAAGCCAACCCACTACACTTCAGCCCTCACCTACTATTGAGACCTTATAGCCTTTAGAGCCTGACCAATTAAGTTATATTAGATTTTTTATATATCTTTAAAATACACATCAATCACACCACTCAAAGTGTAAATTACTCTATTAAACAATTTGATCCTTACCATCCCAACACTTACAAGTAAAACTCATCATCTAAGAAGACAACATCTATCATTTTCTCTTAAAATACATCAAAATATTTTTTTCCTGAAACACTTATAAAGAACAACTAAAATTTAAAATCCACTCGCTTAGGTTAGTGAATATACTAGTATACTTATGGAGATTATGAGAACGTCTACATCATTCTTAAATGTAATATTACAATATTATATTTATCACTATTCTTTTTCTTGTTACTATGCACAAGATAATCTCTCTTCAATTTGTTAAGCTTCTTGCATTTGTAATTTAATGCACTATACTTTGCTCTTTCCTTTCACTTTGGATCATTTTAAAAGGCATAAGCCTTGAGGTAAGGTACACAAATTTTACCTCAAGGTTTAAGCCATCATCTAAATGAGGTGTAAGTCCCAAGCCTTAAGCCATGAGGCATAGCTTGAGGTGGAAAAAGGCATAAGAGCCTCCGTATCAATGAATAACTAGTGATTTAATGCAAAATAATATATTTTTAGAATTTAAAACATATAAAAACACTTCAGTAATTATAGGCCAAATAAAAAAAGTAAAAAAAGAAAAATCAATTAAGGCAAATCGAATTCTATTAGTTTTTCTTAGTGCGAGTTCAATGCAAAAATGACTAATCAAGCTTTTAGTTTCTTTTGGACAAATCAAGTGAGTTTTTTCTTATTATTCTAAATGTATTGTCCCAAGTTTGTTGTTGTTGTTGTTGTTGTTGTTGTTATTATAGATCAAATAAACTATGTTTTTTCCATTCTACTAAATTGTTTTTTTACATAAAATGTAAAATGTTTATAGTTGTTATCTAATTAGTTATTATTTTATTTAATGCTTAAATGTTGAAACTTAAAAGTGCAAATGGGGGACCATGGCTTCTGGAATTTTCACTAGATACCTTTAGCCCTATATCTTGAGGTCTTTAGAGGGCAAACATGTAATTATAATTTAATAAAATGCTTCACATTAATTGAAACAATTAAAGAATGAATATAGCTAGTTTTTAGTTGTCTCATACACAGCCAACCAAAGAAAATGGGGAGGTAATGGTATAACTTCTTAGTGGCGTTATTTTCTTCTTTTATATATATATATATATATATATATATATATATATATATATATATATATATATATATATATATATATACACACACACACACATACACACACACATATACATATATATGTGGAATGTACTTTTTAGGCTCCTTTTTATTCTGTTTTTATGATATTAAGAATAGGGATGACAATTTTCTCCATCTCCGATGGTACTCGACTTTCTCGACCTAATGGGGTTGGGGATGGGGATTGCTTTGGTGGGGTGGGGATGGAGATTGGGATTAATAGGAATCCCCAACTAGGGTTGGGGTTGGGGATGGATGAGGAATGAGGTCCTCGGCCCGCCCTGACTCTGATTATATATATTATGATATTATGTATATATATATATGTATATATCAAAATATATTTAAAATATTATTTATATATTAAAATTTTATTTATTTCCAATAAATTTAATTTTAAAAAATACTATTAACTAAAAATTTTGAGGATTCGGATCCCCACGGAGAATCCATCTCATTGGCGATTAGGGATGGAGAACAATTTTTATCCCTAACAGGTATTAGGGTCGAGAACAGGGATTTATTTCAAAATTAGGGTTAGGGATGAGGAATATGATCCCCACCCTGTTACCATTCCTAATAAAGAATCTAGAGATTTCTAGGGTTTATCACTTTTTAGTAAATCTTAGTGTTACTTGGATGCACTGTCCTATTGCTTGTTCTACGTGAATTAAGTCAACTCGAAAATATGCTTTCTAGGATTTTTGAAATTTGAATTCAGTTTTCTTTTATTGGAATTCCATTGCATATATATCAATTCCGAGTTCTTGTTTAGGATCAAGATCAAGTTAGAATTTTGGGTTTCAATTCTTGAATATCCTTTTTAGAGATACCACTTATATCAAGGTCTTTTTTGGCATATTGAAATGGTAGAAGTAAAACGACACTATACATCATTACTTTTAGCAGTTTAAAGAGTTTATCAAGGTAATCATGTTCACTAGAAAGAATTTAGGCTGTTCAAAAGGCTATTGCTTTGTGATATTTCTTGTTTCGGATTGTTAGTCTCATGCTAATTGATAATCTTGATGTACCTATAAAAATGAGATTTTCTTTAACTTTTTCCATCTTCTTTTCCTCTCTCTATCTTAAATTATCCTTATGGTTTAGTTAATGGACTAAGGGCCTATTCGTTTCCTCTTAATTCTTATCTCTTAAGGGGAATCATTTAACTTTAAGAGAAAAATGGTTGTTCATTTCCTCTTATCTCTTATCACTTAAAGTGCAATCATATAACTTTTTTTCCAATGATACTCCCAAAAAGACAAACAAAAATTCTCACATATGGGTTCAAAATGAATATTTGATAATTTTCAGAATTCAAATTTCAAAACAACACTCTCTACAGTTAGAGTTCAGAGGAAAGAAAAGTTCACACTTGAATAAAAATAAATAGAACAAAACTATGGTCTGATGTAATTCAAGAAAAGAAAGGAAACACCGGGCTTCGAAGAAAAGAAGAAAGAAAAAGAGAGAAGAAGAGAAGAGAGAAAGAAAGAAGGGGTTCGGTTACATGATTTGCCACCCCATTACAAATTATATATATGTTTGTATCCTTACAAAGGTAGGAGTTACTCTAATACCCCTACTAAAAATAAAAGACTAATAAGCAAAGATAAATAAGGCACATATGTCCCAACTGTAATAAAAAAGAAAATAAACAAAATAAAAATAAGTGTGGGGCTGGAACCACATACACATTAAAAACTATTAGTTATCTTTACACCCCCTCTCAAGTTGGGAGTTGATATTTGTCATTCCCAACTTGCATAAATTTGCCTCCAACTTGCTTTTTGTGATTGATTTAGTAAAGAGATCAACTAACTACATGCCTAAGGCAATATAAGGGAAACACATTTCTTGAGATGCAACTCGCTATCAGATAAAATGTCTATCCACCTCAATATGTTTAGTCTTGTCATGCTGTATTGGATTGTGGGTAATATTAATTGCAGCTTGATTATTGCGATACAACATCAACGACTTCTCATAATCAATTTCCAGTTCATTAAGCAATGACTTCAGCCATAACACTTCTACTACACCATTGGCCATGGACCTATATTTGGCTTCTACACTAGAGTGAGCATCAACATTTTTTTCTTACTTCTCCAGGAAACAAGATTTTCCCCCACAAATGCACAATACCTAGAGGTAGGCCTTCTATCACCAACACATCCAGCCTAATCAACATTTATATACTTCTATTTTCATGTGACCATTATTTTTGGAGAGTATGCCTCTCCCTAGGCATCTCTTCAAGTAAGCAAGTATCATTTCCATTGCAAGGATGTGAGTGGTCTTAGGAGAATGCACGTACTGACTAACAACACTGATAGCATATGAAATATCTGGCCAAGTTAGGCAAAGATAAAGAAGTTTCCCAACTAGATACACACCCCTGTCCTCAAGAAGTTCTCCACTTTCTGCAATTATTTTATGGTTCAGCTCAATGGGTGTGTCAACAAGCTTCACTCCTAATTTTTCAGTTTCCTCCAATAAGTCAATGACATACTTTCTCTAAGAGATAAAAATGTCATGCTTAGATCAAACTACCTCAATTCCCACAAAATAGCGCAATTCCCCTAAGTCCTTCACTTCAAATTCCTTGTGAAGATGTTTAAGATATTCAATCTTACTAGTATCACTCCTTGTTATCACAATGTCATCCACATAGACAACAAGTAGGGTCAGGGAAGAGTATCTTAAAGAAAAGAGTGTGATCTGACTGAGCCTATATGTAACCAAATTTGTCCAAAGTCAGTCTAAACCTATCAAACCAAGCTCTCAGAGATTGTTTCAGCCCATATAAAGCCTTCTTTAGTAGGCAAACTTTCATTTTTTACTTCTATACTATAAAAACCAGGGGTTAATTCCATATACACCTCTTCTTGCAAGTCTCTATTGAGGAAAGCTTTCTAAAATCTATCTAAAATAGTGGCCATGAGAAGTTTGCAACAATGGATAGTGGACTCTGATAGTGTTCATCTTTGCAATTGCTGCAAAGGTTTTCTTATAGTTTATGCCATAAGTTAGTGTGAATCCCTTTGCAACCAATCTGGCCTTATACCTCTCTACAGAACCATCAACATTATATTTCACAGTAAACACCCATCTACATCCAACAGGTTTCTTCCCCTCAAGCTAATTAACTAGTTCCCATGTGTTGTTCTTAAAAAGAGCATCCATCTTTGCCTTCATCACTTCCTTTCACTCAAGTATCAATAGAGCTTCTTCCATTGTTCTAGGTATAGGAATAGTAGCAATAGATGCCAGGTAAGATCTATAGGATTGTAAGAGACAATTATAAGAAAGGAACTTGGAGATACAATGGGTAGTGGATGAGGTACAACGATGTTTCCCTTTACGAATTGCAATTGGAAGATCAAGATCATTTGAAGGAGGAGGTTGAGGATCAACGGTGTCAGTATCTATAATAGTGGGATCAACAATGGGAGCAGTGGTAGTGTTTGGATCTAGGGCTGTAGAAGATGTTGGGATTGGCCTAGACTACTACTGAGGACGGGAGTCAACCTACCTCCACCACTATCTGTGATACACTCTCAACTCCCTACACTTTTGACAACCTTCTTCATGATACTCCCCCTCAGTAGCTGGGACAAGCAAATGGACTTTTGGGGCTGAAACTAAAATCCCTTCCTCACTGCTCTCCTCCGAGGAGAAGCCCTATGATAGTAGGGCATATCCTAAAAAGGTGATATTCATGGACACAAAACATTTTCTTGAAACAGGCTCATAACAATAATATCCCTTTTTATTTTGTACATACCCAAGAAAAATACACTTAGCAACTTTAGGATCAAACTTGGAGCAATGAGGTCTAAGGATTTAAACAAAACAAGTGCACCCAAAGGTTTTAAGGGGAATAATAAACATGTCCTTGTCTGGACACAGAAGGCTGAATGGTGTTTTCATGTCTAGAACCCATGAAGGAATCCTATTAATAAGGTAAATAGTATTATAGATTTCATCCCCCCAGAAGCGTATGGGAAACATTAGAGTTAAGCATAATGTTTCTGGCTACCTCTAAGATATTTCTATTTTTCCTCTCAGAACTCAATTCTACTGAGGTGTACGGGGTTAGGTGCTCTGATGAATGACCCCTTGATCTAGAAGATATGATGCCAAGGGTTTTGGAAAGTACTCCTTGGCATTATCAGATCTAAGAATTTTTTATCTTGACTTCAAACTAGGTTAGTACCATTTGATGAAAAACCTGGTCCAGAGAACGAACCTCATCTCAAGAGTGTTTAAGGTAAACCCATGAGAGATAGGTATAATCATCAACAAATAACAAAAAATATCTACAACCCCCATGGTAGGAGTATGATATGGCCCCCAAACATCTGTATGCACAATTTCAAAAGGAAGATTGCTTCTTTTATTGCTCAAAGGATAAGTTAATCTACAGTGTTTTGCAAATTCATAGTTTTCACACCTCAGACTAGACATTTGAACTAAAATAAATTTGGAAACATACTCTTCAAAGACCCAAAAGACAAATGACCTAAACAATTATGCCAAACCATAATCTGACTCCAAGACTAAGGCAAACAATTTCCCAATTTCACTCTACTTCCCTTATGGATGTTCAGTCAAGTAGACTCGATTCGTCTCACAGCCAATCCCAATCACCTTCTTTGTTTCCAAATCCTAAAAAACACAACAATTAGGAAAAAAGGCCACTTAATAGTTTTGATTCTTAGTAATACTACTAACTGAAAACAAGTTAACAATAAGCTTAGGAACATGTAAAACTAAGGATAAGGAAATGACATCTGACAGTCTAATGTCTCCCTTGCTAGAAATCGGCACAAGAGAGTCATCAACAATAGATACTTTGTCTTTGATAGAGAATAAACAATAGGTGGTAAACATGGAAGATAAACAGATCATATGTTCTAAAGCACTTGAATCTATTACCTAGAATGGTCTAGTGTTACTTGGGACTGAAGTATGATATGTTGTAGCTCTTGTACCTGTGTGAGCAATGGCTAAGTAGGATGAACAAATGTGGTGGCTGAAGACTGAGATGAGGATCCAAAAATACCAACTTCATTCTCTAGTTGTGTAAATGCAGGCCAGATAGCAGCTAAGGCATCTAAGGATGTGGTCCTTGTGCTAGAAGTAGATGCAGTATCAGTAGTAGTTGCCACATTAGCATTCCCCTTCTTGTTTCTAAGTCTCATTGGCATTAGGTGAGGATGCAACTTCCAACAAGTGTCCCTGGTGTGTTTAGACTTCTTACAATGATCACAAAAAATGTCTCTTTTGTCTTCCTTTTTAATTTCCCTTTCCTTATCCCCTCCAACCTTAAATTTTGTCACTACCAAGACTGCTTTCGTTGTCTAAAATGATAGCATAACCTTCTTCATACTCTCTTCACTATGAACCAATGAGTAGGCTTGAGATAAAGTCACACTTTCCCTAGTGAGAAGTTGTTGTCTTATAATGTCAAAATATGAGTTTAGACCAGCTAAGAACTCAAACATTCTATTTGTTTCAATCAGTTTTCTATATGTTGTTGTATCCCTTTGACTTTCCCATTCAATAGTTTCTAAGTGATCAATTTCATGCCAAAGGGATTTTAGAGTAGCAAAGTACATTAAGGCTGCTTCTCCCCTTGCTTGAGGTTATTCACTTCACACTTCAGCTCATAAGCCCTAGCAACATTAAGTGGTTGGGAATAAGTCTCCTTCATGCTGTCCCAAATCCCCTTGGTTGTTTTTGCACAAAGGTAGTTTCAGCAGATGCGGGGCTGCATAGAATTGCATAGCCAAGTCATTACCAAGTAGTTCTCTTGAACCCACTTTAGATGTGATGTATCATTCTTGGCTAGCTTCTTTGTGTCTCTGGTCACATTGCTTAATTTACCTCTACCTCCAATAGCCATCATTGCTAATTGAGCCCACTCCAAGTAATTGGTTCCATCAAACCTAACAGTAGTAATCTGAAATGAGTCTTCAGTCATGTTATCAGTCCCAAAAAATCCTTCCCCTTGAGTTTTTAACTCACTTTCAAACTTCTTCATTCTAAGAGAGCACTAATAGGCCAAAAACTCCAAGAAGAATACCAAGAAAATGATTTTTTTTCTACTGAAACACTAAAAAAAAATTAGAGAAAACGACCCAGAAAAAAGGGTCTTGACAACTTCTAATCTCGATCAGCTAAACTAAAGGTTGTACCTTTGTCAGAAAAAACTTTGATCGCCACCTAAGTTTGAAACTCTAACACTCCAGTTACCTCCAAGAACCAGGCAATACTACAGAAGTCTTGATCTAAAGAATTCTCATGTAGCCAACTAGATCATGCTCACATGAGAACCCTAGTCATTCTCACCAAGAGCTCTGATACTAACTTGAATAAAAATAAATAGAACAAAACTGTGGTCTGATGTAATTCAAGAAAAGAAAGGAAACACCAAGCTTCAAAGAGAAGAAGAAAGAAAAAGAGAGAAAAAGATAAGAGAGAAAGAAAGAAGGGGTTTGGTTAGATGATTCTGCCACCCCATTACAAATCATATATATCCTTACAAAGGTAGAAGTTACTCTAATACCCCTACTTAAAATAAAAGACTAATAAGCAAACATAAATAAAGTCCATCTGGCCCAGCTATAATAAGAAAGAAAATAAACAAAATAAAAATAAGTGTGGTGCTGGAACCACACACACACACACTAAAAACTATTAGTTATCTCTACATTCACCAATACCAATATACTTCTTAATATAATTATTGCACTTTCATATGTCAGACTTCAGAGCAAATGAACAAGTCCTAAGTATATAACTATTGTCTAACACAACCCCAATTGTTTCAAAAAAAATACCATTGTTGTTAAAATATTGACAGAAGGGCTGAAATGTTCATTTTACCCTTAATTCAAATTGGAACATCTTCCAATTCTTCTTCATCTTCCTCAGTCTGGTCTTCGCCACCCAGGTCTAGGTCTAGTAACCCTACCTCTAATGCTGGCACTACTGGGGTCCCAATAGGTTGTTCAGCGTTGCACCACTTATGATAAGGCATTCTCAATTTGAATATTGTTCTTTGATGGAGTGAGAACCCAAGTTGTTCAGCTTTGTTGGAGTGAGAGCCAAGTGAGTGTCGCTACTCCGCCACTACATCGAGATTGGGAAGGTACAAAGTGTCGGAGAAAATCGAAACCAAGAAGCTTATCCTTGATGTCAAGGATTCGATTCCCTAGTTTGACTTGCAACAGATCGGCGACCATCTCTTTGTGGAGACAGGTAGCGGTCGTTAGATCCTCAAGACCTTCAACAACCTCGTTGAGATTCATTCTGAAGGTGACTCTTCTAACCCAGATGATCTTTCCTTGACCGAGAAAAATCCTAACATCACCAACACCCTTGGCCCCAAGATCTTAAATTGGAATGAAGAGTGGAAGACCTGGCTCGACAACACAGTGGCAGAAGGCCTGGCTCGAATCTTGTTTGTAATAGGGTCTCCTCTGAACCCATGTGATAATTCAATTGGGGATCCGATGACTTTGAGATTGTTTACAGTTTGGTACATCTTGACAAGGAGTTTGTTGGGTATTTGGCAAAGTTGCTATTGATCTGGCGGCTTATGTTGTCACATCCAAAGGTGGAATGGATGTGGTGGATGGATTGCGATGCACACTATTCACTGATATGGCATTTGAAATCCTGCTTTCCAAGTATAATGGATACAACTTGGTTATTTATGGGTATTGCATGATCAAATCAAGGAACCATATCTAAGTATCTCTTAGGAAAGGTGGAGAGGGAGAACAAACAAGGGAAGGGTGGAGGAAGAATGTCACCGCCGTTGCTAGTAAGTTGCGAGGCCCATAGTGATTTTAATCGATAAGGGTGAGTGAGAGAGAAAGTGAGTGAGTGGGAGAGGGACCGGAGGTGGAGGGGTCCATTTTTGCAACTCGAGTTGAGGGGTGGTGATGAAACAAGGGAGAGAGAACGATGGGGAAGAGAGAGAGAGAGAGATAGAGTGAGTAAGCAAGCGGGCGAGCAAGTAAGTGAGTGAGTGAGTGAGGGGCTATCGCTACTGCTGGTTAAGGACCAAGGCAACTTGATTTGTCACTGCTAAAAGTAAGAAGGCAGTGAAGGAGGAGAAGGGAGAGGGAAAGGGACAAATGGTAAAATTGAGTTTCAAAAAAAAAAATTTATGTCACGTGTATGTACAAGTTTTGGTGGAATATTAACAGATGCTTATGTTAAGGGTAGAGTTAATCAATTGTCAAAAACAATAGGGGTAGCATTAGATAATAGCCAAACAATGGAGATGTACTTAGTCAATTGACTAAACCATAAGGGTAGTACTTTTTTTGAAATGTGATTTACATGGTTGTTTTTGAAACTGGCCACCTAGGATAAGCCATATTCACCGAAAGAGACAAGTTGAATGTGGATTGGTTGAAGTCATCCGATATGATATGAAAATGATACTTTTCCCATACCATAGATTTTCCCCTTAAAATAAAAGACTACCATTTTCATGATCCATAGCACCATGTGTGGGCCCTTTATGGCATGTTTATAAATGATATCAAAGAATGGTAATTAATCAGATGCTTGTTTATCAAAATGGAAACACAGAAGTTTCTTCCTGCATCTAAAAGCAACTAGGCAGGAGGCTCAAAGACAGTTTACCAAGAAAAGGGGGAAAAAAAGAGGTTTAACTTAAAAGGCCGTCACAGAAACTTTTCAAAAGTTACTGCAAGTAATTTAGAATTTCATGGCACTTGACAAGTTTTAATTAAATTACAGTCCATCTACAAAAGAATTCACTTTGTTGCTGAATAGTTTTGAGGGAATCATCTGGATTTGCTGAATCCATGGCCTCCACGGAAACCATAACTCCGGTCCATTCAGTAGGGGCGTGACCCTTATCAAAAAGAATGGGATCATGGGATATTTTCTAATCACAGTTCCAAGGCTCTAAGCAGGTATTTTGACAAATGATGCAACCATGACACTGTTTCTACTATCCAGTGTAATGGTAAAACTGCTGGCTGCCATCCCAGCTTCAACTTCAAATATTTTGCTTGTCTAGTAGACTATAACTGAATTCGAGTAGTTTACTAGACCACATGATGATTGTTTTGTCGAATTAATCCATCAAAAGGCATCTTCTGAAGATAATTTGAGGAATTACGTGTGCAGACTGCAGATTTTTCCACTGCTAATTTAATAACTATAAAAAAAATTCCACCCAAAAAGTAAACCAAATAGAACACTGATGAAATATAAATCAGAAAAGCGATTGGTTTCAACAGACACCAACAGTACTAAAAAACAAAACATTTTTAAGAAACTAAAGTCTGGGAAAGAGGACAATGAAACGATTAAGAACTACTAGGAACCATCCCCCGGACAAAACACTCAAGAAGAAGCACCACTTCTTAGAGCTTGAGCCTTCTTAGTTTTTCTTGGAGCCAACTGAGTCTCAGGCTGCAAAAGCAAAATGATCCAACATAAGAAAAAAAAAAACTAAATACAAAGTGTTGTTTTGCTACAGAAAAGCAAAATTACTTCTGAGTCGGTTAATCTATTCACAATCACACAACACAAACCGTCATTTCCATGCCCTAGTTCTTCAGTTTATCCCATAAATATATTTAAATGATAAAATGATACTGATTACCTCCTTCTTCACTGTTTCTTCCTTTTCAGACAAAATCAACTCAATGTGGCAAGGAGAAGACATATAGGCTGTGAAAAAAATAATTAATCACATTTAAGAGCCAGAAGCCAAAACCATAAAAAATAATGTAATATTTTAAAACAAAATTAAAAAAAAAAACTCACGATTAATTCTCCCATGAGCACGGTATGTGCGGCGTCTCTGCTTCTGGGCCTGGTTTACCTGGATGTGTGAAATATACAGCGAATCCACATCCAAACCTTTCACCTGGAAAAAAAATAATGGTATTAAGTATGCTTTAGCATGTATATAGTTTAACTGCAAAAAAATAGAAAAAAGAAAATCAATAACTATCTAGAATCAAGCATACATCAGCATTACTCTCAGCATTCTTAAGCAAATCTAGAATGAATTTGGCAGACTTAACAGGCCAGCGTCCCTGCCCATTTGGATGGCGGTTTTTAGCTTGAGCTGTTCGACCAACACCACCACAGAAGCGTTGGAATGGAATGGCTTGCTTGTGGGCCAACACATCCTCCAAATACCTCTTAGCCTTGGCCAGAGGCAACTTTCTAATTGCATGTGCTGTCTCCCGGGTGTTCTGAGAAAATAAGTATAGGGCATGAGTTCTGTATTTCCAAAACATCCAAGTAAGAAAAAAAAAAAAACAGTAAATGCACAAAGTATGCAATGTACTAATTATACCTTCTTGTACAGTTAAGACAGTTAAGATCCAGTAATTTGAATAATGAACTCAACACATCTTAAGAAAAAATAGAACAATTCTTAATCTTTTTCATATATTAAAAAAAAAAATCATTACAATTTTCTACATTGCCTTCCTCAAAGGAGAATGTTAAGCAAATAAGTATGATAATTAATTGGCACACTAGTTGAACCCCAAATAAAGCATCAAATTGTGTTTATAATGTAACATCATTTACTGAACCTTCTGTCATCAAAACCACTTACAGAGGTTCACCCAATAACAATGTGAACAATTTCCCTGAAGTTTACGAGAGACCTGTTCACATGGGCAACAGGACCCTGCTTTTCATCAGGTGTGGAAACCAATCAAAAGAACCAATGCAAGTTTCAGCATTGCCTCGTTCTAAGAAGAAAGTAACCAAACAAGTATGACAAATTAATTGGCATGCTAGTTGAACCCCAAATAGAAATACAGACTCACAATTCATCAGCAGAGCTAACTAACTCATAAATCCATGTTCCTAGCATAACAAATGTTCATATATAAAAGTTTCAGTCCTTGATCAAATGGTTATAATCGTCCCATTTCATCATTCAAACTTTTGGACTCTATTAACAAAAAGTGTATCTAGTTCATTTTCTACGCAGTACAGCAGATCGGATCATCACCAGGGCAAAGGATCTTGAATCATGCTAGTCCATTAAACCTTATAAGCAAACAAAAAATTAATAGCAATAACAAGTTTTCTCTACAACCCCAAGTACTAAGCCATGAGCCAAATTTCTTTTTCCATTTTCACAAATAACAATGATGATACAGTGTTGAGAACAAAAGTACAAAACCATAATGAAAAAAAAAACGCATTACAATTCGAATCAGCAATTCAACGAAAGCAGAGAGGTAAGAACAACTTCAGATCAACGCACCTTGAAATGAACTCTTAGATCCGAGCCCCTGGCCTTGCAGGCTGCAAAATGAACGCCAGGAAACAAATCAGAGCACGCGAAGCGAAAATAAATCAAAAACACTGTTCGGAGAAAAGCACATAAGAGCAATACATCCAGTGAAATATAGTGTACTGGTAGCAAGAAAGGCGCCAAAAAAAAACCTCAGAAAAAAAAAAAAAAAAGGTTTTTCAGGAGCAACGCAAGGCGACACTGAAAAACCCTAGAATGTTTATGGCACATCCGAACAGTAATTGAAAAGTAACTAAGAATTAGAGAATGACAGCTCTAAAATGCTTACACTTGGTTGGATTGTCCGGCTCCCTGGAATACTTCACCTGAAAGATGGAGAGAAAATATTGGAAACTTTACAGAATAGACGAGGAATCAAAAAGGTAAGACAAAGAAGATAGATGAAATAACGCATAAACCGACACCGACCATGACTGCTCTGCTACAATCTGCAGCCCAGAGGGGTTCGTCCTTCTCCTTCCTCAGAGAGCGGGAGCAATGCGGCGGCTCTACCTCTAGGGGTGTCCACGGTTCGGTTAACCGAACCATGGCCCCTTTTTGTAAATCGAACCGGTAGTTCCGGTTTTTTTATTTTGCCAAACCGAAACCGAACCCGTACAACCGGTTAACCGATCCGCCGGTTTCGGTTTTTGACCGGTTCGATTCTTCGGTTTTTCGGTTTTTTATATTTATAATATATATTATATAAACATATATACAATATTATATTATAAATAATAAATGATATATAATATATTATAAATATTTTAAAAATATATAATATATTTGTAAATAGATCATTATAAATATAATATAAGTATATATTTATATTTAATGAATATATACATTTATATAAAATACATAGAAAATATGTGACATATATTAAAAGTATTTATAAAATATACATATAAATATATATACTGGTCAATTCGGTTAACAGTCGGTTTTTTTATAGGTTAATCGAAAACCGAACCGGTCCTTCTGTTCTTCAAAAATTCCGAACTGAAATTGAACCAACCGATTCGGTTAATCGCATTTTGCGATTCTGTTTTCTCAGTTCGGTTCGATTTTTTAGTTTTTCATGGACACCCCTACCTCTTAGGGCTGAGCAAAAAATCCAAAAAATTGATTAACCGAACCGGTCAGTTCGCTTTTAGTAAACCAATATAGAAAACCGGCGGTTAACCGAACCGACCGATATACATATACTTCTATACATATATATATATATATATATATATATATATATATATATATATATATATATATATATATATATATATATATATATATATATATATATAAAAGACCCCCTGTACTATGGGGTCAGTGACAAAACCCCCTATAATTTAATTTGCAAGAAAGACCCCCTGTACTTTACTTTGTGACAAATACCCCCTTAACTGGCAAGTCAGATGACGAAAGATGTTAAATTACCAAAATACCCTACTAAACTTTTTCTATTTTCTTAATTTTACCATTTTTTCTTAAAACCTAATTACCCAAAACACATTTGATTGTCACCAGAAAAGGAACAAAAAAAATCTAACTTTAAGACCGTTGATATCAGAACACATCTCTAAATTCTGATTTTCTTCATTTGGGTGCTTTCTGTAATGAGAGAGAGTTTCTTGTGTCAGCAAATATGCCATACAAGTGAACGACTCTTCTTGCGGAGGTAGTTCAACATAGGGTTGTCGTCATCTAATACCATTGATCCCTTTGATCCAAAATGCAGATGCAGTCACTTGTATCGACAAGAAGATCAAATCGGGTATCTTTCCAGCTGCCTAGTTCTCTCTAGTATCACGAATAGAACATTTCTCAGGCAACCCACCGTATTTGATCAAAGAGCAATTCTGCAATAGTGAGATGTCTCACGACATTTTGATCAGATGTAGCGGAGAAGAGGGGTTGAAGCATTTGGTGCTATCAGTTTATATTGATAAGAAGAAGGTCATTCGAGTGAAGAGGTGCAATGGAATTTCAGGGAAACCAGACTATTTTTGTTGTAATGGAATGTCATCAAGGAAAGTTCCTCTTCTTGCAACTTTGGACAAATTGATCCAAGATATAAACTCAATGTGCATGTGTGTTTCTTAAGCATAATTCTAAGTTGAGATTATGCGTGTGGCTTCGTAGTAGGGAATACTGAATTCTAACTTTTTTTTGTTGCAGAATTTGGAGCGCGTGATTATTTTTTATGTCGTCAAAGGCATTAGTGCAGAGTCACTTCTTGGATCCTACGTGTTGTCCTCTTTTAGATTCTCAGTACGTTTATGAACCAGGTTCCTAATGGTTCTTGCTTTACGTTTTACGGTTTTAGTGTGGTGATGGGTATCTATGGCGGTTTGGTCGAAGATATCTTTCTCACCATTCAAATAATTAAGAAAAGGGTAATTTGGGGATTTAAAAAATAAAATAGTTAAATAAAAATATTTTTTTAAAGATAACTGACGGAACACTAACGGAAGGGGGTCTTTGTCTAACAACTAAAGTTTAAGGGGTCTTTGTCACAAACACCATAGTACAGGGGTGTCTTTGTAATTTACCTATTTTTTTATTATACATTTATATATATTTTATAATATATTGTAAAAATTAAAAAACTGAAAAATCGATAAACCGAACCCATGGTTAACCAAACCGGTCAACCGATTAATTGACTGGCTTCGATTACCAATTTTCTAAAAACCAGTAGTACCGGTTCAGTTAAAAAAAACGAACCGTGAGCACCCCTACCTCTAGTGAAAAACACCCACTTTTGTGAGATGGGACAAGGTTAGGCCCAACCCAGAAAGATGAAACCTGGGCCTGGACATGCAATCAAGTCCCACCTTGCAAGCCCAAGCCCAACTCAAACAAAGGAAACAGGGTTTGAAAGTTCACACTAGTGAAACCGAGGCCCCGCCCCACCTCAAACGGGATGGGTTTTGCTCTTAAGTGGGGATGGACAGAGATAGGGAAAATATTTTTGCCATGAACCAAGAGATGGGGTTTGCATATAATTCTTTGCCTCGCTCCGAACCTGATGGTAAATTAATAAAATATCACTATATTAAATATTGATTTTAAAATACATCTAAGTTTTTTCCAAATTCTTAAAATCCTAAGGTTCATAATTCTATTTATAAAGTACCTCTAAGTTGTAATAATTCAATTTCTAAAGCACCCCCTAAATTTCCATAATCCTATTTGTAAAATATTCATAAATTACATTATTTTTAAGTGATTGCCTCAGAATGAGGAAAATTCAGAGATTCCCCATCCTCGATGGGGAGTGGTACCCTACCATGCCATCGGGGATGGGACGGGGATGGGGCAAAGTATTTTGACTATAGAGCAAGGATGGGGGCCCACCCCAAACCTGCCCATTGCCACTTCTACAAAGGAGTAGGTTTTGTTGCCACTTCTTCCTATAGTTAGGTATCAATTCACTGCCTCACTAGTAACTCCTCATTCCCTTTATTCTCTTTGGTCTTGACTTATAATAAGATGCTAAAAAAAGTTAATGGTTTTATTTCCTTTTGAAGTTCTTATTTTTTTTTCTGGGTATATTTTGTAATTTTTTTATGATTTCAACTATATCTCATATTATGACTACTTATTTTATAGCTACTTATTGTTGTTTAATTTATTTAGTGTTAAATACTTAAGTACCCCTATGGTTTAGTAAATGGACAAAAACTTATTCTAGTGTTTGAAAAATCACTTAAGGTACCCTTAAGTATTTTAACAATGGACATCGTCATTAAGTATTGATGAAAATGTGAAATGACAAATTTGTCCTTCATTATTTTTTTTAATTTTCAAAATAAAACCCAACTAATAAAAGAATTCAAGAGCTCAAAATAAAACCCAATCGTTTAATACATCATCGTTTATTAGAGAATCCCCACCCACCCAAATGGCTTCCTCCAAGCTTAGAAGTTCTTTCTCCTTCCTAATCTCCTCCTATCATCCCTCACTTTTTCATTCTATTCACCCTATCATCAGCCTCTTTCCCTCCCATTTTTATAGCTACTTATTGTTGTTTAATTTATTTAGTGTTAAATACTTAAGTACCCCTATGGTTTAGTAAATGGACAAAAACTTATCCTAGTGTTTGAAAAATCACTTAAGGTACCCTTAAGTATTTTAACAATGGACATCGTCATTAAGTATTGATGAAAATGTGAAATGACAAATTTGTCCTTCATTATTTTTTTTAATTTTCAAAATAAAACCCAACTAATAAAAGAATTCAAGAGCTCAAAATAAAACCCAATCGTCTAATACATCATCGTTTATTAGAGAATCCCCACCCACCCAAATGGCTTCCTCCAAGCTTAGAAGTTCTTTCTCCTTCCTAATCTCCTCCTATCATCCCTCACTTTTTCATTCTATTCACTCTGCTTAGTCCAATAAATCCCTATTCTTAAGGGAGTCATTATTTGTTTGTTTTAGTCTTACCATGTTTCTAGGAGTTGTTAGACATGGGTTGCTTAATTCTTGTTCAGTTTGTTATGTAAGGCTATTTAAATAGCCAATGTTGTTCTCAGTCAGAATAAGAGAATTCTTTCTCCTCAATATCTCTCTTCTCTTTTCTAACATTTCTTAGTTCTTAACACTTGACTCGAGTGGGCAATGGGTGAAAACTAATTTTGAAGGATAAAATAAATTTATAATAAGGTGCGGTTATTTGATGAGGTATTCCAGCATTTGGGAGTTACTATGGGGTGGCCATGGTAACACTTGTATTCAAGTATATGAAACTAGTGCTTTATGGCTTTCCATAGGCTAATGTAAACCTTGAATTGTGTGAATCATGGTTTTCAAAATCGGATCGGACTGGAAAAACCGGGAACCAGTTAGGTGATTGGTTCTGTTTTTCTCCAAAACTGGATTTTTGCCAAAAAAACGTTGATTTGATCAATAAACTGCTGACTCGAGTGGTTGAACCATTCGAACCATTCAACAGTTTTGACCATTTTTTTTTTATTTTTTATTTTTTCCAGACCAATTCATTGTCCAAGTTGGTTTTAAAAACCTTGGTTTGTATTATTGATGTGTGATGAAATCTGTATCTTCGTTCTTTCTTCAACTTACTCTCACGGGCCCTGTGATCTATTACCGTTGTTCTTTGGTGATGTTTATTTTGTTCGTTCAAAGTCATTATTTGAGAAATATAAAGAAAAGAATAGGATCAAATACCGAAGAGCCTTTTTATGATATTGATATGAAATAAAATTTTTAGCCCCTATTAACCTCCAACCTGTAAAGCCCTATGGTTATAGCGCCTGTAATGCAGCCTATTCTACTAGAAAGTTAAATGTGAAAGAGCATCTCGCCAATATCATATTCATCTAAGGTTTTGGAATACATTGTGGTTGGGTTTTATTTTAAAAATTTAAAGAAAAATCGACCATAAAAAGATAGTTTTGAAATTAAAAGAATATTTAAGTGATGTGACATTAAATGCGAACTAATTGTAACAGCGTGTAGGGAAGGATTTTGACTATTCTCAAAAAACTTAAGGGTCCTTAAGTAAGTTTTCAAACAATAGGGTAAGCTTTTGTATATTTGCTAAATTATATGGGTACTTTAAGTACTAGTAAGTCTTGTGACAATTCTATATGATAATAATGATATTAATAATACATCCAAAATTTTCTATGAATTTATGTATTTTTTTTATTGGTTGATTGATGTGGATTGTAAAATCTAAATCTGATTACATAAATACCTCATGCAAATATGTGATAATCAGATCAAACTATAAAGTTTCAGGTATCATTGACATGCCTACCTACTTGGTTAGAATCTTCCTTTTATATATAGTGTTTTATCTTTTTTGTGTATCATTTTTTTTTCTTTTATTCATTTATAAAAAAAAAATGTAAGATTTAAATAGAGGAAATTGAATGAGGTGAAAAGTAATAGTTTAATTTACAATTTAAACCTTACAATTAAATAGGGAGTAAATTCAAAATTATGTATTTTTAGGGGGTGTTCTGTAATGTGAATGTGAAATTGATGGGTGTGGTCCACACCACATCCTATGGCAGGGACCAATCCACACCACACCACAGTCCACAGATGTTCTGAACCAAGGTTTTAAAAACTGACCCGAAAACGGAACTGTTTTGGCTACTAGTTTCTGGGTCAGTGTTTCAACTATCCGGGTTGAATGGTTCGAACGGTTTGCATTAGGGCAAAATAGCAAATAGTTATATATACTTATATATGAGAAAAGAGAAGTGGAGAAGAGAGTTTTTTTCGGTTGGGAAAGAAGAAAAGAAGGAAAGAAAGAGGGAAAGAGGGAAGAGGAAGGAAGAGGAGGAGAATGATTTGATGTTCACCGGCGACGACGATGGCGATGACGAGATGGAGATGGTGGTACCAACACGGGTGACAGATTTGAGATCTGAGATACGAGTTCTCGAATCTCAGATCTTAGATATTTTTTTCATTTTTTTCTCAGATCTCATATTTCATATCTGAGAAAAAATGAAACTTCTTCTCATATCTCTACAACTTCTTCTTCTTCTTCTTCTTCTTCTTCTTCTTCTTCTTCTTCTCTTTGGATATTAGATCTCAGACTCAGAGAGTTAGAGTTTCTCCCCTTTCTTAAACCGCGAACCATTGTCTGGGTCATTTTTCATTTTTTCTCAGATCTCAGATTTCAGATCTGAGAAAAAAATGAAACTTCTTCTCATATCTCTACAACTTTTTCTTCTTCTTCTTCTTCTTCTTCTTCTCTATGGATATCAGATCTCAGACTCAGGGAGTCAGAGTTTCTCCCCTTTCTTAAACTATGAACCGCTATTCGGTTCAAACGAATCGACTGTTCGACCATCCGGGTCAGCGGTTTTTTGATGAAGTAAATGGTTTTTTACCCAAGAACGAGTCAGGGGTGAAACAGAACTGGTTGCTTGGACGGTTTCCAGGCCAAAGGGTCCGACTGTCCGGGTCATTGACAGTTCAAAAACATTATTCTGAACTATGGACAAACTATGTGGACAGGACAAATCCACACCCACAGTGGCGTTTTGTAGGCATGATGCGGACTAGTCCACACCACACTTTTTGATTCCATAAATATCATATACATTTTATGAATCATAAATATCTAATTTTTGCATTTTATATGATAACTATTTAAAAAAATGCAACAATGAATTAATATTAACCAATAAATATTAATTTTTATAAAAATAATAGTGAAATAATTAATATTTTATTGACAAAAATATTAAAAAATAATATTTAAACAATTGATAAAACAATTTTTTGCAAGATAAGCATAGCATCAAACAATTTACACAAACTAATAGTTTGTTGATTCTTGTACTACTTGTAAGACAAGCATAACATCAAAAGGGAAACACAGAGAAAACCAATATAATGATCAACTGTTCAGGATTTAGCATCAAGAGGGAAACACAGAGAAAACCAATATAATGATCAACTGTTCAGGATTTAGCATCAAGAGGGAAACACAATACTAGGATTTTCGGATGCAGATCTAACATTTGTCAAGAACAAGATGTGAACACTTGAAACATAACTGAACAGAGAGAAAGAAAGAAAGAAACTTACATTGGTAGGTGGACTGATGGAGGAGAGTTGCAACGGTGGAGAGCTTCAGCAGGCAATGGAGACCTCCAATGGTAAAATGTGAAGTAGACGCAATAGGGTTTCAGCCTTTTCAGGGAGAGTGTGAAGCAGGGGATCAAAGAATAGACTGTAGGTGGGCTCTAACCACAAGTTTTTGCCATTGCCACTAAATTGAGGTGTGGACAGGACCGGTCCCGTCCACAGCCAACTGAATAGGTGTTCATCTTGTAGACCAGACCAAAATGGTCCTGTCCACGAGATGAACACCACCTTAGTCAAAAGAAAGTTCCACAATCTTATTCATATTTTTAATACTAGTGTAAATATAGAATTATTTCAAAATTTTCTATAATTTTTTTTGTATTTTTGCGTGTAAAAATAATTTTAATATGTTTTACTGACTTCTTGTTTAATATGAAAAATAAATGATATTATAGATGTGCTTGAATGCTTTTTTTTTTGCAAAATTTATGTGTTTTTTCATTTTGTATTTTTATATTTTCTTTTTTTTTTATTATTTATTTTTATATTAAAGGAT
This sequence comes from Nelumbo lutea, assembly GCF_056320005.1. Taxonomy (NCBI): domain Eukaryota; kingdom Viridiplantae; phylum Streptophyta; class Magnoliopsida; order Proteales; family Nelumbonaceae; genus Nelumbo; species Nelumbo lutea. The sequence goes on along the minus strand of NC_142690.1, from coordinate 32,859,599 downwards.
AACACACATTTAACCCAAATGCTTGAACTATTTATTATTAATTTTTACATTTCATTTTTGGCTAGTTCTAAATTATGTATTTCATTTTCATTATTAATAAAAATAATTCTTGTTTGTTACACTTATTTTTTTAATTTGATTAATAAAATATTATAAATGTGTCTAATTGTTCTACATTTTTTTTTTGTAATTTTATATATTATATCTATTTGAAAAATTTTATTACCCCACTATAGACCTGGCAAAAAGTTGACCCAACCTGTGAACCCGACCCAACCCAACCAAAAAACAAGGGTAATGTCTCATATTTAGCTACCTAAATTTGAGGATGACTTGACCCTACCCAACCAAGAAAAAATTGTGTTGGGTTGGGTCATGGGTCAACATTTTAACTTAATTATCAGGTCTAATTAGGACTTTACTCTTTGAATTGTTGAATTCTCAAGTTTTTTATTTTTTTTTAGAATTTTAAGGTTAATTCCTTTTAAATTTTGGAATTTATCATGTATTTTTCTTTATTTTGAAATTATAGTTATTTTTAAGGATAACCCAAATTAACTCGTGGGTCAACCCTAACCTGAACATTTAGGGTTATTGTATAGCATTTGCTAACCCAACCCGAAAGGTCTTGACCTGACCCACCCAACACAATTGCCAAATCTACCCAATGATGACTTCATAGGTTGATCAATTTGATTTGGAGGGTTGAATTGATTAGACACCACTTGGATAAAGAATGGTTTCGTTTCTTAGGCAGTTTTAAAATATATGGGGTTGTATTGTTAAAAATGATGACATAGATCTAATTAATAGCATTTATTGGTGAAAAATAACTTAAAAATATAGTATTTGATAAGAAAAAATGGGATTTAATATCTTAAGTATAAGACTTAATGAGAGGGGATTAAATGAAGTGGAAAATAATAATTGAAGTTACACTTTCAACCCTTACAATTAGAGATGGATTAAAATAAGGGCATTTTAGTAGCCATCAAAGTTGGCATTGAAACTATAATAAAATATCTTTTATACCTTTCTCAAACAAAGAGGGTAATTTTAGTCCAAAAAATGTTTCACACTATATCCACATTTAATATATATATATATATATATATACTAGTGGGGATTTGGTAAGTGAAGGCTAAATAATAGAAAGGGTCATTTGGTAAAATGCCCCTTATAGTTTCATGGATTTACTAAAATTTACCCTATAGTTTGTATTTTACTAAAACACCACTTGTAATTTACTATGGATTTAATCAATCTTCCATTAGATGACAGTGGAAAATGATAGTGTCGACCCTATCATTTAGGAGAGATAATTTAGGAGAGAAACTCTTTACTAAATTATAAATAATTTTTTAGATAAATAAGAATTAGAGCTAATTTAGAAGATAAATAAGAATTAGAGATAATTTTGTCGAAACTGGGGGATAGTGAGAGAGGTAGTTTAGGAGAAATTTTAGGAGAAAAGATTATTTAGGTTATTGGGAAAGTGCATCTCATTGGTTGTTTAAAAAATGACATGGAATAAAATAATAATAAATTCAAAAAAAAAATTTTCTTGACCGCTTTGTTTTAATATATATATAGGATATGCTATTTGTTTATAGGATACTTATCTGGTGGCTCCATATATTTGCAACTCATATAATTAAGTCATATGTTTTCCAAAATGACATCATTCCATCGCTTAAATTAGCTATTTTCTTTGAATTCTTTAGTCCTTGCTTTAATAGTAGTTTGAATGAAGCACTTGGGTTTTAATCTAATATTTAGTAATGCATGTAGATGTTGCATTTTCCTACCTCCTAGCTTAAACTCTCTATTAGTCTGTTCTCCCCAAATATAAGTTAACTATTTTGAAAGGAGATTATTTAATAATGATGAAAAAAAATTGCTTCAACAAGAATCATTTTTTTGTCTCAAAGAGCCATCTTTAAGGCTGCGTTTGGAAACAATGCAACTATGTGTGAATGCAAATATGTCGAATGTAAAATGATTCATATAAATTGCAAAGTTGAGTTAGTTTTGCATTGACAAATTTACCTTCTTACCAAATAGACGTTTAGCTGTAATGGATGCAAACACGAATTCCAATAAAGTATATGCTTTTTTTATCAAAAGCCTACTTGAATGCAAATTTACTTCTTTTTTATTGATGTACTTTTACATCTTATTTTCAATGTAAATATGCATTTGTCTGTCATTTGTCAATGCAAAAAATGTAATGTTGCCAAACACAGGCAAAAGTGAACTAGAGTGCAAATTTACCATGAACCGGGATTTACACTCCATTTACATCATTTCCAAATGCAGCCTAAGGCTCCATTTGGAAGGAGTACAAATACAAATATGTAGAGTGCAAAACCTTGTATTTTGTATTATTTTGTATGTATTTGTACTCCTTCCAAATAAAACCTAAGTAGCCAAAAAACTGTTGTCTAGGTAGAACAGGTCAATGGTTCAACCACTCAAGTTAGAGGGTCATTGACCAAATCAACGACTTTTGACAAAATAATGGTTTGGTGATCAAACAAAACTGATACCCTGACCAGTTTCCGACTGAAAAATCTAATTGTTTGGGTCAACCATGGTTCAAAAACCAAGAGTAGGGGTTTGAAATCAGAATTGGAATACTTGTTTGGTTAGGATAGAATGGAATTCCAATTTCCATTCTTTGCGGAATGGCATTCCCTTGTTTGAGGGAATGACCATTTCAGCCTCCTCCCTTGGGAATGAGAATCCCATTCCAGCTGGCCGAAAAAACAAGGACAAGTGACTTAAAAAATCAACCCTCTTTGGGAGTGTGCATATCTTATCCAATGGAGTTCCAATTCCCATATGAACGAACCAAACAGACGGGGAATAGGTGATTTTGATTCCTACTCCATGGGATCTTGAGGCCGACCACCAACCAAACAGATCCTTAGTTGAGTACAACTATAATGCTTTCTGCTCTCTGTATGCGGAATGACTGTCAATTATGCGGAATTTTGTTTCAAGACATTCGGTGACAGAGTGAAGAATTGGATGGCAATTAACGAGCCAAAAGTGACTGCTGCTGTTGGGTATGATAGTGGGGTCATGGCTCGTGGAAGGTGTTCCAAAGCTTATGGAAACTGTACAGCTAGGAATTTTGGAATAGAACCTTACATTGTGGCCCATAATCTGTTATTGTCTCATGCAGCTGTATTTCAGAGATACTGTGACTGGTTTTTAAAACCGACTTGGTGACTGAACTGGTAAAGGGTCCGGTTATCGGGTCAAATGGTCTGATCGTTTGAATTAAATGTTTAGCTCGTTCTGATAAAAAAAATTAAAAATAGTTAAAATCGTTCGAATGATTAATCGCTCGGTTCAGCGATTCGTTGACTAAAATCAACGGTTTTGGAGAAAATCGAACAGTCACCTGACCAGTTCCCAATTTTTTCGGTCCGACTGTCCAGTCCAGTCCGGTTTTGAAAACCATGACCGTGACAAGTATCAGGTGAGGTGATTAGAACCACATTTGTTATTTATATGTATATAGGCACACCAAGAAGGGAGGATTGCAATTGTGTTGGATTTTGTTTGGTATGAACCATTTACCAGAGCAAAAGCTGATCAATTTGCAGCCCAAAGAGCAAAGGTAACAGAATTGAATTACTCAAATGGTCATCATTTAGGGCCTGTTTGGCTCGTGGGAATAGGGGTCTGGAATCGAAATCAGAATGGGCTATTCCAATTCCAACTGTTTGGTTGGGCGGAATCGGAATCTCATTATCATTCCTGCTGGAATGACATTTCCCCATTTGCGGGAATGACTATTCCCTGCCCTTCCCTTGGGAATGAAATCCTATTCCTGCTAATTCCCATTCCCATTCCTGTCTCAACCAAACAGATTATGGGAATGGACCATTCCGATTCCAATTCTAGGGTCCGTTTGGTTCATAGTTGGAATTGGAATCAGAATTAAAATCGAAATCCTCCGGAATCGGAAGTGGAATAGTCCATTCCCATAATCTATTTGGTTCAGACAAGAATGAGAATGGGAATTAAAATCAGTAGGAATGAGATTCCATTCCCAAGAGAGGGGCAGGGAATGGCCATTCCCTCAAATGGGAGAATGGCATTCCAAAAGGAATGGGAATGGGATTCTGATTCCGTCCAACCAAACAGTTGGAATCGGAATAGCCCATTCCGATTCCGATTCCAGATCCCTATTCCTGCAAACGGACCCCTAAAGGATTTCAATTCCAATTCTAGCTGCAAACCAAACGAACCCTTAATAATGTTTCGGCCAGAACGGAACTTTGTTAGGGCATGCCATGTGCTGTTTGATATTCTTTTGGGTTTACTGCAGGTTTCTTCATCCCATTGTATTGTGGTGAGTACTCAAAGACAATGCAGGATATCGTTGGGAAGAGGCTTCCCAAATTTACAAAAGAAGAGGTTAAAATAGTGATGGGTTCTAGATTTTCTGGGCTTCAACCACTACAGTACAGGCTACGTGTATGACCAGCGTCAAACAAACAAGCAAACCCCACGCTATCAGAATGACTGGAATGCTGGAATTTCTTGTATTATCTCTTCTTTCCATACTATTTCCCCCCTTTTGTTCTGAGAGAATTACTTCTCTCACTGATCCATGATTCTGTGTAAACCTTGCAGTTTTCAAAAGGGAGCTAGCAATTGGTCCAACTAATTTAGTTGGATATAATGATGATTTGGGTCTTCCAAGGCAGCCACATTATCTTCTGATGATGGAGGCCCATCCCAAGGCCCATCTCACCCCTAGGGGCGGCAGCTCCTAGGATAAGGACAAGAGTCCAAGATAAGTTAAGAGATCAAGAATTCAAGACTCATCCAGAATTAAAAGAATCCAAGACTCATCAAGAATTCAAAGAATCCAAGACTCATCAAGAATTCAAGAATTCTAGATAATCCAATATTCATGCATGGATAAGATCAAGGGAGATTGGACGGGGGAGATCAAGTCAAGCAGAGTTCGATCCTATCTACAAGTTTGAGATGTTTAGATCAAATCTAATTCATACTTTAGATTTTCAGAATTTCTTCAAGTTCTCTTCTTCCTATTTTCGCTACCTTTTTCTCTCTCCTAGAGAAATCGGTGTTTTTCGCAAAGTGCTAGCGAACGCCCGGTGCTTGCATAGCCAGCTCTGGTTCTCATTGCTTCCACGCTGCGTCAAGTGGTATCAGAGCAGGGAATTCGCCCAGTCATGTCCAACCCAGACGGTAGCAGTCACAACCCACCCCGTGACGGAGATCAGGGGTTCCCAGTTGTTTGGAGAGCAATCGAAGAACAGCGTACAACCACACATGACATCGAACGACAGTTGGCAGAGGTGACTGAACAACTGCAAACCTTGTTACGGGAGGTTGTCCCACGAATCCGGGAACATCCACAGCAGATCGCAGGAGACGACCACGACAGACCACCCGTCGCTACTGCGTCCCGACGTCAAGTTCTTGACGACGACAGTGATGACGATTTCGAATTTGATGGTGCTCCAGCTCTTCCCGGGAACGACAGAAATGGTAAAAATTGGCACAATCAAGGTAATTTCAACCCCCGTAGGAATAATGATGAATTTAAACTCAAGGTAGATATTCCTACTTTTAGTGGAGATCTTGGTATAGAGGGACTTCTGGATTGGATCACAGAAGTCGATAGGTTCTTTGATTACATGGAAATACCAGAGGAACGAAGGGTAAAATTAGTAGCTTTCCGATTAAAGGGAGGCGCATCTGTTTGGTGGGAACGGATGAGAGAGACCCGGATGAGAGAAGGAAGGGGTCATGTTCGAACCTGGAGGCGCATGAAACAATTAATCAGAGGTAGATTTTTACCTCCTGACTATGAACAATATATGTTTGAATCTTAACAGAGGTGTGCACAGGGTTCTCGTAGTGTTAATGAATATACATCTGAATTTTTGAGATTAGCTGAAAGAAATCAATTATCTGAAGGTGATAACCAGCAGGCAACCCGTTATCTAAGCGGTTTAAGACCATCTATCAGAGATAAAATTGGTGTACAAATGGTTCTTAGTGTGCAGGAAGCAAGGAACCTAGCCTTGAAAGAAAAATTAATGTTCCAGGACAAGGCACACAATGATAATTATCACCGATACAGTGGGAGCGACAACAGACCGGCAACTGTCGACAAGAACAAATCAGTTCCAGCAGTACAACCTTCTCACCCGGCAAGTACAAGTAACGCCGGTAAGGCTACTACAGGAGGACATACTCGAGGTAATCCTTCCAACCCTCCTAAACTCAGTAACCCTTATGCAAGGCTTGCTCCTATTAAATGTTTTAAATGTAATGAGGTTGGACATAGATCCAGTGACAGCCCCAGGAGGAAGGCAGTTAATATGGTAGAAAGGGAAGAGGAAGAAGATATTGAGGAAGAAGTATATTGTGGACCTGATGGGGAGGATGAAGAGGGTCCATATGAACATGAGGAGTATACTTGTGTGGTAAGAAAATTAATGTTGTCCCAGAAAAATAATGATACTTCTCAAAGGCACAGATTATTTCGTACCAGATGTACTGTCAAGGGAAAATTATTTAATTTAATTATTGACAGTGGTAGTCAGGAAAATATTATTTGCAAGGATGTCATTCAACAATTACAACTGATTCCTGAAAAACATCCCAACCCATACACAATTGGGTGGATCAAGGAAGGAGGCGACGTACGAGTGGAAGAATGCTGCAATGTACCTTTTTCAATTGGTAAGTACCATGATGAAGCATATTGTGATATTGTAGATATGGATGCTTGCCATATTTTGTTAGGGAGGCCTTGGCAATTTTATACAGATGCAAGGCACATGGGTAGGAAGAATACCTACCAACTTGAAAAAGAAGGTACACGTTATACTTTGTTACCCATAGTAGAAAAAAATATTACAAATACTCCAAAGGCACATGAGAAAAATTTCCTTACCATCACCCATCATCATGCTGAATTTGTTAAAGAATGTAAGGATACTCATGAGATACATTTGTTAGTAGTAAAAGGAGAAGATGTTAATGATGAAAATACAATTCCAGCTGAAATACAGGGACTACTGGATGAATTTAATGATGTAGTTCCAAAGGAGTTACCAAATGAACTCCCTCCCATGAGAGATATACAACACCATATTGATTTTGTCCCAGGTGCTAATCTACCTAACCTCCCACATTACAGGATGAGTCCTAAGGATAATGAAATTTTACGAGAAAAGGTAGAAGAATTATTAAAAAAGGAGCACATTCAAATCAGCATGAGTCCTTGTGCAGTACCTGCCTTATTAACACCTAAGAAGGATGGCAGTTGGAGAATGTGTGTCGACAGTAGGGCCATTAACAAGATCACCATTGGGTACAAATTCCTCATTCCTAGGCTGGACGACATGCTGGACCAATTAAGCGGAGCTGTAGTTTTCTCAAAAATAGATCTCAGGAGTGGATATCATCAAATCAGGATCCGTCCCGGAGATGAAGACTTCCAACAGGTATGGGAGAAATGTGTGAATAAGCAGTCAGCAGAAGACTTCTTTATTTATGATGAGTTCCTTATGAAAGGGGAGCAGCTGTGTATCCCTTGCACCTCCCTCCACGAAAAGATCATCAGGGATTTGCATGGGGGTGGACTAGCAGGACATTCGGGAAGGGACACAACAATAGAATCTGTTAAGGGGTGATATTATTGACCAAAATTGAGAAGGGACGTGTCTACCATCGTAAGAAGGTGCTATGTTTGTCAGACAACTAAGGGACAAACCCAGAACACAGGTCTCTACATGCCCCTACCCGTTCCTACTGCTATATGGGAAGACTTGTCCATGGATTTTGTGCTAGGCTTGCCAAAGACCTAGAGGAACATGGACTCCGTCTTCGTGGTGGTTGATAAGTTCTCAAAAATGGCTCACTTCCTCCCATGCAAGAAAACAACAGATGCATCCACAACAGCCAAATTATTTTTCAGAGAGATTGTTCGCTTACATGGGGTACCCAAGACCATCACTTCAGATCGTGACACACGGTTCCTCAGTCACTTTTGGATGACCCTGTGGAGGTTGTTTGATTCATCACTTAATTTCAGCAGTACAGCCCATCCGCAGACAGATGGACAAACAGAAGTGGTAAATCGAACCTTAGGGAATTTAATTCGCAGCATATGCCGGGAATGGCCGAAACAGTGGGACTTCGCCATAGCCCAGGCTGAGTTCGCCTATAACAATGCAGTGCAAAGTTCTACAGGCAGATCCCCATTCTCCATCGTGTACATGAAGGTCCCTAACCATGCGCTGGATCTAGTGAAACTACCCAAGGTACCCAGTGCCAGTATCTCAGCAGAACAGATGGCAGAACAAATCCAGTCCGTCCAAAACGCCGTGAAGCAGAAGCTAGAGCAATCCAACACCAAGTACAAGATGGCCGCAGATAAACACCGCCGACCTCAAGTGTTTGATGTAGGTGATGAGGTTATGGTCTTCTTAAGGAAGGAAAGAATTCCCATAGGTACCTACAGCAAGTTGAAGCCTCGGAAGTACGGTCCATACAAGATCGTGAAGAAGATTAATGATAATGCCTATATAGTGGACCTACCAGATCATATGGGTATATCCAAGACCTTCAACGTTGCTGACCTTCACTGGTACCTGCCAGAGATAACACTTGCCTATCCTCATCACGACTCGGGGTCGAGTTCTCTCCAAGTGGGGGAGAATGATGGAGGCCCATCCCAAGGCCCATCTCACCCCTAGGGGCGGCAGCTCCTAGGATAAGGACAAGAGTCCAAGATAAGTCAAGAGATCAAGAATTCAAGACTCATCCAGAATTCAAAGAATCCAAGACTCATCAAGAATTCAAGAATTCTAGATAATCCAAGATTCATGCATGGATAAGATCAAGGGAGATCGGACGGGGGAGATCAAGTCAAGCAGAGTTCGATCCTATCTACAAGTTTGAGATGTTTAGATCAAATCTAATTCATTTTCCTAGTTCTTTTATAATTTCTCAATGTATTATAAATACTGCTATTTCGCAGAATTATTAATTAATTCATATTTCATATTTTCAGAATTTCTTCAAGTTCTCTTCTTCCTATTTTCGCTACCTTTTTCTCTCTCCTAGAGAAATCGGTGTTTTTCGCTAAGTGCTAGCGAACGCCCGGTGCTTGCATAGCCAGCTCCGGTTCTTATTACTTCCACGCTGCGTCATCTGAATATCCTATATAATTTTGTTTGTGGTCCTAAGGATCTTAATTTATTTTTAATTTAATTAGGTTATAGCTTGGTTAATGTTTCTTTTTGTTTTAGTTTAATAAAGGCATCATTTTCAATTAATTTGATCATTTGTGCATCTTACAGGCAAATTCTATTTGGCTTTATGATGTGCCATGGGGTTGAGCATTATGGGAATCTGACTGTGATTATAGATGAAAATGGTATGATATATCATATATGAAGCATCATGTTAGTATAGAGATTAGCATTTAGACCAGCAAGGATGGTATCTAAATTTCCATCCCTGCCCATTTTATCAGTTGTCCACTTGTCCTTACAGCTTTGTCCTTATATGGGGCTTGGCTAAACCTATGAGGAGAAGAGTCATTTGGGCTCCATGAGAAAACCGTCTCCTTATTTCTCATGGAGATTGGTGGTTGAGATTGGATGTTTTAGAAAAGCCACTGATCTTACTTTTCAACAAAAGGACTGATAAAAGAAGAACATGTTGAAGCTTTTTTTGAAAGTTGGCTCCCTTTAGCCTGATAAGATAGAAGAGTCCCCACCTTACCCATTATCAGAATCTACTCCATTAATCGTGGTTTCACTGAGTCATCCAGAACCTTCCTAGATTTCATTCTTGGCCATCTGGGCCCACCATTAATCCTCTGAACTTTGAAGTATGAAGGCAGCTTGAATGTCATTACCAGTGACATTAGACTATTAGAGAAGTAAATTTATATCATGGATCGGGCCCACAAGACAATACCTTAGCAGTTTACGTGTCAAATCTTCATAGGATTTAGGCCCATTATCAGATGGGCCCATGTAAGGGGATAGATGGGCCAGGAATCAGATTGAACAGATAGATGATCATCACAACTGTCTCATTCAGGGTCTCTCTGTGAGAGCGGTGGAAAACTTAGAAGATTAAAAATATGTAAATTTAATCATATTGATTTTTGATGTTAGGCAATCTTTCATGTGGGACAGTCATAGTGGTTAGTCCAAATTCTTTGAACATGGGAAGTGGTTGAGATTGGATCTCTACAAGTGATGTACACAACACTTCAAGATTGGATGTTTTAGAAAAGCCAATACATTGGAAGAAATGTATGGTTTACTTTTGCCTCTTTTGATTGTGTGATAGTGCTGCAAGTCGGGCTGGTTTAGGTTGGATTGAAGCCGGCCCTAGCTCAATTCTAAGTTTTAAACCCCCAATCCCAATCTTAACCCAATTTGACTTTCAACCTGATTTACCTAATTCAACCCAATCTAACACAAAGTCAACTTCAGGTTGGGTTGTGCCTATCCAACCTCCTTCCCATCTCTTATAATCTTGTAGAACTTCTTAATTTCATATCTTAACTCAACTTTCACTATATATATTAATCCTATGCTTTATTAGTATTTTTTTTGTTGATGTTTTTATTGGTTCTTTAAGTACAAAATTTAGAAAAAAAAAGTATTTGAAATGACTATAGTTTATTATGAGTTATGACTTCTAATAGATCTTTTGTGAATAACAAGCTATAGGTGGTAAAACAACAGAGAGAAGATAAAGAATAAAATATTCAAAAATATAAAATATGTTATTAAGGTTTTAGTATAAAATCGGGTTCGGATTGGATTGGATTGCCCAAGAGGTCAACCCTAACTCAACCTAAAATAAAGTTGAATTCATAAATTTCAACCTTAACCCTAACCCCAACATCAACCTGACCCAACTTAACCCAACTTTTTCGAATTGAGTTAAAGTTGGGTTCGGACTGACCTGGCCCAAGTTGCAGCCTTATTGTGTTCAAATATTTATTTCTTAATGAGTTCAAATATGCAAGTGGTAGTTGTTGTGGTGGTTGTTTTCTTTTTCCATGAACTGAGTTGAGTTGCCTTTTGCATCATTCTTTACAAAAGTAAAAATAAGGCACTTCTTTGTAGGCTAAATACACAAGATAAGGTTCCATAATATACGCATACACATGAAGCAATGCAGTTTTAAGAATTTATGAACCATGCTACTTAGGCTAAACATAAAAATTAACTAAACTTGGCCTTTTCATCTGACAATGTTCTTTTGTTTAGTCCCAAGATAAGAAGGTTTACCATGTTAAAACTGCCTTAATGAAAGTTCTATGGTCTTTTATGGTTAGTTTTCCCTAGGTGACTATACCATCCTACCCATTTAATAATTACAGAGTGAAGTTAAACCATCAAATTGGAATCATCATCATTGTAGGTTTTTCATATGACGTTGTTTTATCCTTTGCTGCCCCTTTTTGTACCACTAGGCTTAACATATAAACCCCAGTTCCTCACTTCATTAAGTAGCTCTGGTTTCTCATCGATATTTTGTTTTTTCATTTGAATTTCCATGTGAGTCTAACGACTGATCAACCATTGGTAGTAATAGATATATTAGCGGAGGGGTTTTGCTTCGCAAGGGTTGGAATGGAATTGTTGACCTGTTGATTTGGTCTCTAGCCAAAAACTATTGAATCGGTCAATGATTTATTGATCCAAGCGGTTGACCCGTTGATCCGTTCAATGGTTTTTAGTCGATTTTTTATTTTTTTAATTTTTGTTGTTAGAATGGGCCATCAGTTCGAGCCAAACACTCGAACCGGTGACCCAAAAACCAGTGGCTAAAACGGTTCCATTTTCAAGTCATATGAGTCACACGTTCGAATGACAACACTATAATACTGCTTAATGGACCTCACACACTCAATTTTTTGCCTGCAATTTTTTTTTTGTCAGAATGGGCCGTTCGTTCTTTTTATATTTTTTTAATTGGGAACCATCTAGGCAATCAATTCCGTTTTACCCAAATCCCGATCCCTGACCAAAAACCATTGAATTGGTTAATGACCCATTGACCGAGTGGTCAAACCGTTAACCTGTTGACCCGTTCAATGGTTTTTAGCTATTTTTTTTTATTTTTTAATTTTTGTTGTTAGAATGGGCCGTTCGTTCGAACCGGATGGTCAAACCGTCAACCTAAAAACCGATGGCAAAAATAGTTCCATTTTCAGGTCATATGAGTCACACGCTCAAATGACATAACATGTATGGTACTACTTAATGGACCTCATACACTCAATTTTTTGCTTATAGTTTTTGTTGTCAGAATGGATTGTCCGTTCAAACCGGACAATCGAGCCGTCGACCCGAAATCCGTTGCCCAAAATGGTTTCATAATTTTTTGTTGTCAGAATGGGCCATTCATTCGAATCAAATGGTCAAACCGTTGATCCAAAAATCGGCGGCCATAATAGTTCCACTTTCGGGCCATATGAATCATATGCTCGAATGACATAACACATATGATACTACTTAATGGGCCTTACAAACTGCAAAATACTAGTAGAGTCAAGTTAGTTATAAGGGATCATTGTATGATGGAGTGGTAAAATCCCAAGCTAACAATCATGAGAACACACGTTTTGTTTGAGAGCATACACTACAATTGGATAATGTCCCCTTTTAGCCTTTAAAACAATTGCATAATTTAAGTACTTCAAGTGATTGCAAAAAATTGTTAATCTATAGAAAAATAATATTCATGAGTCAATTAGAATTTTAGATTTTATACAGAAGAACTAAAGTTTTATATTCAAGTCTCAATCTCTAATAACCAATACAGGGCAGAAAATTAGCTAAACAACAAAATACAAAACTCTCTTAGAAAATGAAAGCTTCAGGAGGACAATTCTGCAGGATGTTGATAGTTGGGCGGCGGGCTTTGAGGTAATGGACAAGTCAGCGAGCATTGTGGAGTGAAGGATTCACGAGGTGGGTAGAGGAGGGCTTGAACTTGAACTTTAGACTTCATAGACCTCGTCCTCCCCATGGATGGGATATAGACATTTAATATTGGACTAGCGGAGGGGCCCTCTTGGCAGGGGCTAGAATTGAGTCATCAACCCATTGACCTGGTCTCTGATAAAAAATTATTAAATCGGTCAATAATTCATTGCCTTAAGCGGTCGAACTATCAATCCATTGACTTATAAAATGATTTTTGGTTGTAGTTATTTTTTTAATTGGGAACCATCAAGACAACCGATCCCATTTTTTAATTGCGGTAAAGACTTTTATTGTAATAGAGTTTCACCGGGGCAAAATGGCATTCCATGCCTGAGGGGATTTATAGAGCTCAGCACGCAAAAGTTTTCTACCTTTGTGGTTCACTACTTTAGTTTAATCATTAATCTGAGGATGATATGAGCTACTGAACTTGAGGTTGGTGTTAAGCCTTGCCCAAAGGTATCTCTAGAAGTGTCCCATAAACTTATTCTCTATCTGAAACAATGGACTTGAGAACCCCATGGAGCCTAAAGATTTCCCAAGGATAAGTTGGGCTATGTGCGAGGTATCATTTGTTTTTCTTATAGGGAATAAGTGAGTTATCTTAGAAAAGTAGTCTATGACCACTACAATCTAGGACCGAGGCAGGCTAAGAATGAAATCCAAGATGATATTAGCCCATGGTTTAGATGGAACAAGAAGGGGTTGATTAAGCCCAACATTGGACGGGCCACCTTTCGTGGTCTAACATATCTTGAATTGCTTTACAAATTTACGAAATCATCAATCTCCAAGAACAATTAAGAACACATAGCTAGTTGTCTTTGAATAAATAACCATCGTGGAGGTGATAACTGATGAAGGAAGATTTGGTCCGACTTCGTAATTATGCAATACGTGGCAAAGGCAACAGCTCGGCATAACAGCGCGCCTAAGGTGCGAAGGAACTAGCGGTCCAAACTACCTATCAGCAGTCCAAACTCACTACTGGGAGCCCGAACTCTCCCTTAGGCCCCGAGCCAAACCCGAATTGGCCTGCCCTATGGCAGTTCGAGATACACCTCTCTGAACTAGCCTGCCCTATGACAGTTCGGGACACGCCTCCGAACTAGCCTGCCCTATGGCAGTTCATGACATACCTTCGAACTCAAGACTTCACCTCGCTCACCACTCCAGCATTTCGCCTCCAGGACACCAAACTGAACAAACCGTACTATGTTTGACACCGAGGAAGTTCGTATCCCGGGGCGGGGCACCTGACTGACTTGGGATCTGACGCTTGTCAGCCGCACTTCAAACGGCCACCTGACACCGCCTTCTCCAGTTATAGAGACGGCTCCGACAAGGAGTAGTGGCGGTTCTGTCCCAACAGAAAGAATGACACCCGAACTGGCAGAAACATAGAAGTAATCATACCCAACTTGATAGAGGCCTCGGAGTGAGTGCGCGAAGTGGTTATAAAAGGCCCCTACCCCCAACAACAAGGTATGTGAACTTTGCGCCATCTAGTCTTTATCTTGCCTTTGAGAGAATACTAACTTGAGCTTCAAAGTTATCACACTAGGTTCCCCCCAGAGTTCCCTCATCTTCTCCGTTTTAGGCTCCCCATTGCTCCAATCAGAGACAAGATCCTTGACAACTAGGATCGGCCGGATTGCGCACCATCAATTGGCGCCGTCTGTGGGAATGCTTCTAAAAGCCTCCCTCTAAATCTCTCTTACCTACTCTTCTTCCAAAAAACTCCAACACCCATGGCTTCCTCCAACAATGCCGGACGTGGCACAGAAACGACCACCACTGGGGAACAACTCCAAGTTCCCGTGGTGTGCATCGGGCAGTTCACCATCCCTCTTTCAGTGGATGGGATTCCCAGCTTGAATGCGCCACAAGCAGTGGCGCCCCTGAACCTTCCTGCCTTGAATGCCCCTCTTCCACTCCCTACCGAAACAACCTTCGCTGAATCGACTGTTGTCCCATTGGCGACCCGCCAGAACCAGCTGGACGACTTAATGCAATGCATGTGAGCAATGCAAGCCCAAATGCAACAATTCCAGCAGCATCAACTCCAGCAGCACTAGGTACTACACCACCTCTCCCAACACCATTATCAGCAGCAGTTCCCTCAGCTACTCCTGAACCAGTCACTGCTTTCACCTCGACACCCTGTTCCGAAGCCGGTTAAGGCCTCCCCTCAAGGTTGACGCCCTCACCGAGGAGAAGCTTTCCAACTCCAGAAGCCCCCTAATAGTCAGGCCTCATCCCCAGGCCGAAAGCAAAGAAAAATTACCCCCGCCTCACAGCTCGTAGGTGGGTCGGGAACCTCGCCCACAAAGTCAGCACCTCAGTGCCCAAGCCTGAGTTCCCACTCACGGAGAACCGGTTCAGCGCCCTAGTAGTAGACCAACATTCCGGGCCCATCGAACTCGGCAACACGGAGGCCAGCAGCGCCAGCACCAGGCTCGCTCAATGAAGGCGTCGATGAAGTCGCCGAACTATCACTCATGTCCTACCTGAGCTCATAGGAAAGGAAGAGACGAGCTCGCACGAGGTAAAAGTTGCCCCGATTCTCTCAGTTCCCTCTCCCCTCGCATCAGAACTCCTGGTAGTCCCCATGCCTAGAGACTTCAAGCTTCCATCTTTGGACAAGTATGATGGGTCCTTTGACCCCAACGACCACGTCGATGCTTTCTAGTCACAAATGCACCTCGCTAGGGCCCGTGAGTCGTGCATGTGCGTAGCCTTCACCACCACCTTCAGGGGGTGGCCCGCACCTGGTACCGAAACTTAGCCCTTGGGTCAATAAGAAGTTGGGCTCAGTTCGTACAGATCTTCACCGCACACTTTGTTATCAGCAAGCGGTGCCCCAAAACCGAGGAAAGCATCTTCGGGGTGGTCTAGAGGGAAGGAGAATCCATCCAGGGCTACATCAAGCAGTTCAATGAAGCATGCTTGCAGATACCGCGTTTAGACCCCGCGGTACAGCTCGCGGCGGCCAAGAGAGGGGTAACACACAAAGAGTTCAAATGGCACATGGTGGCCAGCCAGCCTACAACCGTGACCAATTTCCTCAAGCTCATGGACAAGTTCATGAGAACAGAGGAAGAAATCAACCAAAGAACTGAAAGCGGGGTGGAGAAAAGAAAAAGAGAAGGTGAGCCCTCCAACCCAGGCGACAGAAGAAGCCAGGCCCGAGAGGCGAAGCCAAGCCAGCCGTCCCGAGCTCCCTTAGCAGTTCGGACGGATTATACACCGTTAAACACAAGGCGGACCGAGATCCTGATGACAATCAAGGACGCCCCATATGTAAAATGGCCACCTCACCTAAAGAGTAATTCAAATGAGAGAAACAAAAATCTGTATTATAGTTTTCATAGAGATCACGGTCACAATACCGAATAGTGTAATAATCTCCGGGATGAGATAGAGGGACTCATCCGTCGCGGATACTTGAGAAATTTTGTACAACATAATGATAATAATAATAAGGCAGGTCGGCAAGGGGAGCACGGAAAGGACGCCCCTGAGTCTAGCAGCAGACCGGCTGAAGCCTTGCAGTGACCTCCTCCAGAAGAGAGGCCAGTTCGGGGAACCATCCATGTGATAGTGGGTGGTTTAGTGGTAGCAGGGTGCACTTCGGCAGCAGCACGTACGTCAGTTTGTGAGGCAGCCCGAGAAGAACAGAACCCTCTAAAGAGGCCGAAGACGGAAGAACCGATCTTTTTCACGGAAGACGATGCGCGAGGTGTCCACTATCCCCACGATGACACGCTCGTCATAAAACTAAGGATCAGCGACTTCGAAGTCCGGCGCGTACTTGTGGACTCAGGTAGTTCGGCGGACATCCTCTTCAAATCGGCGTTTGACCAGCTACAATTGCAGAGAAGCGAGTTGAAGCCCGCAAATACTCCTCTGGTGGGCTTCAGTGGAGAGGAAGTCCGGTCTGTCGAGAAAATAACAATACATGTGGAATTCGGCACATGGCCTTGTGCGATCAGGCTCAACCACGATTTCCTGGTAGTCGCGACCCCCTCCCCATACAATGCCATAATAGGATGGCTAATTACGCACATTCTGCGGGCAATGGTCTCCACTTGCTATCTGGTAATGAAGTTCCCCATGGACTTCGGTGTGGGGGTAGCACGGGGCAATCAGCTTGAGTCCCACAAGTGTTATGTTGCCGCCCTAAAGGAAAAAACCAAGGCAGTCAGTGACCTCGAATTGGAGCGGCCTACAGAGCAGGGCGAGGAACGAGCTTCGCCCACAGAGAAAACGGTCGCGATCCCGACCTCGGCTACAGATCCAGCTCGAATGCTACAGATCGGTGCTTCCGTCAAAGAGCCTCTACGATCCGAACTGGTGAGTTTCCTACTTCAAAATTTAGATAAATTTGCATGGTCCACGGCCGATATGCTCGGTATTGACCCTGGCCTTATAACTCACAAACTTAACACTGACCCTATAGTCAGACCCATTAGACAGAAGAAACGCAACTCAGTCCCAGAGCGCTGGAGGGCGGTCAACGAGGAGGTCAAAAAGCTCCTCGTAGCGGACTTCATAAGGGAAGTTCATTACTCAAGTTGGGTAGCCAACCCAGTGCTGGTGAAAAAGGCAAACGGCAAGTGGTGCATGTGCGTCAACTACACCGACCTGAACCGAGCTTGCCCAAAAGACTGCTTCCCCCTCCCCCGAATTGACCGCCTAGTGGACGCGACCTCGAGACATGAGCTGCTCAGCTTCTTGGACGCCTACTCAGGCTACAACCAAATCAGGATGGACCAGTTCGATGAGGAAAAAACCAGCTTCATAATCGAGTTCGGTCTGTACTGTTACAAGGTCGTGCCCTTCGGACTAAAGAATGCTGGGGCGACCTTCCAAAGACTTGTAAATAAGCTTTTTTGGTCCTTAATTGACACGAAAGTAGAATGTTATGTAGACAACATGGTTGTCAAAACGCGGTTCTCGCAGGAATTAATACAAGACTTAGATTCTGTCTTCCAAATTCTATGACAATTTAGTATGAAACTGAACCCCAACAAATGTGTCTTCGGTGTCACCTCGGGTAAGTTTCTAGGGTACATTGTCAATCGGCGAGGTATTGAGGCCAACCTGGACAAAATAAAGGCCATCCTAGATATGAGACCACCCCAAAAAGTAAAAGAGGTTCAAAGGCTAAACGGCCGCATAGCTCCATCAGCCACTTCATGTCCAAATCGACAGACCGCTGTCTGCCTTTCTTTAAGGCAATCAAAGGCAAAGGGTTCGAATGGACCCGAGATTGCCAGCTTGCGTTCGACGAGCTAAAGACCTACCTCGCTACTGTGCCAACCTTAGCCAGGCCCGAGGAGGGTGAGGTCTTGGAACTGTACCTCTCGGTGAGCGACAATGTGGTCAGTTCATTACTAATAAAAGAAGTAGATCGGGTCCAGCGGCCCGTCTATTATGTTAGTAAAATTATGCAGAAGGCAGAGGCGAGATACCCGCAGATAGAAAAGCTAGCATATGCACTGGTAATTACAGCTCGGAAACTCCGCCCATATTTCCAAGCTCACACCGTCGTCATCTTGACTGACAAACCTCTAAGACAAGTCTTACTCAAGCCCGAGATTTCTGGTCGACTGACGAAGTGGGCCATCGAGCTTAGCGCGTACAATCTCCAATACAAGCCACTGACTGCCATTAAGACCCAAGCCTTAGCAAATTTTATCGCTGAGTGCACATTCGGCCTTGAAGCCCCTGGGTCGGTTGAGCCCGAGATCCCCAGTTCGGGTGAACCCGAAGCTCCCAAGTCAATAGAGTCTGAACCCCATGAAGTAGCAGTCAGTGTGGCATCTCTCCTAGTTAGGCGAAGCGTGAACTGGGATGAGGAGCCCTGGATCCTTCATGTAGATGGCTCCTCGAACCAACAAGGCAGCGGGGCTGGAATAATCCTATGCGGCCCGAGTGGCACAAAATTGGAATACGCACTACGCTTTGAGTTTGCGGCATCCAACAACGAGGCAGAGTATGAGGCACTGATAGCCGAGTTGAACCTAGCGCAAAAGGTAAGAGCAAAGCACATAGTCATCTGCAGTGATTCCCAGCTCGTGGTCAACCAGGTTACGGGCAAGTACGAAGCACGTGAGCTCACTATGATCGCATACTTGACAAAAGTAAAAGAGGCTCTGCTCAACTTCCAATCACACTTCATCAAGCAAATCCCGAGGTTAGAGAACACAGAGGCCGACTCCCTGTCCTAGTTAGCTAGCACGAGTCACAACACCATGAAAACAGTGTACATAGAGGACTTACCTCGACTTAGCATTCTCGGTGGGGCAGAGGAGGTCGCTCCCGTCCTTGAAGCAGAGTCAAGCTGGATCGACCCATTCGCGAGCTTCTTGCTAGATGGAACCCTCCCTATGGACCGCAATGTAGCCAAGAGGGTGCAACACTAGACAACCAAATACGTCATAATAGACGAACGGTTGTACCGATGATCCTACACGCTCCCCTACTTGCGTTGCCTACGACCTGTCGAAGCCGAGCTCGTACTCTGCGACACTCATGAAGGTCTGTGCGGTGGACACCTGGGGGGCAGAGCCCTCGCCCAAAAGGCACTTCGACAAGGATACTACTTGCCAACGATGAAGACAGAAGCTATCGAACTCGTCAGAAAATGCGACAAGTGTCAGAAGCATGCCAACATCCACCATCAGCCTGCTTCTGACCTCAAATACCTCACCAGTCCATGGCCCTTCGTGCAATGGGGCATCGACCTACTGGGGCCATTCCCGCCAGCAACAGGTGGGAGAAAGTTCCTAGTGGTGGTAGTAGATTACTTCACAAAATGGATAGAAGTTGAACCTCTGGCAATAGTTACAGCCCGAAACATACAGAACTTCTTTTGGAAGAGCATAGTATGTTGCTTCGGGCTACCTCGGGTACTGATCTCTGACAATGGCAAACAGTTCCAGGATATCAAGTTCCGAGAATGGTGCTAGAATATGGGAATTCGCCAGAACTTCACATCGATCGCACACCCGCAGGCAAACGGTTAAATAGAAGTAATGAACAGAGTCATCCTGCGTGGACTAAAAGCACGACTAGACCGAGCTAAAGGGTTGTGGGCGGACGAGCTACCAAGTGTTTTATGGGCTCACTGGACTACAGAAAAAATCGCCATGGGAGAGACCCCCTTTAACCTCACCTACGACACTGAAGCGGTAATCCCAGCGGAAATCGAAATACCTACACTACGACTAGAAGCATATGACTATCAGACAAACAGAGATGAGTTGCGTACCAACCTCGACCTACTAGGCGAGGTAAGAGACCTCGCGCACATCCGGACAATGGCCTACTAGCAGCAAGTAGCTCGGTATTACAATGCCAGAGTAAAGAAGCGAAGCTTCCGAGTCGGCGACCTGGTTCTCTGTAAGATTATGGTGCCCGCACCCAGCGTGGGCAAACTTGGACCAAATTGGGAAGGGCCCTACAGAGTAAAAAGAGCACTCGAGGGGGCATACGAGCTCGAAACCTTAGAGGGCAAACAAGTACCCCGAGCGTGGAGCATCGCTAACTTAAGGCAATACTACCTATAGACTGCCAAGCGAAGTGGACGAAATCGCTACGAGAGCCTAAGGGCCAGGATGCCGAGCTAACGAAGGAACCTCGACATAGGCAAGCAAAGAAAAGTCAACCAAAAGACTCAAGCGAAGCGAAGACAGTATTAAACACCGAAACAGGTCGTGCGAGTGCAATGACTCGGGCAAGAAATAGATCGGGCATATTGTTAGTTCGACAAATACGCCAGTTCGGGAGAAAGAACAACGGACACTTAACCAAAAGAAAAGTCCATTCCATTGCAAGATAAGGAAGAGTACATTTGATAAAAAAAATCACAAGCCCGGAGCTACTTCTTCCTCATCAGAAGGCACTTCAACGACACCCGAAGGTCCTACCTCGCCCTCGGAATCCAGCTCGCCATCAGCAGCATTAGCCATCTCCTGAGTTATATGCGAAGTGGATATGACACTAATATCGAGCTCGGGGTACGTGTTCCGGATCATCCACCGACTCAGTTTAAATCCCCTTCTGTACGAGTCGACCATCAAGTCGTCAAAGCGCGACGAGGCAATGTACTCATCAACGGCCTTCTTTTTGGCATCTTTGATGCCTTGGGAAAACATCTGCGTTTTCTCCCTTATGTCCTCCTGAATGTATTCGACCTGATGCTGCAGATCCAGCCTCAGGTTTGTCATATGCTTCACAACCACCCCCATGGCCTCGACATCCCTCTGAGACCTTGTTTGTCTGGCCATAGCAGCATGAGCAGCCTCCTTAGCAGCATGAGCAACTGCCTTAGCAGCTCGGGTAGTTGCCTCGGCAGCACAGAGAGCCTCTTCGGCAGCTTGCACCTGCCTTGAGCTCCTCTCCACCTGGGCCGCTAAGGTGTGAATAGCAAAGTTCACCTACCAAAAGGAACAAGTGGTTAAGAGAACGACAACAAGAGGGATAAAAACAAAGAGGACCGACAAGAAATTTGACTCACAATCATAGCATGAGTTGCGGCATGACAGGCGATTTGGTTCAAGGGAAGATCGGTCCACGCTGCTATCTCCTTGGGGAAGGTAGCCTCCCTACTCTTCTGAAGAGCATAGTTCGGCGACAGCATGCTCCTAAGTTCCCCTTGAGCTCCCGAGCCTGAGGGACCAACTTGCGTATGAGCGGACCCAGAGTAGGCGGGGGCACCCGTGTGAGTAGTCTCGGCATAAGGGGCCCCTGCCGCTTCTTGCATTGAAGGAGCCACCTCGGTCTCCTGGGCGAACCCTTCGATGTGTAGTCTAGTACATGAGGCTCCGCATCTTGGGCCGACTTGGCACGAGTTCGCTTGGCGACCCGCTTCCTCCTCTTCATACCTTGGAACAGGTGCCCAGCACGAGTCCTCTCTAAGTCCATCACACTTGCAAAGAAGAGTTCAGCATCAGAAAAAAAAAATGAAAAAACAAAGCAAAACAAAACCTCTGAGCAAGGAACCTACCCGAACTCAGTCCGACCGCAATGAGCTTGGCCTCCATCAGGTACTGATGGCATTTTAGCCTTACCCGTGCCCATTTCCGGAGGCCCTTCACCGTCTCTTTATCAAGAGTGACACTGGAGTCAGGGGCGGCCGTCCCCTACCCGGTTTGAAAAGGCCACCCTTGTGCACTTCGCACCCCAAAGTAGTCCCGCTTCCACGTCGGGACCTTGTTGGGAAGTTCGTGCAAGAGCTTAAAACCCGAGCGAGGAGACAGGTAATACGCCTGCCTACTCCTGGGAAGAGGACCCGCTTGTTTCTTGAGCATTAAAATAGAGGAGAATATCTCCAAGTCTAAAGGAAATCCCTGTTCACAAAAAAGGGAGATTGTCCCCACCAAGTTACGAATAGAGTTCGGGTGAAGCTGGCCAATGGTAATGCCGAAGTGGTTTATAACATCGACAAGAATGGGGTGGAAAGGCAATCGCAGCACTGCAGCGAGCTGCTCCCAAAATATCATGATCTCATTAGGACCGTGTTCCCAAGTAAAACTACCCAAAAGAATGAAATAGGCGTACCCCTAGGCAAATTGTAAGAGGTAATAAGAGATTGGAGCCCCTCGGGTGTCATAGTCGAATGACCAAACCTATCTAGCATCCGAGAGGTAGACGCCAAACTGCCCGAAGTGGGTCGGCCTACGGGTTCAAACTCATCCTCAAGTTCCACCTCAGGTTTGCTAAGGCCATCGAGGGATGCAACTCGGTTCGTACATCCTACATCAGACCCACTTGAAGAACCATCTGAGCTATTCAAGCTAGACATCGAGGAGAAAAGGTGCAATCTAGGAAAGTACTCACCTGGAAAAAGGTTTGAACAGACTCCAGAAACTGGAACAAGCAAAAAACCTTGAAGGCGAACTAACAAGCCTAGACGCAAGCTGAAAGGCCTGGATGCGAGCTGAAACTTGGACGCA
The DNA here is from genome assembly GCF_056320005.1 of Nelumbo lutea. Lineage (NCBI taxonomy): Eukaryota > Viridiplantae > Streptophyta > Magnoliopsida > Proteales > Nelumbonaceae > Nelumbo > Nelumbo lutea. The sequence goes on along the minus strand of NC_142690.1, from coordinate 32,836,600 downwards.
AGCTCAAGAAGCAAAATGCAGAAGTGACAAATCGATTGGGGTCCCCTACTATTTATACCCATAGTAACCGAGAACCAACAGTGTAGATCAGAGCCAAATCTGACGGCCCACATTCGCGCTGACCGCACGTCCCCTGAGACCGAGACGTGATTGGCGCACGTCTTTCTAAAACTGACGAAACGTCGACACACGTCTTTTTGAAACTGACGAAACGCCGGTGCACGTCTTTCTGAAACTGACAAAACGTCACGCACAACTGACAGAACAACTAGCGCATGTCTCCTCTCCTTTTTGAAACAGCAGCGGCACGTATTTTCAAAATCGAAAAGACCCGTTGTCATGTCTCCTAGCGGGGCACTTTTTTGAAATTTGAAATAAGCATGCACCGACACGTCTGTCAGCATTCGTAAGCAGGTAGGCGCGTCTCCCGCCTTTTTGGTGCTTGAGAAACCTGAAGGAACTAGTGGTCCAGACTACCTACCAGTAGTCTGAACTCACTACTGGGAGCCGGAACTCTCCCTTAGGCCCCGAAACAAACCCGAACTGGCCTGCCCTATGGCAGTTCGGGACACACCTCTCTGAACTAGCCTGCCCTATGACAGTTTGGGACACGCCTCCGAACTGGCCTACCCTATGGCAGTTCAGGACATACCTCCAAATTCAAGACTTCACCTCGCTCACCACTCTAGCACTTCGCCTCCAGGACGCCAAACTGAACAAACCGTACCATGCCTGACACCGAAGAAGTTTGTATCCCGGGGCGGGGCACCTGACTGACTTGGATTTTCATAGGACAGTGTTTGATCATTATGGGCTGAGAGGACAAGTGTAAGAGACCATTAAGGGTTGCTTATTTGATGAGTCTTACTTAAGTCCATTATCCTTGGATTTTCATAGGATTGATGAATTCAATGATCATTTAAGTGTAAATGTTGAACTCATATTGAGCCCATAGTATTGTACTCAGAGGTTTATTGCATTTAATAGTGAATTCGGCAAAGCCTTTTCATAGAGGCTGGGCCGAACCCATGTGGACTAATGTGAGGTCATTATGGGGTCCCACGCCATACAAATTAAGCCTATGTTGTCCATGCAACATCCTTGCATCTTGAGCCTTATAGCTGATTGTCCTAAGGCCCATAATTAATATGATTAATTAAGATGGCTCATGGCAATTTAACCATGGGGTGAATCTGAGTTTGGATCTGGGTATGAAGCACCTAATCTTATAAGAAGATAAGGTATATCTCTAATTAAAATCTAGATCTGATTTAGATCTGGATTATCTCCATAAGAGATTATAAAAGAGGAGGGGGCGGACCAGTCCAAGACAGTTTCATGTATTTGTAGTTTCTGGTTCTCTCAACACCCTTTTTTCTCATAGTTTTTTCCCAGTTCGACATCATCTTTCAATGACTGATTTAGATCAATTTTCCTCTGATTTTTGCAAGAAAATTTCAAGGAACATCAGGCTCATCATCCTCAATTCGATCCAAGCAATGGATCTCAGTTTTATAGAAAATTGTGTTGTTGAACCGGCTTTAAGTACACATTGCACCACCTTCAATGGAAGCTGGTTTTAGGACTGATTTGGGCATGAACTTCCGCCTTGGGATCTGCATTTGTGGTATTCGTATCAGGTACAAATCTCCCTCTTTGTTTGGTTTCAAATCTAGTCTGATTCAATGCAAAATCAATCTAAAAAAATGCAATTTTTCAAAACATAGGGAATTCGATTCCTATAAGGATTAGGAAATATTTTAAATTTCGCCCAATTATCTAACATGGTTCAACCATCTATATGATGGGTCTTAACCCTTCCAACAAAAAGGCCACAGGTTGTTAACTGAAGTTATGTTGGTGGCAGTTGGTAGATGATGTTAGAGTTTCTTTAGCACCTATCACACCATTCAATGAGCCAACTTGCATCTTGCTTCATGGTCAACCAGCAGTATCCTATCACAAGGCTGTGTGTTAGGGCCCTACCCCTCAAGTGCTCACCACATATGTCTTTCTATATCTCCCGGAGAACATAGTCTACTTCCTTTGCCCTGAGGCACTTAAGATAAGGTAAGGTAAGGTAAAAGATCACTTGTACTAGTCTCTTTTGATGATAGAATATCTTGCAACTCGACAAGCGATTTTATGGGCTTTGGCTCGGTCTTCTAGGAGTTTTCCATCCTTTAAGAACTCCACAATATGGTCCATCCAACTAGGCTCAACACAAACATCTTGCACTGGTTTCTAGGCCTCCTCATTTATGCTAGGCTAGTGTCTCAATGCATGCTTTCCTCCTAAGGTTGAAGCAAGATGAGTTGACTAGTTTGGAGAGGGTGTCAACTCGCACATTTTTTGACCTAGGTATTTGTTGTAGAGAAAAGTCACTTAAGTTACTGATGTTTCCTTAGACCTTTTGTAAATACTTAGCCATTAATGATCCTTGAGCTTCATAGACTCCATTGATCTAACTTATGAGCTAGGAGTTGTTGAATGCTTCTGGCTTGTCAACTTTGAGCTTCTTAGAAGCCCTATTCTAGCTATAAGCGCCATGTACCCTGCTTCATTGTTAAAAGGCATTGAAGTTCAACCAAATGGCATATTCTAGGGTGGTATTGTCTAGATCGAGCAAGATGAATCCAACACCACTCCCCTTCTAGTTAGATGATCCATCAACATACCATCTAGGTAGGCAATACCTTAGGCTTAATGGTAAGTTCAAAATGGTTAGAAAATGTGCACTCTACAGTGAAGTTCAAGAACCTAGGCTTTGATAGCTTTCCAAGGTTTGTACTAGATGTTAAACTCCCCAAATTCCATGGCCCACTTAATCAGTCAACTAGACATCTTTGGTCTCTAAAGTACTTACCAAAGAGGTTGGTCAGTCAATATTGTCATGTTGTAGTCCTGAAAGTAAAGTCCCAACATATTTGATGAACACACCAAGGCCAAAGCAATTTTTTAGTGTTAAGTACACCATCTCTATGTTATGTACAACTTTGCTAATGTAGTAGATCGGTATTTGGGTTCCATCTTATTCTTTTATGAGGATCACACTTAGTGACTTCATCCCCAATGAGAGATAGAAGAAGTGTTCGTCATAAGGGCTCAACTTTGTGAGGAGTGTTGATGAGCATAGATATTTCTTGAACTATTGGAAGGCTTGTTTGTACTATTGTGTCCACTAGAACCCTTTGGCTTTCTTTAGAGCTTTGAACATGGGCATCTTTTAACACCAAATTTTTTATTGCAGGGTTTTTCCCAATTAATAACTTAAATATAATAGTTACAAAATGGAATGGAAGTTAATGAAAGAAATATGAGTAAATAAATTTCAATATAAAAGGCCTTAAAAATAGGAGTGGCTAATACAATTGCTATATATTAGCCACCGACATGGACCACATAGTGGAATAAAGATTTAACCATTCCACCCATGCCATGTATTAGTAGCTTCCAAGGTTGATATGTATCGATACTTTGAACATTGATACTAATCAAATGCTTAATAAACATGTAATGCGATTGAACGAGTTCATAATTTCCTAATAACTATTTTTCTAATCCCAAATACTATCTTGGTCGATAGATAGTCACTATTAAATTTTATTGATGATATCCAAAACAAAAAACCTATGAATGGGACATAAAAACCTCACCCCTCTATAGAAACCATACAAGGAGAACTTCAACTCAAAAAATTGATTAAAAGTTCAAAGATCCGAAAAGTAGTAGGCCAAAGTGAAACCAGAAAACCATATGCATAAAAGGGAATTGACAACAATCCTTCTTGATCTTTATTGGATATCACATGGAATATCATCAAATTAATTGAAGCACTTGATTGCTTGGAGATTACAAGCAATATTGGCTACTACATCAATAACACAATTTCCTTTTATATATACTAGAAAGTGCATTATAACTCATGGCAGTTTCTGATGATATCATCAATAAGATGCAATGGTCTAAGCAGCATAACCTATTCCATTAAGGGCACATCAACATTAGAATCATTTTCAATAATCACCTTGGAATATTCTAAGACCTTGGAACACTTCACAATTTCTAAAATGTTCTTGGCTTCTATGGTTCTCTAATAAACTGTTTATGGGAAGCCTATTAGGCTCATCTTTACACTATTTTGGGTTTAGGTTTCAAGTGGGTCTCTTTCAAATTTTGGCAACACTTGACTCATGAACAAGTCTAATCTTTAAATACCCCTCCCCCACCATATGTCCTTTATTTTTGTAAAGATATTAAGTTAGATGGTCCATAGTCATTTTCTTTTTATTTTTAGCACTATTTATGTCTTATGTCTTTATTAGTGGGCCTTAGTTATGGGCATGTTACTTTTCTTCTTGTTTTTATTGGGCTAGCCACCCTATTATGGGTATACTTGTAATTGTATCCAAACTATAATTATTTTCTTATTGTCTTCTCCCTTTAGAATACTTTTCTTCTTCTTCTTCTTCTTCTTCTTTATATTTCATAGTTATTATAGGTATGATTCACAACTTGGTATCAAAGTAGGTTTTTACCAACTTTAGTTTTTTGCCTTTATGCCTATACGCAATGTGTATGGAAAATTCAATGGTTGATTGATTGATTATTTAGATAGCTCAATTGGGGAGGTTTTTGGAGAAGAATTCAGCTTTTGTTTGTGGCCCAAGATAGGTTAGTGGAGATTTTCTTGAAAACCTTAGCTAACTACAAATTTTGGATGCTTTATTCTGGTGTAGAGGCCATACTATTTACACCGTATGAGTAGTTATAACTACTTTATTTTGTTTATTGGTAGTTTTTCTTGTTATACCTGGCTTTATCTTATATGATCACATATTGAAGTGCCAAAACTTGTGAAACAATTTCATGAATTTATACTTATCCAATTTGATATCTGCATCAAAATATTTTAATTAGACAATGTTAAGGAATATTTTGAAAAATACCATACCTTATACTTTGAGAGATTTGGGGTTATGCATCAAAGTTCTTGTGCTTGTACTCCATAAGAAAATAGAGTAACAGAGAGGAAAAACCTACATGTTGAAGTAGCTAGGAGTATTCTTTTGCCTTTCATGTTCTTGTGAGATTTTGGGTGATATTGTCATAATAGTTACCTATCTTATTAACTACATGCCTTTTTGCCACCAATAAAGAATTCAATCTCCATCACATTTTCAGCTCAAGAATTCAAGAATTCAGCATAGAACAATTCTAAATAATATAAGAGAATATAAAGATCAATTTTCAGATGATTGGCCCCATCTGAGAACCAAATTCTCAGAGATTTTTGTTGATTAGGTCAAATCAGCTAGACTAATTCTTGTTGATTTGATCTTTGATTCAAATCTGATTCGATTCAACCCAAGAACTGAACCTAGTAATCTGATATCACTGTTGGAAGGGTTAGAATCCATCATATATCATTACATTTCAAAATCTGAAATATGTAGATATATTATTGATGAATTAAATGAAAAAATAAACAAAATTTTCCCTCATATTCTTGATTCCAATGAACTTTTTCATTTATTTATTTCAGAAGTTCAAGTTTTATTGCAGAAGGAAATTTTCCCATAGGCATCTAAGATGAATATGGAAGGCTTGGAAGTAAGAAAATGTGCTAAAAAATAAAACTATTAATCAAAATCATTCTATTGGCATATAGGGGTGCAACTTGGGCGAGCCCAACCCAAATCTGGACTGACCCAGCCTGAAATTTTTACATAGGTTGGGCTTGGATTTTCGATCCTCAAGCTGGGTTCAGGCCTAAGAATTTGGGCATTTTTTTCATGTTGGGTCTGTGCATACCCCTTAGGTATCCCAACCCAACTATACACACATATATATATAATTTTAGAAGCGGCTCATTGAAAGCCTAGCCAGGGCTCAAATGCATCAAATTACAATGCGGACTGGGCTTGGGTTGAAAAGATCGAACTTGACCTCAAGCTCAAGCTTGAAAACCCAATTTTTAGGGTTGGGCCTGGGTTGACCATAAACCCAGCTCAACCAATCCAACTTGCACCCCTAGCGGCATATAATCCATATCAGTCCGTATGAAATGGATGGCCATCAATCCCATTTCACTCATGCCACATGCTGATTATTGTGGACAGAGATACGATATGCCCCCATAAGATGAAATTACGAAGACTAGGATGACCTATAAAGTCTCCATCCCTAATGCCTAGAAATCTACAATAAGATGCTAGGACACCTCAGGAGGGGGGCTGTCAAAATGCAATAGAGAGATGATTATTGTGGACATCAATCCCATTTCACTCATGCCACATGCTGATTATTGTGGACAGAGATATGATATGCCCCCATAAGATGAAATTACGAAGACTAAGATGACCTATAAAGCCTCCATCCCTAATGCCCAGAAATCTGCAATAAGATGCTAGGACACCTCAGGAGGGGGGCTGTCAAAATGCAATAGAGAGATGATGCTTGCTTAAGACCTAATTTCACGAATACATCCAACACAAACATTTCCCTCCGTAAGGCTGCAACAGTGTTGTAAACAAACTTCACAATCACTATCCAACAATTCCAAAGTGCTTTGAAACAAGTATGTTTTCTTCCAATTTTGGGCAGTTTCTTTGCTGAAGATTTGTTGATAACATGTTAAAGGACCACCCTCCGGGACCCTTCCTGCCAAGCCAAACAAAGCCCATAATAGATGCCCCATAGTTCAACCATAATTCCCAATTTGAGAGTTAATCTACCTGAGCCATCTTCCATTAGGGTCACAAATGAGGCACCCTGCAGCAGCAGGGTCTGGGTTGCCTTCTATTCCATCATTTATCAATATTTTCCCAAGGTTTAAAGTATTGGAAACGTAAAGTGTATCAGAAAGACAATTTTAAGAGACATATCGGGATACACTTTAGATATATATGGATACGGATGAAGAATCAAGATACACATAAATATAGTAGAAAATTCAAATAAATCTTAAAAAATATATTACTAACAATATTTACAAATTTTATATGATTGTAAATAAGCCATTTAAATGTAAAAAATAATAATTTAATGATTTATATAAAGTGTGACATATCGGGACACAATTAGTAACCGTTGAAAATGATGGAATAACTAAAATGTAAAAAAAAACCTAAAATATGAATGTCAATTTTCAAAAAAGCAATATAACTAATCTTAATATTTATTAGTATATAAATTTTAATAATTAATTCTAGCATTTATTAATAAACACTTGTCACTCATTAAGAAAATTGGATTTACTTTACATTAAAAATACATATAATCATAGCAAACAAATGTTTGTGGCTCATTGGCAAATTTGTGGTTGTAAAACTCAAGTGACCAAGGTTCAAATCTTGCTATTTCTAAAATTTGAAATTTTTATACTAACAAAAAGAAATTAATGAGAGGAGATCCTTAATTGAAGGAATTAATGAGAATTTGAATTAAGCGTTAAAATTCAAATTCAAATTTAAATTTACTTTAGAGTAATTAACTAATTAATGAAAGAGAAATTAGACTAAAATACAAAATGAATTAGGCTGCTTCCTATTTGAACCTTACATTTCCCAATTGCTTCCACATGGTTTACAATTCCCATAACTATTATTTTTATGTTTATAGCTTCTTTAAAGATCATCTAAAACCTAAATTCAGTATAATCGATGCAACTTTTGGAACTTAATTGAGTTTTTCAATGTATCTCTCCGTATCCTGAATTTTTTCAAGGGAAATGTATCTTAATTTTTTCACATATTCTGATATATCTCTTAAAATTGTTTTTCCCACGTTTTTTGCATTTTCAATCCTTTAAAACATGTTCATAAAACATGAGGATCTTCTAGAACAATTCGGACATACACAGCTAGAGCTATTTCCGAAACATAAAGACCACCTTGACAATTTAAGAAAAGCATACACTATTTCTCTCCAACCAAAATTAAAAATAAAAAAAAAAGACAAAAATACATTTCTGTACTGATACATTGAAAACTGAAATGCACTACTAAGCTATTAATTTTGCAACATGAACAACTCTATAAATCTGTATGTTTGCTGAAGGTGTAATATTTGCAGATGAAGGTGCATTTTATAGTTTGGGAAGGGGGAGTTATTAGTGTGGTGCCTATCACCAAATACCAAGAGAAAAAAGTGCATTTTGTAATAACGATACTGAAAAATGTTCTCTATACCATCTAATTGCTGACGAAAAACATAGAACCGCCATTCTATTAACACAAACATGAAACAACCAAATAATTTCAGAAAAAAAAAAAAAAAAAGAGTCCGTATAATGCAAGGTTCCGTCTATTACAGTCTTTGCTTTGTCATAAAACAATCAAAAGCCCTAGAATTTCTACGGAATACCAAATATGGGTACAACAAAATAATTTACATTTGGACCAGAAAGAATGAAAAATTCTGCTGCTCAACGAACACGTGGAGATCGTCTGTGGGATGGCAAAGGAGAAGCACTTGGTGTCAGATTCATTGCTGAATGATGATGTCTTAATGGAGATTTAGGGACAGAATTAGAGATTTTATGTTCCGACTGGGTGTTCTTTGCATTCTTCGGGGCTTGGAGCTGCTCCAGTATTACCAAAACCTCAGACATACAAGGCCGGGCCTTGGCTTCAGTACTGAGGCACTGTAAGGCAAGGGTGGCAGCTTGATAGGCTCCTTTCTGGGGATACTGGCCCTCCAATTTGGTGTCCATAATCCGGAACAATTTGCGCTTGTCACCCAAATATGGCTTTGCCCAGTCCACTAGGTTCTGCTCTATGCCAACTTTTGATTTATCAACAGCACGACGCCCAGACAACAATTCCAAAAGAACAACCCCAAAGCTATAAACATCACTTTTTGCAGACAACCGACCTGTTCATCATTGCAAGTGTTAGTGCATGGTTATTAAACCTACAAGATCTCTTTCGCCTTAGTAGGGCATTCACCAATCAAGTTCCAACTCTGGCTTGTAGCCACATGTACTTAGGATGAGGACCTTTTCATGCCCCTTAAACTACTATTTTGAGGAACCTAAATCCCACAAGCATGTAGTAATAAGAAACCTTGATACCCTGGTGTAACCAGGCTAAGTCATTAAAATGGCCGACACAGCGGGCTGAGAAATGTTTTGGAAAATGTGCATGCAAAGTTGTAAACTACCAAGAATATGGATCGCCTGGATACATTCAAACAGTAAAGGTGACTTTGGAGCAGGTAGGCGCACAGGATGAGCATGCAGAATACGCACAGGAAATTTTGTGACACTTGTCCCATTAAATATCCTCAGCTTACCCTTAAAATGATTTAAGGGGCATGCAAGGTTTTATTTCCTTTCTGGCACTAGTAAGTTTTCATTCCTCTAAAATATTTTCGCATAGAAGCAAACTATATCATCGCAGAGGGGCAGCAAAAGAGTAAGTAGCAACAATCAGCCCCCCAAACTTTCATTTGTGACAAAGAGACACCCTTAACTTTCAGATTCCAGCATTTAGCCCCCCACCGCATTAATAGACTTGCTGGAAAAGGGGTAAAGTTTATTGGCAATCTGTGCTACATGCAGTAATATGGGGAGTTTGGGATGAAAGAAACGAACGCCTATTTGACAACAAATTCAGGCCCCTCAGAGTTAATTTCAGATATCACCTACCTCTGTAACCTCTGGACTGCCAATCCAGATCTGTTCAAAGGACTCTCAGGCAATGATCTCAATCGAGATGCTCACTCTTTCTTTTCCTTCCTCACCCTCAACAAGCAATATTGAGGCAGCCAGCTGTTTTCAGTGATGGAGTGGTGACTTTAAACTTTGATGGAAGTGCTTTAGATAATCCTAACTTAGCTGGAATTGGAGGCATGGCAAGGGATGAAAGGGGGGTAACATGCTGGACGTTCAGTGGTCCAACCGGACTGGCTGATTCACAAAGGTTAAAGTGAGTAAAAATATTGGGAATTCAGAACTTAACCATTGTAGGTGACTCGGCAAATACTATAGTGGGGGGGCTTTGGAGACAGCCATTTTTTGGAAGAGGCTATGGACTCCTTGGACTGTTTAAACGCAAGATTAGATTGGATTGCTAGGGAACTAAATCATATGGCAGATGGTTTAGCCAGATGTGGGGTTTATTTGGATTACTTGTATAGTGACAAGCTTCCTGTGTAATCTTTTGGGGATCCTCCCCTGTTTTGTACATCTCATGTACTTCTTTTTTTAATGAAATTTGGTTAAATTTTCCTCAAAAAAAGATAAAATTAGGATAACGCCCATTCAAAATTCTGGATTGTTTTGTAATTTTTTGTCTGTATTTTTTCTGTCTGCAATTTTCTGTATTTTGTTGTATTTTCTTAATTACCTTTTTGTTGTTTTTTGCAATCTCAGTGTTTTTTGTATTTCCTCTTTTTGTTATATTTTCTGTGATTTTCTGTTTTTTTGTATTTTGTTTTATTCTCCTTTTTATTTCTTGTATTTCCTGAATTTTTTCGAAGGGTTTCTTCAGTTAGCTCCCCCTTAGAAATCAAAATCTCAACTGGCATGGTACGGAAACCAAAAACCATGCCAGCCCCAGCCAACAAATTGCAAATTTGTTTCACCTCCTCCCCCCACGTCAGCATAAAAAATTTATCATCATACCCCTGGACCCCAAAAAAGAGTTGTCTTCGAAATTAATCTGGCCGTTGAAGCACTGCTCTGTTCGAAAACCGAAACCTTCTTCTTCCCCATCTCATCCGGTGAATATCTGGATCGTTTCGTCTCCCCAGCTCATCCGGCAGCGACGTTAGTTTTAGTTGAAGCTCTGCTCTGTTCAAAAAACCTCTCGGTGTTGAATCTCTGTTCAAAAACGTAACCTTCTTCTTCCCCATCTCGTCCGGTGACTATCCCAACCGTTTTGTCTTCTTCCCCATCTCGTTCGACAAAATATTTGGGTGTTGAAACCATGGTCGAAAACACAAGGATTCTTAGAGCCCCCTTGTGTTCACCGGTTACCAGCCGTCGACGGCACTCTACATTCGAAGCTCGAGGGTCGGTTTACTATACACCGACCATCAGAGGCACTCTACATTGACTGTTGAAAGTAGATCAAAGCTAGGTTTAGCGGCTGTTGGAAGGATTCTCAGGCCCCTTGCGTCCAACTGACTTAGAGGCCCTGTTTCCCTGTGTTGCCGACTCACTCCAGTTGGATGTCCCCTGTGTTTCTGGCTAACTCCGATGCTTTAGCATTTTGTTGGCCACCCATGCGAAGCCTTCCCCAGCTCGTTGCACTCTTATGGGTCATTCTCAATCAGTGTCAATGATCGACCGTTCAACCCCGTATTCCAATCTTGGTAATTTGCGGCGCACAGAAGATTGAAATCCCTTTTTGTTAACACTACTCAACCACATGCAATTTACTTTGTTACTTGATTTTTCTTGGTTGATTGTCGAAAGGACTTATGTAAATGAATTGTTTAATGTTAATTAAGATATGAATGTTGTTACCGTGGGATATTGAACATTTGTAAGCATGAATAATAGCGAACGAAGTATCGGGAACCAATCCCCTAGTAGTTTGCAATATGATACTAAGTATTGCTAATGCAAACGGAAATGCATCCCTCGAATTTCAATAACCCGGAATAACCCGCATAAGTTGTTTTATAGTTGTCGATTAAAATCTGAGGTAATATTTTTGGTGGGACGATATTATTTATTAGCATTGATATAAAGCATGTACATTACAAGTCACATGTGTTGCACTTGCAGGAGCAGGTGCTGGATAGCCCAACGACTGAAAGTGATTCTGTTGGTGGTTGCAAATTTTTTGAGTGGGCAATTCCTCGAGGTGGGTCGAATGAGGTTACATCTACAAGTAGTCATGGTGATGTTGTGGAATGCCTTGGAAATGTGGACAAAGCAGTTGATGTTTGCATAAGGAAAATTGAGTCCATGAAATCTGCCCATGAGTTAGTTGTTAAAAGTATAGCTACAGTTAGGTGACTTGTTTTTGTTCTTTTTGTTATTATTCTCCTAACACTGGTCTTCTGAAAATAGTTTATCATAAGTGGTGAATACGTTGGTTCAGCGTTTTTATGATTGTGTTAGAAGACTTCCCTCCTTTTGTTTTCATATTGGTGAACCATTTTGGCGCTTTGTTGTAGTTATGTTGGACTTTTAAATATAAATATTTAACATAATTTATTTTGTTCACTAAGAAATATTTGTATATCCATCGAATAGACGTTCTTGTAGGAGATAGAGAAACTTAGGCTCACAGAAAAGCCGATGGTAGGAAATATTGCTTTTGTAGAACCATTGTTTCCCATTGATGGTCTGGGTCATTAGGTCAAGGGGCGACCAAAAGGTGTGAGGATGCTTGGTAGGTCAGTGGCAGTAGGAGAGTGTGGGTATGGTGGCCACCACACCCCTCCACACCCGTCGGAGCTGCCAATCGGTGAACCTAGGTAAACTAGCGGAGGTTCCACTTCCACGGGGTGGGGAGAGGTCTCCAAGACGTTCCTACAGGAGGCAAAGACACACCAAGCCAACGAGGAATGTCGACGATGGGAAACGATGCTTTTGTAGAACCATTGTTTCCCACTATCAGTCCAGGCCGTCGGGCTGATGGGCGACCAGAAGGTGTCGAGATGCTTGGTGGGTGAGTAGCAGTAAGAGGGAGTGGATGTGGTGGCCAACGAACCCCTCCACACCCAACAGAGCAGCCTCCAGGTGATTTTGCTATTTTCGACACGGTCCTAGAGTGGGGCACAGGGGTAGACAGGCGGTGGTACCATCTCCATGGGGTGAGTAAAGGTCTCCTAGACGTCCCTAGAGGAGACAAAGATGGCCCAGACCAGACCGATAGTGGGAAACAGTGCGCAGAACCACCATTGGGCCGATGGGTGACCGTAAGATGTCAGGATGTTCGGTGGGTGAGTGGTAGTAGGAGGGTGCGGTACCACCTCATAAATTGAAGTAAATGTAATTGTTAGGTGTGACGTGCAAACCTATACTATATTTTTGGCACGTAGACATATAGATAAACCTAAGGGAATCCAATTGGCATGCATAAAGTGCAAGCATGTATCAACAGTACACGACTACATCCATTAAAATTTTCACATAGATGTTATACTAGCATAAAGGAAATGGAAGGTTCCTAACACCCCTAATGGGGGTGGTTCCATGCTGTTGGAATAGTATTTAGGTTGAGTGGGGGTGGGGGTAGTAGGGAGTAGGGACGATGAAAATATATGGCCAATAGATATCATTAGTCCCTTCACGGTACCAAATGCACCGATGGCAACCACAAGGATCATTATTCTCACTTTACAGATTGTTGCTCGATACACTAGTTTCGGCCCATGCTCTCCTCTCTGTGACCCCGCATCCAAGTTCCAAATTTTGCTGTCTCAAAGCTAAATTCTCCTGCATCAAAGCATCCACGTCTCTCTGTAGGTTCCAACTGTGCCAAAGAACATGGCGGTATTCTGGGTATGTGATATCAACCACAGACGCAGTGGGCTTCTCTAATGTGGCGGATTCCTATAATAACCGTTGTTTGTATGCTAGCTTCCAGCAATGGACGAAGTTCACCGGTAAATGATAACCCCGTGCCCATGTACATTGAAGGCCACAGTTTCTTAATAGAAGCCCTTTCTGCCACTCACAATCCACTCTTCATCCTGTGCGTTCAATTCATGGAGGATCAAGTTAAGCAACTCCCACTATGGAATAATTTCAGTGGTAACATCATTGTGCTCCATCATGGACTTGAAAAAACAAAACAAAATTTGGTTAGAATATAAAGTGTGTTAACCGAATTCATGATCCACCCCATTTATAAATGTTTTAAGAGCTTAGCTAGGCCAACAGGTCATTGTAATGCAATATATTGGAATGATTGTCAAAGGTTAATTCCATGGGAATGTCTGTCTAAGGGTCATCGCACTGACTGATTGACCTACATCATGTTGTAATGCTCCTCCTTTACATCAGATTGCCCCATGGTCGTTGGGGCCATCAAGCACCTATCGTCGTGCCATCAAAGTGCCTACAGCGTGCCTTCTAGGTGTCATCATGTGTCATGGGTGGGCTATGTATGTATCTTGTAAGGGGGGACCGCCAATGGCATTATTGTAATTACTTAGTATGATTTTCCACTCTTCTGATGTTTTCTTATGTCACTCCCCCAAAAGCTTAACATACTCTTTGAGGGGAGGTAGGTAGTCGAGTGAACTCATAAGCGTGTAAAGGTTAAGCACGAGATCCCCTCGACACTGTACTGTGTGCTTGTGCTTACCACTGATTAATGCAATACAAGTTGCCTTTTGTCTAATTTGTGTGCCTTATTGTTGCCTTTTGTGTGTTGTTGCTTGCATTTGTAAGCTTTCTCGACCCCATCGAGCGCCACACGGGGCCTCGTCGATTAGCCCTGTGACAATGGGGCAATCTAATGTAAAGGAGGAGAACTATAGCATGATGTAGGTCAATCGGTCAGTGCGATAACCCTTAGACAGGCATCCCCATGGAATTAACCTTCAAAAATCATTCCAATATATTGCATTACAATGACCCGTTGGAATCGCTAGACTCTTAAAACATCTATAAATGGGGTGGATCATGAATTTGATTAACACACTTCATATTCTAACCAAATTTTGCTTTGGTTTTACAAGTCCACGATAGAGCACAATGGCGTTACTATTGTAATTATTCCACAGAGGGAGTTGCTTAACTTGATCCTCCGTGAATTGAATGCATACAAAGTCGATTGTGAGTGTTGAAAAGGACCTCTATGAAGCAACCATGGCCTCAACATACTGTTAGAATTCACAGAACATGGGTATTTTGGTCATTTGTGTTTATCTATTTGAGAGTGAAAGGTTTGTTTTATTCAAGTTTAAGTTGTATGTCCCATCACTTATGAGGGACAATATTGTCTTTCTTGTAACTAAGCTTATGTGAGATAAATGCAAGTGGGTCGACTAGAGAAGACTGATTTTCCTCTACTAGCCGAACCCTTCTCCTCTGCTTCTTCCTCTTCTTCTTCTCTACTTTAACCAAAAGCCGAATAGGGTTTTCACATGGTATTAGAGCAGTAAACTTTTTTTCTTCTTTCCTCGTCATCTTTCTTCTTCCTGGGTTCGCCGCCAGCCATATCAGCCTTCTTCGATTTTCTTCTAGCCTGAGTGAAAGCTCGACAAGAGGCCAAAAAGGAGTGGTTGTTTTGTGGTTTTGGAAGTGAGTATGCCTCCAGTTGCTGTGGTGGTGGTCATTGAAATGGTGTACTAGATGTCCTCTATTCTGTGATACAAAGAGGACTATTTGTGGACATGGACAGGTATGAACAGTTTTTTTTCACCCAAGTAATGGACTGCAAATGCTGTGTTTTGGTCTAAAATATTCTTCTGTGGTTGTGTGAAGTGATTAGTATGCATATCAGTCTTGTTTTCCTCTATTTATACCTGGGATTGTGCATAGAAAGTAGAGTTTTCAGTTGCTGAATTTCACGACAACAGTGGTGTGGTGGTGTTTCTACTGTGCTGAATAGTGTGTGGCTGATTCTGAATAGTTGGAAGTAGAACCTTGTGTCGTATGGTGGTGTTTACACTGATTTCTGTGGTGGTGTTCATACTTCCTTGTGAGATGAGCAGATTTGGTTGAAAATGACATCAATCGATGATGGTAGTGACAATAAAACTGGTGTTATGATCTCTCCAAATTACCTAAATGTTCAAATGACATCTATTAAGTTGAATGGTGAGAACTGTGCCGTGGGCCAAGTGGAGGTGTTCTTAAAGGCCAAGAAGGTAAAGCTTGTGAGAGAAGAAAAGCCTTCCTCTGACCCTCTAGGGTTTAGTGATTTGAAGCAAGAGGATGCTAAAATTATGACATGGCTGTGGAATAGCATGGAACCAAAAATCAGTGTGAACTTTATGTTCCTAGATACAACTAAAGAAATCTAGGATCATGCTAAGAAACTGTATTCCAAGCAAGACAATACAACTAGGGTGTATCAGTTGTACCAAGAATACTTTAATCTGAAGCAAGGCAGCCAAAGCTTAGAGGAATACCATGCAAGTTTGAGAAATATCTTAAATGAGTTTAATGTGTATCATCCTCTGACACCAGATGTTCAGGTTCAAGAACAACAGCATGAGCAACTTGATGTGATGAGGTTTCTGGTGGGTTTGAAGGCTGAATATGAACCTGTCTGAGCACAAATACTGGGGGGGATCTGTGCTCCCCTCACTTGAAGAAGTGTTGGCCCATCTTAGGAGGACATCTATTGAGTCTACAGAGCATTCTTCTCTCTCAAACAGATCTGGTTTGGCGGTGATTAGAGGGGGCCGTGGAAATAGAGGTGGTGGTGGTGGTGGCAGTCCAGGTAACCATGGTGGTCCCAGGTTTAACCGTGCTAGTGGCCGGAGTGGAGGTCAGTACTCAGGGGGAGGTCATGGTAAAGGAAGAAATAATGCCCCTAGAAAGTGCACAACATGTGGATTAGAGGGGCACACGGTTAATTTCTGCTATGATTTACATGGTCCACCCAACACTTGGGCTAACCATGCTGTGACTAGGGTAGTGGTACAGCTAGTAAAAGTCAACAAACTTACCTGATCCCCCCTCATCTACTGGTGCTTCAGGGAAGTAGATGGTGAGTGTACCCCGTGCAGTATATGAGCAATTCCTTTAGACATATTCTTAGCAGAACACAGTTACCCTTGCCCATTCAGGTATAGCTTGGCTTCCAAGCCTTCACACTGGATCATTGACTCTGGATCCCCGGACCATATGTCTGGGACTCTAAATGTATTTTCTTCACTTTCTCGGTCCACATCTCAAATAGTTACTCTTGCTAATGGTTTTACATCTCCCATTTGTGGTGTTGGTGATGTTGATCTCTCCCCTGTATCCTTATCATCAGTTTTATATGTTCCCAAGTTTCTTTTAAACCTTATATATGTTAGTAGATTAACCAAGTCACTTAACTGTTCCATAACCTTTTATTCCTTTTCTTGTATGTTTTAGGATCTCAAGATGGAGATGAAGATTGGTAGAAGGCATAAAGCAAGTGGATTGTATTACCTTGATGGTTGTGGCCCTCCCGTAGCTTTTCAATCGTCTCTTACTCCTCTTCAATGGCACTGTAGACTTGGTCATCCTTCTCTCAAAGCCCTAAAGTTGTTGGTTCCTTAAGTCATCTTTCATCATTAGATTCTGAGTCATGTCAGCTTGAAAACATCATAGAGTCTCTTTTAGTTCGAGAGTTGATAGTCATGTCTTGAGTCCTTATTCTTTG
Organism: Nelumbo lutea; assembly: GCF_056320005.1. Classification (NCBI taxonomy): domain Eukaryota; kingdom Viridiplantae; phylum Streptophyta; class Magnoliopsida; order Proteales; family Nelumbonaceae; genus Nelumbo; species Nelumbo lutea. The sequence goes on along the minus strand of NC_142690.1, from coordinate 32,819,321 downwards.
GTTCATTCTAATGTTTAGGGTCCAATTAAAATAATGTTATACAATGGTTATAAGTATTTTGTAATTTCTTTTTATGACTTTTCAAAGATGACATGGAATTATCTTATGAAAGATCGTAGTGAATTGTTCTCTATTTTTCAGAAATTTTATGCTGAAATCCGTACCCAATTTGGTGTTCATATTAAAATTCTTCGCTCTGATAATGCAAAAGAGTACACCTCAACACCCTTTTAGCCATACTTAGAGTGTCGTGGGATAATTCATCAAACCTCTTGTTCCTACACTCCGCAACATAACGATGAAGCTGAAAGGAAGAATCGACATCTCCTTGAAACTGCTCAGCCTATGATGCTTAATATGAATGTCTCAAAGCGTTTTTGGAGTGATGCTATTCTCACGTCATGTATTCTCATCAATCGGATGCCCATGTCTATCCTTGGAAGTCAATCCCCCTTTTCAATGGTGTTTCCCACCCTGTCTCCATTTCCTCTCACCCTGAGAGTCTTTACGCGTGTTTGTTTTGTTTAAAATTTGGGGCCTAGTTTAGATAGGTTAAATGCACAAGGGCATAAGTGCTATAACCCTAACTCCCATAAGTCATTTGTGTGTTCCGATGTCACCTTCTTTGAATTGGTTCCTTTTTTCGTAGACATTGTGGTTCCTTCTCCTTCCCCCGTAGTTCCTCTTCCTGTCCCTGTTGAGGATCTTCTTCCCATGGTTCCCATTCCAGTTGCGGATTCCCCTCCCGTGCCAGTTACTACTGAGAGGCCACCAACCAGACAAGTGAATACTCACAGAAGAGCATCGGCCCCTCCTCTAATTCAGCCCTCGTCGACAGATCCTGTGGTTGCATCTTCTCCCTCAGGCCTTGATCTTCCTATTGCCCTATGGAAAAATAAACGTACTTGTACTTCTCATCCTATTTCTCACTATGCTTCCGCTACTCACATTTCTACTTCCCATCGCAACTTTATATCATTGCTATCATCTGTTTCCATTCCCAAGACTGTCTAGAAAGCCCTTACCTCCCCAAGGTGGCAGCAAGTAATGGAAAAGGAACTGTCTTCTCTACAACACAATCACATGTGGGAACTCATTGTTCTTCCTCTTGGTGAGCATGTTGTTGGGTGTAAATGGGTCTACACAGTGAAGTATCTTCTAAATGGCAGTGTGGAATGATTGAAGGCCAAGTTAGTGGCCAAGGCCTATTCTCAATTGTACGGTGTGGAATATATGGAGACATTTTCTTCTGTGCCTAAAATTGGTTCAGTTCGGGAGTTGATTTCATTAGCTGCTATGTATGATTGGCCTCTTTTGCAACTTGACATCAAAAATGCCTTCCTACATAGTGATCTCATTGAGGAGGTGTATATGGAGCAACCGCCAGGGTTTGTTGCTCAAGGGGAGGATGGTAAAGTTTGTAGACTCAAAAAGGCAATTTATGGATTGAAACAATCTCCACGCGCATGGTTTGGCAAAGGTAGTGAAAAACTTAGGGATGAAACAGTGTCAAGTAGATCATTCTTTATTCAACCATGACTCAAAATATGGGAAAATCTTGCTAGTGGTGTATGTGGATGATATTGTCATAACTGTGAATGACAATAATGGGATTGACAAATTGAAGAAATTCCTACAGGACCACTTCAATATGAAAGATTTGGGTAAGCTGAAGTACTTCCGGGGAATAGAAGTTGCAAGGTCAAGACATTGAATTAACTTATGTCAAAGAAAATATGTCATTGACCTACTTGAAAAAATAGGGTTGTTAGGTGATAAACCAACCGAGACTCCTATGGAACTGAATGTCAAGTTTGAGTGTTGATGCAGGTGAATAGTTTGATGATCTTGAAAGATACAAGAGGCTGGTGGGAAAGTTGAATTATTTGACTATTACCCAACCAGATATATCATTTGACGTAGTATGGTGAATCAATTTATGCAACATCCTCGGATTCCTCATTGGAAAGTAGTTCTGAGGATTATTAGGTACTTGAAGGGTGCTCCAGGTCGTGGTTTGCTATACAAAAGTGAAGGGACTCTTGAGATAGTAGGGTATACAAATGTTGATTGGGCTGGTTCTGTATCATACAGGAAATCAACTACATGGTATTGTACCTTCCTTAGTGGCAATCTTGTAACTTGGAAGAATAAGAAACAAACAGTGGTAGCAAGGAGTAGTGCAAAAGCTGAATACAGGGTTCTCAGTTAACAAACCATGAGACTATATTGTAATAATCAAGCAGTTGTTCACATCTTTTCCAACCTAATCTTCCATGAGAGAATTAAGCATATTGAGGTCGATTGTCACTTTGTAAGAGAGAAAGTGATTAGTGGAGTGATAACCACATCTCATGTGAGCTCGGGAAATCAATGGGCATATCTCTTTACAAAGGGATTGTTTCGGGGCAGAGTACATTATATTTGCAACAAGTTGGGACTATATGACATATACTTTCCAGCTTGAGGGGGAGTGTTAGAATTCACAGAATAGGAGTATTTTGGTCATTTGGGTTTATCAATTTGAGAGTGAAATGTTTGTTTTATTCAAGTTTAAGTTATGTGTCCCATCACTTATGAGGGACAATATTGTCTTTCTTATAACCAAGCTTATGTGAGATAAATGCAAGTGGATCGACTAGAGAGGACTGATTTTCCTCTACTGGCCGAACCCTTCTCTTCTTCTTCTTCCTCTTCTTCTCTACTTCAACCTAGAACTATATAGGGTTTTCATACATACGTAGGCACGAGGTATCATTTACCGGCTAACTCCGTCCATTGCTGGGAGTTAGCATACAAACAACGGCTGCTATAGGAATCCGCCACATCAAAGAAGCCCACTGTGTCCATGTGGTTGATGTCACGTACCCAGAATACCACCACATTCTTTGGCACAGTCAGTACCTATAGAGAGACGTGGACGCTTTGATGCAGGAGATTTTAGCATTGCGATAGCATAATTTGGAACTTGGACGCAATGTCACAGAGATGAGGGTGTGGGCAAAAACCAGTGTATCGAGCAACAATCTGTAAAGTGAGAATAACAGTCCCCATGGTCGCTTTTGGTACCGCGAAGGGACTATTGATATCTATTGGCCATATATTTTGATCAATAGTTGTATTGTCCTTACTCCCTACTACCCCCTACCCCACCCAACCTAAACACTATCCCAATAGCATGGAACCACCCCCACTAGGGGTGTTAGGAACCTTCCTTTTCCTTTATGCTGGTATAACATGTAAGTGTCGAGTATGTAGGGGTATTTCTGTCTTTTGTGCTTGTGTTTAGGTGCTGATGTGTAAGTTTATGTTAGATTTAATGTCCCTAACTTAAGTAGGAACATATGTGACTTTTCCACATTATTTTAGTAATATAAAATACATCTGGCCGAATGGGAGAGTGTGCTTTTTCTCTCATTCGAACCAAGATCTTTTCTCCTTGTTCCTCTTCTGCTCTTCTCCTTTATCTCTTTCTCTCCTTCTCTCTTCTCTCTCTCTTCCTTGACTATTATCAATCTAATAGGTAGACCGAACACTAACAATGTATATGAAAATATTAATGGAAGTAGTCATGTATTGCTGATACGTGCCTGAACTTTACACGTGCCAATTGGGTTTCCTTAGATTTATCTATATGTCTATATGCCAAAAATATAGTATAGGCTTGCACGTCACACCTAACAATTTAATTTACTTCAATTTATGAGGTGTTACTGCACCCTCCTATTGCCACTCACCCACTAAGCATCCCTACACCTTACAATCGCCCATCGGCCCGACGACTCAAACCGGCAATGGGAAATGGTGGTTCTACAAAAGCATCGCCTCCCACAATCGGCCTTCCTCGTTGGCTCGGGCCGTCTTCACCTCCTCTAAGGACGTCTAGGAGACCTCTCCCCACCTCGTGCAGATAGTACCACCGCTCGTCTACCCCGCACTCCCCCTCTAGGACCGCGTGTTGGAAATGACAGAATCACCCGGAGGCCGCGCTGGCTGATGTGGAGGGATTCACTGGCCACCAAACCTACTGCCACTCACCCACCGAGCATCCCGACACTTTCTCGTCGCCCATCAACCTGACGGCCTAGACCAACAATGGGAAACAGTGGTTTTGCAAAAACATCGTTTCCCACTGTTAGCCTTCCCCGTTGGCTCGATGTGTCTCGGCCTCCTGTAGGGACATCCTAGAGACCTCTCCCCACCACGTGGAGGTGGTACTTTCGCTCGTCTACCTAGGCTCACTGGCTGGCCGCTCTGGCGGGTGTGAAGGGGTACGGTGGCCACCATACCCACACCCTCCTACTGCCACTAACCTACCAAACATCCTCACACCTTCTGGTCGCCCCTCGGCCTAATGACCCAAACCATCGGTGGGAAACAATGTTTCCACAAAAGCAATATTTCCCACCATCGGCTTCTTTGTGAGCCTAGGTTTCTCTGTCTCCTACAGGAATGTCTATTCGATGGATATACAAATATTTCTTAGTGAACAAAATAAATTACATTTATATATTTATATTTAAAAGTCCAACATAACTACGATAAGACGCCAAAATGGTTCGCCAATATGAAAACAAAAGGATGGAGAGTCTTCTAACACAATCATAAAAACACTGAACCAACGTATTCACCAATTATGATAAACTATTTCTAGAAGACCAGTGTTGGGAGAATAATAACAACAAGAACAAAAACAAGTCGCCTAACTATAGCCATACTTTTAACAGCTAACTCATGGGCTGATTTCATGGCCTCAATCTGCCTTCTGCAAACATCAACTGCTCTGTCCACATTTCCAAGGCGTTCCACAACATCTCCATGACTACTTGCAAATATAACCTCATCCGACCAACCTCGAGGAATCACCCACTCAAAATGCCGGCAGAATCACTTTCAGTCATTGGGCTATCTAGCACCTACTTCTGCAAGTGCAATACATGTCACTTGCAATGTACATGCCTTATATCAATGCTAACAAATAATATCATCCCACTAAAAATATTATTACCTCATATTTTAATCGACAACTATAGAACAACTTCTGAGGGTTATCCCGGGTTGTTGAAATTTGAAGGATGCATTTCTGTTTGCAATAGCAATACTTAGTATCATACTGCAAACTACTAGGGGATTGATTCCCGACACTTCATTGGCTATTCATACCTACAAATGTTCAATAACCCACGGTAATGACATAAATTAACATTAAACAATTCATTTTCATTAGCACTAAACTAAGCAACATTAAAAAGTTCATTTATAGAAGTCCTTATGGCAATCAACTAAGGAAAAAACAAGTAACAAAGTAAATTGCCAGTGGTCAAGTAGCATCAACAAACAGGATTCCGATCTCTGGTGCGCCGCAAATTACCAAGATTGGATTAGGGGGTTGAACAGCCAATCACCGACACTGATTGAGAATGACGCATAAGAGTGCAACGAACTAGGGAAGGCTTCACAAGGGTGGCCAATGGAATGCTAAAGCACCAGAGTTAGCTAGAAACACAGGGAGCATCCAACTGGAGTTAGTTGGAAACACAGGGAACACAAGGCCTCCAAGTCAGTTGAACACAGGGGGGTTGAGAATCCTTCCAACAACTGCTAAACCCAGCTTCAAGCTCCCTTCAACGGTCAATGCAGAGTGCCTCCAACGACCGGTTTTTCTTCACCATCGGTCGGTTTCGGGATGCAAAGATGGGTAAACCAACGGTTCAATTTGGTTTTGGTTTTCATCTGTGAAAACTGAAACAGAACCGAACCGAACCGAGTTATATAACTACTTATTACTTGTTAGTTATTACTTAACTAGGTTGTCTCTATCCTAGTTACAACCTAACTTAGTTTCTAGTCTTCTCTTTAGGATTGCCATTAATGGCAAGTATTGCAAGGCAAGGAATCCCTAGTCCTACTCCCTACACCTTTACTCCTTTAGAAATATTAACTTGATAGCTTCTTGCATTTTTTGGAAAGGTTTAAAGAAAGGATCCCTACTCTCTAAGGCTCTTTACACCAAATAGGCAATGATAAATAGGTGTCCTTTTTTTCTTAGATTAGAAGTCTTCTTCCAATTTCCAAATTTCATTCTTCTTTCTCTTTGACTCTTCTTTTCTTGGTAACTTAATCCGCCCTCAATTCAAGCACTCTCATTCTTTCAACTCTCAAGAATCAAAATTTTCAAATTTCAAATTTCAAGGAACCAACCACAAGCAAGAAGGGACAAGGCACAGTGGATGGACAGCAAGTAGAACAACAAAGTTTGACTTCCCAAATTATTCAAGTGACAATCCTATGACTTGGATCTTTAAGGCCAAGAGATACTTTGAATATCACCAAACCGACCAGGTCGGTTTTGCTTAGTATAGGGTCGGATTTGGTTTCATCTTTAGGTAACTCTACCAGGTTGGGTCGGTCAGAAAAACACCAGTAAACCAACCAACCCGACCCATGAACAGCCCTAGTAACATGAGAATCGCATGAACATTGAATTTGCACAGTTTCCTGATGCCTTTTATACAGATAATGTTCAAATTATAATAGAAAAAAAAAAAGAACATAAAATAAGAAATTTCCATCATTGTCAAAAACGATATGAAGGCTTGGTCTAACTTTTAAGAGGGATTTTAAAATACCAAAAGCATTTAGAGTTTCACGGAGAACAATAATATGGCAATAATAGGAAACTTTGTAATTAAGAAATATAAAGATATAGGAAGAACAAGCTAATTAAATATGGGAGACGAATGGACCTGTAGCAACATATTCAGGTGCTGCATAGCCATGAGTACCCATGACCTGGGTTGAGACATGAGTCCTGTCACCAGTAGGGCCTGCTTTTGCCAAGCCAAAGTCAGAAAGTTTTGCATTAAATTCCTGCATCAGTAAAGAATGATAAATTTAGGAATATTTAAGGATCAGGATCCATCTTAAATGCCGATGGAACAATTTGCAGATACCGCATCTAAGAGTATATTAGAAGCCTTGAAATCCCTGTATATGACTTGAGATTCAGAATCATGCAAAAAAGAGAGCCCTCTGGCAGCACCAATGGCAACTTTGATCCTTATTGACCAAGATAGAGGCTGGGGTCCTCCTGCAAAATAAGAACTTTTTCTAATCCATAATCACAAATGACAACGTAGCTAGAAGACTTCAGGTTCTCTCATGCAGTAAACCTATTATGAATTTATATGCTTTGATAAACTCCTGAAAATGGTTAGCATATATATAAATATAGTTAACTACTTAAAGAAGTCAGCATGATCCAATTCCATTTTATACATCCCATCACTAAAAGATCAATATTGTACATTTTTTATTGGTAACTTTATCAAATGATTTGAGGGAAAGTGGACTAGACGGTATGGTCATGTGCAGAGAAGGCCACCTAAAGAACCAGTATGAAGCAATCTGTTACAAGTTGAAGGAACTAGAAGAGCTAGGAGCTGACCAAAATGGACATGGTTTAAAGTAGTGAGAAATGATTTATGGCCTCATAATTTAACAATGGATATGGTACTGAGCAGAACAGAATGGCAGAAAAGGACTCATGTAGTCAACCCCATATAGTTGGGAGTTGGGACAAGACTTCGATGATGATGATGATGAACTTTAACAGGTGATTGTACTTCTGAAGTAGATGTCAAAGGATGAAATCCTAATATATAGACTCTACAAATAATACAATTAATCCTGGCCAAGTAAGATTTTTTTAATTTTTGGGACGGGGCTAAAGAAGGAGAAGAAGACAAAGAAAGCTCCTCAGATAAGAAGCAAACGCTCTGTTTAATCTCTGGAAGTGCTGAGAATTTGGGTAAAGTTTGAAGTCAGCATTTCATCGGAATTGATCTTTTGGGTTCAGGGTGCGTTCATGATTTTAAGGTAGTAAGGGGGGGATGGTTGGGATGTTACATTATTGTATGTTTTTCGATGTGTTTTGTGTAAGGGTTTTTGATATTTGTGCTGGGTTCTTGGTAGCTGTATTTGGGGTGGGGCTTTCAGGATGTCTTTGATGTTTGTAAGGTTGATCATCTCTTGTATAAGGGGTTAAGTTGAAAGTTGTGGTTTGTTCTTTTGTTGGATGATTTCTTATCACCCTGTTGTATCCTTTCTTATTTTCTTAATAAATTTTATTTTTTATTTATCTTCAAAAAAAGATCTTTTTTTTTTTTGTTTTGGTAATTAACTAGATGATTTTCATTCAAAAAGTCTTGACGCAGAAGATAGAGACAATACAATTGTGCAGAGGACACAACCTGGGGGGGAAACTGAGTCAAGTACTAGTATCAATTCAATCTTTGTACCAATCCCTCTTGTGTGCCTGAAGCAGGTGTTCCTGTTTCCTCTTCTCCTGTCAATCCAAGAGCCCATGAATATTCAGTTCCAATTGAGATGGCTGAAGGGGAAGGTCAGAATTCTGAGGGGGAGAACAAAGGAAGAGAAGGAAAAGGGTGAAAAAAATATGGAGGTTATTTTGCAATTTCCTGGAAGAATTAAAAAAGAATGACATAGAAAAGATGATAGAGAATTCTAAGAGAGCTCTATCAGATGCAGGAGAGGAAAAACTCGATGAGAGGAATGGAAAGTCAAATAGAAAGAGTTGTGAAGAAGTTGTGAAGAAGTTGTGAAGAAGTTGAAGACTCAGTTGTTGGTTTCATTGGGAAATTAGGTAGCAAGCTCAAAGACACTACTGAGTTGAAAGCCTACATCAAAAAGTTTGAAGAAGGGGAGAAAATTAGTAAGAGGAAGCTAAGTGAGAATGAGAGACTAAGACTGGATGTCAAAGGGGATAAGGAATTTAGTGGAAGAGGATAAAGAAGAAGAGGGAGTTAATAAAAGGGATTATTATCAAGGGGAAACCAGATAAAGTTATTATGAGGATAATTAGCTGGAATGTACATGGTTTGGGGAGTGCAAGGAAAAGAGCTATCATAAAGAAGGTTATTAGGAAAGAAAAGCCTGATGTGGTGTTGTTGCAGGAATCCAAATTCACTGACTTTGATAAAAGGTGGGTAAGAAGTCTTTGGAGATCCAAGAGGATAACCTAGGTGATATCCCCCTCTTGGGGGGCCTTGGGAGGTAACATCACACTATGGAGGAGTGAAGTTCTTTAAGGGGTAGAAGAGTTGATTAGTAATTTTTCAGTCTTCATTAAATTTAAACAGGTTGAGGATGGATTCGAATGGGTTTTAACAAATATTTATGGACCAAATAGTTACAGAGAAAGGAATGAGATGTGGGAAGAACTCAATGCGATTAGAGGCCTGAGGGAGGGCCCTTGGTGTATTAAAAGTGATTTCAATGTTGTTATATTTTCAGAGGAGACAAATAATCCAAGGCAAAGGATTACAACCAGCAAGAGGAAGTTCAATCAATTTGTGAATTCCATTGAACCCAAGGATTTGCCCCTTGCCCATCATAATTTTACTTGGTCAAGTCTCCAACTCAATCCCCCATAGATTGGGAGGAGCATTGGGGTGGACTAGTATTGAAGGCACTACCCAGAATAACATCAAACCATTGGTTGATAGCATTTTTTTTTTTTTTTGATAGATAAAATTCAATTGATTACATTAGAAGCAGATGATAATTAGTTTGTTGCAAGCATCCCAATATGAGGCACGAGGTGCACCCTCACTCATTGATACAGAAACATCATAAAATTACAATTAGGCCCAGTATAACTGTTCCCTGGTTACCCTTTTTTAGCTAGAGAGTCAGCAAAAGCATTTGCCTTGCCTCCCTCCCCACCCATTGCATAGTTACCTCCATCTGCTGAGTTAACCATTTGAATTTCTTCAATTCATTTCTGTAAACCCAGATCACTGAATCTAGGTTTTTTAGCCAACCCACCACCACCTTGGAGTCCCCTTCTACCACCAAATTTTCCAATCATAACTCTCTTGCAATCTGTACACCTTGCAGGGCAGAGTACAATTCTGCCTTTAAGGAGTCTCCATTCCCCACTGGTCTTGAGAAGAGTGCTTTTAAGTTTCCTTCCTGATCTCTGATGACCCCTCCTATTCCAGCTGGGCCTGGGTTGCCTTGACTACTCCCATCGAAGTTTAATTTCAGAAATCCTTCAATGGGAGGAGCCCAAGCCAACCTTGCCATAACCTTCTGCATTGAGCTAGAAGCCACCAAGGACCAATTCCTCCAAATATCATCAAATGTGAAATTTTTGAATAATTCCACCGTTGGTTGATAGCATTATACAAGGAAGAACTGAGAGGTTGGAGTCCAACTCCCTTCAAATTTGAAAACATGTGGTTAGGTCATCCGGGTTTTATTCAAAAAATAAAGGAATGGTGGAAAGAGGAAAGGCCTTAGAGTACAATGAAAAGGAATGAGTTTTCACATGAAGTTACAAGGGCTGAAAACAAAAATCAAAGAATAGAATGATTTGCATTTTGGTAGACTAGAAGAGAGCAAACAAGAGGTTTACGATCAGATTGAAAAGTTGGATAATAAAGAGGCACAAGGTTTAATTGAGGAAAGAGAGAGAGATTTAAGGTGGTGTTTGAGAACACTTAGAAGAATAAAAGTACTTCTTTTAAGATACGGGACCACACATTAAGTGGTTTTTAAGTACTTGTGGGTGTTTGGTAAAAAAGTGGGGAAGTACCTTTTTTAAAGAAGTACTTTGAAAAAGTGACTTCAAGTTGGCTTTTTTTTAAGTACTTCTTGAAGAAGTACTTCTCCAAAATAATAGGACGAACCAGCCCCTGACAAATTTTTATAATGACCAAAAAACCCCCACGAGGTTATACCTCCCCCTTCTCCACTCATTCGACCCTCAAACCCTAGCAGCAGCAACGCACCAGTTGGCAGGTCCACCAGCGACGATCGGCGGTGAGGAACAGTGGCCGGCGGATCTGTCGTTTGGCCACTTCCTCCTATTTCCTGAAGTTTGTTTCTCATTTTAATCATTTGTTTTGGTTTTTTTCTAACCTGAACTCCCTGTTCTTCACAGATCTACACTTGAACTCCCTTGTTCGAACGGCGACATTCTCACCGTCCGGCCACCGGCAACAAGAGGTAAGTTTGCAGATCTATACTTGACTGTCCGTTTTTTCTTCCTAGTGTTTTTTTAACTTGAAACTCGACAGAGACCTCGTAAAAGGTTTGATAATGATTTGCTTAGTGCCCTAACCCAAATTTAGAGATCAACTTCAACTACATCAAATGACTGCTGCATTAATTGGTCTCATTGACTTGTAATTGATGGCCGTTATCCTCAAAAGCACATAACCTCATGGAAAATCTGTTTTGCTTCTTCAGTTATTCTTCTTTCTTGTGGATTTCTTTTCCCCACGTACAGTGTGTGAAACCCACTAAACGACATTCCATGTTTGAGGAATGCAAGGGCTGCATGAATTCCTATTTTAGCTAGAATTTCTCAATAGGCTACACAGTTCCTGACTTGTACACGATAACAATGCGGCTAATTGATTCAGGGACACTCTGGAACCTGGATCCCTCAACTGTTCAATGTTTGAGGAAGATCTGTTCAATTTTCTAATTGATTCAGGGACACTTCAGATTTGTCATTGACCACTGAAAGCCTACCTATTTCAAAGCAAGTTTCTAATTGTTCAATGTTCTAATTTCTGATTTGTGTGTAACTAGGAGCCTAAAGTCTTGGCATTGACCACTGAAAGCCTACCTATTTCAAAGCAAGTTTCTTCTCCACATCTTACAGCTAGAAATAGGTAAATTCACACCCATTTTCTTTACAATACTCAGGGTTAAGAAATCACTCAAAAAGAATGAGGACATTCCAAAGTTAATTTCACAAGAATTCTTATTCTTTTCAAAATTTTCACATTTTCCTAAAGCATATGTTGCCTCACTTTTTTACTTTTTAGAAGCTTATATGGTTATGATTCAGAAAAAAAATTCACCACTTTCTTCATTCTGATATGTCCTTAATTATTTTCTGGTTGCATTAGCTGAATTTATACTTCCATGCTGAAAAGATCTGATCAATTGCAAATATGCAACTTATTAGAGATAAACTTGCTATTTGCTGAAATGAACTCTTCAGAACTAGAAATTTCTATGCCCGGGGCTGGGCTGAAATGAACTAGTAATTTGCTTGACAGAGAACTCTTCAGAACTTGTCCATTGCCAGCACCTTGTGAAAAAAAAAAAAAAAAAAAAAACAGCTTTGAACCCCTGACCCTAATCCTAACCCTACCCAACTTTCAACCTGATCTATGCAATCTTAACCCAAAGTTGAATTCAGGTTGGGTTGTGCCCCACCGGACCATCTCCCATCCTCATAAAAGTTGACTTTTTTTATCACATATTGATCTTATTTTTATTGGTATTTGATCGTTTGATGTTGTTATTGGTTGTTTCAGTACAAATTGAAAAAGATATGTTCCAAATGTTTAAAATCTATTATGAATTATGATAGATCTCTCATTGGAAATCTAAAATTATGAAATCATCAATAATAAAACATAAAACTGTGAAACAAAAATCAGTGATGATAACTAGTCCTTGGGATTAGGGCTTAAGAATTGAGCCAAAGCAACTGCTCAACATTAAGAGGTCAACTAAGGGCTACCGAACTTCATGGATAGTTGAAAATCCCAGAAATTTCTGATCATAATTCATACACTTGGATTTAGGTATTTATTCTTTTGGAGATTTTCTTTTAGAGCTAAACCAAGGTCCAAGCCCATATCCCCTTAGTCCAACTACAGTGTCAAACTGTCAACCTAAGCTCATTGCCACCTAGAATCCTAAGCCCATTCCAATGTAGAAGCCCACCTTAGGCCCAAGCTCATCTCAAACCAATTCCATGCTCAGCCCAACTCGGACAAGGCCATATAGGCCGGCTGTAACCTTAAGTCCAAACCATTCCAACCCACATCCAAAATCTGCCAAGGCCAAGGAAGTCTAAGCTCAAACCCATTTCAGCCTATGGCCCAACCAAGGCCAATGTCAAATAGGCCTAGGCCAAGATATCTGTCTGGGGTGTGAGGTAGGATGTGTATAAACATGCACTTATGTAAAAAAAATAATAAGATGCAGCCATGAATAATTCTTTGGATTCTCCCCAAAAAATCAAAAAAAATAAGAAAAAAATAAGAAACAAGAACAAAGTGATATGTTAAGTGGGGTAGAGCTAAACCTAGGTCCAAGCCCATATCCCCTTAGTTAGTCCAACTAAAGTGTCAAACTGTCAACCTAAGCTCATTGCCACCTAGAATCCTAAACCCATTTCCAACTAGTATCCAGCTATACCTAGATTCAAACCCATTCCAATCTAGAAGTCCACATTAGGCCCAAGCTCATCTCCAACCAATTCCATGCTCAGCCCAATTCGGCCAAGGCCATATAGGCCGGCTATAACCTTAGGTCCAAACCATTCCAACCCACACCCAAAATTTGCCAAAGCCAAGTCAGTCTAAGCCCAAACCCATTTCAGTCTATGGCCCAACCAAGTCCAATATCAACTCCAATCTAGAAGCCCACCTTAGGCCCAAGCTCATCTCAAACCCAAGTCCAAATCTACCTTGGCCATAAAGGCCAAGCAAATGCTAGTCCAAGCCTATTCCATGCTCAGCCCAACTCGGCCAAGGCCATATAGGCCAGCTGTAAGCTTAGGTCCAAACCACATCCAAATCTGCCAAGGCCAAGGAAATCTAAGCCCAAACCCATTTCATCCTATGGCCCAACCAAGGCCAATGTCAAATAGGCCTAAGGTGTGAGGTAGGATGTGTATAAACATGCACTTATGTAAAAAATAAATAAAATAAAATGCAGCCATGAATAATTCTTTGGATTCTCCCCAAAAAACCAAAAAAAAAAGCCTTTCCAGCCCATTCCCAGTTCAGCCAAGGCCATATAGGCCCAACAAGACCCATTCCAAACTAAATCCAAATCTGCCAAGGCCAATGTCAAATCCTCTCTTTTCACACCCACTGAAAGTAGAAGTAGTACAGACGATCCTCATTAGCTCATCCATAGCTTTGATGGTATGGTCTAGTTCATGGGACATGTTTGGGCTGAACTTTGCCCCTTGATTTAATACAAAATAGCAGGCTCAAGCCTGAATTCAAAACTTGATTTAAGAATAAACAAATTCATATACTTGTCAATACTAACATAATTCATATACTTGGACTCAGGTATATTATTCTTTTGGCCATTTTTTCTTCGATTTTATTGTCAATATTAACATAATTAGTATTGCATAATTAGTAGGTTATGGCTAGTAGTCAAGGGAGAAATGGGGGGAGTTCTCGGGCTACGTGGACTCCTGAATTACATAAAGTTTGGGTGGATGTATGCTTGCAACAAGTCATTGCCAGCCACCGAACCAATACTACATTGGATAGACAAGGATGGGCAAATGTCATTCAGGATTTCAACAGGATAGCAGGAAAAAACTACACCTAGAAACAAATGAAGAATCACTGGAATGCAGTAAAGAATGAGTGGAAGATATTCCATAAACTGTCAACTTTTACTAGATTGGGTTGGGATCCAGTGAATGAAACATTCACTGTTGGTGATGACTTTTGGAATGACTATCTGAAGGTATGGTGTAATTTTTAATTTTTAACATAATAAACGTGTAGGTTAATCATTTTGTTATGCAGAACCTTACATAGTTTTGTACTTGTGTGATAGACATGCCCTGATGCGGCTCAATTTAGATACAAGGGTCTTCCTCATGTGGCAGACTTGGACATCATATTTGGTGGCACAGTTGCCCATGGCTACAATAGTTGGGCACCAAATGAGGGTACACTACCAGAGGTGGTGCCGTTAACCCAATCGACTCTAGATGATGACCGGATGGATGAGGAATTATAACATGAACCAAAGACACCCAGGCCTGCATCTGAAACAATGCAGGATGCTGGAAAGGTCCCAACAAACACTCACTCATATAGAGTTGTCAACAAAGTCATAGGGGAGGGTAGCAACTCTACCAGGAAAAAGATGTCGGGTGCTATGCGGATTGGCAAGAATCTGGACAGAATTGCCTCTGCATTTGAGCTATCAACTGCCCATAAAGTTGGCCAAGACAAGAGGCTAAATTCTATGGAATGATGCTTTAGCCTCCTAAAAGAGATCCCTGAGATTGATGAGGAGAGTCCTTTATTCATGTTTGTTAGTCTCCGGTTCATGAAAGGTGAATTCTGTGACTTGTTTATTGCGATAAGGTCCCCTACCTTACGATTGTAGATGATTCAAGAGTTGTATGAGCATCCCAATAATGTGTGAAACTTGTTTGCATCAATTTGTGTTTTACTTTTGTTGGTCACATAGACTAGAGAACTTGAGTACTATTCATTTTGACAAGTATTTTCGTAGGATTATTATCATTGGACTTGATTTATATTTTAATGTTAATTAAATGTGTTTTTTATATTTTCTGCAATTATGTCTCCATTCATTGATTATTAATTTTGTTTATCTTTACTAAATTGCATGATAGCGTAAGAGATGACTAGTGATAAGGAAACTGAAACGGAGACTGAGGTATCAGATACACAGTCGAATTACAATAGTAGTTTCACTTACAATGGGGTGATGGATACCGATGATGAGCATGAGTGCATTGTGAATGTTGTCTCAATGGTGAGTGGGTCTTATTATGATACTTGGGTTCACAAAGAACCCAAAAACACCATGGACCATACGGGAGTAGTGTACACAAGGTCTCTCCTTGAAGGGCACGATGACTGATTGTTATGAACTTTGTCATATGGACAAAGACATATTTATATTCGGGGATGAAGAGGGTAAAGTTACTGCTCTATATTCAGGCCTGGTAGGGGAGAGAGACTCTCTCAGAGCAGAGACTTTGGCAATTATGGAAGGAGTACAAAGGGAAAGGACATTGAACATTAAGAAGATAATAGTGGAAGGGGACTCGCAATCGGTTGTAAACTAGCTTCATAGTGAAGAAATAAAGATATGGACCTACAACAATGAGAAGAAAAAATCTAGGTGGCTGACAAGGGGCATGGAAGTATCTTTTAGTTAGATATACATTAGCCAAACAAGGGGTGGGGTGACAAATTATTTTCTGGGGACAATTGTAAGAAAGGGGTGCTGTCAAGGGGAGAGATAAGTCTTTTATCTCCCAGTCCTTACCTGTATATTTACTTTTTGTATCATACTTTTTCCTAATATTAATGAAAGTTTACAGTTATTGACAAAAACAATTATATGACTATTGCAACTGTTGTAAGGCCTACTTAATTGTTACTTTATAGCTGCTGTTAGTAGGCTGACTTCTTAGGATACTGTCAGTTAGTTACTTGTTTTTTTCTTATTATTTTGGTTCTAGGGTGTGCCGCCAGGGGCATACTTGTAATTTCTATTCCTTTATTAAGTTAATATAAATAGAAGACTGGTGAAGCCAGTATGAATTTTTTTCTCTCAATCGTACCTCTCTTTTCCTTCTCTCTCTCTCTCTCTCTCTCCCACTATCCATAAATCATTACATGGTATCAGAGCAGGTTTTCTAGGCTGTAAAAGACCTACGATCCCTCCTGTTTTGAGCAAGGTTTCCTTCTTTAAAAGTTTTGGATGTGGAAGACAGAGAAACCCTAGTAGGTTACTGGCGGAAACCCTAGCAACTTTCTGGCGGCAATTTCTGTGGAAACCCTAGCAGTTTTCCAGCGGAGTTTCTGTGGAAACCCTAGCAATTTTTCTGGCGGCAGTTTCTGTGGTTTTTTCCTTGGTCGTAATACCAAGAAAACCCTAGTCAGAGAAGGGCGATGCTGGTACAGACTCCCTTCCTCCTCTGTCCGATGCTGTAAAGTCAAGTTAAGGTTAGCACCTTCGTACAAGTGCTGAACAGGTGTGTTTTTTGTTTCAGTCTTCTTTGGCCAATGGTGTGTAGGGCTCATTCCTTGGTTATATAGGTATTTGTTTGGATGTTTGATGGTTAGACTGTATGAACTACAGTCAGACTGATAGTAATGTCTGTCTTGGTGGTGTTGAACTGATTACCGGGCTGGTTTAATGACTGGTTGTGTTCACTGAACCTTCTCAGAGTTGTTCTCAGCAGTGTTTTTTGTTCTCTTGCTCACATCTTAGAAGTAAATTCCTTGAGGGTTGGTATTCTGATTGTGGTTGTTGTGGTTGTTGTGTAGTTGGGTGGTGTTTGGATTGTTTTTCAGTAGTATCCGATGGCAAATTATGAATCAACTTCATCGGGGGTTACACCGACCCGCAGCACTGCGGGTATGGGAGGTGAAAACATGGTTTTTCCCATGCCAATTACCCCTTTAAACAGTCTGAACTACCTGGAGTGGGCTAAGAGCGTAAAACTCTATGTAACAGCAAGGGGTAAAAGCCAGTTACATTAATGGAAGGGTGAAAGAACCCAAAGGTGAGACGGTTGAACATGATAGGTAGGACCAAGAAAACAGTATGGTGATGTCTTGGCTCCTCGCAGCCATGGAACCTGATGTGAAGAACTTTATGTGGACAGACACCGCTAGTGAGATCTGGAAACAGGCCAGAACTACCTATTTTGAGCAAAGGCATTATGCCAAGGTTTACCAGTTACAAGCTAAATCTTCAACATGTAAACAAGGAAACTGTAGTTTGTTTTCATATTATTCAGCCCTTACCTCCATATGGAAAGAATTGGATCACTATCAGGCTATAGAGTGGAAACATGATGATGATGCTAAGGCCTACAGGAAGCTGGTCTCTCAGCAATGTGTGTTTGCTTTCTTGTTGGGACTGAACCCTGCATATGAACCGTTGAGGGTACAGATCCTAGGAAGCAAAGAATTGCCTACGATTCACGAGGTATACTCCCTTGTTCAATCGGAAGAAAGCAGGCAGAATGTAATGATTACAGCTGAGGGGTAGCAACAAGTTGCTTTGGCTGCAATGAATAATAACTCCACGGGAAAGAAAAGTGACACTAAGAAGACTGATGATAAAGATAAGTTGTTCTGTACCCACTGTCGCGTTCACGACATACACGTGACACTTGTTGGGACATCCACGGGGAACCCAAGTAGGCAGCAAAGAATCAAGAACAGGGTAAAGGTCAAGGTCAGAAGAAAATGAACACAGCACATGTGGCAACCCAAGATACTCAAGTTGTCGGTAGTACCCGGGACCACCCTAATAAGTCTGACCCCAAGGAAGATATAATGAATTCCTTCAGAGAGAACCTGGAATCTTATGGTAGGGCTTTGCAACAAATGGACAGCTCAGTCACTAGTACTCCCTCTACTTCATTTGCATCTACTTCAGGTAATACGGCTTCTGCATTCCATGTCACTCCCACGGATTCCCCTTGGATCATTGACTCAGGGGCCTCCAACCACATGACCGGTAAGCCGAACTTGTTTCAAACTTATAGCCTTTTGTCAGGAAGGGATAGAGTGAGACTTGCAGATGGTTATTTTTCTTCCATTACAGGCCAAGGATCAATATCTCTTCCCCATGGCTTTAACCTGAATTGTGTATTACATGTCCCTCAACTTCCTATAAATTTGCTTTCAATTAGTAGCATTACAAGCTCCTTGAACTACAGTGTGACCTTTTTTGCTGACTCATGTGTTTTTCAGGACTTAACTTCTGGGAGGACGATTGGTAGAGGAAGCCTAGTAGATGGTCTCTACATTCTCGACAACAAAGCTGGTCTCTCGATGTCATCCTCAGAGTCACATGGTCAGTCAAATAGGAGTCAAATTTTTTTTGTGGCATAGTCGTTTAGGTCATGCTTCTTTCGAAATAATAAAGTCTTTGTTTCCAGTTTTATTTAAGTCATGTTCAGTGTCAGAGTTCATGTGTCAAACGTGTCAGTTGAGCAAACAATGTAGAACAACTTTTCACTCAAGTAATAAAAGATCAAATGTTCCTTTTCATGGGTAATTCCTATGCGTAGTAGAGACAAAATTCCAAAGATAGTGAAAGACTTCCAGAGGATGGTGTTTACACAGTTCCATGTTGAAATACAGATCTTCCAATCCGATAATGCAAATGAATACTTCCATGGGAAGCTCAATGAGTTCTTTGCCTCCCACGGATCTATTCATAGGAGCTTATGCGCCAGAACACCACAACAAAATGGTATTGCAAAAAGGAAAAACAGACACCTCCTTGAGGTAGCTCGCGAGATGATGTTACACATGAATGTTCCAAAAAGGTTTTGGGTGGATGCTATACTTGTAGTTGCTTATGTCATCAATCGCATGCCCTTCAAAGTGCTGAACTACATGGCCCCTCAACAGTTATTGTACCCTCAGTCTCCTTTATTTTCCATCCCCATGAGAGTCTTTGGTTGTCGTGCCTTTGTCCATGATTTGTCTCCATCCTGAGGTAAGTTAGATTCTCAATCCATTCCTTGTGTCTTTTTGGGGTATCCCTCCTCTCAAAAAGGGTATCGGTGCTTTGATCCAGTTAGTCATAAGTTTTTTGTGTCTATGGATGTGTCATTCTTTGTGTCTAAGCCATTCTTCCCTTCTTCTCCTCAGGGGGAGAGTTGTAGTGTGGAAGAGGAGAAGCAGGTTCAGGTATCTCTTCCTTCTATTCCAGACCTTACTCCCTTCCGTGTCTTCCAACATACACGTCGTAGAGATCAGCGGTGTGATAAAGATATGGAGCAGCCAAACACTGAGCAACTGACACCATTAGACTCCTAGGAGGTAAGTCCACCCCCTAACCCTGCTCCTACTGTGGATGACCTTGACATTCCTATTGCCCAACGAAAGGGAGTTAGATCATGCACTATCAAACACCCCATTGCCCATTTTGTCTCCTATGATCACAATTGCCCCTCATACCGTGCCTTCCTATCTGCAGTTGATTGCATCCTTGTTCCCAAAAATGTTACAGAAGCTTTAAAATGCCCTAAATGGACAGATGCCATGAAGGAGGAGATTAATGCTCTTCACAAAAATTAGACTTGGGAATTGGTAGATCTACCAAATGGGAAAGACCCTGTGGGGTGTAAATGGGTGTTCACGATTAAGTACAAGGCAGATGAAACAGTTGAAAGGTACAAAGCAAGATTAGTAGCCAAAGGATACACACAAGTATACGGGATTGACTATGATGAGACTTTTGCCCCAGTGGCTAAGATGAACTCAATTAGGGTTCTCATGTCCTTAGCTGCTAATCTTGACTGGGAATTGCATCAATTGGACATAAAGAATGCCTTTCTGAATGGTGACTTAGAGAATGAAGTATACATGGTTCAACCCCCTGGATTTTGTGCCAAGGGGAGTAAAAATAAGGTGTGCAAGCTGCGAAAGTCTCTTTATGGATTAAAACAGTCTCCCAGAACCTGGTTCAGTAAGTTTCACATGGCAGTTCCACAGATGAGCTTCAAACAATGTCAGTCTGATCATACACTCTTTGTGAAGAGATGTCAGGAACAGGTTGTTGTATTGATAGTATATGTGGATAATATCATCATTACAGGAAGTTGGAGCTCAGAGATACATAACTTGAAACAATTCCTTGCTTCTAAATTTTAAGTGAAAGATCTATGCCCCCTAAAGTATTTCCTTGGGATTGAAGTTGCTGGTTCAGAAAATGATATCTTTGTCTCTCAAAGGAAATACACCCTTGATCTATTACAGGATACAGGCAAATTGGGTGCAAGGCCGACAGATACTCCTATGGATGCGGACCACAAGTTAGGTGACTGTGTTGGTGAACCTCTGAAAGATGTGAAACAGTTCCAAAGGTTAGTGGGAAAGTTGATTTATTTGTCCATGACCCGTTTAGACATTGCCTATTCCGTTGGGGTCCTAAGCCAATTCATGCACTCTCCTAAGAAACCACACATAGAGGCAGCAGAGAGAGTTCTTAGATACTTGAAGAAATATCCCAGAACAGGCCTATTCAGTAAATACAATCACCTAAAGGTGTAAGTCTTTACAGATGTTGATTGGGCAGGAGTTGTGGATGACAGAAAGTCCACTAGTGGGTATTGCACATTTGTGGGAGGAAATCTGGTGACCCAGAAAAGCAAGAAACGAAGTGTGATAGCAAGGTCAAGCGCTGAAACTGAATATAGAGCTATGGCACATGGGGTGGCTGAAGTCCTTTGGCTAAAGAATCTTCTAGGGGAGCTTGGAGTTGTTGTTCATAGTCCTATGTCCCTTTACTGTGACAACAAGGCTGCAATAAACATCGCCAACAACCCTGTCCTACATGAGAGGACCAAGCACATTGAGGTGGACAAACACTTCATAAGGGAAAAATTGGAAAAAAGGGAAATTTGTTATGTGACAAGCTAGGCATGATAGACATATTCAGCCCAACTTGAGGGGGAGTGTTGTAAGGCCTATTTAATTGTTACTTTACAGCTGCTGTTAGTAGGCTGACTTTTTAGGATACTGTCAGTTACTTGTTTTTTCTTATTATTTTGGTTCTAGGGTGTGTCGTCAGGGGCATACTTGTAATTTCCATTCCTTTATTAAGTTAATATAAATAGAAGACTGGCGACAGCCAGTATGAACTTTTTTCTCTCAATCGTACCTCTCTTTTCCTTCTCTCTCTCTCTCTCTCTCTCTCTCTCTCTCTCTCTCTCTCTCTCTCTCTCTCTCTCCATAAATCATTACAGCAACAAAGGCCAAGGCCCTGGACCTGGACAACCCCAAATCAATTCAGATCTTGAAGCTTCTAATTTGGTTAGGTAAGGGTTTAGACAGGAGAAAATTGAATTCATAAATGTAATTAGCCAATGATAAATGACTAACAACAATTTTGAAGTGCAAGGAAGGTGAGGAGGAAGTTGAAGTTAGAAAATGATATTAACAAAAAGTTAGGAATTTGAAACCATGCTCACGAGTATAAACATGACAGGGCCAATAAATTCATGCCTAAAGAAAAAGATCGAAATGATTCACTTACGTCTAAACAAATGGTTCTCTAAGCTTCCCTTTGGCATGAACTCGTAGACTAAAAGCCTGTTCTCCCCATCCAAGCAGTAACCAATAAGTTTAACCAAATTTGGGTGATGAAGTTGGCCAAGATAGTCAACTTCTGTCTGAAATCAATCAGCTATTAGTAAAGGCACACAAAAGGAAGAGGAAAAAAGAATAAGATAAAATACTATTGATGAGGAAACCTACCAACCACTCCTTGTGGCCTTGGAAGCCTTCTGCCTTTAACTTCTTCACGGCAACAACCATTCCAGATCCAGGCCTTGCAGCAGCAAGGGTTTGCTCATCAAGCCATCCTTTATAAACATAACCAAATCCTCCTTCCCCAAGGAGGCTGTCGGGACGGAAGTTTCTAGTTGCATTCTTTAGCTCCATGAAAGAGAAGGCTTTCAAATTTGGAGAGGATAATATCTCACCTTCAGATCTGGGAGTAGGAAGACTCTCAGTGGTGCTTTTCTGGCTGTAAGATGGAAACGTCAAATTGGAAGGAGCTGAAGACAAGCCTGTTTTGCTGGTAACTTTTGAAGCTGCTGGAAGTTAAAGGGGGCAAAAAATAAATAGCAGTAGATAGTTTCTATGAATAAATTGAAGTCAAAAAAATAATCTAAGCTCAAACAGGCACCTTTAGTGGCTTTTCAAAATCCTTTTGAAAAAATAATAGATAATTGTTATGGTTTGCCTATATTAAGAATGAGAGATCCTGAAGAAATGCAAAAGAGTGTATCTTATAAACTCAAAGAGAACTGGAAATAACATATTACAAATATGATTTTTCAAGTTCAACTTTGGATTCAGCAGACAGTTTTGCAATTCTCAACAAACTCCCTGGTTTGTGGGAAAAGAGCACTAAGAGCTCCCTACCATATTTATCTATTCTAGGGTGAGGGCCATGAGGCATGAACATAGCACATGGTGTAAAATTTAACATAAAACAACAAAAGAATCATAATTAATAACTCGTTAATAACACAAGAAAACAGGTAGCTATCATTCAAAATGGTAACTGCTTAGGCACTTCCTATATTACCCAGATTGGCAAGGACACAACTGGATACAGTATCAGATTCAAAGTTTATATTGCTCAAATCTCTGTATCAAATTTTGGGTCTTCCTTTTGGAGTGCTCTTGAGATCCAAGAATGTAATCTGGTTTAGCTTTCTGTATTGTTTGATGGTGTAATCTCTACACCTTGATGTAATCTGTGGTCTTTTTTAATAAATTTTTCTTTTATGTTACTATAAGAAAATATTACATTAAAAATTGAAGTATCCAACACCACACCACACCCTTGTTCAGGTATCCAGGTACCATAGGTCACTTGTTCAGGTATCCACATATGACCTCTCAGTTATAGTACAATTAGTTTGGGTGGAAACTTTTAAATGACCAGAACATCCTTTTGGATGCAGTAGTACTTTCATAAAGAAATTATGTTTTTACCAAGGCTAGTCAAAGGCACATGCTTTACACATTATGTTACACTTAAAATGAAAAGAAAAAAAAACATAAAAATTAAAGAAAGAATTACTATTAATAGTCGTAATTGCGAATTCATTAATACTATAAGGAGAAAATATGGCAGTTACTATTTTTTTTAATAAATCCAATTTTAGGAGAGGAGCTTCAAGAAAATGTTACCTATAAGAAAGCAGTTACTAATAATAGCCATAATCCAGTCTACCACTCCCAAGACCCCAGATAGCCAGGACCAACAGTAGGCTATGACCTTTTTTTGCCCTCCCTTAATTAAATGATAAAGATAACATAATGGCCTGAACAAATTTACATCCAACAACCAAGATTAACGCATAAAACTATACTTGATATCGTAGTCATTACTTGGGCAAAACTCTAAATAAGACTATTCCATAATATCTCTAATCTGAACAGATTTTTGAAATGGCTATAACATCCTAGACTAAAGAGATATGCAGAACCGTAACCAGTGATTGGTTTGATGGAAAAATCATGGGCTGACTGACAAGCATGGGAACTTGAGTTCAAGTATGAGAATGACCACAAAAAAAAAAGTGAGGCATCAAGTATTGATTTGAAAATATGATTGTAAGAGCATATATGATTATCACCCTGTACAACCAGAGGTTCTACACATGGAACCAAGAAAACTGAGCAAGTACTAACAAAAGAATGAATTAATAGCTATATGTTTTATACTGAGATCAAGAAATATCCCTGAACAAGTTGGTGACTGAGAACCAGAAACAAATTGTGCCAATAACCCTCCTCAACTGTATCCAGTAGAAATGTGTAATCCTAGAAAATATGACCCCATTAATTTCAGTCTAAACAACCCAAAAAATCATAGAGGGGATAAATCTCACAAACCCTTTCCCCTTTCTCTTAGGCCCTTCAGTTGCCAGAACATAAAAAAGTTCCTAACAAATAGCAGCAAAACCCATAATGTACCAAGTACAAAATACAAAGTCTTCCTTTAAACATTACATAAATACTAGCTTTCTCTTGCAATATGAAACATCAAAAGTCTAAATTAAAATCCACAATAAAATAGGAATTGTAACATCTTATTAAGGGCTTCAAAAAATAAGCAACATCTTATTAAGATTTGTCATTTATCAATCAAATGAATATGCAAACACTTTTACATTAAGTTTGAATGCATAACCCTTGAAACTGAAATCACCTGAGCTGCATTGTAAATATGGGTTGAGCAGATAGCCATTTTTCTTTTCTTATTTATGTTGTACCACTCAGCTTTTAAGGTGTATGAGGAATGGGGTTATTTTAGGATTAGGAAGAAAAATTTATAGTCAGGAATTTTAATGTATCAACCCCCCCATTGGGATCTTTTTATAATTCTAATATTAATATAACGAGTCTCCCTTATTAGAAAGAGATATAGGCATGTGGTGTCGCTAAACTCAACATTTTATCTTTCATCTCCTTGTTCTTCCCTTTCTCTTTTCTCACCTTATTTACAACAAGAAGACTCTGACAATGATGAAAATGTTGATGATGGTGTATTCATATCTGCAAATTAAATCTCTCGATAATCTATTTTTCTTATTCTACAGTTCTTCTTGTATTCAGTACATATTTATTTTTTGGCATTTTGGGATGTCTATCAACACTCAACAGTCCTGTTAGTTCAATCTCCTTACTCCTAATCTCAGTTTATCCTTGCATGGTTCCTTTTATCAGATATGATTTTACTATATATAGAAAGTTGTTAATTTACTATAAATAGTAATGTTGTTTTATTAAAAATAGTAATTATTATCTATTGGTTTGTCACTCTTGAATTTCCTAGGCCTTAAGAATTTTTAAATAATTCTTAATCCATAAAAAAAGAGTTCTAATTGCTTCCTGAAAATCAAGAAAAATTGTATCTGATGATTTCTGCTTGACTGGTGCTTTTCTATCCAAATCTAACATGGCTCAAGACTTTTTATTTTTTGATAGGAACATGGCTCAAGACATTTTAGGATTCTTATAAATTTCTAGATCCAGCTATTCACATTTTGTTGGATCTTGTGAAGAATTTTGTGAGAGCCCCCATTTGTCCCCTTCTATTTTGATGCCTATTGGGACTTATCCCCTTGAGTTTATTTCCTAATCACATAAATACATAGAGGCTTGAACAAAAAATTGAACATTAACATGTTAGAATTCCAGAGGTTACATGTCATAATGCATGGAAGCAATAAGGCACATGCCTGAATCCAGCTAACCACCCATTTACCAATATCTCCCCATCTATAGGTAGTTGCATTATCAAGTTGATCCACAATGGTGGGAATAAGGTTTAGTATTCTTGAACCAACTTCAAGGAAACTCTCAAACCCATAAAAACTATCAAAAATTCAAAATAATAAATGAATGAAGGACCACTTAAATTGACTCCATACAAACCATAAACACCCATAAGTCCAATTATTGTGCATTTCAAAATTTTTACAGAACATTACATCAAAATTTCGACCAATCATGTTAAATACGTCACATGGTCTACTTACTTTTCATTGGTTCACGTTTAACAAGGTGTACTTTTACATGGTTTTTTTTTATCATCAAAAACTTTAACAACGTTAAATATAGCACTGTGATGTGTTGCTTTATCACCGGCTCATTCATGTTTGAATTTAGTTGCAGCAATTTCCATAGAATGCACCATGGATTTTGCCAACACATCCAAAACAAATTAACATCATAAGACAAAATTGAATAAAGTCGTATTTTAATGGTAACGAAACCATAATAGTTTTAATTAATAATTACTCTAAGGCTCAGGGATCCAAAAAGACAAGTAAATGCAACATAAAATTAATGAGCATCTCAAGCCGCTCAAAATATAACTAATGATTCAAATTTATAAGCACACTAGAGAAATAAAACCGCTTGTTTACCAGTTTTGGAAGTCCAACCTAAACCTCAGACCCCAAATTAAAAAATAAAGTAAACGAACAGATGAAATCCGTCAAAACCCATGAAAAATTCGTATTTCAATATGCATTGAATGTTCAAGAAAAGAAAGATCAATAATACGCATCAAATTCAAACCAAAGTACAAAGCTAAGATACAGAAAACAAAGTTCGGACTCAAACGGCCAAAGGTCCCGCTAAACTAGCAAGCAATCCATCCTTCCTCTCCAAGTTCAAAGTTATAACCATGGAAAGCCCAACAGAATTGGGAAATCCAGCACTGGAACAGAACCATAAATAATCAGAGACAAAACCAACTCCCAAAATCACGAGCAAAAATAGCTAAAACCCAATCTATAGAGACAGATGTAGCGCGAATTAAGCCCATAAAACCACTCCTAGCCTTCTGCAGACCTTTAATTCACAATTATCAGATACTCAGCACAGAAATCCAAAACAACCAAAACCCACGGAAACTCCTCATTCCTAAGCCCAACTGCCGAACCAAACCCAAGAAAAAACTTCAAATTTCACACAAACAGAAAAAAGCAACAGAAAAAGAATTTTCCGTCGAATCTTACAAGAAGTGTTCTGAGTGCTATGAGCATTCTCTACCCTGGCGGAAGCATCCAAGCAGTTGCCCATGGATGCTGAAATGGGAATTCCCTTAGTACCAACCGATCAACAGCTCATGATAAAATTAAAACACCAAATTCCACTGAATCCAAGACCAACAGTCTGTTCGGTTTCCAGAGAGAAATTGAACTAGAAGCTTGCGGTTTCTGAAAAACAAAGCAACAGCGGAGGAAGCAGGATAGAAAACTCAGAGAAGAAAGCGACGCCTTGGTCCCTGTAAGATAAGACAAACCTTTGCGCGAGGTCTGAGGTCTCACTGTCTGACTGTCTGATTCTGAGCATTTCAATGAAATAATGAAATTACTAAAACACCCATTAGTGTGGGAAAAGGACAGTAGAATTGTGCAGAATGACAAAATAACCCCTCAGTATAGCTGTCTTCCGAATCAGGATTTCGTCCTCACACCCTTTCCAGCCGTACATTAGGAGAATTTGTCTTGTCTTTCGTAATGGATTTCGAAGCTAAGATTGGACTGGTCTCTTAAATCTAAACCATCCAATATTTACCCGTTAGACGTTACGTAGATATCCGAAAGTAAGGTTTGGATCGTTGAAATTATGGTCCTTGATAAATTCGGATTTCGTCGCACAAAAATGACAAAACCGTCCTCGCATCATCCGTGCCCCACAGCCAATCCCAGCTGTGTATTGATAAAAAGATTAATCCCACTCCTAATAAATTCAACAATAATAATACAATTTTTTTCTTATGGTAGATAAACTAAATAGAGATGGTGGAATGCATTAAATTATTAAGATATCTATTTGAACTTTTTTATTTTTTTCTTTGCCCCATTCTCCTAAGCCCTAATTGATCTAGAAATACTTCCACTTTTTCCAAACTAAACCAGTTAAAATAATATGGGAAAACAAGTTTCTTTAAATTTTTAGCTTATTTCACCACACTATTATCTTTCTTTATTTAAAAATAAAAATAAAAATTATCCACTCCTTTTTTTGATAAATCAAGAAAATCCAAAAGAAATCTTGAATCTAAAGAGACATCTACCATTTTATTTAAATATTGAATCCAGTCAGAAATCTATAAGAATTTATTAGAGTAACAGAGAAGACTTCAATATTATATTTAGAGAATTAATCAAATTATAAATTGTTAAAATAAATGAGAAAAGGGTAATTTGGGGATATAAAAAATTAAACAATTGAATAGGAATCTTTTTCAAAGTTAACTGAACTCAACTGAAGGGGGTATTTTTGCAAAGTAAAAGTTTAGGGGTCTTTCTTGCAAATGAAAAAATTAGGGGCAATTGTCACTAACCCCATAATATAGGGGGTTTTTGTAATTTACCCAAAAAACTGAGGACCTAAAACAACTCAAATCAAATTCTCGTTGCAATTGCATATTGAATAGTATTGACTATTAACAAATTAAACCAAAAATTAGTTCGATATTATACATCATTTTATAAAACTTGAATCAATGGCCCTTTAATAAAAATACAACATTCAAACCAACTTTATATAAATCTTGTGTTTATATACATTTAAATCAAACCAAATTAGATTATGTGGGATCGGATCGGGGTGGATCCATATTAGAATTCAAATCACCCCTCACCAAATCGCATTTTAAACTCAAACGATAAGTGGATACCATTCGTAGCCTTAATGAGGCTCACTATGAGGAACCCACTTGGACTGACAAAATGTTTCATATATGTGATGCATAATGCAATGTTGCAAGTATTTGGACATGCTTACTCATTTTCTTCATCCAATCTGGTAATAATTTTTTAGAGATCGGTTTCAGTCAGTGCAAAATCCCTTCAAGCACCCATTACAGTCTTGCATTAAGAATATCTTCATATTTCTGTGATTTATTTCATGGGAAAATATTCTCAATACAAAATATAAAGATTGTTCGAATGGGGCTTGCACCGACTCCGGTTTCGTGCAAAAGGGTTGAATCTAAACTCTGATTTACTTTTGCCTCATATTTGACTTTTTTGTGTGTGTATTAGAAGTAAAACAGAAAGTAAAATGAAGTGACCTCACTTTAAATGAAATAGAATGAAGGTAGTAAGAGACTTATCTTTTATAAGTAAGGAAGGATGCAAGATAATGTGGCCCCACTTGGAAAAGAATTGAGGTAGGAGGAAGGTGGTGCAAGTTTTGCATCAATTTTTGGGATGCAAAATTCACACTACCAGTGAATAATACCCGTGGTTGGTTGGACTGCTCCAAGGAATCTACATGAGGCCAAGAGCTTCCATAGACTTGCCTCATCCTACAAACGGTTTATCAAGGATTTCAGCACAATTATGGCCCCCGTCACAGATTGCATGAAGAAATGGGCCAAGGTAGCCAATAAGCCAAACAACCTTTGGGATCATAGTCAAACTCGTCAACACCCCAATCATAGCACTTCTAAACTTCAACATCTTGTTCGAGCTCAATTGTAATGCTTCTAAGGTCGAGATAATTAAGAGTTGTTCTAATGCAACTGAAGCAACCTATTGCCTTCTTCTGTGAGAAGCTAACAGGGCCCAGATAGGGGTGCAAATGGATCGAATTCAAAACAAATTGGTAACATCCGAATCCGATTTCAATTAGAAAATCCGATGTAGAATTTGATTCGATGTCGGACAAATATTGAAAATTAATATCCGAATTCGAATCCGATTAAATATTTAAATATTTGATTCGATTCAAATTCGATTAATTAATATTTTATTGATATAAAGTATATAAATATATAAATTATTTATATAACTTAATTATTATGTATATAAATTATATAAAATATTTTATATATTATATATAAGAATTAAATAATCGATCGAATTCGGATATCTATCAAATCGAATCAGATCACATCTAAATTCGAATCCGATTAACTATTCGGTATGAATAGAATATTCAAATTCAACCAATTAAATATTCGAATTCGATTCGATTATATCGAATATCAAATTCGAAATCAGATATACCCCTAGCCCCAGCTCAACTACAACACTTACGATGTTGAGTTCTTTACCAATGTTTGACACTACCTCACTTCTATTGAGTTAGTCATCTATTCAAACCACAAGGCCCTTAAGCACCTTCACTCTCAAAACCACCTTAACGCAAGGCACGCCAAGTATACTAGCTACATTCAGGAGTTCACAAGGCAAGAGAGGAAAAGTGTAGATGTTCTTAGTAGAAGGGTGTATCTCATAACCATGTCCTAGATAAAGGTGTTTCACTTTGGCTATTTAAGAGGCAAGAACATAGATGACAGTGAATTTGTTTTATTTTTCATTCTATTTCTATTGGTGAGCATAATAGTTATTGATGGTGCACAATCTGACCGATCCTAACTGTCAAGGATGTCTCTGACTGGAGCAACGGGGAGCCTGAAACGGAGAAGATAAGGGAACTCTGGGGGGAACCCGGTGTGATAACTCCGAAACTCAAGTTAGTATTCTCTCAAAGGAAAGATAAAGACCAGATGGCACAAAGTTCACATACCTTGTTGTTGGGGGTAGGGGGCCTTTTATAACCACTTCGCGCACTCACTCTGAGGCCTCTATCAGGTCGGGTATGATTACTTCTGTGTTTCTGCCAGTTCGGATGTCATCCTTTCTACTGGGACAGAACTGCCACTGCTTCTTGTCGAAGCCGTCTCTGTAACTGGAGATGGCGGTGTCAGGTGGCGGTGGCAGGTGGCCGTTTGAAGTGCAGCTGTCAAGCGTCAGATCCCAAGTCAGTCAGGTGCCCCGCCCCGGGATACGAACTTCCTCGGTGTCAGGCATGGTACGGTTTGTTCAGTATGGCGTTCTGGAGGCGAAGTGCTGGAGTGGTGAGCGAGGTGAAGTCTTGAATTTGGAGGTATGTCCTGAACTGCCATAGGGTAGGCCAGTTCGGAGGCATGTCCCAAACTGTCATACGGCAGGCTAGTTCAGAGAGGTGTGTCCCGAACTGCCATATGGCAGGCCAGTTCGGGTTTGTTTCGGGGCCTAAGGGAGAGTTCGGGCTCCCAGTAGTGAGTTCAGACTGCTGGTAGGTAGTCTGGACCACTAGTTCCTTTAGGTTTCTCAAGCACCAAAAAGGCGGGAGACGCGCCTACCTGCTTACGAATGCTGACAGACGTGTCAGTGCATGCTTATTTCAAATTTCAAAACAGTGCCCCGCTATGAGACATGACAGCGGGTCTTTTCGATTTTGAAAATACGTGTCGCTGCTGTTTCAAAAAGGAGATGAGACATGCGCTAGTTGTTCTGTCAGTTGTGCGCGACGTTTTGTCAGTTTCAGAAAGACGTGCACTGGCGTTTCGTCAGTATCAAAAAGACGTGTGTCGACGTTTCGTCAGTTTTAGAAAGACATGCGCCAATCACGTCTCGGTCTCAGGGGATGTGCGGTCAGCGCGAATGTGGGCCGTCAGATTTGGCTCTGATCTACACTGTTGGTTCTCGGTTACTATGGGTATAAATAGTAGGGGACCCCAATCGATTTGTCACTTCTGCATTTTGCTTCTTGAGCTCGCGTCCAGGCCTTTCAGCTTGCGTCTAGGCTTGTTAGTTCGCCTTCAAGGTTTTTTGCTTGTTCCAGTTTCTGGAGTCTGTTCAAACCTTTTTCCAGGTGAGTACTTTCCTAGATTGCACCTTTTCTCCTCGATGTCTAGCTTGAATAGCTCAAATGGTTCTTCAAGTGGGTCTGATGTAGGATGTACGAACCGAGTTGCATCCCTCGATGGCCTTAGCAAACCTGAGGTGGAACTTGAGGATGAGTTTGAACCCGTAGGCCGAGCCACTTCGGGCAGTTTGGCGTCTACCTCTCGGATGCTAGCTAGGTTTGGTCATTCGACTATGACACCCGAGGGGCTCCAATCTCTTATTACCTCTTACAATTTGCCTGGGGGTACGCCTATTTCATTCTTTTGGGTAGCTTTACTTGGGAACACGGTCCTAATGAGATCATGATATTTTGGGAGCAGCTCGCTGCAGGGCTGCGATTGCCTTTCCACCCCATTCTTGTCGATGTTATAAACCACTTCGGCATTACCGTTGGGCAGCTTCACCCGAACTCTATTCGTAACTTGTTGGGGACAATCTCCCTTTTTTGCGAACAGGGATTTCCTTTACACTTGGAGATATTCTCCTCTATTTTAATGCTCAAGAAACAAGCGGGTCCTCTTCCCAGGAGTAGGCAGGCGTATTACCTGTCTCCTCGCCCGGGTTTTAAGCTCTTGCACGAACTTCCCAACAAGGTCCCAACGTGGAAGCGGGACTACTTTGGGGTGCGAAGTGCACAAGGGTGGCCTTTTCAAACCGGGTAGGGGACGGCCGCCCCTGACTCCAGTGTCACTCTTGATAAAGAGACGGTGAAGGGCCTCCGGCAATGGGCACGGGTAAGGCTAAAATGCCATCAGTACCTGATGGAGGCCAAGCTCATTGCGGTCGGACTGAGTTCGGGTAGGTTCCTTGCTCAGAGGTTTTGTTTCGCTTTGTTTTTTCATTTTTTTTTTCTGATGCTGAACTCTTCTTTGCAAGTGTGATGGACTTAGAGAGGACTCGTGCTGGGCACCTGTTCCAAGGTATGAAGAGGAGGAAGCGGGTCGCCAAGCGAACTCGTGCCGAGTCGGCCCAAGATGCGGAGCCTCATGTACTAGACTACACATCGAAGGGTTCGCCCAGGAGACCGAGGTGGCTCCTTCAATGCAAGAAGCGACAGGGGCCCCTTATGCCGAGACTACTCACATGGGTGCCCCCGCCTACTCTGGGTCCGCTCATACGCAAGTTGGTCCCTCAGGCTCGGGAGCTCAAGGGGAACTTAGGAGCATGCTGTCGCCGAACTATGCTCTTCAGAAGAGTAGGGAGGCTACCTTCCCCAAGGAGATCGCAGCGTGGACCGATCTTCCCTTGAACCAAATCGCCTGTCATGCCGCAACTCATGCTATGATGGTGAGTCAAATTTCTTGTCGGTCCTCTTTGTTTTTATCCCTCTTGTTGTCGTTCTCTTAACCACTTGTTCCTTTTGGTAGGTGAACTCTGCTATTCACACCTTAGCGGCCCAGGTGGAGAGGAGCTCAAGGCAGGTGCAAGCTACCGAAGAGGCTCTCTGTGCTGCCGAGGCAACTACCTGAGCTGCTAAGGCGGTTGCTCATGCTGCTAAGGAGGCTGCTCATGCTGCTATGGCCAGACAAACAAGGTCTCAGAGGGATGTCGAGGCCATGGGGGTGGTTGTGAAGCATATGACAAACCTGAGGCTGGATCTGCAGCATCAGGTCGAATACATTCAGGAGGACATAAGGGAGAAAACGCAGATGTTTTCCCAAGGCATCAAAGATGCCAAAAAGAAGGCCGTTGATGAGTACACTGCCTCGTCGCGCTTTGACGACTTGATGGTGGACTCGTACAGAAGGGGATTTAAACTGAGTCGGTGGATGATCCGGAACACGTACCCCGAGCTCGATATTAGTGTCATATCCACTTCGCGTATAACTCAGGAGATGGCTAATGCTGTTGATGGCGAGCTGGATTCTGAGGGCGAGGTAGGACCTTCGGGTGTCGCTGAAGTGCCTTCTAATGAGGAAGAAGTAGCTCCGGGCTTGTGATTTTTTTTATCAAATGTACTCTTCCTTATCTTGCAATGGAATGGATTTTTCTTTTGGTTAAGTGTTCGTTGTTCTTTCTCCCGAAATGGCATAATTGTCGAACTAACAATATGCCCGATCTATTTCTTGCCCGAGTCATTGCACTCGCACGACCTGTTTCGGTGTTTAATACTGTCTTCGCTTCGCTTGAGTCTTTTGGTTGACTTTTCTTTGCTTGCCTATGTCGAGGTTCCTCCGTTAGCTCGGCATCCTGGCCTTTAGGCTCTCGTAGCGATTTCGTCCACTTCGCTTGGCAGTCTATAGGTAGTATTGCCTTAAGTTAGCGATGCTCCACGCTCGGGGTACTTGTTTGCCTTCTAAGGTTTCGAGCTCGTATGCCCCCTCGAGTGCTCTTTTTACTCTGTAGGGCCCTTCCCAATTTTATCAGTCCTTTTGTTGAAAAGTAAGATCAGTGGCTTTTCTAAAACATCCAATCTCAACCACCAATCTCCATGAGAAATAAGGAGACGGTTTTCTCATGGAGCCCAAATGACTCTTCTCCTGATAGGTTTAGCCAAGCCCCATATAAGGACAAAGCTGTAAGGACAAGTGGACAACTGATAAAATGGGCAGGGATGGAAATTTAGATACCATCCTTGCTGGTCTAAATGCTAATCTCTATACTAACATGATGCTTCATATATGATATATCATACCATTTTCATCTATAATCACAGTCAGATTCCCATAATGCTCAACCCCATGGCACATCATAAAGCCAAATAGAATTTGCCTGTAAGATGCACAAATGATCAAATTAATAGAAAATGATGCCTTTATTAAACTAAAACAAAAAGAAACATTAACCGAGCTATAACCTAATTAAATTAAAAATAAATTAAGATCCTTAGGACCACAAACAAAATTATATAGGATATTCAGATGACGCAGCGTGGAAGTAATAAGAACCGGAGCTGGCTATGCAAGCACCGGGCGTTCGCTAGCACTTAGCGAAAAACACCGATTTCTCTAGGAGAGAGAAAAAGGTAGCGAAAATAGGAAGAAGAGAACTTGAAGAAATTCTGAAAATATGAAATATGAATTAATTAATAATTCTGCGAAATAGCAGTATTTATAATACATTGAGAAATTATAAAAGAACTACGAAAATGAATTAGATTTGATCTAAACATCTCAAACTTGTAGATAGGATCGAACTCTGCTTGACTTGATCTCCCCCGTCCGATCTCCCTTGATCTTATCCATGCATGAATCTTGGATTATCTAGAATTCTTGAATTCTTGATGAGTCTTGGATTCTTTGAATTCTGGATGAGTCTTGAATTCTTGATCTCTTGACTTATCTTGGACTCTTATCCTTATCCTAGGAGCTGCCGCCCCTAGGGGTGAGATGGGCCTCCATCATTCTCCCCCACTTGGAGAGAACTCGACCCCGAGTCGTGACGAGGATAGGCAAGTGTTATCTCTGGCAGGTACCAGTGAAGGTCAGCAACGTTGAAGGTCTTGGATATACCCATATGATCTGGTAGGTCCACTATATAGGCATTATCATTAATCTTCTTCACGATCTTGTATGGACCGTACTTCCGAGGCTTCAACTTGTTGTAGGTACCTATGGGAATTCTTTCCTTCCTTAAGAAGACCATAACCTCATCACCTACATCAAACACTTGAGGTCGGCGGTGTTTATCTGCGACCATCTTGTACTTGGTGTTGGATTGCTCTAGCTTCTGCTTCACGGCGTTTTGGACGGACTGGATTTGTTCTGCCATCTGTTCTGCTGAGATACTGGCGCTGGGTACCTTGGGTAGTTTTACTAGATCCAGCGCATGGTTAGGGACCTTCATGTACACGATGGAGAATGGGGATCTGCCTGTAGAACTTTGCACTGCATTGTTATAGGCGAACTCAGCCTGGGCTATGGCGAAGTCCCACTGTTTCGGCCATTCCCGGCATATGCTGCGAATTAAATTCCCTAAGGTTCGATTTACCACTTCTGTTTGTCCATCTGTCTGCGGATGGGCTGTACTGCTGAAATTAAGTGATGAATCAAACAACCTCCACAGGGTCATCCAAAAGTGACTGAGGAACCGTGTGTCACGATCTGAAGTGATGGTCTTGGGTACCCCATGTAAGCGAACAATCTCTCTGAAAAATAATTTGGCTGTTGTTGATGCATCTGCTGTTTTCTTGCATGGGAGGAAGTGAGCCATTTTTGAGAACCTATCAACCACCACGAAGACAGAGTCCATGTTCCTCTGGGTCTTTGGCAAGCCAAGCACAAAATCCATGGACAAGTCTTCCCATATAGCAGTAGGAACGGGTAGGGGCATGTAGAGACCTGTGTTCTAGGTTTGTCCCTTAGTTGTCTGACAAACATAGCACCTGCTTACGATGGTAGACACATCCCTTCTCAATTTCGGTCAGTAATATCGCCCCTTAACAGATTCTATTGTTGTGTCCCTTCCCAAGTGTCCTGCTAGTCCACCCCCATGCAAATCCCTGATGATCTTTTCGTGGAGGGAGGTGCAAGGGATACACAGCTGCTCCCCTTTCATAAGGAACCCGTCATAAATAAAGAAGTCTTCTGCAGACTGCTTATTCACACATTTCTCCCATACCTGTTGGAAGTCTTCATCTTGGGCATATAAATCTTTTAGGCACTCAAAACCCAGAATCTCAACGCTGAGGGTCTTGATGAGAGTTACACACCTACTAAGTGCATCAGCCACTTTATTCTGTTGTCCTGTCTTATACACAATTTTATATGGGAACTTGTCTAGAAAAGCAGACCATCTGGCATGTAGATCACTTCTTAATTGCTTTTGCCCACTAAGATATTTTAGGGCCTGGTGGTCAGTATAGAGAACAAATTCTTTTGCAATTAAATAGTGTTCCCATGTTTTCAAGGCTCTTATCACACCATAAAACTCCTTGTCATAAGTAGGCCGCTTTCTCCTGGCTTTACATAATTTTTCACTAAAGAAGGCAATGGGTCTTTTTTCTTGGGACAATACAGCCCCTATGCCAACTCCACTGGCGTCACATTCAATTTCAAATAATTTATTGAAATCAGGTAAAGCAAGAACAGGAACAGTACATAACTTTTCTTTTATGAGAGCAAAACTTTGCTCTTGTTCTTCTCCCCATTGAAATTTCCCCTTCTTCAAGCATTCAGTAATGGGAGCCATGATACTATTAAAATTCTTAATAAAACGCCTATAGAAGGTTGCCAACCCATGAAATCGCCTGACATCTGTGACAGTGGATGGGGTCGGCCACTCTCTAATGGCTTTCACCTTTTCCTCATCTACTTTCACACCATCCTTGCTTATAATAAATCACAGGAATAATAAATTATCATTCATAAAGATGCATTTCTTCAAATTAGCATATAATTTATTTTCCCTCAATGTTTTTAGGACCTCCCTAATATGTCCCACATGCTCAGTGATAGATTTACTGTATATCAAAATATCATCAAAATAGACTACCACAAATTTACCAATGAAGGGGCGCAATACCTGGTTCATCAGCCTCATGAAAGTGCTGGGTGTGTTGGTTAGTCCAAAGGGCATGACCAACCGCTCGAGCAAACCATCTCTAGTCTTGAAGGCTGTCTTCCATTCATCTCTGGGACGGATCCTGATTTGATGATATCCACTCCTGAGATCTATTTTTGAGAAAACTACAGCTCCGCTTAGTTGGTCCAGCATGTCGTCCAGCCTAGGAATGGGGAATTTGTACCCAATGGTGATCTTGTTAATGGCCCTGCTGTCGACACACATTCTCCAACTGCCATCCTTCTTAGGTGTTAATAAGGCAGGTACTGCACGAGGACTCATGCTGATTTGAATGTGCTCCTTTTTCAATAATTCTTCTACCTTTTCTCGTAAAATTTCATTATCCTTAGGACTCATCCTGTAATGTGGGAGGTTAGGTAGATTAGCACCTGGAACAAAATCAATATGGTGTTGTATATCTCTCATGGGAGGGAGTTCATTTGGTAACTCCTTTGGAACTACATCATTAAATTCATCCAGTAGTCCCTGTATTTCAGCTGAAATTGCATTTTCATCATTAACATCTTCTCCTTTTACTACTAACAAATGTATCTCATGAGTATCCTTACATTCTTTAACAAGTCCCTCTATACCAAGATCTCCACTAAAAGTAGGAATATCTACCTTGAGTTTAAATTCATCATTATTCCTTCGGGGGTTGAAATTACCTTGATTATGCCAATTTTTACCGTTTCTGTCGTTGCCGGGAAGAGCTAGAGCACCATCAAATTCGAAGTCGTCATCACTGTCGCCGTCAAGAACTGGACGTCGGGACATAGTAGCGACGGGTGGTCTGTCGTGGTCGTCTCCTGCGATCTGCTGTGGATGTTCCCGGATTCGTGGGACAACCTCCCGTAACAAGGTTTGCAGTTGTTCAGTCACCTCTGCCAACTGTAGTTCGATGTTACGTGTGGCTGTACGCTGCTCTTCAATTGCTCTCCAAACAGCTGGGAACCCCTGATCTCCGTCACGGGGTGGGTTGTGACTGCTACCGTCTGGGTTGGACATGACTGGGTGAATTCCCTGCTCTGATACCACCTGACGCAGCGTGGAAGCAATGAGAACCAGAGCTGGCTATGCAAGCACCGGGCATTCGCTAGCACCTAGCGAAAAACACCGATTTCTCTAGGAGAGAGGAAAAGGTAGCGAAAATAGGAAGAAGAGAACTTGAAGAAATTCTGAAAATCTAAAGTATGAATTAGATTTGATCTAAACATCTCAAACTTGTAGATAGGATCGAACTCTGCTTGACTTGATCTCCCCCGTCCAATCTCCCTTGATCTTATCCATGCATGAATCTTGGATTATCTAGAATTCTTGAATTCTTGATGAGTCTTGGATTCTTTGAATTCTTGATGAGTCTTGGATTCTTTGAATTCTGGATGAGTCTTGAATTCTTGATCTCTTAACTTATCTTGGACTCTTGTCCTTATCCTAGGAGCTGCCGCCCCTAGGGGTGAGATGGGCCTTGGGATGGGCCTCCATCATCAGAAGATAATGTGGCTGCCTTGGAAGACCCAAATCATCATTATATCCAACTAAATTAGTTGGACCAATTGCCAGCTCCCTTTTGAAAACTGCAAGGTTTACACAGAATCATGGATCAGTGAGAGAAGTAATTCTCTCAGAACAAAAGGGGCGATATAGTATGGAAAGAAGAGATAATACAAGAAATTCCAGCATTCCAGTCATTCTGATAGCGTGGGGTTTGCTTGTTTGTTTGACGCTGGTCATACACGTAGCCTGTACTGTAGTGGTTGAAGCCCAGAAAATCTAGAACCCATCACTATTTTAACCTCTTCTTTTGTAAATTTGGGAAGCCTCTTCCCAACGATATCCTGCATTGTCTTTGAGTACTCACCACAATACAATGGGATGAAGAAACCTGCAGTAAACCCAAAAGAATATCAAACAGCACATGGCATGCCCTAACAAAGTTCCGTTCTGGCCGAAACATTATTAAGGGTCCGTTTGGTTTGCAGCTAGAATTGGAATCGAAATCCTTTAGGGGTCCATTTGTAGGAATAGGGGTCTGGAATCGGAATCGGAATGGGCTATTCCGATTCCAACTGTTTGGTTGGACGGAATCAGAATCCCATTCCCATTCCTTTTGGAATGCCATTCTCCCATTTGAGGGAATGGCCATTCCCTGCCCCTCTCTTGGGAATGGAATCTCATTCCTACTTATTTTAATTCCCATTCTCATTCTTGTCTGAACCAAATAGATTATGGGAATGGACTATTCCACTTCTGATTCCGGAGGATTTCGATTTTAATTCTGATTCCAATTCCAACTATGAACCAAACGGACCCTAGAATTGGAATTGGAATGGTCCATTCCCATAATCTGTTTGGTTGAGACAGGAATGGAAATGGGAATTAGCAGGAATAGGATTTCATTCCCAAGGGAAGGGCAGGGAATAGTCATTCCCGCAAATGGGGAAATGTCATTCCAGCAGGAATGATAATGAGATTCCGATTCCGCCCAACCAAACTGTTGGAATTGGAATAGCCCATTCTGATTCCGATTCCAGACCCCTATTCCCACGAGCCAAACAGGCCCTAAATGATGACCATTTGAGTAATTCAATTCTGTTACCTTTGCTCTTTGGGCTGCAAATTGATCAGCTTTTGCTCTGGTAAATGGTTCATACCAAACAAAATCCAACACAATTGCAATCCTCCCTTCTTGGTGTGCCTATATACATATAAATAACAAATGTGGTTCTAATCACCTCACCTGATACTTGTCACGGTCATGGTTTTCAAAACCGGACTGGACTGGACAGTCGGCCCTAAAAAATTGGGAACTGGTCAGGTGACTGTTCGATTTTCTCCAAAACCGTTGATTTTAGTCAACGAATCGCTGAACCGAGCGATTAATCATTCGAACGATTTTAACTATTTTTAATTTTTTTTATTAGAACGAGCTAAACATCTAATTCAAACGATCAGACCATTTGACCCGATAACCGGACCCTTTACCAGTTCAGTCACCAAGTCGGTTTTAAAAACCAGTCACAGTATCTCTGAAATACAGCTGCATGAGACAATAATAGATTATGGGCCACAATGTAAGGTTCTATTCCAAAATTCCTAGCTGTACAGTTTCCATAAGCTTTGGAACACCTTCCACGAGCCATGACCCCACTATCATACCCAACAGCAGCAGTCACTTTTGGCTCGTTAATTGCCATCCAATTCTTCACTCTGTCACCAAATGTCTTGAAACAAAATTCCGCATAATTGACAGTCATTCCGCATACAGAGAGCAGAAAGCATTATAGTTGTACTCAACTAAGGACCTGTTTGGTTGGTGGTCGGCCTCAAGATCCCATGGAGTAGGAATCAAAATCACCTATTCCCCGTCTGTTTGGTTCATTCATATGGGAATTGGAACTCCATTGGATAAGATATGCACACTCCCAAAGAGGGTTGATTTTTTAAGTCACTTGTCCTTGTTTTTTCGGCCAGCTGGAATGGGATTCTCATTCCCAAGGGAGGAGGCTGAAATGGCCATTCCCTCAAACAAGGGAATGCCATTCCGCAAAGAATGGAAATTGGAATTCCATTCTATCCTAACCAAACAAGTATTCCAATTCTGATTTCAAACCCCTACTCTTGGTTTTTGAACCATGGTTGACCCAAACAATCAGATTTTTCAGTCGGAAACTGGTCAGGGTATCAGTTTTGTTTGATCACCAAACCATTATTTTGTCAAAAGTCGTTGATTTGGTCAATGACCCTCTAACTTGAGTGGTTGAACCATTGACCTGTTCTACCTAGACAACAGTTTTTTGGCTACTTAGGTTTTATTTGGAAGGAGTACAAATACATACAAAATAATACAAAATACAAGGTTTTGCACTCTACATATTTGTATTTGTACTCCTTCCAAATGGA
This sequence comes from Nelumbo lutea, assembly GCF_056320005.1. Taxonomy (NCBI): domain Eukaryota; kingdom Viridiplantae; phylum Streptophyta; class Magnoliopsida; order Proteales; family Nelumbonaceae; genus Nelumbo; species Nelumbo lutea. Next base: position 32,778,361 of record NC_142690.1, on the reverse strand, counting down.
GCCTTAGGCTGCATTTGGAAATGATGTAAATGGAGTGTAAATCCCGGTTCAGGGTAAATTTGCACTCTAGTTCACTTTTGCCTGTGTTTGGCAACATTACATTTTTTGCATTGACAAATGACAGACAAATGCATATTTACATTGAAAATAAGATGTAAAAGTACATCAATAAAAAAGAAGTAAATTTGCATTCAAGTAGGCTTTTGATAAAAAAAAGCATATACTTTATTGGAATTCGTGTTTGCATCCATTACAGCTAAACGTCTATTTGGTAAGAAGGTAAATTTGTCAATGCAAAACTAACTCAACTTTGCAATTTATATGAATCATTTTACATTCGACATATTTGCATTCACACATAGTTGCATTGTTTCCAAACGCAGCCTTAAAGATGGCTCTTTGAGACAAAAAAATGATTCTTGTTGAAGCAATTTTTTTTCATCATTATTAAATAATCTCCTTTCAAAATAGTTAACTTATATTTGGGGAGAACAGACTAATAGAGAGTTTAAGCTAGGAGGTAGGAAAATGCAACATCTACATGCATTACTAAATATTAGATTAAAACCCAAGTGCTTCATTCAAACTACTATTAAAGCAAGGACTAAAGAATTCAAAGAAAATAGCTAATTTAAGCGATGGAATGATGTCATTTTGGAAAACATATGACTTAATTATATGAGTTGCAAATATATGGAGCCACCAGATAAGTATCCTATAAACAAATAGCATATCCTATATATATATTAAAACAAAGCGGTCAAGAAATTTTCTTTTTTTTTTGAATTTATTATTTTTTTTATTCCATGTCATTTTTTAAACAACCAATGAGATGCACTTTCCCAATAACCTAAATAATCTTTTCTCCTAAAATTTCTCCTAAACTACCTCTCTCACTATCCCCTTGTTTCGACAAAATTATCTCTAATTCTTATTTATCTTCTAAATTAGCTCTAATTCTTATTTATCTAAAAAATTATTTATAATTTAGTAAAGAGTTTCTCTCCTAAATTATCTCTAATTCCTATTTATACTCTCCCCAACTTTTTACCTATATCAATCTAAAGAAAGTATGGATTAAAAAAAATTAAGAATTATTTAAATATTCTAACAAAATTATATAATAACTTTAAAATATTTATTAAAAATGCAAAAAATAATTTTATATTTTTATAAAATATATCACGAAATTATGTACTAACAATTTAAATTCTGTTTTTCTGGATTATCAATTTAAATGTTATTCAAATAATAAAAACCTAACATTAAAAATAAAATCTTATTTAAATATTTCAATAAATAAATATCGTAAATAACAAATATTATAAATATATAAATATCTATGTAACAAAATATTTAGTAATATGTAATAGCTTTTAATAAAGAGAATTCAAATAACAAAAAAATATAAATATTTTACATATTATTTAAATATTTAACATAAATAGATTTTAAATAGTTAAAATAACGAAAATATGTAATAAATTTAAAAATTTTCATAAAAATAGAAAATTAATTATAACATAATATTGAAATTAATAATAATTTAATATCTTACAAAATTAACAATGAAATTATGTATTAATAGTATAAGTTATAATTTAATGGATTATTAAATTCAGTAAATAACAAAAATTTTCAAATATTTTACATTTTGTTTAAATAACTAAATATTTAACATAACTAGATTTTAAATAGTTAAAATAACGAAATTATGTAATATATTTAAAAATTTATTAAAAGTAGAAAAATAATTATAGCATAATATTGAAATTAATAACAATTCAATATCTTACAAAATTAGTAATAGAATTATGTAATAATAGTATAAATTATAATTTTATGGATTATTATATTCAATAAATTAATATTTTAAATTTTCAATATTTTACATATTATTTAAGTAGTTAATTAACTAAATATTTTAAATAACAAAATATTTAACATAACTAGATTTTCAATTAGTTAAAATAAAGATGTAATAAATTTAAAAAAAATGAAAATTAGAAAATAAATATAACATAATATTGAAAATAATAATAATTTAATATTTTATAAAATTAAAAATTAAATAACTTTAATAATAATTTAAAGTTTTTACATAATATTGTGAGTAACTAATTTCAGTTATATCAATTAATAATTCGAGAAAATGACTTTCATAAAAATTAATATTTATTAATCATAATTTTAAACTCTTAATATATATTTATTCTATAATTATATATTCTAATATTAATATTTATTGTATTTTAGTAATTATTTATTGCTTTTTGTGATAAATGCATTTTCAATATAATTATGTATAAATTTATTTTTGTTTTGCTATTTATCGAAAACTTTCAATAATTATTGGAGATTAAACTACTATTAGTGAAACTTTTAAATTTTGTTTATTGTACTTATTGTATTTTTTATATAACTTATTGGTTAATATTTATTAGAGATTATATTATTGTATTTTTCGCTATAAAGTTTCAACAATTATTGGAGATTAAAACATTGTTATTTATCAAAGATGAGACTATTAATTTATCTGAAGTTATGAGTGTTCATGAGTTGGTTCGGTTTGGTTGTAGGTTGTTTTGCCAACCAAATTGACATCATTTGTGAAAACTGACCCACTCAAGTATCTATTTCAGTCGATTTTTTGGTTTGGTATGTTGGTTCAAAAGATTTAAACTTGAAAATTAAATTTAAATTTAAAAAAATTATAGTGCAATTGTTAAAAAATAAATTTATAAATTTTAGTTAAATGAACATTAGGGTCGACACTATCATTTTCCACCGTCATCTAATGGAAGATTGATTAAATCCATAGTAAATTACAAGTGGTGTTTTAGTAAAATACAAACTATAGGGTAAATTTTAGTAAATCCATGAAACTATAAGGGGTGTTTTACCAAATGACCCTTTCTATTATTTAGCCTTCACTTACCAAATCCCCACTAGTATATATATATATATATATATATTAAGTGTGGATATAGTGTGAAACATTTTTTGGACTAAAAATACCCTCTATTTCTTTGTTTGAGAAAGGGTATAAAAGATATTTTATTATAGTTTCAATGCCAACTTTGATGGCTACTAAAATGCCCTTATTTTAATCCATCTCTAATTGTAAGGGTTGAAAGTGTAACTTCAATTATTATTTTCCACTTCATTTAATTCCCTCTCATTAAGTCTTATACTTAAGATATTAAATCCCATTTTTTCTTATCAAATACTATATTTTTAAGTTATTTTTCACCAATAAATGCTATTAATTAGATCTATGTCATCATTTTTAACAATACAACCCCATATATTTTAAAACTGACTAAAAAACGAAACCATTCTTTATCCAACTGGTGTCTAATCAATTCAACCATCCAAATCAAATTGTATACCTATGAAGTCATCATTGGGTAGACTTGGCAATTGTGTTGGGTGGGTCAGGTCAAGACCTTTCCGGTTGGGTTAGCAAATGCTATACAATAACCCTAAATGTTCAGGTTAGGGTTGACCCACGAGTCAATTCGGGTTATCCTTAAAAATAACTATAATTTCAAAATAAAGAAAAATACATGATAAGTTCCAAAATTTAAAAGGAATTAACCTTAAAATTCTAAAAAAAATAAAAAACTTTAGAATTCAACAATTCAAAGAGTAAAGTCCTAATTAGACCTGATAATTAAGTTAACATGTTGACCCATGACCCAACCCAACACAATTTTTTCTTGGTTGGGTAGGGTCAAGTCATCCTCAAATTTAGGTAGCTAAATATGAGACACTAACCCTTTTTTTTTTGTTGGGTTGGGTTGGGTTCATAGGTTGGGTCAACTTTTTGCCAGGTCTATAGTGGGGTAATAAAATTTTTAAAATAGATATAATATATAAAATTACAATAAAAATGTAGAACAATTAGACACATTTATAGTATTTTATTAATCAAATTAAAAAAAAATAAGTGTAACAATTTTGGACTAAAATTACCCTCTATTTCTTTGTTTGAGAAAGGGTATAAAAGATATTTTATTATAGTTTCAATGCCTACTTTGATGGCTACTAAAATGCCCTTATTTTAATTCATCTCTAATTGTAAGGGTTGAAAGTGTAACTTCAATTATTATTTTCCACTTCATTTAATCCCCTCTCATTAAGTCTTATACTTAAGATATTAAATCCCATTTTTTCTTATCAAATACTATATTTTTAAGTTATTTTTCACCAATAAATGCTATTAATTAGATCTATGTCATCATTTTTAACAATACAACCCTATATATTTTAAAACTGACTAAAAAATGAAACCATTCTTTATCCAAGTGGTGTCTAATCAATTCAATCATCCAAATCAAATTGATAAACCTATGAAGTCATCGTTGGGTAGACTTGGCAATTGTGTTGGGTGGGTCAGGTCAAGACCTTTCGGGTTGGGATAGCAAATGCTATACAATAACCCTAAATGTTTAGGTTAGGGTTGACCCACGAGTTAATCCGGGTTATCCTTAAAATAACTATAATTTCAAAATAAAGAAAAATACATGATAAATTCCAAAATTTAAAAGGAATTAACCTTAAAATTCTAAAAAAAAAAATAAAAAACTTGAGAATTCAACAATTCAAAGAGTAAAGTCCTAATTAGACCTGATAATTAAGTTAACATGTTGACCCATGACCCAACCCAACACAATTTTTTCTTGGTTGGGTAGGGTCAAGTCATCCTCAAATTTAGGTAGCTAAATATGAGACATTACCCTTGTTTTTTGGTTGGGTTGGGTCGGGTTCACAGGTTGGGTCAACTTTTTGCCAGGTCTATAGTGGGGTAATAAAATTTTTAAAATAGATATAATATATAAAATTACAAAAAAAATGTAGAACAATTAGACACATTTATAATATTTTATTAATCAAATTAAAAAAATAAGTGTAACAAACAAGAATTATTTTTATTAATAATGAAAATGAAATACATAATTTAGAACTAGCCAAAAATGAAATGTAAAAATTAATAATAAATAGTTCAAGCATTTGGGTTAAATGTGTGTTATCCTTTAATATAAAAATAAATAATAAAAATAAAGAAAATATAAAAATACAAAATGAAAAAACACATAAATTTTGCAAAAAAAAAGCATTCAAGCACATCTATAATATCATTTATTTATCATATTAAACAAGAAGTCAGTAAAACATATTAAAATTATTTTTACACGCAAAAATACAAAAAAAATTATAGAAAATTTTGAAATAATTCTATATTTACACTAGTATTAAAAATATGAATAAGATTGTGGAACTTTCTTTTGACTAAGGTGGTGTTCATCTCGTGGACAGGACCATTTCGGTCTGGTCTACAAGATGAACACCTATTCAGCTGGCTGTGGACGGGACCGGTCCCGTCCACACCTCAATTTAGTGGCAATGGCAAAAACTTGTAGTTAGAGCCCACCTACAGTCTATTCTTTGATCCCCTGCTTCACACTCTCCCTGAAAAGGCTGAAACCCTATTGCGTCTACTTCACATTTTACCATTGGAGGTCTCCATCGCCTGTTGAAGCTCTCCACCGTTGCAACTCTCCTCCATCAGTCCACCTACCAATGTAAGTTTCTTTCTTTCTTTCTCTCTGTTCAGTTCTGTTTCAAGTGTTCACATCTTGTTCTTGACAAATGTTAGATCTGCATCCGAAAATCCTAGTATTGTGTTTCCCTCTTGATGCTAAATCCTGAACAGTTGATCATTATATTGGTTTTCTCTGTGTTTCCCTTTTGATGTTATGCTTGTCTTACAAGTAGTACGAGAATCAACAAACTATTAGTTTGTGTAAATTGTTTGATGCTATGCTTATCTTGCAAAAAATTGTTTTATCAATTGTTTAAATATTATTTTTTAATATTTTTGTCAATAAAATATTAATTATTTCACTATTATTTTTATAAAAATTAATATTTATTGGTTAATATTAATTCATTGTTGCATTCTTTTAAATAGTTATCATATAAAATGCAAAAATTAGATATTTATGATTCATAAAATGTATATGATATTTATGGAATCAAAAAGTGTGGTGTGGACTAGTCCGCATCATGCCTACAAAACGTCACTGTGGGTGTGGATTGGTCCTATCCACATAGTTTGTCCATAGTTCAGAATAATGTTTTTGAACTGTCAATGACCCGGACAGTCGGACCCTTTGGCCTGGAAACCGTCCAAGCAACCAGTTCTGTTTCACCCCTGACTCGTTCTTGGGTAAAAAACCATTTACTTCATCAAAAAACCGCTGACCCGGATGGTCGAACAGTCGATTCGTTTGAACCGAATAGCGGTTCATTGTTTAAGAAAGGGGAGAAACTCTGACTCCCTGAGTCTGAGATCTGATATCCATAGAGAAGAAGAAGAAGAAGAAGAAGAAGAAGAAGAAGAAGAAAAAGTTGTAGAGATATGAGAAGAAGTTTCATTTTTTTCTCAGATCTGAAATCTGAGATCTGAGAAAAAATGAAAAATGACCCAGACAACGGTTCGCGGTTTAAGAAAGGGGAGAAACTCTAACTCTCTGAGTCTGAGATCTAATATCCAAAGAGAGAAGAAGAAGAAGAAGAAGAAGAAGAAGAAGAAGAAGAAGAAGAAGAAGAAGAAGAAGAAGAAGAAGTTGTAGAGATATGAGAAGAAGTTTCATTTTTTCTCAGATATGAAATATGAGATATGAGAAAAAAATGAAAAAAATATCTAAGATCCGAGATTCGAGAACTCGTATCTCAGATCTCAAATCTGTCACCCGTGTTGGTACCACCATCTCCATCTCGTCATCGCCATCGTCGTCGCCGGTGAACATCAAATCTTTTTCCTCCTCTTCCTTCTTCTTCCCTCTTTCCCTCTTTCTTTCCTTCTTTTATTCTTTCCCAACCGACAAAAACTCTCTTCTCCACTTCTCTTTTCTCATATATAAGTATATATAACTATTTGCTATTTTGCCCTAATGCAAACCGTTCGAACCATTCAACCCGGATAGTTGAAACACTGACCCAGAAACTGGTTGCCAAAACAGTTCCGTTTTCGGGTCAGTTTTTAAAACCTTGGTTCAGAACATCTGTGGACTGTGGTGTGGTGTGGATTGGTCCCTGCCATAGGATGTGGTGTGGACCACACCCATCAATTTCACATTCACATTACAGAACACCCCCTAAAAATACATAATTTTGAATTTACTCCCTATTTAATTGTAAGGTTTAAATTGTAAATTAAACTATTACTTTTCACCTCATTCAATTTCCTCTATTTAAATCTTACAATTTTTTTTATAAATGAATAAAAGAAAAAAAAATGATACACAAAAAAGATAAAACACTATATATAAAAGGAAGATTCTAACCAAGTAGGTAGGCATGTCAATGATACCTGAAACTTTATAGTTTGATCCGATTATCACATATTTGCATGAGGTATTTATGTAATCAGATTTAGATTTTGCAATCCACATCAATCAACCAATAAAAAAAAATACATAAATTCATAGAAAATTTTGGATGTATTATTAATATCATTATTATCATATAGAATTGTCACAAGACTTACTAGTACTTAAAGTACCCATATAATTTAGCAAATATACAAAAGCTTACCCTATTGTTTGAAAACTTACTTAAGGACCCTTAAGTTTTTTGAGAATAGTCAAAATCCTTCCCTACACGCTGTTACAATTAGTTCGCATTTAATGTCACATCACTTAAATATTCTTTTAATTTCAAAACTATCTTTTTATGGTCGATTTTTCTTTAAATTTTTAAAATAAAACCCAACCACAATGTATTCCAAAACCTTAGATGAATATGATATTGGCGAGATGCTCTTTCACATTTAACTTTCTAGTAGAATAGGCTGCATTACAGGCGCTATAACCATAGGGCTTTACAGGTTGGAGGTTAATAGGGGCTAAAAATTTTATTTCATATCAATATCATAGAAAGGCTCTTCGGTATTTGATCCTATTCTTTTCTTTATATTTCTCAAATAATGACTTTGAACGAACAAAATAAACATCACCAAAGAACAACGGTAATAGATCACAGGGCCCATGAGAGTAAGTTGAAGAAAGAACGAAGATACAGATTTCATCACACATCAATAATACAAACCAAGGTTTTTAAAACCAACTTGGACAATGAATTGGTCTGGAAAAAAAAATGGTCAAAACTGTTGAATGGTTCGAATGGTTCAACCACTCGAGTCAGCAGTTTATTGATCAAATCAACGTTTTTTTGGCAAAAATCCAGTTTTAGAGAAAAACAGAACCAATCACCTAACTGGTTCCCGGTTTTTCCAGTCCGATCCGATTTTGAAAACCATGATTCACACAATTCAAGGTTTACATTAGCCTATGGAAAGCCATAAAGCACTAGTTTCATATACTTGAATACAAGTGTTACCATGGCCACCCCATAGTAACTCCCAAATGCTGGAATACCTCATCAAATAACCGCACCTTATTATAAATTTATTTTATCCTTCAAAATTAGTTTTCACCCATTGCCCACTCGAGTCAAGTGTTAAGAACTAAGAAATGTTAGAAAAGAGAAGAGAGATATTGAGGAGAAAGAATTCTCTTATTCTGACTGAGAACAACATTGGCTATTTAAATAGCCTTACATAACAAACTGAACAAGAATTAAGCAACCCATGTCTAACAACTCCTAGAAACATGGTAAGACTAAAATAAACAAATAATGACTCCCTTAAGAATAGGGATTTATTGGACTAAGTAGAAACAAACCAACTCAACATGAAGAAGGGGGATTTTTCAGTAGAAAAATGGGAGGGAAAGAGGCTGATGATAGGGTGAATAGAATGAAAAAGTGAGGGATGATAGGAGGAGATTAGGAAGGAGAAAGAACTTCTAAGCTTGGAGGAAGCCATTTGGGTGGGTGGGGATTCTCTAATAAACGATGATGTATTAGACGATTGGGTTTTATTTTGAGCTCTTGAATTCTTTTATTAGTTGGGTTTTATTTTGAAAATTAAAAAAAATAATGAAGGACAAATTTGTCATTTCACTTTTTCATCAATACTTAATGACGATGTCCATTGTTAAAATACTTAAGGGTACCTTAAGTGATTTTTCAAACACTAGGATAAGTTTTTGTCCATTTACTAAACCATAGGGGTACTTTAAGTATTTAACACTAAATAAATTAAACAACAATAAGTAGCTATAAAATAAGTAGTCATAATATGAGATATAGTTGAAATCATAAAAAAATTACAAAATATACCCAGAAAAAAAAAATAAGAACTTCAAAAGGAAATAAAACCATTAACTTTTTTTAGCATCTTATTATAAGTCAAGACCAAAGAGAATAAAGGGAATGAGGAGTTACTAGTGAGGCAGTGAATTGATACCTAACTATAGGAAGAAGTGGCAACAAAACCTACTCCTTTGTAGAAGTGGCAATGGGCAGGTTTGGGGTGGGCCCCCATCCTTGCTCTATAGTCAAAATACTTTGCCCCATCCCCGTCCCATCCCCGATGGCATGGTAGGGTACCACTCCCCATCGAGGATGGGGAATCTCTGAATTTTCCTCATTCTGAGGCAATCACTTAAAAATAATGTAATTTATGAATATTTTACAAATAGGATTATGGAAATTTAGGGGGTGCTTTAGGAATTGAATTATTACAACTTAGAGGTACTTTATAAATAGAATTATGAACCTTAGGATTTTAAGAATTTGGAAAAAACTTAGATGTATTTTAAAATCAATATTTAATATAGTGATATTTTATTAATTTACCATCAGGTTCGGGGCGAGGCAAAGAATTATATGCAAACCCCATCTCTTGGTTCATGGCAAAAATATTTTCCCTATCTCTGTCCATCCCCACTTAAGAGCAAAACCCATCCCGTTTGAGGTGGGGCGGGGCCTCGGTTTCACTAGTGTGAACTTTCAAACCCTGTTTCCTTTGTTTGAGTTGGGCTTGGGCTTGCAAGGTGGGACTTGATTGCATGTCCAGGCCCAGGTTTCATCTTTCTGGGTTGGGCCTAACCTTGTCCCATCTCACAAAAGTGGGTGTTTTTCACTAGAGGTAGGGGTGCTCATGGTTCGTTTTTTTAACTGAACCGGTACTACTGGTTTTTAGAAAATTGGTAATCGAAGCCAGTCAATTAATCGGTTGACCGGTTTGGTTAACCATGGGTTCGGTTTATCAATTTTTCAGTTTTTTAATTTTTACAATATATTATAAAATATATATAAATGTATAATAAAAAAATAGGTAAATTACAAAGACACCCCTGTACTATGGTGTTTGTGACAAAGACCCCTTAAACTTTAGTTGTTAGACAAAGACCCCCTTCCGTTAGTGTTCCGTCAGTTATCTTTAAAAAAATATTTTTATTTAACTATTTTATTTTTTAAATCCCCAAATTACTTTTTTCTAAATTATTTGAATGGTGAGAAAGATATCTTCGACCAAACCGCCATAGATACCCATCACCACACTAAAACCGTAAAACGTAAAGCAAGAACCATTAGGAACCTGGTTCATAAACGTACTGAGAATCTAAAAGAGGACAACACGTAGGATCCAAGAAGTGACTCTGCACTAATGCCTTTGACGACATAAAAAATAATCACGCGCTCCAAATTCTGCAACAAAAAAAAGTTAGAATTCAGTATTCCCTACTACGAAGCCACACGCATAATCTCAACTTAGAATTATGCTTAAGAAACACACATGCACATTGAGTTTATATCTTGGATCAATTTGTCCAAAGTGGCAAGAAGAGGAACTTTCCTTGCTGACATTCCATTACAACAAAAATGGTCTGGTTTCCCTGAAATTCCATTGCACCTCTTCACTCGAATGACCTTCTTCTTATCAATATAAATTGATAGCACCAAATGCTTCAACCCCTCTTCTCCGCTTCATTTGATCAAAATGTCGTGAGACATCTCACTATTGCAGAATTGCTCTTTGATCAAATACGGTGGGTTGCGTGAGAAATGTTCTATTCGTGATACTAGAGAGAACTAGGCAGCTGGAAAGATACCCGATTTGATCTTCTTGTCGATAGAAGTGACTGCATCTGCATTTTGGATCAAAGGAATCAATGGTATTAGATGACGACAACCCTATGTTGAACTACCTCCGCAAGAAGAGTCGTTCACTTGTATGGCATATTTGCTGACACAAGAAACTCTCTCTCAATACAGAAAGCACCCAAATGAAGAAAATCAGAATTTAGAGATGTGTTATGATATCAACGGTCTTAAAGTTAGATTTTTTTTGTTCCTTTTCTGGTGACAATCAAATGTGTTTTGGGTAATTAGGTTTTAAGAAAAAATGGTAAAATTAAGAAAATAGAAAAAGTTTAGTGGGGTATTTTGGTAATTTAACATCTTTCGTCATCTGACTTGCCAGTTAAGGGGGTATTTGTCACAAAGTAAAGTACAGGGGGTCTTTCTTGCAAATTAAACTATAGGGGGTTTTGTCACTGACCCCATAGTACAGGGGGTCTTTTATATATATATATATATATATATATATATATATATATATATATATATATATATATATATGTATAGAAATATATGTATATCGGTCGGTTCGGTTAATCACCGGTTTTCTATATTGGTTTACTGAAAGCGAACTGACCGGTTCGGTTAATCAATTTTTTGGATTTTTTGCTCAGCCCTAAGAGGTAGGGGTGTCCATGAAAAACTGAAAAATCGAACCGAACTGAGAAAACAGAATCGCAAAATGCGATTAACCGAATCGGTTGGTTCAATTTCAGTTCGGAATTTTTGAAGAACAGAAGGACCGGTTCGGCTTTCGATTAACCTATAAAAAAATCGACTGTTAACCGAATTGACCAGTATATATATTTATATGTATATTTTATAAATACTTTTAATATATGTCACATATTTTCTATGTATTTTATATAAATGTATATATTCATTAAATATAAATATATACTTATATTATATTTATAATGATCTATTTACAAATATATTATATATTTTTAAAATATTTATAATATATTATATATCATTTATTATTTATAATATAATATTATATATATGTTTATATAATATATATTATAAATATAAAAAACCGAAAAACCGAAGAATCGAACCGGTCAAAAACCGAAACCGGCGGATCGGTTAACCGGTTGTACGGGTTCGGTTTCGGTTTGGCAAAATAAAAAAACCGGAACTACCGGTTCGATTTACAAAAAGGGGCCATGGTTCGGTTAACCGAACCGTGGACACCCCTAGAGGTAGAGCCGCCGCATTGCTCCCGCTCTCTGAGGAAGGAGAAGGACGAACCCCTCTGGGCTGCAGATTGTAGCAGAGCAGTCATGGTCGGTGTCGGTTTATGAGTTATTTCATCTATCTTCTTTGTCTTACCTTTTTGATTCCTCGTCTATTCTGTAAAGTTTCCAATATTTTCTCTCCATCTTTCAGGTGAAGTATTCCAGGGAGCCGGACAATCCAACCAAGTGTAAGCATTTTAGAGCTGTCATTCTCTAATTCTTAGTTACTTTTCAATTACTGTTCGGATGTGCCATAAACATTCTAGGGTTTCTCAGTGTCGCCTTGCGTTGCTCCTGAAAAACCTTTTTTTTTTTTTCTGAGGTATTTTTTGGCGCCTTTCTTGCTACCAGTACACTATATTTCACTGGATGTATTGCTCTTATGTGCTTTTCTCCGAACAGTGTTTTTGATTTATTTTCGCTTCGCGTGCTCTGATTTGTTTCCTGGCGTTCATTTTGCAGCCTGCAAGGCCAGGGGCTCGGATCTAAGAGTTCATTTCAAGGTGCGTTGATCTGAAGTTGTTCTTACCTCTCTGCTTTCGTTGAATTGCTGATTCGAATTGTAATGCGTTTTTTTTTTCATTATGGTTTTGTACTTTTGTTCTCAACACTGTATCATCATTGTTATTTGTGAAAATGGAAAAGAAATTTGGCTCATGGCTTAGTACTTGGGGTTGTAGAGAAAACTTGTTATTGCTATTAATTTTTTGTTTGCTTATAAGGTTTAATGGACTAGCATGATTCAAGATCCTTTGCCCTGGTGATGATCCGATCTGCTGTACTGCGTAGAAAATGAACTAGATACACTTTTTGTTAATAGAGTCCAAAAGTTTGAATGATGAAATGGGACGATTATAACCATTTGATCAAGGACTGAAACTTTTATATATGAACATTTGTTATGCTAGGAACATGGATTTATGAGTTAGTTAGCTCTGCTGATGAATTGTGAGTCTGTATTTCTATTTGGGGTTCAACTAGCATGCCAATTAACTTGTCATACTTGTTTGGTTACTTTCTTCTTAGAACGAGGCAATGCTGAAACTTGCATTGGTTCTTTTGATTGGTTTCCACACCTGATGAAAAGCAGGGTCCTGTTGCTCATGTGAACAGGTCTCTCGTAAACTTCAGGGAAATTGTTTACATTGTTATTGGGTGAACCTCTGTAAGTGGTTTTGATGACAGAAGGTTCAGTAAATGATGTTACATTATAAACACAATTTGATGCTTTATTTGGGGTTCAACTAGTGTGCCAATTAATTATCATACTTATTTGCTTAACATTCTCCTTTGAGGAAGGCAATGTAGAAAATTGTAATGATTTTTTTTTTAATATATGAAAAAGATTAAGAATTGTTCTATTTTTTCTTAAGATGTGTTGAGTTCATTATTCAAATTACTGGATCTTAACTGTCTTAACTGTACAAGAAGGTATAATTAGTACATTGCATACTTTGTGCATTTACTGTTTTTTTTTTTTTTCTTACTTGGATGTTTTGGAAATACAGAACTCATGCCCTATACTTATTTTCTCAGAACACCCGGGAGACAGCACATGCAATTAGAAAGTTGCCTCTGGCCAAGGCTAAGAGGTATTTGGAGGATGTGTTGGCCCACAAGCAAGCCATTCCATTCCAACGCTTCTGTGGTGGTGTTGGTCGAACAGCTCAAGCTAAAAACCACCATCCAAATGGGCAGGGACGCTGGCCTGTTAAGTCTGCCAAATTCATTCTAGATTTGCTTAAGAATGCTGAGAGTAATGCTGATGTATGCTTGATTCTAGATAGTTATTGATTTTCTTTTTTCTATTTTTTTGCAGTTAAACTATATACATGCTAAAGCATACTTAATACCATTATTTTTTTTTCCAGGTGAAAGGTTTGGATGTGGATTCGCTGTATATTTCACACATCCAGGTAAACCAGGCCCAGAAGCAGAGACGCCGAACATACCGTGCTCATGGGAGAATTAATCGTGAGTTTTTTTTTTTTTAATTTTGTTTTAAAATATTACATTATTTTTTATGGTTTTGGCTTCTGGCTCTTAAATGTGATTAATTATTTTTTTCACAGCCTATATGTCTTCTCCTTGCCACATTGAGTTGATTTTGTCTGAAAAGGAAGAAACAGTGAAGAAGGAGGTAATCAGTATCATTTTATCATTTAAATATATTTATGGGATAAACTGAAGAACTAGGGCATGGAAATGACGGTTTGTGTTGTGTGATTGTGAATAGATTAACCGACTCAGAAGTAATTTTGCTTTTCTGTAGCAAAACAACACTTTGTATTTAGTTTTTTTTTTCTTATGTTGGATCATTTTGCTTTTGCAGCCTGAGACTCAGTTGGCTCCAAGAAAAACTAAGAAGGCTCAAGCTCTAAGAAGTGGTGCTTCTTCTTGAGTGTTTTGTCCGGGGGATGGTTCCTAGTAGTTCTTAATCGTTTCATTGTCCTCTTTCCCAGACTTTAGTTTCTTAAAAATGTTTTGTTTTTTAGTACTGTTGGTGTCTGTTGAAACCAATCGCTTTTCTGATTTATATTTCATCAGTGTTCTATTTGGTTTACTTTTTGGGTGGAATTTTTTTTATAGTTATTAAATTAGCAGTGGAAAAATCTGCAGTCTGCACACGTAATTCCTCAAATTATCTTCAGAAGATGCCTTTTGATGGATTAATTCGACAAAACAATCATCATGTGGTCTAGTAAACTACTCGAATTCAGTTATAGTCTACTAGACAAGCAAAATATTTGAAGTTGAAGCTGGGATGGCAGCCAGCAGTTTTACCATTACACTGGATAGTAGAAACAGTGTCAAGGTTGCATCATTTGTCAAAATACCTCGCTTAGAGCCTTGGAACTGTGATTAGAAAATATCCCATGATCCCATTCTTTTTGATAAGGGTCACGCCCCTACTGAATGGACCGGAGTTATGGTTTCCGTGGAGGCCATGGATTCAGCAAATCCAGATGATTCCCTCAAAACTATTCAGCAACAAAGTGAATTCTTTTGTAGATGGACTGTAATTTAATTAAAACTTGTCAAGTGCCATGAAATTCTAAATTACTTGCAGTAACTTTTGAAAAGTTTCTGTGACGGCCTTTTAAGTTAAACCTCTTTTTTTCCCCCTTTTCTTGGTAAACTGTCTTTGAGCCTCCTGCCTAGTTGCTTTTAGATGCAGGAAGAAACTTCTGTGTTTCCATTTTGATAAACAAGCATCTGATTAATTACCATTCTTTGATATCATTTATAAACATGCCATAAAGGGCCCACACATGGTGCTATGGATCATGAAAATGGTAGTCTTTTATTTTAAGGGGAAAATCTATGGTATGGGAAAAGTATCATTTTCATATCATATCGGATGACTTCAACCAATCCACATTCAACTTGTCTCTTTCGGTGAATATGGCTTATCCTAGGTGGCCAGTTTCAAAAACAACCATGTAAATCACATTTCAAAAAAAGTACTACCCTTATGGCTTAGTCAATTGACTAAGTACATCTCCATTGTTTGACTATTATCTAATGCTACCCCTATTGTTTTTGACAATTGATTAACTCTACCCTTAACATAAGCATCTGTTAATATTCCACCAAAACTTGTACATACACGTGACATAATTTTTTTTTTTTGAAACTCAATTTTACCATTTGTCCCTTTCCCTCTCCCTTCTCCTCCTTCACTGCCTTCTTACTTTTAGCAGTGACAAATCAAGTTGCCTTGGTCCTTAACCAGCAGTAGCGATAGCCCCTCACTCACTCACTCACTTACTTGCTCGCTCGCTTGCTTACTCACTCTCTCTCTCTCTCTCTCTCTTCCCCATCGTTCTCTCTCCCTTGTTTCATCACCACCCCTCAACTCGAGTTGCAAAAATGGACCCCTCCACCTCCGGTCCCTCTCCCACTCACTCACTTTCTCTCTCACTCACCCTTATCGATTAAAATCACTATGGGCCTCGCAACTTACTAGCAACGGCGGTGACATTCTTCCTCCACCCTTCCCTTGTTTGTTCTCCCTCTCCACCTTTCCTAAGAGATACTTAGATATGGTTCCTTGATTTGATCATGCAATACCCATAAATAACCAAGTTGTATCCATTATACTTGGAAAGCAGGATTTCAAATGCCATATCAGTGAATAGTGTGCATCGCAATCCATCCACCACATCCATTCCACCTTTGGATGTGACAACATAAGCCGCCAGATCAATAGCAACTTTGCCAAATACCCAACAAACTCCTTGTCAAGATGTACCAAACTGTAAACAATCTCAAAGTCATCGGATCCCCAATTGAATTATACATGGGTTCAGAGGAGACCCTATTACAAACAAGATTCGAGCCAGGCCTTCTGCCACTGTGTTGTCGAGCCAGGTCTTCCACTCTTCATTCCAATTTAAGATCTTGGGGCCAAGGGTGTTGGTGATGTTAGGATTTTTCTCGGTCAAGGAAAGATCATCTGGGTTAGAAGAGTCACCTTCAGAATGAATCTCAACGAGGTTGTTGAAGGTCTTGAGGATCTAACGACCGCTACCTGTCTCCACAAAGAGATGGTCGCCGATCTGTTGCAAGTCAAACTAGGGAATCGAATCCTTGACATCAAGGATAAGCTTCTTGGTTTCGATTTTCTCCGACACTTTGTACCTTCCCAATCTCGATGTAGTGGCGGAGTAGCGACACTCACTTGGCTCTCACTCCAACAAAGCTGAACAACTTGGGTTCTCACTCCATCAAAGAACAATATTCAAATTGAGAATGCCTTATCATAAGTGGTGCAACGCTGAACAACCTATTGGGACCCCAGTAGTGCCAGCATTAGAGGTAGGGTTACTAGACCTAGACCTGGGTGGCGAAGACCAGACTGAGGAAGATGAAGAAGAATTGGAAGATGTTCCAATTTGAATTAAGGGTAAAATGAACATTTCAGCCCTTCTGTCAATATTTTAACAACAGTGGTATTTTTTTTGAAACAATTGGGGTTGTGTTAGACAATAGTTATATACTTAGGACTTGTTCATTTGCTCTGAAGTCTGACATATGAAAGTGCAATAATTATATTAAGAAGTATATTGGTATTGGTGAATGTAGAGATAACTAATAGTTTTTAGTGTGTGTGTGTGTGGTTCCAGCACCACACTTATTTTTATTTTGTTTATTTTCTTTCTTATTATAGCTGGGCCAGATGGACTTTATTTATGTTTGCTTATTAGTCTTTTATTTTAAGTAGGGGTATTAGAGTAACTTCTACCTTTGTAAGGATATATATGATTTGTAATGGGGTGGCAGAATCATCTAACCAAACCCCTTCTTTCTTTCTCTCTTATCTTTTTCTCTCTTTTTCTTTCTTCTTCTCTTTGAAGCTTGGTGTTTCCTTTCTTTTCTTGAATTACATCAGACCACAGTTTTGTTCTATTTATTTTTATTCAAGTTAGTATCAGAGCTCTTGGTGAGAATGACTAGGGTTCTCATGTGAGCATGATCTAGTTGGCTACATGAGAATTCTTTAGATCAAGACTTCTGTAGTATTGCCTGGTTCTTGGAGGTAACTGGAGTGTTAGAGTTTCAAACTTAGGTGGCGATCAAAGTTTTTTCTGACAAAGGTACAACCTTTAGTTTAGCTGATCGAGATTAGAAGTTGTCAAGACCCTTTTTTCTGGGTCATTTTCTCTAATTTTTTTTTTAGTGTTTCAGTAGAAAAAAAATCCTTTTCTTGGTATTCTTCTTCGAGTTTTTGGCCTATTAGTGCTCTCTTAGAATGAAGAAGTTTGAAAGTGAGTTAAAAACTCAAGGGGAAGGATTTTTTGGGACTGATAACATGACTGAAGACTCATTTCAGATTACTACTGTTAGGTTTGATGGAACCAATTACTTGGAGTGGGCTCAATTAGCAATGATGGCTATTGGAGGTAGAGGTAAATTAAGCAATGTGACCGGAGACACAAAGAAGCTAGCCAAGAATGATACATCACATCTAAAGTGGGTTCAAGAGAACTACTTGGTAATGACTTGGCTATGCAATTCTATGCAGCCCCGCATCTGCTGAAACTACCTTTGTGCAAAAACAACCAAGGGGATTTGGGACAGCATGAAGGAGACTTATTCCCAACCACTTAATGTTGCTAGGGCTTATGAGCTGAAGTGTGAAGTGAATAACCTCAAGCAAGGGTAGAAGCAGCCTTAATGTACTTTGCTACTCTAAAATCCCTTTGGCATGAAATTGATCACTTAGAAACTATTGAATGGGAAAGTCAAAGGGATACAACAACATATAGAAAACTGATTGAAACAAATAGAATGTTTGAGTTCTTAGCTGGTCTAAACTCATATTTTGACATTATAAGACAACAACTTCTCACTAGGGAAAGTGTGACTTTATCTCAAGCCTACTCATTGGTTCATAGTGAAGAGAGTATGAAGAAGGTTATGCTATCATTTTAGACAACGAAAGCAGTCTTGGTAGTGACAAAATCTAAGGTTGGAGGGGATAAGGAAAGGGAAATTAAAAAGGAAGACAAAAGAGACATTTTTTGTGATCATTTTAAGAAGTCTAAACACACCAGGGACACTTGTTGGAAGTTGCATCCTCACCTAATGCCAATGAGACTTAGAAACAAGAAGGGTCACCTAATGCCAATGAGACTTAGAAACAAGAAGGGGAATACTAATGTGGCAACTACTACTGATACTGCATCTACTTCTAGCACAAGGACCACATCCTTAGATGCCTTAGCTGCTATCTGGCCTGCATTGACACAACTAGAGAATGAAGTTGGTATTTTTGGATCCTCATCTTAGTCTTCAGCCACCACATTTGTTCATCCTACTTAGCCATTGCTCACACAGGTACAAGAGCTACAACATATCATACTTCAGTCCCAAGTAACACTAGACCATTCTAGGTAATAGATTCAAGTGCTTTAGAACATATGATCTGTTTATCTTCCATGTTTACCACCTATTGTTTATTCTCTATCAAAGACAAAGTATCTATTGTTGATGACTCTCTTGTGCCGATTTCTAGCAAGGGAGACATTAGACTGTCAGATGTCATTTCCTTATCCTTAGTTTTACATGTTCCTAAGCTTATTGTTAACTTGTTTTCAGTTAGTAGTATTACTAAGAATCAAAACTATTAAGTGGCCTTTTTTCCTAATTGTTGTGTTTTTTAGGATTTGGAAACAAAGAAGGTGATTGGGATTGGCTGTGAGACGAATCGAGTCTACTTGGCTGAACATCCATAAGGGAAGTAGAGTGAAATTGGGAAATTGTTTGCCTCTTAGTCTTGGAGTCAGATTATGGTTTGGCATAATTGTTTAGGTCATTTGTCTTTTGGGTCTTTGAAGAGTATGTTTCCAAATTTATTTGAGTCAGTTCAAATGTCTAGTCTGAGGTGTGAAAACTATGAATTTGCAAAACACTGTAGATTAACTTATCCTTTGAGCAATAAAAGAAGCAATCTTCCTTTTGAAATTGTGCATACAGATGTTTGGGGGCCATATCATACTCCTACCATGGGGGTTGTAGATATTTTTTGTTATTTGTTGATGATTATACCTATCTCTCATGGGTTTACCTTAAACACTCTTGAGATGAGGTTCGTTCTCTGGACCAGGTTTTTCATCAAATGGTACTAACCTAGTTTGAAGTCAAGATAAAAAATTCTTAGATCTGATAATGCCAAGGAGTACTTTCCAAAACCCTTGGCATCATATCTTCTAGATCAAGGGGTCATTCATCAGAGCACCTAACCCCGTACACCTCAGTAGAATTGAGTTCTGAGAGGAAAAATAGAAATATCTTAGAGGTAGCCAGAAACATCATGCTTAATTCTAATGTTTCCCATACGCTTCTGGGGGGATGAAATCTATAATACTATTTACCTTATTAATAGGATTCCTTCATGGGTTCTAGACATGAAAACACCATTCAGCATTCTGTGTCCAGACAAGGACATGTTTATTATTCCCCTTAAAACCTTTGGGTGCACTTGTTTTGTTTAAATCCTTAGACCTCATTGCTCCAAGTTTGATCCTAAAGTTGCTAAGTGTATTTTTCTTGGGTATGCACAAAATAAAAAGGGATATTATTGTTATGAGCCTGTTTCAAGAAAATGTTTTGTGTCCATGAATATTACCTTTTTAGGATATGCCCTACTATCATAGGGCTTCTCCTCGGAGGAGAGCAGTGAGGAAGGGATTTTAGTTTCAGCCCCAAAAGTCCATTTGCTTGTCCCAGCTACTGAGGGGGAGTATCATGAAGAAGGTTGTCAAAAGTGTAGGGAGTTGAGAGTGTATCACAGATAGTGGTGGAGGTAGGTTGACTCCTGTCCTCAGTAGTAGTCTAGGCCAATCCCAACATCTTCTACAGCCCCAGATCCAAACACTACCACTGCTCCCATTGTTGATCCCACTATTATAGATACTGACACCGTTGATCCTCAACCTCCTCCTTCAAATGATCTTGATCTTCCAATTGCAATTCGTAAAGGGAAACATCGTTGTACCTCATCCACTGCCCATTGTATCTCCAAGTTCCTTTCTTATAATTGTCTCTTAGAATCCTATAGATCTTACCTGGCATCTATTGCTACTATTCCTATACATAGAACAATGGAAGAAGCTCTATTGATACTTGAGTGAAAGGAAGTGATGAAGGCAAAGATGGATGCTCTTTTTAAGAACAACACATGGGAACTAGTTAATTAGCTTGAGGGGAAGAAACCTGTTGGATGTAAATGGGTGTTTACTGTGAAATATAATGTTGATGGTTCTGTAGAGAGGTATAAGGCCAGATTGGTTGCAAAGGGATTCACACAAACTTATGGCATAAACTATAAGAAAACCTTTGCAGCAGTTGCAAAGATGAACACTATCAGAGTCCACTATCCATTGTTGCAAACTTCTCATGGCCACTATTTTAGATAGATTTTAGAATGCTTTCCTCAATAGAGACTTGCAAGAAGAGGTGTATATGGAGTTACCCCCTGGTTTTTATAGTATAGAAGTAAAAAATGAAAGTTTGCCTACTAAAGAAGGCTTTATATGGGCTGAAACAATCTCTGAGAGCTTGGTTTGATAGGTTTAGACTGACTTTGGACAAATTTGGTTACATATAGGCTCAGTCAGATCACACTCTTTTCTTTAAGATACTCTTCCCTGACCCTACTTGTTGTCTATGTGGATGACATTGTGATAACAAGGAGTGATACTAGTAAGATTGAATATCTTAAACATCTTCACAAGGAATTTGAAGTGAAGGACTTAGGGGAATTGCGCTATTTCGTGGGAATTGAGGTAGTTTGATCTAAGCATGACATTTTTATCTCTTAGAGAAAGTATGTCATTGACTTATTGGAGGAAACTGAAAAATTAGGAGTGAAGCTTGTTGACACACCCATTGAGCTGAACCATAAAATAATTGCAGAAAGTGGAGAACTTCTTGAGGACAGGGGTGTGTATCTAGTTGGGAAACTTCTTTATCTTTGCCTAACTCGGCCAGATATTTCATATGCTATCAGTGTTGTTAGTCAGTACGTGCATTCTCCTAAGACCACTCACATCCTTGCAATGGAAATGATACTTGCTTACTTGAAGAGATGCCTAGGGAGAGGCATACTCTCCAAAAATAATGGTCACATGAAAATAGAAGTATATAAATGTTGATTAGGCTGGATGTGTTGGTGATAGAAGGCCTACCTCTAGGTATTGTGCATTTGTGGGGGAAAATCTTGTTTCCTGGAGAAGTAAGAAAAAAATGTTGATGCTCACTCTAGTGTAGAAGCCAAATATAAGTCCATGGCCATTGGTGTAGTAGAAGTGTTATGGCTGAAGTCATTGCTTAATGAACTGGAAATTGATTATGAGAAGTCGTTGATGTTGTATCGCAATAATCAAGCTGCAATTAATATTACCCACAATCCAATACAGCATGACAAGACTAAACATATTGAGGTGGATAGACATTTTATCTGATAGCGAGTTGCATCTCAAGAAATGTGTTTCCCTTATATTGCCTTAGGCATGTAGTTAGTTGATCTCTTTACTAAATCAATCACAAAAAGCAAGTTGGAGGCAGATTTATGCAAGTTGGGAATGACAAATATCAACTCCCAACTTGAGAGGGGGTGTAAAGATAACTAATAGTTTTTAATGTGTATGTGGTTCCAGCCCCACACTTATTTTTATTATGTTTATTTTCTTTTTTATTACAGTTGGGACATATGTGCCTTATTTATCTTTGCTTATTAGTCTTTTATTTTTAGTAGGGGTATTAGAGTAACTCCTACCTTTGTAAGGATACAAACATATATATAATTTGTAATGGGGTGGCAAATCATCTAACCGAACCCCTTCTTTCTTTCTCTCTTCTCTTCTTCTCTCTTTTTCTTTCTTCTTTTATTCGAAGCCCGGTGTTTCCTTTCTTTTCTTGAATTACATCAGACCATAGTTTTGTTCTATTTATTTTTATTCAAGTGTGAACTTTTCTTTCCTCTGAACTCTAACTGTAGAGAGTGTTGTTTTGAAATTTGAATTCTGAAAATTATCAAATATTCATTTTGAACCCATATGTGAGAATTTTTGTTTGTCTTTTTGGGAGTATCATTGGAAAAAAAGTTATATGATTGCACTTTAAGTGATAAGAGATAAGAGGAAATGAACAACCATTTTTCTCTTAAAGTTAAATGATTCCCCTTAAGAGATAAGAATTAAGAGGAAACGAATAGGCCCTTAGTCCATTAACTAAACCATAAGGGTAATTTAAGATAGAGAGAGGAAAAGAAGATGGAAAAAGTTAAAGAAAATCTCATTTTTATAGGTACATCAAGATTATCAATTAGCATGAGACTAACAATCCGAAACAAGAAATATCACAAAGCAATAGCCTTTTGAACAGCCTAAATTCTTTCTAGTGAACATGATTACCTTGATAAACTCTTTAAACTGCTAAAAGTAATGATGTATAGTGTCGTTTTACTTCTACCATTTCAATATGCCAAAAAAGACCTTGATATAAGTGGTATCTCTAAAAAGGATATTCAAGAATTGAAACCCAAAATTCTAACTTGATCTTGATCCTAAACAAGAACTCGGAATTGATATATATGCAATGGAATTCCAATAAAAGAAAACTGAATTCAAATTTCAAAAATCCTAGAAAGCATATTTTCGAGTTGACTTAATTCACGTAGAACAAGCAATAGGACAGTGCATCCAAGTAACACTAAGATTTACTAAAAGGTGATAAACCCTAGAAATCTCTAGATTCTTTATTAGGAATGGTAACAGGGTGGGGATCATATTCCTCATCCCTAACCCTAATTTTGAAATAAATCCCTGTTCTCGACCCTAATACCTGTTAGGGATAAAAATTGTTCTCCATCCCTAATCGCCAATGAGATGGATTCTCCGTGGGGATCCGAATCCTCAAAATTTTTAGTTAATAGTATTTTTTAAAATTAAATTTATTGAAAATAAATAAAATTTTAATATATAAATAATATTTTAAATATATTTTGATATATACATATATATATATATATATATATACATAATATCATAATATATATAATCAGAGTCAGGGCGGGCCGAGGACCTCATTCCTCATCCATCCCCAACCCCAACCCTAGTTGGGGATTCCTATTAATCCCAATCTCCATCCCCACCCCACCAAAGCAATCCCCATCCCCAACCCCATTAGGTCGAGAAAGTCGAGTACCATCGGAGATGGAGAAAATTGCCATCCCTATTCTTAATATCATAAAAACAGAATAAAAAGGAGCCTAAAAAGTACATTCCACATTATATATATGTATATGTGTGTGTGTATGTGTGTGTGTGTGTATATATATATATAAAGAAGAAAATAACGCCACTAAGAAGTTATACCATTACCTCCCCATTTTCTTTGGTTGGCTATGTATGAGACAACTAAAAACTAGCTATATTCATTCTTTAATTGTTTCAATTAATGTGAAGCATTTTATTAAATTATAATTACATGTTTGCCCTCTAAAGACCTCAAGATATAGGGCTAAAGGTATCTAGTGAAAATTCCAGAAGCCATGGTCCCCCATTTGCACTTTTAAGTTTCGACATTTAAGCATTAAATAAAATAATAACTAATTAGATAACAACTATAAACATTTTACATTTTATGTAAAAAAACAATTTAGTAGAATGGAAAAAACTTAGTTTATTTGATCTATAATAACAACAACAACAAACTTGGGACAATACATTTAGAATAATAAGAAAAAACTCACTTGATTTGTCCAAAAGAAACTAAAAGCTTGATTAGTCATTTTTGCATTGAACTCGCACTAAGAAAAACTAATAGAATTCGATTTGCCTTAATTGATTTTTCTTTTTTTACTTTTTTTATTTGGCCTATAATTACTGAAGTGTTTTTATATGTTTTAAATTCTAAAAATATATTATTTTGCATTAAATCACTAGTTATTCATTGATACGGAGGCTCTTATGCCTTTTTCCACCTCAAACTATGCCTCATGGCTTAAGGCTTGGGACTTACACATCATTTAGATGATGGCTTAAACCTTGAGGTAAAATTTGTGTACCTTGCCTCAAGGCTTAAGCCTTTTAAAATGATCCAAAGTGAAAGGAAAGAGCAAAGTATAGTGCATTAAATTACAAATGCAAGAAGCTTAACAAATTGAAGAGAGATTATGTTGTGCATAGTAACAAGAAAAAGAATAGTGATAAATATAATATTGTAATATTACATTTAAGAATGATGTAGACGTTCTCATAATCTCCATAAGTATACTAGTATATTCACTAACCTAAGCGAGTGGATTTTAAATTTTAGTTGTTCTTTATAAGTGTTTCAGGAAAAAAATATTTTGATGTATTTTAAGAGAAAATGATAGATGTTGTCTTCTTAGATGATGAGCTTTACTTGTAAGTGTTGGGATGGTAAGGATCAAATTGTTTAATAGAGTAATTTACACTTTGAGTGGTGTGATTGATGTGTATTTTAAAAATATATAAAAAATCTAATATAACTTAATTGGTCAGGCTCTAAAGGCTATAAGGTCTCAATAGTAGGTGAGGGCTGAAGTGTAGTGGGTTGGTTTGAGTTAATATTTTACACTCTTTCATGCTTGGACCTTCAAATCGGAGTCTGAATCTCTTGCCCACACAAACTCTGCCCACGTCTACCCACATAACATCTCAGCCACATATGGAGAACTTCATCCTCCTACATAGTATTATGTAGGGGGAGATGTTCCCAATTCACGGGGGTAGTGTGTTGTGGGTAGACGTGGGCAGAGTTCTCGTGAGTAGGTGATCCAGAGTCTTCAAAGCGAGCCAATTCAAGTTTTCACAAAGATGCAACCCGAGCCCACCCAAGTTGCACCCATATCTGCATTCAACAAGTTAAACTTGTACTCTTGTTCTTCTAAGGTTACACATGTGAACAATCATTGGAGTTAATTATTTTGTCATTCTTGTTCTTTAGAGAAAAAACTGATGCCTAAACATTCCCAAAGTTCCAAGAGAAACATAAACCCTCTAGTGGACTGATTGAAATCAGAAGTCTTTCAGGACTCAAGATTTATTTCATTATTTTTGTGCGGCAACAACGTAACCCCACATAACTTGTTAGGTTGTTTTCAGTTTTCACGGGCATTTAGATATTCTCCTTTGGAAAAGTTAAATCATCGAAATCTACCTATTTTGATTATAGTGCTACAAGAAAAAAATTATGGAGATAGCAGGGGTAAGACTAGAGCCCTTTTTTTTTTCTCATTTCTAGTAGTGAGTGGAAGGATTTAGGATTTCCTAACGCAGTTGTAGGCTTGCAACTCAACTTTCACAATATCAAGAATATCCAACTACTATGTGGGAGAAAGACGACAAGAAGCATTTCTGTTATTGCTAATAGGTTTTATTACTTTTATCTTGAAACAAATAGTATTATCAGATAGAGTGGACAACTAGACGATTCATCAATGACCTCGTGAGGTTTCTAATATGAATGCTTGACAATAATTACGAGTTAAATGATCTAATGGGTCAGTTAATCCACCATTACCTCTCCATTTTCTTTAGTTGGTTGTTTTTGAGAAAAACTGAAAGCCAATTATATTCATTATTTTAATTGCATCAATTAATGTAAAGCATCCTATCAAATTATAATTACATGAATACCCTCTAAAGACCTCAAGATATGGGGTTAAAGCTGTCCAATGAAAATTCTAGAAGCCAAGACCTCTCATTCACACTTTTATAGATATTATAGATAAGTTGACTTCCATTTAATGGTTATTAATGGAATTTTTGAATGTGTTGGGCTGTTCATGTGTCATCTTAGACAAGAAAGAATATTGCAATTTTTAGTTAAAATTATCTAGTACTGTTGTTTGATTTAATTTATACTAGTAACATCAATCATGAGAATACTATGTTTTAATCTCTGAAAAATTAAACGATTCATTTTACAATTATCATGGATAGTGAATTAATACCAAATTTTAGGTTTCTATAATGTTTTCTTTCAAAGATAAAAGAAAGAAAGAAAGAAAGAAGGTTATCAACCAACCTACACCTAAAGCCAAATTAAGATCATCAATGCAAACTAATATTAAAATGCTCCATAAGTTAGTACTCTACACTCTTGCCAACACCCTCATAGGTTTGTTGCTCAATCAAGAAGTGCCAAATGCTATATTACCAGGACACTTATTAAGATGGGCTGGTGCAATGACATTGATTTTGGAAGTCATCAATGTACTAGACTGATGGAAATATGTTATGCAATATCTTTGATCTTAGTACACAATTGTATCTAGCATATTTCCTTCCTCTTGCATCTCTTGGAAATCTTGCAAGGTATCCTTGAACATATAATTAACTCTTTATTTTGATTTCTTTTCAATACCTTGAAACTTCCAATTTTAGTGGTAGGGATTCTTTACCTAGAAGTATTATGTGCTTTCAAGATTGATAATTTGATATTATTATCAAATTATTTTTATTAATTCAAATATTAAGATTGCTGAGTGGCAAAACCAAAAAGATGGGATTATAAATGAGTATATTTCTGGGCATCTAATCAAATGAGTAATACCAAATGGTATTAAAATGATGGATGTAGATTAGTCATGTCCATAGATGACCATCTATGATTACTAGTAAGATGGAGTGATCTTTTGCAAGTTGAAGGTTGTAAAAGAGCTAGGGTCAGGCTAAAAAGGGCATGGTGCAAAGTAATGAGGAATGGTTTGAAGTTCATAATTTTGAAATGAACATGGGTCGGAATACAACATAATGGGCATAATAGAATTCATTTATCCAACCCCATATAGTTGGGATGAGGCTTTGTTGAGTTGAGTGTTCAATTATCTATACGAAAAAATGCACATTTTGTTTGTAACTTTTTTACAACTATCAATCTTTATATTGAGCATGACCAAATTTATAACTATGCATCTTTATGTTGAGCACAACCAAGGTAATGGAAAAGAAAATGAGAGGCTTCATATTGGAAGGATGGAAGGAAGAGTTTAAATTGCATCTGGTTAAGTGGAGTAAGGCCTGCAAATCAAGGCAGGAGGATTGGGGGTGAGGATGAGAAAATTTAATACAATTTACCTTTATTATATAGAAGCAGTTCTCATTTGTTATAGATAGGCACCTGCTACATGGCTTTTATAAAGTATGGTTTCTTTTGTGTTCAATTTATGGGTATGTGAGTGTCATGAGGAAAGAACATTGGATTATGATAGTACTCTCCTTGTGCTTCTTGTGTTAAGTTCTTTTCCTATTTAAAGGTGTTGATTTTTATTGTTGTATTTTTTATCTTTGATAGATTCTATGCTATTCAAAGGGAGTTTGCATCTTGGAAGGCAAGGCACCTCCTTAGTTGAGGTAAAATAACACTATTCAAAAGTACCATGTCAGGCCTTCCTAGCTGCTATCTTTCTATGTTCTAGTTCCCTTCAAAATTTTCAAACAATTTAGAGAAGATCCAAGGGGACTCCTTATGGAAAGAGTGGACAGATGACAAAATATTAATCTAGTGGAATGGGATAGCATTTGCTCTCCCAAGTAGATGTGTGGTTTGGGAATTTATTGAAATAGAGATATCAAAGCTGCCTTAGTAAGCAAATGACACTAGAGAAAGTATTATTAGGTTTAAAATCTAGAGTTTGCTTTGATTGGTAGAATAGACGGTTGATGATTGAACCTTTGGTTTAGATGCTAGTGTTTTCAAATTTTCTATTTATACATTTGTACTCCTAACACAAAATACTAGTTCTTTTACCATAGCTCTAAGTGACCAGAATTTTCTATGATTTCGATTGGTTTATGGTTAGTTTGGTCATTTACATTTAGAGGTGTCAAATATGGTTTCCTTTTATTCTATAAATATTTAGAACCACTTATTCACATTGTAATATGGGAATTCAGGAATAAGAAGAAAGTTTTTTGGGCATATACTTCAGATATTGGGATTTTTGGGAAGCACTGCTTTGGTTTGAGGAATTAAAATTTGATGATTGAGATCCTAACTGTAGGTGATTGAACCACATGTTGCCATCCCCTCAAAACATCATTGACAGATATATTTTGGTGGATGTTTGGAAGGGAATCTATAAGTGAGCTCATTTCATCGAAGTCATTGCCAATAAACTAGGCAATGACTCTTAGCTAAGATTTTGGATAGACATTTGGTCTCGTACTGATAGGACTCTAACTAACAGACTTATTTATATATTTATTTTTGAAAAGTAAGGTAAAATTTTATTCAATTCGAGAAAACACAAGGTACAACAGATTCTTGGACTCTCACTTCAACCTAGACAATGAAGAAACAAATAAGTGAAGAAAGAAAAAGAATGAAGTACACACAACAAAAAACATGAAGAATAGAAAAGCCAGACGATGGAACATGTTTTGAAAAGGAGAGGTATTGTGCAAGACAAGGAAGGAAGAAGGTTAATAAGGCACGCATCAATGCTGGCTGACTCCACTCAGAAGGAAGTAATTAGAGCATGTAAATCATGAAGTAGGGTTTGAACAATGCTTAAAATGTGTCTATTCTTGCATTCTACCACTCCATTTTATTGTGGAGTGCCAGGACAATGTTTTTGTGATTGAATTTCACTACCTCTCAAGAAGGTTTGAAACTTTCCATCAAAGTATTCACCCCCGAGTTTGAATGAAGAACCCCAATATTAGTATCAAACTGGTTTTTGATTTTGGATAAGAAGGATTTAAAGGTGGAAAAAGTATCAGATTTGTTTCTCAAAAAACATATCCAAGTAAAGTGAGTGCAATCATCAATGAATGTAATAAAATATTTATATCCTAACATTGAAACAATCAAAGATGACCATACAACACTATGTACCAATTAAAAGGGAATAGATGAATGCTAAACAATAGAAGAAAAAGGTAGAACATGGATCTTACTTAAGCAATAAGAAATGCAAGGTTTATTAACATTATTAAAAGAAGTAATTTTGGAAGACAAATGACCATTATGAAATAAAGACTTTAGTTTGTTTGCATAGGGATGACCAAGTCACTTATGCCACAAATGCTATAAATAATTTCTACAAACAACTTTAAAAGTGGGAGTTGTAGTAAACAAATAAGATGTTGATGAAGGCTCTAGTGTCTTTTCAAATTACAAGGTAAATAGCCAACCCAACCTATGCCCCTTCCCCATACTGTCACAGTGTGTTGGTCTTGTATCAAACAATCATCATGGGAAAGGGAAACAATGTTACCATCCTCAACTAATTGGCTAACCGAAATTAGGTTTATTGTAAGATTAGAAAAAACAAAGTCTTAAGAAGAAGAAAAACAGAAATTAACAAATGCAGGTAAAGACAATACATTGCATCCAATAATACCTATTTTTTTGCCATTAGTAGCAACAATATGTGTATTCAAGGATTGGGGTTTGATGGACTAACTAGTGTATGCCCCTTTCATATGATTAGAGGGAACATAATCAATGATCTATAGGTGAATGGAAGAGGAACAATAATAGGATGCCTTAGTAGAGTCGTTGATGGTTGAAAATGTAGACAAAATAGCTGAGGATACTAATTGTCGCATTCTTTCTTCTGTAAGAGCCCCAAAATTCTCATCCTTTCATGTTAAAGGTGTGACATTCCCTTTATCTGCACCTTTTAATATTGTCTAGAAGGCCTTATGTTGATTCTTCTTAGGGCCTGAACCATTTCCCTTAGCCAACCAATTAGGGCATTCATGTATTATATGCCCTTATTGTTTACAATAAGTGTAGAAAATTTTCTTTTGACAATGTGAGATAACACGCCTGTACTCCTTACATTCATTGAAATGTACTTGAGAAGCTCCCAAGATTATGTTGAAGTGTGTGGGTAAAGTACCCCTACTGATAATATTTGACCTTATAACTTCATACTCAGGTCTAAGATGTAGTAAGAAGTGCATTGTTTTAATGCAGCATGCAGAAGTGGATTCACCTATATGAACCAACTCATATTCTATCCATAAGTTCATGAAGCCAATGGAACCAAGAAGGTTTGGCATTATCAATCTTCTATTGTTTCAACCCTTTGGAATCAAACTCGTTAGGATGCTCTATGGTGCTATCCACAAACCCCAAAGACCATTTCCCTCAACAAAGAATTGGAAATGGAACTTCTAAAAGCATAACTTCATTGGGAGAATATCCCTTTTCTCTAGAGCCATTTCAGCAAAGAGATTCAAAAAACTCAAGAAAAATAAGACAATAAAACAACCAAATGAATCAAAACTTGATATCAAATATGTGTGCAATTACACAACACAAAGGGATCAAGATCCAATCACAGATCAGCCAGGCAAAGGTTGAAAACTGATGTCAATTGAAAAACGGTAAGTTTACTGGATTGTCAAACAAGGGGGAGAACAAAACACCTCTCAAATGCAATACAATCCAGAAAATAATTATAGAACTAATTAAAACTGACCTGGACAATTTCAAATGTGGAGTTTCACAATGATTGAAGCAAACGAGAGAGAGAGAGAGAGAGAGAGAGAGAGAGAGAGAGAGAGAGGAAACTTTGGGGCTGAAGGCGATTTTCTAGAAAAAGATGAAAAACTTATGCTGATCAGTACAACATCCAGAGAGTTCCCAAACTGATATAGATAGGTTGATCCAGTAGTCCTTCAATCTACCTCACACACCCAACAATCAGATCTCAATCAAAGATAGGTTTGAGATACCTGCTTTATTGGTACCATGTCAACTTAGTTCGAAACAAGAAAGAACCATAATGAAAGGATGTGTTCAATGAATTACACACCTGAAAACATTATCCTATGTGTTATGTACAAGGTTAAGAAAGGAAAATTATGTCCCTCACTTACAAAAAAAGAACGAAACAAAAAAAAGATAATGTACATACATAAGCATGTGCTCCCACAAGCCAAATAAGGAAAGAAAGTGTATGAGACCTAAATCAATCTCTATGGCTGAATTTGAAAGGAGTACAAATACAAATATGTAGAGTGCAAAACCTTATAATTTATATTAGGAAAAATCTATGATACGGAAAAGATATGGTATGAAAAGAGTTTTGACCAATCAAAACCCACCCATGAATTTTGATAAATAGTACCTTATTTGCTATTACGTTTATGGTTCCACTTTAGTGGTTAATTGTTTTTCGGATATCATATTTTTTCCATATTATAGTCGAACCCTTTATATTATTTTGTATGCAATTAAGCTGTACACTCTTTCCAAACTGAGCCATAGAACTATATGATGGAACTATATATGATGTGAATGAATTAAAGCTAAAAAAAAATAAAAAAGAAAAAGAGACACCTTGAATGCATGGATTAAGCTATGGCAGATGTGAATAAGAATATTACAATTAACTATTATACTAATAGAAGTGTCTACGGTAAAAATAATGAACTGATTTAAGCATTATCCACTATTTTGCACGATTTATGTGATGAAAGTGGAGGTCAAGACCCATTACCAAGCTAGGGCAAATGACTACATGGTTGGGGATACCCAATTAA
The DNA here is from genome assembly GCF_056320005.1 of Nelumbo lutea. Lineage (NCBI taxonomy): Eukaryota > Viridiplantae > Streptophyta > Magnoliopsida > Proteales > Nelumbonaceae > Nelumbo > Nelumbo lutea. The sequence goes on along the minus strand of NC_142690.1, from coordinate 32,746,020 downwards.
TGCATGGATGAATTTTTCTAAACGCATGCAACTTTTCTACAGCTTCTTTTTCCTTCAAAAGAGCTTCATGTGTTCTTCTGGGTAGCAATACTCAATCCCAACAATTCCTTCCCACATTGGGAACCCACCAGGAGAGAGTATGGGATCACTCTTTAGGTCGTTGTAAAGCTTCTCAAACATGTAAATGACTCCAGGAGTTTTTTCTTGCATTCTAATCTATAGAATTCCTTCGGGTTTGGAGAGGACTTTTATTTATAGAGAAGTTTGGGTTTATCTAGTATTACATTTTAATGGATGAAATTTGGTGTTGGAAGATCAATGACTATGATTAGAGTCTTTCTTAGGTTGAAAAAAGACGTCTTAGAGGTTCATCTATAAGAAATGGACACTGAAGTTAGGGTGAAATTCTAACTTGTTTTGAATTAGGAAAGAGCTTGCAAAATATATAGAAAACCTCATTAGACTCTTAAAAGGTTAAGACATTTTAGTCTCATACGTAGCATAAGGTGCCAAATTTTTGAGAAACAATGAAATTACACCAATGCCATTATTATGGGGGGTGCCAATTTGAATGTTATGATTAGTCAAAAATGGTTTGATTTTAAGTCTCAGGATGGATGAGTAAATAGTTTGGATTTGGGAGATTTTGGTATTGGTTCCCAACTAGTTTGTTATCATCAAAACACATAAGCTCAACAAGGGTGGCCAATATTAGTGTGGGAATTGGTGCAGTGGCTACTATTGTCAACCTTTGAGTGGAGGTTGTTCTGGGTGTGGCTTATGAGGAGGTGACTCACAGATGGCCTATTGCTAGGTTTCCGATCCACTAAGGTTCACATTGGTGTTAAGTAGGGTGGCCGTTAAGGTGTTGGCCCCCCATTGGTTGCCTCATGTTATGCACCGCAATGGCAAGAAGTTTAACTTAATCCATAAGTTAGAGTTGCTCTCGAGTTGCGTGAGCTTGAGGAGGCAATAGAGTTTTGCCTTGAAGGAGGGTGGGTGTTCTCTGACCTAGAGTCAGTAGCATGAGAGTTGTGTTAATGAGCCATGCCATTTTAGTTATTGTTCCCATAGCAGATGAAAATTATTGCTATTGGATTTAACAAGGGTAAAATAGGAATTCCATAGCTAAGACTAGCTAGGGTCCCACTTACAAGCACAAAAGGTATTTTAGTGGCTCTAGGGTGTGGTCCCAAGGCATAGTGACTCTGATAGTCAAGTTAGCCAAGGTGACTCACAGAGCCAACATACCAAGGTGGATAGAAAGTGCGGGTGTGAATAACAATGAGCATAAGAGAGAATACTTATTGCCTCGGGGCTATAATTAAGCGAAGTCCCCATGAATGTAGTAGTATTGAAGGGGTCTACAATGTCTCTTTCATGGAGATCAAATCAGCTCTTCACAAAATTGCCCCCCACAATGTCCCATAGTACATCTCTGCCATATATTGGGAACATTTTCCAATGATAATACAAAAAATAATGATATCATTATCGGGAAATGTTTCCAATACATGACGGAGATATGCTGTGGGATATTGTGGGGGGCAATTTTGTGGGGGCTGATCTGATCTCTCTTTCATGTCGGCTAACATTGAGTGCACACCATATTAAACTAATACCATGTGGTTGAGCATTACTCGAGCATTAAATGATGTGTAATGCTCAACCCGGGTTATAGCAGTCAGAGACAAGCCCACCATGAAGTCTTGGGAGCAAAATCTTGTAAATGTCCTCAAGTCTTATGAAAAATTGAAGCTGCCACTTGCCAAGATTTTATTGGGTCAGAATATTTGGTCATATCAATTATAAATAGATAATTATAAATACAGTATATTTTTATATAATGCATATATATAGTATAGTATATAATATATAGCGACATGGTCCATGTTAGCAGCCCTCCTTCTCCCATTCCCCATTCTTCGCCTTCTCCTTTAGGCTATGTTTGGTTTGAAGGAAAAGGTGGGGAAACTCATACAAAATTTCTAAATGTTTCCTTACTTTTTTCCTTCAAACCAAACACAACCTTTTTTTTATAGAAAAAGGTGAGCTACACAAGCCTGGGGGTAGCTCTTCCCCTTACATCTGAATCACAAATGAAAATAAAATCACTAAAACTAAGACCCTTCTCACCCCTGCCAAAAATAGCTTTACGAGCTAACCAGTTTGCCGCTTGATTTGCTTCCCAATACACATGCTTGAATTTGATATTTAAGTTGAAGAAGTCCACTAGGTTTTGGCATTCTTTGATGACACTTTCCAATCTCCACCGAGGCACAAGTCTATCATTGACACTTCCCAAGCTGCCCAAGCTTCTACAAGATTGATAGTCGAAATTACAATTCTAGTAGTTTTAGATTCCAGGACTTTGCCTTGATGGTTCCTAGCAATACAACCAATTGCACAAATGCCACCAATCGAGCAAGAGGCATCAAAGTTAATCTTGATGCAGTTGTGTTTGGGCTTGAACCACTCAACGTGGGTTACAATTTTTCTATTATTGTTAATCAAACAAGAGTATATCTCTTTAATCTCATTCCAGTAGACTAAGGCTCCATTAATGATGGTCTCCGCATCACAAGTATGACCATTAAAACATTTATTATTTCTATTCTTCCAAATGAACCAAACACAGCCTTAATGTTGACTCCTTTCTTCCTCACCCATTGCTCCTATCTTATTGAGTCTCTCCCTTGATTCCTTTCATCCTACTCAGGCCTCTCAATAGGCCATGTGGCAAAAAAGGTTCCCGTTTTTACAAATTTTTTATATTTTTTATTTTTTAAGACCACATAATTGGACTATTAGACCAATCAGATCTCACACTTCTCCACCCCAAGAAATGTACTTAAAACAAACTAAGTGGAATCATAATTTACCATGAATACGATTGTCATCTTACCCCCAACATAGTTTAAAGTCATCCATCTGCAACATAGATGGCTTTAAACTTAAAAGTTAGTTCACCTGTGGTCTAACAACACAGGTCCAGCTCCTTTTCAATGACTTGGTCCATTTTGTTTTATTAACACACCAATCTTTAATTAATTTTTGATTACACACCAGTTCGGTTCGTTTTTAGAACCGATCCAATCCAACTAGATTAATAAATTGGTAAGGCATCAATTAATAAATAAGTATAATTATAATAATTTTCAATGAATGCATTGTATAATTAATAAATTAGTATAGTTAAAGCATTACTATTATTAATAAATTTACTATTTATTTATAATTATTAATCATAAATAGTTATTGCAATTTAGAACAACAACAACAACAACAACCATAATAATAAAAGTTTTTGAAATAAATTCAAATAATCAATTTATTAATACATTATTATCAATAATTTCTAAAATTTTAGTAATTGATTTTTAGTTAAAGATATTGAAATCATCACATTTTATAACAATCATAAATTATGATTTTAGATGATTACTGATTATTTTTATTAGAAAATAAAATAAAATTTAGTGTAATTTGGAAAAATTATGGATTATTCAACCAATAAATAATTTTTGAAAATTAATAATGGTGATTCAGAAAATTAACACAATTCTCATTATTACATTTTCTGAAAATTATTACCTTTCCAGAAAATATATAAAACTAATATATTTTCATAAATTATTGATAATTATTAAGTTTTCAGAAAATTATTGTTTAATTTTAATTGGAAAATAACAGATAAATTCGTGAAAGTTTGGAAATTTTATTACACTTTTGTAATTTTGGAATATTATGGAAATTTACCCATATTTCTGGAAAGTTTTGTAAGTTATTGAAAATTTTATTTCGAGAAAATTCAATTATTTTATAGTGATCATTATTACATCATTCTTAAACTACAATAAAATTATTAATGTAATATTTATTAATACTAGTGTAATTATAATCATTACACTAAAATAATTATTAGTGTAATTAAATTTAATCTTTTTTTTCAAAATCTCTAATAATAATTTCCATTATCTAATAATTTTCAAAACATTAATAATAATTATTATTACATAATTGATAATTTCCCATTATGTATTAATTACAATAAAGTAATAATTAAATTACACTAATTTCCATTATTTAAAATAATAATTACTCCATAATTATGAATTACAATAAAATTATTATAATATTTATTATTATTAGTGTAGTGATAATTATTACACTAAAATCCGTTATTTGAAATTACTGTAATTACCGTAATTTTGAAAACACTGTAATTACAGTTTTTTTTTCAAAATAATTTCATTACACTAATAATTACCATTGGAATTTTATTGCAGTTACTAAATTAAAATAATTATTGTAATAAAATTTTTACTGTAATTACAGTTTTTTGTTAACTTTAATACACAAATAATTATCACTGGAAATTTAGTGTAAATTATAAATTTACAGAAATTTAGAACAATAATTATTATTGTAATTTTATTGCTAGTAAAAATTATTAGTATAATTAAATTTTCAGAAACTTATTATTAGAATTTTATTAGTGTAATTTAATTAATTCTGTTTTCAAAATAATCTTATTACACTAATAATTATTAATGGAATTTTAGTGTAATAAGTAAATTAGAATAATCATTGTAATAAATGTTATTACTATAATCACAATTTTATTACACTAATAATTAAATTGTGTTAATAATTACGAAGACTTAATAAATATACAAAATTTTCAACGAATAGTTTCTGTATAAATGGAATTTAAAATTAGCTAAAAATTATAAAGTTGAAAAATAACGTCAACAATTATAGCTCCAGGAAAGAACTAGTGTAGTTTACAGATTGGGAAATAAAATATTATAATTTTGGAGGAGGAAATTAAAATTGATAAACTTATATTGAAAAATAAAAGATAAATTAGTGTAATTTTGTAAATAAACTATTTAATAATAATTTAAAATTTTCAGTAATTTTCCACTTACACAATTGTAATAAGTTTTCCAAAATTTTCATAAAATATTCAGAAATTTGCGTTTGGGAAAATAAAAGATATGTTAATTTAATTTTGGAAAATTTCTTTAAAATGTAATAAATAATTATTGAAAATTATTAGAATATTTTAGGAAATTTGGGAAAGCTTATTAAATTTGATAGATTTTGGATTTTTTTAATCTTGTATTTTTCATTGTAATTTATTAAAGATAAATTAGTATGGTAAAAGGAAATTATTATAATATTAGAAAATTTTGGGAAAGAAAATTATTGATTATCTTATATTAAAAAATAAAAGATAAATTAGTGTAATTTTGTAAATATACTATTTATAAATAAAATAAATTATTTAATAAAATTTTAAAAAAATTCACTAATTTCTCAAAATTACACAATTGTAATAAATTTTCCAAAATTAAACTTAAATAACAAAATATTTAACATAAGTAGATTTTAAATAGTTAAAATAAAGAAATTATGTAATAAATTTAAAAATTTCTAAAGAGTAGAAAAATAATTATAATATAATATTGAAATTAATAATATTTTAATATTTTTATTTAATATTATAAATAATTAATTTCATTTATATCAAGTAATAATTTGAGAAAATAACTTTCAAAAAAATTAATATTTATTAATAATAATTTTAAACTCTTATTCTGTATTTATTATATAATTATATATACTAAAATTAGTATTTATTGTATTTCAGTAATTATTTATTGTTTTTTGTGATAAATGTATGTTCAATTATTATGTATAAATTTATTTTGTATTGTTATTTAGCAGAAAACTTTAAGTAATTATTGGAGATTAAACTACTATTATTGAAATTTTTAAATTTAATTTATTGTACTTATTGTATTTTTGTTATAACTCATTGATTAATATTTATTAGAGATTAAACTATGATTTGAGATTATACTATTTATTTACTATGTTAATATATTTTTAGTACTTATTGTGTTTTTTTCATTATCAATATATTTTCAATGATTGTGTGTTTTTGCTATAAATTGTCAGAATTATTAGAAGTAGTTAATAGGGGTAGTATTGTCATTTTATGTTATTTTTTCTCTCTTATATCTACTATAATTTTTCTTAAGGGTATTGTAGTCATTTCAGCCTTAATAGAATGTTAATACAACCTTGGTCAACAGCAAGGAGAATAGAACATATTTGTCCTTTCTTGTCTTCCTTATTTTCTTCTCCTATTCTTCATTTCTTTCTTCTATCATTTTCTTCACTTTTTTCACACTTTATTGAAGTTCGAACATGATATCAGAGCCTTGAGGTCGACTATACTATTTGCGACACTGTTCACGTCCCAACTTTTTGTGCCCTAAGAATAGAGAATATTTTCTATTCTTTGTTGGAAAGGAAAAAGACTTAAGAGGACTGATCGACCACTTGGAAAAGAGGCTTTAATGCCTCAAGTTGCAGTTTTGTGTGAGTTGGTGGTGTTTTTCTAAAAGCCCTCTATTCAGCAGTTCGAAGAGGGCAACTTTATGATGTTTCGAGTTGTGAGGTAGGTACTCCTCAATGTGTGGTGATTTTGTAGTGGTTTGTGTTGTGGTGACACCTTTTGGTAAGTATGCAATCTTTCCCAAGTGTTTCTAAAGTAGAGGGCTGATGATTCTTGGTGTTTTTCCTAAAGAAAAAGGTGTGTTATAGTAGTTGAATACTGATTGTTTGACAGTTTGCCTAAGTGACAAATCAGTGATCTCCTCTCACTCATGACTTCATCAAATGGTAGCTAAACCAATAGTAGTTGTGTAATAAGATTTCATGACTTCTCAATTAACTACGGTGAAACTCAATAGTACTAATTATGTCCTGTGGGCCAAGTCGGTTGAGGTATCTCTCATTGCAAGAGGCAAGTTGAAGTACATCAAGGAGGGTCCATTGAAAAGTGAATTTGAAGGGTACAAGAGAATGCCCAAATTATGACATCACTTTGGAATAGTATGGAGAATCACATTATTGTAAACCTTATGTTTCTAGACACGGCCAAGGAGATTTGGGACCATGTCAAGTAATTGTACTCTGGACAAGACAATGCCACAAGAATTTACCAGTTGTACCAAGACTATTTTTCTCTTTAACAAGGAGATAAAAGTGTTGAAGAATACAGTGCTTCTCTAAAAGGCTTAAGGAATGAGCTCAATGTTTATCAACCCCTATCCACTGATTTGAAGACTCAACAAGAACAACAAGAATATCTAAATGTAGCAAGATTTTTATCTGGGTTGATGTTTGAATTTGAACCAGTGCGGGCACAAATCTTAGGGATTAGTGATCTTCCATCCTTGTCTGAGGTTTTCTCTCGCATAAGGAGAGCCTTAAATCCACATAGTGATCATCCCCCACCTTTAGAGAGATCATCCATGGTGGTTTCTAGAGGAGGTTTTCCTGGTAGACATATGTGTGGTAGAGGTGGAGGAAATGTAAGGGGTTTTGGCTGTGGGCCCAGAGGTGCACGAGGAGGTGGTAGAGAGCTTGTTGGTTCAAGGGGTGGTGGTCGTCGTAGTGGTAGTGGCCATGATTTAGCCCGTGAATGCTCGCATTGTGGACGAGAAGGTCATGCAATCAACTTTTATTATGATCTTCATGGCCCTCCATCCTCCTGGGCTAATCAAGCAATGGTAGAAGGTGATTTTGGGAATCTTAGTGTGACTGAATTGCTCCTACTTCCAATATTGTTAAGGATAAAGACACAATTTCTATCTCATGTGAGGAGTATCAAAAGTTTCTCTAGTCTGCCTCTTTTAGTTCTACCACTGCTACACTTGTGAAGTTAGGTACTGCTTGTCTTGCTTCTAGTTCTTCATCTTCACCTTAGGTAATTGATTCTGGAGCTTCAAACCACATGACTGGCTCCTCAGATATGTTTGTATCATTGTCACCACCTTCTACCTCTCAAACCGTTACCTTAGCTAATGGTTCTTCTTCTTCTATTACTAGTATCGATAATGTGTCTCTTGGTTTTGACCTTAGTTTACGCTTTGTTTTTTATGTTCCTAAGTTTCCCTTTAGTCTCTTGTCTGTAAGTAAGCTTACTCAAATCCATCATTGTCAGTAACATTTTATCCTTCATATTGTGTCTTTTAGGATCTCAAGACGGGGAAGACTATTGGTGGCGGTCATGAAGTTGGAGTACTGTACTATTTGGATGACCATGATCCTCAGAAGGCTCTTCATTCCTCTCTTACGCCACATCAATGGCATTGTCGTCTTGGTCATCATTCTCTACATGTTTTGAAAAAGCAAGTCCCAACCTTGGAGTCTATAACTTAGCTAGATTGTGAGTCATGTCAGTTGAGTAAACATCATAAAGTGTATTTTGTTCCTATGGATGATAAGAGAGTCATGAATCCTTTTGCTTTAGTCCACTCAGATGTTTGGGGTCCTAGTCGTGTGTCATCCTATAATGGATTCAGATATTTTGTAACATTTATTGATGACTATTCAAGAATGACATGGATTTACTTAATGAAGGATCGTTCAAAATTGTTCTCTAATTTTTTATCTTTTCATGCTGAGATAAGGAATCAATTTGGTGTATGCATTAAAGTGTTTCATTTAGATAATGCCAAGGAATATTTTCATAATAATTTTCATTATTTTTTTTAATTCTCATGGTATTTATACATTAGTCCTCATGTTCACACACTCCTCTGCAAAATGATGTGGTTGAGAGAAAAAATCACCATGTGATTGAAACTGCTCGGGCCTTGTTGATTCAAATGTCAATTCCTAAAATCTATTGGAGTGATGCAATTCTCACATCTTGTTTTCTCATAAATTGTATGCCTTCTTCAGTCCTAGATGGCAAGTCACCTTTCTCTATCTTGTTTCCTTCAACCTCACCTTTTTCTCTTCCTCCTTGTGTGTTTTATTCACAAATTGGGTCCAGGCCATGATAAACTTGACTCTAGAGCTATTAGATGTGTTTTTCTTGGTTACTTTCATACTCAAAAAGGTTACAAATGATATGACCATATTTTACGGGAAGCTTTTGTTGCTCCGGATGTTACATTCTTTGAGAGTTTACCTTTTCTCTAGATGTGAACCTTCTCCTTTTATTTCCTCTTCTCTCTAAATCTAGTGATGTCTTTATCCCTTTGCCATTATGAAGGAGCCTATTTAACCACCTATTCACAGTGTACTCTAGACATGATAAACAACTAGAATTGTCGCTAGTAGTCGATCCAATTCCAACTTCTAACATGCCACCAAAGTCTTTGCTGTTGATAGATCCACCATCCTCAGATCTTGATCTTCCTATTGCCCTTCATAAAGGTAAGTGTACTTGCATAGATCACCCCCTTTCTTGGTATGTCTCCTTTGCTCACTTGTCTCCCTCACATCAACGTTTCATTTCCCTTCTATCCTATGTTTCTCTACTGTGTTCTCTACAGGAAGCCCTCTCATCTCCTAATTGGAAGAAGGTGATGGACGAAAAATTTCATGCTCTTCAGTCCAATAATTCTCGAGATCTCACTTCCTTATTACTTGGGAAGCAGGTTGTTGGTTGTCGATGGGTATGTACAGTTAAACACCGCCAAGATGGCAGTATTGAGCAGTTTAAATCTTGACTTGTTGCAAAGGGGTATACTTAGACCTATGGTGTGGACTCTTCAGAAACCTTCTCTCCCGTGGCTAAAATAGGTTCTGTACGAGTACTTATCTCTTTAGCTGCCCACTTTGCTTGGCCCCTATTTAACTTGATGTAAAAAATGTGTTTCTCCATGGTGATTTTCAAGAGGAGGTATATATGGAGCAACCTCCTGGGTATATTGCTCAGGGGGAGTCAAGAAAGCTGTGTCAATTGAAGAAGGCTATCTATGCGTTGAAGCAATCACTACAGGCATGGTTCGGTCATTTTAGTAGTGTGGTGCAAGATTTTGGCTTGAAACAAATGTAGCGTTGATCACTCTATGTTTAGTAGAGACTCGTCATCTGGGAGATCATTCTAGTAGTGTATGTTGATGATATTGATCTTATTGGCAATGATACACATGGAATTGATGAGTTGAAACAATTCCTATAGTAACACTTTTAAACTAAATATCTAGGAACCTTGAAGTACTTTCTTGGAATTGAGGTAGCTCGATCAAAGTGGGGAATCTCTGTCACAAAGAAAGTATGTTTTAGATATGTTGACTGAAACCAGGTTGTTAGGATCCAATTCAATTGAAACTCCCATGGATCCCAATGTGAAGATGACTAATAGTCAGGGGGAGCCATTAGAAGACCCTACAAAGTATTGGAGACTAGTAGGCAAGTTAATCTATCTTACCATCACTAGGCCTGGCATCTCCTTTATTGTTGGAGTTCTCAGTCAATTCATGTAGAATCCAACAATTGCTCATTGGTATGGTGTTATGAGGGTGCAAAATTATCTCAAGGGTACTCCTGGTCGAGGGCTTTTGTATAAGAAAGGGGGAGATATGTCTCTAGTAGGGGACTTAGATGCAAATTGGGTAGTGTCTCTGATGGACAGGAAGTCTACTATAGGTTATTGTACTTTCTTGTGCGGAAATCTCATTACTTGGAAGAGCAAGAAGCTGAACGTAATTGCTAGGAGTAGTGCTGAACCTGGATACAACTATATAGGGCAATGACCCATGCTACCTATGAGATATTCTGGTTGAAGCATCTTCTTCGGGAGATGAATATCACAATTTGTCAACCCATTAAATTGTTTTGCGACAACCAAGCCGCAACACATATTGCCTCTAATCCAGTTTTTCATGAAAGGACTAAACACATTGATGTTGATTGCCATTTCGTGAGAGAGAAAGTGACAAGTGGAGAGGTTGTTACACCTTATGTTAAATCTGAAGACCAAGTAGCTGATATTTTTACTAAAAGTGTGGGTCGCTCAAGGATGGACTATATTTGTAACAAGGTAAAACTTTTTGATATATATGCTCCAGCTTGAGGGGGAGTGTCAGAATTGTTAGAAGTAGTTAATAGGGGCAATATCGTCATTTTCATGTTATTCTTTCTCTCTTATATATGTTGTAATTTTTCCTAAGGGTATCGTAGTCATTTCAGCCTTAATAGAATGTTAATACAACATGGGTCGACTGTAAGGAGAATACAACATATTTCTCCTTTCTTGTCTTCCCTATTTTCTTCTCCTATTCGTCTTTTTCCCTTCCCTTTCTATCCCTATATTATTCTCTTTCTTTCTTCTATCATTTTCTTCACTTTTTCCTCATTTTATTAAAGTTGGAACATAAATTTTCAATAATTATTGGAGATTAAACTATTGTTATTTATGAGAGATGAGGCTATTAATTTAGTTGAAATTATGAGTGTTCGTGAGTTGGTTCGGTTCGATCGTAGGCTATATGGCCAATCAAATTGATCTGGTCAGGTTGGGGAATTGGTTAGCTAAAACTAAGTGACATTTTGTGAAAATCGACCGACCTTTTGTTATAAATTATTGATTAATATTTATTAGAGGTTAAACTATTTTTTGAGATTACTATTTATGGACTAAGTTAATAATATATTTTTAGTACTTATTGTATTTTTGTAATTATTATAATTATTATATTTTTCTTTATCAATATGTTTTCAATAATTGTGTATTTTTGCTATAAAATTTCAATAATTATTGGAGATTAAAATATTGTTATGAGTGTTCTTGAGTTGGTTCGGTTCGGTCATAGGCTATTTGGCCAACCAAATTGACCTAGTCAGGTTGGGGAGTTGGTTAGCTGAAACCGACTGACTTTTTGTGAAAACCGACCCACTTTAATTATATCAGTTTGGGTCAATTTTTTGGTTTGGTTAGTCGGTTCAAAGGATTTAAACTTAAATTTTAAATTTAATTTTAAAAATTACAATACAATTATTAAAAACTAAATTTAAAAATTAGATTTATGATATAAAACATTTTAGACTAAGAAATATGAAAAATTTCCCACTTTTCCATATTAAAAATTATATTTACGATATAAAATATTAATATATATCCATGGTTAGGTCATTTGATTTTGGTTGGTTTACAAATGGCTAAAGTGAAACTGATCCAACTTGGTCGAATTGGGAAACTTTTGAATCAAAGCCAACCTAAAATAGTAGAAAACCGTCCAATTCAAGTCAAGTTGATTGGGTTGGTTGGTTTCATCAGTTTGATGAATAAACCTAATTAAAATTAATTATTGTTATTTTTGTATTATAAAAAATTTATTAAAAATAGTATATGAAATATGAATAATTATTAATTATTTAAAAAGTTGAAAATATAAAACAATTGTATACTCTTATGTGTTTATATTAGGGTCATTATTAAAACCCACTTTATAGTTTTACATATTTACTCAAACCACCTCATAGTTTTCATTTTACTAAAATATCCCATATATTTTATAATTTATTTACTTAATCAACCTTTCATTAAGGAGTGCTTGTTTTGCCATTAGGCCCATGATTTTTTATTCCAAAAATGCCCATAACACTTTTTTTTGTACAAAAAACAAAATTGACCAAATATAGCCAATAGAGTGGTTGCTTGTGTCGTATTAAAGGCAAAAATGGTATTTTTATTTTTATTTTCTTTTGATTAAATTTATTTAAATGAACATTAGGATCAACATTGTCATTTTCCACTATCATTTAATGGAAGATTGATTAAATCCATTGCAAATTATAAGTGATGTTTTAGTAAAATGCTAACTACAGGATATATTTTAGTAAATCCATGAAATTATAAGGGATGTTTTAATAAATCACCATTTCTATTAGTCCACGCTAGTTATTATATATTTGATATATATTTTTTTTCTAGTTAAGCGAAACCAAACCGATCATTTGGTTTTTGGTAATATTCTGAACCGAACTGAATCTATCGGTTAACCTGAATTTTCTGTTCGGTTTACTACTTTCTTCTTTTCAGTTGAGTGCAGGAAAAAGAACTTGCAGGTTGCAGCGTAGCCCGCGCAGGCTTGGCAAGGTGCCCATATTTTTGCACAGACTATAATACCATTATGCGATTAAGAGCAGTAAGCTTTAATTTCTGTAAATATTTTGAAAATTGAGGGTTTAGTATATATATCTTGCCCATGGCAGTCCTCTGGCCTTGGTGTTTATTTTTAATTTTTTAATTTTTTTTTCTGGTGTTTGAAGGTGTCTGCAGACTTATCAAAAACATGGCGTCTATGGCGATGACAGTTCCTTCAAATCTCCACCATTTTCGGAATTCCAGAGTACGTAATTGCTTCTTCTTCTGAATATTTTATGCTCGAAACGGCGAAACCCCCGACTTTCATGGTTTCTGTATTTCACAATAAACTCTGAGCTTTTAGAATTTGGTTCTTCTGGGCAAAATTTTGATTCAACTCTGAAGAAAAATGGTTCAACATTTGGAATTGATATAGTGGGAAACTGTAGGTTTAGAGCACAAATTGATGGAAATGTCTGTTTTACTTTAGCTGATTTTGGTTTTTCTTAGACTGTGTTTGGTTTGAAGGAAAAAGTAAGGAAAGGAAGGGAAAGGTGGTTGATTAAGAAATAAATAGTACCCAAATGCTGAGGTATACACGTAAGTTTTGTTAGTGTGAAACATAACTTTTATTTCAGTAATGTCACATCCGTGGATATTCAACAGGAAAAGCGAGTGTTTTCACTTAGAAGCATTGTTACATGGACTCTCCTAAATGAAGCGTGGCTGTCCAGGCACGCATTGGATTCTGACACCCCATGGATTCTTAATGGAACTTTTCATAAGCTTTTTCCTCTTTCTCTTTCGTTATCTGACACAGTGGATTCTTATAAGATGTTTATAGGCAACAGGCATAAATCTTGATTTCCATATAGAACCTTAGATGGGTAAATGCTGACAGAAAATGATAGAGAGCAACTATATGATCGAGGTGCACACTGCAATACCCTTAAGCAGATTCTGCCCCCATTAGTACCTGCGTTGGTGGGAACTGGATTCCAGAGTTTTTCTCTCAGGATTCAGTGATCATTCTTGTTCCAAAGTTACACCACTGTACGAAGAAATAGAGAAAGAAAACTTAATTGAAGGATAATTATGCAAAACCAGGCATCTGTCAGTATATAGAGAATCAGAGATTACCGGACCAAGAAATGTAAATAGGAAACTATTAAAGAAAAACCACTGTGATCCAACAATCATGCCCAATCATTACACACACCATACTGCACTGTGTTGTGCCTCGAATTGACTTGGCTCTGCTTGGTATACGTGTGAAAAGCAACCCCAGACCGAGCCCCACAGATGCATACTTCTCTTCTTCTCATGCACCCCAAAACTGCCTAGTCTAGGCCATAGTTGTCAAGGTGTCGCCTAGGTGACTAGGCACACTTGGCTGGGCACCTTGCCCAAATGCCTTGACTTATAGCAACTAGGCACCTGCCTAGGCAATTAGGCAATTAAGTGCTCACCTAGGTGACAAGAAAGACAAGATGAGTGCCTTATTATAATGTCATTTATATTGATACACCTAATTAATATGTGTGGTGTACATTCTATTATATACTATATATATCATTTATATTTTGTTTTAATGTTTTACCATTGAAATTTAAAAGATCGAAGGGATTTGAGAAGAGAAGAAAAATAATGAATTTTTATCACTCTCCCTCATGAATTAATGTCATTTTTTTTTTCTATTCACTCTCCCTCATGAATTAAATAGAACAGTGACTTTGTCCTTGTTTTCTCCTATTTTATTACTTTCCATCTTGAATTTTTATCTTATAAAGTTAATAACCTTCTTTTGTAGCTAATTGATATGAAATTGCTCTATTAAATACTTATTATAGTAGTATTATTTTTGAAAATAATGAAATTAATATACTTAAAAGGTATTTATCTTTTAGATATGATGATTTGCCATATTTTTAGAGGAAGTATGATGTTATTAATTGAAGATGATCAAGACTGCTATCAGTCTTGGAATTTCAGGTTCGAACAGAAGAGAAAGTGAAGAAGAAAGAGGAGAAAGATTAGTGAGAGAGCAGTAGAACACAAGTTTGAAAGGAAGGACAGATCCTCAATAATCTGCCGCCGCCACTTCAACTTAATATTTATATGTTATGCTAGTTACAGGAAAGGACACATCTGTCCTTGGTGTTTACATCATAACACTTAACAATATAAAACTGAAAAGTAAATAACATCTCGAATAACAGAACCAGAATAACAGAAAAACATAACAAATAGACTAGGTACATTCTACCTTATGGATAGAGTGGCCCCACAGCTGTGGGGTCCACATCAGTTTCTCTACACTCCCCCTCAAGTTGGGAGTAAATGTTTATCATTCCCAACTTGGATAGATCCGCTTCTAGCTTCTTTCTTGATACGACTTTAGTGAGGATATCTGCTAGTTGCATACTGGAAGTGATGTAAGGGAGGCATACTTTTTGAGATGAGACCCTTTCTCGTACAAAATTCCGGTCAACTTCAATGTGTTTGGTTCTGTCATGCTGCACTAGATTATGTGCTATATTAATGGCTGCTTGATTATCACAATACAACATCAGAGGCTTCTCATACTCAATACCCAACTCCTCAAGTAGAGATCTTAGCCATAGGATTTCAGCCACTCCGTTGGCCATGGACCTGTATTCTGCTTCAACACTAGACCGGGAGACAACACTTTGTTTCTTACTTCTCCAGGAGACAAGATTTCCTCCCACAAGGGCACAATATCCCGAGGTAGACCGTTTGTCATCAACACTCCCAGCCCAATCGGCATCCGTATAGACCTCCACCTTCATGTGGTTATTGTTCTTGAACAGTATACCTTTACTCGGGCATCTCTTCAAGTATGCTAGTATTCTTACTACTGCTAGAAGGTGCGTGGTTCTAGGAGAATGCATGTATTGACTGACAACACTAACTACATAGCTGATATCTGGCCGAGTGAGGCACAGATATAGGAGCTTTCCCACTAACCGCTGGAACATAACTTTGTCTTCAAGCAGCTCTCCACTCTCTACACTAATCCTGTGGTTCTGTTCAATGGGTGTATCTGCAGGTTTGACACCCAACTTTCCAGTTTCAGCCAACAAATCTAAAACATATTTCCTTTGTGAGACAAAGATCCCCTGTTTAGATCTAGCAACCTCAATACCCAAAAAATACCGTAGTGGACCCATATCTTTCACCTCAAACTCTTGATGAAGGAGCTGTTTGAGGGACTCAATCTCATGGTTATCATTTTCTGTTACCACAATATCATCAACATATACTGCAAGTAGTGTCAGTGAAGACTCCACCCTCTTGATAAACAGTGTATGATCTGGCTGAGCCTGTACATAACCGAACTTCCCAAGAGCTAGTCTAAATCAGTCGAACCAAGCTCTAGGTGACTGCTTCAAACCATACAATGCCTTATTGAGCCGACAGACCTTCTTACCTGTCTATGTATCATAGTATCCAGGAGGCAACTGCATGTAAACCTCTTCCTGCAAGTGCCCATTCAGGAAGGCATTTTTAACATCCATTTGGTACAAAGGCCAAGTGTGGCTTGCTGCAAGAGATAATAGAAGCCGAATGGTGGTCATCTTGGCTACCGGGGCAAATGTCTCCAAGTAATCTATGCCATAAGTCTGAGTGAACCCTTTTGCAACTAGCCGAGCTTTGTACCTCTCAATGGAACCATCCGCATTGTGCTTTACAGTAAATACCCATCTGCATCCAACTGGTTTCTTTCCTTTGGGCAAGTCAACTAGCTCCCAGGTATTATTTTTCAACAGGGCATCCATTTCAACTTACATTGCACCTCTCCACTCCGGGACTGATAGGGCCTCTTGCACTGTTCTTGGAATAGGGACATTGGAAATGGAACTAAGGTAGGACCGTAGGTAGGAGATAGGCGATCATAGGATAAAAAATGGGAAATACAGTGGGCTTTAGATGTGGTACAATGTCGTTTCCCTTTACGGACTGCAATCGGAAGATCAAGGTCATCTGTAGGAGGTGAAATGGCAACAATAGAAGAAGCCTCTGTGGGTCTTAGGACTGTAATGCCTGGACCTGGAGCCACAGATGAGATTGGAGCTGGCCTGGACTGCTGATGATTGGGATCAACCTGCTTGCACCGCCTGTGATAGACCCTCAACTCCTGATCCCTCTGACCACCCTCACCATTGCAGCTCCCTCTCAACTCCTGATCCCTCTAGCCACCCTCACCATTGCAGCTCCGATCACCCAATGGAATAGGTAAAGGAACTACCCCACTCTCACTGCTCTCCCCCTGAAGACATGGACCTAAACCCCTACTCTCACTGCTCTCCCCCTGAAGACAAGGACTTAAACCCCTACTCTCACTGCTCTCCTCCTGAGGAGAAACCCGAGGATAATAGGGTGTCTCCTCAATCCATGGAGACGAACTTCCTCCCTGAGACAGGATCATAGCAGCAATACCCCTTTTGAGTTTGTGCATAACCAAGGAAAATGCATTTGGAGGCCTTGGGTTCAAACTTGGAGTGATGGGGTTTGAGAAGCTGAACAAAGCAGGTACAACCGAATGCCTTAAGGGGAATAGAAAACAACTCCTCATGTGGGTATAGAAGGGAAAAAGGAGATCACAAATCAAGAACCCGGGAAGGAATCTGATTAATAAGATATACCGCAGTGAGGATAGCATCACCCCAGAATCGAGTAGGGACATTGGAGGTAAAATAAGACTTCTAGCCACCTCCAAGATATGCCTATTCTTCCTTTCTGCAACCCCATTCTGCTGAGGTGTATGAGGGCAAGAGCTCTGATGGATAACCCCATGAGTAAGAAGGTAAGATGCCAATGACTTGGCAAAGTACTCCTTTGCATTATCAGATCTAAGAACTTTAATCTTGGCATCAAACTGGGTTAGGATCATTTGGTGAAAGTTTTGGGTCAGGGCAGGAACCTCATCTCGTGAACGCATAAGATAAACCCAAGAAAATCGAGTATGGTCATCAACAAATAACAAAAAATATCTATACCCACCCATAGAAGGAATGTGATATGGCCCCCAAACGTCCGTATGCACAAGATCAAAAGGACGATTACTCCTTTTATTACTCAATGAATAAGAGTTTCTACAATGTTTAGCAAACTCACAGCTTTCACATTGCAACTGGGACAATTCAACAGACTCAAACAAAGTAGAAAACAAACTCTTTAAGGACCGAAAAGACAAATGACCCAATCGGTTATGCCAAAGCATAACCGAACTCACACTCTGGGAAACAAGTGACCTCTTACCCACTGACTCTTCCCGACGAGAACTATCCCCGAGCAGATAGATCCCATTCGTCTCACGGCCAGTCCCAATCACCTTATTCGTCTCCAGGTCCTGAAAAACACACCGGTCAGGGAAGAAAGTTACTGAGCAGTTCATGTGTTTGGTAATACTACTGATTGAAAGGAGGTTAGTATCAAGCTTAGGAACATGTAAGACAGAAGACAAGGAGATCGTATCTGATAACTTAATGTCCCTCTTCCCAGAAATAGGAACCAAGGAGCCATCAACAATAGATACTCTATCCCTACCAGATGACAAATGGTAAGAGGTAAACAGTGAAGACAAGCTAGACATGTGGTCGGATGCACCTGAATCTATTACCCAACAATGTACTTGGAGCTGAGGCATGGTAGGCTGAAGCTAGAGTACCTGAATTTACGGTTGTAATCTGACCACCCATCTCAAAAACACTACCATAACTGATGCTCCCAAAGCTGCCTTCTGCCTGATTTTTAAACTCCATCTCGGTCAAGTCTTAAAACAACACTTGGACTACCAATCACAACCAAAAACAGTATAGGCCTGATCTGTATTCACAGTGTATGTGCACAACTGGGATAACTCTGATCTGAAATCAACTAACAAACACAACAGTGGCTGTCCGTAGAGCTCTAACCCCTTTAAGAGAGTTTGAAAATCCCAAAATACTTTGAAAAACAACTTAGAAGAAGGTCTGATTTGCCTTTGCAGAATTAGGGTTTTAATCAGTCCTTAAAGTGATCAATTCAGTTGCACAATCTAATCAGTACTGTATAGATAGACTTGCAGTAGGGTTAATATGAAACCCTAGAATCTGATCAATGCCAACAATAAACTTGAGGACAGCTCTAGGTAGATCACAAGGTTCAGTCCAGCACTAGGGCTTGCCGCAAGATCACTTTCAAACTCTCGTGTAGAAAGAAACAAGGCTGAGACAGTTCGGTGTAAACCAGTAGGGTTTTAACCACAGCAGAACAATAGGGTTTCCTGTAAAACCCTAGTGAATCGAAGTGTAAAACAATAGGGTTTTAATTACAGCAGAACAATAGGGTTTGCTGTAAAACCCTAGTGAATCGAAGAGATGAAAACCTAGAATGGTTCAGCCTTCCTCTCCAGATAGGTCCAACCTATCTTTTCTTAGAAAAGTAAATGACTTACAAGAAGGGAATTGTTCGTTGCCTTCTAGGGTTACCCGAACCCTAGTCTTCTCTGATCCTTCCTGACCACCAATACTCTGCAACCATACAAAACTTCCAACAGCTGCTAGCACTTCTGGCGATCTCCAAGAATCAGTCTGCGAACTCTACCTTTTCAGCTTCTAGTCCTAGGAGATTCTCATGTGGTCGGTTGGTATTAGACTCACATAAGAAACCCTAACTTGGCTCTGATACCATGAAGATGATCAAGACTGCTATCAGTCTTGGAATTTCAGGTTCGAACAGAAGAGAAAGTGAAGAAGAAAGAGGAGAAAGATTAGTGAGAGAGCAGTAGAACACATGTTTGAAAGGAATGACAGATCCTCAACAATCTGCCGCTGCCACTTCAACTTAATATTTATATGTTATGCTAGTTACAGGAAAGGACACATCTGCCCTTGGTGTTTACATCATAACACTTAACAATATAAAACTGAAAAGTAAATAACAACTCGAATAACAGAAAAACATAACAAATAGACTAGGTACATTCTACCCTACGGATAGAGTGGCCCCACAGCTGTGGGGCCCACAACAGTTTCTCTACATTAATAAAGAGACTTGCTATTTTTTCAATTAATATGTATGCTCAATGGTATATAAAACTAGGGATTATCCAAAAAGTTAGTTTCTTATATTATAAAATTTTTATCAACTAGGTGTCGCCTAGGCGACTAGGCACCACAGTGTTGCCCAGAATCACCTAGACGCCTTGGAAACTATGGTTTCTAGGCCTCACTTATTAGCTTGAACTCTTATTATTCCTATCCAATGTGGAACTTAGAGGTAATAGAAAATATGGGAGATCAGAGAAGACGCTAGATTATTATGGGGGAAAACAGAATTTTAAAGAGACCAAGTATGAAAAGAGAAGAAGTCCAAGTCAATTAATCAGCTGAGACTATAAAACAACACAAATTATTGAATCTCAAAAATAAAACTGTCAACAGCCTTGCCAGAATACATGTAAACTTTTCGCTTCTTATTCCCATATCACTGTCCATGCAACACTGCCTAGAAGCAGTTTCTTTTTCACGAAGTGTCGAGGAAAAACTACTGTGGTTAGTTGAATGCCTATGTCTTGTGTTGATTGGATGGGATAGCCAGCCTGGTGTAGAAATGCTTTAGGTAGTGTTTGAACTGATTTTTGGTGGTTAGAACTCCTTTTGGCAACTTGGGTGGGGACTGAGGACCACTTAGTTTCTTTTCCATGATATATATTAGGCATGACATGTAAAAATGTGAGAGAACTTTTGCTCTACGTAGTTAAGAGTGAAGATATATTCCATTAAGCCACTGATCTAGCATTACCTTTTCTTTGATATGTGGAAGTTTTATATTATTGTGGTGTACAAACCTATTTTAGTAGGATTGGGGCTGAGAGTTCTTATTTTTCCTTCCCCTTTTTAGAAAAAGTGTCAGAATATGGTATGGATGCAGGTTTATGGTACAACATAAATATGATGTGTGAACATTATTCTCAATGTATTCTAATTTTTAAATTTAAATAAGTATTGAAATAAGGGATCATTGCTTGGTGAGCTGCTGCAACGGTAAAATCTTAGGCTGACAGGTGTGAGAGCATGGTTTTGAGTATGAGAGTGGACAGTACTGCAAAAAATTGCTAGGGGCTAGGTCTGTATCCAATCCACCTCTTCCAAAATTCTAGATGGCCAGGACCATCATTGGTAATGGCCTCAGAAAAGCATTAGCTTAGCAAAAAGGAGCTTCACCGTACCATGTGAACCATACTTGAACTGTGAACTATTTGAACCGATTTCTTGGTTCACCAGTTTTTGCTATTTTTCTTTTCCTTTTCTTTTTTTTTTTCTGAATTTCGATTTTCATATATGATGCCATATTGTTGTAACAGTTGAATGGTTAAGCCACAGTTGAACCAGCCAAATGATAAACTAGGGGCCCTTCCTGTTTTTTAGGCATTGTATCTGTTGTGACAAATGAAAGTTATGGTTTTTATGTTACAGGTAATGTATAGGAGTCTGCCAAGTCTTAGTGTTACCTGTAGGAACAATACAAACATCACTTTTCATGATATAAAAGAAGATTTAAGCACAAGGTAAGTCACTTCTTTTGGCTACTTACTGTTACAGCTTCTATTCTTTTCTTGATTATGATGTCTTAACATGAAAAAAAACAATATGCAAAGAAAGGAGAAGGGAAAAGGAAAAGAGAGAAAGAGAGAACAGGACAGATACATTTCATGTTGCTGTTTATAACCCCTTATAAAAGAGTAAACAGGACCACACAAAATAGTGAACTGTACAAAAGGGACTATCCTAATAAGGTACGTTATGTTTCAGAGTCTTCACACTCCCCCCAGACTGATGCCTAGACATGAGCAATCTTGATAGCAACAATTTGCATGTCCTTATAAAAGAGTAAACGACGAGCTCTAGTCATGGCCTTAGTAAAGATATCAACATTTTGGATGTCCGAGTCTACATGAGGAAGAGAAATAGATTCGACGGTGAAGTGACCTCTAATGAAACGACAATCCACCTTGATGTGCATAGTCCTCTCATGGAAGACAGGGTTAGATGCAATCTTGATAGCGCTAGTGTTGTCTACATAGAGAGGAGTAGGAGTAGGAAGTGGACTACCAAGATCTGCAAAGAGAGACTACAACCACACAATTTCACTGCAAATGGAAGACATAGCTCTATACTCGGCCTCAGTTGAAGATTTGGAGACAGTTTGCTGCTTCTTACACTTCCAAGAGATAATGGAATCACCCACAAAGCCACACCATCCAGAAGTAGATCTGCGAGTGTTAGGGAAACCAACCCAATTAGGCCTGTCAATGATACTTGGAAATCCGAGCCGCGATTTGATATCCGATCCAATTATCTCGGATTCAGATGATGTAATTATGTAATCAGATATATGTTACAATCTACATCCGATTAAATAATCGAATCAGATTCGGTCATTCGGGTTTGATTCCACCTGATCTGATTAAAATCTGAATCTGGTTATATTATAATATTTATTAATTTTAATATATAAATTTATATAATTATATTTAAAATTATAAAAAATATATTCTATATAATATTATATTATATATGAATTTATATATAATAAACTTAGTATGCTATATTTATATTAATATATTAAATCTAAAAGTTGAAAATAAATAAATTTTTAATTTTTTGGTATTTTAGAATCCAAATCCGATTTGAGTCCATTAGGATTCGAATTTGAATCCAAGTCTTTAAATCCAATCAGATTTGGATGTAGGCTCTTAGTAATCGGACAGTAACAATGTGTTTATCATGAGTCTTAGTGAGATGACTTGGTTGATTGGGGTAGGCTCTTGTCATGTGGTTTGTGGCACCAGAATCAATGATCCAAACATGTGAGGGGGAAGAGCAATAACTAGAGAACTTACTAGACAAGCCAATAACAAAGAAAGCAGAAGAGATTGTAGATGATAACAATTGTTGAATCCTCTCCTCACCTACAGAAATTGTAATATCATCTTTATCTGATGAATCCCCCTTAGTGGACAAAGTGTCAGTTGCCTTCTTTGTTGCTTGATAAGCATGGGGCTGAGTCTTTCGTGAGCACCCTTAATAGGACGAACATGACAATTCGGGATGATGTGACCATGTTACTTGCAGTAGGTACAAACATTCTTCTTGTTACAATGAGGTAATATGGCCAAAACCCTTACATTCATAGCATTGATTCTTGGAGAAGTCTTCGAAAGATGATTTCTTACCACCATTATTTTTTTGAAGATAAAATAAAATTTTATTAAACAAAAAGAAGATACAAGAAAGGTGATAAGCAATCACCTGAGAGAAAACAACAAACCTGGGAATACCACGCGAGAATACCCCAAACCCCAACAAAACCAACCCAAACTACAATCAAAACTTTTACAAACCAGAAAAAAAATCGAGAATCAACATAGCAGCACTAAGACGAAAGCCTGACCCTAACACCACACCTGATGCTCACAGAAAACCCATCCCTATTACCCATCCCACAAAGGACTCCCAATTACGAACTCTTCTTATCAACTTTTTGAGAAACCTTTCTAGTTGCCTTCTATCTGTTCTTTTGGTCTTTTTTACGAGTTTTTTAGGTCCAATACCAAATAAGCCTCCTTTTAGTTGCGCAAAAACCTCCTTTTTAGGCCCAATGCAATGAGTTATAAAAATTGTTTCAGTCCTAGATTCTGCCAACTTTCCTTCAAGCCCGTTAGTAGTTAGAAGTCTAGTCTCTTCCCTAAGTAACTCTCCCAATACAGAATCTAAATCTGGAAGGGTACCCCTGCTCAAAAATATTTGACCTGATTATCTCATATTCAGGTATGAGCCTCATTAGAAACTGATTTACTTTTCTCTTTTCGAAATGTTGTTGAAGATATTTCACACATTCTGTTGGGTCAGAAGGTTCAATATTAAGAAGCTCATATTCAGTCCACAAGTCAAGAAAACCTGAATAATAATCTTGAGTCTTCCTATCTCCCTGAGAGTATATAAAAATTTCTGATTCAATTTGGCATTGCCTTGACATATTAGATTGCTGATATACTTTCTTCAGATAGGAATACATTTCATAAGTATACTTGAAAGAAGAAGAAGAAGAAGAAGAAGAAGAACTGTTTACTGTATTACAGGTTCGAAGAGAAGAAAAGAGAGGGAAAGAGAGAGAAGAAGAGTGGAGAGGAGAAAAGAAAGAAGGGGTTTGGTGGTTAATGATCTGCCGCCCCGTACACTTCTTTATTTATAGCTTTAGGTTCCTTACAAGATTAGGAAATAAACAAAATTAGAAACAATAAGGCCAGCTGGCCCAACTTAAAAGAAATTAGAAACTACTAATAAAAGAAATTAGAAACAACTAGGTGTGGGTATGAAACCACACACACTAGAGCCTGAGTATGGGTATGGAACCCCACACTCGTGGCTAACCAACTATTTCTTCAGTCTTCATCCTCCTCATAGGTACAGCAATGTGGGGTTCTATAGAGCTTAGAATCCAAGAAACAAGTTTACCATTATCCAGCTTCCATTGTTGGAAAGCTTTAGTATCAGTTTTAGCTGGTTTAACAATATCCCCATTTAAGTACCCATCCAAGCCCTTTCATTTGACATAAAAATCAAAATGAAATTTCCCCATTCCATAGTTTGCGCCATTGAGCTTCACCGGAATGACATCTACTCTGTCAGAGGCCATTTCAGCAAGAAATAACAGTTCAAACACAGTAATAGCAGAAAAATATAGGTTCAGCAGTGGGAAATTTCAGTCTAGAAGATCAGATAAATAACCCAGCATACAAGAAGGTCCAAGAGTTTCAAAGAAATACTATAAACACCTCTGGAAGCAGAGGACTTAAAGTTGACAGTCCAGAAATAGTAAATTTCAGGACTGCCAAATCCAGGAAGGGATCAAAACCCTTGACCAATCAGTCTGATATCTGGGCTGATGGAGTGACAGAAAGAAAACCCCAGGGGGACACCAAATCCAGGGCTACACAGTGATTGGATCAGCCGATTGAGAGAAGGAGATGATTAACTAACCTGTTAGGTGTCTTTTCCAGAAGAAACACCAATAGAAGGAGAACTCAGAACACTTTCCAAACTGATTCTAACCAGACCAGGTAAGGAGATATCAGTAATACTCCTCTGGGTGACACCAAATCCAAAGTTTTATGCAGGTCTGATGCTTCAGACAAGAGAACCAATAATAACCCTAAAGCTGTTGGCTCAGAGGTCCAGAACAGAAGAGTATGATGCTGACTGATCAAAACAGTCTACAGAAACTTCAAACCAGACGTGGGAAGAGTAACCTTCAATCTTGAGTAGAAATCATATGCTGAGAGTTGGTACAGAGAACCTGCTCTGATACCATGTAAACCTTCTTGGCTGAATAGAAAAGGGAGCAGAATAGACTTAGGAGTGTCTATGTGTTGATCCCCACTCCAAAGGGTCCTTTATATATTAAAATGATGTATAATTACTGTTGTACAAGAGAAAGGGAGAGAGGAGAGGAGAGACGAGAGGACTGAAAGCCCAAAAAGAATACTGCAGTCGTGCAGAATGCTATTATTTATACTAGGGCGACCGTACAACTTAAAAATAAGAAAGAAATTATAAAAGTATCCCTACGGTACCATATATATATAAAATAACATCTGTTAACACTCCCCCTCAAGTTGGAGCATAGATATCAATCATGCCTAACTTGTCACAAAGATCATGATGTCTTTAGTGGTGTAGTCCTTTTGTAAAGATGTCTGCAAGTTGGTTCTCAGAGCTGACATAGGGAGTACACACTTCGCCTGTGATGACTTTCTCTCTAATAAAATGCTTGTCGACTTCGATGTGTTTTGTTCTATCATGTAGCACTGGGTTAGCAGCAATGTTTATGGCTGCTTTGTTATCACAGAAAAGAGTCATAGGCTTGTCCACTGGGAAACCCAACTCACCCAACAAATTCTTTATCCACATACTTTCAGCCACTCCGTGAGCCATTGCACGATATTCAGCTTCAGCACTGAATCTAGCCACCACACTTTGCTTTTTACTTCTCCAGGTAACAAGGTTTCCTCCTATAAAGGTGCAGTAGCCACTAGTAGACTTTCTGTCATTTTGAGATCCAGCCCAATCTGCATTAGTATACACTTCAACTTTCAAATGCCCGTGTCTTTGAAATAACAAGCCAGCACCAGGAAACCTTTTAAGATATCGGAGGATTCTTTCTGCTGCTTTAAGATGAGTGGACCTAGGTGCATGCATGAACTGGCTAAGGACACCAACAACATACGCAATGTTTGGGCGGGTCATAGAGAGATATAACAATCTCCCTACAAGTCTTTGAAACTGTTTCACATCCTTGATAGGTTCACCTTGGCTGTCACCAAATTATTGGGATCAATGGGAGAGCCAATTGGCTTCACTCCCATCTTTCCAGTGTCTTGAAGTAAATCTAGAACATATTTCCTTTGGGAAATGAAGATACTCCTTTTTGAGTGGGCAACTTCAATTCCAAGGAAGTATCTGGGAGGCCTTTACTTCAAACTGTGTGGCAAGGAAACTCTTCAACCTCTGGATTTCATCATTCCAGTCACTAGTAACAATTATATCATCAACATATACTATTAAAGCAACAATTTTACCTTCTCCTTTCTGCTGAACCGCAACATGGAATCTACTGAACCAAGCTCTTGGTGATTGTTTTAGCCCGTATAAAGACTTCTTCAACTTGCACACCTTCTGTTCATTGCCTTGAGCTTGGAAACCAGGGGGTTGTATCATGTAAACTTCCTCTTCAAGATCACCATTCAAGAATGCATTCTTGATATCAAGCTGATGTAGATCCCAATCCAGGTTAGTAGCAAGAGAGAATAGAACTCTAATGGAGTTCATCTTGGCAATAGGAGCAAAAGTTTCTGCATAATCAACTCCGTACACTTGTGTAAACCCCTTTTCCACTAAACGAGCTTTATACCTCTCCACCGTGCCATCAGCCCTATGTTTGACGGTGAACACCCATTTACATCCAACTGGATCCTTTCCCTTAGGAAGATCTACAAGTTCCCATGTGCCATTTTTATGAAGGGCATTAATTTCTTCTTTCATGGCATCTGTCCATTCAGGTACTGAAAGAGCTTCTGACACATTCTTGGGGATAGGGACACTGTCAATAGAAGTAAGAAAAGCACGAAAAGAGGGTGAAATGTTCTCATAGGAAACAAAGTTGGAAATGGGGTGTTTAGTGGTGCACAATCTAACACATTTCCTGTGAGCAATAGGAAGGTCAAGGTCATTAGCAATAGAGGTATCAATTGCAATAGAATCAGGGACATCATTGGGAGCCAAGTTACCTGAGTGAGTATGATCCGCCCCTGAGGAGTTTGATGGCACTGGAGGTACAACTTCTAGATTCTCCACAGCTCTTGAATTTGGTTGGCCTTTGCGACGACGGAAGAAGACACGGAAAGGCGGAGGATTAGGAAGAGGAGGGAGCTGAACCAGTTTCTCCTCATGCCTACACTCCCCCTGAGGAGAAACAGAAAAGAAAGGCTCATCCTCAAAGAAAGAGACATCCATGGAAACATAAAATTTCTGAGAAACAGGATCAAAACAACGGTATCCCTTCTGAGTGAAGGAGTACCCCAGGAATATGCAAGGAGTAGCACGAGAATCCAATTTCCCACGAGTGGGAGACAGATTTTGGACAAAGCATCGACAATCAAATACACGAGGAGGAATGGGAAGAAGGGGGCCTTAGGGAAGAGAAACTGATGTGGGGCTTTGTACTCTAACCACCAAGAGGGCATACGATTAATGAGGTAGGTAGAACAAAGAACAACCTCAAGCCAAAAACGTTTGGGGACATTCATATGGAATAGTAAACCCTGAACCACTTCAAGGAGATGTTGGTTCTTTCGTTCAGCGACACCATTTTGTTGTGGTGTTCGGGCACAAGAGCTACGGTGAAGTGAACCACGCGAAGCAAAGAACTCCGTGAGATCACTATGAAAATACTCTTTCGCATTATTTGACTGAAAGATTTGGATTTCAATTTGAAATTGAGTGAAGACCATCCGCTGAAAATCTTGGATAATTTTTGGTACTTCCTCCCTGGTTCGCATGGGATATACCCAAGTATATCTAGAATAATCATCAGTGAGGGTAATAAAATACTTGTAACCACTCTCAGATGGTAAAGTAACAGGGTCCCACACATCAGAATGAACAATGTGAAATGGAAATTCAGATTTACTATTTTTTGGAAGAAAATGAGTTCTACAATGTTTACTCAATTGACACGTTTGACAAGAGAAATCTGAAACGAACACCGACTTAAACAGTTCTGGAAACACAACTTTTAAAGACTCAAAAGACAAATGACCAAGGTGACAATGCCATAAATAAACTTGACTCTTACAGGACTGACTCATAGACTTTGTAACATGAAGACTAACCTTATTCTCCAGCATGTAAAGTCCATCAACCATACGTCCTCTACCAATCGTCCTCCCCGAGGCCAGATCCTGGATCACACAGTAAGAAGGGAAGAAGGTCACTGAGCAGTTTAAGGAATTAGTAACACTACTAACAGAGAACAAATTAATGGGAAATTTTGGAACATGTAGAACATCAGAGAGGGTAAGCCCAAGGGGAAGAGAGATGGTTCCTTGACCAACTATGGAAGCGTATGATCCATCAGCTAGTCTCACCTTGTCTCTTCCAGAAAGAAGGTGATAGGTTTGAAAGTAAGAGGGCATACCAGTCATGTGTTTTGACGCTCCAGAATCAATGATCCAGGGAGAGTCAAGGGTATGAGAAGCAACATGGAAAGCTGTGGCAGAGTTACCTGATGTAGATGCAAATGAGGTTGAGGGAGGAGCATCCATCTGATGAATTGCTCTACCATAGAGCTCTAAATGGTCACGGAAGGAATTCATAATATCCTCCCTTGGGTCAGATCCAGAGGAATGTGTCTGAGTCACAGTATGGATGGGGGGCTGATTCTCTCGAGTAGCCATGTTGGCCATAGTGTGTTTCTTTGTACCTTGTTGTCCTGACCTTTTATTCACATCTGAACTTTGTTTCTTATTCAGATCTTGAGCCCATTTCGGTTTCCCATGAAGATCCCAGCATGTATCTCTGGTGTGTCGGGGTTTCTGGAAATGAGTACACCACAATTTTTCTTTATCTTCCGTTTTTTTCTAGAGATCTCCTTTCTTGGAAGAATTTCCCACACTGGTAGAGACACCCCCTTTTGCTGCCAACACAACTGCATCTCCACCAGGGCTGTTCATCAAATTCCTTCTGCTCTCTTCAGATTGTACAAGAGCATAAACTTCCTGAACTGATGGAAGATCCTTAGAACTGAGAATCTGATCAGATGTTATAAGATTCATACAGGACATGATAGATAAGTATGGTACTTGGCCTAAGAAATTTCCTTGATAACACCTATCCGGTGTATCTGCTTTGTCAGCAGTAAATGAGCTTTCTTCTCAAGGGTACAAAATTTTCTTTTTTAAAAGTGGACAAGCCAAATTCTGGAAATCAGCTAATAAAATTCCAAGTCTATTTCATATTCAAATTGTTATATCGATTCATACATAGGGTTCAAACCATGTAAAAAGGCAAACACTCTCTACTGGGAGAAAAGTTTCTCGTATAGTTTTGCATCCTCGTCACATTTCCAGTCCACACTCTGATAATGGTCCAACTCCTTCCAGAAAGAAGTCAAGTCAGAGTAATATACCGATAGACACCTCTCCCCCTGTGTTGAGGTTACTCAAACCGCGCAATGGCTATGCCGTTGAACTGTGTGAAAGAAGGGCCCTCGAAGAAATTGGATATGGTGCTTCGCAGAGGTCCACTCCATGTATCATCTTTATCTCAAGGCTCGACCGTCTTCTTGGTAGCTTTTCAGTGGTGCTACCAAGATGATAACTTCTGAAAGTTTCAGTTGAACATTAGGGGAGCCGAACAACAAATGGAAAGCAGATGATAATTTCTGAGAACCTGTCTCCCTCGAAATAAAACCTTCTACATGCTTTCAAGCCTGGACGACCAGCTCTGATACCATGTTGTACAAGAGAAAGGGAGAGAGGAGAGGAGAGATGAGAGGACTGAGAGCCCAAAAAGAATACTGCAGTCATGCAGTATGTTATTATTTATACTAGGGCGACCGTACAACTTAAAAATAAGAAAGAAATTACAAAAGTACCCCTGCGGTACCATATATATATAAAATAACATCTGTTAACAATTACAAGAATGCTCATGTGAGGCAGAAGGAAAGAAATATATATAAACATAAAACAGTGAACTGTACAAAAGGGACTATCCTAATAAGGTACATTATGTTTCGGAGTCTTCACACACTTAGCCTAAGTTTGTATAATTACAGAACTTTCCTTCCACATGGCATAACACTTTTAACATAAATATCCTCAAAGCTTCTAACATTGCTCCTCAAGCTGGGGTATATATATAAAAGTTGACACCTCTCCACTTATTACCTTATCCCATATAAAATGACAATTGACCTAAATATGAATAACCACCTATAATGACTTTTTCCCATATAAAATGACAATTGACCTAAATATAAATAACTGCCTATAATGACTTTTTCCCATATAAAATGACAATTGACCTAAAATAACTTTATCCCATATAGGATTTGATGCAATATGAATAGCTGCCCAGTTATCACTAAATGACTTTGTTGGTAGCTTGACTGGATACCTAATTTCTTGTAGAAGACTCTTTAATCATGTTAATTCATATATTGTGTGAGCCATTGCCAGACTCAGTTTATGCACTTGAACTGGCCACGTCCTGTTTCTTATTTTTGTAGGTAAGGTAACCAATATGTGTCCTGGAAAAGTGTAATGCCCTGCATTAGACCTATTAGATATAGATCCAACCCAATCTGCATCTGTCTATCTTTTAATTTCCAAATGACCAATATTCTTATATACCAAATCGACACCTTTCTGCTCCTTTTAATTAACTTCATATCTAAACAATTGATTCCTGATATGGAATACATAGAGATTGCATAAAATAACTCAGCACACTAACTGCAAATAAAATATTAAGTATGGTGAAAGACTGATAGTCAAATAATTAATTTCTCAATCAACTTTCTGTACCTGCTAGGGTGATGTAAGACCACTTACTATTATACCAATTGATAAAGGACTGATATGGTTGAAGGTTAGATTGGTAGCAAAATTTGGGGGAATCTGAAAAGTAATTAATTCTTGTAAAGGGGGTTGAGAGACTAGGGCAGGCTGCAGGTGGGTGAGGGTTTGTCTAGAGTTTTATGGCTGCTAGTTTTGATTAGGGAGCTAATTTGGTGCTGAGTTCCTGCAATTTGCAGAAAATTATAAAGAGAGAATACAAACATTCAATATCTAGATATAACTGATAAAAAAAAAATTCAATATCAAGATATTGGAATGAAATTTCTTCATACAATTTTAGAGGGATGTTTCGGTTGGTGAACTAAAGAAGTGGATTGAACTTTTGAGAACTAGATCTTTTAGTGGAAATTTTTGAAAACTGGTTTACAAATCATCAATTTGTTTATTTATTTATTTATGAAAGGAGCTTTTCATCTTCTTTTGCAAGACCTACTCAAACAGTGGCAAATTGGATAGTAATGGATTTGTGAATTCTTTTCCATCCCACCTTTCCATTTCTTCCTCTAGCCAAACATGCTTGAGAGTTGTATTTGGCTTATTTTGTTTATTCACTTATTTTAATCATGGTTGCAAAAGAACTTACCTTAGATTAGCTCAAGTTTCCTAAGGTGGATCTTTCCTCAGGAATGTGGTAAGTCTCTTTAGCTCAAGTTTCCTAAGGCAGCCAAAGAAAAGATGAAGAGTAATGTGGAAGGCTGTTAGAGCAGCAGTAGTGTGGACCATTTGGGAAGAAAGGAATGGGAGAATCTTCAATGAAATAAGTGAGCCCAAGGAGAAGTTAGTAAACTCTATAAAAATCAAAGTGGCATACTGGGTAAAAAGTTAAAAACTATGGAAATTTTCCAAGATTTTTCAGTGAATGATATTGTAGGTTGAGTAAGGCTTGGATGGGGAATGGTCTCTTTGAAAGACAGAGAAAGGCTGGGGAGCAGGGAGATTGGCTTTCGGGCTGTTAGAATACACAAAACAGGGGTATTTTGGTCATTTGGGTTTATCTATTTGAGAGTGAAAGGTCTATTTTATTTAAGTTTAAGTTATGTGTCCCATCACTTATGAGGGAGAATATGGTCTTTCTTGTAACTGTGTTATTGGAGATAAATACAAGTGGGTCGGCTAGAGGTGGACTGATTTTCCGAATCTGGTCGAACCCTTCTTCTTCTCTTCTTCTTTCTCTTCTTCTTCTTTCTCCTCTTCTTCTCTACTTTAACCTAGAATTGAATAGGGATTTCACATGGTCTCAGAGCAATAAAATCTAGTTCTCTTTTCCCTTTTTTTTTTTTTTCTTTCCTCACTGTTTGTCTTCTTCTTGGGTTCGCCGCCAACTATTTCAGCTTTCTTCGATTTTCTTCTAGCCTGAGTGGAAGTTTGACAAGAGGCCAAAAAGGAGTGGTCGTTTTGTGGTTTTGGAGTTGAATATGCCTCCAGTTACTGTGGTGGTGGTCGTTGAGGTTGTGTACTAGATGCCCTTTATTCTGTGATACGAAGAGGGCTGTTTGTGGACAGGTATGAGCAGTTCTGTTTTTTGCCCAAATAGTGGACTATAAATGCTGTGTTTTGGTTCAAAATATTTTTTATTTGTGGAGGTTTGAAGTGATTGGTATGCATATCAGCCCTGTTCTTCTCTGTTTTTACCTCATATATGTGCTGAAAGTAGAGTTTTTCGACTGCTGAAGTTCACGACAGCAGTGGTGTGGTGGCGATTGTATTGTGTTGAATGGTGTGTGGGTGATTCTGAATAGTTGAAAGTGAAACCTTGTGTCGTGTGGTGGTGTTTATACTGATTTCTGTGTTTGGTTTAATGGCTGAGTGACTTCAGCCCTTGTATTTGGTGTGTTAATGGTTCTGCAGTGTGTAGTACAGGTGTTTGATTTAATGACTGAGTGATTTCAGTTTTTGTATTTAATGTGCAATGTGTATTTGAAGAAGTTGGTGGTGCTGAGAGTGAGATTACTTTTGTG
This sequence comes from Nelumbo lutea, assembly GCF_056320005.1. Lineage (NCBI taxonomy): Eukaryota > Viridiplantae > Streptophyta > Magnoliopsida > Proteales > Nelumbonaceae > Nelumbo > Nelumbo lutea. The sequence goes on along the minus strand of NC_142690.1, from coordinate 32,712,944 downwards.
GAAGTGCGTGAAGTTGTGCTGAATATTTGAAGGTGAATTTGTGGGAAAGTAGAAGATTGACTCTCTGATTGATTCTCCATAATTTTAGGTCCATCAGTTTAGGAAACTTAATTTCCTAGAATCATGGGATATTAATTGGAGAATCCCACTGATATAGAAATTAGTTTTTTTAGGAAAAGTTAGTTTCCTATTTTATCACCCTGTAAATTAGCTCTGTAATTCTATATAAAGTTGTGTATATGCTCCTTCCAAGAAAATACAATCAATTCATATTTTCTCTCAATTTTTCATATGGTATCAGAGCTGGTCGCGACTTAATCCACACATAGTATCTCTTTGGTCATCTCTGCTGCTGGTTCAAGAACTCTCTAACAGTATTTGGGAGGTTCTTGAGTGTCCTTGATTCTTCTTCGAGATCGGCTACAGATCTGAACTCTACATTTTCGCTTCTTCTGGACTGCTGCGCCATTGGATTCATCCTTTTTTCTTGGATCTCTTTGTAGAGACATCAGATCAGTCTGAAATCTTAGATCTGGTGTTGCCCAGAGCAGATTTACTGAATCCCTTTGGTTTGGTTTGGATCAGTTTTGATTTTGAGTGGTTTCAATCCACTCTTCAGTTTGGTGGAGCATTAGAGTTACCTTTTTTTTTTTTACATTGGCTGAAAGATTCTTTAGGCCTTCATCGCCAACCCTTACTAAGTTTTTCAGACCTTCATTGTCTGTTTTTCTCTCTTTCTTGAAGCCCGCCCAATATGTCAGAAACCACTGTATCAAATGCCACTGCACAATCGGAAGAAGTTTCCTCACATCAAGCATCTGGTGACCTGCAAAACATTCAGGCAGCATATAGGTTGAACGGGAAAAATTATTTGAAGTGGTCTCAGTTTGTTCCAACATATTTAAAGGGAAAAGGAAAGCTTAGCCATCTCTTAGGGACAGGACTAAAGGAAGGAGATCCAAGATTTGATGCATGGGACGAAGCTGACTCCATGATCATGTCATGGTTATGGAATTCAATGAACCTTGAAATCAGCGACACGTGTATGTTTTTATCCACGACTAAAGAGATCTGGGATGCCGTCCGACAAACATATTCAAAAGCACATGATGCAGCACAAGTGTACGAAATCAAAGTCAAGACTGGAGCAACTAAACAAGGCAGCAAGATAGTTACCGAGTATGCAAATTTACTGCAGAACCTGTGGCAAGAACTCGATCATTATCGGTGCATTGAGACTAAATGTGCAGTGGATGCAGCAATCCTAAAGAGTTTTATCGAAAAAGATTGCGTTTATGACTTTTTTGCAGGACTCAATGCCGAATTTGATCAAGTTAGGGTCCAGAATTTCGGCAAAGAAGAGGTACCATCTCTAAATGAGACTATTTCTCTGATTCGTGCTGAAGAAAGCCGTAGGGGGGTTATGCTTGAACCCCAAGTACTAGAAGGTTCAGCCATGACTACAAGGATGGAACAACTGAAAATACTGGAAGGAATGAAGATAGATTTGTCCTCTACACGGGACAACAAAGAGTCTCTTTGGTGTACCTATTGCAAGAAACCAAGGCACACCAAAGAGAAGTGTTGGAAGCTGAATGGTAAACCATCGAATAGGGAATGGGGCTACAGAGGAGGACAACAGAAGAGTCGAAGTCAAGTTAACTTCACCACAAATCAGCCAAGCCAAGAAAAGCCTCCAGACAAGACCGAGTTCAATAAGGAGGAGATCGGAAAGTTAAGGGGGCTTCTGGGATCGTTGGAGAAACCTAGTGGTACAGGCTCTCTTGCAATCTCAGGTAAGTTTTCTATTCCTCACGGACTAAATGTCTCAGATGAACCTATTAGGGATTTATGGGTTATTGACTCAGGAGCCACAAATCACATGCCTCACTCCTCACTACATTTTAGCAATTATACCCCCTGCCCAAGCAATCAAAAAATAGCCATTGCAGACGGTTCCCTTACTACCGTAGCTGGCCTTGGGGATATCCATATTAATCCATCACTTACACTAAAAAGTATCCTTCATGTTCCAAAATTGTCCACTAACCTGATATCCATCCAAAAACTCACCCATGACATGAACTGTAATGTGCTTTTCTATCATTCTTACTGTATATTTCAGGACCAAGATTCGGGGAAGAGGATTGGACTTGCTAAGGAGAAGAATGGGCTCTACTATCTTGAAGAATCATGCAAATCAAATATTGTCCAGGATAATTTATCTCTGTCATTCCTTTCATCATCCAACAAAGACACCATTTGGCTTCATCACTTTAGACTAGGACATCCATCCTTTGGAATTCTGAAAACTATGTTTCCCTCTTTGTTTAAAGGATTGAGTGTTGAATATTTTCATTGTGATGTGTGTGAATTTGCAAAACACAAGCGTGTGCCCTTTCCAATCAGTAACAAGAGAAGTTCAGTCCCATTCTTTTTGATCCATAGTGATATATGGGGACCCTCCACAGTTCCAAATGTGTCTGGCTCACGATGGTTCGTCTCTTTTATTGATGATTGCACTAGGGTCTCTTGGATCTTTCTTCTTAAATCTAAATCAGATGTAAGTAGTGTACTCCCAAATTTTCATAACATGATCCAAAATCCGTTTGGGGTCAGAATCAAAAGATTTAGATCGGATTGTGCACGGGATTATTTCAATCAAACTTTATCCCCATATTTTCAAAAAGAAGGGATTATCCATGAATCCTCTTGCATTAATACTCCACAACAAAATGGAGTAGCAGAAAGGAAGAATGGTCATCTACTAGCTGCAACCTGAGCCTTACTTTTCCACCAGCATGTTCCAAAAGCTTATTGGGGGGAAGCTGTGCTCACAGCCGCATACATTATAAATCGATTACCTTCGAGGGTGTTGGGATTTAAAACACCAATGGAAACACTTTGTCAATTTTATCCCGATCTACATACAACAAATAATCTCACCCCAAGAATCTTTGGATGCACTGCTTTTGTCCATGTTCATACCCATAATAGAGGGAAGTTCGATCCAAGAGCCGTCAAGTGTATTTTTGTGGGTTATTCGTCCACCCAAAAGGGTTATAAGTGTTACCACCCGCCTACTAAAAAGTTCTTTGTCTCTATTGATGTCACTTTTGAAGAAAAAACACCATATTTCACTCAACCTTATCTTCAGGGGGAGTCCTTGTCATTCATTGAAGATAAGGACAGAGATTTGTTCCCGCTTGGTCTACCTACAGTTTCTCAACACCCAAACTCAGCATCTATACTAGTTCAATCCGTATCTGCACCTATCGAACCACCTCAAACCAAACCAACTTCTTCACCCATTCATACCAGACCCATGATAGAGAATGATGAACTTTGTGACTCTATGAGATTGAAGGTATATTCAAGAAGAAGAAACTAGGATCCCAATCTTGTGCAGGTTCAAGATTCAACTCCTAATCCTGAGAATGAGGTAAATATAGTTCCAGAAATTTCATCTGAATTAGCATCTGACCAAGATCTTCTTATTGCCCTTAGGAAAGGCACAAGAGAATACACTAAACATCCCTTATATCCCTTAGCAAATTTTGTGTCCTTTAAAAAATTCTCACCATCACATAGGAGTTTCCTAGGTAGTCTAAACACCATTCATATTCCTAATACTTTATCTGAGGCATTATCTGATGAGAAATGGAAAGATTCTATGAGAGAAGAGATGTAGGCTCTAGATAAGAATCAAACATGGGAAATTGTTGATCTATCACTAGGAAAGAAACCCGTGGGCTGCAAGTGGGTTTTCACAGTAAAGTACAAGTCAGACAGCTCTGTAGAAAGATACAAGGCAAGACTCGTGGCAAAAGGATATACACAAACCTATGGTGTGAACTATTAGGAGACATTCGCTCCAGTGGCTTAGATGAATACGGTAAGAATTTTGTTGTCACTAGCAGCTAACTTCGATTGGTACTTGGAGCAATTTGATGTAAAGAATGCTTTTCTTCATGGTAATTTAGAGGAGGAGATATACATGGATATTCCTTCGGGCTTCAAAGGAAATCTAAAAGGAAATAAAGTTTGCAGGTTGAAGAAAGCACTATATGGTCTCAAGCAATCACCTAGGGCGTGGTTTGGAAGATTTACTAAAGTTATGCTTGCCATCGGATACAAACAAAGTCAGGGAGATCATACACTCTTTATAAAGCATTCGGATGCAGGGGGAGTCACGGCTCTTCTGGTATATGTCGATGACATAATTGTGATAGGAAATGATGAAAAGGAGAAGGAAGCCTTGAGAAGATGCCTAGTTAGAGAATTCGAAATAAAAGAACTTGGGAGATTGAAGTATTTTCTAGGGATTGAAGTAGCTCATTCCAGAGAAGGCATCTTTATCTCACAACAGAAATATGTAATAGATCTTTTAAGAGAGACAGGAAAGTTAGCATGCAAACCATCCTCCACACCGATTGCGCCAAATCACAAATTGGGAGAAGCAAATGAAGATCCAGCCGTGAATAGGGAAATGTACCAAAGATTAGTAGGAAAACTTATATATCTTGCCCACACAAGGCCAGACAACATATGCCGTGAGCGTGGCTAGCCAGTTTATGCACAACCCGAAAGAGGTTCACCTACAGGCAGTCTATAGGATACTACATTACCTAAAGGCTAATCCTGGCAAAGGAATCTTGTTTAAAAGAAACACTGGATTAACCCTAGAGGCTTACACCGATGTAAATTATGCAGGCTCTCCCATGGATAGGCGGTCCACTACAGGTTACTGTACGTTCCTTGGAGGAAATCTTGTGACATGGAGGAGTAAGAAGCAGAATGTGGTAGCTAGATCAAGTGCGGAGGCAGAATTCAGGGCAATGGCTCAGGGAGTATGTGAATTACTATGGCTCAAGATAATTTTGGAAGACCTAAAGATCAGATGGGAAGGTCCAATGAGATTATTTTGTGACAACAAGTCAGCTATTAATATTGCTCACAATCCCATCCAACATGACAGGACAAAGCACATTGAGATAGATAGGCATTTCATAAAGGAAAAGCTGGATAACGGATTAATTTGCACTCCATACGTCTCAACGAATGGTCAACTGGCAGATGTGCTGACAAAAGGGCTTTGTAGTGTGGCATTCCAAGGACTTATCTCCAAGCTGGGAATGAAAAATGCATATTCACCAGCTTGAGGGGGAGTGTTGGAAAGTAGAAGATTGACTCTTTGATTGATTCTCCATAATTTTAGGTCCATCAGTTCAGGAAACTTAATTTCCTAGAATCATGGGATATTAATTGGAGCATCCCATTGATATAGAAATTAGTTTTTTAGGAAAAGTTAGTTTCCTATTTTATCACCTTGTAAATTAGCTTTGTAATTCTATATAAAGTTGTGTATATGCTCCTTCCAAGAAAATACAATCAATTCATTTTTTCTCTCAAATTTTCACAGAATTAGTTAAGATAGCATCGATTGGAGATGGGAATGACAATAAAACAGGCGTTATGATTTCTCCAGATTACCTAAATGTTCAAATGACATCTATTAAGTTGAATGGTGAGAATTATGCGCCATGGGCAAAATCTGTGGAGGTGTTTTTAAAGGCCAAGAAAAAAGTAAAACATGTGAGAGAGGAGAAACCCTCCTCTAATTCTCTGGGGTTTAGTGACTGGGAACAGGAAGATGCACAAATAATGACATGGCTGTGGAATAGCATGGAACAAAAAATTAGCGTGAACTTTATGTTCCTAGATACAACTAAAGAAATCCGGGATCATGCTAAGAAACTGTACTCCAGACAAGACAATACAAATAGGGTGTATCAGTTGTACCAAGAGTACTTTAATCTGAAGCAAGGCAGTCAATGTTTGGAGGAACACTATGCAAGTCTGAGGAATATGCGAAATGAGCTCAATGTGTATCATCCTCTGACACAGGATGTTCAGATTCAGCAACAACAGCGTGAGCAACTTGATGTGACAAGGTTTCTGTTGGGTTTGAAGGCTGAATATGAGCCTGTCCGTGCACAAATACTAGGGGGGTCTGCTCTTCCCTCACTTGAAGAAGTTTTTGCCCATCTCAAGAAGACATCTATTGAGTCTATAGAGCATTCTTCTCTCTCAGACAGATCTAGTTTTGTGGTGACTAGAGGGGGATGTCGTGGAAATAGAGGTGGTGGTGGTGGTCGTGGACTTCCAGGTAATCGTGGTGGTCCCATGTTTAACCGTGCTGGTGGCCGGAGTGGAGGTCGGGACTCAGGGGGAGGTCATGGTAAAGGAAGAAGTAATGCCCTAGGAAGTGTACACACTGTGGATTAGAGGGGTATATAGTTATTTCTGCTATGACTTACATGGTCCACCCAACACTTGGGCTAACCATGCTGTGACTAAGGGTAGTGGTACAATTACTGAAAGTCAGCAAACTGACCTGATTCCCTCCACATCTACTGGTGCTTCTGGGAAGGAGATGGTGAGTGTACCCCATGCAGTATATGAGCAGTTCCTTCGGACATCTTAGCGGAACACAACTACCTTTGCCCATTCAGGTATGGCTTGCTTGGCTTCCAAGCCTTCACCCTAGATCATTGACTCCGGAGCCTCGGACCATATATCTGGGACTCCTAATGTATTTTCTTCTCTTTCTCGGTCCTCTACATCTCAAACAGTTACTCTTGCTAATGGTTCTACGTCTCCCATCTGTGGTGTTGGTGATGTTGATCTCTCCTCCTTGTCTTTATCATCTGTTTTATATGTTCCCAAGTTCCCCTTTAACCTTATGTCTGTTAGTAGATTATCCAAGTCACTTAATTGTTCCATAACCTTTTATCCCTCTTCTTGTGTGTTTTGGGATTTCAAGACTGGGATGAAGATTGGTGGAGGGCATGAGGCAGGTGGATTGTATTACCTTGATGGTGGTGGCCCTCCAGTAGCTTTTCAGTTTTCTCTTACTCCTCTTCAATGGCACTGCAGACTTGGTCATCCTTGTCTCAAGGCTCTAAAGTTGATGGTTCCTTCCTTGAGTCATCTTTCATCTTTGGATTGTGAGTCATGCCAGCTTGGGAAACATAATAGAGTCTCTTTTAGTCCAAGAGTTGATAGTCGTGTCTCGAGTCCTTTTTCTTTAGTTCATTTTGATGTCTGGGGTCCAATCAAAGTGATGTCATACAATGGCTATAAGTATTTTTTAATTTTTGTTGATGACTTTTCAAGGATAACATGGATTTATCTTATGAAATATCGCAGTGAAGTGTTTTCTATTTTTCAAAAATTTTGTGTTGAAATATGTACCAAATTTGGTGTTCATATTAAAATTCTTCGCTTCGATAATGCCAAAGAGTACACCTCAATACCATTTCAGCAATACTTAGAGCAGCATCGGATAATTCATCAAACTTCTTGTGCCTACACCCCACAACAGAACGGTGTAGTTGAACGGAAAAATCAACATCTCTTTGAAATTGCTCAGTTTTTTATGCTTAATATGAATGTCCCAAAGCATTTTTGGAGTGATTTTGTCCTCACATCTTGTTTTTTCATCAATCGGATGCCCATGTCCGTCTTTGGAAGTTAATCCCCCTTCTCGGTGTTGTTTCCCACCTTGTCTCTGTTTTCTCTCACCCCGAGAGCATTTGGATGTGTTTGTTTTGTTCAAAACTTGGGGCCTGGTTTAGATAGGTTAGATGCACGAGCTACTAAGTGTATCTTCCTTGGTTATTCAAGGACTTAGGAAGGGTATAAGTTCTATAACCCTAACCTCCATAAGTCATTTGTGTGTTCCGATGTCACATTCTTTGAATCAGTTCCTTTTTTCTCGGATACTGTAGTTTCTTCTCCTTCCTCCGTAGTTCCTCTTCCTATCCCTGTTGCGGATCCCCTTCCGGTGGTTCCCATTCCAGTTGCAGATTCACCTCCCATGCTAGTTACTACTGAGAGACCACCAATCAAACACGTGTATACTCACAGAAGAGCATCGGCTCCTCCTCCAATTCAGCCCTCGTCGACAGATCCTGCCATTGCTTCTTCTCCCTTAGACCTTGATCTTCCTATTGCCCTATGAAAAGGTAAACGCACTTGTAGTTCTCATCCTATTTCACACTATGTTTTAGCTGCTTACCTTTCTGCATCTTATCGCAACTTTATATCATTGCTATCATCTGTTTCCATTCCCAAGACTGTCCAGGAAGCCCTTACCTCCCCAGGGTGGCGGCAAGCCATGGAAGAGGAACTCTCTGCTCTACAACACAATCACACATGGGAACTTATTGCTCTTCCTCCTGGTAAGCATGCTGTTGTGTGTAAGTGGGTCTACACAGTGAAGTATCTTCCAAATGGCATTGTGGAGCGATTGAAGGCCAGGTTAGTCGCTAAGGGCTATTCTCAGCTGTATGGTGTGGACTATATGGAGACATTTTCTCCTGTGGCTAAAATTGGTTCGGTTCGGGTGTTGATTTCATTAACTGCTATGTATGATTGGCCTCTTGTGCAACTGGACATCAAAAATGCTTTCCTACATGGTGATCTCATTGAGGAAGTGTATATGGAGCAACCACCAGGGTTTGTTGTTCAAGGGGAGGATGGTAAGGTTTGTAGACTCATAAAGGCAATTTATGGACTGAAACAATCTCCACATGCATGGTTTGGGAGGTTCAGTGAAGTAGTGAAATAATTTGGGATGAAACAGTGTCAGGTAGACCATTCTGTGTTCAACCATGACTCAAAAGATGGGAAAACCTTGCTAGTGGTGTATGTGGATGATATTGTCATAACTGGGAGTGACTCAAAAGAAATTCCTATAGGACCACTTCAATACGAAAGATTTGGGTAAGCTGAAATACTTCATGAGAATAGAAGTTGCAAGGTCAAGGCATGGAATTAACTTATGTCAAAGAAAATATGTTCTTGACCTATTCGAAGAAACAAGACTGTTAGGTGCTAAACCAGCAGAGACTCCTATGGAACTTAATGTCAAGTTGAGTGTTGATGCAGGTGAAGAGTTTGATGATCTTGGAAGATACAGGAGGTTGGTGGGAAAGTTGAATTATCTGACTATTACTCGACCATATATATCATTTGCTGTGAGTGTGGTGAGTCAGTTTATGCAACATCCTCGGATTCCTCATTGGGAAGCAGTTCTAAGGATTGGTAGGTACCTGAAGGGTGCTCCAGGTCGTCGTTTACTATACCGAAGTGGAGGGACTTTTGAAATAGTAGGGTATACAGATGCTGATTGGGTTGGTTCTATATCAGACAGGAGATCAACTACAGGGTATTGTACCTTCCTTGGTGGCAATCTTGTAACTTGGAAGAGCAAGAAACAAACAGTGGTGGCAAGGAGTAGTGCAGAAGCTGAGTACAGAGCTATGGCTCATACCACATGTGAACTAGTATGGTTGAAGAACTTGCTACAAGAGATGGGGTTCTCGGTTGACAAACCCATGAGACTATACTATGATAACCAAGCTGCTGTTCACATCTCTTCCAACCCAGTCTTCAATGAGAGAACCAAACATATTGAGGTCGATTGTCACTTTGTGAGAGAGAAAGTGAAAAGTGGAGTGGTAACCACATCTCATGTGAGCTCAAGAAATCAGTGGGCATATCTCTTTACAAAGGGATTGTCTCGGGGCAGAGTAGATTACACTTGTGACAAGCTGGGACCATATGACATATACTCTCCAGCTTGAGGGAAAGTGTTAGAGTACACAAATTAGGGGTATTTTGGTCATTTGGGTTTATCTATTTGAGAGTGAAAGGTCAATTTTATTTAAGTTTAAGTTATGTGTCCCATCACTTATGAGGGACAATATGGTTTTTCTTGTAACTGTGTTATTGGAGATAAATACAAGTGGGTCGGCTAGAGGTGGACTGATTTTCCAAATTTGACCGAACCCTTCTCTTCTTCTTCTTTCTCTTCTTCTTCACACAGGCTAAGGGTGCTGGGGTAAGGAGTCGAAGCGAAAGAGTGCTCGAATGCTAGGTGCTGAATGAATTTCAATACGAGGAGGATCTTTATTTATGGGGGAGATCCGAAATCCTGAAAGGTAGGAGATAAAGGTGCTTGTCTCCTATCGGGAAAGGGAATATTGGATTTGTTGTCAATCATTAAGTGCATCACTAGGGTTTCGCCACGTGTCTCATGAGGATCTTCCTGAGGATCGGCTTTCCTTCCACTCAGGATCCCTCATTATTCACGTGTGCTACAACCTTTCGTGCGCTTCATTTAATTGACGTGGTGCTTGGTGACGTCACTGCCTGGCGGGTGGTGTCTTGTTAGCCCTACGCGGCGTTCCGCCACGTCTTTTGATGGGCTGTGGGTTTATCGTGGATTTGGGCACGCGCGGGCCTCGCCATGGTCTTAGCCCGGGTTTCTCTTGGCTCGGGTCACGAATGGTCTCGTAGGCATGCGGTGAACTGCGGGTTTATCGCGGTTCTGCGATGCGCTTTGTGAGTTCATCGCAGAACCTGTGGTGCATTGTGGGTTCATCACAATAGGAAAGTTGACTGTAGGTTGTTCGCATGCAACCTTGTGGTGTTAATTTAGTGTTTGATGTTCTCTAAGGGTCTGAGCAAACACTATATACCTACAGATATAATAAGAAAGTGGGCTTAAGTGGCATAATCCTCACAGGCAAAAAGACAGGTCGGTTATGGAATGGCAATCTCCTCCAAGCAATATACTAAAGATGAACTTTGATGGGAGTTCTATGGGTAACCTAGGGCCGGTAGGTATTGGGGGGGGGTGTGGGGTGTTAGAGGCTCTATAGGAAGGGTGGTGGCTATATGTTCAGGACCTCTTGGAGTGGGTGATTCCTTGAAAGCTGAGCTGATGGCCTTACTGCAAGGCCTAAGACTAGCAAAGCAATCAGACTTTTGAAATCTGGAAGTAGAGGGGTGCTCAAAATTAATCATAACTTGGGAAAAAGGCCTATGCCAAGCCCCTTGGATTTATAGGCATGTCTTCATGGAGATTGATTGCTTATCAAGGGAGTTAAACATTCTTACTTATGGGTCAGAAAATCTGCAAATGGGATGGCGGATTCACTAGCAAAACAAGGGGTTAATAGACATCAGCTATTTTGGGCTCTTATGTATTTGGGGGGTCGCAATATCTTAATCAGATGTACTAAAATTCTCTCTTTGAAATTAATAAAACTTTCTTCTGTACTAATAAAAAAAAAGAACTTACCTTGGATTACTAGTAATTTATATACACATGTAGTCATTTGGAACTTGAGTGTTTAGTTGTACTTCTTATCAATAAGAAATGAATTGGACATATAAATGGAGAAATGTACAAGCAATAGGATGATAAATTGACCTCCCTCTAATATACAGAAATACAAAGATCTTTTATTAATACCTCACAACTTCCTCTTGATTCCTATTGAGCTGATTTGGTTCAGATTTTCTTTAACTATTTCTACACCATGCTCAATCCATAATTAAAAATGTTTATATCCTTACTCTTAACTTATTTCAGATTTCTATAGCATGATTTTGGTTTTTTTTTTTTTTTAATCTTAAATCAGATTCTGTGCTCTATGTTTGCAACTAAGAATAGTTTGGCTAATATTTTTTTTTATTGTTTTCAGGTTATTATTTCCTTATTTTAGACCTCACAGATGTTTATGCCAGTCCATATTTGCAGTTGGTTCAGGTGATCTTTCTCTTTAACTACGTGTATGCACAAATTATGGCTCATAATTCTATACTGCTTGAAAAATTGAAATTCTATATATCAATTTGTTGTGTTAGCTATCAATTTTTCACTATTACCACATTATGTTTTAGGTTTAGAGGCATCAATCACAGATCCAAAGGGGACTGGTAGAGCTTTGGAAAATGCTAAGATAGTTGTTGAATCACATGATGAAGAAAAGATCCAAGTGAGCCCTTAGACATATTTTGTACTTATCAATCATTTCTTTTAGCATATTGAGTATTTGTGCATGTTGCAACACTTTCATGTTGCCAATTTTGAGAAATAAAAGACTTAATGACTTTTTTTCCCCTACACAAGTTATGCAAGTTCAAGTGATAACCATAGTTGTCAAGGCGGCACCTCACTTAAACGCCTTGACTTTTAGCAACTAGGCGCCCGCCTAGGCGACAAAAATGACAAGGCGGGCGCCTTTTATAATATCATTTATATTGCTGTATCTTATTAATGTATGTGTTAATACATTTTATTATATGCTATATATATCAATTATACTTTGTTTTAATGTTTTACTATTGAAATTTAAAAGATCAAAGGGTTTTGAGAAGAGAAAAAGAAAGAAAGAAAGAAAGAAAAGAAAGAGGAAAGAAAGAATAGAATAATAAAGTTATTTTTTCTATTCTCTCTCTCTCTCTATCTAATTAAATAAAACAGAAACTCCATCCTTGTTTTTTTTTTCTATTTTACTTTCCATCTTGAATATTTATCATATAAAGTTGATAACCATCTTTAGCTGCTAATTAATATGAATTTTCTCTATTAAAGACTTATTATAGTAGTATTATTTTTGAAAATAATGAAATTAATATCTGTAAAAGATTTTTATCTTTTAGATGTGATGATTTGCCACATTTTTAGAGGAAATTTAATGTTCTTAATAAAGAGTATTTCTATTTTTTCAATTAACATACATGCTGGATGGTATATAAAATTAGGAAACTAGGCAAAAGTCAGATTTTTATATTATAAAATTTTTATCGCCTAGGTGACGCCTAGGCGCCCCAGTGTCACCCAAAATCGCCTAGACACCTTGAAAACTAAACTTCATTTATCATTTGTCCAAGCAAATGGCAATGCTTTCATTTAGTCACCCCGTTTTGTTATGTAGTGTATGAACAAGAAGTTTGATGAATAATGCAATGGCGCTCTAAATATTGCTGAAATGAAGTAAGAAAATATTCTCTACCATTATCAAAATGAAGAATTTTAATTGGAGCACCAAATTGAGTACAAATTTCAACATGAAATTTTTGAAAAATGGAAAACAATTCACTTATTTCTTTCATAAGATAAAATCATTTCATTCTTGAGTAAACATCAATGTAAGTTACAAAATATTTGTAACTAGACCTGTTCATGGGCCGGGCCGGGCCGGGCTCGAGCCGGGCTTTCACTCTGTATTAATAGATTTTTCTAAGGCCGGAGCTGGAGTCCGGCCCGACCATCGGGCCTACAACTTGGGCCCCAGCCCGACCCTTATAAAAAGCCCGAAGCCCAAGCCTGGGCCTGGGCTTGAGCCCGAAATTTAGCCCATGTTGTTACTACTGCTATATATATTATATATATATATATATATATATATATATATATATATATATATATATATATAGATAGATAGATAGATAGATAGATATTAAATAAAAGATGTATATATTAAATTATAAATGTATATTTCAATAAATATTATATTATTTATATGTTCTATATAATATATAAAATGCATATTATGTATTTTATAAAATATATAATGCTGAGTCGGGCTGGGCTTTTTTGACAAATCCCGAGCCCGGCCCGAAACATAGTCGGGCTTACTATGTTAGGCCCGAGGTCAGGCCTGCGGGCCTAATTACATGACCAAGCCCGACCGGGGTGCGGGCCGGGCCATCGGGCTACTCGGCCCATGAACAAGTCTATTTGTAACATAAGCCTCAACCTTACCGGGACCCCAAATGTTTGAATGAACCAAAGCAAAAGGACTTGAGATTCTACTATCAACTTTAGGACTAAAGACAACTTGATGATGTTTCTCAAACTGAAATGACTCATTCTAAAGATCAAAGATGATTTCATGACGAAACAAGAGACCTAAGTGTTTGAAGAGACGGATAAGGGATAACCAAGCCTACAATGCCATTGGAGAGGTGTGAAAGAAGATGGAAGTGCCACTGTTGTGCTACCACCGTCAAGATAATACAATTCACTTGCTTTACACCCTCCACCAATCTTCGTCCATGTCTTGAGATCCTAAAAGACATAAGAGGATGGAAATTAGGTAATTGAGAAATTAAGGGATTTAGCTGATTTACTAAAACAAATAAGATTAATAGGGAACTTAGGAACATGCAGAACAAACGATAAGGGAAAAGAGGGTTTCAGGCAAGCTATACCTAAGTGAGAAAGGGTAGCAATATTTTGTTGTGTGGTAGCCTGGAGGCACCTCCCATATTCATCACATGCTATACTCACCATTTCTTTCCAATTGGCATTTGTAGAAGCTGAGAGTGTCTGATCAGTGGCGGACCATGTAGATCATAATAGTAATTAACCATGTGGCTGTCCAGTTCACAATTTGTAAACTTCCAAGGACCATTGCCATGTCCTCTACCATGACCTTCCCCTGATTCCTGATCTCTAACATCACCTCCACAACCAGATGAGAAACTACTATTCCCACCATGTCCACTTCTAACACCACAACACCCATTCTTGCCTTCATGACCTCCCCCTCTCACAGCTAAAGCAGATCTATTAGAGTTGGTAAGTGTTTCTATTAGGTCCAACGGAAACTCTACACAGTTCAGTAAACACTTATTCAAGAGAGGGAAAAGCTAAACTACCTAATATTTGTGCACGGACAGGTTCATATTCTTGCTTCAAACCCAAGAGAAATTGCATCAGATCAAGTTACTATTGCTGTTGTTTCTGAATCTTAATATTAGAGGTCAAGGGTTGATAGACATCAATTTCATTCTGGATGTTTCTCATACTGGCATAATACCCAAGGCTTTGGGTACCTTGTTGTAAATTAAAGAACTCTGGTAATGCTAATACATCCTTGTAGTGTTGTCCTGAGTCCTGACTAGAATAAAATTTCTTAGCATTTTTCCATCTCTCTTTAGCCATATTTAAGAACATAAGATTGAACTTATCCTCAGCTCCATACTATTCCATAACCATGTCATAATTTGGGCATTTTCTTGCTCCCAATCACTATTTGATTCAGATGAAGGTTTATCATCCTCCACATATTTCAACTTATCCTTGGTTCTTAACAAAAACTCCACTGACTTGGCCCATGGCACATAATTCCCACCATTTTGGCAAACTTGTCACAAGCTGGGTCACCACTCTACCAGAATTTGAGCAAATCAGATTTTCGGATTTTGCTGATAATTTTTGGGAATTGTTAGAGATTCAAAATTGTAATGTGAATCAGTTAGTCTGAACTGAAGTTGGATGTTTGTTGCTTTGTTTCGGGTGTAACCTAGACACCTGATCAGCTTGTATCTGTTTTTGCTTTAATAATTTTTTTTTCTCTTATTCTTCAAAAAAAAAAAAAAAAAGATTCCATCCGCACATTGAAATAATCATGGGAAATCATCACACTTGACTTTTGATCAAACCACTATTTCTGGATGTTGCCATGAGACTGTCCACTTAATACAATCAGCATCTTTTCTGCACTAACTAATAACAAAACAGTCACTTACTAGGGTTTCTTACACACACTATTGCATCATAGTGTTGTCCAACTCTGTTATGGACGCCTTCCTCGGGAAGACGTACTATCGCCGCTGGCAGCAACAGGCCCCGGGCCCACCGCCAGCAGCAGCAAGGATTCAGTGATGCTCATCCTACCCAGTTCGGCAACAGCTGCCTTATCTAGATTAGATTAGCTCATTTTGCTTGTTCTTATCTTATTAATAGCTTATCAGATTAGGATTAGCTTAGCTTATCTTATCTTGTTAGTAGCTTATCAGATTAGGATTAGCTTATCTTATCCTTAGCAAGATAAAACTGGAAGTCTCCCTATTCAGCAAGGAGACTTCCTTTGATTAGGACTCTTGTAATCTCCTATTTAAGGAGACCCCATTATTGAATGAGATATCAAATTATTCAGTCAAGAGTGAGTTAGGAGAGTTGGTGATCTCTTGGACAAATCACCGAAGGTGCCAAGATAGGTTCATCACGAGCAGGAAGGAACAAGGGAAAACAGGAGGTTTTCCCCGTGGGCCGACCCGTGACGAGATCCTATTCCCGGGCCCTCAACAACTTGGTATCAGAGCAAGGCGTCATGGGAGATCTGGAACAGCTACCTTCTAGGGTCCACGACCTCGAGCACCAACTCGTGGAGACCAGCTCCGAAGTTCGTGAGATCAAAGGTGAAGTGCGAGAACTGCGACGACTAATGGAGATGTTTCTTTCCAGCAGGGAAAGGAACTTTGACGGAGGGACAGCAGCTAACGACCGCCGACCAGATCTGTCAGAGTCTTCCGGCGAACAGCAGTCTGTCGGCCATGGAGCAACCATCATCCCCAAGTACAGCAGGCTGGAGTTCCCATCGTACAACGGCAACGGAGACCCCCTAGGCTGGCTGTATCACTGCGAGCAGTTCTTCCGGAATCAACGAACAAATGACCAGGACAAGGTAAGCCTAGCCGCCTTTCATTTAACAGAAGAAGCACAACTTTGGTTTTATCGGTTAGAGCAAGAAGAACCCGGGCTCAGTTGGCCCCAGTTTAAATCCTATTGCCTTCTTCGAGCTAATTAACCTTAAACAGACCGGAACAGTTGCTGAATACCAGCGACAGTTCCAAACCCTCCTCGCGAGGGCATCCTCCGTGCGACCAGACCAGCAAGTCGATATGTTCACAGCAGGGTTAGCAGAACCCCTGCGAGTGGATGTCGAGATGCAGAATCCCCCAAATTTGGTCACAACCATGAACTTAGCCTGCGCATTTGAGCGCAAGCTGCAGCTCAGCCGCGGAATCTTTAATGTGGGTCGTCCACCGAACTCGTGGGTACCCCCAAGACTAGCAGCAACGACCCCCTCTTCTGCTACCAGCCGGGAAATGAAGCCTCCCACGACCACCACCTCTAGAGCAGTGACAAGTACAGGCAGTAACATGGTCACTCCTCCCATCAAGCGCTTGACCAGGGCAGAAATGGCAGAGCGCCGAGCGAGAGGTCAATGTTTCAACTGTGATGACCTCTACTCGGTAGGACATAGATGCAAGAGGCTTTTTTGCCTTCTCATAGATGAGCAAGAGGAGGAGGAAGGGGAACCCGTCACATTCGAACCAGAGATCTCTCTCCATGCGATCACCGGTATTAAAACCTCTCAGACCATGCAGTTACAGGCACAGATCGCAGGTCAGCCGGTGCGCATTCTCGTCGATTCAGGAAGCACACACAACTTCATAAGTGAACATGCAGCCCACTAGTTAAAACTACCAATGGAACTCCGGCCGCGACTACAGGTAGCCGTTGCAAATGGTGAAAAAGTTCACAGTCCAGGGATTTGTAAGGATGTCCCAGTACAGGTCAATTCTGAACTAATTCTTGTTGATTTATTTGTACTCTCATTGGATGGGTTCGATATTGTTCTTGGGGTCAAATGGTTAATTACCCTAGGCCCGATTTTGTGGGACTTCAGTGCACTCACCATGACCTTCCATCTGAATGGCAAGCAAGTTTCATGGCACGGTTGCAGGGTTAAAGAAAAGACACCGCAGGTTCATGCACTCCAGACAGAACCAGCAGCCATGGAAAAACTTCTCGCCGAGTTTTCAGATCTGTTCCAGGAACCGAAGGGCCTTCCCCCTTCCCGAGCTTGTGACCATCGTATTCCTTTGGTGGCGGGTTCAGCACCAGTCGTTGTCAGGCCTTATCGCTACCCTCACTTACAGAAGGATGAGATAGAAAAACAATGTACAGCGATGCTGAACCAAGGGATCATACGCAAAAGTCACTCCCCCTTCTCTTCGCCGGTTCTATTGGTGGCGAAGCAGGATGGAACGTGGAGGTTCTGTGTTGACTATAGAGAACTCAATGACCGGACGATCAAAGATAAGTTCCCTATTCCCGTTGTTGACGAACTGCTGGACAAGTTGCATGGTGCCCAGTATTTATCTAAGTTGGACCTCAGGTCCGGATATTTCCAAGTTCGCATGGCTCCCGATGACGTGAAGAAAACTGCTTTTCGCACCCACCATGGCCACTTCGAATGTTTAGTCATGCCATTCGGACTTTCCAATGCACCATCTACATTTCAGTTACTAATGAACGAGGTATTCCAGCCCCATCTGCGCAAATTTGTTTTAGTTTTCTTTGATGATATCCTCGTTTACAGCAAATCATGGGTAGAGCATGTCCACCATCTGAGGACCGTTTTCGTACTCCTACGCCAACACAGCTTATTCCTGAAACGGTCCAAGTGCTCCTTCGGGGAGCGACAGGTTCTTTACCTCGACCACATCATCCATGGGCAGGGTGTAACAGTTGATAGTTCCAAGATTCAGGCTATAACAGAATGGCCCAAACCTCAATCCGCCAAGGCCTTACGCCCGTTAACCAACCTGTTGAAGAGAAACTCCTTCCGGTGGGACGACACAGCTGATGAAGCTTTTCTGTCACTGCGAAATGCACTGTCTTCAACCCCTGTTCTGCAATTACCTAATTTCGCCCTCGAATTTACAATCGAGTGCGATGCTTCCGGAGTGGGTATCGGGGCCGTACTACAGCAGCAAGGGCACCCAATCGCCTTCTTCAGCCGCAGATTGGCTGACCGGCATCTGAAACTTCCAGCCTATGAGCGCGAACTAATCGGCCTTGCCCGAGCCATCCAGCACTGGAGGCCGTATTTGTGGGGGCGGTCGTTCATCGTCAAAACTGATCATTACAGCCTCAAATACCTGTTAGAGCAGCGTCTCACCACTTCCCCTCAGCAGCATTGGGTTAGCAAACTGCTCGGGTTTGACTTCCGGGTGGAATATAAAGCGGGATCCTCTAATCGCGCAGCTGATGCCTTGTCTAGGCGAGAAGAAGACGTGATGGTTCTATGTAGCATTTCCCAACCTCGGATCTCTCTGTTTGACGACATTAAGAAGGCAGCACCACAGTCCCCAGAATGGTCGCTCTTACTGCAGAAGATCCAGACCGGCACGGCCGACCCCGATTGGTCACTTCACGACGGGTTGGTAATGTATAAGGGACGAGTCCATCTTCCAGCAGACTGCCCGTTGATTCCCACCATCATCACCAGCATCCATAACCCCACCCACGAGGGCATTAAAAAAACACTATACCGCGTCCGGACTGATTTCCATTGGCGAGGTATGAAGACTTCTATTCGAGATTTTGTCCAGAATTGCTCCACATGCCAACAACACAAATGGGAAAACCTACACCCGGCAGGCCTCCTTCAGCCCCTTTCCATCCCATCGCAGATCTAGGCCGACATCTCCATGGACTTCATTGAGGGACTTCCCAAGGTAGGGGGCAAATCAGTTCTCTTTGTGGTAGTCAACCGCTTCTCTAAATACACGCACTTCATTCCTCTATCACACCCGTACAGTGCCACTTCGGTTTCCCTCGCCTTCTTTACACATCTTTTGCTTACATGGGTTGCCAGAATCCATCGTCAGCGATAGAGACCCGGTCTTCACTAGTGCCTTCCGGAAAGAGTTATTTCGACTACACGGCACCACCCTGGCCTACTCATCAGCTTACCGGCCACAAACCGACGGTCAGACAGAAGTGGTTAACCGCACTATCGAGATGTATCTCCGCAGTTTCGTAGGCGATCAACCTCGACGGTGGTTGGAATGGCTTCCTTGGGCCGAGTACTGCTACAACACAGCCTACCATTCCTCCCTCGGCATGACTCCCTTTCGCGTCGTTTACGGCAGGTATCCTCCCCGCTTGCTGTCCTACGAGCCTGGATCTACTCGCTTGGATGCAATCGATCACTCCTTACAGGACCGCGACGCCCTCCTCGCCGACGTCCGCATTCGCTTACATCAGGCCCAGCTCTGCTTGAAGCTCCACTATGATAAGCACCACCGGGAACTGTCGTTCGATCCAGGACAATTTGTTTGGTTGAAGCTCCAGCCCTACCGGCAGCGCTCCTTGCGCCACAAGGCTGCCCCGAAGCTGGCCCCT
This sequence comes from Nelumbo lutea, assembly GCF_056320005.1. Taxonomy (NCBI): domain Eukaryota; kingdom Viridiplantae; phylum Streptophyta; class Magnoliopsida; order Proteales; family Nelumbonaceae; genus Nelumbo; species Nelumbo lutea. Next base: position 32,693,092 of record NC_142690.1, on the reverse strand, counting down.
AAGTACTATGGGCCCTACAAGGTTCTGCGACGGATTGGCAGTGTGGCCTACCAGCTGGAATTGCCAGAGACTAGCCGAATTCATGATGTCTTCCACATCTCCTTGCTGAAACCATTTACGGGTGTTCCCCCGAACCAAGTTCCCTCCCTGCCACCCTTGAAAGATGGCAAACTGGTCCCCTAGCCTAAAACTGTCACCCGCTCTCGTTTTAATTGTGGAATCCTTGAAGTCTTGGTGGAATGGTGTGATCTACCACCAACAGAAGCCACATGGATCCCATTGGCAGAGTTCCAAGCCACACATCCAGCTTTCGAGCTTGAGGACAAGCTCGTAGTCCAGGAGGGGAGTAATGTTATGGACGCCTTCCTCGGGAAGACGTACCATCGCCGCCGGCAGCAACAGGCTCCGGGCCCACCGCCAGCAGCAGCAAGGATTCAGTGATGCTCATCCTACCCAGTTCGGCAACAGCAGCCTTATCTAGATTAGATTAGCTCATTTTGCTTGTTCTTATCTTATTAATAGCTTATCAGATTAGGATTAGCTTAGCTTATCTTATCTTGTTAGTAGCTTATCAGATTAGGATTAGCTTATCTTATCCTTAGCAAGATAAAACTGGAAGTCTCCCTATTCAGCAAGGAGACTCCCTTTGATTAGGACTCTTGTAATCTCCTATTTAAGGAGACCCCATTATTGAATGAGATATCAAATTATTCAGTCAAGAGTGAGTTAGGAGAGTTGGTGATCTCTTGGACAAATCACCGAAGGTGCCAAGATAGGTTCATCACGAGCAGGAAGGAACAAGGGAAAACAGGAGGTTTTCCCCGTTGGCCGACCCGTGACGAGATCCTATTCCCGGGCCCTCAACAAACTCACTATACAGTCTTGTCCAACTCACTCACTACAGTGTTGTCCAACTTACACACCAAAGGGAACATGCAGAAAACCAATTACAACCCAGTTCCAGCATATCACCTTCACCACAGTGCAGTCACCTAGGCGACGCCTAGGCACCCCAGTGTCGCCTAGAATCACCTAGATGCCTTGAAAACTATGTTAGGGACAATATTGTCTTTCTTGTAACTTAGTTTATTTGATATAAATACAAGTCGGTCGACTAGTGAGGTAACTTTTCCTCAATTGGCCGAACCCTTCTCCTTCTTCTTCCTCTTCTTATTCTCTACTGTAAACCTAGAACTGAATAGGGTTGTTCACATGGTATTAGAGCAATAAAACACCAGTTTTCTTTTCTTTTTTTTTTCCTTCTTTTCTCATCACCCTTTCTTCTTCCTGGGTTCACTGCCAGCCATATCGGGTTTCTTCATTTTTCTCCTAGACTGATTGGAAGCTCAACAAGAGGCCAAAAAGGAGTGGTCCTTTTCTGATTGTGGAGGTAAGTATGCCTCCGGTTGCTGTGGTGGTGGTCGTTGAAGTGGTGTACTAAATGCCCTCTATTCTGTGATACGAAGAGGGCTGTTTGTGGACAGGTATGAACAGTTTTTTTTTTCGCCCAAGTAGTGGAATGCGACTTCTGTGTTTTGGTCTAGAATATATTTCTGTGGTGGTGTGAAGTGATTAGTATGCATATCAGTCCCTTTTTTCTTCTATTTATACCTTGGTATGTGCGTTGAAAGTAGGGTTTTCGGTTGCTGAGTTCATGACAAAAGTAGTGTGGTGATGTTTATACTTTGCTGGGTAGTGTGTGGTTTGATTCTGAATAGTTGAAGGTAAATACCTTGTCTATAACAGTGATTCCTTTGGGAAGTGAGGAGATTGACATCAATCGGAGATGGGAGTGACAATAAAACATGTGTTATGATCTCTCCAGATTACTTAAATGTTCAAATGACATCTACTAAGTTGAATGGTGAGAACTATGTGCCATGGGCCATGTCAGTGGAGGTGTTCTTAAAGGCCAAGAAAAAGGTAAAGCATGTGAGAGAGGAAAAACCTTCCTTCGATTCTCTAGGGTTCAGTGGTTGGGAGCAGGAGGATGCTCAAATTATGACTTGGTTGTGGAATAGCATGGAATCTAAAATCAATGTGAATTTTATGTTCCTAGATACAACTAAAGAAATCTGGGACCATGCTAAGAAACTTTATTCCGGACAAGACAATACAACTAGGGTATATCAGTTGTACCAAGGGTACTTTAATCTGAAGCAAGGCAACCAAAGCTTGGAGGAATACTATGCAAGCATGAGAAATATCCAAAATGAGCTTAATGTATATCATCCTTTGACACCAGATGTTCAGGTTCAGCAACAACAATAGGAGCAACTTGATGTGACGAGGTTTCTGGTGGGTCTGAAGGCTGAATATGAACCTGTTCGAGCACAAATAATGGGGGGGTCTGCTCTTCCCTCATTTAAAGAAGTGTTGGCCCATCTTAGGAGGACATCAATTGAGTCTACAGAGTATTCTTCTCTCTTAGACAAATATGGTTTTGTGGTGACTAGATGGGGAGGCTGTGGAAATAGAGGTGGTGGAGGTGGTGGCTGTGGACTTCCAGGAAACCAAGGTGGTCCTATGTTTAACCATGTGAATAAATCCTAGTAGATTCTAGGTCAAAGTAGAGAAGAAGAAAGAAGGAGAGAAGAAGAGTGTTCGGTCAGACTAGAAGAGAGAATGTGAAAATCACACTCTCCTAGCCGACCCACTTGAGTTACAAGAAAGACTATTTTGTCCCTCATAGAAGATGGGATACATAACTTCAACTCAGATACAATAAACCTTTCACTTTCAAGAAGATAAACCAGAATGACCAAAATACCCCTGACTCAAGCATTCTAACACTCCCCCTCAAGATGGAGAGTATATATCATATAGTCCCAACTTGTTACAAATGTAATCTATTCTTCCCCGAGACAATCCCTTTGTGAAGAGATCTGCCCACTGATTTCCTGAGCTCACATGAGATGTAGTTATTACCCCACTTATCACTTTCTCTCTCACAAAGCGACAATCCACCTCAATATGTTTAGTTCTTTCATGGAAGACGGGATTGGATGAGATGTGAACAACAACTTGGTTATCATAGTATAGTTTCATGGGTTTGTCAATTGAGAATCCCATCTCCTGTAGTAAGTTCTTCAGCCATACTAGTTCACATGTGGTATGGGCCATAGCCTTGTACTCTGCTTCTGCACTACTTCTTGCCACCACTGTTTGCTTCTTGCTCTTCCAAGTTACAAGATTGCCACCAAGGAAGGTACAATACCCTGTGGTTGATCTCCTGTCTGATATAGAGCCAGCCCAGTCAGCATCTGTGTACCCTACTATCTTAAGAGTTTCTCCATTTTGGTATAACAAACCACGACCTGGAGCACCCTTTAGGTACCTAACAATTTTCAGAACAAATTCCCAGTGAGGAACCCGAGGATGTTGCATAAACTGACTCACCACACTCACAACAAATGATATATCTGGTCGGGTAATGGTCAGGTAGTTCAACTTTCCCACCAACCTTCTGTATCTTCCGGGATCATCAAACTCTTCACCTGCATCCACACTTAACTTGGCATTGAGTTCCATAGGAGTCTCTACTGGTTTAGCACCTAACAACCCTGTCTTTTCAAGTAGATCAAGAACATATTTTCTTTGACATAGGTTGATCCCCTGTTTTGACCTCGCAACCTCTATTCCTAGGAAATACTTTAGCTTCCCCAGATATTTCGTATTGAAGTGGCCCTGTAAGAATTTCTTCAGCCTGTCAATTCCATTGCTGTCACTCCCAGTTATGACAATATCATCCACATACACGACTAGCAAGATTTTCCCATCCTTTGAGTTATAGCTGAACACAAAATGATCAACCTGACACTGTTTCATCCCAAAGGCCTTCACCACTTCACTGAACCTGCCAAACCAAGCACATGGAGATTGTTTCAGTCCATAGATTGCCTTTTTGAGCCTACACACCTTACCAGCCTCCCCTGAGCAACAAACCCTGGTGGTTGCTCCATATACACCTTCTCAACAAGATTACCATGTAGGAAGGCATTTTTGATGTCAAGTTGTACGAGAGGCCAAGCATACATAGCAGCTAATGAAATCAACACCCGAACTGAACCAATTTTAGCCACAGGAGAGAATGTCTCCATATAGTCCACACCATATAACTGAGAATAGCCCTTGGCCACTAACCTTGCCTTCAATCGTTCCACACTGCCATCAGGAAGATACTTCACTGTATAGACCCATTTACACCCAACAGTGTGCTTACCAGGAGGAAGAGTGGTGAGTTCCCATGTGTGATTATGTTGTAGAGCAGAGAGTTCTTCTTCCATGGCTTGCCACCACCCTGGGGAGGTAAGGGCTTCCTGTACAGTCTTGGGAATGGGAACAGATGAGAGTAATGATATAAACTTGCAATGAGAAGCAGAAAGGTGAGCAATGGAAACATAGTCTGAAATGGGATGAGAAGTACAAGTACGTTTACCTTTCTGCAAAGTAATAGGGAGATCAAGATCTAAGGGAGAAGGAGTAGTAGCAAGATCTATCGACAGGTGCTGAAGTGGAGGAGGGGCCGAAGCACTTCTGCGGGTATACACTTGAGTAATTGGCAGCCTCTCTGTAGTAACAGGCATATGATGTGCATCTGTAGTAGGAATGGGAGCTACGGGAAGAGTGTCCACAACCGGTACAGGAAAAGGAACCACAGAGGGAGAAGAAGAGACCCCGACATCTGAGAAAAATGGAACTGATTCAAAGAAGGTGACATCAGAGCACACAAACGATTTATGAGATTTTGGGTTATAACACTTATACCCTTTCTGAGTCCTCGAGTAGCCAAGAAAAATACACTTCGTAGCTCGAGCATCTAGCTTGTCTACTCCAGGCCCCAAGTGTTGAACAAAACAAACACAACCAAAGACTCTTGGGGTGAGAGGAAATGGAGACAAAGTGGGAAACAACACAGAGAAAGGGGATTGACTTCCAAGGATTGACATGGGCATCCGATTTATCAGAAAACAGGATGTAAGAACAGCATCACTCCAAAAATGCTTTGGGACATTCATATTGATCATCAAGGACCGAGCAGTTTCAAGAAGATGTCTATTTTCCGTTCAGCTACACCATTTTGTTGCGGGGTGTAGGCACAAGAAGTTTGATGAATTATCCCATGATGTTCTAGGTATTGCTGAAATGGTGAGGAGTTGTATTCTTTGGCATTAACGGAGTGAAGTATTTTCATATGAACACCAAATTGAGAGCGTATTTCAACATGAAATTTTTGAAAAATAGAGAACAATTCACTACGGTCCTTCATAAGATAGATCCATGTCATCCTTGAAAATTCATCAACAAAGATTACAAAATACTTATACCCATTGTATGACACCACTTTAACTGGACCCCATACATCAGAATGAACTAAAGCAAAAGGACTTGAGACACGACTATCGGTTCTTGGACTAAATGAGACTCGATGATGTTTTCCCAACTGACATGACTCACAATCTAATGATGAAAGATGACTCAAGGAAGGAACCAGCAGCTTCAAAGCCTTGAGAGAGGGATGACCAAGTCTGCAGTGCCATTAGAGAGGAGTAAGAGACGACTGAAAAGCCACTGGGGGGCCACCACCATCATGGTAATACAAACCACCTGCTTCATGCCCTCCACCAATCTTCTTCCCCGTCTTGAGATCCTGAAACACACAAGAAGAATGATAGAAGGTTACAGAACAATTGAGGGACTTGGTTAATCTGCTAACAGATATAAGATTAAAAGGGAACTTAGGGACATATAAAACAGATGCTAAAGACAAGGAGGAGAGATCAACATCACCAACACCACAGATAGGAGATGTAGAACCATTAGCAAGTGTAACTGTTTGAGATGTGGAGGAGAGAAAATACATCAAGAGTCCTAGACATATGGTCCGAGGCTTCGGAGTCAATGATCCAGGGTGAAGCTTTGGAAGCTAAGCAAGCCATACCTGAATGGGCAAGTGTAGCGGTGTTCTGCTGAGATGTTTGAAGGAACTGCTCATATACTGCACGTGGTACACTCACCATTTCCTGCCCAGAAGCACAAGTAGATGTGGAGGGGGTTGGGTCATTTTGCTGGCTTTCAGTAATTGTGCTACTACTCTTAGACGTAGCATGGTGAGCCCAATTGTTGGGTGGACCATGCAAATCATAGCAGAAATTAACTGTGTGCCCCTCTAAGCCACAATGTGTACACTTTCTTTGAGCATTACTCCTTCCTTTTCCACGGCCTCCCCCTGACTCTCGTCCTCCAGTCTGGCCACTAGCCCGGTTAAACATGTGTCCACCACGGTTGCTTGGAGGTCCACTGCTGCCACCAACACTTCTACTTCCACGACCACTCCCTTTAGTCACTACCAAACCAGATCTATCAAAGAAGGAAGAAAGTTCTACCGGCTCAATGGATGTCCTCTTAAGACGGGCAAAAGCTTCTTCAAGTGGGGGAAGAGCGGATCCCCCCAATATCTGTGCTCTGACAGGCTCATACTCAGCCTTCAAGCCCACAAGAAACCTAGTCACATCAAGTTGTTCACCTTGCTGTTGTTGGATCTGGACATCTGATGTTAGAGGGTGATACACATTGAGCTCATTGCGGATGTTCCTCAAACTTGCATAGTACTCTTCTAAGCTTTAACTCCCTTGCTTCAAATTGAAGTACTCTTGGTACAACTGATATACCCTAGTTGTGTTGTCTTGTCCAGAGTACAACTTCTTAGCATGACCCTAGATTTCTTTGGCTGTATCTAGGAACATGAAGTTCACACTAATCTTTGGTTCTATGCTGTTCCAAAGCCACGTCATTATCTGTGCATCTTCTTGTTCCCAGTCACTGAGCCCAGGGGAATCAGAGGGAGGTTTCTCCTCTCTCACATGTTTTACTTTCCTCTTGGCCTTCAAGAACACCTCCACAGATTTTTCCCATGGTACATAATTCTCATCATTCAACTTGATGGATGTCATTTGAACACTTAGATAATCTAGAGAAGGCATGATGCCTGTTTTGTTATCATTCCCATTTGCAGATGATGTCATCTTAATTATTTCACCTTCAAATATACACCACAACCTTACACACTTCACAAGACTTATCTCACTTATGATACCACCATCTCCAACTTCTTCAACTGCACATTAAACACTACACACTAAGGCTGGAATCATTCAGTCAACACATCAAACACCTTGACTGCACACTGCAGGACCATTTACCATCAACGCGCCAAGGCTGAAATCTCTCAGTCATTTCATCGAACACTTGTTCTTCATACTGCAGAACTGATTACACGCAAGGTCTAGGAGTTCACTTTTAAGCATTTAGAATCATAGATATGTCAGCCACCACGACACAACCACCATCACGCCATTGCTGTCGTGGACTTCAGCAGTCTACGACTCTTCTTTCAGCACACATATGAGCAAGAAAAAAAAGAACATGGCTGATATGCGTATCAGTCTCACCAAGCTCCACAACCACTAACTTTTGAAGCACAAAATAGCATTAACAGTCCATTATTTGAGCACACGACAATAGTGTTCATACCTGTCTACGTTCAGCCCTCTTTGTACACTGAATAGAGGGTCTAGTGTACCACTTCAACGACCACAACAGCACCGGCCAGAGGCACTCTCACCTCCAGTCCCTCAAAACGACAACTCCTTTTTTAGCCCTTTATCGAATCTCCAATCAGGTCAGCTGAAAGATGAAAACTACTGTGAAGCTGGCGGCGAACCCAAGAAGAGGACAGCAGCAAGAAGAGATAACATGAGACCTTATTGCTCTGATACCATGTGAATAAACCCTAGAAGATTCTAGGTCAAAGTAGAGAAGAAGAAAGAAGAAGGAGAGAAGAAGAGTGTTCGGCCAGACTAGAAGAGAGAATATGAAAATCACACTCTCCTAGCTGACCCACTTGAATTTATTCATAAAACTTAGAGTTACAAGAAAGACTATTTTGTCCCTCATAGGAGATGGGACACATAACTTAAACTCAGATACAATAGACCTTTCACTTTCAAGAAGATAAACCGGAATGACCAAAATACCCCTGAATTGAGCATTCTAACAAATCATGCTGGTGGCCGGAGTGGAGGACGAGACTCAGGGGGAGGTCGTGGTAAAGGAAAGAGTAATGTACCTAGGAAGTGTGCATACTGTGGATTAGAGGGGCACACTGTTAATTTCTACTATGATTTACATGGTCCACCCAACACTTGGGCTAATCATGCTATGACTAGGGGCAGTGGTATAGTTAGTGAAAATCAGCAAATTGATCAGACTCCCACCACATCTACTGATGGTTTTGGGAAGGAGATGGTGAGTGTACCACATGCGGTATATGAGCAGTTCCTTCAGACATCCTCTCAGCAAAACACGACTACTCTTGCCCGTTTAGGTATGGCTTGCTTGACTTTCAAGCCTTCACACTAGATCATTGACTATGGAGCCTCGGATCATATGTCTGGGACACCAAATGTATTTTCTTCACTTTCTATGTCCTCCACATCCCATTTGTGGTGTTGGTGATGTTGATCTTTCCTCCTAATCTTTATCATCTATTTTATATGTTCCCAAGTTCCCTTTTAACCTTATGTCTGTTAGTAGATTAACCAAGTCACTTAATTGTTCCATAACCTTTTATCCCTCCTCTTGTGTGTATCAGGATCTCAAGACGGGGATGAAGATTGGTGGAGGGCATGAGGTATGTGGATTGTATTACCTTGATGGTGGTGGGCCGCCAGTAGCATTTCAGTTGCCTCTTACTCCTCTTCAATGGCACTACAGACTTGGTCATCCATCTCTTAAGGCTCTGAAGTTGCTGGTTCCGTCCTCAAGTCATCTTTCATCATTGGGTTGTGAGTCGTGTCAGCTTGGGAAACATCATAGAGTCTCTTTTAGTCCAAGAGTTGATAGTCGTGTCTTGAGTTCTTTTTCTTTAGTTTATTATGATGTTTGGGGTCCAAATAAAGTAATGTCATACAATGGTTATAAGTATTTTGTAATTTTTGTTAATGACTTTTCAAGGATGACATGGCTCTATCTTATGAAATATCGCAGTGAAGTGTTTTCTATTTTTCAAAAATTTTATGCTGAAATACGTACCCGATTTGGTTTTCGTATTAAAATTCTTTGCTTTGATAATGCAAAAGAGTACACCTCAACACCATTTCAACAATACTTAGAGCACCATGGGATAATTCATCAAACTTCTTGTTCCTACACCCCACAACAGAACGGTGTAGCTGAATGGAAAAATCGACACCTACTTGAAACTGCTCGGTCTATGATGCTTAATATGAATGTCCCAAAGCGTTTTTGGAGTGATGCTGTCCTCACGTCATGTTTTCTCATCAATTGGATGCCCATGTCCATCATTGGAAGTCAATCCCCTTTCTCAGTTTTGTTTGCCACTTTGTCTCCATTTCCTCTCACCCCGAGAGTCTTTGGGTGTGTTTGTTTTGTTCAAAATTTGGAGCCTGGTTTAGACAATTTAGATGCACGAGCTACTAAATGCATCTTCCTTGGATACTCCAAGACTCAAAAAGGGTATTAGTGCTATAACCCTAACTCTCATAAGTCATTTGTGTGTTTCGTTGTCACTTTCTTTGAATCAGTCCCATTTTTCTTAGACACTGAGGTTCCTTCTCCTTCCCCCGTAGTTCCACTTCCTGTCCCAGTTGAGGACCCCCTTCCCGTGGTTCCTATTCCAGTTGCGGATACATCTCCTGTGCCAGTTACTACTGAGAGGCCACCAATCCGACAAGTGTATACTTATAGAAGAGCACCGACCCTTCCTCCAATTCAATCCTCGTTGATAGATCTTGTGGTTGCACCTTCTCCCTTGGACCTTGATCTTCCTATTGCACTGCAGAAAGGTAAATGTACTTGTACATCTCACCCTATTTTACATTATGTTTCAGTTGCTCACTTTGCTGCTTCCCATCGCCACTTTATATCCTTTCTATCATTTGTTTCCATTCCCAAAATTGTCCAGAAAGCCCTTACCTCCCCAGGGTGGCGGCAAGCAATGGAAGAGGAATTGTCTGCTCTACAAAACAATCACACGTGGGAACTTACTACTCTTCCTCCTGGTAAGCATGTTGTTGGGTGTAAGTGGGTCTACATAGTGAAGTATCTTCTAGATGGTAGTGTAGAACGATTGAAGGCCAGGTTAGTGGCCAAGGGCTATTCTCAGTTGTATGGCGTAGACTATATGGAGACATTTTCTCCTGTGGCTAAAATTGGCTCAGTTCGGGTATTGATTTCATTAGCAGCTATGTATGATTGGCCTCTCTTGCAGCTTGACATCAAATCCTGCATGGTGATCTCATTGAGGAGGTATATATGGAGCAACCACCGGGGTTTGTTTCTCAGGGGGAGGATGGTAAGGTTTGTAAACTTAAAAAGGCAATTTATGGACTAAAACAATCTCCATGCGCATGGTTTGGCAGATCCAGTGAAGTAGTGAAGAACTTTAGGATGAAACAGTGTCAGGTAGATCATTTTGTATTCAACCATGACTCAAAAGATGGGAAAATCTTGCTAGTGGTGTATGTGGACGATATTGTCATAATTGGGAGTGACAGTAATGGGATTGATAGGTTGAAGAAATTCCTACAGGACCACTTCAATACGAAAGATTTGGGTAAGCTGAAGTACTTCCTGGGAATAGAAGTTGCAAGGTCAAGGCATGGAATTAACTTATGTCAAAGAAAATATGTTCTTGAGCTACTTGAAGAAACAAGACTATTAGGTGTTAAACCAGTCAAGACACCTATGGAACTGAATGTTAAGTTGAGTGTTGATGCAGGTGAAGAGTTTGATGATCCTGGAAGGTACAGAAGGTTGGTGGGAAAGCTGAACTATCTGACTATTACCCGACCAGATATATCATTTGCTGTGAGTATGGTGAGTCAGCTTATGCAACATCCTCGGACTCGTTGTTGGGAAGCAGTTCTGGGGATTGTTAGGCGTCTGAAGGGTGCTCCAGGTCGTGGTTTGCTATACAAAAGTGGAGGAACTCTTGAAATAGTAGGGTATACAGATGCTGATTGGGCTGGTTCTGTATCAGACAGGAGATCAACTATAGGGTACTGTACCTTCCTTGGTGGAAATCTTGTAACTAGGAAGAGTAAGAAACAAACAGTTGTGGCAAAGAGCAGTGTAGAAGCTGAGTACAGGGCTATGGCTCATACTACATGTGAATTAGTATGATTGAAGAACTTGCTACAGGTGATGGGCTTCTCAGTTGACAAACCTATGAGACTATACTGTGATAATCAAGCAGCTGTACACATCTCTTCTAATCCAGTCTTCCATGAGAGAATAAAGCATATTGAGGTCGATTGTCACTTTGTAAGAGAGAAAGTGATCAGTGGAGTGATAACTATATCTTATGTGAGCTCAGGAAATCAGTGGGCAGATCTCTTTACAAAGGGGCTGTTTCGGGGCAGAGTAGATTATATTTGTGACAAGCTGGGACTATATGACATATACTCTCCAGCTTGAGGGGGAGTGTTAGAGTCCATATAACAGGAGTATTTTGGTCTTTTAGGTTTATCTATATGAGAGTGAAAGGTCTGTTTTATTCAATTTTAAGTTATGTGTCCCATCACTTGTAAGGGACAATATTGTCTTTCTTGTAACTTAATTTATTTGATATAAATACAAGTGGGTCGACTAGTGTGGTGACTTTTCCTCAACTGGCCGAACCCTTCTTCTCCTTCTTCCTCTTCTCTTCTTCTTCTTCCTTTTCTTCTTCTCTACTGTAATCCTAGAACTGAATAGGGTTGTTCACACCAACAATAAAGAATGAAAGAGGTCATCCCTTATCTGTGTAGTCTTCTCAGATCACAATCCCTAAAGAAAGGAAAGGAGAGAGATTGCAGCCTTCTCTAGTGGTCTGATACCATGAAATAATCGTTCAGACTTAATATATATCTAGAAGTCAAAGTAAAAGCAGCAACAAAACAATAGAGAAAATAGAAGAATTAGGGAGAAATAAGAGTGGGAGAAAGAATGTGCAGAGACCATCGTGCCCCTATTTAAGTATGTGACACAATTAAGATAGGACATAATAGTCCAATTACACTGAATTAAATAAAGGGAAAAGGACCTAAACACCCTCAATAAGTTCACTACAAATACGACCAATGATTGCACTAGTGAGGAGTGAATTAGTGCAAGCAGAAGGCTAAATTGAGTTTATTATTTTCTTAGGGGGACAGATTACTCTGGATCAACTCAAGTATCTTTATTTTTTTGAAAAAAAGATAAAATAATTCTATTGCAAACAAAGATATGATACAACAGGAGCTGCAGGGGTGTAACAGACAGCAGGACACCCCAGCAGATAGCCACCTCAATCAGCCCACAGAATTACATTACATAAAGCCCTCCCAAACTGGCCTTGGAACTCTTTGGACACTGACACCCAAGACCCTTCTCTACCCACACACTGACAAATGAACTCATCCTCGACTTTACTCTTATTACAGAAAATTCTCTAATTTCTTTCTGACCCCACTGTCCACACAATGGCAGCTGGAACCACCTACTCAATCAGCTTACCCTGCCTACTATAACCTTGGAGAAGCCAAGCAAGCAACACTTCACCAAGGGTCCTAGGTGTCACCCAGCACACTCCAGCTTCCTTTAAGAAATACAGCCATAAGCGATGAGCCACTTGGCAATGTGCAAACAGGCGATCAGCAGATTCTTGCATCAACCCACAGAGGCCACAAGAGCTGTCTTAACCTGAACCCCTCTTCTAGACAAGCTATCCCTGGTTAGGAACCTGCCAAGCACAGTAGACCAAACAAAGAATCCCACCTTAGAGGAAATCCTTACCCTCAAGATCAAATTACAAAGGAAAGCATCACCACTTGGGGTCTGTGAGCTTCTCTCATAGGACCTGCCAGAGAGCACTCCATTTTTTCTCACATTTCTAACTCCAATCTTCCTGCCCCTGCCTTTCTGAACTCTTAATAGCTACAATAGATCTGCTACTGCCTGAATTTCCCAATTCTGAAAATTCCTGTGAAACCTTGGAGACAGACCACAGAGCCACCAAGAATTTGGTACAACTCTGCCACAGAAGCATCCCTGTTCTCAGCAAGCTGAAAAAGATGAGGGAACATCTCTACTAGAGGCCTTCCATTGCCATTTGTGCAATTGTGCTAGATATCAAAGTTAAGGCCTTCTAATTTTCGAGCTGAAATGTATCCTATTTTCATTTCTTTTAATTCATCATTTAGTTCATTTATTTTTGATTAGTAGATATTAGACCTGTTCATGGGCCGGGCCGGTCTTTTACTCTTCATGAATAGAAATTTGTTAGGCCTGAGCTCGAGTCCGGCCCGACCAACGGGCCTACAACTTGGGTCCGAGCTCGAAGCCCGACCTAATAAAAAGATTGGGATTTAAAAAAAAGAATATAAATTCAATATAAATTCTGAATTTGCAAAAAAAAAATAAAAAGGAAAACCAATTGCAGATTATTCAATATAAATTCTGAATTCAATAATCAATATAAATCAGAATTTATTTACATTAAAAAAATAATATAAATTCAATATAAATTATGAATTTGCAAAAAAAAGGAAAACCAATTGCAGATTATTCAATATAAATCAGAATTTATTTACATTAAAAAAAGAATATAAATTCAATATAAATTCTGAATTTGCAAAAAAAAAAGGAAAACCAATTGCAGATTATTCAATATAAATTCTGAATTCAATATAAATCAGAATTTATTTACATTAAAAAAAGAATATAAACTCAATATAAATTCTGAATTTGAAAAAAAAAAAAAGGAAAACCAATTGCGGATTTGCAACATTACCGAAGCCAAATACAATGTTTTTGCTTTAGGAATTGGGATAATCAAATCTAACAGTTTCAGCACTTTTGAAAGACAAACCAACCCAATAAATATGTGTAGTGAATACCTAATGCATCAGGTTGTTTTTATCATTCTCTAACAAATCTCTAATAGCATTCAGATAAACAATAGCATTCAGATTTAGGACAAACAATATCATTCGGCTATATAAACACTAAACACTATACACTAAATAATAATTTCGTAATACAATAAAATGGCAAAGAGGACTCATTGCCGGTGACTGTGTTCGTTGGAGTTGAGTTCGCGGTGAGCTGCGATTTTAACAGGGAAAAGTCTGTCAGTTCGTGTCAAAGAGAGAGAGAGAGAGAGAGAGAGGACTCACCGCCAGAGTTGTTGTGCCGGTGAATGTTCGCCGTCTTGCTGGTTGTATGGCTGCCTGAGAGTGTGAGGACTGAGGAGGATGTGAAGAGAAGAGAGGTTTGGCTAAGGGGAAAGAGGTGAAAGAGAAGGGTTCTTACTTTTTAGGATATTAGGGTTTTTTAAGTTTAGGTTATAGGTCGGGCCGGACTGGGTTCGGGCCGGTCTATTTCGGCAAATCCTGAGCCTGGCTCGAATTTATTGCGGGTCGGGATTTTTAGCCCGAGGTTAAGCCCGCGGGCTCATTTGCGTGTTCAAGCCCGTCTGGGGGCCGGGTCGGGCTGGGCCGGCCCATTGGACCACCCGGCCCATGAACAGGTCTAGTAGATATCGACCCGGCCCGTTGGACCACCCGGCCCATGAACAGGTCTAGTAGATATCAACCAATATTTATTTATCTGTTCTTCATTCTAGGAGTGTGGCTGCATTGAAAATGCTATAACTACATGGGAACTGTTACATGAATATCCACCAATTAAAACTGTCTAATATTATTGTGGCATGTTTCTTGGTGCCCTCCCTTGGATTTAATTCATGCCTCAATTATTCTATTGTCAGGTGAGGGTGGACTTGACTGGAGAGGAGACACAAAAAATATTTGATGAAGTCTTGACAAATTTGGCCCGTACGGCACCACCAATTCCAGGTTTCCACAGACAGAAAGGAGGTGAGGTTTCAACATAATTTCCTTTAGAGGGATATAGTGTCTATCCATGTTTCTCAAAGATCTTGGTTGTATTTGGATATTGAGAATAAAAAAATAACAAAAAATATAAAATAATAATAATAATAATAATAATAATAATAATAATAATAATAATAATAATAAAAATAATTAGGGAGATTCTCTTGTGATGGTTTATTCATGATTTGTTTAGCTTTATTGATTATTAGTTGCTCTTAGTTAGTTGAAGAATTACTTGCTTGCACTTGTGCTTATTTGTAATTCCATGTGGGCCCCAACTATTGGACCTAGGATAGGGGTGCCTGACCCCTTCCCTCTGCCATCCAAGTCTTACCCGGATTGGTCCAGCCAGTGTCTTGCGTCTGGAGTCACTATTAAACAAAAGATGATTTTTGACATAATTCCTGGAGGTCCCATTACCTCCATCTCCTACAAATGATGGTTGTGTCTCCAAATCAGCCCAAGTGAGCCGTTTTCTGATGTTCACACACTTGACTCTTTGATGAGTCATGTGCCGTGTTCTTCAAGACTGATAAGGGATAGTATCTATCGCTGTCCCCTTCAGTACCTCCTGCTTGACTTGTTGGAGCATGTTCAAACAGAAGAACATTCACAGTTACTTCTTGAACAAGGACTACAGATTTCCAGAGGGTTGGTAAGCTGACCTGGATGCCTGTATCAGATAACTAGTCCACCATGCCAGACAGGCCTAACCCAAAATACGATAGTGGAACGAAAAATGATTCGGTGTTAGATAGTGACTGGGAGAACTTCCAATTTGAAGGAGTTGAAGAAGTCAATCAGCCTTCAAGCCTTGGCAGTACCGACTCAACGAAGGCATACAGAAAATTAGAAGAGGACTGGGGAATAGAGCTGTTGTTCAAGGAACAATCCAGTATTGAAACAATGCAAATAAAAACACTTGGGGTCTGAAGAGTTCTACTGAATGTGAGGAGACCTCAACTGTGCCAGGAAAACAAGATGCTGACCTACCAAACCAGGACAACACACAGGATAACACAGGATAAGCAAATTGGGATAGAAGGCTCTAACCCCTTGTTGGGTAAGGAAGCGCAAGAGTGACGGCCACAAGAAGCTGAACAAGGAATATTTGACAAGTCATCTAACTTACCCATGCCTAGTAAAGTGTTGGCTAGCGAAAGCGTAGAACAAGGAGATTCTAACCCCTTAGTTATTCCTTATGCTGTTCATGTCTCTGTTTATCCTGCTATAGCTGTTACTAATTTAACTTCCATGCTTGCTAAGAATTTAGAGACTGCCATTCCTGTTTGTTCAGTAGGTGCAGGAGAGGAAGGAGAAAATGATGAGGTGGAGAAAATCTTTGGGCTGCTTTTGGACAATTTAACAGAATTGGTGTCTAAGGTTGTGGAAGGAAACTGATAGATTTGAAAACTTAGATAGTGATAGGCAGGAACTAGAGGGGGTAGGAACTGATAGATTAGAAGTACTTAGGGAATTAGGTGTTTGAGCTAGTTGTATGCACCCTCCTGCGGAGCTTCAGGAGGAAACTGACTATATGGAAAAATGAGGAGATGGAATATTTTGAAGAATTGGTGGGACAATTTTCAATTTCAATAAAAACCAAAAGGTTCAATGATGGGAGTGGGCACTAACAAATGTTTATGGTCGCAATTCCTATAGAGACATGGATCTTTTTTGGGAAGAGCTAGGGGCAGTTAGAG
Source organism: Nelumbo lutea (assembly GCF_056320005.1). Lineage (NCBI taxonomy): Eukaryota > Viridiplantae > Streptophyta > Magnoliopsida > Proteales > Nelumbonaceae > Nelumbo > Nelumbo lutea. Next base: position 32,676,447 of record NC_142690.1, on the reverse strand, counting down.
GTTTATGGGAGGGGCCTTGGTGTTTGGGAGGTGATTTAATGCCATAAGATTTACCTCAGAAACCAACAAACCTAACCAAAAAATCACCACAAGCATGAGAAATTTCAATGTGTTTGTGGATACTTTTGAGTTGAAGGAGCTCCCACAGTTGCAAGCAAAGTACACCTGGTCAAATTTTCAGGAGCCCCTGACCTACTCTAAACTGAATAAATTCCTATTTTCTTTAGATTGGGAAGAGATGTGGGAGAATTTAGCCCCTAGAGCTTTGCCTAGAGTAACCTCAGATCATTATCCCATTAGATTTGGAGTAGTCCACTTGGGAAGATAAACACCTATGACAAGAAGGCCAAATTGTGGAGATTTGGTAACTTGATGTATCTTATTAGTATAGTCCTTGTTGTATATTACTGATATATCTTATTCATTTTCTCTTTCAGCCCTATATGGGCATTCTTGTCATTGTACATATCTTTTAATATATAAGAGACTATTTGAGGTGCTGTGAGGACATTATTGTAGGAATCCCATACTCCACCTTCTTTTTGGGTATAGGTAGCCAGTACAACTGTGTTTATCAACTATATTCCTTCCTCTGTTCTTGGTAATATGTCTCCCTTTCAGAAGTTGTTTGGTCGTTCTCCAGATTTATCTATGGTTCATGTTTTTGGATGTGTGTGCTTTATTCATCTTCCCTTTCGTGAGCGGTCTAAATTGTTTGCACAGTATAGCGTAGTGTTGTTTTCCTTGAGCACATTTTGCTAGAATTGCTAGACTGTCTACATCGTCTGTTTCTGTTTTGCCAAACTTTGATTCATAGGATGCTCCACCTCCTTTTGTTGAGAAGGACCTTCTCATCTTCTCTCACAAGTGGTTACCTGCTCCAGCCCCTGCGTCTGCGACTCTCCTTCCTCCTGGTTCAGATCATCATCTTACCACTACTCTTGTAAGTGATACCTCTATTTCAAATACTCCTCATACTTTTGTTCCTCTTCGTCATTCTACTCGTATATCTAGACCTCCTAACCACTATGGTTTTCTTGTAAACCATAACTCTTTGTCTACTGTCCTATCTTCCACAGACATTCCTCGTTCCTACCATGAAGCTAATAGTAGCCTTCATTGGAAGGAAGCCATGGATTCAGAGATTCATGCTTTACATGAGAATGACAGTTGGGACCTTGTGCCTGCTCCTCCAGATGCCTTTATTGTTGGGAGTCATTGGCTTTACAACATTAAGTTGAAATCCGATGGATCTCTTGATTGATACAAGGCACGTTTAGTTACTCAAGGATATAGTCAGGAGTATGGCATCGACTATGAAGAAACCTTTGCCCCTGTTGCAAAGATTACCACAGTCTATGTTTTCTTAGCACTGTCTGCTGCCCAATCTTGGACCTTATGCCAGCTTGATTTGAAGAATGCCTTTCTTCATGGTCAGTTGAAGGAGACGGTCTACATGAAGCCTCCTCCTAGGTATTGTAGTGATTCTTCCTTAGTATGTTGCCTCAAGAAATCTCTATATGGTTTGAAACAGGCTCCCCGAGCATGGTTTGAACGCTTTCAAGATGTAGTTGTTGTTGGATATAGCCAAAGTTTCTTTGATCACTCTTTCTTTGTTAGGCGATGGCCTGAGGGTATTACCATTCTCCTACTGTATGTTGATGACATGTTGTTGACTGGGAATGATGCCAAGGGTATTTGTGAACTAAAACTATTACTTCATAATTCCTTTCACATGAAGGACTTGGGCCCTCTCACCTATTTCCTAGGACTGGAAGTTCATCATAGTGATAGAAAGTATTTTGTTTGTCAGCAGAAATATGCCTCTTATCTTGTTAGACTTGCTGGTATTAGTGATGAGAAGCATGTTGATACACCTATGGAGCTAAATCTTTAGTTATCCAAATCTGAAGGTCCATTGCTTCCTAATGCTGCCTTGTATTGCTAGCTTGTGGGGTCCCTTATTTATCTCACTATGACTCGGCTTGATATTTCTCATGTTGTTCAGGTTGTTAGTCAATTTTGTTTCTACTCCTCGTCAGCCTCATATGATTGTTGTTCATTGCATCATTCGATATGTTAGAGGCACATCTTCTCAAGGACTGTTCTTCTCCTCCTCTCTTATTTAGTTGAGAGCATATGCTGATGCATATTGGGCCGGTTGTCTTGACACGCGTAGGTCCACTCCTGGATGGTGTGTCTTTATGGGTGATTCACTCATCTCTTGGAAGTGTAAGAAACAACAAACAGTCTCCAAGTCTTCCATTGAAGCAGAGTATAGGGCAATGTCTTTTGTCTGCAGTGAGATTTTTTGGTTACGATCTCTCTTTATGGATCTTGGCATTCAACTTCCTACTCCTATTCCTCTCCATGCAGACAATACGAGTGCTATCGAGATTGCATCTAACCCTGTCTTCCATGAGAGGACCAAGCACATCGAGGTGAACTGCCACTTTATCAAAGATCTTTTCACTGATGGGTCTATATCGCTTCCTCATGTAGCCTCGGACATGCAGATTGCTGATATCTTCACCAAGGCTATGACTAGAGCTAGACATTTCTTTCTTATAGACAAACTGCTGCCTAAACAGGGAATGTGGAGATTCGGTAACTGACGAAAAACAACCTTTTGAAAAGAAAGGATTGTTTAAAAAGTTGTAGAAAATCAAAAGGAAGTAGCAGAAATCAGGTTTCCAGAAGAGAGAAGAAGAAGAAGAAGAAGGCGGCGGCAACTAGGGTTCAGAGAGAGAGATTTTTGAACATAACCTTCTCTCTTACACCCCTAATTCCATTTCATTAAGTTAAACTTTAATAATTTATAGAGAGGCCCCTAGTTGGGTAGAAAATTAAAAAACATAACACAAGAAAGAATAAAGCCAGATTAAGGCCCATTATAAAAAATAAAAAGGATAAACAGCCTATGGGCCATTCGGCCCATCTTCTCTACACTCCCCCTCAAGCTGAGCATAGATGTCAATCATGCCAGGCTTGCCAGTATCATGCTGAAGTTTAGCCTTGGGAATGCCCTGGGTGAGGAAATCAGCTTGTAAACCCTGGCCACATTTAATTTCTAGGAATAGGTTTCAACAACACTATCCCAAATTTCCTTTGTTGAATTTATCCATAAATAGTTCTAACTAATCTGTGGTTGCATTGAGTTCACATGCCATCCAATAACAGTATAATTTTCTTGCACCCATTCTTCATATGTTGGATCATCTTCCGAAGGAGCCTTCTTGCTCCCGGAGATAAAACCCCATTTGACTTTACTGCAGATATGAATTTTTACTTATTGTGACCAAGCTAGATAATTAGTTCCATCTAGCTTGACTGTGGTCACAACTAGTAGAGAGTCTACAGAGGCTCCCGGAACCTGTCCAGATTCAGCAACATGCTTGTTTTCAACTTCTAAAGGGTTCATCTTCTTAAATACTTCGAAAATAACTTATAACAACTTCGAATAACAACAAATGAAGACAGAACACAAACTGTGTTGTGAGCCAACTGCTATGCAGCCGTACCAGCTACCTGCGTCATACCCGGAAGCCAGGAGAAACAGAGAAATCTCAGCCGCTCCTTGTAGACTTCACATAGCACCAATCTACTTGATTCGATCTTCAAGATGAAGGATGAGAAGACTTTCAGTCACTGAGCACCCAAGTCAAAATCCCTGTGGTGCCTGCAATCAAATTTCTCCAGAAAATTAGAGTTTTTCAGGCAACACACTTGAATCTGTCAGGGGGACGACAAAACTAGTCCCCTTCTCTCCAGAAACCACTAACAACTGGACTGAAATAGGTTTCTTTACCTATTCATACGATTCAGGGAAAAAAAGGTGAAAAAAAGGGAAAAGTCGAGCCTGCTCTGATACCAAGATGAAAAAAAGCCTTTTGAAAAGAAAGGACTTTTTAAAAAGTTGCAGAAAATCAAAAGGAAGTAGCAAAAATCGGGTTTCAAGAAGAGAGAAGAAGAAGGTGGTGGCAACTAGGGTTCAAAGAGAGATTTTCAAACATAACCTTCTCTCTCACACCCCTTAATTCCATTTCATTAAGTTAAACTTTAATAATTTATAGAGAGGCCCCTAGTTGGGCAAAAAATTAAAAAACATAACACAAGAAAGAATAAAGCCCAGATTAAGGCCCATTACAACAAAGAACATAAAAAATAAAAAGGATGAACAGCCTATGGGCCATTCGGCCCATCTTCTCTACAGTAACTTGATGTATCTTATTAGTATAGTCCCTGTTGTATATTACTGATATATCTTATTCTTTTTCTCTTTTAGCCTATATGGGCATTCTTGTAATTGTACATATCTTTTAATATATAAGAGACTCTTTGAGGTGGGGATCATTATTCATTCTTGACACCTCTAAGATTATTCTTGTTCTTTTCTCTATTCAAGCAAGAGTGTTGACACAAATAAATGCCTCACTAAAGGCAGAATTGAAGATGCCATCTTTGGACCCAACAACTTCAATTCTCAAGAAGTATCTCAATTCTTCCAAATCTTTAATTTCAAATTCAGCATTAAGAAAGTGTTTTAGGCTATCAATTTCTTGCGTATCATCCATGGAGACAATTAAGAAGGTAACTAGAGCACCCCTCCTATTCACAAAGACGCTGTTTTAAAAGGCGTGGGAGGGTATGCCTGGAGGCGGCCTCCAGGTGAGGCGCTCCCAAAACGCCCTGAGGCATATACTAGAGGCGCTAACACCCCTGAGGCGTATGCTTCAAGTGCAAGAGGCATACATCTCTTATGCTTTTTTCATGAGGCGTGCTAGTGTACGCCTCATGCGCCTCATGCACATCTTATATAAAAAGACAAGAAAAAAAGAAAAAAGAAAAAAAAGAAAGGAAAAGAAAGGGAAGGGAAAGAAAAAGAAAGAGAAGAAAAAAAGAGAAAATAAAGAAAAGAAAAGGAAAGGGAATGGAAGAAAAGATAAGGGGAAAGAAATTGGTTTGCTCCCCGCCCCTTCGGTTGGGGGATTTGCCCCCCAGACCCCCCCACCCCCTTTTTGATGTAGCCCAATTTGTTTTTTTTTTGAGTTAGGGGGACTTGCTCTACTTCGACAAGACCCCCTCTTTCAACTAATGCTATGCATCTTTATTCTTCTTAATATAAACGATTTTTATTAAAAGTAAAGAAAAAATGAGATCCCTCCTTACTCTTCATCCTCCTCCTGACCCCTCTCCTTTTAAGGAGGCTTACGCCTCTTGCGTTCTAAACTACGCCTCACGCATCTAAGTAGTGGAATGCCTCACGTCACGCCTCCGCGTTTTAAAACATTGCACAAAAAGGGTATGATCTAACTATGTCTATGTGTATCCAAAGTGAAAAATGACAACCCTGAACCTCTAAATCCAAGCCCTTGATGTTTGCTTAAGGCCACAGAGTGACTTCTTCAATTTACATGCCTTACCTTGCATTTCTTCCCATACATCCTAGGAGGAAGAGACATATACGTTTCTTCATGAAACTCCACATTCAAAAAGGCATTCTTTTACATCAAACTAATAGAGTGGCCAATCAAAATGGGTTGCTAAAGATAACAAGACTCTTATAGATGTCATCTTAGAAACCGAGGCAAATGTCTCCAAGTAGTTTATCCCATATATTTGTATATACCCCTTAGCAACCAAATGAGCCTTGTGCCGTTCAATAGATCCGTTTGCATGGTATTTTATAATGTAAACCCATTTGCACCCAATAGGCTCCTTGCCCTCAGGTAAATCAACCACATCCCAAGTATCATTCTTATGCACTTCCTTTATCATAGTTTTCATAGCATTCCTCCACTCTGGTTTTGAAAGTGTTTCTGATACAGGTTTGGTGACAGGTTCAAAAGAAATAGAGGCTAAGAAGGAATAATATGATGGGGAGAGCAAACCATAAGAGAGATACATTGAGATACAATATGTAGTGGTCTTTCTCTTACCCTTTTCTTATGGTAATGGGGATATCAAGATTAGGGAAAGGGGGCTGCAAAGGTATGGTTCGACACCTATTGTCTCTTTAGCAACTTGGAGTGTAGGAGGTCCAACTACAGAAGTGGAAACAACTTGCTCATTCTCAAACCTTTGCTATTGGTACCACCTTTGAAGGATAGGAGGAGGCGCAAATGAAGAAGGACATGAAAAAAGTGGTGGAGGAATTGGAATGGTAGAACTAGGAGATGACTCAACAAGAGGAGTAGACACACAAGGAAGTGTCTCAACAAGAGGCTAACCATTGGACTTAATGAAAATAGGAAGAGGAACATTAAATAACTTAGATGAACTCTCTCCCTTAGGAGAATGACCATAAGAGGGAATTGACTCCACAAAAGTGACATCCATGGAGACAAAGCGAGTGCCACTAACTGGACCAAAACAACAATAACTTTTTTGTATGGAGGCATAACCAAGGAATATACATTTGCAGGCCTTTGATTCAAATTTGTGTCTTCATGAATTGGGGATACGAACATAGCAAGTGCAACCAAAGACACAAAGAGTAAGAGAAAAATGGTTTTTTTTTGGAAACAACAGGCTAAAGGGAGACTTGAAACCCAAGACCCCGGATGGAATACGATTGGTAGGTAATTGGTATGGCCCCCACACATCAGAGTTTACAATATGGAAAGGAAAATTAGATCTTTTATTACTCAAAGGATAAGTGTTTCTACAATAATTTGAAAACTCGCATGACTCACAATGCAAACTTGACAAACTGACTCCTTTAAACAATTATGGAAATAAATCATTCAAAGCTGAAAAAGACAAATGGCTTACCCAAAAATGGCGTAACATAACATGACTGATAGACTTTGAAGAGGAAGATCTAAAAGCAACTTTTAGGGGCTGTCCTTAACTTTGCTCAGGAACATCGAGCAGGTATATTCCGTTTGCCTCATGACCACTCCCAATCACCTTCCAAGAATGTAGATCTTGAAAAGTGCAATAAGAAGGAAAAAAAGGTTATAGAACAGTTTAATGATTTAGTCAAGCTACTTATAGGAAACAGGTTGGTGTGGAATTTGGGGACATAGAGGTGAGGGAATCTATGGTCTTGATGTCTCCCTTTCCAAAAATAGAAGCAAGAGAACCATCTGCTAGGGTTATTTTGTCATGACCAAAAAGCAAGTTATAGGAATTAAATAAGGTAGAAGCACTAGTCATATGATCAAAAGCTCTAGAATTTATAATCCAAGGGATTCTATGATTACCCGAGGTAGTTGCATGGTTGATAGTAGCACGTATGCCTGAATGTGTAAAAGAGTGGTAGTTGAATTGCGTAAAGAATTAGAAACTGTGCAACTGTGCTCTCAAGGTGATTAATTATCCTCCCATACTTCTCAAATTTTGCCTTCACTATTGCTAACTGTTTGCTGAAATAGGGCTGTCGAATGAGAGAAGAAGAGGAAGAAGAAGAAGAAGATATGAAATGGGCGGCACAATAGTCCTCAGCCAGCCCTAATCTATTATATATAAGAACATTACATAATGTTACATAAACAGACAAGAATGCCCCTGATTAGTGATGGGACACCTAGTCAAAATAAACACTAAATAAGATTAGGCCCAGTAACTAAGGCCCAATAACTAATGACTTAAGACCCAACAAAGATAAACATACAAATTAAGACAGCCGAACCGACACTCCGCCTCAAGCTAACATGGATGTCAATCATGTTTAGCTTGCCAAGTAAGTCCACGAATTTCACTGTAGCTAGCCCTTTAGTCAGAACATCTGCAATCTGCATCTCGGAGGGAGTATAAGGAATGTAGAGTTCTCCTGAGACAATTCTTTCTCTAACAAAGTGACGGTCTATCTCAATATTTTTCGTTTTATCATGTTGCACTGGGTTATTTGCAATGTTGATGGCAGCCTTGTTGTCACAGTACAACCTGAGAGGACACTCAATCTTTATTCCAAGTTCACCAAGCAGGATCTTAAGCCATAAAAGTTCAGCAACACCATGAGCCATAGCTCGGTATTCGGCCTCTGCACTAGATCTAGCAATCACATTCTGTTTTTTACTCCTCCATGTAACTAAGTTTCCTCCAACAAAGGTGCAGTACCCAGAAGTAGACTTCCTGTCCCCAACAGAACCAGCCCAATCTGCATCAGTATATCCTTCAACTTCAATTTTACTGTTTTTTCTTAACAGAATCCCTTTCCCCGGGCAAGACTTCAAATATCTGAGGATCCTTTCCACAGCTTTCATGTGAGGGATTTTAGGAGTGTGCATGAACTGACTGACAACATGTACAGCATAAGCAATGTCAGGGCAAGTGAGGGACAGGTAAATCAACTTCCCCACCAGTTTTTGGTATCTTTCCTTTTCAAGGTAGTCATCTCCTACTGACTCCTATAGACCATGATTCTGTTCTATTGGAGTATATGTTGGCCTACACCCCATCATGCCTGTCTCTTGAAGAAGATCAAGGATGTATTTCTGCTGACATATATAGATGCCCTCTTTGGACCTTGCAACTTCAATCCCAAGAAAGTATTTTAGTTGGCCCAGGTCTTTGATCTCAAATTCAGCAACCAAAACCTCCTTTAGTCTTTTAATCTCTTCCTGATCATCCCCTATAATTACCATATCATCCACATAGACAATAAGTGCCGTAAGTTTGCCATTTCTCTTCCTTATGAATAGGGTATGATCTGCCCCACTTTGAGTGTAACCCCCTTTCTTCATGACCCCACATAGCTTCTCAAACCAAGTTCGAGGGGACTGCTTAAGGCCGTATAGGGCTTTTCTCAGTCTACATACCTTCTTGCCAAAACCATAACCTGGTGGAGGATCCATGAACACCTCTTCATGCAGGTTGCCATTCAAGAAAGCATTCTTCACGTCCAACTGATGTAGCTCCCATGAGAAATTTGCAGCTAATGATAATAGAACTCGGATTGTGTTGAGTTTTGCCATCGGAGCAAAGGTTTCTTTGTAGTCAATCCCTTCTTTTTGAGTAAACCCTTTTGCTACTAGTCTAGCCTTGTACCTCTCAATGGACCCGTCCTCCCTATGCTTCATAGTGAACACCCACTTGCATCCAACAATGCCTTTCCCTTCTGGTATATCCACTAATTCCCAAGTCCTTGCTTTCATTAAGGCCTTCATTTCTTCGTCCATAGCCTCTTTCCATTTTGGGTCAGATACTGCCTCAGAATACCTGGTAGGAACATGCACAGAAGAGAGAGCAGACACAAAAGAACAATAACGAGGAGACAAATGTGAGTAAGACACAAAATCAACAATGGGGTGTCTGATAGTACAAGAACGAGTAGACTTACGAAGGGCAATAGGAAGATCCAAGTCAGAGGAACTGATAGGATTACCTTGAGTTTTTGAGACAGGTTGATCCGAGTCCAATTGGTTGCTGTCATGAGTTAGAGGACCCTTCTTCCTTCTATTGTAGGTGATTCTGATATCTCTTTGTAGTCTGCTGGAGTCTTCAGTAATATTTGCAACATCACTAGTAGTAGCTGGTACAATGGGAGCCTCACTAGATTCACCCGGGATACCACAACTAGGTGGATCAGGAGGAGAAGATGGAAGGCCTGAGGTAGAGAGAGGTACAAAGAATGGGGGAACAGAAGAATCCTCTTCCATCCCACTAGTCTCCCCCTGAAGAGGATTCTGGGAAGAATGAAAATAGGATTGAGACTCAAAGAATACCACATCCTTTGTGACATATTTTTTCTTGGTGACTGGATCATAACACTTGTATCTCTTCTGAGTAGGGGAGTACCCCAAAATGATTCCCTTTGTAGCCTTAGGATCCAATTTGGTCTTCTTCGGATCCTTGACATGTATAAAGCATACACAACCAAAGACTCTCGGTGGAAGAGAAAAGTCAGGAAGATGAGGGCAAAGAACAGAGAAAGGAGTTTTCATCCCCAATACTTTGGATGGCATTCGATTTATCAGATATGGTGCAGTAAGGATTGCTTGAGACCAATAGTTTTTTGGAACTTTGTGCTGAAATAGTAAGGCTCGAGCAGTCTCCAATAGGTGCCTATTCTTGCGCTCAGAAACCCCATTCTGTTGGGGGGTACTAGCACAAGATGACTGATGAATCATTCTAGCATCCTCCATAAACAGATTCAAGGACCTTTCAAAGTATTCTGCAGCATTATCTGACCTGAATTGTTTGACCTTCGTACCAAATTGTGTTTCAATCATTTTGCAAAATGTCATGGTTACCCGCGGCACTTCTTCTCGTGCTTTTAATAAGTAGATCCATGTGCATCGAGAATAGTGATCAATAAAACTGATAAAGTATGGAAAGCCATCAACAGAAATAATGGGAGAGGGGCCCCAAACATCAGAGTGGACTAAGTCAAAAGAAGCTCGAATTTCATTACTCGAAGTTGAATAAACAGTTCTACATTGCTTTGATCGTTGACAGACTTCACAAACTAACTCTTGACTTGAAACACCTTTGAATAATTCTGGAAACAACACTTCCAATGATGAAAAAGGTAAATGACCTAGCCTAGCATGCCACAGATGTAACCTAGCTATTGACTCCACATTGGACTGACTACAAGTAGTAGATGTTTGTAAGGCCGAACTGATGTCTGCATCAAGGTAGTAGAGACCTCCACACTCATGACCGCTCCCAATCGTTCTCTTCGTCAATCTGTCCTGAAAGACACAATGAGTAGGAAAAAAGGTTATGCTACAATTCAAATTTTTGGTAAGCTTTGAAACAGATAAGAGATTTGAAGAAAGATTGGGAACATGCAAGACAGATTTGAGTGAGAGGTCCTTGCTTAGGCCAACTACTCCTTTCCCAGAGATGGTAGAGAGAGAACCATCAGCAACCCTCATTTTATCTTGGCCAAACATTAAATGATAGGAAGAAAATAGAGAAGACATGTGTGTCATGTGGTCAGTTGCACTAGAATCAATAATCCAAGAGGCAGGATCAATAATACTATTTGCACTAAAGGCAGAGACAATACCTAATTTGGCAAGGGAGGAGGATGGAAGAGAATTGGTCCTTAGACGGGCTAGGGCCCGGCTAAGTACCTCTACCTCATCGGCAGTAAAACCCAAGGACCCGGTTCGAGGGGAATTAGTAGTCTGTCCCATGGAAGAGGAAGTAACTGTAGATGAGTGTTTTGAACCATCATCACTTTGACCCGTAGCCAGATTCACACTTGTAGATTGACCCTTCAGATGCTTCTTATCTTTCCTCAATGCAGCTGGCTTTAGATGCGGATGGAGAACCCAACAGGTCTCTTTCACATGCCTTTCCTCTCCATAGTGGGTGCACTTCAGATGTCTCTTGTCAGAGTGCCTGTTTCCCCTTTGATTTGTAGAGATTAGGGCCGAATGTTCCACAGACTGTTCAGCTAGTTTTGTTTGAGTATCAACCTGCATCTCTTTTCTTCTCACCTCTTCATTCCTCACAAGGTAGTAAACATGATGTAAGTCTGGCATTTCATCCCTTCCCAGAATTTGGGACCTTATGCTCTCATATATAGGATCTAGGCCAGCTAGAAACTTAAATGCTCTACCCTCTTCTACTTGTTTGTCATACTTTTCCTTGTCTCCAACACTCTCCCAATCAATAATAAGGTGGTGATCTAACACTTCCCATAGTCATTCTAGTATAGAAAAATATGTTGCAACACTCATATCTCCTTGCCTCAAGGCAGCAATGTCTTGATTCAGTCTGTAAATTCTGGCATTATTCTTTTTCTGCCCATAGGTTTTAGAAACTTTTTCCCATATCTTGGCAGCCATTGAGAAATGTTGAACAGTCCTAGCTACTCTTGGAGTCATTGAGGCAAGTAGCCAGGACATAACTGTAGCATTCTCCTTGCACCAAGCTGCATATTCAGCACTCCCCACTTCTAGTTCCTTCTTCTGCCCGTCCAAGTAACCAGTGAGTTCCCGGGATGTGATGAAAAGCATGGCTGAGACAGACCATTCTCTAAAGTTGTACTCATCCAACAACACACTTGTGATCTGTAGGCTGTGCAGATTTGGATTCTCTAGATTAGGAGACCTCCCACAAGCCCTAACATCTCTAGAAGACACTTCCCCGGATATGGAAGACATCTTCACTTACTCGTAAATGTCAAGACTGTAAACGCAATATATAGTGAACTATTTCACACTTACGGAACTTGCTGCACTGTAAACTCAGTCCTGAGAACCCGACACAGAGCTGAAACACCGAGTACTACACTGCACACTGTGCCCTAATTACTGCTGTCACAGATTATACTCTGTTGTGCTACCTTCTGCTGTGTTCTAATCACTGCTGCCGCAGCCTGCAACTTGCTGTGTTGGCTTCTACTGTGTGCTAAGCACTGCTATCGCAGGTTATAACCTCACCCACGAACAGTTCTAGGACTGTTGAGATTAGTCCTTCCACCTAGATCTGTTCTACACAGATCTATCTTAGCCAAATGGCTACAGTCTGTTGTACTGTGTCTATTAGGGCATCAGCCTCTGGGTCTAACTCCCCTTGGGCCCTACAACCAAGGGAAACCCTAGATGTAGGTCTAGCTGTGTTCTACGACCAACCCTAGGGTTTCTTTGCAGCAACCAAAAAAAAAGATGAGAGAGTTAACTGCGAGTAGAAGAAGAGGCGGCTGCTGTAACCAGCCGAAAGATTAGTTCTCTGATACCATGTTTGCTGAAATAGGGCTGTCGAATGAGAGAAGAAGAGGAAGAAGAAGAAGAAGATATGAGATGGGCGACAGAATAGTCCTTAGCCAGCCCTAATCTATTATATATAAGAACATTACATAATGTTACATAAATAGACAAGAATGCCCCTGATTAGTGATGGGACACCTAGTCAAAATAAACACTTAATAAGATTAGGCCCAGTAACTAAGGCCCAATAACTAATGACTTAAGACCCAACAAAGATAAACATACAAATTAAGACAGCCGAACCAACACTAACTACTCGATAGTAATCTTTTCATTAGAACCCTTGTCACTGTCTGGAACCATGGCTGCATTAATATTCCTAGTCTTTCCATTTCCATCTTTCTTATTGTTATTAGCATTCTTGAACTGAGTCAACAAAAGTTCTATGTGTAACTTTATTTCGACATACCAAAAGAAAGAAAGATACTTTGAAAAGGGATTTCGGATGATACTTTCCATGTGTACATGAGATAATAAAACAAATGGACCACTTTGGTCCTGCCATAACAGCTGCCAATAAAATGCAGCATTTGTTCTGTATCATAGTTAATAATCTCCATTCCAAAATTTATTCTTGCTTTCTTATAATGTTCTGTGGTGCATCAATACAATGATTTCAGTGGAAGTTGCCAATGCCACCTGGTCTTGGTAATGGTGTTATTGGTCATCAGTTTGAATAAATGAGGTCCTAAAATCAATTTGAATTTGACTTGACTAGTCTAATAATTGATATTTGGAGCATTGAAATTTTATTATGGAAAGAGGACATTGGGTACTCTGGGTTGTCACTTAATAGTTCATATTTGATTTTCTATCATTTGTTTCATTATCAATGTTTTAACTTACTGTTAGACTAATCTCTTCTCCTCAACAACTTGTACCCCTTCAGAACTTTCACTTGGTTCAGGCTTAGATGACAGTTTGACACTACCATAGTTGAATGCTCAACAATAGGTGATTGAATCATAGGTGCCCTTTGACTCTTGTCACCATGAACCAATGAATATGGTGCTTCCTATACTGCTTTCCATGAAATGAGTCTCTCTATTTGAGTTCCTTCTGGTGATCCATGTCCTCCCATAATGAACATGTAATTTCTTGCTATATGTGGCTGAGACCCTATCCCATACCTCCTTGGGAACTGACACTTGATAGAAACATGTAGTTTCTTGCTATATGTGGCTGCATAAACCCAACCGACTGATTGTTGGAAATGAGGTTTCTGGGTAGGGGTTGCAGATGGTGTTTCTGAACTGAGCGACAAGCAGACAGACAAAGAGTTATGCTCCCCTGTCGCAAATCATGTTCGGAGCTTGAGGAGAAGGTATGAACTCAGGTCGAAGGAGGGACAGAGAGAGGAGCTTGGTGAAGAGGTAGGTTCTCCTGGGGGTCCAAAAAAGAGGCCTGTTGGAGAGCTAGAAGGGAGTGAGAGAAAAGAAAAGGTTTAATAGGAAGAAGAGAGCGGTTGATTCTTCTCAGGGGGTGGGAGTAGATGTGGAAGGAGAGGTAGGGCAGGAAAGGCGCTTGGAGGGAAGGAGAGGGAAAAGACAGGAGGAGGGAGAGGCCGGAAGGGAGTCAGGTCATGTTTCTGATCTGGTCCAAAATGGTGTTGTACAAATCGACAAGCTGGTGGAGAGGGAGGTTGCTGTAGGCAAACCCCTGGGCTTGTTTTTCTGGGTAGGGGAAGAATTTGTGAGAAGGGATTTTGAACACATTGAGAAAATAAGGAGGGAAGAAAAAAACAGAGAAAAAGAAAAACTTGGGAAGGACAAGGAATGGGACGAAGAGGGGGGAGAGGAGGAAGTGGGTGAGGACTAAAGGGAAGGTTTCTCCTATTTCACTGTAAGGTGGGGAGAGCAGGATGCAGGTGATCAGATGGAAAGTAAGGGGCTTGAGAGATAAGGAAAGAAGGGTGATAGTAAGAAATTTAATAAGCAAAAAATTGTCCTACAGTTGTTCTACAGGAGATGAAACTAAAATCTTTTAATCTGGGTCTGAAGGAGGAAATTTGGGGAAGGAGTAGCGGGGAGTGGATGGAACTAAGTGCAGTGGTTTTGTCAGGGTGTCTGCTCGGTTTTTGGGACCCAGGGGTCTACAAAAAGGCAGGGGAGAAGGTGGGAAAGTTCTCAATTTCGATTTGTCTGAAAGAGGTGAATGGAGAGTGAAGCTGGGGGATTACAAATGTCTATGGTCCAAATTCAGAGCGAGAAAGAGCTGGAGGAGTTGAGGGGGCTGTGGGATGGTCCTTGGGTGGTAGGAGGTGATTTTATTGTGGTAAGGAGGAGGAGTGAAATGAAAGGAGGGAGGGAGAGACGGTTTTCGGCAGGAGGAGAATATTTAGAATGTTCTTGAGTTACAGTCGTTGTTCTAATGTAATGTAATGTTCTCTAGGCTGGGTGCTATCTCAACCCCCCCCGGGATGTATGGCTTTTTCTTTTTAATGATTTTTTTCTATTCTGATTCTTCAAAAAGAAAGGTTTCTGGTTGTTCATTCATAGCCAGATATACATTATATTTTTTCCTGTTCGTTATTAAAGTGACTTTTCTTTATGGAGCATTCTAATTATAGTTATTTTTACTTATGACTGGAAGGTCCTCAAGTAATATTGTAGGACATTCAAATGATAAGTGTGACTTTTCATGGAGATATGAATGACCTAGTTCCCTGTAGGCCTGAAATATCCCAAGGGTGAGGTTGGGTGATGCATACATGGTTAGCACGTGGATGGTTTTGATAAGATGGCGCGGTGTAATCTCAGTCATTAGGGTGGGACTTTGGATTATCATGTGAGTGTGTATTGGGATGCTCATTGATAATATCCAATTTGAGATTGGCCATAAAAGGGTTTTTGTGTCACTGTCAGTTGCATAAATCTATCATATGCAATGTTTTTAGTCCTTGGACCTAGGGGTGTCGATCGATCAGTTTTGGTTTGGATCCAATCCAATCCAAACCTTATCAAATTGGATTTGGACAGTCCATTATAATTATTGGATTGGGCCAATCCAAAATAAATTGGTCCATATTTTTATTGGTTTGAATTGGACCTAAATCAACATTCCAATAATCTGATAATGATATCAAAGCCTTGTCTAATTTGAAATCAATCAAAACCGAAGCTAGCATAAAATCACTTTTATGGAAGTACTTTTACGAAAAGATTTTTACAAAAGCACTTTTATAAAAGTAATTTTATGAAAAGTATTTTTGCGAAAGCACTTTCATAAAAATACTTTTATGAAAGCATTTTTACAAATGTACTTTTATGAAAGCACTTTTTGTTGTGGTTGCTTTTGTTGGAAAGAAATACAGCCGCAGACAGCAGCAGTAATAAGAAATACAGCCACAGACAACAGTAGTAATGGGATTTCCTATCTTATCTCTTAGCTAACTTCAGTGTTCCTATCTTGTCTCTTAGCTAGATTCAGTGTTCCTATCTTATCTCTTAACTAACTTCAGTGTTCCTATTTTATCCCTTAGCTAGATTTAGTGTTCCTATCTTATCTCTTAGCTAGATTCAGTGTTCCTATCTTATCTCTTAGCTAAATTCAGTGTTCCTATTAATTAGGCAGTAGCATTATTATTATTTAAAGATAAATGTTGTTAGGAAGTGTTCCTAAAGAAGGACTCTTATCTTCTTGTAATTTCCTATTTAAAGGAGCAGATGATATTCAATAAAATTATCGATATTTTCAGTCAAGAAAGAGCAGAGAGTTGGTGATCTCTTTAACAAATCACCATTAAGGCGCTAAAGATAGGTTCCTCGAGAAAAGGGAGAAATAAGGGAAAACAAGAAGTTTTCCCCGTTAACCGACCTGTGACGAGATCCTATTCGTGGGCCCTTAACACTTTTATAAAATCACTTTTATAAAACTTTTACGAAAGTACTTTTATGAAAGCATTTTTATAAAAGCACTTTTACGTGAAATCACTTTTACAAAAGAACTTTTACGGAAGTACTTTTATAAAAGTAATTTTACAAAAACACTTTTATAGATGTACTTTTATAAAAGCACTTCTATGAAAGTACTTTTATAAGCACTTCTATAGAAGTACTTTTCTAAAAGTGCTCTTACAAAATCACTTTTATGAAGTACTTTCAATAAAATGCTTTTGTAAAAGCACTTTTATGAAATACTTATTATCAAAGCACTTACAAAAGTGTTTTTTCAATGCCAAAAGTACTTTTATATAATTTTTGATATTTCATTCGGTTTGGATTGAATCCAATCCAATCCACTTACATTTTAATGGATTGGACTGGATTTGGTTTGTATTGGATTTGTACTAGATTGGGTTCAATCCATTTGTAAGTGGACTCACATTGGACTGGATCGGGTTGGACCAAATCCAGTCCAATTGACATCTCTACTTGGACCTAGGGAATTCCAGGGCTGTAGGGTTATGATCAGTCACTTTTATATACCATAAGGATGGATGCTGGAGACTGCGGCTATGAGTCTCCATATGTTGGGTGCTATGAATGATTTCATGGTTCTGGATTGTCTAACAAGGGATTTGCACCCACAAACAAGAGGCGAATGTCGCTACCAAGAAGTAGTTGAGTTGAGTTAGGACTCTAGCTAGGAATCCTAGTTAGACTAGGACTTTGGTAGATGAATCCCAATGAAGCTAGGACTCTTTAGTCCCTGGGTAACACCAAGGTGAGTATGGCAAGAATTCTAGTTGAATTGGAACTCTTGGGGAGAAATCCTAGTTGCATTAGGACACTAGTATTCTGGTTCCAGAGTCTAGAATGATTATGGGAAGAGTCCGTATAGTATTGGGACTCATGGGAAAGTTTCTAAGGGCTTGTCCTGTAGTCAAGAACTTCCTGATATGCCTGGGTGATCATATTCTAGCAATTGCCTTGAAAGATTTTCAAAGCAAGAAACTAAGTTTCATGTGGTTTTCTAGTTGGAGTATGACTCTTGGTTAAATTCCATTTTATGATGATTGGTGTAGAATCTAGAAAGTGACTATACATGTGGTATCCTACTCAGATTTGGACATTGTAGTGTAGAGGGACGAATTGTAATTTTACTTTGCATTAAGGGTCCAATGTGATAATTTCCAAGACTTAAGGACTTGATTACAAATTGGTGTTTTATTTTTTCCTATTATCTTCTTGGTTTACTATTTCTCTTTTCTGCTGGTTGACATGACATGACATCCAAAACAAGGTCCACTTGCAGCTCTTATTAGTCATCTAAACCCACAGAGTAATTCCATCAACAGTTCCTATTCACATCCCACCCCACCCCTAAATCCCCTTAACATTTGTTAGGTATCAGAGTTTCCCTTATTGGTGATCCTTACGGCAGCTTTCAGAAAGGAAATAAGCAGTAAAAACTATGTAGTGTGCGACAGTTATTGATCTTTGTCATAGATGATATTCATGGCAGTTCAAGGGGGCTCATGCTTTATCACCCTGGGAAAATTTAACTAATATATTCATGGTTTTTCTTGTTTAAAATATTCTATCTTACCAACAATCATTTTTTTATCGACAGTTAATTTATTCATTATGGAGAAAGAGAGATGACATACAAGATGCATATTAAAGAGCAGGAATGCAGAAAAATAAATCCCCTCTCCCCCTCTCTCATAACCCCCAAGAGCCAGTCAAAAAGCTTCCAAGAACATAGCTAAGAAAATTACACCCCACAAAAGGTCTATGCCCAAAACAAAGATCAGTAATACCATAGACCTCCACTCTCACCTTCAATAACTTCTTGCCTATCAAGAACATGCCCAGACAAAACTGTGAAATGAGAAACAAAAAGATAATAAGGATTATAGTAATCATTTTATGATTTGTTTCTTTACTAAAGCAGTTTGTTGTAATGCCATGAGAAATCTGAAGCAGTGACTGGAATCTAACTTTTCTCCTGACAAACAGGAAAATTTGACCGTGAAGAACAAATTCAAGACAACTCAGTCAGCGGAAGAACTTGAATTGGTATTTACCCCGGGAAATAAATTTGGTTTTAATGCTACATTGGAGCTTGAAAAACAAGAAACTGAAAAGGCCAGCTCCTCTGAGGTGTGAAGCAATTAATTAATCTTATAGCCATTGAAATCTTCCTTAAATGTTCAACTGATTTACATTTTGAAGATCTATGACAAATTAGTTAGTAGGTCTAATATCCATTAATTTTAGGGTGTCAAAAAGAGTGGATTTAACATAATAACCAAAGTTCAAAAAATTAGTATCGCTTATCCTATTGGTGCATGTTTGGATACGTATAAATATGGTAATAAGGTATATACCAATGTTTTAAAATTCGACTCGGAATTGGAACTGCTTTGGCCACCAGTTTGATTGTTCAGTTCGAGCAAATGGCCTGTTCCAAGTTAAAAAATTAAAAAATAATTAAAATAAAAAACAATCAAAAACCATTGTCTAGGTCAAATTAGTCGATGGTTCAATCGCCTAGGTCAGTGGGTTGTTGACCAAGCCAATGGTTTTTTGCCAAAGAATGGGTTAGGGGTGAAATAGAATTGGTTGCCTGGATGGTTTCCGGTCTGAACAGTCTGACCGATCGGGTTGATGCTTTGAAAACACTGACAAATACATAACAAATGCACACTTTAATTGTCCATATGAAGAGATACATTGCAATCAATGATATTGTGAGTTTAGAGCATGTGCATTAGGGGGTGATCATTCTTTGCCCATCTTGGAAACCCGGCCTGGCCCAACTCACCAACTCCGACCCTCAGACTAAGAACTTGAAGAAAACATGATTTAACAGGAAGAGCAAAGAAGACTTGTTGAATCAAACTAGAACCCAAACCAATGAACTTAATCAAGCTGACAGCTAGAATGACCTAAGCTCTTTCCAACTCTCTGGTAGACTCCAGAAGTAAATGATTATGTCCTAATTGCTCAGGGCTCCTCCCTTATATAGGGCGTTTAACGGCTCAGATCAGTCGCCTATCAACAATCCAAATTCCACCTTGATTTGACACCTGCCACACATCTCACAATTGAGGGGTTGCTTAGACAAACACCTCAAAAGATGAAACAACACATTAATGAGGTTGCTCGTGCTAGCCACATAAGCAGAAGTGGCATAACCTCTTGGGGAGCATATACGGCCCACACACCACAACCTAGCTTGAAGCCTTGAATTTGACCCTCACTCCAATGAGCAACTGAGATACTTCCTTTGAACCAGCCTCTTATTGGACAAGCAATAAGACAATCACCTCGATTTCGAAAGTGGGGTGGGGGGCAAGGGATGAAACCTAATAGCATGACCAATTTTTGAGGTGCCACGTGGCTCTACACGAATAAAATTCAACTACCAACTTGACTAAATCGGCATTGACTAGACAACCAAATGTGCTTTCACCCAAATAAGGATGACCTCTAAGCCTTGGGGTTAGGCCACGAAGTGGTCTACTACAACCTCCTCGGCTTGTCTGACTCCCAAACTCCTCTTTTATTCATTGCGGGTTTTTAACTGCAACACACGGGCTAGTGTTATAAGATGCCCATGTTGTATTGGTCGCGGGGGGTTCTTAATAAAAACAAATTTGAATTAAGAAAAGCATAAAATTAATGAGTATATAAAAAAGTTGACATGGACAACTACGTTTTAATTATATAAAATATATTCAAATTCAAATTTGTACTATCATTCTGCCTCTTAATGAATTCCATCAACTCACCCCCTTTAAGTAGCTCAGGCTACTAATTATCACTTCTCTTAATAACAGGAATCCCTAAATTGAGAAACAACAAATCTACCATGGTGTCATGCTTCAACCACTAATCTATAATAATGAGTTGTAAATTTTAGCTTACATTTTCATGCGACTCCCATCAACAAATTTTATGCAACAATTGATCATTAAGTTTATTTATTCATAAACATTAACAATGGTTATGTTTATTTCCTACGAATTAAGGCATACATGCATATCTTAGTTATTTTATCATTTTTCAACGTTCCAATTGTTTTCTGGTAGTCCACACATCTTCACATAAACCATTGGAGTATGAGCTCTTAAATTTATATACCTCATTTATGGCCATATAAGACCAAGATTTAGCATCATTTATATAACTTTTGGAACTTATTTGAGTTCTCCCAACCTATCCATGTTTATCCATGCAAGGGCAAAGCATATCCCAATGTGTCTCTTAAAATTAACTTTCTAATACTTAGAACATTGATTAGTACCATCATCTTCACTTTAAATCTAATGACACATTTATTAGAAAACCAAGTTTAACATTGAAAAACATACCATAAGAAAGATCTTTCTGCTTTTATTTTTCTGCAATTTGCAGATAAAATATCCATCTTAGGGTTTGTTCATTTGTTCTGAATTTTGACATTTAAATGTGTAATAATTACATTAAGAGGTAATTATTTTTCTTGAAAAACATATCATAAGATCTTTCGGCTTTCATTTTTCTTTCCTCTGAAATTTGAATGCAGAGAATACTGTTCTGAAATCTGAATTCTGAAAATGATCAAATATCCATTTTGACCCCATATACGAGAGTTTTTTTGTTTGTCTTTTTAGGGGTATCATTAGAAAATAAAAAGTTGTATCATTGTACTTTAAGAGATAAGAAATAAGAAGAAACGAACAACCATTTTTCTCTTAAAATTAAAACATTTCTTTTAAGAGATAAGAGTTAAGAGGAAATGAACAAGCCCTTAATCACCCCTTAACACCACATAAAAGAGCTCCAATTCCATGGGTCAACTGATCACAACCCAAAAGAAATGTATAGGGTAGTCCATCTTG
Organism: Nelumbo lutea; assembly: GCF_056320005.1. Lineage (NCBI taxonomy): Eukaryota > Viridiplantae > Streptophyta > Magnoliopsida > Proteales > Nelumbonaceae > Nelumbo > Nelumbo lutea. The sequence continues at coordinate 32,655,000 of NC_142690.1, read as the reverse complement.
CCAACAACTTGCAGTCAATTTGTGATACAGGCTTCAGTCTGCAAATAAGTCTATTGTGCCCGTGGCTCCATCCAGTGTCTAGTTTACAACTAGCTTAAGAAGTAGCTGACTTGAGCACAAGCATCTTGTGAATATGTCATTCCTGTACTGTCCCGGGGGGGGGGGGGGGGGGGGGTGTGTTAAATCATTGTTGTTTAAAACCCAAATAAATGTTCTTTACTATTCCAACACCCAGGCAAACAAGATGACCAGTAGAAGAGCCTCCATGCTTTATGAACGTTGATCACAAGGTTCAGTTGTGGCCCTATGACTAGTCCCTGCTGATATCTCTGCCCATTAGTCATAACGAGGAAACACAGCTGAGCAACTTTCCAGTTGGATGCAAAATTTTCTAACCTCTTCCATCAAATTGTTCAAGATATAAAAGCTCCTTCCAACGGTTTTCCACAATGGTTACCACATACCACAAACTACATGCATTTTTCTTAAACCTTCAGCTCACTTGCAAGTGCCAATGCCACATCATGATATAAATATCATTTGGTTTGATCACAGGTTGCCAAACCCAAAAAGGATGAAAAAATGCCTTCTCTTCCAGTCTCGAGAAAACCATCCCTCATTCCAGAAAGGCGTCTTCCAAAACAAGTATTTATTCTTTAATGGTGCATGCCATTGTTATCATGAGAACTGCCTCTGAATCAGGAAAAAGAAAAATACTTCAAGGGAAGCAGATGAATATCCATTGTCCTACTTCTCTCCCTTTTAACTGCTACTTAAATCATCAGAAATTCGCTTTCTGGACAAAGCTCTAAAAATTGATACAACCGCAAGTAAAGCTATCTCCATGTGCTCAGAGCTACTTGTCTTTATAGATACCTGCCCCATTTTCTGGCTGTTTAAATTTGCATTGACTGACATTCTTGTACATCGTCCTGGGCAGAAATCAGACTGAATACTTCCCCCAAAGACTGTTTCCTTATTCAAGGAGAGAACTGTCATAGTCAGGTTGATCTTGTCATTCCTCACTGGGTAATCTTTCCCTCTTAAAGTTGTTTGGAAGCTACCCCCATAAGCCACCTGACCAAGACCTCCCATGCGACCAATGTTCAACAAAAGTTTCACCCTCTTCCCAATTGAAATGGTGTCTTCTATCTTGGCACCAACAAAATAGTTTTTCCCTGTAGAAGTTACAGATACCCCACATCCTGTCATATTGTGCTTCAAATTACTCAGCTTTGTGTCTCCATGTAATGTACAAACTAAATCCCTTCCTCTAGTCTGAACATCAAGTCCTGCACAAACAATAGGGCCCTGTGGCTCTATGTAACTCGCAGAACATTCAGTCAGAATGCCAAAATCACGCTTATCCCAGCTCATCTGTCCCACAACAGAAGCATGGAGGTTTCTTCTTATTTCTACAGCTGTCTCTAGATTAATGCCATCAAACCCCACATCATGATCCCAACCTTGGGGATCCATAACAGGTCTGACAACCCAACGGTCACTAGCCACAAGGGAACGGTACCTATGCACAGGGCAATCAGAATCAAAACTTGGTGGGACTGTAATATCTGGCAAAGGAACAGCCTCTGGAGATGCTTCTTGATTTTCAAAGTCATTATCATCTTTTGAAAGAATAACTTCTCTCTTTCTCTTAATCTCAGCTTTCAATTGCTTCTTCAGATAAAGAGTCTCCCGGTAGTCCAGTTCATCAAGATAGTCCTTCTTCTGAGATTTTGTTAACGACTCAAACTGGGACTTTGTCAGGATGCGAATAGGAGGTAACTGATCATACTCATCTTCACCCTCTGTGTCTGAAATCTCATCCATCTCACTGTCCATCCCACTCATTCTCAAATCAGAACCAAACTGAAGAAAAGAAGAAAGGAGATGGGGCAGAGATGGCAACCGAGTAGTACGCATTGGACCAATTTCAATGTCATCCTGGAATTTCAGAAGGTTGTTAGCATCTCCCAGCACTTTAGTGCATATGCATAACAGCAAAAACTGAGACCTCCAAACTTGTCCATTTGGAAGGACTTTCTCCCCTGTGATATTCATTTTACACTGAGGGTGGTTCTCCACCAAAAGGACGGGATTTTCTAGTCTTGAATCAGAAATAGCCTGGTGTATATGGTGTTGTACCAGATTCGTGCACTGATTCACAAATGAGTCATAGTTGAGTGGATAACCACTAGGTTCTTCTGGAAGAATTGAAGAAGCATGAGTCATAACAAGAATGGTATTAAACCAAATTTCAGAACCAAAAACCTCAGTTATAAGCTTCAAGAGAGGGAGATCATTATAGCCCATGTTGATGAGGTCAAGGCGTTCAAAATATAAGACAATGTCTGGTGGGGATTTTCTTATGAACCTCTTCACTAATTGCATGATCTTCCTGTTCTTGCGCAGATTACTTGTAGAAGGCAAGAAACCTGGTGTATCGATAATAGTTATTTTAATACCATTGATGGTCCCAACTATCTCCTCAATGTGATCAGTGGCAGGTTGAAATGCATCTGTTAAAGCCATTGTTTGGCCAAAGATGGAATTTATAGTTGCACTCTTGCCAACACCTGTTTTCCCCAGAAGAAGAATCCGACAGGAAAATTCAAAATCAGGTTGGCCAGTTGACTCTAGCTTTTCTGCTATTGCTCTAGCTCGGTCACTCTTAATTATGGCTCTTTTTAAGTCTGATTCCCCTGATCGTATGAGAGTTGCTACATGCAATCGGTATAGCACCTGCGCAACCAACATACTATCCAGTGACTGCCCAATCCTGCAAACAACACGTAGGAATTTGATTTGTAGTGCATCAATCTTAGCCAACTGGTCCAACTTCTCATTGGTGTTATATGTTACATGAAAATCCTCAACTGAATTGTGTGAAGTGGAAGTAAGAAGCTGATTTTCTTGGTTACAATTGGAGTGAGCAGAAACACAAGTAGAAACTAGTGGTGCTGACAAACCAGATGTTGGATTTGAACCTGAAATCATGAATGAAAATATTTTCTCATGAAAAGTGCATCCAAATAATCAACAGGTGGAGTTCAATGAGAAGACAGATAAATCCACTAAAAAAAGCTCCTTGAGTAGCCAGCTATTGAATTACTAAACTGGAAAAAACATATAGTTTGGTATACGTTTATGTTCACTTTTTTTGTTCTTTACATAGCAAGTATGTAGATTTGCAGTCTGAATAGTAAAGATAGCAATTACATGCAGGGGATCCACTCACAGATATGATTATTAGTAAAAATATTATATAAAACAAGCATATGGGCCAAGGTCATCATTATCAGCTAAAATTGTCCCAACAAGCATACAGAATTGATTTCTTCCACATTTTCATTCTGTTCAGTAACATATCCATTGTTAAATTATTAGCCCTTAAATCAATTTCTTTAATGAATGAATATAATTTATTAATTCAGAAAAAAGGCAGTACAGGGAACCCAAAAGAGGCACGAGCTGTTACCTCTTCAGAGTAGTATTAGCCCTTAAATCATTTCCCACTACTTCAACCCATGTCCTTTTTGGTCTGCACCTAACTCTTCTATCCCCTTTAACTTGTAATAGATCAGTTCTTATTGATTGACCACACCACCATCTTGGTCTACTTTCCCCCATTTTATCACCTATTGAAGCTACCACTAAGTTCCTTCAAATATTCCCCACTCCTCCATCTCGACATTTGAATTTCTGCCTTGCTCATTTTTTAGGCATGTTGTTTCTTGACTTTCCTACACACCACTTCATACTATACTGCTGATTTTACAACCATTTATAAATTTTCTTTTTAGCTATGTGGTATTCTCCTCCAACATAAGACTTCAGATGCACTTCTCCATTATTCCAAGCTAAAGGAAGAGTTCACCCTGAAAATTAAAAGAATAAATAGGAATGGGCCTTAGTTTCATTTATTTTTAGTAGCTTTTTTTCTGTTTTATTTCTGCAGTAATGGGCCTTATTCTTTTTATGATTTTTAAAGTCAGCCGCCCAACTAGGGGCACTCATGTAACTTTACAACAGTGTTTTACAAGCGCAAGGCGCAAAAAAAAAGGCACAGGGGTCAATTTGCGCCTGAGGTGCAGGCGAGGCGTGCGCCTTTTTAAGCAAGGCGCAAAAATTAAAAAAAAATCTAAAAATCAAAATAAAATAAAAAATGCCAAAAAATTCAAAAAAGAAGCAAAAATTCAAAAAATTAATAAACATAATATTAATAAAAATATAAATTTTAATTTTAAAATAAATGTTTTAAAAAACCTATTATCAAATATTAAAATACATAAATATAACATGTAAAGCATATTCAAATGAGAATTTAAAAATAAAATCAATTATATAAAACATTTTCAAGCATATAAAACCCACTCTTGATTCTATGAGCCGCCTTTGTACCACGCCCCTCGAGGCAAGCCCAAACAAATCCACGTTAGGTCTTAAATTCTTAGCTCTCACACAAAAAAATAATGATATTATAGATTTATTGCTTTTAAGAAGACATATTATTAGGATGAATGAATGAACAATAGTACCAAATTGGTGACTTGTTTAGGCTTGCCTCGAGGGGCATGGCACAGGGGCAGGGCCACCGGCCCAGCTACTAAACACAAAAAAAGCAAAAAAGCGTCAATGTTTCAAAAGACGCATGCCTGGGCTGAGGCACAAGGTGCACCTAGGCGTGCGCCTTTTGAAAGGGTTGCGCCTAGCTAGGACCTGGGCGAGGTGCCTACCCTAAAATGCGCCTCTCACTTGTGCACCTCAGGCGCACCTTTTAAGTCATTGCTTTACAATACTTTATTACTCAGCACATATATAATCAAATTGAGGGATAGAGAGAGGATTGAACAACTCTTTTCATCTTTCCTTCTAAATCCTTTTGAACTTCTCTTTCTTCTTCTTTACTATCTTCTTTATTTTATATTCAGAACTAGCAGGGACCCGTGCAATGCACAGGATTTATCAAGGAAAAGTGAAACAATGGAAACTAATAATTATATTAATAATTTTAGTAATTTGTTATAAAAATAATTTAATAATTTAGATTAATTATATTAATAATTTTTAACAAAAATAATAAATTACTACTAATTACCCAATAAATAATTATTTTTCATATTATTCGTTAATGTTTTATTTTATTCATTTTACTTTATTAATCATTAAATGCTATAATTAAGTTAATCTATAGATTAACTTTTTTAGTCAAAATTAAATTACTCCAAGTCCAAGCTCAAGGTTTAAGACTGTGAAACAAATCCTTGCTCCCATCTCTGTCCCCATCCTTGGTTGGGTATCATTATCAATCCCCATCCTTGCCAAGGCAATATCCATCCTTAGCCCCATCGGGTCAAGGAAGCTGAGTACCCGACGGGATGGGGAACATTGCTATCCTATTCACATTCGAATCCTATTAATCCTTTTATAGACTCATCATTACAATCTCCTAGTTTGTGCTTCACATCTATGGGAGTGTCAGATGGTTTGGCTCCTAACTTTCTGGTGTCCTTCAGAAGTCTAGGGTATACTTCCTTTGGGAGATGAAGATTCCCTGTTGAGAGTGGGCAACTTCAATCCCAAGAAAGTAACGTAATGGTCCTAGATCCTTCACCTCAAATCGGGTAGCCAAGAACTTCTTTAGTCTTTGTATTTTTGAGGCCCAGCCACCTGTGATAACTATGTCATCCACATAGTCTATCAAAGCTGCCATATTAATTGTTCCTTCTTTACAAAGAGTGTGTGGTCAGTCTGACACTATCAAAAACCCATCTGTTGTACTGCCTGATGGAATTTACTAAACCAACCAAGCCCTTGGTGATTGTTTTAAGCCATACAAAGACTTCACCAACTTGCAAACTTTTTGTTCACTGCCTTTAGCACAGAAGCCAGGAGGTTGGATCATGTACACCTCCTCCACATCACCATTCAAGAAAGCATTTTTGATGTCTAATTGGTGGAGTTCCCAATCCAAATTTGCTGCTAAAGAGAGGAGAACCCGAATGGAGTTCATCTTTGCCAGTGGAGCAAAGGTTTTTGCATAGTCTAACTCCGTACACTTGTGTAAAACCCTTTGCTACTAGGCAAGCCTTGTATCTTTCTACCATTCCATCTACCTTGTGTTTCATTGAAAACACCCATTTGCACCCATAGTTGTCAAGGCAATGCCTAGGCGGGCACCTAGGTGATAAGGCACCCTTGGAGGCACTCCTCGCCCAGTCGCCAAGCAGCTTTGCATACTATGTAATAAAATATTTTTATATTGTTATTTTGTTTTTAGATTATAATTTTAAAATAAACATTATTAAAGAAAAATATTCATTTTTTGTGTTTATAAGCTAATTTCTTTTAGAACTTAAAATTTCGTCTAATCAATACATTTCTTGTTCTTCTTCTTTTCCTATAACAAAAATAGGGGTTTGGCCCCTAGATTTTTTGAATTTTCTTTCCTTCTTTTTCTTCTCATAAATATTTTGATTTTCTAGACTTAAACATGAAGTTTATAATTTTCTTATGAAAAATATGGATAGTTATCAAAGAAAGTTGGTTATGGAACCTAGGGAACTACCCTAGGATATGTGATTTTTACTTAAAAAAGTCCATCGCCTAGGCGACTAGGCAACAAGGCACTCCCCTGTCACCTAGCCTTGCCTTGGTGCCTTGAAAACTTTGTTTGCACCCCATCGGTTTCTTTCCTTTAGGAAGGTCTACCAACTCCCATGTGCCATTCTTATGTAAGGCACTAATCTCTCCTTCATTGCATTCGTCCATTCAAGAACTAATAAGGCCTCTATAACGCTTTTAAGAAGTGGCTGAAAGGAAAGCATGAAATGAGGGTGAAATGTTCTCATAAGATAAGAACTGAGCCATAGGGTGGTGGGTGGTACATAATCTGATACCTTTCCTTTTTTCAATAAGGAGGTCCAGATCACAAGCTAAAGTATCAATATCAATAGGTTTAGGAATACCTATTGATAACAAAAAATAGGTTTAGGAAATATCAACTGGGTAATGGTACCTGAATTGGGTGATGGATCCAACCCCTATGAGTCTGATGGCATTGGTTGAATAGCTTCAGGTTGCTTCACAACTGGAGGATGTTGTTGGCCTTGGCTTTTAAAACGTTGTCTACGAAAGACACTGAATGGAGGAGGATCAAGAAGAGAAGGTAATAATAACAACAGTGTTTGTTTCTCCTCAACCTCACTCTCCCCTTGAGGAGAAATAGATAAATAAGAAACATTCTCAAAGAAAGAGACATCCATGGAGACAACATATTTCTTGGAAGTAGGGTCAAAACAATGATAGCCCTTTTGAGAGAAGGACGAATCATGAATAAAGCACTGACAACCAAAAACATGCATGGGTATAGGAAACATTATAGCCTTAGGGAAGAGAATCTGATGTGGAGTCCTACATTCCAATAACCGAGATGGCATACGGTTGATAACATAGGCAGCAATCATGACAACATTCACCCAAAATCTTTTTTGGAACATTCATCTACAGAAGCATCCCCAAAGCAACTTTTAGGAGATGGCGATTCTTTGTCTCCACAACCCCATTCTGTTGAGGGGTTATAGCACAAGAGCGCCGGTGAAGGGAGCCACAAGATGTAAAAGAATTCAATTTAGTCACCATGAAAATACTCCTTTGCATTGTCTGACTGGAAAACTTGGATCTCTGTTTGAAACCAAGTATAAATAATGCATTAAAAGTCTTTCACAAGCTTAGGAACTTCTTCTCGTGAAATACTTGTAGCCATTCTTAGTTGGAATATTAATAGGGCCCCAAACATCAGAGTACACAAGGTGAAAAGGAAAATCTGATCTTTTATTGCGTAAAGGAAATGAAGTACTACAATGCTTACTTAACTAACACATTTGACACTGAAACTCACTAATTGACAAAGACATATGATCCAATCTATGGTGCCACAAAACAACTTGACTCTTACTCGACTGACTCAGAAACTCTGAAGTTGAAGCTGAAGCTACAAGACCAACTTTATCTTCTAATACATAGAGACCATTGACTATGTTTTCTTTCTTTTTTTTTGATAAATAAAGACCATTGACTATGTTTCCTCTATTGATCATCCTCCCAGATGCCAAATCCTAGAAAACACAAGAATATGGAAGAAAGGTTACTGAACAATTCAAGGCATGGGTAATACTATTAATAAACAACAAATTAATAGGTAATTTTGGGACATGTAAGAAATTGGTTAGAGGGAGGCCAACGGGTAGAGATATACATCCCCAACTAGCAATGGAGGACTTATCGACTAACCTCACTTTATCTTTGTCAGAGAGCAAGATATATGAATGGAATAGAGTAGACTTACCAGCCATATGGTATAAAGCATTGGAATCAATAATCCATGGGGATTCTGGAATGTCAAAGGTTACACGAAAAGCAGAGGCTGAGTTATCGGTTACCTGAGGAGGATGCAAAGGAGGTCGAAGGTGTAGGGCCAGAATCTACCTATCGAAGAGCCCTACCATATTGTTCCAAATGGTCATGGAAGGAATTAATAATATCTTCCTTGATAATAGAACTAGGGGGCAATCCAGAGAAGAGCTCACTATAGAATTACCATACTAAGACTCATGGTATAATAAGTTTGCTGAAGTATATTGCTTCTAATTTGGCTTCTTATTTTGTTCTTGTGTTGACTTCTTTCCTAGTTCTTGTACCCACTTTGGTTTTCCAGTTAACTCCCAACAGATTTCCCAGGTGTCTCTGGATTTCTGACAAATGGTACACCACAATTTATCCTGAATTTGAGTTTCCTCTCACTACTAAGGCAACAGTCTAACCCTCAGGAGCATTCATAGCAGACCTCCTGCTTTCTTCGGACTAGACTAATGCATATACCTCTTGAACAGAAGGAAGGTACTTGCTTGCCCAAAATCTGCACTCTAATGGGTTCATACATGGGGTTTAGACCCATTGCTGAGAGACTAACTGCTTGTAGGCTTTTGCATCTTTATCTCTCTCCCACTCAATGCTTTGATAGTAGTCCAACTCTTTCCAAACTAAAGTCAGGGCTGAATAGTATGCAGATAAACTCCTTTCCCCTTGCTTGCATGTTGAGGATTCTGCTTGTAATTGATAAATTGTAGCACAATGTCTTTGTTCTAAGTATGTAGCATTTGTTTGTTCCCATATTTCGTTTGCTGTCTCAGCCCACATAAAATTTTGTTTAACAAAAGGCAGCATGAATGCCAAAAGCCACGACATAATCATGCGATTTTCTTGGTCCCACTTGTCACATTCAGCAGTGTCGGACTGAAGTTCCTTAACCTTCCCATTAATATACCCTACCTTCCTCCTAGTTGTAATGTACAGCCACATCTCCTTAGACCATGCCAAATAGTTCTGGCCATCCAAGGGAGTGATAGTCATGGGAAAACTCAATGTATCATGCCCACCATTCAGTCCACCTTGATTTGATGTAGTTCCTGATGTTGTAGAGTCTTCAGTGGCCATAATCACAACTCCACATAAAACAAAATATTTTTTTTTCTTCAGTCCACACACACACTGATGATGACAGGAACCCTACCAGAATTAAAATACCACTCCTGAGGGATATTTCTGTATGCAAAGAGCACACCCAAACACAGTCACGGCTGTAATACACAGGTATTTCAGTACCCTGCCGATTGAACCATACTGCAGTACCCTGCTGATTGAACCAGGTCACTCATGACCTACACAGGTTCCAAGTTCGTTCAGATTTGGATCTTCAGATTCACCCAAAAGAGTTAAAAAACAACTCCCCTTATACCATTCAGCCAATACACAGTTCAGCCTGTTCTTGGATTTACTACCAAGAACCAGGAGTGCAAAAAAAAGGGTTTAGATCTTACCCCTGTTCAGTCCGAGTGGATGTTTTGGAATTCCAACCCAACAGGAAAAGACAAAGGTCATCAACCTCTGAAAATCACTCAACCAACCATCATCCACTGATTCTGGAAGTAACCCCTTTTAGAGTTTCAGCAAAGACAGGGAAGAAAAGAGGTAGCCGAAGTGTTCTCAGTCCGGTCCAGAAGCGGACGTTTCTATTCACAGTTCAAGGAAGGAGAAAGGACAGTGATCAGAAAAAAAATGGTCTAGAGTGTACTGTCTGGCTCTGATACCACATTCTCCGGAGAAGGAGAAGAAGAGGAGAAGAGAAAAGAATGTGAGGAAGCAAAAACTCTAGCTGGCAGTGCCAGAGATGGTATTTATATTATAGGGCAATCAAAAAACACAATAAAAGGTAAAATGACAGAAGTGCCCTTGCGGCACAAAATAACTGAATACATTACATCAATTAACTCTAGTGAAAACCTCCAAACAGGAGATATCATTGGTGTCTTTCTCCACATGTATGTGTCTTTTTCTTTACTAGTGGAGAGATTACTAACCATTTACTAATCTCTTGTGGTTTTGTCTCTAGTATTTAGGAGAGGTTTCATGCTTTTTATTGATTGCAGACAGAATCCTCCAATTGATGTAGCTGGACTATTTGATCCTCTTCCTATAGAATGCCAACAAAGAGAAGGATTCTGGTGATGCACGTGCAGCTATTTTGTGGGTGCTATGGGAAGAAAGAAATGACAGAACCTTCAAAAAGAAAATCAAGAACAAAAGAATAGGTCATAGAAAGCATAACAGTTAAAGTAGTGCATTGGGTGAACCAGTGAAGACCATGGAACTGTTCAATCCTCTTACCATGGATGACTTTAGAAGAGGATGAAATTGAATAGCAAAATCAACAAAAGTAAGAACCAAAATTAGGGAGCAATAAAGACCACCATGTTCACATCAACTTAAAATGAACTACAGTGGATGCATCATGGGGGATCCTGAACTGTTGGGTATAGAAGCGGCTTATAGGAAAACAGGGGGAAGAGTAACGTGGAGGTACACTAGAGCAGCAGTGGTGTGGACCTTGTGGGAAGAGAGAAATACCAGAATCTTCCAAGAGAAAGAAAGGAGCAAACGACAAATTATGGAGTGTGTAATGACTAGGGTTAAACATTGGCTACAAACATTGGAACTATTCAAAAATTTTACATTTGATGATATTTGGGGGAATTGGCCTTTAGTGGCTTCTAGCTTAGTGCAGAAGGTTAAGGCAAGGTTGGCTTGGACACCTCCCATTGAAGGATTTCCAAAACTAAACTTCGATGGGAGTAGTCAAGGAAACCCAGGCCCAGCTGGAATAGGAAGGGTCATCAAAGACAAGGAAGGAAATTTAAGAGCACTCTTCTCAGGACTGGTGGGGAATGGAGACTCCTTAAAGGAAGAATTGTACGCAGCCCTACAAGGAGTACGGATTGCAAGAGAGTTAGGATTGGAAATTTTGGTGATAGAAAGGGACTTCAAGGTGGTGGTGGGTTAGCTAAAAAACCCAGATTCAGTGATTTGGGCTTATAGAAATGAAATGAAGAAATTCAAATGGATAACTCAGCAGATGGATGAAACTATACAATGGGCGAGGAGGGAGGCAAATGCTTTTGCTGATTCTCTAGCTAAACAAGGAGTAACTAGGGATCAGTTGTACTGGGCCCACTTGTAACTTTATGATGTTTTTGTTTTAATGAGTGAGGCTGCACCTCGTGCCCCATATTGGGATGCTTGTAACAGACTCTTTATCATTTGCTTATAATGAAATCAAGTGAATTTTTATCTATAAAAAAAAAAAGCATGGTTGTCAAGGCAACACCTAGGGAACAAGGTGCCCATGGAGGGTGACATCGCTTAACCGCCAAAGTATTTTGTACATGGTGCTCTTATATACCTTTAAGTTCTTGACTTTTTGAGATTATATTAATAAAATAGACATTACTAAACTAAACCATTCGGTTTCTGAGTTAAAATACAAGTTTCTTTCTATTATTTTCTCATTTGTTAGAGTTCAATCAATGTGTGTGTTGTCTTGAACCCTCAAAGATTTCAATACCTGAACTAATAAGCAATGAAGAACTCAAAATTTTTCTTCTTCTTTAATCTTTTCTTTTCTTCTTTTCCTAGGACAAAAAATAGGGGCTCAGCCCCTCTATTTTCTAAAATTTATTTTAATTTTTTCCATGAATCTGTTGATTTTCTATTTGGGCTGAAAGGAATAGTAGAATCTTTTGTAATAGGTATAAGGATGTTGATCATGTAATTCAGAGAGCTGTGGGGAAGTTGATCTCTTGGATTTCTACTTCTGGGGAATTCAGAGATCTTAGCATGTCTGTTTAGTTTCAGTCTTGTTCCTGGTGGAGGTTGTAATTTTGGTTGCTTTTCAGACTGCCTTCTTGGGTCTGAATTGCAGCCTTCTTTTGTTTATGATGAATAAATTTGCATTACCTTCTCCAAAAAAAAAATTCCTATGTTTTAAATGAAGCTTATATATTTTAGAAGACTATAGACAATTACTAGTGAAAGATGATGTTGTTACGGACGTAGGGAATTACCTTTGGATTCATGAATCTTTTCTTTTCTTCTTTTCCTAGGACAAAAAATAGGGTTGAAAACTATGATGTATGAATGCCCCATATATGAGGAAGAAAATCCTTGCATAACTTAGAACGAGAAAGGTTTTTATTTTTTTTTCGGGGGGCCCGGGGGAGGATACAAGAAATGGTGTATTATCTCCAGAAATAGGTAATCCAACAGATTTTAACAAAATAAAAATAACCAACATAAACATTGTCCAATAATAATAAGAAAATAGATCCAACAAATAGTTCGAAGAATCTATTTTCAATTGAACAACAGATGGAAACAAGAAAGTAATCATACCTCGATCGTCAAGCTCCTCGCTCGGAGTTTCATCATCAAAGAAGCTCCCATTACCCGACAGGGGTCTTGACGAAAGCAACGACTTCAATGCTAATTGAGATGAAATCCAATCCCTGATTCCCTTCATCTTTAACTCTAAAAGCAGAAACGGGTACCCAGAATCATTTATTTCAATTGTTTCTTAATTGGAAGCAAAATTCGGCAAATTCCTTTCTTTTTTATCAATAACTCTGAAAATTTTCATTAATTAAGAAGCAAAATTCGGCAAATTCCTTGTTAAAACAATCTATTCCTTTCTCCATTCTTTGCCCTTCTGAATCGGTAATATCAGAGGGCTCAAACTCAATCTCAGTGCAAAAGACGGAAAAATAAAAGGACTCTTCACTAGACTAAACCTCCCATCTCTAAGGTTTGAATCTGAGAAGGAATAGTGGTAAATATGTAATTCTGTTGTCTCATTTAATGCATATTAGGAAATGACTATTCTTTCTCATTTAATGATTATTACAAAAAAGACACAAAACTCCATTCTTTTTTTTTCATAATTGTAAAACAAGTCAATGGCAGTAGTGTTATTTAACATTCACATTAAACGCTTGTTATGGAAAATACACAAAAATCCATCTTTTTGTTCAATAATTGGAAAACAGACCATAGTAATTGTTGAAATCTCCCTTGAAATTTTTGACTATTTGCCCAAACCTCCCCTAAAGTTTGGTAATTGCAATCACCTCCCCTAAACTTCTTGACACAGTTGCAAGTAGACCACCTTTGTAAAATCCTCTAAAAAATGCATGAAAATGTCCAAAATACCCATATAATTATTATTGAGACTGGTTTATACATAAAAAAAAAAACAATATAAATGTTATGAACAACAAAAAAAAAAGAGTTTAAAATTGTAATTTTATCTTTGAGTAATTGATATGAAGGGCAAACTTGGAAAATACATCAATTCTGAAAAAGAGATTAGAAGGGATTAGGGTAGTGATTGATATGAAGAAAAAATTGGGAAAATAAACATTTTGGTCAAAAAGTAACTATATGGGTATTTTGGACATTTTTGTCCTTCTTGTTAGAAGATTCTAACAGAGGGTCTACTTGCAATTGTGTCAAAAAGTTCATTGGAGGTGATTGCATTTACCAAACTTTAGGGGGGTCAGCAATGATCAAAAATTTTATGGGAGGTTTTATAGCAATTTACCCTTTCATTTATTTAAATTAAAAGAAAATTTTGAAAGTACATCTTATGTTCTCAATAGCCAATTGTAGGCCACATTAACCACCATGAAGAGTTTTCCAACTTGCAAATTTATGAGCAATTTATTCTTTAAACTACTTTTTTATTTTTTTTTTTAAGTATTTTTAACCTATTTTCATTGGTTCAATTCTTGATCATTAAGATAGCAGTGGTTTTCTCTTCTTTATTCCCACCATATGGTGGGTTAATTTTTCATTTCCATTACCTTAAAGCCCACATCATTGGATGGCAAGATATCTGCACAAGTAAGTGATATTTTTTTTAGCAGTTTATTGTAAGGTTTTCAGTGGTTGAAGGAGCTAAAGTTGGATTTATCATATAGAAGTTAATTCTTGCAAAGGTAATGAGAATTCAAATAAAATTCTGACAAAGGTAATTGATAAAAATTAATTTTATTAATGAACCATAATAAATAAAAATAATAAGAATTTTATTAATTCTCGTTACCAATGAAAGAATTTTATTTGGACATATTTTTATATTAATGAACCATAATAAAGGTGTAAGAATTTTTTTTATAGATGTAGAAATATAAAAAATTACAAAAAAATGGAAATATATTATATATTATCATCAACACAGAATTTGTCACGTGCAAAGCACACACACAAATTCTAATATCTACTTGTACATAGCATTTGATAGTAATAAAATTAATAAAATGTAATAAAAATAGTAAAAATTAACAGACCATTTGGCCCAATTGATATATATATATATAGGTGTGTGTGTAATTATGATTAAATTTAATCACCCACATACTCCCCCACGGTCTACATTTTCCCTTGAATCTATATTCTCATTCCCAAGTTGGAATGAATACATGCAAATTACAAAATGTGATTCTCAGTAATAATCCAAACCTGTTAAATATGATCTTAGATATCAGGTCAATCTAGATTTAACCCAATTAATTTGATGCCCTTTCTATTTTTTTTTCTCATTCCTCTCCTTTGGGCAAGCATCTAAACCGTCCTTTCCACACAATAGGTACAAACAAATATAAGTTGGTTTTGGACTCAACATGCAACTTTACATGTGTTGTTATTATGTTGTAGGGTTTGTTGGTGTGCCATGATCAAAACATGGACACATGGCCCATTTTTATCACAATTTTGTTGGGAACCCATGACTCCAACTATTATCCCTCTAGGGGAGCCACAATAAAAAGACGATAATCAAAAACTTGAAAAGCATTGAAGCTCCGTTTGGGAACGATGCAAATATAAATGCAAAGTTCAGTTAGTTTTGCAATGACAATGCAAACACGAATCCCAATAAAATATATACCTTTTTTTTAACAAACATCCACATTGAATGCAAATTTACTTCTTTTTTATGGATGTACATTTACATCTCATTTTCGATGTAAGCAAACATTGGAAAATGTATTTTCTGTCATTTGTCGATGCATAACCGCATTCTTGTCAAACATTGACAAAACTGAACCAGAGTACATATTTACCCTGAACCAGAATTTACATTCCATTTGCATCGTTCCCAAGTGGAGCCTAAAGAAAATAGAGAATGCAAAATTCTTCACGACTTTAATTCCAAAGTTAGCGCTGAACTTCCTGCTTTTCTTTTTCTCTCTCAAAGACCCAAGGAAACCCTTGTCTTGTCATTGTTGTCAATGTGCATATATTCTAGGCATTTTTCTCTAATCTTTCATTTTTTCCTTCTTAATACATCTACACTCTATAATATGTACTTTTTTGATAGGCACTCTATAATCTATATATTAGCAGGACCCTTGCGATGCACGGACTTATTATATACACCCTTGTAGATGGTTTATGGTCCTAAAATGCATGAGAAAATCCATAGGTGGATTTATTTTCTTACCTTTTTAAACTTTTATTATTATTTTTTAGTAATTATTATTTTTACCATTATTATTATGGCTACCTTCCTATTCCCTTTTGTAACAAAGTCCTGTTGACCCGTGCATATGAAAATAATAAAAAAATATTAATAGAAAGTTAAAAACAAAACAATTATTAGTTGCAATTATTTTTCTTAATTAATTATAAAAAATAATTGTAATTAAAAGAGAAATATTAACAATTTAAAGAAGCCCTACATTTTATTTTGTAAATTACAATTCTATAGACACCACATACTGAAGCTATACTACAAGAAACCTTTCTCTCTTCCATATCATTCATTATTAGACCCATCCTCAAGCCCATCAAGAGTATCAATTCTTTTACATTTAAGGCCCACTTACTTTTTGATTATTCTTATTAATTATTCATTTCTATTATAGTTAAGTTTTATGAATTTCGTTATATAAAATTCAAACTATATTAATTTAAGTAATAAATAAATAAATAAATAAATAAATATATATATATATATATATATATATATATATATATATTAGTTATGATTAGATGAATTTGTATTCATCTTATTATTTTTCAATGTGTTATTTTTTTGTCTTATTTTTTAAAGCCAAACTAAAATGGACTTAAATTAATAAATCTTAAATTTAAAATAACAAATATTTAGTAATTTTAACTCTATGAAGTTTTATTATGTTCTATTAATTATAATTTTATTAGTAATTTAAGTTTATGATTTTTTATTTGATAAATTTGTATTAATTTTTGTTATATTATTATATAATTGGTGTTTAGATTGATTTTAATTTTTATTACCTTTGATGAATTATTAATTTTGTTAGTAATTAAAACTTATTAGTTAATATTTTTATTAATTTATTTTATTAAATTCATTAATAAAACTAATTAATTATTTATTTAATTTCATTAATTTCTATTGTTAAACCAAATAAGATATGGTTTCCTTGAAATAGGTAAACACTAAACTAATAGCATGAGGATAATGGAAACTTACACTAGATAGGTTGATATAAAATGGGCCCCATGATCAACCCATTTTTATTATCATCTTAGCCTGACTACTTTAAGGAGAGTGTGGCAATATTGACCCTACACTAAACTAATAGTGTAGTTTAGTTATTATTCTCATTCATGCTCCTTAGGGATGATGGGAAATTTCAACACAATAGTGGGATCATCAAAGGTTGTGAGATTTCTAGACATGCTGCCACATGCTTAGAAATGAGGGAGGATCTCCCATAGTGTAACCAATAATCCACCATATGTTGAAAACCAACGAGAATTGTGTTATGCCAGGATGATGTTAAATTTTTGCTACAAGGGACTTTGATGCCATGAGGGACTTTGATGCAATGAGGGACTTTATATGCATTAACTAATCAAACATTGGTTTTTTATGCCATAAGGTGAAAGACTAATATGATTAGCCAGAAGGTTAATAATTTTCTTAGTCACGAGTAATTTTGATGCCATAACAGACTTTGAAATAGATACATTAACCGACTAAACATTGGTCTCTATGCCACAAGGCGGAAGACTGATATGATTAGTTAAAAGATTAAGGATTTCTTTGCCATGAGGGACTTTGGTATTGACATAATTCAAATGAGAAGCAAGTGATTTTTAATTGATTAATTTTTTTTATTGGAACATTGGTGATTTCTATGTCTGAAAGGAATTTGGTGCCACAAGGAACTTTGTTGTTGTAAGAGACTTTGATACTTACATAATTCAAATGAGAAGTTAATGATTTTTAATTGAAATACCAACGATTTTTATGCCTAAATGTGAGAAACTAATATCGAATTTTCTGCCATAAGGGACTTTAACACCTTAAAGGACTTTGGTGTCATAAAGGACTTTGCTACTACGAGAGACTTTGGTGCCACAAGGGACTTTGGTGCCACAAGGGACTTTGGAACAAATATGATTTAAACAAGCAAGCTTAGGATTTTTTTCTAAAACATGATCAAAATAAGAAATTAATGATTTAAAAATTCATGATTTCTATACTTAGATATTGCGTTACGTTGCAAAGCAAATCAATAAAAACCATGTTATGCCATGATGCAATTATCAATAATAGATTGATATTTTAGCCGAGAGGGACTTTAATGCCACGAGGGAATTTGGTGTCGGAAGGGACTTTGAAACAAACATATTTCAAATGAATGATTTTTAACTAAAACTTGATGAGAAATTAATAACCTTTGATTGAAATACTGATAATTTTTATACCTATGATGCATTGTGTCGGAAAGCAAATTAGCAAAATGGTAAATTTCTTAAACTACCCCTACTATTTAGCTAATTGACTAACTATACCCTTACTGCTAATCTATTGTCTTGCACCACCCCTACTTTTTCTGACAATTGACATCATCATTAAGTGCCCTCCACTATTCCTCTGTTTCCATCTCCACTTCCATTTTCTGTCTCTATCTCCGTCTTCCACTCTTGATGCACCCTAGATGCTCCACTTCCATTTTCCGTCTCTGTCTCCGTCTTCCACTCTTGATGCACCCTAGATGTGAAATGCAGAGGGTTTTCTGTCTTTGTCTTTGTTCCGTCTTCCACTATTTGATGAACCCTCAACTACGAAATGTTATCCCCTAAACACAAAGCCTGGGATGTCTCAAAATTATAGGTTGTTGGCATGTTTATGCCAAAACCTTCAAAGCCGAATTTTCTCTTTGACATATTTGATTATTTGGATGGTATTGAATTGTAGAGGGGTTTGACATGGTGACAATCTATGAAATCTATGAGAGGAAATTGAAGATTGAAGATTGTAATAAGAGTAGAACCTAAGCAACACGAAGATGCAGAACATGATCGAGAAGAGACGATGCCGATCATGTAGATAGTAATCGGCTTGATAGTGTACCATACACGGAGTTCCTTCCGGTGTTGATCCCACCATTTAGATCTACTCTGGTCAGAGAAGTATCGCTCACTCCTTTGTTGCTTTCGGTTACTATCCTCCTGCCATCTAGATCTACGCTCATCATAGATCTTTCTCCTCCTCCCTCCTCACCACCCTTATACAATAGTGTACCATACACGAAGTTCCTGCCGTCACCGATCATGTAGATAGTAATTGGATTGATAGTTCAGAGAGGGAAAACAAATGAAAATGGCATTTTGGACCATAAAAGGATAAATTAGGATTTTTTATAAACATAATAATCACATGATGTCACGTGTGAATGTTTTATGACAAAGCATTAACGGTAAAGGATGTTTTAAGCAATCGTCAAAAATAGTTGGAGTGGTGCAAGACAATAGTTAAACAATAAGGGTATAATTAGTCAATTAACTAAACAATAATGGTAGTTTAAAAATTTTGTCCTTATCAAAACCATGCTATATCATGATGCAATTTAAATTGATATTTCACTGCAAGGGACTTTGGTGCCACAAGGGACTTTAGTGCCGTAACGGGATTTGAAACAAATATGGTTGACATGATCAAACAATGATTTCTATAGAATAGGGTGAAAAAATTATATGACTATTTGAAGGCTAGATGATTTCAAAGACATAATGTGATTAATTCTTCTTATAATGAATGCCTTCAATAGCGAATTTATAAATGATTAATCAATCAAGAAAACACAAATGTAATCATTAATAACCAAACACAATGGAGACGATATGCAAAATAACACATTTTAGGAAATCAAAATAATGGATACTCAAAGATAGAGTTCAATTGGTGATTGTTTTGGATTTGAATAAGAAATAAAAGCAACCACCTCCTCCTCAAAAAGTAATGATCAAAACACTTTAAACCTGAAAGACATAAACATTGGATATGCAATGATTGCCAATTAAAGATTCATATCAAGAAACACCCATCAAAAGGGGGGTTGCCCCAATTTGGATCAATTAAGAAGAATTGCTTACAAAGGGTATGACTGTTCAATTTTGCATAAAGAAACTTGTGATTTGTTAGAAATGGATGCATACAACACATTTAAATGAGGGGTGAAGCCAAATTCACTAAAATTAGGTTAATTTATAATTCCACCATGCTTCATATAATTGATCACTTCACTTTCTTTGGTATTTAATTTATTGATGCATGGTGCTTTCAACGAGGAGATTCTTCCTTTAGGCCATTTATCCCTTGGTTTTAGAGAATCACTAGGCTCGATTTCTTCTTTTCTTCTTCATCTTTTCTTCTTTTTTTCTTTTTTTTGTCAATTCCTTCCTTGTCAGCCCACTTAGGTTTCTACAGTGTTAATTGCCAATTTCTCAAGGATTGAGGAGGACTTCTGACTAGGACAAAATGAGGCTTAAGACAAGGGTTATAAAACAAATGATAAAAGGCTCAAGAAACTTAAACTACAATGGGTATTGGATGCTTGCATCGATTTCTAAAGCTTTACTCAAGATTATGCTCTTGTACTCTTATTTTTCATCAATTAAACACTCTCACAACCATAAATGAAAAACGTGTTTTTCATGTCTTTAAATAGTATGGATTATGCACCTGGGTGATCAAGGGGGATTTTATTATAGGACAAAATGTAAAATAGTGAAGTTGAAATAAAAAAACTGAGAATGGGTGTCATAATATCTCATTGATTTGATTAATATCTGCCTCAATTGCTCTTACTTGCTTTTCTTTTCTTTTTTCACCGTAGTTGGCTACCCCAATTTATCTTTTGCAACATTCTTTCATTTTGGTTGCTTTTTCTTTTTCTCATTTTTTTTATTTAAATTTGCTCATTTGCTCCAATTTTCATATTCATTTCTTTATTTTCCTTTCTCTTGAAAACTGATTGAGATTCATAAGAACAATTGAATATCTAACATCCATCTCTTAGGAGGGTTTATTTCGAAAGAAAGCCTACTACAAAGGCTCAAAGATGTAACTAGTGGATTAAACAAATAAAAGAGGGTTTGAAGTAAGAAGGGATAAACGATTAAAAGTGGGCCTTCCATCATTTCTTCACAGCGTGCATAACCCATAGGGAAGAACTACAAGTTAAGCACCATTTGAGTTTAACTAACTCAAGAGTATTTTATGTCATTTGGCAACTCCAACACTTAGAAATTTTGAGGTTACTTGAAAGAGAATGATCCTATTCTCTTTTCCTCTTCTTTTCTTTCTCTTTGGTTTCTTTTTTCTTTTCTAATTCATTTTTTCATCAATTTTAAACATTTTTTAGCCTTTTGGTAAATTTGATTGGTTTGACAAAAAAGAAGGTCCAATGAAACAACTCAATGGGCTAATTAGTGATGTTAATAGTGGCAAGGGGTTCATGGGAATAAAAACAACAGATAACGGCCTCCAGTCCTTTCCTTGGTTAATTAGTAATGCACTAGGTTAATGTAATGCCTCCATTCCATGATGGCTCAAGAAACATATTTGAAGGAATGTATCATGTTGTAATGACTTCAACCTTATGACTAACCTAGTTTGAGTAATCAATGATGTGTTCATTTGTGAATATGGTGGGAATGGATACTGTTGCTTTGGACTGATGTGATTACCCCCTACCTTAAGGCATTTCTAGACATGGACCTTCGATTAGCATTCATTATTTCACGTAGTTATGCCTTGGAGGCTTATTCCAAATCCACAATCCAAAAGTGGTAGTTTTATCTCTTTCCAAGTTTGGGGAGTTCCTTTCTTATTAAAACTTATTGTTTTATCGGAAGCACAAAAGACCGAAAAATAAAATGAAACAGTTAAGTAAAAACTTTCATTAATGTAAAAGATATTTGTTCAATGATCATGCTCATTTCCAAACTACAAAAGGTAAAAGTGGAATAGAAAGGAATAACTGGAAAGTGGTCTTGATGCAGCAAAATAAAAGTAATGAAAGAGTCTTTAATGAAACAACTTCTTTGGAAGTAGTGACGCCATATATGGAATCTCCTTGATGGGATCGAATATACCCTTATCAATGAGGTCAGCATAGCATGAGGACATGATAATTAGGTGAGTACCCTTCTTTCCTTCTTCTAGGGTAGATGGTTATTTTGGGTTGTTCGGATTGGAGCAGGTAGTGGGGCTTATGGTGCCAGCTTGGACGGAGATGCATAAAGCGAAGTTGTTCAATGTGGGACCAATATTACTAATGGTTTCTTGGATATTATAGATGCATTAGATGAACATCCATGAATTGTTGGAATGTAAGATGGGGATGCTGGTTGAGGTGGTGGTTTGAAGGTTGCGAGAGTAGGTGTAGATATTGTGAGCACTGGTAGGGACAAAGGTATGCCCGATGGGGTTGTGTAAAATGGGTTTGCCCATGTTTCAGATATCAACCAATCCACATTGGAACCCAAGACAACCATCATTTGCTTAAGTTTGTCAAACTCTTTGTGGGTTACAAATCGATTGTCAACATGATCAGACATTTTTCTCTAAACAAGACACCAGACCAAAGAAGTTAAATTTATTATGCAAAACGCAAAATGGATGAAAAAAGAGATGACGAAAAGATGGTTTCATAACAAAGGATTTTTAAGCAAAATTAAGTAATCTAAGAATTAGGTCACTTCTTCTATTATCATCATAGAGTATTGGCAGCATGTCTAGAACCTCCAGGTTAACCTCATCATGTTCTTACTTTTCTTCTATTCTTTTCTTCCCCCTTTCACCTTTAAGCAACGAATAACATATGCATGAGATAAAATAAAGGGAAAAGGCATAAATGTGCATGCGTATGGGTGCCATTGTTGGTGTATATGAAATGCAAGAAAACAATGCAAGGAATGCTTAGCTAAGGTAGGGTGGAACCTATCAAGGTGGCACCCTAAGGCAATTCAATGGGTACAAAGAAGTCTAGAATTGAAAGATTAGATTATTCAGATAGAAAGATAATTGATCATGAAATTTGAGATGATTATAAAACTTTTATTTTTATCTTATTATCTAGGTTGAACCTAAGCACCATTGCCCAACCTACCTACGTACCCTTTGTGAGGGATCAGACCAGGTGTAGTTCGTACTATTTTTGGTTTTTTAATTATATGGCAAGAGAAAAGGGAAACAAAACCAAAAACACCAAAATTGTATGTTGCTAAGGCTGAAAGGTTTTACTATCAATTAGATTATGTATTACGAGTCGAAGAGGAATACATTGATCAATGGGATGTCCTAAAATTTAATAATAAACATAGATTATACCCGATCTGAACCCTTAGGGATGTGGATTTAGAATTTGCTTTGGCTGAAGTGGAATCACATGACCTTCTCATACCAGCTGAGGAAATAATTGAGAAAGTGGCATTAATAGTGGGGTAAGCCTTCTGTTAACTCTTCTGTTTGATTTTGGGGATAAAGCAGGGCGTTTTCGACCTAAAGGCATAACTTGTTAATAATTACCAATGATAGCTTGCACTTGATTCACTTCACTAGATGGTAGAGGGTTTGTAGTCGAACCACGGCTTCTCAATCAAAAGTCATGTTCAATTCTCTTTCTAACACTAACTATGCCCTTGAGAAAGGTGGTTCTAAGGTCCTCATAAACAATTTGATCATTTCTTCCAAAGGGATGGGGGTCTTCAACTAAGTAGCAATAGATCTCCATCGGTATGCACATTTAGCAAAACTTTCCCCAGGTTCTTTCTTCATACTTTCTAACGTCTCTTTTGTTGGAGTCAAATCTATGCTATAATCAAACTTCTCCAAAAAAGTCGTAACCACCTAATTCCAAGTCTTCTTCCTATCTACATCAAGTGATGCAAACCAAGTTAATGCTTCACCCTCTAGACTTTACTAAAAAGTTGTACGAGAACCTTCTCATCTGCCCCAAGCTGAAACATCTATCTACAGTAAGCACTCTAGGACAACCCCTTCCCCTATACTTCTCAAAGTTTGGAATTTCGATCCCTTTCGACAATTCTAATCTTGGGTATATGCATAGCTTATTGAAATCCTGTGGACAGGGGATCAAATATGCCTTAATTCCTCTAAATATTTCTTCAACTTGGCTACATCTTCATAGATGGGTACTATGCTTAATGGCAATACCAAGTTGCTAAGGAATGGCATGATATTTTCCAATTCTATTATCTTAAACCTTTTAGAACTAGATGCCATAGTTCTAAAGATGCTTCAAGTTCAAAAAGGTGACTGGAAATTTCTTTTTTATTTTATTTTGTTCCATTTTGGCATCATATTTATTATTACATTTTTTGCCTTGTTTTTTTTTTATCTATTTCATTATTACAAAATTTGTTTTATTATTTTTTTGATTATTTGAACTAACAAAGAGAGTGAGGGGTTGACTAAGGATTATGGGGAGAGGGTTGGATTTAAGGCAACTAAGTTGGGATGATATAGATTGTAGAGTTTATGTGAAAACCATGTAGTGCCAACAAAGCATCAAAAATTAGGTGATGAAATTGGTTCACCCCTATTTTAAAACACATTAGCAAATTAACTACCAAGTGAGGTAAAAAATTGGGTAGACAAAGAAATATACATGAAGCTGGGGAGGGACTGGCAACCTATGTAGAGGGTAGGCTGCTATAAGTTGGTTATTTAAGGATTGGGTTCAGGTAGTGATGGAAGAGTGAGAGCTAAGGAGCTGCAATGGATGCTAACTTATTAGGTTCTAATAGCACAGGAATGGACTAACTAGGGGTGGTAGATGGAATTAATGTAGGGAGGCAGCTCAAGGTTGCTTTATCTCTAGGGAGGTCGCTAAAACTTCTATAACAGACTAGGCTGAAGCAATGCAAAATCCAATGCAAACAAAGTGGACATTCATCATAAAATTTAGGAAGATACTTCGAAAACATGCCAAACCAAAGGGAAAACCTGATTCATGTTAAAAACAATTGTATTAATCAATTTATTTGGATTATCACAAGTTTAAGAAAAAACTTAGATTATTCTTCTTAATTCTTAATCGGTGATATTTAAGAGGGAAAATAGGCATGGCAACAACTAGCATGTTAATTTCATTCAGGAACTCAAAAACTTGATCTATTAAGCTTACAATTATAACTAAAGCATACAAAAGAAATTTTATACTCTTTGGTTTTGCTCATTATTTTTCCCTTTTGTTATTTTTATCATTTTCCTTTTTGTTTGATTTTATTAGTAATTTCTTTTTTTACCTTTACTCTTTTTTGAGTTTTTATTTCTATTTTTTCTTTTTTATCTTTGGTCATTTTTGTATTTATATTTATTTTTATGATACTTCTTGTTTTTCATCATTTCTTTCTTTTTCCCCTTTTCTTTTTTTTTCTTTTTATTTTCTCCTTTAATTTTTCTTGTCTTTTCTTTCTGTTCGATTTTTTTTTTATTTTTTGATAAATTTTCATTATATATATATATATATATATATTGTTTTTTTAATGATGTGTTCTTATGATTTTTATCCACCATTTGTTTGCTAATTCCCACCTATTTAAAGGACATTATTACTTCTTAAGGGAGTTTCTTTTATTCTCCTACTCCTATTCTTTCTCTTGTTTTTCGAGTTTGGTATTTCTCTTTTTCTTATTTATTTATTATTTATTATTATTTTATTAGAATTTGGTCCTTAACTTTATGCAATTATATTTTAATTTTGTTGATTTTTGTTTGTGCATTTGTGCTATGATTTTCTATTTATTATTTTAATTTTTTCTTTTTCCTTTGATTAATTCTTTTGACATTTTATATGGCGGTGTTTGGCATCGATGTCATTTTCTGAGAAAACGGTGCCACATATGCACCACATTAGAGAAAGCGGTGCTTCAAACAATGCCTCTTGTTTGGTACCATTTTTCCAAAAAAAAAAAAAAACATTGCTCCAGACCATGCCGTGGAAATTGGGAAAGTGTGGTCTGGAGCAATGTTAAACTCAATGTTTTCTGAGAAAACGGCTCATTGTTGCCAACAGTGCAATGATGTGGCATCATCTTGGACATTGGATAATATATACCATGTTGAAAATATTATTGTCAGCACTGGTACCAAACAAAACCAGTGTTGTTTTCTCAAAAAAACAACCTATGTGGTAGCACCGGTTCCAAACAAAAAATAAGCACCATTTTCCTCCACATGCCAAACACCATTTTTATGAGAAAATGGTGCAGTGTTCCTAGCACTAATGCCAAACACCTACTATTGTTTTTATCATTTTTTTTATTTTTAGCCTTTTATTGTATTTTATTTTGTTTTTTTTTTAATTTTTTGATTTTATTTGTTTTTTCCATTCTTTTATTTTGTGTTATCAATCTATGTGGGTGTTGTGAGGAATGAACAAGCAAAATAGAGCTAATGTAGATGAAACCATAACTAAGCTAGCACATGGGGTGTGATGCATGTGGTTGGGGTGTGATACATAAATCTATGGCTGAAGGGATGAGAGATCCATCATATGGATGGCTGAACCCTAGAGGAAGGTCGAGCAAATTTTCAAAAATTTCTCTCTCTCCCATATGGGAATCACACTTTCAATTTTAGAAAACTGCATTTTCAATGATCAATCTTTAACCAAAATCAGACCAAATCTGAAATAAAAAGGGAGGAGAGGGATATACCTGATACGAAGTAGCAGTAACTCCTAATAAAGGTGTTCACGCCCAAGGAGAAAACCAAAACCCACTACCATTGAAGATGACACAGTGCGTAGTAAAGCAGGATCAATAGGACAACTCTTCAGCAAGAACCGAATTCTTCAGCAAGAATGGAGAAGAGGGCTGGTGAGCACGACTTCAGATTGCTTCTTCGACCAAGAAGAAATATAAAGAACAATTCCTGATCACTCTGTAGGTTGCTGTGTTGTCTAATTGAGGAATTCGCCCCCTTTATTTATAGCCTTCTCAGGATCAGCCTCCTAATCTAATTAGGAGAGGGTTCCTTAATCCAAATCTGATATTTGGATCTAGACTCTTGAATGGATAAGACTTATCTTACCCTTCAGCTAATCTTAATTAGATTATAAATCCTATTTTGCCTCCTTTTAATTAACTAACTTAAGTCCAATTCAAATTTGGCTTTAGGCCCGTTGAGCTTATGTGCTCACTTAACCTCTTAGCATGTTGCCCAGTTGGCTCTCTTTGTATGGCGTGGGACCCAAACATTGATCTACACATCATCCACATGGGTTCAACCCAGCCTTTGTTACAAGGCTTGTCCGAATTCACTTTAGGAGACAGTAAACCACTGAGTCCATCACCATGGGCTCTTAATGGGCCCAACATTTACACTAAATGGTCATTGGGTCCAGCCACCTTATGAAAACCCAAGGACTGTGAGCAAATGCAAGATTAGGCCATCAGGTATTACCCTCAATGGTCTTACACTTAAACTCTCAGCCCATAATGAACAAATACTGCCCGACAAGAGAAGACCTCTCCCTTGGTTGCACGGAATAGTGCTGCACTTTCTACTCACATGGATCCCGAGAATTAAAACCGTTTTGCAAACATTTTAAAACCATAATATATGTATATATATATATATATATATATATATATATATATATATATATATATATATATATATATATATATATATAGTATGTATATCTCTATATAAATATATTTTGCAAAACAAATTTCAACGATTGAAATCAACTGTCGGCAGTTTAGGTTTCCATTAGAGAGAGTGCATCCCCGATCATTCACTTTGTCCGACAAAGGGGCTGACCCTGTCACTATGATCATCCACTCAAATGAATTCTAGGACTGTCCCAACATACCAAGGCTTTGACCCCCTCTAAGAATATCATTGATTGGCACATCAAAGACAACCCAATCTGACACCTACTACAGTATCATAATCGAGTCTAGGGGTTAGGTGTAACATTCCAGTTTTGCCAATCTATCTCCAAGGTCCAAGGCAATACTAGAATTTTGGTCCAGTTCAGGGTTTCAAGAAAACCCACACTGCATGCACCTCAGGTCTCACCCTGGTAGCTGAGACAAGCCACCCCAACCAACTTGGCGGCACATCAGTGTCATGCTTGGTAGGATAAATCTCCCCAGATCTATTCAATGGCTACGGAGATTCTAAACTAACACGAGTCTCATGGGTGTCCAATTTAAGGGTATTACATAGAAACATAGCAAAACACATGAATCAATTATGTACCTTTTTTTTCATTTACAATAAATGTCATCAAGTACATCAATCTGATTGGAGCTAAGGGCATACACTATCTAACAATGGATGAGATCACCAATCCTCAAACCTCCACCCATATGGGCTTCTCAAGTTGGTGACTGGCTAATATCTTTCTACCGGCCTCACCGAGTTCCTGGTCTCTATGGCCCAAGTGTACCTGACTCTCTTCTACAAGGACGATAAGTTCCTAAATATCTAGAGATGCAATGCAAATGTCCAAGCACCAAGAAAATACAAATTTACTTAGAAGACAACAACATAATCCCTAAAGAGCAAATAGCAAAAGTTATTCACAATTATAAGCAAAGGCATGGAAAGAATATTCGAGACAGACACGAATCAACAACATCCAAAAAAAAAGCATGCATGCATACTAATTACTACAGATTCAGGTTTTCAATCTATGACTGAAATGAACACTGTGTAAACCAAATTAACTTCTGATCCATGAGTATATGTGAATTATTTCTTATTAAAAGGCAATTCCTTTCATGAGACTGTGCCACATGCCTGCATTGCCTAGTTGGTTCTGAAAGAATCCGTTGGTCTTATGAACTAGATAGGTGGTCATGCTAGGAAATTGAAGCCTTTAACAAATTCTAACAAAAAGGATAGCGGCATGAATCACGATTAAAGACTTTGCAAACAATTTTTAGCTTGTCCAATGCAAATGATTTCTTGCTAATAATCTTATTAAAGGAGAGAAATCTCGAGATCAGTGTGATAACAAATAAGGGAAAGACACTGCACACAACTTAATTTAGAGCCAGAACAAAACTAGTGCATAATGTGATCAAGGATCAAAATTTCTTCACGTATTCGAGCCTTCCTGATATGCCCCTAAAAGGGGTGTTTCGGGTCGATCGGCAAGTGGTTCAGAGGATGAATTGGCTTTAAACCGGCCCTTTTGAACCAGTTTTGAAAAAAAAAATAAAAAAGAACACATAAAAATAGTACCGATGGTGTATCCGCTTGTATAAATATTTTGAACCTTGAATGTGATGAATGTTAAAACACAAATAGCAAATAAGATTCATTGATTTGTGACTTATTTAACTTTATCCTCCTTTTTTTTCTTCTTTTCTTTTTGCTTCATGTGTATCTTATTTGTTGTTATCAAATCAAAAGCCAAACTAAAGAAAAGGGGGGTCCCAACGTGGCAGTTTGCACACAAAGGACTTAAGGGGACAAGATAATGTCCCAACTCCTAAATAAATCAAGCTTAAGGTGGCCCTGGTTTTTATTAAGCAGAGAGGAGTCCATCCAAGAAGCTATCCAACCCAATGTTGTAATGGACTTGCATCATAGTGAAAATCAAATCTTTGGATATTTTAATAGATGTAGTGGGAAACTTGTCTACATGCCTAAGAGCGTTAGCTATGAAGGAATTTTTCTTCACTGATGCGACTAAGCTATTTGTCAGCATAAGATGTCTGGAATGGAATGCTATTTATGCCATGCCATAGCCATGGCAAAGATGAGTTCACATCTCCACCCCACAACATCCCACAACACATCCCCGTCATGTATTGGGAACATCTCCCGTTGATAGTACTAGAACCGATGATGTCATCATTGGGAGATGTTCTCAATACACGACAGGGATGTGTTGTGGGACGTTGTGGGGCGGAGGTGTGAACTCAAAGAAGATATGATTTATTCAATGATACTTGATTGGTGTTACAAAAATAACACTAAAAGCCCATCATGAGAGCTACCTCCTACTATGCATGCTTTTTTAACAATTTGGAAGACTAAAACACAGTGATCACAACATTGTTATCACTCCCTTTTATCATTGGATGCAATAGGACATAAAAGGAGAAATGACCAAATTATTCAAACTACTCTGAGAAACCAAGAGAATGACTCCAAGGATTATTTAATCTAGTATTAACATCTGTAAATAGATCAAGTTCAGAAAGATCATGGTGGTTAAGAAGAAGTTGGCACACAAGGCGGTAAAGCTGAAATTATGACTCAACAAGAACTAACCATAATTGACTTAGGAACGACTAGTGAGATGTACGGTATTGAGGAGTCGACCAGCCCTAGGCTTCCTCCTCCTACCAAAGAGGGGTCTAGATCTCTTACCAAAGAGAACTCTACATCCCTTACCAAAGAGAGCTCTACTCTTCCTACTAAAGATGGACCAGCTGCTATTCAGAGAATTCCTACCATAGAGAGACCAATCAACGCAAAAAAGGAAGCTCTCCTCTTTGGAAGTTTCCTAATGAAGCTCTTGCCTCAATTTATTATTTCTATTCTTGTAATTGTTTCTAATTTTTCATTATTCTTCTTGTATATATACAACCTTGTACAAGTTCTTAATTGTTCAATGAAATTTGACCCATTCTTTTAGATCTTTGCCTTTCAAACTTTAACTTGGCATCAGAGCCATGACCTACAACACCTCCATTGCTTCTGAGATAATGAGCTCAAGCTCAACCTCTTCCCAGAATTCTTCCCTACAAATGAACATCAGTTCTATTCCTAATATTTCTCATTATCTGACATTCAAACTCAATGGAAAAAAATTTCTTCTCTGGAAAGCTCAATTGCTTCAAGTACTTCGAGCCTACAAGTTGATGGGGCTCATTGATGGATTGGCCAAGCCTCCCTTAGAAGAGATTTTAGATCCTATTGATAACAGTAAGAGAATTCTAAATCTAGAATTTTCCACCTAGGTGTAGTTATATCAGCTGGTCCTGAGCTGACTTATAGCTTCTTTAACTGAAGGAGTCCTAGCACAAGTTGTTGGACTCTCTACAACCACCGAAGTCTGGAGTTCTTTGGAGAGATCTTTTTCTTCTCACTCTTAATCCAGGGTACTTCAACTCAGATGTCAACTTCAAAACCTCAAGAAAGGGAACTTGTCCATCAGTGATAATGTTAAAAAAGCCAAAACAATTGTAGATAATCTTTCTACAATCTCAGAACCAATAGCAAAAGTAGATATGGTTTTATACATTCTATCTAGCTTGGGCAATGAATATGAATCCCTTATTACAACCATTACAAATCGAATTGATGCAGATCAACTCAATATTAGTGATGTCCTTGGGTTATTTCTAAGTCATAAAACCTGACATTTACAACACAATTTTTCCAGTGAAAATCCAAATGCAAATCTTGCAATGAATAATAATAAAAATTTGACTAACAATTTTCTACCCTCTCAGAGTTCTTACAATTAAGGCAGGGGTGGCAGCAATCGTTGCAGAGGCAGGAGGCGTGGTGGTCAACCCTCAGGCCGTGGACAAAGTCGTGGAAGAGGAAATAGTATTATTTGTTAGCTTTGTAACAAATCAGGCCATGGAGCACTGAAGTGTTACTAAAGATTTGATCTTTCATATCAAGGAGAGAACACTTTGCATCCGACAGATCCTACAGACTTTCACAATAGCATCTCACATAACGGCTCTACGTCTAGAACCAGATTTGATCCAATCTAGTATCCAGATAGTGGCGCCACTCATCACATGACACTGGATGCTAATAACCTACAAGTTCGAACTGAGTACTAAGGTTCCGATCAAGTCAAGATTGGTAATGGAATAGGTTTGACTATAAATAATACAAGGTCTACTTCTCCAGTTTGCAATCATAATCAATTTGCCTTGAAGAATATCTTTCATGTTCCTTCTCTTACTAAAAATTTGCTATCTGTAAGTAGATTTACCAAGGAAAATAATATGACTTTTGAATTTCATCCCGATTTCTTTGTCTTGAAGGACCATACGGGGAGAGTTTTACTCTGAGGACCCTGTAGAGACGAATTCTATTAGTTTCCTGGAGCAGTTCAGCACAAGATAGAGAACTCGACAGCTTTTGTAGGTGAGAAAACTTCTATGGCAGAATGGCATCAACGACTTGGTCGTGCATCTCTCTGAGTTGTGAAAAATATAATTTCTAAATTTGGTTTACCTTATTCTAGATCTTTCGGTTGTCCTGTTGTGTGTGAAGCTTGCCAAATGGGTAAAGCCCATCATTTATGTCTACCATCTTAACTACCACTTTTTCTGCTCCTCTTGAACTAGTTTTTTTTTTTATGTATGTGGACCTGCCCCAACTTTGTCCAATAGGGGCTCTAAATATATACTATGCTTTATTTATGGATGCATATTCCTAACTTTCATGGATTTTTCCTCTTGAAAGGAAGTAAGATGTGTTTAATGCTTTTATTAACTTTAAGAATCATGTGAAAAACCTTTTCTCTACAAAAATTAAGATGTTTTAGAGTGATTCAGGTGGCGAATTTCATAATCTCTCTCGTTATCTTGATAATGTTGGTATTATTCACCACCTCAGTTGTCCTCATGTGCATGAGCAGAATATCAGTGTTGAGCGAAAACATCGGCATATTATTGAGTCTATGTTGTCTCTACTGGCATCCTCCTCTCTCCCCTAGTTCTTCTGGGAAGATGCTACTGAAACTGCCGTCTTCTTCATCAATCGACTACCGACTCCAAGCCTTGGTGATCTCTCTCCTTATGAGAAATTGTTTGGAAATCGTCCTGATTATTCTATGCTAAAGGTTTTTTGTTGTAAGTGTTACCCTCTTCTTCGACCTTATAATGCGCACAAGATGGATTTTTGCTCTGCTCCCTATATCTTTATTGGCTACAACAATAGTCACAATGGGTACCATTGTTAAAATCCTGCTACTAGCAAAAAAATAATTGCTAGACCATGTTGTCTTTGATGAGCACTTCTTTCCCAGATCAACACAATCATCGTCGTCTTCCGTTCCTATTACTCCCACTGGAGTTCTTCTTCCTTCTTTGGGCATCATTAGTGATGACACATGTCCAACTCCTGCTGCTCTTGAGGTATCCTCTTCTTCCCTACCATCTATTAATATTATTAATGAGGCATCTGCTACTTCTTCCTCTGAGCCATAACAGGAAGTTTCTCTCAGTGTTGATTCCTTGCCAGTTCTGCGCACCTGCCCTATCAGGAACTATTGGACACAACTCTTGTTGTGGATCCTCCAGTGCGCACTCATACAATGATGACAAGGTCTATGGCGTCTAGGTTGGCTCAATCATTAACTGCCACTCACTACATGATGTTCATACTCATGAGGAGGAAACCTCCTCTTATGGACAGGCTTCCAAGTCTCCTCATTGGCAAGCTGCCATGGCTGCCGAATTTCATGCCTTGCTTCAAAATGGTACTTGGGAACTGGTTTCCTATGATGCTTCTATGAATGTGGTTGGCTCCAAGTGGGTTTTCAAAATCAAACGACACCCTGATGGTTCCATTGATCGTTACAAAGCCCGTCTTGTTGCATATGGCTTCACTTAGGTTCCGGGCGTCGACTTCACTAAGACTTTCAGTCCTATAGTCAAACTGCTACTGTGTACACTATTCTTGCTCTCGTAGTTTCCCATGGTTGGGACATTTGCCAATTAGATGTTCATAATGCCTTTCTTAATGGATTTATTATTGAGACTATTTTTATGCGTCAACCGAAAGGCTTTGAGGACAGCAATTACCCCCATCATGTTTGCAAACTTCATAAGGTCCTTTATGGGCTCAAACAGGCTCCTCAGGCTTGGTTTTCCTGGTTGAGCAATCATCTATACGATCTCAATTTTCGGGGTTCCCAGTGTGACCTCTCTTTGTTCATTTACAGTCGAGAACAAATTACCATTTACATTCTTGTTTATGTTGATGATATTATTATTACTGAATCCTCCTTTTCTCATGTTTCTCATCTTATCAGCATCTTATCTCAAGCCTTTGCTCTGAAAGCCTTGGGGTCGTTGCACTTCTTTCTTGGTATTGAAACTCATCATGATGCCACCGGATTGTTTCTTTCTTAGCATAAATATATTTTGGATCTTTTGTTGAAGATTAACCTTGTTGTGGCCAAACCTCTTTCTAGTCCAATGGCCACCTCATCCCAACTCTCTCGATTTAATGGTAAATCACTATCTGATCCCACTTAGTACCGGAGCATTGTAGGTGCCCTTTAGTATGTCACTCTAACAAGGCCAAATGCCGCCTTTGTAGTGAATAAAGTTTGTCAATCTTTATAAGCTCCTACTGATGAACACTAGGGTGTAGTAAAGAGGATTCTGAGGTATCTCCAAGGCACCATTGACTCTAGTTTGTTTTTCTCGGCACACTCATCGAACCCCTTAGCAGCATACTCCAATGCCAATTGAGCCGGTTGCCCTGATGACAGACATTCTACTGGCGGATATGGTATTTTTCTTAGTTCTCATTTGATTTTGTGGAGTGATAAGAAGCAACCTACAATAGCCCGGTCTAGTACAGAGGCTGAATTTCGAGCTCTAGCTAATGCCACTACGTAACTATTGTGGTTGAACTCTCTTCTCAACAATCTGGGTGTCAAATCTCAATCGCCACTGGTTCTATACTGCGACAATATTGGGGCCACGTACCTCACGACTCATCCCATTTTTTGTGCTCGCACTAAACACATTGAGGTCGCTTTTCACTTTCTTCATGATCTTATTCTTAAAATGTCCTTGGTGGTGTGGTTCCTTCCTACTGAAGACCAGGTTGTGGATATTTTCACAATTTCTTTGTCGTCTCACTGGTTTGACTGGCTTAGGTCCAAGCTTTATGTGCTTCCTGCCCATTTTCGCTTGAGGGGGCGTATTGAGGAGTCAACCAGCCCTAGGCTTCCTCCTCATACCGAAGAGGGGTCTAGATCCCCTACCAAAGAGAGCTCTAGTCTTATACCTCAAACCGCCTTGAGGCTTACACCTTGCATCTTTAGCACCCAATCGCCACCTCGCCTCCACCTTTAGCCTTTTAAAACTTTGCTTGCTCATGGTTGAAGAATAAGGTATTGGATTTGAGACCTCTACACAACAATTTTGGTAAATGAAGAACTGCATCCTTAGAAACGTCAAGAGAGTGTAATTCCTTGTTAAGATACACCAGAGGTCCTAATGCTTATTACAAGCAGCAATGGAATTTAAAATAAAGTAAGCATCAGCTTGGTTATTACAAGTTTAAGATAAAGTTGGCATCAATTCTCTTAGCTATCATGTCATTTCCAAAATCACTAATTAATTTAAAATGAAATTAGCTAAAAGTTAATTTGATTATCGACTAGTCTGTCTTCACTAAATTTCCATCTGAATATCACAACTAATTTGTGAAAGGGACTACAAATGGGCAGACACCAAAGAACAAGAACAATGTGAGACAGTGAGAGTTGAGTGTGTATATGGTTAAGTTTTTATACTGTTGAAATCTTTGGGAAAAACAGGCAATCATTCTAATACAGAAAATGTTCGTCATGGGATAGTAATTAAACCATTAGACTTAAACTCTTGCCTTGAGAACTTAAATGCATCAGAGAGAAGTGTACTCTTCTCTCTCAAACTCATCATGGAGCAAAGTGTACTCTTCTCTTTCAAGCATGGTTTTCAGAACCGGACATGACCAGATGGTCGGACCAGAAAAACCGGGAATTGGTTAAGTGATCGGTTCTGTTATTCTTCAAAATTGGATTTTTGCCAAAAAATATTGATTTGATCAGCAAACCGCTGATCTGGGTGGTTGCACCATTCAAACCATTCAATGATTTTAACCGTTTTTATTTTTTGTCAGAATGAACCGATCATTCAGTTCGAACAATCGAACCATTCAATCCGAAAACCGGACCCCTGACCGATTCATTGTCTGAGCCGGTTTTAAAAGCCTTGCTCTCAAGCATCCAATGCGTCTTTGCAGTGCATAATATAAGATACTTGATATACAACTGAGCCCCGAAAATCTGAAAAGCAAACAGTCTTCATTGGTATTTGTTGGGAATACAAATAGGTTCTATTTGCATGTTACAAATGAGTCCTGATAAGGATAATTGGCGTTCGAGTTACAAAAAAACCTTGAAAGTTATGATATGTTTTGGAGTTAGGGTTTGTAGGAGAAATTAGTCAACTCGGTCCATGAACTGATGATGTTTCATGATATATTTTTTTGTATGGTCTACTGTGCAAATGTTTGGTTGTATTTGTAAGGCTATGTTTGGTTGTAGTGCAATTTTTTTTTATACTTAATACAAATGTATAGGAGTGTAAATGCAAAAAAAAATGTAAATTTTCATTTAATTTTGTTTTGGGCTTTACTCTATTCTGCTTCATCTCTTAATTTAGTTCATTTATACTCCAATCAAATAAAATAAGTTAAAATTTGAAAAAAAAAACAGGTCACAATTTACATTCAAATCATTTGCATTGCCATAATTTTGCATCAGTGCAAATTTATTTGCATTGCAACCAAACACAGCCTAAAAAACAAAGTTGGCTTCAATCCCCAACAAATAGAACCTATGTTTGGTTGCAGTGCAACTTTATTTATACTCAATATAAATGTATAGAAGTGTAAATGCAAAAAAAAATGTAAATTTTCATTTATTTTTGTTTTGGGCTTTACTCTATTCTGCTTCATGTCTTAATTTAGTTCATTTGTACTCCAATGCAAAAAATAAAGGTTCTTGGGAACCATTTGTATATCCATCAGTTTTGCTCTTGATACCTTCTTTGATTCCATATACAACATAATTTAGAGTATGTTTGTGCTGAACACATACCCAACACACCATTGTGTTAGATGTTTCTAATGATACCTTATTATTAATCAAATATTCAAGTCCAGAACTCTTGCATTTTTTCCCACTATACTTCCTATACTAAACAACCAGTGTAGCGTGTGTTCCATCATATGTGTGTAAAGACCCATTCATGTGAAAGTACTAAGGCCCCGTTCAGTTCGCGGGAATAGGGGTTTGGAATTGGAATCGGAATGGGCTATTCCGATTTCAACTATTTAGTTGTGTGGAATCGGAATCCTATTTTCATTCCTGCTGGAATGGCCATTTCCTGCCCTTTCTTTGGGAATAAAATCATATTCCTGTTGATTCCAATTTTCATTTCTATTCTTGTCTAAACCAAACATATTATGGGAATGGATCATTCTGATTCTGATTCCAAAAGATTTTGTTTCCGATTCCATTTGCAAATTGCAAACCAAACAGACCCTAAGTCCTGGACACTAGTCGTATGGTGATTGCTTAGGGTCCGTTTGGTTTGTAGTTGGAATCGGAATCAAAATCCTCTAGAATCGGAATCGGAATGACCCATTTCCATAGTCTGTTTGGTTCAGATAAGAATGGGAATGAGAATTAAAATAAGCAGGAATGGGAATCCATTCCCAAGGGAGGGGCAGGGAATGCCATTCTCTCAAATGGGGGGAATGACATTCCAACAGGAATGGGAATAGGATTCCGATTCCAGCCAATCAAACAATTGGAATCAAAATAGCCCATTCCAATTCCGATTTCAGACCCCTATTCTTGTAAACCAAACGGACCTTATTGTAGCGAATTAGGGAAAAGTGTAAGAGATTCAGAAGCTTTCCGAGGCAAAACATCTTGTATAGATAAATTTCCCTACGGTTAGCATTTTTTATAGCAAAGTTTAAGATTTATTTAAAGGAAAATAAAAATTGAATATGTGAAGAATGCAGCTCAGCACAAAAAAAAAAGAAAAAAGAAAAAGGCACAAAGCACTTCATTTTAGACAAAAGAAAAGAAACAATGCACTCCTCCTACAACAAGAGAAACCAAAGACACC
This sequence comes from Nelumbo lutea, assembly GCF_056320005.1. NCBI lineage: Eukaryota > Viridiplantae > Streptophyta > Magnoliopsida > Proteales > Nelumbonaceae > Nelumbo > Nelumbo lutea. The sequence goes on along the minus strand of NC_142690.1, from coordinate 32,617,371 downwards.
AATCTAGAACCCAGACTTAAATAACACCAATAGACTATCTCTAGAAGAGATCAATCTAGACAAAGCCACCTGACCTACTAACAACAGCTGAAAGCATTTCATTGATGTTATAACCCGTAAATTGAGTCCTCAAAACAAGAAAGCCCAAATCACCAAAAGCCTGCAAATAGCCGCATAGAGATAAATCAGAACATGCTAATAATTATGAGGCCGTTTGGTAAATCTTATTTGAAAGATCTTTTGAAAGTTCTCACAGCCAAAAGATGTAATGAGCTTTTGCATTAAAATCTTGATAGCCTAAAGACCGTTTGGTTAAGGCATGTCTTTTCCATGTGAAGACGAATTGAAAAAAAAAAAAAAACTGAAAAGTTCCATTTGGAGCTTTATGAAAATTGTTCACAATGGGATTTACATATCTTTTTGACATGATATCTCTTAATGGTTAGATCTTTTTCTAACCAAATGAGAAAAGATAAAAATACGGACTGCTGGACTTCTAAAAGACTTGCCAAATGAAACCTACATAATTGCAAATCATATCAAATAGGAGAGATGCCAATAACCATAGATGCATGAATTCCAAGATAAACATATAATAAAGCACTGATGATTATTTCACGTCAATCATCAAAAACATTATCTAGAGGATCGTACGTTGCTATAGAAAGAAACAAACAAAATGATGCAAAGTGAGGAATTAATACTACAAGATTGAAATCTTTTAACTCCAAACAGAAGATGCGGTTACCAAAAAGCAGAGTGTGGAGCTTAGAGACGAAAATCTAGAGAGAAACATTGCATCCATCACGGGGACTAAAGACAAAGAATCAATTGGAAACAAGTGCAAAGAATGAAGAAAATCAAAACAAAATCTAAAAAATACATCAACCAAAAATGCAAGTGTTAGATAATGAAAAACGACCAAAAGGGTTAGAGCATTACCTTGTCGAATGAATCTAAGGATTGATGCTAGTATGGAGTTTCCCCAATCAATGGAAACAAATTTCCCCTCCTCTCAATCAATCAACTTACAGACCGCCAGGTTTAGACCATTGGCCTTGGTCGTTTTTTCTTGAAATAGTTGAAAGTCTAGAATTTTAGGCTGCGTTTGGAAGCTGTTAGCGTAGGGGTATTTCTGTCTTTATACCTTGATTGATGCTGCTGATCTGTAATGTTGTGTTGAAATATGTGTTCTTAACTTAAGTAAGGGCACATAGGTCTTTTCAGTTATGTTTTAATAATAATATAAATACTTACTGGCCGATTGGGAGAAGTCATGTTGACTCTTTCAGTTCGAACCAGAATTCTCTCTTCTCTCTTTCTCTCTTTCTCTATCACTCATTCTTCTTCTACATAACTGAACTCAACCAGGTCGAACTCTAAGGCAGACCTGAATTCTAACATGGTATCAGAGCAGGTTAAATCTGCCTAGATTTCTGCTTGCCTAGGGTTCATTCTCTACACACCTTATCTAGGGTTTTCCTCTTTTTTTCTGTGTTCGATTGGAGATAAGGGAAAGGGCTGAAAAGGAGTGATCGCCCTCTTCCCTTGGGGATCTCTATGCCTCCAATCAGGTCGTATATGGTCGGTTGCTGTGATTTCTGAGATCGCCCTCTCCTAGTAGAGGAAGAATAGAGGGCCGAACTGTGTGTGGCTGTTGTGTGTGAAGCGGCTGTTCTGTGTGGACTGCTCTCCTGCTCGCATAAGTACTTCAGCGATAAGGTAAGAGATTTCAGTTCTTGATATCAGTTATGGATTAAATAGGAGGTGTGTTTCAGATCATTCGCTAATGTTTCGTCCAGTAAGAGCTAGGGTTTATGCTGGTTTCTTTGTGCATATTGAAGGAAGAGATATGATCATATAGTGGTGAGATTTCAGGTAGTTGTAGGAGCAGGGTTTGTGGTGTAAAGAGCACACATTCCAACAACAATTAGTGTTGCAATCAGTGTGACAGGTGTGACCTAGTGGTGTGTAGTGTGCAGATCTCAGTGATAATAGAATTCAGCAAGTGTGTAGAATTGGTGATAACATAATGGGAGACAGTAATGATTATAAACCTAGTGTGATGGTGCCTACAGACTACCTGAATGTTCAGATGACCTCCATTAAGTTAAATGGAGAGAATTATGTGCATTGGGCTAAACCTGTTGAAGTCTTTCTAAAGGCAAAGAAGAAGGTAAAACATATAAGAGAGGAGAAACCCTCCTCTGACTCTCACGAGTATGAAGATTGGGAGCAAGAGGACGCTCAGATCATCACATGGTTGTGGAACAGTATGGAACTCAGGATTAGTGTGAACTTCATGTTCCTTGATACTGCCAAAGACGTGTGGGACCATGCGAAAAAATTGTATTCGGGGCAGGACAATACAACCAGAGTTTATCAGCTTTATCAAGAGTACTTTAATCTGCAACAGGGCAATTAGAGTCTTGAGGAGTACTATGCCAACATGAGGAACATACGTAATGAGTTGAATGTCTATCATCCTCTCACTTCTGATGTCAAGATTCAGCAACAACAGAGAGAGCAACTTGATGTGACTAGATTTTTGGTGGGACTAAAGTCTGAATATGAACCAGTACGGGCTCAGATATTAGGGGGATCAGCTCTTTCGTCCCTAGAAGAGGTATTTGCTCTACTTCGGAGGATTTCTATCGGATCTACTGAGAACTCTAATATCTCAGATAGATCTTCCTTTGCTGCATCGAGAGGCCGTGGTGGTAGAGATGGAGCTCGGGGAGCTCAGTCTGGCCGTGGTGTTGGTAGTGGTTCTGCATATGGCCGAAGTGGCAATGGTGGGTCTATTTATAATCGTGGTGGTGGTCATACTAGGAGCAGAGATTCAGAGGGAGCCCGTGGTAGAGGACGTAGCTCAGGCCCAAGGAAGTGCACTCATTGTGGTATGGATGGACATACCATCAACTATTGTTATGATTTACATGGTCCTCCCTCAACCTAGGCCAATCATGCCGCGACCGGTGACTCAACTTCCAGCTTTAAATAGGAGAATCATTCATCTGACCAGTTGCCTCCTACATCCACAGATGGTCCCATGAAGGAGATGGCGAGTGTTCCCCGTGATGAATATGAGAGGTTTATCTAATCACAGCAGAACACGACAACTTTTGCTCACTCAAGTATGGCTTGTCTGGCATCTACACCCAATCCCATGATCATTGACTCTGGAGCCTCCGATCACATGACTGGAATTCCAGGTGTGTTTTCCTCCTTATCTCATTGCTCAACATCACAATCTGTCACCCTTGCTAATGGTTCCACATCCTCAATTTGTGGTGTTGGTAATGTTGACCTAGATCCTGTATCCCTCTCGTCAGTTCTGTATGTTCCTAAATTGCCTTTTAACCTAATGTCTGTTAGTAAGCTGACCAAATCACTTAACTGCTCCATTACCTTTTATCCTTCTATGTGTGTCTTTCAGGATCTCAAGACGGGGATGAAGATTGGTGGAGGGCATGAAGCAGGTGGACTGTATTATCTTGACGGTGGTGGTGGTAGAACTTCAACAGCTCTCTAGTCATCTCTTTCTCCTCTCCAGTGGCACTGCTGATTTGGTCATCCGTTGCTTAAAGTCTTGAAGTCCTTGGTTCTGTCCTTGAGTCAGCTTTCTGTTTTGGATTGTGAGTCGTGTCAGTTTGGTAAACACCATCGTGTTCCCTTTAGTTCTAGGGTTGATAACCGTGTGTCGAGTCCTTTTTCTTTAGTTCATTCAGATGTTTGGGGTCCTTATAAAGTAATGTCATATAATGAATACATATATTTTGTCATTTTTGTGGATGGTTTTTCAAGGATGACGTGGCTCTATTTAATGAAAGAAAGAAATGAATTGTTTACCATTTTCCAAAAATTTTATGCTAAAATTCGTAACCAATTTGGTACCCACATCAAAGTTTTTTGTTCTGATAATGGCCATGAATATTTATCCTCATCATTTCAGGAATACTTGGACCAACACCGCATTATACATCAGACCTCGTGTACCTACACCCCACAACAAAACGGGGTGGTTGAGAGAAAGAATCGCCATCTCCTTGAAACAACAAGATCCCTAATGCATCACATGCATGTTCCCAAACCTTTTTGGAGTAATGTAGTGCTTACCTCTTGTTTTCTGATTAATCGGATGCCCACGTTCATCCTTGATGGTCAGTCTCCGTTTCAGGTCTTGTTTCCCTCTTTGTCTCTGTTCCCTCTTATGCCGAGAGTTTTTGGGTGTGTTTGTTTTGTCCATAATCTGGGTCCTGGGAATGACAAGTTTGATGCCCGTTCTCTCAAGTGCATCTTCCTTGGCTATTCTCGGACCCAGAAAGGGTATAGGTGTTACCATCCTGGTTCTTGACGGTCCTTTGTGTGTGCTGATGTCAGTTTCTTTGAGTCTACATCCGTTCTTTTTGGGGTCTAGTGATGCTTCTTCCTCCTCATCACCTCCTCCCCTTCCACTTCCCGTTGTCGATCCTTAGTTTGTTCCAGTTGTGACCAAATCCTTGCCTCCGGTGCCACCACCTGTTGAACGCCCACCTATCCATCATGTGTATACACATCGCCCACGTGCACCGGCTACTACTCCTCCGGCTACATCTCCGTTGACAGATCCGGCACCAGAACCCCACTTGGCATCTGAGATTGATCTACCCATTGCTTTGCGGAAAGGTAAACATACTTGCACCCTTCATCCCATTTCTAACTATGTTTCTCTTACTCACCTTTCCGCTTCCCATCGCCAGTTTGTTACCTTGTTATCATCAGTTATTGTTCCTAAAGATGTCCAGGAAGCCTTTGCCTCTCTAGGGTGGTGTCATGCCATGGAGGAAGAACTCTTAGCCCTTCATCATAATCATACTTGGGACCTCGCTACTCTTCCTCCTGGGAAGCAAGTTGTTGGTTGTAAGTGGGTTTATACGGTTAAGTACCTGCCTGATGGTAGTGTTGAACGCCTGAAAGCGTGATTAGTTGCAAAAGGGTACTCCCAAACCTATGGCATTGACTACATAGAGACCTTCTCATCGGTTGCTAAGATAGGGTCAGTTCGTGTTGTGACCTCTCTTGCAACCATGTATGAGTGGCCACTATATCAGCTTGATATCAAGAATGCCTTTTTGCATGGTGACTTACTCAATGAGGTCTATATGGAGCAACCTCCAGGGTTTGTTGCTCACGGGGAGGATGGTAAGGTGTATAGACTAAGGAAGGCTATATATGGGCTTAAACAGTCTCCTCGAGCATGGTTTGGTAGGTTCAGTGAGGTGGTAAAGAAGTTTGGCATGAAACAGTGCAAGGTTGACCATTCTGTATTTAGTCATGACTCTCCGGGAGGAAAAATACTGTTGGTGGTGTATGTAGATGATATTGTTATTACTGAGAATGATAGCATTGGTATTGATAGGCTGAAGACTTATCTACAGGATCACTTTCAAACAAAGGATCTGGGTAAACTAAAATACTTCTTGGGGATAGAGGTAGCGAGATCCAAGTATGGGATTAACCTGTGCCAGAGGAAGTATGTGCTTGATTTGCTGGAAGAAACATGCTTGTTGGGTGCCAAACCAACTGAAACACCCATGGACACAAATACCAAGCTAAGTAGTGATATGGGTGAAGTGTTTGAAGACCTTGGCAGATACCGACGACTTGTGGGCAAACTGAACTACCTAACCATTACCAAACCAGACATCTCATTTGCAGTTAGTGTGGTAAGTCAGTTCATGCAAAAACCTCTGACTCCTCATTGGAATGCGGTTTTGAGAATTGTGAAGTATATAAAAGGGGCCCCGGGTCGCAGTCTGATATAAAAGAGTGGGGGAAAACTTGAAATAGAAGGGTATTCTGATGCTGATTGGGCCGATTCTATGTCTGATAGGCGGTCTACTACAGGCTATTGCACGTTTCTGGGAGGTAACCCGGTGACATGGAAAAGTAAGAAGCAAACGGTTGTGGCAAGAAGCAGTGCAGAGGTAGAATATAGGGCTATGACGCATACCGCTTGTGAATTAGTGTGGCTAAGGAACCTTCTACAGGAAGTAGGGTACAACATTAACACTCCAATGAAGCTCTATTGTGATAATCAGGCTGCAGTTCGTATCTCCTCTAATCCAGTGTTTAATGAAAGAAACAAGCACATTGAGGTTGATTGTCACTTTGTGAGGGAGAAGGTGTTGAATGGAGAGCTAGACACTACACATGTTAATACAGGAAATCAGTGGCTGACTTATTTACAAAAGGCTTGAGTCGGGGAAGAATGAACTACATATGTAACAACCTGGGGAGTATATGATATATACTCACCAACTTGAGGGGGAGTGTTAGTGTAGGGGTATTTCTGTCTTTACTTAAGTAAGGGCACATAGGTCTTTTCAGTTATGTTTTAATAATAATATAAATACTTACTGGCCGACTAGGAGAAATCATGTTGACTCTTTCAGTTCGAACCAGAATTCTCTCTTCTCTCTTTCTCTCTTTCTCTCTTTCTCCATCACTCTTTCTTATTCTACATAACTGAACTCAACCAGGCCGAACTCTAAGGCAGACCTGAATTCTAACAGAAGTGATATAAATATATATGCCGGTTTGGTTTTGTTGTCATTTGGAAGGTGTGTAAATCAAGATCAACATAAAACTTCACTTCAATTCGGCTTTGCATACGTTTTAATGGAGTGAAATTTATGACATAAAACTTCAACTAAAGCAGAGTTTTACATCGACTATCGATGTAAATACTATAATAAAATCGATGTAAAATTCTGCTTTTCTCGTCACACTTCTCGAATTCAAATGGTCACATGTCAACGGTTCCAATATTGTGCCTACTAGATCAGTTAACATAAAAGAGAAAACTTTGTTAAACTTTGCTCATTTTTAGACCACACCTGTCTTTGAAAAATATTAAAAACTACTTTGTATAGTTATCAAAATATTTTTATCAAGTGCTTATTGAACGTGCTTATATATTGTGCCTCTAGATCCGGTCCCCATATTTCATAGTTTTAATCAGTTAATATAAGAATGAGAACTTTGTTAAACTTTGCGAGGAAAAACAAAACAAGAGGCATGATGAAGAAGCATATGATAATCTCTGAGTTTCCTCTCCACATTCTTCAAGCAAGCCTTCACAAGTTGAATAACTACTTCAAATAATTTTCTCCCGAATCACTTTTTAATTATTTATTTTGTTGTTGTTAATTTAGGCTAGAGTAGAAGAAGATGATGAAGATCAAAGACATCCAATGTCTCTGTCGCTATTTGTTTGGTTCTCTGCAAATTTGAGCTCAGAACGTGAATCCCTAATTTGATAGTTTTTGGAGATTTATAAAGCTGTCCATTTGTCTTCTTATTCATTTATTCTGTTATCAGATTCGTCAATCTCATAAGATCATTTTCTTGTTTGGGTACTTTTTTGCAGATTGACTGATTAATGGGTGAATGACAATTAAGTCCAGTGCCAAAATTTTTAGGTCCAAAGTACAATTGGGGTGGGTGCTCACTCGGAATTGATGCCAATTCACCAGCAGTCATTGGTGTGTAGAGTGGGAGTTTTTGACATTTTGAATGTTTCTAACTCAGCAGTAGAAATCAGAAATCTGCATTGGGCCTGTCCATACTTCTCTGCTGATTAATTTGAGAAAGCCAATTCTCTATTTTTCGAAGATGGATAACCTTTTCCAATTCCTTTTTCTGTGTCTGAAGCAGATTGAGTGTGCAAACCACTTTTCTGCGATGGATGGCATCCAATCTCCATTGAGGGATTATTAAAGATATAAAGTGAAGGGCAACATGCAATAAGCAAGATTGGGAGGTTGTTCGTACTGTGGCCGTTTATTTAATAAACATTTTGTAGTGGATTTATCTTGAAAAGTGATAAAGTGATCCATAAACGTTTATTTAGTATTATTTGACAGTTAAGCACCATTAGATGTCATTAACTTCTGCATAAGTGGTGCAGTAAATAAACAGTTAAGTGTCGAGGGAAACAATAAAAATGAAATTTCCCCCAATGGTTGGCTCTCATAAAATTGAGAAAACATTTATTTAATAATCAATCTTACCAAATAGCATTTTGTTATAAACACCTATGTGATGATAAACTGGAGATTGGCTTCTATTAGGGCAAAGCTGTGCCCACACCTTTCTAACAGCATTTTGCAAGGAATATTTCTCCATGAAATAAAACATACTAGTACAATGCAAAGGCAGTAAAAGTTACTTGAATGGGCTTTGCCCTGACCGGAGCCGAACTGGATAAACTTACACCATTTTTCAAATAAACCTCCACATAGCCAAATGCTATTTGGATTAGTGGAATTTGTTGAGGTGTCAGATAGTTTTTTTGTTTGGTGCAAAGCAAGGTTTTTAAAATCAACTTGGATAACGAACCAGTTAGGGGTCCGGTTCCTGGGTCGAATGGTTCGACCGTTCGTTTTGACAAAAAATATTAAAAAACAATCAAAGCCATTGAACAGTTCAACCACCTGAGTCAACGGTTTGTTGACCAAATCAACATTTTTTTTGGCAAAAATCCAATTTTGGTGAAAAACGGAACCGGTCTTCCTGACTTTTATGGTGCAAAGGGTTGCAATGTTTTTCTATCACAACGTAGAGGGATTTGCAACTTTATTCAAAACGATTGGGCATTTTACAAAAAACAAAAGTCTAATGAATTTGTAAAACTCGTTCCATTCCGTTCATCGTCTTCTTCTCTTCCTACGCTTACCAACGAGATAAAGAAAAGCAAATACGAGGCTCCCGGGTTTCAGTTGCCCCCTGTAAGATTCATTCCTACAAGACTGCATCTGATTTATGTCAATGGACTAGGGAACCAGCTAAAACGATTAAATGGATATTTTTTTTCCTCCGAAGTTAATGCCTGGGAGATGTATCCATTGATTCCGCCATCCCAAAAGGCTGAAACTATACTTTGAAGTTGTACATTCTGATAGGGTTCAATTATGATATGGAAAAGATATGATATCCGAAAAACAATTGATTAATAAAATCATAAACATGGTAATAAATTAGGTGTCAGTTATCAAAATTCATAGGTGGATTTTGATTGGTCAAAATTCTTTCTATATCATAGATTTTCCAGTTGTAACATGTTCTCTGCAAAATTCTTGGATTTTTGGTAGCAGTGGCTGCCAGTAGGGTTCCCAATGAAAGAGATGTTCTCAATACATGTAGGATGTGCATGTGATGTAGGTGTGAGGCGCCCTGTGTGAGGAGTAGATCTGGTCTCTCATCCTTAAATGAAAAAGCGAAAACCCATCAAGTTTGTGAGGATATTGGGGAGCAAATCTCCAGTACAAACCTAACTGACAACCACGTGGATAGTATAGTCCCACCCATACCTTATGCTTAAACTTAATGAATTATAATGGGATGACGAGAATCAAACACTAGAAATGTTTCTGATACTATCTCAGAGAACTATTCAACCTAAAAGCTTCAACTATTAAGTGAGATCCTTGAATAAGTTTTATTAACAGTACAAAACAGGCCAAGGGAAACATCCATTTCCAAGTTTCAACTTCATCGTCTTCAGCTGAAGCAACTGAAGCCCTCCCTACCCTCAAAGCACACTTCTCTTCCTCGTACACAACCCCCACGGTGACTAATATCAACAGAAATGATCCGAAATCGTTGAAATTCCAATTGAGTCACCCTCCAAAGTCCAAACCCCTCTGCCAGTAACCGTCAGTCCTCTGTTCTCCTCCCCAAGCTCAAGCTCCTATTGACGAATGACGACCTTGAATTTGTCGTGGCCGTTAATTCAGAGGTGAACCGGTTGCAACGCCTGATCCAACAGCAGTATACGGTGGATGCTATTTAGAGCATTGATTGAGAGAATCTACGGATAAAGGAGAAGCCTTGATGCTGCTGCTAATGGAGCTGTAAGACAATGTATGGTAACTTAAAATAGAGCAAAAGAACGGTCAATTTTGTCAAAAAACTGATGGTGTTGGAGCTGTTAGGGTTTTTCACATTAAAGTTAAAAGATTTCTATTAAGAGATAAGAGCTAAGAGGAAACGATCAGGCCCTAAGGCCATGATTGATTTGAAGAAAAATGTAGGGAAAGGAAAGGAAATGTAAGGAGACCTTTACAAATCTTGTATTTGGTTTCTTTGTCTTTCCCTTCCTTTTTCTACCTTTTCCTTCAAATCAAACATAGCTTAAATGTCAAACCAATCAAACCAGCCTGACCCAACTTGAGTTGATCGATTTTTTTAAACCACCGGTCAGTTCCAATTTGTGTGAGAAAATAAATCGATAACTCAGTTCGGTTTCAGTTTTTATACATAAAAACCAAAACTGAATCGAACCGATCCGACCCTATATGTTTTAAGTAATTACTAAGTAGTCCATACTCAGCCCTACTTCTTATCATAGTTAACTTTAAATTTAAGTAAAGTTATTTATTACTTTTTGGGGTTTAGCAAACATTGATGTGAAGGAGTCTTGGAAATTGGAATGAACATACATGTTGGATTGTTGGAATCTTCACTTTTCAATTTTGGAAAGAGAAAAAAAAAAAGAGAAGTTAAATAAAGTTATTTATTATCTTTATTAGTTTGTTTATTATCTTTTTGGGTTTAGCAAGCATTACTGTCAAGCACTCTTAAAAATTAGAATGGAGAGACAGCTGTGAGAGTCTTCACTCTTTGGTTTTGAAAAGAGAAAAAGAGAGGTTAAATAAATCGATAAATCGAGCCAAACTGACCCTTCATGTTTGGGTCGGTTTTGCTTCAAAGTTGGTCGGTTTCAATTTAGTCAATAAATAAACCAACTAAGTTGGCTTGGTTGAAGAAAATGAGTCAAACCAACCCAACCGGACATTGTAAGACAATGCACGGTAACTTAAAGAGCCCTATTTTATTTATTTATTTTGGTAGAGGAAATTCCCTATTTTATGTGCTTAGGCTCTTCCAATTATTTTGTTTTTGGGGAGACAATGATTAAAGAAACAGGTTGGCATTTGCTTATATTTCTTCTTCGTTACATAATCATTGCATGTCATCATCATAATCAATGCCTTGTCTCATCATTTTAAAATATAATTCCTTTTAATTTTAAAATAATTTTAAAACTGAAAAATTTTTTTTTTGAAAATTATATAAATGAAATAATGTTTTTATTATTATTAGTATAATAATAGTTGTAATTGTTATTCTATTTTATAATATCTATTAAAATTTTGAAAGTTATTACATATTTTCATTATTTAGAAGCTTCAATAGCTCTAAATCATTTAATCTATTTATTTTTTGTCAATAGTATTTAATTCTTTAATTATTTATATTTTATATTCTTATTATCAAATATTATTAAATCTATTTATAATTATTTTTGTATTTTTAATCATGTTTTTAAATTTATTTCATAATTTTGTTATTTAGTATATTTTAAATATTATTTAAATATCTAAATAATTTCGTTATTTAAAATTTTAAAATAATAATTATTTATTAAATTAAATAATCCATAACTGTTATCATATAATTTGATCATTTTAAATATTTAAAATTTAGTTATCTTAAATATTTTGGTAGTACTTAAAATATTTAGTTATTTAAATAATATTTAAAATCAAACAAAGTTGAAACAATTTTCTACCCACATGGTAGATTAATGGTTCAACCATTTGGGTGAAATTGGTCAATCCATGGTTTCATGATTAAAAAAATAAACTAAAGAAATACAAAAAGCATAAAAATAAACAAAAAAAAAACAATTTTAGGCACATGTCATATATTATATATTTGGCATATTAAAAACTAAATGTGATAAATAAGAATTGTTTTTATTAATGGCAGAACTTGAATATAAGAATTAGAAAATTTGATGTCTAATTTGTGATTCCACTAAGTTAAATGGTTAAATTAAGCCACCCTGATGATAACCAAGTAAATGGTCCTTTGCAAGCAAGTGGTTCGGATGTAAATGGACTTGGATTCATTGTTTGGTGATGGATTTACCCATTTGACCACAATATAAAACCATGTTCTAAAAGTCAATTACAATTGCATTTCCCTCCCACTTAAATAAGTTAAATTGTAATGTCATAAAATAAATAATGAAAATACCAAATATAAAAAATTCTAAAACTTATAAAAAGTATGAACATTTCTTTAATATTATATATATTCTTTATATCTATGATGCTAGAAAGTATGATATTAAAAGAATTTTAACCAATCATACACCACTAAGAAATTTTAATGAATACCATTTCATTGGTGGCATATGAAGGAACCTAGGAGTAGTTCCAAAAGAAGAAAATTGAGAGAAACTAGATAGAGATGGTTTGGTCATTTGCATGTAAAATCATATATAAATCTCTTTAAAAAGATGTTCAATTTAGTATTGAAGAGCTAGAATAGCCAAAGGGTAAATCGAGAAGGACATAGGTGAAAGTAATAAAAAACATAAGTGTCCATAATTTAACGATGGATATAGCATTGAATGGTGAAAGGGGATTAATGTAGCTGATCTCATATAATTTGGACGCAGCTCTTAAATGATGATGGTAATCACCTAATTGGTTATCATTTTTATGATAATTACACTATGATTTGATCACTTATCTTTGAAACATGAGCTCTAATAAATGCATTTAAATTTTATTATCATTGAAAATTGCCACATGCAACGCATGTGTACATTTAATAAGTAAATGTTACATTAAATACCAGATGCATATCATCTAATAGTTCTTATTGTTAATTAAATTAACAATTACTATGAATTATTGTTAATTATATTTAACAGTAAATTATTGAGATTTATTTAACAATAATTTAATTAACAATAAAGTTAATTCAAATAACATGATTTATTTAATAGTAGATTTTCAATTACTATTTAGGGTTGGGTTGTGATGAGGGCAGATTTGTCCCTCTAGTGAAATTGTGACACGTGTTACCTCGTGACAACTAGGCAACACCCAGGCAACAACTTACCAAGTTGGTGACCCACCCGAGCACCGGCCTGGCATGGCTTGGCGTGACCTGCACGCGGCCTACAGGCGGCCTGTGCACGGCCTGCGCGGCCTACGCACTGACTGCGCGACCTACGCGTGGCCTGGCATGGCCTGCGCGACCTGGCCGACCTGGATTAGCCTGGCACATGATCTGACCTGGCTGACCTAGCCGCCCATAAGACGCCCACCGATAAACTCGACATGCATACCCCACGAGCTCGGTATCTCACCAAGGAGCTCGCCAAGGACTTCGGTAGCTCGCCAAAGAGCTCGCCAAGGAGCCAGGCAACTTGGTAAAGTTCGCCACGAGCAGCTCGGCATAGCCCAAGGAGCTCGGCATAGCTCCCCCGGGCAGCTCACCACTTGTAGGGTAGCTCGGTATAGAAGAGTATGGCGCATCGTAGGAAGATCTTCTACCTAACAACCTGGCCCAGACATCGACCCATCGACTGACACAAGCGCCAACCTGACAACCTGGCCCAGGCGCCGACCTGGCCGCCTGACACAAGCGCCAGCAGGACGACCTCGAGGAGTTCACCACCGTACCCCGGTTCTGACGGGATGTGACAAGTCTTACCGTTTGGAGGCTTTCCACCCACCTAACCCATGAGGACTCCAATATATAATGACCTCACCCCCCAAAGGGAGGTGCAGAGAAAAAAAGGATGGTAACCCCTGCTCTCTAGCTCTCTCATCCTCTAATATCATCTTCAAGCTCTCTACTATCAGAATGCTCACTTAGGCATCGGAGAGTCCCCACCGGGTAAACACCCCCGGGTCCTCTAATTCAGTTCTCGCAAGTCCCTCAGCTCCCGCCGCATACAAAGGAGAGGAGATCACCTCATGCAGAGGGCAGTCGGATTGCACTGCACCAAGGAGTTCCACCATCCTCTGAGTTGCAGGCCGCCTAGGAGCAGGTCAAATGATGACTCCACCAAGGTAGCTCACCATCAGGGAGCTCGGCATAGTTCTCCCCAAGGAGCTTGCCAAGGAGCCAGGCAGCTCGACAGAGCACACCACAAGCAGCTCAGCATAGCTCTCCCCCGGGCAGTTCGCCATCAGGGAGCTCGCCACCAGGCAGTTCTTCACTAGGGAGCTCATCACCAAGTAGCTCGCCACCAGGTAGTTCTCCACCAGGGAGCTCGTCACCAAGTAGCTCACCACCAGGGAGTTCGCCACCAAGTAGCTCATCACCAAGGCACTTCACCATCAGGTCAAATAACGAGGTACTTAGCCAAAAAAAAATTGATACATCACAAAAAATTGGTATGTGACAAAAAACGGTCGCATCAATTGGCATCGTCTATGGGAGCATGCTACAAAAAGCTAAGTTCTCATCCTACAAAAACTAAGTTCTCATCTTACAAAAGCTAAGTCCTCTTCTCCTAGAAAGCTAAGTCCTCACTTTTTAGAAATTGAAGCTCTCGCTTTATAGTTTACATTTTTTATGAACTCAAAGACTACGTAAGGAGCTAATAGACTAAGTTTACTTTCAATTCAGATAAAGCCTCATCAGTCCTCCTCGCAAGGTCTCCCCTACAAAGATGAGCTCTTCGTGGTATCCATAGGAGTTGACGGCCAACAGACTACATGGGCGCCCTTACTAGTCGATCCTTCTAAGGCTCCCGTGTGAGCTGGCGACCTAAAGTTAGTAGTGCTGCCCCGAAGGTCGAGTTCCTAATAGTTTCTTGTAGGAGTGGGTGACCGGCATTACGAAGCTGATGCAGCACAATCATAGCTCTAAGGCACCCACCTGGCCAGCTCGGCACCTTGTAGGTAGCTTGGCGCCTGGTCAGCTCGGCACCTCGCAAGCAGCTCAGCACCTGGTCAGTTCGGCACCTCACAGGTAGCTTGGCACCTAGTCAGCCCGACACCTCACAAGCAAAGCCTACGGGCTACATATTTGCTTAAGACCTAGTCGCCTCTTCGGCATGGGCAAAGTCAAGAAGAGTGGACTATGAGTCGCTCCCAAAGCCTACGGGCCACACTATTGCTAAATACTCAGTCGCTTCCTCGGCATGAGCAAAATCAGCAAAAGTGAACTATAAGTTGCCCCTAGAGCCTAAGGGCTACACTACTAAACTGGCGAAGACCTCCTCACCTTATAGGCAGCTCCCAAAGCCTAAGGAATTAGATCAGCACTTACTAGCTCATCAACTTACGGTCCAGAAGAAGAAATATACTCCCTTCACTAAGTTACTCTCAGCTCGGGAGTGGGGGGCAAGTGATGAGGGCAGACTTGGCCCTCTAGTGAAATTGCGACACGTGTTCCCTCGTGACAAATAGGCGACACCCAGGCAACAACTTACCAAGTTGGTGACCCACCCGGGCATCTGCCTAGCGCGGCTTGGCGCGACCTGCACGCGGCCTGTGCACTACCTGGCGTGGCCTGACGTAGCCTGCGCGCTGCCTGCGCGGCTTGGCGCGGCTTGCGTACGGCCTGGCGCGGCCTGCGCGACCTGGCCCACCTGGATCAACCTGGCACATGATCTGACCTAGCTGACCTAGCCTCCCATAAGACGCCCACCAATAAACTCGGCATGCATACCCCACGAGCTCGATAGCTCACCAAGGATCTCGCCAAGGAGCTCGGTAGCTCGCCAAAGAGCTCGCCAAGGAGCTAGGCAGCTCGACAGAGTTCGCCACAAGCAGCTCGGCATAGCCCAAGGAGCTCGGCATAGCTCCCCCGGGCAGCTCAGTACAAAAGAGTATGGCATATTGTAGGAAGATCTTCTGCCTGACAACCTGGCTCAAACACCGACCCGCCGACTGACACAGGCGCCGGCCTGACAACCTGGCCCAAGCGCCGACCTGGCCGCCTGACACAAGCGCCAGCCTGACGACCTTGAGGAGTTCACCACCGTGCCCCGTTTCTAACGGGATGTGACGAGTCTTACCATTTGGAGGCTTTCCACCCACCTAACCCACGAGGACTCCAGTATATAAAGACCTCACCCCCAAAGGGGGGAGAGAAAAAAATGATGGTAACCCCTACTCTCTAGCTCTCTCATCCTCTAATATCATCTTCAAGCTCTCTACTATCAGAATGCTAACTTAGGCATCGGAGAGTCCCCACCGGGTAAACACCCCTGGGTCCTCTGATTCAGTTCTCGTAGGTCCCTCAGCTCCCACCGCATACAAAGGAGAGGAGATCACCTCATGTAGAGGGCAGTCGGGTTGCGCTGCACCAGAGAGCTCTACCATCCTCTAAGTTGCAAGCCGCCTAGGAGCAGGTCAAATGATGAGTTCACCAAGGTAGCTCACCATCAGGGAGCTCAGCATAGTTCTCCCCAAGGAGCTCGCCAAGGAGCCAGGCAGCTCAGCAGAGCTCGCCACAAGCAGCTCGACATAGCTCTCCCCTGGGCAGTTTGCCATCAAGGAGCTCGCCACCAGGTAGTTCTCCTCCAGGGAGCTCAGCATAGTTCTCCCCAAGGAGCTCGCCAAGGAGCCAGGCAGCTCAGCAGAGCTCGCCACAAGCAGCTCGACATAGCTCTCCCCCGGGCAGTTTGCCATCAAGGAGCTCGCCACCAGGTAGTTCTCCTCCAGGGAGCTCGTCACCAGGCAGCTCTCCACCAGGGAGCTCGTCACTAAGTAGCTCTCCACCAGGGAGCTCGCCACCAGGCAGTTCTCCACCAGGGAGCTCGTCACCAAGTAGCTCACCACTAGGGAGTTCGCCACCAAGTAGCTCATCACCAAGGCACTTCACCACCAGGTCAAATAACGAGGTACTTAGCCAAAAAAATTGATACATCACAAAAAATTGGTATATGACCAAAAACGATAGCATTAGGTTGGTTCACGGGAATAGCAGTTTTGGAATATTGCCCACTCCCTTCCCTTTCTTGGGAATGAGAGTCCATTTTAGCCAATTCTGATTTGAATCCGATTCTAATTGAGCTAAACAGGTATGGGAATAGACCATTCTATTTGTAATTCCAACGAATTTCGATTCCAATTCTAATTCATCCATGTCACACGTGCCCATAGAATATGTTCCACCTTGTTCTAATACACCTTTTGCACAAAAACTTTGCTTATCACAATATTGAAGATCTTCTACTTGAAGAGATAGGACTATTGTAATCCATAAGGCTATGTTTTGTTTTGTGGGCATTTATTGGAAAAACTCCGCCATATCAGCGCCCCTTAGGCATTGGTATTTATTGTGCACGAAGCCATTGTTTGGTTTTAGTGTTTATTAGAAACACTTGGATTTATGTGCTTGAGGCGTTGGGGGAAACTTCAAATTCGGGTTTCTCCCAACGCCCCAACATTTATTGAAATGAAATGCTTACTTGGAGCATTGTAAGCTGA
This sequence comes from Nelumbo lutea, assembly GCF_056320005.1. NCBI lineage: Eukaryota > Viridiplantae > Streptophyta > Magnoliopsida > Proteales > Nelumbonaceae > Nelumbo > Nelumbo lutea. The sequence goes on along the minus strand of NC_142690.1, from coordinate 32,600,071 downwards.
GGTGGAAGATAGCTTTATGCAGGTGTTACTTGAAATGCCCAACCAAACAACAAAAACAATAAACATTAACCTGAGGTGGAAGATAGCTTTTTGGGGTGTTACTTGAAATATCCATGAAACACCCAACCAAAAAACAAAAGCAATAAACATTAAGTTGAGGTGGAAGATAGCTTTATGAGGTGTTGCTTGAAATACCCATGAAATGCCCAACCAAACAACAAAAGTAATAAACGTTTAAAATAGCGTTTATCAATTAAATGTTTATTTGATAACACCCCGTCTATAAACGTCTATAGGACCAAAAACATACTAAAACAACACCAACAGAGTTATCTAAGGAGAACTAGTCTACTTCAAAACACTTAGAAAACGGGGACTCTACCCCATTCTCCTTATCAAATCCCTCCTTGAATAACAGTAAATTTTCAGTAAATAGGGGCTACTAATTATTGAGTCCAACAACACAGCTATTCAATAATTACTAATTTTGACAGAAAATAGGGGCTCTGCCCCATTTTTTTCATAGAATCTGTAGTAGTGTAGATACCGAGCCGCACATATGGAACATTGGTTGTGTTGTGGTTATCGATATTTTCAATGTACAGCTGGATGAGTGTGGCCATTAATGTGTTGTGGTCAGCAGATTTGAACTCAAAGTTTGATAATTGCAATCACTTCCCCTAAACTTTCTAAAATATTTGTAAGTAGACTCCTTTTGTCATAAACCTTTAAGAAGAAGAATGAGAATGTCCAAAATACTCATGCAGTTATTTTTGACCAAAATGTTTGTTTTCCAAATTTTCTCTTCATATGAATCATTAGTTCAAACCCTTCCAATTTCATTTCTAAACTGGATTTTTTTTTCCAAATTTGTCTAAAATTACAACTTTAAATTCTCTATTTTTTCAATGTTTATAAAGTTTATATTATTTTTTCCGTAGAAACCAGATTCAATAGATGTTTTAGATATTTTCATGCATTTTGTTAGAGAAATTTAAAAGAGAATCCACTTGCAACTATATATATTAGAAAATTCAGAAAAGGCTAATTACCAAACTTCTGGGAGATTTAGCTACGATCAGAAACTTTCACCAATTTACCCTTTTTAATATTACCATTTCAATGTCTTGCTGGAATGTTTTTGGGTGGGGCCGAGCTCGGACCGGATCATGCCCCCAGTTGTATTTTTTTGTTTGCTAAATGATGTATTTTAGTTTTCAAAAAATTACTCTCTTTATTCTATATACAAGTTTAGGCTGCGTTTGGAAACAATGCAAATAAATGTAAATGTAAATATATAGAGTGTAGAACGGTTCATATAAATTATAAAGTTGTGTTAGTTTTGTATTGACAAATTTACCTTTTTACCAAATAGACTTTTAGTTGTAATGGATGCAAACATGAATTTCTATAAAGCATATGCTATTTTTTTTATCAAAAGTCCACTTGAATGCAAATTTACTTCTTTTTTATTGATGTACCTTTAGAATGCGTTTGGAAACGATGCAAATGGAGTATAAATCCCGGTTCAAGGTAAATTTGCACTCTAGTTCACTTTTGCCTGTATTTGGCAACATTACATTTATGCATTGACAAATGTCAGACCAATGCATATTTTCATTGATAAAAAGTTGTAAAAGTACATCAATAAAAAAGAAGTAAATTTGCATTCAAGGGGACTTTTGATTAAAAAAAAAAAGTATATGCTTTATTGGAATTCATGTTTGCAACCATTATGGCTAAAAGTCTGTTTGGTAAGAAGGTAAATTTGTAAATGCAAGACTAAACCAATTTTGCAATTTATATGAACCATTCTACACTCTACATATTTGCATTCACACTTATTTGCATCGTTTCCAAACACAACCTTACATTATCAATGCAATGTTGCCAAACAGGTAAAAGTGAACAAGAGTGCAAATTTACCTTGAACCAGGATTTACACTCCATTTGCATCGTTTCCAAACACAGCTTTAAGGTAACAACTATTGGTGACTGGCAATCTATTCTAAATTGAGATCTGCTCCTCACAACGCTCCTCATACCACCTTACAGTCGCATTCCACCGTGTACTGAAAACATCTCCCATGAATAACAACATACAAGTATGCAAGATGTTTTCGATGTATGGCCGGTACATGTTAGGTAGGTGTGACCATGTGAGGAACGCTCTGTGAGGATGAGCAGATCCGGACTCATCTATTCCTATTAGAATGTATTTTTGAAATCATCCTGTGTCTTTGTATTACATATTCCTTAAACCATTATAAGATAGAAATTAGTTCTTGGAAAAGAGCAATCCATCTTTATGCATAGAATAGCATGTGCCTAAGGGTGTCAATGGACCAGCTTTGAATTGGACCCTGTCCAAACCAAAATCAATTTGGACAGATTGGATGGACCAACAAAACATATTGAATTGGATCAGTCTAGATTTAATGGTCCAAAGCATTTATTGGATTGGATTGGACCCGGTCCACCTTTAATGAATTTATATTGAATTGGGTTGGATTGAGCCAATATCTGATCCATTGATAGAAGATAGGAATATAGGTGTCAATGGATTAAGTTTGAATTAGAATTAATCTAAATTAAAATAAATTTGAACAGATTAGACTGATCCAAAATATTCATTAAATTGGGTTGGACCTGGCCCATTTGTAATGGATTCACGTTGAACTGGATCGAATTGGACCAAATCCAATCCAATTGACGCCCTTACATGTGCGCTCACACTAGTACGTACATTAAAATTCATATACATGGGGAAGTCAATTTTTCTTAAAATGTAATGACTTGGTGACAGCCCTTTAGAATCATTTGTTTGATTTCCATTAAATTGCGGAATTCCTGCATTTTCTTTTAATTTGTTACTCAGAATCGGAAGGAGCATCCAAATGAGAGGATGTGCAGATTTTTATAATTGATGATGAATCCAATATAATAATATCATATGCTCAATATGGGTGGGTGGTAGGGGTGTATTCGAGCCGAGCTGAGCCGAGCCAAGCCAAGCCAAGCCGAACCAAACCGAATACTTGACTATTTGAACTTGGTTTACTAATATCATGTTAGGCTCGAGCTTGAGATCGGCTCGATTCAAAGTTCACGAGTTCAAGCTCGGCTTGATTCGATTTTGACTACAAGTCATGTTTTTTTAATAAAAAATTATGCATATGAAAACATCTTTTTTATTTTACATACAAAAAATTAAGAATTATAAATATTTATTATATATATTTATATATTTATGTGTATATGTATATGTATGTATGTATGTGTGTATGTATATAATAAAAAATTATTTATTTATTATATTAGGCTCATGAACCTCACGAACCAAGTTTCACTGGGCTCGAGCTCGACTCGATTAACAAACGAGCCTATATATCAAGCTCGAGCTCAGTTTAAACCGAACTGAGACAAGCTTTTCATGAAGTGAGCTCGAATAACTCATGAGAAATTCGACTCGTGAGCACCCCTAGTGGTAAATTTTAATGGGACCCACTTGAGGACTAAGACTCCTAGACTAATTAGGGATGCACTTATTTATTTCATTTGTTAGTCCAAGTCAAATTTGAAATCTGATCGAAGTCGTTCTGAATTTAATCTCTTTATAAATGGATTAATTGATCGAATTTGAATCGGCATTTATAGAGGAAAAAACCAGAATAGAGAAATTGGGTCTATGTAAAGTGAGATGGTTGATCACGTCAAGCTTTGTCCAATGGATAGTTTTCTTTTCGATAGTGGAAAAATAGCAAGGTCATTCAATGATCTGCCTAACTAATTTGACAAACATACATTCTAGGGTTTCTACCTACCGGTTGTTAGAATGAATACAGATGTGCTTCTCCCGCCATCCTCACATCACTTGCAGCGGCAGATCTGGAACATCTCCCCTATTTGTATCTTGTTATTTATGGGAAAATGTTTTCAACGCACGCTTGTAACATGCTGTGAGGTGGGTGTATTTAAGAGTACTGTTATGCGATGAGGAACTTCGAATTCGGTTAGAATGGACATAGCCATTTTGTGAATCTTTTATTTGGAAGAACGTCAAACAAAATTAGGAATTAGGAATGACAATTTTTTCCATATTTTAATTCTAAAAGAGATATGCCCTGAATGGATCATGAATGAGAATGATTTTTCCCTCACGCAGATGAGGATGGGAAAATTTCCATCCCATTTGTAGATGAATTAGGAACAAGAAGAGCTCTCCCTGCCACGTAGGGACCTATGATGTGTGTGTATATATGTTTGTGTTTTCAATAAATGGGTTGGAGGCTCAAAACTTGGGATTCATGTTGTGTATTTGTGATTTAGTTAATGAATTTGTGTTAATACCTCAAAAAAATATGGTTGAATATATTGAAATGCAAGGTTTATAAAGTCAAATTGGACAACAAACCGGTCAGGGTTCCGGTTCCTGAGTTGAACGGTTTGACTGTTCGAACTGAATGGATGGTCCGTTTTGACAAAAAAATAAAAAAAAATGGTCAAAACCGTTGAACAGTTCAAATGGTTCGACTGCCCAAGTCAGTGGTTTGCTGATCAAATCAATGTTTTTGGTGAAACAATGGTTTTGGAGTAAAACAGACCTGATCAGTTCTCGATTTTTCTGGTCCAACCATCCGGTCCAGTCCTATTTTAAAAACCATGTTGGAATGTATTTGAATATATTTGGTTGGATATAGAATTGTAAATTATAACTATTTTGTTTTCAATTATTTTTAGAATCAAGTAGAAATAAAACACAAAATGAATTTATTGTCATAAAAAAAAAAAGAAGGAAATGGACCCTATGGGGATGGGGAAATCTATGTACTCATACGTAGGCGACGAGTTTGTCATTCAAGAATATCTTTAAATGAATTTAGCAGATCCAATGCGCAATTGGATGTTGTTTTCTTAGAATATTCACATGATTTTTATTTTTAATGTAAATTCTTCCGTGATCACGGGTGATGTTACATTAGTACAGCATGCTGTACTCGGTTCCGTTTTACCCTTAACCCGTTTTTTAGCCAAAAATCATTGATGATTTTTTATTGTTTTTATTTTAATTTTTTTAAATTATAATAAACCATTCATTAAAATTAGATAGTCGAATTGCTGACTCAGAAACCTGTGGCCAAAGTGGTTTAGGTTTTGGATTGGTTTTAAGACGTCATATTTTTTGAATCAACAACAATCATGGGGTAAATCTTTTGAGAGATTTGGAAGTCAAAAGGCCCATTGAGCTTTTGCATTAAGATCTGAGCAATCCGTTGAATCAGATTGTCTCTTTTTGCGCGTTTTTCCACACAAATAGATGAATAGAAAAAATGCAAAAACTCTATTTAAAGGTTCATGAAAATTTTCAATGATATGCCATAAATAATCACGTGAAAAGTCACGCCAAACGGGGCCCAAATTATTTCTCTATAAATAGCACACTCAGGCGTTCCAGTTGCAGCGTACTCTCAGTCTCCACCATTTTCCTCCATTCTCTTTCCATGGCTACTGTCAAAATTATAACCCTAACTGTCCTTGTGGCCGGAACCCTAGCCAGTCTTTTTCCGGATCCCGTTGTGGGTCAGAACTGTGGTTGTGCCCCAAACCTCTGCTGTAGCCGGTTTGGCTACTGCGGCACAGGCAACGCTTACTGTGGTGATGGATGCCAACAGGGTCCCTGCAACAATGGCGGTGGCGGCAGCAGTAGCGGCGTTTCAGTTGCAGACGTTGTCACACCCGATTTCTTCAACGGAATAATCGGCAAAGCGGCCTCCGGTTGCGCAGGCAAAAACTTCTACACCCGAGGTGCCTTTCTTAACGCCCTTAATTCCTACCCTCGTTTCGCTCAGGATGGCTCCGCCGACGACTCGAAGCGCGAGATTGCTGCTTTCTTTGCACATGTCACACACGAGACTGGACGTAAGTTTCCTCAATTCTCTGCAACTCTGTTACTGAGTTGATTAGTTTGTCTTTCAAATCTAAATCTTTTCTGGGCCTACGTACGTACAGACTTCTGCTACATAGAAGAGATCGATGGTGCCTCAAAGGACTACTGTGACGAGAGCAACACGCAGTATCCATGCGTTCCGGGCAAAGGATATTACGGCCGTGGTCCGATCCAAATATCCTGGAACTACAACTACGGGCCTGCCGGACAGAGCATCGGATTCAACGGTCTGAATGCTCCGGAGACTGTGGCTAAGGACGTGGTGGTGTCTTTCAAGACTGCATTCTGGTTCTGGATGAACAATGTCCATTCGGTCATGAGACAAGGATTCGGCGCCACGATAAGGGCCATTAATGGCGGTGAATGTGGAGGAGGAAACTCCGGCGCTGTTCAGGCTCGAGTTGGGTACTACACCGACTACTGTAACAAACTCGGTGTGTCGCCGGGTGACAGCCTTACTTGTTAGAATGTAGTAATTAATTAATAACAGAGATCTCTATGAAGTTGCATTCACAGGGAAATTGAATAAACAGTACTTTAGTACTGTAGCATTAATAGAAAAGAAAATGGAGGGTAACAAAAATTAAATAAATTAATAAAGGGATCGGAAGCCTTCTACTTCTCGACTGTAATTTCATGGTATTTGATTCTTTCATTTGTCATTTCTTGAACTTGAGAAGTTTTGACTTTAGGCCAGTTCTAATGGTGCTTTTGTTGGCTATAAATTAAGGCTGCGTTTGGGATCAGCATAAAATATCATTAGTGTAGAATCAGAAAGTGGCCGTTGCGTGTAGATTTTTAATTTTTACATCAATAAAATTGATGTAATTTTTATATTAATTATCCATATAAAATTTTAAAACTGATGGGATTTTACATCTCCATCCAAATACATACAAAATTAAACCAAAATTAATTTACATCCATAATAATTACACCCTCTTTCCAAATGCATACAAAACCGAACCCTTAACTTACATCACATCCAAATACAACCTAAAGCTCATTAATTTGTTTCAAGCAGTTCTATATAACTCATTTGAAAAACCATCTCCATTAAAGATTGAAGAAGATTGGATAAATCGTTTGACTCTCTTTAGCAAATTTAATTTAAACCAACTTTATTAATTATAAGAATTTATGTTTAATCGTCCATCATATTCTTTGGTTTTATCGTCCATCTCCTTCAATAACCACTTTTCAAATCTTGTTGAATAAGATACCTTCGTGACCTTCTTCTCTCTACTTAATTTAAATGGATAATTAATTTGGGTATCGATTATGATTCTTTCATTATCTTTAATTGCAACAACGTACTGATCTCTCTCTCCCTATGCTTCTCCCACTGCAAACCAAGCTTGTGGGCGACGTGGTGTTCTACCTCATACAGCTTTCACATGTTATAAATGTTTTGATATTTCCTTTCTTTATGTTAGTCAATTTGCATGTGATAATAATTGCTTCTTTGAATTTCACCATTGTTGATCGATGCTCGGGGCATTTCTAATGCATTTCTTAATGCAAAATCTCCATAAAGATGGTTTCTATCTAAGGGTGTCAATGGATTGGTTTTGTATTGGACCTCATCCATTCCAAAATTAATTTGGACGGATTAGACAGACTAACAAGACATAATGGATTGGACCAATCCAGTCCAAAATATTTATTAAATTGGATTGGGTTGGATTAAGCAAATATCTGGTCCTTTGATATAAGATAAGAATTAATATATGTGTCAATGGAGTGGGTTTGGGTTGAAATCAATCTAAATCAAAGTGAATTTAAACAGATTGGATAGTCCAGACATTGAATTGAACTGGTCCAAATTACTCCAAAATATTCATTGGATTGGATTGAACCTGGTCCAAATGTGTCAACAAGTTCTCTTTCTAGTCTTAATACTTCTTATTATAATGATACATATTTAGTTCGTCATTGTTGTCAATTATCCAACTGCAGCATTCGATTTGGTGTATTAATTCAGACATTTGGGGACCTGCCCCTATCACACATGATGGTTTTAAATATTATACAAGTTTGATGCACTCTCTATTTTCTTTCGTTTCAAGGTTTATGTAGAAAATTTCTTTTCTTATAAAATCAAACAATATTCAGTCAAATTGGGGTTTACTTATCTTGCTACTTCAAGAATTGATCATCAACGAATTTCGTCCCCCCAATATGTTCAGAATGGTGCACTCCGGCAGAAACGTAGACACATCAAAGAAATTGCATTAGCAAATAACAATTAATGCTCTCTCTCTCTCCTCTCTCTCTAAGGCTTCTCTTCCACTACGTACCTTTTGGGATGAAGCCATGCAAAGCATTGTTAGATCTCCTCATAAATAGATTGCCCACTGCAATTCTCAATTAATATGGTTTTAAAAAATGACCTGAAAATGGAATTGTTTTGGTCGCCGCTTTGTAGGTTGATGGTTCGATCATCCAATTTGAACGGACGACCCGTTCTAATAATAAAAAATAATAAAATAATAATAAAATAATTAAAAATAAAAAAAGTCAAAAATCATAGAACGGATTGATGGGTTGATTGCCTGGGTCAATGGGTTGTTGACTGATTCAATGGTTTTTGCCTAGGGATTTTGGGGTAAAACAGAACCGGTTGCCTAGATGGTTCCCGGGCCGAATGGTCTGACTGTATGGATCAACAACGGTTCAAAAACCATGATTAATATAGTGCCACACCCTATGAAGTTCATGCCTTGCATGATCACTCATCACCATAGCCATTCTTGGTTATAGCCTTTCTCACAAAGGTTACCGGTGTTTGAATCCCACTGTATCATTATTAGTTGTGATGTGGTTTTTGATGAAAAAGTATTCCATCCCCTTCTTAAGTATTACGGGTTCTCAGTGTTCTCTTTGCATACTTTTTCAGTGAATTAATTTGGATGGATTGGACGGACCAATAAGACATATTGGATTGGACCAATCCAATCCAAAATATTATTAGATTGGATTGGACCTGGTCTGTCCATAATAAATTTAATATTGGATTGGGTTGGATTAAAGACAAGAATATAGGTGTCAATGAACTAGGTTTGGGTTGAAATCAATCTAAATTAAAACAAATTTGAACATATTAAATGATCCAGACATTAAATTGGACTAATCCAAAATGGTCCAAAATATTCATTGGATTGGATTGGACCCGGTCCATTTGTAATGGACTCACACTGGACTGGATCGGGATTGGACCAGTCCAATAGACACCCCTTCCATTAGCCTCCTATACCTTCTTCCTCTCCTCTACTTAATAACTTCCCCTCCACCTAAGTTTTGCTCTATAGAGTCCATTGCATGATGCGCCACTTGCTCTCCCACCAGTTCGATCTCACTCCAAGACTACTAGGTCCCAATCACATGTTTCTCAGGCTATATTGCATGTACTGCTACAAATACCCTATAGTGCATGTATTGCTTTCTTCACTTACCGATGATCTAGTGGAACATGCTTGCTTTCACAGGTGCAAAAGCAAGCTTAATGGAGGCGTACCATGGGTGACAGTTTTGATGTCCTCATGAATAACGGAACATGGAATTTGGTACCTCCTCAGCCACATATATATATATATATATATATATATATATATATATATATGAACATAATTGGATTTAAATGGGTATATCCAAGGTTTTAAAAACCGACCTAGAACCGGAATCGTTCTAGCCATCGGTTTCTGGGTCAAAGTTCGACCGCTCAGTCCAAATAGACATACTGTTCCAACAAAAAAATAAAATAAAATAAAATAAAAAATGGCCAAAACTGTTGAACAGGTCAACAGTTTGACCTCCCAAGTTAGCGGGTAACTAACCAATTCAACAGTTTTTTTCCAAGGACCGGGTTTGGGGTAAAACAGAACTAGTTGCCTAGATGGTTCCTAGGCTGAACAATCCAACCATCCGGAACAATGGTGGTTCGAAAACATTGGGTATATCATTAAAGAAAAATGTTGATGATTCGATACAAAGGTTTAAGGAACGACTTATTGGTCAAGTTTTTTCTCAATAACCAGGAGTTGATGTTGGAGATACTTTAGCCTACTTGCCAAACCTACTAGAGTTAGAACAATACTTCACCTTGTAGTTTGGAGAGGATGACCGGGTAACCTGTTGCTGCATAGGATGGTTTGAGGGCAACAAGGTAAATCCGCTTTCGAGCCGAGGGTTGACTGATGAGTCTGAAGTCTGCTATGGCCGAAGGCTGGTAGGTTAGACCTGTGGAGAGAGAGAGAATGTCGGAGGCCCTGGGTGCTAACCCGAGGCAGAGATTTCGACGGTCAAGTTAGTACTGGTATGACAGGAGGTGGACAAGGCCTGAGGTTGGGATGGTCAAATGAGGACACGAGGGAGGCAAGGAAGTTCTTAGCAGTAAAGAGTCTATATGCTCACTTTGGGGGGTCACCCCCTATTTATACTTGAGCTTGGAGGTAGGTGGACGTGAGCAACCAGGATGCAGTCTGGCCTTGAGGGTGCGGCCATCCGAGGCCTCCACGTGCGGCCATGCTATTGGCCCTACGTCACGTGTCGACCTCTGCTCTACGTGCACTCTCATTGGATCCGCTCTGTGCACCACCTTCCACCATGCGCATGCGTGCCATTGGCCCGAGTTATAAGTGCATACATCATTTGCCCCCCACTCTTAAGGCCGTGGTGGAGATCTTGTCTGAGGACCTCGACTTTGGCCGAAGAGAGTGCGTTATCTTCACTGGGAGGTTCTGATGGGTCTTTTAATGAGGGCCTCAGCCTCGGCTTCATCTTGTTGAGGATGCACTTAGTCTTTGATTACGGTGGCATTGACTTGGTCTTTGATTCTCCTTCCAAGGAGTGTTGTAAAGGTTCTACCATGCGGAGGCCTTAACCTTGGCTTCTACAAGTTCGGGCCCATGCTGGATATGGGTAGAGGCGTACTTGCCCCCGGGTCCTACACTTTGCTGATGTCGTGGTGAATCTATACAAGGCGTAGGCCATGGTTAGTGGTCATCGAGAGTGACACTTGGTGGCAGGTGGTTGTGCATTGACCGTGCGTAGGACGGGTCCTGCTACTAACAAGCTATAGACCGTGTGGGGGACGAGTTCCGTCATCGGCTGCATGTCGTGTGCACTATGGGTTTCCATACTAACGGGTAAGGGCCGTGCTCGAGATGGGCTCCAAGTCGGAGCTGTACATGGTGCAGGTCGCCACACCGTATCGGTATGCAAAACGAGAGCCAGGTTGATCGGGTCCCGCTACTTCTGGTTCAGGATCGTCGGGCGAACCATCTGACTCAACGAGTAGACTGGTTGTCTCACTCAGCATCATTTTGGTTCCCCGAGGCGAGTGACATTTTCCGGTCGCTGAATTGTGCAGTAGAGGCGGCCTCTCCGTGACCATTAGATTGAAGGCGATCTGGGCCATCCATTTTCCTTTAAGTAGGGGACTTAGTCGAGTCTGCCCTCACCATTTTCTTCCAAGCACTTTAGTTTCAAAGACCTCGAACTTCCTTCCTGCTTTCCTTAGAATTTTCTAGACCTTGTCTTCCTAGGTAAAGGACTTCTCCTGCTACAATGTCTTATTCAGACTCTGGCCTAGAATGCTATGGACTCCCAAACCCTTCGAAAGCGAGCTCCTTCCAAACCCCGATGCCTGCCAGTAGCGAAGGCTACTCGGTTGAGCCTGGGGTCCTTGCTCCAAGGCCTACAATAGAGGTGCTGAGGGAGAGGACTACCTCCGCAGACGCTAAATGCAACCGAAGGGGTGATGACTCTCCTAATGAAAGTGCTAGATCTATGAGGCCAAGGGGTCCCTGGGGTCACCTGAGGTGGTCGAGGGTGAGGAAGTTGTAGGGGGAGCCAATCTTTACGACCAAGAACTCATTCTTCCCCGTCACCTGCCGAGGTTTTGTCCCTACCATGACTAGTAGGGTGATTCTTCCCTCCGATTTGACAACATTCCTGAAGAAGCCAACCAGTGGCACGTTGGCGGGCTGGAGGCGCTTGGGCGCCAGCTTCATCTTCTCGAAGGTATTGTAGAAGAGGATGTCGGCTGAGGAGCCGATGTCAACCAATATCCTCCTTACCATGAAATTTGCAACAATGACCGACACCACTAGCGCATCGTCATGGGGGACTAAGATCCCCTTCAAGTCCTTGTCCGTAAAGGTGAGGGCTTCACTTTGCTTTGGCTTCTTGGGAGTCGGCCCCTGGATGTTCAGCTACCTAGTGTAGGCCTTTTGGGCCGAGGCCAAGGTGCCACCAAGGTCGTGCCCCCAATGATGATGTTGACGACACCTGCTAACTGTTTTTGCTGGAAGGACGAGGCTCCGGCCTTGCCGCTCATGTATTGCTTCAGGTGACCGCAGCAGATGAGGAACTCGATCTCATTCTCCAGTTCGTATCAGTCATCGATGTCGTGGATAGTGCCACAGTGGTACTTGCAGTACCTCTTTGGATTACCCCTCTTGGGGTTCCTCTTCATCTTCTCAGGCCACTTCACATACTCCTCCTTCCCTACTTGCATTAGGATTTGTGTTCGGGTGCAGTTAAGTTGTGTGTACCTTTTATAAGCCAAGGCCGGTGGCTTCTTGTTGTCTTTGTTGAAGCGGTCAATGTAGGACCGCAAACTCTCACCGCGCTTCTGCCGAACAGTCATGAGCGAGATGACGCTCTTTTGGCATCATCAGTTGCTAATGGAGTGGGTGAGGAAGAGACTGGCAAAATGTTCCCTCGAGATGATGAACCGAGGGGGGAGCCTAGAGAACCATTAGCAGGCCACCCCCTTGAAGGTCGCCTAGAAAGCTCGACACATCAAGGCATCAAAGTATCCAAAAAGGAACATGAGCACCTTGGAGCTTTCAAGGTGGTCGTCCGGGTCGAATGTTCCACCGTACATCTCGAGCATCAGTGCTTTGAAGTGCGGTAGGAGGGGTTCCAAGGTGATGTCGGCGGTGAAGGCATCCTTCTTCCTGGACAAGGGGTTCTAGCTTGTCGAGGCATTAGCTCGGTTCTCCTTAACCTGACAGAGTTCATCTTTGACTGCGCTTGCAAATCAATGATCTTCTAGTCGATGAGGGCCTAGGTCTCGTCCTCGTCCTGGTTCCTTGATTACTCTAATGCGGGTGTGTTTCCGTTTTTTCTAGCCCCCCTATCGTACAAGAGGTCTTGGAGGTCTAAGACACGAGAGGAAGAGGCGTGGCATCATCCCTCGGCCCTAGAAGGGGGGTTGTGGTGGCCCGATCGCCCGCCTTCATCCTAGGGGCTTTCTCATTGGTGGCAGTGTCCTTGGTCTCGGCGATGATTGCGAGACTATGCTGATTTGTCCCCTCATCATCTAGGGGGTTGGGAGGTCCTCAGTGGCTGACTAGCATGTTGACTACTGTTGGACTCTAAGGGATCGGCCCTATTAGATCCTACTAGGCCAATGGCTAGCGGGTTTGGAGATATTGGTCCGCCATGGTGCCCCAAGCTTCCAATGGGGCAGCCACCTTGAGGGTGGCCTCCTGCCGAGTGCCCCACCTCGTCCAGCCCCTATGCGAGGTTGTCGAGCTGGTCAAGGACTGCTTGGAATTGGTCCATCCTGACCAAGTTTTGAACATTCCTGGTGTTTCTTGCCATCTCAGCTGAAGCTTAGCAGTTAGGTTTTTAAGACAAGTTTTTAGAGTGTAAGTTCAGTTGAGGGAAGTCTTAGTGACGTTTCCATAGACGACGCCAATTGTTGCTACCTAAGATGGGTTGAGGGCAACAAGGTAAATCCATTTTTGAGCCAAGGGTTGACTGATGAGTCTGAGGTCTACTGTGTCCAAAGGCTGCTAGGTCAGACCTGTAGAGAGAGAGAAAACGTTAGAGGCCCCGAGTGTTGGCCCGAGGTGAAGACTCCGACGGTCAAGTTAGTACGGGTGTGACGGAAGGTGGACAAGGCTTGAGGTTGGGATGCTCAGACGAGGCCACGAGGGAGGCAAGGAAGTTCTTAGAAGTAAAGAGTCTAGATGCTCACCTTGGGGGGTCACCCCCTATTTATACTTGAGACCGCCTGGAGGTAGGTGGACGTAGATAGCCAGGATGCAATCCGGCCTTGAGGGTGCGGCATCCGAGGCCACCGCATGTAGCTGCACTATTGGCCCTGCATCACATGCCAACCTCCACTCTACGTACCGCTTTCCGCCATGCGTGTTTGTACCATTGGCCCAAGATATAAGCACCTACATCACAACCCAATGGATTAAAACATCTCTAAGTTAAGTTTTCTAACCGTGTTTGTATTGTTCCCTTACTTTTAAATATTAAAATACATTAAAAGATTAGAAAACCCTCTTCTTCTTCAAGAGGTTTACTGCCATTTCTTTTTAAGAAGTCAAATCTATATAAAAATTTTTAGCCCATGTTCTTTGTTTCTGATGTGAGAAGGCTTTTGCAAAGAGGATTAGTTGAAAGCATTAAAAATGGAGTGGGAAAAAGAAGATGCCTACAGTCTACTCAAGACACAACAACGATGATTTAGACAAGTTTGGGAGTTTATCTTCTCTATAGAAGATAGCCTTGGCCAAATATAGAAGCCTTGGCCAAACCCAAACCAAGCATAAAGTTAAGTCACATGATGGGAGGCTCTCTCTGTTGTGGATGCTTAGAAAGTTCAGGCTAGATTTTGTTTCCACTAGAGGAGACACCCTATTACAAGGTATTTTGCACAGAAAGATATCGATGATGATCTCATTACTTCTCCTGTTGTAGAGGTAAATGAAGAAAGGAAACATGCAATGATGTAAATGAACAACAAATTTTGTTGTTTGCCTTTTGTTGCAAATTAGAAACAGATTTTACTTTGTTTATCCTCTATTGTTGAAAGAGAGCTTAGAGAAATCGTCCTCATAACCACTAGTGAAGGAGAAAGGTTTTTTCTTTTTTTTTTTGTTTTAATGTTTTTAATATTTAAAAATAAAAAGCAAAGAAACTGAAGTTCTCCTAGCCTCTGTTGATCAGTTTGCACGGGTAAGAATTTAATAGTTTGAGGCTGACCTGGCACATTTTGATAGGATGTGTAAGAAAATGTGCAAATCGGGATGTGCAGGAAATCTGGACTCGTTTGGAAAGTGTACACAAAGTTTTATATGGATCAAAACATCTCTAAGTTAAGTATTCATCTCATTTCTTTGGGTTACACTACACTTCAAATTCTGATTACTGAGATGATACTACCATATTTGTGCTTGTCTATGTGGATGATTTACTCATAACTAGAAACAAACTCTCCCCTCTACTTTCTCCTCTCTTATATCTTGCACAGTTGCATTTACTAAAAGGATTTGGGTGATATAAATTATTTATTAGGAATTGAGGCCACTTAGTCTTATAAAAGCCTTGTATTATCTCAGTGAGTATATTTATGAGTCTTCGATGTAGTTGATTGTTAAATCATCATCATCTTCGTTAGATAATTCTCACTTACCAACAATTCTTCTTCTTCTTCTTCTTCTTCTTCTTCCACTAGATCCAATTGTGTTGCCATCTTTTTACCTAAATATAGGAATTAAAATATTAAAACAAAGTAACTCTATAAATCTTAAAGCTGCATTTGGAGCGATATAAATCAAGAACCAATGTATGTTTTACATCAGTTCGATTTTATATGCATTTGGAAAAGATGATGTATTCAAGAATCAATGTAAATTTATGGTTAAAACTTACCATTTGAACTTTCAGCTCTCCTCTTTCGTTTAGCTTTAGATGGTTGACCTATTTGGCCATTGTCCATGATCTCGAACACCATATCATCATCAAGACCAGCATCGGCAAGTAATAATTCAAATGGAGGACTCTCTTTTGTAATTGAACTCTATATAGATTCTTTAGTAGTCCATTCATTGTCCAATTCCATATCAGCATTTCTAATAATTGGATCTCCATATTTTTCCTATTTACTTGCTTTTGAGAGAGTTAGTTTTAAGTTGTACATGACATAAACCAAGGCCTTCAATTGTTTTTATGCTAAATAGTTTCTCCTCTTGGTGTGGATCTGAAGTTATCACACAAGTACATTTTGAGTAACAACTACAAGTAAAATAAAATAAAATAAAACACCAAGTATATAATCATATAATTCTTTTAAAAATATTACCTGGTTAAACGACTCTAATTTCTCTCATAAGTAGAAGAACTACAAGTAAGACTCAATATTCTATATATTAGAGAATATCAACCTATTCAAGGATCTCACCTAACAACTTACGCTTTTAGGTTCAATGGTTCTTTGAGATGGTATCAGAGCCATTTTGACCAAGTGGCACAAAACGCAAAGTTCAAAAAATAGCATATGAAACTATATAACTATATATATGATTTTATGAACAAAATCATTTTTAATAATCTAACCCACTCAACTCATCTTAAATATCATAGGCTGCAATTTGAGTACCTACATCTTGAGCATAAACAACAAAACGGCCCATAGAACTTGTTACTCCCCTTGAAGTGGTAGCAACTCCACAAGACACATTTCCTTGTGTCTCTTTGAGGAGGCCTCACCAATAGACTCTCTAGCATAAGAACCCACTCATCAAATTTCTTTCATTTCTTCTGTAGTTTTCTCTTGATTCTCTTTAAAATTAATTAAGAAATTTGCGATCTCTTCTACAACTTTTGTAAGAACCTGCTTGCATAGAGTTACATTTTGATGAGTCTACGAGGCTGTTTGGCAAGTTCTTTTTGAAAGCTTTTATATAGTGAGCTATTGCATTAAGATCTTGATAGCCTGAAGATTGTTTGGTCAAGGCGTGTCTTTCCATGCGAAAACGAATTAAACAAAAAAAAAAGGGAAGGAACGAAAACATGAGCTGCCCGACTTCTAAAGCATGATGTCTTTTGGCGACTGGATCTTTTCCCAACCAAATGGGAAGAAACGAAAACATGAGCTGCCTGACTTCTAAAAAAACACACTAAATTGATCTTTGATTTGAGTAGATCATTATATTGCCTGCAATCGGCAATAATATTCTTACAACAAACAGCATTATGCAAACCTGTCCTTGCTTCACGATTCACTCCCACAAATCTGAATAGTACAAGCCCTTGTGTCTTCATATAGAGGAAGTTCGGCCCTATCACAAAGAATAAATCTTGGCCATTTTGACCAAGAAAAAGAAAACTAAAACATCAAAACAAGAATAACAATAAGGTTTCTACTGTGGTTGGTTTGTTGAGGTTATATTTCTGAACAAGTAAGAACAAAGAAATAAGAATAAGAAAGGAAGAGACATCTGATCTGACAGTTCACCTTTGTTGTGGTGCCATGTTCTCTGTCATAGATTAGAAACAAAGTACAACAAAGATCACCTTTATTCTGCTTGCTCCCAGATCTCATAAGTTGTATCGGCCCTCATAAAACTTCTTCACTTGGGGCAGCATAGATACTAGAAGCCATGACATCACCAATACTGTTCTCCTGACTCCATTTGTCATATTCAACACTTTGGTTCCTTAATCTTCCTGTAGAAATATTGGGCCAGATGGGCCTTAGTTTATTTCAGTCTAATGTTTATTATTTTTTGTGTTAATGGGCCTATTGATCTTTTTTTTCTGTAAGTTTTTAAGTATTCGCCCTACCCAAGGGTATTCATGTAATTACCCCAACTATTCTAATCAGGTTTAATAAAAGTATTCGGGGATAGAGAGAGTATGATTGACTCTTCTTCTTCCCCTTCTCTCTTCTCCTCTTCTCTTGCAATCATACCGCATAGTTGTCAAGGTGATGCCTAGGTAGCAAGGAGCCCTTGGATGCTCACCTCACCTAATTGTCAAGCAGTTTTGTATATTGTGTCATAAAATACTTTTATATTCTTAATTTTTTTAGATTATAATTATAAAATAGACATTATTAAACTAAAGTATAAATTTTGTGTGTTTATATACTAATTTCTTCTTATTATTTTCTTCTTTGTTATGATTTAATCAATACAGACATTGCTAAGTGCAATATTGAACCCTCAAAGACTTCAAAACATGAACCAATAAGTAATGAAAAACTTAATTTTTTTTTTTCTAATCAACACATTTCCTTCCTGCCATCTTTTCTTTTCTTCTTTTCTTATGAAAATTATAAATAATTATTAAGAAAATATGGCTATGAAACCTAAGGAACTAACCTAGGATATATGTTTTTTTACTTAAAATAGTCCATCACCGAGGCAACTAGGCAACGAGGCGCCCCCATGTTGCCTAGCCTCTCCTTGGTGCGTTGAATACTATGCTAGAGAGTTGGCATATCCCAATCTTCTTCATTGTGGTGCCTACACTCTAATGCCATCAGTCCATCCAAAATTTGGACTCTCTTATCATAATGTTGTGCACTCATTCATTCATAACCCTCTCAATCTCCTACTCTGACAATATAAGTAGAAGGTACATAATGTTCGGAACTAGGAAGTTTGTTCACTTCTAATGGTAAAATCAATCCCCAGTTTCTTCTCAATTCACTCCCAAAGTTCAACCAGGTACAATGAAGGGTTGCCTTCAAATCTTCCAATCAAGCATCGCTTCAAGTAAAACTTTCTTGAAAATTTTCTGACCTATCAATGACCACATAAATGTTTTTCATGGCCACCTTTACTTCTCATTTGCCTTCTTGCGGCCACAACCCTTCCCCTACAACCTCCCTGTAACTCCTTTTCTGGCCATTGTCCCCCTTGCCACCTAACTCACCAGACCTTGTATCCTTATTCTTCTCTACCAGGCTATTTCAATTCGCTTACCTCAGCCATGGGGAGAGATTTTGAGCAAACACAATCGCCCTCTGCCATTGGTGTCGCCTTCTCAATATCCAAAACAATCTTTTACATTTAAAAAATTTAACACTTCTAGGGTCATCTCCATTGTCACTTCTATTCTCCATAATTCATATATTAGTTTCTTTTTATTATTTTATTATATTTTCAAGTTCAATCACAACACACTAGGGCTGTAATTGGATTGGGTTCGGATCGAATTCGGCAAAATCTGAACCTGGTCCAATTGTTGAAAACTTGCACCCAAGTCCTATCCAAAACCCAATCAGATTTGAAGACCTCAGATTTGAATTCGAATTCGAATAGGATCAGGTTGGATTTGGATTTAATCTGGCTCTGCTTTAATTCTTTTAAATACAAACAAAAAAATCAAAAGTTAATTACTTTTCAACTTTTATGTATAATAAATTAATGTAAATATAACATACTGAATTTATTAAACATATCAATTCATATATAAAAATATATTTTTTATATTTTAAATATAATTATATAAAACTTATATATAAAAATCAATAAAATTATAATATAATCGGATTGGATGGAATCAAATCCGAATCCAACCTGATTATTAATCAGATGCAGATTGCAAAATCCAAATCTGATCTGATTACAGCACATCATCCAAGAATGAAGAGAAGATTGAGACCACAACAAACATACAGAAATTGTTAAAAAAACATAAAATACATTAATCAAATTTGGGAGGGAACCAACAAGTTTTGTTTTGATTTATTGGGTTGAGCCTTGCATTTGGGAAAGGAGATTGTTAATATTGAATCTCTCTGTCATCCTGAAAATTAATTCTTCTGTCCAAAATAATATAAACCTATTATTCTACACCAAGTTTCAAATTTTTGATTGTAACGTATCTTTGGGGTTTCAATACACCTGTTTGCAGGTGTTTCAGAACTCCTCTCTTTTTTTAAGAAAAAATATGCATAAATAAGTCCCAAAAAAAACAACTTTTGAAAAAAAATGTAAAAGCGTGAGTTTCTAAGTATCAATATGTCTCTATTGATTCATGGGGGCGTAGGGATGATAATTTTCCCCATCCCCAATGGGGACCCGATTTCCCCAACCCGATGGGGTCAGAGACGAGGATTAACAAGAATCCCCGATCGGGATTGGGGTCGGGGATATAGTAGATAGATAAACAGATAGATATAATGAGAGAGAGATAAAGAGGCTTAAACTACAAATCCCAAGGCCTCAAGGCTTACACCTCAAGTATCTAGATCTACAAAGTGGCCACTCTCAGACTTGAACCCGCTTCTCACGCTTGTCAGCCAGAGATTTTAGCATTAAACCAAGAAATAACCCCTAAGGAGATGAAAAGGTTGTGGGGTATAAAAGAAAATTAATAGCATACCCGAGCATTTGAGACAAGATTTACAACAACATTCTTCTGCTGATCAAGCTGAGCCTTTAAAGCACTTGCATTGTCCTGCAAAAGAATAAAAAAGAATCAAAACCATCAGACATTAGGACAAACACTACATTAATTTGGCATCTTTGTTTTATTTTCTTTTTCCTTCATTCCTTTTTCTTATTCCTACACAAGAACTTCAAAAAAGGTTGGATAAAAGGAGAAAATGTAGCACATAATCAGACACCTCGTAACTAGAAAAGATGTGACCTCTAAGGAATAATCCAACATATTGAAAGGCCACAAGTATTGAAAGACTTTCCAGGCCTTCTTATGGAATTCTTACAATAAAGTTAAGGGAATCAGCCATGCTACCTGTGTTGAGAAAACCTTTTCCATCAAGCAATAGTAAATGTATTATGTTGTCTTAAATCTGAAAGATGCATGGGATCAGATATTACTTTCTCCTTTGAGTATAAATTAAACTTTATTAATAAAATTAAACAAAAGGAACCAACTCCATATCGCAGAAGATGAGAAAATCTGATAATGAAAGAGCTTTCCAGAAGATAGGACCATGAACCCTTTATCGCCATGAGACCAAGATGTAGACTATATCCCAGCAGCCAGAGGCCAATCCTAGACAAGCAACGAAGAGACACTGTCCAGCCCAGAGGAAGGAGACTCAACGGTGACGTGTCTTGGGGATGGGGTTTGCCACAACCATTCCTGTGAGTTCACCCTTGCCAGAACCATTCCTCTGCAACCCAGAGAAGGAGACTCAACAGTATCTCAACCCATTGTTAATTTTGCCACTTGCAATAAATTGTCCCCATCCTATTGTAACTTTATTTCTGTCATTTGTACTGCTTCAATTCCCAAAAGGGTTAAAAAGGCTAAGCAGATACCTGAGCAGAATAGTGCTATGTTAGAAGAAATTAGAGCCTACATAAAAATCATACAAGGGAACTAGTGGATATTCTTGAGAGAAAGAAACGGGTGGGGTGCAAGTAGGTCTTTTCTGTTAAAATTGAACTGATAGATCTATAGAGAGATACAAAGCTAGACTTGTTGCAAAGGGCTTCTCTCAAATGTATAGGGTGGATTACAATGACTCATATGCACCTGTTGCGATGATGAACTCCATAATAGCTCTATCATCTCTTGTTGCAAATTTTGAGTGGCATCTCCATTAGTTGGACTCAAAACTGCCTTCTTAAATTGAGATCTGAGAGAAGTAGACATGGTTCAGCCTATTGGGTTGTTTAGGACCTCAGGATTCAATCAGTGATTTAAAAAGGCACACCTGACGGCCTGAAGCAGCAATTTTATAATTTTAATTGCCTTTAAGACCCTAACATAGACTAGTTTGGGCTTTCTTCAACCTTGAGGGGCTTAGTACAAAGGCAGCTCGGAGAATCAGGAATGCAATATGTTTTATATCACAATAGCTATTTGAATTAATGCAATTGAGCAAAAAAAGAGATTGTGGGTTTTACATGCTTGAAAATGTTTTATATGTTTGATTTTATTTTTAAATTTTCATTTGAATACACTTTACATGTTCTGTTTATGTATTTTAATTTTAGATAATAGGTTTTTTAAAACATTTATTTTAAAATTTAAGTTTATATTTTTTATTAATATTATGTTTAATATTTTTTTTTATTTTTTTGCAAATTTTTTTAATTTTTTTGCATTGTTTTGAATTTTCTGACATTTCTTTTATTTCTTTGGCATTTTTTTGTATTTTTGCGCCTTGCTTCAAAAATGCATGTCTTGCCTTGCACCTTGCACCCTGGGCACAAATTGCCCCTTGCACTTTTAAAAGACTAGATCCAATATGATATGCACTAATGTACATTACTTTTTTTCAATGATTTAAAAGGTGCGCCTAAGGCATGCCTACTAGGCGCACAGGTGAGGCACATTTTGGGGTATGCGCCTCGCCCAGGTCCTAGGCACACCTAGGCATGTGCTTGATGTGCCATGTGCCTCATCCCAGGCGTACACCTTTTTAAAATTTTACGCTTTTTGCTTTTTTTGAGTCTAATGGCAGAGTCAGGGTCTCCGCACCCGAACCCCCAACCATGCCCCTCGAGGCAAGCCTAAACAAGTCTATGTTAGGGTCCAAAATTCTTATTTTTCACATAAAAAATAATGATTTTATAACTTCCATTGCCTTTTAAGAAGATAGTTTATTGCAATGAATGAATGAACATTAGCAATAAAATATCAAACCCTAACATGAAAGTTATAAAATAATTATTTTTATAATGAACAACATTATTTGAGAACCCCCAGTTTGCCGATGTTGTTCATTCATTCATCACAATAATATATCTTCTTAAAAGGCAATGAAAGTTATAAAATTATTATTTTTTATGTGAGATACAAGAATTTCAGACCTTGGCATAGACTTTTCAGGCTTGCCTCAAGGGGCGTGGTACAAAGGTAACTCAGAGAATCAAGAATTCAATTTGTTTTATATCACATTAGCTACTTGAAGCAATGCAATTAAGGAAAAAAAGAGATTATGGGTTTTACATGGTTGAAAATGCTTTATATGTTTGCGTTACACTGGAAAGCAAATCAATCTTTGATGAACCCTCAGCCATGAAATGTTATCCCCTAAACACAAAGCCTGGGATGTCTCAAAATTATAGGTTGCTGGCATGTTTATGCCAAAACCTTCAATGCCGAATTTTCTCTTTGACATGTTTGATTATTTGGATGGTATTGAGTTGTAGAGGGGTTTGACACGGTGACAATCTATGAAATCTGTGAGAGGAAATCGAAGATTGAAGATTGTAATAAGAGTAGAACCTAAGAAGCACGAAGATGCAGAGCATGATTGAGAAGAGACGAAGCCGATCATGTAGATAGTAATTGGCTTGATAGTGTACCGTACGTTGAGTTCTTGCCGGTGTTGATCCTGCCATTTAGATTTACTCTAGTCAGAGAAGTATCGCTCACTCCTTTGTTGCTTTCGGTTACTATCTACGCCTGCCATCTAGATCTACTTTCATCAGAGATCTTTCTTCTCCTCCCTCATCATCGCCCCTATAACCATACACGAAGTTCCTGCCGGCACCGATCATGTAGATAGTAATTGGATTGATAGGGATGTCATCTAGATCTACTCCCATTGTTTAGATCTACTCTCATTGGAGAAGTATCGCTCACTCCTCTGTTGCTTCTAGTTACTATCTACTCTCGTCGTAGGGTTCTATAACAGGACTTCGCATGGAGCCTCTGTTGTTGTTGCTTTCTTAGAGAGAGAATAAAATTAAGACCATGAAATCTAGGCATGGTTTACCAAATTATTTTAATAAACCTTCTAATTTAGATAATTGCTTTCTTAGGAGCCTCTACACCTCCTAGCCCTACTTTAGGACTTCCCCACTCTCTCCCTATCGGCAGACACCTTCGTTCATAATAATGACACCTTTGTCACCTTTTAAGTTCTAAAGGAAGACTTCAAGTCTCTCGTGCCGCACTTCCAGTACCCCTCATCATTTGGGTTCCTCAAGACTACCCTGTTGCTTCTCTAATTGTCTTCCTCTCACTGACTTCCAACCACCAAATTGCTCTCAACCACCCTTTTGTCTATCCATCTAGCTTAACAACATTTCCCTACCACAACAACTAGAATCGCTCTTGCTCCAACCTCTCTCACCTTGCACACAACCTTGTCCAAATCTTTGCCTAGGTTCACCAACCCCATTGTAGCCTCTAAGGTAGAACTTTGACATTGGAAATTCACGAGCTGCAGAGTTGGTTGAAAGCTTACCACTTTGATTATGTTGTTGCAATTTAGAGAGGGAAAACAAATGAAAAGGGCATTTTGGACTATAAAAGGGTAAATTAGGAAATTTTATAAACATAATAGTCACATGATGTCACGTGTGAATGTTTTATGACAAAGCATTAACGGTAAAGGATGTTTTAAGCAATCGTCAAAAATAGTTGGAGTGGTGCAAGACAATAGTTAAACAATAAGGGTATAATTAGTCAATTAACTAAACAATAATGGTAGTTTAAAAATTTTGTCCTTATCAAAACCATGCTATATCATGGTGCAATTTAAATTGATATTTCACTGCAAGGGACTTTGGTGCCACAAGGGACTTTAGTGCTGTAACGAGATTTGAAACAAATATGGTTGACATGATCAAACAATGATTTCTATAGAATAGGGTGAAAAAATTATATGACTATTTGAAGGCTAGATGATTTCAAAGACATAATGTGATTAATTCTTCTTATAATGAATGCCTTCAATAGCGAATTTATAAATGATTAATCAATCAAGAAAACACAATGTAATCATTAATAACCAAACACAATGGAGACGATATGCAAAATAACACATTTTAGGAAATCAAAATAATGGATACTCAAAGATAGAGTTCAATTGGTGATTGTTTTGGATTTGAATAAGAAATAAAAGCAACCACCTCCTCCTCAAAAAGTAATGATCAAAACACTTTAAACCTGAAAGACATAAACATTGGATATGCAATGATTGCCAATTAAAGATTCATATCAAGAAACACCCATCAAAAGGGGGGTTGCCCCAATTTGGATCAATTAAGAAGAATTGCTTACAAAGGGTATGACTATTCAATTTTGCACTAAAAAACTTGTGATTTATCAAAAATGGATGCTTACGACACATTTAAATGAGGGGTGAAGCCAGATTCACTCAAACTGGGTTAATTTATAATCCCACCATGCTTCATATAATTGATCACTTCTTTCTTTGATATATAATTTATTGATGCATGGTTCTTTTAACAAGGAGATCCTTCCTTTGCACCATTTGTCCATTGGTTTTAGAAAATCACTAGGCTCAATTTCTTCTTTTCTTCTTCATCTTTTTTTTTTTTTTGTCAATTCCTTCCTTGCTATCCCATTTAGGTTTCTACAGTCCTAATTGCCAATTTGTCAAGGATTGAGGAGGACTTCTGAATAGGATGAAATGTGGCTTAAGATAAGGGCTATAAAACAAATGATAAAAGGCTCAATAAATTTAAACTATAATGGGTATTGGATGCTTGAATCAATTTCTAGAGCTTTACTCAAGATTATGCTCTTGTACTCTTATTTTTCATCAATTAAACACTCTCACAACCATAAATGAAAAATATGTTTTTCATGTCTTCAAATGCTATGGATTATGCACCTGGGTAATCAAAGGAGATTTTATTATAAGATAAAATGTAAATAGTGAAGTTGAAATAAAAAACTGAGAATGGGTGTCATAATATCTCATTGATTTGATCCATATCTACCTCAATTGCTCTTACTTGCTCTTCTTTTATTTTTTCACTGTAGTTGGCTACCCCAATTTATCTTTTGCAACATTCTTTCCTTTTTGTTGTTTTTTCTTTTTCTCATTTTTTTAATTTTAATTTGCACATTTGCTCCAATTTTCATATTCATTTCTTCATTTTCCTTTCTGTTGAAAACTGACTGAGATTCATAAGCACAATGGAATATCTAACACCCGTCTCTTAGGAGGGTTCATTTCGAAAGAAAACCTACTACAAAGGCTCAAAGATGTAACTAGTGAATTAAACAAATAAAAGAGGGTTTGAAGTAAGAAGGGATAAACGATTAAAAGAGGGCCTTCCATCATTTCTTCACATCATGCATAACTCATAAGGAAGTACTACATGTTAAGCACCATTTGAGTTTAACTGACTCAAGAATATTTTATGTCATTAGGCAACTCCAACACTTAGAAATTTTGAGGTTACTCGAATGAGAATGATCCTATTCGCTTTTCCTCTTCTTTTCTTTCTCTTTGGTTTCTTTTTTCTTTCCTAATTCATTTTTTCATCATTTTTAAACTTTTTTTAGCCTTTTGGTAAATTTGATTGGTTTTACAAAAAAGAAAGTCCAATGAAACAACTCAATGAGCTAATTAGTGATGCTAATAGTGGCAAGGGGTTCATGGGAATAAAAGCAACCGATAACAGCCTCCAATCCTTTCCTTGATTAATCAGTAATTCATTAGGTTAATGTAATGCCTCCATTCCATGATGGCTTAGGAAACACATTCGAAGGAATGTATCCCGTTGTAATGACTTCAACCTTATGTCATTTGAGAATATGGTGGGAATGGATATTGTTGCTTTGGACTGATGCGATTACCCCCTCCCTTAAGGCGTTTCTAGACATGGACCTTCGATTAGCAATCATTATTTCATGTAGTTATGCCTTTGAGGCTTATTCCAAATCCACAATCCAAAAGTGGTAACTATATTTCTTTTCAAGTTTGGGGAGTCCCTTTCTTATTAAAACTTATTGTTTTATCAAAAGCACAAAAGACCAAAATATAAAATGAAACAATTAAGTAAAAACTTTCATTAATGCAAAAGATATTTGTCCAATGATCATGTTCATTTCCAAACTACAAAAAAGGTAAACGTGAAATAGAAATGAATAATTGAAAAGTGGTCTTGATGCAGAAAAATAAAAGTGATGAAAGAGTCTTTAATGAAACAACTTCTTTGGTAGTAGTGACGCCATATATGGAATCTCCCCGGTGGGGTCGATTATACCCTTATCGATGACGTCAGTTTAGCATGAAGACATGATAATTGGGTGAGTACCCTTCTTTCCTTCTTCTAGGGTAGTTGGTTATTGTGGGTTGTTCAGGTTGGAGCAGGTAGTGGGGCTTATGGTGCCAACTTGGACGGAGATGCATAAAGCAAAGTTGTTCAATGTGGGACCAATATTACTAATGGTTTCTTGGGTATTATAGATGCATCAGGTGAACATTCATGAATTGTTGGTATGTAAGATGAGGATGCTAGTTGAGGTGGTGGCTTGAAGGTTGCGAGAATGGGTATAGATATTGTGAGTGCTAGTAGGGAAAAAGGTATGCCCGATGGGGGTGTGTAAAATGGGTCTGCCTAGGTTTGAGATATCAACCAATGCACCTTGGAACCCAAGACAACCATCATTTGCTTAAGTTCATCAAACTCTTAGTGGGTTACAAATCGATTGTCAACGGGATCAGACATTTTTCTCTAAACAAGACACCAAACCAAAGAAGTTAAATTTATAATGCAAAACACAAAATGGATGAAAAAAGAGATGACGAAAAGATGATTTCATAACAAAGGATTTTTAAGCAAAATTAAGTAATCTAAGAATTAGGTCATTTTTTCCATTATCATCAAAGAGTATTGGCAACATGTCTAGAACCTCCAGGTTAACCTCATCCTGTTCTTACTTTTCTTCTATTCTTTTCTTCCCCCTTTCACCTTTAAGCAACAGATAACATATGCATAAGATAAAATAAAGGGAAAAGACATAAATGTGCACGCATATGTGTGCCATTGTTGGTGTATATAAAATGCAAGAAAACAATGCAAGGAATGCTTAGCTAAGGTGAGGCAGAACCTATCAAGGTGGCACCCTAAGGCAATTCAATGGGTATAAAGAAATCTAGAATTGAAAGATTAGATTATTCAGATAAAAAGATAAGTGATCAAGAAATTTGAGATGATTATAAAACTTTTATTTTTATCTTATTATCTAGGTTGAACCTAAGCACCATTGCCCAACCTACCTACGTACCCTTCATGAGGGATTAGACCAGGCGTAGTTCGTATTATTTCTGGTTTTTTAATTATATGACAAGAGAAAAAGGAAACAAAACCAAAAACACCAAAACTATATGTTGCTAAGGCTGAAAGGTTTTTCTATCAATAAGATTTTGTATTACGAGTCGAAGAGGAACACATTGATCAATGCGATCTCCTAAAATTTAATGATAAACATAGAATGTACCCGATCTGAACCCTTAGGGAAGTGGATTTAGAATTTGCTTTGGCTGAAGTGGAATCACATGACCTTCTCATACTAGCTGAGGAAACAATTGAGAAAGTGGCATTGATAGTGGGGTAAGCCTTCTCTTAACTCTTCTGTTTGATTTTGGTGATAAAGCAAGGCGTTTTCGACCTAAAGGCATAACTTCTTAATAATTACCAATAGTGGCTTGTACTTCATTCACTTCACTAGATGGTGGAGGGTTTGTAGTCGAACTGCGGCCTCTCAATCAAAAGTCATGCTCAATTCTCTTTCTCACATTAACTATGCCCTTGAGAAAGGTGGCTCTAAAGTCCTCATAAACAATTTCATCATTTCTTCCAAAGGGATGGGGGTCTTCAACTGAGTAGAAATAGATCTCCATCGGTATGCACATTCAGCAAAACTTTCAACAGGTTCTTTCTTCATGCTTCCTAATGTCTCTTTTGTTGGAGTCAAATCTATGTTGTAATCAAACTTCTCCAAAAAAGCCATTACCACCTAATTCCAAGTCCTCTTCTTATCTACATCAAGCGACATGAACCAAGTTAATGCTTCACCATCTAGAATCTACTAAAAAAGTTGTACAAGAACCTTCTCATCTACCCCAAGCTGAAACATCTATCTACAGTAAGCACTCTAGGACAACCCCTTCCCCTATACTTCTCAAAATTTGGAATTTTGATCCCTTTCGACAATTCTAATCCTGTCTATATGCATAGCTTATTGAAATCTTGTGGACAGGGGACCAAATACCCCTTAATTCCTCTAAATATTTAATCAACTTGGCTACATCTTCATAGATGGGTATTGTGCTCAATGACAATACCATAGTTGCTAAGGAATGACATTGGTTCTCTATCCCGATGTGTGGCTCTCTACGATTCTCTGTCTTTAAAGGTATGATATTTTCCAATTCTGTTATCTTAAACCTTTTAGAACTAGATGCCATAGTTCTAAAGATGCTACAGCTTCAAAAAGGTGACTGAAAATTTCTTTTTTATTTTATTTTGTTCCATTTTGGCATCATATTTATTATTACATTTTTTGCCTTGTGTTTTTTTATCTATTTCATTATTACAAAATTTTTTTATTATTTGATCTAACAAAGAGAGTGAGGGATTGACTAAGGATTATGGCGAGAGGGTTGGATTTAAGGCAACTAAGTTGGGATGATGTAGAATGAAGAATTTATGTGAAAACCATGTAGTACCAACAAAACATCGAAAATTAGGTGATGAAATTGGTTCACCCCTATTTTAGAACACATTAGTAGATTAACTACCAAGCGAGTAAAAAATTGGGTAGACAAATAAATATACATGAAGCTGGGGAGGGACTGGCAACCTATAGAGAGGGTAGGCTGCTATAAGTTGGTTATCTAAGGATTGGGTTCAAGATAGTGATGGAAGAGTGAGAGCTAAGGAATTGCAATGGATGCTAACTTATTAGGTTCTAATAGCAAGGGAATGGACTAACTAGGGGTGGTAGATAGAATTAATGTAGGGAGGCAGTTCAAGGTTGCTTTATCTCTAGGGAGGTTTTTAAAGCTTCTATAACAGACTAGGCTGAAGGAATGCAAAAATCCACTGCAAACAAAGTGGACATTCACCATAAAATTTAGGAAGACACTTCGATAACACGCCAAACCAAAGGGAAAAACCTTATTCATGTTAAAAACAATTGTATTAATCAATTTATTTGGATTATCACAAGTTTAAGAAAAAACTTAGATTATTCTTCTTAATTCTCAATCGGTGGTATTTAAGAGGGAAAACAGGCATGGCAACAACTAGCATGTTAATTTCATTCAGGAACACAAAAAATTTGATCTACTAAGCTTATAGTTATAACTAAAGCATACAAAAGAAATTTTATACTCTTTGGCTTTGCTCATTATTTTTCCCTTTTGTTATTTTTATCATTTTCCTTTTTGTTTGATTTTATTAGTAATTTTTTTTTTACCTTTTCTCTTTTTTGAGTTTTTGATCTGTTTTTTCTTTTTTATCTTTGTTCATTTTTTGTATTTATATTTATTTTTGTGATATTTCTCCTTGTTTTTCATCATTTCTTTCTTTTTCTCCTTTTCTTCTTTTTTTCTTTTTCTTTTCTCCTTTAATTTTTCTTGTCTTTTCTTTCTATTGGATTTTTTATTTTTTGATAAATTTTCATTATATATATTGCTTTTTTAAGGATGTGTTCTCATGATTTTTATCCACCATTTGTTTTCTAATTCCCACCTATTTAAAGGACATTATTACTTCTTAGGGAGTTTCTTTTATTCTCCTACTCCTATTCTTTCTCCTCTTTTTCGAGTTTGGTATTTCTCTTTTTCTTATTTATTTATTATTATTTTATTAGAATTTGGTCATTAACTTTATGCCTTTATCTTTTAATTTTGTTGATTTTTGTTTGTGCATTTGTGCTATGATTTTTCTATTTTTTATTTTCCTTTGATTAACTTTTTTGACATTTTATATGGCGGTGTTTGGCATCGATGCTTTTTTCTAAGAAAACGGTGCCACATATGCACCACATTAGAGAAAGCGATGCTTCAAACAATGCCTCTTGTATGGTACCATTTTTCCAAAAAAAAAAATGTTGCTCTAGACCATGCCTTGGAAATCGGAAAAGTGTGGTCTGGAGCAATGCTAAACTCAATGTTTTCCGATAAAACGGTTCATTGCTGCCAACAGTGCAATGATGTGGCATCATCTTGGACATTGGATAATATCGACCATGTTGAAAACGTTGTTGTTGGAACTGGTACCAAAAAAACCAGTGTTGTTTTCTCAAAAATAGCCTATGTGGTAGCATCGGTTCCAAACAAAAAATAAGCACCATTTTCCTCCACATGCCTAACACCATTTTTGTGAGAAAACAGTGTGGTGTTCCTAGCACTAATGCCAAACACCTACTATTGTTTTTATCAATTTTTTATTTTTAGTCTTTTATTTTATTTTATTTTGATTTTTTTCATTTTTTGATTTTATTTGTTTTTTTCATTCTTTTATTTTGTGTTATCAATCTATATGGGTGTTGTAAGGAACGTACAAGCAAAATAGAGTTAATGTAGATGACACCCTAACTAAGCTAGCACATGGGGTGTGATGCATAAGGTTGGGGTGTGACACTTAAATCTATGGCTGAAGGGATGAGAGATCCATCATATGGATGGTCGAACCCTATAGGAAGATTGGGCAAAATTTTAAAAATTTATCTCTCTCATCTGGGAATCACATTCCCTATTTTAGAAAACTACATTTTCAATGATCAATTTTGAACCAAAATTAGACCAGATCTGAAACAAAAAAGGAAGGAGAGGAATATAACTGATACGAAGTAGCAGTAACTCCCAAAGAAGGTATTCATGCCCAAGGAGAAAACCAAAACCCGCTTCCACTGAAAATGACACAATGTATAGTGAAGCAAGATTAGTAGGAATACTCTTCAGCAAGAACCGAATTTCAACAAGAATGGAGTATAGGGCTGGTGAGCACGACTTCAGATTGCTTCTTCTACCAGGAAGCAATATCAAGAACAATTCTTGATTACTCCCACGAGTAGAGATCAAACTGGGTAGGGACGGCAAGAATAGGGAAGAACTCTATAGATTATTGTGTTTTCTAACTAAAGAATTCGCCCCCTTTATTTATAGCCTTCTCAGAATCATCCTCCTAATCTAATTAGGAAAGGGTTCCTTAATCCAAATCTAATATTTGGATCTAGACTCTTGAATGGATAAGACTTATCTTATCCTTTAGCTCATCCTAATCAGATTATAAATCCTATCTTGCCTCCTTTTAATTAACTAACTTAAGCCCAGTTCGAATTGGGCTTTAGGCCCATTGAGTTTATGAGCTCACTTAACCTCTTAACCTATTGCCCAGTTGGCTCTCTTTGTATGGTATGGGACCCAAACATTGATCTACACATCAGCCACTAATCACTATAAGAGATAAAACCTGACATTTACACTATAAAACCCAAACATTGATCTACACTTCTAAGTCATAAAACCTAACATTTACAACACAATTTTTCTAGTGAAAATCCTAATGCAAATCTTGCAATGAATAATAATAAAAATTTGACTAACAGTTTTCTACCCTCTCAGAGTTCTTACAATCAAGGCAGGGGTGGCAGCAATCGTGGCAGAGGCAGGAGGCATGGTGGTCAGCCCTCAAGCCGTGGACAAGGTCATGGAAGAGGAAATAGTATTATTTGTCAGCTTTGTAACAAATCAGGCCATGGAGCACTGAAGTGTTACTAAAGATTTGATCTCTTGTATCAAGGAGAGAACACTTTGCATCCAGCAGATCCTACAGCCTTTCATAGCGGCATCTCACATAACGGCTCTACGTCTAGAACCGGATTTGATCCAATCTACTATCCAGATAGTGGCACCACACATCACATGACACCTGATGCTGATAACCTACAAGTCCAAACTGAGTACCAAGGTTCCGATCAAGTCAAGATTGGTAATGGAACAGGTTTGACTATAAATAATACAGGATCTATTTCTCCACTTTGCAATCATACTCAGTTTGCCTTGAAGAATATCTTTCATGTTCCTTCTCTTACTAAAAATTTGCTATCTGTAAGTAGATTTACCAAGGAAAATAATATGATTTTTGAATTTCATCCGGATTTCTGTCTTGAAGGACCATACGGGGAGAGTTTTACTCCGAGGACCCAGTAAAGACGAACTCTATCAAATTCCTAGAGCAGTTCAGCACAAGATAGAGAACTTGATAGCTTTTGTAGGTGAGAAAACTTCTATAGTAGAATGGCATCAACGACTTGGTCATGCGCCTCTCCGAGTTGTGAAAAATATTATTTCTAAATTTAGTTTACCTAATTATGGATCTTTCAGTTGTCCTTTTGTGTGTGAAGCTTGCCAAATGGGTAAAGCCCATCATTTAAACCTACCATCTTCAACTACCACTTTTTCTGCTCCTCTTGAATTAGTTTTTTTTTATTTATGGGGACCTGCCCCAACTTTGTCCAATAAAGGCTTTAAATATATACTATGCTTTAATTATGGATGCATATTCCCGACTTTCATGGATTTTTCCTCTTCAAAGGAAGTTAGATGTGTTTAATGCTTTTATTAACTTTAAGAATCATGTGGAAAACCTTTTCTCTACAAAAATTAAGATGTTTTAGAGTGATTCGGGTGGCGAATTTCGTAATCTTTCTCATTATCTTAATAATGTTGGTATTATTCACCGCCTTAGCTGTCCTCATGCGCATGAGCAGAATGGCAGTGTTCAGCGAAAACACCGACACATTATTGAGTCCATGTTTTCTCTACTGGCGTTCTCCTCTCTCCCTCAATTCTTTTGGGCAAATGCTACTAAAACTGTCATCTTCCTCATCAATCGACTGCCGACTCCAGGCTCTGGTAATCTCTCTCCTTATGAGAAATTGTTTGGAAATCTTCCTGATTATTCTAGGCTAAAGGTTTTTGGTTGTAAGTGTTAACCTCTTCTTCGGCCTTATAATGCGCACAATATGGATTTTTGCTCTGCTCCTTGTATCTTTATTGTCTACAACAACAGTCACAAAGGGTACCATTGTTACAATCCTGCTACTGGCAAAGAAATAATTTCTAGACATCTTGTCTTCAATGAGCACCCTTTCCTAGATCAACACAATCATCGTCGCCTTCCTTTCCTGTTACTCCCACTAGAGTTCTTACTTCTTTGGGCATCATTAGTGATGACACATGTCCAGCTCCTACTGCTCCTGAGGTATCCTCTTCTCCCCTACCATCTATTTCTATTACTAATGAGGCATTTGCTACTTCTTCCTCTAAGCCATAACAGGAAGTTTCTCTCAGTGTTGATTCCTTGCCAGTTCTACGCACCTGCCCTATTCAGAAACTATTGGACACAACTCCTATTGTGGATCCTCTAATGTGCACTCATACAATGATGACAAGGTCTATGACGTCTAAGTCGGCTCAAGCACTCACTGGCACTCACCATCCTCTCCCAATTGCTTTACTACATGATATTCATACTCATGAGGAGGAACCCTCCTCTTATGGACAGGCTTCCAAGTCTCCTCATTGGTAGGCTGCCATGGCTGCCGAATTTCATGCCTTGCTTCAGAATGGTACTTGGGAATTAGTTTCCTATGATGCTTCTATGAATGTAGTTGGCTCCAAGTGGATTTTCAAAATCAAACGGCACCCCGACGGTTCCATTGAACATTACAAAGCCAATCTTGTTGCATAAGGCTTCACTTAGGTTTCGGGCGTCGACTTCACTAAGACTTTCGGTCTTGTAGTCAAACCTTCTACTGTACATACTATTCTTACTCTTGCAGTTTCCCATGGTTGGGACATTCGCCAATTAGATGTTCATAATGCCTTTCTTAATGTATTTATTAGTGAGACTATTTTTATGCGTCAACCGAAAGGCAATGAGGACAGCAATTACACCCATCATGCTTGCAAACTTCATAAGGCCTTCCATGGGCTCAAACAGGCTCCTAGGGCTTGGTTTTCCTGGTTGAGCAATCGTCTATACGATCTCAGTTTTTGGGGTTCCCAATGTGACCCCTCTCTGTTCATTTACAGCCGAGAACAAATTACCATTTACATCCATGTTTATGTTAATGATATTATTATTACTGAATCCTCCTTTACTCATGTTTCTCAGCTTATCAGCAATTTATTTCAAACCTTTGCTCTAAAAGATTTTGGGTCGTTGCACTACTTTCTTGGCATTGAAACTCATCATGATGCAACCGGATTGTTTCTTTCTCAACATAAGTATATTTTGGATGTTTTTTTGAAGACTAACCTTTTTGCGGCCAAACCTCTTTCTAGTCCAATGGCCACCTCATCCTGGCTCTCTCATTTTAATGGTGCACCACTATCTGATCCCACTCAGTACCGGAGCATTGTAGGTGCCCTTTAGTATGTCACTTTAACAAGGCCAAATGTCGCCTTTGTGGTGAATAAAGTTTGTCAATTTTTACAAGCCCCTACTAATGAACACTAGGGTGTAGTAAAGAGGATTCTGAGGTATTTCCAAGGCACCATTGACTCTAGTTTGTTTTTCTCAGCACACTCATCAAACACCTTAGCAACATACTCCGGTATTGATTGGGCTGGTTGCCCTGATGACAGACGTTCTACTGACGGATATGGTATTTTTCTTGGTTCTCATTTGGTTTTTTGGAGCGCTAAGAAGTAGCCTACAATAGCCCGATCTAGTACAGAGGCTGAATTTTGGGCTCTAGCTAATGCCACAATGGAACTATTGCGGCTGAACTCTCTTCTCTCCGATCTGGGTGTCAAATCTCAATCGCCACCAATTCTCTACTACGACAATATTGGGGCCACGTACCTCATGGCTCATCCCATTTTTTGTGCTCGCACTAAACACATTGAGGTCAATTTTCACTTTCTTCATGATCTTATTCTTAAAAAGTCCCTGGTGGTGTGGTTCCTTCCTACTAAGGACCAGGTTGTGGATATTTTCACTAAGCCTTTGCCGTCTCACTGGTTTGATTGGCTTAGGTCCAAGCTTCATGTGCTTCCTCCCCATTTTTGCTTGAGGGAGAGTATTGAGGAGTCAACCAGCCCTAGGCTTCCTCCTCCTACCAAAGAGGGGTCTAGATCTCTTACCAAAGAGAGCACTAGATCCCTTACTAAAGAGAGCTCTAGTCTTCCAACTAAAAATGGACCAGCTACTATTCAAAGAATTCCTACTATAGAGAGACCAGTCAAAGCAAAAAGGAAACCCTCATCTTTGGAAGTTTCCTAATGAAGCTCTTTCCTCAATTTAATGTTTCTATTCTTGTAATTGTTTCTAATTCTTCATTATTCTTCTTGTATACATACAGCCTTGTACAAGCTCTTAATTGTTCAACGAAATCCGACACATTCTTTTAGATCTTTGTCTCAAGCTTTAACTTATGGGGAGAACAAATACCTAGAATCTGAATGAGCCAAGAAATTGAAGTTTCTAAAACTACTTGTGACCAGCTAGCTGCACATAACCTCCATTCACCTTTAATCACATCAAGAAGCTAACTAGGGTCTTGACAAGGTTTAGGGTTCACTAGAGACAAAACCCTATGTGATAAGCAGCCCATGGGTGAGGACCAAACCAAAGGATTACTCATACACGTAAGTATGAGTAATCTAAAATAAATTAACATCCATACAACCTCAAGAGTGATATCCCAAAGGTAAGAATAAGAGGAGACCGAATCAGACCCCCACAATGTCCCACAGCACATTCCTGTTGTGTTAGATCCAATGTTACCGCATAACAGTGAAATGGGTGATGTGTTGAATTTCAAATTCCAGGATGAACAACTTCATCCATTAGGCAGCGTCACTTACGATAATGTGCTTGGCCTGGGTAGCGGACTATTTTTCTTACCACATAGGACCCCATCGTAAAGATGTAACCAGATGTAGACATTCTATCATCTAGGTCTGAATAGAAGTCAGTATCATTATATCCAATCATTTGTAGTGAACTACCATCGAATACCAGACAAAACTCTTTTGTCCTTCGAAAGTATTTGAGCATGTTCT
The DNA here is from genome assembly GCF_056320005.1 of Nelumbo lutea. NCBI lineage: Eukaryota > Viridiplantae > Streptophyta > Magnoliopsida > Proteales > Nelumbonaceae > Nelumbo > Nelumbo lutea. The sequence continues at coordinate 32,563,586 of NC_142690.1, read as the reverse complement.
TTACAGCAGTCAAATGCTCCTGTCTTGAGTTTGATTGGCATCTACTTACTACACTCAGCTTGAGCAATGTCTGGCCAAGTGCACAACATGGCATACATGATGCTCCCAATGGCTAAGGCATAGGGAATCTCTCTCATGCCCTCAATCGCCTCAGGAGTCTTGGAAGACATACCCTTGGAGAGAGTGACTCCATGTCTGAAAGGGACAAATCCCTTCTTGGAGTTCTCCATGCATAAGCCTCAGTTTTAGTGAGGCATAGGCCTTTGGCCTTTTGCCTCAAATTTACATGAGGCAGTAGCCTCAAGTTAAAAGGGTTTTGGGTGGGAAAAACTTGATTTCATGATGGGTAATTTTGAACAAAATCAAAAGAAGTGAAAACCCCAAAAAAATATGGGTTTCCATAGATTGGAACTGCTATTCTCCCTTTTTTGTTCAATCGAATCAAGATTTCAAGAAGACTTCTCAGTTCTCACAGACCGAACTCTAGATTCAAGATCAAGAATATTGGAGGGAGGAAGACTAATCAACTCGTGTGTACAGAGATACAGGTCCTCCTCCTCCTTCTCGAATCATGTGTACTGCAAAGTGCGTACAAGTCCTCCGCCTCCTCCTCCTCCTTCTTTCTCCTGTACGAATCCAGATTCAATATTAAAATGCATTTCAATATTTCCTAAACTGAAGTGCATTCCATAAATTTATTGAATCTGGATCAATATTAATTTGTTATTTCAATGAACATAATAAGTGATGTGGTAATACATGCTACATAGAATGAACATGATATTGTTATTTATTAATTTGACTACAGATTTGTTATTCTCATTTGAATGTTTCTTTTTTTTGTTGATTTATCTTTGCGTTATTTTTTATACAAAGTGTTGTGTGTTTAATTTGATTTGAACAATCAGCAATTGTTGAACCATACATTAAATCACAAACAATTGTGTAAACTTTCAATTATTTATTTTTTCACAACTTTTAAGATTTTAATTTGAGGCTTATGCCCCAAACCGCCTTGAGGCTTACGCCTTGCCTCTTTAGCACCCAATCGCCGACTCCCTCCACCTTTAGCCTTTTAAAACTTTGCTTGCTCATGGTTGTTGAATAAGGTATTGGATTTGAGAAAAATAGGCAATCATTCTAATACAGAAAATGTTTGTCATGGGGTAGTAATTAAACCATTAGACCTAAACTCTTGCCTTAAGAACTTAAATCCATCAGAGAGAAGTAACAAGGAATATCATTTATTGGCCTAGCTGAATATAGTCAGGTCTTTTCCTTGAGCATTCTAAAGTTTTCTTCAGGGTAATCAAATGGAATTACTTGTTTTCTTTCCCTGGTCAGAATTGTAATCTTAGAATTTCTACATTCCCTGCTACATACAGGAAGGGAAATTCCATTTGATGTACAACCTGAATTTGGACTGCATTGAGACTTCTCATATAAGAATGGAATCAACAACAATCTTCTTTAAAGAAGTCTAAGAGGCTGAATTCATAATTCTTAAAAGAAATGTATTCTTCTCTCTCAAACTCATGATGGAGAAAAGTGTACTCTTCTCTTTCAAGTATGGTTTTCAGAACCGGACATGACCAGATGCTTGGACTGGAAAAACCAAGAATTGGTCAGGTGACCGGTTTCATTTTTCCTTAAAATCAGATTTTTGCCAAAAAATATTGATCTGATCAGCAAACCGCTGATCCGAGTGATTGCACCATTCGAATCATTCAATAGTTTTGACCATTTTTATTTTTTGTTAGAATGAACCGATCATTCAATTCAAACAATCGAACCATTCGATCCAAAAACCGAACCCTGACCGGTTGGTTGTCTGAGCCAGTTTTAAAAGCCTTGCTCTCAAGCATCCAATGCGTCTTTGCAGTGCATAATATAAGATACTTGATATACAGCTGAGCCCCGAAAATCTGAAAAGAAAACAATCTTCATTGGGATTTGTTGGGGATACAAATAGGTTCTATTTTCATGTTATAAATGAGTCCTAATAAGGACAATTGGCGTTCGAGTTACAAAAAAACCTTGAAAGTGATGATATGTCTGGAGTTAGGGTTTGTAGGAGTGTAAGGCTATGTTTGGTTGCAGTGCAATTTTATTTGTACTTAATACAAATAGGAGTGTAAATGCAAAAAAAAAAATGTAAATTTTCATTTAATCTTGTTTTGGGCTTTACTCTATTTTGCTTTATGTCTTAATTTTGTTCAATTATACTCCAATCAAATAAAATAGTTAAAATTTGAAAAAAAAGCAGGTCACAATTTACATTCAAATCATTTGCATTGCCATAATTTTGCATCAGTGCAAATTTATTTGCATTGCAACCAAACACAGCCTAAATACAAAGTTGGCTTTAATCCCCAACAAATAGAACCTATGTTTGATTGCAGTGCACCTTTATTTATACTTAATACAAATGTATAGAAGTGTAAATGCAAAAAAAAAATGTAAATTTTCATTTAATTTTGTTTTGGGCTTTACTCTATTCTACTTCATGTCTTAATTTAGTTCATTTGTACTCCAATCAAATAAATTAAGTTAAAATTTATAAAAAAAAATGTCACAATTTACAGTCAAATCATTTGCATTGTCAAAATTTGACATCTGTACAAATTTATTTGCATTGCAACCAAACACAGCCTAAATAACAAAGTTGGCTTCAATTCCCATTTCCATTATAATTTCAGATATTTTCTTTTTTATTTCATGCAGCCTTCTTGGGAACCATTTGTAAATCCATCAGTTTTTCTCTTGATACCTTCTTTGATTCCATAAACAACATAATTTAGAGTATGTTTGTGCTGAACACATACCCAACACACCATTGTGTTAGATGTTTCTACTGATACCTTATTATTAATCAAATATTCCAGTCCGGAACTCTTGCATTTTTTCCCACTATACTCCCTATACTAAACAACCAGTGTGGCGTGTGTTCCATCATATGTGTGTAAAGACTCATTCATGTGAAAGTAATAAGGCTCCCTTTAGTTTGCGGGAATAGGGGTTTGGAATCGGAATATTCCGATTCCAACTACTTGGTTGGGTGGAATCGGAATCCCATTTTCATTTCTGTTGGAATGGCTATTTCCTAACCCTCCCTTGGGAATAAAATCTTATTCCTGTTAATTTCAATTTTCATTTCCATTCTTGTCTAAATCAAACATATTATGGAAATGGACCATTCTAATTCTGATTCCAAAAGATTCTGTTTCCGATTCCATTTGCAAATTGCAAACCAAACAGACCCTAAGTCTTGGACACTAGTCATATGGTGATTGCTTAGGGTCCGTATGGTTTGTAGTTGGAATCGGAATCGAAATCCTCTAGAATCGAAATCAGAATGATCCATTCCCATAGTCTGTTTGGTTCAGATAGGAATGGGAATGGGAATTAAAATCAGCAGGAATGGGATTCCATTCCCAAGGGAGGGGCAGGGAATGGTCATTCTCTCAAGTGGGGGAATAGCATTCCAACAGGAATGGAAATAGGATTCCGATTCCGCTCAACCAAATAGTTAAAATTAGAATAGCTCATTCCGATTCCGATTTCAGACCCCTATTCCTGTAAACCAAATGGACCCTTATTGTAGTGAATTAGGGTAAAGTGTAAGAGATTCAAAAGCTTTCCAAGGCAAAACATCTTGCACAGATAAATTTCCCTACGGTTAGCATTTTTTATAGCAAAGTTTAAGATTTATTTAAGGAAAAATAAAAATTGAAAGCTTGCATGGAATATGTGAAGAATGCAACTCAGCAAAAAAACCATGCACTCCTCCTACAACAAGAGAAACCAAAGATACCAATCTAGAACCCAGACTTAAATAACATCAATAGCCTATCTCTGGAAGATATCAATTAGACAAAGCCACCTGACCTACTAACAACAGCTGAAAGCATTTCATTGATGTTATAACCCGTAAATTGAGTCCTCAAAACAAGAAAGTCCAAATCACCAAAAGCAGAGTATGCAGATAGCCGTATAGAGATGAATCAGAACATGCTAATAATTACGGGGCCTTTGACAAATCTTGTTTGAAGATCTTTTGAAAGCTCTCACAATAAAAAGATGTAATGACTTTTTACATTAAGATCTTGATAGCTTAAAGACTGTTTGGTTAAGGTATGTCTTTTCATGCGAAGACGAATTGAAAAAAAAAAACTGAAAAGTTCCATTTGGAGCTTTTTGAAAATTGTTCAAAACAGGCTTTATAGATCTTTTTGACATGATATTTCTTAGTGGTTAGATCTTTTTTCAACCAAATAAGAAAAGACAAAAACACAAACTACTGGATTTCTAAAAAAATGTGCTAAATGAAACTTACGTAATTGCAAATCAGATCAAATAGGAGAGATGCCAATAACCATAGATGCATGAATTTCAAGAGTAAACATATAATAAAGCACTGCTAAGTATTTCACGTCAATTTCAAGAGATGCCAATCTATTAACTCAAAACAGAAGAGGCGCGGTTACCAAAAAGAAGAGCGTGGAGCTTGGAGACGAAAATCTAGAGAGAAACACTGGATCCATCACAGGGACTAAGGACAAAGAATGAATTGGAAACAAGTGCAAAGAATGAAGAAAATCTAAAAAATACATCAACCAAAAATGCAAGTGTAAGATAATGAAAAACGACCAAAAGGGTTAGAGCATTACCTTGTCGGATAAGTCTAAAGGATTGATGCTGGTATGGAGTTTCCCCAATCAATGGAAACAAATTTCCCCCCCTCAATCAATCAACTTACAGACCGCTAGGTTTAGACCACTGGGCTTGGTCATTTTTTCTTGAAATAGTTGCAAGTCTAGAATTTTAGGCTGTGTCCGGAAGCAATATAAATATATATGCCGGTTTGGTTTTGTTGTCATTTGGAAGGTGTGTAAATCAATATCAATGTAAAACTCCACTCCAATTCGGCTTTACATACATTTTAATGGAGTAAAATTTACGACATAAAACTTCATCTAAGACAGAGTTTTACATCGATTATCGATGTAAATGCGATAACAAAATCGATGTAAAATTCTGCTTTTCTCATCACACTTCTCGAATTCAAACGGTCACATGTTAGTGGTTCCAATATTGTGCCTACTAGATCAGTTAACATAAGAGAGAAAACTTTGTTAAACTTTGCTCATTTTTATACCACACCTGTCTTTGAAAAAGATTAAAAACAACTTTTTACAGTTATCAAAATATTTTTATCAAGTGTTAATTGAACGTGCTTATATATTGTGGCTACTAGATCCGGTCCCCATATTTCACGGTTTCAATCAGTTAACATCAAGAGGCATGATGAAGAAGCATATGATAATATCTGAGCTTCCTCTCCACATTCTTCAAGCAAGCCTTCACAAGTTGAATAACTACTTCAAATAATTTTCTCCCGAATCACTTTTTATTTATTTATTTTGTTGTTGTTAATTTAGGCCAGAGTAGAAGAAGATGATGAAGATCAAAGGCATTCGATGCCTCTGTTGCTATTTGTTTAGTTCTCTGCAAATTCGAGCTCAGAACGTGAATCCCTAATTTGATATGTTTTCGGAGATTTATGAAGCTGTCCATTTGTCTTCTTATTCATTTATTCTGTTCTCAGATTCGTCAATCTCATAAGATCATTTTCTTGCTCGGGTACTTTTTTGCAGATTGACTGATTAATGGGTGAATGACAGTTAAACCCAAGGTCAGAATTTTTAGGCTTAAAGTACAGTTGGGGTGAGTGCCAATTCGGAATTGATGCCAATTTACTGACAGGCATTGGTGTCTAGAGTGGGAATTTTTGACATTTTGAATGTTTATAACTCTGCAGTGGAAATCAGAAATCTGCATTGAGCCTGTCCATACTTCTCTGCTGATTAATTTGAGAAAGCCAGTTCTCTGTTTTTCAAAGATGAATAACCTTTTCTAATTACTTTCTCTGTGTCCGAAGCAGGTTGAGTGTGCAAACTACTTTTCTGTGATGGATGACAGCCAATCCCCATTGATTAAAGATGTGAAGTAAAGGGCAACATGCAATAAGCAAGATTGGGAGGTTGTTTGTACTGTGGCCATTTATTTAATAAACATTTTGTACTGGATTTATCTTGAAAAGTGATAAAGTGATACATAAATATTTATTTAGTATTATTTGACGGTTAAGCCCCATTAGATGTCATTAATTTCCACATTAGTGGTGCAGTAAATAAACAGTTAAGTGTTGAGGGAAACAATAAAAATGGAATTTCCCCCAATGGTTGGCTCTCACAAAACTGAGAAAACATTTATTTAATAATAAATCTTACCAAATAGCATTTTGGTATAAACACCTATGTGATGATAAACTGGAGATTGGCTTCTAGTAGGGCAAAGCTGTTCCCACACCTTTCTAACAGTATTTTGCAAGGAATATTTCTCCATGACATAAAACATACTACTACGGAAACATTTTCAATGCAAAGGCAGTAAAAGCTACATTCATTTGCCCTGACTGACCGGAGCGGAACTGGATAAACCGACACCATTTTTCAAATAAACCTCCACATAGCCAAATGTTATTTGGATTAGTGGAATTTGTAGAGGTGCAGATAGTTTTTTTTTGTTTGGTGCAAAGCAGCGTTTTTAAACCGACCCAGATAATGAACCAAATAGGGGTTTGGTTCCTAGGTCGTGTGGTCCAACCGTTCATTCTAACAAAAAATTAAAAAAATTAAAAAACAATCAAAACCATTGAACGGTTTGAACTGTTCAACCACCTAAGTCAGCGGTTTGTTGACCAAATCAACGTTTTTTTGGCAAAAATCCAATTTTGGTGAAAAACAGAATCGGTCTTCCTGATTTTTCCAGTCCAACCATCCGATTCAATCCGGTTTTGAAAACCATGGTGCAAAGGGTTGCAATGTTTTTTTATCACTTATTATTATTAGTATAATAATAGTTGTAATTGTTATTCTATTTTATAATATCTATTAAATTTTTTGAAAGTTATTACATGTTTTCGTTATTTAGAAGCTTCAATAGCTCTAAATCATTTAATCTATTTATTTTGTGTCAATAATATTTAATTTTTTTAATTATTTATATTTTATATTCTTATTATCAAAGATTATTAAATCTATTTATAATTATTTTTGTATTTTTAATCATGTTTTTAAATTTATTTCATAATTTTGTTATTTAATATATTTTAAATATTATTTAAATATCTAAATTTCGTTATTTAAATTTTTAAAATAATAATTATTTATTAAATTAAATAACCCATAACCGTTATCATATAATTTTGTCATTTTAAATATTTAAAATTTAGTTATCTTAAATATTTTGTTAAATAAAATATTTAGTTTTTTAAATAATATTTAAAATCAAACGAAGTTGAAACCATTTTCTATCCACATGGCAGATTAATGATTCAACCATTTGGGTCAAATTGGTCAACCCGTGGTTTCATGATTAAAAAAAATAAACTAAAGAAATGCAAAAAGTATGAAAAAAATAAAAAACAATTTTAGGCACATGTAATATATTATAGATTTGGCATATTAAAAACTAAATGTGATAAATAAGAATTGTTTTTATTAATGATAGAACTTGAATATAAGAATTAGAAAAATTGATGTCTAGTTTGTGATTCCACTAACTAAGTTAAATGGTTAAATTAGGCCACCATGATGATAATTAAGTAAATGGTCCTTTTCAAGTAAGTGGTTTGAATGTAAATGGACTCAGATTCATTGTTAGGTGATGGAATTACCCATTTGACCATAATATAAAACCATGACAATTGCATTTCCCTCCCAGTTAAATAAGTTGAATTGTAATGTCATAAAATAAATAATGAAAATAAAAAATATAAAAAATTCTAAAACTTATAAAAAAAATTGAACATTTCTTTAATATTATATATATTCTTTATATCAATGATGCTAGAAAGTATAATACCAAAAGAATTTTAACCCACCATACACTAGTGAGAAATTTCAATGAATACCATTTGATTGGTGGCATATGAAGGAACCTAGGAGTATCTCCAAAAGAAGAAAATTGAGAGAAAGTAGATTGAGATGGTTTGGTCATTTGCATGTAAAACCATATTTAAATCTCTTTAAAAAGGTGTTCAATTTAGTATTGAAGAGCTAGAATAGCCAAGGGTAAATCGAGAAGGACTTAGGTGAAAGTGATAAAAAACGTAAGTGTCCATAATTTAACGATGGATATAGCATTGAATGGTTAAAGGGGATTAATGTAGCTGATCCCATATAATTTGGACACAGATCTTAAGTGATGACGGTAATCACCTGATTGGTTATAATTTTTATGATATCAATTACACTATGATTTGATCACTTATCTTTGAAACATGAGCTCTAATAAGAGCATTTAAATTTTATTATCATTGGAAATTGCCACATGCAACGCATGTGTACATTTACTAATAAGTAAATGTTACATTAAATGCCATAAGCATATCATCTAATAGTTCTTATTGTTAATTAAATTAACAATTACTATGAATTATTGTTAATTAAATTTAACAGTAAATTATTGAGATTTATTTAACAATAACTTAATTAACAGTAAATTATTGAGATTTGTTTAACAATAATTTAATTAACAGTAAATTTAATACAAATAACATGATTTATTTAATAGAAGATTTTCAATTACTATTTAGGGTTGAGTTGGTTAACGGGAATAACAGTTTGGAATCAGAACTATAATGGTCATTACGATTCCAACCATTTGGTTGGGCAGAACTGAAATCTGATACCCTGGTGGAATGACATTCCTTCACTCGGAGGAATGCCCGTTCCCTTCCCTTTCTTAGGAATGAGAGTCCATTTCAGCCAATTCTGATTTGATTCCGATTCTAATTGAACTAAACAAGTAGGGGAATAGACCATTCTATTTTTAATTCCAACGAATTTCGATTCCAATTCTAATTCATCCATGTCACATGTGCCCATAGAATATGTTCCACCTTGTTCTAATGCATCTTTTGTTCAAAATCTATGCTTATCACAATATTGAAGATCTTCTACTTGAAGAGATAAGACTTATAATCCGTAAGGCTATGTTTTGTTATGTGGGCATTTATTGGAAAAACTCCGCCATATCAGCGCCACTTAGGCATTGGCATTTATTGTGCATGAAGCCACTATTCGGTTTAGTGTTTGTCAGATAAACATAAAAAAAAAAAACAGAAACACTTGGATTTATGTGCTTGAGGCGTTGGGGGAAACTTCATATTCAGGTTTCTCCCAACGCCCCAACATTTATTGAAATGAAATGCTTATTGGGGAGCATTGTAAGCTGAGGTGGAAGATGGCTTTATGCAGGTGTTACTTGAAATGCCCAACCAAACAACAAAAGCAATAAACATTAAGCTGAGGTGGAAGATAGCTTTATGGGGTATTACTTGAAATATTCATGAAACACCCAACCAAAAAACAAAAGCAATAAACATTAAGTTGAGGTGGAAGATAGCTTTATGGGGTGTTGGTTGAAATACCCATGAAACGCCCAACCAAACAACAAAAGCAATAAACGTTTAAAGTAGCATTTTATCAATCAAATGTTTTTTTGATAAACACCCCATCTATAAATGTCTATAGGACCAAAAACATACTAAAATAACACCGAGTTATCTAAGGAGAACTAATCTACTTCAAATAAATACACTTAGAAAAAGGGGACTCTGTCCCATTCTCCTTATCAAATCCCTCCTTGAATAACAGTAAATTTTCAGTAAATAGGGGCTAATAATTATTGAGTCCAACAACACAGCTATTCAATAATTACTAATTTTGACAGAAAATGGGGCAGAAGCCCCATTTTCTTCATAGAATCTGTAGTAGTGGTAGATACCTAGCCGCACATATGAAACATTGGTTGTGTTGTGGTTATCGATATTTTCAATGTGCAGCTGGATGAGCGTGGCCATTAATGTGTTGTGGTCAGTAGATCTGAACTCGGAGTTTGATGATTGCAATTACTTCCCTTAAACTTTCTAACAAAGTTGTAAGTAGACTCCTTTTGTTAGAAACCTCTAGGAAGAAGAATGGGAATGCACAAAATACCCATGCAGTTATTTTTGACCAAAATGTTTTTTTTTTCCAAATTTGTCTTCATATCAATCACTAAATGGTAAAATTACAATTTTAAATTCCCAATCTTTCACTGCTTATAAAGTTTATATTATTTTTTCGGTAGAAACCAGCTTCAATAGATATTTTAGACATTTTCATGCATATTATTAAAGAAATTTAAAAGAGAGAATCCACTTGCAACTATATATATTAGAAAATTCAAAAAAAGTTAATTACCAAACTTGTGGGGAGATTTCAGCTACGATCAGAAACTTTCACCAATTTACCCTTTTTAATATTACCATTTCATTAGCCTCGTTTTTGTTTTGGTCGAGCATGCCTAAAATCCATCTTGCTCTCTCTAAAATCCAAAACCTAATCAAGTTATTTTCCTTTTTGCCCGAAACCTTATATGAAATTATTCTCTCTCTCTCATTGTATACAATATTTTGGAGTTATTAAAAACTTCTCTGTTGTTTTGTTTGTATATAAAAATAGACCATATACTGTGGCCGCCCAAAGGGCAGAAACTTTTGCTGGGATATTTTTGGGTGGGGCCGAGCTCGGACTTGATCATGCCCCCAGTTGTATTTTTTTGTTTGCTAATGATATATTTTAGTTTTCAAAAAATTACTCTCTTTAGTCTATATACAAGCTTAGGCTGCGTTTGAAAACGATGCAAATAAATGTAAATGTAAATATATAGAATGTAGAACAGTTCATATAAATTGTAAAGTTGTGTTAGTTTTGTATTGATAAATTTATCTTTTTACCAAATAGACATTTAGTTGTAATGGATGCAAACATGAATTTCTACAAAGTATATGCTTTTCTTTTTATCAAAAGTCCACTTGAATGCAAATTTACTTCTTTTTTGTTGATGTACCTTTAGGTTGCGTTTGGAAATGATGCATATGGAGTATAAATCCCGGTTCAAGGTAAATTTGCACTCTCGTTCACTTTTGCCTGTATTTGGCAACATTACATTTATGCATTGGCAAATGCCAATGTCAGGCCAATGCATATTTACATTGATAAAAAGATGTAAAAGTACAGGAATAAAAAAAAAAGCATATGCTTTATTAGAATTCATGTTTGCAACATTACGGCTAAAAGTCTGTTTGGTAAGAAGGTAAATTTGTAAGTGCAAAACTAACCCAGTTTTGCAATTTATATGAACCATTCTACACTCAACATATTTGCATTCACACTTATTTGCATCGTTTCCAAACACAGCCTTACATCTTATTATCAATGTAAATATGCATTAGTCTGTCATTTGTCAATGTATAAATGTAATGTTGCCAAACACAGGCAAAAGTGAACCAGAGTGCAAATTTACCCTGAATCATGATTTATACTCCATTTGCATCGTTTCCAAATGCAGCTTCAAGGTAACAACTATTGGTGACCGGAAATCTATTCTAAATTGAGATCTGCTCCTCACAATGCTCCTCATACCACCTTACAGGTGCATTCCACCATGTACTGAAAACATCTCCCATGAATAACAACATACAAGTATGCAAGATGTTTTCGATATATTGAAATCATCCTGTATCTTTGTATTACATACTCCTTAAACCATTATAAAATAGAAATTAGTTCTTGGAAAAAGCAATCCATCTCTATGCATAGAATAGCATGTGCCTAGGGGTGTCAATGGACCAGTTTTGAACTGAACCCCGTCCAAACCAAAATCAATTTGGACAAATTGGATGGACCAACAAAACATATTGAATTGGACCAGTCCAGATTTAATGGTCCAAAGCATTTATTGGATTGGATTGGACCCGGTCTATCTGTAATGAATTTATATTGGATTGGGTTGGATTGAGCCAATATCTAGTCCATTGATAGAAGATAGGAATATAGGTGTCAATGGATTAAGTTTGAACTAGAATTAATTTAAATTAAAATAAATTTGAACAAGATTAGACTGGTCGAAAATATTCATTAGATTGGGTTGGACTTGGCCCATTTGTAATGGACTCACGTTGAACTGGATCGAATTGGACCAAATCCAATCCAATTGATGCCCTTACATATGCGCTCACACTAGTACGTACATTAAAATTCATATACATGGGGAGGTCAATTTTTCTTAAAATGTAATGACTTGGTGACAGCTTCCTTTAGTATCATTTGTTTGATAATTTTCTTGGAATGAGTAGTCTCCCACATGGGATTTGATTTCCATTAAATTGTGGAATTTCTGCATTTTCTTTTAATTTGTTACTCAGACTCGGAAGGAGCATCCAATTGAGAGGATGTGCAGATTTTTATAATTGATGATGAATCCAATATAATAATATCATAAGCTCAATATGGGTGGGTGGTAGGGGTGGATTCAAGCTGAGTCGAACCGAGCCAAGCCAAATGCCTGGTTATTTGAGCTTGGCCTACTGAAATCATGGTAGGTTCGAGCTTGAGATCGGCCCGGTTCAAATCTCATAAGTTTAAGTTCGGCTTGGATCGATTTCGACTATAAGTCATGTTTTTTTAATAAAAAATTATGCATATGAAAATATTTTTTTTATTTTACATACAGAAAATCAAGAATTATAAAAATTATTTATTATATATATATTTATATATTTATGTGTATGTGTATATGTATGTATATACGTGTGTATGTATATAATAAAAAATTATTTATTTTTTATACTAGACTTATGAACCTCATAAAACAAGTTTTACCAGGCTCGAACTCGACTCGATTAGCAATTGAGCCTATATATCAAACTCGAACTCAGTTTCAACCGAATTGAATCAAGCTCTTCATGAGACAAACTTGAATAACTCATGAAAAGCTAAGCTCGTGAGCACTCCTAGTGGGTGGTAACTTTTAATGGGACCCACTTGAGGACTAAAACTCCTAGACTAATTAGGGATGCACTTATTTATTTCATTTGTTAGTCCAAGTCAAATTTAAAAGTCGTTCTGAATTTGATTTCTTTATAAATGGATTAATTGATCGAATTTGAATCGGCATTTACAGAGGAAAAAAACAGAATAGAGAAATTGGATCTATGTGAAGTGAGATGATTGATCACTTCAAGCTTTGTCCAATGGATAGTTTTCTTTTCGATAGTGGAAAAATAGCAAGGTCATTCAATGATCTGCCTAACTAATTTGACTAACGCACATTCTAGGGCTTCTACCTACCGGTCGTTAGAAGTAATACAGATGTGCTCCTCCCGCCATCCTCACATCACTTGCAGCGGCAGATCTAGAACATCTCCCCTATTTGTATCTCGTTATTTATGGGAAGATGTTCTCAATGCATGCTTGTAACATGCTGTGAGGTGGGTGTAATTAAGAGTACTGTTATGCCACGAGGTTAGAATGGACATAGCTATTTTGTGAATCTTTTATTTGGAAGAACGTAAAACAAAGTTGGCAGTATTTACACTTAGGAATGACAATTTTCTCCATGTTTTAGATTCTAAAAGAGATATGCCCCGAATGAATCATGAATGGGAATGATTTTCCCCCCACGCAGATGGGGATGGGAAAATTTTCATGCCGTTTGTAAATGAATTAGGAACAAGAAAAGCTCTCCCTGCCACATAGGGACCTATCATGTGTTGTATATATGTTTGTGTTTTCAATAAAGGGGTTGGAGGCCCAAAACTTGGGATTCATGTTGTGTATTTGTGATTTAGTTAATGAATTTGTCTTAACACCTCAAAAAATATGGTTGAGTATATTGGAATGCAAGGTTTATAAAACCAAATTGGACAATGAATTGGTCAGGGTTCTGGTTTCCGGGTCGAACAGTCTAACTGTTCGAATTGAATGGATGGTCTGTTTTGACAAAAAGATAAAAAAAAAATAGTCAAAACCATTGAACAGTTCAAATGGTTCGACCGCCCAGGTCAGCAGTTTACTGACCAAATCAATCTTTTTTGGTGAAATAACGGTTTTGGAGAAAACAGACCTAACCGGTTCTCGATTTTTCTGGTCGAACCATCCGGTCCAGTCCCATTTTAAAAACCATGTTGGAATGCATTGAATATATTTGGTTGAATACAGAATTGTAAATTATAACTATTTTGTTTTCAATTATTTTTAGAATCAAGTAGAAATAAAACACAAAATGAATTTGTTGTCATAAAAAAAAAAAAAAAGGAAATGGACCCTACGGGGATGGGGAAATCTATGTACTCATACGTGGCGACGAGTTTGTCATTCAAGAATATCTTTCAATGAATTTAGCATATCCAATGCGCAATTGGATGTTGTTTTCTTAGAGTATTCACATGATTTTTATTTTTAATGTAAATTCTTTCGTGATCACGGGTGATGTTACATTACATGTTAACAAACTGATGTATCATCACAGCCATGCTGTTAAATTAGAACAGCCTTTTTTTTGTGATTTTTAATTTTTTAGGTAATTGGTTCCGTTTTACCCTTAACTCGTTTTTTAGCCAAAAATCATTGACGATTTTTTATTGTTTTTATTTTAATTTTTTTTAAATTATAATAACCATTCATTCAAACTATATACTCAAATTGCTGATTCAGAAACCGGTGGCCAAAGTGGTTTGGGTTTTGAATTGGCTTTTAAGACATCATATTTTTGGAATCAGTAACAATCATGGGGTCGTTTGGTAAGTCTTTTTGGGAAGATCTTTTGGTAGTTCTCCGTTAAATTTTTTCATTAAGATCCGAACAACTTAAAGCTCGTTTGGTTAAGGTGTGTCTTTTTGCATCCTTCCACACAAAAAGATGAATAGAAAAAATGCAAAATCTCTATTTTCCTAAAATTGTCTTTGTGGACTTTTTTGTAAGTTGACTTTTGGCGTTTAGATCTGTCGCAAAAGGGAAAAGATGATATACTATAGATCGCGTGAAAAGTCGCGCCAAACGGGGCCCAAATTATTTCTCTATAAATAGCACACTCGGGCGTTCCAGTTGCACCGTACTCTCAGTCTCCACCATTTTCCTCCATTCTCCTTCTATGGCTACTGTCAAAATTATAACCCTAACTGTCCTTGTGGCCGGAACCCTAGCCAGTCTTTTGCCGGATCCCGTTGTGGGTCAGAACTGTGGTTGTGCCCCAAACCTCTGCTGTAGCCGGTTTGGCTACTGCGGCACAGGCAACACTTACTGTGGTGACGGATGCCAACAGGGTATACTTAAAATTGATGGGATTTTACATCGACATAAAACTACATTCCATCCAAACGTACAAAAAATTGAACCAGAGTATACTTTACATCAATAATAATTACACCCTCTTTTCAAATGCATACAAAACTGAACCCTTAACTTACATCACATCCAAATACAACCTAAAGCCCATTAATTTGTTTCAAGCAGTTCTCTTAATGGGCTATATAACTCATTTGAAAAACCATCTCCATTAAAGATTGAAGAGATTGGATAAATCATTTGACTCTCTTTAACAAATTTAATTTAAACCAACTTTATTAATTATAAGAATTTATGTTTAATCGTCCATCATATTCTTTGGTTTTATCGTCCATCACCTTCAATAACCACTTTTCAAATCTTGTTGAATAAGAATCGTTCACCCTCGTGACCTTCTTCTCTCTACTTAATTTACATGAATAATTAATTTGGGTGCCGATTATGATTCTTTCATTGTCTTTATTTACTACCAAGTCCGATTTTTTATCATTATAATTAACCATTAATTGATGATCTGCATGGCTTACTTAGAAACCATGGGTACATGGTTGCAACAACGTACTGATCTCTTTCTCTCCCTATGCTTCTCCAACTGCAAACCTAGCTTGTTGGGCGAGGTGGTCTACCTCATACAGCTTCCACATGTTATAGATGTTTTCATATTTCCTTTCTTTATGTTAGTCAATTTGCATGTGATAATAATTGCTTCTTTGAATTTCATCATTCTTGATCGATGATCCGGGCATTTTTAATTCCTCTCTTAATGCAAAATCTCTATAAAGATGGGCTCTATCTAAAGTGTCAATGGACTGGCTTTGGATTGGGCCCCATCCAGTCCAAAATCAACTTGGACAGATTGGACAAACTAACAAGACATCTTGGATTGGACCAATCTAATCCAACATATTTATTAAGTTGGATTAAGACAACATCTGGTCCATTGATATAAGATAAGAATTAATATATGTGTCAATCGAGTGGGTTTGGGTTGAAACCAATCTAAACCAAAATGAATTTAAACAGATTGCACAGTCCAGACATTGAATTGGACCGGTCCAAATTAGTCCAAAATATTCATTGGATTGAATTGAACCTGGTCCATTTATAATTGAATCACATTGGACCAAATCCTGTCCAATTGACACCCCTAGACCTCTATATCAACTTCTCATCCCGATGCACTCCTTTCTCTAAGTCTGCATTCCTTTATGCTAAAGAGTCTCTTTCATTCTGGCATTATCATCTTGGCCATCCTGCTTTGAAGACCTTTCAACAAGTTATCTTTCCAGTCTTAGTACTTCTTATTATAATGATACATCTTTAGTTCGTCTTCGTTGTCAATTATCCAACTGCAGCATTAGATTTGGGGGTCTGCCCCTATCACACATGATGGTTTTAAATATTATACAAGTTTGATGCACTCTATTTTCTTTCGTTTCAAGGTTTATGTAGAAAGTTTCTTTTCTTACAAAATCAAACAATATTCAGTCAAATTGGGGTTTACTGGCAGAAACGTAGACACATCAAAGAAATTGCATTAGCAAATAGCAATTAATGCTCTCTCTCTAAGGCTTTTCTTCCACTACGTACCTTTTGGGATGAAGCCATACAAACCATTGTTAGATCTCCTCAAAAATAGACTGCCCACTACAATTCTCAATTGATATCATGGTTTTAAAAAATGACCTTGAAATGGAATTGTTTTGGCCACAGGTTTCTAGGTTGATGGTTCGATCGCTCGGTTTGAACGGATGGCCCGTTCTAATAATAAAATTTAAAAAATAAAAAAAAAATAATTAAAAAAAGTCAAAAACCATTGAACGGGTTGATGGATTGGCTGCCCGGGTCAACGGGTTGTTGACTGATTCAACGATTTTTGGCTAGGGACTGAGTTTGGGGTAAAACAAAACCGGTTGCCTGAACAGTTCCCGGGCCGAATGGTCTGACTGTGTGGATCAACGACGGTTCAAAAACCATGATTTATATAGTGCCACACCCTATGAAGTTCATGCCTTGCATGATCACTCATCACCATAGCCATTCTTGGTTATAGCCTTTCTCACAAAGGTTACCGATATTTGAATCCCACTGTATCATTATTAGTCGTGATGTGGTTTTTGGTGAAAAAGTATTCCATCCCCTTCTTAACTATTATGGGTTCTAGTGTTCTCTTTGCATACTTTTTCAGTGAAAATTAATTTGGATGGACCAATAAGACATATTGGATTGGACCAATCCAATCCAAAATATTTATTAGATTGGATTGGACCTGGTCTGTCCATAATAAATTTAATATTGGATTGGGTTGGATTAAACCAATGTCTGCTCCATTGATATAAGACAAGAATATAGGTGTCAATGAACTAGGTTTGGGTTGAAATCAATCTGAATTAAAACAAATTTGCACATATTAAACGATCCAAACATTTAATTGGACTAGTCCAAAATGATCCAAAATATTCATTGGATCGGATTGGACCAGTCCAATTGGCACCCCTTCCATTAGCCTCCTATACCTTCTTCCTCTCCTCTACTTAATAACTTCCCCTCCGCCTAAGTTTTGCTCTATAGAGTCCATTGCATGATGCGCCACTTGCTCTCCCACCAGTTCGATATCACTCCAAGACTACTACGTCCCAATCACATGTTTTTCAGGCTATATTGCATGTACTGCTACAAATACCCTATAGTGCATGTATTGCTATCTTCACTTACTGATGATCTAGTGGAACTTGCTTGTTTTCACAGGTGCAAAAGCTAGCTTAATGGAGGGTATCATGGGTGAGGGCTTTGATGTCCTCATGAATAACGGAACATGGAATTCGGTACCTCCTCAGCCACATATATATGAACATAATTGGATTTAAATGGGTATATCCAAGGTTTTAAAAACCGACCTAGAACTGGAACCATTCTGGCCATCAGTTTTTTGGTCGACAATTCGACCGTCCAGTGCAAATAGACATACTATTCCAACGAAAAAATAAAAATGGCCAAAACTATTGAAAAGGTCAATAGTTCGACCTCCTGAGTTAGCTGGTCACTGACCAATTCAACAGTTTTTGGCCAGGGACCGGGTTTGGGGTAAAACATAACAGTTGCCTGGATGGTTCCTAGGCTGAACGATCCAACCATCCGGATCAATGGTGGTTCAAAAACATTGGGTATATCATATAAAGAAAAATGTCGATGATTTGATACAATGGCTTAAGGAACGACTAATTGGTCAAGTTTTTTCTCGATAACTAGAAGTTGATGTTGGAGATACTTTAGCCTACATGTCAAACCTGCTAGAGTTAGAACAATACTTCGTCTTGTAGCTTGGAGAGGATGACTGGTTAGGTAACCTGTTGCTGCCTAGGATGGTTTGAGGGCAACAAGGTAAACCCGCTTCCGAGCCGAGGGCTAATTGATGAGTCTGAGGTCCGCTATGGCCGAAGGCTGGTAGGTTAGACCTATGGAGAGAGAGAGAATGTCAGATGCCCCGGGTGTTGGCCTGAGGCAGAGATTTCGACAGTCAAGTTAGTACTGGTATGACGGGAGGTGGACGAGGCCTGAGGTTGGAATGGTCAAATGAGGCCACGAGGGAGGCAAGGAAGTTCTTAGCAGTAAAGAGTCAAGTCAATGGGGGCCTAGGCCTCATCCTCGTCCCGGTTCCTCGAGTACTCTGATGCGAGTGTGTTTCCGTTTCTTCTGGCCCGCCTATCGTACAACAGATCTCAAAGGACTAAGACACGAAAGGAAGAGGCGCGGCATCAACCCTCGGCCCTAGAAGGGGGGCTGTGGTGGCCCGATCGCCCGCCTTTGTCCTGGGGCCCTTTCTCGTTGGTAGTGGTATCCTTGGTCTTGGCGGTGATTGCGAAACTGTGCTGATTTGTCCCCTCATCATCTAGGGGGTCGGGAGGTCCTCAGTAGATGACTAGCATGTCAACTATTGTTGAACTCTAAGGGGTCAGCCCTATTGGATCCTACTTGGCCAATGGGCTAGTGGGTTTGGAGACACTGGTCTGCCATGGTGCCCCAAGCTTCCAGCGGAGCAACCACCTTGAGGGTGGCCTCCTGCTGAGTGCCCCACCTTGTCCAGCCCCTATGCAAGATTGTCGAGCTGATCAAGGACTACTTGGAACAGACCTGTTCATGGGTCGGGCCGGGCTTTTACTGTGTATTAATAAATTTTTCTAAGGCCCGAGCTTGAGCCCGACCCCGGCCCTAATAAAAAGCCCGAAGCCCGAGCCTGGGCCTGGGCCCAAAATTTAGCCTATACTATTACTATTATTAATGTTGAAGCGACTGAATAGAGAGAGAGAGAGAGAGATTGAAATTATAAAGAAAAGAATAAAAAATATATATTAAATTATAAATATATATTTTAATAAGTATTATATTATTTATATATTTTATATAATATATAAAATACATATTATATATTGTATAAAATATATAATATTGAGTCGGGCCGAGCCGGGCTCGGGTCGGGCTTTTTTGACAAATCCTGAACCCGGCTCGAAACATAGTTGGGCTTACTGTGTTAGGCCCAAGGTCAGGCCCACGGGCCTAAATACATGACCAAGCTTGGTCGGGGTGCGGGCCGGGCCGGGCTGGGCCAGGCTGGGCCATCAGGCTACCTGGCCCATGAACAAGTCTAGCTTGGAATCGGTCCATCCTGACCAAGTTCTGAACATTCCTGGTGTTTCTTGCCATCTCGACTGAAACTTAGCAGTTAGGTTTTTAAGACAAGTTTCTAGAGTAAGTTTAGTTGAGGGAAGTCTTAGCGATGTTCCCATAGACGACGCCAATTGTTGCTACCTAAGATGGGTTGAGGGCAACAAGGTAAATCCGTTTCTGAGTCGAGGGCTGACTGATGAGTCTGAGGTCCGCTTTGGCCAAAGGCTGCTAGGTCAGACCTGTAGAGAGAGAGATAACATTAGAGGCCCCGAGTGCTGGCCCGAGGCGAAGACTCTGACGGTCAAGTTAGTATGGGTGTGACGGGAGGTGGATGAGGCCTGAGGTTGGGATGCTCAGACGAGGCCATAAGGGAGGCAAGGAAGTTCTTAGCAATAAAGAGTCTAGATGCTCACCTTGGGGGGTCACCCCCTATTTATACTTGAGACCGCCTGGAGGTAGGTGGACGTGAACGGCCAGAATGCAATCTGGCCTTGAGGGCGCAACATTCGAGGCTATTGCATGTGGCCACACTATTGGCCCTACATCGCATGCCAACCCTGCTCTACACATGCTCTCATTGCATCCGCTCTTTGCGTCGCCTTCCGCCATGCGCGTGTGTACCATTGGCCCAAGATATAAGTGCCTACATAACAACCCAATGGATTAAAACATCTCTAAGTTAAGTTTCCTAACCATGTTTGAAAGGAGTCCGGATCTCCTGCACATCCTAATCTGCACATTTTCCTGTATATCCTATAATAATGTGCCAGATCAACACCACACAATTAAATTCCTATAACTAGTTAATGGATGTGAGAGAACATCCACTTGTTTTGTTCCCTTACTTCTAAATATCAAAATACATTAAAAAATTAGAAAACCCTCTTCTTCAAGGGGTTTATCGCCATTTCTTTTTAAGAAGTCAAATCTATATAAAATTTTTTAGCTCATGTTCTTTGTTTGTGATGTGAAAAGGCTTTTGCGAAGAGGACTAGTTGAAAGCGTTAAAAATGGAATGGGAAGAAAGAGATGCCTACAATCTACTCAAGACACAACAGCGATGATTTAGACAAGTTTGGGAGGTTATCTTCTCTATCGTTCTAGAGCATTGCAAGCACTTTGAAAGATAGCCTTGGCCAAATATAGAAGCCCTGGCCAAACCCAAACCAAGCATAAAGTTAAATCACATGATGGGAAGCTCTCTCTATTGTGGTTGCTTAGAAAGTTCAGGCTAGATTTTGTTTCCACCAGAGGAGACACCCTATTTCAAGGTATTTTGCACAGAAAGATATCTATGATGATCTCATTACTTCTCATGTTGTAGAAGTAAATGAAGAAAGGAAACATGCAATGATGTAAATAAACAACAAATTTTGTTGTTTGCTTTTGTTGCATATTAGAAACATATTTTACTTTGTTTATCCTCTATTGTTGAAAGAGAGCTTAGAGAAATCATCCTCATAACCACTAGTGAAGGAGAAAAGGTTTTTTCTTTTTTTTCATTTTAATGTTTTTAATATTTAAAAAATAAAAAGCAAAGAAATGGAAGTTCTCCTAGCCTCTGTTAATCAGTTTGCACAGTAAGAATTTAATAGTATGAGGCTGACCTGGCACATTAAGATAGGATGTGTAGGAAAATGTGCAAATCAGGGTGTGCAGGAA
This sequence comes from Nelumbo lutea, assembly GCF_056320005.1. Taxonomy (NCBI): domain Eukaryota; kingdom Viridiplantae; phylum Streptophyta; class Magnoliopsida; order Proteales; family Nelumbonaceae; genus Nelumbo; species Nelumbo lutea. Next base: position 32,542,020 of record NC_142690.1, on the reverse strand, counting down.
ATTCATACTCGTTTGGAAAATGTAGACAAAGTTTTATATGGATCAAAACATCTCTAAGTTATGTATTCATCTCATTTCTTTGGGTTTCACTACACTGCAAATTCTGATTTTCTTCGTTTATTTACCACTGAGATGATACTACCATATTTGTGCTTGCCTATGTGGATGATTTACTCACAACTAGAAACAAACTCTCCCCTCTACTTTCTTCTCTCTTATATCTTGCACAGTTGCATTTACTAAAAGGATTTGGGTGATATAAATTATTTATTGGGAATTGAGGCCACTTAGTCTTATAAAAGCCTTGTGTTATCTCAGTGAGTATATTTATGAGTCTTCGATGTAGTTGATTGTTAAATCATCATCATCTTCGTTAGATAATTCCCATTTACCAACAATTCTTCTTCTTCTTCCACTAGATCCAATTGCATTGCCATCTTTTTACCTAAATATAGGAATTAAAATATTAAAACAAAGTAACACTATAAATCTTAAAGCTGCATTTGGATGCAATGTAAATCAAGAACCAATGTAAATTTTACATCGGTTCGATTTTATATGCATTCAGAAAAGATGATGTAATCAAGAATCAATGTAAATTTATCTTTAAAACTTACCATTTGAACTCTCAGCACTCATCTTTCGTTTAGCTTTAGATGGTTGACCTATTTGACCATTGTCCATGATCTCCAACATCATATCATCATCAAGACCAGCATCGACAAGTAATAGTTCAAATGGAGGGCTCTCTTTTGTAATTGAACTCTATATAGATTCTTTAGTAGTCCATTCATTATCCAATTCCATATCAGCATTTCTAATAATTGGATCCTCCATATTTTTCCCATTTACTTGCTTTTGAGAGAGTTAGTTTTAAGTTGTACATGACATAAACCAAGGCCTTCAATTGTTTTTAGGGAGAAGTACCAATCAGCCCAGCTCAAATTTTACTAGGCCCAAAGTACAGGGGAATGCATCCTGACTATGAATTGATGCCAAATTCATGGGCAAGATGTGGTTTATAGGGGGGGAGAGGGCTAGTTGTAGGGGGGGCTGGAATTCAGAATTCTGCATCGTATGTATCCGTACTTCTCCGTTGTTTTTATGCTAAACAGTTTCTCCTCTTGGTGTGGATATGAAGTTATCACACAAGTACATTTGAGTAACAACTACTAGTAAAAAAAATTAATTATATAATCATATAATTCTTTTAAAAATATTATCTGGTTAAACGACTAACTTCTCTCACAAGTAGAGGAACTACAAGTAAGACTCAATATTCTGTATGTTAGAGAATATCAACATATTCAAAGATCTTACCTAACAGCTTAAGCTTTCAGGTTCAATGGTTCTTTGAGATGGTATCAAGCCATTTTGACCACACAAAACACAAAGTTCAAAAAAATAGCATATGAAATTATATAACTGTAGATATGATTTTATGAACAAAATCATTTTTAATAATCTAACCTACTCAGCTCATCTTAAATATCACATGCTGCAAGTTGAGTACCTACATCTTGAGCAGAAACAATAAAACGGTCCATAGAACTTGTTACTCCCCTTGATGTTGGAGAGTTGTATGCCCTTAGCTCCAATCAGAATGATGTACATTATGACTTTATTGTAAATGAATAAAATACATATTTGATTCATGTTCCTTTGGTGTGTTTCTGTGTAATCCCCTTAAACTGGACACATAATGAGACTCGTGTTAGTTTAGAATGTTCACAACCAGTGGCCCGGTCTGGGGAGACCTATCCTGAAAAGGTTGACACAGATGTGCCACCAAGTTGGTTGAGGTGGCCTGTCTCAACCACCAAGGTGAGACCCTAGGCACATGCAGTGTATGATTAATTGAATCTTTGAACCGGACTAGATTTCCAGTATTGCCCTGGACCTTGCAGATTAGTGGGAAAAACTGAAAAGTTACACCCGACCCCTAAACTCGATTATGATACTACACTAGGTGTCGGATTGGACTGTCTTTGATGTACCAATCAGTGAGATCCTTAGCGGGGGTCAAAACCTGGGTATGTTGGGACAGTCTGAGAATTCATCTGAGTGGCTGATCATAGTGACAGGATTAGCCCTTTTGTCGGACAAAGGTAATGATCAGGGATGCACTCTCACTGATGGAAACCAAGACTGCCGGCAGCCGATTTCAATCGTTGAGATTTGTTTTGCAAAATATATTTTATATGAGATATAAAAGTATATATATTATGGTTTCTAAAATTGTTTGCAAAAGGTTTTAATTCCCGGGATCCATACAAACAGAGAGTGCAACACTGTTCCTTGCAGCCGAGGGAGAGGTCATCTCTTGTCGGGCAGTGTTTGATCATTATGGGCTGAGAGGTTAAGTGTAAGACCATTGAGGATAATACCTGATGGGATAATCTTGCATCTGCCCATAGTCCCTGGATGTTACAAGGTGGCTTGGCCCAGGGACCACTTAGGGTAAGTGTTGGGCCCATAGAGCCCATGTGATGGGTTTCAGGGGATGCACTGTCCATAACAATGTATTCGGCCAGGCCTTGTAACAAAGGTTGGGCTGAACCCATGTGGCTAATGTGTAGATCAATGCTTGGGTCCCACGCCATACAAGGAAGCCCAACTGGGCAGCAGTTAGGAAGGCTAAGTGAGCACATAACCTTAATGGGCCTAAAGCCCATTTCGAACTAGGCTAATTTAAGTGGTTAAAATAAGGGGCGGATTCTGGAATGGATTAGCAGATAGGATAGGATCTTAATCCTATCCACTCAGAGAGTCCAGATCTGAATATGATTCAGATCTGGAAACCTCCTAATGAGATTAGGAAAAGGCTAATCTAATCTGTAGATAAGATAAGGGCTTATCCTTATCACCTAAAGGGATGTTTGTTCCAAATATAATTTGGATCAACAATTCCTAATGGGATTAGGAGCTGATCTTTTAAGGTTACAAAAGGAGGAAGGGGCGGCAACCTTTAGATTATCCCAAAAACATCAGATCACTACAAGTCTTTAGAGTTGAAATCACAGAAGAGAGAATTCAGCATACCTGCGAAAATTCTCTCTTGCCACCGCCTCACCTGCCAGTTCGACCTCCTTTTCAGTGGGAGAAATCAAGATTTGATCTTGATATCAGTTTCTTGTGAAGGAACTGATAGGAAGTTGCGCTCACGTGCCATCCTTCTACTTCTTGCGAAGGATTAGGTTCTCAGAGAGAACACTGTTGATTCTGCTCCACCTTACACTATACCATCTTCAGTGGGAGCAGTCTTTGGATCCTTCCTTGGGCGTGAACACCTTCGTTGGGAGATATTATTTCTCTGTATCAGGTATAATCCTCTCCTACTGTCTTTTGTTCAGATCTGGTTCAATTTATGGTTCAAGATTGATCCTTGAAAATATGATTTTCTAAATAGGGAATGTGATTCCCAATTGAAGGGAGAGAAAAATTTTTGAAATTCGTCCACCTAATTCCACAAGATTTGGGCGTCCATACGATGGATCTCTCATCCCTTCACTCGAAGTGGTATCAGCTCCACTAGACACATTTCCTTGTGTCTCTTCACTTTTACCCTTTGAGGAGGCCTCACCAATAGACTCTCTAGCATAAGAACCCACTCATCAAATTTCTTTCATTTCTTCTGCAGTTTTCTCTTGATTCTCTTTAAAATTAATTAAGAAATTTGTGATCTCTTCTACAACTTTTGTAAGAACCTGCTTGCATAGAGTTACATTTTGATGAATCTAAGAGGTTGTTTGGCAAGTTCTTTTTGAAAGCTTTTACATAGTGAGCTATTGCATTAAGATCTTGATAGCCTGAAGATTGTTTGGTCAAGGCGTGTCTTTCCACGCGAAGATGAATTAAACAAAAAAAAACTGAAGCTCCACTTGGAATTTTTCGAAAATTGTCTAAAACAGACTTTATACATTTTTTTGGCGTGATGTCTTTTAGCGACTGTATCTTTTTCCAATCAAACGGGAAAAAACGAAGATGCGGGCTGCCCGACTTCTAAAAAAACACACTAAATGGAAACTATACAATTGCAAATCAAATCATATAGGAGAGATGCCAATAACCACAGATGCATGAATTCCACCAGTAAACATATAATAAAGCACAAGATGCAAAAGTCAGCTCTCTTCATGAAACATGAAACCAATTTTACCTGGGAAGTATTTTACGTCCATTATCAAAAACATTATCTAGAGGATCATACATAACCATAGAAAGAAACAAACAAAATGAAGCCAAGGGAGGAATTAATATTACAAAATTGAAATCTTTTAACTCAACAAAGAAGAGGTGGTTACCAAAAATCAGAGTGTGGAGCTTAGAGACGAAAATCTAGAGAGAAACATTGGATCCATCGCGGGGACTATGGACAAAGAATGAATTGGAAACAAATTGCAAAGAATGAAGAAAATCAAAACAAAATTCGAAAAATACATCAATTGATCAATCGATTAGTTAGTGTTAGACCGGTTCAAGTCCAGTTAAAGAATGAAAACTGCCATCTTGGTCGTTTTTTTTTTTTTTTGAAATAGTTGAACGTCTGGAATTTTAAGCTGCATTCGGAAGGTATGTAAATTAAGAACGATGTAAATATTTATGCCGGTTTGGTTTTGTTAGCATTTGGAAGGAGTGTAAATCAAGATCAACGTAAAACTTGACTCTAATTCGGCTTTGCATACGTTTCAATAGACTAGTGGAATTTACGACATAAAACTTCATGTAAAGCAAAGCTTTACATCGATTATCGATGTAAATACTATATCAATAAAATCGATATAAAATTCTACTTTTCTCGTCACACTTCTCAAATAAAAACTGTCACATGCCAACGGTTCCGATATTGTGCCTACTAGATCAGTTAACATTAGAGAAAAAACTTTGTTAAACTTTGCTCATTTTTAGACCACACCTGTCCTTTAAAATACACTCAGCCTACCTTTGAAAAAGATTAAATACCACTTTTTACAGCTGTTAGAATATTTTTATCAAGTGCTCATTGAACATGCTTATATATTGTGCCTAATAGATCCGGTCCCCATATTTCACGGTTCCAATCAGTTGACATAAGAGAGAAAACTTTGTTAAACTTTGTGAGGAAAAACAAATTAAACAAGAAGCATGATGAAGAAGCATATGAAATCTCTGAGTTTCCTCTTCACATTCTTCAAGCAAGCCTTCACAAGTTGAATAGCTACTTCAAGTAATTTTCTCCCGAATTACGTTTTTTTTTTATTTATTTTGTTGTTACTAATTTAGGCTAGAGTAGAAGAAGATCAAAGACATCCAATGTCTTTGTTGCTATTTGTTTGGTTCTCTACAAATTCGAGCTCAGAACGTGAATCCCTAATTTGTTATGTTTTCAGAGATTTATAGAGTTGTCCGTTTGTCTTCTTATTCATTTATTTATTCTGTTCTCATATTCGTCAATCTCATAAGACCATTTTCTTGTTCAGGCACTTTTTTGCGGATTGACTGATTAATTTGAGAAAGTCAATTCTTTGTTTTTCGAAGATGAATTGCCTTTTTCAGTTCGTTTTTTTGTGTCTGAAGCAGGTTGAGAGTGCAAACCACTTTTCTGTGAGTTCGCATCTCCGCCCCACTATCTGTCGTTCCACATAACGTGTGACTGCCACATGTCCAGTTGCATGCAATGGGCATTCTTGCGTGCGGGGTTAAAGGGACGTCCATTAGCTTGTCCCGTTAGCCCCAAAACGATCCCAAATTTCCTTTCTCCCATACAACGTTTTAAAAAATGACTTAGAAACGGAATTGCATTGGCCACCGGTTTTTAGGTCGACAGTCCAATTGTCCGGTTCGAATGGATGACCCGTTCTAACAAATAAATTAAAAATAAAAAGATAAAATATCGTTAAATGGATCAATGGGTCGATGATTCGACCACCCTCTCATGGTATTCTTGGCCAATGAGACCAAAATCCCATTGACCAACTTTCCCCCTCTCAAAATCTCAAAAAAGAACGCCCCCTTAGGGATAAGTGGACTGCAATCCACCTCAAAAATCTGAAATTTCAGCCTCCTCCTAATCTACTAGTAGCTCACCCCCCCCCCCCACTACACCGCATCCTGCCTGTGGATTGATGTGTAAATTGGCATCAATCCATGAATAGGATCCATTTGACGTATATGGTGGGGATCAGATTTCTGAGGTGGACTGAACTATAAAAACCCCTTCGATTTAAGGATGAGTCCCTTATATATGACATCACCTAGTTCTTTTGGAGACACATTCGCGCAAAACGCACCAAGGGAAACAACCATTTCCAAGCTTCAACTTCATCATCTTTAGTTAGAGTAACTGAAGCCCTCTATTATGATCCATTTGTCCCCTAAAATTTAGTTAGTATAATAATAGTTGTAATTATTATTCTATTTTATAATATCTATTAAATTTTTTTGAAAGTTAATAATATCTATTAATTTTGAAACTAAAATTTTCTTAATTTTTGTTGTTTTATTAATAAATATGTGTTAATTTGTATTAACTTTACTTTTATAAATATTTTGGAAAATTTATTACATTTGTGTATTTTCATGATTTTCGAAACTGGACCAGACCAGACGGTCAGCCAAAAAAAACCAGGATGACCAGTTCCGTTTTACCCCAGAACCATTATTTCCCCCAAAAATCGTTGATTTGGTCAACAAACCACTAACCCAGGCGGTCAAAAAGTTCGAACAGCTGAACAATTTGGCTTGTTTTTATTTTTTTTATTTTTTGTCAAAACGGACCATCCGTTCGGTTCGAACAGTCAGAGCATTCGACCCGGGAACCAGACCCCTGCCTGGTTTGTTGTTCGGTTTGGTTTTGAAAACCTTGTTTATTTTTGAAGAATTATTGAAATTTATTTTTAATTTGTTATTAAATAATTGATTTTCTTTTCCTCTATTTCAGTTAAATTTAAATATACAACTGGTGCCAACTGGCTTTTTGGTATGTCTGGCTGGGTGCAGGGGAGACTTGGACTGAATGCCGTCTCTACCTGGGTGATGGGTCTGGAAATTTAGGTGAAAAAGAAATAAGGAAAAGAAAGACACGACACAAACAAATTATGTCTAATTAGAATGCTGAAAATATCTAGACTAAAGCATAATTCATTATATTTACACCAGATGACCCATGTGGATATAACAAAATAAGAACTTTTGGAAATACAAAACCACCTCGTCTCTGAATGTGTGGGGGGACACTATACATCACCCAATTCATTTTAATTTGCTCCTCCCTTTCATGCATCGACAATAATTTTCCATCCGCCAACTTCAGTTTCTAAATGAACTCAAGATCTTAACTTTACAACCATTTTTCATGTATATAATAGCCATTAGTGCAAGGTTTCTTTCAATGTAACCAATGCTAAATTTATAATTCCTTGGTCTTTCTCCTCAGTTCATTAAGTTCCTTCTCAATCTCTGTATCTCGAATGGGAAATCCTGCATTTGTGCTGCTAACAGCTGCTCTACCAGGTGGAAGCTCTCCTTTCTATTGAAATAGCACATTGGAAGAAATAAAAAAGAAAAAGGAAAAATTAAAAGCATATACACAAGTTCGATGGTTCCAATATCAGAGTCAATCATAACCAATTCAAAGAAATGGTAATTCTCTAATTGTTGCATTGAAACTACAACCTTGTAAAAACCTAAATTCACTTGTAATTTGGTTTAATATCATATCATTTCCAAATTATTTTCTTGCAGCAATGTATCCTACATTAACTAATAATTATTAAACATAATAATGCTTGTAAATAAAAATAATAAAAACATCAAATGGAACTTGTTGCCACTACAAGAGCACAATAACATGCATAAAACAGTAGATAACGTCCTCGTACGACAATTATAGAAGGGAACGGGCACAGCCATTATAAGGACCACATCCAAAAGGTGTGTGTAATAAAGACTGAAACCCAGATCCCAGTCATATTGCCCTTCCCTTCTCATTACTCGAAAAGAATAATAAAACGTACCAAAGAGCTTCCAGATAGTTCTTTCTTCAACTTCGCAAGGTCATCATCAACTGACGAGCTCTCTAGCAAAGCAAACTGTGGGAAATAGATTGCCTTTAGCATGGACATGATCATCTCATCAAATTTATTTTTTTTGCTATAGATGCTATGGATGTGCAGAAAAAAAAAAAAAAAAAAAAAATTGTGAACAAGTTCTAGCTGAAGTGTATAACAGATCAGCACAGGTAGAAACAGGTAATAGGAATAAACATAAAATAATATCCTTTAGGGGAAGAACAAAAGAAAACGATGAGGGAAAAGGACTACCTTTCCTTCAAGGTCGTCAGTGGTCAACAGATTAAGTGCCTCGGCTTGGGATTCCATGGCCAACACTGAGAAAATGCAACAAAAAGTTGTAAATGATTATCAAAGCTACATCAGTATTAGAAAACAATGATATATTTCTTTTCATCAGAAATAGTATGATCAAGATGGAAGATCCTCAGGTGGGGTTCTACAGAAGAGACCTTGTTGGCTAGAATTCTTCCCATGTGTGCTGTCTAGACATCTGATAAAGAACATGGTTTTTAAATGTTGGGAATCCATAGTTTTGAAAGGCTAAAAGCCTTGAAGTTTGAAGTGTGTGCCTTCACTAGTAATGATCTTGCAAAAATTGACGTGTTAAATAAGTATTTAAACCAGGATTTTGAAACTAAAGATCTGGTGAGCTTTGATATTTCTTAGGCATAGAGGTAGCAAGGTCGAACATGGGACTTTCGTTTCCCAACATAATTATGTCCTTGACCTGTTGTAAGAGACCAGTAAGCTTGAGTTAAACCGGCTGTATGCCTATTGATCAGAATCATAGGATCAAGGATCAAAATTTCGATATGTATTGGGCCGTACAGCCAATATGTATCATACTGGTGGTTTCCTGATATGCCCCTACAGTGGGTGTTTCGGGGCATGACCTGGTTCAGGGGGTAGATGGGCCTTAAACTGACCCCTCTGAACCAGGTTGGAAAAAAAAAAAAAAGAAAAAAAAAAAAGAAGCAAGACTCGATACAGTCCGATAAGCCCCAACCGGTGTATTGGATTGTATCAACATTTAAAACCTTGCATAGGATTAATGGTTTTGATGATGAGCAGATTAAAGATATTGGGATTGGGAGGTATCAGAGGTTGGTAGGATGGCTTCTATATCCCTGCTCCAGGCCAGATACTTCGTATGTAATGAGTATGGTAAGCAAATATATGCATGTTCCACAAAGTTCACATTGGGTAGATATTGACAGGATGCTTACCTTAAGAAGCATCATGGTGGAGATTCAATGTTTCTAATTATGACACATGAAATTTGAGGCTTATATAGATGTAGATTGGGAAGGCTCCTTAGATGATAGATGCTCTACATCTGGAATTTACACTCTTGGTCAGAATTTGGTGTCTTGGAAAAGCAAGAAGCAATGGTGGCCTAGTCAAGTGTAGAAGCCAAGTACAGGTCTATGGATCATGGTGTGTCAGAGTTACTTTGGCTTCATTCTCTAAATGGACAACTTGAGATTGAGGTAGAACAGCCCTTGATGTTATACTATGATAATCAAGCCACCAACATTGCTCATGATCCAGTCCAGCATGATAGGACTAAAAATATTGAAGTTGATAGATACTTCATTAGAAAGAGGGTGTCTTCAGGCAAAGTGTGTTTACACTACATCTAATCTAAAATACAGTTCTCAGACATATTTACTAAAGGAGTTGCTAAAAATAAGCTGGAGCACGACTTATGCAAGTTGGGAATGATCAACATCCATTACCAATTTGAGGGAGTGTTGACATGCTATGGCACCATCTACATTTCCACCCTTCAGGCTTTTATGTTAATATTTTTTATTTGTTTTGTTTTTTTTTTTAACTTTTATTGTGCTTTGTTATTGGGCCCAGGCCCATATTCTTTATTTACTTATTACCTGCTTCCCTATTATAGGGGCATGACTGTCATTGTACAAATCTTACCACTAATTATAAATACTAATGCTAAGGGGCACCTGCAAAGTTTTTGGCTCCCCCTTCTTTTTATTGCTTTTCGTTCTCTCTTATCCCTTCTATTCTCTGCGCTTCTTCAATCCTTTTTCTTCTATTTCTGATTTCCTACTAAATTGATCTTTGATTTGAGTAGATCATTTTATTGCCTGCAATCGGCAATAATATTCTTACAACAAACAGCATTATGCAAACCTGTCCTTGCTTCACAATTCATAACCAATCCAGGAAAGGGGAAAAACATGGCATATGAAAATCTGGAATGATATTTCTACCAAAAAAAAAAAAAAATCTGGAATGATATGTATAGATAAGATTTTTCTAGAATAGTGTCCAGATCTGACCTTCATAAATCTGGTATACCTGCTATGTTTAGATCTTTATGCTCAAATAAAAGGACAGCTCAGTGCACAAGGCTCCCGCCAATGCGGGATCTGCAGAGCAACAGATGCACACAGCCTTATCCCTGCAGACACAGAGAGGCCGTTTACAAGATCTTTACACTCAGATCTGAAAAAGAAAACTTGAACCCCACAATCCACTCCCACAAATCTGAATAGTACAAGCCCTTGTGTGAAAAATAGAGGAAGTTCGGCCCTCTCACAAAGAATAAATCTTGGTCATTTTGACCAAGAAAAAGAAAACTAAAACATCAAAACAAGAATAAAAATAAGGTTTCTTCTGTGGTTGGTTCGTTGAGGTTATAGTTCTGAACAAGCAAGAACAAAGAAATAAGAATAAGAAAGGAAGAGGCATCTGATCTGACAGTTCACCTTTGTTCTGGTGACATGCTCTCTGTCATAGATCAGAAACAAAGTACAACAAAGATCACCTTTATTCTGCTTGCTCCCAGATCTCATAAGCTGTATCAGCCCTCATGAAATTTCTTCACTTGGGGCAGCATAGACACTAGAAGCCATGACATCACCAATACGGTTCTCCTGGCTCCATTTGTCATATTCAACACTTCAGACTTTGGTTCCTTAATCTTCCTGTAGAAATATTGGGCCAGATGGACCGTAGTTTATTTCAGCCTAATGTTTATTATTTTTTGTGTTAATGGGCCTATTGATCTTTTTTTCTTTAAGTTTTTAAGTAGTCGCCCTACCCAAGGGTATTCATGTAATTACCCCAACTATTCTAATCAGGTTTAATAAAAGTATTTGGGGATGGAGAGAGAGTATGATTGACTCTTCTCCTTCCCCTTCTCTCTTCTCTTCTTCTCTTGCAGTCATACCCCATAGTTGTCAAGGTGATGCCTAGGTAACAAGGTGCCCTTGGAGGCTCACCTCGCCTAATTGCCAAGCAGTTTTGTATATTGTGTCATAAAATACTTTTATATTCTTAATTTTGTGTGTTTATATACTAATTTATTTTTATTATTTTCTTATTTGTAATGATTTAATCAACACAGACATTGCTAAGTGCAATATTGAACCCTCAAAGACTTCAAAACATGAACCAATAAGTAATGAAGAACTTAAATTTTTTTTTCTAATCAACACATTTTCTTCCTTCCATCTTTTCTTTTCTTCTTTTCCTATAACAAAAATAGGGGTTCAGCCCCTATATTTTTTGAATATGTTGATTTTCTATACTTTAACATGAAATTTATACTTTTCTTATGAAAATTATGGATAATTATTAAGGAAATATGGCTACACAACCTAGGGAACTAACCTAGGATATATGCTTTTTTACTTAAAAAAGTCCATCACCTAGGCAACTAGGCAATGAGGCGCCCCCATGTTGCCTAGCCTCACCTTGGTGCCTTGAATACTATGCTAGAGAGTTGGCATATCCCAATCTTCTTCATTGTGGTGCCTACACTCTAATGCCATCAGTCGATCCAAAATTTGGACTCTCTTATCATAATGTTGTGCACTCATTCCTTCATAACCCTCTCAATCTCCTACTCTGACAATATAAGTAAAAGGTACATAATGTTACGAACTAGGAAGTTTGTTCACTTCTGATGGTAAAATCAATCCCCAGTTTCTTCTCAATTCACTCCCAAAGTTCAACCAGGTACAATGAAGGGTTGCCTTCAAATCTTCCAATCAAGCATCACTTCAAGTAAAACTTTCTTGAAAATTTTCTGACCTATCAATGACCACATAAATGGTTTTCTTTGCCCACCTTTACTTCTCATTTGCCTTCTTGCGGCCACAACCCTTCCCCTACAACCTCCCTATAACTCCTCTTCTGGCCATTGTCCCCCTTACCACCTAACTCACCAGCCCTTGTATCCTTAATTCTTCTCTACCTGGCTATTTCAATTCGCTTACCTCAGCCATGGGGAGAGATTTTGAGCAAACACAATCGCCCTCTGCCATTGGTGTCGCCTTCTCAATATCCAAAACAATCTTGTACATTTAAAAAATTTAACACTTCTAGGGTCATCTCCATTGTCACTTCTCTTCTCCATAATTCATATACTAGTTTCTTTTTATTATTTTATTATATTTTCAAGTTCAATCACAACACACTAGGGCTGTAATTGGATTGGGTTCGGACCGAATTCTGCAAAATCTGAATCCGGTCCAATTGTTGAAAACTTGCATCCAAGTCCTATCCAAAACCCGATCAGATTTGAAGACCTCATTCGAATTCGAATTCTAATAGAATCAAGTTGGATTTGGATTTAATCTGGCTCTGCTTTAATTTTTTAAAATACAAACAAAAAAATCAAAAGTTAATTACTTTTCAACTTTTATGTATAATAAATTAATGTAAATATAATATACTGAATTTATTAAACGTATCAATTCATATATAAAAATATATCTTTTTTATATTTTAAATATAATTATATAAAATTTATATATAAAAATCAATAAAATTATAATATAATCGGATCGGATTTTAATCAGATTGGATGGAATCAAATCCAAATCCGATCTGATTATTAATCAGATGCAGATTGCAAAATCCAAATCTGATCTGATTACAAGACATCATCCAAATCCGAGATAATCGAATCAGATGCCAGATCGGGCCACAAATTTTCCGGTATCATTGACAACCTACAACGCACAAGTTGGTGGGTGCTTCAAAACCTTAACTGATAAACAAGCAAGAACTTCAAGATTTATCACATGAGAAGAACAAAGGTATGTCTTCTTTTCTTCTGCCCCTTTCTTTTCTTCTTTTCTTTGGACAAAAACAAGGATTCCACCCATTCTCCTTTTTCTAAGACAATCTTCTTCTGCTTCACCACCCCTTTCTTTTCTTTTTTCCCTAGGACAAAATCAAGGGTTCAACCCCTATATTTTCTGAGTTTTTCTTTTCTTTCTTCTTCTCATGAGTATGTTGATTTTCCATGAAACCAATGGAAATTACCCTAGGATTTAGGTTTTTATTAAAAAAAAAATCCATCACCTAGGTGACATGGCACTCCCCTGTCAGCGAGCTATGCTTTGGTGCCTTGACAGCAATGCTGACTAATGAATAAACTGTATCATATGCATAAATTCTCTTTTTGTTAAATAGAATTTAGATACCTATGGAAAAATATTTGTAAGAAAATGAGTCAGTAGAATGACCCTACCATGTAAAATGCAGCCCAGTGCACAAGGCCGCTGCCAATGCGGGGTCTGGGGAGGGACAGATGTACACAACCCTGGTCACCCAGGTCACTATCGGGTAACCTAACCGTTGCACCAAGGCCTACCCTCTAGCATGACTCCACCATGTCTTAAACATAAAATGGGCCTGTAACCTCATCACCACAGTGACAGGGTACCACGCTCCAAAGCCAACAATAACTAGATGATCTTTATCATCAAATAACAGGGGCAAGTCCAAAAGCAAAAGGTAAAAATAGATTATTATAGTCAACTGGTTGTGGCTTTGAGGGTATATATTATCCAAGAAGTATCATCATTATAAGCTGGGCTTCAGGACAGACTTTGGATCCGTGGAAACTATCTCATTTGCTGTTAGAAATCAGGGAACTGGCCTCTTACTTAGAATGCAGATTCAGATGGATTCCTAGAGAATTAAACCATGTGGCTGATAATCTAGCTAAATCTGGGCTGGAAAGGGATTTTTTGTATAGTGATCATACTTAGCCATTGCAGTGGGCTTTGTCTTTTGTTCTTTGTTGACAAGGCTTTGTACATCTCCTCATGTACATCCCTCCCCCTTTTTTTATCTTAATGAAATCTGTTATCTTTTCTCAAAAAAAATGTCACATGTGCCTGCTGAAAGAATATGAGCTGACTGCCATTTATAATAGAGGCCCAGTGATTACACCTCTTTCCAGAACCATAGACAATGCATGAAATATGATAATCGACTGCTCAGAAATAAAGCACAGGCCAAATATTCATACCCTTTTCCTCCATTTTTTCAAAAGCTGAAAGAGCGCTACTTGTATTAACATTCCCTAACATCTCATTCACTTTCGTTGCAGTCCTAGAACAACATAAAATTTGACATTGAGATCAAGTTCACACGGTTAATGTAAACAGAGACGGTGAAAATAAAAAGGGTGTTCTGGACTAACTTTGCTGACTGAGCACGTGCTTTGAGAGTATCTTTCTTTGACTTAGCTTCCTGTATCTTACTCTCCAAAAGCTGCAGAAAACCAGAAACCAAAGTAACAAAATAAAAAGACTATTGCAAGAATGAAGAGAAGATTGAGACCACAACAAACATACAGAAATTGTAAAAAAAAGCATAAAATACATTAATCAAATCTGGGAGGGAACCAACAATTTTTGTTTTGATTTATTGGGTTGAGCCTTGCATTTGGGAAAGGGGATTGTTAATATTGAATCTCTGTCATCTTGAAAATTAATTCTTCTGTCCAAAATGATATAAACCTATTATTCTACATCAACGTTCAAAATTTTGATACGATATGCCCCGTATCAGGCATATATCGGGACTCCTCTCTTTTTTTAATAAAAAATATGCGTAAATAAGTCCCAAAAAAACAACTTTTGAAAAAGAATATATAAAAGCGTGAGTTTCTAAGTACCAATACGCCTCTACCGATTCACGGGGGCGTAGGGATGGCAATTTTCCCCATCCCCGATGAGGTCGGGGACGAAGATTAATAGGAATCCCCGATCGAGAATGGGGATTGAGGTCCCCGACCCCGATTATATATATATATATATGTGTGTGTGTGTGTGTGTGTGTTATTTATATTAAACATATATTATTTATATTATTTACATATATATATATATATATATATCAAAACATATTTAAAACATTATTTATAATTTATAATTTTTATTTATTTTAAGTAAATTTATTTTTCAAAAAAAATACTATTATCTAAAAATATTTCGGGGATTCGGGTCCCCACGGGGAACCCATCCCCATCGAGGATCGTGGATGGAGGACAAATTTTATCCCCAATGGGGATCAGGGATGGGGATGGGGGTTAATTTCAGAATCAGGGGCGGGGACAGGGAATATGATCCCCGCCCCGTTGCCATTCCTACAGAGGCATATTGATACTTTGAACCTTGTCCTACATAATTAGGCATAAAGGTTGTTTTAGAATCATAGGAGCATAATTATCTCAACTTCCACGCAACCCCCAAAATGATTCTTCTTTTTTAATTTTAATTCATTGTATACACAGCTTAATTAAAATCATAATAGACTGAAATTTTGACCCCTTTGCATGCAGCACTAATTGTACAGGTAACATACATTTACACCACTTCTTTGGTGGTCATAATTCTTCTGGTCAGAAAGGGGTTGTCATTGAAGAGGGTGTTGAGTCATTGAAGACCAGTTTTTTGAAAAGAACTCAGTGATGGAGATGGAGATGGAGAGGATTAATGAAACACCAAAGGAGTTGAAGATTCTCAGAAGGAATTCTCTTGCAGTGAGAAAATTCAGAAATCAGAGAAAACCTCTAAATCTGTTGGTCTCAAAAGTTTTTGCTAGACTGACGTGGGGTTTATTTAGGACTGGTCTAAACAAAAAAATGATGAAACCAAAGAAAAGCCTAAAGAAGAACTAGAGAGGTCATTTGTTTCTGTTTGTTTCCTCTTTGGAACTTGGTGTGGATTTGTGAGTGGTTTTGGTTTGTTGGTTTTGGGGGTTCTGTTTTGGTTGTTATTCTCTGTTCAATGAGTTGGATGTTTGGTGGTCTGTTTTTCTTCATTTTTAGTTGGTTTGTTTGATTTGGAGTTTGTTTCGGAAGTTTTTGTCTTTTTTGACTTCTGATCACCTTCCTTGTAATCTTCTTTTTTTCTTAATAAATTTTATTAAGAAAATTGGTAATAAAATAAATTTATTTCCCAAATGCAAATCAATGAGAAAGATGAATCCTGCCTGCTTAATTGGTATTTATTTATTGATCATTTCTTTTTAACTTGTCAAAAGATCTCTACACAAGTACACCTCAACTTATATATATATATATATATATATATATAATGAGAGAGAGAGAGAGAGATAATGAGGCTTAAACTACAAATCCCAAGGCCTCAAGGCTTACACCTCAAGTATCTAGATCTACTAAGTGCCACACTTTCATAAGGGCAGCCAGTGCACAAGGCTCCCGCCAATGCGAGGTCTGGGGAGTGAAGGATGAAACTGTGACTGCATTAGCTAGTTACAAAACTTCGTAAGGGCTGCATGGCCTGAACAAAGTTGGCATCTATACTTTGAGGAGTTTCTAAAGGCTGGGTACATGACAGACAAGATGGAAACCATTAAAAGACACACCAACTTTATTTTGTAGTTTGCCTTTTGATTGTTCCACACCATGTCTGTAGGAAGAAGCATCCGAGAGTCACAAAAACTGGTTTACTAGCATTGATGGAAAGACAAAAGGACAACCCAGAAAGAAATTATTTCAAAGATCTCTACAAATCAAAAAGAAAAAGGAATTAAAAGGGAAAAACAAAACAATTTCTTCTCAAACTGACATTGGAGAAAGAAAAAATAAAAGAAACAATTTTAATAGAGATGTAACAGTACTCTGTGTTTAAGGACATGAACCCCAATATTGATCCCAGCCATCTGGGATCTTGGGAGGGGTAGACTCAATACAGACCTAACCTTGGCAATTTTTTGCACAAAGTGGCCACTCTCAGACTTGAACCCGCTTCTCACGCTTGTCAACCAGAGATTTTAGCATTAGACCAAGAAATAACCCCTAAGGAGATGAAAAGGTTGTGGGGTATAAAAGAAAATTAATAGCATACCCGAGTATTTGAGACAAGATTTTCAACAACATTCTTCTGCTGATCAAGCTGAGCCTTTAAAGCACTTGCATTGTCCTGCAAAAGAATACAAAAGAATCAAAACCATCAGACACTAGGACAAACACTACATTAATTCAGCATCTTTGTTTTGTTTTCTTTTTCCTTCATTCCTTTTTCTTATTCCTACAAAACAGGTTTGATAAAAGGAGAAAATGTAGCACATAATCAGACACCTCTTAACTGCATAACCAGAAAAGGTGTGACCTCCAAGGAATGATCCAACATATAGAAAGGCAACAAGTATTGAAAGACTTTCCAGGCCTTCTTATGGAATTATTACAATAAAGTTAAGGGAAAACGGATATATACAAAATCAAACCAAAGGTTAACTACTATGAGCAGATGAAAAGGTTCAGTTACCATGCGCAACGACATCAGCAATCAGTGACATGAATCAGCCATGTTATCTGTGTTGAGAAAACCTTTTCCATCGAGCAATAGTAAATGTATTATGTTGTCTTAAATCTCAAAGATGCATGGGATCAGATATTACTTGCTCCTTTGAGTATAAATTAAACTTTATTAATAAAATTAAACAAAAAGAACCAACTCCATATTGCAGAAGATGAGAAAACCTGATAATGAAAGAGCTTTCCAGAAGATGGGACCATGAACCCTTTATCGCCATCAGACCAAGATGCAGACTATATCCCAGCAGCCAGAGGCCAATCCTAGACAAGCAACGAAGAGACACTGTCCAGCCCAGAGGAAGGAGACTCAACGGTGATGTGTCCTGGGGATAGGGTTTGCCACAACCATTCCTGTGAGTTCACCCTTGCCAAAACAATTCCTCTGCAACCCAGAGAAGGAGACTCAACAGTGTCTTGCTCCTGTACTAAACAGCCCATTGCTAATTTTTCCACTTGCAATAAATTGTCCCCATCCTATTGTAACTTTTTTTCTGTCATTTGTACTGCTTCTATTCCCAAAAAGGTTGCAAAGGCTAAGCAGATACCTGAGCAGAATAGTGCTATGTTAGAAGAAATTAGAGCCCTACATAAAAATCATACAAGGGAACTAGTGGATCTTCTTGAGAGAAAGAAACCGGTGGGGTGCAAGTAGGTCTTTTCTGTTAAAATTGAACTATAGATCTATAGAGAGATACAAAGCTAGACTTGTTGCAAAGGGCTTCTCTCAAATGTATAGGGTGGATTACAATGACTCTCATGTGCACCTGTTGCTATGATGAACTCTATAATAGCTCTATCATCTCTTGCTGCAAATTTTGAGTGGCATCTCCATTAGTTGGACTCAAAAATGCCTACTTAAATGGAGATCTGAGAGAAGTAGACATGGTTCAGCCTATTGGGTAGTTTATGACCTCAGGATCCAATCAGTGATTTAAAAAGGCACACCCGACGGCCTGAGGCAGCAATTTTATAATTTTAATTGCCTTTAAGACCCTAACATGGACTTGTTTGGGCTTTCCTTGACCTCGAGGGGCTTGGTACAAAGGCGGCTCGTAGAATCAGGAATGCAATATGTTTTACATCACATTAGCTACTTGAAGTAATGCAATTGAGCAAAAAAAGAGATTGTGGGTTTTACATGCTTGAAAATGTTTTATATGTTTGATTTTATTTTTAAATTTTCATTTGAATACACTTTACATGTTGTGTTTATGTATTTTAATTTTAGATAATAGATTTTTTAAAACATTTATTTCAAAATCTAAGTTTATATTTTTTATTAATATTATGTTTAATATATTTTTTTTTGCAATTTTTTTTTTTGGCATTGTTTTGAATTTTCTGACATTTCTTTGGCATTTTTTTGTATTTTCGCGCCTTGCTTCAAAAAGGCATGTCTTGTCTTGCCTTGCACCTTGCACCCCAGGCACAAATTGCCCCTTGCACTTTTAAAAGACTAGATCCAATATGATATGCACTGATGTACATTACTTTTATTCAGTGATTTCAAAGGTGTGCCTAAGGCACGCCTAGGCGCACAGTTGAGGCGCATTTTGGGGTATGCGCCTCGCCCAGGTCCTAGGCACACCCAGGCATGCGTCTGATGCGCCTTGTGCCTTATCCCAGGCGTGCACCTTAAAATTTTGCGCTTTTTTCTTTTTTTGAGTCTAATGGCTGAGTCGGGGGCTCCGCCCCCGAACCCCCGATCATGCCCCTCGAGGCAAGCCTGAACAAGTCTATGTTAGGGTCCAAAATTCTTATTTCTCACATAAAAAATAATGATTTTATAACTTCCATTGCCTTTTAAGAAGATAGTTTATTGCAATGAATGAATGAACATTAGCAATAAAATATCAGACCCTAACATGAAAGTTATAAAATCATTATTTTTATAATGAACAACATTATTCGAGAACCCCCTGTTTGCTAATGTTGTTCATTCATTCATTGCAATAATATATCTTCTTAAAAGGCAATGAAAGTTATAAAATCATTATTTTTTATGTGAGAAACAAGAATTTCAGACCCTAACATAGACTTGTTCAGGCTTGCCTAAATGGGCGTGGTACAAAGGTAACTCA
This sequence comes from Nelumbo lutea, assembly GCF_056320005.1. NCBI lineage: Eukaryota > Viridiplantae > Streptophyta > Magnoliopsida > Proteales > Nelumbonaceae > Nelumbo > Nelumbo lutea. The sequence continues at coordinate 32,522,269 of NC_142690.1, read as the reverse complement.
TAGAATCAAGAATTCAATATGTTTTACATCACGTTAGCTACTTGAAGCAATGCAATTAAGGAAAAAAAGAGATTATGGGTTTTACATGCTTGAAAATGCTTTATATGTTTGCTTTTATTTTTAAATTTTCATTTGAATACGCTTTACATGTTATGTTTATGTATTTTAATTTTAGATAATAGGTTTTCTAAAACATTTATTTTCAAATTTAAGTTTAAATTTCTTATTAACATTATGTTTAATATTTTTTGCATTTTTTTAATTTTTTGGCATTTTTTAAATTTTCTGACTTTTTTTATTTTTTAGCTTCTTTTTGTAATTTTGTGCCTTTCTTAAAAAGGCGTGCGCCTTGCCTTACGCCTTGCACCTCAGGCACAAATTGGCCCTTGCGCTTTTTTTGATCCTTGCGCTTTTAAAACACTGCTTTTATTAGGAATAAATGAACAATTTCATTTACAATCACATGTTTCATTGGGTGTGTGTTTCTATGATAGCCCTTAGAGATGAATTCAGATTAGCTGAACGTGATGGCTGTTCAGTGAGCTGTGGAACCAATGAAAATGTTCCACTATGAAAGGTGCGGGTCCCATGTATTTTATTACTGGCATGGAACATTATCATTGGTTCCACAGTCTGCTGAATAGCCATCACATTCAGCTAATCCTTGCTCCTTAGAGATAGCAAATTGACCCACCCACCCCAGTCAGGGTGGCTTTCCTGACCATTGATTGGGTTTGGAGCTGGTTTCAGGGAAACCTGAAACTCTAGTTACTGGGGATGGGGCAGGGTGGTATTTGTCCACCTTGCCCCAACCCCGGCCCCGAACCTGCCATGATTAAAAATGACAACGGTGGGGCAGGGCCAATTTGGGGATCCCCATTCTCCACGGGTCAAGGATGGGGTTGGGATTTCTAGCCCCATTGGGGTATGGGGCAGGGAAGGGGAGGGTATTTGAGTTTGGGGTCAGAGACAGGGTATGCAAAACCTGGCCCCGCCCCACCTTGTTGCCATTCCTAGTAACCCTTGATCTACATTTTAGGATTATATTAATCATAGAAATGATTGAGACCAACACAATCAGTATGCAGACTAAACTATTCCCAACCAATGGATAAGCATGGGTTATTCATCCTGAAAAGGTTGACATGCAAGAACTGCTTTGTGAGAAAGGGCAGTCAGTCTCTACTGCCAAAGTGATGACTCAAGACACAAGCATGGGTGTTTAGAAAAAACTGAACTAGACCACTTTCAGATGGATCCTAGATTTAATGACTGGTGGAGCATTTGGATTGTTGCATATGATCCTTAGACTTGATAATGGTATTCTTTTTTTTTTTTTTTGAAGAATAAAGATAAAATATTTCATTAAAAAGGAAAAAGAACATTACAATCCCAATGGGTGTCCGAGAGACACACCAATAGATCACTAAGCAACAAGAAAACTTTCAGCATTACAAGCTTGAATTTCAAGCACATCCCAGAAGCTCTCCCCCAAATCTGCTCTATTGATTTAAGCAAAACATGGAGGACCCATACCCAATCAGTCACTAGTCTACCGACTTAAGCAACTAGCATCTCAATGCTCTTGGACTTGTTATTAAATAACATTCTGTTCCTTTTATTCCAGATAGCCCAACACACTGCAAAAGGTATGCAGCTCCAGACTATCCTAGCCTTATTGCTCCCTCTAAATCTTGGCCAACATGAAAAGATTTCAGTAGTGGAACTTGGCTGAAAGACTAACACCGAAGAGCACAGAGTAAATCTTCCAAATGAAATTGGCAACCTTGCATGAGAAAAATAAGTGGTACACTGACTCCTCTTCCATCTTGAACATATAGCAAAAGCTCATCATGCTGAAGCTTCTAATCTTCAAGTGGTCTGCAACTTAGATACTATCCAAGGAGGCCAACCACACAAAATCTTCCACCCTTGATGGGGCTGGATTCCCCCACATTCCTTCTGCCTGTCCTATGATCTGATGGTCTTTGATAAGGGCCAAGTAGGACTTTACTGAGAATTTTCCAGCAACAGAATGCATTCCTCCATTTCTTGATCCTGCAGTGGTCTTCTAAACTTTGGGCACTAAATCACCTTCTCACCACTGACTTCATAGCATTGATCGATCCTTAGTTGATGCTCAACAGCCTGTACAACCTCGGGCAAGCCTCACACAGCTTCCCAACTCCACTCCAATCATCCTCCCAGAATCTCTAGCACCATCTCCAACATTGAATCAAACCAAACTCCTGAAATCCCAGTTGAACCCTATTATTCCTTTCCATACACTCACCCCGTAAGAATTAGACACCTCCCTTGATTTCCACCCAAACGTCACCACCCCACAATGGCATTCTACCAGGTTTCAAATCTTGTGCTTTTGATATGCCAACTAATGATGCCCTATCAGAGGTAAATTACCTGGGTGTGTAGGAGGAGATAAGAGTAGGATCAGAACAAGTGATCATTGTGACAGGAATTGCCACTGCCACTATGTCAGACAAAGAGAATACCCTAATCAGCAGAAAACTAAAAAAGATATAAAAGACGAGAGAGAATTTATGCGAGAAGAGAAAAGAAGAAGATAGAATGGAGAAAAGATGAGAAGCCAATAATGCTGGCCGCCCCCTCTCATTAACTTTTATTCTTAATAGACCGGCTGGTGCTTACAACTTAACAAAAAAATAAACTACTCTAACAGCTTCTAACAAATAAGCTGTGTTCCCGGCTAACTAATTAAACAATGGCATTTTACCAAGATTGTTATGAGATCTTAAAAAAGGATATTTAAGGAGTTTTCAATGAATTTTTTAGGGGAAGTGATTAATCCCAGGTTGAACTCCTTTCATTGCCTTGATTCCAAAGAAGGTTGAGGATGCTCATCCTAGAGATTTCAGACCTATCAGCTTGGTTAATAGCCTATAAAAATAACTACAAAGGTACTCTCTCAAAGGATAAGACGTGTTCTTCCTACCATTGTTTCCCCAAATCAAGGGGCACTTGTGAAAGAAAGGAAAATCATTGCCAACAAAAGTGTTGAGGAAATGAAAAAGGTGGGAAAAAAAAAAGTTTTGTTGGTAAACTGGATTTGGAGAAGGCCTATGATTTGGTAGATTGGGGTTGTTGGATGGAGGTTCTAAGAAGCTCTCGCCTTGGAGACAGATGGTGTAAATGGGTTGAGGGTGCATCAAGACTTGTCACTACACTATCTTGGTGAATGGGGCCCACTATCCCCATTCCTCTTTACTCTGATTGTGGATGTCCTTGGAAGACTAATCTCTGGGCAAATTCTAGAAACCTGGTGTGGGGATGGAGAGTTGATAGGAAGGGTGTGACAATCACTCACTTATAATTTGCAAATGATACTATTTTGTTCTGTGAAGGGGGAAATATTAGGTGGATCAGAAACTTGAAATGGATGATTCAATTGTTTGAGAAAATGTCAAATTTAAAGGTGAGTCTTCACAAGAGTTGTATTTCAAGGACAAATATGGAACAAAGGGAGATATCAGAAAGTACCAAAACCCTAGGTTGTATTACGTCTCAATGGCCTTTGATCTATTTGGGGCTACCTTTGGGTGATAATCCAAGAAGTGCTAGCTTTTGGAATCTAGTGGTTGAGAGATTTACTAAAAGGTTGGCCTCCTAGAAAAAAATCTATTTATCCTTGGGGGGGAGGATCACATTAATTAGGTCTACTTTGGCCAATCTGTTGGTGTACTATTTGTCAATATTCAAAATTCCAAAAGGGGTGAGTAGAAGTTTGGAAATTTGATTAGGAATTTTCTATGGAAGCCAGGAGAGGAGAAGGATCATAGGGTTCATTTGGAGGTGGTGAGAAGAAGTAAGAAATTTGCTGGTCTAGGTGATGAGGTAAAAAAGGAATATAGCTCTTTCGGGAAAATGGTTATGGAGATTGCCAACAGAAAAGGATAAATTCTGGGAAAGGTAATTATTAGCATTAATCGGCTTGCGGCTAATGGGTGGGATGTAGACTATGGACCAAAGCAACAAGAGCTACACCTTGGAAATCCATCCATGATATTCTTCCAATGTTCCTACCCTTCATCAAATACAACCTATGCTTCGGAAACCTTGTTAAATTTTGGGAACATGTGTGGCTGGGTGACTCACCATTGAAGGAATAATTTCCATCTCTTTTAACTTGTCCAACCTTAAGAATGAACCTATGTCTTCCTTCTTGTTACCTTCTAGTTCGAACTCAAGCTATGCCTAGAATATAGGGTTTAGAAGGGGGCTCAGAGATGCTGAATTAGATAATGTTTTGTTACTTCATTGTTTATATGGAGTGTTCCTGAACCCTTCAGAGTCAGATAGTAGGATTTGGTGTATTGCATCATGTAATTCTTTTCTTGTGATTCATTCTTTTCTGCCCTAACCCAACCTTTAGATAGCTTTATGATGCTTTTTCCGGTTAAGGAGGTTTGGAACAAGCCTATTCCCCCTAGAGTTAGTGGTTTTTGTTGGGAAGTTTTCTTGGAAAGAATCAATACTTGTTATCTTCTTCAAAGAAAGAGATAAAATAGGTGTCTTTCTCCCAATTGGTGCATCCTTTGAGAGGCAAATGGTGAGACCTGCTACCACTTATTAATCTCCCACTCTTTCATTTCAATTATTTGGGTATGTTTCTCTCTTTGTTTGGGTGCAGGTCGAATGCCCCACCAAATGTTCAAAGTTTGTTCGGTTCTACCTATGTCAACTAGAGGAAGAGAAGGGGGAGAATTCTGTGGAAGTGTACAAGGGCGGTTGTGTGTCCGATGCTTGGGAAGTCTTGACAATATGGCCGACTAGAAACAAGAGAGAAAGAGAAGAGAAGAAGAGAGAAGATAGAAGAGAAGAGGAGAGATTGGCGACAATGGAACAGTGTTGGCGGCGCCAGCTTCTACTAATAATTATGGGGCTTCTAAAATAAAAGGGAAAAAGACCCAGTACAATAACAGAAAATAAAAAAGACTTTAAAACAACCAAACAGACCCTAACAAGACAGAAAATAATAAGACATAAAATAAACTATTTCAACATTCCCCCTCAAGTTGGAGCATAGAGGTCAATCATGCCCAACTTGTCATACAAATCATTATGCCACACATGTTGAAGACCATTGGTGAAGCTGTCTGCAAGCTATTCCTCTAAGATGACATATGGAATGCATACTTCTCCACTCACAAGTTTTTTTCTAATAAAATGCTTATCCACTTCAATGTGTTTCGTCCTATCATGGAGGACTGGATTAGCAGCAATGTTGATAGTGACTTTATTGTCACAATAGAGTGACATAGGGCTGTTGACTGCAAAACCCAGTTCACCTAACAAGTTTCTTATCCACATGATTTCAGCAACTCCATGAGACATAGCTTTGTACTCTGCTTCAGCACTGGATCTAGCCACCACACTTTGCTTCTTACTCCTCCAAGTGATCAAGTTACCTCCTACAAAGGTACAATACCCACTGGTGGACTTTCGGTCATTAACTGCCCCTGCCCAATCAACATCAGTATATACTTCCACCTTTAAATGTCCATGTATCTGGAACAACAAACCAGCTCCTGGAAATTTCTTGAGGTATATAAGGACTCTCTGCAGCTTCAAAGTGAGTTGTCCTAGGGTTGTGCTTGAACTGACTAAGGACACCCATTGCATAAGCAATATCAGGTCTGGTCATAGACAAATATAAGAGTCTCCCTACAAATCTCTAAAACTTCTTCACATCTTTCAAGAACTCCCCCTGATTGTCTCCCAACTGATGGTTAGGTTCAATTGGCGAGTCAATTGGTTTCACCCCTAGCTTGTCTGTATCTTCTAATAGGTCCAGTACATATTTCCATTGGGAAATAAAGATGCCCTTTTGAGAGTAGGAAACTTCAAGTCCAAGGAAATAATGTAATGGTCCTAAATCTTTCACCTCAAATTGAGTGGCTAAGAATTTGTTCAGTTTCTATATTTTGGTCTCCCAGTCTCCTGTGATCACTATGTCATCCACATACACAATTAAAGCTACAATTTTCCCTTCACCTTTCTTCACAAATATATTGTGGTCTAGCTGGCATTCTTGGAACCCCATCTGTTGAACTGCTAAGTAGAACTTACTAAACCAGGCCCGAGGTGATTGTTTCAAACCATATAAAGATTTTTTTAACCTGCACACTTTCTGCTCACGGCCTTTGGCACAAAAACTTGGAGGTTGGGTCATGTATACTTCCTCTTCTAAGTCACCTTCAAGAAAGCATTCTTAATGTCCAATTGGTGAAGTTCCCAGTCAAGATTTGCTACCAATGAGAGAAGAATCCTGATAGAGTTCATCTTGGCTACTAGAGCAAATACCTCTGCATAGTCTACTCCATATACCTGTGTAAAACCTTTTGCCACCAGTCCGGCCTTGTACCTTTCAACAGTTCCATTAGCCTTATGCTTCATTGTGAACACCCACTTGCATCCCACTGATTCCTTCCCTTCAAGAAGATCCACCAACTCTCAAGTGTCATTTTTGTGCAATGCATCAATTTCTTCCTTCATTGCATCTGTCCATTCAAGTTTGGATAAAGCTTCTGCCACATTCTTAGGAATAGGGATATTGCCAACAAAGAGAGGAATGCATGATATGAAGGTGAAATATGGTCATAGGACACAAAGTGAGAGATAGGATGATTAGTAGTACATGATCTAACACCCTTTCTCTTAGCAAGAGTAACACCAAGATCATTAATGACAGGGGAATCAACATTGAGAGGTTCAGGCATATCAATAGGAACAAGTGTACTTGGCTTATGAGAAGGATCTGCCTCTAGAGAATCCAGTGATGTTGGTTGCATAATGTCAGGTTCTACGGCTCTTGAACTCTGTTGGCTTTTGTGACGGCAAAGAAAGACACGGAATGGAGGAGGATTAGGAAGAGGAGGTAGTTGAGTATGAGCCTGGGTGTGTTTCTCCTCAACCCTACCCTCCCCTTGAGGAGAAACCGAGAAGAAAGGTTTATTCTCCAAGAAGGATACGTCTACGGAGACATAGTACTTGCGAGAGGTGGGATCATAGCAACAATACCCCTTTTGAAATAAGGGTAACCAAGGAAAGCACAAGGAATAGCACAAGGATCAAGTTTACCCCGAGTAGGAGACAAGTTATGAATAAAACAACAGTACCCAAAAACACGCACTGGAATGGGAGACAATAGAGCTGTAGGAAACAAAAGTTGATGTGGGACCTTATACTCTAGTAATCGAGATGGCATACGGTTGATGATGTATATAGCATACAGAACAACATCCATCCAAAAACGTTTTGGAACATTCATATGGAGTAATAAGCCACGAGCTACTTCGAGAAGGTGACAGTTTTTCCTTTCAACAACACTGTTTTGCTGGGGTGTCCTAGCACAAGAGCTTCGTTGAAGAGATCCACACAAAGCAAAGAATTCCATGAGATCACTATGGAAGTACTCTTTTTTGCATTGTCCGACTGGAAAAAAATTGAATTTCAATTTGGAATTGAGTGAACACCATGCATTGAAAGTCTCACAATTTTGGGCACTTCACCTCTAGATCGCATAGGGTAAACCCAAGTATATCTAAGGTAATCATCAATCAAAGTAATGAAGTACTTATATCCAGCCTTGGTATGTAGAGTAACAGGGCCCCAAACATCATAATAGACAATATGAAATGGAAATTCAAATCTTTTATTTCTTAAAGGAAAAGAACTTCTACAATGTTTACTCAATTGACATGTCTAACACTGCAACTGACTAACTGACAAAGACTTAAACAACTCTGGAAACATAACTTTTAATGACTCAAAAGAAAGATGACCAAGACAACTATGCCATAAATAGGCTTGACTCTCACTGAACAAACTCAATGACTTTGTAACCACAAGACCAACTTTATTCTCCAATATGTAGAGACCATCCACCATGCTTCCTCTACCAATCGTCTTCCCCGAGTCCAAATCCTAAAACATACATGAAGACGGAAAAAAAGTAACTGAATAATTCAAAGAATGAGTAATACTGCTAATGGAGAGTAAATTTATAGGCAATTTAGGAACATTCAACAAATTAGAGAGGATAAGGCCGAGTGGGAGAGATATGTGGTTCCTTGGCCAGCTATGGTGGAGAATGAACCATCAGCCAATCTCACCTTATCTCTCCCAGAGAGAAGGTTGTATGCCTGAAATAAATTTGATTTACCGGTCATGTGGTTTGAGGCTCCAAAGTCAATTATCCAAGGGGAATCGAATGTATGATTCCTTAGGGTCAGAACTGGGATGCCTTTCCTAAGTTACCATGGGACTAGTCTCTTGAGATGCCATATTAGCTGAATTATACTTTTTCTGATTCTGGTGGATTGGTTTCTTACCCTGATCAATTGTTGACTTCTTGCCCAATTCTTGTGCCCATTTAGGTTTTCCATGGAGATCCCAACATGTATCTCTGGTATGTCTTGTCTTCTGGCAATGAATGCACCAAATTTTACTTTTGTCATATGTTCTCTTCTGAGAATCACCCTTCTTAAAGGAGCCTCCGACATTAGAATCTGTACTTCCCCGGATAGCTAGGGCAACTGGCTCCCCCTCTGTACAATTCATCACACTTCTTCTACTCTCTTCTGACTTGACGAAAGCATAAACCTCCTGAACTAATGGCAAGTCTTTACTTCCCAAGATCTGCACCCTAATGGACTCATATGAAGGGTTCAACCCCAAGAGAAAAGCAAATACCCGTTGCTGAGAGACAAGTAACTTGTATGCCTTTGCATCTTCATCACACTTCTAATTCACATTTTGATAGTGATCCAATTCTTTCCAGATCGATATCAGATCTGAGTAGTACACTGAGAGACTCCTCTCCCCCTGCTTGCAAGTGGAGGATTCAGCTTGCAGTTGGTATATCTTGACATGTGCCTTTGCTTGAATAGGTGGATTTTGCTTGTTCCCATATTTCACAAGTTGTTTCAGCCCACATGAATGTCTTTCTTACCTGTGGCAGCATGGAAACCAAGAGTCATGACATCACCATACTATTTTATTGGTTCCACCTATCATATTCAGCACTTGCATTCTTCGGTTCCTTCACTTTCCCATTGATATATCATATTTTCCCCCTAGCAATGATGTAGAGTTTTATTCCCCTAGACCATTTAATGTAGTTTAGTCCATCGAAGGGAATTACAGCCATGGGGAAACTCATATCCATTCCCCCACTCACTCCATTTTGACTTCCTGAAACCCCCGAAGTAGCAGAATTCTAGAGGACATGGTCAAAACAGAAGTTCAGTCTCAACACTCAACTTAGGATCCCTGCTTACACCAGAAAAAATTTGGTCCACACACAAGTAATCAGTCCACACACACACTTCGGTTTGGGCTCAATCTGAGCACAAAAAAATAGCACCAGTTTCCAGAAAAACGAGGCAAGATCAAACTGATTTTCAGACCTGTACGGTTTAAAAGCCCCAACCTACTAACTTTGCAGAAGGTCTAAGAACATTGATCATCAGGAGAGATCCTTACACACTTGTAATCAAGCCAAAAAACTAGAGAAAACAGGTCATCCGTGACCTACAGTCACCTTTTCACAGGTACAGGATCACACGCTCCAAAACAGAAGAGGTATAAACCTCACAAAGGTCTGACAACATTCAGTAGTTCAGATCCATTCGTTTTATTCTCTTGGTACACGACCAAAGAAGGAAAAAGAGAAAAAAAAAAGGACTGTACCAGTCATAGATCAGTTTCGATCAGCCCAGATTCAGTTCTCTGTTCCACCCAGATTCAGCAAGTTGAGAGGAAAGAAAACTTGTTCGATCTGCTCTCACAGTCAATAATCCTGCTCTGATACCATCTTGACAATATGGCCGACTAGAAACAAGAGAGAAAGAGAAGAGAATAAGAAGAGAGAAGATAGAAGAGAAGAGGAGAGATTGGTGACAATGGAATAGTGCTGGCGGCGCCAGCTTGTATTAATATTTATAGGGCGTCTAAAATAAAAGGGAAAAGACCCTTATGCCCCTTCTGTAAGTAAAGTACAATAACAGAAAATAAAAAAGACTTTAAAACAACTAAACAGACCCTAACAAGACAGAAAACAATAAATAAGACATAAAATAAACTATTTCAACAGGAAGAAAGGAACCAAAGGGTCTTTTCAGATAAGGAAGGAGTTGAGAAGCGATCATTGAAACTATTACCACCAGAGTAGTCCAATGGGTTAAATCTTTGAGCATTTTTTAAGGTATTTCCACAAATTGTCACCAGGCCGACCTGGTCCTCACCTCCTTGTGGATTTATTAAGTTGAATTTTAGTGGTAACGAGGGGAATTCAGGTCCTTCCAAGCATTGGAGGTGTTCTCCGGAATGAGGGAAGAATTATTGCACTCTACTCGGGCCCAATAGAGGTGGGTGATTGATTCACTGAGGGTGGAAATCATGGCCATGATGGAAGAAATTTAAAAAGCAAAGGAGCTGTGCACATTAGTAGGTTGATCAATGAAGGGGATTCAAAGTTGGTAGTGAATTGGCTGCAAAAAGAGGAGATTGGATGGTGGAACTTTGTTCATGAAAAAAGAATTCAATTGTATAACACAAAATATAGAGTTTAAGCTGCAGTGGGAAAAAAGGAGTGCAAATGTTTTTACTGATGCTTTGGCAAAACAAGGGGTGGAAAGGGATCAACTTTTCTGGGCAGTGTTGTAACTTGTGTAATCAGCTATCACCTAGGAGATAGTTAAGAGAGTTTCTCTCTCTCCATGGTGCTCCATTGTATCTTTTTGCATAATTAATGAAACTCTCCTATTACTGATCAAAAAAAAAAGACTGGACATTGCCTATGTAGTGGGTTTTGTAAGCTAATATATGCATTCCCCTACAACAACTCATCTAGCTGTTGCAGACCATGTACTTAGGTACTTAAAGAAACACCCAAGTAGTTCTACAAGCATGGACATCCTCATGTATAGAAATATACTAATGCTGACTGAGCCTGATCCTTTATTGATAGAAGGCCCACTACTGTTAATTTAGTTACTTGGAGAAGTAAGAAGCAAGTAGTTGTGGTGAGAAATAGTGTTAAAGCCAACTATAGGGTCAGTAAATATTCTGGTTGAGGAATCTATAGATTGAGTTAGGCTTTCCTATGACATCTCCCATGTCATTGTATTGTGACATGAAGGCTTCTATAAACATTGCTCACAACCCAATTCAGCATATAAAAGTTATAAGTAAAAAAGCCTGAAAGGGGTGAAATATGTTTATCTTATGTTGGCTCCAAAAATCAATTTGTTGGTGTATTTACTAAGAGCATGAACACCCCACGCCATACTGAGTTATTTAACAAGTTGGGAATGCACTATATATAGCCCAACTTGAGGGGGAGTATAATCAATGTTTAGGAAATTGGAGGGGACCGGCCGATCAGACCAATTGAACCATCACTCATGCCCCTGCCAGTTTGATCACACTCTAAGAACCAGAATTCATTAAAAACCGATCAAAACCGGCTGGCCAACGGGTTTAACCAGAGAACTAGTGAACCAGTCCCAGTTTTATATAACTGCCCAGGTCACTAAATGATGGAATTTTCAAAATGTTAATGGAAAGATTTGAACCGCCCAACCTTTTATTCATGTACAATGTCTTGTTATGTTAAGCTATTCCTTTATTCATGCTTATTTATGCCTCTTTAATGTGTACATTGCTTTAATACATATGTAATTTAAAGAAATAAAAGTTAAAGAGGCTTGAACCCTAGTCATTTGCTTTAAAAAATAAGGAACAAGCCATCTATCCACCACATTCAACTACACTATTATTTATTTGTAAAATATATTACATATAGTATTTCACAATTTATATGTGTATATATAAAAATTACATCATAGTTCAACCTCCGATTTGACCACGATTGAAACTCTGACCCATGAACCTCTAATAATAAGAGAGGGTGCCACCCACTGATTGATTGTGCCCTCAAACTCTTTCTCTCTTATTTTCTTTTCTTCTAACTTATGTCTATGGAAGATTATAAATAGTAATAAATAATGATAGAGTTATCAGGCACCACTTACTTTTGGCCCTTTTATTGTTTCTTTTCTTCTCTTGCTCTCTTTCTTTTCTAACTAATCCACCGCAACTGCAACTGACACCCTCCCTTTCTTTGTTCAATTAAATCACACCATTCTCATGTCACGGTGCATCCCAAATTTTTATAAACCCAATTAGAAATTTAGAAAACTAAGTTTCCATATAAATGTGGCACAAAACACACTGAACAAGGAATATTCTTTGGAACATTCCCTAAGATATACCACACTCTCTTGGCCAAGGGAGTTTTTGATGCCTAACAAATACCTCAAACCCCTTGAACCCAAAGAAACTGCAAAGGTTTTGGCTTCATAAAAATTTGTTAATTTGTTGGAACTAATATCAATACTTTTACTTATAAATTCAACTTCTCATTAAACCACGCCCTTCAAGACATTAATGGACTAATAGATTCCCTCAAGAGTGAGGATATTTATCAACTATCTCTCTACATCAAAGCATAGTTGTCAAGGCGATGCCTAGGCAGCACCTAGGGACAAGGTTCCCTTAGAGGCTCGCCTCGCCTAATCGCCAAGCAGTTTTATACATTGTGTTATAAAATACTTTCATATTCTTAACTTGTTGAGATTATAATTATGAAATAGACATTATTAAACTAAAATATTCATTTTGTGTGTTTATATACTAATTTTCTTTATTATTTTCTTATTTGTTAAGGTTTAATCAAACACAAGCATTGTCAAATGCTGTATTTAACCCTCAAAGACTTCAAAACCTGAAACAATAAGGAAGAACTTACAATTTTGTCTAATCAACACATTATATCATTTTTTCTTTTCTTCTTTTCCTATAAAATGATAGGGGTTCAGCCCCAATATTTTTTGAATTCTTCTTTTTTTTTTTCTTCTTTTTCTTATGAATATGTTGGTTTTCTATACTTTAAAATGAAGTTTATACTTTTAGGCTGTTCTGTAACTTTTTTCTTTTTTGTTATCTTCCTAGAGAGAGTTAAGCTTGTTTATCTCTCTTTGGAGCGTTGTAACTAAATTCTTTTAATCTAATGAGTTCCGGTTATTGATAAAAAAAAAAAAAGGAAGTTTATACTATTATTATAACAACCATGGATAATTATTAAGGAAATAAGGTTATGGAACCTAGGATATATGTATTTTACTTAAAAAAAATCCATCGCCAAGATGACTAGGCAACAAGGTGCCCTCCTGTCGCTTAGCCTCACCTTGGCACCTTTAAACTATGCATCAAAGACTCCATCCCCTTACGGCGACTGCTATTCCACAGGGGGGAGGGTAAATTTTGGGAATATAGAAAAGAAGAGTTCATATCCTAGCTCTCTTTTCATTTTGATAAACTAAATTATCAAACATGAATGAGAGAAAAAAGAATAGAGCATGATGTGTCATATTAATGTCCTACTAGGCTACTACCATATGTTACCAAGTTAAATCAAAATTTTCACTACAAATTAACTGTGTTTCAAAAGCAAGATAAGCTTTAAAATAAGTACTCACAGCATAAGATTTACGCCTCTTTAGAGCTTCACGAGCAAGATCCTCATCTCCTTTCTGAAGAGCAAGTTGTGCCCTACGATACCTTTATATAAAACAAATCTAAAAGAATATTAGCACATAAATTGACTCTTTTAAGTATTTAAAGACTTTCATGCCAAATGTTACCAATCTTCAGAAGCTTGTTCCGCAGCTTTGTATTTGTTTTCTAAGCGCTTTTGAGATGCCAGCACCTTCAAATAAATTACAAATGTTGCATTATTACAAAAGCATTAGAAAAATAATTGGAAACAAAGTGAACTAACCTGATGCTTACATTTGGATTCCTAACCCTTTGGGATTTTTTTTATTGGAAACGGTAACTTTCATTAAGGATATTAAATATACATCTTAAACTGTCAACCACTCAGACAAAGAGTATTGACCCCAAATAACATCAAGAATTACAGTACAGCCCAAAATAAGTTTTCCCTGAGCGTCGTCCCCTGTTTTGCCAAGCTATCTGCCACAGAGTTTGCCAATCTTCTTACCCATTCGAATGTTACTCCAACTTCCCTTGCCAAGCAGATTATTTCCCTTATTTGCTGTCTAAACTTCCATACACCCAACTTCTTTGTTTGCAGCCACCCTATTAACAATTTAGAGTCTCCTTTCACCTCCTAGTTCTGAAATTCCCATTGCTTGGCAAATCTCAACCCCTATAGGAGAGCCAAAATTTCAGCTCTCGTAGAGTCTCCCACTCCTATGGGACCAGAGTATAATGCCACCATTCTGCCCTCCCCATCCCTAAAGACTCCCCCAGCTCCCGAGGGTCCTGGATTACCCATGGAGCTTCCATCAAAATTTAATTTTACCCTTTGTTGTGCTGCTGGTGTCCAAGAAGGCTGAAAGGCAGGCTGTCTGGTTGAAGAGTTTTCCACTGCTGACCAGCCCCTTTGTATATCATCCACTGAAAAATCTTTAAATAAGTCACTTACTTTCAGCCAATGTATGACTTTAATGGCTACGCAGTCAAAGATATGTTTTGTTGATGTTTGTGCCCCTTGGAATATTCTGTTATTCCTTTTGTTGAAGATTAGTCAGTTTTTGCATCATTTTTAGAATAGTTCTTTTTGATAAATGAGAGTAATTTTATTAAAATAAATATCAGAAATACAAGCAGCCTAGGAAGAGGCACGAGATGTTACCTCCCCCAAGGACTGAATCATAAACACTAAACATGTCCAAACCTGAGATACAAATTACAAAGTAGCCCAAAACAGATCACTCCTTGACACCCCTTGCTTGGCCAGAGAATCGGCCATTACATTTGCTGATCTGCTAACCCACTGGAGCCTAACAGTCATATTTCTTATCATTCATTTAACTTTCTTTAACAGATCCCTGTAGCCCCAACAAACTGTGTCTGGGCTATTCAGCCAGCCCACTACTACCTTGGAATCTCCTTCTACTAACAAATTGTTCACTCCTAATTGATTAGCCATCTGTATACCTTGTACCGCTGCTAGTAGCTCTGCCCTTACAGAATCACCTTCACCCACTGGTTCTGAGAAAAGAGACAACATATTGCTGTCTTTATCTCTCAGAATCCCTCCAATTCCGGATGGCCATGGGTTACCTTGGCAGCTGCCAACAAAGTTCAATTTTACCACTCCATCCGGTGGGGGTTTCCATTCAACTTCTAATTTGTTATTAGTGGAGACTGTAGAAACCACTGCTTTTGTTGTTTTTAGAATAGTTGTGTTATGTTAGTTATTAGATAGGTAGTGGGGACCACAACAGTTATGTGAGTCCAAATTTTATTATGTTTTTGAGTCCTATACATACTGTTTTATGTTTTGCCACCCTATAAGGGCATAGTAGTCTTTGTACTCATATATTTTTTATTATAAATAACAAGTGAAGGGGCGGCCAGATTATTGCTCTCCTACTTCTCAAGATTTCTTCTTCTCTTCTTCAACATCTCTCTCTCTCTCTCTTTCTTCTTCAAGAAAACACCTTCTTTTATATTTTTTATATTTTTAAATTCCAGCAGATTTTTACTTGGTATCAGAGCAAGGTTTAGGGTTCTTGAAGCATCCTCATGCAGCGCTAGATCAGCCGACTGCATGAAGTAAGAAGAGGCTAGTCGATCTGCTATTGATTGCCCAGTTCTTGGATTTTTTGGTGAGGTCGAATCATCAGGAAGGTGATCTACGTTTTGGCATCAAAATCAGGAGGAACTGGAGTACGGGGAAGAGTCCTAGAAAAGTTGGACTCTTTGTTCTTGGTCTGATCTTGGGCACACAGGTATTGTTTGACTTCCTTTATTTTTCTGTAGAAGGCGGTTAGTTTTCTAGACCTTTTTGGGCCTTCTGGAGTGGTCAATTCAATCTCCTCTCTATTGGGAGATACTAGGAGGAGAGAGATTTCTCTCCAATTAGGGTTTTCTTTTCCCACAGGGGTTTGTTTCTATTAGTGTGAACGACCGCGACCGATGGATTTTAACTGGAGCTTGAAGAGAAGACATGATCGTCAGGGTGAGTGTTCTGCCTACCTTCAAATAGTGGCAATTTGGAGATTTCACCAAGATGTTGGTGGGGATGACAACGTTTGTTAGTCAAAGCTAAGGGGAACCTAATATTACAAGATGAATGTTGTTGTCAATTTCAACCCGCCGATGAGAGTAACAGAGGATAGAGGACTTAGGGAATGGCTGGGGTCAAAAACTAGAGAAGACAGGATACAACAGAGAGCAAGAGGGGTAGAAGGAGAATAGGGAATGAATGAGAGCGTGGTGTTCTACCCCGTTATAAGTTGCAGCAGTGGTGGATATTTAGGTTGGGTAAATGAGATAGGGGAATGAGAGTGATGTAGAAAAGTAATGGAGAGAACAAAATAATGAGGGACTAACAAGAATATTCGAGGAAATGAAATTGGATTGAGAGGGAAGGAGCATATTTCCGTTGTTGAAAGTTGTAGCAACAATCTATTTTGGGGAAAACAAGGGGTACGGTATCAAGAAGATGAAAAGAAAGAGGAAGGGAGAAAGGAGGAAGAGAGAGGGAAAGAGAGATTAAGAGATATCAGAGATAGGAAAAGGTTTCCACTATTACTAGCATTGGAAGTTCTATTTGACACTGGTTCATTGCCTTAGTTTGGTGTCAAGAGAAAAGGGGCGATGAATAGTGTTTATTCGGGCAAACTTCGAAAGGGAGAAGAAAAGAAGAGAGAGAGAATCTAGGAGAAGAGGTGTCGCTGTTGTACCCTTTAGGATTGTTCTCTTGTGCTTCTTTCTTCTCTTTGTATTATGTTCTAACTCTCAGCCTTTCCGTTGTAAAGAAAGTTGGTCCAAACCCATCCCTCCTAATAGACCTATTCATGGGCCGAGTAGCCCGACGGGCCGGCCCGGCCCGGCCCAATCTAAGTCAGGCTTGGACAGGATTTCAGGCCCGTGGGCTTAGGCTCGAACCTAAAATATCAGGCCCAACCTTTTTTGTGGGTCGGGCTCAAGCTTTCTCAAAAAAGTCCGGCCTAAGCCCAAGCCCGACTTGATAATGTATTATATAACAAATATATATTTTATATAATAAAAAGCATATATATAATATATTTTTCTTCTCTTTTTTCAAGTAATAATGAGACCTTTCATTAGTTTTTTAGGTTTTGAGGTCTTTTAATATAAATAAAATAGTTTTTAATTGAATTAAAAAAAAATCTTTTCTCCAAATTTCTGGCTGGGCTCGGGCTCGGGCCCAGGCTTCGGGCTTTATATGAGGGCCAGGCTCAGGATCAAGACCTAGGCTCAATGGTCGGGCCGGGCTTGGGCTCAGGCCTGAGCATATTTTGTTAATGTAGAGGTCAAACCTGGCCCGGCCCGGCCCGCGACATAGTTGTCAAGGCGTCGCCTAGGCGACTAGGCGACTAAGCACCCGCCTAGGCAACAAAAATGACATGGCGGACGCCTTTTATAATGTCACTTATATTGATGTATCTTATTAATGTATGTGTTAATACATTTTATTATATGCTATATATATATATATCAATTATACTTTGTTTTAATGTTTTACCATTGAAATTTAAAAGATCAAAGGGTTTTGAGGAGAGAAAAAGAAAGAAAGAAAGAGGAAAGAAAGAATAGAATAATAAAGTTCTTTTTTTCTATTCTCTCTCTAATTAAATGAAATAGAAACTCCATCCTTGTTTTTTTTTCTATTTTACTTTCTATCTTGAATATTTATCATATTAAGTTAATAACCTTCTTTAGCTGCTAATTAATATGAATTTGCTCTATTAAATACTTATTATAGTAGTATTATTTTTGAAAATAATGAAATTAATACATGCAAAAGATTTTTATCTTTTAGATGTGATGATTTGCCACATTTTTAGAGGAAATTTAATGTTCTTAATAAAGAGAATTGCTATTTTGTCAATTAACATACATACTGAATGGTATATAAAACTAGGAAACTAGCCAAAAGTCAGTTTTTCATATTATAAAACTTTTATCGCCTACTAGGCGACTAGGCGCCCCAATGTCGCCTAGAATCGCCTAGACGCCTTGAAAACTATGGCCTGTGAATAGGTCTACCTCCTAAGGTGGAAGCTCTTTGTTGGAAAGCCTCTCTTGGAAAATTAAATAATTTGGACAATTTGCAAAAGAGAAGACCTACACTTAGTATTTCCCCAAACTGGTTTGTACTCTACAGAGCTAATGGAGAAAGTTGTCACCGCTTACTAATCTCCTGCCCCTTTGTTGTAGGTCATTGGGAAAAGTTTTTTTAGTCTTTTTGGATGCAGGTGGACTGAGCCTCTGCATATTGGTAGTCTATTTGAGTCTCCAAATAGATGTGTAAAAAGAGTAAAGAGGTGGAGCATCTGTTCCCTCAATGTAAAAAGGTCAGGTCATTTGGCAAATAGGTGTGTAAAAAGAGTGGAGAGGTGGAGCATCTATTCACTCAATGTACAATGGAAATAGACATTTAAAGCTTCTAAATCTCCTTGTTCAGTGTTTCATTGTTCTTCTCTTGAAGAGCTCCTCATGGTTCTACTGTCCAGAACCTCTTGGTCTTAAGTTCCTCTCGGGTACTGGGTCAGACCTGGTGGTATTGGAGCATCTGTTCCCTCAATGAATAAAGGTCAGGTCATTTGGCAAATAGATGTGTAAAAAGAGTGGAGAGGTGGAGCACCTATTCACTCAATGTACAAAGGAAATAGACATTTAAAGCTTCTAAATCTCCTTGTTCAGTGTTTCATTGTTCTTCTCTTGAAGAGCTCCTCATGGTTCTACTGTCCTGAACCTCTTGGTCGTAAGTTCCTCTTGGGTACTGGGTCAGACCTGGTGGTATATGGTGTCATTTCCTATTTATTTGAGTTTTCTTTATTGGTTTCTTGTTTGGTGACCTTGGGGAAAAGAAATAAAAAAATATATAAAAAAAATGAAGAGGACCCCCTGTCTACTCCGGTGAGCAACTATTGGTACTTTGTGATGGTAATCCCTTGTTTAGGAGGTTCAAAGATCTAAAACAAGCAGATTTTGGAAGGGACTCAATATATATTAGGAGGGAGTGATATTTCATAAATGTATGCACCATCAGTTTTTCTGCAGGAAGGATGTCTTATCGTCTTATACTGGTAGAGTTTTCACATATAAATACAGTTTTTTGTTTTTAGTCAGAATTCCAATGAAAATCTGACTATAATATGTACCTGTGCTGTGGCTTGGCGCATCTTTGTCAAGTCGTCATTCATTTCAAGAACAGTTTGTTCTAAAATCTTCTCGGGATCTTCAAAGGAGCTTATGATTGCATTTGCATATGACTACACTTTGACAGAAAAATTAGACCCATATTAGTAGCATAAGTGTTTGAAAGGAAAAGCTGAAGTCATGAGCATCTTCAAAGAAAGGCATAATATCGTTGTGTATAAACATTTTTCTCATCTCACTTTGACAACTCTAGCAAATCGATCAAAAAGGTTCATCCTGGCACCAAGAGCTCCACCACCACAATCTATACATTTGGGTCTGTGGGAATAGGTTATCCATATGCCTGAAATTTTTAAGCCAACAAAAATCATAAATACTAACAGAGGAATTATTTCAAATAGGAAAATTGAAGTGGAAAGTATAACCTGATTGCATGTACAAATTAACAAGTGAGAGAGAGAAAGAACTAATTTCATAAACTGTCTCTGATTGCAATATTGCAAGTTCTGCTAGATACATATAATCTAAAGATAATGTTTTATTCTAGAGCACGCAGCATAAATAAGAGATTTGGAGCCTAATGCACTCAAGCAATAAAGCATACAAGTGATAAAAGTGATCATTTCTAAATTTCCTCTCAGCTAGTGTAGTATGTTACATTTGTATAAGACAAGCCACAAGTGTCCGTATGTGCAGTTAATAAAAATCAATTATCCAGCTTAAATCTCTACTGAAATGCCCCAATTAATCATCATGCTAGTCAAAGCTTATATTTGACATTTGAAATAACTTCCAACCTACATGTTCCTTATTTACTGGTTTATGGCAGACACTAGGGGTGTAATCGAGTCAAGTTGAGCTGAGTATTAGGCTGCTCGAGATCAAGCTTAACTCAAAGCACAGAGATCAAAACTCGACTCGAGCTCGATTGGGTTTCATATTTTTGGCTCGAACTCGACTCGAATCGATTATAATTAAATAGTATTAAATTTTATAAATAAATTAATAATAAGAATATTAAAAGTATAGATAAATTAATATTATATATGCTATAAATAAAAATATATTATGAAAGCCAATTATAAATTTATATTATCTCAAAAAACTAATGTTTATTTATATTATAAATACAAATATATTAAAAAATAGTATTTTATTATGAACTCAATTAGACTTGCAAATCACAAGCTAGGTATTGCGAAGCTCGAACTTGGCTCGACCATCTACTCGAACTCAATTACTTCAAGCTGAATTCTAGTATTTAGCGAGCTGAACCCAAGTAGGTCGCGAGTAGGCTCAACTCGCTTACACCCCTAGTAGACACCATAAGTACCCACTATGACTCTAAGATAATGGTACCTTCAAAGAGAATTGGTGGGGAAAATGACAATTACATCTTGAATGAGCAAAAATAACTAAAAAATATATTACTTGTATAATCATAAAACTACAATAATAACCTACTGAATTCTTTCAATATTCAACTTTAAAAACCACCTATTAGAATATCTTTTTTATCAATAATGATAATTCTATTACTAATCAATTCAACTAATTAGAACATTCAATACTTTAAAACTTTTACAATAAAACCTTAATTCAGTCCTGCTACAATGTATTTCTAAAACAACCATTTCTTATCCTTATCTAGGATAAGGCTACTCTAGTCAATTTCCTGATTTGCATGGGTCCAACATATGGTCATTGTGGTGTATCTTTCTCTTAAATCTATTTCAAGATAGGGTTTAGCTGCATGAATCTTGTTTTGGTTTTCCTGCCATAGACTTTATGGCCTTAAAACCCGTATCATCAAACTATCTAAGTGGTGAAAAGTTGAAGGCATGAAAGGGTCAAAAGGAGTAAGTGATGTGCAAGAAGTGATTGCTTAAGATACAAGCTGGAGATATTGGTTTGTTATTTGGTTGGTAGATTATTTAGTGCAGATACAGATGAAGAGTTAGTTTCTAAGACTGCATTTGGTAAGAAGTGCAGAAAGTGAATGCACTGATGTGAATGCAAACTTGTTCAAATAGAAGCATGCAAACTTGGTTCAATTTTACGGCAAGTCACCCGGAAATTTACAGTGTCTTGTTTGGCTGCAATGAGTGCAAACATGAATCTCAAAGCTGGAACCAACCTATCTTACATTGACCACCATTGAGTGCAAATTCTGCCTCCACCCATTTTGAATGCAAAAACAGTTGAGAAAACAAATTTATTTTCATTTTCAGTACAAAAATGCATTCTTACCAAACCAGACCAGAGTGCAAATTTGCTTCACTTCTGCATTGCACTATTACTAAATGCAGCCTAAATGAGTATCACTGGAATGGTGTCTAGAATCCAGTTGATGCCACAAAGTTAGGTGGGGATCTGTTCTCAGAGGCGTGTAGGATTTAACAACAGACCAAGAAGATTCACTAGGGTCCAAGGAACCAAGAAGTTGGCCACATCTTATCATTCAAAAGATCAGGTAGGAGTAGAAATTGCTGATATCGTATAATGGGAGAAATATTTTGTTGCTATCAGAAATTGAAAAATCAACTGAAGACAGGAAAGTTAAGGCATTGGAAGATAGGAGAGATAAGATTGTTTCAGAAGATGAGGATGAAGCCAACGTACCTGCATAAAATCAGGAAATAGAAGGTGGTTTATGTGATGGTGGCAAGGTGAGAGATGCTGAATCTTCCTGCGGAGATGAGGTAGGTGATGGGAATGATGAAGGTCAGGGTGTAGTGGGGGAGAACAGAGGCAACGATTGCCAAGAATAGGGGTGAGCATTATTCGGTTAAAACCAAATTACTGAACCAAATATTTTGGTTTCGGTTTTTCGGTTCGGTTTTTTGGTTTTGGGTAATTCGGTTTTTAATAATTTTGGTTTTTGGTTTTGGTTTTCAGATTTAGAAATTTGGTTAACCGAAAAAACCAAATTAGCTAAAATTCATTATATAATATATAATATATAATATATAATATATAATATACAATATATAATATGCTACATATTTATATATTAATATATTATATAATGTATTATAATGAAATTAACTTTCATAATATATATTATAGGTTATAATATATAATATTATAGATATATATATAATAACTAAATTCAGTTTTTAACCGAAATAACCAAAAACAGAATCGAAAATTTTGGTTCGGTTATTTCGGTTTTATTGAAAATCGGTTTCGGTTTTCATTTTATTATTTTGGTTTTAAAAATTTCAGTTTATTCGGTTCGGTTTTTAACCGAATGCTCACCCCTAGCCAAGAAGTAGAATGTGAATGGGAAATTGTTAGAATAAGTGATGCAGAACCCAGACCTGTGTACGGGAGTAGCCAGCCGAAACTAAAGGCTTACAAAAGAAGAGGTCCACGTCAGCTCTCAGACACAACTAATAACAGAGTGGCATAACTGAATGTAACTACCAAGAATGTAACAGAATGTAACAACCTCATCTATAAATACAAAGTGAGCAAATAAAGTAATACAGAATTACTCAAACATCTCTCTCTCTCTCTCTTGTCCATTTCAGGAGGTGGTTCCTCATCAGAACCCTGAGTTAGGCAGTCCCTAACAACTAATTTGGTATAGAGCTTGATGCCGAACACACAAGCAACTTCAATGAAAGCCAGAGTCGACCACGTTGAAGTCAAGCTCCATCACGTATCTGGTGACATAAGGGAAATGAAGGAAACTTTGTCTGCTCTAATGAGGAAACTTGAACAGACTGGGGGCGATGGGAACAGAGAGGGTCGATCCAAACAATGGATGAAGCCAAGCAAGCAATTGACAAGCATAAGTGTTATACTATTTTTCCCAAACCTTATGGGTCGTGGTATAGTGTTGAACAGTACTTGTGATTTTAGGAGTCATAGAAATCAGCAAGCATGACATCACAGTTGCATTTTCTCTACACCAAGTGCTATAACCCGGTTCCTCTTCCTTGAGCTCTTTAATCTGCACATCAATGTATTCTTGCAATCCATGACTTACTATGGACAATTTTGCTGAAATGACCCACTCCCTATAATTGTATTCATCTAATTTCACATTAGTAACCTGTACCGTAGGGCTTCCAAGATGAAGAACACTATCTACAGTCTTAGAATCTCCAGATGAAACTTCACTTGTGTCAGAAGACATCTTGAACTCAGACAAATTGATATTTAGCAAGTAGAACAGGTCAAACAGCACCTTCCTTTGTTTGAACTCTAAAGATAATTTTACTTAGAACCCACACAAATCTCCTAGACTGAAACTTCTTGCAGTCCAGTGCCTAGACCTGAAAAATAGGCCTCTCTAGTAGTCCACACAACTATTCCACAGCTTCTTGCCCTAACTGGGCATACCATCAACTATTCTGAGCCTCCTTGAAGATTATCCAAAGGAAAAAAAAAAAAAAAAAAACCTAGAAACAATCTCAGCTAACCATAACCAGCAGTAGGGTACCTTATTGTTGCTATAACAAAAGGAAAAACACTAGAGAAGAACAAAAAAAAGTGAATGCAAGAGTAGACAAGCAGAACAAGAGCAGATTATTACTTTGATACCATGTTTGTATTCAGATTCATGAACAAAGAAAAGAAACCAGAGAAAGAAGAAGAAGTGTTAAGAGAGTAGGGCAGCACTACCTAACCAGCCCATAAAAATGATATTTATATTATGGTTACAATAACACGTGAGATCACCATCTTACCTCCCATTAATGTACAGTAATATAACTTAAAATAAAAAAAGGCCCAGGCCCATTAACCACGTAATAACAGTACAGACATAACAGAACAAAACATGATATAACATAAATGGGCCAAAGCCCAAACTGTTAAGTCCCATAACAGATACTATGGATGAAGTCAATAAAAGAACATAAAATTGACAAGATTGTAGATAAAAAGGATGCCAGCAAGGTGTTTGGTGCTATCTTTTTTGGGTGGGGAAGGTTTTGCTATCAAAGCATTTGAGGAGCTAGAAACAAGGAGAGGAAGGAGAGGGAGAAAGGAAAAACCAAACAGCAGAAAGAAGGTTGAGAGGATGAATGGGTAAAGTGTTATGAAGGAAGCACAAGAAAGTCAAAGAATACCAAGATATGATTTATGGAATGATCTTATCTTGGAATTGCAGAGGATTAAGTGATTACATGAGGAGAGAACAAGTCAAATATGTCGTGAGAAGGCACAAGTGGAGGCTGTAGCGACTATACTACTCCAAGAAACAAAGTTCCAAAAGTTTGATTGGAAGAAGTATGAGGCTGATAGACGCATGGCCCATACAAATATCACGTAACCTGAACCTTCGGCATATGGTTGGAAGATCTACATCAGCAAATAGTTGTTTAGTCAGTTCTTTTTGTTGCATAAGAGTCGGTCAAAGAAGTTAGCTTGCTAGCCCATTGCCATAAGAATCGGTCAGTCTGTTAAGAGAGTTAGTTTGTTAGTCTGCTGCATAAGAATAGGTCAATTTGTTAAAGGGGTTAGCTTGTTAGACTATTGCATAGGAATCTGTCAGTTAGTTAGAAGGGATAATCCCATAATTAGGGCTAGTTTAGTGGTAATTAGTTAAGTTCTTGTATTTAAACACCAACAACCAGCTGAAGTGGTGTTGGAAATTAAATAAAAATCTTGTGGGTTTCATTCTCACCCTAAGCAGAATACTCTTTCAACTCTAGCTTTGACTGGGACCTATCATTGGTATCAGAGCTAGGCACAATGGCTACTAACAAGGAGAGAATTGAGAGCTTAGAGGCTGGACTTTGAGGACTCCAAGACAGCTTTAGTCGTATGGAGGTGGGCGTAGCTGATAAGTTACATCAGTTGGAAGATGCCATCAACAAATTATCGGAAGCCCTACTCTCCAACCGAACTGCATCAACCAACAACAGCTTCGAGCTTAAGAAAAACTCTCCTACGGGACGTTCTCGCAACGTGAGAGAAGAATCTCGAGACAATTCCGAAGTCAGACGACAGTTGTTCTCTTCCAAATTAGCCAAGTTGGAGTTTCCTCGGTTTGCCAAAGATGACTCCACCGAATGGTTCACAAGAGTGGACCAATTTTTTGAATATCAAGGCACCCTTGAATCTCACAAGGTGTCCTTGGCCTCTTTCCATTTGGAAGGAGAGGCTAACCAATGGTGGCAATGGTTACGCAGATCCTATAAGGAAGAAGGCAAGGAGGTGACATGGGAGATGTTTCAGGAGGAACTTTGGGCAAGATTTGGTCCTACCGATTGTGAGGATTTTGACGAAGCATTGTCAAAAATCCAACAGGTAGGCTCCTTACGTGACTAACAAAAAGAGTTCGAGTGGCTGGGCAACTGGGTACAAGGTTGGACGCAAAAAGCCGTAGTCGGGACGTCAATGGGAGGCCTCAAACCAGACATAGCTGACGACATCCGGATGTTCAAACCAAGGTTGCTGAAAGAAGCTATCAGCCTTGCACGGATGCGAGACAAGCAACTAAACCGTCAAGAGAATGCTACATGTCCATTCAATAGTACCACTATCGACTCTTCTCCAACGAAACTGAAGTCTGCTTCACCAATGAAACGACTCACTTGGATGGAGATGCAAAGGAGGCGTGCTCAAGGCCTTTGTTTTAATTGCGATGAGAAATTTGTACCATGGCACAAATGCAAAGGACCGCAATTGATGTTGCTTGAAGGAAATTATGACGAAAGTGAGACAGATGACGAAGAGGGAGCTCATACCAACCTTCGACGAGCTACGGAACAAATACATCAAATTGGACCTTGAGGACAAAGTCCCTCTAAAAGACGAGGGCAATGATAGACGCATGGCCCATACAAATATCACGTAACTTGAACCTTCGGCGTATGGTTGGAAGATCTACATCAGCAAATAGTTGTTTAGTCAGCTCTTTTTGTTGCATAAGAGTCGGTCAAAGAAGTTAGCTTGCTAGCCCATTGCCATAAGAATCGGTCAGTCTGTTAAGAGAGTTAGTTTGTTAGTCTGCTGCATAAGAATAGGTCAATTTGTTAAAGGGGTTAGCTTGTTAGACTATCGCATGGGAATCTGTCAGTTAGTTAGAAGGGATAATCCCATAATTAGGGGCTAGTTTAGTGGTAATTAGTTAAGTTCTTCTTGTATTTAAACACCAACAACTAGCTGAAGTGGTGTTGGAAATTAAATAAAAATCTTGTGGGTTTCATTCTCACCCTAAGCAGAATACTCTTTCAACTCTAGCTTTGATTGGGACCTATCAGAGGCTTTTTTAAAATAAATAAAAAAGAAAATTAATTAAAATTGTAAAAAAAAAAAAGATATAAAGGTACAGATAGAAAGTGATGAGAGATCACCCAGCCAAAAAGCAATAACAAACAAATACAAAACAATATAATATTCATTTCAGCCCAAACAACCCAATTCTAAATATGACCAAAAGCCACACCTAAAAATTTCTTTTATTAACCACTGAAAACTCTGGTAAAATCATATTCCAAGGTTCTGAGGGATTGAGTGGAGGTGAACAAAAAAAGGGTCAGTGAGGTAAGGCAAATATGATAGACAATTAGATAAAAGGATAGATGCAAATATGATTGTTGAGAAAGAAATTCAAGTCTGCAAGAAGCTAGGTTTGTTCTTTCTTGGTGGTGAAGAATTTGCAAAGTAGGTGTTTATGGAACTAGAAGAAATAGATAGAATTGGAGACTTTAAATTCTCAAATTCAAAATTAATTGAGAATATTGGAGGGAGAAATTTTGCTATATCAGGGATAATGGAAATGAAGTTTCAGTTACTAATGAGTGTGGTGGGTTTTGTCAAGAAAGGGTGGATAAGTTAATTCTGATTGTAGCATGACTGAAAACTGGGGAGGATGTTGAGATAAGACGGTAGGTCAAGCAGGTCAGTTGTTTAGGATGTATGCTAAAATCTTGAGTTATAAGGTGAGGGATGTTATTCATGTTATCATGGATTGCTGAGAGGTTTCTTGGTTGGAGGTTCTTGTTAAAGTTGGGTAGGATGCCCTCATATTAGGATGTATTATCAAGAACCTTGTTTGCGGGGTTGGATTTGTAGGGGCATTATACTCCTTGGTTGGCTGTAGTGTTGTTACTTCGTTATTTCCCTTTTCTCTCAGTTAACTCTTATTACCTGACTTCATATTTTCTTTTTATCTTATCTAACTTTCCTTTATATTCAAAATAAACAATAACATTCTATAGCGAGCATATGGATGCTGGTAGACATCCACACCTAGATGCTGTTTACATTACTGCATACATAAGAAACAGCAGAAACTGGGATAGGTTATAAGGTTCAAATACAACCGACATCATTATCAGGGATAAAACTATCAGAGAAACTATTTCAAGATAACAGGAACTAGGCTTATGTTTCCAGGCATATTACAAAGGACTAGAGAGGTCAAGTAGTAGTACAACAAAGAATCATCTTAGAACACCATATTGGAAGATTAAAAAAGGCATGTCATCGGAGCTTCATGATATGTTAAGCTAAAAATCCTTCTCCTATATCCCATAATACACACTTAACCAGATCCTAACCAGTCTGGAGTCTACATATTCCTTTAGGTGTAAGTTTCATATTTGTATTGTGACCTGAAGGAATAGAGCATTAAGCTGCATTTTTCTTTGCAGGCACTAAAAAACCTTTGCACCTTTGCTTGGTACATAAAACAATATAAGTAAAAACTTGTCCAGAAATGTAGTACAAGGAAAGAGCTTGTATTCCAAAAGTTCAAAACACCCCAATCCAGAAATATAACCCCAAAAATAAAATCAACGTTATTCTCAGCTCTTTGATTAATTAACGGGGAATTAGAGAGAAAATGCAAGTAAGCATCTGCTTCCGTTGTCTGTGTGTGTGGGTGGGTGGGGGGAGGAAAAGGCATGAGCCTGACAATTCCTTAAATATTTCTTAAAGTTACAGAAATTGTGTATCAGCAAGTTAATGAGGATAACAAAAACTAAATAAATAACAATGGTACATAAAAAAAGCAGCATCTGTTAGGGCAATGTCAAGGAGCTCATAGACCATTATATTAAATATCTCGGTACAACAGGAAATCTAGAAACATGGAGAACAAAATCCAATCTCTTAGTTCTTGTCTGGTTCCACATGTGTACCAAAGCCCTTCGAACAATAAATAAATAAGCAAGCATCATTCTTCGATTTAAACAAGTTCCCCAAACAAAATTGAGAGAAAGCAACAAAAGCAGGCAAACTTAAGTTACAGCAAACTCCATGAATATCACATAAGGCGTAGAACTTAATTAATTAGGGACCATAAAGAAGACAGAGAAATATCCTGAGAAGAAACATACCTCCACCATTAAGGAAAGACGTCTTCAGGGGTCTCCTGAGGGCTACAAGTCTGTTAGAAGAGGGCTGTAATGAAGACGATGGTGAAGATGACATGCTTAACCCAGTAATGGGTCCTCTGATCGCCATTTTCAGAACAAACCCACCTCGGCAATTGCAGAGACAGGATAAATACGCCAATCCTAGTAGGAAATGGAATCAATTGTCAGATATTTTTGTTTCCCGTCGGAATGGGTGGTCTGTTTTCAGACTGTTCAGAGTCTTGCTTTCTTTTGTTTCAACGTGTGGTGAGTGATGATAGATTTGAGTTTTGAGGTAGAGTTGTCAATGGGGTCGCTTCTGGTTCGAGACAGGGTGGCCCAGTCCCGAATTTTTGTTAATCGTTCAATAAAGTATAAACCATACACAAAATGAGTTTGGGTACAAATCAATCTAAGTAATAGTATTTTTTGTCTTTTTTTTTCATTGAAATTACAAGAATGCCCCTCTCTATCGACTCTCTTTTTCCTTCTTATTTTTTCTTTCAAATGACAAGAGTGACACTCTCTCTCCTATCAACTCTTTCTCTCTCTCTTTTTCTTGCAAATTATAAGAATGTCATATCTTTCTCCTTATAAATTACAAGAATGTCACTTTCTCTCCCATCGATGGTGACTTTAGCTCGGCATCTTGACTGTTAGGGAACTTGCAATTAAAGGTAGTCGAGTTCGAGCCAAGCCAAACTTGAACTTTTGAGCTCAAGTTCAAGTCTCTAATTCGAATTGAGCTCAAGCTAGACGATACCTCAACCATTGAGGGAGACCTCAACTCGGCACCTTGATCACTGAGGGAGATCTCGACTCAGCACCTTGACAATTGATGGAGACCTCAGCTCAGCACCTTGTCAACTAAGGGAGACCTTAGATCGACACCTCACCTGCTAGGGAAACCTTAGCTTGACACTTCAACAACTGAGGGAGACCTCGGTTTGGCACCTCGGCAATTGAGAGAGACCTCAACTCAATAGCTCGGCTACTTGAGAGACCTGCAATCAAAGGTAGCCGAGCTCGAACTTCCAAGCTTTTGACTCAAGCCGAGCTCGAGCTCGAGCTGATAGTTTATGAGCGAGCCCCTGCAACATAGGGCCCCCTCCACTACTAAATATATTAAGCATAAATGTGTACGTAAGAAGGCCTAAGGATGAGGTAAATGGAATCTAATAGTATCTTTTGCCTTTTTTTCATGGAAATTACAATAATGCCACTCTCTACCAACTCTCTCTTTTACTTTTTTTCTTTCAAATTACAATAATGCCACTCTCTCCTACCAACTCTCTCTCTCTGTGTCTTGCTTTTTTATATTTTCAAATTACAAGAATGTCACTCTCTCCCCTACCAACTCTTTCTCTCTCTTTTTTCTTACAAATTACAATAATGTGGTCTCTCTCTCCTGCCATTTATCTCTCCTTATAAATTATAAGGATGCCACTCTATCTCCAATTGAGGGAGACCTCAGCTCAACATCTCGATTGCTAGGGGACCTGCAATCAAAAGTAGTCGAGTTCGAGCCAAGCCGAGCTCGAACTTCTAAGCTCAAGCTCAAGTCTCTAATTCGAATTGAGCTTGAGCTACATGGCACCTCGACCACTAAGGGAGACCTCATCTTGGCACCTCGGTTACTAAGGGAGATCTCGACTCAACACCTCAACAATTGAGGGAGACCTCATCTCGGCACCTTGTCAACTAAGGGAGGCCTTAGCTCGACAACTCGCCTACTAGGGAAACCTCAACTCAACACTTCAATAGCTGAGGGAGGCCTCGATTTGGCACCTCAGCAATTGAGGGAGATCGACTTGGCACTCAGCAATTGAGGGAGACCTCAACTTGGCACCTCGGCTACTTAAGAGACCTACAATCAAAGGAAGTCAAGCTCAAACTTTTGAGCTTTTGACTTGAGCTTAGATCAAGCTCGAGCTCAAGTCTCTAATTCGAATCGAGCTCGAGCCAGATAGTTTATGAGCGAGCCCTTGCAACGCAAGGCCCCCTCCGCTAGTATATATATTAAAACAAGGAGGTTTAGAAATTTTCTCATTTTTTGAATTTTTTATTTTTTAATTCCATGTTATTTTTAAAACAACCAATAAGATGCATTTTCCCAATAACCTAAATAATCTCTTCTCCTAAACTACCTCCCTAACTTTCTCCAAAATTATCTCTAATTTAGTAGAGAGCTTTTCTCCTAAATTATCCCTAATTCCTATGTATCCTCTTCCCTACTTTTTATCTATATCTATCTAAAGAAAGTCTAGATTAAAAAATTTAATAATTATTTAAATATTCTAACAAAATTATATAATAACTTTAAAATATTTATTAAAAACACAAAAATTAATTTTATATTTTTAAAAAATATATCACGAAATTATGTACTAACAATTTAAAATATGTTTTTCTGAATTGTCAATTTAAATGTTTTTCAAATATTTAATAATATGTAATAGCTTTAAATAAATAAATTTCAAATAACAAAAAAATTAAATATTTTATATATTACTTAAATATTTATCATAACTATATTTTAAATAGTTAAAATAACGAAATAATGTAATAAATTTTAAAATTTTCTTCAAAGTAGAAAAATAATAATAACATAATGTTAAAATTAATAATAATTTAATATATTATAAAATTAATAATAAATTTGTGTAATAATAGTATAAATTATGATTTTATGGATAATTAAATTGATTACATAATTAATATTTTAAAATTTAAATATTTTAATATTATTTAAGTATTTAAATAACTAAGTATTTTAAATAACAAAATATTTAACATAACTAGATTCTAAATAGTTAAAATAAATAAATTATGTAATAAATTGAAAATAATCTGAAAAAGAAATATTAATTATAACATAATATTGAAATTAATAATAATTTAATATTTTTATATAATTGTAAATAACTAATTTTACTTATATCAAGTAATAATTCAAGAAAATAACTATCAAAACAATTAATATTTATTAATAATATTTTTCAATTCTTAATCTGTATTTATTATATAATTATATATAATAAAATTAATATTTATTGTATTTTAGTAATTATTTGTTGTTTTTTGCGATAAATGTATTTTTAATGATTATGTATAAATTTATTTTGTTTTGTTATTTAAAAGAAAACTTTTAATAATTATTAGAGATTAAACTACTATTATTGAAATTTTTAAATTTAATTTATTGTATTTTTGTTATAACTTATTGATTAACATTTATTAGAAATTAAACTATTATTTGAGATTATACTATGTGTTGACTAAGTTAATATAATTATTGTATTGTATTTAGTACTTATTTGAGAGAAGGATTTCCAAATCGCTTCAATTATGAATAGGTTTGAACAAGCCTAATGTGTAGCATCTAGTCAAGCACCTTCCCATGCACTTAGAGTCACTCTACAAGCAAATCCTATACAAGACTCATGAGAACATGTTCTTCCTCCTGATATTCACCATGTTTTAGTTGCATCTCTTTCTATGCAACAACTTCAAAATACTATTGTGGATATGATACGAGCCCAATATGGAGCGATTTCACAATATTATGTTGTCTACACCAAACTTTACATAGTGTATTGACAGCTTGCCTATGCCCTTGGGATATCATCCCACAAAGTTTCAACAATTTGATGGAAGGGGTAATACTAGACAACACATTGCTTATTTTATAGAAACATGCAACAATGCAGGAACTTATGGTGAAGCAATTTGTATGTTCATTAAGGCTATATTTGGTTTGAAGGAGGCCTTTCCCTACCTTTTCCTTCAAACCAAACATAGCCTAAGGGAAAATGCCTTTAATTGCTATACTGACCTTTAACCAAATCCCATTGATAGAAGGGATTAATTGGAAAGAGAATTTTTTGGTCATTTTTATAGCACTTGTCATATAGTTATCATGCATGAGCTAACTGCGACAAAGCATGAAAAAAAAAAGATGAACATGTTATTGAATACATTGACATATTGAGAAATCTCTATCTAGAATTTTTAGATAAGCTTAGTGAAAGTTCAATTATCGATACATGCATTCAAGGAATGCATTGGGGGTTGCACTATATCCTCAAGGGAATAGAGCCTTGAAGTTTTGAAGAATTGGAAACTCATGCTCATGACATGGAGTTATGCTTAAATTCCTTTGGAGAGCAACAAACTTATGCTTTTCAAAAACAAAAGTACATAAAGATGGAAGAAAAATCCTCTAAGCCAGTGGAAATTATGAAAACTACCACTGCACTTGTTAAGATTATAGGAAATAAGTAACAAGAAAAAGATGTCTCTCAAAGTAAAGGAAAACAAAAATACACCTTCAAAAAAATGGAGGAGTATCCATTCCCGGATTCTAATGTTTCAAGATGTTAGATGCTCTCTTAGCTCAATACCTCATAGAGCTCCAAGATTGTAAGTGCCCGGAAGAGGATGGTCGAACAAATTATTCAAAATACCGCCAATGCCGTCAAATAATCAATCATCTAGTTGAAAAATGTTATATTCTCAAAGATAAAGTCATGCAATAGCAAATATGGGTTGAATGAGTTGGACTTAAGTAATGACATTGCTACCACTAATGTCCATATTGTTGCATTCGGATCCTTCGATTCAACACCTCTCTTTAGCCCTTATGAAAATCCGCCCCCACTTAAGAATGCTATGGGGGAAAACATTCAACAAATGATATTTATTTTTTGTCTTTTGATCAGATTGTTTGCGATTTTAAGTTTGAAATATCATTAAATAAAGCACAAGAGAAAGTCTTTAATCATAAAGATGTTGTTTTGTCTGAATTAGAAATGGCATTTTCAAAAGATGAGCATGGGCTATGATTACGCAACGTAAAGCATCATGTTAAATGTTTACCCATGACCTTTGCTTTGAGATCAAGACAAATGAAACAACAAGTGAAACCAAGGAAACCCCTTAAAAGAAAAGGTTCAGAATAGACAACCAAATTACATCTTCCACACAAGTCATCCATGGAGAGATTTTGCAATAATTTCATCGACCAAAGAAACTCATGCATGTTTCATGTAGAAAGGCAAGTGTGAATAACGTTATAATTAAAGCTATTAAAGAAGAGTCCGAAAAGCTAATTAAGCAGCACATATCATCATTTAATAGGATGAGAAAGCCAACATCTTGCACACTAGTGTTTGATAGATTGGACATGAAGAGAAAACAAATAAAAGAAGTAAAAGTGGAAAATCATTGGGAGGTGGGAAAAGGAAGTGATGACCCCCATAGTTCTATCCCTTTCTGCATGAAGCGCCAAGCGACTCTTCAAATAAATTTAATGGATGTTTTAATAATCAAACAACTAGAAAAATAACAAGTTAAAAATGATGAGAATATTGTTTTTATAAATCATGTAACAGCATGAGAACTTTCAAAACAAGACCAAATATTCAAGAAGATAAGCTCAAGGAAACATCAATTGATGTTGTAAAATGGAAATTACATGATGAACTTATTAATGGGAAGTATATGATATATTACCGATGAAAGTTCTTACAAAGTACTCCTAGATAAGATCCTAAACTATATAGAATTACTCCTAAATATGAGCGTAAACTATCTACCAGTGCTTTCAGATATATTGTAAATTACTCATACTCCTAAATATGAGCATAAATTATCTACAACTACTCCTAGATATGAGTATAAACAAGTTACCATCACTATTGGGTACGAGTTCAAACTATCTACAATCGGTCTTGGATATGAGCCTAAACTATTTACAAAATTTGCTCATTTTTATAAGCCTAAACTATCTACAAATTTTGCTTCTACATATGAGCTTAAACCATCTACTAGTGTTTTCGGATACATCATAAATTGCTCAAAATTTATTTTAGATATGAACATAAATTGTCTACAAGACTCCTGGGTATGATTATAAACTATTCAACTTCCTAAACAAATCAAAATTCAATTTGGGTACAAGCATAAGCTATCTAAAATTGCTCCTGGATATGAGCCTAAACAATCTACAATCGCTCTTAAATATGAGCCTAAACCATCTATAACTCTCTTGGATACGGGCCTAAACAATCTATAATTACTCTTAGATATGAGCATAAACTGTCTTCCCTGCTTTTAGTAAAAGCAAAAATTTCCAAGCACTTTCTAGAGCATTGTTCACTTTGAACTATGTTAAGACTTACCGTAAGTAGCCTCAAAAGGCACAATTGTCCTTCAAAGTAAATAAATATATCAATATACTACTCTTGGTTTACATGATTATAAACTATGAATAGCCCAAAAAGACATGCAACGTTGTTGTCAAAAAAATTACCTACAATGCATATAACATTGAAGTCATCAAAATAACATAATTTTAGTGAATAAGTGATTAAGTGAGAGGACTCTAAAGAAAGCAAATTATTTATAGTATAAACATGGGCATTTTTTAAAGAAATAAAGGAAAAGAGAGAAACAAAGGGCATTATACCATCACCCTTACCAATAATGAAACTAATGGCAAGTCTCTCACCCTTAAATGTCATTTATTTCAACATTAAGTCAAGATGAGTAATACATGTTCAAGAACTACCTCTCCACCAAATGTTGAAATGTTAGAACTTTATGTACAGAACTTGAGAAGAAATTTAATTTATGTTTCATAACTGTGTGCTGATGGATATACTGTTTATTTTAGTAATATGATTACTGTTAAACGGAATAATAAATTCATCGCATGCGGGGAACAAGAGAATGGTCTCTATATTCTACATCCTTCTCTGGAAACTAACTTAACCGAAACTACGTCGGTCGAAAATCCCAAGAAAAGGAATCGTGATACAGTAAGTCCCACGTGCCTCTGGCATTACCGACTTGGCCATATCGGTATTGACCGAATCACAAGGCTGGTAAAGGATGGTCCTTTGGATTTTCTAACTGTAGAAAATCTTCCCACTTGTGAACCTTGCCTTCAAGGTAAGATGTCTAAGCGGCCATTTGACGGTAAGCCTGAAAGATCTGAAGGCACACTTGACCTAATACATACTGATGTATGTGGTCCCCTGAGTGTTAGGACACGGAATCAACACGTGTACTTCATCACCTTTACAGATGATTTTTCACGATATGGTTACGTGTACCTAATGAGACATAAGTCTGAATCATTTGAAAAGTTCAAAGAGTTCAGACAGGAAGTCGAGAAACAGTTAGGGAGAGAAATTAAGGCCCTTCGATCAGATCGAGGTGGCGAGTATCTCTCTGACGAATTCAGGGACTACTTAAAGGCCAATGGGATAGTGTCACAATTAGCTCCTCCTGCTACACCTCAACTCAACGGTGTTTCAGAGAGGAGGAATAGGACCTTGTTAGACATGGTCCGGTCACTTCTCATACGCTCACAATTACCCACATCCTTTTGGGGATACGCATTAGAGACTGCTATCTACGTGCTGAATCGGGTTCCAACCAAATTAGTTCCGAAAACTCCATATGAACTTTGGACCAGAAGGAAGCCAAGTGTAAGACACTTGAAGATTTGGGGTTGTCCTGCACACGTTAAAAGAACAAGTGTGGACAAGTTGGAATCTAAAACCAGTCGTTGCCTATTTATAGGCTACCCAAAGGATTCGGTGGGTTATCTATTCTATCACCTAAGTGAGCAGAAAGTGTTCTGCAGTCGAAACGCCCAATTCTTAGAATCCGATTACATCATGGACACCCATCGTCAGGAAATAGTTCTTGATGAGGAGAGCTCAGGAGCCGTGGGAGATGTCCCACAAATTCCAGGTAATGACCAACCTAGAAGAACCACCCGGGTATCCAGACCACCAGTCCGATATGGTTATGACCAGGATAGTTACCTGGTGGAAACCTTGACTAGTGAAGAGGATCCCGTGACTTACGCGGAAGCTATGTTAGACATAGACTCCCAGAAGTGGGTGGAGGCCATGAGAGCTGAAATGGACTCAATGGAGACCAATGGAGTCTGGACTCTAGTGGATCCGCCCCTCGGGGTAAAAGCAATTGGTTGCAAATGGATCTACAAGAGGAAGAAGGGCCCCGATGGCAGGATTGAGACCTTTAAAGCTCGTTTGGTGGCGAAAGGGTATACTCAGAAAGAAGGCATCGACTATGAGGAAACCTTTTCGCCCGTGGCCATGCTTAAATCCATTAGGATCCTGCTAGCTGTAGCAGTGTACCATGACTACGAGATTTGGCAAATGGATGTCAAAACCGCGTTCCTGAATGGAGATCTTAGTGAAGATATCTACATGCAGCAGCCGCAAGGCTTCATTGCTGCTAGTCAGGAACACATGGTATGTAAACTTAATAGATCCATTTATGGACTTAAGCAGGCTTCTAGGAGTTGGAACATCCGTTTCGATTCTGCAATCAAAACGTTTGACTTTGAGCAGAATCCGGATGAGTCCTGTGTTTACAGGAAGTCCAGTGGGGATAAGATCACCTTTTTGGTGTTGTACGTGGACGATATCCTACTCATTGGGAATGATGTAGGAATGTTGACTTCGGTCAAGGTATGGCTATCACATCAGTTCTCCATGAAAGATCTTGGAGAAGCTTCATACATACTGGGTCTTCGACTTTATAGAGATAGATCGAAGCGGATAATTGGATTATCCCAGGCTGCTTATATTGACAAAATTGTCAAGAGGTACAGCATGGAGAACTCCAAGAAAGGAAACGTTCCTTTCAGGCACGGAGTCACTCTCTCCAAGAAGATGTCTCCCAAGACTTCTGAGGAGATTGAGAGCATGAGAGACATTCCCTATGCCTTAGCCGTAGGGAGCATCATGTATGCCATGCTGTGCACTCGCCCTGACATTGCTCAGGCGGTGAGTGTGGTAAGTAGATTCCAGGCAAACCCAGGGCAGGAGCATTGGACTGCTGTGAAGAATATACTCAAATACCTTCGAAGGACAAAAGAGTTTTGTCTGGTATTCGATGGTAGTTCACTACAAGTTCTAGGGTATACCGATGCCGATTTCCAGTCGGATCCAGATGATAGAAAGTCTACATCCGGGTATGTTTTCACGATAGGATCGTGTGCTGTTTGCTGGAAAAGCAGCAAACAGGGGTCCACTGCAGACTCCACAACCGAGGCCGAGTACATTGCCGCAAATGAAGCTGCCAAAGAAGCCGTGTGGATGAAGAAGTTCATACACGAATTGGGAGCGATTCCATCCAGCACATCTCCCATCCCGTTGTTGTGTGACAACAATGGAGCGATTGCCCAAGCTAAAGAGCCTCGGGCTCACTCGAAGTCGAAGCACATCGAGAGAAAGTACCATGTACTGCGGGAGATCGTTGGTAGAGGGGACGTCCTGATTCAGAAGGTAGCATCAGCGGATAATGTGGCAGACCCATTGACTAAGCCACTGACACAGAAGGTGTTTGAGAAACATGTGGAAAGTATGGGACTCCGGCTTGTACCAGATTGGACCTAAGTGCAAGTGGGAGATGTTAGACAGTTTTTGTATGCCCTTAGCTTCAATCTGATTTGATGTACTTTTGTTATTTAGTGGAAATAAATAAAGTGCATGTTTGATTCATGTTGTTTGGTTTAATTCTGTGTAAAACCCTAAAATTGGACATTTATAGAGACTCGTGTTAGTTTTAAATGTTCACAGCCGTTGGATAAGTCTGGGGAGATTTATCCTGCCAAGGCTGATACTGGTGTGCCACCAAGTGTTGGGATGGCCTGTCTCAGCCACCAGGGTAAGACCCAAGGCACATGCAGTATGGGATTACTTGAATATTTGAACCGGACTAGATTTCCAGTATTGCCCTAGACCTTGGAGATAGATGGGCAAAACTAGAAAGTTACACCTGACCCCTAGACTCGATTATGACATTTCACTAGGTGTTGGATCAGGCTGCCTTTGATATGCCAATCAGTGAGATCCATAGCGGGGATCAAAACCTGGGTATGTTGGGGCAGTTTGAGAATTCATCTAAGTGGGTGATCATAGTGACAGAATCAGCCACTTTGTCGGACAAAGGGTAATGATCGGGAATGCACTCTCTCTTATGGAAACCAAACTGCCGGCAGTTGATTTCAATCGTTGGAATTTTGTTTTGCAAAATTAATATATTTATATATATATGTACGGTTTCGAATTGTTTGCAAATGGTTTTAATTCCCGGGATCCATGTGAGAGGAGAGTGCGGCACTGTTCCTTGTAGCCGAGGGAGAGGTCCTCTCTTGTCGGGCAGTGCTTGATCATTAAGGGCTGAGAGGTTAAGTGTAAGACCATTGAGGATAATACCTGATGGGCTAATCTTGCACCTGCCCACAGTCCCTGGGTTTTTATAAGATGGTTTGGCCCAGGGACCACTTAATGTAAGTGTTGGGCCCATAGGGTCCATATGATGGACTCAAGGGGTTCATTGAGTTTTTCAGTGAATTCGGCTGGGCCTTGTATTAAAGGCTGGGCCGAACCCATGTGGCTGGTGTGTAGATCAATGCTTGGGTCCCACGCCATACAAAGAAACCCAACTGGGCAGCATGTTGGAAAGTAATTAGACACTGAACACTTAATGGGCCAGAAGCCCATTTCGAGGTGGGCTGATATGATCACCCATCCTTGGGGCGAATCTGAGATTAATGTTAGTAAAAGGATTGGGCCTTTAGCCTTATCCACTCTTGGAGACCAAATTCAAATTAGATTTGAATCTGGTAACCTCCTGATAAGATCAGGAGTAAGTTAACTTTATCTGCAGATAGGATTAAGATTATCCCATATCCAAATACTGATTTGGATTGGGATAACTCCTAATTAGGAGGATTCTTAATCAAGAAGAAAAGAGGAGAAACCCTAATAAAGAAAGAGAAATATCAGATTTCGAACCACCTTGAAGAGATAGGATATCTCCTGCGAATTGAGATAGAATCTCATTCATACTCCAGAAAAAGAAAAAGGCAATTCAGCCTTTTCGCCTTTAGAGTTCTCCTCCTGCCGCCGCCATCTGTTTTTGCAAGATTAGATCTTTGCAGAAAAGAAAGTCAAGAAATCTGTTCTTGATATTAGTTTTGCAACAAAGACTAAAAGGATTCAGTGTTTAGTGTTTCCAGAGGATTCTTGTGAAAGATCCAGTGTGTAGGACGCACCCTGCTGGTTCTGTTCCATCCACAGCTGTGTCATCTTCAGCAGGAACGGATCTTGGAGCATTCTTTGGGCATGAACACCAACTTTGGGAGATACTACTTCTCCGGATCAAGTATATTCCTCTCATTTATCTTTTGGTACAGATCTGGTTTGATTATGGTTCAAGTAGGATCCTTGAATATTGTATTCTAAATTTAGGGAATATGATTCCTAGTTGGGAGAAGGTAGGAAATTTTTGAAATTCGCCCACCCATTCCGCAACCTTTGTGGCGTCCATTAGATGGATTGTACCCTTCTTTTAGTGGTATCAGAGCCACAGGTTCGAATCTTGAACCAAAAGAAAATCATATCTGACCCTGCGTAGATAGATAGAAGGTGTTCTTTCAAGATTTGCACAGATTGTTTTGTTTATTTCAAGAAACTGTTTCTTGTTAAGGGCGATTGATCTGAAATTAATTTTTATTAAATCCAAAATTTATTTAGAATTGTTCTTTATTTATTTTGATTTAATGGACTGTTCGAACCTGGAGATCACAGTGCAGATTTGGCGCAGATAGTCTGCGCACCCTTTTTCTTTCTATTTATTTATATTTGGTTTGTAAATATATTTTTTTATTTTAGACTGAATGTATAGGATTTGATCAAGAATGTAATTAATAGAAATAGGATTTCTGTTATTTTTCTTGATTAAAGAAGAAGGAAGAAGAAGGCGGCGCTGGAGATTTGCAGTTGGAGAAATGCTTTCTGCGATTTGCAGTTTGTGAAACTGCAACCCTTGTGATTAACCTCTATTTTGCAGGTGGTGCGAACAGTCCATAGTTTGATTTGTGATTGTTTGAAATCAAAATTATTAATTTCAGATCTTTCATGAATTAATTCTTGAATTGAAAATCAGTTTTGGATCCTCTCAGACTAGATTGGACCAAAACTGTTTGGACCGAATCTGGGGTTCGGTAGGGACTGTTTTTCAGTCTGTATTTCTCACACTTGCTGTTCCAAATCTGATGTTCAATTACAGGGATTAATTCGGCCCACCTGTAAAGCCCAATTTTAAAGGGTTAAAATTGCAAAAGGCCCATTACTGTGAGATAAGCTGTATGGGCCGAACTGCTATCTGCGATTCAGCCCATACACCTAGTAGTCATTAATTGTTAATGACTTAGATTTTAAATGGGCTATTCAATGGGCTTTACAGCAGTTAATTGATTGGATCAATTCCTCCTTTACATGTGATGTTTGGATGTTTGATGTGATGCGACCATGGGCCATAAGTACTTGGCCCATGAAGACTCGTTAGTGGCTCTTGCGCACACCATGGCTAAATGCACACCATTGCCATAGTGTCCTTCAAGGTCATTGGATGACCCCTCTTTGCTTGGTGGGCCCCACAACCCTGAAAAGGGATGCATACGGAACCCCTAGCCGATTAAGGCCCACTAGAAATCTGACTTTATGAAAGTCAGTGGGAGCCACTCTGGTTTGACCTAAATTAAAACTATGACGTTTTTGTTCCCTCTAGCAAATATGAATGCATGTGATAGGGAGACCCATATGATAGACTCTCTAAAGGCCTTTCGTCATTAGCACAATGATGGGTCCTTCAGTAATGAGGAAACGCACCATAAAATTGGGCAATCCATTTGCTGTTGGATCTATTAGAGTGTTTCGTAAGATGATAGGGACGTCATAGACCAATGTGGGAGGGGCTTCACCAGAAAATGGGAACTCTCTCACGGTACCTTGGCGTAACCTGAATATGATGGGTAAGCACTCACTGGACAGAAAGGTTTACCTGAAAACGGCTCTGAACCTTGTCTGACAGAGGACAAAGGGAAACTCATTTGATGAGTGGATATGATCCGTCACAGAAAGGTGGTGAGGTTATGCAGCTGAAACAGTTGGCTTCACGCACCCCATGTGATTTCCCACATTTCCAGAGACATTTCGTCGTCTCCGTCACTGAGAAAGGAGGAAAATCTCAGAGATGAACAAATGGGAATGGAACATAGATTAAAAGCCATATCTGTGTAGGTAACATGAATCAAACTAAGGTTGTGGACTAATGATTTTGCTATTTTATCAGAAAATGGCAAACGGCCAATTTGCAAAGTTTCTAGACGATAACAAGCTTAAGGGCCCAAACTATGCCGACTGGTACAGAAATCTTATGCTGGTCCTAACTTCCGAAAAGTTAGACAAGGTAGTGAAAAATCCTGCCCCGGAACGTCCGGGTGATAGGGCTTCTGAGGCCCGTAGGAGGGACTACCAAGAGTGGGAGGATAAGAACTCCCTAGCCCGATGCTTTGTCGTTGCCTCATTAGACAACTCAATACAGAGGCAGTTCGATCAGATCGAACTAGCCAATGACATATTGGACAGTCTAAGAACAATGTATGAAGAGCTGAACCGTTCTACTTGACAGAAGGTCCTGAAATTGTTCATGACCGCGCAGATGACCAAAGGGCAGAAAGTTCATGACCATTGTCTTCGGATGATGGGATACATTAACGAACTTGAAGCTCTTGGATCTGGCCTAGATCTTGGCACGCAAGTGGATGCCATCCTCAATTCTTTGCCCTCTTCCTTCAATGCGTTCACAATGAACTACAATATGAATAAGCTGAATGTCAGCGTTCAGGAACTCAGCAATATGTTGCAGAGAGCCAAGGATCTACTCAAGAAGGATGAGCTTGTGGTTATGCTTGCTGAAGCTAACAAATCGGGCAAGAAAAAGAGAAAGGCAAAGAAGCCCCAGAAAAAAACTACCAAACCTAAGAAGCAGAAGAAGAACAAGGCATCTGATGTCTGTCACTTCTGCAAGCAGACCGGCCACTGGAAGAGGAATTGTCCTGCCTACCTGGAATCTAAGAAAGGTAACATCGAAACTTGTGTCATAGAAACTAACATGTTAGTTATTTCTGTGTCCTGGTGTGTTGACTCCGGGGCTTCAACTCATGCGTGTAACTCACTGCAGGGGTTCAAAGTTAGCAGAAGGTTGAGTGAAGGTGAAGTGACATTATTCTTGGGAACAACTGCAAGTGTTGTAGCAACGGCAATAGGAACCGTAGAATTAGTTTTTAAAGAATGAATGCTTGTACTTAAAGATTGTCTTTATGTACAGAACTTGAGAAGAAATTTAATTTCTGTTTCATAACTGTGTGCTGATGGATATACTGTTTATTTTAGTAATATGATTACTGTTAAACGGAATAATAAATTCATCGCATGCGGGGAACAAGAGAACGGTCTCTATGTTCTACATCCTTCTCTGGAATAATAAATTCATCATGCTCTCATATCCCCTGCAAAAGATAGGAACCAACCATCCATCTTTGAACCACTATGCGCCTCCCGATCCTTCCCTCCTGGAACCGATCTCCAGCATGTTGCAATGTCAACCCCTTAAGGCTTCCCTATCCTGTTGAGTATCAACCGCCAAGTGCCACGGCTACCGGTTGTTGTTGTGTCTTCTTTGCCTTTGTTGACTGTCGCTGCGTCTTCTTTGCCGTTGTCAGCTGCCGTTGAGGGCGTCTTCTTCTTCCTCTTCTTCTTCTTCTTCTTCTTCTTCTATGCTTTTATAGAACACAGAAGGCTTGACTTAATTTCGGTTTTAACCGAAATAACCAAAAAAATTTGGTTTGGTTTAATCGGTTTCTATGTATTTCAGTTTCGATTCGGTTTTGCCATTTTATTAAATCAACTTTGAAAATTTCAGTTTTTTCGATTCGGTTTTGAACCAAAAAAACCGAATGCTCACCCCTAATCAAGAGGGAGATGACTTATAGTCAAAAAGAGAAAAACTAAGTGAAGTAAGAAGGCCCTCGGGAAGAAGGAAGCACATATACCATCTTCTAAAGAGCAAAGTCACAACACCTCTTAAGTCTAATAGTTTGATTAAGCTTTCCAAGCCCAATTGAATGAAGTAATCTCCACTATTGTCTGAAGTACAGAAGCACTCCATGACCCTCAGTTTCAATTCAAATCCAAATTATCAAGTTGCAAGAAGCATCACCAAGAGAGAATTAATGGTAGTATCTCTTTTGTAAGAGAATTCAAATATAAAGAATTTGTATTTTATTTACTTTAAATATAAAAAAAACCAATTTATTTGAATGTCTTCATTTTCTCGTGTTTGAACTTATACACAAAATTTATGTCGACAATAGACCTATTCATTGGCCGGGCTTTGGGCCTGACTTTACACCATGTCAGGCTTGGGCTTCGGGCCGGGCCCATTCAAAATTTGGCAAAAGCCAAGCCCGAGCCCAGCCCATGAAACTATATAGTCAACAACTCCGAAGAAAGAGAGAATTTTACTCTCACCCAAATTTTTATTTCATATTCGAATTCTATTGAATTGGTTAATTGTTAGAAAATTATAAATTAGTATTAATAGATAGCCCAACCTGGCTAGACCTATAAATTTCCAAAGTAAAACAACTTTTCTTATAAATTAGGTCTAGCTAGGTAAACGGATTTGATTTGGTTAAGATCCAACTACATCTGCATTAACATTCGATTATGAAATCTCTTTATCCACACCCACATCTAATTATTATGTTGGATTTCGATTTAAATATGCAATAATCTTGTTGTGTTTAAAATGACCCAAAAAATTAAAAGTAAAAAAAAAAACTAATTATTTAAAAGTATATATGTATAATAAATGTAAGATA
This sequence comes from Nelumbo lutea, assembly GCF_056320005.1. Taxonomy (NCBI): domain Eukaryota; kingdom Viridiplantae; phylum Streptophyta; class Magnoliopsida; order Proteales; family Nelumbonaceae; genus Nelumbo; species Nelumbo lutea. Next base: position 32,477,893 of record NC_142690.1, on the reverse strand, counting down.
TGAAATTTATTAGTTATAAACTTTATAAAATGACACATAATATCTATATGTATAATTATATAGATTGGATGAGGTTAAATTTGCATCCAATCTGATTATTAATCAAATGCAAGTTCTAACATCCAAAGCTAAGCAACCCCTAAGCTCAATTTAGAAGTTATATGTATATATGGTAAATGTTATTATATAATATTTGAATAACACATTTTATATTAATATCCAAATAGACATCTTAATAGCGTAAGTCTGACTATTTCCTAAGCCCAGACAAATATTATTACGCTTGAGGTATGGGCCATGCTAGGCCAAATGACCTTAAAAACTATTAATATACTATCAAAATTTGCCCTGAGATCTTTTATTAATTATTTTCATTTGGTTCATTGGCCTACACAATGGGGGTAGCCCATCCCCTATAGCTCCTTTGTCTTCAATATTATCAAAAAATAGTTACAAACACAAAGATAAATGCATGCATGGGTTGCAATCGGTTTGATTTAGTCCAATTATGAATGTCACATTGCTCTTAGGGGTGCAACTTGGGTGGGTTGGGGATCAACCCAAGCCTAACCCGAAGTCTTAAACATCAAGCTTTGGTTTAGATTAATTTAGTTATGACTAAAAAAGTTGATATATAGATTAATTTAATTGACTATAGCCTAATTTTATATATTTACTAAATTTTAAGTAATATTTACAAAAATTGTAACATTTAATCATTAATAAAGTAAAATAAATAAAATAAAACAAATATGAAAAAATAATTATTTTATAAAGTAATTAACAATACTTTATTATTTTTAATAAAATTTATTGATATGGTTAATCCAAATTACTAAATTTACTAAATTAGTAAATTAAACAACATTGCATCCATTCCTTTGTTATAAATTTTGATTGTTTCACTTTTCCTACAGAAATCTTGTGCATCGCATGGGTCACTGCTAATATGTTATATGTGTCCAGGGCTTGGATTGCCTAAGTATTACAAGAGTTGACCCATGTTAACAAATGGAATATTGGTGTGTTCCTTGTGATTAGTAGACCTATTCATGGGTTAAGTAGTCCAACGGGTTGGCCGGTTTGGCCCATTATTTTTCGGATTTGGACAAGACTTCAAGCCAGTGGGCTCAGGTTTAGACTTTAAATACCAGCCCAACTATTTTTTGCACTATCAGCTTTTTCAAATAAGCACAACCTAGATACTATTACATATAATAAAAACATACATTAATTATATATAATAAATAATTTATTAAATTATCATGAAATTATTTACAATATTAACTTATTCAATTACGCAGGATATTTTATGTGTAGACCAGGCTTCGGGCTCGAGCCTAAACATTTTCTGTTGTTGATAAGGCAAAGCCTGCCCGTTACGTAACAAGTGAAATACGAGTTCAGACGGCCCTTGCAGCTGCACATTTGGTAGCATCTTCCCTTTAACGACAAGAGAAGAGAGAGAATCCTAGTGTGCGGCTGGAGAGGTATCAGATACTTAGTATTTGTTGGGAGCGTTTTGTTGGTATCAGATCCCTACTCGTGAAACACAAGAGCAAATCAGCCCCCTAACAAGATTGACCCCCACAAGAGAGGGAAAAATCCGGATTCGCATCTGGCCCCCACAAACTTGCCCCCCAAAAGCGTCCCACTAAACCTATGCGCGACGCGTGTTGTTATACACGCGCACTAGGTGCAACGCGTGCGGACTCTATTTGACGCCGTTTCCAGCACCTCCGTCAATTCCCCTCTCGCCCAAAAGGGTTTTTTCTTCCGTTCTTCTCCCATTCTACTTCCAACTGAAACCTTAGCGACCAAAAGGATTTTCAGCACCTCCGGTCGAGTTCCGCCGGCCGACGCCGACGGCCATACCGGCAGGAGGTAAGTAGATATGTGTTGTTTAAGAAGTAAAATAAAAGAAAACCGGTTTCGATTAATAAGTGTTCGAGTTCCTAACTACTTCCCACTAAAACTTCGACGACTTAACCTTGTTATGCAACTAATGCTGTTTAAGAAGTAAAATAAAAAAATACTACATATATGTGTTTTTTAAGCCCAGGCGGTGATTTTTTTTTTGTTGGGAAAATGCCCACACTAATTCATTCAACAATCAAAGTTGATTGTAAGATCTTAATTGGAGCAAAAGTAACTTAGAAGGAATCGGGGTGATGCGACAAAATACACCTGCAACTAGAAATGAGCTTAAGATTAATGCTCCAAGGAGAGTGAGAAGAATCCCCCACCAAGAGTTTTACGATAATTTCTGCATCAACTTCAAACGTAGCATTGGAGGGACTAAGAGAAATTGCAAACTGGATAGCTTCAGACAAGCTAAGGTGAGTGAGAAGAATCCCCCAACAAGTGGTGCTAAGTGTAGGCAAAGCAGGAACCGAAGGGGCAAGAGGTAGTGATGTAGAGACAATACAATCAACTCGGACGCCAAGCAAATCGATTAGGTCTGAGCTAATCGACTGGAGGTGCTGGCGGCCGGTATGACCGTCGGCGTCGGCCGGCGGAACTCGACCGGAGGTGCAAAAGCCTTCTGGGCGCAAGAGTTTCAGTTCGAAGTAGAATGGGAGAAGGAACCCTTTTGGGCGAGAGAGAAATTAACGGACGTACTGTAACGGCGTGAAATAGAATTCGCACGTGTCGCGTTTAGTGCGCGTGTGTCATAACACGCGTCGCGCATAGGTTTCGTAGGACGTTTTTAGGGGCAAGTCTGTTGGGGGCAGATGCGAACCCGGAAAATCCGGCCTCCGTGCGAACCTTCTCTTTTCTTGCCCCCCCTCTCTCTACTGTTGCAAACCATCCCCTTGCTCTTCCTTGCAACTGAATGGTACTCTCTCGCTCTCTCCACAAGAAATAGACTTTGGCCAGCAAATTCTGCCAGCGGTATTCCAGTATTCACTGTCATATATAGCTTTTAATTGGCGGTTCTGTTCGACTAGGGTTTAGCCGTTTAGGTCATTTTTGGTTCAGAGGTTGTGGTGGGTGTCGTGTGCTTGAAGTTGACAAAGTGAACTTCCAATGAGTTAGTTCTCTTTGGTAAACTCTTAACTTTATTTGTTTTTTTTTTTTGTTACTTTTAATTAATCGGTTAACAGAAGAATATGGGACCTAGAATGTTTCTACTGATATTTTCGCTTTTCTGGTTAAACATGAATTTTATTCATGAAAGGAGGGTTTTATATCGAATAAGCGTAAATTTTATTCATTAAAAACCGGGTTTGTTCATGAGAATTTCTATTTCCATTGATTACACTTGTTGGGTTCTAAAACGTGGAGATGCATTTGATTCAAAATGTTGGAACATTCTGTTCTCTCTCTCTCTCTATCTATATATCTATATATATATATATATATATTATTTTTTATTTTTGATGGGTCAAGAAGTTTTGATTGTACTCTATGTGAGGATGTTTTGTGAGATCTTAAAAAATGTGTGGTGTTTTGTAAGGTCTGACTGGGGCTGGGTGGTTGTCCTAAGTTTTTGTGTTGTTGGGAGAGTATGTTGCCTGCAGCGGTGGATGAAGTAAGTGGTTGAGGAGTTGAGTGTGTTGGAGGTTGTTTTATTGTCTTTCTCCTCTTGGGTGACTTCTGATCACCTTTCTTGTAATTTCTTTTTTTCTTTAATAAATTTTTATTTTATCTTAAAAAAGAATGATTTTTGATATCTTGGTTGAAGGTTTAGAGCATAAAGTTTAGCAATTAAGAGAAATTCCATAACTGCAATCTGAAATTAAAGGTCTTTAAACCACCCTACCTCTTGCTTAGCAATTAATAAAAAAGTAATGCCCATGCATTCAGAAAAAAAAGTTTTAGCGTAAATTGCAGACAAATTTCATTTCCTGAATGTTAGGTAGTGTCTAATGATCTAATTTAGTACTGATTATTGAATGAGAGGAAGAGAAGTTCTATGGATATACAGAAATTCTGAAAGGAGGATACTGGGTATGTTCTCAGGATTGATTGGCCCACTGGAAATTCACTGAAGGCTAAATTTTTGGCATTACTACAAGGTTTGAAGCTAGCCAAACAGTTAGGATACAGGCATGTTGAGGTGGAAGGGGACTCAAAAGTAGTCATATCCTGGGCAGCAAACAGCAGCCATATCCCGTAGACGTTTAAACACGTGATTAGGGAAGTGGAGACGATTGCAAAAGAGGTTGAGGCTGAATTTAAGTGGGTCCGAAGGAGCACAAATGGGCTAGCTGATTGTTTAGCAAAACAAGGGACATTGAAACAGCAATTATTTTGGGCTGCACTGTAACAAGGGAAAGAAAAAAGGGATTAAAAGGATCATCAGTCCCATCACCAAGTTGTATGAACTGTTTACAATCTGAAATTTAAATAAAATACATGTTTACTGATAACAAAAAAGTTCTATGGATATGCAAGTGTGTGAGTACTTACAATAAGCTGAAAGGCTAAATTGGTATCATAGTCAAGGTCATAGAGATAATATTTGGAGAAATTGGGAAGGGGTAGCAAAAAGCTTTTCCAACAAGGTAAGGGCTATTGCAAACTGGATACCTCCTGTAGTAGGCTTCATTAAGCTCAAATTTGATGGCAGCAGTTTAGTCAATCCAGGGCCTATTGGGATTGGAGGAGTTTTCAGAAACAGAGAGGGTCATGTTATTGCTTTGCACTCATGGCCGGCAGGTTTTGGGGACTCTATACATGCTGAATTCCAGTTAGTGATGCAGGAGCATAGCTTGTCAGAGATTTGATGTTGACAGATTGCTTATTGAAAGGGATTCCAAACTAGTTGTTGGGTGGCTAGAGGATCTAGATACAGTATTGTGGACTTACAGGGAAGCAGTGGAAAGGTTTAAATGGCTAACAACAAACATGACTGTGAGAATTCAGTGGGAAAGAAGATCGGCTAATGGGATGGCAGACCATATAGCCAAGCAAGGGGCTTTTAGGTACCATTTTTACTGGGATCAGTTGTAATTATCTTTGTTTTTGAGGCTGCAACTTGTGCCCCTGTGTGGGAAGCATCCATTTGTACACTTTGTTGGTTAATAATTAATAAAGTTAAGATTTTACTGATCAAGAAAAAAAGAAGATTAAGATAGGCAGGCCCTTTGTTTCCCTTTCTTTTTTACTTTTATTGCTGATTTTTTTGATCAGTAATCAAGGGTGTTTCATTTCATCACGAGTAAAAGAGATTACAGATTCAGATCAAATTAGACAAAAAAGAGACACAACTTTTTCCAATTTACAAAGTTATCCCAAGTCTGCTCAGAATAGTTGATCCCTATTTACCCCTTGCTTTGCCAACATGTTGGCCAAACCATTTGCTGTTCTCTTTACCCATTTGAAGCTTGCCTTGAGATCCTTAGCCAAGTTCTTCATTTCTCTTATTAGATGTCTGAACTTCCACACTCCTGGATTGTTGTCATCCATCCAGGAAATTACTAATTTTGAATCACCTTCTATTTCTAAGTTCTTTAAACCCCACTGTTTTTCTAGTTTCAGGCTTTGAAGTAAGGCTGATATTTCTGCTCTTGCTGAATCCCCTACTCCTATTGGTCCTGAGAATAATGTTACCACTTTCTCTGCTTCATCCTTGAACACTCCTATTCCTGATAGCCTAGGATTTCCTAAAGAGCTTCCATCAAAATTAAGCTTTAGTCTGTTTGATTGAGGAGGTTTCCAGTCCAAGACTATTCTGTCTTTCACAACTGCTGAGTTGCCATTTCATACCAAGCTATGATAATATCATCTATTGCCACCAATTTGAAAGCTTCCAAAGATTTTACCCAGATTACTGTTTTGATCCTTGTGCTTTCAATAATGTCCTCCATGTTCCTTGCCTTGTCTTTAAATGGTCTTTCATTTCTTTCCTCCCATAGTGTCCATATTGTTGCTTCCTTTGCTGTCTTTCATAGGAATCTTCCTCTCTTTTTTTCTTTCCTGAAGAAAGTTGGGTTGAACAGAGCTGGATAGTCCTTTGAAGGGTCCCACTTGCAACCAAATAGAGAAGAGATGCACGACCAAACAAAAAGTGCAAAAGAGCAGGATAGTAGTAATGGGAAGTAGTTTCACCATTTGCCTTACATAAGATGCACATATGGGGGGATAAGCATTTGTTTGGCGTTCTTCTCTGGAGCACATCACAGGTATTTATCTTTCCCAGGTGGTAGACTTCCCAACAGAAGGCTTGGACTTTTGGGGGAATAGGCTTACTCCATATTACTTTTGCAGGAAAATAACCTCCCCCCCTGAATCTAAGGAAACTAGAGTGCCAAAAAAAGAAGCACAAGAGAAAGATCTTGAAGGGAAAGGTGTCCAAACTCTATTATCTTCCACCCTTAAATCCAAAAAAACTGACCCCAAAACATGTAACAAGTTTATCACTAGTTCACATTCTCTGTCCCTTAAACCTCTTCTAAAACCAAAGTCCCAGTTTAGACTTGAAGAAGAAAGACTCCAAAAACAAGCAATGAGCCTTTTTTAAGGTTAGAAAATGCAAAGAGCAAAGGGAATTGAGATTTCGGGGGTATCCCCCACCCAAACATCCTCCCAAAAGGCCAAAACAGGATCTTCTTACCATTTCCCACATCAAATTTTGTAAAATTCAAAAAGGTAGGAAGTACCTCATTTATGGCTTTCCAAGGGGAAAAACCTGAAGCAAGAGGTGAGATCTTTGCATCCCATCCATTGCCTGAAGCACCATGAATGCTCACTATGACTTTGTGCCACAAACTCTCCTTCTCCTGAGGCAAGCACTGCAGCTATTTCCCGAGTAGAGCTGTATTCCTATCTTTCAAGTTTCCCAGACGTAGTCCCCCTTGACTCTTAGGTTTACACACTATCTCCCGCTTCACCAAGCGATCCTTCCTTTCCTCCCCTAGTTCCCAAAGGAAATCTCTCATGATTTTCTCTAGCTCCCGTGCTACTTTGGTTGGGATTCTAAACGTAGAGGGAATAAATTGGAAGATTTGTGAGGGTCGACTTAATCAAAGTAATCCTTCCCCCCAAAGAGATGTAGTTTCTTTTCCAAACTTCAAGCTTCTTTGTAAGCTTCTCCAAGACTGGTTTCCAAAAGAATTCAGATTTTGGGTTTCACCTAAGGGTAAACCTAAGTAGGTTAATGGTCAAGAGCCTAGTTGATACCCCAAGCAATCAACTAAAGCTTTTACCTCTTGCACCTGTGTATTTACCCCTACTAGATAGCTCTTCCCCAAGTTTATTCTCAGTTTGGAGCTACACTCAAAAGCCAGATGATTTCCATTCCTCACTTCCTTTCTCACAGAAGATAATAATATCATCTGCAAAGAGGTGTGTCACAACTACTTCTTGTCTCCCTACTCTCCAACCCCTTATACTATTACTTTCATATGCCTTTGAGATTTTAGTTTCAAAGGCTAATAATTAGAGAGTGGAGGGTGGGTAAGGGAGATGTAGTAGTGACCCACTTGCATCATGTAGATGACATTGTCTTATTTTGTGAAGGGAAAGGGGAGGGGGGGAGTTAGGAATCTAAAGATGTTAGTTACACTTTTTGAGAGAATCTCAAATCTCAAAGTTAACTTTGAGAAGTTTTGCATTGCAGGGATGGATTTGGACTGGGGGGGACTAGAAAGTGTTGCCTTCATGTTGGGGGTTTGCAAGAATAGGATGGCCTATCAGATACCTTATTAGGCAATGGCTTTGGAGAAGTTAAGTGAGGAACATGACTTTATTAGGAAAATGGCTTTTGAGATTTCTTTTATACAAAGACATCGTGGCACCGAGTGATGTCAAGCATTCATGGAGCAAACACTAATGGGTGGGATGTAGGATTAAATGCAAGATCTAACCTCTCATGCCCTTGGAAAGCTATAGCGGGTGGGCTACAACTCTTCCTTAAGCACATTGGATATGATTTGTGCAACTCTTCCTTAAACATATCGGATATGATTTGTGCTTAGGGGATATGATTAAATTTCGGTCTAATGTGTGGAAAGGAAAACCAATGTTTAAAAGATGATTTCTTTGGCCTTTTTACCATCTCTTGTTTTTAGTGTGATGTTGCTTAATTCAACTTCCCTTTCAAATCTAGTCTTAATTGGTTAATTGGGATTTTGGGTTTAGGAGAGGATTGAGAGACTCTGAAATTCCCTCAGTCATTTTACTTAATTGGTTAGTCTAATCTGTTTTGGATCCTTTTCTTTCGCTTCCTTCTCTCTCTCTCTCTCTTTCTCCCCCCCTCCCATGCATAGGAATCATGTAAAGACTTTTCTAGTAAGGGAGATTTGGTGGGGTCCAGTGCATTGTGAAGGTGACGCCTAGGCGACAAGGCGCCCTTGGAGGTTCTCACCTCGCCTAATTGCCAAGTAGTTTTGTATATTGTGTTATAAAATACTTTTATATTCTTAACTTTTTTGAGATTATAATTATAAAATAGACATTATTAAAGTAAAATATTCGTTTTGTGTGTTCATATACTAATTTCTTTTTATTATTTTCTTATTTGTTAGGGTTTAATCAACATAGACATTGCTAACTGCTGTATTGAACCCTCAAAGACTACAAAACCTTAACCAATAAATAAGGAAGAACTTAAAATTTTGTCTAATCAACACGTTTTCTTCTTCCACCTTTTCTTTTCTTCTTTTCCTATGACAAAAATAGGGGTTCAATACCTATATTTTTGAATTTTCTTTTCTTTCTTCTTTTTCTTCTCATGCATATGTTGATTTTCTATACTTTAACATGATATTGATACTTTTCTTATGAAAATTATGGATATTATTAAGGAAATATGGTTATGAAACCTAGGGAACTACCTGTGGATATATGTTTTTAAGTTAAAAAATCCATTGCCTAGGCAACACCCAGGCGATTAGCTCCCCCTATTACCTAGCCTTGCTTGGCACCTTGAAAACTATGGACCTAACATGAGGGATTTTTGCTAGAAAGTTTATCATGTAAATATCAATTCTTCTTGTAAGACTCTTCAAAGAAGAAGATCCGACTGCTGATCTCCCCACACCTGTACCTCCTTTGTAAAGCAAGCGGGGAAGCTCTTACCATTTGCTAATCCACTATTCTTTTGTTACTAGAATCTAGGATTGATTTTTCTCTTTGTTTACAAGAAGGTGCTCTCCCTTGTCAAACATAGAGAACTTATTCAGTGCATCTTTATTTAGGCCTCCAAGAAAAAGAGGTAGGCTTCTATGGAGATGCATTAAGGCAGTCATTCAAACAATGGGATCTTCAATGACAGAGAGATGAAACTTGATACAGACTCTTCCCGATGGGTGCAGGAGAATTACATGGTAATGTCCTGGTTGTGTAATTCTATGTTACCTCATATTGCAAAAAAATTCCTATGGGCTAATACTGCTTAAGAGGTTTGGGATTGAGTGACTGAAACCTACTCTCAGAAGCAAAATGAAGCCAGAGTCTATCAGTTAAGGAATCAGGTGATAAGTATGAAACAGGAGAAAAATCCATTTTTTGTGTATTTTTCCATGCTAAAAGCCCTTTGGCAGGAAATAGATCACTTAGAAACTGTGGTATGGGAAAGTGTAAATGATGCAATAACCTATCATAGAATGGTAGAGAGGAATAGGGTTTTTGAGTTCTTGGTAGGGTTGAACCCTGAATTTGACATTGCTAGGCAACACATTCTTTCTAGGGAGGGTGTGACACTCTCTCAAGCCTATGCCTTTGTCTCTGAAGAGGAGAGTAGGAGGAATGTAATGATGAGACAGCCTGGGATTGACCAGTCGGCTATGGTTAGTACAACCAAACTGTTATGGACGCCTTCCTCGGGAAGGCGTACCATCGCCGCCGGCAGCAACAGGCCCCGGGCCCACCGCCAGCAGCAGCAAGGATTCAGTGATGCTCATCCTACCCAGTTCGGCAACAACAATCTTATCTAGATTAGATTAGCTCATTTTGCTTGTTCTTATCTTATTGCTCTTATCTCTTATCTTATCTTGTTAATAGCTTATCAGATTAGGATTAGCTTAGCTTATCTTATCTTGTTAGTAGCTTATCAGATTAGGATTAGCTTATCTTATCCTTAGCAAGATAAAACTGGAAGTCTCCCTATTCAGCAAGGAGACTCCCTTTGATTAGGACTCTTGTAATCTCCTATTTAAGGAGACCCCATTATTGAATGAGATATCAAATTATTCAATCAAGAGTGAGTTAGGAGAGTTGGTGATCTCTTGGACAAATCACCGAAGGTGCCAAGATTGGTTCATCACGAGCAGGAAGGAACAAGGGAAAACAGGAGGTTTTCCCCGTGGGTCGACCCGTGACGAGATCCTATTCCTGGGCCCTCAACAACTTGGTATCAGAGCAAGGCGTCGTGGGAGATCTGGAGCAGCTACCTTCCAGGGTCCACGACCTCGAGCACCAACTCGTGGAGACTAGCTCCGAAGTTCGTGAGATCAAAGGTGAAGTGCGAGAACTGCGACGACTAATGGGGATGTTTCTTTCTAGTCGGGAAAGGAACTCTGATGGAGGGACAACAGTTAACGACCGCCGGCCAGATCTGCCAGAGTCTTCCGGCGAACAGCAGTCCGTCGGCCATGGAGCAACCATCATCCCCAAGTACAGCAGGCTGGAGTTCCCATCGTACAACGGCAACGGAGACCCCCTAGGCTGGCTGTATCGCTGCGAGCAGTTCTTCCGGAATCAACGGACAAATGACCAGGACAAGGTAAGCCTAGCCGCCTTTCATTTAACAGAAGAAGCACAACTTTGGTTTTATCGGTTAGAGCAAGAAGAACCCGGGCTCAGTTGGCCCCAGTTTAAATCCTATTGCCTTCTTCGGTTCGGACCCCCATTGACCAGCAACCCACTAGGCGAGCTACTTAACCTTAAATAGACCGAAACAGTTGCTGAATACCAGCGACAGTTCCAAACCCTCCTCGCGAGGGCATCCTCCGTGCGACCAGACCAGCAAGTCGATATGTTCACAACAGGGTTAGCAGAACCCCTGCGAGTGGATGTCGAGATGCAGAATCCCCCAAATTTGGTCACAACCATGAACTTAGCCTGCGCATTTGAGAGCAAGCTGCAGCTCAGCCGCGGAATTTTTAATGTGGGTCGTCCACCGAACTCGTGGGTGCCCCCAAGACCAGCAGCAACGACCCCCTCTTCTGCTACCAGCTGGGAAATGAAGCCTCCCACGACCACCACCTCTAGTAGAGCAGTGACAAGTACAGGCAGTAACATGGTCACTCCTCCCATCAAGCGCTTGACCAGGGCAGAAATGGCAGAGCGCCGAGCGAGAGGTCAATGTTTCAACTGTGATGACCTCTACTCGGCAGGACATAGATGCAAGAGGTTTTTTTGCCTTCTCATAGATGAGCAAGAGGAGGAGGAAGGGGAACCCGTCACATTCGAACTAGAGATCTCTCTCCATGCGATCACCGGTATTAAAACCTCTCAGACCATGTAGTTACAGGCACAGATCGCAGGTCATCCGGTGCGCATTCTCGTCGATTCAGGGAGCACACACAACTTCATAAGTGAACATGCAGCCCTGCAGTTAAAACTACCAATGGAACTCCGACCGTGACTACATGTAGCCGTCGCAAATGGTGAAAAAGTTCACAGTCCAGGGATTTGTAAGGACGTCCCAGTACAGGTCAATTCTGAACTAATTCTTGTTGATTTATTTGTACTCTCATTGGATGGGTTCGATATTGTTCTTGGGGTCAAATGGTTAATTACCCTAGGCCCGATTTTGTGGGACTTCAGCGCACACACCATGACCTTCCACCTGAATGGCAAGCAAGTTTCATGGCACGGTTGCAGGGTTAAAGAAAAGACACCGCAGGTTCATGCACTCCAGACAGAACCGGCAGCCATGGAAAAACTTCTCGCCGAGTTTTCAGATCTGTTCCAGGAACCGAAGGGCCTTCCCCCTTCCCGAGCTTGCGACCATCGTATTCCTTTGGTGGCGGGTTCAGCACCAGTCGTTGTCAGACCTTATCGCTACCCTCACTTACGGAAGGATGAGATAGAAAAACAATGTACAGCGATGCTGAACCAAGGGATCATACGCAAAAGTCACTCCCCCTTCTCTTCGCCGGTTCTGTTAGTGGCGAAGCAGGATAGAACGTGGAGGTTCTGTGTTGACTATAGAGAACTCAATGACCGGACGATCAAAGATAAGTTCCCTATTCCTGTTGTTGACGAACTGCTGGACGAGTTGCATGGTGCCCAGTATTTCTCTAAGTTGGACCTCAGGTCCGGATATTTCCAAGTTCGCATGGCTCCCGGTGACGTGAAGAAGGCTGCTTTTCGCACCCACCATGGCCACTTCGAATTTTTAGTCATGCCATTCGGACTCTCCAATGCACCATCTACATTTCAGTCACTAATGAACGAGGTATTCCAGCCCCATCTGCGCAAATTTGTTTTAGTTTTCTTTGATGATATCCTCGTTTACAGCAAATCATGGGTAGAACATGTCCACCATCTGAGGACCGTTTTCGTACTCCTACGCCAACACAACTTATTCCTGAAGCGGTCCAAGTGCTCCTTCGGGGAGCGACAGGTTCTTTACCTCGGCCACATCATCCATGGACAGGGTGTAACAGTTGATAGTTCCAAGATTTAGGCTATAACAGAATGGCCCAAACCTCAATCCGCCAAGGCCTTACGCGGGTTCCTCGGTTTAACGGGTTACTACCACAAATTTGTACAGAACTATGGAGTGTTAGCAGCCCCGTTAACCAACCTGTTGAAGAGAAACTCCTTCCGGTGGGACGACGCAGCTGATGAAGCTTTTCTGTCACTACGAAATGCACTGTCTTCAACCCCTGTCCTGCAATTACCTAATTTCGCCCTCGAATTTATAGTCGAGTGCGATGCTTCCGGAGTGGGTATCGGGGCCGTACTACAGCAGCAAGGGCACCCGATCGCTTTCTTCAGCCGCAGATTGGCTGACCGGCATCTGAAGCTTCCAGCCTATGAGCGCGAACTAATCGGCCTTGCCCGAGCCATCCAACATTGGAGGCCGTATTTGTGGGGGCGGTCGTTCATCGTCAAAACTGATCATTACAGCCTCAAATACCTGTTAGAGCAGCGTCTCACCACTTCCCCTCAGTAGCATTGGGTTAGCAAACTGCTCGGGTTTGACTTCCGGGTGGAATATAAGGCGGGATCCTCTAATCGCGCAGCTGATGCCTTGTCTAGGCGAGAAGAAGACGTGATGGTTCTATGTAGCATTTCCCAACCTCAGATCTCTCTGTTTGACGACATTAAGAAGGCAACACCACAGTCCCCAGAATGGTCGCTCTTAATGCAGAAGATCCAGACCGGCACGGCCGACCCCGATTGGTCACTTCACGACGGGTTGGTACTGTATAAGGGACGAGTCCATCTTCCAGCAGACTGCCCGTTGATTCCCACCATCATCACCAGCATCCATAACTCCACCCACGAGGGCATTCAAAAAACACTATACCGCGTCCGGTCTGATTTCCATTGGCGAGGTATGAAGACTTCTATTCGAGATTTTGTCCAGAATTGCTCCACATGCCAACAACCCAAATGGGAAAACCTACACCCGGCAGGCCTCCTTCAGCCCCTTTCCATCCCATCGCAGATCTGGGCCGACATCTCCATGGACTTCATTGAGGGACTTCCCAAGGTAGGGGGCAAATCAGTTCTCTTTGTGGTAGTCGACCGCTTCTCTAAATACGCGCATTTCATTCCTCTATCACACCCGTACAGTGCCACTTCGGTTTCCCTCGCCTTCTTTACACATATCTTTCGCTTACATGGGTTGCCGGAATCCATCGTCAGCGATAGAGACCTGGTCTTCACTAGTGCCTTCTGGAAAGAGTTATTTCGACTACACGGCACCACCCTGGCCTACTCATCAGCTTATCGGCCACAAGCCGACGGTCAGACGGAAGTGGTTAACCGCACTATCGAGATGTATCTCCGCTGTTTCATAGGCGATCAACCTCGACGGTGGTTGGAATGGCTTCCTTGGGCCGAGTACTGCTACAACACAGCCTACCATTCCTCCCTCGGCATGACTCCCTTTCGCGTCGTTTACGGCAGGGATCCTCCCCGCTTGTTGTCCTACGAGCCTGGATCTACTCGCTTGGACGCAATCGATCACTCCTTACAGGACCGTGACGCCCTCCTCGCCGACGTCCGCATTCGCTTACAGCAGGCCCAGCTCCGCATGAAGCTCCACTATGATAAGCACCACCGGGAACTGTCGTTCGATCCAGGACAATTTGTTTGGTTGAAGCTCCAGCCCTACCGGCAACACTCCTTGTGCCACAAGGCTGCCCCGAAGCTGGCGCCTAAGTACTATGGGCCCTACAAGGTTCTGCGACGGATTGGCAGTGTGGCCTACCAGCTGGAATTGCCAGAGACTAGCCGAATTCATGATGTCTTCCACATCTCCTTGCTGAAACCATTTATGGGTGTTCCCCCGGACCAAGTTCCCTCCCTGCCACCCTTGAAAGATGGCAAACTGGTTCCCTAGCCTAAAACTGTCACCCACTCTCGTTTTAATCGTGGAATCCTTGAAGTCTTAGTGGAATGGTACCACATGGATCCCATTGGCAGAGTTCCAAGCCACATATCCAGCTTTCGAGCTTGAGGATAAGCTCGTAGTCCAGGAGGGGAGTAATGTTATGGATGCCTTCCTCAGGAAAACGAACCATCGCCGCCGGCAGCAACAGGCCCCGGGCCCACCGCCAGCAGCAGCAAGGATTTAGTGATGCTCATCCTACCCAGTTCGACAACAGCAGCCTTATCTAGATTAGATTAGCTCATTTTGCTTGTTCTTATCTTATTGTTCTTATCTCTTATCTTATCTTGTTAATAGCTTATCAGATTAGGATTAGCTTGGCTTATCTTATCTTGTTAGTAGCTTATCAGATTAGGATTAGCTTATCTTATCCTTAGCAAGATAAAACTGGAAGTCTCCCTATTCAGCAAGGAGACTCCCTTTGATTAGGACTCTTGTAATCTCCTATTTAAGGAGACCCCATTATTGAATGAGATATCAAATTATTCAGTCAAGAGTGAGTTAGGAGAGTTGGTGATCTCTTGGACAAATCACCGAAGGTGCCAAGATAGGTTCATCACGAGCAGGAAGGAACGAGGGAAAACAGGAGGTTTTCCCCGTGGGCCGACCCGTGATGAGATCCTATTCCCGGGCCCTCAACACAAACCTAAGCCGAATGGAGATAGGGGGAGTAGTGAGGCTAGAAGGGAAGATAATAAGGACTTGGTGTATGATTATTGTAAGAAGCCTAAGCATACCAGGGACACTTGTTGGAAGCTTCATCCAAATCTGATGCCTGCCCGGATAAGAAACAAGAAGGGAAATGCAAATGTGGCCACTACAGGAGACTCTTTGGCTCCTTTTTCCCAAATTGATTGGGAATCCGTTACAGTAGTAGTAGTGAGAACAGAACTGGAGAGGTTTGGACAACTTATGAGTAAGAAAGATTCACTTAGCTCTGGCCTTCCAGATGGACAACAGAATGTAGGAGCCAACTACACCACTTCTTTTGCACATACAGGTAGTTCATATGCAACAACAAATCTTGCATCCACTTCAGGTAAGGAGGGATCTCCCTGCATTATAGACTCAGGAGCATTTGATCACATGACTAAATGCCCTTACCCTTTTCAGTCCTATCAGTTGTGCTCTGATAGAGACAGTCTCTCTACAGCAGATGGTTCACATATTCCCATTGCTGGGAAGGGGACAGTTAGAGTAACCAATGATATAACTTTATCTTCTGTTTTACATGTCCCTACCAACCTACTTTCTGTTAGTTCTTTGACAAAAAATTTGAATTGTTCTGTGACCTTTTTCCTGGTAATTGTGTTTTGCAGGATTTGGAGTCAAAGAAGATGATTGAGAGTGGTTGTGAGGTGAATGGAATCTACCTTCTGGATAAGATTCTGAGACATCAAGGCTATCATGCTAGCAACAATAGTAGTAGTGGGTCAAAGTCAGTGAACCAGATTATGCTTTGGCACAATCGCTTGGAGCATCTTTCTTTTAGTTCTTTGAAATTTCTTTTCCCAAAGTTGTTTGAGTCTGTTCAGTTATCTACCTTGGAGTGTGATAATTGTCAGTTAGGAAAGCATTATAGACAGTCTTTTAAACCAAGTAATAAAAGAAGTACTTTTGCTTTTAATATTGTTCACACTAATGTATGGAGGCCATATCATATCCCTTCCATGGGATGATACCGTTACTTTCTCATGTTTGTGGATATACATGATATTCTTGGATGTATTTGATGAGATCACGAGATGAGGTTCCTAACTTGGTAGGACAGTTCCACCAAATGGTTTTAACACAATTTGGAGTGAGAACTAAGGCCTTTAGATCAAATAATGCCAGAGAGTACTTTGAGAAGGACCTGACCACATTTCTTAGAACATGGTGTAATTCATCAGAGCAGTTGTGCATATACACCGCAACAGAATGGAGTAGCTGGGAGGAAGATCAAACACATTGTGGAGGTGGCAAGGAGTCTTATGGTGTGTGCTTAGTTCCTTTGCATTTCTGGGGAAATGCAATTCTTACAGCTGTGCATTTGATTAACCGTGCTCCTTCGCGGACTTTGGGGTTTAAGGTGTCATTTAGTCTTATTTTTTCAGATGGGGAGATATTTTACATACCTCTAAGGGTTTTTGGTTGTGTTTCCATTGTTCACATTTTTAGCCCCCATCGCAAGAAATTGGATCCTAAGGCCAAGAAATGTGTTTTTCTTGGGTATGCTCAGAACTAAAAGGAGTATTACTATTATAACCCAGTGCCGATGAGCAGATTTGTGACTATGGATTACCTTTTTTGAATCCACCTTCTTCTTGAATGGTTCTCCTCAGGGGGGAAGTTTTGGAGAGAACTTACAATATGTTTCTCTTCCTGTTTCTTTTGTGCCTTCATTAGTTCCATCATCAGTTCAACCAATACCTCCATCAGTTCCATCATTAGTTCAGCTAGCACCTCCATCAGTTTCATTATGTGAGCCACTACGGGCAACCTCATAGAATTATCAGCGCCGTTAGACGATGGTTGACTCTACACATCCTCAACCCACACCACTCTCTATCAGTCCTTTTGAAACTCCAGACTCAACAGATGCAGTTCCAGGTATTCCTCTTGAGCCTGTTATGTTTTCTAATGATAATGTTCTTGTATCTAACACCATTGTTGCAGTTGATCCCACTGACCTTGATCTTTCCATTGCACTTCGTAAAGGGAAGAGAAAGTATATAGCCCATTGCATTTCGCATGATCTTTCCTACAGTGCCTTATCACCCTCTTACCGTACTTTCCTTTCTTCATAGCATTATGTGCCTATACCCAGGAATGTTACTGAGGCTCTCTCCAAACCTGAATGGAAAATAGCCATGCAAGAAGAGATGGAAGCCTTGGTTAAAAACCAAACTTGGGAAATAGTTGATCTCCCCGCAGACAAGGAGACAATTGGATGTAGATGGGTATTCACAGTGAAGTATAGGGCAAACAAGGTTGGTAGCAAAAGGTCAGACTTGTGGTTTTGATTATCTGGAAACCTTTGCACCGGTACCTAAGATGAGTTCAGTTCGTACCCTTTTATCTCTGGTAGCCACCTATTCATGGCCCTTGTTTCAGTTTGATGTAAAAAATGCTTTCCTTAATGGCGATTTACAGGAGGAGGTATATATGGACATTTCAATAGGCTCTTATGAAAATGTTGGTAAAGGAAAGGTGTGCAAACTCGGAAAATCTTTGTATGGCCTGAAACAGTTACTTAGGGCTTGGTTTGACAGGTTTAGAGAAGCACTTATCCGTTATGGATACACTCAAACCCAGTTTGATCACACCCTCTTTGTAAAAAGGAGAGATGCTCTAGTGTCAATTCTGATTGTGTATGTGGATTATATAGTGGTTACAGGAAATGATCTGGAGGAGATTGATGATCTTAAAAATCATTGCAACAAGAATTTGAGATCAAAGATCTTAGTGAGCTCAAATTACTTATTGGGGATTGAAGTTGCAAGATCCAAGCATGGGATCTTCATTTCACAGAGAAAGTATGTACTTGACCTACTACGGGAGACTGGGAAGATGGGGACCAAACCAACAGACACTCCTATTGGTCCAAATTATAGAATTAATGCTATGGATGGTGAGTTGGTAAAAGATGTGGGGAGATATCAAAGGATGGTGGGCTGATTGCTATATTTGTGTATGACACGACCAAATATTTCTTATGTTGTTAGTGCTGTGAGTCAATACATGCATGCACCTCAGGTTCAACACTGCGAAGCTATTGAGAGAATACTTGCATATCTGAGAAAGTACCCTGGCAGAGGCATTATTTTCTCAAATCATGAGAATCTGAAGCTAGAATCCTATATAGGTGCAGACTGGGCAGGATGCTTAGATGACAGGAGGTCTACATCAAGAGTGTATACCTTTGTAGGTGGAAGAGTAAGAAGCAAGCGGTTGTGGCAAGGTCAAGTGCAGAGGTTGAGTATAGATCCATGGTTCATGGTGTCTCAGAACTTCTTTGGGTTAGATCTCTTTTGTGTGAGATTGGGGTGAAAGTAGAGGAACCTATGATGTTGTACTGTGACAATCAGGCTATAATCAATATTGCCCACAATCCAATTCAGCATGATAGGACAAGACACATTGAAGTTGATAGACACTTCATAAGAGAAAGGGTAACAGCTGGAGAAGTCTGTTTGCCTTGCGTCTCTTCAAAGTTGCAGTTGGCTGATGTTCTCACTAAAGGGATAGCAAAGAACAAGCTTGAACATGACCTATGCAAGTTGGGAATGTGTGACATTTACTCCCAACTTGAGGGGGAGTGTTGAAGATTAATCAGTTTTATGTTGTTTTTCTGAGTAGATGTTTTATGTTAGTTGTTAGATAAGAGGTGGGGACCATAGTAGTTATGTGAGTCCAAATTTTATTATGTTTTTGAGTCTTATATATGCTGTTTTATGTTTTGCCGCCCTTTAAGGGCATAGTTGTCTGTGTATAAATAATAAGTGAAGGGGGCAGCCAGATTATTGCTCTCTTTTCTTTCAAGATCTCTTCTTCTCTTCTCTTCCTTCTTTCTTCAAGAAACCACTTTCTGTTCATATTTTTTGAGTTCAGCAGATTTCTACTCATTTTAATAAATTTAAACAGAGAGGATTACAGGGATTTTGGAAGAGTTTTGGAATTTAAACTGTTCAAGTTGACTTTGGAACCTGGGTGTAAACATACTTATTATTAGTGACTTTGGAAAAATTTTGTTAAGTGTTCCACATTTTAGGTTGATAACTGCAAGCAATATATAACTAGAACAAAAATTGTTTGTCAAAAGCTTGGGGTGCATTACACCTATTCTTTAACATATATCAATAAAGTTACAATATTTACCAATAATTAAATGTTTGCCTTTCTTGGTAAAAAATAAAAGTCGAAGTAATAGTTGATAGTATGATTGTCTTGGGGTGCAATAGTCCTGTTCTTTAACTTGGTCATTTATTTTTCCTTTCTTCATTGGAAAATTACTTAAACCTCCCCTATATTTTTTAATAAGGGTGCAAGTTAGGCTGCCCAAGTTGAAGACCTTCAACTATACTTCAACAATATCGAAGTTATTGGACTTGGTTTAGGGTTTGGGCCTATTCAAAGTCTTCCCAACCCAACCCAAGTTGCACCCTGCTTTTGTAAACCAGCTGAAACTTCCCTTGCTTTTCAGAGATAAGCTTAGACATTCCCATCACATATTTTTGCCACTACAGGACTCCAATATTCTGTTAGATATCAATCCCATAGGCATTGAATTTTATGAAGAAAAAAAATCAATCTTGAGAGTTTTGATTTTATTTGTGTTTGAAGAGAGGTCACAATTGGATTACTCAAATCCTAAACATTAGGAAGTTGATCTTTATTTAACCTTATTCTGAAAGTAGGACACCAGGTTATAGATCCATTTAAGACCTTAAAATTTACTTTTACAGAAGGGAGCAAATGCAAATAGGGATGTATCATGGCTTCTCTCTAAAAAGAGGTTAGATCAAATATATTCTTTTATACTAGAAATAGTGTCCAAGCCGTCTGTTTAGAATACAAATCATTACTAGCTGCTAATAATCTATATTAAAGAAAGAGAACAATTTTTTGACAAAACTGAATTTATTTAAAGTTGCTTATTTATAGTAATGATCTTTGAATAAAAATCAGAGATGTCTAAAGACATATACACTACTAAAATAGTCCATATATTTTGAGTTTTGATATCTGATAAGCTTTTCTATGTTAGTAATGTTCTATGTGAAAAATGTCATTCACCATGTAAATTAGACAATTCTTTTTGTCTTAAATATATGGATGGCCTAACGCGATTATGGTTATGGATAGCCTAACACCTTTCCAGATTGTTATATGAATTCCTTACATTTTCATTGTTTGATTGATGCTGAAGGAGGGACAAAGAATTAATTATAAAAATGAATGGCATTTACAGTTACAATTTAATATTTAATTGAAAGTTGTGGTTAAGAAAGATCTCTTATTTCTAATGCTATAATGTGATTATATTTCAGGTTATTAAGGCATTAATTGGTTGTTGTAAAGTTGTATTGCACTGACAACTAAAAAAAATGTAAGTTTTGTGTGAATACTCAATTGGTTCATGTTTCATTTGATTTTTCGAGTTGCTAAATAATCTTTTATCATTTTCAGGTCACGTAGGAGGACTAGGCGTACAGTTTTGATTGATGCTGAAGAAGCTGAAACTCAACAACAACAAGAAGCTCAACCACAAGCCACACAACAATCCCAACCCCAAACACAGCCTTCCCAACAACAGTCCCAAATCCAACCACAAGCTACATATAATGAAACACAGGTTGAAGCTTCTCAACAAAAGAGAACCCGTGGCCCTACATTATGCAAGGATTTATTTAAAATTGATCCCACCAAACGTCTGAAGGTGGGTTTTAATGAAATGTGGCAACCTATTGGAGATTCTGGAGGTAGCTTTAGTCAATTTATAGGGACCCTTGCAAGAAATGGGTTGAAACTACCCATTGATGTTAGTGATTGGAGGAAGGTGCCTCAAACGGCTAAGGAGGACTGTTGGAATTCTGCAAAGGTATTAATCATTCATTCCTCCAATGTTATCAATTTCTTAATATATTTTATTGTTTAGGCTAACACAATATATAATCTTTATTTGTGACTATGATTTGTTGCAGCAAATATTTGTTATTCCTGAAGAAAGCAAAGATTGGTTCATGAAGAACTTGGGTATCAAATGGAAAACGTGGAAGTACCAAGTGAAAAAGAAATACGAAACTAATGCAAATAATCAAAGGCCTGTTGGTGATCCACGCATTAATAATGAGCAGCTATCTAATTTGGTAGCTCGGTGGAATTCTGGCAAGTGGAAGGTCTGAGTATTATTTATTGTATTCCTTTTACATTTAGACGTATTACTAGAACTTATTGTTATAAATCTCACTGTTACAGAATCTTAGTTCTAAAAATAAAAGCAATCGAGAAAAGCTACAGTTAGTGCACTGTGCAGGCACGAAGTCTTTTGCTAGGGTCCACCATGATGAGGTTTGCTAAGTACTTCTATACTTACTTTTGCAAGTATCTTCGTTGTATATAAAAGGCTTTGCTAATTTTATGTTTGCATTAAAATATTGTTTTTTTCCACACGAGGATAGGAAAAGTTCATGACCCGAGCAGAATTATTTGTCAAGACCCACACGCGGAATGATGGAAAGGCTGTCAACGAGGCCTCTGAGAATGTCATTGTAAGTGTTTGTAGACTTTTGTTGGAATAATTTTTCCTTAGTGTGTAGGTTAATTTTTACTTTTTTTTTTTGCTTTTAATATTTACATTATATGCTTAAAATACCTGGCTTTCCATTATAGACACGGATACAACAAATTATGGCTTCCCAAACTGTTCAGTCTTTATCACAAGCTACCCCTATTGCTGCAAAAGATGATGTTCTTGGTCAAGTACTTGGTGAAGAGCGTGGTGGACGTGTTCGTGGTTTAGGGTTGGGCCCAACTCCAATATCTTTGTGGGGTGCAACCACCAAGCATCAAAATATAGAACTAGTTGCTGAGAATGGAGAACTTAAGGAACAGATTAACTCATTAACCAATAAATACAATGAGTTGGATGATAAATTGAACAAGGTTCTAGAGATGCTGCATAACAGAGAGGTAAAATATTGTGATCTAAAATTAAATTAAATATTTAACATTACTTCAAAGGTATCAAGTTTATTCATCTAAAGTTGGTAATTCATTTCTTCTAGGATTCAACCAATGTTCCATTCATAAATTCGCCACACAGTATGCATTCCTCTAGAGCAAGCCACATGGCTGGAAGCCTTGATCTTCAGGTGATGTCTCAATACACTACCTTTGATACTAGAGTGAGTAATGACTTCAATTTAATAGATATAACTTGATGTTGCTTGTTTTCCTTTTGGAATGCATGGTTCTTTGTTGAATAATTGGTTTCTATTTTGATGATTAATGAATGGAGGAGAATGTCATTAATGATATGAGAAGTTGGGGGATGCAATTCGTAGTTGGGTTGGATGTGGATATCTGAATATAGAAGTGTTCTTTTTTTTTTTTTTTGTAGGTTAACCTTGTCTTAACCATTCTCCTCACTCTTAACTTATCCATTTCCGCCCTCTAAAACCACCAATTTATTGTTATAAATCACAGCAGTTTAAGCTTTTAAAACCACTTTTAACCTCCTTTTACTGATATAAACCACAACAGAGAACCAATTCCAATACTCCCTAGTTTGTGCCAATGCCTTGTTGCAAACTGTAGCTCATTGCAATCCCAATTTCTCCTCCTTGCACTTCCTATTTTTTGCCATGAACATCAGACTATAGCAGTCCAATACACCCATTAAACCTTCCATTCCCTTGGCTGCAAATTGCAATCTTTGTTAGCTTTGGAACCATCCTGTATACTTTATTTGGCTGCTGCAAAATGCAATCACGCAACCCAAATTCTCCCTTTATTGCTACAAATTGATCGTTGTAAATTGCTGTAGAAGATCAACCTTTTTAAGCTCCTTGAAGCCTCTGTTTTACAATTATAAATCACACTTGAAAGCCACCAATTCACTACTTTAAATTTCTGCAAATGGTGGCATTGAACTTTTTAGATCCCGGAAATAATGCTGTAATCATAACAATACTCTACTGCATTTCACCATAGTTTTCTTCTGCAAGTTGCAGTTCACATCAGCCCAGAACTCCCCCAAGAGTTATTTTTTTGGGGTTTGTATGGATTCTCATACCATGTCATGGTAAGACCTAGTAGAGCAACTTTTAACAGTTTTAGTATTCATTAGTATTTCATATTATGTTCTAGGAAATGTAGTACATGGTCTTTGCATTATTGCATATAGTATTTGGTTAACTATGTTAGTCCAATTCCATTGCTGAAATTCCAGATAACTCATACCTAGCTGAAAATAGAAGTGCGACTCGGGTTTGCCCAAGTTAGCATTTCACACTACTTTGGACTTGAGCCTTCAGGCCAAGCTATTCAAATTTTTACAAAAGCCCAACCTGAGCCCACCCAAGTTGCGCCCTTAGCTGAAGTAAGAGGCAAATGGAAAGGTATTCTGTTGAACAGAATTTGTGAGAGGGCTAAAATGAAAAGTTAGTGGAAGTTAATTTGATTGAACATTGGAAAATAAATATCTGGGTCTGATGTCTGAACACATTTAATTTTGGTGCTAAGGCTCCGATTGTTTGCGATACAAACGCTGAACGGGGTATTTTTGTACTCCGGTTCGCGTTTGTGAGCGTTTGTTTGATACGTAAAAAAGTAATGATTATCAGAGTAAAAATGCATTTTCTGACACTTTTGTACTCTGAGAAGAGAGCATTATTGTACCTATTTTTTGGATACAATTTTGTGTTCTCTTGATAATTAAATTTTTGACCAAAGTTAAGGCATTGGAGCATAAGATAGTTGGAGCATTTAATGATGGACGCACGCTTTTGCACCGATTTCAAACAAACAAGATGAATACAAAAACAGTTTAAAATGTGAACCGTGTTTGCATTCATGAACCGAAAAACATGTAGTGTACATATTTGCTTTTGTATTGCAACCAAACGCAGCCTAAAGTGCAATACTATGGGAAGACAATAGTATGCTTTATCTCAGTCTCAAGTGTTCTTTTATGATTTGTTTTGTTAATGATAGGATGATGAGGTTCCCAACAATTCTCCTTTAGTTAATGATACTGTCATTCCTGCCATGCCAACAACAAATAATCAGGTATGCTATTTGTTATAGCAATTTACTTAGAGTTAATTTCTTAAAAAAATTAACTATGGTTTAATATCTTTAGCCTTCCATTTAAAAGATTTTTTTTTTCATGAACCACTTTATTGCAGGATGGTGTTCATACTACTCCTGTGGTTGGTGGCATTGTTAATCCTACTGCAGAAGAAATAAATAATCTGGTATGTATATATTTATAAGTATAATATAATTAATATTTTGTTATATGCAAAGTAATTGTTTTTTAATTATTTTCTTAACAAATATGTTTTTCTCATGATAGTGTGAACCGGTAAAATTATTGGACTTGGACAATGAGGTGGTTGCTTATGCTCTTCTCAAGAACAGAGATCCTACAAAAAAAGTACAAGGGCGACAATTGGGAGATAAATGGTCAGAAGTACTAGTTAGGCTTTCAATGAATGACAATGCACCACTTATGAGGACAGATGCACAACGTATAACCATCAAAGATGCTGTTGCAACACAAACAATTGCTTGGCGAAATGACTATGTAAGTATTAGTTGCTTCATTATTTATATCTATTATTAATTTGACATTTCCTGATATTGATTTTGTATTATTGACATGCAGATAGAACCAGATCTTTTATTGGCAAAAAGGAATTTCATTAACAGTCGTAGGGATGCAATCAGCAAACAGGCCATAGATGCAAACTCAACTCAGGAAAGACGGCGGACACAAAGAAACAAAAAAACAAGAGTTTGAAGCTAACGGAGGGATTAACTAATCAGGTTGGGCTCGATATAACAACTTCATTAACTCTATCTGCTCTTTCAGCAGCTAAGCAGTGACCAACCCTGTTTCCATTATGAGAAATAAAGAGAACTGGCCTACTGACCTTTTGCCAATTGAATTACATCCAATACTCTGAAATGCTTAATCTCACACTTAGCTCTTATAAAAAGAGTAACCACCGACTAAGCCCAAACAGCCATGGACCCTATATCATGGGCAAGGATGAAAATATCAATATGATACACCATTACACCCTGTATTGGTGGGCCTGGATATACACATGGTTTTGAAACTTTGAGAAGGTAGAAAGCATTCTTCTAATGCTTATACAATAAAAGAAAAGGGTATTGGTCTCATCAATATACATTGATTCCCAATTTTTGATCAGGCGTATTGATATTTTAATCCTGGGTAACCCATCTCCCAACCCAGGTGCAAATGGGATTTGATCTCAAGTCTACTGCGACCAGCAAGAGACCTTACCAACCAGCTGGTTGGTACTTGATATCAGAACATGGGTCTCTTCACCATTAATTGGTTCTATTGGTTCTCCCTGAGCTAGGACTACTAGAATCTCGGCTGCGGTAGGTTTTATTCGTTCTTTATGATTTGTTTGGTCATTATGATTTGCCAATCATGTCTTAGGAAGGTGTGGAGACCATCTTTAGGTGCTGTTTGACAAGTCTTTTGAAAGATTTGATAATCAAAAAAGATAGTGTGAGTTTTACATAAAGATCTCGAAAAATAAAAAAAAAAATTTGCTTGAAATATTTTTCATATATTTTTTTGAAAGATCATAAAAATTGGAAGACGGTTTGGTAATGTGATGATCTAATCCTTCATTCAACACTTAGACCCACCACATATATGTCTTAACGTGCACGTCACACTTGTGGGCTCTATGTCGCCATGTTTGTGGTCTCCATACGCATTTACCAACAGTGGGCCCCATAGGCAAGTTCCAAATGTGTAACTCACATGTATGTCCACAAATATGCATATCATGTTATTGTGGGCCCCACAATTCTTTCAAAATTGAGCCAGGCGTACAAGTCCGTACACGTATATCATAGCCGTGATCCCACGTGCATTTGCCAATGGTGGGTCTTACATACACTTCCCTTCAAGTGGGCCCGACATGAAATGTCCTATCTCCCGACCCTACATGCGCGTACCATTGGCAGCCCCCACCTGCACTCGATATTTTCTTTTGTATATTTCTAGAAGTAGAAAACGCATGGACAGCACATTACCTTGTTTAAAAGTATATGAAAACCAATAATAGAAATTTCACTAACCACAAGCACTGTCATGCAAAAGATCATTTAATAGAAGCTCTAATACAACAAATGACTTAAAAAATGGTTAGAACTGTAGTGCTCTGTAATGGGAATATTCATATAATCAAAATAACATAAACACTTTCTCAAGAAATGGGAGGAGTGGAGAATGACGTAGAGCGAGAGCTCACCTATTGTTCGAAATCTGGTGTTAGGGCACATGTGTCAGATGTTGAAGAAGGTTGTAAGTTTTCCTAGGTGTGTGTGGCATGGAACACATTCAAAGAGAATGTCTATGCTGCTCCCGTTGATGCTATATTTCAGATCTTCTTTCCCACCACCGCCATTGCAACTCTCAGCAGCGACATGTCTTCTCTCTTTCTCTCTCTTCCCCCTGTGTTCCAGCTATTGCCGTTGCAACTCTTAGTAACAACAACGTTCTTTTCAATTTTACTCTTATATCAATAAATTATTTTTATTTTTTATAAATTATATTTGTATTAATTATTATTAAGTATTTTAATGGTTTTAAGATATTAATTTGATAATTATTAATTTTTTATTGCTTCATGATCTTTAATACTGTTTTCATTATTATTTTAACTCTTAATAATTTATTTTTGATGTGTATTTTTAATTTTGTTCTTATTTTAATAAATTATTTTTTATTTTTTATAATTTACTCATATTTTTCAATATAATTTTGAATTTAATAAGTTATTTTTTTTATGAAATAATGCAAATTGAACTCAAAATTACCAAATAGTCTATTTTAGGGGTAAAATAGTAAAATCAATGAATTTCAGATGCTAAAGGTTTGATGCAACACAAACAATCTTCTTTATTCAGAGCTTCTAAAAAGTCGAAAAGCAATTATGTCTATTTTCAAAATACAGACACTTTTAATATCTTTTTAACTTTTTAGATTTATCAAACGCGACCTAATCGATACACAAATTTATTTAAAAGTTAATCAAGTTCTATCAAAAAACACATAAAATAAATGCCATTGTATAATATGAAGATGTTTATAACCTTCTAGTTAATTCTACTAGATATAACAAATAATAGATATAGATTAAAATTTTGGTAGGCTCGGGCTGATTTAGTCCTAGCTTTGGTTACACAAGTACCAATCCAAGCCCAACATTAGCTACTCCTGGCCCTCCGAAATTGAATTTGGATTTGCGCCTCACACCAACCTCACAACATGTTGTAGCCGTACATTGGGAATTTCTCCCTATGAATGACAATATACAAGAACGGTAGATATTTCCAATGTGCGGGTAGTATGTGTTGTGAGGTCGGTGTAAGGCACGCCCCGAGGACCACCATGTATTTGAATTTTTTTGGAGGATGAACCACCTCATCTTGAGAAAGACACAAACAATTCTAACATACCTTACTATTCTCTCAAAGGTTCACCAACTAATGGGTGAGAAATGTTAGCTCACTTCCTTTTGATACATTATCCCATATATTCTACACTAATGATGGACGTAGTTTTGATGATTAACTAGGTTGAACTTTACTTTATTTTTAAAATTTCTTTTTTCTAAATTAGGAATTGAATTTGCTTATAAGCAGTTCTTTGGATGTGAGTTGGCCCTTAAGAATGCATACTTTACATAAGTAGGAAATTTTTAGTTAAAAATGAGGAATAAAAAAAAATATTAGTTTTAGTCTATCAGACAGCATATTTCTGTTTTAAAAGCATCATTTTGTTGGTTATATATAAATGCAAATGTTTTTGTATTTGTTTAAATGTCATATAAACAAAAAAATCTTCAATTTATTTTGAGGAAACAAGTGTTCAATGATGTGTTTTTTTGTTTATACGAGAAAAATAGAAAAAACATTTATATTGAATAAAACCCTCATGGTTGAAGGAATATTTAACAAAAAAAGTTGGTAAATAAAGAAACATTACCATCAGAATAACACAAAGGCATACAATTTCTCAAGTTTTCATGGCAGCTCATGAAAATGGTCCATGGAAACACATCCCATTTTTAGATAAATAGGGGACACTGTCCAAACTAAAGGAGTTTAAAGTAACCTAAGATATATAATCTAGAACCGTTAGAGCCAACCAATTGAGCTTTCAGAGAGAGGATATTAGATTAGGCTAAAGTAACTTGTTGAAAAGGGCTTGGAATTTATCCATTTCATCGTGTGGGAGGGCCACAAGAATGCTGACCCCATTGTCCCTAAATCCTTGCTGATCCTCAATATCAGGAAAGAACAGAAGAATTCAAATCAGCCCCCCACAAGATTGCCCCCTACAAACGTCCCACAAGAAGCTGCTGTGTTTACTCAATAACCTTGTAGCCTCTACTGGAAACAAAAGACTCGCTGGAGTCAGTTTCTCATCCAAAAATGAAGAAAAAAAGACCTTTCTATGATGGAATGGTTAGGGCAAGTGTCATTCCAGAATGGAACTTGCTTCCACCAGAATCTATTTTGCCAAAAAATCTTGAAAGGCGATGATCTGATTACTTGCCATTTGGAGATCTGAACCTCGACTGGAGAGAGAGAAAGAGAGACAAGAGAGAACGACGATAAAGATGAACATAGCAAGAGGGAGAACGAGGAGTACTGCAGACCGGAGTTCCAAAAGGAGGTGACCACGCCGACCAAGCTATCGACATAGAGGAGAGTGAGTCTGTAAGTACGAAATCGACAAGCAGATTGAAGGAGTCCGAAGCGGTGGTGGGGACAAAACTAGCAAACGAGTTCTCAATGCAAAGGCTCTTGGAAACGGTTGGAAGAACAATGGTAAGCGAGTGCAGAGAGAGGGAGTGCAAAAGAGTGGGATCTTAGTGAAGGTGGCAACACCTTGCCTTCGCCAAAGAAGTTCTAACAATTGTAGGGGTGTGGTGCTCGGTTGGGAGAACAGTTCTCGTGCTCTTAGTGTTTCTGTCTCACTCTCATTGCACAGGTTTCATTTCTCATTGGGTCGCACCTATTCGGTGAGACCCTGTGTCCCAAATTTTGAGAAGAGATTTCTCCTCGCATTTCACTCTTTTGTCCAAAACAAATGCGAGAAAGTAGAAATATTGGGCGAATATTCCTATTTTCTTATCAGTCACACAAACCAAACAGACTATTAGGGATTCTAGATAGGATTGCCAAGCATTTGGTCGTAAAATGATACTTGGGATGTTGGAAATTTAAGAGCTATTTTTAAGGATGAGTGGATCAATCATATTTTGAGTACTCATGTGTATCATTTTCCTTATAATTCTTTTGCCTTGATTATTAGTAGGAATGTTGTATTGTCTATTAGGGCTGCTTCTTTTATCATTTGGTCTAATAGGGCTAATAATTTACCCTTGGATGTTATACTCATTCGCTTCACGAGACTTCATATATACAAACTGTTCCATTGGAGGGTTATTAGAGATTTTGTCCCAATGTCTTTTGTTATAATAAGAGAGGTTTTAGGTTGAGCTTAAATGTGTTTTCTGTAATAAGGAGTTTGCTTTCCATTTTTTTTTTTCCTTCCATCCTTTTATTAGATTTGTTTGATTTGCTTCTCCTGTGGGTTTTTGTTTTGATTATTTTGTGTCCTCTTATGTCACTGATTTTGCTTTTGCAAGTTCTGTCATCTTTAAATTCTCAATTAGTTCAAGTCTTTTTTTTTTCCTAAAATGGGGGGCTAGCTATTTTATGTTATCATGTTTGGATGCTTAGAAATGGTGTTCTTTTTAGAGGTGAGATTATAAGTTTTTAAAAACTTTTTGTTCAAATTCAAAATTCATTTGTGGATTGTGAGTCTTATTGTACACCGGCTTCTTTGACTTTTGTTGTTTCCTTCGGTTTTTTTGTTTCAACTCTTGTTTTTAGTTTTGATGAAAGCAAGTTTTTGGAACCGCTGTTGATTCAGACGGTCAGACCATTCAGCCGGGGAATCATTTAGGCAATCGGTTCTGTTTTACCCCAAATCCGATTTTGGCCAAAAACTATTGAAAAAATCAACAATCCGTTGATCCAGGCAGTCAAACTGTCAACCCGTTCAACGATTTTAACTTTTTATTTATTTATTTTTTATTTTTTTTTGTTAGAACAGGCCATCCGTTCGAACTGAACGGTTGAACCATCAACCCAAAAACCGGTGACCAAAGCAGTTTCGTTTCTGGGTCATTTTTTAAAATGTTGGGTGAAAGTATTATTGAAAGCAATTTTGATGCATTTAGTGTTGTATGCTTTAATAATATTGATTTTCTTTTTTGTTTAGGAGGAAAGTGCTTGATTAGGATTGGAGTTGTTGAGGTGGAACCTTTTGCAATCTAGAATGTAGTTTTGTTTGTTGTTGATGAACACGGTTTTAAGTCTATTGTGGTTAAATCGAACTCTTTTGTAGCTATTTCTATGTTGAATGGGGAATCTTTTAACTCATTCTATGACTATGAAAGCTAAACTCTTTGATGGGATGTAATATGGTTGAATTCCCCTAGTTTTTTGGTGTTTTGTCTTGTAATCCTTGTGTGGATTAATGAAATTTGATTTTCTATAAAAAAATACATATATTGTGTAGAACCATGCTTTAACAGAGGACCCATTTAAAATTAAAGCATATTTCATATTTGTGCTTCATATGCATTTCTAAGAGTGTAGAAGAATATAAATTCAGCTAGTGATAAGTAAGATGGCCACTCAACGTTCCTCCCTGAGTATGGATGCATGGGATCAACCCATTAACCGTTGGATCTTTGTGATAAGATTGGGGGTTGCTACATAATGTTTATATTTTTAAATCTATGGCCCTGTTTGGCGCCACTTTCTGAAAATACTTTTGTACTTTTAAGTACAAAAGCAAAAGTGTGCATCAGTTTGAGTTGTTTTTTACTTCTAAAGAACACAAAGGAAAATTATGAAAAATATAAAGTCAGATTTCTACTTTATGTAGGCCTGTAAATGGATCGAATTCGAATCTATAAACCGATTATAGATAGTGATATTCGAATTCAATTCGATATCCGAAAGATATCAAATACATCAATTTGAATTTGATTTCTATTATTAAATCGAATATTCGATTCGATTTGAATCCGATCGATTGGCTTTTCGAATATGAATTCGAGTATATTCGAATCCGATTAGACTTGAATCCGATTAGATTGATTATTTTGCAATAGACAAATTTTGCAAGTTAGGGATTAGATTAATTCAAAATGATTAGATTAATTCTAGTTTTACAATCAATACCCCACTTACACCCGGTATTGTTTCATCTAATGGGCCCGATGCACTACATTTGTAGCCTTCAACTATTATTTATCCCCTTATGAGGCATTCTGTGTTTACTTTCAGCTCTTTCCAAATTGATAAAGAGGTACCAACATGATGCATCCTTGATCCTTCTAACCAACAGAAACAATTTCAAAGAATCCATCATATGGATCGAGTATTAATCTGGTGAACTTCTGATAGTTACCATTATCAATAACAATAACATGAATATGAAAACTTTAAAAAGATGATACACTTGAGCTTAGTAATCACATATGGCATTAAGTTCCGAATACATAGAAGAGAGGTTGCTAGCAATATCCGAACTCCAAACCAAAGGATAAAGTTTTTTTTTTTCCAATCAAAAGTGAGACACTAAGATCTTCATTTTCAGATGGAATTATGAGGAAATTAAAGTTGTTACTTTACATTCTTGACTTCATAAACCTTCTTCTCCTTCCTTCACAAGAAAAGAAAAAAAAAAAGAACACAGAAACATGAAAAGCCATGATTATATGTGTGAACCTGCAAAGAAAGGAGGGAGAGCGATGGATGCAATAGAACTTCAAAGGGTGCAAAAGGGTACCTGTTGGCACACATTACTTTTCTTCATGGTATGAACTCTGGAACAATGTTCAACACTGCCCATAGTACTCTGGATGCATGGAGAAGGTAGAACTTGACAATAGTATCTGTACCTGTAGCCACAGACACTGATTCAGTTATTCAAATCCTGAGTACAACAAATTCAAAACCCACAGGCCACAACTAACAATTTTAAAGAGTAATAGTTCCAAAAGACTACTATCTTTAATTTCTTACCATATATAATGATATATCTTTTTCTTTCACCATACCGTTATCCAATTTACTAAAAATTTGGCTGTTCTGAATCGCCATCCGTATTTATTTCAGAATTTATGCAAAAGTTGTTGCAAGAAATATGCGGATATTATTATTGGTGTCAGATAACTTTGCTCAGCTAGCCAAGAACTTAATTATCAACTGTATGGCTTATACATTTCAGTTTGTGAGGTGGTTGATGTGTTCACCATCGTCCTGGGAGCTGCTTTTCTAGCTGGAAGGTTTGTTCACGAGACACAGAGTGACACATGAAATTAACAGATCTCGTGTCTCCATGTCATATTCCATCTCAATTCTTTATTGATGAAACAAAAGGTTTTCTATTTTAATAGATAAGACCATATAAGTGCCACCTCAGACAGCAACCACATGAAGGTTTAAGACAATAATCACATTCACAGAGGTCCTCCTAACGTCCTACAATGCCCAGCTTAGTTTGGAAAGTGTACAAATACAAATATTAGTGCAAAATATTATATACAGTAAAACTCCTAATTTGAGTCCAACTTTTCAAAACATCACATTTAATTTTAATCAAACAAAGCTTCCTAAACAATTGAAAACACAATGAATGTAAAACATTCATTCCCCTTGAAAGCAACTGAAAGCACATTGAATGTAAAATATTCTTTCTCCAAATTAGCACCCAGTTCGTGAAGAAATTGTTGTTCACGTAGGACTCAGTTTGGAAAGAGTACAAATACAAATATGTACTGTGCAAATACAAGGTTTTTGCACTGTACATATTTGTATCCAAACTGAGCCAAAGGTGAAAATAAGATCTGGTTGTGCTAATCCAGGCTTTACATGGTACATCAACAAGCTGATTGATATATAAAATGCAAAACTAAAAGGTAAAAGAGAATAACCATGAAGCAATACCCAAGTTGTATGATTCTGTAGGAAAAAGATGTGGTCCTATGGCTATGGAACTCGGTAACGAGAACAAAGTAATTCTTCTCAATTTCTCATAGCCTGACATTAGATAAAAACCACTGCCATTTAGGTTAATTTCTGAAGAAAAAGTAAAATGCTATGGGTGTTCTTAAGTGCAGTAAAGAGTTAAAAGCATGGTTGGAGAAATAATAAACCTGAGGTAAATGCTATGGGTGTTTTTAAGTGCAGTGAAGATAAAAACCACTACCTTCACCTCCCCCTCATTCACAACATGACTCTTTTCATCAATCTTTTCTGAGAACGAAGGATTCTGGCAAAATACGAAGTTCTGGCTGCCCTGGCAACAACCTCTGACCTCGATTTGAGTTCGACTTCCAGAGAAATCTGCCCCGTTGGTCTCTATAGAATCTTTTGTGCTTTTCTCTCCATTGGTTTCATTGTCTACCACCTAAAATAATGAGAAAAAAATTTCCACCGAAGAATCCATCAAGGGGAAATCAATCAAGAGAATAATAAACCTGAGGTATTTAAGAGAAAAGAGGAGATTAAACCAACCTGCGTTCAAATTCCTTGATCTGTAACTGTAAGACTGTAATCACCTTGAGAAAAGAAGTAGGGGACGGCAGCAAACGTGGGTTCTCGGCAGTGCAAATGCGATGGGTTCCCACCGGCAGTCGTGGGTTGCAGCACAAAGCCGGTGATGCTGGACGGTTGAGGCCTGAGGGTTGCTTGAGCTTGAGCAGCGGCGAACGGGCGATTGGGCGAAAGAGATGACGTTGATCTTGAGCTATGGCCGGTGACCGGTGCTCAACGACTCTCACCGACAATGCCGTCGGTTATGGTGGTTGCTTGAGCGGCGATCAAAGACTGAGAGAAAAGAGATAGAGGTAAGAGCCTAAGAGGAAAGACGAGATGAGCGACGATGGCGTTCGAATTCCGATAAAAGGCTGGTGGTTGGTTGGACGATGAGGGGGTGACCGATTATGGACCGATGGTGATTGCTCGGGCGGGAACTGACGACGGTGAAGGAAGTGACGGACGAAGGGTTAGGGTTTTTCTTTAGGGTTTTGATAGGTAAAATGAAAGAGTTCGAAACTTCTAATGTTTGATTTTGAGTTTTGACTTTTGAGAATTTCGAACCGATGTTATTTTTTATTTTCATTTTTTAATATTATATTATATTATATAATATATATTATATTATTATATATCGGTTTGGATATTTATCGAATCGGATCAGTGTATATCGGTTTGGATATTAAATACTCTTCACGTAACGGCGAATCTGGTTCTGAACATCGTGGACATTGTGCTTGTGTACCTCTCTGCCTTCGACTAATTTACTTAATGCATCTGCCAATTCGTTATCCATTACTCCGGCTTCTGCAACAACAATTCCACTTAACGCCAGGATTCTGGCATCGGCCGGAGTGCAAATAAGCTCCGACATGAACTTGAGGTATGCCAGCACTTCACTGTAGCGTCTGTCTCCATAGAGCTTCTCTTCGTAAGCGATCAAAGTCCTGAATAAACTTGCTGTGTCATGATCCCATGAGAAAGATGGGAGATAGAGACAGACGTAGTATTTCATCCAGGTCGAGAATCTTACTCCTCTTATTCCCTTTCCTTTGTTAGATCTGAATGTAATTTCCTTTTTCATGAGGTCCGTCGCGCTCGCCATCGTCCACTATTCTTCATTATCTTCAATTCTTGATCCTTGAAGAAATCTGAAAGGGGATTTTTGAATATTAACGATGAAGCACACAGAACAAAAAAGAGGATTTAATGGGGAAGAAGAATTTGGGCTTAAATGAAATAGTTATTTTTTAAGAAAATGTTAATTAATGTTTGAAGAATTGATATATTTTAAAAAGAATATTTAACGGAGGGGTTAAACTCTTGGTTAGTTGTTACACTAAAGTGGACTCCTCTAACATGATTAAGGACAGCTTAGAGAAGGGAGTAGAGGGAAGTTAGTAGGAAATCCGGACTGGTCGGTCGTCAACGTTCAGCTAAGGGTAAGGGGTACGTAGCGGGAGGAAAGACGATCCTACTCTACTCTAGGTAGATAACCAACAGATGCCGAGTGAGTCGGACTGATTTCTACACTGTTTCAGACTTTGTGTCCAAGTAGAAAACCCATAGCTTACCAAAAACCGTAATCTTCACAAAATTACAAAGTCTGTTTCTTTAAAAGCATATAGCTCGATCGATCCTAGAATTAATTCTATTGAGTTTTCGAGATGTGATATATATGATCCCAACTGTTCAGAGTTCAGCGTGAGAGTTGCTATGTCAGAAATAACGATGCCTCTGCTTCAGCAAGTTCGTTTTCTAGAATTAAGCGCCATGAAATCTGCAGAAATCTTGAAACCACCATTAGAATGCAATGATATCAGAGTGCTAATCAAACTGAGCGTCGATGAGAAGCGTCAATGGATTCGAAGATCCAGTGAAGAAGAAGATGAAGCAATCATTGTAGAAGCAGAAGAAGAGAATCGTACAGTATCAATCCCATTCTGGCTGTCACTCTTGTTTCTCCCGTGGGCGACCGAAGCTGTTATCGGGCAAAGCCTCTCTTCCATGAACTACTCCTTCTTCCGAGATACTGGTAAGTTCATAAAACGAGTGTTGTCCGATTACGCTCGCGAGATAGCCGAGGATTCGTTTTCGTTGGTCACAAAGCCCAAGACCATTGTAATCGTTGCAAGGATTGAGGTTCAGACGACGCATCATGGATACGATGATGACGAGCAGGTTACTGAGGCAGTGAGCTGGGAGAGCACAGAAGCCAGCAGTGAGTATATCAGCGTCGTTCCTGCATCTTTGGCTTCGATAGACGCCCTGCCAACACACAGATTCGGCAATAGAGAATCTAATATTTGCTGTGGGGTTTGCCTGGAGGTGTTTTCGTTGAATGAACAAGTTAAACAGATGCCCTGCTCACATGTTTTCCACAGAGAATGTATAGTTCGGTGGTTGGAACAGAGGAATGTATGCCCTTTGTGTCGCCATGAGATGCCAACTGGTTAAGACACTTACGTTAGAGAGAAGAGAATGCATGGTTCAATTGTTGCAGATCGAGTTTCTTCTTTCCTTCTTTCTTTCTTTCTTTCTTTTTCATTTTCTTTTTGTAGATCTTTGTTGGGTTTTTTTTTGATAAACCCCTTTCAACATCTATCCTTGAACGATATTGCTTTCCTTAATTTGAACAAAACAAGTTGTTGGTTTCCATATATAAAATAGATTTTTCATATCATTTCATATTCTTTTTCATTACATTAATTCCTACCAACTGGACGAGGCCGAGGTGGAAGGACGAAGCTGCACGGCAAGAACTGAAACAAGAAAACAGTCAGAGGCATGAGGAGTTATTCCCCGGGTATGTACTCTGACGCTAAGTCAATAAGGAAAGATGGGCGGTTGGGCCGAGCAGTTGAGATCAATACTGGTCTGAGAAGAATGATAGTATGGGTGATGGAGAGTCAAAAGTCCTTTACCTTGAGCAGGAGTTACCTTTTTATAGCCAAAGATCCGTGTCCTGTTCGGATGAGGCTTCTGGGGTTGTCGAGATGAGGTTGTTTGTCGAGGTCTTCGTATAAGACTTAATCCTCGACGGAGCTATCCTCCTTATCTGTACAATGTTCTCCTATCTTGATCGCGCTTATCCATCTGACATGCTGCCGAAATGGCTGAAGAGATAAGATGGCCGCGGAGGTGACACGTGGCACCCAGTGCCAGCTCAACCATAACCCAAACAATCGCCTTTTTTTTTCTTTTCTTTTCTTTTGAAGGGCTTACCTTGAAGGGCCCACCGAGCCGTACACTATGACTCTTTAGATCCATAGGACCCAAAGGTTGATTGCTCTTGTGCAAATGATTGTATTTCCACAAAAGGCTATGAGAATATTCTTATAATTAATATAATTTATGAATAACAAAAATGGCTTCTATTTAATTTCTTGTATTGCCAAATATCATTTTGGCAATGTTTTGTGATGAGGGGTAATCTGGTCTTCCAAGTAACATCACGACACATGGCATTCAACAGCCTATAACCGGATGGAAGGGCAAGTAAAAGCAATAGGGCACATTGGGGATTTTCTTCATGCTACACAACCCGGCAAAGATATCTATGTCTAGGGGAAAATCTAAATGGTGACTCATAGAAATCAGTCCTATAAGAGTTTGGACAACACTAGGATGGAGCTATCCTAAGGAAACACCAAAAAAATGAAAGCACCTCAAGGATGAAAAGGTGCAAAGGAAAACAGAGGCTAGTGATCAACACCTCCTCAAAAACATAGACTTCATCTTAGCCGTGACTCCATGGAAACTGGTCTAGGCCGGGTTGAATACAGCTGAACTTTTTGCGGATTTGGAACACTGAAATTAGCTCTACTATACGTTCTCCGCTTAGCTCACTAGGGCCAAATGGGGTAATCTCTACCTCCTGCTGAGATGTCGAGGCCTTGACCTAAGAGCCCCGCCAATCTAGCGATGAGGTTCCCTCTTCTACCCAAGGAAAGTTTAATAATCTTCCCTTTAAACTACTTGAAGACATATTTGTAAAATAAATGGACTCACCAGTTGTGGGAGAATAGAAACTGGTGGCAAGCAAGTTTCAACCAGTGACCTAACAACAGTATCCCAACGGAACTCTCCTCCAACCAATCACCCACTCCCTCGACAAAAACCTCAGAACAATGCAAGTGGGATCTTAGTGGGGACCCCCTTATTTATAGTTTGTTGGCGAGGAAGATCGACGGCTAAGGCACATTATTGGCGAATCAATGGTTGAAAAGACAACACCGTATACGGGCTAATTCAAATTTTGAATTTTGCATGCCCAATTTGTGCACCCCCATAAAATTTTAAAATTCAAAACCTGCCACAGTCCCGCCCATCTTTGAACCGGGTCAAGTGAGTAAGTCGAGCGACTTACAGACCAACCAAACAAATTACCAAACTAAGAAAGGCGACTATGAGCTATTCCCTTTGTCGAGCTAACGACGACTCAGGAGTGGAGGGCAATTGATGAGGGATAATTTGGTCCTCTTAATAACATCACGACACGTGGCATCTAGATGACACCTCGACTCTGAGTAAGCAAATCACCTTGGCAGAATGACTAGCAACACCTCGTCTAGGGCCGATCTATAGTAACTCGGCCTGGCCGACCTATGGGACCCAATGCTTAGAGCGATCTCTACCGAGTGCCAACCGAGATAACATGGGTACAGGTAGAGACCTGCAAGATGTGCTTGCCAGCCTACTCTTAAAGCCCATTACCTAGACCGGATTCTTCAGCAGTAATAATGCTCGACCATTAAGCTCGTTTGCCTGCATCGTCCACACCAATGTTGGTCGAATGGATCTTAGCCCTCAGTGTGAATCATGTAATCGACAGAGAAATTATCTTCGAGCATAGCGGGAGTGGCTCTCCGGGAATCTGAGACTCAATACAAGGAGCCTCTACACACATATATAAAGGCATCATTCTCTTGAGAGAAGGTACGCACGACTAAGCTCTCACACACTTTCATCTTCTGAGTACGCTAATTCTCTAAGAAACTATTCATTGACTTAAGCATCGAGTGCCCACCCCGGGTAAAAGCAACCTGGGCATTTTGATATTGTTTTCTCATAGGT
Source organism: Nelumbo lutea (assembly GCF_056320005.1). Taxonomy (NCBI): domain Eukaryota; kingdom Viridiplantae; phylum Streptophyta; class Magnoliopsida; order Proteales; family Nelumbonaceae; genus Nelumbo; species Nelumbo lutea. The sequence goes on along the minus strand of NC_142690.1, from coordinate 32,438,904 downwards.
CTTTCCAAAGAACTGCATAGCTCGCCCATATTCATCTCGGCACCCGAGCTATCTCCTAACTCGGCCCAACTTTAGCTTGGCCTCCGAATCCCTTTCCAACAGGAAATTCTCTAACTCGGCATCCGAGTCACTTGCCAAGTGGGAGCTATCAGATCATGCATCATCATTTTGGTTGCAAAGGCTTATCCTATTGGAATTGCCACCATTAACCTGGCTGAAGCTTGGGTTGCTTGGGAAGCACACAATGTTGCATGGAAGTTCACAGACCAGCCTATATTCATTAAAGAGAGACTCACTTGTTGTCATTTTGTGCCTCAAGAAGAATATTGAGATACCACGGAGGCCAAAATTCATAATTGAAGAATGACTTAAGTTGTTTGGGATGCTGGATTGTGGAGTGGTCTATGGTCATGCTTACCATGAAGCGAATCAGGGCCAGATTGAATGGTGCACAAAGCCCTTGACTCCAATGGCCCACTTATCATAAATGCCCCTACTCTCCTTAGTTTCTTAGAATTCTTTTGTTGATGTGATTTGTAGGGCCAAACTACCCCTAGGCTTGTGTAACTCCTGATATTACCAAAAGAAAAAAGAAAAAAAAAACTATAATATATTGTGAACTGGCCCAACTTGCCACGGGTTGGGTCCAACCTTTAATCTGACTAAGGCTGATCCAACCCTTACCTGATTTGGTTGGGTCAATGTGGATTTACCACTTAATCTGACTAAATGACATCCATAGTGTTGTTAGACTTTGGACCAGAGTCAGACCATCAATACCTGTATTAGGTTGTGTTTGGCATTGAGATAATATATATATTATAACATTTGATACTTATCTTCTAAGTTTATTTTTGTATAGAAGATCTTTAAAATATAATATGAATCTATTTGCTATTTTTCTTATTTTTTTTTTAAAATTTCTATTTGAACGAATTGAATGGTTGAACGAGAGAATTATATTGAACCAATAAACCTATAACCAAGTGACTGAAACAGTATTATGTCTGGTTTGGATTTGATAATATTGCCTACCTTATGATAATGGATAAATGGTTGAAGTGGCTAACTTGCTATTTTGTCTGGATAAAAGTATGAAAGTGCAAATGATTTGAGTCTAAATGTATAAAAGTTTTGTTTTAGTTTTTGTCTTGATTTTTCTTTATTCTCTTTGTAGATAAAATAAAATAAAGCCCAAACAAAAATTAAATCAGAATTACATTAATAGTATTGAGCTAGTGCAAATGAAATGACGCTGCATACCTGTGACTATGATCACAGAGCAATTCAGCATTTCAGCCATCAGTACTATTGATGAGGTGTAACAGAGGTTAGGCGAGAAGAAGAAGAATGTGAGGCTCGGTGGTGGAGTGTCGAGGAAGAGGAGGACGAATACGTGAATTGATGGAGCAAACAAAGGTTAGGAAGTCGAGGGGTATACTTGGAACTTTAACAAACACAGAGCTGACGTATGAGTGTAGGTGGAGCAATCGGCAAAAACCCCTAACAAAGGCCGTACATTGCACCGGTCCCAACTTGATAATTATTGAAAGTGATGCAAAAAAGATCAATAGCCCAGTTCACATATGCCCCTTGTAGAATGCGCCCATAAATGTCCCATAACACATCCCAACCATGTGTTGACAACATCTCTCAATGACAAATACGAGAGATGTTTAGAGATATTCATGTGATATGTTTTTGGAGTGTGTTCTATGATAATTAATGTGAACTGGGTTGAATGAAAATAAGGCTGGACAGCGGTATCAATTGATGACGTTTTACAATAAACCAAAAAGTGATCGTTGCTTTTTTGAAAATATTGATAGGTGGAAGAGTATAAAGTTTTATGTCGATAAAATCGATGTAGTTTTTACATCGATTGTCGATGTAAAACTTTAGAAATGACGAGATTTGACATCAATTATCGACGTAAAACTCCACTCCATCCAAACACATGCAAAACTGAACTGGAGTGGAGTTTTATATCAGTAATAATTACACCCTCTTTCCAAACGCCTACAAAACCGAACCGATATAAATTTTACATATGTTCAATCTCTAGAAACCGTTTGTCCTTCCCCCTTCTCTCCATGCTCTCTCTCTTGATAATAAATCTTTGGCGATCATTACACTCCTCTTTGCTCCTCCCATCTCATTGTGACGTTTGTTTTGTTCTTCGGCAGAGTGAACGGAAAACGATCGCCGACGACTATTGAAGAGTGATTGTGATTGTTAGCACTGTACCAATCGAGTGTATTCTGAAGAAGAGTGATTGTGAAGAGTGAACGTGGACAAAGGTATCAACCACTGTTTTGTTTGGAGACGACAAGGATTTCTCAGATGGTTCCCATTCCCAAGCTGAACAATCAAACTCGATACTAGAGGCTAGCAGCGGTAGTCGTGCTTATCTAAAATGTAAAATTTGTGTTGCATTCTCACCCACTTCGATAGTATTGGTTACATTTCAAATCTTTTTTTTTTAATTAATTTGACACTATTGTTCTAGCATTTGCAAATTTTAAGGGGGTTATGGTGCTTCATTAATGGATGGTAGATGTCTAAGGCATGTAAATGATACTACCACATAGTAGATAGTCTTTATATATGATTTTACTTCGTTATTGTTGTTTAATGGAGTAGTCTGTTTTGATATGGATATTTCATTAAACAACAATAGATATGAGCAGTCAAAGGACTGGAGGGAATCCCTCCCCTTCTGATTTCAGGTATGAAACAAAATATTGCTACTACAAGAGGAAGTGTATCATTCATATATCTACGACACCCAATAACAAGTAGAAGTTATTTTATAGCTGTCAGGGGAAATTTGTGGTAAACGCATCGATTTTGTTTTGAAAAATTCCATTAATCAGCTTTGTTGCAACTAACATATATTCACACACTTGCAGGAAAACATGGTTAGTGAAAATGAGGTATTTGCAACCTATCTAGTACCCATAGAGGATGCAAATTCTTGGCAGTTCCTTGTGGATACTCGGATGAGGTTACACCCCAAGAAATAGCAATGACATTTTAAACCACATTCGAGAGTTGCAGTGTACAATAAATGATTGTCGGAGGCAAATTGACTACATGAGATCAACACATGAGTTAGTTATAGAAGGGTTGTCTGCAATTCGACGTTTTTTTTATGTTCTTATTGCTTCTTGTTCTCCTATCATTCATCTTTTAATTGTAACCGTAGATTGCTATGATTCAGTATAAACTTGGTTTTTCTGAAACAAGTGTGCCACAATGGTGCCATTAATATGGTTGTTTTAATAGTGCGGTCTGGTTCTAACTGATCAATCGTTTTATGTTCATTCAAAGATGCTTAAATGTTGACTCTTCACTGAAAATCCCAATACGGAATTATCGAATTGTAACCTAAGACTGGTACAAAGTGGGGTTGGTTCAGACATAGGGGTTGGTTTGACATTGCAAAACTGAGGTTTTGCAAAACCTCTGTTTCTCTCATTAGGAGTTTAGTGGGCCGAGGGGCGTGGGGATGTCCTTTGGACATATAACCCCCCACCTGGTCTTAGTGGAAGGGTGGTGGAATCCTGACAATTGGTCGTGTGCCTCACACAGGGTTCTCCCATAATGTATCGGTCCGAGGACCACTACAATGTCGTAGGGTGATGTCCCACGATGCCACGGTACAAAGCGAAGGTGGTTCAAACCTAGGGATTGGTCCGAAGGAGCAAAATGGAGGTTCTGTAGAATCTCCGTTTCACTCCGTCAGGCAAAACCGTCAGGAGTTTAGTGGGTCGAGGGGCATTGGGATATCCATTAGATTTGTGCCGACGATACCGTGAGGGTTTGGCGTCCATATAACCCCCTCCGCCTGGTCTTAGTGGTAGGAGGTGAAATCCCAACAGTTGGTCGCATGCAACACACTGGTTTCTCCCGGAGTGTATCGGCCCAGGGACCACCACAATGTTGTAGGGTGATGTCCCATGATGCCTCGGTGCAAAGCGGTGGCAGTTCAGACCTAGGGATTGGTCCGACGGAGCAAAATGGAGGTTCTGCAAAATCTCCATTTCTCTTCGTCAGGCAAAACCGTTGGGAGTTCAGTGGGCCGAGGGAAATGGCGATGTCCATTAGGGTTGTGCCGACGATATTGTGAGGGTTTGGCAGACATATAACCCCGCCCTCCGCTTGGTCTTAGTGGTAGGGTGGTGGAATCCCGACATTTGGTTGCGTGCGTCATACAGGGTTGTCCGGAAGTGTATCAGCCCAGGGACCACTGCAATATCGTATGGTGACGTCCCACAATGCCACGATGCAAAGCGAGGAAGGTTCAGACCTAGGGATTGCTCCGACGGAGCAAAACGGAGGTTTTACAGAAGCTCCATTTCTCTCCGTCGGGCAAAATCGTCTGGAGTTTAGTGGGCCAAGGGGTGTTGGGATATCCATTAGAGTTGTGCCAACGATATCGTGGGGGTTTGGCAGCCATATAACCCCCCGCATGGTCTTAGTGGTAGGAGGTGGAATCCCCACATTTTGTCACGTGCGGCACATAGGGTTGTCTCGAAGTGTATCGGCCCGGGGGCCACCGCAATGTCGTCAGGTGATGTCCCACAATGCCACAGTGTCACGGGGATAATTCTACAGCGGAAGAAACCCGTGCGGCGTCCTGGCCAAGGCAGGCCAGGACAAGCCTTTGTGCGCTTAGAGGCTAGGAGTTGCCCGATGGGATGGCTCCACCAAAGTCAGTAGCACTGGATCATGACCTCAAGTCCAATGGCTGGGGCACTCTTCTGGCTCAGACCGGTCCATGGGAGGCGTCGCTTACGTGCTAAAGGGGGACAACCATCATGGAAGGCGACCATGCGCCGATGAGGTGACTTGGCACCGATGTGTAGGGTCTCATGTATGCCGATGATGACAGGCACCTGTGTGCCATGATGATAGGCAACCGCTTGGGCCGGAACCCACCCGTGCGCTAGGGGCAACGGGATAGCTCAATCAGCTTGGGCAAGGGGCTGGCGAGGTGTGGGGACATGCTTGAGCCAGGCCCGCGTGCCAAGCCTCCCTTGAGTGTCGGCAGCGCAGTGCCGGTCCAACACTGTCCCCATGAGCTAGTGTGCGCCCATGAGGAACCCTGGTAGCCATGCTAGCCATTAACCAGGGCCGCCCCGCAAGGGGATGATGGTCTAGGAGTGCCAAGGTTAGGCACCCAAGGAGGTCGACCGCCCCTCCTCAAAGAGTACGTTAAGCTTTCGGTGGTCTGCCTGAAGATGACATCAGTTCTCCCAAAAGTCTTACAGGTGAAAATGACGGGCATGTCCCTAACGTAAGCCTGCCAAGCGTAGGCAAGGCTAAGCCTGCTTTGAACCGTAACAGGCTCCCCCACTCAATCCATTGTCGTCCTCGACAATGGGTCTTCCTCGTGAATGGGCGTCTGTGTCCCGCGCCATCCACTTCCTTGCCAGTTCCAGGGCTCGTCTGGCTAGCCCGGGTCTTGCCTATATTGGTGTCCATTTATGGGGACAGAACCATTTCACCATGCCAGCCTGCCTGGACTTCACCCCAGTGTCGAGGTTACTCAAAACCGCGCAATGGCTATGCCGTTGAATTGTGAAAGAAGGGCCCTCGAAGAAATGTGTGTGGTGCTTCGCGGAGGTCCGCCCCATGTATCATCTTACCTCAAGGCTCAACCGTCTTCTTGGTAGCTTTTCAGTGATGCTACCGAACATGTTGATAGGTCTACTCCTCATGTTGGCGATGACCTGGGTACCCTTTCACCATGCTGGCCTGCAGACTTCACCTCGCCCTGTGCGGGTTACTCAAACCTAGCCATGGCTTATGCTCTCCTGGGCCCTCGAAACTACGCTTCCCCTCGCCGACTCGGGCTACATCTTCACTCCGAGGGGGCCCCACTGCTGCTGCCTCAAGGAGACTTGACCGCTTCGTACGCGAGTGTGACAACTTTTACCCATGAGTTGCCGAACATGCACTCGCCTTGTGATGAGCTTCTGCTGCTGCAAGTGTTCAACCTGAAAACTGAGCATGTCCACCTGATACTTTGCCGGTGTAGGGCCGCCATGCTCCAACGGCTAGCGTAACCACATTCCTAACAAGGCCCACGCGTCTGCCCCCGCATGAGGACAACAACCAATGCGTCTGCACCCGCAAGGGAAGCTGTTTTAGGGTCATTGGAATGGGAACGCGAACATTGAATGGCCTCTTGATAGGCCTGATAAACAATCTGCTCGGGCAGTGTACCCACATTCCTATCAAGGCTCACGCGTCTGCCACCGCATGAGGACAACAACCAAAGCGTCTGCAACCGCAAGGGAAGCTGTTTTAGTGTCATTGGAATGGGGCCACAAACTATGAAATGGCCTCTTGCCAGGCCTGATCTGAATTATGCTCGATCCTGGGTGGAGGTGATTAGGGACCGCACCCCACAAAATGCTGCTTGTCGAAATGACTGCTTCAACTGGCTCTGGGCTAATCTGCTGAAAACCAACTGCGGCTGCAACTGGCCAACTTGCTCTGATACCAACTGTCACGGGGATAATTCTACAGCGGAAGAAACCCGTGCGGCGTCCTGGCCAAGGCAGGCCAGGACAAGCCTTTGTGCGCTTAGAGGCTAGGAGTTGCCCGATGGGATGGCTCCACCAAAGTCAGTAGCACTGGATCATGACCTCAAGTCCAATGGCCGGGGCACTCTTCTGGCTCAGACCGGTCCATGGGAGGCGCCGCTTACGTGCTAAAGGGGGACAACCATCATGGAAGGCGACCATGCGCCGATGAGGTGACTTGGCACCGATGTGTAGGGTCTCCTGTATGCCGATGATGACAGGCACCTGTGTGCCATGATGATAGGCAACCGCTTGGGCCGGAACCCACCCGTGCGCTAGGGGCAACGGGATAGCTCAATCAGCTTGGGCAAGGGGCTGGCGAGGTGTGGGGACATGCTTGAGCCAGGCCCGCGTGCCAAGCCTCCCTTGAGTGTCGGCAGCGCAGTGCCGATCCAACACTGTCCCCATGAGCTAGTGTGCGCCCATGAGGAACCCTGGTAGCCATGCTAGCCGTTAACCAGGGCCGCCCCGCAAGGGGATGATGGTCTAGGAGTGCCAAGGTTAGGCACCCAAGGAGGTCGACCACCCCTCTTCAAAGAGTACGTTAAGCTTTCGGTGGTCTGCCTGAAGATGACATCAGTTCTCCCAAAAGTCTTACAGGCGAAAATGACGGGCATGTCCCTAACGTAAGCCTGCCAAGCGTAGGCAAGGCTAAGCCTGCTTTGAACCGTAACAACAGCGCAATGAGGGGGTGGTTCAATTCTAGGGATTGGTCCGACGAGCAAAACAGAGGTTCTGCAAAATCTCCTTTTCTCTTCGTCAGGCAAAACCGTTAGGAGTTTAGTGGGCCAAGAGGCATGGGGACGTCCATTAGAGTTGTGCTGTTAATATCGTGGGGGTTTGGCGGACATATAACCCCCTGCCCGGTCTTAGTGGTAGGGTGGTGGAATCTCGACATTTGGTTGGTGTGCAGCACACAGGGTTGTCTCAAAGTGTCTCGGCTCGGGGACCACCACAATGTCGTAGGGTGATGTCCTACAATGCCACGGTGCAAAGTGGGGGCGGCTCAGACCTAGGTATTGGTCTGACGGAGCAAAATGGAGGTCTATAGAATTTATGTTTCTCTCCGTCGGGCAAAACCGTCAGGAGTTTAATGGGCCGAGGGGCGTTGAGGTATCCATTAGAGTTGTGCTGACGATAACGTGGGGGTTTGGCAGCCATATAACCCCCCCACCCGGTCTTAGTGGTAGGTGGTGGAATCCCGACATTTGGTCGCGTTTTGCACACAATGTTCTCCCAGAGTATATCAGTCGGGTACCACTACAATGTCGCAGGGTGATGTCCCACGATGCCATGGTGCAAAGCGGGGGCGTTTTAGACCTAGAGATTGGTCCAACGGAGCAAAATGGAGGTTCTGCAGAACCTTTGTTTCTCTCCGTCAGGAGTTTAGTGGGCCGAGGGGCATAACCTCCCCTCCTGGTCTTAGTGGTAGGTGGTGGAATCCCAACATTTGGTCGTGTGCGTCATACAAGGTTCTCTTAGAGTGTATTAGCCCGGGGACTACCGCAATGTCGTAAGGTGATGCCCCACGATGCCACGGTGCAAAGCAGGGGCGATTCAGACCTAGGGATTGGTTTGACGGAGCAAAATGGAGGTTCTGCAGAATCTCTGTTTCTCTCCGTCGGGCAAAACCATTGGGAGTTTAGTGGGACGAGGGCCATGGGGATGTCCATTAAAGTTGTGCCAACGATACCGTCGAGGTTTGGCGGACATATAACCCCCCCCCCCCCCGGCCCGGTCTTAGTGGTAAGGTGGTGAAATCCCGGCATTTGGTCCTGTGCGTCACATAGGATTGTCCCGGAGTGTATCGGCCCGAACCACCGCAATGTTGTCCACCAACTACTGAAAGGACAAAATAACAGATGATTTCAACTTCGATATCCTACATTATTGCTGTCTAGTTTGCATAGTTTTTGTTGTCCAGCAACTACTGAAATCAAGATACATTTTTGAACCCTTTTGCGGCTGCATTCTGAAGGACCTGGTATTGAATAAAAAAGTAATCAGTTGATTCAGATTGGATCTGAATGAAATTTGGTATGGGCAAGCTCAGTTTCTACATTATTGGCTTTAATTGAATATTCATGATTTCATGGTTTACAAGTTCAAGTACGACTGGTTTAGTTTGTACGTCCCTAGAGTTGAATTGAAGCTTGAGATGGTTGCGAGAGATCTACACTATAATGGTTATCCAAACTGAGGTTCAGTGCTGCGAATTTGTCCATCATATGATATTTATTCGAAATCTTGGAAACTGTCGCTACAACTGTTTGAATTCTGATTCGTTCTCATCATCCCTCATAAGAGCTCTCAAATCACCTATAACAACTGCAGTAACTGGGAGAATTCACCTGAAAGGGTGAGAAACCTCTTAACTGATTGATTACTTCCAATAAACTCACCCTGGGCTTTCCTGAATTCTGAATTGCGTATTAGTTGACTGATTGCCAGCTTCACCTGTGGTGTAATTGAGACTGGAATAGACTTGATTTATGATATAGTTCAAGTGTGGTTTCATGGAACTGGGTGACTAAGGGAAGTTTGAAGGAGTCTTTGCACCCCAGATGTGTGGATTTAAGGTTGTCGAAGTCATTTGATTAGTCTGCAACATCATTGTACTAGAGTAGTGGATGGCAGAGCAAAGAGATTGTGGAGAAAAAGAGCCGGCATTATAATTGATCCCTCTGACAAGGACTAACGGCAGTGAACACCAGAAGGCCCTTTCCATCAAGTTATTTCAGCCTGGAAACCTTACTTGTACTTCGATGGCCAATTTGTTTCAACTCCACATCAAAATTCATGAGCTCAGAACTTTGTCCGAATCAAATCAAAGATAATTGAAAGATGGGGAAGATGAATTAATCTTTATCAATTGCAGGGATTTATAGCAAGATAAAATGGAAGAAATTAGGAAATCGGCTTCCAATTGGTTAACAAGCAATTGATACTGATATGGCAATCTCCTTTTCAAAAGTTTGCAAGGGGTGTTCATAACCATAAGTTCAGAAAGCTCACCAATAAACCTTTCTGAAAACCGTGCCCTGAATGGAAATGGCATCCTGACAATTTTGGCCCTCAAGGGTTATAATTATTAACAAACCTATTTCTCCACTAGGCAATATGATAATTTGTATTGAGCATGTAATCACTGAAAATTTATAGAAACCTCAATAATGACAATTGTATGACTAAAGTTCTTATCAACTTCACGTTCTTAGGAGAATATACAGGAGTTCTGTTATGCTCAATTACGGTACAGTGAATTTTTCAAAATAACAAGATCTTTTTCATCAAAAGTATATAGAAAACCAATTCAATATTACAGATTCAACCTTATAAGCTGATCGTGAGAGAAACAAAATCCTTTTAAAGAAGAAGATTTTAGGACTGGATGATGCAGCAGAAAAGCTTCAGCAGATTGCCAACCTCAAACTACCATATAGGCACAAAGTGGTGTATTATACCAAGTCTCTGAAAGTTTGACTTCTTATCATGCATAAGCAAGTATAACAATCACAAAATGCAATGCATTATCAACTACATGGTCTTTAATAAGCAAGTATATGCAGTCATACATTCAAATTGATATTAGGAAAACAAAACTAAATTACCGGGGAATGTTGGTATATTCCAGGCTGCAAATACTCGATTGGGGCCTTGCAAGTGCTTCTATAGTGTCCAATCTGTCCGCAGCGCCCATAGTGTGCCTCCTTCCTCTCAATTGGTTGGGACTCAATTCTTTTTGTCTGTGGTCGCCCAAGCAGACATTTGGTTCTCGATGGCCATAATGCATCACTTGTTGATTGATTGGCTCCAAAACTCATGGATGATGACACAACCTCTTCCGCAATTTCGATGGTGGACATCGAGTGTATTGGCTCCGAGTATATGAGCTTTTGCATTTCGTTGGAATAGTACAGATCAATATAGTCATACACACTCCATCCCGCATGTGCACATGGCAGTCCACTCTTCTGCCACTCCTTGCACTGGCATGTCTTCTCATCTAGACGCACGGTACAATGGCTATCTCCCTTCGCCACTTCAAACTCATGCATTGACGAGCGGAAAACTTGCAGCTTGACGCTTTTCCTTATTGTTGCACACAACTTCTCCTCAATCCGTTTTCCAACTGGAGTGGGGCAATCTCAGGCCTCACAATGTTGCCTCCAATACAGATCCATCAGCTTTAGACGGAACGTGTTCAATAACGTCATTATGGGCTAGTCATGCACAAACCCATCCATTAAAGCTCTCTGTGATATTGGATGACATATGATCGTACCTAAAACCTGGGAACTTTGAGTTTGCCCAGTGGTCAGGTTGGCTGCCCTTAACCCAGTTACCAACATCCGAACATACGTAGTCGCTGATCTTGTACACTGCCAGTTTTATTTCATCTCGCAATGCTTTCGATAGGCGAAGCCTTGTTATATACGATTTTAAATTCTCCATGAGATGTTAACAACAGAATGCATGCAGATCTGCATGGAATGCTCGTTGAACTGCATCTACCAAGCTTGTACCCCGATCGGAGACAATTATAATGTCCCTATCATCATTGATGGCTGACTTAAGATGCACCATAAAACAAGTGAAATCTTCAATGAACTCTGCCAGAACAATGGCAAATTCTATGGGGAACATACCATTATTTGCGTCTACTGCCGTGGAGGGATGCATGAAATTATAGGAATAGTTGCTTGAACCTACTGGCTTCATCAATTGTATACTTCACATAGGACCTCGGATTAGAATCCAGAACCTTCTCACAAAACAATAGGATAAGCGAGTATGAATCTTGGTCGGTGCTGTTAATCATTACCTTTGCCTTTTCTTTCCCTCTCAATGCTTGATGGTAAGTCAATTGCAATGCATACGACCGATTGAAATCCCTGATGATTTCTCCCGGAGTGTACCTTGGTGCATCCCGGACCTTTTCAACCAGTAGATCACCTAAGACTTTATTGGACCTGGGAAGCCTCACTGTGCAACTTCCATCGGCGGTATGGGAGTGTATACACTGGTATTTTTGCACTTGGACCGTCGGGCCACCTCCTAGTGAACTTTGACGAATTTCCCATTGACAATTGTCCATTTCACAATGTGCATGGATGCGGTTGGCATCATTCAACTTTGCCAGTGCAGATCAGAATGCAGTTGCATCTTCGAATATCTGCCCAACTCCAGTTATCTCATTCTTCCACAATGTGGCTGCCATGGTAGAACAATCCAATGACTAGTTCGAGCCAATATGTGTATGCAAGCTATCGATTCCATCGGATTCCATCTCCCTGGAATCTGTAGACAAATTGGCGGTCCTAATCTCTTCCATCAACGACATAAGGACGTCAGACGATATTGTATTGTACCTAACCAACGTTTCAATGTCGCTTTGCTACTAAAGTTTGATAGTGCGAATCTACTTGCAGTGAATGGTGTACTTAATCTTAGCAATGCTGGGGTCCACAAATTGCATGCTCAAGTGTAGTGTATTCTGTACTTACAGTAACTGCAATGGCAGCTGAATTGCCATTATATGTGCATATACACAAAATAATTTTTTCGGCACTGGAATCCATCGGAATGTTTCGAAGTAAACACGTACCTACAATTCAATGAGAGGGGAGTAGTCAGCACTAAAACCTCGGTTCTCATTTAGCTTAGCATATGCATTTCGGGTATGAAACTTAACATAATTGTGAGTGACACTAAAATCAGTTCATGCACTGGATATAGTATTAATCCAGAACTAATACCATCCTGTCATGGGTGGACAAGGACCTGGTTGGCAGTGGTAGGGGTGTCCACGGTTCGGTTAACCGAACCATTGGCAATTTTCACAAACTGAACAGGTAGCACCGGTTATTCCATTTTCTCCAAACTGAAACTGAACCGGTAGGACCAGTTAACCAGTTCGATTAACCGCATTTGCCCATTTAATTTTCTCGATTCGGTTCAGTTATGGGATATTCGGATTTTCTTTGACACTAGCTCAAAAGAGTCTCAAGGTGTGCAGGACTACTAACCTGGCAACGGGTAGCAACAACCTTTCACCAAGTACTGTGAACTGCAAGAATGGACATGCGAATACTGGGGAAATAGGTGAGGGTTTGTTTGTACAATACGAACTGCAAGGATTCACGGGTGAACTGTGTAGGCCGAAGGGTAGATGGAGCTTTAACTTCATAAGTTGCCTTTTCCACATCAAATGATGTGTGAAGACCCATTGCTTTGGGGCTGAATACAAGCATGGAGGCTGCAATTTTTATATCGACGTCAAAAGAAAGAAATCAGAGCAACTTTGATAAGCATGGAAGGATGGTGAGTATATTTGGAGTTGCAAGTGACGTCAGGATTGTGTACAGCTTACTTTCGAGGGTGGGGCGTATTCGCAAGGCATGTTAGACGTCTTCTTCACATGGAATGACAGAGAATCCCCTTTTAATCATTACAAATTGCAAGGGTAGGGCATCAAACTAATGTAAGTGGTTGTTTTCATCGTGCAGGTGATCCATGGACGACAACCATATTGCAACACAACGCTAAATGCTCAGCATGATTCTCCGCCAATTATACTAGAGTTTGAATGGATAATTAGTGTTGGGAATGACCTTTGTCAATCAACTATGAATATGGTGGTTAATGGAACCGAAATCTCCATCGCGGGTGAATTTCGACCGGTTCCAGATGCAAGTTGTTAGTCCGCGGCCAGTCTGGCAATTTGACATATGAAGGAGGTGTGCCACGTATGCATCCTAGACGTTAACTACTCGGAATTCAAACACCTCGCATGAACGTGCCATAACATAAAAAAGGAAGTGAATGATTTACAAATGGAAGTCTCGCGTTGAAAACCCAAATCGTCGACCTGAATCATGAAATCAATGAACTTAAGGCCAGAACAAATAGCAGCTTCTCAAGCAACCATCTGTGATACGTGTAGGACGGGCCTTCTCGACACTCACTCTTATGCCGCCAATGATGCGAATTTGGTGATTGAATGGATATGTCTATCTCTCATAATATCATAATAGAGTTGGAGTCGTCACCCATTTTTTTAGAGGAAGTATGCATTCACTTTCAAGTTTGAAAAACGGTTTATTGGCCTTAATAGTGACTCCGTTCTCCGCCAAGGAAAGGCATTGAACCGAGAGGCTTTGGGTTCAAAGGATTGGAAGAGGGAAGGTGTTAGGCACCCCTCTCTCCAAGCTGCTATAGCAGCCCACTACGGGAATAATTTAGGCTCAAATTCCAGAAAAACACAAATTAACAAGATTGCTCAAAGCTCCTGAAGTCTGGCGAAAATGTTCCCAACTTCACCCAGAATTGATTTGAGGTGATGTCATCGGGTCTTAGGTATTGGTTTCCCTAAGACCCTTGCCTCTCTGCTTCTTTTTCTCAATTTGGAGGAAGCTGGGAATGCAAGTTTCTCAAGATTTTAGGGCTTTAAGCAACTTGAAGCTAAAATCAAAACAAAGAGATAATGGAGTGAGAGGCTTACCTCTTGTGTACGACCTTGAAACAAACTTTCCAGCAGTTGAGAGAAGTTCAAATGAAACTTAAGGTAGGCAAGATCTGGGTTGGGAATTTCTAGAGTTGAATATGGAGAATAGGGGATGAGGCTTGAGCTTGGCTTCAGAGATTTCGAGATTTCAAGCAAACTGGGTGAGTTAGGGAAACTCTCTTCCTCTCTTTCTTTCTTTTTTTTTTCCTGGCCCCCCTTGGTTCCCCCCCCCCCCCCCCCCTTTCTTCTCTTTTAGGTTGCTCTCTCTCCCTCTAGTTTGATCTGGGCCTCTATTTATAGAGAAAATGGAGGGAGATGGGTTTAAAATTCACCCAATTACAATGCCTAGGATTTAACAGAGGTCTTTCACTGAAATAGACAAAGATTGTTCAAAGAAATAGGTGTCTACTTAAGCTTTCTTGTTTGGTAAAACATTTTCTTCAATTTGGGGGTGATTTTCATGGGTTTTATGCATCCAGTGGGAGCTTAGGGCATGCCAAACGTTGCAATCTTGTATTTGGGGCTGACAGTGGCGAAAAACATAAATTTGATGAGCTTTTAAATGTGGTTTTGTCTTTTATTAGCTTTAAGTTGGGGGTTGTTTGGTATTTTGAGCTTTTTGGGTCTATTAGGCCTTGTTTGATTGGTCTCGGTCAAGAATGGGTTTGACATCAATCATCACTCTTTTAAGGTTTCAGGTTGGGCCAAATGATATCACCTTTTAATTTAATGCGTTAAATGGCATCTTTCTAACTTAACGGTCAAACAGATGAAGTTGATCATGAAATTTGATGTGCTGGGGTTTTTTGGGTTTTTGAACTCAGTGGTAAGGTTTGATTTGTCATGTGAAGTTGGGATGATAGATAATATTTTCTAATTAATGAGATTTGTTGGAATAGTATTTAGGCTTGATGGGGGGTTAAACGAGGGAATTTTGAATTACAATTTGGTAGGTAGGAATGTATTAGGGTGAGGAGTCAAGTGGATGGTTCTAAGCTGAGAAATATATGGTCGGTCTTGGTAATCATTCAGGGCCATCCGAATGGGATCTTGATGTTTTTGCGATTGGTTGCCGAAGATTTGTGGTGATATTCATTAGTTGATTATTTCCTAGTGATTTTGGGGTGATGGATATGTTGGATTTGATTTTGGAGGAGTTGGGATTTGGATATTGCATAAATCAGGGCCGTTAAAAAGGAAGTTGGCATGATGAAAATTTATGTGTAACTAAGTTATAGTTTTTCAAGTCTGGGAATGATGTCTGATCAAGGTTCTTGTTTGTCATGTGGATTATGTCAAATGAGGGTTTTTTTTGGGTTTGAAAAGTCTCAAGTTGATTTAGTTGTATTTTTAAGTTTTTGGGGTCTAAGAGGAAATACAAAAGTCTCATGAACACATTTCATGAAGCATCGTGAACCAATGATGGGACCTAACATTTCTTACAAAGAAAATAACATGAGTAACCTATCGCCACAATGTCTACTTAAAACATCCTATCGTAATCAACAAGAAACTATGTTACATCCCACTTGTAGCTATTAAACGAAAGCATGAAAGCAACACACACCTACAAATGCCTATTGTATTGAGTTAATTACTATTTTAATTAATTTCTTTACTTATTTATGAAAGGTCACTTTTGCCATTGTCCTATTCCATATAAGTATTATACTTACTGCTGAATCCAAAATTCTTTTGCTCTGCCAATTCTCCCACCCTATTCCATCATAAACAATTTTGAAATGCCAAAAGCATAGATAATTATACCCGTAGAATCCCCTATTGTAACATAGTTTCTTGCTGAAAATAAATAGGTGTTTATAAACCGGAATAAATGGGTATTCCGATGAACGTACAAGGCCCAATGATTAAGGTATCGATATGATACTCCCGATACACTATGGGAGTATCATGTACATATTCATGTATCTGTATCGATACGATATGTTTTTGTATCGGGTCGTATTGCACCGTATTGATAGATACGGTCTAGTACAAAATGATACGGAGGCGTATCCATGTCTAGTTTGACAAAATTGTACATTGAGTATTTTTGGATTTTTTTCATCTTTAATACAAGTTAAAAATAGTATTGTAAAAAATGAAATAAATAATTTAAAATTTTAATTTTTTCAAAAAATTAATAAAAACTAAAAATCATAAAAATAATATATTTCATCTACCTTAGATGATTTATATATTTTATGTTGCACATATTTATATGTTAAAAATGAAAACATAGTTATTATTTGAAAAAAATAGTTATTATATAAAAATACTAAATAAATAAAGTTTCCTAACAAAATTAATGAAAAACAGAAAATTATAATTATAAAAACTGAAACAAATAATTTAAGATTTAATTTTCCCAAAAGATTTAATAAAAACTAAAAATTAAATATAATTTATTTTATCTAGCTTAAATGATTTATTTGTTTTATTTTACAATTATGTGTAAAATAAAAATATTATATGTTAAAAATGAAAACATATTTACTATTTGAAAAATAGTTGTTATTTAAATAAAATACTAAATTAATAAATATTCTAAAAAATTAATAAAAATTGAAAATTATAATTATAAAATTGAAAAAATGATAATTATTGTACAATATTTGAATGTTCTAAACTCCCAGTATTGTTTATTATAATATTTCTCTTCATATAACCTATTAAAAATGCATTTGTTATGTTTTTATATCTTATTCATAGATAATTCAACTTTTGATTTAGTATTATTAATGTATTTATATGATTCGTATATATTTCACTAACGTATCCAATCATTTTTATATATTTTGTTCGTATCCATATACTTCCAAAGTATATTTTAATTCGTATCTATATCCGTATTCGATTTATCCAATAAGATACCCGATACTTTAATCTTGACAAGGCCAGCGTATAATTTCGGCGCTCAATGGAACACTAAAGGCCCCATTAAATAGGTTGGCCCGGAAGAAAATAAGCCACGCGTCTGGGAAATGATCCGGGCGTAGTCGAACGGAATTGCAAAATCCGGCGAGTTTCACAGGCTTTCTGCCTTTCACCACGCACAATTAGTCCTTTTTGTTCTTTCCTTGGATGCACTGACAAAGATACCCAAAGTGGGATAAGGTCACCGTGCACGAACTAAAAAGGTTTTTTAAGCTTCGATCACTGTTCAGAAGCTCACTCAACCCTCCTCCACTAAAACCTCTTGTCATGGGCTGTCTTCATTTCCAGCTTCCTCAAATGGGTTTGTTGGAAAAGCCTCGTAGCTCCATTTTTCTCAACAAACACCATCGTTGCTCCCTCATGGCAAGTCCTGGTTTGTATCCAAAAGTTTCATGTGGTTTAAGGAGTGGACCAAGAAAACCTTTATGGAGATCGAGGGTTCTGTCCACAGAAGCAATACAAGCGGTTCAATCGCTGAAGTTGGCGAAATCCAATTCTAAATTAGATGAGGTGTTCAGTAGCAGACTTAGCAGGCTCTTGAAAGCCGATTTGATAGCTACCTTGATGGAGCTACAGAGGCAAAACGAGTTCGAATTAGCCCTCAAGGTATTGATTTTTCTGCTATCTTCTTTATCATAATTTAGCTGTCTTGCTTTCTTTTGATTATTATTTATTTTAGGGTTGAAAGTTGATTAGGTGTTCGTTAATCAAATGGATGAGTTTAGATTGCTAATACATTCTTTTTGCTACACCCGTACACATAGAGTGCATAAAGTAATTTTGCTTTCTCATTGTTAGCTCTGATTTATAAAAAATATTAATCCTCTATATAAAATTACTCTAGTATTTACAGGATCAAATATTCTCTGATTATACTCTTAAATGCAGTAGATGACCATTCCAATGCCAAAAGTAAAGGGGTTATTACTATAGTTTCTTCAGTTTTGATGAATTTGCTTAAAACCATATTTTTTCTTTTTATCCTCCTTAACAAAATCTCTTTAGTTGTTGCTGTTGGTCAGAAGCAAGAAAGTCAATAAACCACATATATTGATTTAACAGGTCTTATTTTATATTTGTTTATAAATCTCGCTAAGATAGAGGCTTGCTAGCAGTAACTTATTTCATTTTCTGTTTCTGAGTGGATCTATTATATGTGTTTATAACTTTTGCGATGCTAGTAATATATTCTGTTAGGAATTGACAAAAAATTGATGTCATTTAGTCAGAACACATTTTGTGTGCTAACATAATAGAGGGGAAGACTTCTACCAGTAAGGCAATGGGCATCCTCTGTGTGTAGCACATTAGCTACAGCAGTACTTCTATCGATATGTTTAATTAGACATCAACATTTAATGAAAATCTGAAAGAAAAAGTCAGTTAGCCTTTAAATTTTCTCTTGATTTTGTAAAAGATGGAATTTTCCCCTTACAAAATAAGGGATGGTGGACAAAGCCAGAGGCCTTTTAGACCTGGTATTAACCTTTAACTTTAAGTCCTTTTCCCTCATTCATGTTTCTGACTATTGTAACATCTTTGTCAGAATCCATGGTGGCAGTGAATTCCATCTGATGGATACTTATTTTGTCTATTTTCTGCTTAGAGATGGTTATTGATCATATTAAAATAAGTTGATATATTGTGTGTCCCAATGTTTTAAAAAGCGGAGGCGTGACACGAGGCGTTCCACTACCTAGAGGCGTGAGGCGTATTTCAGAATGCAAGAGGCGTAAGACTCCCGAACACTAGGAGGTGTAAGCCTCCTTAAGAGGAGGGGGATTAGGAGGAGGAAGGGGAGGAGGATGAAGAGGAAGGGGGGATCTCATTTTTTCTTTATATTTAATAAAAATCTTTTACTAGGAGGTGTAAGCCTCCTTAAGAGGAGGGGGATTAGGAGGAGGAAGGGGAGGAGGATGAAGAGGAAGGGGGGATCTCATTTTTTCTTTATATTTAATAAAAATCTTTTATGTTAAGAAGAATAAATATGCATAAACTCAAAAAAACAAATTGGGCTGCATCGAAAAGGGGGCGGGGTCTAGGGGGCGAAGCCCCCCAACCGAATGGGCAGGGGGCAAACCACTTTCTTTTCCCCTATCTTTTCTTCCCTTCCCTTTCCTTTCCTTTTCTTTCCTCTTCTCTTTTTTTCTTCTCTTTCTTTTTCTTTCCCTTCCCTTTCTTTTCCTTTCCATTCCTTTCCTTTTTTTTTCCTTTTTTCTTTCATTTTCCTGTCTTTTTATATCAGATGTGCATGAGGCACATGAGGCATACGCCTCTAGCACGCCTCATGAAAAAAAGCGCAAGAGGTGTATGCCTCTTGCACCTGAGGCGTATGCTTCAGAGCTGTCAACGCCTCTGGCATACGCCTCAGGGCGTTTTGGGAGTGCCTCGCCTGGAGGCGCACTTCTAGGTGTACGCCTTCCATGCCTTTTAAAACACTGGTGTGTTCCATCTTTCATCTAGTGTTTTAGAAGCATAGGTGCAAGTAAAGCACAAGGGCCTTCTAGCGTCCAAGGCACAAGGCAAAGCATGTGCATTTTCGAAGCAAGGCATAATTTTTTGAAAAGAATTAAAAAAGCAATAATACATAAAAATGCAAACATGGATTTTATAAGAAGTCAAATGTTTTAGAAAAATATATTGGCTCAAATTAAAATACATAAGCATGACATATAAAACAAAATTAGAGTGAAGATATGGAAGTGAAAGCAACATATGTGGATTGTACCGAAGTGCTTCGAACACTCAACAATTCAATCATGTGAAACTTGATGTGTTTTTTTTTTTTGGTAATTAACTTTCTATGTGTTTATTCATCTCTCAGTTTCAAGAAGCAAGTGTGATGTACTGATGTTAAATATTTTGCATTCCTAAATCGGTCCTTCTCCACCATAAAGGTCCCTTAGGGGTTTGGGTTAGTGCCTAGAGGTGATCATTCTTGGCCCAACCCAGCCCAGCTTGCAAATTTTTGGGCCTGGGCCCAGGTTTTCGAGTTCAGACCTGGCCCAACCAGCAATATATATCATTGTTTTTATGGTGTCTAGGCGGTTATGGGCAACACTGAGCGGCCTAGTCACCTAGTCACCTAGGCGGGTGCCTAGGTGATACAAATTTTATAATATAAAACTTGCTTTGGATAGTTCCTAGTTTTATATACCATTCAGCATGTACATTAATTGAAAAAATAGCAATTCTCTTTAGTAAGAACATTAAATTTCCACTAAAAATGTGGTAAATAATCACATCTAAAAGATAAAAATCTTACGTATATTAATTTCATTATTTTCAAAAATAATACTACTATAATAAGTATTTAATAGAGCAATTTTATATCAATTAGCAGGTAAAGAAGGTTATTAGCTTTATATAATAAATATTCAAGTTGTTATTGTCCATCAGAGAAAAAATTTATCGTGTATATGTTGTTATGGTATCATGGATTATAATCCAGTTTGTAGGGTTCCCGGCAAGGAGAAGAAATCGCTTATACAAGATCTAGTCCAGTGGTTTGGATCCAATTGCATACACGTGTACATGTAGTAATAGCAGTAATGCAGTTTGTAGGGTTCTTAGGTAGAATAAGCAATAACCTATGCCACACTTGGTGCCTATTTGGGAGGGCTGAAGTGCAGTGGCTTCTGGATTTCTGAGGTGGGCCCTACACTGACTGCCTTTAAGCTATGTTTGATGAAAAATTCAGAGAGCCCAAATTGGCTGTCAGTTGGTGATTTTTTGGGCTGTCCGCTTGATCCTATTTGGATAACTTATCCAGAGTGCCTCAAAGCTGCTCAACCAGCTTAGCTGAATGTTCAGCTTAGCCCTCCCAAATGGGTACTTAGTCAAACATTTTGGATCTGAGTGCACATGTAATGATTCTTGGTTGATTTTTGGTATAACAAAAGTATAGTTTCCCATTTCTTCCATTGTTTATATCTAGATTTGAATTCTGTATGTCTTCTTTTATTTGTCTATTATAGGTTAATTTGCTTGAGTTCATTTATCTGTTTTATCTGAACCGGAATCAGGGTTTTAGGTGTTCAAGTTTGTACAAAAGGAGGTGTGGTATAAACCGGATCTGTCCTTATATTGCGACATGATCTTTATGTTGGGAAAGAATAAGTTGATTGCAATGGCAGAAGAACTTTTTGTAGAACTTAAGGATGAAGGATTAGAACCTAATACCAGGGCTTACACTGAGATGATTGGAGCATTTCTACAAGTGGGTATGGTAGAAAAGGCAATGGAGACATATGCATCAATGAAGGAATCAGGCTGTATCCCGGATAAGTTAACTTTAACTATTTTGATTAGGAACCTTGAGAAGGCTGGAGAAAAAGAGCTTGCATCAACTGTAAAGATGGATTGTGATGAATATGTGGATTATCCAGAAAATTTTCTTGATGAAATTGAAAAGAAACATGTAAGAATCCAAGTTGTCTTTACTGTTTTACTTCATCTTTGTTTTGTTCTAAATCTTTCATTACTCACTTTGCTGATAAACTCAATATCCTTGGATATATTTGTGCTTATTATAACCTATATATTTGCATGTCGAGCGAATTTTCAAATCAATATGTAACATAGTGGCAAAAGTGAAAGGTGAATAAGATCACCATCTCATTCCTTTTGGGAAAACATTTGAATCCCATGTGAAAATTGAGAACTTAATATATTTATAAGAGACTTCAATCAATACTAAAATCTTCCTTTCTACAATGCTTCCATAAAAGTAGTTGTAAGAAATAAAACCCTAAATTTAGGCCCAATTGATGTCCTAAAAAAAATTCTAATAGACAAATCCTATCATTGGCATCCTTTATGAAAAACAATCATAACTCACTCAAGTTATATCAGATTCATGTGATTTTTGTCTCCTTGGATATCTAACCAAAAAAGCATACCCAGTGACACCAAAATTATACAAACCAAATGTGTTTTGAACCCCAAAATAAAGGTATGAGGAAAGTGAAGAACATAAGACACCCAATGTGACTAGAAATAATAACAATCCTACTCTAACAGAAAAAATCTAGGACTTTTGACCATTTGACCATCCTTGGATCACATATCGGGTTTATCATTGGTTGTTCCGAACTTCCAGTACATTTGGTGCATGATATTAGTACAAATCCGCAGTAGCTTTTTTTTGTTCTTTCATTGAAAAATGTTGATCTTCTGTTTTTTTAGCAAGAAAATAGATTTGTTGTCCAACCTATATTACTAAGAATTCAATTGTTCAAAGACTTGTTTGATCCACATGAATTTCCTTGAAGTTTTGTGCACTTCCTTGATCGGGACTTCCACAATTTTCTGCAGGGTTAAAGTATGCAGCCTCATATGGATTCTCATCAATTCTATGATGAATTATAGATTTCTGAAAATATCATTCCATGCATTAATCTTGGCCTTGTACATAATAAGTATCATACTGCTCTTTATGCATTGGAAACAACTTGTAAAAAAGCATCTTTATCTGGATTAACAATTTCACATCGCTGTAGTTTTTTTTTTCTAAGAAATATTATCATTCAATTGATTTTTGGGTTTGTCTTCAATAACTTGTTACTTCTATATGATGTTAGATGATCTATGTGAAAGGATAGGAAATCCATCACATGGACGCCCAAAGATTGCGGAATAAGGGGCGAATTTAAAAAATTTTTCTCTCCCTTCAACTGGGAATTGAATTCCCTATTTAGAAAATCATATTTTCAAGGATCATTCTTGAACCATAAACTGAACCAGATCTGAACCAAAAGGAGTAGGGAGGGATTATACCTGATACAGAGAAGTAGTATCTCCCAATGGAGGTGTTCACGCCCAAGGAATGATCCAAAATCTGCTCCCACTGAAGATGGTATAGTGCAGGGTGGAGCATAATCAGCAGTGTTCTTTCAAAAGAACTTGACCCTTCGCAAGGATCAATTGGACGGCTTGTGAATACAACTCCCACCAATCTTTTCTCCAAAAGATTGGGATCAATATCAAATCTTGATTTCTTCCAAGAACTGGAGATCGAACTGCTAGAGGCGGCGGTTGCAGGAAGGAGGCGGCAAGAGAGTATTTGCAGGGTGTAGAATTTTTCTTCTAGTAATCTCAGCTCTGAAGACAAAGATCTATGGATTGCATTGCATTTCTAAAGGTTGCCGCCCCCTCCTTTTATAATCTCAAAGGGATCAGCTCCTAATCCCATTAGGAGTTGCTAACCCAAATCATATTTGGATTAGAAGTCCCTTTATGTGATAAGGGATAACCCTTATCTTATCTGTAGATTAGATCAGCCATTTCCTAATCTAATTAGGAGGTTTCTAGATCTAAATCTTATTTAGATCTTTGACTCTCTAAGTGGATAGGGTCTGGGCCTAATCCCATCAGCTGATCCATCTCAGAATTCGCCCCTTAAGTGACTAATCAAATTAGCCCAGTTCGAAATGGGCTTAAGGCCCATTAAGGTTATGTATTCATTTAGCCTTCCAAACTGCTGCCCAGTTGGGCTTCCTTGTATGGCGTGGGACCCAAACATTGATCTACACATCAGCCACATGAGTTCGGCCCAGCTTTTGTTACAAGGCCTGGCCGAATATACTGTTATGGACAGTGCACCTCCTGAAACCCATCAGATGGGCTCTATGGGCCTAACACTTACCCTAAGTGGTCCCTGGGCCAAGCTACCTTGTAACACCCAAGGACTATGGGCAGATGCAAGATTAGCCCATCAGATATTATCCTCAATGGTCTTACACTTAACCTCTCAACCGATAATGATCATACACTGCCGACAAGAGAGGACCTCTCCCTCGGCCGCAAGGAACAATGTTGCACTCTCTGCTTATATGGATCCCGGGAATTAAAACCTTTTTGCAAATCATTTCGAAACCATAATATATATACTTTTATATCTCATATAAAATATATTTTGTAAAACAAATCTCAACGATTGAAATCGGCTGCCGGCAGTCTTGGTTTCCATCAGTGAGAGTGCATCCCCGATCATTACCTTTGTCCGACAAAGGGGCTGATCCTGTCACTATGATCACCCACTCAGATGAATTCTCAGACTGTCCCAACATATCCAGCTTTTGACCCCCGCTAAGGATCTCACTGATTGGTACATCAAAGACAGCCCAATCCGACACCTAGTATAGTATCATAATCGAGTGTAGGGGTCGGGTGTAACTTTCCAGTTTTGCCCATCAATCTCCAAGGTCCAGGGCAGTACTGAAAATCTAGTCCAGTTCAAAGATTCAATTAATCCTACACTGTATGTGCCTAGGGTCTCACCTCGACAGCTGAGACAAGCCACCCCAACCGACTTGGTGGTACCACAGTGTCAGCCTTGTCAGGATAGGTCTCCCCAGACCAACCCACTAGCTGAGAAGATTCTAAACTAACACGAGTCTTATTAAGTGTCCACCTTTATGACTAGCTGGATAGAAGCCTAGCTGAACTTTTTGAGAGAAGAATCATTAATGTTAGCAAATGCTACCTTTATGACTTATCCTAAAATCAGCTAAAGTTGTGAGTCGTAAAGACTTTTGGCCTATTAGTTTGATAGGGAGTCTTTTCAAGGTGTTCTTAAAGGTCTTTTATCTTAGATTGAAGCAAGTTTTGCCATCAATAGTCTCTCAAAATCAAGGAACATTCATTTTGGATAGACAAATTGTTTATCAAACTTTGATAGTTAATGAAAGTATGGAGGAAATGGGGAAAATAGGGAGAAAAGGATGGGTTTGCAAAATTGATCTGGAAAAGGTTTATGACTATGTGGATTGGTTGTTCCTAGACTTGGCCTTGAAAAGTGTGGATTTGGTTGTTTGTGGAGAAAGTGGATCAGGGGCTTCTTGCAATGTTTGTCACTACTCTATCATGGTTAATGGCAGTGCGAGAGATTTCTTCCCCAATAGAAGAGGTCTCTAACAAAGAGTTTTTTTGTGCCCTTTATTGTTTATGATCATAGTTGATATACTTAGCAGACTGATATCAAAGGTAGATGACTTGGGAATCATTGTGGGGTGGTAAGTAGGAAGGAACCAGACAGTGGTTTCTCACCTACCATTTGCAGATGACATGGTTATTTTTGGCTAGGTTGAGGGTGGGGGAGAAGCCTCCATCTTTTTTTTCTTTTTTTTTTGGAAAGTAGAAAAGAAAATTTCACTAAAAGGAAGAAAAAATTACAATCTGGGTAGGTGATAAGGTAGCACCTAAACCACTGAGACTACAACAGAATCAGAGCAACAAAATTTCCAGATTACAAATTGAAATACACTACCTCCCAATGACAAATATTAAAAACTTCTCTCAGCACTGAGAGCTTTGGCAGCAAAAAACCAACAGCAATGAAATTGCCCACAGCCACTGAATCACCCCCAACTTCTACCAACTCCACGGACCTTCACACCCAAGATAGCCACTCTGATCCTTCCTCCCCTCCCCTAAACTACATAAACTTCCAAAGCCCCTTCACTCTTCTTCAACCCAACCATCTTCCTTTCCCAACCCTGTAAAGGTTGTTTTTCTTCTTAGGGGTTCTCGACACAAGAACTTTTCACTTTTACTTTTTTTATAATTTTTTTTTGTATTTGTTAGTCAGACATGCTCCGACTACACCTTCTTTTGGTCTTGAGAAAACCTTTGTGACATGAACCATGCTAGATTACTCGATGTTCTGGGATTTCTTGGAATCTCCAAAACATCACCCTTAACATCCCCATCACTCCCTTTCCTTCTATGGCCCAAATCAACTCCTAATCTTCTGATGGCAGCTTTGTGAACTGAAGAATCAGAGTTGTTACCTAACTTGATTCCATTAGGTATAGTTCCGATCAGTCTTTCCTTCCTAATATCTCCTCCTAAATCTTCTTCCACGAGTAGCGAGCTCTGTTGGCGAATCATCGATCTCAACAAATCCACCACGAAGATCTCCGATGGCTCTCATGATGCTTGGACACCAGAGAATCAACGGGAGGCCAAAAACTCTGATCCAGATTGTCTCAACACTGCTAATATCAGTCTCAGACTGGGTAGAAACACCCCGCGCTTGGCCCCCACCAGTCAAGCAATAGAGGGTTCTTGCCCATCTGCCACGGACCATTCTTGAGAACCCACTCTGCTTCGTTCCTCGAAGGTAAGATAAAGAGGAAGAGCTCGTCAGCCATCTTCTTCACTCTAACCCCTCACATTCCTACCCACGAATAACTAGCCCATGCTTCCACTTCTCTAACTCCCTCCCCCCATCTGAATCTTTCCACTAGGCAGTTGCGTAAAAAAGCTCTTCTCGCCTCCACCCTAGCTGTGTCCGTGATAACCACCATTTTTTCATTAATCTTCTTCACCTCTGGTTGTCCAAACTCCGGCCACATTCCTTCCACCGCTGCTTTGTTAAATGAAAATTTTGTCCTTTTCCTCGCATCCAAATCTCCTCTGTTGTACCAGTTATCAGCTTCCCATCTCCTCCTCCCTTGGCGCCTTCTACGATAGAACTCACGATCCATTATCAAACTGACATAAGAAGAAACTGAATTAGAACTTTTAAGCACATGTGCACCTAAGAGCCCTTCAGATTTAATGAACTTGTTTTTGTTGTAAAGGGTTTTTCTCTTAACAACTTGTTTTTTTGATAAATGATTGAATTTTATTCAATAAAATCAATAAGATATTACAATACAGCCTTCCCAAGGAGGGGCACGAGCTGGTACCTCTCCACAATAGCAACAATGTACTACCTCAGACTAGTAACAAAAAATTTACAAAGCTGCCCAGAATAACTGTTCCCTTGAAACCCCTTGTTTAGCTAACCCATCCGCTATGGTGTACAGCATCCCCTTGTTTTTGTTGTAAAGGGTTTTTCTCCTAACAACTTCTTGTTGTATTCTCTTTTAGTCTTAATAAAATTTCTTGAGTTGCTGATCAAAACAATAATAATAGTAATGATGATGAAATACTTATATCCACCTAGACATGCAATATACTTTGGCCTCCATACATTAGCTTGTACCAAATGGAAAGAAACCTTACTCATTTTATTACTAGCAAAATAGTTTGTTCTACAATGTTTGGAAATCTAAGACTCCACATTTCAGACTAGAACTGGACACAAACTAAAATAGACTAGGAAAGAAAAATTTAGAGAGTTGAAAGAGAACAGCTAAGATGACAACGCCATAATCTTATTTGACTCAACTTATCATTAACATCAAGACTGCAATACTCAAGTTGACAGACCAAACCCTGCTTTGATGATTGATCAAGAAGGTAGACACCATTAACTTCACATCCACTTCCAATCATCCCCATGCTCACGTCTTGGAAGACATAATAAAAAAGGAAAAAAAGGTTATACAATAGTTATAATTTTTGGTAAAAAAATTGATTGGTAAGAGATTTGTATGTAAATGTGAGACATAAAGAACATGATTAAGGGACAGATTATTATTTAGCTTAACTTCAATCAAACCTGAAATTGGGATTTTAGATTCATTAACTACTGTGTCTTAACTTTGCTAGAGTGGAGCTATAAAAGGTAAAAATGGGAAGACGTACCAGTCATGTGGTCATTGGCTCTATCAACAATCCAAGGGCTAGGGCTAGGGTACAGTACATAATTTTGATAAGGCACTAGAAGGTTCCTATGGCTGTACCATCTGAATGATGAGGCTCATATCAGCTGTTTAGAGTGAAAGTTGCAGTGATGGATTCGAAGACATTGAAGGAGGGTCTTCATGAATGGTTTGGTCCCATGCAGTATGAAGACTTCTTTTGAGGACCTCACCAAGAGGCGACAAATAGGGGGTGTAAGGGACCACCACACAGTTTGATAAGTTGCTGAGGTAGGTATGGGAAGCTATCCACGGCCCAGAAGATTAGTTGTTTCGTCATTGGGCTCAAGGAACCTATACACATAGACGTCCAAACTGGTTGGCCGACCACCCTCACAGCCGTTGTAGGCTTGGCCTGATTGTATGAGAACCACCACCAACTGCTCAAGGAACCCATCACATGTCCTGTGTCAATGCCCAATTGACCTAGTACACCCACCATAAAGAAGCTCACTCCTGTAGGATAGAAGAGAGAAAGGGTTGTGCTTCAATCAAGGTTTAAAGTATTGATATGGTCCGATACGCCGAATGGGGCATATTGGACTTTAAAATCAACACTCATTTATTTTTTTTCGTCTTTTTTTTCAAACATGTTCAGGGCAGTTAGTATAAGGCCTGGCTACCCCCTGAAGTAGGTCTTACCCCGAAACTCCCTGTATGTCACATATCGGTGGATCACCGACATGATACGTATTGACCAGTAACAGGCCTATATGTTGCGTAATTTTGATCCTTGGCTTCAATTGGAAGGAGAAGATCACCCCAGGCACTATTGCAACTTGCAAGAAATTGTTTTTGATTTAAGGTGCTGGCCCGAGCTAGGTGAAGAAGACATGGATGTGGGCATCAAGGATGCAAGATGAAGCCCTATTTCCCGTCTCCAAGTTCAGCCCTTGAGAAGGGCATTTGCAAGGGGGGAGGAGTTTGTTATGTGCATGGTGGTCGGTGATGTGCAAGGAGTCCAAAAGATCCACGTTTTGTGATCTAATCTCATTATCGTTGAAAATTTTAAATTTCCTGTATCTAATAGGAGTAGGAGAATAGGCATCTTGAAAGACCCACTAGCGTTAAACTCTCATTCTTGCTATTATTTAAGCGTTGGACTCTGTATGTAGGTTAAATTGTTGAATTACAGCATTACATAGATTTTCATCTCAAAAAATTCTCATAACTTGTGCATTCGGTTCTTGTTCAAACGTTTCTTCTTCTCCATGGGACCCAAAGACGCGTGTAGCTCAAACGTACCAGTGACAGACCACTCATGTTCGTACCATTTCACCTCTCTTGCTAATCATATTATATTATAGTGAATTCATGATTCATTCTTACAACATGGATTCTTTATGATGCATGCATGCTGCATATTGAAAGTTATTCATTGCCTCTATCAACATGTGTTGCATAAAAGATGTAGCTCATACACTTTCTAGACAATGTTATGAGGTAAACCATTTCTAGATGTATATTCTCATGAACGCACTGTGTTTGTGCATTAATGGGTTATTGAAGTTTCTAACTAGTTCTTGTACTGTGTCAGCCAAAGAAGAGGACCGTCGAGCTTGTTTGAGAACAATAGCCAATTGCACTACTGAACCATTTATTTACAGTGAATATTAGTGTTGGAACATGGAAGGAACTTTGAGGACGTGAACAGATGTGGTAGCTCCATTCTTTAATATTTTTATATGTTCAACATTTTCCCTCCTGCGTACAAAATGGACAGGAAGCTATATTTATTTGTTATTTTTTATTAATTGGTGTGGACAGGGAGCTCTTCACAATCTTGTTACTTTATGTGGGCAAGAGGAATTTACATGTTAGTTGCCAAAGGGGCCATTTTGCACTAAATTATTTCACGACTTTTATGGATAATCGGACATACACTATTCTATTTAAAGAGACGTGCTTGGTTTATGCATACCATCATCATCATCCAAGTCTTATCCCAATTAGATGGGATTTTCAACAAGAGTCCTACTTCTCCATTCTATTCTTTAATGCCATATGTGATGGAGATCACTTTGTGACCAAAGCGCTACATAGAATTCTTACTTATTTAATGCCATATTTTCCCAAGGTCACGCGTGTGCAAAGTGCGGCGTTAAATCGGTGCCATTGATCAGGTTTGATTCGGACCATCGATTGCCATTATAAAATGGGGTAGGTGAGCCATTTCACTTTGTCATTTGAAGAGTTTGTAATTTACAGTTTGGTTGACTTCTCATATTGTTTCCTTGCTTGGTGTTTTAGGTGTATTAAGCTTTTTTTTTTTCTTTAGCAAGATGCCTTCCACTACGTCTTTCCTTTCTTCTCTTTTTATTGGATATACCTTAGGGGGTGAGAGCAAGGATAATCCTCATCGTGAGGCGACCGAGGTTAGGGAATCAAAGACCAACGCTAATACGATCAGGGTCAATGAAGGGGTTAATGCCGAGGTTTGGGAAGTTAGTGCTCGGGAGGCTAGTGCCGATGAGGTTGCCGAAGTCGAGGACGAGTTGAAAGGGCAAGCCCTCGAGAGGAGGTTCAAGCAGGGGTTTGCCTTGGCTCCGTATAGCCTTTTTTTGACCGATATGGCTTGAATCCAGGAAGCTTATCGCATATCAAAGGAGTTTGAGCTGAGGTGTTCGGGGATAGGTGAGAGGGCCACTTTGGCTCATCCTGGGGAGGCTTGTGTATACGTCCATAACCTAGCCGTTGGCCTTAGGTTCCCTCTAGACCCTGAGGTAGTGGTTGTACTGAGGTGGCATGGCTCCTAGTAGTTCAGTTGATGCTGAACTCATTTCGGTACTTGGTCGGGTTGTTTTGCTACTGCACTCTCAAGGAGATCGAATTACTCTACCAATGTTTAGGCATTTCTTCCACCTGAACAAGCACAAACAAGGTTACTACTACTTGTCGGCTAAGCCGAACACCAAGGTACTCGTTAGGGCTCCTTTTTCCATCAAGCATTAGGAAGATGGCTTCTTCTTTGTCAAGTGTTGAGAAAGTTGTTCGTTTCCCCACACCCTATCCATTCCAAGGACGAAGGATAAGGACCCTTCTCAGGTTGAGCTGTTGGAGGAGGTGGTGGTTTCCATAAGGAGGGCAATGTGGGTACACATCGTCTCGAATGTTAACCCTTGTTGGGTTGATGTGTCTGCAAGTTGACTGGCCTCAATCTGGCCTGTAGATTGCATTGTTCCTTCTCGATGAGCTTCTTTCCATTCGATTGATTTTGATTGATGTGGTGGCTTATGCAAATCTTGAATGGTTGGCGCTAAGGATAGAGTTCAGTGCATGCAAGCTACAATCACAAGGAAGGCCTAGGCGGTAAGGGCCTTAGGTGCGTCATCAGGGACTGCAAAGACCCAAAGCCATGGAGGGTACTCCTCAGCAAGCGGAGAGGTCAAGGTCAATGGAGGAGGTAGTGGTGGTCGATTCCTAGGAGGCCACTACTCAAATCGGCCAGTTGTCCTAGAGGGGGGATGTCTCGAGGAACGTCTCAACCAAGGGTGATGAAATGGCCGATGCCCACATGCCAAGCTGGTTGGTCTGGTCGGATGGCGCCCTTAAGATTGAGGGGGTGGTCGAGCAGCTTGCCTAGGGTGTGATGCTCCCCGACATTAGGAGGGAGGTCGACAACCATACCAATAGCTTCCTAGAGAGTTCAACCATACACCCGACCATGGGGGTAAGCATAGCTTCATCATACTTTGTCCAGTTTCTTTTTCCTCTTTTGCTAACTGTGCCTTGGTATGTAGTCAATGTGCTCGATCGTCAGCCAGGTCGATTGCCTTCGGGGGATGCGACGGCTATATGAGGCGAGGGAGATCGAGAATGCCCAACTAAAGGCCAAGATGTCAGAGTTGAAGTGGGGGGTCAAGGAGAGGGATGAGACCGTCCGCAAGTTAAGGAGCCGCGTCCACGACCTAAAAGAGGCTCGCAAACAGTTGAAGAAGGGGATGGAGGAGGTCGAGGCGAGGATAGCTTGGGCGAAGGAGGGAGCTGCTGAGTATACGACTTTGGAATCCCACTAGAATGAGTTGGATGATTATGCCACCGACTCGTAGCATGAGTGCTTTGCTCTCTGCTAAAGGCGAGTGATGCATCGATTTCTAGAGGTGGCGAGCATGGTGTAGGAGTTTGGCCTCTTCAAGCCCAAGGAGTCATCTTAAGAGGCTATTGGGGTGACCAAGACCGTAGTGGTTGACGATTAGGTTGGTGTTGTTGACCCTCAGTAGAGAGTTGAACATCAATCTTTTCCCCTCTTTTTTTGTTCCCTAGCTTGGTGTGTCGGGCTTTTCACATTGTCCTAAACCTTTTTTAATGTACAACTCGAGATGTCAAGCTTATTTTGTGTATGGCTTGGTTAAGTAATGCAATGTGATTTTTTGCTCTACTCTTGTGCATTAGCCGTGCTTGTACACTTTTTGTTTGGTAAGTTGATGGTTGAAGTGTTTCTAATCGGGGGGCTCTACCTCTTCGGCATCAGACGTTATGGCTGGGCAGATGTCTTAGGCTGGCTGAGGTCACAATCCTCATGGCCTTGTTCTTGTGCTAGCCGAGGTCTCAGGCTTGATGCTAGATGGCTGAGGCCTCAGGCTCCGTGGCCTCGGTCTTATGTCAACCGAGATCTTGGACTTGATGCTAAATGGCCAAGGTCTTAGGCTTTGTGGCCTTGGTCTTATGTTGGTTGAGGTGCTTCCAAGCTCTCAACATTGTCGGGGAGCTCGTTGGCACCTTGTCTTGGAGAGCTTCATGCTCTTTGACCAGTTTAGTCGTGGTCCTTGGCTAGCTCTGCTCGCACTGCGAGTCGGGTAGGTGTGCAAAGCTCAGTAGCCATCCTCTTGCCATTATGTGGTGGGGATGCCATTCCCGTGGTGCCAATTGAGGGCTTGCCCTGTCCTTGACCATTTGTGGTTGATCAGGTCTTTCGTGTGATGACTGTCAAGCCTCGGCCGTTTGAAGTCGGTCAGGTCTTTGACAGGGTTGTCCCCACACTATGGCCATTGGTCAATGCGTGTTGCAGTCATGCATGATTGCATTGTGTGTACAGTGAATCAGCTGCCTCAGCCGTCAAAGTTTGGCCAGGTTAGCATGCTTGTGCCGTGGTCGATGTTCCATAGCCTTTTAGAATTTGGTCGAATTGTGTGTGGGCGTTGGCTCGTTTGCGCTTGAAGAAAATTTTCATTTATTTTGAGTTTGCATAATGTTGTCTGATCGCCATTAGAGATCAACTTCGATTGTCATCAGTGCATTTCTAAGTTCTTGGCATTCTAGCTCCTCGGTATGGGTCTTTCATGCCTAGTTGTTCTCTCCTCCAAAGACCATCCCACCCGAGATGATGGCAATGACCCCAACAGAGGGAGCTTGGGCTGGGGGCGTGTCGGTACGGTGTAGCTCTTCTTTTGGCTTATGCTCTTTGATGCCGATAAACCCACAGAGGTATTCACGCTGGACGAGGTCTTCCAGGTGGTGGTGAAGGTCGTGCAAGCTTTCGATTTTGTGGCCATGGTCTCGGTGGAAATTGTAATACTTGTCCCGATTTCTCTTGTTGCCCTATGTTTTCTCTTTTCAGGCCACTTGACGAAGCTGCGGTGGGGGATTTGCATCAATATATCAGTCTATGGTGCGTTGAGTGGAGTGAAGTCATGATACCTCGGTAGTGGGGTTCTTGGCCTGTGATTAGCTTGGTTTTCCTATCTCTTACCTTCTCGGTCTAGCTTTTGGCCGTCATGGTCTCTCCGCTTCCAGTCTTGCTGGTCTTCCTCCTCCCTATACAATGCTTAAGCTTCTTTAACATTGATATATTTTTGTGCATGCTTCATGAGTGCAATCAGAGTTGACGAAGGATTCTTTTGCAAAGAGAAGTTGAACATTGATGAGCGCAATCCATTCATGATGGCATTTATGGCCACTAACTAGTTCAAAGCTCGAACTTGAAGGGTTTTGGCATTGAACCTTGCCAAACATACTTACATGAGGTTGGTCAAGGTCTTCTAGTGCTTCTAGCTAGTGGTGAATTAGAACTGCACTTCCAACTGCTTCGAAGAGGCTATGGACCGCGACGGGAGTGAGGAATACCAGGTTCTAACGACTCCATGGAGGGTTGCTATGAAGGCCTTGCACATGAGACCCTCAGACAAGCCATGTAGCATCATTATCACATTGAACCCTTCGAGGTGATCGTTAGGGTCCGATGTCCCATCATACTTCTTGAACTGACGGGGTCACCATCTGGATAGGGGGGGCTCATCCACGATCTCCTAGACAAAGACGGGCTCTTTTGCGAGGTGCTGGTTGTGGCATTATTCTGCTGGTCGGGCCATCGGATGAGCTACACTATAGTCTACTTGGTTGCATTCAAAATCAGCCAACCATTCTTGTAGGTCTTTGATCTCAATGTCACGGTCATATGAGGCTGTGTTTGTGGACTTCTCTAGTTTAAGGATTGTCTGTCAGTCTCGGACCGAGCTAGATTTAGCAATTGAGAGTAGGGACTGGTGTAAGCGCTGGCCGAGTCATTCCTTCGCCAATCCTTCATCAGGATCCTAGTGCCAAAGTAGTGGGATCTGATGTGATTATAGTGACTATGGGGCTGCATTTGAAAGTCGGACTTTCGTGACACTTGGGGGCGCTTGTAGTTTGATCGGTCCTTCTGTCATTCTATGTGATGCCTTTTGGGGTCCTTGGTGTGAGGATCAACTGTTGTGGGCACCTGTGTGGCAGGGCGAGTGGCTGGGGAAGCTTGTGTTGTCTATCCAATTGTTTCCATCATGGTAAGGATGCGATCGACCTTCTAATGTATGGCGTGGAATTGAGCGGGGTCAACCGTTGCTTGAGGTCAGGGCTTTTGAGGTGGAGAGCTATAGAATGAGTAGGATCTCTAGGATGGGGAGCTAGCTCCAGTGCGTTCAAATGTGCTTTAGGCATGGTTGCTTTTGATGTACGGTAGGAGGATAGGGAATTGGATTTTTGTATATATCCCACAGATGATGCCAATCTAATGTTGTCCGATCTAAGGTGTGTCGAATCAAATATGCATTCAGATAGTCCTGCCAACTGTACGAAGCCGAGGTGGAAGGACAAAGCTACACACCGAGATCTACAACTAGAGGAAGAGTTAGAGGCCCGAGGAATTGTTCTCCGGGTAGGCACTCTGACACTCAAGTTAGTAAAGTAACAAGGTCGGTCGAGGTAGGCAAATTAGAACGATGCTAGTTTCGAGCCGAAGAGATAAAAGGGGTGTTCAGTGAGTAGAGAGCCAAAAGTCCCTTACCTCGAGTGGAGAGCACCTATTTATAGCCAAACATTCGTGTCCTGGTCGGATGGGGCTTTCGAGGTTGTCGGGATGAGGATATCCACCAAGGTCTTTGGAGGGTTCCCCTTTCCTCGGCGGAGTTAGCTTCTTTGTCCGTGTGAAAACACTCCTGATCATGCTCTTCTGTCATGTGGTTTCAGACAATAATGTTGACACGGCCCAAAGAGGGCGGCCATGGAATCTACCACATGGCACCCTTGGTCAACTCGGCAACCACCCGAACATATAACATAGGGATTAACTAGCCTTTCCCATCAAATCCACCCTAGGCAAATCTTCACAGAATTTCACCAACCTCTGTTCCATCAACCCGATGCTCAAGGAACTTCTCTAATGAGGACATTTTCCATGTCAAAAGGACAATACAAAAGCTTCAAGTGAGGCTAAAAGCAAGGCATGAGATAAATTATTAAAAATACCAAAAGAAGAGGATGTTAAAAGTAAATATGAACTTTGCGTCAAACTCAAAAATAAAAAAGGAAAGATTGATAATAAGCAGTTTCCAACTCCAATGAGATTGGAGATTCCTATGGAATTGAACTAATCTGAAAGTGAGTTTGCAAAATGATTAAGTGTAAACAACCAGCAAAGACCTTATATTAACTAAATGGATTGTATCTTATCCATGGTTTTAAAAGATGTCAAAGACAAGGTGAGAGGAAAGAGGCGGTGCCATGTCACCTTGCCTCGTAACCTCAATTGCCCACTAAGAGGCCCAAAAAGCCTTAAGTTGATCCACCAGTGGATCATCAACTTTGTAGAAAATTAATATTCAGTAAAATAATCAAAGATATATTCTGCATAAATTTGTTGAAGGGATACTTTAATTGGCTCCATTGCGTGAACATGAAGATTCACATCAGCATGCTCTTACATGACGTTGTAGTGGTCAATGGTCATTCCCAAGCACAAGAAAAAGCAACGAGGAAGCACCATCAAACAATTTTTCCTGTCTTAGGAATGACAACCACATCTCTGACAAAAAAAAAAAAAAGGTTAGTATCGTGTACTTTAGGCTCATGAAAGTGCAAATGTAGAAAAAATAAATTCTTGTTTAATTTTAATTTGGATTTTACTTTATTCTACTTGATGTCTTAATTTACTTCATTTATGCTACAATCAAACAAAATAAGTTAAAATTTGAAACAAAAATAGGCCTGAGTTTACACTCAAATCATTTGTAGTGCCATGGTTTTGCATCACTAAAAATTTATTTACATTGCAACCAAACACAACCTTAGGGATTGTCACAAGTTAATATTGGAATTTCAAAACATGCCACTATAGTATCTGTATTTCCAAAAACTTTAACATTAAGTTGCATGTGAAATGATACAAATGCCCTTTGGATGTCATCTAATATTTTTTTATAATGCCCTTTATGAAATGACACAAATGACATGTTTTAAAGGTAAAGGCCGAGGAGGCAATCAAAATGGGGATCATTGACGTGGTACACAATAGCTTCCAAGCATGACTGAAACTAAAAACTGAATAAAAAGAAAAGGAGAAGAAACAATTTTTCAGCGAGCATT
Source organism: Nelumbo lutea (assembly GCF_056320005.1). Lineage (NCBI taxonomy): Eukaryota > Viridiplantae > Streptophyta > Magnoliopsida > Proteales > Nelumbonaceae > Nelumbo > Nelumbo lutea. The sequence continues at coordinate 32,402,434 of NC_142690.1, read as the reverse complement.
GTAGAATTGGAAGATGTCATATAGTACCTCAGATTTGTTAGCAATATAATGATGATTTCAATGTCTTTCATTTAAAAAACAAGAAAAAATATCTTTTCTCTTTTTACATTACTACTGTTGGGAAATTGGGTCACAAAAACTTTGAGGAGAAGATTTAAGGCATGCCCAAAGGCACTATATTTTGAATGCTATTTGCCCCCATTCAGTTTTATTGAGTTTTCTGTTGAGTTACAAGAAAATATGTTCTCATGATACAACAAAGCCTTGGGTGAGAATCTGCAACCAACAAAGTTGAAGAATCTCCAAACAAACTTTCTATGAGATAGTAGCTAATAGAACAAAGAGAGACAATAGTGATTTTCAAAAAACTTTTGTTTAATTGCTTGATTCATGCTTTCTAAATAATTTATAAAGAGTCATTGAGAAGAAGAAGGTGTTGGTTCAGAAAAAGCTCTTTGAACAGTCACAAAACATTGTGACTGTTAAAAAAGTAATTAATAGTTAATGATTATTAAATTTGAATGGTGACTCTTGATCACACCTAATCGAATCGTGACCATTGAAAACATTAATGATCAGCTTCACTCCAAAGTGAACCTCATTGCGCCACACACACATGAGCAATAACAAGTCTCCACACTCTCTTCTTATATTTCTAAGGAGTGTAAATAAGCTTCTATTTAGAAAGTAAAAACAAGTTTAGTAATTTTCCATGTGGGACAAGCTAGAAACTGGTTTTAGTAAGAGCACAAAAACTATTTTTCAAGATATGTGCAAATGTGTTTTTCATGTAATTGATTCCATTAGATTTAATCTCTAATGAGATTAAGATCTAACAACTACTAGTCCTAATGCTTGCATCTTGGACTTGGAGGCCATGAACCATGGTTGGAGTTTGTCAAACAAGAGATTGTGTTTTGCAATTCAAAAGGCAATAATGATGAGGTCAAGAAACATTTTGGACACAAAGAACTCTTCTCCTTTTCTTCTTATTCTGCAGTAATCCCATTAATCCAATTGCACCTAACTGAAGGAGATAACTTCCAAGCTATTGTTTTGGGACTGTTAACCGTAGGAACCGAATTGACAATTTTCAGGAATTGAGATACGTTTTAAAGTTTGGGTACTAACTTGAGACAACCCCTTAATTATAGGATACTAATTTGAAATGTTCCCTTTTATGAAATCATTTTGTACTTTTAACTTGATTTTTTTTTTGAAATATTAGCCCTCACATGTTTCTTCAACTTTCAACAAATTCATCCCAAGGATCAAAATATTTATAGGGTGGATATCAACACCTTGGGTATCAATGTATTAATACTGATCGATATTCATACTTTTTTATTTTTATTTTTTATTTTAACAACATGAGAGGGATGCCGGATGCCTTCCTCATCCCAAACTTCAAAAAACCCTAAACCTATTTTGTATCTAACATATCGTATTGACATTTTAATCATTGATTCATATTGAGAACATCAATGAATTGGTTCAGCAATGCCTTGAGAACGTTTTGTGCTTTAAAATGTTTGTTTCTAGTATTTTGATATTTGTTTGTACCTGTGATCTATGGAATCTCAAATGGGTATTTTGGTAATTTTATTCACATAAACTTCGGTGGAGGATCAGGGGTAAAGTGGTGGGATTTATAAAATTTAGGGGTCTTTGTTTCGAAACAAAGCTTGGGTGGAGGGGGTCTAAGCTTAGGCCTCGGCACTCAGGGGTGGATATCGTAATTTCCTCTATTTTATTTCTTGAGCGGCAACTGAAGAGTCGACGATAACCACCCAAATGTCCTCCCGCTAAGTAGATAAACCCGGCAAACTCAAATATTCGGCAGTCGCCAATCGCCATGGCCATTATCGGTGTTTATCTAACAGAAAAAACTTTGGCTTCTTCTCCGTTTGCTTTCCGGTCAGTGTATAACAGATAGGTGAGCAAATGCCTTTCTCTTGATTCATTGTAGTGATTCAGAGAACTACAACCATGTATAAGCCCGTCCATCTTTGATTTCTTTTCGTGTATTTCTTTTCTTTATTTATTCGCTTTCTTTCTTGTTTTCCTCGGAAATTCTTGTGGGTGTGATGGAACTCTGTTCTGTGAGGATTTCCGGTGGTAATTTAAGGTGTACTGGTCAGACTGAGAGTAAGCCAACTCTCTTAAACCATTGTGTCTCCATTGGAAGGAGAAAAACTGGAAATTTGGAGGTTTTAAAATATGGTTTTATCGGGAACTGGAAGAAACACTGGAAAAAGCAAGTGAATTTTTGTGTTTTTTATACGGGGGCATCTTGTGGGATGAGAGTGAAGGAGAAACCCGGGAAGGGGTTTTCTCCTGATAATGTTATTGAGGTTCTCAAGACCATGTCTGACCCTGATCAGGCTCTGGTGTTCTTCAAAACTGTCGCCCAACAGCCAAATCTTGTCCATACTACTGAATCCTGCAATTATATGCTTGAATTCTTGAGAATCCATGGGAAGGTGGAAGGGATGGCTGTTGTGTTTGATTTGATGCAGAAGCAAATCATAAAGAGGAATTTGGAAACCTACTTGACCATTTTCGAGGCTCTATATATACGAGGAGGGATCCGGCAATCTCCTTATGCTCTTGAGCAGATGAGAAAAGCTGGTTTTTTTTTGAATGCCTTCTCGTACAATGGGTTGATTCATCTACTTCTTCGATCTGGGTTTCGTAGGGAGGCTTTGTTGGTATATAGAAGGATGGTATTGGAAGGAATTAGCCCTAGTCTGAAGACATACTCTGCACTTATGGTAGCAGTGGGGAAGACAAAGGACACTGAAACTGTAATGGGTCTATTGAAAGAGATGGAAAGTTTGGGATTGAGGCCGAATATATACACCTTCACAATATGTATTAGGGTACTTGGGCGTGCTGGAAAAATTGATGAAGCATATGGGCTGCTAAAGAGAATGGAGGAGGAGGGGTGTGGACCAGATGTGGTTACTTACACAGTCTTAATGGATGCTCTTTGTAATGCTGGGAGGCTTGCTAAAGCCAAGGAGTTGTTTTTGAAGATGAAGTCCAGTAGTCATAAACCTGATCGAGTAACTTACATCACCTTGTTGGACAAGTTCACTGATTCTGGAGATTTAGACTCCATAAGAGAATTTTGGAGGGAAATGGAAGCTGATGGTTATGTTCCTGATGTGGTTACCTTCACAATACTTGTTGATGCTTTATGCAAAGGAGATAAGATTGATGAAGCATTTGCCACACTGGACGTAATGAGAAAGAAAGGTATCTTACCAAATCTATACACATATAATACTTTGATTTGTGGTCTTCTAAGAGTTAATAGATTGAGTGAAGCATTAGGACTCCTCGATTTTATGGAATCTCAAGGTCCTGATCCAACCGCTTACACATACATCCTTTTCATTGACTATTATGGAAAATCAGGGGAGCATGGCAAAGCTCTTAGTACCTTTGAGACGATGAAGAGTAGGGGAATTGTTCCTAATGTTGTTGCCTGCAATGCATCTCTATATAGCCTTGCAAAATTGGGTAGCCTTGGCAAGGCAAAAAATATCTTTCATGGACTTAAAAACAGTGGCCTTTTTCCAGATGCTATAACTTATAATATGATGATGAAGTGCTACAGTAAGGCAGGGAAAGTAGATGAAGCCATCAAATTACTCTCAGAGATGATGGAAACAGGATGCGATCCGGATGGGATAACAATCAATTCTTTAATTGATACACTTTACAAGGCTGATCGGGTAGATGAGGCATGGAAAATGTTTCATAGGATGAAGGAAATGAAGCTTATTCCTACAGTTGTGACCTACAATACATTGTTATCTGGGCTAGGAAAAGAGGGTAGAGTGGAAAAGGCTATGGATTTATTTAGCAGTATGAAAGAACTAGGTTGTCCTCCTAACACAGTAACATTCAATACACTTCTAGATTGCCTTTGCAAGAATGGGGAGGTTGACTTGGCTTTGGAAATGTTCTATAAAATGACAGAAATGGATTGTGTGCCAGATGTTCCAACTTACAACACTATCATATATGGTTTAGTTAAACAAAATAGAATTAATGATGCCTTTTGGATATTTAATCAGATGAGAAAAATGTTGTTTCCTGATTTGGTAACTTTGTGCACCCTTCTTCCTGTTGTCGTGAAGGATAATCGGATTGAGGATTCTTTCAGGATTGCTGTAGACTTTTTTAATCATTCCCAGGAACATACAGATAGAACCTCTATGGAGGTTCTAATGGAAGGGATCTTAATTGAAGCAGAAATAGATCAATGCATTATATTTGCTGAAAAACTGTTATCTAGTAGGGTGTGCCAGAATGACTCCATACTGTGCCCTGTAATAAAGTCTATGTGCAAGCATAAGAAAGTCCTTGATGCTTATCATCTATTTGAGAGATTTACTAAGGGTTATGGAATCCAACCAACCCTTGAATCATATAATGCTTTAATTGATGCACTCCTTGAAGCCAATCGGCCCAATCTTACTGAAATAGCTTGGGGACTATTTGAAGAGATGAAGAAGGCTGGTTGTAATCCTGATATTTTCACCTACAATCTGTTACTTGATGCTCTTGGGAAGTCTGGAAGGATTGATCAACTTTTTGAGCTGCATGAAGAGATGTTGTCTAGGGAATGCAAACCAAACACCATAACTTACAACATTCTTATATCTGGCCTTGTTAAGTCCAAAAAGTTAGATAAAGCTATAGACTTATACTATGATCTTATGAGCGGAGATTTCATTCCAAGCCCTTGTACATATGGTCCTCTCATAGATGGGCTTTCAAAGGCTGGGAGGGTGGAGGAAGCAAAGCAGTTCTTTGAGGAAATGGTGGACTATGGATGCAAGCCTAACTGTGCCATTTATAATATTCTTATAAATGGCTTTGGGAAGGTGGGTGATGTGGAAACTGCTTGTGAGTTGTTTGGTAGGATGGGGAAAGAAGGCATCAGAGCAGATTTGAAGTCCTATACTATTCTTGTAGATTGCCTTTGTATGGTGGGTAGAGTGGCTGATGCCCTGCACTACTTCGAGGAGATAAAGTTAAATGGCCTTGTGCCTGACTTGGTTGCTTACAACCTAATAATTAATGGCCTTGGAAGATCACGGAGAATAGAGGAGGCTCTCTCTCTGTTTGAAGAGATGCAGAGTGGAGGGACCAATCCTGACCTTTATACCTACAACTCCTTGATACTCCATCTTGGGAAGGTTGGAATGGTGGATGAAGCAGGAAAGATGTATGAAGAACTCCAACTTAAGGGGCTTGAACCTAATGTCTTTACATATAATGCCCTCATTCGAGGTTATAGCATGTCTGGCAATCCTGACCTTGCATATGCAGTATATAAGCAAATGATGGTAGGGGGTTGCATTCCCAACACAGGAACATTTGCACAGCTTCCTAATCAATCTTGACATCTTCGAGGTACTGCACAATTCCGTTTTCCTTTATTTTAAACTTGAATTCTATGTTTGAAGGACACAAAATACCACACCTTATGTATATTTCACCTCTTATTATTATCGTTCTGGATTATTTGATTTTTCTTCTACAGCCAGTTATTGTTTTGACATAGTCATTTTTTTGTATTATATATCACATAGTCTACTAAAATTTTCTCAACCTTGGCTTTTTGTGGGGACATATTAGCCTGATTAGATTTCTTGATAATAATCTCCAGCATAGAAGACCATCTACAGCATCCGTTAGCAGTGATCTGTTACAAGTTGAAGTGGATAGAAGAGCTAGGGGCAAACTGAAAAGGACTTGAATGGAAGTAGTAAGAAATGATTTAAGCACCCATACTTCGGCAATGGATATGGCACTGGACAGAAAGGAATGGCGAAATAGGATTCATGTACCCAACCCCATTTAGTTGGGACATGCTTAGATGATGATGAATAATCTCTGATTTTCCTTTGGCAATGACAGTGCACATATAAAGTTACATTGGTTACTTGGTTATTCAATTTGTTGGCTACCACCTTATGGGGATGCACTCACCTTTTTGCTGGTTGCATTACCACTCATGAAGGTTTCAGAAGACCCTAGTAACCAAGTTGACTTGAATCTGTCTGTAAGGTGTATATGAAACTTCTTTAAATCTGTTGTACATGAGGATGTGAATTTTGTAATCTGTACTAATTCCTACCAGTAATACCACATGTTCTGGGTGCCAGTTGCATATACAGTATTCCAATTCTAAGTGTAAATTCTGTTTATCATATATTTGTTATATGATTGTATCTGGGCAGCATAGCTCATGAATCTATCTTATAAACAATACTCCATTTTTTATTATTTTATCATGTCAGAGATACCTCAACACATGCAGACACCAACTTGCTTATTAAAACTAAAACCACATGCCTGATCACCATATAGTTGCTATATTCAAACTGTCATAAACGACATGCATATAATGTGTTCTTTAATGCATTAGTCAACTGTATGAACATGTCAATATTAGGGGTGCTCAATAAGAACTGAAAAACCGAACCAAACCGAGGAAAGCAAATCAAAGAATTGAACCAGTCAAAAATCAAACCAATCAACTGGTTAACCAGTTGGTTTCGGTTCGGGATTTTACAGAAATCAAACTTGCTCAATTTTTGGTTAACCAGTCTGCCGTAACTTGCTCAATTATTGTTCAAACTCATAGTCTTGGTCTCATTGCAATTTTATCTCTATTTTCTGCTTGAGGACTAAAATTGAGAATTGAGAAATAACTATCATCTCTTTTGTGGCCCACATCAATATAACTGAATGGTGCAAACATGTTTATTAGAAAAACCTATTTTGTGGCCCACACCAATATTTTCTCATCTTTCGTTTGCTGAAAACATAACAAGTCAGGGGTTTACCTTTAGAAGGACCTATTTTGGCTAGAAATTAATCTACCAGTAGGAAAGGCAACATTTTTATTAGTTTGATGCCTACTTCTAATAACTTTTTGGTCCAATACATTGCATATTAACGATGAGGTTACTTGGGGTTGCCTCTAACAAAAAGGTGAAGAAAATTAAGAAAGTTTGTAAGAGAAGTAAAGGGGATCATTTGCAAGTCTCTGAAGATGCTGTGTAATCAAGAAAAGTTCCTACGGAAGTTAAGTCTTGTGTCAATTACTAGGGGTTTTGGTGCTTTTGTTGTTAGATTAAGCTAGTAGTTTGTTGTTGGTTTTGTTGGGTTGATTTTCTGCCTGCAGTGCTTTTGGGCAAAGGGATGTTTTTCTTTGTTCTTTCAGGTAACTTCTGCTCACCTTTCTTGTATTCTCTTTTTTTCTTTTAGGGTAAAAGAATTGAACCTCCCCTGAGGTTTCTCATGAATATTTATTCCTGTCCTCTGGTTTCCAACAAGAGTTACCTCCCCTGCAATGTTATATTTGACAGAAACCAATGGAAAGACCTTTCTACCCTTCAGTAATATTTAAAATTTTAAGAAAACCACCAATCTATAACCTGAGGAAAGAAATGGATGAGATGGCTCTATCCACAAATGAGGTGGAAGATGGGTTTGTGAGTACAACAAAGAGGTGGAAAAATACGTGAGAAAGTTGATGGATTCTAAGGAAAGGAAAACCATCAGATAGCAAGCGATGGAGCAATCTCTGCACTAAATGAGGGCGGGTTTTCCCATATTGCATTGGCATCAAGTCTTGGATGTTAGCATATGAATGGAGGCGATTGAGACTTGAGAGTTAAGACATACTTCAAATATGTTTGTGAAGGTGCTGTCAAAACATGTCCTTTATTTTCTTTACATTTCCAAAAACCTGTTATGACAAATGAAATCAAGAGCCCCGCCAAATTTTCGGTGAAGTTAAGTTTGTTGCAGAATAAATGCAAAGTGGGTGAGAGAGACAGAGAAGACCAATGACTTAAGGAGCAGACATAGGAGTTGCTTTGGGGGCCTGGGGGATTGGGCCCTTTTTCTCCATCTGTTGTTGATAAAATATGCATGCAAAATGGCAAGGGGCCAGACTTCTTTTGTTCTTTCCACCTACCTCCTACTCTGCTTCTTTCTTGCCTCATTCTGAAAATTTTCTTTTGTCTTTGAAGAAATAGCTCTCTCTCTCTCTTCTCTTCAAACCTGTAATACAGTAAACACTTCTTCTTCTTCTTCCTCTTCTTCTTCTTCTTCTTCTTCTTCTTTCGAGTTGGTATTAGAGATTTAGATCTAGGGTTTCTCATGTGGATTTAATTCAGCCAACCACATGATAATTGTTTAGGGCTGAAAGTTCAGAAAGATCCTTATTTCGGCTGATTCTTGGAGGTTGCAAGAATGCTTTAGCATCTGTCCTAAGATTGGAGAGAGCTTCTTGTAATTAGGAAGAATCAGGTAGGAATTGAGTGATCAAGATCGATTCTTGATCAAGATTGAAGACCGAAGGTAGCAATCAGTTTTCTTGGTTTTTTTTCTTCATAAAGTCGGTTGTTATCAGCCTTGAAATTTAGCTTTTTCTTGTCACAGTAGTTTAAAGCCTCTTCTTAACTTAGAATTGAGTACAAGAACCAAGGGAAATGTGCTTTTGGGACCGGTGGTTCAGGTAACATGACTGAAAACACCTTTCAGATTACAACTGTTAAGTTTGATGGATCAAACTACTTGGAATGGGCCCAATCAGCCATGGTGGCTATTGGGGGTAGAGGATAGTTGAACTTCTTGCTAGGGGATGTGAAGGAACCCTCCAAGGAGGACCCTACTTATGCTAAGTGGGTCTAAGAGAATTTTTTGGTGATGACATGGCTGTGCAACTCTATGCAGCCACACATCAGCCGAAACTACTTGTAGGCCAAAACAACTAAGGAAATATGGGATGTTATGAAGGAAACTTACTTCAGCCTCTGAATGTTGCTAGGGCTTATGAGCTAAAATGTGAGGTTAAAAATATGAGGCAAGGAAAAAAGCAAGTCTCTATTTACTTTTCAACCTTAAAATCTCTGTGGCATGAAATTGACCATCTTGAAACAATTGAGTGGGAGAGTCAGAAAGATGCACAAACATATAGAAAGCAGGTTGAAACTAACAACATTTTTGAGTTTCTAGCTGGTCTGAACTTTGAATATGACATTGTGAGACAACAGTTGTTGACAAGAGATAGTGTGACTTTATCACAAGCCCATTCCCTAGTGCATAGTGAAGAAACTAGGAGAAAGGTTATGTTGCAACAGCAGCCCTCCGAATCAGCCTTGGTAGCAGTTAGACCTAAATCCCTAATAATGGGGGGGGGGGTGGATAAGGAGAAGAAGGAAGCTAAGAATGACTTAGTATGTGAACACTACAAGAAACCTAAACATACTAAGGACACCTATTGGAAGTTGCACCCTCATCTAGTTCCAACAAATCTCAGAAATAAGAAAGGGAATGCTAATATGGCTATCAACACTGATAGTACAACTTCATCAGGCACAAGAGGCACTCCTCTAGATACCCTAGCTGCAGTCCGAGCTGCTCTGACTCAGCTAGAAAATGAATTTAGTAATTCAGCTCAGTCTACATCAGCTCAATATCATACTTCAGCCCTTGCTCATACAGGTACACGAGTTATTGCTTGTCATCCTTTTGTCCCAGGTAATACTAGACCTTCCTAGGTAATAGATTCAGGTGCTTCAGATCATATGACCAGTATATGTACTCTATTTAGCACCTATTGTTTATCCTCTAGGAGAGACAAAGTTTCTATTGCTGATGGCTCTCTTGTACCAATTTCTGGCAAGGGAGACATCGGATTATCAGATACCATCACCCTATCCTCAGCTTTGCATGCTCCCAAGTTTAGTGCTAACTTACTTTCAGTTAGTAGTATTACTAAAAATCAAAACTGTTTGATAACTTTTTTCTCTGATCGGTGTATTTTTTAGGATTTGGAAATGAAGAAGGTGATTGGGATTGGCCATGAGATGAATGAAGTCTACCTGCTAGAACATTTACAGGGGGAGCAGAGTGAAGCAGGGAAATTGTTTGTTTCTCAGTCTTGTAGTAAGGTTATGCTTTGGCACAACCGCTTAGGTCATTTATCTTTTGGGTCTTTAAAGAGTCTTTTTCCAAACTTGTTTGAGGCAATAGGTGTCTGGGTTAAAATGTGAAAGTTGTGAACTTGCAAAACATAGTATATCATCTTATCTTTTAAGTAATAAAAGAAGCAACATTCCTTTTGAGATTGTGCATACCGATGTTTGGGGGCCCTACCATACTCCCACCATGGGGGGTACAGATATTTCTTATTATTTGTTGATGACTATACCCGTTTTTCATGGGTCTATCTTATGCACTCTTCAGATGAGGTCCCCTCTCTGACCCAAGCTTTCCATCAGATGATCCTAACTCAATTTGAAATCAAGATCAAGATTCTTAGATCTGATAATGCTAAGGAATACTTTGCAAACCCTTGGCATCCTATCTCCTTGATTATGTGATCATTCATCAGAGCACCTGTCCTCACACACCTCAGCAAAACGGGGTTGCTAAGAGAAAAAAACAGATATATCTTAGAGGTAGCCAGAAGCATTATGCTCAACTCCAATGTTCCCATACGCTTCTGGGGAGATGTAATCCGTACAACCATATACCTCACTAACAGGGTTCCTTCACGGGTCCTAAACATGCAAACCCCGTTTAGTCTTCTATATCCAGATAAGGACCTATTCACTATTCCCCTCAAAAACTTTTGGGTGTACTTGTTTTGTTCAAATCCCTGGACCTCATCGCTCCAAGTTTGATCCCAAAGCCACTAAGTGTATTTTCCTTGGGTATGCACAAAATCAGAAAGGATATTGCTGTTATGAGCCAGTTTCAGGGAAGTGCTTTATGTCCATGGATGTCACTTTCTTTGAGGATATGCCCTACTATCATAAGGCTTCTTCTTAGGGGGAGAATAGTGAGGAAGGGATTTCAGTTTCAGCTCCAAGAGTTCCTTTACCTGTCCTGGTTACTGAGGGGGGGAGTTGTGAAGAAGGTTGTCAAAAATGTAGGGAGTTGAGAGTGTATCATAGAAAGTGGTGGAGGCAGGTTGATTCTTGTACTCAACAGCAATCCAGACCAGTCCCAACATCTTCTATAGCTCCAAATCTAGACACTACTACTGCTCCCACTGTTGATCCCACTATTACAGAGGTTCAGCCTTCACCGACAGATGACCTTGATCTTCGAATTGCTATTCGTAAAGGGAAATGTCGTTGCACCTCACCCACTACCCATTGCATCTCTAAGTTCATTTCCTATAATTGTCTCTCAAAATCCTACAGATCTTACTTGGCATCTATTTTTGCTATTCCTATGCCCAAAAAAGTGCAAGAAGCTCTTTTGATACTGAATGAAAGGAATCAATGCAAGTAGAGCTGGATGCTCTTGTCAAGAACAACACATGGGAACTAGTTAACCAGCTTGAAGGGAAGAAACCTGTTGGATGCAGATTGGTATTTATTGTGAAATATAATGTTGATAGTACTGTAGAGAGGTATAAGGCCATATTGGTTGCAAAGGGATTCACACAAACTTATGGCATAGACTATAGAAACCTTTGCACCTGTTGCAAAAAGGAACACTATCAGAGTTCTTATATCCATTCCTACAAACTTCTCATGGCCATTATTTCAGCTAGATGTTAAGAATGCCTTCCTCAACAGAGACTTGCAAGAGGAAGTATACATGGAGTTACCCCCTGGTTTTTATAGTACAGAAGCAGGAAAGAAAGTTTGCCTTTTGAAGAAGGCCTTGTACGGGCTGAAACAATCATCGAGAGCTTGGTTTGATAGGTTTAGACTGGCTTTGGACAAATTCGGATACATACAGGCTCAATCAAATCACCCCCTCTTCTTTAAGAAGACTGATCATTCCCTGACTCTACTTGCAATCTATGTAGATGACATTGTGATAACAGGAAGTGACACTAGTGAAACTGAAACCCTTAAACAGCACCTTCACAAGGAATTTGAAATGAAAGACCTATGAAAGTTACACTATTTCCTAGGAATTGAGGTAGTTCGATCTAAGCATGGCATTTTCATCTCCCAAAGGAAGTATGTTTTGGACTTATTGGAAGAAACTGACAAGTTAGGAGTGAAACTTGCTGATACTTCCATTGAGCCTAACCATAAGTGTAGAAAGTGGAGAACTCCTTGATGACAGGGTTATGTACTAAAGGCTGGTCGGGAAACTTCTTTATCTCTGTCTAACCCGACCAGATATTTCTTATGCCGTCAGTGTTGTCAGTCAATACATGCATTCTCCTAGGACCACCCATCTCCTTGTAGTAGAAAGGATCATTGCCTACTTAAAGAGATGTCCAGGGAGAGGTATACTCTTTAAGAATAATGGTCATATGAAAATAGAAGTGTATACAGATGCGGATTGGGATGGATGTGTTGATGATAGGAGGTCTACCTCTGGATATTGTGCATTTGTGGGGGGAAATCTTGTTTCCTGGAGAAGCAAGAAACAAAATGTTGTTGCTCGCTCCAGTGCAGAAGCGGAATACAGATCCATGGCCAATGGTGTTGCAGAAGTGTTATGGTTGAGATCCTTACTTACTGAGTTGGAGGTTGATTATGAGAAGCCTCTGATGTTGTATTGTGATAATCAAGAAGCAATTAATATTGCCCACGACCCAATACAACATGATAGGACTGAGCATATCGAGGTTGACAGACATTTTATCCGAGAGTGAGTCGCATCTCAAAGATGTATGCCTTCCTTACATTGTCTCATACATGCAGTTAGCTGATTTCTTCACCAAAGCAGTCACAAAAGGCAAATTGGAGACAGATCTACGCAAGTTGGGCATGACAAATATCTACTCCCAACTTGAGGGGGAGTGAAGAAATAGTTGGTTAGCCACGAGTGTGGGGTTCCATACCCACACTCAGGCTCTAGTGTGTGTGGTTTCATACCCACACCTAGTTGTTTCTAATTTCTTTTATTAGTAGTTTCTAATTTTTTTTAGTAGTTTCTAATTTCTGTTATTAGAAGTTTCTAATTTCTGTTAAGTTGGGCAGGCTGGCCTTATTGTTTCTAATTTTTGTTTATTTCCAATTCTTGTAAGGATCCTAAAAGCTATAAATAAAGGAGTGTATGGGGCAGCAGATTATTCACTACTGAACCCCTTCTTTCTTTCTCCTCCCTTCACTCTCTCTCTCTCTCTCTCTCTCTCTCTCTCTCTTTTCTTCTCTTCAAACCTGTAATACCGTTAACTGTTCTTCTTCTTCTTCCTTCAAATGTCTTCTCTCACCATGCATTCACAACTGAAAAGAAACAAATAATAATGGAAACTAATATCTCCCTCTGCATTTTTTCAAATGTGGTGTTTGAGACGCAGGCATCAAGGAAACTAACCTTTTTCTCCTTGAATTTGTATCCCAAGTGATGACACTCAAGCTTTCTTTTCAATGAGATCTGGTTTATGGTGATTTATTAGCTAATGAATACTGATTGGAATCTTTGTTTTTGTTTTTTCCCTCTTTTTATGAAAGGGGCACATCTGTTCTATATTGACTTTTTATTTTTCTTCTTTATGATTTTTATTTTGTGCAGCTTCCTTCTACCATTTCTATCTGTCGTATATGGTCTTACTTTCAGCAAGTCGTTAAACACGAAGAACTAAGGGGTAAATTTGGGTTTTTAAAAAATATTTCACCCAATATGTAAATGGATCTCGATGGATTATTAACAGAGGGGAGGTCTTTGTCCAATGACATCATCCGACAAGGGAGGTCTTAGTCCATTTTGAAAAGAGAGGGGAAGTTTGAGTATTTACAAGAAACGTCAAGGGAGGTTTAAGCCTTTCACCCTTTCTTTTAATGAAAATTTTATTTTGTTACCAAAAACAAATATTAACTAGGTGGTCTTTTTGGTTAATTCCTAGCTGTTCATAGATTATAATTTCCATAAATTTAGAAATGGTACAAAATGTGTAGCAGGAAGTCCTAATATTTTTTACTATAGGTTAATATATCAAACTTCTGCTTCTAATAATTTTTAAATTGTGCAAAGAAAATTCAATTCTTTTGTTGTTGATTTTGTTTGTTAATGCTTTGTGCAGAAGATCACCTTGATCATGATCTTTTCTTGGAGAACTAGCACCTTCTTTTCACCCTTAATTTGGATAGTCTTTGACTCCTTAGCATATTAGTGGCAAAGCCTTATGACCCATCAACCAGTATTGACTGAAAAAAAAAAATGAAATTTCATGATCCTAATAATATGTCATCTTGATCTTGTTAGTTCACATAATATGCCAGTGATGTAAGAAACATATGTCATCTTGATCTTGTTAGTTCACATATCTAGTGCAGCTGGCTAAGTCAATACAAAATCACCATGCAATATGTCTTGAAGCATGATCATAAATATTTATTACATAAGACTAAATTCCCAATGTTTATTTTGATCCCTTCTATCAATAGGTGTTAAGGAGGCCTACCATCATTGTGCATGGATGTGAGGTTCGCAAAGGTTTATCTGATATTGCTTTTATTTCAACTGACAAGTCAACGTTGGTATGTTTTGGTTCAAATATGATTACTTGCTCAATAATTACTTGTTGTCTCATTGGATGGAGTAGATTTTCCCACAGTTTATTGTCCTTTAGGCTCCATTTGGTTGGAGTGCAAATTTGAACCGTTGCAAATTTGCATTCTGGTTCAGATTTGCATTCGTTTGGTTAGGTTTCAAAAATGCATCGGTTTTCGATGCAAATTTGTATACTTTCTTAGGTTTGTACCGAAAATAGGAGAAAATATTGCTTTCTAAAAAGGAAAGAAAAAATTGCTCCTATGCTCGGTCGAAGTAAATAGGTTTTGAGTTTTTCCAAAACCCTCGAAAAAAAGAGATATCATCGAGCTCAGCAAACTGAAAACTTGCAGAGCCAAGCAAATCAATCGATCGATCCACCGAAGCTGAAGGGGAAGAGCTTGAATCCTCTCATCACTTTCAAGCACAAGAGGTAGCCAAAAATCACTTCCATTTTCCTACCTCTCCATGCGTCCTTGAATCCTGATATTGTCGCAAGTCTCTTTTGAGGAAAATTATATCAAATTCTAGGGTTTTCTTCGTTTCATTCTTTTCGATCTTTTGAGTCCCGCTTGATGGAGGGATAGATCATGCCGATCTGTTGTTAATGCGCGTAATGTGCTCTGTGATGCTAGTTAGACAGCACTTACTTGAGAAAAATGTGAGTTCTCCCCTAGATTCCCCAGAGATTTGGTTATTGACTCATTAGTTTATTTTTCTTTGTCATATGTCTCCACTAATGCATATGTTTTAAATTTGCACTGTTAATATTTTTCTTGTATACCCTCTGTTTCTTTTATTTTCTTTATAACTTTGTCTCTTAGTTTCATTTTTAATTTTGATTTGGAAGAGTTCTTGCACTTTATCATATGCAACGGGAAGATCAGGTTTCATTCTTGTCCTCAGCAGAGGATGAGAGTTCAAGAGATGTTTTTGGTCTTATAAAGAAGCTGAATGTTGCCCCTGATACAAAGAAAAAGGCAAAGCCAACATGTAAGGCACTCAATTGAGAACTTGACTGTTCTTTTATTTTTTTTTGAGAAAAGATAACTGATAGTATTAAAGATAACTTGACTGTTCTTATCTGTCTACATGATTATTCTTTCCTATTTGCTAGCTGTTTCTTATTGTTTTTTTTTATTATGCAGCCTTTTTCAATATGCTGGTTACAGGAGGAAACAGTAATAGTGCTTCTAAGGTAAACAGATATTTCCCATTTTGCATTGAGTTGACATTATTGGGTGAACTGCATTATAACTTTGTGACATGGATAGGAGATATACAGTGACCTTATATGGTTCATATTGCTTAGTGTGAGGGTAAAATCTTGGGCTAGGAAGTATCAGAATACTGGGTTGATTTTGAGAACAGTTCGTGCTAAAT
This sequence comes from Nelumbo lutea, assembly GCF_056320005.1. NCBI lineage: Eukaryota > Viridiplantae > Streptophyta > Magnoliopsida > Proteales > Nelumbonaceae > Nelumbo > Nelumbo lutea. Next base: position 32,386,537 of record NC_142690.1, on the reverse strand, counting down.
ACCTGAGGTTAGGTACAAGTTGGACTGTAATTGGGATGGTTCTAGCACTTATGAATCTGGCCTGATTTATAAACACATCCAAACCCAATCTGTAATCTGATCAGATTTAGGGGGGTCTTGGATCCTATTGAATTTTTGGATCTAATCTGAAGTTGTTTCATCAATTTTGAAATAGAAAAGAATTAAATTATAACAAAATAATTACTGGCTTTAAATAATTATATATTATCAATAATATATGTTTTGTATTAATTTTTATAAAATTTAACCAAGTTGGATCAGATCCGCATCTGATCCAATCATGCAAACGGATCACCTGAATCTGAAATACGTAGGTTGGAACTTGGGTTGGGCAATTGGACTTTCAGAGATCATTGACAGCCCTATACCAGTCCCCCCACCCAACCAATCCCCAAGATCCCAAATAGCTAAGATTTCCATTAGTTAATGGCCTGTATTTTTGATGGACCAAAATTTTCATGATTGGATAACTGCTATTTTGTCTGTTTTATTGCAAATGCCAGAAGTGATGAAATTTTAATGGGAAAATTGGTGAAACTATCAAAATAGTGCAAATATATTAAAACAACTTAGAGAGGATGATGGTTTTTGAGGGTGGGTGTTATGGATTTGATTTTTATTGTCTTTAATGGTCAATTTTTTTGTCAGTATGTTTTAGATGGTCCATGGTAGTGTTCTCTAGATTAACTTTCTAGAGGAAAATAATAGATAAGTTAAAGGATTAGAATATGATCTGATTACTTGCTATCTTGATGATGAAAACTCCTAAGGAGAGTGTTCAATAATATTTTAGCACCCATCAAGAAGTTATAGCAGACAGTAAATTACAGCTTGGAAAGTAAGAAAATGAAGAGGACAGCCATAATAAGTTTGTAAACCCAGAGTTTTCTTAACTATTTGTGTACTTATATTGGGTGTGGGTTATATTACTGCTATCCATCATCCAATGTTGGTCCCAGCTATTTGGGTCTTATGAGTTGGAGGGGTGCACTGGATACAAATTGTTACACGCACCCTCAAACAAGTTCGAATGGCACAAAACAAAGCACAAAGAGATACTGAAAAAAAAAATACACAGATATACGTGGTTTGGCCTTTGACCTATGTTCACAGGCAAGGGGGGAGCAGAAATCTACTAAACCAGTAAAAATGCAGCATAGGATTGAGTAGCCTCACAAAACCCTGGCACCCAATACACTTGAAGCTCTCTCTGTATGAATGGCAGATGCAAATAGTAGATCCACTCAAAAAACCGTATAAACATATGCACAATTGCACATACATGCATGCATTCATGGATAAGACCCATAAGATCCATATACAAAACTTGCCAGGTCTGTGCTGTGGGGTCTGTCAAAGCAAGGCAAAGTTTTGTGGCATATGGTGCCTGGTGTGATCTGCTGGTCTGTTTGGAAAGAGAGAAATGATAGAACCCTTCAAAATCAAGCCTTACCAGTCGAGAAGTTATGTGGTAAGGTGGAAAGGCTGCTGGTGAAATGGGCTAGTACCTTAAGCATCCTCAGGGGGTCATAAGTGCACTGATTTCTATAATCATTGGAGTGACACTATCTCAAATGATGACTTTGCTTTGTCATTGTTTTGCTGTTTTAGTTTCTGGTTGTGGCATTTGGAGTCTTTGTAGAAGGGAACCTCTCCCTTGCTCATATTTTCTTTATTAATGAAAATTTTCTTCTCCTTTGAAAAAAGGAAAAAAAAAAAAACCTGAAGCCAAAGCCTCTTTGCTTTGAATCTGTTCATGTAATGGAGTTTAAAGAATTTTTAGTAGAAATTGACACATTCTCCAAGATTCAGGCATTCTGTCTTCTCAGTCTGTTTTGTTTCTTCTTGGTTTCTTCTCGTTTGTCATTGTTTTGCTGTTTTAGTTTCTGGTTGTGGCATTTGGAGTCTTTGTAGAAGGGAACCTCTCCCTTGCTCATATTTTCTTTATTAATGAAAATTTTCTTCTCCTTTGAAAAAAGGAAAAAAAAAAAAACCTGAAGCCAAAGCCTCTTTGCTTTGAATCTGTTCATGTAATGGAGTTTAAAGAATTTTTAGTAGAAATTGACACATTCTCCAAGATTCAGGCATTCTGTCTTCTCAGTCTGTTTTGTTTCTTCTTGGTTTCTTCTCGTTTGTCATTGTTTTGCTGTTTTAGTTTCTGGTTGTGGCATTTGGAGTCTTTGTAGAAGGGAACCTCTCCCTTGCTCATATTTTCTTTATTAATGAAAATTTTCTTCTCCTTTGAAAAAAGGAAAAAAAAAAAACCTGAAGCCAAAGCCTCTTTGCTTTGAATCTGTTCATGTAATGGAGTTTAAAGAATTTTTAGTAGAAATTGACACATTCTCCAAGATTCAGGCATTCTGTCTTCTCAGTCTGTTTTGTTTCTTCTTGGTTTCTTCTCGTTTGTCCCCCCTCCTGAAATTATTTGTCTTTTGCAAGAAATGTAGATTACTGAAATGAATGGATTTTCTTCTGCCATTTTGTTTATTCTGCCACTCAACCCTATTGCGCAACTTGATCTGTACAATTTGCATGGGATTGAGTCTCAAGTTTGTTAGTTGACCATTGTTAGCTCCCATCATTTAGCAGTTCATTTTACATGAGAGGGAGGGAGGGGATGTAGTTTAATATTTTCAGGATTCCTGTGAATTTTGCCTGCCACTTGACTCTATTGCACAATTGAGTCTCAAGTTTGTTAGTTGTCCATTGTTAGCTCCAATCATATAGCAGTTCATTTTACATGAGAGAGGGAGGAAGGGAGGGAGGGGGATTTGGTTTAATATTTTCAGGATTTCTGTGATTTTTTCAAAATATTGTAGATACTTTTTTTATACAATATTGGTGCGTCAATGTGTATTATAATCAAGACTGTGATCTTTTTTAATAGTAATACACATCTTTACTTTACCTGTTCAAAAAATCATCAACATCCATGCCTTCCACCATCTACTTTCTCTAGTTGGCCAGCCCCATTAAATTCAGGCACAAACAACAATTAGACCCACCTAAAACAACTTGAGCTCCAAGGTAATAATTAAACTCTCAAAGTTTAAATATATCTTCTCTCAAAGCTGTTAGAAATTGGAAAATAACTCCTGAAACAGCAAGAATTGATCAAAAAACATATAAACCAGAAAATTGTGAAATTGCCATTATAATGAGATAAAATGAGAGTTTGCAAATATCTTTTGATCATTAACAGATCCAGAGAAGTTCTAATAATCAGAATAGTAGAGCAGAAATACAATGGAATAGTGTACCTATATGAATCTGCACACCTTTACCTGATGATTACACCTAAAAGTAATACAATTTGATCCATATGCCCCCTCCCTTTCCCTACAACATCCTTTTCATACTCTTCTAGAGCAGGCCCTGCATACAGCTCAACCTGGTAAATATCCCTCTTGCAAGAGTCTGTAATTGTGTTGGGCTAATTTCCCGACCCAATTTAAATAAGGCAGCCAAGTTGTGGGCCAGGTCTCTTTCTTTCCTAATCTGGTTTCTATATTTCAATAGGGAATTAATAGCCAAGGTGTTAATATACATTCATAAATAGAATCTCTTGTAAGATTCTATTTACGTATTTTTAAATATGTAGTTCATACTTCAGAACTGTTTTAGCTTCTTGCATGATAATTTTTGTACCCCACTCCAAAGAGCTGGTTTTACTTCAGTTATTTATGTTATGTTTATATTCCTGAAGAACTTAAATTACTATTACTGAATAAGTTTTTTTATTTAATTTTTATACCAGTCATCCGTCACCTACAGTTCTCATACCTGCTCTTCGAACAGATGGAAACATTGTCACAGGAGATGATGCTCAGACTCAGGTATCTACCTTGTTTATGTACCCGGGATTATAATTGCTTCTTCCATTAAATAATCATAATGAATAAATTAAGAATTTAGAGGTTTCTTACACACACTGGTTTTGAAAATAAATTATCATGTTTCTTTTTATACTTATATCTAGAATGCTTTGTAGTCCACTCCTGGATCTCAAATTTTATTAGTAGATGTAGATGTTTATGGCTGTCCAGTTGCCTTGTCAATTTCTATCCATTCAGCCAGTTCAAATTTCAGATATTTGTATCCCTCCTTTTCTCTCCTCCTTTCCCCCTCCCTCTAAATTTGGTGGTTCAAGTCATTTCTCTTAGCACCTGGAAATGTCTTTTCCCTTGTAATTCCTTCTAAGGTTTCAAAACATCATTGACCCCAGGCAGTTGAGCTGTTCAGACTGGAAACTGGTCACCATTATGGAATTTCAATCTTTTATTTTACATGTCTGAAATTCATGGGTTGATCATTTCTTTCTTTTTCAGGCTGATGTGGATGGAAATGGAACAATCGATTATATTGAATTTATTACTGCAACCATGCATAGGCACAAGCTGATACATTTGTGACAGGATGCCTGGGCTGCTAACTCTATGTTGTTTGGAAGCTCCATAGTTCCTATTCAAAAAGAATAGTCGTCGTTGGCATGAAGAGGAGAGAGAAACTGGCTTACAAGGTAGAAGAGACCATTGTATTTGCATTGATGGTGGGAGTAGCTGGTTGTTTTTATGTTATTATTTTTTACCAAGATGCCCGGGCAGCTTGTTATTTTTATATTTGTTTAATGGTGGGAGTATCTGGAACACCATTTGGTAGCAAGAAACAGTTGTATTTGCATTGTGGAAATGCCAAACATCCACAAAAATTGTATTCTTATTTGCGTCTTTCAAAACAAATGAGCTGAGTGCAAAGTGGGTGTGTAAATCTTGAACCACTTTGCACTCACAAGAACCAAACATTTTTGTTTTGCACTCTACAAATTTGTATTCGTACTCCAACCAAATGGAGCCTTATGTGATGGCATGATCATCATATTTTCCTGACTTTTTTTTCAAATTCATTTTTTTCTTGGCAAGGCAATGCCCTAGCATGGAGAACGGTTAATTTTACCAGGGTATTTAATGGAATTCCATAAAATAGCTAGCAATGTTCAGAGTAGTCACAAGTAGACCTGTTCATGGGCCGGGCTCGGGCTTGGCTTTTAACAAAATTCTAATGGGCCTGGCCCGAAGCCCGAGCCCAACACAGTGTAAAATCAAGCCCAAAGCTTGGCCCATGAACAGGTCTATTCACAAGGAAATCTCTGAAGATAAGAAGTCAATATCATGTTGCTAATTGTGCTAATGCTGATTGCTTTCACTGTCAAAAGTTATACTTGTGTAAAAAGGGCAGCCCAATGCATGAGGCTCCCACCAATGCAGGATCTGGGGAGGGAAAGATGTATGCAGCCTTACCCCTGCATATACACAGAGAGGCTTTTTCCAAGATTTGAACCCTGGTTACCTAGATTGCAATGGAGCAACCCAACCATTGTGCTAAGGCCCACCTTCCAAAAGTTATACTGGTGTAATTTGTCGAAATGCTGACTGCATTTTCTTTGGCCATTTGTTTGTTTCTTTTCCCTGGAATGTTGATTTTGTGCTTTCCATATTAGTTGATTGTGCTAACTGGCTTATTGTTCACTATCTTTTATATAGGTTGCTTGCCTCTGATGTATATGGTGTTACCTATATATGGGATCGATGGATAAGTAATCTCCCATGTCTTGAGCTTATGGCTAACAACCAAACCATGATACTCTAAATAGAATCAAGTTAAATGCGGAAAATCAGGTTTATATTGAACTCAAGAGCTCCATGTTACATTGAATTGATAATTCCTCCATATGTGTTTTCATGCAAATAGGATACATCCTACATCATCTCTTTGATTATATCACTTCAAAGATTTTTTTTTCAGTATAGCCCTTTGCACTGTTGGAATAACTTTCTGGTTGACAGAGAAACTCTGGAATAAGCTTATCAGGTCCAAACATGAAAGAACTCTCCTTTCTGAGCATGCCACACCTTGCCATCTTCTTTCTTCTGATATTGAAACATTAGTTATTTTAATATATTAAGATGCAACTGGGTGGCTTTAAACAGAACAGAATGGTGAAAAAGGATTCATGTAGCTGACCCCATGTAGTTGGGATAAGGCTTGGATGATGATTATGATTAAGATGCAATTAGAGAAATAACTGACTTTAATGTTTTTCATTCCGCATATGTTGTACTTGTGTAGGACTTAAATGTGTTGCACACTGAATCATCTGCATTATTTTGATGAGCATGAGGAATAAATTTCATTACAAGGAGAAAAAGCCACCCTGCTCATACCATAGCAGGTGGACAAACTACAACAGATCCTCTACACAGGCCAAAAAAAGAGTACAACAAGAACCCAAAGAGAGGAGCAGAAAAATAGAAAATCCTTTTCTACTCCCAAGCTTATATCCAGACCTGGGCAACTAAAATCCAAAAAGTCATTTCTTACCCCAACCTTGCCAAAAGAATCAGCTAGCATATTTGCACTCCTAGGTACCCAAGTGAATGAGATGTTCAAACTGGCACCCAAGGAATGCCAATTTTGTTCTTGAGAATTTATCCATAGAATGACAGTTTTGGCAGTCCCCTCAACAACTATATTTGTTAACCCCTGCTGAACAACCAGTTTAAGGCCTTGAATTAAAGCTACCAATTATTCCCTTAGGGAGACTCCGAAACCAGCTAGTCCTGAGTAACTGAGAATTACATTGCCACCAGAGTCCCTAACCACTCCTCCCACTCCAGAACTCACAGGATTTCCAAGACTGCACTCACCAAAGTTTAGTTTGTAGCTTCTTTCTCCAGGTGGACTCCATTCCACTACTCTTTGTTGTACCCTGTTATTAAAACCTGCAACAATGCTCCAACCTCTTAGCTGGTCGTTCAAACTTTACCCCATTGAATTCTTTGCTGATCTGAGCCCAATGTGCGACCCTTACAGTTGTAAGTTTAATCAACTTCACTTCTTTGTGTTTTTCTTTAAAAATTTTGTCATTCCTTTCACACCACAAACCCCACAACATGGCCCCTCTTACACACTGCCATAAAATTCTTCCTTCGAGTAGAGCATCTCATTATATGTGGTTTAAAAAGGTCCACCACATCAGAGGGTGCTGTCGACACTTCTCCCATTCTTCTAGTTTTTACACTTCCTTTGGAGTCTATCACAGGCGTTCAAGATTTTCTTAGCAGGGGGAAATGTGCTGGACCACATTTCTTTAGCAGGGATAGACAGGTTTTTGCCTTCGTTAACAAGGACCCTAAAAAAGGAAGAACTAGGGAAACTGCATTTAACAGATGGAATCCAAACCCTCTCATCAACACCCAAAGGGGTTAGGACAATGTCTTGAAGTAAACCTATATTAACTTTTGGCCTGGAAACTAATGAGATGATTCCCTTAATCATCTGCATTATTATTAAACCTATATTCACTCTTGACCTGGAAAAATAAGCAAATGATGATGTGATGATGGAATGGTGAAACCTACATATAAGGTTCTGACTATCCGTAGATGGTTACCAAAATAAATTAATGAATCAAAACTTTCTTAATATTAAACAGCCTTGGTTTTCAAACAAAGTATACAGCCTTGCCTCAATCATACTAGTATAGTTCCAATTAAGTATCTAATTCTCTAATTCTCTTAGAGTGGAATCAAGGGTTTTCATAATGCATTTTTGGTAAACTTGATATTTGAAGAATGAACTCCATTATTTCTCCAAATAATTGTATTTATGATCCTATGCTCTTTGGTGATTGTTGTGATGTTCTCTCTCTTAATATTAAACAGCCTTGGCTTTGAAAAAAAAAAGGTATACAGCCTTACCTCGACCATACAAGTATAGTTCCAATTAAGCATCTAATTCTTTTAGACTGGAAACAAGGGTTTTTATTATGCATTTAGGAAACTTAATATTTGTAGAATGAACTCCATTATTTCTCCAAATAATTGTATTTAAGATCCTATGCCCTTCCTTTGATGATTGACATGATGTTCTATGCTGGTTCAATAGATTCTGTAGTAGGGGTGATCATGGGATGGGCTTAGCACCCATATTAAGGACTATAGCCTGGGCCTGGCCCAAACTAGACCCCATGCCTGAAATATAAGCCTAGATCTATGCCTTTAAAATATAAAATGTGGTATGTAATCATTCATGGAGAGAGAGAGAGAGAGAGAGAGAGAGAGAGGAAGATACGATTGAGAGAAAAGAACTGACATCTCTGGTGGCCGCCAGTTCACTATTTATATTAATTTAATAAAAATAACTGAAATTACAAGTATGCCCTTAGCGGCACACCCTAGAGACAAACTAATAAAAAAGAAGGAAAATTAACTAACTGACAGTATCTTAAGAGGACAACCTACTAACAGCAACTATAAAGTAACAATTAAATAGGCCTTACAACACTCCCCCTCAAGTTGGGCTGAATATGTCTATCATGCCCAGCTTGTCACATAACTCATTGTGCCGCGAGTATGGAAGCTCTTTTGTGAGGACATCAGCGAGTTGTTCCTTGGAGTTGACATAAGGGATGCAAATTTCTCTTTTTTCCAATTTTTCCCATATGAGGTGTTTGTCCACCTCAATGTGCTTGGTCCTCTCATGTAGGACAGGGTTGCTGGCAATGTTTATGGCTGCCTTGTTGTCACAGTAAAGAGACATAGGATTATGAACAACAACTCCAAGCTCCCCTAGAAGATTCTTTAGCCAAAGGACTTTAGCCACCCCATGTGTCATAGCTCTATATTTAGCTTCAACACTTGACCTTGCTACCACACTTTGTTTCTTGCTTTTCCAGGTCACTAGGTTTCCTCCCACAAATGTGCAATACCCACTCGTGGACTTTCTGTCATCCACAACACCTGCCCAATCAGCATCTGTAAAGACTTCCATCTTTAGGTGATTATGTTTACTGAATAGTAGACCTGCTCCAAGATATTGTTTTAAGTATCTAAGAACTCTCTCTGCTGCCTCCATGTGTGGTTTCTTAGGAGAGTGCATGAATTGGCTTAAAACCCCAACTGAATAGGCAATGTCTGGACGGGTCATAGACAAATAAATCAGCTTTCCTACCAACCTTTGGAACTGTTTCACATCTTTCAGAGGTTCACCATCACAATCACCCAACTTGTGGTCAACATCCATGGGAGATCTGCTGGCCTTGCACCTAATTTGCTTGGGTCCTGTAATAGATCAATGGTGTATTTCCTTTGAGAGATAAAGATACCCTTTTCTGAGTGGGTGACTTCAATTCCAAGGAAATACTTCAGGGGACCTAGATCTTTCACTTCAAATTTAGAGGCAAGGAATTGTTTCAATTTTTGTATTTCTGAACTCCAATTTCCTATAATGATGATATCATCCACATACACTATCAATACAGCAACCTGTTCCTGACATCTCTTCACAAAGAGTGTATGATCAGACTAACATTGTTTGAAGCCCATCTGCTGAACTGCCATGTGAAACTTACTGAACCAAACTCTGGGAGATTGTTTTTGTAAAGAACACTGATGTGGGCCCCACAGCTACGGTCCCACTGTGTTCGTAGGGTAGAAGATGTTCTAGTTTGCCTAGGGTTAGCTATTGGTCATTTAGTTGTTTCAGTTGTTATTTATTTCAATCTTTGTTTTGCTCTATTTGTTATGTAAAGACTAAGGGCAGATCTGTCCTTTCCATGTAATGAGCATAACCTATAAATATTAATTAAAGTGGCGGCGGCAGAACATTAAGCTTCTGCTCCTCCTTTCAACCCTTGTGTTCTACTGCTTCTCCTCCCTCTTCCTCTTCTCTCTTCTTTCTTTTCTTCTTATCTTCGATCCTGAGATCCCATTAGGGTTCAAGACTGATAACAATCCTGAACTTCTACTTGGTATCAGAGCAAGGTTCTCTCATGTGAGTCTAGTCCAGCCGGCCACATGAGAATCATCTAAGGTTGGAAGCTGAGAAAGCAGAGTTCATCGACTGGTTCTTGGAGATCTCCAGAGGATTAGCAGCTGTTTGAAGAAGTGTCACAGTTGTAGCAAGTTGGTGATTAGGAAGAATCAGAGAAGGCTAGGGTTCGGGTAACCTTGGTAGGCAGCGAACTGCATTCTACTGTAAGTCTTTTATTTTCTGAGAGAAGTAACATCAGAAAAGATAGGTTGGACCTATCTAGCAAGGGTGGCCGAACTACTCTAGGGTTTTATCTCTCTATTCTCCAGGGTTTCTCTAGGGTTTTGTCTTATCCCTGCAGCAAACCCTAGTATTAGGCCGAACCTTGTGATCTTATCCCTGCGGCAAACCCTAATAGTTCTCCTCAACATTGATCAGTTTTAGGGTTTCATATTAACCCTAATACAAACCTTATCTGTACGGTATTGTCTAGAGTGTACGGCTCTTAGGACTGATTAAAACCTCAAATTGGCTTCAGCATATCAGATTGCTCTTCAAACTGTTTTTTCAGTTTTCTTTTGGGGTTTTGAACACTTTTGAAGGGGTGAAAACAGTTCGGACTGTTGCTGTTGTGTGTGGTTATTGATTTCAGATCAGTCTTATACATATTTCATGCACATCTATCGTGAGTACAGATTGGTTCTATACTGATTTTGTGACTGTTGTTGGGAGGCCTAGTGCTGGTTTTGACTGTAGTAACCATAATTTTTGATACTTCTGGTTCTTGACCGAAATGGAGTTTAAGAATCAGGCAGAAGGCAGTTTTGGGAACAACAGTTATGGTGGTAGTTCTGAGACAGGTTTTCAGATTACAACCGTAAAGTTTGATGGATCAAACTATTTGGAATGGGCCCAATCAGCCATGATGGCTATTGGGGGAAGGGGCAAAGTAGGGTATCTCTTGGGAGATGTGGCAGAACCTTCCAAGGGAGACCCTATGTATACCAAGTGGGTCCAAGAAAACTACTTGGTTATGACATGGCTTTGTAATTCTATGCAGCCCCATATTAGCCGAAATTACTTATGGGCAAAGACAACCAAGGAGATATGGAATATGATGAAAGAGACTTACTCCCAACCCCTTAATGTTGCCAGAGCATATGAGTTGAAATGTGAGGTGAATGCCCTTAAACAAGGAGAGAAACCGGTGTCGGTCTATTTCTCTACCTTAAAGTCCCTGTGGCATGAGATTGATCACTTAGAGACTCTTGAGTGGGAGAGTCCCAAAGATGCTCAGATACATAGAAAGCACATCAAGACAAACAGAGTGTTTGAGTTCCTGGCAGGACTGAATTCAGAATATGATATTGTGAGACAACAGATTTTGACCAGAGATAGTGTGACCCTCTCTCAGGCATACTCCTTAGTACACAGTGAAGAGACCAAGAGGAAAGTCATGATGCAACCTCAGCCGCTTACACCTGCCTTGGTAGCTGTCAAACCCAAAACAGAGGGTGATTCAGAGAGGGACAGAAAGAAGGAAGATAAAAGGGATGTGGTGTGTGAGCATTGCAAGAAACCTAAACACACAAAAGAAACATGTTGGAAGCTGCATCCACATTTGGTCCCGGCAAAGTTGAGAAATAAAAGGGGTAATGCTCATGTGGCTACGACTACTGATTCAGCATCCTCATCTGGCACGAGAGGCACACCATTAGAGACCTTAGTTGCAGTTTGGGCTGCTCTAATACAATTGGAGAAGGAAATTGGCAGTTCAGCTCAGTTACTGCAGTCATCATCAGCTCCGGCTACATCGGCCTTTGCACACTCAGGTACTCGAGCCTCAGCCTACCATGCCTCCGCTTCAGGTACTACTGAACCGTGTTGGGTAATAGATTCAGGTGCATCCGACCATATGACTAGTTTGCCCTCTTTGTTTACTACTTATCACTTATCTTCTAGTAGGGATAAAGTATCTATAGCTGATGGCTCTCTTGTCCCTATTTCTGGCAAGGGTGACATCAAACTGTCAGATACTATATCCTTGTCCTCTGTCTTGCATGTTCCTAAACTGGATACTAACCTCCTTTCCGTTAGTAGTATTACCAAACATTTGAACTGCTCAGTAACTTTCTTTCCTGACCGATGTGTTTTTCAGGACATGGAGACGAAGAAGGTGATTGGGACTTGCTGTGAGACGAATGGGATCTATCTGCTCGGGGAGAGTTCTCGTCGGGAAGAGTCAGTGGATAAGAAGTTACTTGTTTCTTAAGTTGTGAGTCTGGTTATGCTGTGGCATAACCGATTGGGTCATTTATCTTTTCGGTCCTTGAAGAGTCTGTTTCCTACTTTGTTTGAGTCTGTTGAGTCATCTCAGTTGAAGTGTGAAAGTTGTGAGTTTGCTAAACATTGTAGAAATTCTTATTCATTGAGTAATAAAAGGAGTAATAGTTCTTTTGATATTGTGCATACTGATGTTTGGGGGCCATATCACATTCCTTCTATGGGGGGGTACAGGTATTTTTTGCTATTTGTTGATGACCACACCCGGTTTTCGTGGGTTTATCTTATGCAATCACGAGATGAGGTGCCTTTCCTGACCCAAAATTTCCACCAAATGATCCTAACACAGTTTGATGCCAGGATAAAAATGCTTAGATCTGATAATGCAAAGGAATACTTTGCTAAGCCATTGGCATCGTGCCTCCTTAATCATGGGGTTATCCACCAGAGCACATGCCCTCATACACCTCAGCAGAATGGGGTTGCAGAGAGGAAGAATAGGCACATCTTGGAGGTGGCTAGAAGTATTATCTTTACCTCCAATGTCCCTATTCGCTTCTGGGGTGATGCTATCCTTACGGTGGTATATCTTATTAATCGGATTCCTTCTCGGGTTCTTGATATGAAACCTCCTTTTTCCCTTCTATACTCCAATGAGGAGTTGTTCACTATTCCCCTCAAGACATTTGGTTGTACTTGTTTTGTTCAGCTTCTTGGTCCCCATCACTCCAAGTTTCAACCCAAGGCTTCCAAATGCATTTTTCTTGGTTATGTACAAACTCAAAAGGGTTATTGTTGTTATGATCCTGTCTCAGGGAAGAAGTTTGTATCCATGGATGTCACTTTCTTTGAGGAGACACCCTACTATTCTTGGGTCTCTCCTCAGGGGGAGAGTAGTGAGCGTGGAGATTTGGGTCCTTTTCTTCAGGGGGAGTGCAGTGAGGACAGGGTTAATACCTTTGGGGCTGTTCCCTTACCTATTCCAGTTGGTGATGAGGGCTGTAGTAGCGAGGGTGGTCAAAGGAATCGGGAGTTGAGAGTCTATCATAGGCGATGCAGGCAGGTTGATCCCGGTCATCAACAGTCCCAGCCAGTTACAATCTCTTCTGCGGCTCCAAGTCCAGATATTACAGTCCCAGGGCCCACAGAGACTCCTTCCATTGTTGCTACCTCACCCTCTGCAGATGACCTTGACCTTCCCATTGCCCTCCGTAAAGGAAAACGGCATTGCACCACATCTACAGCCCACTGCATCTCCCAGTTTTTGTCCTATGATCACCTATCTCCCTCCTACAGGTCCTATCTCACCTCCGTTGCTGATGTCCCTATTCCGAGAACAGTGCAAGAAGCCCTATCAGTCCCGGAGTGGAGGTGCAATGCAAGTTGAAATGGATGCCCTATTGAAAAATAATACCTGGGAGCTAGTTGACTTGCCCAAAGGAAAGAAACCAGTTGGATGCAGGTGGGTATTTACTGTGAAGCACAATGCGGATGGTTCCATTGAGAGGTACAAAGCTCGGCTAGTTGCAAAAGGGTTCACTCAGACTTATGGTATAGATTACTTGGAGACATTTGCCCCGGTAGCCAAGATGACCACCATTCGGGTTCTATTATCTCTTGCAGCAAGCTACACTTGGCCTTTGTACCAAATGGATGTTAAGAATGCTTTCCTGAATGGGGACTTGCAGGAAGAGGTTTACATGCAGTTGCCTCCTGGATTCTATGATACAGAGGCAGGTAAGAAGGTTTGTCGGCTCAATAAGGCATTGTATGGTTTGAAGCAGTCACCTAGAGCTTGGTTCGACAGATTCAGACTAGCCCTTGGGAAGTTCGGTTATGTACAGGCCCAGTCAGATCATACACTGTTCATCAAGAGGGTGAAGTCGTCATTGACACTACTTGCAATTTATGTTGATGATATTGTGGTGACAGGAAATGAGAACCATGAGATTGAGTCCCTCAAACAGCTCCATCAAGAGTTTGAGGTGAAAGATCTGGGTACACTACGGTATTTTTTGGGTATTGAGGTTGCTAGATCTAAGCAGGGGATCTTTGTCTCTCAGAGGAAATATGTGTTAGATCTCTTGGTTGAAACTAGAAAGCTAGGTGTCAAACCTGCAGATACACCCATTGAACAGAACCACAGGATTAGTGCAGAGAGTGGGGAGCTGCTTGAAGACAAAGTTATGTTCCAGCGGTTAGTGGGAAAGCTCCTATATCTATGCCTTACCCGACCAAACATCAGTTATGCCGTTAGTGTTATCAGTCAGTACATGCATTCTCCTAGAACCACGCACCTTCTAGCAGCAGAAAGAATACTAGCATACTTGAAGAGATGCCCGGGTAGAGGTATATTATTCAAGAACAATGACCACATGAAGGTGGAAGTCTATACGGATGCCGATTGGGCTGGGAATGCTGATGACAGAAGGTCTACCTTTGGATATTGTGCTCTTGTGGGAGGTAACCTGGTTTCTTGGTGGAGTAAGAAACAGAGTGTTGTCTCTCGATCCAGTGCTAAAGCTGAGTACAGGTCAATGGCTAATGGAGTGGCTAAAATTCTTTGGCTGAGATCACTACTTGAGGAGTTGGGTATTGAGTATGAGAAGCCCCTGATGCTATATTGTGATAATCAAGCGGCTATTAATACAGCACACAACCCAGTGCAGCATGACAGGACTAAACATATTGAAGTTGATCGACACTTTGTACGAGAGAGGGTCTCATCACAAGAAGTGTGTCTCCCATACATCACCTCCAATATGCAACTGGCAGATATCCTCACTAAAGCTATATCACGGAAGAAGCTAGAGATAGATCTATCCAAGTTGGGAATGATAAACATTTATTCTCAACTTGAGGGGGAGTGTAGAGAACACTGATGTGGGCCCCACAGCTACGGTCCCACTGTGTTCGTAGGGTAGAAGATGTTCTAGTCTGCCTAGGGTTAGCTATTGGTCATTTAGTTGTTTCAGTTATTTATTTCAGTCTTTGTTTTGCTCTATTTGTTATGTAAAGACTAAGGGCAGATCTGTCCTTTCCATGTAATGAGCATAACCTATAAATATTAATTAAAGTGGCGGCGGCAGAGCATTAAGCTTCTGCTCCTCCTTTCAACCCTTGTGTTCTACTGCTTCTCCTCCCTCTTCCTCTTCTCTCTTCTTTCTTCTTTCTTTTCTTCTTATCTTCGATCCTGAGATCCATTAGGGTTCAAGACTGATAACAGTCCTGAACTTCTACTGTTTTAAACCATAAAGAGACTTTCACAGTTTGCACACCTTATTTTCACTTCCCTTGGCACAAAATCCAGGGGTTAAACCATGTATACTTCCTCCTCTAAGTCACCATTCAAAAAAACATTCTTTATGTCCAGTTGATGCAATTCCCAGTCAAGATTAGCAGCTAATGACAGGAGAACCATAATTGATTTCATCTTAGCTACTGGAGCAAAAGTCTCATCATAGTGAACCCCGTACACTTGAGTGTACTCTTTGGCTACTAATCTTGCTTTGTACCTTTCAATTGTTCTGTCTGCCATGTGTTTAACAGTAAACACCCACTTACACCCCACGGGGTCTTTCCCCTTTGGAAGATCCACCAATTCCCAAGTTTGATTTTTGTGAAAAGCATTAATCTCCTCCTTCATATCATCTGTCCATTCAGGGCATTTTAAGGCTTCTACAACGTTTCTGGGAACAGGGATGCAAGCAAGTGCAGATAGAAGGGCTTGGTATGAGGGGGAAAGGTGATCATAGGAGCCAAAATGGGTAATGGGGTGTCTGGTAGTGCATGACCTGACTCCCTTTCGTTGAGCAATAGGAATGTCAAGGTCATCCACAGTAGGAGTAGGGGGGGTATCAAAAGGTGCAACAGGGATTGGACTTACCTCCTAGGAGTCTAACGGTGTTGGTTGCTCAATGTTTGGCTGCTCCACATCTCTATCACATTGCTGATCTCTACGACGTGTACGTTGGAAGACACGAAAGGGAGCAAGGTCTGGAATAGAAGGAAGGGAGACTTTGCGGACCTGAACCTGCTTCTCCTCTTCCACACTACTACTCTCCCCCTGAGGAGAAGCAGGGAAGAATGACTCAGACTCAAAGAATGACACATCCATAGACACAAAAAACTTATGACTAACGGGATCAAAGCATCAATATCCTTTTTGAGAGGAGAGATACCCCAGAAAGATACAAGGAATGGACCAAGGGTCTAACTTACCTCGAAACGGAGACAAATCATGGACAAAGGAACGACAACCAAAAACTCTCATGGGAATGGAGAATAAAGGGGACTGAGGGAACAACAACTGATGAGGGGCCATGTAGTTCAGCACTTTGGAGGGCATGCGATTGATGACATAAGCAGCTGCAAGTATAGCATCCATTCAAAACCTTTTTGGAACATTCATGTGTAACATCATCCCGCGAGCTACCTCAATGAGGTGTCTTTTTTCTTTCTGCAACACCATTTTGTTGTGGTGTTCTGGCGCATGAGCTCCTATGAATAGATCCGTGGGAGACAGAACTCATTGAGCTCACTATGGAAGTATTCTTTTGCATTGTCGGATTGGAAGATCTGTATTTCAACATGGAACTGCGTAAATACCATCCTCTAGAAGTCTTTCACAATCTTTGGAACTTTGTCTCTACTACACATAGGGAATACCCATATATAGCGAGAGTAGTCATCGATCAATGTGATAAAGTACTTATATCCGCCCTCAGTGATTACATTAGTAGGCCCCCACACATCAGAATACACAATATGAAAAGGAACACTTGATCTTTTATTATTTGAGTGAAAAGTTGTTCTACATTGTTTGCTCAACTGACATGTTTGACACTGGAACTCTGACACTGAACATGACTTAAATAAAACCGGAAACAAAGACTTTACTATTTCAAAAGAAACATGACCCAATCGACTATGCCACAAAAAAAATTGTCTCTTATTTGACTGACTACGTGACTATGAGGATGACACCGAGAGACCAGCTTTGCTGTCGAGAATGTAGAGACCATCCACTAGGCTCTCTCTACCAATCGTCCTCCCAGAAGTTAGGTCCTGAAAAACACATGAGCCAGGAAAAAAGGTTACACTACAGTTTAAAGAGCTCGTGATACTACTAATTGAAAGCAAATTTATAGGAAGTTGAGGGACATGCAATACACAATTCAGGTTAAGGCCATGGGGAAGAGATATTGATCCTTGGCCTGCAATGGAGGAAAATGAGGCATCTACAAGTCTCACTTTATCCCTTCCTGACAAAAGGCTACAAGTCTGAAACAAGTTCAGCTTACCGGTCATGTGGTTGGAGGCCCCTGAGTCAATGATCCAAGGGGAACCCGTGGGAGTGACATGGAATGCAGAAGCCGTATTACCTGATGTAGATGCAAATGAAGTAGAGGGAATACCAGTGACTGAGCTATTCATTTGTCGCAAAGCCCTACCATAAGACTCCAGGTGTTCTTTGAAGGAGTTCATTATATCTTCCTTGGGGTTAGAATTATTAAGGTGGTCTTGGGTAGTATCGGCAACCTGAGTATCTTGGGTTGCCACATGTGTTGTGTTCATCTTCTTCTGACCATGACCTTTATCCTATTCTTGGTTCTTTTGGGTTTCCCGTGAATGTCCCAACATGTGTCACGTGTATGCCGTGAATGCTGACAGTGGGTACAAAACAACTTGTCTTTATCATCAGTCTTCTTGGTGTCACTTTTCTTTCCCATGTTGTTATTATTCATCACAGCCAAAGCAACTTGTTGCCCCCCCTCAGCTGTAACCATCACACTTCACCTACTTTCTTCCGATTGAACAAGGGAGTATACCTCGTGAACCAACGACAACTCTTTGCTTCCTAGGATCTGAACTCTCAAAGGTTCATAGGCAGGGTTCAGTCCCAACAAGAAGGCAAACACACGCTGCTGAGAAACCAGCTTCCTATAGGCCTTAGCATCGTCATCATGTTTCCACTCTATAGCCTGATAATGATCCAATTCTTTCCATATGGAAGTAAGGGCAGAATAATAGGAAGACAAACTACGATTTCCTTGTTTACAGGTTGAGGATTCAGCTTGTAACTGGTAAGCTTTGGCATAATGCCTTTGCTCAGAATAGGTAGTTTTGGCATGTTCCCAGATCTCACTAGCGGTGTCTGCCCACATAAAGTTCTTCTTCACATCAGGTTCCATGGCTGCAAGGAGCCAAGACATCACCATACTGTTTTCTTGGTCCCACCTATCATGTTCAGCTGTCTCACTCTTGGGTTCTTTCACCCTTCCGTTTATGTAACCAGCTTTTCCCCTTGCCGTTACATAAAGTTTTACACTTTTAGCCCACTCCAGGTAGTTTAGACCATTTAAGGGGGTAATGGGCATGGGAAACATCATGTTTTCACCTCCCATACCAGCTGTGTTGCGGGTCGGTGTAACCCCCGGTGAAGTTGATTCATAATTTGCCATAGAGCTGCTGAAAACAGTCCAAATCCCACACAACTACACAACAGCCACAAATAGAATACCACCCCTCAAGAAACTTACTTCTGGGATGTGGAAAAGAAAACAAAAAACTGCTGAAATCAATTCTATGATGGTTTAGTCATTAAACCAGCCCGGTAATCAGTCCAACACAGCCAAGGTAGACATTACTATCAGTCCGACTACAGCCCATACAGTCTAACAAACCAACATCCAAACGAATGTATAGAACCAAGGAATAAGGCCTTCACAACATTGGCCAAAACACAAAAAACAAGAACACATACCCCGTCCAGCACCTGTACGAAGGTGCCAACCAGAAATTGACTTCACAGCATCGAATAGAGAAGGGAGTCTCTATCTGCATCGCCCTTCTTCGACTAGGGTTTCCTTGATATTACGACCAAGGAAGAACCCAAAGGAGGTGTCGCCAGTAGTCTGCTAGGGTTTCTCTGTCTTCCACGTCCAAGAATTTAAAGGAGGAAAAGAGATGTGGAGCAAGTTCAAAATAGGAGAGACCGAAATTCTTTTATAGCCCAAAAACTTGCTCTGATATCATGTAATCATTCATGCAGAGTAGGAGACGAGAGAGAGAGAGAGAGAGAGAGAGAGAGAAAGAGAAGGAGAGGAAGATACGATTGAGAGAAAAAGAACTGACATCTCTGGCGGCCGCCAGTTCACTATTTATATTAACTTAATAAAAAGAATAGAAATTACAAGTATGCCCCTGGCGGCACACCCTAGAGACAAACTAATAAAAAAGAAGGAAAAATAACTAACTGACAGTATCTTAAGAGGACAACCTACTAACAACAACTATAAAGTAACAATTAAATAGGCCTTACAATATGGTACATGTATTGTGGATCAGGTCTAAAGTATTAGGTCCCGACCCAAACCCAGACCCAGAAGTTTCTGGGCCAGGCCAGGCTAGAAATGATCACCCCTACTCTTTAGTCATCAACTTCATTTATTCCATGGACATTAGATAGAAAATACCCTATTCTATTGTGTGTGAAGCTTTTGGTAAATGTTTTAACTTGATCATATTTCTGTTATCATCAATCTGCTTGTAGATGGCTCAGTAGCTTGCTTCAAAGCAATGCCTCAGGGAATGCCCTTCCTAGTCTGAGGAGGAATCGGTAAAAGTTGGGTTGGGCTTGGATGAGTATGTCACGTCTCAACTAATTTATTTGATTTTTTATTTCTGATGCAGAAAGGGAGTAGGGAGAAAATAGGACATGAAAAAAAAATCAAGGCTAGTCCAATTAATTGACCATATCCTTCTGCAATAACTAATTTAACTACACCTTAAACAGTTTCATGATTATGCAAAAAAAAAAAGGTAAAAAAGGCTACTCAAACCAAATAAAAAGGAATTCTAGCTCTTAGGTTCGTCAACTTAATTTAAGTCTTTCGTTCAATTTTAAGACAAAAGATAACCTAATAAATAATTAAAATAATTAAAATAATTAAATGCATCCTTCAGTTTTCATCATCATCATCTGTGCCTTATCCCAACTGTATATCCTTCAGTTCTTCTGAATTAATTTAATTATTTTGTTGCTTGTCTGACTTTGTTGGCATGATTCTCATTTTTTCATTAGTGTTCTTATGATTGAATATCTTCTGCTTCTAGTCCTCAATCTATGATATACTTGTTTATTTGGTATTTGGGAATGTGCAAAGCAGCATATTAGGCCATTCCTTAAATTTGGAGGATACATAATGATCACAAGGATGTAACCATTTTTGTTTCCATTTTTGTGAACTCCTGCTTGAGCTTTTCAAAGAAGCTTGTTTCTTTGCTTTCTAATAGATTGTCTTTGGATCTGGTAAACATGGGATCATCTATGCTTGGGATCTTCGTGGAGGAAGAACATCTGTTGCTTTTCAAAGTAATAAAGAGGTAAAAAGGGTTAAACATTACCATTTTCTATAAAATATGAATTTCTTTTTTATTTTCTCTTTCATGTACCATTTGTTTTGGCAATCAAAAGATGGAAATAATTGTATATAGGGCAGTTATGTTTTCTGGATACTCTGCCTATGCTTTTTGAAGTACTTTTTATGGACAGTTAATCCAAATCTGAAGATGTAGAGTGAGATTGAATTGTTCTAATTTCCAACATTTGATATGATTTACATAAATAGAAAAGCATAGGCATGAATTCACTCTTATTTAAAGAAAAATAAAAGGAGCAACTCTAGATGTTGTAAGATCACACTGCATCTTCTTGCTTGGAGATGGACATAACATTTGTAAACTCAACTGAACCAAAAATAGCCTGATCCTTACTACATGAGATTAGCTATGCACATCCTACTTGGGCATTCTTCCTAGTAGGGTCCATATCATCTGTCAAATTGTGAGTCCTCAAAATTTTCGCTACTATATCAACTCATATCCTTTTTGGTCCTTCCTCTAGTTCTTCTATAACTTTTAACTTACATTTAATTGCTCCTCATTGGTGTAATAGGTTGTCTTCCATGAACTTGGCTCACAAATCTTAGTCCATTGTGTGGGTGTGTGCTGGGTGTTTAAAATATTCTAGTTTTAGTAACATTTTTGGGGAATGACTTGAGTTATAGGTAGGAGAAGACTAATAACTGGAAGAAGAGAATTATGGTCAGCCACCTTCCTGAGAGCCAAACCCTTTTTTTCTCAAGTTGAAGTGGGTATATATAAATAATCAGGATAGGAGACATGTAAATATGACAAAGAAGTTTGTTATTACAGGTGCCCCTCTGTAACCCCAAGGGGTCCACTCTCTATAGTCAAGCCATCTTGCATAGAATAGAGGACTAAATAATAATATATCAAAGGAAGCCCCATACATAATGATTTTCTTAGATCACTAACCAAAACTTCATATCATTACTCCTTATATGTGGATCCCTATTGTACACCCAAATGTTAATTTGTTGCACATTCTCATTTATGGAACCTCTTACTAGTCTATATTTGTAAAGAATTTTATGGTTTTTCTCCTATCTATCTTACATCATGCAAATATGCAGTAATTCAGTTGATCTGAATTGACCCTAACATTACTAGAAACCAAAAGATACTTGAATGCACATCCACTACCACACACACAATAAGGGAGATTCTCATACCTCTATTTGAATGACCTGTTTTCTATGCTAAAAGAGTAGAGATGAAAAAAAAACAAAAACACAAGTCCCATGGGGTTTATATATGACAAATAGGCATTTTGATTTTGGATCAGTGACTTGGAAATTTAGGAAAATATAGACAATATCTTTTCATATCCCATATACAATATAAAAAGTTCCTCTTGTTAATATATAGACAATATCTTTTCATATCCCATATTCAAGCTGTAAGATTTTTCTTTGTGATATTCATACACCACTGATTTGAATCTAGTATAAGCAGTTGTTAGTGTTGAGTTGGTCCGGTTTGTTTTTATTTAGTTAGGAAGTTGTTGGGCTTTAGGCCCATTAGTTTATGTTTTTTAAGTTGTGACTGTTCAGTTTTTAGTAGCTGCCCTACTAAGGGCATCCTTGTAATATCTCATCTTTTTAAGTTAAGTATAAATATAATGAGAGGGGGGCTGCTAGGGTGATTTTTTTCACAATCCTGGTTGACTTCCTACTCTCTTCTTCTTCTCCTTTCTTCTCTACTGCTGAAATCTTCATCTTCCCCCTCTTTCCTTCACAAGAAACTCGACTAAATCTGCAATTAGTGATCTCTACTGTTAGATAACAACTGAAGTGGCTGAACTGAATGGAATATTGATTTGTTTTTTAGTGAACAAATTATTTAGGAAGATGTGATATCCTTAATGGCTGAATCTGAAGTTGGACTGCTTACTATATACTTGACTGTTTTATTTTTTAATTATTTTATCTACTAAAGTCAAATCAACAAGTCATTCAGTTCAGCGATTTCAGCCATTACCAAATAACCCCTGACTGTACAATCTATTCATCATATTTGTTGTTTGATTTTTCCTTTCTTCAATCCAGGCACATCACCCTCCATTAACATCTTTAAAAATATAGATGATGTTAGAGAAGATCAAGTCTTTGAAGGTACTAGTTTTCATTGTTTTTCGTTATTCTGTTTTTTTTTTTTTTTTTAATATTCGTTATGGTTTATTGTACATCCCAAGTTCCTGTTCAGCACCCATTCGTTATGATTGTTTTCTCATGACCAAAAGTTCAGAACTCTTCAGAATGTCATTTGTTGTCTTTCTGTTGCCAATGCCAAATATCTGTGATTCTGTCTTTATCCAGCCTAGATCAGCTTAACCTTCTCCAAATCTATGGTTTGTGACTGAAAGCATGTGAATACTTTATAACAAATTTTTGGGCATTGTGAACTTATGTTTGATAACTATTTTTTTTTTCAGAACTTGTCTGCAAATATGCAATACTGACTTCAAGTTCATTTTAATTTCTCACAAAAACTACAAGTGCAAATTTTGGCAAGTTCACTGTCTCCTCATCAACCATATTCAAGTTGGATTGCAAATATAAAACATCAAATCCTTGCTCATTGCAACCATCCATTTAGACTGATTAGAATCAGTTCTTTTACTGTCTGGATATGTATTAGGCATGATGTTAACATACAGTTACCATGTTTTAATAACATCTTAGTTGTAGTTGTTTTTCTAATCCTAGATAGTACCATAAATCAAATGGAATCCAAATATGAGATAATGTGCTTTCATGAAAACATATAACTGGAATTTAATTCGCTTCTTTTGTTCTCTTCATCACTTGCATAGGTCAGGTATTTTGGATACAAATAGTTTTCAAGTTACACATATGCATTGCCCACCCCCTGCTTGGCTGTAAGTGAAATTGAACAACTTTTCACATGAATTGATAGTTTAACTGCAATATATTGTCTGCTCTCTACAACTAACTGGTTACTTTTATGACTTTGTGGGGGCTAGGGATGGATCAAAGACATCAATCAATTGCTCATACTTGAGAAAGGCATCATGGCTACCATCATGGATCAAAGACATCTTCCTTTCTCCCTTTTTCAAATATTTCGAAAGCTCTTCTAGCAAACTTTCACCTCCCCAAAAGAAAAGCCCTAAACTCTTGCCAATTCTAACTTCCCTGTCCACCAAACTCTTAAGCTCCACTTTTTCCCCTCAATTTTATCAGCTTGTTGAGACAAAACTAAACTACTCTCATCCGCTTGGCATCCTTCCTCCTCCTCATCCCCAATCCTAGTCCTGATCTCTAGATCATCCCTTATCAAGGTCGCCGTAACCTCCTCTCCTGCAGCTTGAAGCTCCTCCTCCCTCCTTTCATCACCCTACTTCATTCCAGAACTTTTAATTTCCTTCTCTTGTAAACTCTTTTATATTTATTGGAGGGTCCTGCCCCAATCAATCCATCTTTTGGCCTTGAAAAAACCTTTGACACATGGACAAAGTGAGTCTTATTTGCCTCTTTAACTTTCTTCAACCCTTCTGAAGATTCAAAGTCTCCCTCCTTATGAACACATCTTCTCCGACCTAAATGGACTCCAATCCTGCCGACTATGATTTCTGCCTTTTGGAACTCCTTGCGTTATAAAACCGAACCAGAATTGTCACCCTTGTCCATAGCCTCTTTCTCACCCTCAGCACAGTGTCTCTTGACATCAATCCCTTCCTCTCATCCTTGCTTATAACTTCTGCCTTGTCCTCCCCTTCCCCCCTAACTGGTCCCTTCACCGCTTCCCCAGAAACCACCTCCCTTCCCTCCGACTGAATTTCTGATCAAACTACCCCTCTGTTCTCCTTTTCCATACTTCTTTGATGTGACAAGAAGGAAGAAGAGGAAGGAAGCTCGACTTCAAAATCACCAAAACACAGAACAATACCTGCTTGATGACCAGAACTCCACTTCTCAATCCCCCCTTCCCCTGCAGTGATTCCCTGGATCAGACCCTTCAGCTGTGCTTCCACTTTGATCTGTCTCCTCCCTGTTCTTATGCACAATCCATTTCCGCAGATCTTCAGACTGAAACACACACCCAGCTCTTTGGCTCTGTTTAAAATTTCTCTATTTCAAAACCCCCAGCTTGAAATGAGATGTCTTCAAAGTTACCCCAGCTTTCTTGACTGCACTGTCTTTTGAAACTTGAACCCCATTCTTCCTTAACTTCTTTCCTCCCTGAGACACCTCTTCGTCTTCTAAATTCTGATAGTCCCTCCCACTCTCTTTTGACTCCCCTATCCCCTACCCTCTTTAGTTTCTCCTTCCATGTGGACCCCCAAACTCTCCTCTCTCCCCTGACACCATTGTCTTTTCATAAAAATAAACTCATTATCTCTGCCCCACTTAAGTTCATAAAAATAAGGGATTTTTGGACTGCAATCCCCCTCACAAATTTTTTTTGCAGCCCCCTCCTAGGAAATCCACGGGCAGGATTCAGTCCACCCCTAGGAAATCCTAGCTCCACCTAGGGGTGGACTGAATCATAAAAGCCCCTAAAAATAAAGGGATTATAACTGATAAAGGCAACTTTTGGGTCCTAATATCGATAAAAGTAATACTTTTAATAAAATCTCAAAAATAGGTTAACTTTTTAAAAATAATATCAAATAAGGGCAAAAACACTGCTCATCTTCTTCCTCTTGCAAATCATTCATCAATGCCGCCACCCTCCGCTGCCTCCGGCAATGCCTCCGCCCACCTCCACCTCCACCTTTGCCCAATGTCGCCTACCTCCGCCTCCGCCTCAGGCAACATTGTTGTAGGGCTTACAAGCTGTTAACGGACCCATGACAATGACCCTCAACGGAAACCGACAACTGTCCCTCGCTGTTCCACTCCATCCCGTTCTCTGTACACCCCATGAAATCTCCCTCATATCAATTATTTTCTTTATTCCTTCTTAGGATCCATGGAAGTACGGCTACTGCAAACAGTGAGACCCCATGTTTCTACTATACACTGATGAGCCTGAATCGCTTGCTTTGTCGTCACACGACAAATGGTGTCTGCAATGTTATTTCAAGAGGAGAGGAACAGAGAGGGAAGAGCGGAAAAAGGTGGAGAATTTGGCTTCAGAATGGGGTTTTTTAAGGGCATCTGCACCGTCTAGTCTTGTCTACACTTTGGAGCCACCGATTTTTTAAGGCAGAGAATTTGGCTTAAAAAGGCAGAAATTTTGTCTACACTTTGGAGCCAGCGCTGGCATCCACCGGCGCTGCCACCGCCGTCTCTGCCTCTACCCACCTCCGGCAACGTTTCCGAAGGCAGAGGTGGGCGGAGACGTTGCCGAAGGTGAGCGGAGGCGGCAGAGGTAGCGGAGGCGTTGTCGGAGGCGGTGGCGCTGATGAATAGTTTGCAAGAGGAAGAAGATGAACAGTGTTTTTGCCCTCATTTGATATTATTTTTAAAAAGTTGACTTATTTTTGAAATTTTATTAAAAATATTACTTTTATTGATATTAGAGCCCAAAAGTTTCCCTTATCAGCTATAATCCCAAAAATAAACTCACCTTTCAATACCGCACGATCCCCACCACTTTTGATTTTTTTGGGACTTCCCTCTCATTATTATTCTTAATCCTGATTGCTGCCCAAGTACAAGTCCCTAGACACACTAATATTAATTTTATTTCCAAAAATATGCTCGTCTTCAACCTCGCCTCCTTTCCCTTTGAACTGGCTGTTCGTCTTCCCTCCACAAACACTGGAACGTTGCCAGACCTTCTTGGCCTCCTCACTCCATGTTTCCATGTTTTCAATCCACCTTGTTGGGTAAGACTAAGACCCTTCTATGGTGAATCCTAAATTGAAGATTTCTCCAACAAACCGAAGAGACAATGAAGCAGGAACAAGGTGGATCTCTTCAACTTCAATTAAGATGCGAGCAGTAAACAAGTTCTTCAAGAAAGTGTTCTAGAATCAACAAACCCAAATCTTCCACATGCGACTCCCACGGCCTTAGAGGTTTGGTAGCTCTACGCGTGCAGGGAAATCCCAAAAACGACAATCCAAACCATGTTTAAAGGAGCCAAATTTCTAATAGGTCCGACTAAAGGATTCCATCTCCCAATTCTGAGGTCAAGCATGTAGAAGAACTACTGAGGGTAGTTTTGTAATTCTACTGTTCTGTGCTATATTTTTTCTTTCTTGTACTATAATAGACGTGTACTTTAGTGTACAAATCATTTTTATTCTCTTTGTAAGGACAATCTTGTCCATTCACATAAGTTTAATATAAATACATCTTTTCTAGGTTGGTTCGATCAAATTGATCAACCCTAACAGATCTGGAATTGTCTTTCTCTCTGCTCTCTCTCTCTCTCTCTCTCTCTCTCGAGCCGACATGGTATCAGAGCAGGTTGCTCTCTGGTCGTTTTCTCCTCTTTTTGATCAATGTGACATTGCTGCCGATTGAATCTGGACTGTTTTGATCTATCCAGAGATCAGTTTTCTCTGTTTTGCGAATCCAAAGAGAGATTTTATCATATCTCTCTCATACAACTTCAGTTTGCAGTGAGATTTGAAAGGAAGTGTCGCCTAGGCCCTCTCATCATATTCTGTGTTGAGTTGGGTTGATTTCTAATTATTGGACCTAATTGTTTTGTTCTTATTTTAAGTTGTTAAGTTAGGAAGTTGTTGGGCTTTAGGCCCATTAGCTTATGTTTTTTTAAGTTGTGACTGTTCAGCTACTTTAATAGCCACCCTACTTGGGGCATTCTTGTAATCTTTTATTTTTTTAAGCTAAGTATAAAATATAATGAGGGGTTGTAATCTTTCTGGTGCAGATCTATGCAGTTGGAGTGTCCTCTAATTATGGCATTCATCTTTTAGACTTCTATCCTGACCCATCGTCACCTTGCCATGTGGATTTCAAGTAAGAAAAGCCAGATTTTTAACTATAAAGCTTTATTGCATATGTATCTTTATTATTTGGATTAATGTCCTTGTTATGTTGGTTAATGTCATATTTTCCACATAGCTAGTTCTCATAGTTCTGGATAATTGTTTGCTGATTTTCTCCGTTTCTCTTAGTGAGGTTATGGATAATGTTTCTGAGGATAAAAAACGAAGCATGCAAAACAGTTTTGTTCCCTTATCAGAAGGTGTTACTGTTTGTGGTACTCCCCCAAATGATACCATCATAGCTGGAACTAAGATAAGTATTTTTACAATGATTATTTTTTTCATTATTTTCCAAGAAGGAAAAAAAAGTTTTTCTTTCTTTTTCTCTCCTTAAAAAAGAATAGGTGTATGGATAGCTGTGGCCCATGGACTGATTTCATTTCCCTCCTTTACCTCTGGTTTTGTCTCATATGGTCTCACATTATTAATTTATTTATAATTTTAATTTGTTTCTACTATTTTCTGGTTTCTTAAAATACATGGTAACCTCCTTTTATATCTACAAGTGCATCATGCTTTTGATTGTTTTGGCTTCATTTGTTTTGATATAATAGGGGCCAAAAACAATCTCTGAAATATTGAGCTACACTCCCCATTGGCAGCCTTGTTTTTCAGTTTTACATAAAAAATGGGCAAACTTCATGCAACATTTTCCAAGTTCATTGGCTTTATATTTATGCCTCAAGGATTGTACTCAAGTAGACCTAAATCTTTAAGCTGATTCATTTTAAAATAAATTACACTGTGATCACATTTTGATTTCAGCAATCTTCTTTACTGGTGATATCCCAAAAGCGCCAGTCCTATTGTAATAGAGATTATAATGAAACTAGTTAGGACCCGTGTGATGCACGAGCTTTATTTATAAGCAAAATTGAAGATGGAGCTCTATGACATTTCCAATTAAATGGTGTCCATCTAAGTTCAATTCAAGTATTATTTTTGGGGTTATGTCTAATTTATCCGATCATAGTCTAAGTTATGCTTTAGTGAGAGTGACCAATTTCCTATTCTCTAGATAAATTTGTATTTTTTTATCTTGATGCTAATTTTTATTAATTTTTTTGAAAAAGAATTTTTTTATTATTGTTTATTGATTTATTATTATTTTTGTATTATTTTTAGGTTAAATAAAAAAAAAAAAAAAAAAAAAAAAACATCCTCTTATAACAATTCTATAAACCACCTTTGTGTTTCGACCCTAACAAAGGCCTCCCCTATAGTTTTGAGAAAAAAAAGTGCAAATACCTCCTTTCCCTTGACTCTTCAATAACAAAGACATTGAAGTTACCAAAATACCCTTATCATTATTAATGCGTTATTATACATAATTTAAAGTTTCAACTTTACCCTCCACTTATTTACTTTGTCAGACAACTTTCAAAGAATAATTCTCCTTACTCTTCTTGGACAAAGGTAAAAAGGCTGAAGTGAAGTAAAATTAATGCATTACATCAACATTTTTTATTTGGATTGCTGATGAAAGGAAGGTATTTGCACATTTTTTCAGAAAAATAGGGGAGGTTTTTGTTAAGGTCAAAACATTGGGGAGTTCTGTAGGATTGTTAGAAATCATCAAACTATTGCAAATTGGAGGCAGACAGTCCATCCCATTTATAACCCATTGGCTCCCAGTACTGATATCCAATACTATTGCTTCCTCTTCTGCATTTTGCTTGTTTCAACTCTTCTCTTTTGATCCTATGTATGCAAAGAAGCCAACAAACCCAAGCACCTGCCCCCTAGTCCTCCCTCTACCAATAGTAGGACATCTCCATCTCATTGGACCCTTACTGCACAAATCCTTCCAAAGCTTATCCAGACAATATGGACCTCTCATTAGTTTAAGTATGGGTGCTTCTCCCTGCATCGTTTTGTCCTCGGCTGCCTTGGCCATGGAAGTCTTCAGGAATGACCTCATTTTTGCATTTCACCCAGAATTCACTTCCACCCAATTCAGCTTTCAGCATATACAATGGTTCTAATTTCTTCACTGCACCATACAGCACTTATTGGCGGTTTATGAAGAAACTCTGCATGACAGAGCTTCTTGTAAACAGGCAACCTGCTGGGTTCGTGGGTGTAAAGCAAGAGGAGATCCAACAGTTCCTGTAGAGACTTTTGGAGAGCTCTGAAAGTGGAAAGCCAGTTAATGCGGGCGCTGGCTGAGCTCACAAGACCGACAAACATCATATGCAGAATGGCAATGAGCACAAGTTGCTCAGGGAGCACTGACGAGGCTGAAGAGGATAGAAAATTTAGTTATGATATTGGAAAGTTAGGAAGGAAACATGGGGGAGATCATGGGTCCCTTGGGAAAATTAGACCCATTCGGGTATGGGAATAAGTTAAGAAATATGATCATTCAGTTTGATGAACTGTTTGATAAGGTTTTGAGGGAACATGAGAAGGATGGTGCAGAGGGTACGTACTAATGAAAGAAAAGATTTGGTCGATATTCTCTTAAAGATATCTAAAGATGAGAAAGCTGAGTATAAGTTGACAAGAACCAATATCAAATCCTTCTTGTAAGATCATCATTTACTTCTTACCTTTTTATCTGCTTTCATCTTCTCTTTCTTTTTGATTCTATAGCAATCACCTGAAATCCTAACTAATGTCCTTATTCCTTAAGTTAGAATTTTGTTTTTGTGCCAGGATATTTTTGCTAGGGGAACTGAGACCTCAGCCAAAGCCATGCAGTGGACACTGGCCATGCTCATAACCCATCCTGATATACTCAAGGTCAGAAAAAAGATAGAGCAAACAGTTGGAGAAACAAGGTTAATCCAAGAATCAGACATCCACAATCTTCCTTACTTGCAATCATAGGACCCAGACAAGTTCCGGACTGAGAGGTTCCAGATGAAGTCCAGAGAGAACTTACAGAGACAAGAGGAAATCAAGAATCAAAGTTGTAAATTCCTACTATTTGGGGAAGGCGAGGCTGCCCAGGAGCATCACACGCATATACCATCATGTACCTTACAGTTGCCTCAATGGTTCAGTGCTTTGATCGGGTCAATGGAGATGATAATGGCTCAACAGAAGTCAGGTTGGAACAGGGAACAGGATTCAAACTGCACATGGCGCACCCACTACTCTGCTTTCCCATACCTGTAGCCAAATTAGAGACTCATCGCTACAGTGCTATAAAATATGGAGTTACAGACAGAAGTAAATCTGATAATACGTATACTAAAAGTCAGAGTATCATACCATTTAAAGTCAACTTTTATATCCTTATCCTTTTTTTCTTTACTTGAACCCTTTATACCAGTGTACGGAAATATGGATAAAGATCCCACTATTTTATGTTAAATAAAAAAAGAATTGGTTTTAGTCAGAATTTAGAAGGGATTTGGCCATTGTAGTCGACTTTTGCATCAACTACACAACCTAAATAGGTCTAGTTTGTTTGAAATGCAATTTCATTTTATTTGATGTACAAATTATGGGAGTTAAAATGAGTTAAGAGTCCAGATTTTGGTGTGGCTTAGGTTGTGTTTGACATAAAATGGCTTTAAGTCATGAATAATAATGGGGATTTGTTGATAGAACAATCCTCAAACCAAATTCATCTGATCCTCTGTAATTTTCTGCTTGGATGTGCGTTAACATGTTAGCTCCCTGGCTACTAAATTCAACTCACAAAGACCTTGCCTCAGACCTCAGTATGCTCTGTGTCATTAGAGTCAATCGCCACTCGATTTCCCATCAAACACGGAATTCAATAGCTGTCAAAGACGCAAACGTGAAGGGAAAAGATAATCATTTATCGATTATATAGTTTATTACGATCTGTAAAAAACGTAAAGCCGAAAATACAGACCTCACTAACGGGGTTTACTTGTCACCACTTTCAGTCCTACTCAATCAAAGAAGCAAATAATGAATGATTGATTTGTATGCTGTAGCACCATTTCACAGTTAAATAAACAGCATTAGTAAGCAGAATTCTGTTCTATTCAAATTCCCAAAAGCCAACGATTTACATGACCATTGATCGAACATTATAAGTGAAGAACAAAAATAACAAGAGAGTAACAGAAACGAGGCACAACAGATTCTCCTCCCTCACGCCCTCTCGCCACGAATCCTGCGGGCAAGCTGGATATCTTTAGGCATAATGGTGACCCTTTTGGCGTGAATGGCACAGAGGTTGGTGTCTTCGAAGAGACCCACCAAGTAGGCCTCGGCGGCTTCTTGAAGAGCAGCGACGGCGCTGCTCTGGAAACGCAGATCTGTTTTGAAGTCCTGAGCGATCTCACGGACGAGACGCTGAAAGGGTAACTTTCGGATCAAGAGCTCCGTGCTCTTCTGGTACTTCCTGATCTCACGAAGAGCAACGGTTCCGGGCCTGAACCTGTGAGGCTTCTTCACTCCTCCGGTCGCCGGTGCCGACTTCCGAGCCGCCTTAGTTGCCAGCTGCTTTCGGGGAGCCTTCCCTCCTGTTGATTTCCTTGCAGTCTGCTTAGTACGCGCCATCTCTAAGCTGTCTGAGTCTCTGTTCGACGAACGAAAATAGATACACACGACCGACTATCGACTTCTATCGCAGTTCTCTGCTATCTGGTCTGCGACTCTGCGGTGGTTTTATGCAGAAACAGAAACGCGGGAAGTAAAAATTTTTGTATATTTGTGGCCGAATAGAGCGGTACGATTACCGTTCGATTACCAATGTCATCGACGGATGAAATTTGCTGAAGGAGATTAACACGGATCGCAATCCCTGGTTTATTTCCGCTTACGCAATCCCAAGCGAGCACAGCGAGATGGGCAATTGGGCTTGGGCATGATGAGGCCTGAGGGTTTGGACAAGTCCAACCAAGTCTCCAAGTAGTAAACTCAATGGATCCGGCCCATGTTTACACAGATCGAATCCAATTAATGGGCTGCACTTCGTAGCAGTGTTTTCGAATCGCTATTGACCCAGGCAGTCGGCCTGGGAACTATTCAGGCAAGGTTCTGTTTCATTTCAAATTTGGTCGTTGGCCAAAAAACCATTGACTTGGTTAATGATCCGTTGATTTGGGCAGTTAAACTGTCGATTCGTTTAACAGTTTTTAGCCTTTTTTTATTTTTTAAGTTGGAACAGGTCAACTGTTCAAACCGAATGGTCGAACTGTCAATCCATGGTCATAACAGTTTCAGATCAGTTTTTAAAACCTTGATTTGTAGAGGTTCTAGAGCTGACCCAAACACAACAACAACAACACAGACCGGCTAAAATTAGGATTACTGAGAAAAGAAAAAAAAAAAAACACATACACACACAAACAGAACTCCACAGGGGAGGGTGCAAGCAAACACGATCTGACTCTAGACAACCAACCAGCAAACTCGGCTCGACACCAACTAATAAATAGGAAAAAAGAAAGACCCTGCTTGGCAGTTAGGTGAGCTGCTCTATTACCATCCCTATCAAGGTTTTAAATATCAATACAGGCCAATATGTTGGTGCTTTTTTATGTTTTATTTTTTTTTTTTTCAAAACTGGTTCAAAGGGGTCAGTTTAAGTCCAAACTAACCTTAAAACCATGGTCTGACCAGATACAACCTCTGTATAGTTGTATTAGAAAGCTCCCAGCACAATACGTATCGATCGATATGGGCTAATTTGTATTGATACTTTGAACCTTGATCCCTATTAACCCAAGAGAAAGAAACATTGATATTCCTTCTTTTAGATAGAAGTAAATATCTTTGGGGCATTCTACATGACCATTTTGAAGAAACTTCACAAGTTGAAAATTTTCTAGGTCCAAATTATTGAGAGCTTGATGAATTGCTTCCTTCACGGCAAGAAGTGGGGAGCTCACAAGAGACTGACTACGTATGTGTTTGGTTCTATGAACATTTATGGATAGATTGTTTATTTATACTTTTTCACTTTAAGCATTTATTTGTACTTTTTCACTTCAAACATTTTTTTTTTGTTTGGTTGGACTTCACTTTAAACATTTTTCTACTCTCCACAATCATTAAAGTATGTCACATCAATATTTAGTTTCAATAAAAGATGGGGTGTTGGGAGAAACAAGAATTTGACGTTTCTCCAAATGCCCCATGCACAAAAATCAAAGTGTTTCAATTTTTTACCATTTATTTGATAAGTAGTGAAACCAAACAGTTGTTTCATTTTGCCTCATAAACAATAAACGCCAATGCCTATGTAGTGCTATTGTGGTGGTGTTTTTTCAATAAACACTCATAGAACCAAACACAACCTACAACAAACAGAAACACATAGGAGCCTTTTTCATCCAATCCTAGCTACAACTCCAAAAGCGGCATTGAAGTGATTGACAAAACTCAGAAGCACCATCAGTGTTGAACTTTATAGATCTGATCTCCCATGGCTTCCAAAAGGGTAAAATACAAAAATCTCTCCTAAGTTCTTGACAATCATAAAAACCTCCCCTATAATTTCACTTTAGCAAAAACCTCGTTCTATTTTCAAAAAAATCAACAAATATCTTCCTTCCATCAATGACCATGACGGAAAACATTTAAGGGATCATCTTTTTTCTTTCAAAATACATATTTTAGCCTTTTATGAATTATTAGACACCTTTTTTACTAAAATATCCATGTCTATATATTATATATTCTGTGCCTTTTTTTTTTTTTTTCTATTTGAAGGGAACTGAAGAGGAACGAAAGAACAAACTTAGTTTCCCCTTCTCCGCTACCTCCAAATATCACAGGTCTGTCATCATATGATTCTCACGAGGGGAAGGTGGGATCCCTTCACATTTGGGTTGGGTCCATTCTTCTGTTCTACGATCCAATGTATGAAGGTCATTTACCTTCTTAGAGCCATTGGTACCCCTAAAACTATCATCCTAATGCCCCACGAGTGCTGCACTATAGCTGTCTTTTGTACTAAGCTGTTGATGAGTAGTTATAAGGGTGATCCATGCCATTGTTTCAAGATTAAACATGAGAACATCACTGAAATGCAGCTCTCAACAACAACCCTGAAACTGAAATACGTAGAAGGAAAAAACAGTAGAAGAATTAAGAATGTAGAATGCAAATGGAAGGTGAACTTTTAGTACTTGGAAAGGAAATCCAGATTTTCTCTATTCCAGAACGATCCTAACTAGGTAATTTGCTAGAAAAAAAAAATAGACCATAGTTGTCGTCCATTTTCCAAGGCTTTGGCGGTGCGACCACGGACTTTGGAGGTGATTTTCTTCCGCTTGTTGTCGTACTTGGCTTGGAGAGAAATGACGAGGTTCTGTTCTTCTAGGGTCAAGGAGTCTTTCTTGATACCAGGTTTGAGATGGTTCTTCCACTGCTCGAGATAGGATTTGAGAGATAAGGTGCCATTCCTTTGGTTGCCAATGTTCTCTCCTTCATCTCTCCTAACCAACATATCTCCTGTTGCTGCCGCTTCTTCTCTTCTGAAGAAGAGGAAGATAACAATTCACCATCTAAACCCACATTTTTTTTTTTCAAGAGGGTTGAGACATGACAGAGAAAGAGAGAAGTGATGAGATAGTAGCCAGGGCAACAAAGTGAGATGGGGCAGAGAAGGGTTGGAAAAGACGCGAGAGATGAATGATAAGTAGGGTAATTTTCAAATAGGTCAGATGAATGACGTCTATGTGTAAAAAATGTAATTCTACACGATTTGGTCATTGACAGAAATGAGGTATTTGTTGATTTTTTTGAAAATAGAAAGGAGGTTTTTGCTAAAGATTGTTGATGACCAAGAGCATCAAAATGGAGGGCTATTGGCTTCTCCATCAGAACTACTTTCTTCTCCTCCTTCACATGCCTAATGGGTTTGGCTCTTCATTATTAAAAATACAATTAATTCTACCCAACCAAACATTCCACAACCATATCAAGAGTTGAGAATGGAGATATTTACAATTAATCTAATTAGGAGTGTTCATTATATGGTCCAAAATTTGTAATTTGATTATCTGAATATAAAAATAATTTGGTATCAGGTTGCTAGTTCGACTCAAAAAGTATAGAGCTCGAAACTCAACTCCAACTAAATCAAGTATCATGTTTTTTGGTTCAAACTCGAGCCGATACTCCAACTTAATATTAGAAATATTGAAATTATAGATAAGTTAATATTATAAATACTATAAATAAAAATAAATTATAAAGTTATTTATTTATCTATACTATATAAATGCACTTTCTGCCCTTCCAAATTTTGGTCTAAAATCTACATTCATGTTTTTACAAATTTTTTCAATTTTTCTTTTTTATTTATTTTAAAACTCTATGTAATTAGACGTGTTCACACATCAGGCTTCCCACCCCCAACAACCTCAAAAGTTGTGAGAAGTGAGGAGATTCAGTGACAAATTTCAAAATTCTTGGACTCTTTCCTTCCAAATGAACAAATCTGACTTATCAAAATTCTTGAAAGAGAAGTTGGAGGGTCTTGTGTGGTTATGGAGCAAAAGGTGAATCATCACCACCGTCCATCTCAAAAGATACTGCCAGTGCTTCTAATGTTGTCACCCCATTAGGTGATGATCCATGCTTCGAAAAAATTGTTTTTTTTTTTTTTTTTGTGTTCATCTAAATTTGATATTTTTTTCTTTAATTGTTTTTTTGTTTATTGGCTTTACTTTAATTTGCTATAGAAATGAACACCTTTCATTTGAATTTGTTTTTTTTCCTTTACAAGGTATCATCGTGATTCTTATTGTTATATGCCCATCTTAACATTGTTTATGGGCTTAAAATATAGAGTTTCGAAGTACAGCAGTTATAGAGTTGTAGCTAGGGGTGGCCATGAGCCGAGTTTATCACAAGTTATTTGAGCTTAATTCAGCTCAATCTAAACCAAGCTTCAAGTACAATATATAGGCTCATTTGCTAATCAAGCCAAGATCAAGCCTTGTAAAATTAAACTCGTGAGCCTAATCGAGCTTATACATAATAAAAAATGTTATATATAATATTTTTACTTTTTATATATAATAGTAACTAGTTTTTGTAATTCTTAATTTTTTATATGTCAAATAAAAATATTCATATAGGTAATTTTTTATTTCTATAAAATATTTGGCTCACAGTTGAGCTCGAGCTTACAAATTTTTTACTCAAGTCAAACTCAAGCTCAAGTCTCTAGCTCGAATTGAACTCGTGCCTTATACTTTATTGGCAAGCTAAGCTCAAATAGCTAGATATTCAGATCGACTTGGCTTGAATCCACCCCTAGTCGTAGAATTCAAAAACTTGGAGCTTGAATGGACATTCATAGAACAAAGTGCAAAGCACTCAAAACAGGGTATTTCGACACCATTTCGGTATCCCAAGTATGTTATCATGTTCTTCTAACATCATTCCAATGTCTATTGGTGTCACAAACTATTTAAATAATTTAATCCTTAAATTATTTGGGAAACTATCTACATTAGATTCTATTATTAGTTCGTAAAATTATTTAATATTTATTTCAGAAAATATTTATTAATTAATAATTATTTACATAATAGTTTATTTTTATTATTTAAATAGATAATTATTAAATAATCCATTATGTAAATATTCTACCTCACTTATGTATTTTGAAAATGTTCTACTTAAACTAATAATTAACATTATTGAAATAAAAATGTTCAATCAAATAATATACCAAAGTTTATTTTAGAATATATTTAAGTAACAATCAATTATGATTTAAATAAATAACTATCAAATAATCAATTATTTATATATTCTACAATCTACCTCACATACTTAATAATTATTTCAAAAAAATTGTTTAATTTGAAAAATATTCTACTGAAATTAATAATTAACATTGTTGAATAATAATTTCCACAAAACTAATAAATGCTCACAATTTAAGACCAATTATTTCTGTTATTTTGAAAATGTTTTTTTTTTATTTGTACTTTATTGGTTGAACATAATTACAATTTCCCAACATTATCTATTATATTTTTAAAAGTAAATTACCATATTCTTCTTTGTATCAAAAAGAAAAGAATAGAGAAATGCATTGTTGTGGAGTTTCTTGATTGTATTTTTTTTCTTTTCTTTTTCTTTCTCATTTTTGTACACTTGAAATATATAAAAGAAATGCAAATGAAAACTTCTTTTTAAGAAGTACTTTATTATTCTTTTCTTTTATTCTATGCATTCATTTTTCTAAGTTAGAATCAAAAGGTGTTTTCAACTTTCTTGTAGAGATGTAATTAAGGGGAACAATTCATATGATTCCCTAAATAGGCCTTACCCAAAAGAATAAAACTCAACCACTTAGTTGAGTGGATTGTGTTGCATGAGAATTTCTTAAAATTTTCATACCAACAATCTTGAAGCAAGTTTGACCATATCTCAAACAATGTTGCAAATTTTGGAAGCCTCTATTGATGATAATAAGCTTGGTCCTCTTGGTGTAGAGAAGGGCAGTGTGATTTCTCAAAAGAATTTGAAATTTTTATTAATTGAAGAACTAATACTGGGTTAAATAGAGCTATCCATTGGATAAAATCTCAAACCTCTTCTTAGACTAGAAGTTGGTTCACTTTGTGTGAGAAAAGGTGCTTAGTGGAGTGATAGACATTGCATATGTTAACACAGGAAGTCAATGGGCAAACTGGTTCACCAAATGGTTGGGTTGGGGAAGAGTGGACTATATATGTAACAATCTGAGACTATATGATATATATTCACCAGCTTGAGGGGGAGTATTAATGTCAACTGTATAGGGGTAATTTAATCCTTTTATGTTTGATATGAGGTGTAATGTTTAAATTAAGTGATGATGTGTCTCATACTTAAGTAGGGGCATAACTAACCTTTTGTTTTATTATAGAAAATTATAAATATAACCTGGCCAACTAGAGAGAGATGATTTATCTCTCTTGTTCGAACCAGTTTCTCCTTCTCTTTTCTTCTTTTCTCTTCTATCTCCTCTAACATGCTTCTATTATTAGTTCTAACAAAATTCTAGTGCATGCCAGAACTTTATCAATGTGCATAATCTAAGATAGGGGGAAAAGCCCTTAGTCGTTTACTTCTCCATGCTAAAACCACTTTGGTAGGAGATTGATTTGATGAAGACTATGGTTTAGGGTTGTACAAAGGATGTTGAAACACATAGAAAGCTAGTGGAAAGAAATCTGATTTTTGAGTTCCTTACCAAATTCAACCCAAAGTATGATATTGTGAGACAATATGTTTTGGCAAAAGATGAGGTGACTTTATCCTAGGCTTATGCTATTGTGAGTAGTGAAGAGAGTAGGAGACAAGTTCAGTCTGTAGAGCCATAGATGGATCACTATGCTAATGTTGGGATGAAGTCGAAGGTCAACACTAGGAAGAAAGATGTTCATGAATAATGTAAGAAACATAAACATACTAAAGACACATAATGGAAATTGCATCCAGAGCTTATACCTACTAGACTCAAGAATGCAAACATTGAAAATGTAAATGTAGCCACCTTCCTCATATAGTGAACAGGGACATAGTGGTGAGAAGTCAACAAGAGAGTAATTAGCAACTGCTAGGGTCGAGTATGAGAAGTATGGCCGAATAATTAGTCACCTAGAGTCTATTGGTAAGGGTGCTCAAGGTTTGGTTAACCGAACTATGGGGCTTTTTTTGGAACTAAACCGGTACTACCGGTTTCTTGAAAACTAGTAATCAAAACTAAACCAAAGCTAACTAGTTAACCAGTTGATCGGCTCAGTTAATTGTTAGTTCGGTTCATCGGTTTTTCAGTTTTTTAATTTTTACAATATATATTATAAAAATATATAAAAATATAATAAAAAATATAAATATATATTTATAGATATAATGCATATTTAATAATTTATAATATATAAAAATATATATAAGTATATATAAAATATATGTATACCAATTGGTTCGGTTAACTATTGATTTTCTATATTGGTTAATTGAAACCAAACTGGTATCTTCAATTTTTTAAAAACA
Organism: Nelumbo lutea; assembly: GCF_056320005.1. Classification (NCBI taxonomy): domain Eukaryota; kingdom Viridiplantae; phylum Streptophyta; class Magnoliopsida; order Proteales; family Nelumbonaceae; genus Nelumbo; species Nelumbo lutea. The sequence continues at coordinate 32,347,125 of NC_142690.1, read as the reverse complement.
CCGAACCAAAACCAAATCTATTGGTTCGGTTTTTGTTGCTCACCCCTATCTATTGCTACAACACTACTTTATCAGAGACAATTCCCTCTTCATCTACATATGCCTATTTAGGTATCCGTGCTATTGCGAGTCATGTTTCTAATAGAAAAGTTTAGAAGATCTGTTTTGATATAAAACCTGTGTAAGAAAGAGAAAAAGAAAGAGAATGTTTATTTAGAGAAGAAAAGAGGAAAGAAATTAATGATAATGGGAGAAGCTAAAATTAGGCCTGACCATCCCTTTCATTAACTCATATACTCACAAATAAAAATTGAATACGAAGATAATATGCCCTTAGTAAGTTGACTACTTATAAGATCTAAATAAACACTACTAACTTAAATATAAAATAATGGGCCTTGGGCCCAATAACTCCCTAACTATTCTATGTAAATAAAAACAAGTGATGTCAACCAAAAACTCAATACTTCTATCTCAAATAATCACAGGATCCCTTGGATAATTGATTTTGATGCCTTTGACCATATTACTAGTGTGTCCTATGCATTTTTTACTTACTAGCTTTTATCTGGTTGACATAAGACCACCCTTATTGATGGCTCTCTTGCTCCTATCTTTGGCAAGGAAAACATTAGAGGTTCATACACCATCACCTTATCCTCAATCCTTCGTGTTCCTAAATCAAATACTAATTTGCTTTTAGTTAGTAATTTGATAAAATATTTTGAATTACAATGTGACATTTTCCCCTTCTTACTATGTTTTTCTAGAGATGGGTTCTTAGAAGGTGATTGGGATAGTCACGAGGTGAATGAAATATACTTGTTAAACATGCCTTGACAAAGTCAAGCATAACCTACAAGAGCAGCTTTTGGTTCAAATGTGTTAGAGTAAATCAATCATATTATGTTATGCTATTATCGTTTGGGTCATATTTCTTTTTCTTCATTGAGTCTTTTGTTTCCAACTTTGTCTAAAAAAACTAAATTGTCAAGTCTACATTGTGAGTCATGCGAGTTGTCAAAGCATTGTAGAAACTCTTACTCTACAAGTAATAAATGATGTACGTTCCATTTTATATTATTCACTTTGATGTATGGGGGCCATACCATTTACCTTGCATTGAGAGTTATAAATATTTTATTCTGTTTATTGATGATTTTTCTTATTACATCTAGCTTTATCTCATGCGTTTCCATGCTGAAGCACCCAAACTTGTAAAACAGTTTCATAAATTTGTGCTTACCCAATTTGATACCTGCATAAAGATATTTCGATTAGATAATGCTAAGGATTATTTTGAAAATGATCATGTTTTATACTTTGAGAAGTTTGGGGTTATACATCAAAATTCTTGTCCCCGTACTCCAAAATAGATTGAGGCAGCAGAGAGAAAGAACCAACATGTTGTTGAAGTAGCTAGGAGCATCGTTTTTGCCTCGTATGTTCTAGTGAGATTTTGAGGTGATACAATGATGACAACTACCTACCTTATTAACTGCATGCCTTTTCAAGTCTTGGGGATCAAGTCTACCTTTGTTGCCCTGCTTTTGAGAGTGAATCGTTTCCTATTCCCTTGTATGTCTTTGAGTGCATGTGTTATGTTCATGTCCCTAACTCTCAGAGATATAAATTTGAACCTAAGGCCTGGAAGTGGATTCTCTTATGGTATGCCTCTACACAAAAGGGTTATTGTTGGTTTGATCCCATTAATGGAACTCGTTTTGCCTCCATGGATGTTAACTTTGTAGTCGCTTCCATTTTATGGTCATTCTTCTGAGGGGGAGCATTCCATTGAACTATTTTCTTCACCACTTCCTCTACATTTTCCTGTTGATCCTAAGATTGAGTCTCTTGTGATTCCTTCTATTCTAGTGGTAGAGGCTTCACCTCCCAATTCTACCATTCCTGCTCCTCCTACTAGTCCTCTAGTTTTCATCACTTATCCTATTGTTCGAAGATGGTACCAAAGACAAAGGCTACAACACGATCAAATTGTTTCCTTATCTACAATTGAGCCTTAGACACTCTCAACCTCTAAAGAGAGGGCAAGTCCTTCATCACCTGCTCCAGAACCTCCCTTCCCAAACTTAGACCTACATATTATTGTGAGAAAATGTAAGAGGAAATGTACAACACATTGCATTTACAAACACTTGTCTTATAACCTATTTTCCCAATCTTATTATTCTATCATAGCATCTATTTCTTCTCAACCCATACTCAAGTCAGGCCTTGTCCAAGCTATAATGGAGGGAGGCTATGAGAATTGAAATAAAACCACTTCATAAAAATCATACCTAGGATATTGTAGATTTGCCTCATGAGGAGGAACCAGTGGGATGTAAGTGGGTATTCACTATCAAATATCATATTGATGGCACCATTGAGAGGTATAAGGCTCAGTTAGTAGCTAAGGGTTATATTCAGGTATATGGAGTTGATTATATAGAGACTTTCTCACTAGTTACAAAAATGATCACAATAAGAGTTCTATCATCCTTAGCAATGAATTATAAGTGACTCTTATACCAATTTGATGTGAATAATGCTTTTTTAAATGGAGACTTGACTAAAGGGGTTTATATCACTTCCACTAAGTATGTATAGTAAGAAAATGCAAGCCAAGGTATGCAAGTTGAAAAAATCTCTTTATGGACTCAAGCAATCTCTACGAGCTTGGTTTGATAGATTCAAAACTGTTGAGTTTGGCTATACACAAACATAATCCAATCATACATTATTTGTGAAGAGGAGAGGCACTCAATTTACCTTCCTCATTGTTTACATTGATGATATTGTCATTATAAGGAATGATACAGAGGAAGTTTAAGCACTCAAGACATCCCTTAAATCAGAATTTGAAATTAAGGATTTAGGGGAATTAAGATATTATCTAGGAATCAAAGTTGTTAGGTCTAAAGATGGCATCCTCATCTCTCAACGGAAGTATGTGTTAGATCTTTTCACGGAGACTAAGAAATTTGGTGCCAAACATATTTCTACACCTATTAATGTTAACCATAAACTCTCGGCTAATGATGGTAAGCTTTTGGCAGACAAGAGAGTGTTGTAGAGACTTTTGGGGAAGTTGCTATACCTTTTCATTAGACAATCAGATATCTCATATGTTGTTATTGTGATCAATTAGTTTATGCATGCCCCTAGAGACACACATATGGCTGTTACACATGAAGCTAAAGGTTTAGATAGATGCCAATTACTCTACAAGTATTTCGTGATTAAGTTCTAGCGAGGAGTAAAGGAGAAAAGAGATTATGGAGGGAGTGAAAATGATCATACATTTGAACAATGCATAAGCAAACTATAGAGACACTACAAGAAAAATGAAACTGCTGCTAGAAACTTTACCGACAACCGGCAAATTGCTGCTAAAAGAACCGTTGCTAGAAGTTCTAGTGGTAGTTTTCACGGTTGCCGGTATGCCGCTAAAAATACTTTTAGAGGCAGTCACAACTGCTGCTAAATATTGAACCAACTGTCGCTATAAGTACTTTTAGCAGTAGTCGGGGACATTCGACTACCGCTAAATCTATACTACTTTTTTTAATATTTTCTAATTTGTTTTAAATAACTTGTTTTCTCTATATTAATCTAAATTGAAATGAAATACAAAAAAAAAAATCAATTATTAACAAAATTTAAAAACCCATTCTCCATTCAAAACATTTGAATAGAAAATACATCTTAATTTCAATTTGATAGATTCTTTGTTTTTACAAGAAATGTTACCTTCACAATGCCATTTTGGGAGTTTTTCAAATCAAGACTCATCTTGCTTGCCTAGTCCCTTCACAAATACATTTAGTGTCGGTTCAGTCCATTTCTTAATTTTCCACCACAAGTTCAACGTCACTAGAACTTCACTCCTATTTTGGATCTAATAAGGACTTTGATAAGTTGATGGTGAACCAGTTCTTGTCGACTAGGAAAGCATACTAGCAGCCTTTGGTGGCATTTGGGTCGGAGACGCCAATGCTTGTCATCGTCACGTTCAAAATCTGGAACTGTTCAATTGCAACTGAAGAATGAAATAAAACAAGGTCATATTTGAAAGCATTTTATAAACAAAAATCCATCACAGGGAAGTCTAAATTTTATATTTGTGCATATAAAACTTCTGGAGGAACTTTTAATCTGAATATGATTTGAACTTAGGCCACATTAATGGTATGTTAAGCATATTTTTGTAGGTTAATGCCCTATTGTATTAATTAGAGGTGTCAATTGGATGGATTTGGTTCAACCCGATCTAGTCCAATGTGAGTCCACTTATAAATGGACTAGACCCAATCCAGTCCAAATCCAATCCAATCCATTAAAATGTAAATGGATTGGATTGGATCCAATCCAAACTGAACGAAATATCAAAAATTATATAAAAAACACTTTTAGCATTGAAAAACTACTTTGATAAAAATATTTTCATAAAAGTGGTTTTACAAAAGCACTTTATTGAAAGTACTTTGGAAATGTACTTTATAGAAGTACTTTTATAAAGCACTTTTCAAATAGTATTTCCAGACTTAGAAAAGTACTTTTGTAGTACTTTTATAAAAGTACTTTCGCAAAAGTACTTTCATAGAAGTGTTTTTATAAAAGTACTTTTGAAAAGTACTTCAAAAAAGTGCTTTTGTAAAAGCACTTTTATAAAAGTGTTTTTGTAAACACCTCGAAAAGTACTTTCATCGACTTTTATAAAAGTACTTTTGTAGAAGTGCTTTCGTAAAATTGCTTTCATAAAAATACTTCCATAAAAGTTTTTTTGTAAAAGTGATTTCATAAAAGTGCTCGTGTAAATGTACTTTTGTAAAAGTGCTTTTGTAAAAGTACTTTTGTAAAAGTGCTTTCGTAAAACTACTCCTGTAAAAGTGTTTTCATAAAAGTACTTTTATAAAAGTATTCTTATAAAAGTGATTTCGTAAAAATACTTTTCATAAAAGTGCTTTTATAAAAATGTTTTCATAAAAGTGCTTTCATAAAAGTGATTTTATGTTGTTTTCAGTTTTGATTGATTTCAAACTGGAAAAGGGTTTGGCCTCATGATCAGGTTAATGGAAATTTGGTTTTGGTCTAATTCAAACCAATAAGAATATGGATCAATTTATTTTGGATTGGTCCAATCCAATAATTATAATAGACCGTCCAAATCCGATTTGATAAGGTTTGGATCGAATTGGATCCAAACCAAAACCGGTCGATTGACACCCCTAGTATTAATAACTTGGGATTTATAGAAAAAACTTTTTTATGTGGATTAGAAAGGTCTTTAGCATAAACAAAATATTTGGATATTTGTTTTTTTTTTCCTTCCCTTTGTTAAGTTCTAATGAATAAACATTTGTGAGTTTCTATGGTCTTATAATTCAAGTTCAATTACACCTAATTATTTTCTGTTTCAATTCAACTTCGACATCTAGCTATATGCATCTTTTAATATGCATATACTAGTGGGTGATTTAATGGATTAAGACAGATTTTAAACCCATTGGAATTTGAAGCTTTTGCTACTATAACTTTCCAAGGACAAGCCAACTGCATTTCCTCATTAAAACTGACATAAATTTTTTCATTTAAGACTTTAAGGTGCCTTGCCTTCATCTCATCTTTTAATATGCTATGACTACAAGTTGGCTTGCATGATGAAGTTATGTTAAATTCTGTAATTTGGAAAGATAAGGAGAACCCCAACAGTATTTCCTCATTAAAATTGATATAAATTTGCTCAATTAAAACTTTAAGGTGCCTTGCCTTCACATCATCTTTTAATATGCTATGGCTAAAAATTGGCTTACATGATGGAGTTATGTTAAATTCTGCAGTTTGGAAACATATTTCAATCACATAAAGATAGAAAAGAACAGTGAGGAGGAAGAATAGGGTATTGATGACTTGTCTATGACCCTACAAGTTCTATGTGGAATGCCTCATTCATCAACAAACTCACCTCAAATGTCATATTATCTGGATAAATATCATGTTTCCTCACCTGTCATTCGGCACAAGGAAAATTTTGGTCAAGATATGTTAGCCACATTGAACATGGAAACATAATCAAATGGCAATGGAAGTAATAATTACGTCATAGATTACCAGTGCAGTAGAGGCTGCCTCAGGAGTTCATTCTCTATTGACTGCAGAAGATAATGTAGTTGCTATTTATACACAAGATAGCCTAGATAAGACAAATAATAAAAAAGGACAGGCTTACAGCTTCCCTTGATTTAGCACAATGCCTGACAACCTGAAAAGTAAGGAGACAACATAGATCAGTGAAAAAAAGAAACCAAATAAATGCTTAAACAAAAGAGCACATAAATAATAACATCCAGTTAAAAATACATACAGTACTTGATTATGGTCTTGGCAGCATATTTACCACAAAAAAGTTGCATTCAGAGAATAAATCCTTTTAATCAAATAGCAGGAAAATCCAACACTGCCAATAAAAGGATAGGATAAATCTAACTCAACCACAACCTACAAAAAGAATATGAAGGGAGATAGGAAAAGGCTAATAAAAAATAGGATAAAAAAATAACAAGATAAAAAATGAAATGCATTTGGTATGGTGGTTTTGAACCCAAGCCTAATCCAATTCGTGGTATAACAAACCTAAACCTAATCCTAACCCAAGTAGGGGTATAACAAACCCACCCTATATGAGTTACGGGGGAGCTCGTACCTATAATCCACCCCATTAACACCCTGTTCACCTCTAACTCAATATAAACTAAATCTATTAACAAATTAACTAATATCAAATTACTACCTCTCTCTCAACAAGTAACTGAAGGGGGAAAATTAACCATATAAGATCCAGGAAAATTTTCAACTAAACCACATTTACCAATACAACTAAAATGCCAATAAACAACAGGACTGGATTACACAAGATTATTACCAGGTTGCCAGAATTTCTTTAAGCAAATTCCAAACCTTGTCTAAAGAAAATTTTGTATAAACATAAAATCTTAAATCCAGAGTTGTATGCAAGGGAACCAGGTTTTGCAGTGGTTCTTTGAAGTTTGGACCATCCACCTTCCAGGAACCCAAAAAAAAGTCATGTAAATATGTAATGAAGACTAATGCCAATAGGATAGGTCTAATGAATCCGTGAAAAACTAACAAGAAAAAAGTAAGAAGGAAGGCTTTCATACATCTGTACTTGCAATGAGAGAAAAGCCTTTTCTTACCATTACTATAGTATTAAGTGCAAGAAAAAGTTGCCTATGAAATAGAATTAGAAAGACAGAGGTGTTCTTTCTCGGTATGGTCATAAAATCATGAAAGAGAAGAATACTTCAAATAATGGTCATTTGGTCCATGTACAGAGAACAAAGTAGTCAAAATATTTCTGCTCCAAATATGAAAGTATTTCTATCAGCACATTTATGATGATTATTGATTTCTATCGTCACATTTATAGCTTATTATATTTATGGAAAGTTGGTAACAGATAATGTCATAAAGTTAGCTTACTTTGAGTAGGATGCCTGTTAGAGCAGCCACTCTCTGTATTAATCCACCATCTGGATAGTTGTTGACAATTGATTGTTATTGATCATATTTACCTTCAACCCAGTTGCACTGATCTTTTCAGCAAGTTGATCTACAACAACATTACTTGGAGTGCAAACCAACACCTGGATAATTAAGTAAAATCAACAATCATAAAGTGCAAATAAACAAAGGCACAAGTAATTGTTGGAGGAAAGGGAGGCAGGGGGAAGGAACATGCAAGTAAATTAAATTACCTGCCCTTGTCCTTGTTTAACCATGTGGTATACAATCGAATGTGGCCAGATTTGATTCGAATTCAGTCAATTCACTCTGTTACACCCCTACTTGTAACATAATGGACATGCCTGAGATGCATTAAGTTATGGAAGGCCCGATGCACCAAAACGACGAGGTAGTGTATTACGAACCACCTGAGCCTCAACTTCATGACCTAGCAAGTGATGATATATATACATGCATTAGAGAAAGCATTAGTAGATTTTCAAGTGATGATATTCAGTGCCACAACATAATCAGAAGATGTATTCATCCCTAAAGAAAATTTCGGACATCCATATATCCCTAAAGAAAATTCCTTTCCAAATGATTGATTTGGTTCAATATCCTGTGCATGCAAGGCCTGCTAAAAACAAATTCTCAAATCATGCAACCACTGCCACATAATTTGAAGGCAAACTCCAAATATCAATTATATCCATGTACTGATCCATGGAAAACATTAGCTTAAATTATCGACAAAAGGCAAAACTCAAGAGAATGAAACAATGCTGAGAAACTGTTTTACAATTTTTTTATCCACCATAGCAGGAAAAATGGATTAGGAAAATTCTAAATCATAGCTTGAAACTTAAAAACACCCTAACCGGTGAATTGATTTACTCACAAAGCTGATGTGAACACCCAGGCTATGATGAGCAGCGGAACAATTGATGCAGAGAAAGATCCTATACGTGATAGACACCCAGGTCGGATTCTTCACATTACAATTGAAAAACATTTGGAAACAGAAAAGAAAATGGAATCAATAATGAGGTCCAATTAGATTCCGTTCAGATCTACCAATGTGGGACTGAGAGAGAGAGAGAGAGTCGATTGGGAGAGGAGAGAGATGGAGAGGGCGGGAAGAAGAGTGGAAGACGAAATGTGAAGAGGAAGAGGCGTGGGGGAGGAAAAGTGAAAAACCCTACCCAGCCCGCGCCTTTGCTCTAGTGGCAGTCACTCTGCCTTTAGTGGCAGTTTTAATTGACTGCCACTAAAAACCGATATTTCTAGCGGCACTCACCTTTCTGCCACTAGAAATTATATTTTTTGTAGTGAGATAATGGACCGAATGAGCCTTAGTTTCTTTGTTTTTCTTTAAGTCATGTTTATGACTAGTGTTAGTAGGTAGTGGGCCTGTTCTCTCTTTTTTTATTGTTTTTTCATTGTTGCCTTTAGTGATGGACTCCCTACTAAGGACACTCATGTAATTGTCCTTATTTTTTACAACAAAAGAATAAAAAAGATCATTGGGGTCTGAAGAGAGGTTTAGAATTACTCTCTCTTCTTCTTCCTTTTCTTCCATCTTCTTCCTCCATCACTTCTCTCTCTTCAATCTCCTTCTTTTCTCCTATTTATTTTCTTTTAATTCAGATTATTGCAGGTGTGATTTACAATTCAAACATGATTACAGAGGTAGAGAAAGAGATGCAAAGAAAAAGTAAGTATAGAAAGGAAAGCAAAACTTTGCATGAATCAAAATAAATGGATATCTTACCTTTCAAGCTGAATCCAAGAAAGACATGGTGGCCCATGTTGTATACCAGAGAACCCTTTTTGTTACCTTCTTTCAATTCCATTTGCAGCAATGCAAGCAAAGATACCTTGAAACACAGCACAATAATATGCCTAGTCCCAAGGTATTTTAATATCAAGGCTTCATTTTTTGTCCTTTAGCATAAATGGTATGTTTTTGTACTTCAATGAGGTCACCTCCCCAAAATCCATTGATGTAGAGTGATATTTGTTTCTCTTACCAGTAATCTTGATAGAGCATGATCCATCTTTGAAATGGTTTATGTTAACAGCAGAACTTCAATTTTTGAATGTCCTTTAGTATAAATGGCACATTTTTGTATTTCAATGAGGCCTAAATTCCTGCTCCAAAATCCATAGATTTACACTGATATTTCTTTCTTACCAGTAGTCCTGACACGAACATAATCCACCTTTAAAATGGTGAAACCGAGTAGCATCCCTCAGGATGATTTCTCTTCCCACAACCTTGGTGATAAACCTGATGGCAGAGTGGCAGTCATTACATACTCTAAGGTTCTTCATGATCCTCAATGTTGTATTTTCAGGAGTACTTATCAGCCCAAATGCAATTGCAATCTTCTCACTATGGTGGCTTAATATCTGCTCTTTCACCTCTTCATCAAGATCGTGTAATACTGATTCTGTATCTGGAACAAAACCAATTTTCTTGATCTCCTTCCAGAGTTTTGCAATCATCTGGTAGATTGCATCTTTCTGTGGGTGGAGTCCATCTTCAACCCCAAATATATGGACTTCATTATTTATTATAACCCAACTGAACCCTTGTTCTTTCTTTACTCCCCTATCCTTCATCAACTTCCGGATCTTAGCAGCACCATCCCATCTTCCACATGCAGAATAGACATTAGCTAGTGCCGAGTAGGCCCCACTGTTATTTGGGTCTATACTTAGTAAATTCTCTGCAGAAATTTTTGCCAGCTCTACATTTTTGTGGACCTTACAAGAAGCTAAAAGTGAACCCCAGGCTATAGAATCTGGCTTGATTGGCATCTTCTCAATGAAATGTTGAGCTTCTTCAAGCAACCCAGCTCGTCCAAACAGATCAATCATGCATGCATAGTGGCTTGGGGTGGGATTAATCCTGTGTATGCTTTGCATCAAAGTAAAATAGTTCTTGCCTTGTTCTACCAAACCTGCATGTGTACAGGCAGAGATCACACCAACATATGTTATATGGTCAGGCTTGATTTCGAAAGCCAGCATCATTTCAAACAGTTTTATTGCTTCTTCTCCAAGACCATGTTGAGCTAAACCTAAGATCATGGAAGTCCAAGATACAGTATCCCTGTTCAAGTGAATCTGATTGAACACACGTCTTGCCCCTTCAATGTTTCCAGCCTTGGCATACATGGTGATAAGGGCATTGCCTACAGAAACTGATGAGTCTTCTCCTGACCTTATGGCATTGGCATGGATCTGCTTCCCATGTTCCAGTGAAGCCAAGCTTGAACAAACACTCAACATGGCTGCTAGGGTGTAGTTGTTTGGCTTGGGTCCTTCATCCACCATTAATCTGAAGAGATCTATTGCATCCTTATTAAAGCCATTCTGCACATAGCCTGCGATCATGGCAGTCCATGCAACCACATCGTGGTCTCTTAATGAGTCAAAGATCTGTCTTGCAGGGTTTATGTCCCCAAGTTTGATGTAGCCATCAAGTAGAGATGTAAATGAGATCACATTGAGATTGGTGGTCATGCTTTTCTCGACTATTTTTCTGGCAATTTTGACCTCACCAGATTTGGAGTACATAGAGATCAAAGCGTTCTGAACTGGTCCATAAATATTCAGTCCTGTTCTGAAGGCGTAAGCGTGTATTTGCATCCCAGGTTTCAACATCTCAAGATTGGCGCATGCCGACAGAGTGCTAGCTAAGGTGAACTTATCTGGCATTGTAGAAGATTCTTTCAGCAGTCTTGAGAAGAAATGTACTGCCTCTAGATCATGTCCATGCTGATTGTAACCTGCAATCATAGCGTTCCAAGAAACAACATCTCGCTCTGTCATCTGCTCAAATTGGGCAAGAGCGAGATCAAATCGGCCATATTGTGTGTGCAATGAAATCATTGTGTTCCAGCTTGATATGCTCCTCAATCTCATCCTATCGAAAACAACTTTTGCTGTCACTGGATCCCCAGACTTTCCATACATATTGAGAAGTGAATTTGCAACAGGAACGTAACTACTTAGCCCAAGTTTAACAACAAAGCTATGAACCTTCCTGCCTAAATCCAAATCTCCCAGGGCCACACAGGAGGCAAGGATATTTGTAAATGTGAATTTGGTGGGTGGAACTCTAGACCAAATCATCTCTAGGAACATCCGAATGGCATTATGAAAGCAACCTAGTTGGTTCTGACCCACGATCATCGTAGTCCATGAAACCGAGTCGTGATCAGGCATTTCCTCAAAAATCCGACACGCTACATCCATCCTCCCCTGTTTTGCATAAGCCGAGAGTATCGTGTTCCAAGAAAACGTATTCTTCAGAGGCATTTCATCAAATAACTTATGGGCATCAGAAACTGATCCAGCCTTGGCATAGAAATTGATTAGATTGTTCGTTAAGAACACGCCAAAGTGAACCCCAGTTTTGATAATTCGAGCATGAATCGACTTTCCAGCAATCGGGCTGTTCGTCTTCAGGCATGTCTGGAGGAAGGTTGCGTAGAAATCTGAAGGAGAGAAGAAAGAAGGTGGAACAGAAGGCTCCTTAACACTAACACACATGTTTAATTTAAAGAAGAAAGAAGAAGATCCGTGTAGTGCTCTTAGTTCGAATTTTGGAGCGAATGGAAATTGATGCTAAGGCTACGACTACGAGTAATTAATGCACGTGAAAAATACTTTGGCTGATGAAGGCCAACGGTCTACACTGTTGATAAGCATGGGTTTGGGGCAAAAGAGTAATTGCATTTAATAATTTTTTATCAAAAAAACAAAAAAGGGTCTGAATGGGTTGATGTGTCATAGGAAAAAACACTCTTCAACAGACTCGGGCGCCAATAGGCAACAGCCAAAGTATTCTCAATGCACCTATACTCTCCACGTCCCCAAAACTTGCCACCTGTCTCATATTAAGATCATGGAAGCCACCATCGGATGAGACCGGATCTGATCCTCACACAGGGTGCTTCACTCGCGCCTCACACGCACATCGTAGCATGCATTGGGAACATCTTCCATACTTATAAGTTATTATTCACGGGAGATGTTTCCAATAATGCACGGTGAATGTGCACGTGAGGCATCCCCGTGTGAGGAGCAGATCCCGTTTCCCATCGGATAGGTCCGTCCTTAGTCCTCACAAGACAATGCTCACACCATTCTCTAATTCTCATAGCCACTTGCAACCAAGGTTTTTGAAATTGAACCGAACAATGAATCGTTCAGGGGTTCGGTTCTTGGGTCGAACGATCTGACTATTCAAATTGAACATACAGTCTATTTTGACAAAAAAATTAAAAGAAAAAACATTAGACGATTTGAACGGTTCGAATGTCCAAGGTCAAGGATTTGTTGACCAAATGAACGGTTTTTGGCCAAGAGACGATTGTAGGGTAAAATGGACTGGTTTCCGGTTTTTCTGGTCCAATTTTGAGTACCGAGTATTGAACTCAATCTCAATGAAAAAGTTAGATTTTAGATTTTTTTTGGGGAAAAGTACCTTGCAGCTCATTGCGAAATTCTGAATTACATACCCCCATAGCCTACTAGTAGCCCTCCTATAAACCGCATCTTGCCCGTGGATTTGGCATTAATCCACGGTTAGGGTTCATTACTCTATAGGGTGGGGCTAAAGTAGACCTGTTCATGGGCCGGGCCGGGCCGAGCTTGGACCGGGCTTTTACTCGTTATTAATGGAAATATGCTAGGCCCGAGCCCGAGCCCGACCCGACCAACGGGCCTATAACTTGGACCCGAGCTCAGCCCTGATAAAAAACTCGAAGCCCGACCTAATAAAAAAAATTACAATTTTTCCTATTCAAAATAGAATTAAAAATTTATACGTTTTTTTTTTGTTCTATTTGAATGAACAATGGGCCTACAAGATGGTTTTCCCCTTTCTTTTACGTTTTAAAACACACTTTTACATTCTTAAATCAAAAAATTTATTCAAATGGACATATAATCACATAACCCATTTTAAGTCTAGTTTTAGGCCGGATCGGGCCGGGCTAGGCAATTTTGACAAAACCTGAGCCTAGCTTGAATTTATTGCGGGCCAGGCTTTTTGGCCCGAATTTAAGCCCGCGGGCTTGTAAACATGTTCAAGCCCGTCCGAGGGCTGGCCCGGCCCGTCGGGCCACCCGGCCCATGAACAGGTCTAGGCTAAAGAATTCTGAGCTGGGCTGCTCAGTCATTCTCCCTTTTTTCTGAGTAAATTGTAGGCGCTGCCCTGTATTCTTACGATTGTGGTACTTAACCCCCCCAAACTTTTTAATTGTAACAAAGACCCATCCAATTTTTATATTCTCACACGTTGCCCTCACCATTAGTATTCCGTGAGTTAACTTGACAAATGACTCTCTTGCGACTGTTATTATGCACATATTTAAACATTTTTAAACCCCTAAATTACCCTTATTTCATTTCATGAGACTATTTTTTATAGAATTGATAAATTATAACAAAAAGTGGAAAATAGGGGAAAAGTAGGGAATTTCAGAAAATTCAAAAATATAACAAAAACTAAAGAAAAAAGAGATAAATATAATGAAATACAATTAAGTAGAAAATTGTAAAACATACAACCAAGAAAAAGAGGAAGAAAATAACAAGAAAATATTGAAAACATTGAAAATAGAAAAAATAAAACAAAATGGAATTTAAGAAAATATAACAAAAATATAGAAAATTGTAAAAAAAAAGAGGAAAATACAAAAGAATACAGGACTTTGAATGGGCATTTTAATAATTTAATCTTTTCTATCAAGTATGTTAATAAGATAGGGGCAAAGTGTTGGAATTTGAAAGTTCAGGATGGGTCTATTGCAAATGAAATTTTGGGGGGCTAAGTGTCACAACCCCAATTTCCATCAACAAGTGGTGAATGTATGTAGTATATATGTCTTTGGATTTTAAGTTGCTCTCATATATATCCACTTGCTTAAGAGTTAAGACTAAGTTAAACAAAGTTTGTTTTATTCATTTTTATATTAAAACTCATAAAGCTAAGTGAAGGGAAAAGAAACACATTTAATTCATAAACAAAAAGTAGCCACAAAACAATCTTTTTCTCTTATAATCGTTATTGACATGTAACTTAGGCCATGTCTGGGAGTGCTTATTCGAATAAACACTTATTTGCATTTGGCATCCAATTTTTTTTAGTGCTTATTTTAAAGAATAAGTACTTATTTTATATTGGGAGTTTGGTGGTCTTTTTTTTCCAATAAGAACTTCAATAAGCACTTGTGACTCTTTTGTCCTTCATTTTCTTTCAAAATTTCAAACTATACCCTGAGTTTTTCAAACTTATGTGGATGGCGGGCACTCTCTCTCTCTCTCTCTCCCCTCCTCTTTCTTTGTCTCTAGCTCAAGGTCTCAAAGATTCCTTTTCAACACTCCCCATTGAACAAAACTTGCAACTCACAGATATACCCATTTGGTCTAACTTTAGAACTTCTCAAATACTACCAGTGGAATCCAAACACCCTTAAATCTCCATCTTCCAAGTCCCACTTCTAATCTCCACCATTAAACCATTAAATCTAATATTTACCCCTCTAATCCAACTTTAGAACTTCTCAAGTTCCACCAATAACTTCCAAGCAGTCCAAGATTCTCATTCATTAAATCCCACCTCAAAAACATTGCCATTTCCATACCATCAAGCCAAAATTCCATTTCAATACTCCTTATTGACCTAAACCTATAAATCCCAGATTTACCCCTTTGTCCTAAGTTTAAAACTAATCAAACTACACTAAAGACATCTAGACACCTCTAGATCACTATCTAGAAAATCCTACCTCCAACCTTCACCTTTTACCCATTATCAAACAAAGATTCCTTTTCAACCCTTCAGAATTATCAAAACTTGCAAGCCCCAAATATACTCTTCTAACCAATTACAGAACTCATCAAACTTTAGCAGTGAAATCTAAACACACTCAAATCCTAAATTTCCAAGTTCTATCTCTTCTTTTCATAATTTCAGCCACCATTAATCTTAGACTATTTTTTACTCTCCTCATTGAAAACCTTTGGATTTTAGATTGCCCACAATAACCAAACATCACCATTCACCTTTAAGCTTCTCTAAAGGTTAACCCTATTGGGATTGATTGCCTTACCCAAGAAAGGGGTGAATTGGGTATAGTTTTAAAAACTTGATTTATTTAAGCTTAACACCTTCCCACATCTCTGAAGCTAAGCCATCTTCAAGATTCAAGATAAACTGCAATGGAATAAATGCTTAGTTAGAATGTTCAATGGTTAAATTAAATGATTGATCTATACAATCAACCTACTCCCAAATAACAAGTTGCAACTTTAAACAAGTAAATAATAAAATCACAATATATACTTACAGCGGATTAGTAGTTGAAAGTAATTGTAACAATCAAATATGAAAGCTATTGTAAGTGTTAATGGAGTTGCAGTTAAAGTAAAGAATACACAATAAATTAAAAATTTTATAGGAAGTAATTGAAGTTGAAAATTAATGAACTTGAAAAGTAAATGATCTTTGCACAAGATGTGTGTACTGATTTTTGTAGCTAGAGATTTAGGACGAAGCACAAGATGGTAGCTATAAAAAAGACCAACTACTTAATAATAATCAACTTGAGATTCAAGTAGTTGAAGAACTACTACCAGAATCTCAAGGACAATTTAATTGTTAAAAATAAATAATGTTTTTGAATAATAAATAAAGTAGTAATGTAAACAATTACATAAATGGAAAGCAAAGCAACTAAACGTTAGCAGTTAACAATTAGTAGATGTTAGTAGCAATGAAATACAAAAATTGCTAAATGTAAAGTTAGTGCAATTAGTAGGGTTAGTAATCACAATTACATCACTCAAATATTTGTATCTTGAAGTTTGAAAGAAAATGAACAAATAAAGTGCACTAACACCAAGATCTTCAAATATTCAAGTTTAAGCAAATAACCGAAATATTATTGAATGTTAGTAGCAAAGCAACTACAAAAACTTGAAAGTAAAGAAAAGATAAAGTAAGAAAAACACAAAGAAGAGGATATAAGATTTTTATTAAGGTTCGGTAGAAACCCCTACATATGTCCTTTACCTTAGACATCTTCTGAGGATTTTCACTAATCAAACCAGCTAGACTTTCTAGGCAATAGCAAAGTCTTACAATTGTAGGTCTCTCAAGGCTCCTACAACCGCAAATAGGTTTTTGAGTGTAGTGTTTTCAATCTGGCATTGACCCGACTGATTAAACCATTTGAACTGTTATTGGCCATCATTTTAGTTCTAATTCTAGTAAAACTCAAAATTTGTTAAAAAATCATTTGACTCAACTGATCAAACTGCTGACTCATTTAACCTGATGATAGGTCACAGGTTGCACATTAAATATGTATACAAACTTTTAGAGGCCATCACTTTGTGCTCCAATGTCTAGGTATTGCTATTGTGAGTTAGTTAGCACAAATGGAAATGAACTGCAAACTAAAAAGCAAAAGAAATGAAAAACGCACATGCCTTTATAACCAAACCGCCACTAAGGATATTCACTAATTGACTAGACTTCTTAGGTGCTAGCCATGCCTTTAATAGAGGTGCTAGCAAGACCTTAAATGGTGTTCAATAATCTGAATGCCTACCTATTTAAAATAACTTTCACTATTATAATACAGAAGAAAGTTTACAATAAGAGAAACCTCTTAATAGGTAGATATAAACTGGTTACAACATAAATGAAATAGTTGCTAGAGTATTCATAGATGCTCAGCTCAGGGAAGAGGATCCTAATAGATGGGTGGGAATAAGCTTAATGGATTTTTAATAAAGCTCACCTCTAACAATGATGAAGTTTAAGGATCTTCTCCAAAAGACTTTAGCTCTAGTTTTTTCTCTTTGAAAACAATTATATATAATATGTACAAGATACGCACAGGTTGTTTTTTCACAAGTCTTGATCAAAACTTGGCTCTTACTATCTTGCTTTTGAGTCAAGTTGGGAACTTCTATATATAAAGGTTTTAAGAGAATGTGACCATTTTTTAGACATTGGAGGATTTTACTCTTTTAGGAAATGATTCAAATTTCCTCTAACTTGTTAGAAGGCTTTCCAAAATTAGCAATAGCTATTGAAGATTTCAAATGGTAAATGACTCTACAATTTTGATAGTCAAATATAAAGTGAAGGGATGAATCTTTTTCTCTCTTAATCGATTGGTTCCTCCTTATTAGTCAATTGGTAAGCCTATGAACTCAACCAGATTGTGTAGTCAACACATTTTCTCAATATGGCATTTTCATGCCTCAGCTATCACAATTAGTTGGTACGTGTATCTAGAGTAGTCAACTACTTCTCACAATCTTGGTTATGCATACCTTGGTTGTCATAATTAGTCAACACATTTGTCTAGGTAGTCAATTACTTCTCAAAATTGAGTTCAATTTGTCTAACAAACAACCTAAACACTTAGAAACCTTGACACGTTTTTCCCAGAGGTTGGAAACACTTCCACTGGCTTTGAAAGATATTTTCTTGACTTTTATAACATGCTTAAGCTCGGAAATGCCAAGGAACTAAACCCAATAAGGATTATGATTTTCTATGGAGTGCATCATACAATTGATTTACATCAAGATTTTAGAAAAGATAAAAATAAATAAATATAACTTGATATTTTGACTCCTTAATGAGTTGTTGTAGCATATCAATCTTCACCAGCTTCAAATCATTTAATTTCTTGAACATGCTTGATGCTTGATTTTTTGGAGCTTCCTTAATTGGAGAAAGGATGATGATGGTGTAGTTTTACATTGAAATACATATAACCACTCAGTGGAGCTTCCACTTCATCACTTGTAGAATTTTAGATTTTTATACTCATTTGGCACAAAGAAGCTTATCAAAGATGTTGCACACTTAGATACGCCATTAGTACTCGCAAAACACATAAAGTCAATAGGTTGGATGGGGTTTAGCGCCAAGCCAAGACCAACCCTAAACATGGACCTTGACTTGTAACCATACTAATGTCAAAACCCAAATTTGCCAAGGATCTCTTACCATAAGCCTCACATGAAGTCTCCCCTTCTCTCCTTTCACATGTGAAATATTAATTAAAATCCATCTTATGTCTTAATTTTCTTAATTAAAATCTATCATTACTCTTCTCTAATAAAATCATTCTTAATTCTCTCCTCCTTTCCTCTCTTTAATAGTTGTTGGTACGTAATATCTCCCCCCTCCTCCCTCATTAAATGCTTACTATTAAATATCTTTGGAACCTTTTGACCCTATTAATAAGACATGGTATAAAGTAGATGGGTTGGGTGGGGTCAAGGGCCAATGCTAGACAAACCTTGAACATAGATCTTGGCTTGGAACCAGATTGACATCAAAACCTAAAATTGCCAATCCAATTTAGCCAAATTTTTATTCAACCCCACACATTTGCATGGGTTTATTTGCTAATTCACTAAAGATAAAGATTTCTTCTTTCAGTTTCATCAACATTTTTTCTTTTGAAGATCCATATGGAGAGAACAATTCTGCTATTGAAGATGGGTTATGTTACTTTACAGGTGGAATTATGATTGCAAATAAATCACTGACTGCACTGATCGGAGAAGGGTACAACAGTTGAAGGTTGGCACGAGAGGGTTGGGCATTCTACTTTTTGAGTTATGAGGCATGCCTTGTCTAAGTATGGTCCATATGTTGGTGATTTTTTTAGTCCTATTTGTGAGGTGTGTCAATTGGGTAAGAATCATAACGTTCATTTGTCTAATTTGTTTTCAACTTCTCGTGGTCCACTTGATTTAGTACTTAGATGTTTTGGGACCTCCCCTAGTTGTGTCCAATAAAGGATTTCATTCTTATGTTATTTTCTTGATGATTTTAGTAAATTTCTTTGGATATTTCTTATGCATAAGAAATCTGATGTGTTTGATATCTTTATTAAATCTAAGAGATATGCTGAAGTGTTATTTTCTACAATAATAGTCTTTTCAACTAGATTGAGGAGGTGAATATAGAAAGCTATCAACATTCTTGAACATACATGGTATATCACCTATATAATGCATTGCCATATCATTGAAGCTAAGGTGTTTATGTTGGCTACCTCTTCCCTCCCCTTATCTTATTGGGAAGGTGGGGCTAAGGCTGTAGTTTATTTAATAAATCAGCTACAAAATCCTTAGGCTGTGTTTGGTTGTAATGCAAATAAATTTGCACTGATGCAAAACCATGGCAGTGCAAATGATTTGAGTGTAAGTTCTGACCTATTTTTTTTTCAAATTTTATATTATTTTATTTGATTGCAGTATAAATGAAGTAAATTAAGTCATAAAACAGAATAAATTAAAATCCAAAACAAAATTAAACAAGAATTTGCGTTTTTACATTTGCACTCCCATGCATTTGTACTAGTGCAAATAAATTTGCACTGCAACCAAACACAACCTTGGTGGAAAATTTGCAATGAAAAACTTTTTTTGTATCACCTCAGATTATGCAATGTTAAAAACTTATGAGTATGTCTCCATCCAATTCTTCAGCCCTATAACAAACATACGTTTGAATTTCAATCTTTGAAATGCATATTTGTGGGTTAAGTTGTACAATTCTCATAGAGGGTATCAATGTTTTCCACCCCACCTCTACATGAGGAATACATCTCTAGTATGTGGTATTTGATGAATCTTTATTTTCGAGTGTATCCTCTCTCACTACTGCAAATGTCTATGGATTCTCTAGTCACAGTTAAGGGTGTCAATGGACCGGTTTTGGATTGTATCCCGTCCAGTCCAAAATCAATTTGAACGGATTGGATGGGCCAACAAGACATATTGGATTGGACCAATCTGGTCCAAAATATTTATTAGATTGAATTGGACCTGGTCCATCCATAATAAATTTTATTGGATTGGGTTGAATTAAGCCAATATTTGGTCTATTGATATAAGATAAGAATATAGGTATCAATGGACTGGGTTTGGATTGAGACCAATCTAAATCAAAATGAATTTGAACAGATTGGACAGTCCAAACATTGAATTGGATTGATCTAAAATGGTCCAAAATATTTATTAGATTAGATTGGACCTGGTCCATTTATAATGGACTCACATTCGGATTGGACCAAATCCAATCCAATTTACACCCCTAGTTGCAGTGATTTTATTCAATCTGTCATTCTAGATCCAGACATCATCGATGTCTCATGGTGATGCATGATTCTCATCATATATCTCTTGTGCTACTTCTAATGATATTAGTCCATCTGTGGTACATGGTGACTCTAGTACTAGGAGTGGTCAGTTTCAGCCCAGCCTAACCTGCACATATTTACATATAGTATAATATAATTTATGCTCTTATAATTTATATATAAATATTATAATATGACACCTATAATATATATTGAATATATAATATTTTATATAATATATAAAATAAATTTAATATACATATTATATGACATATAACATAAAATACTATATACTGTATTTAAGATTTTTTACATAAAAGTCTTAGGCCTGGAATTAGGTCTAGAACTCAGGCCTAGGCCTGTGATATAGCCCTTTATCATAGGTGCTAAGCTCGACCAAGTTAAGTCCAGCCCTTATCATAGTGTACAAGCTTATTGCAGTGTGCACATGGTGATTCTCATGAAGCCTCTTCCATGCATGTCCCTCGAGGGACTCACATAATTCAAGGTCTCTTGAACACAGCTCTAGCCATCCCTCCATTAACTGGTTTACGGTGACATGATCATTAGATCAATGGATGGAATTCTACCTCCTCAATCTCATTTAGTATCTAAATATCCTATACCATGTGCTTTGCTAGCACACTTGCCTGACGATGATGTGGAACATAGTTGTTATTCTAAGGTCTTGTTCGTATTTTCGGATTTTGAGAGGATAAAAGGTCAATCAAGGAATTTAATGCATTAGTCTACCTAAATACAACCAAAGTTCAAAGCATCACAACATATTGGTATGTATTGTATGATACATTTTAGTTTTTAGGTTCATCGATAGATTGGATTAGTAATCATGCGTAAGTATAGGCAAGGTTCAAAATTTCGATATGATATGCCCCATATCAGGCATATCGTATCGTATCAGGTGCTTCACGATACACCTATTTATAGGTGTTTCAGGAACTGGCCTCTATTTAATGCAAAATATAGTTAAAAAACTAAAAAATATAAATATAAAAGCATGCCATTTTAAGTACCAATACGCCCCTATCGACACAAGGGCACATCGATATTTTGAACCTTGAGTATAGGTTTGTAAATTGTTATACCAATAAAAAGAGTAAATTACAAAGACCGCTCTTGTACTGTGGGGTGAGTGACAAAGGCCCCCCTATACTTTAATTTGCGACAAATACTCCCTGAACTTTACCCGTTAGATAAAAACCCCCTTGGTTAGCGTTCTACCAGTTAACTTCCAAAAAGATTCTCATATGGCTGTTTAAAGTTTTCTAAATGGCCAAACTATCCTATTCTAATTTATTTTACACTTTTCTTTAATTTATGAAATCATCTTACTTGTTTTTTACACTTAGTATTATTCATTGTGTTCTCCATTGAAGTTATAGTAAAGACAACGGTTTTGGGGCATTAAGTAGTGATGATGGGTGTTTTGGCAGTTCCTGATGGCTAGTGACTTAGATGCTTAGCTGAATAATCCCTACTTGGAATGTGGCTTGGATGCTTAGCTGAATGGTTCCTACCTAGAAGGTGGATTGGATGCCTAGCTGAATGGTGACGAGATGGAGAGGTGGATCTGATGCCTATCTGAATGGTGACGAGCTGGAGAGGTGACTTTGATGCCTGGTTATATGGTGACGAGCACTAAATTGTGTCAGGATTGCTTTACCTAGGGTGGGCACTCTGATGCTTAAGTCAGCGAATGTGGAGATTTTGTGAGAGAGCTGAAAGTAAGAGAGCTAGAGAGTTGCGAGAAATAAATTGTGCATGTACATTTTGAGGTTGGAGGTAAGGCCTTTATATAGGCATTGTTTGGCGTGGGCATCACACAACGCATCCCGGATCTCAGGGAAGATGTGCCTAACTGCTCTAAAATCCTCAAAGGTAGTCGTGTACGTAGGCCAATCTATGTGCCTTACTCAGTTTCTTCCAAAACATTCAGTGTGAGAGCTAACTTCTATGAGACTCGGGAGTGATGGGATGCATGCAGAATTCGTTGGCGAGCACGTCTCGAAGATCACCACCTGGACCTTAATCAGGTTGGCAAGCCCTCGAGGGAGGTCGCTCCTCATGTCGAGGTCGCTTTGACTGGTACTGACAAGGTACCACAGGTCAGCCCTGGACGAGGTGCTGCTAGCCGCCCAGGGTTGTGGACGAGGCCGCCAGATAGGTTTCCACCAGGTCAGTGGAGGAGGTAGTTTGCCAGGTTGGCGGTGGAGGTAGATCGCTAGGTCAGTGGTAGAGGCAGGTTGTCAGGTCGGCGGTGGAGGCAAGTCGCCAAGTCGACGGCGGAGGCAGGTCGCCAAGTCGGCAACAGAGGCAGGTTGCTAGGTCAGCGACAAAAGCAGGTCGCCAGGTCACCAAGTCGCCAACTAGGACTCAATCATTTTGGCTAAGGCAAGTTGTCACCTAGGTGGTTCTAGGGTGTCACCTAGTTGTTCCGAGATGCCATGTGTCATGATGCCAGTGGAGGGTCAAATCTGCCCTCATTAATTGCCCCCCATTGTCGAGCTGAGATCATCTCAGCGAAGGGAGTAGATTTATGCTTTGTCGTAGGTCCTTTGGCCTGTTACCAACACATTTCGAGGTCGGCTTAGGGGTCCTTGATGCTGAAAGCG
This sequence comes from Nelumbo lutea, assembly GCF_056320005.1. NCBI lineage: Eukaryota > Viridiplantae > Streptophyta > Magnoliopsida > Proteales > Nelumbonaceae > Nelumbo > Nelumbo lutea. The sequence goes on along the minus strand of NC_142690.1, from coordinate 32,323,760 downwards.
TTTTGGCTTCCCCTTGTGATTTGTGCGTCGATGTTGGAATTTAAATAGCAGGTCAGTATCATGGCTGCACTGTGTCAGTCCTCTAAGGTGTTGGTCATATACTCCTATGATAAGCCACAAGGAGCTCAATCTTTGGGGGCAGCTTTACTAATTGTAGGTTGCTAGCTCGCATGGGAACCTTGAATGCTCAACTCGCCCGCAAGGGCGACTGCAGTCCATTGAATGCCGAATAGGGCTGACAAGGCTCGTCTGGACTAATTACGTGTGTTGCCAGGTCGGTGGAGGTAGGTCGCCAGGTCGGAGGCTGGTCTCTAGGTAGCCAGGTCGCTAGGTTGGTAGAGGTAGGTCTCCAGGTCGCCAGGTCGAAAGAATTTTGACAATCCAGTTTTGTTCTAGCACCTTGGCCTATAGACACATCATCACCTCGGCAGGATTGACCTACGAGGGTGGCTCCACAACCTACTGGCCATCAACTCCCACGTAAAGCATGGAGGGCTTGATCTGCGGTGCAACCTCACAGTTTGTTGGCTATCAACTCCCAGGAGAACCACAAAGGGCTCGACCTGTGGGGTGGCCTCACATTCTGTTGGCTGTCAACTCTCATAGAGAGCATGTAGGGCTCGACATATGGGGGTGGCCTCATAGTTAGGGAGATTCTGTTTGGGCAAGACTACGAGAACTTGTTTGGCCTAATCATTTTGCTTCTACTCCCCTAGGGGGTTCTTTCGATCAAGCGCTATTGTTGTTGCTTGAAGATGTTATCACTTGAGGCTCAAAGAATTGGGTGAGAACATAGCCTTTTGTAGCATTTCCCATAGACGACGCCAATTGATGATGGGCATTTTGGTAGTTCTCGACTGGCTAATGACTCAGATGCCTAGTTGAATAATCCCTGTTTGGAATGTGGCTTGGACACCTAGCTGAATGGTTCCTACCTAGAAGGTGGCTTGGATGCCTAGCTAATTGGTGACGAAATGGAGAGGTGGCTCTGATGCCTAGCTGAATCATGACGAGAAGGAGAGGTGATCTGATGCCTAACTATATGGTGATGAGCTAGAGAGGTGGCTCTGATGCCTAGCTGAATGGTGACAAGCTGGAGAGGTGGCTCTGATGCCTAACTGAATGGTGATGAGTTGGAGATGTGGCTCTGATGCGACTTGCAAGGGAACAGTGTTAGAGTGCTCGGGTTGCTTTACCCGGGGTAGGCACTCCGATGCTTAAGTCAGCGAATGCAAAGATTTTGTGAGAGAGCTGAAAGTAAGAGAACTAAAGAGCTGTAAGAACTAAATTGCACATGTACCTTCTGAGGTTGGAGGTAAGACCTTTATATAGGCATCGTTTGGCGTGGGCATCACACAATGCGTCCGAGATCTCTGGGAAGACATGTTTAACTACTCCGAAGTCCTCGGAGGTAGTCGTGCACGTAGGCCAATCTTTGCACTTTACTCGGTTTCCTCCAAAACATTTGGTGTGAGAGCTGACTTCCAAGATACCCGAGAGTGGTGGGATGTGCATGCAGAATGGGCTAGCGAGCACATCTCGCAGGTTGCCACTTGGACCTCAATCAGGTTGGCAAACCCTCGAAGGAGGTCGCTCCTCACATTGAGGTCACTTTGACTGGTGATGAGGTGCCACAGGTCGGCCCTGTACGGGGTGCTACAAGCTGCCTTGAATTGTGGACGAGGTCGCCAGGTAGGTTGTTACCAGGTTGGTGTCGGAGGCAGGTCACCAGGTCAAGCTTTATCATTTTGGCTAAGACAAGTGATCGCCTATGTGGTGTCGGGGTGTCATCCAACTATTCTGAGATAACATGTGTCATGATGTCACTGGAGGGCCGAATCAGCCCTCATCAATTGCCCCCCACTCCCGAACTAAGATCAGATCGGCAAAGGGAGTAGCTTGTTTCTTTGGCCCGGAGTGACTAATTTGATGAGCTCGTAGCCATTGGCGTCAGTCTAGTTTTGCTCCCCAGGTTGGAAGAATCAGGGTGCAAGGGCGAATTCATCTGCTCAAGGAGAGGTGAAGCAAGCACTCTGAGGACATTTACCTTACCAGGGATGCAACCATAAAAAAAGTTTTACAATTCAACGCAATACCTCAAGACCGAAGTTCACCATGCCGTCCTCAAGAGGGGCTTCTAACTGCGTGACTACCTCATCAGGTCACTCCACTCGGGTAAACTACAACACAATGTCCCTCGAGCTGGTTCTCAAAAGAGTAGCCAGCGAGGTCCATGTGTAGCCCAAAACTGAGGTGGAGGTTGGCTATGAAGAGATCGGCCAAGTTTGCATCTGCCACGGTGCTGAAAGCGAACTAGTCTTTCCTTCGTTTCTTTTTTTTTTCTCTCTCTCTCTCTCTCTCTTTTTTTTTTTTTTAAGTTGGCGGTGAGATGTCGATGTCCTTTGAAATTGATTTACGCGTGTTACCGAGCTAGATAAACAGGTGGCTGACTTGCTTAGATCGGTTTACTTGTTATCATCGTGCTTCGAGGTCGGCTTAAGGAGGCCTTAGCTAAATGTAGTATAGCTTTCCCTTAGGACTCAGTTTGACTAGGTCACCGAGGAAGATAGTCATTCTATTGTAGTCTTAAATGTGGTTGCTTCTACGTTGTCATTTTGAGATTGGCTTCCCTGGGTAGGTGCTTGCGAGGTCATGGCACACATGTACCACCTGCTCCTGGAACTGTTGGCAGACCACTCCTACTGGAGTCATGGGAGGCGCACCTTGAGGGGTCGGCTCTACTGTTTGTGGGTTGCCCACTCTCACGGGAACCATGAAGGGCTCGACCTATGAGGCTGGTTCCACATTTAGTTTGCTTCCAACTCTCAAGGGAGCCATGAAGAGCTCAATCAGTAGTGAGGCTTCGCAGTTTGGGCTAAAGATAGTCTAGGCCAGATCGTTGAGGCTCACCTAGGCTGGTTGTTCATTTCTGTTTAGCTTGTGAGTTTTGTTGATATGCATGTTACTCTCTGTGTTAGATGGTAGGTTGATGCCACAACTACATTGCATCAGCCATTGGAGATGCTGGTCATCTACTCCTACGAGAAATTACAAGGAGCTCGACCTGTGAGGGCATCTCTACTAACTATAGCTCGCTGACTCGCACGGGAGCCTTGAAAGACTCGACCCACAAGGGCGTTAATGCAGTCCGTAGGCCACTGACTCCCGCGGGAGCTACGAAGGGCTCAACCTATAGGGGAGACCTCATGAACAGAGTTGACGAGGTTCGTTCGGGATGAATCGAGGTCGCCAGAGTTGCTCAATCTGTTGGCCGTCAACTCCCGCGAGAACCACGAAGGGCTCGACCTATGGGGGCGGCCTTACTCTGAGGTGCCTGTTGCCAGACTGCTAGTTGTTGAAGTCATTCTACTGCTAATTATTTTGCGGCCGACTAAATGCATCAAGTTTCTCCCATGCCCACATATGGAGATTCATGCTTCAGAAAACTTTCACGCTTCAATCCTAGTGGGAACAACTGATGGCTCTTCCGCGGGAAGATGGGCATTCACATGAGGTAGCGATGTGTTTATCTGGGGCACTGAGAGTGCTGAGTTCAACACGGAGGTGCTATGGGCACTGAACTTGCCTGATTGTCACAAGGAGGTTCTCAAGGTTCATCACGGATGTTCTTGCCCCCCCAGTAATTGACTCTTCATTCTTGATGTTGTTGTTGCTCAAAAATGTCATTGAGTTGATAAAAATGGAAATTAGAAGGTGAAAACTTAACAAACTAGAAGGTGAGAACTTAGCTTTTTGTTGCGTTCCCACAAATGATGCCAATTGATGGTGCACGATTTGGTAACTCCTAGATGGATGGTAGCTCGCCTCGTTGGCCGGTCGAACTGCAAGGAAGAAGTATTTAGAGAAACCGGGGTGGTTAACTCGACGTGGTCACTCTAATGCATAAGTTAGTACTGGGTTGGTTGCAAGTTGAAAGTAAGTGAATATTTGAGCTAGATGGCACTAAATCATGCATACCTTCTCCCCCCTGTGCGGTTGAAAATGAGGCCTATATATAGGCGTTGCTTGCCGTGGGCTCTATGCATTGTGTCCGAGATATCCGAGAGGTCATGCCTAACTAGTTTGAAGTCCTTGAAGGTAGCTACGCACGTAGACTAGTCTTCACGCCTTGTTCAGTTTCCTCCGAAACATTCGGTGCGGGGGCCAACTTCCGAGAAACCCGAGAGTGATGGGATGTGCATGTAGAATGGGTCGGAGAGCACGTCTCGCGTCGCCCTCTGGACCTCAATCAGGTCGACAAACCCTCAAAGGAGGTTGCTCCTCACGTTGAGGTCACTTCGGCTGGTGACTAGGTGCCACAGGTCGGCCCTATATGGGGTGCTGCAAGCTGCCTTGAATTGTGGACGAGTTTGCTAGGTAGGTTTTCACCAGGTCAACGTCGAAGGCAGGTCACCCGGTCGGGCTCTATCATTTTGGCTAAGACAAGTCATCGCCTATGTGGTGTCGGGGTGTCACTTAGTTGTTTTGAGATGCATGTGACATGATGTCATTGGAGGGCCAAATCCGCCCTCATCAAGTAGAAACACACTTGAGGTGCGAAGGAGGGCACTTTGCTTTGCGTTTTACGCACCTTTGTATGGAGAAATGACACAACTATGCCAAAATTCTTCATCAATACGACCACTAGCTTGGATTTGGTTAGGTAGTTTTATCAATTGAATCTCCTATATAGATCTACCTGTAGATGTTCAAGACTGCTATCGGTCTTGATACGGCTTTAGTGAGGATGTCTGCTAGTTGCATACTGTATGTGATGTAAGGGAGGCATACTTCTTGAGATGAGACCCTCTCTCGTACAAAATGTTGGTCAACTTCAATGTATTTGGTTCTATCATCCTGCACTGGATTATGTGCTATATTAATAGCTGCTTGATTATCACAATACAACATCGGGGGATTTTCATACTCAATACCCAACTCCTCAAGTAGAGATCTTAGCCATATGATTTCAGACACTCCGTTAGCCATGGACCTGTATTCTGCTTCAGCACTAGATCGGGAGACAACACTTTGTTTCTTACTTCTCCAAGAGACAAGGTTACCTCCCACAAGGGCACAATATCCTGAGGTAGACCTTCTGTCATCAACACTTCCAGCCCAATCAGCATCCGTATAGACCTCCACCTTCATGTGGTTATTGTTCTTGAACAGTATACCCCTACCCGAACATCTTTTCAAGTATGCTAAAATTCTTTCTGCCGCAAGAAGATGTGTGGTTCTAGGAAAATGCATGTACTAGCTGACAACACTAACAACATAAGTAATATCTGGCCGAGTGAGGCAGAGATATATGAGCTTTCCTACCAATCGCTGGAACATAACTTTGTCTTCAAGAGGCTCCCCACTCTCTGCACTAATCCTGTGGTTCTGTTCAATGGGTGTATCCGCAGGCTTGACACCTAACTTTCCAGTTTTTGCCAATAGGTCTAGGACATATTTCCTCTGAGAGATAAAGATCCCCTGTTTGGATCTAGCAACCTCAATACCCAAAAAATACCGGAGTACTCCAAGGTCTTTCACCTCAAATTCTTGATGAAGGAGCTGTTTAAGGGACTCAACCTCATGGCTATCATTCCCTGTCACCACAATATCATCAACATATACTACAAGTAGTGTCAAGGAGGACTCTACCTTCTTGATGAATAGAGTATGATCTGACTGGGCCTGTACGTAACCAAACTTCACAAGGGCTAGTCTGAATCTATCAAACCAAGCCCTAGGTGACTGCTTCAAACCATACAAAGTCTTGTTGAGCTGGCAGACATTTTTACCTGTTTCTACATCATAGAATCTAGGAGGCAAAGGTCAAGTGTGACTTGCTGCAAGGGATAATAGGACTCGAATGGTGGTCATCTTGGCTACCGGGGCAAAGGTCTCCAAGTAATCTATGCTATAAGTCTGGGTGAACCCTTTTGCAGCAAATCGAGCTTTATACCTCTCAATGGATCCATCTGCATTATGCTTCACAGTAAATACCCATCTGTAGCCAACTGGTTTCTTTCCTTTGTCAGATCAACTACCTCCCAGGTGTTATTTTTCAACAGGGCATCCATCTCAATCTGCATTGCATCTTTCCATTCTGGGACAGATAGGGCTTCTTGCACTGTTCTTGGAATAGGGACATTGGAAACAGAACTAAGGTAGGACCTGTAGGTAGGAGATAGGCGATCATAGGACAAAAACTGGGAAATATAGTGGGCTGTAGATGTGGTACAATGTTGTTTCCCTTTACGGACGACAATTGAAAGGTCAAGGTCATCTTTAGGAGGTGAATTGGCAACAATAGAGGAAATCTCTATGGGCCCTGGGACTATAATACCTGGACTTGGAGCTACAGATGAGATTGGAGCTGGCCTGGATTACTGATGATCGGGATCAACCTGCCTGCACCGTCTGTGATAGACCCTCAACTCCTGATCCCTCTGACCACCTTTACCATTGCAGTTCTCAACACCCAATGGAATAGGTAAAGGAACTGTCCCACTCTCACTACTCTCCCCCTAAAGACAAGGACTCAAACCCCCACTCTCACTGCTCTCCCCCTGAAGAAAAGAACTTGAACCCCCACTCTCATTGCTATCCCCCTAAGGAGAAACCCGAGGATAATAGGGTGTCTCCTCAAAGAAAGTGACATCCATGGAGACAAACTTCCTCCCTGAGACAGGATCATAGCATCAATAACTCTTTTGAGTTTGTGCATAACCAAGGAAGATGCATTTGGAGGCCTTGGTTTCGAACTTGGAGTGATGGGGTCCGAGAAGCTGAACAAAGCAGGTATAATCAAATGTTTTAAGGGGAATAGAAAACAACTCCTCACTTGGTTATAGAAGGGAAAAAGGAGATCTCATATCAAAGACCTGGGAAGGAACCCGATTAATAAGATATACCGCCGTGAGGATAGCATCACCCCAGAAGCGAATAGGGACATTGGAGGTAAATATGAGACTTCTAGCCACCTCCAAGATGTGCCTATTCTTCCTTTTTGCAACTCCATTCTACTGAGGTGTATGAGGACAAGAGCTCTGATGTATAATCCCATGATTAAGAAGATAAGATGTCAATGGTTTAGCAAAGTATTCCTTTGCGTTATCAGATCTAAGAACTTTGATATTGGCATCAAATTGGGTTAGGATCATTTGGTGAAAGTTTTGGGTCAGGGCAAGGATCTCATCTCGTGAACGCATGAGATAAACCCAAGAAAAATGGGTATGGTCATCAACAAATAACAAGAAATATCTGTACCCACCCATGGAAGGGATGTGATAGGGCCCCCAAACATCAGTATGGCATAACTGGACTCACACTCTGAGAAACAAAAGACATCTTCCCTACTGACTCTTCCTGACAGGACCTTTGTAAAATCTAAAGAAAGGGAGTGCATGGATGTTGAGACTATAACGAATTGTCTCGGGATTTTTGTAATAACTTTGACAAAGAGTGCATTTGGTTTTGACTTTGCAAATGACATATTTGAAATTAGTATATAACCTAGTTTTGGTTTTGTTTGGGGTTTTTAGCAAGGTTCTAAATATCAATACGCCTGGTACGTTGATAGGGGCATATTGGGTAGTATTAGTCCTTTTTTTTTACTTTTTTTTTTTATTTTTTTTCAATACCGATTCAGGGGGGCCGATTTAAGACTCCTCCACCCCCTGAACCAATCAGAACCCCGATACATCCTTTATAGGAGTGTATTAGAGTGCTCTCGATACAATATGTATCGGCCGATACAGGCTGGTACATGTCAATACTTTGAACCTTGGTTCTTAGTTTTCGAGTTGAACCAGGAAGGTATATTTTGTTGATTTTATTATGGCATTATCTTAAGAATGATTCCCATGTTACTGGGTCAAAGGGAATTGCCTTGAAACCAAGTAAGATTATCTATTTTTGTCCTTCTTTAGGTTTGTTGCAGATTTCAGAATATAACTTGTGATTAAGGCTCATTTTGGAAGCAATACAAATGCAAATATGTACAGCATAAATACATACAAAATAATACAAAATATAAGGTTTTGCACTCTACATATTTTTATTTGTACTCTTTCCAAACTCAGCCTTTGAAGAACAACTTCGGGTCAAAAGGTGAGTGTATCAGATTAGAGGGGTTCATGTAATCAAGGTACCAAGCCTCCCTAGAGTCAGCATGTGAATGTCCCTTTTTTTAATTAACTTATCAGAGATATTTTCCTTTAACAGCGACGATCACTTGTGAGATGACAGAAGTATCTCTTGGTGAGAAACAATGGAGGCACTTTTGGGTCAGTTAGGTTTTAAGAGAAGATTGGCAAGAAAAAAACATAGAGAAAGTTTAGTAGAGTATTTTGGTAATTGCCCCATCATCTGAATTAACTGCAAGAAGCAATGTGTGTGTGTAATCACCAAACCTAGCTAGCATCCTATGTTTATAGCATAATTTTCTCATATCTTTGTTAAATGATGTTTCTTATAGATAAAATAGATAGATATTATGAATAAACATGTATTTGGATTATTATGGTAAGCAACATATATTTGGATTTAAGACTTGATTCAACTCAGTAGGGTGCAAGTTGGGCAGGTTGAATTGGGTTGAAGGTCAACTCAGGTCCAGTTAGAGATGTAAATCTAGTCGTGCCGCCTGCAGCCTGGCACGACAGCACACGGGCTGTGCCAGGCATAGCACAGAGATATGGGCCATGCCGAGCTTGGGTTTTCAGGCCCATGGGACAGCATGGCATGACATGGCAACGCGAGCTGTGCTGGCATAGGCCCACAGCATGGCTAGAGCTGTAAAGCGGGCCATGCCACTCGTGGCTCAGCATGGCCTGCATTACAGCACACGGGCTGTATTGGACACAACACGATAGTATGGTTGTGCCGAGCTTGAGTTTCCAGGCCCATGGGTTGGCATGGCACGACACAACAATGCAGGCTGTGCTGGCATGGGCCCATCTGGCCACTGGCCTAACCCAAAAGTTTAGACCCAATTCATGCATGTATATTCAGGATATATAATTATACTAATGAACATGTACATGCATTTGCACGTGGCAATATCTCTAGGACAAAACAATTATAAGTGGGCAGTTTCTAAAATGAGAATAAAGGACATATATGCCATCTTTATGCCCATTGTATGTTTAAACAAGAAGGATAGAGAACGCCCAATGAAAATTCTAGACAAAAGGGGCATTTGCTTTTTTATAAGTAGTATAGGTTTGCCTTAATATATTTTAATTTTAGTTTTATTTTTTAATACTAAAAATTAAGATTTGAGGCCAAAAGGTGTTATTTGGAAAAAAAATAGTAAGCCAAGACACCTTCGACCCTTTGCAAACATAGATCATGAAAAGTTACCCAAATTAAAAAAAAAAAGAAACCCAATAGGATCATCGAATGCAAAGTTATGGCTGCAGAAGTTTTATACAGATTGTAATTTGCAACATGCGTCCCATTCTGACCGGGCCAAGTGGGTCAATGGTTCAATCCCCTGGGTCAATAGTCTTTTAACCAAGTTAACAGTTTTAGGACATTATCCCGGTTTGAGGTAAACCCGAACTGGAATTGACGCCAAGTTAAGGTTCAAACAGTTCGACCACCTATAAGTCTCTGAAAACACTGGTTAGCCAAGCAGTTGTGCAGGATGGCTTGGGTATACCTTTCCTGCAGATTAGTTGGTCCGCTCTTCTGTTTTGTATTAGAAATCTCAGGTCCATAATTGTTTTATTTGAGCTGAGATTTCTCTTGTATAGAATTTCTGATAGGTAAGGTATTTACATCTCCCCCACCTAGGCCTTTTTTTTTTCATATTATTAATAAAATTTACCATGGCTGCCTCTCCGCCGGAAGTAAAGTTCCAGGTTAAAAAAATCTTTAATTCATTATTCATCTTTTTAGTGTTCCATGTATTGAATTTCTAGTAATTTGGAGATTTGGCGTTGAAAATTTGAGATAGGAGTTTAATGAACAGTTTGTCAAGTTATATGCTTAATTGCTTAAAGCTTTATAGAGTTTAATGAACAATTTGTCAAGTTGTATTAGATAATTTCTGTTTATTTCCATAGATTATGATACATTTCTTCATGGAAACCATCAAGGCTATGTTAGGTTTGAATAAAAAGTAGGAAAAGGAAAGGAAAGGTAGGGAAACCTTTAGAAATCTTGTATGCGTTTCCCTACATTTTCCTTCAAACCAAACATAGCCTTAAAGTATGTGATTTTAATGATTCAAGGTTACTTATGTATTTTTGGGATTTATTTGAGGTTCCATAGGGTCACCATGTGTATCTTAATTTTTCCATTTTATCCATATATGCATATACAAAGCATATTCCAATGTCCTTTAGAAATGCCATTCCAATACACCTTGCATTTTCAATACTTTGAACAATGCTAGGCATTCCAATTCCCAAGAACCGTTTTGTTGCTCAGTTCTAGGTATAAAAGGTCCAGCTGTTCAGTCTGATTGAAGCCTAACATCGAGCTAAATTTGAGTTTTTAATCATTAACATCAAATTAAATTTTAAATGTTACAAGGCATTTCAATCCATATGCAAAACAGATGACATAAAATAAAAGGCACTTCCCTCTCAAAGCTCTTACATTAATGGATTTTGGTTGTTTAACAAATAGTTGAAAAAATATAGATTACAAACAAGAATACAAATAAAAGCATTTAGTTTCCTTCGAATAGAAACAGAGAATACAAAAAAGAAAAAAAAAAAGGGATCATTAAGTAACAGAATAATACTCTCTTAACTGGCTAGATGGTTGGGTGAGCTGTTGAACATAGAATGCCACATGTATGCTCTTGACAGCACCATTTCAAGCTCTTGATAGGTCCAGTTTTGAGTAGGAAGGTGTTGCAAAAACATCACCATCTCTTGAAAGTCAAGTTTTTGAAGCTTGTCTGACCACTGGAAAAAGGTGATGATATATTAGAAATTTTAGCTTTACATTGCACAAGATATGAAAGATAAATTAACTTATTTCATTCAACTCTTTCACTACAGCTGATATAAAAGCTATCATGAACTCAAAATTGGGGTAAAGGGTCCAATCACTCCCAAGAGATTCCAGTCTGCTTGAATTTCCCTTAGTCCATAATAATGAAACTAGTGAAAAGAACAGAAGGAAAACCATCAAGTAGATTAAATAGTGGGGTCCTGCTTTTACAACAGGTTTAAACAAACATAAAAATTCTATGAGAAATTAACATTTTACAAAATATTAATTTAACTATGAGTCATAAATGATGCGACACCTTACAGAAGAACAACATGATGGAACAACCACTAAGAAAGTGACGTTAAGGCAGAAATGAGCTCAGGTTCGTGAAAAAACTATTGGGCTCTTTAATTTGATTTTAGGGTGTTTATTAAATGATTTCAGGGTTTTAAAGAGACTATTTCTTAATTAAATGGTTCTGGGGCTGACAAGCATCAGAGCATGGGATCAGACACTCTGTGGAAGACAACGTTTAGATGTGCATCCACTCCACCCCTCGCAAGACCATAGAAGGACTAACATTTCCCTTTAGGCTCAGTTTTGGAAGAGTACAAATACAAATACAGGTTAAGAATTAGAAATACAAAATACAAGTCTTTGCACTGTACATATTTGTATTTGTGCTCTTTCCAATGTTTGGAAGGAGTACAAATACAAATTTGTAGAGTACAAAACCTTGTATTTTGTATTATTTTATGTATTTGCACTGTACATATTTGTATTTGTACACTTTCCAAACTGCGCTTTAGGGGTTAAAAAAATTTACTTTCACTGTGATTTTTAAGATTTTCTTCAAGCAAATCCAGAATTTCCTTATTTTTTTCTTCTACAACAGATTATTATGGCATCGTATTAGATAATTCAAACTGATTATAGATTCTTCAACTTTTTAGCATAACTTGAGAGGTTTAGAAAAAGAAATTTGTGGTTTGATAGTGATGTTGAGATTTTGCTATATTATTTGATGGTTTCGTAAACAAAAAAGATTAGTTAAACAGAATAAGGAAAGGGGGTAAGAGGACAAAAAGGGTCTATCTTTTACATAACAATTAGGCATATTGTGATAATATGCTGGAAAGCTAGAATCTTTGAAGAGCAGAACTCATATCTTCAAATGATTGTTTTCATTTAAGAAGCAAGTTCTAGATACTGCCCCCTCTAAGGGGGTACAACAATGAGAGAGTGCTACCTCCCGAGAGAGACTCAAATGGTAAGAGCTGTTTCTTCAACCCATGCCTGCCCAAGTTGTATCCCTACAAACCATCTTAATTTACTTTATCTCATTTTATCACCTTTGGAGCTACTCCTTTGTTCCTTTGAATGACTTTAGGGTAAAAAATGAAGTCATTTGAATGAACATAGGAGTAGCTCCAATAGGTGATAAATGAGAGAAAGTAGACTAAGATGGTTTGGTTACATGCATAGAAGGCCTTTGATAGAACCCATAAGAAGTGATTTGTTGCATGCTGAAAGGGCTAGAAAGGGTAAAGGTAGACCAAAATGGGCAAGGTTTGAAGTAGTAAGAAATGATTTAAGTGCTAATAATTTTAACATTGGATATGGCATTAAACAAAATGGAATGGTGAAACAGGATTCATGTAGCCGAGCCCATATAGTTGGGATAAGAGTTGGATGATATGATGATGACGATATCTATCATTTTGTGCAGCTTCTAGGATTTCCATTTGGATTTTTTTAGCTGATTTTCTCCTTTTTTTGTTGTATGGATCAAAGGCTGTAGTATCTTCTCCTCTTTTATTTATTAGTGTATTTCTTCATGTTATGATGATATATATGGATGTGTAAACGTACTTAATGCTCCCATTTTAGAAAAATAAGATAGTGAAACTAACACCAGATACTAAACTAATGCTTCTAGAATTCTAAACTAATACCTCTAAGATTACCATTTGCAGTCTTCATCCATTAATAGTTTCTACTAATATGTAGCAACATTGAACTATACAACTAGGTAAAATCACCATGGAGTTTTGGTTCACCCAAAACATTGAACCGTTTTGGGGTCCGATTCCCAGGTCGAATGGCCCGACCATCTGGTCCAAACAGACAACCCGCTCAAACAAAAAAAATAAAAATAATTAAAAACACAAAAAACGACCAAAGACCAAAAACCATTCCCGGGTTGAACGGTTCGACAATTCAACCACCCAGGTCAACGGTTCGACAATTCAACCACCCAGGTCAACGGTTCGCTGACCAAATCAACAGTTTTTGGCCAAAAAGGTGTTTTGGGGTTAAATGGAACCAGTCATGTGACCGGTTCCCGGTTTTTCCAGTCCGACCGTCCAGTCCAGTCTAGTTTTGAAAACATTGATGAAAAGTATCCATAGGATTTGGCTTCTTTGCAGAACCTGCTAGATATTCTAATTCGCCTCTTATGCTAATTTCCATACATGCAGGCTGAACCTAAAGTGATCCCTGGTTCTACACTAAACTTGTAATCACTTCTAGTAGCTTCCATCATTCTCTAAATAGATAATATTCTTCCAATTGATCTCTCTAGAAGCTGTAAAAAGTCTTTCAGTTGCAGCCACACACTAAATCTAGGCAAAAATGGCCTAACCTAGAAAAAGTAGATCACCAATACAAAGTCATTAATACAAGGTAGAAGCATGCAACCAAAGTCTGAGAAATTGAGAGATTTATCACTTGATCTCTCTATGAAGCCTTAGATCACACTCCAATTGAACTCGTCCACTATAACTTGATGATATCAATTAAAAAAAAAAAACTAAGCACCCGCAGTAAAATAGGTCTAAGGATGATAGTTGAAAAAAAAAGCTTCTCAAGTTTTCCAGATTTTCAAGCAATACTCTACACCCTTTCCTTGGGCAGAAAATCTGTACTCCAAAAATCATAAAAAACCAGGCCAAAATATGTGACACAGCCAGTCCTTTCAATTCTCCATGCTGATTTTTGTAAGACATGGACTAGACTAGATGAACTATCTGACCTGCTATTAACCTGGGCAAACCATTGAAAACTACCAAGGTTTTAGTAATCTTACTAGTTTTCAACTACCTGCTTGGATCATTGCATAATATATAAAATGATTGGGAATGAACTTGTAACCTCTTATTTTCGAAGGATTCTATATTACCATTAAGCTACAATACCACGTGTTTATATTATTTTACTTTAATGCCTATGTTTATATATATATATATATATATATATATACACACACACACGTGTATTTATTTTTTATATAACATGATTTACAGGACTTGAACCTAGAAGATTAGAAAAATAACTATTAAACTACAGACAATATACATTTTATACTATATTATATATTTACAAGGGAAAATTTCTTAAACTACCCCTACTATTTAGCTAATTAACAAATTCTACCCTTACTGTTTATAAATAGTCTTGGAACACCCCTACTGTTTCTGACAATTGTCACCATCATTAAATCATAACTATTATGTTGAAATGTTCTTTCTGCCCTTCCATTAAGTATTGCCAATATTCGCATGAAAGGGAACCCGTCGTTGTCTGAGCACTCTATTACCTAGTGCTAACAGTCACCCCTGCAATGTCTGACCAACTGTTAAAAAGAACCTTTCTTGTATTGGATCCGAGAGGTGGAAGGAGTGGCGGTGACGTTCCGAGAAGGGATTTTGGATCTGCTAGATCCAAATCTACTACTGCAATGAGTTGCAGATAGGAGCAGTGGTGGTGATGAAAACATTAGGGCGACGATCGAGAGCGGTGATGAAAACAATTATCGGGAACAGGGTTTCCCTCTGATGAGAGGGGTGATGAAAACTGTTCATCTTCTACCTCTCGACACCTAACCAGTTACTAGGAACAAGGTTTCTCTCTCTCTCTCTCTCTCTGTCTCATTCACACACACACGACACCTAACCAGCGGCAGTGACCTGCTGAAACAATCGTTTCCAGTGAGTTCAAAATGGCAGAGCTTCTGATCTGACTGCCAGTTTGGTTGTGCTTACAAAACATAGTTGAAATTTAGAATGAAAATCACTTGGGTTCAAATTTAGCAGAGAAACTAAACAATTAAGTAAGGAGGAAAAAAATAAAGAAGAAGAATGAAAACCAGAACATACTCAGAAACTCCATTTCCAGAAGGCTGCTGGCTTAATCTTCATAAGTTTGACCTTGGGTTTCCACAAGTTGCATCTAAGCTTTTAGAATATACTATATAGTACTAGCCAGTGATAGATAAAACAAACTGTTGCTAAATGGAGCAGTTTTATCATATGCAGTAATATCAAAGCCCATGAATTCTGCAGTAGATTATCATCCTCTTCATCATAATGAGAATTTTCTTTGTCAAGAAAGATAATTAACCCCAGAAAGCTCATTCTTTTGAGCTTCCTTTGATCTGATCCTGAACAAGTTAACAGTGCTGAAGAAAACAGAAAAAGGTATGGTATTCATTCAACTTTTCTTTCCTAGAATCTTGTAATGGACCTGTGTCTAGAAAACATATGGAGGACGAGAAAAGGTTCAGAGTAGTAGGAAGATGGAGGTCTGAGGTGTCAATCGAAGCCAAGACTTTCAAGTTCGAAGAGGAAAGGATCAACGGTGAGGATGCAATGAAAATCAGAGAGAATAACAGGGCGACTGTGTTGGTATCAAAGGAGGTCATTGTCTGGATGAAAGGTTTCATAGATGGGGCTATCAACTCTGGTAAGGTGAATGGCTGGAAAAACTCCATGTCAGTTCTAGGTAAGAAATATGTAACAGAATTGAAAAGAAACAGAAAGGGATGGTTTATCTCTGTGGTGGAGTTTTTTGGAACAAATGGAAAACAAATGCTATGTGTGCCGGACGGGAGATTACGGAGAGCGTGGATGGATTTTTTGAAGGTGCTGCAGTCTTTCCTTGTAACCTCGGAAGATAAGAGAGTGGACGGAGTGAAGAGAACTGGTAAAAAATCCAAAGACCAGGGTTAAAAAGTTCAGGAGGGGGCAGTTTTGACTAGACGGCGATAATGGTCACTGATAGACGATGATAATGGTCTATCATCTTCCCAAGTCGCGAGAAAAGGGGTGGGGGGGGGGGGGGGGAATGCGCACAGCGGCGGAAAATGGAGAAGTTGGATTCGCAGTGGGTTTCCCGACGAAGTCTGGAGGAGCTTAGCCCCCTACGACGCTCCTCAGAGAGGCCGAATCCAAGATACACTAGGGAAAGAACTGAAGAGAGGGAAGAGAAGGATGAAGGCTGGGTGCAGTGCAGTGAAGGAGATGAAGAATCGGAGGACTTTTCTGTTGATGGTACTAGCGTGGGCAGTGTAAATGACGAAGGTAGCTGTGCTGGAGGTGACATGGATGGGTGGAATATTGCAAGCTTATTTGAGGGTGAAGATTGTAATCGGCTTAACTCATTCCCAAGACTACAGAGTGTGCAAGGAATAACAGAAGGGGCAAACCGGGAGAACCGGAAGCAGAGCAGGAACACACCATCTAGGGGTGAACCAGGGGTAGAGTGGAAAGATCACCAGGATGACCAAAGGACAAAAGTACTTTCCAACCAACTCAGGGAGATAGACGTTTACCAACCTCTGGAACAAGAGAGGTAGGCCGGGAGCAGTCCCTTTCTAGCCTGTCCATCAGTCCCAGGTAACCAAGTGAATTCGGTTTGTGCTACTAATGTGTCTCCTGTGTCTTTGGTTCCAGATTCCGTTCCTGTTCCATGTCCTGTAGCCCATGAATATGTAGCCGAGCTAGTTGGCGGGCTCTCCGAGGAGGGGGAGAGGGGAAGGAAGGAAAGTGGAAAGGTGCGGGAAGGAAGGTATAGGAGTGAAAAAGTGTGGGAAATCATTGAGAGAGTGTTTAAGGAAGTGGAAGGAAAGTTGATCTAGAGGAGGGAAGGGGGGGAAGGAAGAGGGGAGGGGTTAGTGGAGAGGAGGGAAGGGAATGAGGGTAGAGATGGAGAGGATTATGGGGAGAGAACAGGGAAGGAGGGAGGTAACAGGAGAGGGAGGATGGATGGAGAGGAAAGAATAGAGGTGGGACCAGAGGAGAGGAAGAAAGGGCAGGTGGACAAAGATGGAGGGGATTCTGTAGGAAGGGTAGGGGTGGAGGACTCGGTGAGAGAAGACATGATAGCAGAATTTGTAGGGAAGTTGGGTTGTAGGTTGGAAGATTTGAATGTATTGAAAGAAAGCTTACAGAAGAGGGAGAAGGAGATCAGAACAAAGAAGAGGAGATTGAGTGAAGTAGAGAGACTGAAGAGAGATGTAGGTGACAAGAAGCTCGGGGTAAAAGGAGATAGAAGGAAAGGGGGAAAGCAATGGGTAGGTGGCAAGGGGTTTAAAAAAGAAGCTGAATGAAGATTCTTAGTTAGAATGTGAGGGGAATTGGGAGTACAAGGAAGAGAGCAACAATAAAAGAGGTAATAAGGAGGTATGACCCAGACATTGTGCTGTTGCAAGAGTCTAAGAGAATGAAGTTTAATAACAAATGGGCAAGGAGTGTATGGAAAGCTGGGGGGATTAGCTGGGTGGTTGCTCCCTCGTGGGGTGCTTCCGGGGGGATTGTAACAATGTGGAAGAGGGATGTGGTTGAAGGTTTGGAAGAGTTGATCGGAAAGTACTCGGTTTCCATGAAGTTTAAGCAGCAAGAGGATGATTATATGTGGGTGCTCACAAATGTATACGGACCAAATGACTACAGAGAGAGAAAGGAGTTGTGGGAGGAATTGGCTGATGTTAGAGGGTTGTGGGATGGGCCCTGGTGCATGGGTGGGGATTTCAATGTGATCAGATTCTTGGAGGAATCCAATAAGGTTAATCAGAGGGTGACAAAAAGCATGAGGAAGTTTAACAGTTCTGTGGAGCCTTTGAGCTTAAAGAGATTCCCCTAGCCCATAAGACATTTACATGGTCAAATCTCCAATCTAGACCCATTTTCTCTAAGCTGGATAGATTCCTGTTCTCTTTGGATTGGGAAGAACATCGGGGAACCTTGGCTTCTAGAGCTCTCCCAAGGGTGACCTCGGATTATTGGCCCGTAGTGTTATGTAAGGAGGAAAGGTGTGGAGGTCCTACCCCCTTTAGATTTGAAAATATGTGGTTACTTCATCTAGGGTTTACTAACAAAGTGAGGGAGTGGTGGTATGAGTGTAACCCAATGGTGGAATGGGAGGGGGTGAGATTCCATAAGAAACTACAATTCTTGAAAGCAAAAATCAAGGAGTGGAATTTGGTGGAGTTTGGGAGGATAGAAGAAAGAAAGGGAGCTCTGATGGATAAACTTGAAAGCCTTGACTCTAAAGAAGAAAGGGGAGAATTTGGAGAGGAAGACAATGAACTCAGGAGAGGTTTGAGAAGACAGTTAGAGGACTGCCTGCACAAGGAGGAAATTAGCTGGAGGCAAAAATCTCGGTGTAAATGGTTGCAAGAGGGAGACAGAAACACTAGGTATTTCCACTCTTTGGCAGATGGCAGGAGAAGGAAGAACTTTATCTCCAAATTGGTAGTAGATGGAGTTGAGTTAATACAACAAGAGGAGATAGTCGGGGCCTGTGTGGAGCACTTCAAATCCATTCTACGAAGGCCTGCGAGTAGAAGGGTGTGGGTAGAAGGATTGGATTGGCCAGATGTAGGGGCGGAGAACAGGAGAAGGTTGGAAAGAAGCTTTAATTTGGAAGAGAACAAGGAGGCTGTGTTTTCTATGGATAGAACAAAAGCTCCAGGGCCGGATGGGTTCACAATGGCTTTTTATTAGGACTGTTGGGATATTTTGAAAGATGATCTTTTGCGGGTGTTTGAGGAGTTTTTCAGGAGAGGAATTGTCAATCCGGGTGTGAGCTCTACATTTATAGCCTTAATTCCAAAAAAGAAAGATGCATCCCACCCGAAGGATTTTATGCCAATTAGCTTGGTAAATAGCTTGCATAAGATCATTGCAAAAGTGTTGTCTTTGAGGCTGAAGGAGATATTGCCAGATATCATTGCACATTATCAAGGAGCTTCTGTGAGTGGAAGACAAATTACTGATCAAATTTTAATTGCTAATGAGAGTGTGAAGAACTTTAAGAGGGATAAGAAGGAGTGGTATGTTTGTTGGACTTGGAAAAGGCTTATGACTTGGTGGACTGGGATTTCTTGAGGAAAGTTTTGACTAAATTTGGGTTTGGGGCTAGATGGTGTAAGTGGATCATGGGTTGTGTCCAGAATTGTCATTATACAGTGCTAGTGAATGGGACAGTGGTAGATTTCTTTCCAGCCAGTAGGGGTATAAGACAAGGAGACCCCCTCTCTCTTTTCTTGTTCATTCTAATTGCGGAGGTATTGGGGAAACTGATTCCCCGAGCAGATTCTAGAGGGCTCATTAGAGGCTGGAGAGTTGGGAGGGTGGAAAGCCCCCTCGCTCACCTACAGTTTGCTGATGACACGATTCTGTTTTGTGAAGGCGGTAATGTGAGCTTTATCGGGAACTTGAAGTCGGTGATACAACTGTTTGAGCAAATGTCCAACTTGAAGGTTAACCTTGGGAAAAGCTGTGTATTGGGGGTGAATATGGAGGAAGGAGAGATCAGGGAGAGTGCTGAAGTGCTGGAGTGTGAAGTCTCGGGGTGGCCTTTGAACTACTTAGGGTTGCCATTAGGTGATAATCATATGAGAGAGAGCTTTTGGAACCCGGTGGTGGAAAGGTTTGAAAAAAGGCTGGTATCCTGGAAAAAGAACTACCTCTCTCTTGGTGGGAGAATTACACTAATTAAGACCACACTTGCTAACTTACCCATCCTTTTCCTGTTGGTGTTTAAAATCCCAGTGAAGGTTTCTAACAGATTGGAGAAGCTAATGAGAGATTTCCTGTGGGAGCCGGGAGAGGAGAAGAGGGATCATAGAGTTAGCTGGGAGATAGTGTGTAGGCGTAAGACTTGTGGTGGTTTGGGGCTTGGGAATATTAGGAGAAGGAATATGGCTCTTTTGGGAAAGTGGTTGTGGAGGTTCCCTATGGAGAAGGAGAAGCTATGGGCTAGAATAGTGGCAAGTATACATGGGCTGGAGCACAATGGATGGGGCGCTAGAATCAGAGCTAGGATCACAAGCAATTCTCCTTGGAAAGCCATTCATGGCTTGCTACTAGCTTTCTCCCCTAATATCAGGTATTATTTGAATTCCGGTAACTCAATAAAATTTTGGGAACAAACTTGGGTAAGGAGTGCCCCTCTAAAGGACTAATTTCCTTCTTTGTATTCTCTATCTGATTTGAAAAATGAACCAATCTCATTTTTCACCACCCCGTCCTCTTCCACTTTTGGGATTGGGTGGAACTTGGGTCTAAGAAGGGATTTGAGGGACTCAGACTTCGATAGTATTTCGAGCCTTATTGCACTTCTTGATAACGTTGTCTTAGACCCCACTAGGGCGGATTCTAGAATTTGGACACCTACCCCCAATGACATCTTTTCTTGTGCTTCCTTCTTCAATGTCTTAAGTCAGTCCACCAGTCCTACTTTCCCCCCTTTCCCTATTGATGAGGTTTGGTGTAGAGCAATACCTCCTAGGGTTGGTAGTTTTTGTTGGGAAGCCTATCGGGAAAGAATCAACACTGGTGATCTACTCCAAAAGAAGAGACCCAATACTTGCTTGTCACCTCATTGGTGTGTTCTTTGTAAAGTGGATGGGGAGACTGGTTTTCACTTACTGGTGTCTTGCCATCTTGCGAGGTCAATTTAGGATTGGGCTTTCTCCCTATTTGGATGTAGCTGGTATCCTCCATCAGACTTGTAGGGCCTTTTTTCCCCTTCTTTTTTAAGGTGGCGGATAAAAAGGGGAAGGACTATGTGGAGAGGACTAAGGGCTGCAGTATGTTGGACACTTTGGGAAGAAAGAAATTCCAAGATATTCTCAGAAGCTGAGAGAGGAGCAACAGATCTGAGGGCTATCATACATATTAGGGCTGTATAGTGGCTGAAATCTTTGCAGCTATTCACAGATTACACTGTGGATGACATGTTGAGGAAGTGGGGTGAAATTGCAAATTGCACACAGACCAAGTCAGTACTGAGTGTGTCTTGGACCCCTCCACCTATTGGATTCTTGAAATTAAAGTTTGGTGGGTGTAGTAGGGGAAATCCGGGACAATCGGGGATTGGGGGTGTTTTTAGGGATGAGAATGGGGTCATTTCTGCTATGTTCTCAGGCCCAATTGGAGTGGGTGATTCCCTTAGAGCTGAGATCTTTGCAGTTATGGAAGGAGTCCAGAAAGCTAAGGATTTGAACATCAGGAAACTCATAATCGAAGGGGATTTAGAGGGGGTGATAGGGTGGCTGAATAAAGATAACGATGGCTTATGGAAGTACAACAATGAGAGGAGGAAATTTAAGTGGCTGGTGCGGGAGATGGAAGTTAAGATATGTTGGGTTAAAAGATCGGCTAATTCCCTAGCTAATGGTTTAGCTAAACAAGGGGCAGAAAGGGATTCACTGTTTTGGGCTAAGCTGTAACTTAGTGTTTTTTCCTTTTTTCCTTTTCTTGAGGTCCTTTGTTGCTCTTGGAAGACAAGTATGTTTGTCTTCCTCTTGTAAATCTTCTATTGATGATTTAATGAAAGTGTTATTGGTCAAAAAAAAAAAAAGAAACTCCATTTACAGATCTTGAACCGAAGGTCGGCATCACATTTTGGATTAGACAATGGAGACATAGAGGACAGAGTCTTGCCTTTGGGAATAGTGACATCAATCCCATCGCATATAACCCTAATCCCGACCTTCTTAGTCTTGAGAGTCCCCACCTTCACCTTCACCTTCATGTCCATCTGAATCTCCAAAGTAACTCGTTCTTTCTCCTCAGATCTGACTTGAACGAATTAATGGACTCGACATCCAGATCTCCACCGCCACTCAAGATTGAAGCTGTCAGCTTAGTGGTGTTCTTGGTGCCATGAGTGAAGAACGAGAACGATCTGTTATCCATGCAATTGGAGTTCATGGTCACAGTGATGGGGTCGCAGAAGAAGACTATATTCTTGTTGGGATTTCAAGCTGAGATCGCGAGATCGAGATGAGAATTTAGGCAAGTAGTGGAGTCCTTAGTGGTGGTGACATTGAATCGGGAGATCCTCAGCATGGAGACAAAGAAAGTGGGGCACCATGGGTGATAGAGAAGATAGAGAACTCAGACGGCAATGGTGGCGAGGAAGACGAGCGATGATAAGGAGCGTACTCCAGAGGCAGCAGAGAAAGCAACAACTATGGCGGTGTCGGTGGGACCTGAGGGGCTGAGACTGGTAAGCAGGGTGGTGGCACTGTAGAGTTGGGCTTTCGTTCTCTCTCCTTCCACCGGTGCACGCCCAGTTCGGTTGTGCTTATAGGTAGCCCGGTGATGTCTGTTGATGCCGGTGAGTTAGTTCAACATTAGAACCAGTTTGTTCCCTTAATAGAGAACCGAGTCCAACCTCCCCTTGTGCAAACCAAAGGGCATTTTAGACTGGTAAAGACTATTTTAGGAAGTTTGAACAATAGATCCATCATGTGATGTCACATGTAAATGGTTTATGACAGAGAGTTGACGGTAGGGGAGGTCTTAGACAATTGTCAGAAACAGTAGGGATTTTCCAAGACAATTTATAAACAGTAAGGGTAGAGTTTCTCAATTAGCTAAACAGTAGGGGCAGTTAGAGAAATTTTCCCTATTTACAATTATGATGTCACAGGTCATTGGGTCAACCCAGTGGTTGAACCACTTGACCTGTGACTTAGTGGTCTTTCCGGTTCGGTGAATGGTTGAGCCTTACAACATTGCTCCATGCCGTTGGCTGGTTTTAAAAATGCATGAAAATCACTTAAGAGCAACAATTCCTAGTCCAGGGCATAGAATAGTAACTATAAACGGATAAAATAATCAAATTAAAAACGTAGTTGATACATTGCCACCTTCCTCTACAATTCCTGGTCCAGGGCATAAACACCAGATGGTAGGATACATTGTTGTATGATAATGATCCAAATGGTAAAAAACTGATCTGTTTTCCAATAACACTCCTAATGAAACCCATCAAAAGTTTAGAATTTATGGTTTAGGAGATTTCATGGGTAATGCTCATCAACTAACAAGGTCATTACCCAATGCTGGTCTTAGTTATCTGGGGTCTTAGGACAGGTTGAATGGGTACAGTCCTAACCTTTGGCATTTTTATTTTCTTTCTGCACAAAGTGGCCACCCTCAGACTTGAACCCATGTTCTGACACATGCCAGCCCAAAATTTTATCATTATACCAAGTAATGGTCCCTACAGTGATACCCATCAACTGTTGGGCTCAAATCCACATGGAATGCTGATAAACACTTCAAACATAAATTGATCCAAAGGATACTGTTAATTTTCATAAAATTTTACATAAAAGATCAGAGAACTGGAAAAGAAATATGATGTTACCGTCAGCAGAAAACTGGCAAATATATATACTAGAAAATCAGGCAATGCATCTCCTTCTGCAAGATATGTGTCCCATAGACGTGTTACAAGGTGGAAAGGGATCTGTAAGAGGAAAACATAAACATATATGAGTAAAGCCTGTAATGCTATTTTGGAAACTTGGGACTCTCCAACACGATGAAAGGTCAGTCCCAACCATAAATTCTATCTATAGTACCAAAACTGAAAAAGAAAAGTACAAATAAGAGTACAGTGACGTCGAGTTGATGAAAAATACCTCACGTATTAGAAGACAGTTGAACCAGCGGAAAGCAAATTGAAGAAACTCCAGTCCTTGCTCTTCCATGTGTCTTGAAACCGGTTCTTGTTGCCAAATAAATGAATTTATCAAAACAGGTTCTTGTTGCTCTTCTGTATACATATATATATATATATATATATATATATATATACAGAAGAAACTATCTATAGACATTGATAGATACCTTTGTTAAACAAACTAGAACACACCATACTTCAAGGGATATCTATTGTTTGGGTTATTGGGTAAGCAATTAACAACATGATTTACTATCAGCAGGAGACAGGATCAACCATTTAATGAATGTTCTTAAAGCAAAGACTAACTTTTTAGGCCCTCTAACTGATTACCATGATCAGGCAGAGGCAACTAAAGTATTGGAGTTGGGTTGCAGGGTATTTTATGTGTTTACCAAAGTTTATGAGATGTTTATTTAAGGCTATCTTGTATTTGACCTTTTTCTTCATTTGTCTTAGTAAATTTTCTTCCTTACAATCCAACCATTAGAAATACCTGTATGGACCATCAGTATTATGTTTATCAAGGTGCTGAATTTTGATGGAAGTTCTGTAGGTAACCTGATCCCTCTGGAGTTGGGGTATTTTTAGAGATGTGGAAGGAAGAATTTTGGCTCTTTTCTCTGGATTAATTTGGCTGGGTGATTCGCTTAGGCGGAGATATTGGCACTATTGCAAGGGCTCAGATTGGAAAAACAATTGGGTTTTCAGCAGCTGGAAGTGGAGGGAGATTCAAAACTGGTAACAGACTGGATGAAAGAAAACAGCTTAGGCAATTGGACTCTTAGACAACTGTAAGGGAAATTTGGAACCTGGTAAGGGAGCTTAGAGTAGAGTTCAAATGGGCTAAAAGGTCAACAAATGCCTTGGCCGATGCTTTAGCAAAGCAAGGGGTTATAGGGAAACTTTATTTTGGGCATGTTTGTAAGACTGTTGTCATGTGGGGATCACTTTTTGAAGGTGAAAGTTGTAGTATCTTTTTTAAAATTTAATAAAAGTTACTGTTTCCAATAAAAAAAAAATGTCTTAATCATTTAATTGATAAATGAGAGACCTGGAGGTGAATACCCTGCCCCACTAGGATCCTGTAGCCATTTTCCTTACTTCATAGTGGTCATGGATCAGGATTTGGGTGCTGTCCATGAAGAAGTAATCAGCAATTTTGACATCCTGGTTGACAACAACAAGAGAGCTGAAAAGGTCTCCATAAGATGACGGTTAGAATACCAGAAAGTACCATCACCAACCCTATAGGTGATCCCTTTTGTTAATTCAACATAAGCTTCTTCTATGCCTTTC
The DNA here is from genome assembly GCF_056320005.1 of Nelumbo lutea. NCBI lineage: Eukaryota > Viridiplantae > Streptophyta > Magnoliopsida > Proteales > Nelumbonaceae > Nelumbo > Nelumbo lutea. Next base: position 32,298,746 of record NC_142690.1, on the reverse strand, counting down.
CACACCAAGCATCCAAATGACTTTTCTTACCCCCACAATAACATAAAGCCACTAAATGTTGGTCCAAGCTATCTGGGGTCTTGGAAGAAGTAATCAGCAACTTTTTTTTTTCTTTTTTTTGCTTGAAGCTGCTGCCCTTAGACTTGAACCCACATTCTCATGCTTCCCAGCCTGAGATTTCACCATTACACCAAGTAATGGCCCCTCATCCCCAAAAAAAATCAGTAATATTCTTGAAGTAATAAAAATAAAATGACAGATCCTAGTGGAACAATAAGAGAAGATCAAGAGAATTGTAGGAATGCAATGTATCTTAGCTGCTCATCTGGAAATTGAAGTTGAAATACTTCAATAAGAGTGATGCTATGGTCTATCCATGATATAATTGTTGATGATATATGTAGTTTTCTTTTCATTCATTGGTGATTGGTGCTTATTGGAGTCTGTGCCCTGTAGGTTGAACCGCCTTTTGATCAATAAGAGATTTTAATGAAGTCAAACTTGAATATTACAGCAAGGTGGAAAATTTCTCTACCCCAAACAACAACTTTATAGATTTGCCCAAAACATTTGATGCCTAGTTGCCCCTTGTTTAGCCAAAGTATCCGCCATCCCATTTGCTGCTCACCAGTTAAAAGCAACATTCAAGAAATAATCACCTGAGAGTTTCCTTCCACCTCCAAATTGCTTTATAGAGGATGCACATGTGAGGGGAAAGGCACTTATTTGGCCTTTGTTTCTATAGCATGTCACAGGTGTTAATCTTTCCAAGGAAAACTTCCCAACATAGGGCTTGAAATTTAGAAGATTGGCTTACTCCAAATTTCTTTCACTGAGAAAGTCACCCCCGGGATAGTTGGTTGAATTAAAAAATTGAAGCATGAAGCACAAGTTAAATAGCCAGATAGAGAAATTGACCAAACCTTGGTATCCTCTACATTTTGATCTGAAAAGATTTTGTCAAATCTGGTCAATAGAAGGTTGAGATATTCAAACTCTATTTCCCTAAGACCCCTTCTGAATCCATTGTCCCAATTTAAACTTGAGGCAGAGAAGTTTACAAACTTAGAAAAATTGTAATTTGAAAGTGCACAAAGCATTGGAAATTGGATCTTTAGTGGTTGGTTACCTATCCAAAGGTCCTCGTAGAACAAGACTCTTAGGCCCCATTTGTTATTGTTTTGGCCATTTACTTAGGTAAGTGTACTTACCTATGTTCTTTTATTTCCCAGGTGAGTGAGATAAAGACAATTTTATCCTTAAAAAGACAAAATTTGAAGGTATAATATTGTCCCATCATGTGTTGGCAACTTTTCCCTCAAGTAGAAAAGTTACCCACCCGGAGAAGGGTATCACTTACTTGGGTAAGTAATACCTAGGGAAAGTAACTTTTCTATGGGCCCTGCATGAATTGCAAAAAGAACATGGGAGTTTCGGTTAATGGAAACCATTTTCCCACTGACCAACTCCCCACCCCCCCACAACATTTACTGAAAAACAAATTGAGCCTTAGTCCATTACCCACATCATACCGTATAAGGTTAAGAAAAAAGGGATATACCTCATAAATTGCTTTCCATGCAGAGATTGAAGTTTCATTTGGAGCTACCTTTGCATCCAAACCATTGTTCGAGCTACCATGTAGGCTTTCAATAACCTTGTTCCAGAGCCTATCTCTAAGGGAAACCTCCACAACCACTTTCCTAAAAGAGCTGAATTCTTTTGGACTAAATTTCCTTTCCCAAGCCCACCCTTCTGTTTAGGTTTACTAACCTGTTCCCATTTCAACAAGTGGTCTGTCTTTCCATCCCCAAGTTCCCAAAGAAATCCCTCATTAACTTTTCTATGGGTCAATGGATCATTAGTTCAACCGTCTGGGTCAATAGATCAACCTGCGTGTAATCATTATAAAAAAATCAATAAAAAATTAAAATAATACAAAAACTAGAAACCTATTGTATGGATTGGATGGGTGAATAGTTCAACTATCAAAGTCAATGAGCCATTGACCGAGTAAATGGCTTTTGTGACATGCCAAGTTAGAGGTTGACCTGAACTGGTATTGACCGGATCAATGATAGGTAGAATAACATTTGTTTGAATTTAATACCTTAAATACTCTTTATCTATCTTGTGAATAACTTAAAATCATTGAAAAGGTTGATTTGTGACATATTATACTTCGATGTGTTTCGAAACAATGGTTCCTGATATCCAGTTAGTTGATTTTATATTAAGGAGATTTTTACTCATGGTACCACTAGGGATTTCAATGGATTCTAAAAGTATGGATCCAGTCTGATTATTTCTTTTGGATTTTAGAATCTGAATCATTTTAATAACTGGACTAGATGTGGATTTAACCCTATCCAATCTAGTTAAGGTCTAAGTCCTATTACGTACATATATACATATCAATATCTATATCTATATACATTTATTACTATATAATTATATAAAATTTATGACTAAAAGTTTAACATTTTTAGTGTCTCTATTTTAAAGAAAATAAAGCAGATTTGTATTAAATCCAAATGTGTTGTGACTCCCTGCAAGGATTCAAATCTGATCCGAGATAATCAGATCAAATTTGTATGTGTCTGGATATGAGCCAGGTCCAACCCACTTACAACCCTAGCTGTTATATACTAGCATAGTAAGATCAAAATAAAACTAAAGAATGAAAAGAAGCAGATATAAATGCTGTCAAAGCCTAATCTACAAGGGTTCTAATGTATACATTATAGAAATTTAGTGTGTATTGTATGAATACTGTGAATAAACCCTAGTTGATTCTAGGTCAAAATAGAGAAGAAAGAAGAAAGAAAAGAGAAAGAAGAAGAAGAAGAGTATTCGGCCAAACTAGAAGAGAGAATGTAAAAATCATCCTCTCCTAGCCGACCCACTTGAATTTTATTCATAAAACTTAGAGTTACAAGAAAGACTATTTTGTCCCTCATAGAAGATGGGACACATAACTTAAACTCAGATACATTAGACCTTTCACTTTCAAGAAGATAAACCAGAATGGCCAAAATACCCCTGACTCGAGCATTCTAACACTCCCCCTCAAGCTGGAGAGTATATATCATATGGTCCCAGCTTGTTACAAATGTAATCTATTCTTCCCCGAGACAATCCCTTTGTGAAAAGATCTGCCCACTGATTTCCTGAGCTCACATGAGATGTAGTTATTACCCCACTTATCACTTTCTCTCTCACAAAGTGACAATCCACCTCAATATGTTTAGTTCTTCCATGGAAGACGGGATTGGATGAGATGTGAACAACAACTTGGTTATCACAATATAGTTTCATGGGTTTGTCAATTGAGAATCCCATCTCCTGTAGTAAGTTCTTCAGCCATACTAGTTCACATGTGGTATGGGCCATAGCCCTATACTCTACTTCTGCACTACTTCTTGCCACCACTGTTTGCTTCTTGCTCTTCCAATTTACAAGATTGCCACCCAGGAAGGTACAATACCCTGTGGTTGATCTCTTGTCTGATATAGAGCCAGCCCAGTCAGCATCTGTGTACCCTACTATCTCAAGAGTTCCTCCATTTTGGTATAACAAACCACGACCTGGAGCACCCTTTAGGTACCTAACAATTCTCAGAACAGCTTCCCAGTGAGGAACCTGGGGATGTTGCATAAACTGACTCACCACACTTACAGCAAATGATATATCTAGTCGGGTAATGGTCAGGTAGTTCAAATTTCCCACCAACCTTCTGTATCTTCCAGGATCAACAAACTCTTCACCTGCATCCACACTTAACTTGGCATTGAGTTCCATAGGAGTCTCTGCTGGCTTAGTACCTAACAACCTTGTTTCTTCAAGTAGATCAAGAACATATTTTCTCTGGCATAGGTTGATCCCCTGTTTTAAACTCACAACCTCTATTCCTAGGAAATACTTTAGCTTCCCCAGATCTTTTGTATTGAAGTGGTCCTGTAAGAATTTCTTCAGCCTGTCAATTCCATTGCTGTCACTTCCAGTTATGACAATATCATCCACATACACGACTAGCAAGATTTTCCCATCCTTTGAGTTATAGCTGAACACAGAATGATCAACCTGACACTGTTTCATCCCAAAGGCCTTCACCACTTCACTGAACCTGCCAAACCATGCACGTGGAGATTGTTTCAGTCCATAGATTGCCTTTTTGAGCCTACAAACCTTACCAGCCTCCCCCTAAGCAACAAACCCTGGTGGTTGCTCCATATACACCTCCTCAACAAGATCACCATGTAGGAAGGCATTTTTGATGTCAAGTTGTACGAGAGGCCAATCATACATAGTTCACACCATATAACTGAGAATAGCCCTTGGCCACTAACCTTGCCTTCAATCGTTCCACACTGCCATCAAGAAGATACTTCATTGTATAGACCCATTTACACCCAACAGTGTGCTTACCAGGAGGAAGAGTGGTGAGTTCCCACGCGTGATTATGTTGTAGAGCAGAGAGTTCTTCCATGGCTTGCCGCCACCCTGGGGAGGTAAGGGCTTCCTGTACAGTCTTGGGAATGAGAACAGATGAGAGTAATGATATAAACATGCAATGAGAAGCAGAAAGGTGAGCAATGGAAACATAGTCTGAAATGGGATGAGAAGTTCAAGTACGTTTACCTTTCCGCAAAGCAATAGGGAGATCAAGATTTGAGGGAGAAGGAGTAGTAACAGGATCTGTCGATAGGTGCTGAAGTGAAGGAGGGGCCGAAGCACTTCTGCGGGTATACACTTGAGTAATTAGAGGCCTCTCTGTAGTAATAGGCATATGATGTGCATCTACAGTAGGAATGGGAGCTATGGGAAGAGTGTCCACAACCGGTACAAGAAGAGGAACCATAGAGGGAGAAGAAGAGACCCTGACATTTGAGAAAAATGGAACTGATTCAAAGAAGGTGACATCAGAGCACACAAACGATTTATGAAATTTTGGGTTATAACACTTATACCCTTTCTGAGTCCTCGAGTAGCCAAGAAAAATACACTTCGTAGCTCGAGCATCTAGCTTGTCTACTCCAGGCCCCAAGTGTTGAACAAAACAAATACAGCCAAAGACTCTTGGGGTGAGAGGAAATGGATACAAAGTGGGAAACAACACAGAGAAAGGGGATTGAATTCCAAGGATTGACATGTGCATCCGATTTATCAGAAAACAGGATGTAAGAACAGCATCACTCCAAAAATGCTTTGGGACATGCATATTGATCATCAAGGACCGTGCAGTTTCAAGAAGATGTCTATTTTTCCGTTCAGCTACACCGTTTTGTTGCGGGGTGTAGGCACAAGAAGTTTGATGAATTATTCCATGATGTTCTAGGTATTGCTGAAATGGTGAGGAGATGTATTCTTTGGCATTATCGAAGCGAAGTATTTTCATATGAACACCAAATTGAGTGCGTATTTCAGCATGAAATTTATGAAAAATAGAGAACAATTCACTATGGTCTTTCATAAGATAGATCCATGTCATCCTTGAAAAGTCATAAACAAAGATTACAAAATACTTAAACCCATTGTATGACACCACTTTAACTGGACCCCATACATTAGAATGAACTAAAGCAAAAGGACTTGAGACACGACTATCAATTCTTGGACTAAATGAGACTCGATGATGTTTTCCCAACTGACATGACTCACAATCTAATGATGAAAGATGACTCAAGGAAGGAACCAGCAACTTCAAAGCCTTGAAAGAGGGATGACCAAGTCGGTAGTTCCATTGGAGAGGAGTAAGAGACGACTGAAAAGCCACTGGGGGGCCACCACCATCAAGGTAATACAAACCACCTGCTTCATGCCCTCCACCAATCTTCTTCCTCGTCTTGAGATCCTGAAACATACAAGAAGAAGGATAGAAGGTTACAAAACAATTAAGGGACTTGGTTAATCTACTAACATACATAAGATTAAAAGGGAACTTAGGGACATATAAAACAGATGCTAAAGACAAGGAGGAGAGATCAACATCACCAACAGCACAGATAAAAGATATAGAACCATTAGCAAGTGTAACGGTTGCTTGGAGGTCCACTGTTGCCACCAACACTTCTACTTCCACGACCACTCCCTTTAGTCACTACCAAACCAGATCTATCAGAGAAGGAAGAACGTTCTACCAGCTCAATGGATGCCCTCTTAAGACAGGCAAAACATTCTTCAAATGAGGGGAGAGCGGATCCCCCCAATATCTGTGCTCTGACAGGCTCATACTCAGCCTTCAAACCCACAAGAAACCTAGTCACATCAAGTTGTTCACGTTGCTGTTTTTGGATCTGGACATCTGATGTTAGAGGGTGATACACATTAAGCTCATTGCGGATGTTCCTCAAACTTGCATAGTACTCTTCTAAGCTTTGACTCCCTTGCTTCAAATTGAAGTACTCTTGGTACAACTGATATACCCTAGTTGTGTTGTCTTGTCCAGAGTACAACTTCTTAGCATGATCCCAGATTTCTTTGGCTATATCTAGGAACATGAAGTTCACACTAATCTTTGGTTCCATGCTGTTCCAAAGCCACGTCATTATCTGTGCATCTTCTTGTTCCCAGTCACTGAACTCAGGGGAATCAGAGGAAGGTTTCTCCTTTCTCACATGTTTTACTTTCCTCTTGGCCTTCAAGAACACCTCCACGGGTTTTGCCCATGGTACATAATTCTCACCATTCAACTTGATGGATGTCACTTGAACACTTAGATAATCTAGAGAAGGCATGATGCATGTTTTGTTGTCATTCCCATCTACAGATGAAGCCATCTTACTTATTTCACCTTCAAATATACACCACAACCTCACACACTTCACAAGACTTATCTCACTTATGATACCACTAACTCCAACTTCTTCAACTGCACATTACACACTACACACTAAGGCTGAAATCATTCAGTCAACACATCAAACACCTTGACTGCACACTGCAGGACCATTTACCATCAACACGCCAAGGCTGAAAACACTTAGTCATTTCATCAAACACTTGTTCTTCATACTGCAGAACTGATTACGCACAAGGTCTAGGAGTTCACTTTTAAGCATTTAGAATCATAGATATGTCAGCCACCACGACACAACCACCACCACGCCACTGCTATCGTGGACTTCAGCAGTCTACGACTCTTCTTTCAGCACACATATGAGCAAGAAAAAAAAGAACATGACTGATATGCGTATCAGTCTCACCAAGCTCCACAACAACTAACTTTATTTTGAAGCACAAAAGAGCATTCACAGTCCATTATTTGAGCACACAACAGCAGTGTTCATACCTGTCTACGTTCAGCCCTCTTCGTACACTGAATAGAGGGTCTAGTGTACCACTTCAACGACTACCACAACACCGGCCAGAGGCATTCTCACCTCCAGGCCTTCAAAACGACAACTCCTTTTTCAGCCCTTTATCGAATCTCCAATCAGGTCAGCTGAAAGATGAGAATACTGTGAAGCTGGCGGCAAACCCAGGAAGAGGACAGCAGCAAGAAGAGAGAACACGAGATCCTATTGCTCTGATACCATGTGAATAAACCCTAGTTGATTCTAGGTCAAAGTAGAGGAGAAAGAAGAAAGAAAAGAGAAAGAAGAAGAAGAAGAGTATTCGGCCAGACTAGAAGAGAGAATGTGAAAATCACCCTCTCCTAGCCGACCCACTTGAATTTTATTCATAAAACTTGAGTTACAAGAAAGGCTATTTTGTCCCTCATAGAAGATGGGACACATAACTTAAACTCAGATACAATAGACCTTTCACTTTCAAGAATATAAACCAGAATGACCAAAATACCCCTGACTCGAGCATTCTAACAAATACCTTAACTGTTTTAAAGAAAAAGGACATATAGGATCTTACCATCTATCCTTCTGACCAATTCCTTCAACTTGAAAACAAGACGTTGTATTCCTGGTTGAGCAAATGTATAATGGTCTTGCATACACTCGAGCAACTTTGACAGACACCAATAGCAATCAGCTTCTATGTTAGAAATTTTCTGCGGAGATAGATCCACGATTGACCAAGTCTCCATGTCCTCTTCCAGATATTCAGACAAGAAAACAAATAAAAATGGTGTGACAAGATCATTTATTCCCTGAACATATCCGCTTGCTGGATGCCGAATGGCCCTGAAAACATATTGGGAAACCATGATTACAAAGAGAAACAACCTATAATATTAAAATGAGTTCATACGAAGGAGTAAAATTGCAAGAGGAAAAAGCCCTGTACATAATTAAGACAAAAAACTATTCTTTATCATTATGTATATATTGGAATTCTTGCAAGCTCAAATTAGATCAATATTTGCATATACTGTTTATATTGAATGGAAACTGTTGAGTTGACAGTCCAGGGGTATTTGAGCCATTTCATAGTGCTTTACTTAAAGTTGTTATGTCTATTGTGTCTGAGGCTAAGTAGAGTGTCCCATACATAAAGAGGGGCACAAGGCCTTTGTACTTAAGTTGCAAATTGATATATATTGATTCTGGTCGGCTGGGAGATAGATTTCTCTCTTAAGGAGACCAGCCAAACGATCTCTTCATTTTCTCTTCTCTTTCTCTCTTTCTCTCTTTTTCTTCTTCTTCTTCCTCCCTCCTTCCTTTCTTTTTATTTCAGGAAGAAAATCAGATCTGATTGAACCACTAACATGGCATCAGAGCCCTGATTTTCTTCCCAGCTTTTTTTCTTTTCCAGAGCCTTCCAGAACTTCTATTCTGAGTTTTCTTGGTGATTACCTGGAGGATCAAAGAAAGAACGAAAAGGAGTGACCGTTTTTTGTCTAGGGAGGTATTCATGCCTCCAGTTGCATTAGAAAGTGTTGTTTCAGTGGAGTTTTAGAGAAACCCTCTAACCGGTGTATCGAAGAGGGACTGTTAGTGATCAGTCTATGTGCAACAGTTAATATGGGGCGTTTCAATGATCTGAAAGGGCACAGTTGTGGATTTCTGGACTTATTGTGGTCGGCCTATTAGCAGGTATGCATGAAAAATGAATTTCTGTGTTTCTTGTTAATGGAAGTGAGTGATAGGTATGAAAACAGTGCTGAAATCTGTGAAATCTGTGTACCGCACATATTTCTGAGTTTCCATGTGTTTCTTGCTGATAGAAGTGGGTGATAGGCATGATAACAGTGCTGAAATCAGTTACAGCACATGTTTCAGTTGTAGTTGATTGGTAGTGGTGCAGTGTGGTTCTGTGAAGTGAAGTTTTCTTTCTTTTTATATACCCCATGGCAACCCTAGGAGAGAGCAGTGATAAAAATTCCAGTGTTATGATTCCCCATGGTTTTCTGAATGTACAAATGACATCTATCAAGTTGAACAGTGAGAATTATGTACCATGGGCCAAGTCAATGGAGGTCTTTCTTAGAGCCAAGAAGAAGGTGAAACTAGAAAAACCCTCAGCTGATTCCCAAGGATATAGTGATTGGGAACAAGAAGATGCATAGCTAATGACATGGTTATGGACAGTATGGAACCCAAAATTAGCATGAATTTTATGTTTCTTGATACAGATAAGGAGATACGGGATCACGCCAAGAAGCTTTATTCTGGACAAGATAATACCACAAGATATATCAACTCTATCAAGAATATTTCAATCTACAACAAGGAAATCAAACACTTAAGTATTATGCTAAAATGAGGAACCTTCGGAGTGAGCTAAATATCTATCATCCTTTGACATTAGATGTTAAAATTCAGCAAAAACAAAGGGAGCAACTGGATATGACTAGATTTTTAGTGGGTTTAAAGGCTGAGTATGAACTAGTTAGAGCTTAGATTCTAGGAGGCTCTACTCTTCAATCTGTTGAGGTGTTTTGCACAACTCCGTAGGATTACTATTGGGTCTTCAGAGAGTTTCACAGTTTCATATAGTTCAGCCTTTGTAGTGATGAAAGGGGGAGGCCATGGAAATAGAGGAAAAGGTCATGGTGGACTGTAGAGAAGATGGGCCGAATGGCCCATAGGCTGTTACTCTATGTTATCTTTATGTTATTCTCTGTAATGGGCCTTATTCTAGGCCCATACTCTTCTATGCTCCGTTTTTCTAATTTCTTGTACAACCAAGGACCTCTCTTGTAATTACTCAAAGATTAACTTAATAAAAGTGTATTAGAGTGTTAGAGGGAGGTTTAGTTCGAACCTCTCATTCTCTAACCCTCCTTGCCGCAGCTCTCTCTCTCTCTCATTCTCTAATCTTCTCTTGTTTGTTTTTCTGGCTTTCTTGCACAGTCCCATACTTCTAGGGCTGTTTTTCAACTTGGTATCAGAGCAGGCCTGAGCTTGGCGTGGCTCTCATGTGGTTATAGTCCAGCCGACTGTATGAGGGTGTTCTAGGGCTGGAAGTTTAGACTCATTTGCCTGATTCTTGGAGGTCATTGGAGGGTGCCCAAGACTCTATTCACTTGGAGAATAGTTCGGTGACCAGGAAGAATCGGAGAGAAGGATTGTTCGGCCTGATTTGAAGCTCAAATCAGAAATTCATACAACTATAAGTTGCTTCAGTTATTGCTGAGTTATTGCTGGGTTATTTTTCTGATTTGGGGAACTGTTAAAGTACTCGAAACCCCTCTATATTTGCTCTACTGTTCGGTTGATGCTGAACTGATTTAACTCAGAGATTTCTAGGTTATTTTCTTATCTTGTTGGACTGCCAAGTGGCCGAAACTTGTTTAGACTCAGTGGTACGAGTCTCTACTTCAGTTCAGATACTTCTTGGACCTATACGGAGTGCTCTTGAAGTGATTCCTAGTAGTTAACAGTGGGGTGTTGACTGCTACATACATAGTGTTTGTAAAAAGGCCTCTTAAGTATTGTGGACTGTATTTTTGCTCTCTTTGGGAAATTATTGTTGGGAACCAAGAATACATAGTGTGTGGAGGTCTGCTGGTTGTTTCTTGAAGGCTGAATCAGGCCTTCTTGTTCTTGAAAGAGCTGCTACCGAACTTGGTTCTCACGGCTGTCAGGACTGAACTGAGTTTGTGAATTGCTGTGTTTGTTGCCGATTCAACTCAATCTGAGTTCATCAAAATCAGTACACTAGTGGAGGCTTGTCGAAACTCTAATTGAAGTTTTTTTTTACATAATGGACTTCTCAGATATTGAGAGCAAGAGTGCTGCTGAATATGGACATACTTTGGGAAACCCAACTGATTCTTTGTTGGCTGTAACCACAGTTAAACTGGATGGAACCAACTATTTGGCCTGGTCACAATCCATAAAAATTCATATTTGTAGTAGAGGAAAGTGGGGGTTTATCTTTGAGAGCAAGAAAGCTCCCCCAGAGGATGATCCCTCTTATGAGAAATGGGTGCAAGAGAATTACACCGTGATTGGGTGGCTCGTGAATTCAATGCAACCACAGATTAGTCAACATTATCTCTGGATGAACTCAGCTAAGGAAATCTGGGATAGTGTTGCAGAAACCTACTCCCAAAAACTGGATGTAGCCAGAGCCTATAAACTAAGGAGTGATGTGAAGAATCTAAGACAGGGGGAGAAATCCCTTGCGGCGTATTTCTCAACTTTCAAACCTCTATGGCAAGAAATTGATCTGATAGAGGTTGTGACATGGGATACTCCCAATGATGCAGAAACCTATAGGAAATTAGTCGAAAGGAACAGGGTTTTTGAGTTCCTAACTGGGCTAAACCCTGAATATGACATCACAAAACAAAATATTCTATCCAAGGAAAGTGTCTCATTATCACAAGCATATGCCTTAGTCAGCAGTGAAGAAAGCAGAAGACAGGTACAGGTTCAAGGAGTTGGCACTAATGCATTTGCAAATAAGGGGGTTAAACCCAAAGGAGTTATAGGGGCTCCTAGTGGCACTGGAAAAGAGGTTGTCTGTGAATATTGCAAGAAGCCGAAGCACACCAAGGACAAGTGCTGGAAATTACATCTCGGGCTTGTTCCTCTTCGATTCCAGAAGAAAAATGATAGTAGAAAGACAGGGAGTGCAAATGCAGCCACGGGTACAAATGTTGAAGTTGAGTCTGCTTGTGCACAGTTGGCAGCCATGAAAGTTGAGTATGAAAAGTTTGGAAAGATGATTAGCCATCTTGAAGGAGTGACTTCATCATCCAACCCTTCAGGAAATTTAGCCACCACTGCATTTGCTCACTCAGGTATAAGTGCTTCTGCTAACCATGCAACCACCTCAGGTAATCCTAAGACCCCTTGGATCATAGACTCAGGTGCTTCTGATCACATGACCAACCTTTCCACTTTGTTTGTTTTATATGATTTGCTTCCTGGTCGTGACAAAATCACCTTAGCCAATGGCTCTCTTGCCTCTATTTTTGGCAAGGGAACTGTCAAGACTATGGACTCCTTACTCCTATCTTCCACCCTTCATGTACCTAGATTAAATACCAATTTGTTATCTATAAGTAGCTTAACCAAGTCATTGAATTGTTGTGTAACATTTTTTCCCTCTCACTGTGTTTTTTAGGATCTGGAGTCTCGGAAGATGATTGGGAGTGGCCATGAAGCGAATGGAATATACTTGCTTGACACTCCTGGACAATGCCTTGATCATCCTAAGAATGTTGCCTTTGGATCTACCTTGTCAGAGTCTGTTAGTCGAATCATGTTGAGTCATTATTGTTTGGGTCATTTGCCTTTTTTAGCTTTAAGTCATCTATTTCCTGAACTGTTTAAGGGAGTCAGTGTGTCTAGTCTTAATTGTGAGTCTTGTCAGTTATCAAAGCATTGTAGAAACAATTAACCCTTTGGGCAATAAAAGATCCTTTTTTCCTTTTAATATTGTGCACTCTGATGTGTGGGGGCCTTACCACTTATCTTCTATGGGGGACTACAGATATTTCATCCTGTTTATTGATGATTTTTCTAGATTCACTTGGATATACCTAATGAAATCTCGTGAAGAAGTTCCAAGACTTGTGAGGCAATTTCATGAATTTGTTTTAACTCAGTTTGATACCGAAGTTAAGATTTTCAGATCTGACAATGCAAAAGAGTATTTTGAGAAGAGTTCATCCTTGTATCTCTCTGACACAGGAGTTATTCATCAAAGTTCCTGTGTTAGAACCCCTGAACAGAATGGAGTTGCTGAAAGAAAAAAATAGGCATATTGTTGAAGTTGCAAGGAGACTTTTGTTTGCCTCACATGTTCCCACAAGATTTAGGGGTGATGTTGTTCCCACTGCTACCTATCTCATAAACCATATGCCATCCAGGGTTCTAGGGTTTAAATCCCCCTTCAGTCTTCTTCATCCAAACAAGGATCTCTTCCCGATTCCTCTCCGTGTGTTTGGCTGCACCTGTTATGTTCACATTCCAAGTGCCCATAGACATAAATTTGAACCAAAAGCCCACAAATGCATCTTCCTTGGTTATTCCCCCACACAAAAGGGTTACTGTTGTTTTGATCCAAAGACTGGCACTCGATATGTCTCAATGGATGTTACCTTTGATGAACTTTCTCCTTTTTATGGGTCCTCTCAGGAAGGACATTGTCAACAGGGGGAGTGTTTGTCACAAGTGTTTGCTCTTCCTCTCCCTGTCCCAGTTGAGTCTCTTGATGAGCCTGTGTCCTCACCAAATGAATCAAGGGAGAACCAGTCACTTCATTCTTCTTGCCCTAGTGCTCCTACCTCTTTACCTCCTCGTCCTATCCACAATCCCAAGGTGTATCAAAGGCAAATATCCAAGAATGAGCAGGTTGTTTCCCTTATAGCAGATGAGCCTCATACACTTCCAATCACAGATGAGACAACATGTGTTGTTTTAACCTCTTTGGAACCATCTTTCCCGGATCTTGATGTTCCTATTGCTGTTAGGAAAGGAAAACGGAAGTGCACTGCACACTGTATTTCCAAACACCTTTCTTATGATCTACTTTCTCCTTCATACTTTGCCTATCTCTCTTCAGTTGCTTCTAACCCTATCCCTAGGTCTGTATCAGAAGCTCTTGAGATTCCAGAATGGAGAGATGCCATGAAATCTGAAATGGATGCCCTACACAAAAATGATACTTAGGAAGTGGTGGATTTGCTTGAAGGGAAGGATCTGGTTGGTTGCAAGTGGGTCTTTACCATTAAATATCGGGCTGATGGGACTATTGAGAGGTATAAGGCCAGACTGGTTGCCAAAGACTACACACAGACGTATGGGATTGATTATCTAGAGACCTTTGCTCCTATTGCTAAGATGACATCTGTGAGGGTTCTCTTATCTCTGGCAGCTCACTTTGATTGGCCCCTTTATCAGTTGGATGTAAAGAATGTGATTCTGAATGGTGACTTACATGAGGAGATCTATATGCCTCTCCCTCCAGGAATGTATGGAAGTGATATGCAAGGAAAGGTATGCAAATTGAAGAAATCTCTTTATGGCCTAAAACAGTCTCGTAGAGCATGGTTTGAGAAATTTAGAACAACACTTGTTAAATTTGGCTATACTCAAACACAGTCAGATCATACTCTTTTTGTGAAGAGAAGTGAATCTTTGGCAGTATATCTCATTGTGTATGTTGATGACATTGTTGTGACTGGTAATGATGCCTCAGGAATTTATGCTCTTAAGTCTTTCCTTCGTACAAAATTTGAGATTAAGGATCTGGGGGAGTTGAGATACTTCCTTGGCAAAGAAGTTGCTAGATCCAAGGATGAGATTCTTATCTCCCAAAGGAAGTATATCCTTGACTTGCTCTCTGAAACTGGGAAGATGGGTGCTAGACCAACTGCAACTCCTATTGATATGAGTCACAAACTTTCTACTTCAGATGGGACATTGTTGGAAGACAAAGGGGTCTTTGAGAGACTTCTTGGGAAGCTCCTGTACCTGTGCATGACTCGGCCAGATATTGCATATGCTGTCAGTTGTATTAGCAAGTACATGCATGCCCCTCGAGATACTCATATGGCAGCTGCAGAACGAGTTTTGAGTTATTTGAAAGGCTCTCCACGAAAAGGGATTCTGTTTACCAAGCATGGACATCTGAAACTTGAAGCCTATACTGATGCTGACTGGGCTAGAAGTATTGATGACAGAAGATCTACTTCAGGGTATTGCAGTCTGGTGGCTGGTAATGCTGTCTCTTGGAGGAGCAAGAAACAATCAGTTGTGGCTTGATCCTCAACAGAAGCAGAATATAGGGCCATGGCACATGGAGTCTCTGAACTATTGTGGCTAAGGTCATTGATGGAAGAACTTGGGATTGATTATGACAAGCCGATGATGTTGTACTGTGATAATCAGGCTGCCATCAACATTGCCCACAACCCCGTACAACATGATAGAACTAAACATATTGAGGTTGATAGACACTTTATTCGAGAAAGAGTCTCTTCGGGTGAAGCGTGTCTTCCATTCATTACTTCTGAAGGACAATTGGCAGATTTCCTCACCAAGGGTATTCCCAAGGCAAGGTTTCAGCATGACACTGGCAAGCTGGGCATGCTTAACATCTATGCTCAGCTTGAGGGGGAGTGTAGAGAAGATGGGCCGAATGGCCCATAGGCTGTTACTCTATGTTATCTTTATGTTCTTCTCTGTAATGGGCCTTATTCTGGGCCCATACTCTTCTATGCTCCGTTTTTCTAATTTCTTGTCCAACCAAAGACCTCTCTTGTAATTATTCAAAGATTAACTTAATAAAAGTGTATTAGAGTGTTAGATGGAGGTTTAGTTCGAACCTCTCATTCTCTAACCCTCCTTGCCGCAGCTCTCTCTCTCTCTCATTCTCTAATTTTCTCTTGTTTGTTTTTTTGGTTTTCTTGCACAGTCCCATACTTCTAGGGCTGTTTTTCAACTTGGACCTATGTTGCATCGTGGTGGTGGACGTAGTGCAAGTCAAGAGTTAGGGGGAGGTTGTAGTAGAGGTCGTAATTATGGGCCTAAGAAGTGTACACATTGTGGGATGGAAGGACACACTGTTAATTTTTGTTATTACTTACATGGACCACTTTCTACATCTACTAGTGCATCTAGGAAGGAGATGGTGAGTACTCCACGTGATGAATATGAAAGGTTTTTTCATGCTACTTCCCAGTAGAATATGGCTGCTCTTACCCACCCTGGATTATTGATTTTGGAACTTTTGATCATATGACTAGGACTCCATGTTTGTTTTCCTCCCTTTCTCCATCTTCTACATCACAAACAGTTACTTTAGCAAATGGTTCTACCTCTCCCATTTGTGGTGTTGGCAATGTAGACACATCACCGCCTTTATCTTAATTCTATATGTGCCCAAATCTGCTTTTAGTCTTATGTTTGTTAGCAAATTTACTAAATCTCTAAATTGTTCTATAACTTTCTTTCCTTGATCTTGTGTTTTTTAAGATATCAAGACGGGGATGAAGATTGGTGGAGGGCATGAAGCCGATGGATTGTATTATCTTGATGGTGGTGGTTTGGCAGTAGCTCTCCAGTCCTTTCTTACACCTCTCCAATGGCATTGTAGACTTGGTCATCCATTTGTCAAGACACTTTCGTTACTTGTTTCGTCATTGCGTCGCCTTTCTTCATTGGAATGCAAGTCGTGTCACTATGGGAAACACCATCAGGTTTCTTTTAGTCGTAGAGTAGATAGTCATAGTTTGAGTCCCTTCTCTTTAGTCCATTTTGATATTTGGGGTCCAAACAGAGTTGTATCGTACAATGGTTATAAGTACTTTGTAATTTTTATTGATGATTAGTCAAGGATGGCATGGTTTATTTTATGAAAGAAAAGTACAAATTGTTCTCCATTTTTTCAAAAATTTTATGCAGAAATTCACACACGATTTGGTGCTCACATTAAGATACTTCATTTTGACAATGAGAAAGAATATTTCTATACATCGTTTCAATAATATTTAGAACAACATGACATCCGTCAAACCTCTTGCACTTATACACAAAAAAATGGGGTGGCTGAATGCAAGAACCATCTTTACTTGAGATTGCCTGGTCCCTTTTACATCATATGAGTGTTCCCAAATGTTTTTGGAGTGATGTTGTTCGTACAACTGGTTTCCTTATTAACCGGATGCCATTGTCTATCCTTGAAGGCCAATCTCCCTTCTCAATTTTGTTTCCTACATTGTCTCCCTTTCCACTTATTCCCAAGGTTTTCGGGTCATCAGGTGTGTATGCTTTGTTCATAATCTACATTTGGGGATGGACAAGTTAGATGCACACTCTACAAAGTGTATCTTTCTTGCCTACTCTCGGACAGAAAAGGTCTACAAGTGTTACAATCCTTCTTAACGTTCCTTTCTGTGCCCTGATGTCACCTTATTTGAGTCTATTCTGTTCTCTACAAATAGTGATGTTTCTTCTTCATCCCTTGTGCTCCCATTTCATGCTCCTGTTGATGACCCCATTCCTCTTATTCTTGTTGCTCCCAAGTCTTCATCTCCTCCATTGCAGGTTCCTACTGAGCGAGCACTGATCAAGCATGTGTATACGCATTAATCGATACCGGCACTTCCACCAGTTTCTTCTCCATCAACAAACTAGGCAGTTGTTCCTAACCTTGTGGTGCCCTCTCAATCTGACCTTGATCTTCCCATTGTTGTGCGTAAAGGTAAATGTAATTGTACTTTGCATCTTATTTCTAACTATGTTTGCCTCTTATCTTTCTGCTTCCCATTACTAGTTTGTTTCCCTTTTGTCTACTGTTTCTATTCCTAAGAATGTCCAGGAAGCTATTACCTCCCAAGAGTGGCACCAAGCAATAGAAGAACAACTCTTATCACACGTGGGAGCTCACCACTCTTCCTCTTGATAAGTATGTTGTAGGTTGTAAATGACTATATACTGTCAAATACTTACCAAATGGAAGCATAGAGCGCTTGAATGATAGGTTGGTTACCAAGGGGTATTCTCAGTTGTATAGAGTGGATTATACAAAGACATTCTCTCCTATTTCCAAGATTGGCTCAATTCGTGTGTTGATATCCTTAGCAGCTATGTATGACTTGCCCTTGTTTCAAATTGACACTAAGAATGCCTTCCTACATGGTGATTTTAGCTAAGAAGTGTATATACAACAACCACCATGGTTTGTTGCTCAGGGGGAGGATGGTAAGGTGTGTAGACTTCAGAAGGAAATTTACAGACTGAAACAATCTCCATGTGCCTAGTTTGGTAGATTCAGTGAGGTAGTTAATGATTTTGGTATGAAGCAATGTCAGGTTGATCATTCAGTGTTCAACTATGATTATGAAACTAGAAAGTTTTTTATGTTGGTTTATGTAGATGGCATTGTCATTACAAGTAGTGATAAGTTGGGGATTGATAAATTGAAGGCTTTTTTGCATGATCATTTTCAAAAAAACAAAAAAAAAAGATCTTCACAAATTCAAATACATTATGGGAAGAGAAGTTGCAAGTCAAAGAATGACATCAATTTGTGTCAGAGGATGTATGTACTTGACTTGTTAGAAGAGACATGATTGTTGGGTACTAAACCATCTGGAACACCCATGTAACCCGACACCAAATTAAGCACTGATGTGGGTGCAGAATTTGATGATCATGGGAGGTATAGGAAATTAGTGGGTAAGTTGAATTATTTAACTATTACCCGACCTGCCATTTCCTTTGTAATGAGTTTGTTCAGTCAGTTTATGCAGAAGCCCCGAGTTCCCCATTGGGATGTAGTTTTAAGAATTGTACGATATTTGAAAGGGGTTTCAAGTCATGGAATATTATGCAAACCAAGAGCAAGTCTTGAAATAGAGGATTATACTGATGTAGATTGGGGAGGCTCAGTGTCCGATAGATGGTTTACTACAAGGTACTATACTTTTCTTGGAGGAAATCTGGTAGCATGGAAGAGCAATAAACAAACAATTGTAGCAAGAAGTAGTGTTGAAGTTGAGTATAGAGCCATGAGACACACAACCAAGGCTTAAAGCATAGTTTTCAAGGTGCCAAGGTGAGGCTAGGCGACAGGGGGACGCCTTGTTGCCTAGTCGCCTAGGTGGGCACCTAGGCGTCACCTAGGCGATGGATTTTTTTAAGTAAAAACATGTATCCTAGGGTAGTTCCCTAAGTTCCATAATCATATTTCCATAATAAATATCCATAATTTTCATAAGAGAAGTATAAACTTCATCATAAAGTATAGAAAATCAACATATTCCAACATATTCATGAGAAGAAAAAGAATAAATAAAAGAAAATTAAAAAATATAGGGGCTGAACCCCTATATCTGTTATAGGAAAAGAAGAAAAGAAAAGGTGGAAGAAGAAAAAGAAGAAATCAGTATATACACACACAAAATTAGTAAGAAAAAGAAGAAATGTGTAGATTGGACAACATTTTATGTTCTTCCTTACTTATTGGTTCAGGTTTTGAATATTTTAGTTTAAAAATAATAAAAAGAATTAGTATATAAACACACAAAATGAATATTTTAGTTTAAAAATGTCTATTTTATAATTATAACCTCAAAAAATTAAGAATATAAAGGTTTTTTATAACATGCTATAGAAAACTTCTTGGCAATTAGGCGAGGCGAGCCTCCAAGGGTGCCTTGACAACTATGGTTTAAAGTATTGGAAACACAAAGTGTATCAAAAAGACAATTTTAAGAGATGTATCGAGATACGCTTTGGATACACATAGATACGAAAGAAAAACCAAGATACACATGGATACGCTATGAAACTCAAATAAATCATAAAAAATATTTTAATAACAATAAGCACAAGGTATATATGACCATAAATAAGTTATTTAAACATAAAAAAACTTTAATAGTTTACTGAAGTGTAAGGGATTGGGACACAATCAGTAACTATTGAAAAATGACGAAAAACACTAAAATGTGTACATATATACCTTACCTTGATTTTAACAAAATCAAAATAATGTCTTAATATTTGTTAATATAATAATCAATTTTAGCATGGGTGATCATTTCAGCCCGACCCACTTGGAAATTCCATGTTTGGGCTTGAGTTGTGTGTAGGCTTAGGCTATAATATATAATATATATTATATAATGTATCAAAAAAATTATATGCATATTATATATTATTTATATAAAATATTATATATGTAATATTTTATATATAAAAAGACTTAGGCCTGACCCGACCCATAATCACCCCAATAAACATTCATTAAAAAGAAAAAAAAAGTTTATTTTAAGATAAGAATGGATAAAATTTGAACAACAAAATGGATTTGGACGTAGTGGTGGATTCATGGTCATTGTAAATGTGTGACCAAGGTTCAAATCTCCTCATGGCCTACTTCAGTTTTTATGCCCAAAATTATGTATATTAGGCCTTAGAATGGCATGCCAAATTTGAAATTCAAATTCAAACTTGCCTTAAAGATTAAATAGAGAGAGGGAGAGAGAGAGAGAGAGTAGTTAATAAAAAGGATAAACAATAAAAGAAATATTAATGAGAGAGGGAGTAATTAATTTGTAGTGTATTGGCTGATACATTAGAGTACCGGTTAGTATCGGATCCGTATCGGCCGATACAGACCTGAAACGATTCGATTGGGCAAAAAGAAATGGAACAAATGGTTTATATATGTTCCGTGTATCGGGCCTTAAACGAAACAATACGTATCGGCCGATAAAGAATCTTGCACATGTTAGGAACTACCTAACTCAGGGACTTTTTTGAGGAAGCCTGCCTCCTGAGAGAGAGAGAGAGAGAGAGAGAGAGAGAGAGAGAGAGAGAGTTCCCAAAATCAATAATTCCTCTTTTGGCTTCCTTTCCTTATTTATACAATTCTATTATATTAGCCTCACCACTTGTCCAGTTTGTTATTTAGTTTGTTCTAGTGGTCGGCTGTCAGTTGCATTACTTAAAGGCTGACGTGGCCTTTTCTTGTACACTTGTATTCCCTTTATTTGTGTCTCAACAGCACATAACTTGTGAGTTATTGTGGTTAAAGAACCTCCTCCATGAGATTGGGTATACACTCAACAATCCTATGAAGTTGTATTGTAACAACTAAATTGTAATTTGCATCACATCTAATCCAACCTTCCACAAGAGGACAAAACACATAGAAGTTGATTGTCATTTTGTAAGAGAAAAAGAGCTCAGTGGAGTGATAAATACAGTACATGTGAACACAAGGAGTCAGTGTGCTGATTTGTTTACAAAAGGGTTCAAGTCAGGGAAAAGTGGATTATATATGTAACAAGGTGGAATTATATGATATATACTCACCAACTTGAGGGCACAAAGGTCTTTGTACTTAAGTTGCAAATCAACAAGGAGACCAGCCAAACCATTTCTTCATATTCTTTTTCTCTCTTTCTCTCTTCTTTTGCTTCTTCTTCTTCTCCCTTTCTTTTTATTTCAGGAAGCAAATCAGATCTAATTGAACCACTAACAGAATCATATACCAATAGCTTTGCAAATAGAAGAAATTACAATAGATACAACCTTAGCCAAGTTACTTTAATTTCCAAGCTATCCTTTATTGGAAAATCCATGGAAACCCCAATGAACCTATACAACTTGATAGTGTCTTTAAATGATCCACATGTGAATCACATAAATGATATACAACTTGATGGTCTATTCCCATAAATGATATACAACTTGATAGTGTCTTTAATCGAGTCAAGCTCGAATAGCTACATATATACATATAATAACAATAATAATTTATTTTTATTTTCTATAATAATAAATTATAGAAAATAGTATATATAATATTTTTATTTTTATATATAATAATAACTAATTATTATAATTCTTAATTTTTAAATATCAAATAAAAAATATTTTTTATATATAATTTTTTTTTTATAAAACAATTTTCTCAAGTCGAGCTGGTGTTGAGCCAAGCTCGAATAGCTAGCTATTAGGCTTAGCTCGGCTCGAATCCACCCCTATACACACCTAAGGGTCTGTTTCGTTCACGGTTGGAATCAGAATTGGAATTGGAATCAGAATGGTCTATTCCCATAACCTGTTTGGATTAGACAGTAAAAAAATCGGATTCGGAATGGGAATTAGATGGAATGGGATCTCATTGCCGAGGGGGAGGGAATGACCATTCCCTCAAATGGGGGAATGCTATTCCACCAGGAATGGGAATCAGATTCCAATTCCACCAAACCAAATGGTTGGAATCAGAATGGGCCATTCTAATTCTGATTCCGGACCCCTATTCCTGCAAATCAAATGGGCCCTAAGAGGGGAAAAACCAGGGGAAAACTATATTTCAATGCTATCATGATTAAACATATTTTTTTTGAAAGGTAAAGTATTATATTGATAAACAAAAAGAAAAAACCCCAACAGAGCAAGGAGCTGAGATAGCCTGTACAAACAGCTTTACAAAGAACTAGGCCTATAAACAGAGCGAACTCAAATCAAGCTATATTTGTATTGGTCTCCAATTCAAGAACAGGGGATTCAAATTCGATTCAATATCCAATTGGATATTCAAAACTACAAACTGAATTCGAATGTGATTAAAGAATTGAGTATTTGAATAGTTTCGAATTCAATCAAATGTATAAACATTAAAAACCCTAATTCCATTGATTAAATGGTTGAGCAAGAAACCCCTCCCGTGTGTGAACTATGAACAAGAAAGCAAAACCTCAAAAAATCTAGAAGAAGAAGAACAGAGAAAGTAACCTAAGATATCTAAAACAAAAAAGAGAGATAAAAAAGAATAGGGAGAAAGGGAAGGAAAGAGAAGAAGAGAGTTTGGATGGCTCTAGTGGGCAGAAGACAAAGATCTAATATCAGATGTTGGAATGTTGTGAAACCCAAGCTGTGCATGTATGAATCTGTATGACTGAATAACAGTCCGGTGCTTCTCCAATTAGGATTCTTGATAAAAGGATCATATGGCGCTGTGATCTTCAGTTGATGGATGTCATTCTGTGGCCTATCAATTACCATTTAAGATGATCTTGAGAGAGATTGGAGGAGGATTTTATGGTGAAATCAGAGAATAAATGGTGAACCAGCAAACATGAAGAAGACGAAACTGAAATGGTTAATGGTGTAAAACAGACTTTCCATTAAAAATATTTAAATATGAATTCTTTTTCTCAGACATCGTCAGGGTTTCAGTCACTGTCTTTTCATTCTTCTTTTTTTTAATAAAATAAAATTAAAGGGGCAGTTTTCAGAAATCATCATTGCATTGTCTTTTAATTAGACAATATTTTAATATATTGTCTCAAGAAATATTCATGTCATTGTACAAATGTTAATATATATGTATAATTCATATCTTTAGAATATATTAATCAAATCAGGGTATCCAAATTGGATTTGATAATTAAATGATAAGAATAAGAGATTCAGCTTCAACCATTTATAATATTCCAATCATCGGAATTTGATTGGATTATGTTGAATCTCGAATTCAAATTTGGATTTTCAAATACCATTTACACCCCTACAAAGAATTTTAATAGATATAAAAATAGAATTCATGTAAAAAAAAATCCCTAGAAGGTATGTGCTTAAAATATGAATGCACCACTACTCAAGAATGTTATCTACCTAACAGAGTTTTAGTAATATCTTCCTCTAATGAGGTAACATTGTTGAAAATACGAGTACTTCTGTCTGTCCAAATTGTCCACATCAGTGCCAGGATATCAATCCCTAAACGATTTCCCCCTTTTCTTCTAAGACCACAAAGCTGCTAACTCTACATAAAGATCTCCAGATTTGCAGGAAGACAGGTGCACCTCAAAAATTTAGGGAGAATGACCATTCAGCCCAGGGTCAGAATTTATAGGCCCAAAGTACAGTTGGGGTGGGTGCCAGCTCGGAATTGCCAATTCACGGGCGGGCATTGGTGTGTAGAGTGGGGGTTTTTGACCTTTTGAATGTTTATAGCTCTGCAGTGGAAATCAGAGATCTGTATTGGGCCTGTCCATACTTCTCCGAAATTTTTAACATCCTACCCCAAATCCTCCAAGGAACCTTGCAGTGTAAGAATGGGGGATCCACTGATTCAGAACATTTATTACACAGGCTACAAGTAGGGTTGTTCACTACTGTGCTCTTCTTCAATAAGTTATCTGGTCTCAAGCATTTATTGAGCACTGCCATCCACTTTAAAAAGCAACCTTCATGGGAGATACAGACTGCCAAGTTCATGAGGCAGGAAAAGTATCTCTGTCACTGTGTATCGGAATATTGAAGAAGGATTTGACCATGAATCTACCTTCTCTATACCACCTTCAAATCCTGCCATCCTTCTTATTTGTATTAGGCATGAAAGTATATATCCTCTGCAGCATCTCTACCAAGGATTCCACCTCCCAGCCACTGTAAGTCCTCCTAAAAGTCAGGTTCCAGGATCCAGACTCCCTTTGGAAACTGAAAACATCACAAATGACAACCTTCTTGTGCATGTCTAAATCAAATAGATAAAAATACAACTTCCTTAATGGCTGATTATAACACAAAGGAACAGTCCATAACTTCAGCCTATCCCCATCACCAACCTCATATTTGATCCCCCTCTTAAATCATAATAGGCCTTCTGAATACCTTTACAAATAGCACAGCCATAAAAAAGTGTTAACCCTACCTGGACCCATTTCCTATCACCGGCCCCATATTTCAAGATGAAGGCTTTCAACCAATATTTTTGGAAGCTGCTCAGCCTCTAGACAACTGGGTATAAACATATCTAAATAGCAAGATGTGTCTAAAAGTTCAAGGAAACCCTGAAATTTTCTAGTTAGCCATTCTATGCCTGAAGCTCATTTAACTTTAGTTGAAGTTCTTTTTTGTTGATAGGAATACCTTTTAAAAAGAGTAACTTTTTCATCTGCTACATGTATTAACCGTTCGTTATCTTACCACCTCCTTGCATCATCCTTCTTGTCACAAACCGTTAATATATTTCACAGCATATACCCATAGATATCCAATAGCCTTCTTCTTGAATAGATATAAGGTCCCAAGTGTCATTAAACTGAAAAGAATGCATTTTTTCACCCATAGCTTTCTTTCAATCAGGTGAGCAAAGAGCAACTTGAACAGATGTAAGAACGAAAACAGAAGACAAGGACTCAAAATGAATATGGGTAGAAGAAACATGATTGTAAGAGACAAATTGCGAAATAGGATGAGCTGCACAAGACTGCTTACCTTTATGGAATGCAATAAGAATATCTAAATTAGAATGAGTTGGATTTAGCAATGGAGGTGGTGACGATGGACGTGCCAGATCCTATTCCATGTGTCTGTGAGCATAAATCTTGCAATAGGAAGTTGCTCTGGAGGAAAGACAGGAAGTGGTAAAGGGAACAAAGAAGCATCAAAAGTTGTATTAGTAGTAGAGGATAATGGAGTTGAATAAAATAAAGTGACATTAGGACACACAAAATGTTTACATAACTTGGATTATAACATTTATATCCCTTTTGGGAATAGGAATAGCCAAGAAAAACACATTTAATATACCAAGTATCAAGTTTATCAAGTTCAGGTCTTAGTTCATGATCAAAACAAACACAATCAAATATCGGAGGACAACGTGACCATGGAGACAATGAAGGAAACAACATAGAATGGTGATTGGCCATGAAGAACAGAGGATGGTAAATGGTTGATGTGAAAACAAGTAGTAAGAACAACACCTCTCCAATCATAGATGTCAAGGTGTCACCTAGGCGACAAAAATGACAAGGTGGGCGCCTTTTATAATATCATTTATATTGATGCATCTTATTAATGTATGCGTTAATACATTTTATTATATGCTATATATATATATATATATATATATATCAATTATACTTTGTTTTAATGTTTTACTATTGAAATTTAAAAGATCAAAGGGTTTTGAGAAAAGAAAAAGAAAGAAAGAAAGAAAGAAAGAAAAGAAAGTGGAAATAAAGAATAGAATACTAAAGTTCTTTTTTTCTATTCTCTCTCTCTAATTAAATAAAACAGAAACTCAATCCTTGTTTTTTTTATTTTACTTTCCATCTTGAATATTTATCATATAAAGTTAATAACCTTCTTTAGCTGCTAATTAATATGAATTTGCTCTATTAAATACTTATTATAATAGTTGTTTGTTCAGTGGCTTCAGCAGTTCGAAGAAGAGGAAGAAGAACAAATCATTCGAACATGGTAGCCTTAACCCTACCATTCGACCATAATATGGATTAGGGGTTTAATTAAGTACAATGACTAAACTGCCCCCACTTAAGTATGGGATAGGAAGTCTAATTAGTGCCACATAAGCACATAACTTAAACTAACTGAAAAAGACTAATCTACCCCTCATTCGACTAACTCCACTCCCCCTCTCAAGATGGAGAATATATGTCATATGATCCCAGCTTGTTACATATATAGTTCATTCTCCCTGAGTTTAAATCTTTTGTAAACAAATCTGCCCACTGATCACCCGAGCCCACATGTTCCATGCTTATCTCTCCAGTAAGGACTTTCTCCCTCACAAAGTGGCAATCAATCTCTATGTGCTTTGTTCTTTCATGAAAGACAGAATTAGATGAGATGTAAATTGCAGCTTGATTATCACAGTACAATCTCATAGATCTATCCATTGAGAATCCAATTTCTTGTAGGAGGTTTCTCAACCATACTAATTCACATGTAGTGTGTGCCATGGCTCTATATTCGGCTTCAACACTACTACTTGCCACAACAGTTTTCTTCTTACTCTTCCATGTCACTATATTGCCTCCAAGGAATGTGCAGTAACCTATAGTAGATTTTCTATCTGACACAGAGCCTACCCAATGTGCATCTGTATACCCAACTACCTCAAGTCTTCCTCCTGGTTTGTACAATAACCCATGGCCTGGAGCTCCCTTTAGGTACCTTACAATTCTAAGAATTGCATCCCAGTGAGGTATCCGGGGATTCTGCATAAATTGGTTCACTACACTGACTGCAAAGGAGATGTTTGGTCTTGTGATAATCAAATAGTTCAGCTTCCCCACTAACCGTCTGTATCTTCCAGGATCATCAAATATTTCACTTGTATCACTACTCAACTTAGCATTTGGTTCCATGGGAGTTTCGGCCGGTTTTGCACCTAACAGTCCTGTTTCATCTAGCAGATCAAGGACATATTTTCTTTGGCATAGATTTACACCTTGTTTTGATATGACAACTTCTATACCCAAGAAGTACTTCAACTTCCCAAGGTCTTTTGTTTGAAAATGTTCTTGCAGGAAGACCTTTACTTTATCAATCCCTAGTTTGTCACTGCCAGTTATGACAATGTCATCCACATAGACTATGAATAAAATCTTTCCAACTTCTGAATCATAGCCGAACACTGAGTGGTCAACTTGACATTGTTTCATTCCAAAATTCTTCACCACTTCACTAAACTTCCCAAGCCAAGCACGAGGAGATTGTTTCAACCCATAAATTGCCTTTTTCAGTCTACACGCCTTACCATCCTCCCCCTGAGCAACAAACCTAGGTGGTTGCTCCATATATACCTCCTCCCAATGAGGTCACCATGAAGGACGGCAATTTTAATGTCAAGTTGAAACAAGGACCAATCATACATAACTGCCAGGGAAATTAAGACACGGACTGAGCTAATCTTTGCCACTGGAGAGGTCTCCATATAGTCCACCCCATATAGATGAGAATAACCTTTAGCAACAAGTCGGGCCTTCAACCGCTCCATACTACCATCCGGCAAGTATTTACAACCCACAACATGTTTACCTGGAGGAAGAGTAGTGAGTTCCCACGTGTGAGTATGCTGAAGAGCGGAGAGCTCCTCCTCCATTGCTTGATGCCACTCAAGTGAGGTAAGGGCCTTCTAGACGTCCTTAGGTATAGAGATAAATGACAAGAGAGAAATGGGATGTAGGGTACGACTACGTTTACCTTTCCGTAAAGCAATGGGAAGATCAAGCTCTAAAGATTCTAGGACAGGAGCAACAACAGGATCTATAGACAAGGTAGAAATCGGAGGAGGTGCCGGTGTTTTTCGATGAGTATACACTTGCCGGATCGATGGTCGTTCAGTAGGAATCTGCACTGGAGGAGGTGACAATTCACCCCAATTGGAACACCCAGAACGGGATCACGGACTGGAAGAGGGAAAGGAAGCAAAGGTGGAGATACCGAAACTTCAGGTCCCGAGAAGAACGAAACGGACTCGAAAAATGTGACATCAGGACAGACATAGAATTTCCGAGTAATGGGATTGTAACACTTATACCCTTTATGGGTCTAAGAGTAGCCAAGAAAGATACACTTAATAGAGCGTGCATCCAGCTTGTCTTACCTAGGACTCAGATTGTGAACAAAGCGCACACAACCAAAGATCTAGGGTGTTAATGAAAAGGAAGACAAGGTGGGGAACAAAATAGAAAAGAAAGATTGACCATGAAAGATGAAGGTATCCGATTAATAAGGAGACAAGCAGTAAGCACAATGTCACTCCAAAAACGTTTAGGAACACTTATATGATGAAGAATAAACTGAGCAGTTTCAAGAAGATGATGATTCTTTCGTTCAGCCACCCCATTTTGCTGAGGGGTGGATGCACATGAAGTTTGATGAATGACATGTTGTTCTAAATATTGTTGAAAAGAAGTGAGGAAGTATTCACGACCATTATCTGAATGAAGAACTTTGATTGGAACACCAAATTGCGTATGTATTTCAGCATGGAATTTTTGAAAAATGGAAAATAATTCACCCATTTTCTTCATTAAATAAACCCATGTCATTCTTGAACAATCATCAATAAAAGTGACAAAATACCTGTAACCATTATAAGACTATTTTAATCGGACCCCTGACATATGAATGAACTAAAGTAAAAGGACTCAACATACAAATATCAACTCTAGGGCTGAAGGAAACCCGATGGTGTTTCCCATATTGACACGACTCACACTATAAAGGCAACAAATGTCTCAAGGACAGAACCGGTATCTTGAGTGCCTTGAGGGATGGATGTCCCAGCCGACAGTGCCATTGTAGAGGAGTGAGGGAAGTCTGAAGTGCAACTGATAATCCACCACTGTCAAGATAATACAATCCACCGGCTTCATGCCCTCCACCAATTTTCTTCCCAGTCTTGAGATCCTGAAAAACACAAAACAAAGGGAAAAATGTAACAGAGCAATTAAGGGCCTTAGTTAATTTACTAACATAAGATTGAATGGAAATTTAAGTACATATAGAACAAATGATAAAGAAGAGAAGCCGTGTCAACATTACCAACACCACAGATGGAGAAGATGAACCGTTGGCAAGGGTAATAGTTTGAGATGTGGAAGTTTCAGAGAGGGAAGAGAACACACCTGGAGTCCCGGTTATGTGATAAGAGGCTCCAGAGTCAATAATCCAGGGAGGAGAAGGTTTGGATGCCAGACAAGAAATATCTGAGTGAGCAAGCAATAGTATGTTGTGAAGTAGCCTGAAGGAACCTCTCATACTCATCGTGCGGTACACTGATCATCTCCTTCCCATAAACAAACATAGATGGTAAGGTGTGAGATATGGCTATTGGTTATCACTGACATCAACCCCACTAGCTACTGCATGATTCTTCCATGTAGAAGGTGGGCCATGGAGATCATAACAAAAATTCACCGAATGTCCTTTCCTGCCACAGTGGGTACACTTCCTAGTAGAGTTACCTTTTCCTTTACCACGGCCTCCCCCCGAGTCACGACCATCACCACAACCAAATATGGAACCACCACGACCTCCTCGAGATCCATGTCTTCCCCTTCTATTACCATGTCTACCTCCTCTGGTTGCCACAAATCCTGATCTATCAGACAGTGTGGAACTCTCTATAGAACCCAAGGAGATCCTGTGAAGCCTTGCAAATACTTCCTCAAGTGTAGGAAGAGTAGAAACTCCCAAAATTTGGCTCTAACTGGTTCGTACTCTAATCTCAGCTCCACTAAGAACCTAGTGACATCCAGTTGCTCCCTCTGTTGTTGCTGAACCTTAACATCCGAAGTTAGGGGGTGATAGACATTTAGTTCATTTTTGAGGTTTTTCATACTGGCATAGTACTCTTCTAAGGTTTTATTCCCTTGTTGCCGATCAAAATACTTCTGATAGAGCTGATATACCCTCACAGCATTATCCTGCCCAGAATAAAGCTTCTTGGCATGTTCCCATATGTCCTTAGCTATATCTAAGAACATAAAGTTGGCACTTATTTTGGGTTCCATACTATTTCATAACTATGTCAGGATTTGGGCATCTTCCTATTCCCAGTCATCAAACCCTGAAGAGTTAGCTGATGGTTTAACTTCCTTCACATGCTTCACTTTCCTCTTTACCTTGAGAAAAACTTCCACTGACTTGGCCCATGGCACATAGTTCTCACCATTAAGTTTAATTGAAGTCATTTGCACACCCAAATAGTCAAAAGGAATCACCACACTAGGTTTCTAATCACTACAACCATCTCCAATTGCTGCCATGATGCCCTCCCGATGCTACTTCTAATGCTGAATCCCCAGTCACCAACCGAGTACCACTGTCAGGAGTTTGATGTCCCAGACACTACAGCAGTCTCCAAACACAGATGATAGGTTCACAACTAGTCATAGTCAATCACCACTGTGTAAACTACCATTCAGATTAAGAACAAAAAGGTAAACCAGCATTCAGACAGCACCAACAAGGCAGAAAATTGATGTAGGCAATTCGGCCATTCCTTCCGAACCAAAAAAAAAAAAAAAAACACAATTTTGTTCTTGTTCACACCACTATTGATTACACAGAGCCATAAATCACCATGACAGTAATTTAGCAACTCGCTAATCACATACAAGCCCTCTTGAAGCTGCTCAATAGAGGGTGAGCATCACAAGCACCACCACACACAACCATAGCTGTCAACCATAGGTGTCGCCTTGACAACTATGGATCCCAAGTAGTTGTTTTGGGTAGATTCATAGTCAATTTGGGTCCAGGGGTATTTTTGCCATTTCATAATTTGGTTTCTGGTTAGGAGCAGTTGGGTACACCTCTCTTGGGTTTTAGTCCCCAGGGTGTTTTTGTAACTAACATTATCTTTTAGGGGGTTGTTTGAAGTTACTTTTATTCTTATGGAGCTGTTTTGAGAAGGGACAGGGTGCAGTACATGTGCTTGTAAGAGGGGACATTCCAGAAGCTTACGTGTAAATATTTTAGTTGGCTTCTCTAGCAATCCATTAAGTCTTATAAAAGAGATGGGGGCTGTTTTTGTGGGGTCTTGGTTTTTTCTCTTTTATTTAAGTTGTAATGCAATCCTATCTAGGGTTTTAAAGTATTGGGAGCTTAAGTTTTGATGAGTCAACCCATTGGGTGCCTTCTAATCCTTTTATTGTCGTGTCTGTGTGAGAAGCCACCTAATACCATATTTTTTTTGATAAATGAGTGGTATTTTATTAAGAATAGAAAAAGTGTACAATCAGACTAAGATGACACACTCTAACCAGAATTACAATTATAAGGTAGCCCAAAAACAGATCACCCCTTTATACCCCTTGTTTAGCCAAAGAATCAGCCATAGCATTTGCCAATCTGATAACCCACTAAAAGCGAACTGACATATTCCTTGTAAGCCAAGTAACTTTATTAAGAAGATTCTTGTAACCCCAAACGACTGTTTCTAGGTTTGACAGCATACCACCACCTTTGAGTCCCCTTCAACTATCAAGTTCTCCACTCCAAGTTGATTAGCAACTTGTATTCCATGTACCGCTGCCAGTGTCTCAGCCCTTGTAGATTCATCAATTCACACTGGTCCTAAAAATAAAGATAGGATGTTGCTATCCTTACCTCTCAGAATCCCTCCTATACTTGAGGGCCCTGGATAACCTTGACTACTTCCACCAAAATTCAGTTTTACCGCTCTTTTTAGAATGGGTTTCCATTCTACTTGTAGATTGTTCCGTCAAGATTTTCTATGTTTCCATCACCTTACTTGATCCATTTACATCTATACTTCTGCCTCCAAGAGATTTCTTCTCGCAAGAGGACCTCTTCTAAATCCCTCTTAAGCTTCCATTTCAATTCTCTTTCCTGAGTATTCATGATTCTTTGAGATTCCTGCACATCTAGTTCCTCTATTTGGATCATCAAAGAAGATTTCAGTTCTTCTATTCTCCCAAATTGGTTCCTGTTCCATTCCTCCAAATTTGACCTCAAACTTTTCATTTTTTTTATGAAATCTTACCCCTTTCCACTTCACCCCCTTATTTCTACTCTCCACCGTTCCTCAATCTTCTTCACAAAGTTTGGGTATGTAAACCACATCTTTTCAAACCTAAAGGGTTGGGGTACTCACCTCAAAGGTTCCTGTCCTAATTGAATGGAACAATGATCAGAAGTAACTCTAGGTAGAGCTTTAGTTATCAAATCCCTTCAATGATTTTCCTAAATTTCTTTAAATAGGAATCTGTCTAGCTTTGAGCAGGTTGGTATTTCCCAAAAGTTGGACCATGTATAGTGCACTTGCAATGGAAGGAGTTCCTTCAACTCGTAGCTATTAATGAATTCATTGAACTTCCTTATGCTGGTTGTAATAGTCTGCTGGGGATTATTTGACTCATTACCAAATTACATTAAAAATCCCCCCCAAACACCAAGGACCTTGCCATAACCCTTGATTCCCATATAGTAGTTCTTCCCAGAACTCATTCCTTTCTCTGTAATTGTTTGGTCCATACACATTAGTTAGTGCCCAAGTGAATCCATCCTCCCCAAATCCTCTTTAATTTCTCATTCTGCAAATTTTCTGAGACTAATTCTCCTCCACCATTTTCACAACCTTTAATCCCAGTCTCTACTATCCTTTCTTGAAATTCGAACTTGTCTAGGTTTCCTTCCAACAATTCCTCTTTCAACTTGTACTCCTTATAGTGCAAACATATTTGATCCTAGATCTTTTCTTCCTTCTCATCTTGGATCTCTCTTACTCAGATCTTCTTCATGTCCATTGCCCTCACTGTCCCCATTGAGAAACTCCCCTTCCATGGTCACTCCTTCCGGTTGAGGTGCTAGAGTGCCTGTACCAAGCACAAAACCACATCAGTACCAAAAACAGAATTGACAAACTTACCTGGAAAGGTAGGGGAAGTTGATAATGAAGCTGAAGACCCAGCAACAGGGGAAGAGACAGAGGCCAATCCTTACTTGTGAAGTAACTGTGGGATTAAAGTAGGCTTGACTATAACTGTGTTAACCATATTGGAATCCACCTTAAAGTGTTGTCCCCCAACTGATGACTTTTGTTCAGTGGTAGAGACAATTTCTATCCCTCTGAACCTCTACCATTTTGGGCAGCTCTAAGGGACTAGAATAATTTTCGGATTTGATGTGCCTTGGCTCTCCTCTATAAAAGCTACCATCTTCTCCGCTTCCTTAAGTGGGATAAGATTTTGAGAAGGCTTCTTCTAAACAACTTCTATCAGTCCTACATGTCCTCGTTTTCTAAGAATAGTAGCTCAATGTGGAAGTTTCATCATTAGTGAATGTTGGATCTTGACTATTCCACACTTCTGTTGTTAAGTGTGTCTTCAGTTTCAGAATCCGAGCTGTTCTTTTCCTCCGACAAGCAGCCCTCAAAGACATCAGTTTCATTGTGATCCGCCACCTCAAAATCGTTGGAATACCTCGCCTCAACAGCTGGAGGGTGTTTCTTAATTCGATGGACCAAACTGATCCAGATCAGCTAACCGGTTTGGACCTGGATTTTTAACCGACCCTTACTCCTTGTTGATTTTTGAACTCCCTGCATATGCTTGAGCATAGGAGCTTCCAGCTCTCTCCCTGCTCTGTCCTGAGTTCTTTCCTTAGGTACTAAGATTAGCTTCTTTTCTCTCATCTTTTTTGGTCTCCACAGTTGACTTAGCCACTTTTATGTTAACATTTTTGCCTTGCAACCCACGTAACCAAACCTGTTTTGTCTCTTCATCTTCCACCCTTCAACCCTCCTTCCACATCTGAGCTTCAGTGGAGGTTTCCAGCCAAATAGGGTATGATAATCCATCTGCTCTACCTCTGTCCTTGGAATGTCACTGGGTTTCACTCCACTTAGATTCAACGCAATTGAATGAAGATCGCAGCTGAAGACTCCATCTGATCTGGCATCACAGGTTCAAGCTATTGACCTGTAGCAACTCTTCCTTCCAAAGATTGAATGACAGACCAAGCAACCGAACAATAACATTATCCTCATCTCAAATCTTTTGGTGTTTGAAAGAGGACACCATTTCGAAACTGTGAAAGCACCAACCTTTGAAAGAAAATTTAATGCCGAGATCTCTACTTCAACTTCACCTAGATCAAACAAGGCCTTGCAAGTTGCATAAGGTGTAATAACAATCAGATTTGTCAGTTTTAATTCTCTTAGAATATAACCTGTGCAATCCTTTTCCAGTCTTTTGGTGGGTTTGATGTATCCACCACATATTTCTTCCCCCACTCATCCTTTCCTCCTGTTGCTATTAGTTTACAGATTCTTCCCTTTTCCACAATTACCAAGTTATTTTTGAGTGGTTTCTTCCTTTCCATTTCGTCTAAATACTTCTCTTTTCCCTGATAAAGCTTCTGTTTGTTTTGTTTTCAGCTGGAGTACAAAGTCACTCAATAGCTCAGCCACTTCCTTCCAGCCTTGACCTCTTTTACCTTCTGGGAAGCAAACTAATTTTGTCCCCCAAAAAATTCCTGTAGTGTTATGTAGAGGTGTCAATTGGACTGGATTTGGTCCAACCCGATCCAGTCCAATGTGAGTCCACTCACAAATGGACTGGACCCAATCCAGTCCAAATCCAATACAAACCAGGCCCAATCCAATCCATTAAAATGTAAATGGACTGGATTGGATCCAATCCAAACTGAATGAAATATAAAAAACTATATAAAAAAACAGAACATATAAAAAATTACAAAAATATATTAAAATGAAGAAAATCTGAAAACTACAAAAATATACCCTTTTGGCATTGAAAAAGCACGTTTGTAAAAGTGCTTTCATAAAAGTACTTTGATAAAAGTACTTCAGTTTTATGAAAGCACTTCAGTAAAAGTGCTTTTACAAAAGCAGTTTTATGAAAGTACTTCATAAAAGTGCTTTCATAAAAAGTACTTTCATAAAAGTAGTTCTGTAGAGGTGCTTTTAAAAAGTACTTTCGTATAAGTGCTTTTGTAAAAGTACTTATATAAACG
Organism: Nelumbo lutea; assembly: GCF_056320005.1. Classification (NCBI taxonomy): domain Eukaryota; kingdom Viridiplantae; phylum Streptophyta; class Magnoliopsida; order Proteales; family Nelumbonaceae; genus Nelumbo; species Nelumbo lutea. The sequence goes on along the minus strand of NC_142690.1, from coordinate 32,263,596 downwards.
TACTTTCGTAGAAGTGCTTTTACAAGTACTTTCATATAAGTGCTTTTGTAAAAGTGTTTTTATAGAAATGCTTTCGTAAAAATACTTTTATAAAAGAACTTTTGTAAGTGCTTTTACAAAAGTACTTTCATAAAAGTGCTTTCGTAAAAGTGCTTTTATAAAAGTACTTTCATAAAAGTGCTTTCGTAAAAGTGCTTTTATAAAAGTACTTCCATAAAAGTGGTTTCGTAAAAGTGCTTTTATAAAAAGTACTTCCATAAAAGTTTCTTTGTAAAAGTGCTTTCGTAGTACTTTTGTAAAAATGCTTTATAAAAGTGCTTTCGTAAAAGTGCTTTTATAAAACTAATTTTGTAAAAGTGCTTTCATAAAAGTACTTTTGTAAAAGTGCTTTCGTAAAAGTACTTTTCATAAAATTACTTTTGTTAGAAGTGTTTTCATAGAAGTACTTTCATAAAAGTGATTTTATGCCGGCTTCAATTTTGGTCAGATTCAAATTAGACAAGGGTTTGACCTCATGATCGGATTATTGGAAATTTGGTTTAGGTCCAATTTAGACCAATAAGAATATGGACCAATTTATTTTGGATTGGCCCAATCCAATAATTACAATAGACCGTCCAAATCCGGTTTGATAAGTTTTGGATCGGATTGGATAAGTTTTGGATCCGATCCAAAACCAGTTGATTGACACCCCTAGTGCTATGTAGAGACCTTTGACATTCTTCTTGCATTCAAGCTCATATCTTTTCCTTCCATCGAAGTCAAAATCCTTATAGTTTACCTGCTTACCTTTCGAGCTTGCTCCCATTACAAACTTCTGCAACCATTCAATCACTCAGCACCATCAGCAGCACCATGGCTTTCTTAGCCTCCCTGATATTCAAACTCCGCAACCCTTTGATCCTGAACTCTTTGAAGATGAAATCTTTTGCTTCAATCTTCAAAGCTTTCCTCCATCTTGCAGCTTCCACAAACCTTTCCTCCGTTTCTACCATACATTCTCCAACAACCTTTTCACTCACCTTACTGTAGCAAAATAGTTCTAGGAGGAGTGTACATCAGGTTCAGTTCTGAAATCCATAAAAATTTAATTTGTTTTTGTTGTTTCATCCTTTTATTACATTGAATATTGTTGTTCTCTCGAAGTACTACATATATCTTGCTTGTCTATCCACATCAGTAACCAGGGAAAGAATAGGAGAGAGAGAAAAAAGAGAACTTATTAGAGAAGGGTTTGATCTACTCAGAAGAGAGAAGAAAATTTGTACTCTTCTTAAGCAGTCGGCCCATATTTATATTAACTTAATTAATCCCAGATTTACAATAATGACCCTGTTTAATGAAAATGAAGGACTGGAGCATCCTTAATATAAAGAGGAAAAGACTAAACTACCCTGCCACCCAATAATTAAGTAAATGCATAATAAATCAGCAAAGATCATATTAGAAAGGATCAATTATGGGTTATGATTATCCAATTTAGATGTTCTACCAATGGATTTCCTAGAAAGACCCACTAAACAATATACCCTGGTCCCTGTTCATGCATTTAAGATAAGAGGGAAAAAATAGAAATGATAAGAATAGGCATGAAGTCTGACCATGTATAAAGGATACGTTCCAGGGATTTCTGAACTTCCTGCTGCTGAAAGAAAGTGACATCAGGTACAGTCCTAGGACAATCAACAGCAATCTGATGCAGTAAAATCAAGCAACAGGAGTGGCACAGCAAACAGTAAGTTGACATCATTTTCTAAAATCAGGAAAAACAGTTGAGAATTCAGATGTAAATTCAGTCAAGCACCAAGATTTACCTGCCGAAGCATGTTGATCTCATCATCTGAACGTTCTGCATCAGGAATATCATAATATTGAGAAACACATTCCAGGTACTCAAGCCGCTTCCTTGTCAGAACACCATCCCTTCTATCTGAATTAGGTGATGCATATCCCTGTTGTCAGTTCATGTTTAAATTTCAAACAAGCACTAAAATTGTTGAATTCTGAAAAAGTGAAGCTGAAGAAGTTGAATTAGGACGATTGTGGAATCTAGGTAGATAGTACAGCTCAGTGCAATGTCTCTAGTTGGCCAATGTTTTGAAAGCCAAACTAGAGATAAAACGAGAAAGCCAAGTGATTCCTTGCTTTCCCATTTTAACTAGCAATTTAATCACTTGAAACTGTTCATCCAACTAAAAACCATTAATCTGAAATTCTATCCAGATTATGATTTTAAACAATGAATAAATGGTCCACTCCTGTTTTTGAAAATATATTGGTTTGGGCGTATGAAATGCAGTGACTATTGTCCTTAGATCCTTAATCCAGTAGAAACTGCTGATCATCTACTCTATGAGATACCAACATTTTTACTGTTAAACAAGCACAATGAAAAAGTTATATATAAAGAAAGGTTCTCTATGAGATATCAACATATTTGTTTTATTTATATATTTTAATAAGTTAGTTATAAATACAGCCAGGTTGTTCATCCTTAACTTTTAAAAAATTTATAAAATACGAACACATATTACTGAATATGAATCAAATACAAAAATTTTCCATGCTTAAAATTTGCCAAATTTCAAAGAATGGCAAGACCAGCTTTGCGTTTGTAGAGAAGATGGGCTGAATGGCCCATAGGCTCTTTATCCTTTTTTATCTTTTATGTTCTTTGCTGTAATGGACCTTAATCTGGGCTTTATTCTTTCTTATTTTATGTCTTTTTAATTTTCTGCCCAACTAGGGGCTTCTCTGTTTACTAAAGTTTAACTTAATGAAATAGAATTAAGGGAGTAAGAAAAGAGGTTATGTTTGAAAATCTCTCTCTCTGAACCCAAGTTGCCGCCACCTTCTTCTTCTCTCCTCTTGAACTCTGATTTCTGCTACTTTCTTTTGAATTTTTGCAACTTCCTAAACAGTCATTTCTTCTCAAAAGGCTGTTTTTCTTCTTGGTATCAAAGCAGGCTCGTTTTTCCCTTTTTTTTCACCTTTTTTTCCCATACACAGTGTGTATGGAGAACTGAATCGTATGAATAGTTAAAGAAACCTATTTCAGCCTAGTTGTTAGTGGTCTCTAGAGAGAAGGGGACTGGTTTTGTCGTCCTCTTGACAGATTCAGGTGTATTGCCCGAAACCCTAATTTTCTGGAGAAATCTGATTGCGGGCCCCATAGGGAGTTTGACATGGGCGTTCAGTGACTGAAGGCCTTCTCATTCTTCTTCTTGAAGGTCGAATCAAGTGGATTGGTGTTCTATGAAGTCTACAAGGAGTGGTTGAGTTTTCTCTGTTTTTCCTAGCTTTCGGGTGTGACGTAGGTTACTGGTACGACTGCATAGAGGTTGGTTCACAACACAACTTTTGTTCTTTCTTCCTTTGTTGTTATTCGAAGTTGTTTGAAGTCATTTTTGAAGTATTTAAGAAGATGAACTCCTCAGACTTTGAAAACAAGCATGTTGCTGAATCCGGACAGGTTCCGGGAGCCTCTGTAAGACTCTCTACTAGCTGTGACCACAGTCAAGCTGGATGGAACTAATCATCTGGTTTGGTCACAACCAGTAAAGATTCATATTTGTAGTAGAGGCAAATGGGGTTTTATCTCCGAGAGCAAAAAGGCTCATCCGGAAGATGATCCATCATATGAAAAGTGGATGCAAGAAAATTATACTATTATTGGATGGCTTGTGAACTCAATGCAACCACAAATTAGTCAACACTATTTGTGGATGAATTCAGCAAAGGAAATTTGGGATAGTGTTGCTGAAACCTATTCCCAAAAATTAAATGTGGCCAGGGTTTACAAATTGAAAAGTGATGTGAAGAATTTGAGACAAGGGGAGAAACCATTAGTTGTATACTTCTCAACACTGAAGTCTTTATGGCAAGAAATAGATTTGATAGAAACTGTAGCCTGGGACACCACTAATGATGCTGAGACCTACAGAAAACTGGTTGAGAGAAACAGGGTATTTGAGTTCTTGACAGGGCTAAATCCAGAGTACGACATTACAAAGCAAAATATTTTATCCAAGGATAGTGGTTCACTGTCTCAAGCATATGCCTTGGTAAGTAGTGAAGAAAGCAGAAGACTTGTCCAGGTCCAAGGGGCTAGTCTAAATGATCACTTTGCTAATATGGGAGTGAAACCCAAGGGGGTTGCAGGGACTCCAAGTAGCTTAGGGAAGAAAGAGATTATCTGTGAGTATTGTAAAAAGCCAAAACACACTAAAGACAAGTGCTGGAAATTGCATCCTGAGCTCCTACCACTTCGGTTTCAGAAGAAGTCTGATAATATAAAGGCAGAGAGTGCCAATGTCGCTGCTGGTCCAGATTGTGACAGATACCAAACTGAAGAAATGACGGCTAGTGAGCAGTTAGCAACTATGAAGGCAGAATATGAGTAGTTTGAGAGGATGATTAGTCACCTAGAGGGTGTGACCTCTTCTTCCAACCCTCTAGAAAATTCAACATCTTCTGCATTTGCTCATTCAGGTATACAGACTTCTGCCAATCATGTAACAATTTCAAGTAATCGTAGGATCCCTTGGATTATTGATTCTGGTGCTTCTGATCATATGACCAACCTTTCTACTTTGTTTGTTTCATATGATTTACTTCCTGGACGTGACAAAATCACCTTAGCCGATGGCTCTCTTGCCCATATCTCCGGCAAGGGAACCATCAAGGCTACAGACTCCTTGGTTCTTCCTTCTGCTCTTCATGTACCTAGACTAAATACAAACTTGTTATCTGTAAGTAGCCTAACTAAGTCATTAAACTATTGTTTAACCTTCTTCCCTTCCTATTGTGTTTTTCAGGATCTAGAGTCTCAGAAGGTGGTTGGGAGTGGCCATGAGGTGAATGGAATATATCTGCTGGATACTCCTGGACAATGCCATGAACAACCTAGAAAAGTTGTTTTTGGGTCTACATCTACAGAGTCCATCAGTCGAGTCATGTTATGTCATTTTCGTTTGGGTCAACATTCTTTTTCTACATTAAGTCATTTATTCCCAGAACTGTTTAAGGGAATTAGTTTGTCTAGTCTTCATTATGAGTCTTGTGAACTGTCAAAACATTGTAGAAACAATTATCCTCTGAGTAATAAAAGATCTTCTTCTCCTTTTAATATTGTGCATTCTGATGTGTGGGGGCCTTACCACTTACCTTCTATGGGTGGCTACAAATATTTTATCTTGTTCATTGATGACTTTTCTCGGTTCACTTGGATATTTTTTATGAAGTCCCACGATGAAGTTCCTGGACTTGTAACGCAATTCCATGAATTTGTCCAAACCCAGTTTGATACCAGAATTAAAATTTTCAGATCCAACAATGCAATAGAATATTTTGAGAAAAACCTGACCTACTATCTCACTGATTTAGGGGTTATTCATCAAAGCTCCTATATTAGAACCCTAGAACAGAATAGAGTTGTTGAAAGAAAAAATAGACATATTATTAAAGTTGCAAGAAGTATTCTATTTGCCTCACATGTCCCTACAAAATTTTGGGGTGATGTTGTCGTATGCCATCCAGAGTTTTAGGGTTTAAGTCTCCCTTCAGTCTTCTTCATCCGGACAACGATCTTTTTCCTATTCCTCTTCGTGTCTTTGGCTGCACTTGTTATGTACATATCCCAAGTGTCCAGAGACATAAATTTGAACCAAAAGCCCACAAATGTATCTTCCTTGGTTATTCCCCCACACAAAAGGGTTACTGTTGTTTTGATCCAAAGACTGGCACTCGGTATGTCTCAATGGATGTCACCGTTGATGAGCTTTCTTCCTTTTATGGTTCTTCTCTGAAGAGACATTGTCCAAAGGGGGAGGATTTGTCACAGGTGTTTGCTCTTCCTCTTCCTATCCCAGTTGAGTCTTTTGCTAAGTCTCTTCCTCCTTAAAGGGAGGATCAGTCACTTCACTCTCATTTCAGTGTTCCTATTCCTCCTTTACCTCCTCGCCTTCTTTTTAATCCCAGCTTGTACCAACAGCAGAGAACCAGAAATGAGCAGATTGTTTCCCCTACAACACATGAGCCTCCATGCACTTCCAGTCACAGATGAGACAACAGGTACTGTTACAGCCCCTTTGGTGCCATCCTTCCCAGACCTTGATATCCTCATTGCTATTAGGAAAGGAAAAAGGAAGCGTACTGCACATTGCATTTTCAAACACCTTTCTTATAGTTTGCTCTCTCCTTCATATTTTGCCTACCTTTCTTCTATTGCTTCTAACCCAATTCCCAGGTATATGTCAGAAGTTCTTAATATTCTAGAATGGAGGGATGCTATGAGAATGGAAATTGATGCCCTGCACAAGAATGACACTTGGGAAGTGGTTGATTTGCCTAAAGGGAATGATCCAGTAGGCTGTAAGTGGGTTTTTACTATCAAATACCATGCTGATGGCACCATTGAAAGGTGCAAGGCTAGGCTGGTTGCAAAAGGCTATACACAGACATATGGGATTGATTATCTGGAGACCTTTGCCCCTGTTGCCAAGATGACTTCTGTGAGAGTTCTGTTATCTTTGGCTGCACACTCAGACTGGCATTGAATAGAATGGAATGGTGGAACAGGATTCATGTAGCCAACCACATGTAGTTAAGACAAGGCTTAGATGATGATGATTTTAATAATAAAGAGCCCAATCATCCCTGTTGAACTACCAGGCCTATTGCTCCTCAACCAAGAGCAGATATCTCCCCATGCCCTCCTATCCAAGGACACTAATGAGACAATTGGCATATTTAGGGTTCTACTTAAATGATCTATTCAATCAGGATGCAAAATCATCTGCTTCTCTAATTAGTGCCTTAACAAACATAAGGGAATTCATCAAGAGAAAAAAAAATGAGTGGAAATTAATGTAGCAAGGAGATTCAAGCTTCAATCAAATATAAGGGGCCGTTGATCTTGATTTGATGGACTCTACCATGGTTTGTTTGTTCAGGCTGTTGAAGGGTAAATAAAGATTCTTGTGGATAAAGATGCTAAAAGAATACACTTAAAAGACATGGGTGGTGTCTCAAAAGACCGTTGACAGGAAACTCAAAAGACCAAATATGGTATTTTCCCATTTGGTATTTGCATAGACTGAAAGATCTGAAGTCAACTGTGCAAAAAGACCAAAAAGGCCAAAAATCGGGAAGCTTCAAATGAAACTTTTGTTATTGTCATGTTCAAAATATCCTTCCCGGCTGTTTTTAACAGCCTTGAAGACCATGATGCTTATCAAATAGTCTTGGTCTTTATAGACAAGACGCCAAAAGCTCAATGCATCTTCTTGTCTACTGGGCTGTTGAAAGATCTGCCTAGAAAGACTTGTCAAACACCACCATGGAAAACTGATGAATTAACCTTTTACCCCACAGACTTCAGGGTTTGATTAGTTTTCTAAATATTTATATAAATAATGCCATTGTGTACAAGGGGTATAATGACCCAATGAGCCGGAGATTCTACAACCCAGTCCAGCTGGAATCAGATGCAGGCCCATCCTATACAAACCAAAACTTTCTATTTAATCCACTCCATTGACAATCCAAAATGAGAGGTTTGTGATGGTTTAAAATATCCTTAATTCCCTAATATTTCGACGACATATTTCCTTTTCCATGGGTAGCAACACAAAATTTTACCGGAATTGACATATTCCTCAATGGACACTACTGTCACTATGTGGAGTACAAGAGAGTTTCCATGACATATTTCCATTTCCATTTCCATTTCCATGGGTGGTGACATGAAATTTTATTGGAATCAACATATTCCTTAGTGAATACTACTAGCACTATGTGGAACAAGAGATAGTATTATAACATAAGTTGGTAACAATATTGTAGATATGTTGAGTAACAATGTTATTACCCACATAACTTACACATGATTACCACTTTGAGCAAGCTCAACATTCATTTCAAATAAGAAGTTAAATATTAGTTTTTGTTTGTGTAATAGATTATTTGGCTGATCTAATTTTTTTATCAGTAAATAAAAACCATTTTATGAATTAAAAGTTACTTTGAAAGTGCAATGCAAGTCATCTTTTCATGACCCAGTTACAACATATTTCAGAAATGCCCAAAATAAAGTGGGTCTATCAGCTCCGTGTTTTGCTAGAGCATCCACCATACTATTTGCTTCCCTTTTGACCCAACCAAAGCTGGAACTGAATTTCCTTGCTAGTGAGCCAATTTTTCTGAAGATGAACCTAAGGTTCCAAAGTGATAAGTCAATTTGTTTTTTTTTTTTTTGATAAATAATAAGTCAATTTGTTTTGCCCAATTTATAACTAATAGTGAATCCCCTTCGATTTCCAGCTCTCTTACTCCCAGCTGCTCAGCCAGTTTCAGACCTTGTAGGAGAGCCTGAGTTTTAGCCTGAATTGAGTCTTCAAAGCCAACTGGTCCAAAGAACACTGCCACAACTTCTTGATGATTCCGGATCACTCCCCCAATCCCAGAGCTCTCCTCGGATTGCCAAAGGAATTGCCATCAAAGTTCAGCTTTAGCTTGTTTGGTCCGGTGGTTCCAACTCATTCTTTCCTTTTATCTATTAGAACCATTTATATTTTATATGAGATTAAATTTTGCTTTCCGACCACCTGAAGAACAGGGGCTTCAGCCTGGCAAGCTATAGTGCTATCTGTGTTGCTCAGAAGAGGAATCAGTTCACCACCTTTTTACTCTTGTAAGATTGCAAACTTCCTGTGAAATTTCTACTTGACCCTCTTTGGTGTAGTCACATTCCCGCCAAGGTTTTCAGCTGAGCTGTTTTCATCAAAGCCAAAGTTCAGTGAGAGTAGAAAAGCAAGAATAGTATGGAGTTGTATCCCTTTTGCTGTGTGCCGGGTCATTTGGAATGAGAGGAACAGGAGACTGTTACAAATCTAGAAATATCAAGATGCTACTGGCCTCAGTAGGGAATTTTGTCTCGGACTGGATTCTGGTGCTCCCCGAGTTTGATCAGATTAGTAGATAAGATTTGGGGGAGAATTTTTAGAATGTACTTGAAATCCAGAATTGTAAAAGTCACTAGCATGTATTTGTTTGGTCTTTAGATGCCGTGTTTATTGAGGTGTCATCTTGTCACCTGCTTTTTGTAACTTTTCCTATTAATAAAATCTTATTTAATTACTCTTCAGGAAAAAAATGCTTTAACTCATTCTGTCATGAAGTTTTGAATCTTAAGGTTCAGAGGACAATTCCAGAATGTATTCTTTCATCTATAACCTTAGTTTTTTAGCTTTGTTTAATGATTTAGAACAAGATAATAATTTTAAAAGGTGTGCCTATGCTACTATCATTTCATAAAATATCATTCTATAGTTTTGCATATTTTACATGTCCATAATTTTTTCAATATTTCCATGCGATATTTCCAACATTGCCGACATCTTTCCTATATTTGGACAATCAACATTTCCACCAACACCAACATTTTAAACCTTGGTTCTACCCTGAAAGAATGTCCTTCTAACAGGATCTGAGGAACTTAGCAAGATATTTTCATCAGCATCTCTAAGAAACACCTATTTCTTAAGCCTTTTCTTTTCGTGTGTGTGGCTTACAATAGTATTCTGAACTTACCAAAAGAAGTCTCCATACATCTGGACGCATATAGGAAGGTACACCACTCCAAGATAACTCACGTACTGTCTCTATATAATGCAAATCAAATACATATAGAAAGGAACACATTAATAAATTGTACAATTGAAACAAACAAATGACAAAAGAAATCCAGCAAACTATCCAAAAAAACCAAAGCCATGAAAGCAACATCCCAGAAACTTGTTTCAAGAACTATGTCTACAAGAAGTGCTTCAATAGAAACAAAATAACAATGGTAGTAGTTATGTCTTACTATTTATTTACTGCAAGCTATCCAATTATCCTCCATCTGTTTTATTTGGAGCATTGATTTGTGAAGTTAACTTGACAAAACTGTAACTGAAAAGGTAAAGATTGTGTAAATCTAACTTCACATTAAGTAGGGTTGCTCAGCCAACTAGCTTATTCCCTTATGAATAAAATGAAGAACCATATATAATTTGAGTGTGAAATTCCGTAGATTGCTGCTCCAATCTCTTGTCAGTGATACAGGGCAAATATTTAGTTCTGTCTTACTATTTATTTACTGCAAGCTATCCAATTATCCTCCATCTGTTTTATTTGGAACATTGATTTGTGAAGTTAACTTGACAAAACTGTAACTGTAAGGGTAAAGATTGTGTAAATCTAATTTCACATTATGTAGGGTTGCTCAACAAACTAACTTTTTCCCTTATGAATAAAATGAAGAACCATATATAATTTGAGTGTGAAATGCCATATTTTGGTGCTTCAATCTCTTGTCAGTGATACACAGAAAATATTTAGTGCTCAGGAATGAAGATGTTGATCTTGATTAGGAGCTTGATATTGTCCAACTTGAATCCTTGTTCCCATTTCTTGATGGCATTTTTTGAAGTCTTACAGAGTAAATTCATGTTGACTCTATTTGGAGATTGATTCAGAATTTATTCATGTTGACTCTATTTCTAACACTGGGGTCCGAAATCTACTCTCCCTAGGGTTTGCCCCTAATGGAAGCCCTAAGTATGACATAGGCCAGGTAGAGATGGAACGCTCAAGACATTCCGCAATAACCTCGATCTCCCCATCCTCCAAGTTTATACCTGCTATGCAACTCTTTTACAGATTTATTTTCAGATTAGAAATCTTTTCAAATCCTTTGATCAGCTTCTTTAGGTTTGCTAATATTGGTATTAACTATTTTTAGACCTTTGCTCCTGTTTCTTAAATTAATTCTATTAGATTTTCATCATCTTTTATTGCTTTCTACTCATGGCCTTTGTTTCAACTTGATGTGAAGAATGCCTTTATTTCATCAAAGGTTAGTAGGTCAGTTACTTTATCAATGTATCACTCAACCTTATATAGCCTGTGTGGTTGGTGTTATCAACCAGTATATATGCAAGTGCCTCAGAGACCTTATATAGTAGTTGTTGAAAGGATGTTGGCTTAATTTGAAGGGATGCCTGGAAGAGGTGTTTCATATGCTAAACCATGGCCATATTAAGATAGAACTGTATATAAATGCCGAATGGGATGGTTGTGTAGATAAAAGGTGGTCTGCATCTGGGTTTTGTGCTTTGGTTGGTGGCAATATTGTGTTATAGAAGAGTAAAAAAGCAGAATGTGGTTGCTTATTCCAGCATTGAATACTGAGCTATGCCTCATGGTATTTTAGAAGTTTTGTGGATAAAATCAATATTAACAGAGTTAGGTGTTTCCTTTAATGATCCCCTGATGTTGTGATAATCAAGCAGCTATAGATATTGCACATAACCCTATACAGCATGAACATAATAAACATATTGCAATGGATAGACATTTTATCAGAGAAATAATTTTTATAGGTGATGTTTGTCTTCCATTTACTACACCTGAGATGCAGATAGCATATATTTGTACCAAAGGTGTTACGAAGACCAAGCTAACACATGACTAAAGCAAGTTGGGGCTGATTTATATCTTCTACTCCTCAACTTGAGAGGAAATATTGGGGGATTGATGTCAGGTTTTATTCTCTATGTTTCTGCATGTTTTCTATTTTCATTAGCCTTTTTTTTTTGTTGTTATTATTTGACAGCTACATAGAAGAAGAGACTGCTGACTGAATTTTATGGCAGTTCCCACATTCTTTCCTCTCTTATTTCTATCTTCCTCTTACTTTTCTTATTCTTGTGATTACTTCCGTGTTTTATATCATTTTTCACAACTCACAAGTTCATTCTGTTTTATATTTCAAGTAGAAACAAAGTTTAGCTACTAATATTAACTTCATTTATTTAATGATTACTGCTTAATTGAAACATGGGATTCAAGCATGAGCATTTACATGTGAAAACATGGCATTATGACCATTTTTATAGAATAAAACACAATCATGCAATATTGGCACTTCTATTGACACTCTTCAAGCACGAGTATTCTCTGATAACTATGAAACTAAAGTAATCAACAATATGACCAGGAAAAAAATACCTAGTATGACAGTTGTTCTGGAGAGTTCCCTTGTGAACTTTAATAACCTTCCTCCATCAGTAGCTCTAGCCCCACTCATGTTATTATGAACTTGAGAACTTGGAATAGATGAATTCAAACTATTAGCAGTAACATTATTTATTGTCTTGCTTGTACTGCCATCTTCTTCCTATACAGAAAATAAGTCTTGTTGTAAAACACTTTAATTATTTCCATAATAATCAATGGATATTTCTTGGAGGTTCAGCTTCAGGTTTCAAGTTAGAGAAGCAAGAATAGTACTCAATAGACTGAACTGCTCATCCAGGTAGGTTTTTTGGACCGCTAACAGTTTGGTCAAATCTAGCAAGGCAAAGGGTTACAAAGGATTTTGTGGAATGGGGAACTCCTGGGCCAGATATGTTTTCTGTAGAAAAGATGTTTTTGCAAAATATGAAGAGTGATCATCTCTGAATTTTTGTATTTATAATTTTACATTAATAATAGTCAGGACCCGTGCGATGCACGGGCTTTATTTATAAGCAAAATTGAAGATGGAGCTCTATGACATTTCCAATTAAGTGGTGTCCATCTAAGTTCAATTCAAGTATTAACTTTTGGGGTTATGTCTAGTTTATCCAATCACAATTTAAGTTGCACTTTATTGGTTTATTATTATTTTTGTATTGTTTCTAGGTAAAATTATAAAAAAAAAAAAAAAAAACATCCACTTAAAACAATTCTATAAACCACCCTTGTGTTTTGACCCTAACAAAGGCCTCTCCTATATTTTTGAGAAAAAAAGTGCAAATAATTTAAAGTTTCAACCTTACACTTTACTAATTTATTTTTCTACATAACTTTCTTTTTTTCTTTTTTCTAGATAACTTTCTTTTTTTCTTTTTTCTAGATAACTTTCAAAGAATATTTCTCCTTACTCTTCTTGGACGTAATACGGTAAAAAGGTTTAAGTGAAGTAGAATTAATGCATTACATCAACATTTTTTATTTGGAATACTAATGAAAGGAAGGCATTTGCATCTTTTTTCAAAACACTAGGGAGCTTCATGGGATTGTTAGAAAACCCAAAGAGGTTTTTATAATTTTCCTTATTCTTTAATGGAATTTAAATTGATTTTAAAATAATTAAACTATATATAAAATAAATATTTTTATTAATTTTTAAAATTAGTAAAAATTGAATTTATTTAAGTATATTAAGTTTTTATTAAATTTAAATTCCTTATTAAGTTTATAGAAATTTTTATTTTTAGTGGAACTTAAGTTGGTTTTAAATTAATAAAAATTAATTATAAAACTAATAATTGTTTGATAATATGTATTAGTTTTATATTAAGTTGAAATTGATTTTAGTTTTTTTATTTATTTTATTCTATTATTAATTAAATTATTTTTATTATATTAATTAAAACTATTTTTAACAATAACAATAATTAATAATTATTTTTATTTTATTTAAGTAACTTACTAAATTAATTTTGTTATGGTTGATTAATTTTTATTATTTTCAAATGGAATATAAATGAATTATAATTTTGAATGGAAGTATATTATTTAGCGTAATAATATATCATTAAATATCTCAATTTCAATATAATTAATCTTCACTAATAATTATACTTTAATGCAAAAATAACTAATATATATAGATTTATAGATATATAATGTGTTGTATGCAATTGAAATGAATATTAGTGGCATGAGTTATTGAAGGAGAGAGTTAATACCATAATTAATGAGGAGAGATTATTAAAAGAATTAATGGAAAAGAGGAGAGAGAGAGAGAGGAAAAGAGTTAATGATGATGTATTAATGAGGCATGCTAAAAGTCTTAAAGGTGATTGGTCACTTGAATTATTTTGTTCAATTTTAAAATTATAAAATTCAAAAAACAAGAAAAAAGATAAGTAACTTTGAGAATAAACCACAAAACAGAAAAGTGCCAGCTTGGCACATTCCCTTTTATCAACCATCTTGAATTGTAAGTAGCACTATTTGTTGTTGCAATAAACGCTTATTTTACTGCTTACTATCAGAAACAGTACTTCCATAAAAAAACAGAAAATATGTATTTTATCAGCAGAAAATTAGTTTTATTTCATTAAATAGTAAAAGTAGTTCTTAGTACAAGATTAACACAGAAATGTCAAACCCTTTCCTCAAGCCCAAGTTACATAGAATCCCAGAACAAATGTTGTCTTATAACTTCTTGTTTAGTTAGGGAGTCAGCAAAACCATTTGCAGTCCTGATCCACTTAAAGTCTAAAAATCAGAAAACATGTTAAAACTTAAAAAGGGCCAATGCCCAATGATGGTGCTGACCATCTATGGTCTTTGGACGGGTAGAATGGATATAAATGAAATATTTGGCATTTGATGATTGAAGTGGATACTCTCAAACTCAAACCATTGGACCAAGCAGTGATCCCTATGCTGTTGTTAATGTACAAAATATACACATTAGATATGGTTACAGTATATTACCTCAAAATACTTGTCCATGAGTTCACTTCATCCAAAATCATTTCCTACGTGGTTTCTTCCAATACCTGGAGAGCAGTGTGATAAACCAGAACCATTCAACAGGTCTGTCTTCTGGAATAGCAAAATCTTTCCAGATCTTTAAGAAATCTAGATAAAAAAAAAAAGAAAGAAAGAAAAGAAAAGAAGGTAAAAGAATGTCCCCAGTATTTTCAACACAAGTGGAAACTAGAAATTATTTACATCAGGTCAGAAGCTTTTAAAATATTAAACAATTTATAGCAATGAAAATAAAATAACTGAGTTAATACTTTTGGGCGCATTAGACAGCAACATTATTTGGTAATCAGCTAAATGGAGAAACAGATAACCTTTAATCAGGCATTCAAAAGAAGATGCTGAGGATGAAAAGTACCATTCTTTCTATGTGATTTTCGAACTGATAATCACAAAACTCTTCCTTAGCAGACTAGAAAGAAAGAAGAGAAAAGGTAACATTGTTAACATAGTACAAGAAAAATGCATACAGTAAGCAGGTTAATAAGGAGTAATCAAATGTTGAGATCTATCCAGAAAAGTTGTTCATAACAGTGTTTTAAAACCCAGCCTGGAGATTGAACATCATGTCTCTCAGTCAATGGTTCAACCTGTGATGTTCTTATTAAAAAAAGTTAAAAAAAATAGAAAATACAAAAACCTGTGCCCTATTGAACGGGTCTGACAGGTCCGCTTCAACCAAGTCAACAAGTTCTGTAAATGGTTCAACCAGACAGATCAACAACAGGTTGGAAATTAAGTTGAACTGATGGCACTGTTTTCAGGAAAGTGTTGGCTATATTTTCATGACCTTTGGGATTGGGAGACTCACTAAAGGCTGAACTGATGGCGCTGCTACAAGGCTTAAGACTTGCTAACAATCAAGTTTTCAGAACTTGGAAGTAGGAGAGTCAAAGATGATCATTTCTTTGACCAGGAATAAATAGCTCATGCCATGGATCTATAGGCATGAGTTTAGGGAAATAGAGAGCATCACATAGGAGTTGTACATTACATTCAATTGGGTAAGGAGTGCATATGGGATGGTCGATGCTCTAGCAAAACAAGGGGTATATAGGCAAAAGTTGTTTTGGGCGCTATTGTAACCTTTGTAACTTGTGGGGGATTGGTTCCCTCTAACTCTACTGTTGGATTTGGCTGGGATTTGGGCTTTAGAAGAGGCCTCTGGGAGAATGAAATTTGCAGTGTCTCAAGCTTGCTTCAAAAACTTCAAAAAGTAGTGTTGGATCATTCAAAAAGTGAATGTAGAATTTGGACCCCTTCTCCCTATGGTTCATTTACCTGTGCTTCCTTCTTCTTGAATTCAATACAACCGAGGGATAGTTTGAGAGAGCCCTTTCCTGTTAAAGAGGTATGAACCACACCTATCCCACCTAGGATTGGTGGTTTTTGCTAGCAAGTGTATCTGGAAAGAATTTAACACAAGTGACTTGCTACAAAGAAAAAGACCTGGCCGGTGTCTTTCACCATCCTAGTTCCCTCTCTGTAAGGATAACGGTGAGTCCTGCTATCATTTATTAATTAATGTCTTGCCCTTTTCTTCTTCAATTTGGGAATGGTTTCTCTCTTTGTTTGGGTGTAGATGGAACTTCCCACCTACTGTTCAAAGTCTATTCTCCTCTACCTTTGTTAGATGGCTGAAGAAGAGAGGTAGAATTTTATAGCGATGCACAAGTGTGACGGTCTGACACAGGCTTAGCCTTGCCTACGCTTGGCAGGCTTACGTTAGGGACATGCCCGTCATTTTCGCCTGTAAGATTTTTGGGAGAACCGATGTCATCTTCAGGCAGACCACCAGAAGCTTAACGTACTCTTTGAGGAGGGGTGGTCGACCTCCTTGGGTGCCTAACCTTGGCACTCCTAGACCATCATCCCCTTGCGGGGCGGCCCTGGTTAATGGCTAGCATGGCTACCAGGGTTCCTCATGGGCGCACACTTGCTCATGGGGACAGTGTTGAACCGGCACTGCGCTGCCGATGCTCAAGGGAGGCTTGGCATGCGGGCTTGAATCAAGCACGTCCCTTCACCACGCTAGTCCCTTGCCCAAGCTGAGTGAGCTACCACGTTGCCCTTGGCGCACGGGTGTGTTCCGGCCCAAGCGGTTGCCTATCATCATGGCACACAGGTGCCTGTCATCATCGGCCTACAGGAGACCCATCACATCGGTGCCAAGTCGCCTCACCGGCACATGGTCGCCTTGCATTATGGTTGTCCCCCTTTAGCACGTAAGCGGCGCCTCCCATGGACCGGTCTGAGCCAGGAGAGTGCCCCGGCCATTGGACTTGAGGTCATGATCCAGTGCTACTGACTTTGGTGGAGCCATCCCATCGGGCAACTCCTAGCCTCTATGCGTTGTAAAGGCTTGTTCTAGCCTGCCTTGGCCAGGACGCCGCACGGGTTCTTCCGCTGTAGAACTACCCCCGTGACACAAGGGCGGAAGTTTGTTGGACACTTTAGGAAAAAAGAAAGGAGTAGGGAGGTGATGATAGAAGCCATATCCATCAAATTGGTTCATTGGGTGAAGACCTTGAAGCTGTTTGAGGACATTCCAACAGGTGAGTTGATGAGGAAGTGGAAGGAAATTGCCGATTCTGCTTCTCTTAAGGTGACTTGTAGATTTCAATGGTCCCCACCTTTAAGAGGTTTCATTAAGTTGGATTTTGATGGTAGAAGTGAAGGCAAGCCAGGTCCATCTGGTATTGGAGGTATGTTCAAAACTAAGGAAGGAAAATTTGTTGCTCTATAATGTCCAACCTTTCTATCTGTTTTTATCCATCTTCTATATTTCGTCAGAAGTAGCAACAAAATTAGAGATATACATGAGGGACTACTTATGGGAACCAATGGAGGATAAAAAGGATCATTTGGTGAAGTGGGATTTAGTTTGTAGGTCCAAGGATCAAGATGCTTGAGATGCAAATGTCTCCTCTCTTATCTCTTCAAGTTCACCTTAGAAATCTATTGACGAGATACTCCCTACGTTCTTGAATTTCACCAAATTTGATGCAGGGTTAGGTAATAGTGTCCACTTCTAGGAGGACATCTCGTTGGGTGATTCTCCTCTCAAAGTCCAAGTCCCTTTGCTTTACACTTTGCCTAAAGTCCAAAAGGAACTCATTGCTTCCTTTTGGAATACCTCAAATTCTAGGATAAATTGGGATATTGAATTCAGAAGGGGTCTAAGAGATAGGGAGTGTAAGCTCTCAGTTGACCTTGTGAATAAATTAGGAATAGATTACTTGGATCCAAGGGTGGAAAATAGTAGGATTTCGACACCCTCCCCTTTTGACCTATTTACATGTGCTTCTTTTTTTAATAACCTTATTCTTTCAAACTCTTTAGGGGGAAACTTTCCAGTAAAAGAGATTCGGAGTAAACCCATTCCACCCAAAATACAAGCCTTCTATTGGGAAGATTTCCTTAGAAAGATCAACACCTGTGATACTTCAAAGAAGAAGGCCCAATAGTTTCCTCTCTCCTCATGTGTCCACTTTATGCAAGGCAAATGATGAAACCATTCCCCATTTACTAATGTCTTGTCCTTTTGCTAATTGTGTTTAGGTGTACATCTCTTCTCTCTTTTTTTATTGGATTTCTATTTGGATGCATGTGGGACCCACTGTAAGACATTGCCAACCTCTTTAGTTCTAGTTTTCTGAGACAACCAAAGAAAAGGGGAAGAATCTTGTGGAAGGAAGCTAGGACAGCAAAAGAATTTTCAAGGATAGATGTAGATCAAAGGAAGACATTGTGGAGGTCATAAAGATTAAGGTTGCTTACTGGGTAAAAGCAATGGAAGCATTCCAAGTGGTTTCAGTAGATGATACCTTTAGAGCTTGGAAAGAAGTAGCAAACTCCTCTAACGGTGAAAGACAACATAATCATGGAATAGAAGTTACTTCCAAACAATAGAAGGAAGCTGAACTGTGATGGAAGCTCTTCGGGTAACCCAGGAATGTCAAGCATTGGAGGTGTATTCACAGATAACAAGGTAAGGTGGTGGCTCTATATTCAGGCCCACTTGGAGTTGGAGACTTGTTAAGAGCTGGCATTACTCCAAGGGATGAAGATAACAAAGCAACATGGCTTTCAACATGTGGAGGTTTAGGGGGGCTCAAAACTGGAAATCTCTTGGATCAATGATGGGAAACTAGGTGCAGACACATTTTAAGAGAGATCTGGAACATAGAAAAGGAGTTGGAGGCAACTTTTAAATGGTTAAAGAGAGCAGCAAATGGGATGGTGCATAAGGAATAAACTTTTTGGGCAGATTTGTAACTGGGCTTCTTTCAAATTGTAAAGGGGACTGGATTCACTTGTAATAGAACTTTGTGTAACATGCTTTAATTGAAATAAAAATGAAATTAATTGTTTTACTGATAAAAAAGATAGAAACAATTTTTCTAGTAGTGGAATTTATATGTTTTCTGCTGCAAGTAGTGGAATTTATAGTGCAGTTTAGATAATTGATTGCTTAATTCATGGGCATTTCATTTAAAATATGAAAATATTTAATCATTGTGAATGTCGGAAAAATACCGGTTGTTCACTTCATGGCAGATTAAATGGAGTCACCACCCATCAGAATACATAACTGGGAGTGATGGGCCTCTCGGGGTTGGATTTCGTAAAATATTTAGAAATAATAGTGACTTCGTACAATTCAACTTGGACAAGGAAGGTAAATCTGGGTAAGTTGAGAGAGAGAGAGAGAGAGAGAGGGAAGGGATTATGCACCCCTCTCTCCAGTCAATGTGATTGCCAAATCCCTTTTTCTAAATTACTTTAACAACACCAAACTACAGATCCACATTAAGAATCTACATTTCCTGGCATGGAGATGTACAGTAATTGTGAAGCCATATCTCTCCTCCTCTAGACCAGATCCCTTTTGGATGTAGGGACCTGAGCAAAAGATGGGAAAATACATCCCCACCCTATTTTCTATCAGGACCTTCGGACTTGGCTGCCTAACCAGAGGGAACGAAAGAATTTGAGAGTCATCGCCTTCCAGATGCCAGAAAACACACAATTCTCAAACCGAACTCAAAAGCAGAATAACACAAGTAGACTAGGAAGATAACAAGCAACTGTAAGTTTAAAAAAAAAAAAACCAAGAAAAAAAAAAACTAATGAGTACCTATTCTAGAAATAAACAAAACTTCAATTGGTCAAGGGTTTACCACTTATAGCCTTAGAGCACTGAACCGACGCTACAGGATGACTCTGGGATTCGATCAACTTGGATGATTTCTTTTAGACAATGGTGTGGCATTTCAGTTTGGCCTTGAGCTAGAGATCAATGATGACAGAATCGTAAATAGCTAGATATATTGCAGGAAAAGATGGAGAAGAACAGGGATTCTTCTCTTGCTAAACCCTTCGATCAATGGAACCCTTTTCTGGAGTTTAACGACAAAATAGGGAACAGAACCTTGAATGGAGTTTCCATTTTCCTCGAGTCCGCCTCTGTTCATTTCTCATTTTTGTTTACTCTAGAAGAAGCTTCCACCCAAATCTTCTCTTTCTCTTGTTCGTTCTTTATCTCCCTCTCTTTCGCTCAAGAGAACCTCTAAGCCCCCACTCTTTGATCTTTCTCCTCCGACAATCCCAGTCTTCTCACTTCTTCCCCTCCAACCCCCTCTTCATTCTCTCTCTCTCTCTCTCTTTCTTTTCTCCCTTGGTCTCTCCCCTCTATTTTTCTCAACGACCTCTCTCTCCTTCTTCAAAAGAGAAAAACCACCGAGAGCCCCGCAAGCCCCCACTCACCCATTCAGTTTGGGGTTTTCTCAATTACCCTCGACCTCTATTCTCTCATCGCCTTCTCCTCCGACCTCCCCCTCTTCAAACTCCTCTAATCCCCCCTATGTCTTGGGAAGGAGGGAGAGGGTTTTCAGACAACTTCAATCAGATACGGAGGACAAAACAAATGAAAATTTTGATACAAGAAAACCGAATTAGATGGCATTAGTTGAAGCCTAAGGATGGCAAGTTTTGATCAAAATTCCAATGGCTTCTTTAATTTATTACTTAAATTCCAAGCTGATCAATTCATCTACCAATAAACAACTCGTATTTGGTTATTGATCAAAAAAAATATAGAACTCATATAGGGTGCACTTTTTACACTTCTAGAACCGAGCTGTGGTTAATAACACAGACGGAACACAAACAAAGAAAGCAGGGATTTAAACAGCAAATGAATGACCAAAATCTTTAACACGAAATGAACGGAACGAGCAACTTTAGTCTCCTTAAATTGCACCAAAAAATATATATATCCTTCATTTATCCACCATTTCACATTCAAAATGGAGAAGCAAATAGGACAGTTTTCCACAAAAATAAAGGAAAAAATCATACCTTTAATTGTCTTAATTAGTTGAGCAAACTGGTGAAGAAACCTCGGATCTTCAGCTCCTTTTGATTCTCTGGATGATTAATTGATCGATCTTATCAAGTTATTTCTGTTAGATATTGGTTCTTAAATTCTTAAATCTCAACCTTCTAAAATTCCTCCTCATTTTCCTCAAGTTCCGTTTAATTAGACAATGGAAGGAGCATATGTGAAATTTTATTCAAATAAAAAAAAAAAAGAGCTTATGAATTATTAACTTTTTCTAAATGACGAAACTAGCCCCAAAATATTTAAAACTGACAAATTTCCTATGTGACCAAAATACCCCTTGTGTATCGTAACCAAACAATCTAACCCTTTTTCCACCGTATCAAGCCCATTTCAAATCAATACGCTACAAAAAAAAATACAACTAAAAACTGAAAAAAAAAATAAAAGTTGAAAGCAAGCTTCTTTCCCCTAAAATAAGCCTTCGTTTACCCCCCAAATGATTCTAAAACTCCAAACCTCATTCATAGAGTGCTAGATATGCAAAAATTTGTAGCAAATAAACATTAAACATTAATTTTTTGAAGATTTTTCAAATTTTGAAAAAATATAGCAAAAATGTAAGTTTTTTCAAATTTCTATAAATATCTTGTGATTTCTTTTTTTTTTTCTTGAATGTTTAAATATATGTTGATCTACATTTCTTACATTCAAAATCACATTTTTTTTTGTTATGAGCAGACCTTTGGAAATTTAATGAAGATATTTGGGGGAAGTATACATTAACAAAAAGTTTGAAAATGTAATATTTTCTCTGCCTACAAAGACTTAATATGTTTTAGATCTATAGATTTATCTATCATATCCACAGAGCAATTGAAATTTCTTCTTTAATATTTCTTTTGATTTTTAAATTTTTTAAAATTAAAAAATAAATAATAATTAATTATATTTTATCATTTGGTCGATTGACCATATTATAATTCTATATCATATCCATAGAGCAATTGAAATTTCTTCTTTACTAATTGTTTTTTATTTTTAGAATTAAAATAAATATTAATTAATTATGTTTTATCTTTTGATCACAATGATTGAATATATTATAATTCTCTGGATGGTCTACCATATCCACAAAACAATTAAAATTTATTCTCTAATAACTAGTTTTTAATATAGTGTATAATGTTTATTTATTTTTTATTTTTATTTTTATTTTTTTATTTTTGAAAATAAAAAATAAATAATGATTATTTAAATAATAAATTATTATTATTTATATTTTTTACTTAGGAGAGATGGGTTTTTCCCATCCCATAAAACTTAAGAATTATAATTTATAAATTATAATTAAGCATAGGTTTTTTATTGAAATTATAATTAACTACAATGTATTTCTTCATAAAACTATTAAAACATATTAATTAAATGTATATATACCTTATTGAGGTCTTATATTTAGTGTTATTGATGTATTTTATGATTTATTAAAGTATTTATAATGTTTTATGCATATCTTAATTTTTCTCCGATACCCATGCATATCATAGGCATGTCCTGATACGTCTCTTAAAATTGCATTTCCAATACACTTTGTGTTTCCAATACCTTGAACCTTGCTTGTAGCTTTCCAAATAATGACATCATGACATCACCCTATTAGAAATGAAGAAATTCTGATTGATACTTATATATTGTTGCTGTCGTTTATACTTCATGGAATGATATTTCAATTTTATATATAAATGTGATGATTTTATTATTAGAATTGAAAAGATAAAATTTCTAACATCTCATAATTTTTCCTATTTTTATGTGATATGTACTATATTTTTTTATTCACTTAATCATATTTTTTATTAGTTATTAATTAAAATAATTCATGCTTGTGGGGTTTACCTTTTTATGTTCTGGTATAAGCCTCATGCCTCCCATCACACCTCATTTTAAAACATTCTATCATAGTATAAGAAGCTTTGGAAACTGATCTGAATTGCTCCTTCAGGTGGACGCCTAGAGCTATAAACAGTTTATCTGGCTCTCTAGCCAGGTTAGGGGTCACAAGGGAAAACCTTCTTTGGGGTGTATCTGAACTTGGAAAAACCTTGTAAGCACATAAAGTTAAAGAATCACAAGGGAAAATCCAATTTTAAGGTATCTGAACTGAACCTGATCACTTTGGTTCAAATATTGAAGCAGAGTATTATAAGGACTAGGAAACAATTGATTAAACAAGCTGTTTAACCAGAAAATTCATGTGAACATCCAGTCTGATAATAATTCCTACATTAAGTTACTGTTTTAATTGTTTCTTATAGTTTTAGAAAGCATTTAATAGGTTCGTATAGGTTCACAAAGCCTGTTTGAACCAAACTGGTCCATTTTGCATTTGATTGAGTACTTGCTTTTTAAAACATTTCTTTTAATATTCATGCACCATAAACATAAAAAAGGCTTACTTTCATATACTTTTTTTTATTTTTATTAATTTTTGCCTCTATCTGCATATAGTTAACCATGCACTTAGAATCATACTTTTAGGTCTCCAAGATAACTCAATACAACATCAGACATGCATATTATGGATTATTGTGTTCTCTATTTGTTCAAACTTAAATGCTTTGTAAGTTGTCTTCATTATGACTGAATTGATGAAGTCTGTCCATTGGAATTCAAGCCACCATTAGCAGTAACTAGATCATGCAGTGACTAGCTTTTCCTAATTCTTCCTGTTGTAGCTGTAACATGCTACATTAATTGGGTCCATGTTGTAGAAAGATGGTATCATAATAAATATCTATGATCTTTATGATGTTGACTTGAAAGATTTCAGTCTTCAGGGTAGTTTTTCTCTCATTGATTATTTTATAGAATTTCTAATCATTTTGCTACTTTTTTTCTTTAAGCTTAATTACTATCATTTTCTGTTTTGTCAATATGCATGTTTCTACTGGAGTAGCATATGGAGGATAAGGTTCTCTATTTTACTATTTTCCTCTTTTGCATATGAATTTATTATTTAATGCTATGTTGTATGGAGATTTTCTTTCTCCTAGATTAGTCTGGTTTATATTCCTGCAGTGACATGCTGTCTATTAAAAATAAGGTCAGTTTCTCACTTAGGAATCTAGATTACACATCACATGTCAATCTTTCCAGATAAATACACCCAACCAATCAGTGGGAACTTTTTTTTGAAGATAAATAAAAAATAAAATCTCATAAAATAAAAGAAGAGTACACTGTAAACAAGTGATAAGACATCACCTATTGGAAGAAAAAAACTCCAACTAAATCAAAGCAAAGAATCAAATTTTAAAGTATTCCAAAATTCAGCAAAGAAATCCTCTCTTTTCGAGCTTCCAAAATCTAGGGTGACCAGCATCCAATTAGTGGGAACTTAGAAAGAATGCATGCCAAGTTTCTTTTTTTAGGTCCAAAAGAATGAGGTGGACGAATGCTTCTTTTTGACAAGGATATTGATGAGGGTGGATTTGGCCCTCCAATGACATTATGGCACCTGACACCTTATGCCAATTAAGTGCTAACTATACCAGGCAGCTCGCTACCAAGCAACTCGGCACCTAGGCAGCACGGCACCTCACAAGCAGCTTGGCACCCGGTCAGCCCGACACCTCACAGGCAGCTCGGCACCTGCTAAGCCCCCGGCACCTCATAGGCAGCTCGACACTTGGTCAGCCCGGCACCTCACTGACAGCTCACCACTAGGCAGCTCGCCACCATGCAACACTTATAGGCAGCTCGCCACTAGGCAGCTTGCTACCAAGTAGCTCGGCACCTTACAGGCAGCCCGCCACTAGGCAACTCGCCACCAAGCAGCCTGGCACTCACAGACAGCTCGCTTCCAAGTCAGACCGACCACCGCATGACAACCCCGAGGAGCTCACCACCATACCCCGCATTTTACAGGATTGTGACTTGTAACGGCTATATTAGCTCACCCACTCCCTGATTTAGACGGAAATGGGCAACCTTACCGGTTGGTGGCTTTATCCCCACCTAACACAAAAATAGGTCCCATCACAACAGGAACCCAGGAACTGCTCCACCAAACCCACGAGGACTCCAGTATATAAAGGCATCACCCCCCAAGGGTGAAAAAATGATGCGTAATCTCTGCTCTCAGCTCTCCCATTCTCAAAATGTCATTTTCAGCTCACTATTAAGTGTTAGACTTAGCCATTGGAGTGACCTCATCGGGTAAACACCCCCGGGTTCTCTGATTCAGTTCTTGCAATCAACCAGTTCCCGTTGTCTACAAAGATGAGTAGATCATCTCCAGCTCGGGAGCAGCCGAGTTGCACTACACTAGGGAGCTCCACTTCAGCCCCTGAGTCATCGGCCACCTAGGAGCAGATGGGATGATGAGGTACTTAGCCAAAAAAATTGATACATGACCAAAAACGGTTACATCAATTGGTGTCGTCTGTGCGAATACGCTACAAAAAGCTATGTCTCATC
The DNA here is from genome assembly GCF_056320005.1 of Nelumbo lutea. Taxonomy (NCBI): domain Eukaryota; kingdom Viridiplantae; phylum Streptophyta; class Magnoliopsida; order Proteales; family Nelumbonaceae; genus Nelumbo; species Nelumbo lutea. The sequence goes on along the minus strand of NC_142690.1, from coordinate 32,238,176 downwards.
CTACAAAAAGCTAAGTCCTCTTCTCCCATAAAGCTAAATCCTCGCTTTTTAGAAACTAAAGCTCTCGCTTTATAGTTTCCTTTTTTTATGAACTCAAAGAAATCGAAGCTCTCGCATTACGAGGCAGATGCAATGCAATGATAGCTATAAGTCACCCACCTGGTGGCCTGCCGTGGCCTGGAAGCTTGGCACATGTGCCAGCCTGGCACGACCTGACACGGGCGCCAACCTGGCGGCCTGGCCCAGGCGCGAATTGACAAACTGATAAAAGACTTCCTCATCGCATAAGACCTAGTCGCCTCTTCAGCATGGGCAAAGTCCAAGAGTGGATTATAAGTCGCTCCATAACCTAAGGGCTAAAGTACTGAACTGGCAAAGAGCTCGACACCTGGTCAGCTCGACACCTCACAGGCAGCTCAGCACCTAGTCAGCCCGGCTCCTCACAGGCAGCTCGACACCTGGTTAGCCCAACCCCTCACAGGCAACTCAGCACCTGGTCAGCCCGGCCCCTCATAGGCAGCTCGGCACTACATAAAACCCAGTCACCTCTTCGGCATGGGCAAAGTCAAGGAGTGGACTATGAGTCGCTCCCAAAGCCTAAGGGTCACAATACTGCTCAAGACCCAGTCGCCTCTTCAGCATGGGCAAAGTTCAGGAGTGGACTATGAGTCGCTCCCAAAGTTTAAGGGCCACAACACTTCATAAGACCCAGTTGCCTCTTCAGCATGGGAAAAGTTCAGGAGTGGACTACGAGTCACTCCCAAAGCATAAGGACTACAATACTGCACAATACCCAATCGCCTCTTCGGCATGGACAAAATCAAGGAGTGGACTATGAGTCACTCCCAGAGCCTAAGAAATTGAATCAGCGCTTACGAGCTCGTCGAATTACGAGCCAAAAGGAGAAATCTACTCCCTTCGCCGAGTTATCTTTAGCTCGGGAGTGGAGGGCAAATGATGAGGGCGGATTTGGCCCTCCAATGACAATGTGACACTTGACACCTCGTGACAACTAGGTGTAGCCTCATGACAACTAAGTGCTAACTTCCAGGAAGCTCACCACTTACAGACAGCTCGCTGCTTATAGGCAGCTTGCTAAAGGCAGCTCGCCACTTATAGGCAGCTCACCACTAGGCAGCTCGCCATCATACAGCCTGGCACCTTACAGACAGCTCACTTCCTAGTCAGACTGACCACCGCATGAAAACCCCGAGGAGCTTACCACCGTACCCTGCATTTTACGAGATTGTGACTTGTAATAGCTATATTAGCTCACCCACTCCCCGATTCAAGCGGGAATGGGCAACCTCACTACTTGGTGGCAGTATACCCACCTAACACGAAAACAAGTCCCATCATAGCGGGAATCCAGGAACTGCTCCACCAAACCCGCGAGGACTCCAATATATAAGGACTTCACACCCTAGGGGTGAAAAGAGGGAAAAACGATGCGTAATATCTGCTCTCAGCTCTCCCATTCTCAAAATATCATTTTTAGCTCACTATTACGTGCTAACTTAGCCATCGGAGTGACCTTGCTGGGTAAACACCCCTGGGTTCTTTGATTCAGTTCTTGCAGGCAACCAGTTCCCACCGTCTACAAAGATGAGCAGATCATCTCTAGCTCGGGAGCAGCCGGGTTGCACTACACCAGGGAGCTCCACTTCAGCCCCTAAGTCATCGACCACCTAGGAGTAGACGGGATGACGAGGTACTTAGCCAAAAAAAAATGATACGTGACTAGAAACGGTTACATCATATATGATTACTATAATTTTTTTGTCAGGTTGCGTAGTAATTACATTCCATTCTGTTAGGTAGAGGCTGACAGTGTTATTTGCACCCCCGAAACTTACGGTCCCTTCTTCAAACCATAGTCATCTTCGAGAACCCCATATTTGTTAATGTTGTTTATTCATTCATTCTAATAAAATATCATCTCAAAAAAATAATTAAAATTATAAAATCATTACTTTTTGTGTGAGAACTAAGAATTTAATACCCTAACATGGACTTGTTTGTGCTTCCCTCAAGGGGTGTGACACAAAGGCAGCTCGTAGAATCAGGAATATAATATGTTTTACACACATTAGCTACTTGAAGTAATGCAATTGAGGAATAAAAACAGAGATTGTCGATTTTTCATGCCTCAAAATGTTTTATATGTTTATATTTATTTTTAAGTTTTTATTTAAATACACTTTATATGTTATTTTTATATGTTTATATTTATTGATACCTATTATGTTTAATATTTTTTATTTTTTTGCATTGTTTTTGAATTTTTTGAATTTACTGGCATTATATTGATTTTTTATCTTTTTTTTGTATTTTTGTGCCTTGCTTCAAAAATGCACGTGGCTCGCCTTGTGCCTTGTGCCTCGGGCACAAATTGGCTCCTATGCCTTGTGCTTCTAAAATAGTGGGTAACAATGGAGTGCCTAGTTGCCTAGAATTTTACAAAAACAAAAACTAAATTCTAGTTTAGTTCCCTAACTTTGCATACCAATTAGCATTCATATAAATGAAAAAAAAAATAGAAATATTCTTTACTAATGATATTAATTTTCATCTTAAAATATATCAAACCATATTCAAAAGAGAGTAGAATTTCAAATCAATAATTTCAATACATCAAACACAACACAGTTTCATAATAAGTATTTAACAGAGCAATTTCAGGTCAAAAAATTATTAGCAACTAAAGAAGATTATAATTTTATACTAATAATTTTTTTTTAAGAAATAGAGGCAATGAAAAGGGATGAAGCTCTTTTTCTTTTTAACATTTTTTTGAAGATAAAATGAAAATTCATTGAATAAGAAAAGAAAATAATACCGTTTTTCTATTTAACATAAGAGATTGTGTTAAAAAACCTCTTTATCCTTCTCTTTTTTTATCTTTTTATCTTAAAAAACTTTGTCTTTTATTTTTTAATGCTAAAAATAGATTTACTAAAATAAAAAGAAAGTACAAAAATGGTGATAGGAGATCACCAAGTAGTAAACAAAGACAATTTCACCCCACCTTACTCAAAGCATTCCAAAACCCAACCTCTAACAAAGATATTTCATCACTTTCATCCTTACCCCTTTGTACTCGTTGTAACAAGAAATTTCATGGCTAATTACAATTGGGGCTGTTTCATTTTTTAGTAAAAGAACCTTCACCATAGAAGTAGTAAAACCTTCAAAAAGATTTAAGTATAAAATCAACATCCACATCAAGTTTAAAACCCCAATTACATACATACAATGTTTTGTGCAAAATGGAATCAAAAGTTTCTCTATTCAGGTCTTTAAATTCGGGAGTACTAATGACTAGACCAAAATCAAAGAGGAAACATCTGCTATTAATTTGTTTCTAAACAGCTATTATAGACCTATAAAACATACACAGGTAGGTGAAGTACATAGAAAAAGTCACATCCTTTCTTAGGCAAGGTGAAAGTAGAAGGGTCAAAGAACATTCTTACCTTTATTAGCATATTCCACCTACACCCAAACAATAAGAAAAGCCAATCCCATAACTTTTTTAGTAAAGGAACAAGAAATTAGAAATGCTAAGAGTCCTCATCATTAGGCTTGCACAGAATACACTAGGTAGGTGAACTACACAGGAAAGGTCATATATTTTGTAAGTTATCTGAAGTATTCTCTCGCATAGTACACTTCCCAACAAAATGCAATGGCATTCAGAGGAACAAGCTTGTGCCATGCTTCCTTAACATGGAAATTTGGTGAGAAGGAGCCCTTTGGGTGGAGGAATCCAAACTCGTTTATCTGGTTTAGAGGGACCCAAACAAACCATATTGGGATAGCACAAAAAAGGATAAGCTACCAATCTTCCTACCCCTTAAGCCTTTATAGAACCCAAAATCCCAGTTTAGAGCCAAAGGAGTTACCGGAGAGGAGAGGAATTTTGAAACCTCTTTTTCATACAAAGAAGCAAAGTATAAGGAAGGGAATAGTTCCTTTAAAGAAATATCTTCAACCAAAATGTCCTCCCCAAAAATAAAAGTTTCAGGAACACACATCACACTCGACAAACTTGAGAAACTAAGGAAGAATACCATGAATTTCCTTCTAAGGTGTTTCCAAGGTAGCCCTACATGATACACCAACATCCCACCCATTCTCTAAGCAACCATGGATACTTGTCACCACTTCATGCCATAATCTCTCTCTCTCTCTCTCTCTCTCTCTCTCTCTCCAAGGGCCAATGCCACAACTAATTCCCTAACAAGGATACACTTCCTATTCCCAAACCCCCTCCTCTTTACTCCTACACACAATCTCCCACTTACTTAGGTGGTCCTTTTTACTTTTCCTTGGCTCCCAAAGAATGTTGCTCGTTAGTTTTTCCAACTTCTTGGCTTCCCTAGGTGGGGTCCTAAAGAAAAATAGAAAATAGGTTGGCAAATTGGCAAGTGTGGCTCTTATTGATGATTTTTCCACCCAAAGTGATATAATTCTTTTTCCACAATGATAATCTCTTTTCAAACTTCTCTAGCACTGGATTTCAAAACCTACTCTCCCTAGGGCTTTCCCGTAAAGGGAGGCCTAGGTAAATCATAGGCCAAGGATGAAGATTGATGTCTTAGTGGTTTTTAGGGGGCTTGGCTTTTGGGTTAATTGATGGGTTGTTAGTCATTGTATCATTGAGAAGACATTGGAATCTAGTCTTGAGCTTCTCGCGAAGTCATTTAGGTGTAGCTTTACTTGTTGATTGTGGAGTTAATGGGTTTTATGGGCTATCTGAGGTTGGTTAATTTTCTGGTGATATCTTATCACCCTTCTTTGTATCTCTTTACCATTTTATTTTTTATAAATTTTTCTCTTTACTCTTTCAACAAATTAAGGACAAGAAGAGATGGAGCATTAAAGGCACTTCACAATAGCCTCAAGACACCTACTATGCAGCTCTTTTCAAGATCGATTCTCAAATTAGAAATTCTTTCAAACCTTCTTAACAACTCTTTTAGGTTTCTTACCATCCTAATATCATCCCCATCACAAAAGAAAAATATATTGTCATCTACAAATTGAAGATGAATAATTGAAATTTCATTTCTACCTACTCTCCAACCTCTTATCACAATCTTCATATTAGCCTTAGAAATAAGCCTACTAAGCACATCGACTGTTAAAGCATAGTTTTTAAGGTGGAAGGCGAGGCTAGGAGACAAGGGGGTGCTTTGTCACCTAGGCATCGCCTAAGCGATGGTTTTTTTAAGTAAAAAACATATATCCTAGGGTAGTTCCTTAGGTTCCATAACTATATTTCCTTAATAATTTTCCATAATTTTCATAAGAAAATATAAACATCATGCTAAAGTATAGAAAATCAATATATTCATAAGAAAAAAGAAGAAATAAAAGAAAATTCAAAAACTATGGGGGTTAAACCCCTATTTTGTTATAGGAAAAGAATAAAGAAGAAGAAGAAGGATTGAAGAGAGGAAACAAGTTTTAATTAGCAAAATTGAGGAGTTGGACATGAAAAAAACTTGGGATCCTTTCATAAAAGAGACAAAGAGGAAAGGTGGAAGGGGGGTGATAGAAATACTAAGTTCTTTCATGCTTTGGCAATTGGGAGAAGGAACTTTGTCTCTAAGTTGTTAATAGATGGGGTGTCATTGAATAATTAGAATGAGATTTCTTGAGCCCTTGTGGATCACTTTAGGTCTTTATTTAGGAGACCTTTGGATAATAGATTGCATTTGGATGGATTAGATTGGCCTAATTTAAATGAGGAATCTAAGTCTTGGTTAGAGAGGAACTTTGAGTCGGTAGAGATAAAAGAGTTTGTGTTTTCTATGGATAGATCCAAAGCCCTGTGTCCTAATGGTTTTGAAATGGCTTTATCAAGACTTTTGGAAAATTTTAAAGGATGACTTGTAGAAGGTGTTTAATGATTTTTTTTTGGAGAAGTATTATCAACCCAAGGCTTAACTCCACATTTATTACTATCATCCCCAAGAAATCTGAAGTGTTGCATCTCAAGGACTTTAAGTTTATCAATCTAATCAATAGCCTGTATTAAAACATTGCTAAAGTGCTATCCAGGAAAGTTAGGGTTGTACTTCCTTTTTTATTTCTCCAACTTAAGGAGCCTTTGTTCAGGATAGGGAAGGACATAAAGAGATCTGGAAGGAAGGGGTTGGTTTGCAAGTTGGACATGGAGAAGGCTTATGACTTAATTGATTGGGGTTTTTTGTTGGAAATAATGAAGAACTTTTGTTTTGGTGATAGATGGTGTAGATGGATTTCAAGTTGTTTAAAGTCTTGTCATTATTCAATTTTGGTTAATGAAGCCGTAGTAGATCATTTTCCAGCTATTAGGGGAATTAGACAGGATGAACCCTTAGCCCTCCTTTTCACTTTGATTCCGAATGTGCTTGGGAGACTGATTATGAGGGATGATGACAAAGGTCTAATGAAAGGTTGGAGAATTGGTAGAGAGGTGATCCTTATCACTCATCTTTAGTTTGTGGATGACACAATTTTGTTTTGTGATGGGAGTGATAGGAGATATGTGAGAAGCTTAAAGTGGATTGTCATCTTACTTGAGAGAATGTTGAAATTGAAAGTGAATTAGGATGAGTTGCCTTGTGGGTTTGAACATGGAGTATAACCAAGTGTCTGAATGGGTTGATTTGTTGGGTTGTAAGGTGGATTACATGCTTATGAGCTACTTGGGCTTTCCTTTGGGAGATAATGCAAAGGAGTATAACTTTTGGAACCCAGTGGTTGAGAAGTTCACTAAGCGTCTAGCTTCTTAGAAGAAGAGCTAATTATCCTTGGGGATAGGACCACCCTCATTAAGTCCACCCTTGCTAACTTGCCAATTTATTTCATGCTAGTTTTCAGAATTCCTATTGAGATCAGTAAGAAGCTTGAAAAGTTGATGAGAGATTTTTTATGGGAGATAGGGGAGGAAAAGAAAGATCATAGAGTTTGTTGGGATATTGTTAGTAGAAGCAAGAGGTTTAGTGGGCTTGGTTTGGGGAATATTCAGGAACAAAATAAGGCTCTATGGGCTAAGTGGTTATGGAGATTGCTTATTGTGAAGGACAAGTCATGGGCTAAGATGATAGTCAGTATTCATGGGCATGTGGTTGATGGTTGGGATGTTAGTGTGTTGGCTAGGGCAACAAGAGCTTCTCCTTGGAAGTCTGTCCATTCTATCTTGCCTTTATTCCTCAACCACATAGGTATAACCCTTGCTCTAGTAATTCTGTCAAATTTTGGGAGCATATTTGGTTGGGTAATACCTCTATCAAAGATCTATACCCTTCCATTTATACTATCTCTAATCGTATGAATGAGCTTATCGCTTTCTTTTTGTCCTTCTAATTCCACCTCTAGTTTTGGGTTGGACCTTGGCCTTAAAAAGAGGTTTATGTTAATGTGAGGTTAACAGAGCATTGGGGTTGTTTCAAAACCTTGAGAATGTTTATCTAGATCCCTCTCTCATTGGCTCACGAGTCTGGACTCTCTCTCCACCGGGCATCTTCATTTCTTCCTATTTCCTTTTATCTTTATTGAATCCCAATGACTTTGGGGGCCATCCATTTTCGATGAAAGAAATCTAGGGTAAGCCTATTCTGCATAAGATTAGGGGCTTCTATTGGGAAGTTTTTTGGGATAGAAAAAATACTTGTCAGCTTCTTCAAAGTAGAAGACCTAATTGTTGCCTATCCCCTCACTAGTGTATCCTTTATAAGGCTAATGATGAGTCCACTCATCACCTACTAATATCCTGTCCCCTTACACAGTCAATTTGGGAATGGTCTTCTTCCTTATTTGGGTGGAGGTGGATCCCCCCACCAATATGTTCAAAGGCTGTTTGACCCTACCTTTGTTAGCTGGCAAAAGAAGAGGGGAAAACATTATGACGATGTTTAAGGGCTACAGTTTTTTGGACTATTTGGGAAAGAGAAATCAAAGGTTGTTTGAAGGAAAACAAAGAAGTTTGGATGCTCTAATTGAAGTCATTACCGTTAGGGTGATCCATTGGGTGAAAACTTTAAATCTTTTTTATGGCATTCATGTGGTAGATTTTAGGAGAAGTGGAGAGAAGTGGTTGAATCTAATCCATTGAAAGAGTTAGTTGTACCTACTTGGTATCTTCCCTAATGGTAAGCTGAATTTTGATGGTAGCAGTGAAGGAAATCCTAGGTCTTCAGTTATTATAGGTGTTTTTAGGGGACGAATATTGCAAAATCGTGGCTCTTTTCTCTTCAACCATTGGTGTTGGGGACTCATTAAGAGTGAAAATCCTTGCTGTGTTGGAAGGAGCCAAAAGAGCCAAAGAGCTTAACCTTATTAATATATTAAATGGAAGGGATTCTAAGCTAGTTCTTGGCGGCTTAAAAATTAAAGAGGAGAGAGGATGGTGGGCTTTCATGAATGAGGAAAGGAAATTTAGATACTTGATAGAAGGAATGGAGGTCAAGCTAAATTGGGTTAAGAGAGATGCCAACTCCATGGCTGATGCTTTAAATAAACAAGGGATGGAAAGTGATGAGGGGTGATTTGGCCTGGCATACTAAACAGCGGACACGTAGAATGCAACCTGCTAACTAGATTGTGACTCAACATTTCCTACCACCTTAGTGGGTCGGGTCACCTGGGCAAAGACTGAGGTCTGAGTAGCTCAGGATGGCCCAACATACCAAGGTGGAACGTAGCAAATTTCTAGAAGCAAGCCAGCCATCTTCGTGCTCTTTGGGATCATGCCACACGACTGTAGGGCTTATCCTCATCCCGCTTGGATCGGGCAGACTCGATATGCCTTATCGGCTAGCACGAAGTCCACCTCCTACTGTGGAATGGACTCCTGACAGTGTGGGCCAAGGATCTTGGAGGTGTTTTGTAAGACCCACGGCAGCTCAACTATATAAGGTGTGCGCGATTTACTGCTTAGTAGCACTCTTGCACTTGAGATTACTAGCTCACACAACCAAATACTAACTTAAGCATCAGAGCAACCACACTAGGTGAGTCACCCCGGGTTCTCTGAGCTTTCCTATCTTGCAGTTTGACTAACCAACTAAGCGACCGACATTCGAGCTGCCATCCAGCTAGGAGCAACCTGATCGCACACTATCAATTGGCACCATCTGTGGGAAATGCTACAAAAAGCTAAGTTATCACTCTTATCTACTCTATCTTTCTGCAAAAAAATTATCAATGGCATCTTCAAGCAACACCGAAAAGACTGTTGACATGACCGCCACTAGGGGGCATGACCAGCCTGCATTGAACCCTGAGATCCCCTCAATGACAACCGGCCAATTCACCATCCCCCTCACCATTCCGGGGGTACAGACAGTCCAGAGCCAGACTTTCAACATGCAGCCCGTTAATGCTCCCTTGCCTTATGTGAGCGCTACCATCCCAGTCGCAGAGCCATCTGTGGTTCCTCCTAGGGTCGGAGCACAACAGTTCCATGAGCTAGTGCAGAGTGTCAGGGTCATGCAGCTCTAGATGCAACAAATCCACCAGTTCCAGCAATACCAGCAGTACTACTATTACCAACAATAGTTCCCACCTCTTCAGTAGAACCAAAATCAGAATTAGAATCACAATAGATGTCGAACACCTCCTAAGGTCCCAACTCCACCTCGTAACCAGACACCACCTCGAGACTGCTCGCAAAGTCGACGCCCTTTGCCACCCGACTAGTTGTGAACCGGAGAAACCAGCCACAATGTAGCCGTCATAGCGATCAACAACAATAGTCACGCAATGAACAACAACAATGCCGTGAAGAGCAACAGGTCAATAACCAGTAGCAACCCGAGATAAGAGGCGCGAACCCAGCTCGAGACCCCTCCATAGCAATCCAACAACAGAGACCAGTTCCCTCCTCGCGGCAGTTTTCGTGATCAAGAGAACACTCAGGCTGAAACACTAGCCAACACTAAAGTTAACAACACCAATCAAGAAGCGGTAAAGAAGCAAAGCCGTCACAGAGCACGCTATACCTCAAGAAAGAACACCACCCCTCTGATAACCACAGTAAAGAGACAGTGGGAAGAAGTGAGCTTAGTAGCTGCACAGACAGCTTCTGTTTTGTTGAGTTGGCCTTCCCCCTAGCACTGGAGACCCTTTCAGCCCCGAGGCCAAAAGGTTTCAAGACCTCGACTTTGGGGATCTACAAAGGAAAGACAGATCCCAATGACCATGTCAATAGCTTCCAGTTCTTAATGCTGCTCGCGGGAGTCGATGAAGCTAGTTTGTGCATGGCCTTCTCTACAACCCTGAAGGAAGAAGCGAGACTATGGTACTGAACTTTGCCCCCAGGATCGATTAAGAGCTGGAAGCAATTCGTTGATCTTTTTACAGTGCACTTCGCCACTAGCAAGATGTGCCCGAAGTCAGTGACGAGCCTTCTCAACATCACACAGAATGAAAAGGAGTCATTGAGAGACTACATTAGGCGGTTCAACTCAGAGAGGCTACAGGTACCAAACCTCAACCCCGTCGTGTAGCTCTTCACATCCAAAAGAGGAGTACGCCAACATGAATTGCATTGCTCGATAATTTAGATATTTTTTCTTGGTCGGCTGTAGAGATGCCCGACATAGACCCTAGTATTATAACTCATGAGTTGAATGTGGATCCCTTAGTCAGGCTAGTTAGATAAAGGAAAAGGAACCTCGCCCCAGAGCGATGGAGGGTAGTAGATGAGGAGGTCAAGAAGATCCTTGCAGCAGACTTCGTTAAAGAGGTCCAATATCCGAGCTAGGTGGCCAATCCTATGCTTGTGAAGAAAGTCAACGGCAAATGGCGCATTTGCATCGACTACACCGACCTTAACAGAGCCTGCCCAAATGATAGCTTCCCCCTTCCTAGAATAGATCGCCTAGTAGACGTGACCTCGGTGCATGAGTTGATGAGCTTCATGGACACCTATCATCGTCCTCACCGACATACCACTAAGGCATATCCTTTAGAAGCTCGAGGTCTCAGACAGATTGACGAAGTGGACCATCGAGCTAAGCGAGTACGACATCCGGTTTGAGCTGTGCCCAGTCATCAAAGCTCAAGTCTTGGTGGACTTCATCGTGGAATGCAGGTTCAGCATGCCAACCTCTGAGGTGGCAGAGCTGACCAGCACATCGGAGGCATCAACCAACGCGGCATCGGTTCTAGTCAAGGAAAGCCCAACCTGGGATGAGGACCCTTGGATCCTCCACGTTAATGGCTCATCTAATCAACAAGGAAGCGGTGCTGGACTTATAATGTATGGGCCGAGAGGAGTGAAGCTGGAATATGCTCTGGTTTGAATTTGAGGCATCAAACAACAAAGTGGAGTAAGAGGCGTTGATCGCTGGGCTAACATTAGCAAAAGAGGTTGGCGTGAAGCATGTCATTATATGCAACGATTCCCAGCTGGTCATGAACTAGGTGAATGGTGAGTACGAGGCTTGGGAACCCGCCATGATGGCTTACTTAGCTAAAGTGAGGGAGCTCCTGCCTGGCTTCCACTCTTGGTTCATCTGACAAGTACCGAGGTCGAAGAATGTCAAGGCCGACACACTCTCAAAGTTGGCTAGCACAAGAAATAACACCATGAGAATGGTGTACATCTAAGGTCTGCCTCGGCCTAGCATCGTGAGGGGGCAGAAGAGGTTGCTCCCGTGTTGTTATCAAAACTGAGCTGGTTTGACCTGCTCCTCGACTATTTGCTCCACGGGACCCTACCAACGGAACGTAAAGCGACTTGGAGGGTAGAGTGTTAGTCAGCCTAGTATGTTCTCATCAACAGGCGGTTGTATAGGAGATTCTTCACGCTCCCCTACCTATACTGCTTACGACCTACTGAAGACCGGGTGCTACACGAGATCCATGAAGGTCTTTGTGGAGGACACCTGGGGGGTAGGGCGCTTTCCCAAAAAGTGCTAAGGCAAGGATACTACTAGCCTACTATTAAAACAGATGCACTCGAGCTTGTCAAGAAGTGCGACAACTGCTAGAGGCACGCCAACATTCTTCATCAACCTGCCACCGACTTGAAGTATTTGACCAACCCATGGCCTTTTGCTCAATGGGGATAGATATCCTCGGTCCGTTCCCACCAGCAACCGGGCAAAGAAGATTCCTGGTCATGGTAGTAGATTATTTAATTAAGTGGGTGGAAGCTAAGCCCTTGGTAACGATCATAACCCAGAATGTGCGGAATTTTTTCTGGAAGAACATAGTATGTCACTTCGGACTACCCAAGATGCTGATCTCAGACAATAAGAAGCAGTTCGAAGACATCAAGTGCTAGAACTAGTGCACCAAGATGGGAATCCAACAAAACTTTATGTTGGTAGTGCATCCCCAAGCGAATAGATAAGCCGAGGTGACGAACAAGGCAATTCCACGCAGATTGAAAGCTTGTCTGGCGTGAGCTAAGGGTTTGTGGGTGGAAGAGCTGCCCATTGTCCTTTGGGCCTACAAAACTACCATCAAGACTACAATGGGTGAGACACCATTCAATTTGAGATATGGAACGAAGGTTGTCATCCCAATCAAGATCGAAGTACCGACCTTGTGACTAGAGGCGTATGACGAGGAGGCCAACTACGATGAGCTGCAGATGAACCTCAACCTGATCGAAGAGGTGCACGACTTGGCCTACATCCAGACTATAGGCTACCAGCAGCGGGTAGCTCGGTACTACAACACCCGAGTCAAGAGATGGCAATTCTGAGTCGGTGACCTTGTGCTCTGGAAAGTAATGGTGCCTGAGCCCGACGTGGGTAAGCTCAGACCAAACTGGGAGGGTCCATACAAAGTGAGACGGGTATTCAATGAAGGCACATATAGGCTCGAGATGTTGGAAGGGAAGCAAGTACCTCGTGCCTGGAATGTCAACAACTTGAGGAAATACTACTTGTGAGCTCGAGAGCAAAGCATCCACCAAAATTTTCTAAGTCCAAAAGACCAGTGAACTGGTCAGACCGCACGTCGGTTAAATAATACAATAGAGAGTGGACTACGAGTCACTCCCAAAAGCCTAAGTACCACAATGCCGAGCCAACAGGGACCTCAGTGCTAAACACAAATAAGACCTAGTTGCTTCTTGAGCATGGGCAACACATGCGAATTCAGCTAATGCCTCATCAATGCATAGGCAGGTTGGGCACATACCCTACAATGTCTGTCCACCTCAGCTCACATTAACTTCGTGTTATTCCTTACTATGCCTAGTTCATCAGCTCGGCACCTCGGGGTAACCCATACTTAGAGAATTTTAAAAAATTAAATTGGTGTACGTGAGGTGATAGGAAAAAAGACTACTTCATTACTTCTCAAAAAAGGATGTTTTGTACATTCAAAAAAGTATAAAAAGGGGGGGGGGGGGCAGAAGAGAAAAGATTCTACTAGACCGAGCTTGGAGGCTCGATGTACATTGAAGTGACAAAGGGGGTCCAAAGAAAAGAGGCAAAAAGTTAATCTTCATAGGGGCTACTCGCCCCCACCTTCGATGCTTCCAAGGTCCCTAACCAGCTCAATCGCCACGTCGCCTATTGCAATAACCTCATCAGCCTTTGCGGCATTGTCGACTACGGCATCCGAGTCTTTCTCCCTTGCTCCCTCATCGAGTTCCTCGTCACCCTCCTCATTAGAATTCGGTTCTTCAGCAGCTTCCAATACCATCTCGATGGTAATCCCGGTAGAGGTGATGACTTTGAGGTCGAGCTTGGGAAACTTACATTTGGTCACCCAGCGACAGAGCTTGAAACCTTTCCGGAAGGCATTGATACCGAGCTCCTCCTTCATCTTGGTGTACTCTAGGGAGGCCTGATAAGCCTTGACAGTAGCAACCTCAACATCCTTAATGCCTTGGAGAAGAGCGGCCTCGTACTTGGTAGAAGCGACCTTCAACTCCTCGGTCTCCTTCTCCAATCACTCGATTCGCTCCTTCTTTGCTAGAACCTCGGCTTCTAGTTCCCGAACAGAATTAACGGTCTTCAGCATCTTGGTTTGGCACTCTGCAACTGAAGCCTTAGCTCATTCAGCCTTTTCCTCGGCAACCCTCGCTCTTGCAGTGTGTTGATCGAGCTATTGCATGAGTGTGGATCATGGAGTTTGCCTATAGAAAAGAAGAAAAATTTGCTAAGTATGGAAGACATAACAAACATAAACTAGGTATCGAGTTCAGGAGTATACCTTCATGACATAGCCCACCGCCCTAGCACCCACTTGAGCATAAGGCAGCTCGGTGAACTTGGCGATCTCTTTGGGAAAGGTAGCCTCCTTGCTTTTTATGAGGTTAGTTCTGCCGTTCATGATGCTTTGGACCAACTCGGGGCCCTCTACAAAGGAACCGACTCCGGGATGAATGGTCCAAGGCTTGGATGGCGAAACTGGCTCAGATCAGTGAGGAGATTTATCCTTCCCTTGGTCCTCCTTGACCAAGTTAATAACTGGAGGGTCCTCAGGTTGAGCAAGAGTAGCCGACTCGGTGGAAGGTGCTTCAGAAGAGTCATCCCGTGACATCTTTCTTTTCTTTCTCTTCCTCATGCCAGCGAAGAGGTTACTCATCGGAGTGCTTAACAAGATGCCTGTGGAAAGCAAACACCAAGTTAGCCAAAGTAATGTAAAAAAGGAAAGTGTGCGCGTGTACCGAGGTAGCGATCTACTCGAAGGACTCAGCCCGACCTTGACAAGCTTCTCCTTGGTCAAAAAATCCTCCAACTTTGGACCGAGCTCCACCAAGAAGCAAATATCCTTCTTTAGCTTCTTATTGAGCATGTCCTCGGGGTCACTAATACCTGTCCTCCAGTGCGTCAGGAAAGACCACCCCCCAGCAATAGTAACAGTGAAATATCTCCTCTTCCAGGTTGGGTCCTTGTTGGGATAGTCATGCAAAATCTTGTACCCAGGTCGACAAGAAATATAGTAGTTGCATTTATCTACTCCTAGGAGGCTGACAAGGGTTTTCTTGATAGAGTAGATGAAACTGAAGATGTCTATGTCTAAGGGCATGTAGAAGTCATGGAATACGGAAATGGTCCCAACTATGGTGCGAATTGAGTTTGGATGAAGCCAGTCTACGGTGATGTCAAAAAACTTGGCAACCTCGACAATGAAGGGGTGAGGAGGGAAGCATAGTCCGACGACTAGTTGCTCTTCAAAGACCAAAATCTCATCGTGGTCATGCTCCCAAGGAAACCCTTCTAAAGGAAGGCTATAACCATGGTCGTCGGGGAATTTAAAGTGGGTAGCTAGTGCATTAATCATCTTTGCCGTTAAAGTAGGACCAAAGTGATTCAGCCCCTGAGTAGGATGAGTGCGGCGAGAGGTTGAAGCCTTCTTTCCAGAATCCTTACACTCCTGAACCGAGGTGTCCACCTCGATTGGGCTAGACTCCGAGCTGTGTGCTGATGTGCCCATCTCGGTCGGACCAAACTCTATGTTCTGGACAAAGGCGCCCACCTCGGCTTCGTCAGACTCACTACTCGTATTGAGTAGGCTACCCGTACTACTACTAGACATGCTGAACTGGAAGGTATGAAACAAACAAGGAACGAAGACAAAGAAGGGTGACTTACCTAGGAGTGAAGAAAGAAGAGAGCAACCTCGAAAACAAGGGTAGATGCCACCGACCTGGAAGCTAGTGCGCGAGTTCCAAATTGCAAAATCCAAAATAGGGCAAGGTGAATGGGACCCCAAGGCCCCTATTTATTGCCACTGTAGTTGATCTTGGACGATCCAAATTAATGCGATCTAATGGATCTCGTAAAAATCAGTTGCACGCCTCCCTAGGCTGAAATCGGTTGAGTGCATTTTGACGTCCGTGGAGTTTGTAATTCGCGTGATGTTCGCGCATCCCCGATACATGACCTAGTTTGGCGATCGAGCCGGCTGGGTCATTGTAGTCTGACTGCCAGACTGGACCTCTACTCGGAAGAAGACCGACCCAAACCCACATGAACTTGTCATGAACTCCCTACACCGAGTCAAGACCCCTGGGACGGGGAGTGGGGGCAATTGATGAGGGGTGATTTCGCCTAACCTACTAAACAGCGGACACATAGGATGCAATCGACTGATTAGACTATGAGTTAGCATTTACTACCACCTTAGTGGGTCGGGTCACCTCGGGTGTCTCAGGCACCGCAACAAAGACTGAGGTCCGAGTAGTTTGGGATGACCCATCCTACTGAGGTGATACATAGCGGACTTCTAGAAGCAAGCCAGCTATCTTTGGGCTCTTCGGGATCATGCTGCACGACTGTAGGTCTTATCCTCATCCGCTCGAATCAGGCGGACTCTTTATGCCTTATCGGCTAGCATGAAGTCCACCTTGGATCTTGGAGGTGTTTCATGAGACCCATGGTAACTCAACTATATAAGGGCACCTACCCCCATATCACAAGGTATGCACGATTTATTTCTTACTAGCACTCTCGCACTTGAGATTACTAGTTCGCACAACTAGATACTTATTTGAGCATCAGAGCAAACACAACGGGAGAGCCACCCCAGGTTCTTTGAGCTTTCTTGTCTTGCAGTTTGACCGGCCAACTAAGTGACCGGTGTCCGAGCTGCCATCCAACTAGGAGCAACCGGATCGCTTACCATGAGAAAGAAACTCTAATTTTTGGGCTATATTGTAATTCATTTTATGGCTTTTATGTGGGGGAGTTAAGAGAGTTTGTCTCCTCCTTTGACTTGATTATTAATGAAATTCAATTATTGATCAAAGAAGAAGAAGAAGAAGAAGAAGAAGAAGATGTAAAAGAAGATAATGTGTAGACTAGACAAAAATTTCTAAGTTCCTCCTTATTGGTTCAAGTTTTGAAGTCTTTGAGGATTAAATACAACATTTAGCAATGTTTGTGTTGATTATTAAACCTTAATATATAATAAAAATAAATTAGTATATAAACACACAAAATGAATATTTTAGTTGAATAATGTATATATATTGACTGGCATGTATTTATAATGTAAAAAATAAGAATATAAAAATATTTTATAGCACAATATAATGTACAAAACTACTTAACGATTAAGCAAGGCGAGAGCCACTAAGGGCGCCTTGTCACCTAGGTGTCACCTTGACAACTATGGTGAAAAGGAAAGGTGAGAGATGGTCACCTTGCTTAACACCCCTACAATATGGAAAGAAATCCTTCACCACCCCATTAACCAAGATAAAATAATCAGAACTACTAATGTAATCAAGCACCCAATTATACCATCTCTCCTCTAAACCATAATTTCATAGCACCTCTAATAAAAAATGTTAATCCACCAAATCATAAGCCTTTTCAAGGCCCAGTTTACACACAAAGCCTTTTCGTCTAGATCTCTTCATTTCCTCCATACATTCATTGGTAATCAAAATCTAATTTGTTATTTGTCTCCCTTGTATAAAAGTTCTTTGGACTTTACTAATGATAGAATGAAGAGTATCAAGGAAAGAACCATGTCTAAAATTTTATAAATACTAGTCACCAAACTAACGGGTCTAAAATCCTTAGGGTGAATAGCTTCAGGCTTCTTAGGGACTAAGGCCAAGAAAGTTGCATTGACTATAAGATTTACTGTGCTCATCCGTAAATTCCTTAAAAATATCACATAAATCATATTCAACATTTCCCAACAATCTTGATAGAAGTTGTTGTAAATCCATCTATTCCCAAGGCCTTAGATCAGTCCATTAAGAAGATTGCCATTTAGTCCTCTTCTTCAAAGTTCCTCTCCAACCAACTTACCTTTTCATTGCCCATTCTTTGAAAATCCACCCCATCCACATGTTATCTATTATTCAAAGGCCTTTTATGTATGGATTTAAAATGATTTGCAAAAATCCTTGTTATTTCATTATGAGTGGAAAAAACACTTCCCCATCTACCTATAGCTTGGCCACAAATTTTTTCCTCCCTCTTTCATTTACCAAATCAAGGAAAAATCTGGCATTCCCATCACCTTCCTTAATCCACTTATATATGCATTGAATTCTGATCTCCTCTCTCTCTTCCACTTACGACTTGACATCTTCTTCCTATTCTTTGTAAATTAAACAAACTATTGTAATGGCACATGTCATGCATGTATGCAAGTAAAGATAAAAGGATAAAAACCAAAAAGATGAAAGGCCATTTAGGTTTTGAAATTTTTTATTGTACTTTAGATGTCTTAATTCATTGTTTGGATTTAAAGATTAAAATACTTGGACAACTACCATAAGTATTAACCTTATATGATATGGTGCTAGTAAAATAATGTGATTTAACTTATATGATCCGCATGCAAACCAAGGCAAGTATCAAAATTATATAATATAGAGGCTTGGCAGCCAAAACCCTTTCATTTCAAATGATCTATCAATTAAATACTATCCAAATATAACAACACAAAAGGCTTTAACACCCGGGGGATTGGATTTCCATAAGCCCCCCTTAAAATGAACTTATCCAACTTGTTATACACTATTTCCTCCATGTTGCATCTAATATGCTAGGATCAAACCTCATAGTCTACAATTTTAAAAAATGAATAAAACATTAATGAAATTCTGTATCCAATAAGGGTCATCTTAACATTCAACTCCACACAACAAAGAGATATCCTCTGCACTATATTTTAACAGGAAATTATTAACAAATAATTAAATAATAGACTGGTACTAATGTATACAAAAATGGCAGGCACATTGATTTTATGGTTTTAAGTGGTATGAATTATCCTTGTAATATATGTCCTCATGGCTAGGGGTGACAATGGACTGGTTTTGGGTTGGACTCCGTCCAAATCAAAATCAATTTAGATTGATTGGGCGGACCAACAAGACATATTGAATTTAGATTAATTGGATGGACCAATATGACATATTGGATTGGACCTGGTCCATCCATAATGAATTTATATTGGACTGAGCCAATATCTGGTCTATTGATAGAAGATAAGAACATAGGTATCGATAGACCAGGTTTGAGTTGAAACCAATCTAAATTAACGGGAATTTGAACAGATTAGACAGTCTCTCGACAGGTCCAAAATGATCCAAAATATTCATTAGACTGGATTGGACCAGGTCCATTTGTAATGGGCTCACATTGGACTGGACCGGATTGGACCAAATCCAGTCCAATTGACACCCCTACTCATGGCTGCTTCTCAAAATTTGTACAGATGTCATTGCCTGCCCTACCAATATATGAGGCCTTAGGACACACTAGTGTGTACCATAAGCTTTTGCAATTATTATTTATCTACTATTTAATGTCTTCACCATCCACTTTATATTTCTTTTGGACATAAGAAAATAGATTGAGCAAGAAGGCAAGAAATAACGAACCCATTCATTGTTATGGTCAAATCCATTCATATCAGTTTTTGATCTAAGTGTCTAGTGGAATGAATGAATTAGAGAGTTTAAGGCTGTGTTTGGATGCAGTGCAATTTTATTTGCACTAGTACAAATTCATTGGAGTGCAAATGTAAAACTGAAATTTCTCATTTAATTTTATTTTAGATTTTACTTTATTCTGCTTCATGTCTTAATTTACTTTATTTGTTTTACAACCAAACAAAATAAGATAAAATTTGAAACAAAAATAGGTTAGAATCTACACTCAAATCATTTGCACTGCCATAATTTTACATTAGTGCAAATTTATTTGCATTGCAACCAAACACAGCCTAAAATAATTTCTTTATAACCCGATGAAGGTGTTGGGAACCTTGGGTTGTCTGTATAATAGTTAACTGAAAAAAAAAAAAACAAGGATAAACAGAACTTTAACTAGGAAATTTTCTAGGATTTGTAGTCTAAATCGGAAGAAAAAGTTATGTGAAAATTATACAAATCAAAACAAGGGTTTAAGGGGGAAATGTCCAAACTGATCAAAAGGGGGTAATAGGAGACTACTTCTAGCACTAGCACTAGATCAACTTCTCTAGATACTTTGGCTACAGTTAGAGTTGATCTAACTCAATTGGAGAGTGAATCTGGTATTACTAGATCTTCTTAGTCAGCTACTATGCCTCCTACTCCCACTAGCCTTTCTTATGTTGTAGATTCAAGTGCCTTTGCTGATATGACTAGCTTATCTTCTTTATTCACCTCTTAGGCTGTGTTTGGTTGCAATGTGAATAAATTTGCACCAATGCAAAACCATGGAACTGCATGCAATTGATCCAAATGTAAATTTTGACCTATTTTTGTTTCACATTTTAGCTTATTTTGTTTGATTGAAGTAAAAATGAAGTAAATTAAGATATGAAGAAGAATAAAATAAAACCTAAAACAAAACAAAATGAGAATTTGCATTCCTATACATTTGTACTAGTGCAAATAAAGTTGCACTTCAACCAAACACAGCCTTATTGTTTGTCCTCTAATAGAGATAATGTGTCTATTGTTGATGATGGCTTCCTTGTTCATATTTCTAGCAAGGGAGACATCAAAGTGTCTGATGCCATTTTCTTGTCCTTTGTTCTGCATATTCCTAAACTTAATACTAATATGTTTTCAGTTAGTAGTATTTTTAAAAATCATGAAGGTGTATTTGGATCCACCTTTTACCCTTTTCTTTGTTCTTGTTTTCAGTTTACATAACTGACAACAGTGCTTTGGGTGTCTGATTGGGAAATACATGGGAGATCTTCACCTCCATGGCTGGATTACATGTATATTAGAGTGTACATTCAAAGTCTGTTAAGCAGATATTTTGTGGGCTTTATTCATAATTCGTTTTTTCTTACGCAGTAGAAGTAGTGATCTATAGTTCCTCACTTTTGATGGCGTTTGTAGCTGCTGCAAGAATCTCCTTGAACATAAAAGATCCTAATAAACCATGATAAAACCCTAAGAAGTTGGTTATTCTTTGGAAATAATGGATCAATTATTGAACATGTCCTGTGTCCTACTAGTGGAGAAATTTTGGCAAAAATAAGCTTCAAATGTCTCCGGTAGGAAGTACTTTTAATGAGTACTTTTTGGATGTTGGTAAAGAACTGAGTTCTAAGCAGATCTTAGAAAGAGAGTGAATTCAATCAAGTAGTTAACACTCTACAGTTTATACCAAATTTCTGTCTAGATACTGAAGTGCCAGCCATATAGTGGGTGATATTTTGAGTTGAGTCTGGACCTGCTAACCGCAAGACACTATAGCCGCATGATGGGAACTCACTTGTCATTCATGGGGAGGAATTAGGCTTCGGTCAGGGCAAAAGCCGTTTGAGCAGCTTTTACAACTTTGCATTGAGAATATTTCCGTTTAGTATCTTGTCGGTACGTGTGGGTAGAAGGGTACGCATCATTGTGGGTAGTAGATCCAAGCACAAATATTGCAAGTCATTGAAGCCCTACACAAAATCTTCCTAGAGGCTATTCATCCAAACTCCTCATGTCGAGGGGAGGCCACCAAACTTTATTCCTATTAGAGGGGAGGCCACCAAAAATAGGGAGAATGACTGTTCAGCACACTCTAAGAATTTTCAGCCCCACTGTATAGTTGGGGTAGGTGCCAACTCGGAATTGATGCCAATTCACAGGCGGGTATTGGTATTTTAGGGTGGAGGTATTTATCATTTTAAATTGTGTAGGATTGCTGTGAAATTTAGAATTCTGAAGTTAGTTATTTTTTTTCAAAAATTTTATTAAAATAACAAAAGAAAACCTAAGAAGGGTTATAAAAACCTTACCCCTCTAGAAAACTTATATACATGGGCATCAGCTCATAAATAAACAAAAGAAAGGTAACCAATGTTATCTATTGATAACAAATCTTCAGCTCCACTTTTGAACTGAAAAGGAATCCATGAGAAGAAATGTCATGGTATATGCCCTAGTCCATGTCAGTTCTGTTCTAATACATGTATTTCTTACTGAAGTCAGTCATTTATGCTCCAATTGTTTGTCAGAAGATGCCCAACAGCGGATGGGTATTCAATGTGGAGAGTCGTCAATCCACCTGAAAGCATAAATTAGAAATGGAAAAGCTTCTGCAGAGGAGAATCACTCCAGATGTTTTTCTGCTGTTTGAAGATTCTGAGGGACCAAGAGGGAAGAGCAACACGAGCAGCATTTTAGCAACAACCACTCCAATCTGCATGCCTTGAATAAACATAGCTATAGTTACTGACTCAAATTAATAAAAGAAGAGGAATCAAAGATCAACCAGTCAGCCCAGGGTTGACACCATATATATATATATATGTTATGTGAGTGAGGAGCCTGTATGACTGAACCAGGAAAAGGCAGACAATTCAAAGTTCAAACCTATATCGCTGAGATACCCTTTGATTGAACCAAGGTTCAAAATATTGATACATCTGATATGTTGGTAGAGGCACGTTAGAGTGTATCGATAGCTATTTTTTATTTTTTTTAAGTTTTTTTATTTAAATCTGGTTCAGAGGGATCAGTTTAAGGTTCATCCACCCCCTGAACGGATTTAGACCCCAAAACGCCCCTGTAGGGATGTATCAGGAAACCCCCAAAACTTTGAACCTTGAATTGAACAATCAGTATCAATTATTTTGTGGGCCCTCTGTATAAAACCTTAAGCCCAATTGTACATATGACATAAAATTTTGGATCTGATCAAAAGGGTCAATGTGATTATGTCTGATATTCGGAACCTGAGTTCCAAAAAGCAAACACCCTCTCCACCAAAAGTGGGCTAGTAGAGTAGGTGTAATTGGTGGGTCAGTTGTCCATCTAACTGTCCTCATCGATGATACCGCTTGAAAAATCTAATCTTACAATCAATCTTAGGAATCCTGAATTTTCAAGAATAAATTCTTTTAGCTGTATAGAAGATATAGAATTGCAAACAATCGATCCAGTTGTGGCTATGGCTTGAACAAAATTTTAGAAATTCCGAGAACAAATCGTTTGGTTGGAATCATGCCAACACGTCATCCATGAGAACTCCACTTCTTTCTTATCTTAGTCCCTTGTGGCAGAGTAACTGATTAACCTGCATTTGTGCCGTACAAAATGGGTTATGAATGTAGGCCCCACTATAAACTACTAACACCAATTGATATACCACATCAAGGGGCACAATCACTCCCAGAACCACAACTAGATCTGGTACATCTTTAGCTGAATACATCAGTTCCCTCACTTCAAAGTCTCCATATCCACCCCCAAAAGAAAACCCAATATAAAAAAAAAAATAATAATAATTCTGCAATTATTTTCAAAAATTGATCTCAATTGATCTTCATGATCCTTCTTTACGATCTAAAGAAAGACAACAGATCAATGATTTCTCTTCAACATCAAGTGAGAATAGAAGCAACGTGACATAGAAACAAAAAGAAAAACTTACAAATCCTTTAGACAAGAGCTTTGTGAAGACAACTCATTAGAGGCTCGATCTAATGAAAATGTAGATGGTTCTCTTGGTTGACGGGGCGATTCTTTATGTAAGAGAGGGGTATTCTCCGGCGATGTGCCACTTGAAGGCGGCGAGAAGGGCGGCGACGGAGATGGAGATGGAGAGAAGCTATACTTCTGAAGGCCAGGGCCTACACTGATCGGAAGGGGAGAGGGAGGAGTTGGAGGAGAAGAAGAAGGAGAAAGACAAGGAGAATGCGCCTTCATGGACGAACCCCACCAACAAAGAGGACAAAATGATTCAGTGAAGATACTGGAAATGTGATAGAGAAGGCTCAAAGTGAAGAGGTTCTTTTCTTCATGTTAGAGATTTGAGCGTATATGGGGGTTGGAATCGGAAGAGTAGTTCTGCTTTGAAATTTCCCGGAACCGGGAGATTTTTTGTATTTTAGGTATTACCAAACGGTCGCCTCCTAACCGTCATCTGGAGGTAGCCCAAATTTTAAACATTTTGAAATTACAAAACTACCATTCTTTCATTACTTCTGAGTAAATCAAGTAGTCGGACCTACTGGTCCTGCACAGTCGAACAATTTAGAAATTTATATAAAGAATCGTCATTTACTACCACAATGTTTAGGTTTCACATAAATACTATGACCCATGGTTTTAAAAAATGATCCGGAAATGCAATTGTTCTGACCACTGGTTTCTGGGTTGATGGTTCGACCGTCTAGTTCAAATGGATGACCCATTTTGACAGAAAATTAAAAAAAATAATTAAAAATAAAATGATCAAAATTGTTGAACGGGTCAATGGGTCAATGGTTCAATCACTCAAGTCAATGGGCCATTGACTGATTCAATGGTTTTTGGCCAGAAACTGAGTTTGAGGTAAACAGAACTGGTTGCCTAGATGGTTTCCGGGCTGAGTGGTCCGACCGTCTAGGTCAACGACAGTTCGAAAACCATGCTATGATCTACTTAGTAACCAATTTATTTAATGCACCTTATGCGAACTTTTTGTACATCTATTTGGGAATAATTTTTATTCTGGAAGTACCCATAAAAAGCCTCATATCAGTATCACCCTTTTAGAAACAAGGGTAAATTGCTGAAAACTCCCCTGAAGTGTTTTATTGTTGCTGAAATTTTCCTAAAGTTTGGTAATTGCAATCACCTCCCCTGAATCCTCTAACAAGAGGTATGAAAATGTCTCAAATACCCATGCAGTTACTATTGAAGTTGGTTTCTACAGAAAAAAAAAAAAAAAAAAAAAAAAATATATATATATATATATATATATATATATATATATATATATATATATATAAACAATAAATAAAAGAGAATTTAAAGTTACAATTTTACCTTTGAGTGATTGATATGAAGGATAAATTTGCCCCCCCCAAAAAAAAAGAATCCAAGAAAATGACCCTATAAACAAAGAAATAAATGGCGCACATTTCTGATCTGTAACCGATGGAATCAGGAGAGGCAGACCCCATCCCTGCACTATACAGAAAAAAAAAAGTTGTGGATAAATGACACATTTCTGATCTGTCGTGTCCCACTGGATAACCGTCCGATCAGGGCCGTGGGCCCCTGTATCCTAGCATCATTTAATTAACATCATGTACTGGATAAAAGTGCAATATGACGATATATTAAGGGCATTCAGGTCATATAAAGACTAGTATTTTTTATAATTACTTTAAGAAGGTTTTTTTTATCAACTACCGGTTGGACTGAGTTGGCTTACAAAGTCAAAGTGTGCATGTGTTGCCTACCATTCCTGTGAGGTCGAGACTAACCATCCAAGCTGACCAAATCATCCATCTTCCACCATGAAAACTTCCGCTGTGATTTTGGCTTCTGGGGGTCTCGAATCTGTTATTCACACCTGGCGTCTCACTGGCACCTCATACGTATATCTTACCATGCATTGGGAGCATCTTCTATACTTATTAGTTATTATTCATGAGAGATGTTTTCAATGCACGGTGGATGTACGTGTGAGGCACCCATTTGTGAGGAACAGATCCTGTCACAAAATCAGTCTAAGAGCATTCTGTGAGGTGCAAATGGTTCACTTATGGGTGCAACTGGAATGGGTTGGGTCAGGTTGGGTGTTAACCCTCAACATCAGACTTGGGTTAGTTCACCCCGAGGTCAAATTCAAGTTTACTAACCCAGGCCCAAACTGAGTTTAACCCAACAAAATACAATCCGGATTCAGGTATATTGGTCGGGCCAATGTTTTCAACCCACTTTGACTTGGCGAGAGAAAGTGAGTCAAGCGGAACTGTTGACCCATAAACGAGTCAGTGGGTCACATGTTGGACATATTTTATTTTTTATTTTTAGCCATTTAAATATTATGAAAAGTACACTTGTTTTTGTTTAATGTGGTGAATAGTTAAGATGCCCAATTTTCTTCAACTTTCTTTAATTTGTCACATTTTTCTAGTTAATAATAATAATAATAATAATAATAATAATAATAATAATACATACATACATACATTTTATTTTTACAATTTGAGGTATTTCATTTTTTTTTTCAAATTTAAGATATGTTTAATTGTGTTATTAAAGTTTTCTGCTAAAACGGGCTAACATCTGAAGTGCCTCCCAAAGGGAAAAACTAATGAACCTCCATGTTAGTTTTTAAACACCAAGTCATCCTAGACTGTTTGGTCATTAGAGCTGAAATATGGGCCCGATTGGGCTGGTATGGCCCACTTTTGCGGGTGCCCGTGCTTTAACGGGTTGTGCCATGCCAAAATGTGGGCCTGAGCACGCCGTGCCTACCAAGCCCAGGACCCCTCAAAGGTTAAGCCGAGCACAGCTTGCAGCACGAGCTCAGGCGGGTCCATTCTGTGCAGAGCCTAGGATGAGCTATGGGCCTGGGTCGAGTTGAGTCAACTCTTTTTTTTTGTTTATTTTATCACTTTTCTAAGTAAAATGACACAAATTTTGTGAAAAATAGAAATTTAAGAAAAACACTTAACAAAATTCAAGATAGACAACAAATTGAAAGAAACATTTTAGAAAAATTATTCATTTGAATATAATGAATACAAAGTAAAAAAAAAAATAAATTGAAAAAATTACAATGGAATTGGAAAAAATATAAAATAATTAAAAATAAATATTTACATTGGTTTTGAAAAAACCACAAATAACTTTTAAATAAAAATGAAAAACAAATTTGACAATAATTTTAAAAATGTTGTACAATTATTAAGTGTACAAAAAATTACTGACTTCATTATTTTCTTCAACTTCCACCTCCTCCATCAGCTTGATCTTGATTTACATCATTTGCTTTTGGTGAAACATCAAGTGAAGTTTCATGCCCTCCATGTTCTTGCAATCTATCTTTAGCATCCAACCAATCCTTTAAGCATGTACACATCTCTAAGCCTTCATCATTTATGTAG
Source organism: Nelumbo lutea (assembly GCF_056320005.1). Lineage (NCBI taxonomy): Eukaryota > Viridiplantae > Streptophyta > Magnoliopsida > Proteales > Nelumbonaceae > Nelumbo > Nelumbo lutea. The sequence goes on along the minus strand of NC_142690.1, from coordinate 32,211,416 downwards.
TTTCTTTTGTTGTCCAGTGCCTTAATGCCTACACTAAAACAAGACTTCGACAAAGTTGTAGACATCAAAGGAGTTAGTAGATCACATGACATGGCTACAAGAATTAGACAATTTTTCCATGCTCATTCCAGCAAGGTAAAATACCAAAATTATTCCTCTGAGCTAAGAGAATTTGTTAAATTAGTAAAATCAACTTGTAAGTAAAAACTAAATTTAGTAAATGAACTTGATGATAAAGTGGTGGCTTATTTTTGCATTTTATTTATTAAGGACCAAGAACTATCTCTTCCACTACTAGAACTAGAGGTTTTAGTAGTGGAGGTGGTACAAATTCTATATTCTAATATTTGAGATGAATATACACTGTCTATTTCAAATAATAAATTATTAATTTCATTTTTTTGTTCAAATTTCACTTTTCATATTTTCATAATAAGATTCAAAGAAAAAAATCTAAACCATCTTTTCTAATCCTAGGATCTAATATTGAAACTAAGCAATATAAAGGAAAAATATTTTTCCAATATTTTAAATTTAACTTCTATTACACCAATAATATTTTGTAATTTTAAATTATTTCTATATTTTGGAAAACATACACTAATTATAAATAACAGATTAACTAAAATATAAGAAGTTGGGTAATAAATATCCGAAAATGCATTAGTTGTATCACAAAAAAATTATAAAAGAAACTTTTATATAAACTGCAATTTCTCAATCTCATTGGTTATAAAATCATTGGACATTTTCTCATTATAAACATTAGTAAGAATGTCTTTGTATAGAATGCAGATCTCTAACACAGAATAAGTGGAATTCCACCTATGTTGAACATCTAATACAAAATTTCTATATTTTAGACCATGTTTTTTACATAAATATATAAATTCTTATTTTCTTGGAGTAGAACTTATAGTATAGACAATGCAATTTCTAATTTTAGAAATATGTGAGAAGAAATAATACTTAAAACATCTTGAACACAAAAATTTAAGATGCAGCATGCACATCTAATATGAAATAATTTACCATTCAACCATGGTTTTAATTGAGGTTTTAAAATATTTATTACTGAATCATTATTATTGGCATTAGCAAAGGTAATGGAAAAAACTTTATTTTAAATTCCATAATTATGTAAAGTATTTAATATACTTGCAACAATTGTTGAGCCAGTATGTGGCTATTCAAGTCTTGTAAAACTTAAAATTCTTTTTTGCAAAAACCAATTTTCATTAATAAAATGCCACATAACACATATAACTTATATTATGTTTGAAAGTCCAAATATAAAATGTAAGTGCAATTTTAACATTAAGAGTTAACAAAGTAGAAATTAAATTTTGATGTATGAATTAGGGCTGTTCACAGAATGTCAAAAACCGACCAGACCAACCCGACTCGACCCGATGTGGCTGGTTTTTAACTTAATTTGGTTGGTTTCGGTTTATAAATATGCATAACCCGACTAAAGTTTTAAATGCTAATAGAACAATAATAAGAAGTCTAATATGAGTCTTAGGCCTAGCTCTCAGGTATAGTACGACAAGTCTGAAGTTTTAAATGCAAATAGGAAACTAATGAGATTCTACATCTATTATGTATTATTTTATTACTTTTTCTTTTTCTATATGCATTATATTTAAATATTTTTCTTATTTTACTATATTTTGAATTAAGTTGATTTGTATATGGAATGACAGAAAATAATAAAATTTCTTGGATTGTAGGCTTTAAGTCCTATCAATAAAGAGGAGGAAGGAGGTCTCGGTTGAAATCGAACAAATCGACCAATCGATAGTTTTTATTGCAAGTCGAGATTTTATTTCTTTGGGTCGGTTTTGATGGATTTAGTAGTCAACCCGATATAGTCGGTTCGGTTGACAAAACTATGTATAACCGAACCGAACTGACCCATGTGCAGCCCTAATATGAATAAACAATTTTTAAAGCATTTGCTCTAATTGTATTTCTAGAAACTTTTTTAATTGGAGATTCCCTAATTTTTGTAGAAATATTTCTAACCTAGGGTCCTCAACTAATAAAAAATAGTTGTTCAACATGTACATTATATCTTTTTCTTGTCTCCTTTTTTCTTGGAAATATTCAAAATTACCAAATAAACACTCATGCCCAATTTATGATTGACTTTGATTATCTTTATTTTTTAGATGAGTGGTCATATATGTCAAGCCAAATGACTAGTATCACCCTTATTGGTATAAATAAAATCACTCTTATATCTCATACAAACAACTCTTTTTCCCTTCCCCTCAAGAGTTTCTATAGTAAACAAAATTCAAATTAGGCTGAATTTTATATTTCCCTATTAGCAGTACTAAGAATGGTTCCAACAACAACATCGGCCATAGATCCACTAGCACTCATATGGTGTCATCATACTGTGACTGTACATCCTCAAAGCTGAACATTTTAGGAAATGGATTTTTAGAGTCTCCGACCATTTTTAATAGGGAAAAGAAATTCATACAATAAGTGCAAAAATATGAAATTTATTTATTTTTGTTTATTCCAACTTTTACATGCTTCTATGTGTACCTTTTATTTATTTTTTTATTTATTTTGAAGGTCTACACAATAAGGAGTAGCCCATCCCCCAACCCAAGTGCTGGTGGGATTCAATCCCATGTCTCTGCCATGACCAGTAGGAACCTTTTATTGGGTAAATTATATAGAGCACCCAACTTTTTTATGCATTTAAGCTATGGTTCACCCTGAAGACTTTATTGACTGGCTAAGCAACGTAGAAAAGTTGTTTGACTACAAGATGGTCTTAAAAGACAAAGAAGGTTTCCCTTGTGGCTCTTAAGCTATGAGGTCAAACCCTCACCTAGTGGGACATGAAAACTTGTGTTTGACGCATTGCCAACAAGGTAAATCTAAGATTAAAACCTAGGAAGCCATGCAGGATAAGATGAAGAAAGAGTTTCTTCCCTCAAGCTATCACCAGAGTCTTTTTATTCAGCTAGTCTCTATGGCAAGGAAACAAATCTGTGAACAAGTACACCTTTGACTTTTAGTCCTTGTTGGTCCGGATGAATCTATAGGATCCCAAGGAGATTACTATTACCAGGTACATCAAAGGGCTTAAACCTGCTCTAAGGCAACAACTCTCAGTGGCCTCGCACATCTACTTTATTTATGATGTTCAACAAGTTGCTTAGAGAGTAGAGAAGTTGTCAGCTCAACGGCTTCTAAAGCCCTCGACACCTTTAATCTCATATAAGAACAAGCTTGCCACCATGACCCCACTAACTAAAGAAGCAACCTCGTTGTCCACATTGCTAGTTGTTGCTTAAAGTGCAATAAGGTTGGGCATACCGCCATTAATGAGTAATGTACGATGATGCAGAACCTAACATGATGACCCTCCATCTAAAGTGGAAATGAATGTTGAATTCATGGATGATGACTTAGAATAAGAGGCTATGGAGAAAAGAACAAGGTTGGTTGTGTACAACATCTTTAGATCTACTTGTCTCATTTGAGGCAAGGTGTGCAGTGTTGTGACCGATAAAGGAAGTTGTAAGAATGTGATATTGGAGGTAGTTTAGAGGCTTCAACTTCCCACTAGTGCTAGTGCTCACCCCCATCCATACTTTCTCCACTAGCTGAAGAAAGGAGTTGAAGTGAAAGTCTTGAGGTGGTGTTGGATAAGCTTCTTTATGGGTAAGTCATATACTGACGAGGTAGGTTCTATGTGATGCCATACAGATGAATGCTTGCCACCTATTGCTAGGGAGACTACGACAAAAAATGACAAGAGTGCCACACACGAGGAGAGGTCAAACACTTAAAGCCTTATCAAAGAAGGTGTGAAGTATGTGCTTAAACCATTGTAACCCTAGCAAGATCAATGAAAGACCTCTAGGCTCACCCTCACTCTACAATCTCAGAAGGCATTTAAGAGAAAGGATAAGGAGGGGCTGATATGGGCCCTAGTAGTTATATTATATTACATTATATAAAATAATTCTAGGTAGATTTAAAAAATAAAAAAATAAATTAATAAGTATACAAGTAAGAATGACCGGGTGGGGCTGGGAAAAGTCAGGGATCCCCGTTCTCCACGGGGACGGTGATGGGGTTAAGATTTTTAGCCTTGTTGGGGTTTGGAACAGGGATGGGGCAGGGAATTTGAATTCGGTATTGGGTACAGGGCAGGAAAAATCCAATCCCACCCCGCCCCATTGCCATTCCTAAAAGCTCACCTTCTATTAGATCACCATTAGTTATCATTAGCAAAATTGTCCACATAAGCGTTAAGTAATTTATATGATCAAAGTACCCCTGAATAGCTAGTCTTCCTCTATCACAGTTTTGGTTGATGATTAGGGGTAGGGGTGTCGAAATTCAGTTATCAAACCGAAAACCGAACTGAATTGAATCGAATAAGCCACTTTGGTTTGGTTAATTCAGTTCGGCTTTAACATTTTAGAAATTTCAGTTTTCAATTTTCGGTTTGGTTTGAGAAAAAGTTCAACTGAACCCAAGCCAAAAATAGAAATGACCAAAATGCAATACATATATTCACATTTTAATTATAAATATTCATATCAATATTAACATTGCTATTTGTATTAATAATAATATATAATATATATTTTAATTATAAATATTGATATTTTTAATAATAATCATTAATATAAATATAAAATGCATTTATATTTTAGCTAGCCAAATTAACCGAATTAAAACCCAATCGAACCGATTTAAATTTGGTTCAGTCAATTCGGTTTGGTTTGGATCATGAAAATGACCTAATCGAAATATTAGTTAGGTTTTGTTTTCGAAATGAACACCCCTAATTAGGGGATTCTGATCTGCTGAATACTCAAACCGCATCCAAAGCTATTAGGCTCAGTATTCTCCCGGAGTGCCCATGGCATTTACGTAAATACCCTTACCAGTCCCATACACATCAGCAGCAGCAAGGGTAGTGAGCTTTTCATCCGGCTAAAGATTAAGGCTCGTAACCAAGACTAGCATGGAAGAATACTGAAGAAGAAGAAGAAAAAGGAGGAGAGAGAGAGAGAGAGAGAGAGATTGGGGGTGGCGACTCTACAAATTTGCATTTATTCTCCTGCCAAACTGAGCCTTAAGGAAAAACCTAAATAGGCTAAGAATCCTTGTCAAAGATGTTTATATATGAATATCAACGCAAACAAACCTTTGAAACGCCTAAGGAGTTGTTGATACTGCCAAGCATTTGTGGAACAGGGGTTTCAGATATGAAGTAAAATGCAAATATAGAGCACAATTTGTATGATGAAGAATACAGACTTTAAGGCTCAGTTTGGAAGGAGTACAAATTCAAATATGTATAATACAAATACATACAAAATACAAGATTTTGCACTTCAAATATTTCTATAACAACAACCATCTAGTATATGTTTGGCATCGATGCTGCAGATTCAGAAATGGTGCTGCTGATGTATGGGTTGGAACGGTGTTTTTCTTTTTTTTTTTTTTCTGTTTGGAAACATTGCTGCTAGGTAGGACGTTTCCTTGAGCAACAACACTTTTTGTTTAGTACTAGTGTCCAATATTTGTTTTCAGCATTGATACCCATTATAGGAAGTCCATGTCACTGCCACATCATATCCTCGTTGGCAGTAATGATCTGCAATATGAGAAAACATCAAATTCGACGTTGCTCCAAATCATGTGTTTTTGGTTTCCAAGGTGTGGCTTGGAGCACTGTTTTTTATGAAAAAACTATTCCAAACATATTGATGTTTCCTGGAGCACTGTTTTTCCGACGTGGCGTTGATGTATTACCATTTTCTTGAGCAACAGCATCGATGCCAAACAGACGCCTAAATTTTTAAAGTTAAATTTAGAGAGTCAAACAACACCCAGTAAATGTTCCATGTATCTATCACCCAGTTCCATGGGTAATAATTGACTTGTTTTTACAGCTATTCTCCAACCAAGCCATAAGTGGTAGACAAAATAAATGGACTAGATGAATTAATTGATTGGTTAGTTTACATGAAGGTATTAAGGTTCATTGAGATTAGGGGTGGATTCGATCTGAGCCGAGCCGAGCCAAATTGAATATCTGTGGAGAGGATGTTCTTACGTTCTTGTGGAGAGGATGACTAGGGTCTGGGGTTGCAGATTGGTGAGGGAAAGAGGAGCAGTGGTGGATGATAGTTCGGAGGACACTACATCTAGTTCAATTGTTAAGAGGAAGCAGACGAATAATACTTCTCCCAAAATCTTGAGCTCTAACAGAGAATTTTTAGAGGGATAAAATGGTAAAATTGATAAAATCATTTACTTTTTAATGATAATATGGTTAGTTTAAGAGAAATACAAAAAAGTTATGGTGAATTTTAGATAATATCCCATTTAAAAAAATAAAAACAGAGAATTTTTAGAGGGATAAAATGGTAAAATTGATAAAATCATTTATTTTTTAATGATAATATGGTTAGTTTAAGAGAAATACAAAAAAGTTATGGTGAATTTTAGATAATATCCCATTTAAAAAAATAAAAACAGAGAATTTTTAGAGGGATAAAATGGTAAAATTGATAAAATCATTTATTTTTTAATGATAATATGGTTAGTTTAAGAGAAATACAAAAAAGTTATGGTGAATTTTAGATAATATCCCATTTAAAAAAATAAAAACAGAGGAGAGAGTAGACAAATGGATATCCTTCTGCAGTCTTCATTTTTTTTTTAAACTAAGAAAAAGGAAACTAAGTAGAAGATTGGAGACTGGCTTAAACAAACACGGCTGTGTTTGATTGCAATGCAAATTTATTTGCACTGATGCAAAACCATAACTGTGCAAATGGTTTTGCTGCAAATTATGATTTATTTTTATTTCAAAACTTACCTTATTTTATTTTGATGGCAGTACAAATGAAATAAAATAAGACCTGAACCAGAATAGAGTAAAACCCAAAACAAAATTAAACCAGAATTTCCAAATTTTCAATTTGCACTCTCATACATTTATACTAATTCAAATAAAATTACACTGCAACCAAACACAACATCAGTTATTCATTATTAAGTTGCCAATAATGAACATAAAAATGGCCCATCGCAATATATTTACAACCCCACAAACATTCCTGAAACCAGAACTAGAGCTCTGTGATGAACTCTTCGAGCTACTCTCAGAATCATTACTTGACGGCTCCGACTCGCTCTCCGAACCATTGCCCTTTGATGTACTCTGACCTGTAAATGACCAACCAATTATGAGAGGCTTGTTAGTAGTTAGTAGATAAAATCATGGTTTTAAAAAACGATCTGAATCGTTATGTTCATCGGTTTTTGGGTTGATGATTCAACTGTTTGGATTGAATGGGCAGTTCGTTGAGACAATAAAAATAAAAAAATGGCTAAAAACCATTGAATGGGTCGATAGATCAACCACCCGAGTCAACGGGTCATTAACCGATTCAACGGTTTTTTGCTAAGACCGGGTTTGAGGTAAAATGGAACCGATTGTCTAGACAGTTTTGGGGTCAAAGGGTCTGACCATCTGGGTCAAAGGCGGTTCAAAAACTATGGATAAAATATTCAACAAAGATATATGAAACATGGTTTTAAAAAGAGACCCATAAATGGAACAGTATTGACCACTAGTTGGACCAATCCAAACCCTGGTCAAACAGCTTTTGGGCCCAAAAATGGCCTGACTATACGGTTTTCAAAACCATAATATAAAATATAAGCAATGATTAAAATATCAGAATCGGACTGCACTGGTACCGAAGTGTATCCACTATTGTTTTCATTAATGGCCTAGTGTCTCACAACAAAAAAGAAGAGAGTGGCATGACTTGAACCCACATCAATTAACGTGTGCTTAATGCCCAAACTCACTTTAACCACAAAACCATTTGTTATTTTATATTAATCTTTATTAATCTTAAGGTTTACAAGTAAACAAAAACTAATATACATTTATTTTCAAAAACTTCAACTATAAATTAAAAAGAACAATATTCAAAATTAGTATTTTATAAATAAATGGAATAAATAATTTATAAAATCCCCATACATATATATCCGATGAGGGCGGATTTGGCCCCCAACGATATTGTGACACATGGCACCTTAGAACAAATAGGTGACACCCGGAACCACTTTGGCAACAACTAGACTTATCCAAATTGATGGTGTCCCACCAGGCGCGGCCTGGCATTGGCGTGACCAGGCGGCCTGGCCCTGGTACAACCTGGCCTTGGCACGAGCTGGCAGACTGGCCCAGGCGCCGATCTGGATTGTTACTATCACCAATCCTTCTTGTCCATATTCATAAGAATTCAACAATGGCCTACTTATCTTTCTCCAAGTTGACCAAATTCAGTGTTGTAGCAGTCATTGACTGGTGCCGCGACATCAAATACTCCGGTGAAGACGGCAAACTATTTGCCGGCCCGACGGCGTAAATCAAGTTAGACTGAGGTTGACTAGTGATCAAACTGAAGGCAAGGTAGAAACGTGATGACTGAGATATGATGATCATGTTTGAGAGTTTGAGGTCCCCTTTGTCCGATGCACAGGACTGGGAATCATACCCTCCAAGATAGTACTGCTTAACTATTCCCTTACTACCGGAGGGAACCCAGCCAACAATTGAACTAGACCCAGCCATCCTCCCGTCCGGTGAGAACCCAATTGTGACATAGGCATTGGTGGCCGGCGTTGAGAGAATGAAATTCCATAGTGATCCACTATTTCGATACTGAAAGGAAGCTCAAGTTATTACATGGTATTGTAGCAATGGAAGTATATGAAGGAACTAATGAAAGAAGTGGTGAATGACAAACTTACTCTAAGGATGAAACCTTGAGAAATCCAGACAGATTGGCAAGTAAGAGAAGTTGTGGCAAAAGGAATGCCAGAGAGGGTGAGATTAGAATTGCAAGAATCTGCTGATGACTGATGAATTGGCAATTGCAGAAAAGCCAAGGTAGAGAAACAAGAATGTGGCAACCAAAGAAGTCTTTATCTCCATTTTTCTTCTTTGATTTGAGACTTTGGGCAATGGTTTCTTGGCAGATCCAAAACTATGGATTGTGAAGAGCTAGTGGGTGTGTGGTGATCAATATATAAAGACAAGCGGGAAAGTACGGACAGGTTCAATACAGATTTCTGAGTTCTACCGTAAAGTTATAAATATTTAAAATGTCAAAAACCCCCACTCTATGCAGCAATGCCCATTCGTGAATTGACATCCATTCCAAACTGGCACCCACCCCAATTGTATTTTGGACCTAAAAATTCAGAATCTGGGCTGAAGCATCATTCTCCCTATAGAGAAGGTTGTGGGGTATATCATCATGAGAATGATTTTGTCACACACAATCCTTGAACACGTGTCTCAATCTAAGTGACTGTTTATGAAGATTGATGCATGGATCCATCATCAACTCCTTACCCAGGAATTAATTTTTTCAATTAATCAATAAACAGGCGAATTTCAAGGAAAACAAACATGGGGCATTCAAGGCTTATGGTTACAACCTTTAAAATAATTAGGGTTCCTCGTTTGTGTGGAAAGATTTCCTAATTCTAACCCATAAACAAGTCTAATACCAGTTTGTAAATGTTAATTTCTATTCACTTTTATAAGATCTGGCAAATAAGTGATGAGTTGACTTTATCTAATGGCGGATTGACAAAATTTAGTTTACTAGTTGAGGGCACATGCAATTGAGAAGACTATTTGAAGAGAGGAAAACAACTGGGCCAGATATTTCGTCTGTAATCCTAGATGTGAAGCCAAAGCAACTAGGTTTTATTTGGCAAAAAGAGAATCATTTAGGTGCGTTCATTCTTGGGAGGGGGGGGGGGGGGGATAAGGGAGTTAGTCAATGGGATTTGGGGTGGAGATTGAGCTCGGCTCTCAAGTGAAAAGCTCATTAGCTCAAGTTCGGCTTGGCTAAAGTTTAATTTGAGAAAAATATTTTATAAAAATAAAAAAATTATATATAAAAAATATTTTTTATTTGATATTTAAAAATTAAGAATTATAATAATTAGTTATTATTATTATATATATAAATAAAAATATTATATATATAATATTTTATTATATATTATTTTCTATAATTTATTATTATTATTATTATTATTATTATTATTATTATGATGATGATGATGATGATGATGTATCTATTCAAGCTCGACTCGATTAATAAACGAGCTTGTAAATTGGGCTTGAGCTTGGCAAGAAGCTCGGTTGGAACTGAGCCGAGCTCGAATAGCTCGTGAAGAGCTCGACTCGTGGCCACCCCTAAATGGTATTGTGGTTTCCATTGATCAATTTATATATGTTTTTATTTTAGAAAAATGTGGGACCTATGGCAATTCGGCCAAGCCTTTTCACAGAGGTTGGGCTGAACCCATATGGACTTATGTGAGGTCATTGTGGGGTCCCACATCATACAAATTAGGCCTATGTTGGTCATGCAACATTTTGGGTCATGAGTTTTTAAGAAAATGGGCCTAAGGCCTATAATTAATAAGATTAAGTAAGTTGTTACATGACAACTTAAATTATCATGTGCTTTAGGTCAAATTTGGGTTTGAAAATGGGTATGGAGCACCCATCCTCTTAAGAGGATAAAACTTATCTCTTATTAGAGTCCATATCCAATTTAGATTTGGATAATCTCCTAATTTGTTTAAGAAAGTGCTCCATAAGGAGATAAAAGAAGAAAAAGGGCAAACTAGACTAAAAGAACACTCTCTCCTATTTCTCTTCTTCTCATTTGTTTTCCAAGAAACCCTATTACGACCTAGGCTTTCAAGGACTGAGAGATCGGTTTTCTTATATTTTTGCAAGAAAATTTCAGAGGAAATTCAGGCTCACCTTCCCCAGTTCGATCCAACCTGTTGGGTTGCAGTTTTGCTAAAAACTATGTTGATGAATCAACTTCATCTATACACTATGCCGTCTTTAGTAGATGCTGGTTTTAGGACTGATTTGGGCATGAACTTCCACCTTGGGATCTACGTTTGTGGTATCCGTATCAGGTATAAATCTCCATTTTTGTTTGGTTTCAAATTTGATCTAATTCAATGCAAGACCAATTTTGAAAAATGTAGTTTTTCAAAACATAGGGAAATGGATTCCTAGAAGGATTAGAAAACTTTTGAAAATTTGACTAGTCATTTAGCATGGTTTGGCCATCCATATGATGGATCTTAACCCTTCTAACACTTTGGACCAAACGGTTCAATGATCTCATACACACATCATGAGGCCTACGACAGCTCGCCTATATAAAGGCCTTGCTTCTAGTCTCACAAGGTATACGTGACTCAACTCTCTAATTATCTTGCAATCTAAGCTTTCAGCCTTCTCAAACCTCCATATCACTAACTTAAGCATCAGAGTGCCCACATTGAGTAAAGCACCTCGGACACTCTAACCTACTTGTCTTGTAGCTCAATTAGGTGACCTCATTAGCCAGACGTCCAAGCTGTCCTCTAGAAGGGAGCACCAGATCGCACTACATCAGAAACAAACACATACTAAGTGGGTCACTACAAGAAAATGGGGGTATCGCTATGACACTTTAGCTTTGGTAAAAAAAGAAACCATAGGTAAAACATGGGATATAACCACAGACAATTTGATGTCCGTGGCAGAAAGTTGAGCTTTAGCTACGGACAACTTTCCATGGTTAAAAGTTATTATGTCCGTGCCTAAAAGATATTTATAGCCATGGTTATAATGTATCTGTGGCTATAAGTTACATAAGCAGAAGTTGAGCTTTAGCTACGAACAAATTGTCCGAGGCAAAAGTTGAGCTTTAGCTACAAATAATTTGTCTGTGGCTAAAAGATATTTATAGCCATGATTATAACGAGGCTATAAGTTACAAAAGCAGAAGTTGAGCTTTAGCTACAAACACTTTACTCGTGGTTAAAAGTTACTCTGTCCGTGGCTAAAAGATATTTATAGCCATGGTTATAATGTATCCGTGGTTATAAGTTACAAAAGTAGAAGTTGAGCTTTAGCTACGGACAATTTGTTTGTGGTTAAAGAGCTATTTATCACTATAGCCATGGATAATTACGAAGTTAATTATCTTTAGCTACAATCATTTTATTCCTAGCTCATAAAATAATAATCATAATAATATTCGTTTAAAATGTTTATTATTTATTAATTACTTTTTTTAAGTAAATTAATAATTAAGAATTTATTAAAGTAAATGAATATAATTAAAATTGCTACCTCATTTCTATTGCATAACAATAATAATTAATGATTTATATTTAATAAAAAAATTCTAAAATAGAAATAAATAAGTATTAATTATTATTTGATTAATTAAAACTAATATCAAAAGTTAATTTAATTATTTAATTAAATTAATAATTAATATAAAATAATAAACTAAATATGAAAACCACTAATAGTAAATTAATTAATTACCTATGAATGCAAATAATATTGACAATTAAACTAGATTATTTAAATTCATAAATAAATTATTAATATAGGTAAATAATTATTAATTATTATTTTATTAATTAAATAATAACTAATAATTTATTTAATAAATTATTTCAACCACTTTACCAATTTTTTTTGCCTTAAAGTGTAATTTTTAACTTTTTTTATTTGTCACAAATGAAAAGCTAAAATAAAATATAATATATATATTCTACATATTTCAAAACAACATTATTTATTCTATATATAATAAAACATATAACACTAACCAATGTTTAGAAAGTTGGACGAGGCCAGCTAGTTAGATTTTTGTCAAACCATGACCCAACCCTTAACCAATTCAATCATACACCTAACCCGATTTAGTCCAAAAAGTAGCCAAATCCATCCACCCCACTGGTTTAACCCAAGAACTAATGAATTGGTATTGGGTAAATTTTTTGCTACCTATGTGTTTAATGTAGTGAAGGCACCTTACCCTGCTATTTATGCCATAAAACAAGGTGATCATTTTAGCGAGTTGAAAAATTTCACTCTTGGACCTAGATTTTGTGTTTAAGCCCTGGCCAAGGCTTGGGCCCTCATTAGAGCCCCAAATTTTTGGGTTGGGCATAAGCCTAATACTTTAAACAAGCCTTGGGCTTAACTTGACCCACAAGGAATGAAAGCTAGGGATACTTAAATTTGGTTACCAAAATTAAAACCAAATTGAACCAAACTAAATAAGCAAATTTAGTTTGATTTATTTGATTCTGGGTTTGATGGTGGCTTAGTTGGTAAGATATCTAGTCGTTGTAGCAAAGACCTAGGATCAAAGTCCATTGCCACTAGGGTTGGGGGATATGGTACCTCCAGTTGTGTAGCCCCTTGAAGCATATATATATATATATATATATATATATATATATATATATATATATATATATATATATATATATATATATATATATATATATATGTCTTACCAATAATTGATTATCAAATTAAGTAATAATGTTTTGTATTGTTATATATTTTATAGTTTATTATTAATCAATAATTCTTGATTATTGATATACTATTAATTAATTAATATTAATAAATAGCATTGGTATGGTACCATTAATAAATAATTGCTTAACCATTTATAAATATTTTATTATTTATTAATAAATATTAAGAAGTAATAAAAATACATGACCGACTAGTTCATATACGAACCAGTCGAACCGTAACTCAATTTGGTCATACCCCTGAATAAAAACCCAAAAACCGCCAAAAGTCCAAATTAATTTCAAAAACTCAAACCTTCCCTCTCCATCCTTATCACAACATTAAGGCATTAGCATGATCTAATCAAAGAACCACCCTGCCTCTTTCAACGGCCGAAGAACCCATCCTACGACGAGGTAAGTCACTGCCGATCATCGGTAATCTCTCTCCCTTTATCTATTCTTCCCATTGTGCCTCCCTCCCCCCCCTCTCTCCCTGCCTCTTCATCCTTATCTTCTGCCACTATTGAGTATCAAGCAAATTTTCTATTTTTCGTTGATGGTTGTTTAGTCTAGCTAAGCTTTTCTTTTCTCTCGTTGATAGTGTCTTAATTGCAATTAATAAGCAGGGTCATTTGGTAACAACAGTTGTCTCATCTAGCATGGTCAAAGGTGGGGAAAGGAGTAGAATCGGCAAGGATTAAGGTATCAATATGATACTCCCGATATGGGGCATATCATATCCATATCCATGACCATGGATACAGGATATGCTACGATTGGATATGTATCATTTGAGTCGTGCGTATCGGTACGACATGCCTCCGTATCAGGTCGTATTGCACCATATCGATGGATACGGTCTTACACACCAATATGGAGGTGTATCCGTGTCTAGTTTGAAAAAATTGTACATTGATCAATACTTTTGGATTGCTTTTCATCTTTAATACGAGTTAAAAAACAGTATTATGAAAACTAAAATAAATAATTTAAGATTTAATTTTTCAAAAAATTTAATAAAAATTAAAAATTATAAAAATAATATATTTCACCTACCTTAGATGATTTATATATTTTATTTTACACATAATTATATGTTAAAATGAAAACATATTTATTATTTAAATAAAATACTAAATTAATAAATATTCCCAAAAATTAATAAAAATTGAAAATTATAATTATAAATTTGTAAGAGTGATATTTATTGTATAATGTTTGAATGTTCTAGAGTTTCAGTATTGTCTATTGTTATATTTCTCCTCATATAACATATTGAAGTATGCATTTCTCATGTGTTGAGATCTTATTCAAACAACTAATCACACCAAATTTCAGCCATGAATTCCTTGATCTCACCATTCATCCATCAGAGGTTCCATTTCATCATGCCTAACATTATGACAATTCATCCATCAGACATCCATCGTTGCTTGTTACTCTTAAAATCTTAGATCTCGACACTACTCTCAATGCACCCAAATCTCACCAAAACTTTCATCAACCACCTGATTGACAATCCAACAAATTTCAGGCCCAAGATACCAATCTTGCTCCTCATCCAAAAATATTCCAAATCAACCACTCTTGTTATCTAACACTCTCCAAATCATAGATGTCCATCACAACGCCACTCCCAATACACCCAAACCTTACCATAACCTTCATCAGTATCCCAACCAACCAACCACCCATCAGATTTTAAATTTAAAAATATCCTTTGGGTCCCTCGTTTCAAAAGATTCCAAATTGACCATTCTTGTTGCTCACTACTCTCTCAAAATTTTAGATCTTTTTCATGACATCCCTCCCAAGACAAACAAATCTCACCGAAACCTTCATCGACAACTTGATTGACCATCTGACAAATTTTAGATCCAAAATACCCATTTTACCATTCATCCCAAAAGATTCTAAATAGACGATCTTCATTGGCCACCACTCTCCTAATTCGAGATCTTCACTGAGATAATCCATCCAAGACCCCGAAATCTCCATCAAAATTCCGATCAACCACCCATCCAACTTTAGACCTCAAAATATCCAATTTTCCTTCATCCAAAAGGATTCCAAATTGACGATACTCATTGACCGCCACTTTCTAAATCTAGTATCTTCATCAAGACACATAATCCAAGACCCCAAAAACCTACCAAAACCTTTATCAACTTCCCAATCAACCATTTGTTCAACTTCAGACCTCAAAATGCCTATTTTTCCCTTCGTCTAAAAACCAAATCAACGATCTTCATTGGCCGCAACTTTCCAAATCAAAGATCTTCATCAAGATACATCATGTAGGACCACGAAAGTTACCAAAATCTCCATCGATGTTCTGATCAACCATCCACCAAATTTCAAACCTTAAAATGATCATTTTACCCATTGCCAAAAAAGATTTTAAACCAATGGTCCTCATTGGCCGCCACTCTCCAAATCCAAGATTTCCATTATGACACCTCCCCCAAGACATTCAAACCCTATCAAAACTCCATCAACTTCCCAATTAACCATTCGTACAATTTCAAAACTTAAAATTACCTTTTTACCCTTTATCCAAAGAGATTCTAAATTGATGATCCTTATTGGGCTATCACTCCTTGAATCCATGATTTCCATCACAGAACACTAACTGAGACCTTCAGACTATACAAAAACCCTCATCAACCTTCTGATCGACCAACTATCAAATTTCAAATTTCAAAATGACTATTTTACACTTAGAAAGATTCGACATGGACCATCATCGTCACTTGATACGCTCCATATTCAAGTTATCTATCACCACACATCATCTGACACCTCCAAACCCCATCAAAACCTCTCGATTGACGATCTTTCACAATTCATACCTTAAAATGACCATTTTACCCCTCATCAATAAAGATTCCAAATTAAGGGCTTTCACTAGCTGCTACACTCCTATTTCAAAATCTATATTGCAGTACACCCACTGAAACACCTACACCATGCCATCACCTTCCTAAACACCCGAACAAAACTCCCTCCAGTTTTTAAACCCAAAATGACCATTTTAGCCTTCCATAAGGAAAAATCCTGATTCGATGGCCCATGTTGCTTCATACACACCAAATCATGATTTCTCACTCCAATGCGCCCCTCGAGGCCATTAAAACCCCATCATTTTCTTTTTCGAACACCTTAGAACCCTGTTGAAAAATCTTGATACAAACTTCCCCATTTTACCCCTCCATCTACGAAAATTCCAATTCGTGCGATCTCGTTGTTCGAGATAAACCCTAAAATCTTGTGTTTTAATACCAACCATTGATTTCTGCACTTCATACCCCTTGGACTTGCCGTCTCATTGCTAAAATCCCCTTTCTATTTTTTTTTCAATTAAGTCCCTACACATTTCGAGAAATCACCCAGAACTCCCTATCGACCTTGAATGCATTCTTAGCCTTAGATCTAAATCCCTTTTGCTTATCCACCTTAGGATAGGGCTAACACTCACTTTAGCACCCCAAAACCCTAAATTTTAAAACCTTGGCCACCCCCTCTGGTTTGCCTCCTAATTTTGAATTTTGAAATTTAAATCCCCCTCTTCTAGACATTAAATAAGGGGGACAAGAATGAGTGATTTAAGGAGCCTTGTCTATGAAGCCCCCATCCCTTAGATTAGTATAAAGAAATCTCAACCCCTCCATCTTTTTAAGCCTCACATTCACTTTAGCACCCCTAAATTTTACAACCCTAGCCACCCCTCTTGTTTTGCCTCCTAATTTTGAATTTTAAAATTTAAATCCCCCTCTTCTAGAAAATAAATGAGGGGGGGGGGGCAAGAATGAGTGATTTTAGTAGCCTTGTCTAGGAAGCCCTCATCCCTTATATTAGCACAAAGAGATCTCAACCCTCCATCTTTTTAAGCCTCACACTCACTTTAGCACCCCATTACCCTAAATTTGAAAATCCTATCTGCCCCTTCTTATTTTGCCTCCTAATTTTGGATTTTCAAATTTAAATCTCCATTTTCTAAACAATAAATGAGGTGGGACAAGAATGAGTGATTTAAGGAGCCTTACCTAAGAAGCCCCATCCCTTAGATTAGAAAAAAGAGATCTCAACCCTCCATCTTTTTAAGCCTCACACTCACTTTAGCACCCCAAAACCCTAGATTTTAAAACCCTAGCCACCTCCTCTTGTTTTGCCTCCTAATTTTGATTTTTCCCTTAGACTAGCACAAAGAGATCTCAACCCTCTATCTTTTGAAATCTCACACTCACTTTAGCACCCAAAACCCTAAATTTTAAAACACTAGCCACCCCTTCTTGTTTTGCTTCCTAATTTTTTATTTTTGAAACTTAAATCCCGCTCTTCCAGACATTAAATGAGGGGGGACAAGAATGAGTGGTTTATGGAGCTTTGCTTAGGAAGCCCCCATCAATTAGATTAGCACAAAGTGATTTCAACCTTCCATCTTTTTAAGCCTTACACTCACTTTAGCACCCCAAAACACTAAATTTTGAAGCCTCACACTCACTTTACTACCCAAAATCCTTAAATTTTTAAACCCTAGCTGCACCCTCTTGTTTTACCTCATAATTTTGAATTTTGTAATTTAAATTCCTCTCATATAGACATTAAATGATGAGGGACAAGAATGAGTGATTTAAGGAGCCTTGTCTTGAAAACCCCATCCCTTAAATTAGCACAAAGAAATCTCATCCCTCCATCTTTTTAAGTCTCTCACTCACATTAGCATCCCAAAATCCTAAATTTTAAAACCCTAGCCGCCTCTCTTATTTTGCCTCCTAACTTTGGATTTTGAAATTTTAATCCCCCTCTTGTAGAAAGTAAATGAGGGGGGACAAGAATAAGTGATTTAAAGAGTCTTGTATAAGAAACCCCCATCCCCTAGATTAGTACAAAGAGATCTTAACTCTCCATCTTTTGAAGCCTTACACTCACTTTAGCACCCTAAAACCCTAGCCTCCTCTTGTTTTGCCTCATAATTTTGAATTCTGAAATTTAAATCCCTCTTTTCTAGACATTAAATGAGGGGGGAAAAGAATGAGTGATTTAAGGAGCCTTGGCTAAGAAACCCTCATCCTTTAGATTAGTACAAAGAGATCTCAACCCTCCATCATTTTAAGCTTCATACTCACTTTAGCACCCCAAAACCCTAGCTGCCCCCTTCCTACCTGCCCCCTTCTTGTTTTGCCTCCTAATTTTGGATTTTGAAAATTAAATCCCCCTCTTCTAGACATTAAATGAGGGGGGACATGAATAAGTGATTTAAGGAGCCTTATCTAAGAAGCCCTCATCCCTTACATTAGCACACAGAGATTTCAACCCTCTAACTTTTTAAGCCTCACACTCACTTTAGTACTCCAAAACCCTAAATTTTAAAACCTTGGCCGCCCCCTCTGGTTTTTCCTCCTAATTTTGAATTTTGAAATTTAAATCCCCCTCTTCTAGACATTAAGGGGGGACAAGAATGAGTGATTTAAGGAGCCTTGTCTAGGAAGCCCCCATCCCTTAGATTAGTATAAAGAAATCTCAACCCCTCCATCTTTTTAAGCCTCACATTCACTTTAGCACCCCAAAACCCTAAATTTTAAAACCCTACTCGCCTCTTCTTGTTTTGCCTCCTAATTTTGGATTTTCAAATTTAAATCCCTCTCTTCTAAACAATAAATGAGGTGGGACAAGAATGAGTGATTTAAGGAGCTTTGCCTAAGAAGCCTCATCCCATAGATTAGAAAAAAGAGATCTCAACCCTCCATCTTTTTAAGCCTCACACTCACTTTAGCACCCCAAAACCCTAGATTTTAAAACCCTAGCCACCCCCTCTTGTTTTGCCTCCTAATTTTAAATTCTGAAATTTAAATCCCCCTCTTCTATACATTAAATGAGGGGTAACAAGAACCGGTGATTTAAGGAGCATTGTCTAGGAAGCCCCCACCCCTTAGACTAGCACAAAGAGATCTCAACCTTCCATATTTTTAAGCCTTACACTCACTTTAACACCCGAAAACCCTAAATTTTAAAACCCTAGCTGCCCCCTCTTGTTTTGCCTCCTAAATTTGAATTTTGAAATTTGAATCCATCTTTTCTAGACATTAAATGAGGGGGGACAAGAATGAGTGATTTAAGGAGAATGGTCTATGAAGACCCCATCCTTTGGATTAGCATAAAGACATTTCAACCCTTCATCCTTTTAAGCCTCACACTCACATTGGCACTGACAAATCCTAAATTTTAAAGCCCTAGCTACCCCTTCTTGTTTTGCCTCATAACTTTGAAATTTGAAATTTAAATCCCCCTCTTCTAGACCTTAAATAAGGGGGACAAGAATGAGTGATTTAAGGAGCCTTGTCTAGGGAGGCCCCATCCCTTAGATTAGCACAAAGAGATCTCAACCTTCCATCCTTTTAAGACATTCACTTTAGCACTCCATAACCCTAAATTTTAAAATCCTAGCCGCCCCCTCTTGTTTTGCCTTCTAATTTTAAATTTTGAAATTTAAATCCCCCTTTCTAGACATTAAATGGGGGGGGGGGACAAGAATGAGTGATTTAGGGAGCCTTGTCAAGGAAGCCCCCATCCTTTGGATTAGCACAAAGACATCTCAACCCTTCATATTTTTAAACCTCAAACTCACTTTAGCTCCCCCAAAACCCTAAATTTTAAAACCCTATCCGCCCTTTCTTGTTTTGTCCCCTAAGTTTGGATTTTGAAATTTAAATCCCCCTCTTCTCGACATTAAATTAGGGGGGACAAGAATGAATTATTTAAGAAGCCTTGTCTGGGAAGCCCCCATCCCTTAGATTAGTACAAAGATATCTCAGCCCTCCATATTTTTAAGCCTCACACTCACTTTATCACCCTAAAACCCTAAATTTTAAAACCCTAGCCGTCCCTTCTTGTTTTGCCTCCTAATTTTTTATTTTGAAATTTAAATCCCCCTCTTCTAGACATTAAATGAGGGGGGACAAGAATGAGTGATTTAGGGAGCCTTGTCTAAGAAGACCCCATCCCTTAGATTAGCACAAAGAGATCTCAACCCTCCATCTTTTTAAGCCTCACACTCAAACACCAAAAAATGCTAAACAAGACAAAAACTCTCCATTCGGTCCTAACCCAACCCATCCAGTCCCAATTGAAAAGCCTAAGAAAAATAATAAATGAAAAGAGAAAAAAAACCTAGATTAAACCTAATAGAACCAACCAAAAGGGGGGATTTTTCATTCTCTCTCACTCTCTCCATTCTCTCACACCTCTCCTACTCTTCTCACCGAACTCACACCCCATCTTCTTCTTCCTTCTTTCATCCCTAACCCCCAAAAACTTCCATGGACGAACCAACTCTTCTCTCTCACTAGCCTTTCGCCATAAAACCCCCAAAAGGGGGGACTTTTCAATCTCTCACACCTCTCCTACTCTTCCCACCAAACTCTTACACCCCATCTTCTTCCTTCTTTCATCCCTAACCCCCAAAAACTTCCATGGATGAACTAGCTCTTCTCTCTCACTAGCCTTTTGCCATAAAATCCATCTCAATCTCTCTCCCTTTGATAACATTTCTCACTTCCTAGCCTCCCATCTCCATCTCCCTCAACCTCCACCAACACCCCCACCAAACACATCATGTCCCTTTTCCATTTCCTTCACTCACAAAAAAAGAAGAAAAAGAAAACAAGAACAAGGACTTTCAGACAAGGAGAAAGAAGGAGAAGAGAAGGAGAAGAAAGAATAAAAAGGAATAAGCATTCCTTTCCATCATTTTGGCCAGCCGAGGGTGAGAAGAAAAGAAAGAAGGAGATTCTCCTCATTGCATTTGTGTAAATTCGAAGCCATTTTTCAGCTCTATTTTCTACAACTGAGTTCATCACCAAGTATTTGTCAAAAGGCCACAAAGAGATGAGCCCCTCACCTCATCCTTTTTTATTTTTATTTGATTTTAGTATTTTCTATTTTCTTGAATCTTCCTAATGCTCTAGATAGTTTTTTATTTCTTTTCAGCATTGATTATTTTGTTGATTGGATGGTGTTTGGCATTCTTGTTAGTTTGTTTCCTAATGATTTGATGAAAAAAGTCATTAGAATAGTTTCTTGAATGATTTGGATTACATTCTATGTCATTTAGTGGTTATTTAACTTAATTAGAAGTGATATCATTGCTGAAATTTCTTCTCTCTTCAAATTCGGATTTGTCTATTTAAGTGAATATACATGTTGGAATTTTTGCTCGAATGTTAGAATACTAGTTTAATGGTGTTTTAGCTTCATGTTAAATTCTAATTCCAGTATAATTTGTTGTCTTATTTATTTGATTATTTTGCTATATGATGTTTCTTTATCCTAAATGTAGGTTGTGATTAGTAAGCCCTAATAGAGGTGGCTCATAGGTGATTGATTCTCTTGTGTTTTGATTTCTCTCATTAGCCTAGTAGATATAAGGGGAACCTTGGATAAAGGAGGATGCATGTAGTTGCCTAACCCTTTGCTCATTTAAGGATTTCCCTCACCCAAAAAGAGAATGAGAGGGTTGAATCACTTGAGAAACAAGCTGCCATGACAATACTCTTTGATTGTTAAACAGTGTATGCCCTTAGCTCCAATCGGAATGATGTACCTTATGACATTTAATGTAAATGAATAAAGTACATATTTGATTCATGTTATTTTGGTGTGTTTCTTTGTAATACCCTTAAACTGGACAAATATGAGACTCGTGTTAGTTTAGAATTTTCATAACCGTTGGATAGATCTAGGGAGATTTATCCTACCAAGGCTGACACCGATGTGCCACCAAGTTGGTTGGGGTAGCTTGTCTCAGTTGCCAGGGTGAGACTTGAGGTACATGCAGTGTGGGTTTTCTTGAAACCCCGAATTGGACCAGAATTCCAATATTTCCCTGGATCTTGGAGATTGATGGGCAAAACTGGAATGTTACACCTGACCCTTAGACTCGATTATGATACTACACTAGGTGTTGGATTGGGCTGTCTTTGATATGCCAATCAGTGAAATCCTTAGGGGGGGGTCAAAACCTGGGTATGTTGTGACAGTTTGAGAATTCATCTGAGTGGGTGATCATAATGATAGGATCAACCCCTTTGTTGGACAAAGTGAATGATCTGGGATGCACTCTCTCTGATGGAAACCAAAGCTGCTGGCAGCCGATTTCAATCGTTCAAATTTCTTTTGAAAAATATATTTATAGAGATATACGCATATATATTATGGTTTCAAAATGTTTGCAAAAGGTTTTAATTCCCAGGATCCATGTGAGTAGAGAGTGCAACATTGTTCCTCGTAGCCGAGGGAGAGGTCCTCTCTTGTCGGGCAGTGTTTGATCATTACAGGCTGAGAGGTTAAGTGTAAGACCACTGAGGGTAATACCTGATGGGCTAATCTTGCATATGCCCACAGTCCTTGGATTTTTATAAGGTGGCTTGACTCAGGGACCATTTAGTGTAAATGTTGGACCCATTAAGAGCCCATGGTGATGGGCTCAAGGGTTCACTGTCATCTACAGTGAATCAAATTAGATTATGGACTAATGTTTGTTTTTTATCAGAAATGGCAAATGAACAATTCAATAAGCTGTTGGACGACAACAAACTAAAAGGCCCAAACTATGTTGACTGGTACCATAACCTTATGTGGGTTCTCATGTCAGAGAAATTAGACAAAGTAGCTAAGAATCCTGCCCTGAAATGTCCAGGTGATAGGGCTTCTGAGGTCTGTAGGAGGGACTACCAAGAATGGGAAGAGAAAAATTCCCTAGCCCGCTGCTACATCATTGCCTCCTTGTGTAATCCGATACAGTGACAGTTTGATCAGATCAAATTATCCAATGATATATTGGATAGTCTAAGGACAATGTACAAAGAGCAGAATTGTTCTACTCGGTAGAAGGTCTTGAAACAGTTCATGACCGCGCAGATGTCCCAGAACCAGCAAGTTCATGACCATTGTCTTAAAGATGATGGGTTACATTAATGAACTTGAGGCTCTTGGATCCGGGCTTGACCATGTCACGAAGGTAGACACCATCCTAAATTCTTTGCCTCCTTCCTTCAATAAATTCATCATGAACTATAACATGAACAAGCTGAATGTCAGCATCCAAGAACTTAGCAATATGTTACAGAGGGCCAAAGAATTGATTAAGAAGGATAAGTCTATTGCCATGCTTGTTGAAGCAGGCAAATCGAACAAGAAGAAGAGGAAGGCAAAGAGAAAGCCTCTAAAAAAAACTACTAAGTCTAAGAAGTAGAAGAAAAATAGGGCATCAGATGCTTGTCACTTCTGCAAGCAGACCAACCACTAGAAAAGGAACTATTCGAAGTACCTGGAATCCAATAGACAAGGTAATTCTGAATCTTGTGTCATATAAACCAATTTGTTGGTAACTTCTACTTCTTGGTGTATTGACTCCAGGGCATCGACTCATGTGTGTAACTCACTGCAAGGGTTGAGGATAAGCAGAAGACTGAGTGACGGATAAGTAACTCTTTACTTGGGGACTTCTGCAAGTGTTGTAGCTACGTCTATAGGAACCGTAGAGTTAATTTTCAGAGAAGGAATTATTGTACTAAAAGATTGTCTTTATGTATAGAATTTGAGAAGAAATTTGATTTCTGTTCAAAACTGTGTGTGGATGGATATTTTATTCTTTTTAGTAATACGATTACTATCAAAAGAAATAACAAATTCCTCGTATACGGAGAACTTGAGAATGGTCTCTATATTCTCCATCGTTCTCTAGAAACTAACATAGTCAAAACTATGTCAAATGACATCCCCAAGAAAAGAACCCGTGATACAGTTAATCCCACGTGCCTGTGGCATTACCGACTTGGTCATATTAATATAGATCGTATCACAAGGTTGGTAAAGGATGGTCCTTTGGATTTTCTAACTGTAGAAGATCTTCCAACTTGTGAACCTTGCCTTCAGGGTAAAATAACGAAACGACCATTTAACAGTAAGCCGGAAAGATGTACAGACACACTTGATCTTATACATACTGATGTATGTGGTCCCATGAGTGTTAGGACACGTAACCAGCACGTGAATTTTATAACATTTACCGATGATTACTCTTGGTATGGTTACGTGTACCTAACGAGACACAAGTTTGAATCATTTGAAAAGTTCAAGGAGTTTAGACAAGAGGTCGAGAAGCAGTTAGGGAGAGAAATTAAGACCCTTCAATCAGATCGAGGTGGCGAGTATCTCTCTAACGAATTCAGGGAATACTTAAAGGTCAATGGGATAGTATCACAGCTAGCTCCTCCTACTACACCACAACTAAACGGTGTGTTAGAGAGGAGGAACCAGACATTATTGAATATGGTCCGATCACTTCTTGTACACTTAGAGTTGCCCACATCCTTTTGGGGTTACGCATTGGAGACTGTGATATACGTGCTGAATCGGGTTCCAACCAAATCATTTCCGAAGACTCCTTATGGGCAAATTAAAATCCAAGACCAGTCGTTGCCTATTCGTAGGCTACCCTAAAGGCTCTGTGGGTTACCTATTCTATGACCCAGGAGAACAGAAGGTATTTTGTAGCCGAAATGTCAATTTCTTGGAAGATGATTACATCCTGAACAATCATTGTCAGGAAGTTGTTCTTGATGAGGAGAGCTCAGGGTCAGTGGGAGATGTCCCACAAGTTCCAGGTAATGACCAACCTAGAAGATCTACCCAGGTTTCTAGCCCTCCAATTCATTTCGGCTATGAACAGGATAGTTACCTGGGGGAAGCTACGACCAGTGAGGAGGATCCTGTGACTTATACGAAAGCTATGTTGGACATAGATTCCTTGAAGTGGGTAGATGCCATGAGAACTGAGATGGACTCAATGGAGACCAATGGAGTTTGGACTCTAGTAGATCCGCCCCTGGGGTAAAAGCAATTGGTTGCAAATGGATCTATAAGAGGAAGAAGGGCCCCGATGGTATGGTTGAGACTTACAAGGCTCGCCTTGTGGCAAAAGGGTACACTCAGAAAGAGGGAATCAATTATGAGAAAACCTTTTTGTCGGTGGCCATGCTTAAATCCATTAAGATCCTGCTAGTTGTAGCAGCATACCATGATTATGAGATTTGGCAAATGGATGTCAAAATTGCATTCCTGAATGGAGATCTTAGTGATGATATCTACATGCAGCAACCGCAAGGTTTCATAACTGCGGGTCAGGAACACATGGTATGTAAATTAAATAGATCTATATATGGACTTAAGCAAGCTTTTAGGAGTTGGAACATCCGGTTTGACTCTACTATCAAAAAGTTTGACTTTGAGTAGAACCCGGATGAGCCCTGTGTTTACAGGAAATCCAGTGGTGATAAGGTTACGTTCTTGATTCTATATGTAGATGACATTTTACTCATTGTGAATGATGTAGGAATGTTGACTACGGTGAAAGTATGGCTTTCATAGCAATTCTCCATGAAAGATCTTGGAGAAGCCTCCTATATATTGGGTCTTCGACTCAATAGAGATAGATCGAAGAGGATAATAGGATTATCCCAATTTATTTATATTGACAAGATAGTCAAGAGATACAGCATGGAGAACTCCAAGAAAGGAAATGTTCCTTTCAGGCATGGAATCATTCTCTTCAAGGGCATGTCTCTCAAGACACCTGAGGAGGTTGGGGGCATGAAGGACGTTCCCTATGCCTCAGCCGTAGGGAGCATCATGTATGTCATGCTGTGCACTCGTCCTGACATCGCTCAAGTAGTGAGTGTAGTAAGCAGATTCCAGACCAACACAAGGCAGGAGCATTGGACTACTATGAAAAACATACTTAAGTAGCTTCAAAGGACAAAAGAGTTTTGTCTGGTATTTGATGGTAGCTCACTACAGATCTAGGGGTATACTGATGCCAACTTCTAATCAGATCCAGATGATAGAAAGTCTACATCTGGGTATGTTTTCACAATAGCATCGTGTGTTGTTTGCTAGAAAAGCTGCAAATAGGGGTCCACGGCAGATTCCACAATCGAAGCCGAATACATTGTCATAAGTGATGTTGCCTTATGAATGAAGGTGTTCATTCTTGAATTTAGAATTCAACACAACACTGGATTTATGGGAGATTGATGTTAAGAGGTAGCATCAGCGGAGAATGTGGCAGACCCATTAACTAAGCCACTAACATAGAAAGTGTTTGAGAAACATGTGGAAAGTCTGGGACTCCGCCTTGTACCAGATTAGACCTAAGTGCAAGTGGGAGTTGTTAGACAGTGTATGCCCTTAGCTCCAATCAGAATGATGTACCTTATGACATTTAATGTAAATGAATAAAGTAAATATTTGATTCATGTTATTATGGTGTATTTTTGTGTAATACCCTTAAACTAGACACATATGAGACTCGTGTTAGTTTAGAATCTTCACAGCCATTGGATAGATTTGGGGAGATTTATCTTGCCAAGGCTGACACTGATGTGCCGCTAAGTTGGTTGGGGTTGCTTGTCTCAGCTGCCAGGGTGAGACCTGAGGTACATGCAGTGTGGGTTTTCTTGAAACCCTGAACCAGACCAGAATTCCAGTATTGCCCTGGACCTTTGATATGCCAATCAATGAGGTCCTTAGAGGGGGTCAAAACCTGGGTATGTTGGGACAGGATTAGCCCGTTTGTCGGACAAAGTGAATGATCGGGGATGCACTCTCTCTGATTAAAACCAAAGCTGCCGGCAATTTGTTTTGTAAAATATATTTATAGAGATATACATATATATATTTTGGTTTCAAAATGTTTGCAAACGGTTTTAATTCCCGAGATCCATGTGAGTAGAGAGTGCAACGCTATTCCTTGCAGTCAAGGGAGAGGTCCTCTCTTGTCAGGCAGTGTTTGATCATTATGGGCTGAGAAGTTAAGTGTAAGACCATTGAGGGTAATACCTGATGGGCTAATCTTGCATCTGCCCACAACCCTTGGATTTTTATAAGGTGGCTTGACTCAGGGACCATTTAGTGTAAATGTTGGGCCCATTAAGAGCTCATGGTGATGGGCTCAGGGGTTCACTATCACCTACAGTGAATTCGGCCAGGCCTTGTAACAAGGGCTAGGTTAAACCCATGTGGCTGATGTGTAGATCAATGTTTGGGTCTCATGCCATACAAGGATAACCAACTAGGTAGCAACTTTGAGGATAAGTGAGCACATGGACTTAATGGGCCTAAAGCCCAAATCGAACTGGTTCAATTTGATTAATTAAAGATGGGCGGTTCTGTGATTTAGATCAGCAGATAGGATTGGAAGTTATCCCTATCCATTCAGAGAGTCTAGATCTAAATAAAGATTTGGATTAGGAAACTCTTAATCAGATTAGGAGGGTTGATCTTTATTTGCAGATAAGATAAGGGATTATCCTTATTTCTTAAAGAGAGTCCTGATCCAAATCAAATTAGGAAACTCCTAATGGGATTAGGAGAAACTCTCTTTAAGGCTATAAATAGAGGAGGAGGGTGAACCCCAGTTCATCCAACAAGACTACAGACTCAAGAGAGAAGACAGCTCCAGTGAGACTAACGCCATCTTCTGCTCTTGCCTCCTTCTATTGCTGCCGCCATTGCCAGTTCGATCCCCACCTGTAGGCGCGACCAAGAAAGGTTCTTGATATCAGTTTTTGGTGAAAAACTGATTTGAAGTCGTGCTCACACATCCTCCATCGAATTCTTGCTGAAGAGTTCGGTTCTTGCTGAAGAACCACCTACTATTTTTGCTCCACCCTACGCTATGTCATGTTCAGTGGGAGCAGTCTTTGGCTTTTTCCTTGGGCGTGAATACATTCATTGGGAGTTACTGTTACTTCGTATCAAGTACATCTCTCTCCTACCTTTTGGTTTCAGATCTGGTCTGGTTTAGGATTCAAGATTGATCATTGAAAATACAGTTCTCTAAAATAGGGAATGTGATTCCCACATGGAAGAAAGAGAAATTTTTGAAATTTTGCCCTACCTACCTGCAGGGTTTGGCTATCCATATGATGGATCTCTCATCCCTTCAGGGTAAGGTTGCTAGAAATTTAGTAGGTTTTGTTTCTTTTAGTTCATATTCTTTCTTTATCTTGCATTAAACAAAAGACTACTTGATTTTGTTACCTATCTTTCTTCACATTTATTTAATTAGATCATCAAAGTAAACATTGTTCTAATTACTTTTTTTTTTTCTTTGTAGGTTAAAGATGCAATGAGTGACTCTTAATGGGAAAATTATAAAAAGAGCAATTTATATCGAATTTTCACTATCACAGTCAAACGCTTTACCATGTCTACAGACATTCTTAATAGATCACTTGTTCTCTCTCTCTCTCTCTCTCTCTCTCTCTCTCTCTCTCTCCTTCCAACAATCCTGTTGTTAATATTACATCCATATAATTCTGAACTTGAAAAATTAGAATACTAATAATAAATAATGCCAAATCCTTCGACTCTGCATTGACATCCAATAGGACCAATAGGAGAAGCAGATCAGTGCTATTAAACACTTTTTGTCATTTTGGAGCCTTTAATGTATCGGTAGAACAGAACCTTCACGGATTTTAGTTTCTTTTCACCCACTAAGTCAGATTCAAAAGAAAGCGGTGAACATTTGCTATTGCATAATGAAAATTAAAAAAGACTCAATTAACACATACCCAAGCACTGAAGACAATCCTAATTTTTACGTGTATCTATCTCCCTTCATTTTTGTTTCTATTACAATTATTGAAACTTTTGGTATTCCCCAATTTAAATAGGATTGTCCCAAATACTGAAACTCTAACCATTGTCATTCTCCAAGCACCAGCCTCAAGTTTATTCTATTCACTCTTTTAGCCTATAGAAGAAATGCTAGAGAAATGATCATCGTGAAGTAGATATGGAGCTGATATTGTTAACAGAGAGAGAGAGAGAGAGAGAGAGAGAGAGAGATCTTGAAAATGCAAAGGGGAAGAGGTATTCCTTCATGCTTTATGCGATCACATGAAGTTAAAGGACATGTGGTGCATCCTCCTTTTGTGCGAACGATGTGCGTATAGAGCGTGCCCCGACTGAAGCCGAACTTTGATAAAATCTAGAGGGATCTTGAAAATGCTAGTCCACATGGCAGAGCCACAAAGTGAGATGATGAGCCATCTAGGTATGAATCTTCCCATTTGCTCCTCACACGAACCTCGCAGAACATTCAGCCGTGTATTGGGAATATCTCCCATACATGTATTTTTTCATTCACAGGGGATCCGAATGCATATAATCTCTATTTTCCACAACTTACCATGAAATTGGGACCCACCATGTATGTGTTGTATAGATACAGATTATATTAAATGTGTTAGTACAACCTTTTGTTGTGAAAAGATCTGAAGACCGAGATCCGATTTAGTCCTCGCAAAATATTGCTCACACCATACTCACGGCCATTTGTAGTTGTGCATTGGGAATATCTCCCAATGAATAAAACATTTAAGTATGGAGATATTCCCAATACACAAGTGCAAGTGGCTGAGTATGATGTAAGCACTATTTTGTGAGTACTGAATCCAAGTTCAATCTAATCTTTCAGCACGACTAAATGTACTATGAGGTTGGTGTGAGGAGCACTTTGCGAGAAGAAAATCTAGTCTCCCAAGTTGGTAAGGCCTACAGTTTATACTTTTAGTTCATTATAAGATTAAGTTTTGATGCACTTCACTTGGAGGAGTTACACAAGTGTTTCTTTCGTGACGAAATCTATGGTGCATGAACTGCACCATAAAAAACAATAAACTTGAGGCAGTGATAAAAACACACATCACAGTTGAATCTTTAACACTATTAAAGCCTTTAATATTAAGTGCACCTTGTTCTATTGTATTTTGTTACTATTTGTTTGCATTATAAATTTCATTTACATTTGTGTATAAATGCATGAGAATGAAAATAAGCCAAGTGTAAATTCTAATTTACCTTTTCTTTAGATTTGACTATATGTCTTATTTGTTTCTAAAAGTAAAATAATGTTTCTCCTACTTTATATGAAATGGAATGGGGGTAGAAGGGTTAAAAGTTTAGGAGAAGTAGGAAGAAGGAGGTGTAAATTTTGCATCAGCCATCAGCTTTTGAGCTGGAAAATTTGCACTAATAATGGGTGTCAATGAGATGAAAAGTATAAATTTGTATTAGGTAGGAATGCAAAACATAGTTATAAATCAAATAGATGCATAATTGAGTTGGGTGCAAAAATTGTATTTGGTAAAGATTTGCACCACAAATAGAGTATAAGGAATTAGTGCATCAATATGTTGCTTGATAGCAATGTTCAAGCTTGATTCCCATTCCAGGTCTAGCATTTTAACTGTTTCTTACAATCACATTAGCTTCCAACATTTTTCTAATTGTGTGTGTGTATGTGTGCCTGTGCATATTAGAGAGAGAGAGAGAGAGAGATAAATAGAGGATTTGAGATGCATTTTTACTCTCAGTGGTGATCATTCAAATTTCCCCCAACATGGTAGAAGACTTTCCAAAGATACAATAGTTGTTGGAAACTTTAAATTGTAAAGTTTCTTCGAAGTAGTTGGTTGTCTAATTTGTTAATTGACCACAATACGAAGGGAGGAACCTTTTTTTTTTATCCTAATCAATTAGTTCCTCCCTATTAATCAAATGGTTAGCCTTGAGCTCATTTGGAGAGTCGATTATACTTTCTTGAGCAGTCAATATGTCTTCTATAACAAAGTGTTTTTCATGCCTTGACTATCACAATTAATTAAAACATCTTTCCGGGGTAGTTGACTAATCTTCATGGTCCTAGCAATGCATACCTCGACTATCTTACATTTTTCTAGGTAGTCAACTACTTTTCACAATCAAGGCAAACTTTCTTGAAAGATAGGCCAACATTTAGAATCTATGGAATCCATTGGCTTTCAACATTTTTTTTTTAATTTTTAACCATTGTTTATGCTCAAGAAATCCTATGAACCAAACTCATTAAAGTTTGTGGTTTCTAAAGTTGATCTACTAGGTTCAGTCTTGTTGAACATTTTAAGAGTGCATCATGCAATTTATTACATTAGGATCCTAAAAATATAAATATAATTGAATACAACTTGATGTAGTATTTCTTCTTGTTGAGATGATGTAGAAAATCATCTTTAAGCAATTCTAAAATGATTCAGTTCTTAAGTTGCCTTAATGCTTGATTTGCTTAGAGATTCATAAGCTAGAGAGATGATGGTGTTCTTTGAAGCATAGGCGACTAACTCAACAAAGCTTCCACTTCATCATTTGTAGCATTCTAGTTTTAATACTCATTTAACATAAAGAATCTTATTAAAGAATTATTCTACACTTAGATAAACCATTAGTTCTCTTAATAAGTTTGTTATCATTAAAACATAGAGTCAATAATCTCATCCTTTTTAATGATGGCAAACCACTGATGAAAAATAATAAAACAATTAAGCTCCTAAGAGTACAATTCTTCTAGATTATGCTACATAAACATTTAAGCTCAATGATGCACAAGAATTAAAAACTTAGTCAACAAGACAAATGGATACAACTTCCATGAAATAATAACAATTGTAAGCACATAACTAGCCATAATCCATAAACAATGACTATTGAATATATGAATACTAATGAGCATAGGAATAGTCATGATAACATTATATTAGAAAGATATAAAATTTAGCACAAATTACTAAATGCTTTTAAATCACAACATTTATCACAATTTCAGAACATAAACAATTTAGTTCCCCTTAAATCATAAATGGGATTCCATGAGTATCCTCCCCTTAAACATATTCTTCATCCAGTGAATACTCTAATTCTCATTCAGCTCACTTTGTTTGAATCTATACTTGGATGAAAGTACTCCCCCAAATCATAATGGGGATGCTCTTCTATTTATCTCCCCCTGAGATAAATAAACAGAGAATTGTTACATATATAGGAGGAAAAACTAAAATTCCTTCATTTTCACTTAGGTGATAACACTCCCCCTTACTATCTAGGAAAGATGCATTTATTTCATTAGCATCTTTTTCCATATTCCATGAAACAATCATTTCCATTCAATCCAAAATTTCTCCCCCTTTAGCCATCAATAAAAAGAAAGAAAGCAAAGGGGTAAACATGAATCTTATCATACATCAGATAACCAAAATAAATGTAAATGATGAAAAGGGAACTTGAAGAGTATTGCTTGGCAATTGAAAGCAATCATGATTGGGGATTGTAACCTAGTTCCATTTATCAACATATACTATTCTCTCACAAAATGTATGTAAATGAGTAAGAGCATAAGAGAGAAGCACAAACAACAAGCTATCAGTTGGTAAACAACATTTAACAAATTTTAAGAAACATACCAATCGAAAGTAAAACATTCCCATCATAGAATGAATGTAAATAATTAACTTCAACTAAGAAACCATTAACATAACATATATGCATATATACTAATTGATTTGTCGATGAGAGCACCATGATTGGTTTGAGCATTGGAATGCTCTAGGGAATAAAATCTTAAGCTCCCCCTTTTCTAGATGCCTTTCTCAGAATATGACATCATTTTCTCGTTCTATCTCATCAAAGCATATAGGTATATGACAGATGAATATGAGAATCATGTGATGAGAGCATATATATCAAATCAATTAAAAAAAAAACCAATAAGTGATGAATAATAAAGACTTCTAAATAGAATAGCTTGGGTGTTTGCTTTGGAACCCATTTCATCGTAGGGTCATTAGGATTTCTCCTAAAATAACAATAATAAGTAGTATGGCCCTATTTACAATAGTAGGAGCATGTAGGCCTTATCTGGTTTTGTTAGACAGTATATACCCTTAGCTCTAATCGGATTGATATATATATATATATATATATATATGGGCCGAGAGGCTAGGTGCAAGAAACCATCACATGGTTGATTACCAAATGGGCTTTATTACATAAGTTCATTATCCTTGGGTCTTCATAGTATGGTTTCATTAATAAATAGATGTTTAACCATTTAAAAATATTTTATTATTTATTAATAAATATTAAGAAATAAGTAATAAATAGTTTTTTAGAGAGAGCAAGATAGATCGGAGCCATTTTATTTGATAAGCCTTTGAGCTTATTTTATTTTACCTATATATTGAGATCTTCTTTGAGCTGAGCATTTATGAATACTTTAGCACCTAAAATTTAGTTTATGCTTGTATTGTCTAAATCTGCTTTTTAAAAGATTGTTATTGCTTGTAAATTTGCTCCCGTTCTAAAGAAATAAATATTTTTTTGAGCAAGTAGAACACCAACAATGTTTTGTTGGCTCCTCTACTAAACCTAACTATAAGGTATTATAGATAGCTAAAAGCCCAGCTAGTTTTAGGTTGGGTTGGCACTTGTGAAGTCCAATCAGTTTTAGGTATTGCAGGCACTCTTAATGTCTTACTTGTTGTAAAGGTTTCCTAGCACCTGGGAAGCCCTACTAGTTGTAGAGTATGACCTTGTCATCATTCAATCTTTTGCTTTGCTTAAACCCTTACAAAGTATTACATGCATGAATAAAAACCTTGAAGTCAATACACTAGGATGTAGAATTAATTGGCATATTGGCCTCTATAACTTTAGTTTCAGATATACCTTATTTCTTTTTCTTGAGGGAGTCCAAATTCTAAGGATAATTCATTTTCTAGTGCCTGGTCTACTTGTAAAAGTGGCATTTATTAGATGACTTGTCTCTTTTCTACTTCTTAGGTTTGTCGACCTTCATCTAAGGCTTCTTCTTGCTAAAATTTTCACCTTCAAGAAGCATGGCTATTGGTTTCTCTTTCTTAAGTAGTTCCTTAGCCCATTGCAACATATTGTCGAACTCTTGCAAGCTAGTTTTTAGTATGTTCATATTGTAGTTAAGGAGAAACTAATTGAAGAACATGGGCAATGAGTTAAGGATGGCATCAATTTTAGTGTCATCGTATAGTTTAGAGCCAAGAGCCTCCGATTCATTTATGAAACTTATCATTTTCATAACATGGCTATGACCCAATTGATTCTCATACATCTTTGTGATCATCAACAATTTGAGGACTTTTTGTCGAGTAGAAGAATTATGCTCCCCATACACTGTTTTAAAACTATCTAGAATCAGCTTGCATGAGGTGATTTTATCCAGTTGCTTCTGGATATAATTATCTAATGATGTTATGATGTAACACCAAGGAAGAGAGTTCTTCTTATCCCATTCCTAATACTCTTTTCTACCCTCAAAAGTTTTATCAGTGAGAGCTTCTAATGCCTTTTAGACAACAATCTTGTCAAGTTTCTTAGATGCAAGTACAATGTTAAGGTTGCATAACCAATTGGTGTAATTGGGTCATTTGAACTTATTGTTAAGCCTAGCAAAAGGTCTGTGTCACTAGCAAAAGGTCATTTGAACTTATTTCATGTTACTATGTGTAGAATGGGATTTCATCTATGTTCCATCCTTATTTATTCAACTTTGAGATTTCCATATTCATATCTCCAAGAATGTAAGGAATAACATAGGTTCATACAGACAATTGTTTCAGCTTCATAGTTCCATCGCTTTCTGTAAAGGATCATGAATCCTCCCATCCTTTATGAGTTTTCTCTTTAGCCTCTATCAGGCAAGATTCATAGTCATTTTAAGTTAATCCGTTTTAATTGGTAAGTTCTTACCGGTCATATCGGGAGTCTCAAGGTACCATGAGAGGGTCTTCCATTTTATGATAAGCCCTTTCCACTAGTCTATAAAGCCCAATCATCAAATGAGGTGAACTAACTGACTTTCATAGTGAAATAGATAGCTAAATTTTATGGTGAGTCTTTGCTTATTGTTTTACCCTGTATTAACAGAAATGATAGAAGGCCTTTAGAGATATTATCTAATGTCAATCTCTATCATCATGAACTTATATTATTCATAAGGGAATTAAAGTAATAGTCCCAAATTTAATGCGTAGATCTTACCAAGGTGGCTCCTACTGACTTTCATCAAATTATATTCATATGAGTTCCATAGGTTAGCATTATTGCAGGATTCCCCTCTTTGGAGAGGAAACAAGAGAGAGACCTATAAGCAAGGGGATCATTCCATGATTTGGAAATCACCATGGTAATTATGCATTCAACCATGATGAACGCAGAGAACCACAAAGTCTCAACATGGGCCAAACACTTATGGCCCATGTGTCAGAATCACATTCAAATAACATATAACATCCAATATAAGTAACTAATTAAACTTGTAAAACCTAGGCCCATTTAGATTAACACACTATTATCCCATGAATCCAATGTATTTCTCACATAAATGTAACATGGTATATGGGTCCAACTGCAAAAAACAATTCAACCCATATACTAGACCAAAACCAAATGGGGAAATGTTACTTTAATCTAATTAAAACTAGCTTTCCAAGCATGGAATTAATTGGTACATGTGATGGCCCACCAAACCCTTGACATAGATTTAAATATTGACCATTAGTGAAACCCCTAGAGGCACCCTCCTTCACTAGTGTGTTGGCATCTTTGTCCAATCTGTTTCCTTCCTACCTAGATCCTCTTGTGATTGATGTGGCTTTGAAACATCCAACCCTAAAATGAGGTGAACTGATGATTAAATTTATTCATGAGGAATTTGCAAAGTCATTGGCTTCATTACAATTTTCTCTTATAGGAAAATGCATTTATTCCTTTGGATTTGTGCCATGTTCTTCTACGGTTCAAGGATGAAGGTGAGCTTTTACGAGTTTGGATGAGAGAAGTTGTGTTAATTAAAGATTTTCTTATTCGGTTTCCTCAAGTGGATGTTAGGTATGAAGTTGGGTCCTCAATTGTTCCACTTTGGATCTCTCTCTCTGTCTCTCATAATTCCAATGAATACAATGATCCTCTTCTGTGTTTCACCACACAAGTGGTTGGAAGGGTGCCAAAGGTGGATGAAGCCACCAAATTATTGACAAGAACAACTATGGCTTGGGTTTGTATTGAATTCGATCTTTTGAAAGATAACCCTAACCGAGTTTGGGCTGGAATGGGGAAAGAGTGCTTTTGGCAAAAGGAATCATTTATGAAGATCTTTGTCAAAATTTCTATAAACATGGTCATAGGAATGGCAACAGGTAGGGTACCGTGCAAATCTGTCCCAAATCCATCTAACTTTTCCTCTCAATTTCCTAAACCCGTTAACTCGTTAAACTCCCTTGGCCCAACAATTTCTACAAAAAAAAATTATTAATGCTTATAACTTGACTTAAACCCGGATCAAAATAGCACCAAATCTCTTAGCACTACTTTAAGCCACTAAGTCACTTCACCTTTTGTGTTATTTAATGAAATAAAATAGGTTTTATTAACCTTTGTGTTCATCAAAACAATCAATACATATATATTAACAATTCCAACTAAAAATTAAAAGAAATAAAATTTAAAATTAGCATTTTATAACTAAATGAAATAAACAATCTATCAAATCCAAATTTACATCAAATGATGATTTTAATCCCAAAAAATTTATATAAATAAAATATTAATAATAGAATAACTATCTTAGTACTTAAAATTTATAAATTTATGCATGATATATAATATAATAGGTTCATATATATGCATCCCGGGTATCGAGTATCGGATACCCTAAAGTCAAAACCCAAACCCTATAGGGTTTTAATTTAAAATCCCAAACCCTATAGGATTTTAATAAACGGGTCCTATTAGAGTTGAGACGGGTCGGACACCCGAAAATTCTGGTGAAATTGCCATCCCTACATGGCCATGACATTTCAGAATGCAAATTGAAAATGAAGAAAGAATCGAAAGACCCGATGTCTATGTAGAGTGAAGCCCCAAAACCAACTGAGAAAGAAATAACAAAATGACCTCCTAGACCAACTAGGGTTATACAGGTGTATCAGCCCAGGAGGGTGATTAGACAATCAAATACAACCCCACTAGTGGCACCCATGGAAACTTATTTGGAACTAGGGCTATCAACAGTTTGGGTCCGGTTTGGGGTTTGGGGCAAGGTAGAGCCATTCTGAACCGATTGTTAAATTAGTACACCCAGACCTTAATGGTTCTATAAAATTAGAACCAGTACCTATCCCGCCGGTTATTAGGACAACCGGGTCCGGCCTGATAAGAACCGATTAAATTTAAAAACTGTTAAAATTTTTAGTTTTTTGTAAACAAAGAACATTTTATTCAATGACTTGTACACAAAAAATACTTAAAAACTGTTAAATCTATCCAACTGATGGCCCGAGGCCCTTCATTAGGTCGTAAGCCGATACCAGTAAAAATACCTTAACTGTCTCATCATGAATGGCCTGAGGCCCTTCACTGTTAAACATTTGCAGCTTAACTACTAATAGTGGTGATTGACTTGAAGAGGAAAATATGTTAAAACAGCATGTGGAACTTGTTACTAGGGCTGTCAATTGGACTGGGTTTGGTCTAATCCGATCCAGTTCAATGTGAGTCCATTACAAATGGACCAGGTTCAATCCAATCTAATGAATACTTTGGATTAATTTGGACTGATCCAATTCAATGTCTGGACCGTCCAATGTATTCAAATTCATTTTGATTAAGATTGGTTTCAATCCAAACCTGGTCCTTTGGCACATATATTCTTATATTATATCAATGGACCAGATATTGGCTTAATCCAACCCAATCCAATATAAATTTGTTACGGACGGATCAGGTCCAATCCAATCTAGTAAATATTTTTGACTGGATTGGTCCAATCCAATGTGTCTTGTTGGTCTGTCCAACCTGTCCAAATTGATTTTGGACTGGACGGGGTCCAATCCAATCTAGTAAATATTTTTGACCGAATTGGTCCAATCCAATATGTCTTGTTGGTCCATCCAATCCATCCAAATTGATTTTGGACTGGATGGGGTCCAACCCAAAACCGGTCCATTGACACCCTTAATGAAGATCTCCTTTTAATAATCCCTAACTTAGTGACAAAGGAAGATAATGGTATGCTGGAAACTATACCAAACCTAGATGAAGTTAAAGCAGCCGTGTGGTCCCTAGACAAAGTGGCCCGGGCCCTGATGGCTTTACGGGTCATTTATATAGAAGTTGTTGGGATATTATTGGTCTAGATGTGATCCATGTAATTCAATTTTTTTGAGGGTGGAAATTTTCCAATAAGCTATACTACCTCTTTTGTTTCTTTAATTCCCAAATGCTCCTCATCTCCTAAAAGGTTTTTAGACTTTAATTCATCCCATTAGTCTTGGCAACTTCTGTTTCAAAATAATTGCTAGAATTTTTACTAAACAACTTTCAGGTGTTTTGAATAAGTTGGTAGCTTTGGAACATGGGGCTTTTATTAAAGGGATAAATATTTGTGGTTATTATCTTTATAGTACAAGAAGTTGTGACTGATATAGACAAGAAAGTTTAGGGGGAAATGTGGTTATCAAATTTGACATGACCAAGGCATATGATTGGCAAAATTGGTACTTCCTTCAACAAGTTCTTCTCAAATTTGGTTTCAAGCACAAGATGGGTTGATCTTATATTGAAAACAATCCATAACTGTTGGTTCTCAATAATCTGGAATGGTGCTATGACAGTGTTCTTCAAATCTACCAGGGGGGTGCGGTAGGGGAGACCCCCTCTTCATCTTGGAAAAGGAATTTTTGAGTAGAGCTCTGGTGAGATGCAAGAAAGAAAATGGTGGAGAATGATTTGTTTCTTCTAGAGGATGTCTAAAATATGTTCTAGACAACTTATCAACAAAGATCAACTAGAATTCAAATAATTGAAAGATGATTTTGGAGACACTTAAGGGATTTTTTAGACCAAAAGCTCTTCAAAATCCCCCCCGAATTCAAGTTTCAAATCACTACTCGAAGATGAATTTGGAGAAGAAAGCAATCTATTGAGGGTAGAAGTGGTACAACCAACAACCAGTGTATGGGATGAGAGGAGCTAACTCAAAATCAATTGGTCTGGCTCAATCCATGCAGTATTGGAATGGACAGTGGAAAGGATCCATCTACATAGCTGAAAATGCAAAGACCTCTCAACATTGGAACAAATAATTAATTGTGCCACTACAGGATATAGTAATTCTTTGTGAGTTTCATGGATATTAGATTGGTAAAGCCATGGATTTGAATCAGAGGTGGTACATTTGTACCACCTAGTTGTAGTGGAATCCCATTTAATAGGACTATGTGTAGTGGATGATGCCATGAAAGAGGAAATGAACAATTTTGAGCCTGTGAAGATCTTGTCCCATTCCATGGGATTCTCACTATAAATTTGATTAAATTGTACAGCTTTTGTTAGTTACAAAGTACAATATTTGAATTACAACACTGAAAATAGGAAAACTGTAATTCTATTCCAAATCATGCATGTTACTATACGGCCCCATTTGCTTTTTGTAAGTTATTTATTCGAGTAAATGCAATTATTTGGGTAAGTTTTTCTTGGGAAACACTTACCAAGGTAAGTGTATTTATCCATATTCTTTTATTTCCCAAGGAAAAAAAAAAGGAAATGACCAATTTAGCCATAAAAATCCATTATTAAAAGGGGCATTTTTGTCTCATTCAAGAGTTGGAAACTTTTCCCCCAGGTGGGAATGTTATTTGCCCACCTTGGAGATGGGTATCACTTACCCGAGTACGTGATACCCAGGAAAATAAATGTTCCCTAATCCCCACATTAATATGAAAAAAGAACATGGGATTCTTTGTCAATGGGAATCAAAATCCCATTGACCAACTTTCCCCCCTCTCAAAATCCAAAAAAAGAGTGCTCCCTAAGTGGCCATTAAAGCCTCTCATGCTTGGGGCATGTACCAACTGGTCTTGAACTCGGATCATCTCTAATAGGCTCATTATTTTACTTGTGACTTACAACACTGCCTTAACTTGTGGCTAAAACCATGACCTCTTTGACATCTCCTCCTGTGGCAAGTTATGATTATTTTGCCACCTTCTTGATCAAGCTATCTTTAGGTCTTTTTCGTTTTTCAGGAACCTGTTTTTCCGGTTTAGTGTATTTACTCGGATATGTGTTTCTTGGAGGTAAATGTATTTACCCATGTTCTTTTCTGTTTAGTTTATCTGGATAAATGTTTCTTGCAGGGGCATTTTTCACCATTTCATTTTTTTTTTCATTAACCCGTTACTTGGGAAACTCAACTTACCTAACTTTAAGAAGGATGCCACTTATTCAATTATGGGGCCTTAGTGTTTCCAATACATGAAAGGCCAATTAATAAAAAAAAAAAACCCTTAATCTAAGGCTACATTTGGTTTGAAGGAAAATGTAGGAAAGCCTATACAAGGTTTGTAAAGATTTTCCTATGGCGTATTACTTATTAATGACCTCTCTCTCTCTCTCTCTCTATCTATCTATATATATATATATCTTTTATGTATTACTACTCAGCGTGAAGGCTGGGTAAATCCATTTTCTTTCTGTTTTCAATGGAAATGCTTCAAAGAGGAGGTCTTTATCAAAAGATCTATGAGTGCATGCTCTTGCATGTGATTGCTTGTGTCTCAGCTACAATTTGTATAATATCCACTGATTGGTCCAGACTAATGGATTATTGCCACACGAAAATTAGACATGACCAAATGATCGAGACTGTGAGCTGTTAATTAATTCACTGATTTTGATTGTTAAAAGGATTGTTTTAGAATCAAAACCAATACAATACAAAAAAAAAAAACAGATTGTTCCTGAGCTTTCTGAATGTTGTTTTCAGCCCAAATGATCACCAAACATTCATTGAACTTGCCGATTTCTTGGTGCTCTCTCCCTCTCCGACATTCATTGACTAGTGGGCCAAACCCCCAGGGATGCTATATTGTCCAAAGCCCCAACTTCCCTAGAGAGTATTGAAAATCCAATTAATAAACTCTACTTTCTATTTCCAAAATTCATTCAATTAAGCATTTGAAAGCATTCAATAGCTTTCAATGGGCCGGGCTCCTGAACTGATTATTAATTGGTTTTACAAAACAACTTCAGGGCCC
This sequence comes from Nelumbo lutea, assembly GCF_056320005.1. Lineage (NCBI taxonomy): Eukaryota > Viridiplantae > Streptophyta > Magnoliopsida > Proteales > Nelumbonaceae > Nelumbo > Nelumbo lutea. The sequence continues at coordinate 32,169,954 of NC_142690.1, read as the reverse complement.
AACTAATTACTAATGGGGATAATCAGGTCTGACTCCATTAGACCCTATGATACTAACAGCTTAGAACTTTATTTTTTATAATATGACGTTCATATAACAATAAAATAGTAAACTGTTTATAATATAACAAAAAAATGCGTTCGACTATGATGTCAGAAAGACGTGATACTGAAAAAATTTATAACCAATCAAATGGCATCATAAAAGTAGGAATCAATCAGATGGATTTTCGTCAAAATTCATAGGGAGTTGTGATTGATCAAAGTCTCTGATATGATGTCTTTCTGACATCAGGACTTAGGAGACCTCTATATATTATCAACTATATAATTGGTTCAGAATAGCAAGAACCGGTCCCAACCAAATTATTAATTGGGACACAACCACATAACCAAAGCTGACATAATTGATTCGGTTGGCTTGATTCTGTTGGATAAACCTGACCGTAAAGATGTTTTTAGTTTGACAGAAAGAAATAAGAAAATAACAAAAAAACTGAGAGAAAATTTGTAAAATCCAAACACGGCCTACTAGAGAGAAAGAGGCTGCACAAGGAGAAAATAGGAAATTCTTCCCTATTATAATGAGGGTGATTCAAAGCTTGTCATCTCCTACCTGCGAAATGAAATTGAGCCTCCATGGAGTATAAAGAATTTCATTGAAGACTGTCTTGATCTGAAGATCTAGTTCGAGAATGAAATGAAGTATCGTTATGTCTACCTAGAGACGAATCATGCTGCAGATTGGACTGCTCATGAAGCTCAATCTTTTAGGTTCTGCTTTTTAAGAGGTTGTTTGGGACCGTTGCATTTTACGATCGTTTCGTTTCACAGTGGGCCCCAATTTACAAGTGATTCGTTTCATCTATTGTTTTGAAAAATACAAAAAAAAAAAAGGGATATAGGCTGACTAAACATTTAAACTGATTGACTTAATATATTTATAATGACAACTATTTGTCTCAAAAAGTGATCAGCTTTTTCAAATTCTTATGCGCCACGCCACCATGGTGATTCAAGATCATTAAGGCGATTCAAGAAACGAAAATTTAACATTTCAAAAAACCCTTTCTTTCCTAAATTCCAAAGCTATTATCATAAAAATGTTTTCTTAAAAAACAGGACTACTAATTGCTATTTTTTTTACCGATTTCATATATTTGCTGATGTGGCAAACATAATACATCAGCAGAAACAAAATGATCGTGAAACGCACCAATCACAAACAACCTCTAAAAAAACAAGAAGAAGCAAGAAACAGCTGAAAGCCTGCAGCCTAGCAAGTAGGGAAGAGTCTAACACGAGAAAAACGGTGAGAAAACGGCATGTGAAAGCGTGTGAGTAATGGGCAAAGATTTGAAACTGAAGGGTTCTATTAAATTAATACAAGTAGAGAAATTTGGGTAGGAAGGTGGCGTGCACGCGCTTAGAGATAAAACCTGCATCACCACGCGCTCCGAAATAAAAATAATAAAGAAACTGCAAATTATTAAGAGGAATAGGGGAGCATGGACTTACCCTGTAGCTGACGTAGAATGGTGGGCCATGGGCACGTGACTGAAAGAAATTCTGTAAAGAATATAAGAAGAAAGCGTGTGTCTGCCACGCGCTTTGACATTTACCATTTACCGTTGTTGATTGTGTTTGTCACGCGCCATCCTTGCAATCTGTTCAGCTGTGTATTGAGAATTTTTTCTCATGGCAAAATCTATGACGTCGGAAAGATATTTTATCAAAACTGGTTTGACCATGTGAATTTTGATAAATGCCAGTTGATTGGTTGTTATACCGGTTCATTGGTTGGCTAGCAATCCGCTGATCCATGCGGTCGAACTATTAAACCATTCAATTTATACAATGTTATTTATTTATTTTATACTTCTTTAAATTGGATTGGGCCATTCGTTCAAATTGGACAGTCCAATGACGATCCAAAATCCAGTGATCAAAGTGGTTTCGGTTCTAGGTCAATTTTTAAAACATTGTTTTACTTTAAATATAAAAGTTAATTTTGATTTTATGATCAACCACTTGAAGACATGCATTTTAGGTTTTTTTATACATTTTAGGTTTTTTTATGAAAAAAAAAAGAAGACATGCATTCCATAACACGCTGTCTTTTACAGTTTTGTATATTAAAAAAAGTCTTATTTTGCTTCTTGTATTTCTTTTTCTTCTTCTTTTCATTCTTCTCAAAGGTGGCAAGAAAATTGTTTAAGTAAACCCCCACCCAAAATAAATAACACCCAACACCTGGTCGCTGCCCTTTACACGAGTGTGTATATTAAACAAGTCTTTTTTTCTTCTTGGTTCTTGTTTTTCTTTTTTTTTTTTTTTCTTCTTTAAAGGTGGCAAGATAATGGTTTACGTAACCCTAAAAAAAATAAAACATGCAACACCTGGTCAATTGAGGTGTTCTTCTACATGTATGATTTTATTTGTATGGTGATGATGCACGATGTGGTAACTCCCTGTTGGAGGACAGTTCGGACACTGGACTAGATAGGTCGCTTGGTCAATCTATAAAGAGAGAGAGAAGATCAGAATACCCGAGCTACTTTTGCTAAATTGGCAATTGATTAATTGTTTTTTTCTTTTTGAATAACAAAATCATATGTATTGAAAAATACCCCCTTTGTTAATACTAAGAGTGTAAGCGAGATGAGCCTACTCATGAGCTATTTGGGCTTGACTCGTTAAATACTGGAACTCAGCTCACAGTAATTGAGTTAAAGCTTTGTAATACCCTGCTCAAGTGGCTCGTGATACTAATTGAGCCCATAATAAACTGCATTTATAATATAGATAAACATTGATATTTTGACAATAACTTATTTATGATATAAATAAATACATTTATAATTGATTTTCATAATATATCTTTATTTATAGTATTTATAATATTAATTTATCTAAAATTTTTAATACTAATTTATTTATAATTGATCAACTTAAACCAAACAAAATTCTAGTATCAACTCGAATCAAGTTCAAGCCAAATACATAAAACTCAATCGAGCTCAAATAGAATTTAGAACAATGTACTTTTGAATTGAGCTCGAGCTCGAGAAGCCTGATAGTCGACTCAACTCTACTTAGGCCCCGTTTGGTTCGCGAGAGTAGGGGTCTAGAATTGGAATCAGAATGGGTTATTCTGATTCCAACTGTTTGGTTGGGCAGAATCAGAACCCCATTCCCATTCATGCTGGAATGACATTCCCCCATTTAAGAGAATGGCCATTCCGTGCCCTCCCTTGGAAATGGAATCACATTCCTTCTTATTCCAATTTCCATTCCCACTCCTATCTGAACCAAACAGACTATGGGAATTGACCATTCCAATTCCGATCCGATTTTCACCACTTTGAGACTTTGCCTCCCAAAACAAGGTGAGAAACATCAATAACTCTTATTTTATATTTGAAGTCCAAACATTTTATCACCGTTAAATGTCTGAAAATCATTGAAAAAGCATTGACCTTTAAACTTAAAAATCTCCTAGGTGGCTCTGGTGTGATAGCATTTCAAGTAGAAACAAACGACCATGATTCTAGACATTGCCCTAGAAATTATATCATATAGTGGGCCCAAATAAAAAATATACATGAACTACCCACTAAAATGGGCTTTCTAATTTCACCATATTTGAAATGAAATGCTATCAAGTCAAGCACCTCAGAAGCACTACAACCCCACTACAGTGGCACACTAAAATAACAAGTTCTTTTGTGGGCCCATGATATATAGCCCCCAATATATATAATATTAAGGTTATTGTGGGCCCATTATGTATAGGCCCCAATTTATGTAATATAAAGGCTCAAAATGCAGTGGAGATATTTTAATATCGTTTGGCCTTTAAGAAAGTAAATAATAGGTGTGTAGAATGCATGGAGATGCTGTTTATTTTGTTTTCAGTTCTCAATAGTTTATGTTGAGGTGTTGCTGTTGTTTGAAGAAGAAGAAAGAAATTAAACTAAAGATATATGTTATAATTAGAATAGTTATTTGATCACATGTGACATGAGCAAACGCAATGCTTAAGAAGGTGTAGTGGCGTTCGGTAGCCAAACAATTACATCTGCCTTATTATTTTTTAAATGGAGGAAATGAACTGGATCCCCTTTTCGTTGTAGAAACATTTTTAGGTTGACCTGCCCCAGATGATACTGGCTGTGCCAACGAGTCGGGTCTAGGTACATCTGCATCTGGTTCGGGTTTGGGTCCTGAAAAACTTGTGATCAATATCATCAAATATGGTATTTCATAGATCTTTCCTTCAAAACAATGAAAATTTGGCTGAAACTGAAGTTGAATCGATCATTATATCTTTAAAAAATTTATTATTTAGGAAAAAATCGTGATTAGTACCTTCTATTTTAGGCCTAGTGTCGCTTTGGTCCCTGAACTTTAAAATGCAACAATTCAGTAATGGATTTTTAAAATGTGTCAATCCAATACCTGTCATTAATCAATCTGAACTAGCCCCGAACTTTAAAATGCGACAATTCAATACCTGAACTTTCAAAATGTGTCAATCTGGTACCTATCGTTAATCAATCCGTTAACTAGCCGTTAAGTGACATTTGAAAAAGACACAAATGCCTTTTGAGTGTCATCTAATTTTCTTTATCAACCATCCACATGTTGATAAAAATGAATAGTATCAAATCCTTGCCTCTTCTATTCAAGAAAGTTGGGATTATGTCTCAGTAGGTATTCTGGTGACCCCAAGTTTTTTGAACAAGAGGCAAGGATTTGGGACTATTCATTTTTTATCAACGTTTGGATGATTGATGAAGATAATTAGATAACACTCGAAGGGTATTTTTATCTTTTCAAATGGCACTTAATAGTTGATTAACGAACTAGTTAATAATAGATACTAGATTAGCACGTTTTGAAAATTTGGATACTAAATTGTCAAGTTTTAAAATTCGAGGACCAAAATGGCACTAGGTACTAATCTGGAATTTTCTCTATTATTTATTTACTTTAACAATAAGTATTCTTTCGGTTCGTCAACTTTGACTGTTATCAAAGAGCCCCTTATTATTTTTCCACTCGATTGCCCGGTCCAAATCTGAAAACATTGATTTTAATGGTGGGGTGGGCTAAATTACACAGTTGATGATAGAAAAGCATCAAACATATAAAAATTTATGAGAACTACAGATTTGTCAGGCAGATCATTTGGTGAGCTTTCTGTAAATAATATGGAAATCTGCCAATCGAACTTAATTTATAGCTTGAAAGAAGTTTCCATATTCCTAATTCACATGTGTTGCATAGGGTGGTGGAAATAAATTCAAAAAATCATATGAACTACTTTTTTTACGAAATAGTACAAACAAGCCCAATGAAGATTTTTGAATTCCACTGCAGATCTATAAATATTCAAAATGTCAAAAACTCTATTCTATATATCAATGTCTGCCTGTGAATTGGCATCAATTCCGAGCTAGCACCTACCCCAACTGTACTTTGAACCTAAAAATTTTGACCCTCAAATGAAACGTCATTCTCCCCCTTTTTTTATATCCATATCTAATATGTGCAAGTTTGGATTTGGTCCTTACAAAACCATCCTTACACCGTTCCCATAGCCTTTTGTAGCCGTGCATTGGGAATATGTCAGTACTTTTTTTTAGAGGATGACATTCCCAATGTACAGCTAAAAGGTACTGTGAGGATGGTGTGAGGGACAGTCTTGTGAAGACCAAATCTGATGTCAATGTGTTCATGTTTTCATTTATGCTGTGGGGTCATAAGGATGCATTGTGATTATGGTTCCAGTTAATGAAGATTCTTAGATGTTGGCAATGCATGGTTGGATGTTATGTTTCAACGTGTGTACAAATTACACGTTTTTTATTTTATCAATAGACCAGTGTTCCAGCAAATGTACTCTCAATTTCATCCATCAATAACCTTATGAAAACTAATTTCCAACCTGAACTCAATTTGGGAAGAGTGTAAATACAAATATGTACAATATAAATACAAGGTTTAGAAATACCATATATAAGCAGTTTCATACATCTATCCCTCTCTAAGCCCTCCATTGATGGGAGCCTTTGTAGTTTTACTCTCTCCAAATTGGTACAAAATACTATGTAGAGTGGCCATTTTATTATGAGTAATCTTTATATTAAAATTTAAAAATGTAAAAGCTATTATCGGTTAGGGTTGAGAAACTCTTTTATACAAATTTGGATATAAGTATGGGTATTAATGGATCGGTTTTGGGTTGAATCCCGTTCAATTAAAATCAATTTGGACAGATTGGATGAACCAATAAGTCATATTGAATCAGACCAATCTTGACTTAATGGTCAAAGAATTTATTAGATTGGATTGGGCATGGTCCACCTGTAATGGATTTATATTGGATTGGGTAACATTGAACCAGTATCTCATTCATTGATAGAAAATAAGAATACTCATCAGATTGGATTGGACATGGTCCATTTATAATGGATTCATATTGGACTGGATAGGATTAGACCAAATCTGGTCCAATTGACACCTCTAGATATAAGGCTGACATGGGCTGTGGTAGCTAGGGGTGAGCATTCGGTTTATTCGGTTAAAACCCAACCGAATAAACCAAAATTTTAAAAACCAAATTAAAAAAAAAAAAAAAAAAAAACTGAACCGAAACCTAAATTTAGAAAAACTAAAATAACCAAAACTGAAAATTTTTATTCAGTTCAATATATTATATATTAATATATAAATATATAATATATTATATATTATATATAATAATAATAATTTCAATTAATTCGATTAACCGAAATTCTAATTCCAAAAACCGAAACAAAAAACCAAGTAATGCTCACCCTAGTGGTAACCGTGATGGATGACCAATCCACTGGATCTCTTATATGAAGTATGGCCAGGATCAGCTAGATGATCCAACCACATGGCAGAAATGGGTAGCATGGCATAGCAATGCTCCTTACTAAAGTTATAAAAAAGTAGGCTCTGTTTGGAAGAGCGCAAATACAAAAAATGTTTACTACAAATGTTAATGTCTTGTTTACAAAAATGCAAAGTTGGTTTTATTTTACAACGATATTTTGTGCTCTTGCCAAATGATTTTTAATTGTGATACATATAAATACAACTCCAAAACTGGAATCCACCTTTTTAATATTGACCAACTCTGAATGCATATATCATTTCCACTCTTCACCAAACAGAACTCTCATTTTTCACTTTCAATCTGATTTCTTTTAACATCAAATGGTCCATATATCCAAACAATGCCATGAGGCAACACAATAGGGGTAACCCATAGAGTAGGGTAAAATAGTAATATCTCCCTATTTCTTTTGAAACATAAACATAGACATGGACATGAATAAGTGAACCTGTTCAGCCTAAAAATGCTCTCAACAGTATAGGTTGTTGGCCAACAGCCAAAGTTAACTCCCAACCCTGGTGTAGGCAGCGGGATTACAACGCCATGGGACTACACAACAGGGGTAGCCCATCCGCCAACCCATGACCCCCCAACCCTAGTGCAAGCGGAATTCTCCCGCCCTCAGTTACAATTAGGAGGCCTTACCACCTAACCAGTTAGCACCTTGCATTTATCCAAACAATGCCCAATATATATAAATTACAGGGGTATGAGGAATCTAAATCTGATGGAACACAAGTGTGTGTGTGTGTGAACCTGTCTAAATGATCAATTATGATACAACATATCAATGTTTTTTAAGATTCTCACATTTGTATTAGTAGTAACAGATCCCATCTGAGGTACAAATTGGGTATCATAATTTGAAGAATTTAGTTATTTATACGCAGTCACACAAATGCTTAATCTAAGGTTCAAAGTATCAATACGTATCGATCAATATATATCATTTCGGAAACTTTTCGAGACAATGTCTCGAGATTCTGGCCGGTTCACGGGTGAAAGAGCCTTAAATTAGCTCACCTGAACCAATTAAAAAAAAATATTGATCTTACTTAAGTAAGATCAATTTAGACTCTACATGGTTAATTTTGTTTTTAAAATAAAAACATCTTTTTATATTAATAAAAATAATAAAATTTTACTGATGGGACAATTATTTTTGTTTTTAAAAGCAAATCCGAGCTACTAAGCTTTCTTTGTTGATAATTGGATAACTATCGAGCATTGATGACGGTTGCCTTTCTTTCTTTGCTGAAAAGTGACATGACATCAGAGTCAATTCATCAATTTACCCTGTCCTTAAAACTCGCTGTCTATCTTCCGACAGCGTGAGGTGTCCACAGTGTTTGAATCGTGGGCCTATTTTTTTAAATCGAATCTGTGTTATCAATTTTTTAAAAATCGATAACCAAAATCAAATCAAATTCATCAAATTAACTGATTGATCATTTTTGTTAACCGTTGGCAATGTTTTCGAAGTGCCGTTCAACCTGGGAATCGTTTAAGTAATTGATTCCGTTTTATTCTAAACCTGTTTTTAAGCCAAAAACTGTTGAATTGTTCAGTGATTCATTGATTCGGGTGGTCAAACCGTTAATCTATGTGATCCATGATTGTTTTTTAATTTTTTATTTTTTAGTTGGAACAAAACATTCTTTCGGTCAGACAGTTGAATCATTGACCCAAAAACAGGTGATTAGAACGATTCTAGTTCCAAGTCAATTTTTAAAACCTTCACCATTGGTTCAATTTGTCGGTTTTCAGTTTTTGATTACCACCGCTAACTCTACTGAATGACTGATTAACTTCATCCACCCATATATCCCAAATGGGATTTCCTACTCACTTTTCTTACCCACTCTCTACCTGTCATGAATTGAGAGATGTGTGACTGCAATTCATGGCGGGTAAGAAAAGTGAACAGGAACAAGGTTCAAAATTCCACAATGTACCAAACCATATTGGCCGATACGTATAGTTTCGGTACAAGTCCGATACACAAAATGCATAGAAATTATCGATAGTATTTCTTTTCGTTTGTATAGGTCTGTATCGACTGTTTTGGCCCTATATCGGCTGATACAGTTCCAAAACAATCCGATACAACCTAATACAAGTCCCCTTCTCTCTAATTAATTTCATTAAATTATATTTAGGGCCAAATTATCCCTCATTAATTTTATATTTACTCTTATATTTAATTGCAATTTGTTTCTCGTTAACTAGTTAATTAATCACTCCTATAATTAATGCGTAACTTTAAATTTGGATTTCAATTTTAGTTCAATACTCTTCTCATTAATTTCGTTAATTAATAACCCTCTTTTTCATTAGATTTGTTTTGTTTGTATAAAACTACAAACTTAGCAATAGTAAGATTCAAACCCTAACCATTAATTAGGCTTTAACAACTAAAGGTTTGCGACTAAGCCACGCCCATTTTCTTGCTATAGGTTTATGAATTTTTATTTTTAAGTATTTTTTTCTTTTTCTTAGTGTATGCTTATCAATAAATGTTAGAATTAATTATTAAAATTTTATATCTTAATAAATATTAAGATAAATTATATTGATTATTTTAAAACTAATGTATATCAATATACATTTTAGTTTTTCTTTTTTTGTTTTTCCACATTTTAGTTATTCCATCATTTGGCAATAGTTATTGAGTGTATCCCGATATCTTAAATTTTATATAAATCATTAAATTACAGTTTTTTTACTTTTAAATAACTTATTTACAATTATATAAAACTTGTAATTATCATTTTAAAATTATATCTTTGGGAAGCACCTTACATTCCTGATACTTTAAACGTTGAATAAAAAATATGGGTTCCATATATCCATCTAGCATGATTAGAGTATACACGGGTTGAATCAATTCAATTGCAAGTATTTTGGCCAATCAAACCAACTTAATAGATTAATGAACAGCTAAACCGAAATCGACCAACCCACCCCAAGTGTTGGTTTGAATATATGTATAGAGAGATGTGGTAATCAAATATACCATTTACAAATATCTTCACCATATTTGGTAACCAAATATATATATTAGGGAAATTCTCACATTTTTATTTTATTTTATTTATTTTTCTCTGTACAAAGAAAAAAACACTTTTTTTTCACTTTAATTAGTTCTTATTCTAGACATAAGATGAGAACCCCAAGGAACTTTCCTTGGGAATTAACCTCTAAATCATGATGGGACACGTGTCCATATATTATGGACCCACACTTGGTGGGTCCCACCTAAGATGCTATAGTAATGTATTTTTGTGAAAAATAACATTATAAGATCAGATCAGATGGTTAAAAAAAACTCTGATCACTCATCTCTTAGGTAGGACAGGTAGTGGTGGGTTTGAAATAGTCTGTACTGGGAGGCTTGACCGTTGTATGGTCCTGTTGAAAACACCTTCCCTTAATAATTTAGAACTCAACAGCTCTCTCTACTGATAAGCATAAATATTATAGATAGCTTCCCGTTTATTGATCATCAGAATTCATCCTAAACTTTCACCGCCCATCTTTTGGACCTTCCAAAGAAACTTATCTGACCAAAATCTTAGACCAGAGAAGGAAGATTAAGCACGCACACAGAGAGAGATGCAGACCTCTCTGGTTTCCACATTCTTCGTCTCCTTGCTTGTGTTTTCTTCCTTGGTGCATTCACAGGATTCTTGCACTTCCAATCTCAGTCTTCAGGATATTCCATTTTCGACTACCTCTCTTAAATGTGAATCTGTTTGGGCTTCTGAGGATTTCATCCTTCGAGTAAGCTTCTCATTATCTATATATAGGTTTCTTTGATTAGTTCTTCATACCTTGATTAACTTGTGGGAGGATTAATTTCTCTTTTCTTGTTCAGTATGAACAGACTGGATCAGTATGGAACTTCATCCTCTCGACGCCAGACACGAATTCCTGGGTTTCAATTGGGTTCTCGTCCAATGGGAGGATGGTCGGCACTAGTGCCATTGCCGGGTGGGTGCCGTCCGGCAGTAGCACCGCCGGAGTAATCAAGCAGTACTATCTAAGAGGGACGGGTTCTCAGTCCTGCCTGCCAGATACCGGAAGCCTCAGCGTTGCAAACATGAGCATTACATCTCAATCATCACGTTTGTTCCTCGTCTTCCAATTGCAGACCACTCAACCTCAGTCTGGCCTGATTTACGCCGTTGGGCCAAGGAACAATCTTCCATCTTCGCCGGATTATCTCATGGCTGAGCACCGTTCTCAGACCTCCACATCCTTGAATTTCGCCACAGGTGAGTGCAACCTAAGTGGGTTCCTCTCGGTAGATAAGATCTATCATTTCTAAGACATGAAAATGAAAGGTTTTGATCAATGAGATGGGTGCTCTTCCATCTGTCATGAACAGGCCAGAGCGCATCAACAAACACAGGGTCGACTCTGAAGACTACTCATGGAGCTCTGAACATCTTGTCATGGGGCATCCTAATGATCCTTGGAGTCATAATGGCTCGCTACTTCAAGCGCTACGACCCAACCTGGTTCTACGCACATCTTACCATCCAGTTGACAGGATTCGTCCTGGCAATAGCGGGAATAATCACTGGTTTTTTCTTGGAAGATCAAACCAGTGGTGATGTCGACACCCACAAGGCCATTGGGATCTTCGTCCTTGTGCTGGGATGCTGCCAGGTTCGTCTATCATCACTCCTCTGGTTTCATTTTTTATCTTCCATTAATCCCATTGGTGAACTTATAATTCCTGTTATCTGTATATGGCCCGATTCTGGAACCAAATTAAAGAATCCAAAAACTTGCAGAGTTGGTCAGTTTTCTGCTTCAGATTTTCAACTTAGTTTGATTGGTCTTGAACTGGTTGCTCAATTGCTTTCCAATTTAGTTTTCCCGGAGAAGCAATTCTGCTTTTGGACCACTCCTCCATTTGTTTCTTTCATGACTACTACTTTCTTTTCTAACTCGATTTCATTGAGAACACTGTGTAGCTGATAATGATGTTTTTGACAGTCTTTGCTTTACAGGTCTAATTTGTCTGTTTGATGACATATGCTCTTTTAATTCTTTGTTCTCTTTTCTTGATTTAAAGAGAAAAAAAAAATTGATAATTTCGTTGACTCAACGCTTCTTTATTTGGAAAGATAAAGCTTCGAGATAAGATGAGCTTATCCTAGTTAAAACTGTGGGCGTTTCTTTAATTTGTGACATGCACCCACTTACCGTTATAATTTAGGGTTTGTTTTCATCTTTTCCTCTGGATTGATCTTCTTCTATTCCTTGACTATCATGCGCCTATTTGCTTTAACCATGTAGATATGACGTGGCAATTTAAATCCAGTGCCCATCAATCAGATAATGACAGTTAGAAGTTAGAGCTGGCCATGTGATCACTGAACCTGTTTTTGAAGTTTCAACTTTGAATTAAAATAAAATAATAGAATAAAGAAACATAAGTAAGCTTCTTTAATTTGCCACGTGGCTGCCAATTAGGGTGCATGGAATAAGGGGGATGATGATTAGGTGAACACGTGGAAGCCTTCTCGGCTGCCATGTGGTCTAGTTTCTCATGATTTACAGAAGCTCTATGAGGTCTAATGTCTTAACTAGTCACATTGGTTTGTGGAAGAAAAGTTGCATTGGGATATCTTGTATCTTGTAATGTCTACATTCATTGACTTACCATCTTCAGAGACCTATTTTGTGTAGCCCAAATTGGGCTTGAGCAATTGTGCTATATTCCTAGACCAAACCAATGGCCATGGCTTCATTTTTGGAAGATTGATATTCAATTATTTTTCAGGTCAATAGTTCGACCATCTGATCTGAATGGATAATTTATTGCAATTTTAAAAATAAAAAAATAATTAAAATAAAAAATGGCCAAAAATCGTTATTTGATCAAATAGGTCAACAATTTCATCACCCTTGTCAGCAGGTCACTGACCAAATCAACGGTTTTTGACAAAAGACCAAACCAGGGGTGAAACAGAACCAATTCCCTATATGATTTCCAGGCCAAACAGTCCAACTGTCTAAGTCAATGATGGTTCGAAAACTATGTTAGATTCAACTAGCTTCTAAATGCACTAAAACTGGATCATCCAGCTTGTTCATTTAATCCGACCTCCATGATCAATCATCTTGACACTGTTCTTATTGAATTTTGTAGGTATCGGCATTTCTACTTCGACCAGACAAGGCGTCGAAGATCCGAAGGTACTGGAACTGGTTTCATCACTACTTTGGAAGGGGTGCAATTTTGTTGGGGATAGGAAATATTTTCTATGGAATCAGCATTAGCAATGGTGGAGATTCATGGAATGCTGGCTATGGCATCATTCTTGCAATCTTGGCTCTTATTGTCATAGTTTTAGAGGTTAGGTTTTGGGTGAAAAAGTGATACTCCTTCTAGAAGAGTGATTTTTTTTTCTTTTTTGTACCATACAGAGATATCTTTCAGTTCCACCATTGTCATTTCTACTTGTATTAGTTCATTTCAGTGTTATTATTTTCTATTAATCTTCTTTGATTTGCGTGCATTAATAAGTTTTTATTCTCTAACATGTCCCCTCATGTTAAAGTCCAATGGGTTTGAAGCACGGATAAGCATGGACCCATTTATGTCTTGTGCTGAAACTTAATTAATTATAATGGAAGTAATAAGTATCCAATATTAGATTAGTTGGTCTAACAGATTTGGATCATGCCATATCAAGAAATCATTCAAGATAAAAGCTTAAACCGTTAGGTGAGGTCCTTGAATGAATTTTTATTCTCTAGGTATGACTACTAGCCCATACAATATAATAGTGATCAATGAGCATTTTCTGCACTTTGACAATTCTTAAGCTATGTAACAAAAAGAAGAATAAAAAATTAAGTAAAGAAATCAAACACCAAAAGAGAAGTAATACCCACAGATTTACGTGGTTCAGCACATTAATGTCTGTTTGGCATCGATGTCACTTTTCCAGAAAGGTGATACATCAACGCCACATTGGAAACAAAATGGTGCTCTAGAAAATGTCAATATATTTGGAACCGTTTTTCCATAAAAAACAGTGCTCCAAGCCACGCCTTGGAAATCAAGAAGGCATGGTTTGGAGCAACACCGAATTCGACATTTTCTCAAATTGGAGCTTGTTGCTGTCATTAATGAGGACATGATGTGGCAGTGATGTGGACTTCCTAGAATGGGTACTAGTGCTGAAAACAGATATGGAGCACTGGTACCAAACAGAAGGTGTTGTTGCTTCAGGAAACGTCCTACCTGGCAGCAATGTTTCCAAACAAAAAAAAGACATTGTTTTCTCAAAAAATGGTGTTTCCAACCCAGACATCAATAGGTGTTGTATCTGCAGCATCAATGCCAAACATATACTGAAGTTATGTTGTTAGAGTATCTCAATAGTTATGATAGACTTGTAACCGGGATGGGTATCTCTAATAGCTATCCTAGATAACTGATCATGGTTATGTAGGATAGCTATCCTAGATAACTGATCACCTTATCTCATTATCATGTAATTTCCTAAATAAACTCTAATTTTGTAATTGTTATCTTCTATACATAGTTATCCGCTTGTAACTTCTCTATTTAAATGATTCAAGAGATCAGTCATCATGGACTGAGTCATTCCATTCTCATTGTGTTTTTAGTATTGCTCTTATATGGTACCAAAGCCATTTTGACAAACGTCATGGCTTTATAAACAAGCACCACTGCTCATGCCGTCCAGAGACAAATGCAACCTTGATCGACAGATGGTCGAACCATTATAGTGGTCTCTCTTTCCAATTTTATGAATGTAGTCTCAGTAAAATTGGATCGTACTAACTTCTTGCTTTGGAGCTCTCAAACTACACCAGCTCTCAGAGGGCATCGTTTATACGGCTATGTGAACGGATATTTTTCTTGTCCTCCACTCTTATTGGAAGATGGCAGTAGCCAAGGGTCCAGCCGCAGCAACCCAGATCATACAGCATGGATCGAACAAGACCAGTTGATCATAAGCTATTTATTATCTTCATTAACAGAGCTAGTTCTAGCTCAAGTAGTTGGCTGTAAGACATCAAGAGAGGTACGGGATCGACTTTATGTTCTCTTTTCATCTATCGATAAAACTCAAATCCATGATTTGAAATTAGAATTAGCTTATCTGAAGAAGGGTACTCTCACTGTCTGTGATTATGTTCAGAAAGTTAAAAGTTTATCTGATGCTTTAGCTGCTTCTGGACATTTTCTCATTGATGTTGATCAAATTCATTATCTTCTTGGTGGTTTACCTACTGAATATGATACCTTTGTGCTCTTTGTGACTACTAGACTAGATTGTCTTTCTTTTGCTGAAATTCAAAGTTTGTTACTTACCTTTGAAAAGCGCTTAGAGCGTCACTCTTCACAATTTGTATTGGATTCTCCTTCTGCTAATTTGGCCAATAAGAAGAAAACCTTCAATCGCAATCAGTCCTCTTCTTATAAGCCTCGACAATTTAATAATGATGGTGGTTCTGACAACTCCAAGAAAACTTCTTATTATAACAATAATCGCAACAGATCCAATTCCAAGAACACCATTGTGGTTTGTCAACTCTGTGGGTATCCTGGCATACAACAACTACTTGCTGTCATTATCTGGAACTCACTGCTAATAAGCCTACCAAGCAAGCTCATACAACCTTATCTTCACGATCTGCTCGTGATGAAAATTGGTATCTTGATTTTGGAGTAACCAATCATATGACTTCAGATCTTGTGAATCTCTTTCTTTATGATGAGTAACATGGAACAGATCATATCCTGGTCGGTAATGGTACGGGTCTAGACATTTCTCACATTGGCTCTTCAATTTTGAATACCGATTTTGGGTCTTGAAAAACATTCTCAGAGTTCCTAATATATCTAAGAACTTGCTCTCTATCAGTCAATTTTGTAAGGATAATAATGCAACTTTTATTTTTTACGCTGTTGGCTACTCTGTTAAGGACAAAGCGATCGAGAAAACTCTCCTCCAAGGGCCGATTAAGGGAGGGCTCTATCAGCTAAAGACAAATTGCACATCTATAGCTTCATCGGTGTTCATTGGTGAGAAAGCATCGTCTTTAGTATGGCATCAGCGGATAGGACATCCTAGCAAGCGAGTAGCTGCCTACATCTTATCTTCATTTCAGCATCTAATTTCAAATAATGACATCTTTTTTTGTCCATCCTGACCACTAGCCAAGAGTCATACCTTGTCGTTTTCTAGTAGTACTTTTGTTGCAAAGTATCAATTAGAAGTTTTATTTTCTGATGTTTGGGGACCAGCCCCTATCTCTACAAGACATGGTTTTCGCTATTATTTGATTTTTGTTGATGCTTACAGCAAGTATATATGGATTTTTCATATGACCTCTAAAACTCAAGTTGTCTCTATTTTTATTGTTTTTAAGAAGAATGTGGAGAATTTATTTAACACATCTATCAAAACTTTGCAAATAGATGGAGGTGCAGAATACAAACCGCTTCTCCCTATTCTCTCTAATTCAGGCATTACTCATCGTCTCTCATGTCCTCATATTCATGACCAAAATGGGGCTGTCGAATGACGCCATCGCCATATTGTTGGAATGGGTCTCACCCTCCTGGCTATGGCTTCAATGCCCAAACATTACTGGTATGATGCCTTTGAGACTATAATTTTTTTAATTAACTGGCTCTCTTCTCCAATACTGGACATGAATTCTCCCTTAGAGTGTCTCTTTGGCACTAAACCTGATTACACTATGTTGCGCACTTTCGGATGTGCTTGCTATCTGCATCTCAAACCCTATAACTGTTCTAAGTTGGACAATCGATCCAAGCATTGTTTATTTCTGAGTTACAGTTTACATCACAAAGGGTACAAATGCTTGGACTTAACATCTAGACGTCTATATATTTCCCGTAATGTGGTTTTTTATGAACATACCTTCCCATGCACTTCTGGCAGCCCAACTCCACCTCCCAAATCGGCTACCGACACTGTCGTTGGGCCTCCTATCGTTACATACCTGTGCACCTCTCCTCAAACCATTCTCGTACCCCCCGACTCCACCTCCCCTAGCCCACCTATTATATCTACTAGTGTTAGTTATGCCGAATTGCTACCATCATCATCAACGCCATCAGATACGCCCTCGATATGCTTGGACTTAATGCTCACCCCATGATGACACGGAGCAAGAGTGGCATTCGTAAGCCAAACCCTCGATATGCTTTGGAAGCCTTTGTTGACCCCGATGTTGAACCCTCTTGCTACACTATTGCCAAGAAAGATCCCCATTGGGTACTAGCAATGGAAGATGAGTGCAAAGCGTTATTGCACAATGATACCTGGGATCTTGTACCTCCACCTCCTCATAACAACATTGTGGGAAATAGATGGATTTATAAGATTAAGAGACGTCCGGATGGGACCATTGAAAGATACAAAGCGCGATTGGTCAAGGGTTTACTCAACAAGCCGGTATTGACTTTGCTGAGACTTTTAGTCTGGTGGTTAAACCAACCACTATTCTGTTAATAATATCTCTCGCAGTTCACTATGGTTGGAATCTTAGACAACTTGATGTGAGCAATGCCTTCCTTCATGGCTATCTTAGTGAAGAAGTATTTATGAAACAACCTATGGGTTTCGTTGATCCAGCATGACCGCATTTTGTATGTCATCTTAAACGCTCCCTTTATGGTTTGAAACAAGCCCTGCGGGCTTGGTTTACTCGATTAAGGGATCATTTGGTTCACCTTGGTTTTCCGGAATCCTAAGTAGATAGTTATTTATTCATGCGGTGGACTGGCACTGATGTCATTTTTCTTCTTGTATATGTGGATGACTTATTGATCACTGGCTCTTCTACTTCTGCACTTACTCAGCTCATCTCTCAGCTCTCTACCACCTTTGCTCTTCGAGATCTTGGGGAAGCTCATTACTTTTTAGGTTTGGAACTGAATCGCAGTTCAGATGGGGTGCACCTATCCCAACGTAGATATATTCATGATCTTCTCGTTAGGAGCAAGATGCATGAGGCTAAACCTGTTCATACACCGATGGCGGCATCTACCAGACTTGATGTGAGCAATGGTTCTCCTCTTCCAGATAACACCAAATATCTTAGTGTGGTGGGGGCACTACAATATGTTACCCTTACTCGGCCAAACATCAGCTTCTCAGTTAACAAAGTTTTCCAGTTTATGAAAGAACCCACTGATGTTCATTGGAGTGCAGTCAAGCAGATCCTTCATTATCTCAAGTCCACAATTGATCATGTCCTTACTTTTCGTTCTTCTCTAGAATTGGCTCTCAAAGCCTTTTCTGATGCTGACTAGGCTAGTTGCCCTATTGATCGTCGCTCTCAATGTGGTTTCTGTGTTTACCTGGGTCGTAATCTGATTTCATGGAGCTTGGATTGAAGCTCCCTCGCCCATTTGTCATCCGGTGCGACAATTTGAGTGCCAAGTTTCTCTCCTCCAATATTGTCCACCATTCTCGCACCAAGCACATAGAATTGGGTGTTCACTTCATACGAGAAAAAGTTCTAGCCAACCTTCTGTTGATCAATCACATTCCTAGCCATGATCAGATTGTAGACATTCTTACTAAACTGCTGCCTTCAACACGGTTTCATGACTTACAACCAAGCTTATCGTCTCCAAGAGACCACTAAGTTTGTAGGGGGATGTTAGAGTATCTCAATAGTTATGATAGACTTGTAACTGGGATGGGTATCTTTAATAGCTATCATAGATAACTGATCATGGTTATCTAGGATAGCTATCCTAGATAACTGATCAACTTATCTCATTATCATGTAATTTCTTAGATAAACTCTCACTCTGTAATTGTTATCTTCTATACATATTTGTTCTCTTGTAACTTCTCTATTTAAATGATTCAAGAGACCAATCATCATGGACTAAGTCATTCCATTCTCATTGATTTTTTTAGTATTGTTCTTATATATGTCTACCAAGAATCCCATTGAAATTCTACTATATTCAATTAAATCATTTACCACTCTGGTAAAAATCTAGAATTTATGTTGTTGATAGAGAGCTAGTATTTCCACTATATTCAATTAGGGAAAATCTATGACACCGAAAATATATGGCACCAAAGAGCTTTGACCAATCAAAACAACCCCATAAATTTTGATGAATACCACCTTTTTTTTTTAATGCATGAATACCACTTATTGATGACATCTTTTATCATACCAGTTGGTTGACTTTAAAATTTTCTTCCATCATGTCTTTCTGGCATCATAGTCCAAAAAATTTATGATATCGAAAAGACATGGTAAGATGTCTTTCCCTCAATTTATCAATGTTTTTTAACCGTCGTTGATCATGACGGTCAGACCATTCAGACTGGAAACCGTCCGAGCAACCAAATCCATTTTACCTCAAACCTAGTCCCCAGCTAAAAACCGTTGAATTGGTCAACAATTCATTGACCCAAGCAGTCAAACTGTCGACCCATTTGACCTGTTAAACGGGTTTTAGCCTTTTTATTTTAATTATTTTTTAAATTTTTGTGAATAATGGATTGTTTGTTCGAATTGGAAGGTTGAACCATCAACCCAGAAACCGATAGCCAAAATGATTCTGATTCCGGGTCAGATTTTAAAACATTGCAATTTCTGTTTTTCTCTTCTTTATATTACAAACCAACCGTTCACAACCCAACCTAAGTTTTGATCAACTCATAGAGCCAATAAATAGATGTGTGTATGTGTAAAATGGCATGATGACCTTGAAGATTTCAATCCATTGCTGGGTGACACAATCTTCGCATGTGTTTTCAATCATATTACCCCATCCTCATTCATTTAATGTGTATATGAGTGTTATCTAGGTTAACGTTTGTGCACTTTCAACTTGTTAATTGATTTTCATTATAAAGCTTTGCTGCCATGAACACTGGCTTCTAATTGACTATATTGGTTAGATGAATTAGGGCTGATTCTGGGTATGCTGGAAAATTTTTTTCTAAGGCTTCTCCACATATGCTGAACACTATCTTGTCATCAAAACCATTTGGTACATCATCTTTGTATTTTTAACGACATACCTATTGTCAATATCTATTACCTCTTAGGTACCGTTCGTTTTTGAGATTTGAAAGAAGAAAGTTGGTTAATAAGATTGTGGTTCTCATCAATCAATTCACCCATATTCTTATTTCGGAACGTGTAAGATTCATAGCGAAATTGATTTTCTCAAGTATCTTCGCTTACTTGGTAGAGGGTAAAATTGAGTTTCTCAAGTAGGGTAAATGAAAATAAAAATTGAAATGATCAAAAATGCCTTCACAAGATACATACTTGTCTAGAAAATTAAACAAAAAAGAAAATGTATAAATGCACTTACTGAAAATAGAAAATAGGTTCCTAAAAATTGAAGAGGGCCTCACAGGTAAGTTTCACTCTCTTTAATTCTAATACTTTGCTTTCACTAACAGCATGTATACTTTATTTTTATTCCTCTTGTTCTTCATACCATTTGATTACAGTTAAAATGGCTGAACTGAATGATTTAGTGCTTTGTTTTTAAGTGAATAAGCTTTTAAAGGAGGTTGTGAGTTCCTTAACGGGTGAAGCTATCATGGGGTTGATTATAATACCCTTGAATATTTTATCTTTTAGCAATAAGGCCCCGTTTGATTCACTGGAATGAGAGTATAGAATCGGAATCAGAATGTTCCAATTCCAACTATTTAGTTGGGCAGAATCAGAATTCTATTCCCATTTCTGCTGGAATGACATTCTCCCATTTGAGGGAATGGCCATTCCTTGCTCCTCCCTTGTGAATGAAATCTCATTCCTGCTAATTTCAATTCCTATTTTCATTCATGTCTTAACCAAACAGACTATGGGAATGAATCATTTTGATTCTGATTCCAAAAGCAGATTTCGATTCCGATTCCAACTACAAACCAATCGGATCCTAAGTCATTAACCCAACTTCAATGGTTATCAAATGGCTTGTATCAAACTCTCTGTGAGCCCTTTTAACTTCTGTAATGGGATCAGTGCAGGATGAACATAAGGCCCACTAGCCTTAGGGAGAGCTTCATCAGTTCTGGACTCTCTCTCCCTCTCTCTCTCTCTAGGATTATTGGGGAAATTATGTTGATTTGCCGACACAGTGATGCTAATTTGATTCTTTTTTTATGGTGTCATTTTCATTCGTGTGCCTAGGTAATTTTGTTCTACCCTTCATCGCATTAATTACTAATTATTATTGCATATTCATCAAATCCAACTCAATAAAAATAATAAATTGAAATACAGGTCATCTTGATTAGGTCAGTTGTTAATAATGTAATACGATACAGGGAGTTGGTTTAGTTGTGATCAACCACTCCAATATAGGTATCATGCACCAGCTTGTTTAATTGAATAAAAGGGTAAGATATAGGGAGGAAGTGTTAACAACTTTTTATATCAAGACTGTATTACATGGGTTGTGCAAATTCTATCATTTTAATTTGTTGTGGTTGTCCAATGACTACTCTCTTGTACAGGACCATTTCTTTGATGAAAGACAAATGTTTATTTTTTTATGATCCAAATGTTTGTGGATGCAGCTTAATTATTAGAAGGTTGAGTATAAAAAAAAAATCTTCTGGGTGAGACTAAGTATGTATTTGGTATAGCTTTTGTTTATTAAATAAACATTTGTATTTGATTTATTTTTAAAATCAAGAAAAAGTATTTGATAAACTGTTTAACTAGGTGATATATCAGTGGAATAGTAAATAAACATTTAACCGTCAACACGATTGACACACATAAATCAAGGCCAACTTTTATCAATACCAATACGTATGAATTAGCATGATGGGATAAATGCTGATTTGGCGATAATATATATAATACTGTTTATCAAATAAGCAGAAGATATACCAAACACCGCCTAACTCATTCACTAGATGTCTGCATGGGTCTTTAACCTAGATACTATATATCCTTGTTACTGCAGTATTCAATGTTAAGCCTTCCAATTTTATAATTAAAAAACACAATTAGGTAGCTTCAGCTGCTGGGTCTGAGAAAGATGGCCTACAACAATTGATCTCTTCATAAATTGAACTCTTCATCCAAATGAATAATATTAGAATTCCAATAATTCTCTCATGCTTTATTTTATAGCCCAGACAAACTTCTCATGTTGGACCCCTTGTATGACAATAATGAACAATAATTCTCAACTGACTCTAACCAGCTCCCACTATAACAAAAGTAGTTTGATTCCATCAACAAACCCATGAGGAGAAAGACAAGAGATGAGAATGAAGAATTTTTTGTGGATACATTTGTTCATCTTCCTTGGTATTGCTACCTTTGTGGTTTTGTATCATCTGGCACAACTTTTCTCCATTGCTATGCTGTGTGGGATGCTCAAGGGGCAACTAATCAAATTATGAACAACTCAATGGTGATATATCGCAGTCACCACATCTATACCTCACCTTCCAATTGAACCCCATTGAACTCCAATCAAGTTGCTTTTTTTTTGGTACATGTGATGCAGCTTTGGCCCCCACAAGTGGTGAGTGTTGTATGCTAAACCCAGTTAGTGGAGTTAAGATTGGCTCCCCACAGAGCATGCCCCACAGGCGTCTTACATGCACATCTCAGCGTGCATTGGGAACATATATCTCCCGTACCTGTCATGACAATGTTTCTAATACACAGTTGGGATGTACTATGGAGCACATGTTGGCCGACCACCTATGCGAATTCCAGTTAGCGAGGCAATGGTGGCAGTTAGACCTGTTTATGGGTTGGGCTTGGGCTTGGCTTTTGCCAAATTTTGAATGAGGCTTGGCCTGAAGCCCAAACCCCACACAGTATAAGCCAAGCCCAAAGCCCAGCCCGTGAACAGGTCTAGTGGCAGCATTGTCAGGGTACACCTGTACGCACATGGGTCCACACACCACACTTGCATTCATTATTTGGAGACTATGTTTCCACAGGTTTGAGCCCGCACCTCCTCAAAGGGAATGATGCCGAGTGGCCAACTGATACTAGACTAAGAAGATCCAATCTCTTGAAATTATGTAGCAGGTGAGAGCAAAACCTATCTATTTACTTCAATTGCGTGAGCAGAGATGCCCTTGTCGCATTGAAAGGCCACTAACTAATGTTTGTCGGAGTCTTGGAAAGGGTGGAATGGATCTTGCATTTCTTTTATTTTTGGGAAATTGCCTAAAACTCACAATGACTTTTCAGCATTTCTCTTAAACTCACAATTTTTCAAAATGTCTAAAACTCACAATATCGGTAAGTTTTTATTTCCCAAAACTCACCTTCTGTTGGTGCATCGTTAATGGTTCTTAACAGAGGTGTCCATGTCAGCACAAATAACAATTTTTATAACCAAATTACACTTGAATGGCGAGTTAGAGGAAAATGCCTTTTTCAATTTTCAATATTTTTGTTTTTTTCATTTGTGTTTTTTATAATTTGTGTTTTTTTACATTTTTCTATTTTCTACAATCTATAATTTTTCCTATATTTTTTGCTATTTACTTGCAGTTCCTGTGTTTTCTATAATTTTTAGTGATTTTTCTACAATTTTTATTTTTTGATTTTGTTTTTCAATTTCTATAGTTTCTATAATTTGAAAACAATTTTTTATTTTGTTTGAAATTTCTATAATTTTGTTATATTTTTTGTAATTTCTATGCTTTTATGTTTTTTTGAACTTTTTTCCATTTTTTTCATGTCTAAATATTAAAATGGTAATATATTAACACCCGTTAATTTATTTTGTAAATATTTTTATATTTTTTTATGAATATTAAAATGGTAATATATTAACACCTATTAGTTTGCTTAACGTCAAGTTAGTGACATGGTGAGTTTTAGACATTTTGAAAAGTTGTGGTGAGTTTAAGAGAAATGCTCAAAACTCATGGTGAATTTTAGACAATTTCCTTTTATTTTTTGTGTATTTGATTGAAAAGTTTTGTAGGGGTAATTTTGTTTTTTTTTTTTTCACATGCTTATGAATTAAAACATATGTGTAGTTTATCCAAAGTTCTTTTAAATAATTTTTTTAATTTAAATTTAAACTTTTAAATGACCTTTCATCACTAAGTGACTTTTCTTACTCTAAATGATTTTTCAATTTAAAATATCTTTTCATTTAAAGTTTCTTTAAATATGTCTTTTAATTTAAATTAGTGAACTTTCATTGAAGTGCCTCTTCATTTTTAAAAGTGTCTTTTAAACATGTCTTTTATTAGTGACTTTTCATTAGCAACTCTTCATTTAGAACTAGGGCTGCAAATGGATCGGATCCAATTTGGCAAAAAGATATATCCCATCCAATATGAGAAGAAATCCAATGGATTTTCAAGAGTATGATTCGAATTTGAATTGGAATATCCTATCGGATATCTGATTCGATTAGAATTGTAATAACAAATTTTATGATACAATTATATTATTTATATAATATTTCATAACTATCGGATCGGATTGGGTTGTGGCAGATCAGATCGAGGGATATCCAAATTCAATTTGTTAACTAAATGGATCAAACTTTTCCGATCCCATTCAAATTGTTAGTATCAAGGGAGGTATCCAAACCCGGCTTTTATTGGATTGAATTTGGATTCAAATTGGATCTGATTTAACCTATTTGCCTTTATTAAGTGTATTTTGATTTAGAATTTGGTAACCTTTCATAGGTGCATTTGTCACAAGGTGCCATTGGATCTCTGTATACCTAAGGACATTTGAGAATCAACACACACAAGGAAGAATATTCTCCTCTCCTAATTTTTTTCTACACTTGTTTTTGGCATTTTCCCGTTTTCATACGTTGCATCAACCAAGTTGGAAGATTGCTACGGGCTGGATTTAATTCGGAGGAGGCAAAATTCTACTTAAGGACAATGTCCTAGACACACCTTAGTCGATAAGTCCAATTTTCTCCTTTTTCTTTTACTTGTTGTTATTGGTTTTCTACTTTTTTATTTAAATGTTTTCTCTCAAATCTCTTTGATTTCTTACAACAAAATTATTCTTTCCTAAATTTATATTTCTATCCCCACTTTGTTATTAGTAGTATACATATACACTACCTACAATGGATAAAGACCTTTGGCATCTAGTAGATGTCGATTGGGGTGCTCACGGTTTGGTTAATAGAACTATGACACTTTTTTTTAATCTAATGGGTACCACCCGTTTTTGAAAAACCGGAAACCAAAACCAAATGGTTAACTGATTTTTAACAATCGATAGTGCCAGACCTCTTCCTATCACATTTTGTTAGCAGCTGAAGATGTTAGAAGACCTCGGCTGCCCTCATGGCCATAAAATAGAAGCCCAAGGAATCATTGCAGAGATTATCTAGCGCTTCAACATTGAAGCATTAGAAGTAAAGGACCTTAAGAAACCACCTCAAAACATGGCCAAGTTCCTAATGAGGGTAGAGAAATACATCAATGCTAAGAAGACCGAAGCCAGTAAGTGTCCACTAGCCCAAGAGCAAACCGATAGGAAGAGGAAAGACAAAGACTAGCCGAGGCTCAACATCTCTAATAGCAGAAAAGAAAAGAAAAGAAGCCATTCGCACCATCATACAATAGCTACACTCTGTTGAACACTACTTGAAAGGGAAACTAAGTCAACGACCAGGAGTACATGCAATGGCCAACTAAAATGAAGAAAAGCCCCAAAAAAGGCAACCAAGACAAATACTGCAAGTACCACCGTAGCATCGGCTATGACACAGAAGAATGTCGCAAGCTGAAGAACGAAGTAGAGTCCCCTATCAAAAAAGGGCATCTCAAGGACTATGTCTAGGGTGAATGCCTAACAAGATCGGCCTTGAAGGTAGTCGATTCCCAATCAAACAGGCCCCTTGCAGGGGTCATCAATGTCATTTCTAAAGGCACAGTATCCAGAGGAAGTTCCTCTGCCCATAAGGTCTATGCCCGACAGATGCAAGTAGGACACAAGCCACCAAAGAGGCAAAAGCTAGAGGAGGTTATCACTTTCTCCAACAGAAAATTGAAAGGGGTCTCTACACCCCATGATGATGCACTAGTAGTCATAATAACAAACTACGAAGTTGGAAGGATCTTCATAGACGATGACTTTTTAGCCGACATTTTGTTCTTCGAGGCCTTTAAGAATATGAAACTGCCCTTGGATCAACTCCAACCTTCAACGTCCCTTGGGTCAGTTACTTTGGGGCAGCCATGTACCCTAAAGGGAAGATCACCTTGCCACTCACGGTGGGGGTAGAATCTCAACACACTACCCTAATAACCAAGTTTTGGTTCGTCAAGGTTGGTTCATCGTACAATGCCATCCTCGGCTAGCCGACCCTGCAAGCACTCAAGGTGGTGGTATATTCATACCATCTAGTGATGAAGTTCCCCACGAAGCACGACATTGGGGTGGTCCGAGGTGACCAACAGATAGCCAAGGAGTGCTACATAATAGCACTAAAAGGAAAGAACAAAGAAACTCTACCAGTTGAAGGGCTTGACCTTAGAGATGAACCAATGGAAGACCTCATTACCACACCCCTAGATGAGGCCAAACCTGAAAAAAACTATATAAGTTGGGTCTCTCCCCTCTGACAACACCCTTTCCGAATTGGTAAGCTTCCTCAAAGTCAATGCTGACGTTTTTGCTTGGTCTATCATTGATATGACAAAAATTAACCCTTTCATCATTACTTACAGGCTGAGTGTGGACCTAAGTTATAAGTTGGTTTGGAAAAAAAATGCACTAGAATGCTAGGAAGTGATCAGAGAGACCGATTTCATAGATCTAAATAAGGTTTGCCCTAAGGATAGCTTTCCCTTACCGAGGATAGATTTGCCTCATGGACGCCACCTCTGGGTATGAACTCCTCAACTTTAACAATGCATTTTTTTCAACTACAAATAGATCAGGATGCACCCTAGAGATGAAGAGAACATTGATGCCACCTATCAAAAGCTTGCCAACAAAGTGTTCAAGGATTAGAGGCCACAAGATCGAAGCCTATATCGATGATATGTTGATGAAAAGTCTCAAAGCTCACTAGCACATTATCGACCTCGACAAGGTCTTTGAAGTCTTACAGAAGTACTTAATGAAGTTGAACCCCACAAAGTGTGCCTTTGGGGTTACTTCGAGCAAGCTCCTCAGCTTCGTAGTCACATAGCGAGGCATGGAAAACAACCTTGAGAAGATTCAATCCATCCTCAAGATGGAACCCCCACATTTGGCCAAGGAAACATAGAAACTCACAAACCGCATAACAACACCCAATAGGTTCATGTCTCTGTCATCCAATTGATGCCTACCCTTCTTCTAAGCCATTAAAAAACTAAAAAACTTCAAATGAACAAAGGACTATTAGAAAGCCTTTGATGAGCTAAAGACATATTTGGCCTCCCCACCACAATTGAGCAGGCCAAACCCAAGAGAAGAAATCTACTTGTAACTATTGATGGGCGATGAAGCAATCAACTCAGTACTGGTCCGAGAAGAAGATGGGATTCAAAAACTAGTGTACTAGGTGAGCAAGGTTCTTCCCAATGCAGAGACTAGATACCTTGTCCAGAAAGTTGAGACGCAACTTCCAAGCTCACTCCATAGTCGTCATGACCAACCAACCTCTGAAGTAGAACTTGCAAAAGTAGAGATCTCGGGTCGGTTGATGAAGTGGGTAACAGAGTTGACAAAGTTTGACATCATTTACAAGTTGAGGCCTACAATCAAAGCCCAAACATTATCAGACTTCCTAGTCAAATATACATTCAGCAACAACGTCCTAGCACTAGAAGAACACTTACCAACTTGGACTTTGCATGTAGATGGATCTTCTAAGACCAAGGAGAGCTAATTTGGCCTCATCCTATTGACCCCGAACCATAACAAAGTAGAATATGCACTTTGGTTCAGTTTGTCCACCTCAAACAATGAAGTTTAGTATGGAGCTTTACTAGTTACTCTACACTCAACCAAAGATTTAGCATTAGAGCAAGTTGAGGCCTTTAGCGATTCACAACTAGCTATCAACTAGATGAAAGGGGAGTACGAGGCTAGAGAACCTACCATGGCCAAGAACCTAAGAAAAGTCTAAGAGTGAATTGGACAGTTTTTGTGCTTCACTCTATTACAAGTGCCACGGTTGGAGAAGCTATTGCCCTCTCTAAGATCACCAACTCCTTGGGCTTCGACCTTGGCCGCACTATTCGCATTGAAGAATTGGCTCACCTCATTATTAAAGAGAAGCAAGTGTGCCCAATCTAGATGGTGCCATGCTGGATGGACCCAATCCTTGCCTATCTATGTCATGAACATCTACTCGATGACAAGAATGAAGCCAGAAATGCTATGCACAAATTGGCTCAGTATGTACTACTAGAAGACAAGCTTTACAAAAGATCTTTCACACTGCCCTGCCTCAAATTCCTATATCTAGACAAGGGGAATTATGTCCTTAGGGAGATGCATGAAGGCCTCTATGGCAATCCTTAGGCAAATACATGAAGGAAGATGTGCTCCAATAAGTCTAGAAATGCAACCGATGCTAGAGAGGTTCCAACATGCCCTATTAGCTTGCCACAACACTCCCCTTCCTTAGTATCCCATGGCCCTTTGCACAATGGGGGATGGACATCTTCTTCCCCTTTCCTCCTACAACAAGTTAGAGGAAACATCTGATCATGGCAATCAACTACTTCACCAAATGGGTGGAAGTTGAGCCCCTTACAGTCATCACAACGAGGAACATTCCAGAACTACTTTTGTAAAAACATTGACTACCAGTTTGTCATACCTTACATGCTTGTCATTAATAATGGCGGACAATTTGATAATGCCAAATTCAGGGAGTGGTGCACAAATTTTGGGATAAAGTAGTGGTACACCTTGATCGGTTACCCTCAGACAAATTGATTAGCCAAGTTCACCAACAAAACCATCCTTGATGGCCTGAAAACTAGACTATACAGAGCCAAAGAACTATGGAAAGATGAACTCCCCAGTGTATTGTGGGCTTATAGAACAACACCTTGATGGCTTAAAGACCAGACGATACTTCGAATTAAAGCCTAAGATGAGGCTAAGAACAGTGAAAAACTTTGAGGTAATCTTGACATACTAGAAGGTGTTCGAGAACAAGCTCAAATTAGAGTTGTATCCTACTAGTAAGCAGTAGCACGATATACAACTCCTGAGTCAGAAAACATCAATTCAAGTAAGGTGACCTATTCCTCAAAAAATTCAACGTTCCAGAACTTGGCATGGGAAAGATCGACCCCAACTTGGAAGGGCCATATAGAGTCAAACAAGTAGTGAGACCAGGAACCTATCAACTTGAAAACATTGATGGAAGATCAGTGCCATACACTTGGAATTCAGAGAACCTTTGAATGTATTAGCATTCATGTAAGCCGATGTACTCAAGTGTAATGAAAAACCAAAATTTTCTCTTTACCATTCTCTTGTACTTGCACTTTTAATTACTTAGTGCAATTTTGTATGTGATTTCTCTTGACTCCGACTTGACCTTAGCTACGAACTAAGGCATACAGCCCTAAACGGCTACATGCTCAATAGGTCACCTCGACCGAACAAAGGACCACTAGACCTTGCTATTGTTTAGGTGCTAAGATAATTAATACTTAATAGCCCTTGGCCATCACAAGTCTAACTACCAGTGCACCACACCAAAGTACATTGCACAACTACACCAAGCGTAAAATTCAATTTCCATTGAAGAGAGAGAGAGAGAGAACAAAATCAAAAGGGCATGCAGGACTGATAACAAAAATATCTTTAAAAAGAAAAAATAAAATTAAACTATGGCATCCCTAGTCTACCCCTTGGCCGAGATCTCCTACTTGTCCTCAGTTGTTTTCAGGCTTGTCTTGTCCTGCCCAACTTCAGCAAAGGGGACTAAAATGCCTACATCAAAATCAAGGACAACAACCAACACCTGTCCCTTGCACAGTTCAAACCCCTCTAAGTAAGATAGGCCTTCGAAGTTAGCCAAGTCTTTCTTGTGCTCGTGAAGCCTTGTAAGCTTCAACAACCTTGGCCACCACCTTTTCTAGTTCCTTCCCCATGGACGTCAATGTCATCTTTATGTCCATCACAAGGCTCTTCGATGACATAGCCTCGGCCTCATCCCTTGGCCTCCCTAAGCTTCTACTTGGCCCCCTTAACATGACCATTTATCTCAACCAACTCCCACTTAAAGTTGCTCTTGACCTTGGCCTTGGTCCTCACCTATCTCAACGATTAGGATTAGACCTTGAATTAGTTGCAGAACCCAATAGACACCAAAGCCAACTATAATACAAACAAGTTAGGATATAGCAGCAAATTAAAATAGGATAACTAGCCAGCGTAAGGAAATTTAAACACTCATCTTGGCTATTTTGTCTAGTAACATGCCCTGGATAGTTGAAGATGACTCCTAAAACCAAGATTAATGGTTTTCAAGGAGCAACTACCCTCATTGTGAGTTGCTAGCTGACACCTTCCTTCAAGATTGTATCGCCCTCCTTCGCATTCTAAGTGGGGTGGAAAGGAGCTTGTGGATTAGTGGCTCTTCATCATCATTCCTTAGCAATGCAGTCAAGGTAGTGAGAAGCACCACCTATTGATGGGTTTGAGTTGTGGAAGGGCCCTCATCTCGGCGTGAAGAACCACCTGTTGACATCTATTATCTTCTGGGGCATGTTGTCCTTTCTTCCATCAAAAGGCGTCTTCAGTGCCACTAGAGGTGTCCACGGGTTGGTTAACCGAACCATGGCACTTTTTTGTAAACTGAACTAGTGGTACCGGTTTTTCCAATTCACCAAACCGAAACCGAACTAGTACCACCCGTTAATTGGCCCGTCGACTTTGGTTTTTAACCGGTTCGGTTCTTTGGTTTTTTATATTTATAATATATATTATACAAATATATGTATAATATTATGTAATAAATGATAAATGATATATAATATATTATAAATATTTGAATAATATATTATATATATAATATATTTATAAATAGGTCATTATAAATATAATATACGTATATATTATATATAATGAATATATATTTAAATATAATGCATAGAAAATATGTGACATAAATTAAAAATAATATAAAATATACATAAAAATATATATACCAGTCGGTTCGGTTAACCATTGGTTTTTTTGTAGGTTAACCGAAAACCGAACCGGTCCTTTGGTTTTCCAAAAATCTCAAACCGAAACACGAACCGATCAGTTTGGTTAACCACATTTTGCAGTTTGATTTTCTTGGTTCGATTCGGTTTTTCGGTTTTTCGGTTTTTTATGGACACCCCTAGTTGCCACCACCCTCTTCTAGGCAACTTTGACCTCTACCTTTTTCCTTATACCATCAGCTGTAGCCCTCTTTTGGGCAGCCACAACCTCAGATCCCTTCTTCACAGTCTTACCCTTATCGGTGACTATTTCCTTTGTAACCTCGATAAGCAACTTCTTTTGGGAAGGATCCATATCTGCACAAGAACAACGCCAAGTCAGAAAGCAAATCAAGGAAGATTTCACTTGACAATGGGTAATTGAAGTGTCACTACTATGGGGGCGTAGGGCTGAGAATAGCTTCTACTAAGGCCTCTTCCCACACCAGGGGCTTAGCCTTGAAATCTTGCATATCCTTAAACCGTTTAATAGCACCTCATCTTCTTTGGAGTTGGTCAACTTTATCTTCTCTGCTAATAGGCTCCTCCTACACTAGGGGCATGACCTTGATCCACCATCTTCCCCTGTTGGAACTAGAAGTAACACCATCCCTCACCAATAGGATGCTTCCTCAACGCAAACAAGTTTATAAAGAGATTGAGCATCAATAAAACCCCTTAGTGGTGAGCCACTATGAGGACAGCAATGATGGTCCTAATGGTGTTAGGTGTAAACATGATGAGGGTAATCTTGCAGTGATTTAAGAGAGTATGTATGAAGGGATGCAAAGGAAACTAAAGCATGAACTGCAGATAATGCTTGTGAGTGCACACCTTGCCTTCCTTGGTTGACCAAGGCCTGTCACCCACACAAGGAATCCTAGCCCTAAAGTCGTCGGGGATATGGTACTTATCACAAAGTCTATCTATATCCGCATAATGAAGGGTGCAACCCAACTCTGATTGTACGGCCTTGGCACCCTCAACCTCAACTTCATTCCCCTTGGCCTAACTATCCTCAACTTCGGTTGATCCCTCTCCTTCCTCACCCTCCAAATTCACTACTGGATTTCCATTGGGAGTGTCATCCCTTGAAGCCCTTGACCTTGTCGACCCAGTACTCTCCTTTATTGATGAGTTGGAAATCTAGTCGTGCTCAACCGCGAGCTACAACCCTCCTCTCTAGGACCTCCACCTCTAGAAGCCAAACAACTCTCAAAATCGAACCTAGACTCAGGATGTGGAATAAGATTGAATGCCTGGGGTCATATCAAGAAGGATAAGCCTCTCGACTAAAGTCTAAAGTAGACATGATTAGGGATGATATCTTACCTAAGCAAAGAGAATGTACGGTGACTCCAAGAAATCGGATGCAAGAAAGCTGGCCAAGGTGTTCTAGAAGCTCCCTAGCAATGATGGAATGTGAATGATAGGCTTCCAACCCCTTCTCTCCTTCCTTTTTTATTGTAAAATGGGCATCTCTATCCTTTCTCATTGTCTTTAATGCGGGAGCCTTCACTGCAGGCACTACGGTCCTGGTCGAGCCATCCCTAGTGCATTTATGGAAGGGTAATGCTTAGCCGTGTGGATCACGTTACCATTAACTCTCACAGTCAAGGTCCCTAACGTGTAGAACCGTTACACAACACACACCATGTTGACTCCCGGGTAACATTGACTATATAAAGGACCCATGGCCTCAAATAGTTCTCTTACACACATTAATACTCTAAAGTCTCAACCGCTCTTTCTTACTGAGACCTTGGCCTTCTTTTGGTCCTTATCTAACTTGAATGTCAAAGTCCTCGCCTCTGAGACCACATCTCGGGGACTCTGATGTCTTTTGACTGTTCGTAGGTGGAACCCTTGGCCTCTTCACCTCAGAAGTGATGGAGCTGCCCTTGTCTTCAGATTTGGTAGCAATTTAAAATATATTACAAAAATGAGAAAATTAAAATAAAAGAAAAACTAGTCTACCTGAATTCCAATAAACAAAAGCCAACAATTCTTGACTAGAGCATTGAGAGGGAGAGCAAAAGTTTATATAACTCCTTTATTTTATTTCAATTAGTGTTATCAATGGGTTGGTTCTTGCTAGATTAGGGTTGACCCAGTCCTAACCCGATAAATAAATGCACATAACCAACTCCAAACCAGAGCTACAAGTTTTGTTACTATAGATGCAAAACCGACCAGTTCATTAATTGGGACTATTGAGCTGACCTAGTAAGACCCAATTATAATTGACAACAATTCTTTTAACCTATAATTTATATTTAACAATTTACTTGCCATGTTGGAACCTTTAGTCCATAATATTACAAGTATATTATGACGAACATAGCTATTAGACTTGAGGAATAATATAGTAGGGGCGAGCAAATAGGTAGGTCCCTCTCTCTGACAACTAGCTTTTTGGGACGCATAGATCTCAAAAAGTTGCCCAAAATAAAAAAAAAAATATCTCCCCAATCGGGCATCAAAGTGCAAAATTATGGCCTTCAAAAGTTTTCATGCACTAAGTGTGCAACCCACGACCCGGTCACCAAGTCAAATGGGTCAATGGTCAAACAGATCGGGTCAAATGGTTCTTGACCAAGTCAATGGCTTTTTACTGTCTAACGGGTCTTGACTGAACTAGACTTGGAATCCTGGTTGGGTGACGGTTTGAACGGTTCAACTAGTCAGGTCAACGGCGGGTTCCAATTTCAATAACCTAGAATCAACTCCTACAAGGTACATTCCAAGTTCTACCGTGGAACCAAACCAAATCGACCCATTCTCACCCCTATAATATACACATAGATTTGGATCTTATTTGATTGGAACAATCAAAACCAGTTCCAACTCAACTATATATCAAAAGTCAAAGTATCATTACCCAATATCCACCCAATTATGATGATAACACATACTGGAGACCCAAACATTATATATTTAGGTTAGTTTTGTTTGATTTTTTCAAATCTTTTCAACCCATTGACATCCTATTCCTATCATAATGGCACCCACGTATAGGGCTGCAGCTTGGTTCAAGTTAGCCTAAAACAAAACCTGAAAAAGTCAAGTTAGGTTGGGTCGGTTTGAAGTTTGGATTGGGGGCATAGTTGTTAAGGTGTCTAAGTGATTATAGGTGACACTAGACAACACTGAGGCCACAAGAATTTTACAAAATAAAGAACTAACTTTTGTCTAGCTAGTTCCTAATGTTATATACCATTCAACATGCACATTAATTGAAAAATAACATTCTTTTTCTTAATAACATTAAATTTCCTCTCAAAATGTGGCAAACCATCAACCTAAAAAATAAAATTATTTTAAATATATCAATTTCATTTTTAAAAATAATGCTATTTGTAAAGAGCAATTTCATATCAATTAGCAGCTAGGGGAGGCTATTAATTTTATATAATAAAAATTCAAGATGGAAAGCTAAATAGAAAATGAAAATAAGGATGCAGATGTTGTTTTATTTAATTGAAGAGAAACTTCTATATACTTCTATTCCTTTCTTCATTTTTTGCTCAAAGCCCTTTGGGCTTTTAAATTTCAATAATAAACTAAAACAAAGTATAAATGATATGTAATAGAATGTCAATACACATATTAATAAGATGTAACATTTTTTTTTGATAAATAAGATGTAACAATATAGATGATATTATAATAAGGTGCATACATCATCATTTTTGTTGCCTAGAGAGGTGCCTAATTGCTAGGCATTTGGATGAGGCACATAGGTGATGCATTGACAATTATAATTAGGCATCTGGTTGAAAACTATGAACCTGACTTAACTTCCAATTGGTAGGGCTAGATATTGTATTAATTTCTATGAATTTGGTAGTATGTATGTACGTATGTATGTATGTATGTGTGTGTGTACTTAGGTTTTATAGTCTATTTATAAATTTGGTTTCAATATTATGCCTTTACTAAATTGTCATAGATTCAAGTTTCATACATGTTATTTTTGGTTCACTTTTTTCATGAAATACAATATCAAAGTCACTTTTAATTCATTTTATTAATAATACATAATGTTCTGATCAATTTTAGTCTATGTTCATTAATACTAGTCAATATTCAATTATAATCAAAATTCAATTTGAATCCAATATAAATATGATAGATATGATCCAATTTGAATTTGAATATAAATAAATCAAATTTGGATCTACCTATATCAAGTTCACTTTGATCAATTTGCAGCTGTTCCGGTTGGGTTAGGGTTGTGGACTTGACCAACTTGACTTATTTTTCTCTTTTTGAAGCCCCAAAAGGCCATTCCATTAACTTAAATAAAGTTACACTTTAATTCTCTCACAATATAATGTTAAACAAACTTAAAGAAAGTATATAAACATATATTTATGTATGTAAGTACACGTGGGTATTTATGTATTACATGTGCATATGCATATATTTATATATGCAACTATGCATCTATAAATGTATGTATGTACACATGTTATTATCTTTGTATATGCATGTACGTATGTCAACAATTTTAATTTTAAAGGCAAAACTTTTCCAAAACATGTTTATCTATAAGTATATAATGTTGATACTTAGTTTACCATCAAATTTAAATCACATTATCATCATGTTATATATATAAGAGTAATATTTTACAAACAACATTTGTCCAAATATTAATTTAAAATCCATTTTCTAATTTTTTTGTTCTTTTTTCTTTACTTGCCCACATGCATACACTAGTATATAACAAGATAAAAGACTTAAACCTCCTCTAAGATTTATGCCAAATACTAAGGCATCCCCTCTCTTTTTAAAATGGACTAATACCTCCTACAAGATATATTTTTAGCCATTATGTCTAACAAAATTGTTAAGAAACAAATATGCCCATATGGGCTTAGATTGATTAAAAAAAAAACAAAAAACAAAAAAAAAAACAAAACAAACCATCTTCAACCTTCTAGCAATACTAATTGTTGTCATTGCTTCCATCATTGTTGCAACAAGTTGTTGGTCATATTTGTTTTGATCATAACAAACTCGTTGAAGGTACTAATATGATGTGACTCCAGATGTGTAGATAATTTTTTTATTCTCTTGCATTTGAAATGGAAATTGAGCAAGAAATGCAAAACTTTTATCTTTGAAGATTAATAAGATCGAAGTTCAGGAACTTCAAGAGTCTTTTGTATACAAACTTGATGTAATTAACATGCATGTGCAATGCATAAGCTCATTATAGACCCACAATGGTTCAACTCATACCTTAGGGACCAATGGTAAGGCTAAGTAAGGCCTTAGGAAATTTCCTAAACCTTGAGTTAAGAAGAAAAATTAACCCTTATTGTAGCAATTACTTGAGCTTTCCAAAGAAACTTGTAGCAAGCAATTGACTATTTAACCCTTATTGTCAACTAACTGCAATAGGCTGATTTGGAAGCAAGGCACAAGTAGTTGACTACTTAGACCAAGTAGTCTACTAACTGAGATAGTCGAGCCTAGGAATGTTACTCTTCATCTGAGAGTCGACTATCAAGGCTACATAGTTAACTCCAGTCAAGCATGTTAGAGTCTCGTGACTCAGATAGGTTTAATCAACTACTAGAGTTTGATAGTCGACTACTTTACATAGATTCCTCTCTAACAAGAGGAAAATTTTGACCATTTGAAGAGCAACAACTCTTTCCTCTTCAAGCAAGCTTTGAATCCTATTGGAAATTATCTCTGAAACTTTCCAATAGAAGTTTTATTACTCTTCAATAGACTAAAAATGTTCAAATTCAAGCTTTTAATTCAAGAGTATTTAAGCATGTTTTCAGTTGAAAAACCCTAACAAGAATAAGGAAAGGAAAATAGAAGAGGAAAACAAGTGACAAAGAGAAGAAAAGAGTTTGAAGAGCATTCTTCAGCCAAAAAGAGTGAAATCTTAGTGAGAAAATGAAAAGATGAATTTGAATTATAGTTGGTTTCTCACTGAGAAATCTAACTCTCTTGAGAGCTTGAGCCCTAGTATTATTGTATATGTGCACAATTGCATTTGAAAAGTTTTGCATTGTACTTGCATATTAAATTTATAGAGGCATTTTATTATTGTTGTATGCATTCTTTATTGTTATTGTTGTTATGGTTGGGATTGAACATTGAAAGGTTGCATAGCACCTATAAGTCTATCTAGGAAGTTGTAAGAGATTTTTTAACACCCAAAAATCTAATTGGTTAATGGATTGAAAACCCTTAGGTAGTGTAACTGAGGAGAGAATGCAGGTTGTGAATAGCCAAACCTCTATAATTCTAATATGCTTTCTTGTTATCTTTGTTTTTACACATACTTGTGTATATACATCTAGTTTTACAACAGTTGTCTATTTATTCATTGTTGCACCCTCAATAGGAGAAGAAATCTTAGGAAAGTTTTTTAAGAAACCCAATCCACCCTCCCCCTCTTGGGATAGGCCATTAGACAACACAAGTTATCAACAGTGGAATTGGGGCCACCTCTTACCAATCCAACATATTTCTTCCATCTGAACAGTAATACTAGCCATCTCATTGGATTCTAATGCAACTAGATGGGGTGAAGAGAGTATCAATGAAGAAGGGGAATTTCTCCTAATTCTCTAGCAATCTTAACTCAAGGCCATGGGTATCAATTGTTTTTACCATTGTGAAATAAAACTTCAAGGAGCATTGTTTAGAACAAGATGTGTGTGAGAAGCATTTCCCCCATTTTTGGACAGCTATAGTGACATTATTTCATCTATTGAGAAATCGATGATTGGTCATAAGTTTGCTTGGTAGAAGTTATAAATGGATCTCTCATCAAATCCAATGAGATTGGGCAATAATTGGAATAGTAACAAAGGTCTTCCCAATTCCTGATAAATAAGACTCTTCACCTTTTGTGCCTTCTTCTATTTTCCAAAACCCATTTCTTCTTTTCCTCAAATCCAAAAAGCAAGAATCTGCAATACCTAATGAGTGAAATGAAGCCTTTGAGTACTTATACAGTTGATTTGTTGTTCCCTTCATGATTATAAACCTATTCCTATAGAATCTCAATCTTAATTCTACAAAATTTTTGCTACTTGAATCCTTAATTTTCTTATAAAGAAAATTCATAATTTCACAACATCAACCATTCGGCCTTGCTCAAATTCATCAAGTAAACAAATAACTTGGATCTTCATGCTTTATTTTTTCAAAAATTCTAAATGCATTCTAATGTTTAGAGTTAGATGAAGTTTTTTGAATGTCAAAATTACATCAAGAAATGTGATATTTTCTAGTTGAGGTCATGGAAGTTGTTATGTTCCTTAGGAGAACTTACCCCTAAAAGTTAGCTGATAGAGGGAGGGAATCCAACCACATATATACCCACAACAGCATCCCATACTACCAATGTGAGATACCTTACATTATCATTCCATACTATGAATGTGGGACAAATGGATCATAACATTCCACCATACTCTAGATTCTCGACACCCACATACGCTAGCTTTGCACTAGTCCACCTAGTCTCGGCCGAACACTACAATAATGACATCACCACTTGCACCACATGATTGCAACTGGGAGGCATAGTGTAGGCTCTGATATCATTTGTTATGTGCCTTACGAGAACTCACCCCTAAAAGCTAGTTGTCAGAGAGACGGAACCCAAACACATATATACCCCACAAAACATCCCATACTATCAATGTGGGATACCTCACATTAGCATCCCATACTACCAATTTGGGATAAATTGAACATAACATAAGTGGTCAAGAACCAAGGCATTTTGTAGAAGAAGCCATGATTGACTCAACTAAGAGTAATTAATAATAATCTATAGAAATCTTTGACCAATAAACGAGAAGGCAATGCTCCTATAGACAAAGAATAGCTGTAGATAGAAGGGTTGAGTCAGAGTCCCTAAGAAAATCAAGAGGATGACTTTGTTTTTTTTTTTTTTTATTCAAACTTACTACTTGATGATGAAATAATAGTTGCAATGGTCAATTGAATGCCCATGAGTCTCTTTGCTGAATGGGGAATATTTTAGAGGGCAAAATTGGATTTTTGAAAATATTTAACTATATGTCAATTAATATGCAACTGGCCTTGATAAATTCTTAATGAAGGGGAGACTTTTGTCTAATAATGTCACCTGACAAGGGAGGCATTAGACCGTTTTGAAAAGAGTGGAGGTTTTAGTATTTAGCATAAACCATGGGAGGTTTAAGTCTATTTCCCTATAACGCTAAAACGGAATTGACTCAATTCTTGAATTAGGAATAAGGAAAAGAAAACATTTGGCAAAGGTAGAGTATTGATGAACATCTCCTAGAAAAAATTAGAATACGCCGTGAGATTGGCGTGAGGAACACTCTGTGCAAATAGGATTTCCTATTCATTTTTCTTACCCACACACATCAGCACAATGCCAAACATCTCGGGTTGGGTAAGGTGCTCTTAAACCCAACCTAACGCGGCCGACTTGACCTCAACCCATGAACTAACGGGTCCCACAACTTGCATAAATTCTTCTGGTCAGAAATTCAGAATCCTTGATTCGTGGTATGAGCGAGTGATTTGATTGTACTTGACTCCGAGTAGACTCATAACTGGATCTGGATACATCTCCGATCTCCGTCTCCGAGCCGCATCAAATCTTTCAATCCATTCGTGGTATGGCGTTCGAATGACGGCTCCATCCCTGAGAACCCTCGTCAAAGACTCGACTTTTGTCCGACATTTTCACTGCTGTGGTACTAAAGTTTCTACAATCCCAGGTCTCCATGGCAGCTGCTCCTGTTCCAAGCTATGCTCTGGAGGTCAGAGACAACGAACCAGACGAGAAGGACGGTTATGGCGACAGCAAATGCGCCTTCTTAGTGGTAGCTCTTTGCCCTTGTCTCGTTTTATTCATTATCCTCCTCACGGTCGTTTCCATCGTTCTCGTAGTGAAGTTTCGTGCTTTCTGTCATATCCCTTTTCACGGTCTCTCGAGTTTGTTTTACAAGAAGAAATGCTAGCCCTGGGCTCTAGGGTTTTTAGCACTGGGAGTTGTTCTGGGGTTTCATACGAATATTCGACACACAGACACCCAATGGAAGAAATCGACATTCCTAGAAGTGGTGGCGGTAATGTCGATTTCGTCGCTAGATCTGCGCCACCTTCTTGTTTGCGTTATTGTCTGAATCATCGATTTGATGGTTCTAGTGGGGTTGCTCCAGTTATTTGGCTACGCTCCTATTCACAGCCGCTTCACTTCGTTCTACCAGAAAAAATGATTGTTTTGAATTCAAAAGCTTCAAACATTAGGTTGTTTTCTGGGGTTTCAGATGAGGATACAAGAATAAATGAAGAGGAAGGAGATATGGAGGAAGATGGTGAAGGTGGGGATATTAGGAGTGAGGACAAGTGTTTCGAGTCCACTGCAGATCCAAAAGAGGTGGAAAGAGTCTGCAAGGTGATTGAAGAATTGTTTACATCAGACAGGAGCATGGAAGCGGTTCTTGATCAATGCGGAGTTGATATCTCTCATGACCTTGTTGTGGATGTGCTGGCTCGGTTCCGGCATGCCTGGCGTCCGGCATTCCGATTCTTCTGTTGGGCAGGACAGAGGCCTGGATTTTCACATAATTCAATAACGTATAATTCAATGATGGGCATACTTGGGAAGACGAGGCAGTTTGAGAGCATGGTGGTTATGCTTGAAGAGATGGGTAAACAAGGGCTTCTAACAGTAGAGACGTTCTCCATTGCTATCAAGGCTTTTGCTGCTGCACGGCATATGAAAAAGGCAGTTGGGATTTTTGAGTTGATGAAAAAGCATAAGTTCAAAGCAGGTGTTGATACATTCAATTGCTTGCTTGACGCCTTGGGTAGGGCAAAGCTTGGAAAGGAAGCTCAAGCTCTCTTTGAGAAGTTCAAGGATCGGTTCCCACCAAATTTGCAGACTTATTCAGTTCTTCTTGCTGGATGGTGTAAAGTGAAGAATTTAATGGAGGCAGGGAAAGTTTGGAATGAGATGATTGATAAGGGTCTTAAACCTGACATTGTAGCCCATAACATAATGCTTGAAGGGTTGTTGAGGGGTAAGAAGAGATCTGAAGCAATCAAGCTGTTTGAGATCATGAAGGCCAAGGGTCCTTCTCCAAATGTCCGAAGCTATACCATCTTGATAAGAGATTTGTGCAAAGGTAGTAAGATGCAACAAGCTGTTGAGTACTTTGATGAGATGCTTGATTGTGGTTGCCAGCCAGACCCTGCTGTTTATACATGTTTGATTGTGGGGTTTGGAAACCAAAAGAAGATGGATAAGGTGTATGGACTGCTGAAGGAGATGAAAGAGAAGGGATGCCCTCCTGATGGCCGAACTTACAATGCCTTGATCAAACTTATGACCAATAGGCAAATGCCAGATGATGCAGTTAGGGTTTACAAGAAGATGATTGAGAGTGGTAACCAGCCAACAATCCACACTTATAACATGATCATGAAATCCTACTTCATAGCAGGGAATTATGAGATGGGGTGTGCTGTTTGGGATGAGATGAATCAGAAGGAGTGTTGCCCTGATGATAATTCTTATACTGTTTTCATTGGGGGGCTCATAAGACAAGGAAGACCAGAAGAGGCTTGTAAATACATAGAGGAGATGATAGAGAAAGGAATGAAGGTTCCTCAGCTTGATTACAATAAGTTCGCAGCTGATTACTCTAGAGCTGGGAAGCCTGATATTTTAGGGGAGCTGGCTCAGAAAATGAAGTTCTCTGGAAAGTTTGCGGTTGCCAATTTATTTTCTAGGTGGTCTGAAATGATGAAAAAAAGGGTTAAGAGAAGAGATCATGGTCAAATTGAAAAACAGTTTGTCTGAGTTCATGATTGGATGTGTTTGTCTAAGTTTGTAATTGGAGCCTAATACTGTTTTGGCTCCTGAATGAAGAATGAACTACATTCATTACTTTCCCATTTCCATGCCCTTGACTATGTTATCCTATTATCCTCTGTATATGTTTGGCCTATGCAGAACCATATTTGCCTTATGTAGTATATTTTGCTAATGGTTGCATAGAATGTACAAACTTTTCTGGTATTATTCTATTCAAATTGTAGTGTTTGTAGTTTCTTATTTGGTATACTCGATTTTTTTTTTTTTTTTTTTTTTTTGTGGGGGGGGGGGGGGGGGCAAAGAACTTCAGTTATCTATGCTACCTATATGCTGATTATAATCATTTTGTCAGGTACCTTGTGAGGCACCATTTGTTCTTGAAAAATTATTACCATTATCACATTACGGAAGCTATTTATGAAAAATTATTGTCATTTCTTTACCCTAATCCAAAAATTTTCTTCTCTTTCTACCTCCACCCGAGATTCTTGACTCTTTTCTTTATCCTTCTCCAGACTTGCTTGTTTTATACTCTCCATTGCAACAATTATGTTCAGTGGGTAATATAATTGTTGAGGGTATTTTAGTCATTGTAATCAATCTAATAATGGGGCGCCTAATGAGAGGTATGTTTGTAATTATTTCACACTCTAGTACAAATACTAATGACTGGGGTATGATAACCAAGAAAGATACTTGCCCCTTTTACTCAAACTTTTCTTCCTTCTTCCTCTTTTCTATTCTTCTTCATTATTTGACTCTTATTTAACCTAAATCATCATATTGGATGATTATTCATCATATTATATTGGAATTGGATATATTTGGATATGGGTTTGTTTCTTAAGGTGCTTTGGTATGTCTGTATGTTTTTTCTCTGTTTTTAGGGGCTTTGTTAGGGTGGGTCTGTTGTTTTTTAGGTCTGCTATTGTTGAGTGATTCCGTATCACCCTGCTGCAATTTCCTTTCCTTTCTCTCTAATAAAGTTTATTTTTTATTTATCTTCAAAAAAAATCTGATTGCACAGTTCTTGGAGCACTATCTATGCCACCATTTGTATGGATAACATCAACGGCCATACAATAAACCTGCAATCCTTAGCTTTGTTTGGAGGTGTAACCTCAACATCTCTCTAGGTTATATTTGCTTCTTTTTAATGAATTTTCTTTTTTACCTTCAAAAAAATACAATAAACCTGCAATCCTTCATCTGTAAACCCTAGATTCTGGTAAGACTTGATTTATGACAATTTTGGTGCAAGTAGACATTTTTTATGACATGCTATTCTTTTGATTTTATGCCAAGAAAATTGAAGAAAGATCAGATGTAGTAACAATGTCTTATAATAGCTTGTGCCACAAGGGCACTTCTGTAACTTCCCTTTTTATTTTCTGTCACTTAAGTATAAATAGACAAGGGGACGCCGCTAGCCCAGATTCTTGCCTCTCAAACTTTTCTCTTCCTCTCCCTCTCTTCTCCTCTCTTCCTCTCATTCTCTCTTTCCCTTGCTGTTTTCTAGTGAATAATAGATATAAAAAAAAAAAAAAAAAAAAAAAAGAACCGTGAGTTTTTAGACATCTATAGTACCTGGATATCCTTGTGTATCTGGGTAACATAGGGTTCTGAATTCTGATATTCCTCATTATGCTTTTGTTGGCAAGCATGTATGGAATTTACTTTGAAGCAAATGACATGATTATGCTCTTCAAGGAATACTTCTACTTAATATAAAATTAATTCTGTGGTAGCATCCTGGGAATTGTCCATATCATTCAAAGAATCAGTTAATAAATATTTCATCATCCCTGCTTCTGTGCAGCAGGGGAAAATTTGTATACACTTAACAACATGGGCAGCACTAAATGGACAGCACATATGATCCAGAAAACTTGTTCTGCAATACATGAACTGATGAAAGTATTCATAAGTTTGAGTGGTTTACAGTATTTTTTGTCATTAGCTACTTAAGTTCGTTTTATGTTATTGACTGTTA
Source organism: Nelumbo lutea (assembly GCF_056320005.1). Lineage (NCBI taxonomy): Eukaryota > Viridiplantae > Streptophyta > Magnoliopsida > Proteales > Nelumbonaceae > Nelumbo > Nelumbo lutea. Next base: position 32,125,952 of record NC_142690.1, on the reverse strand, counting down.
TTCTGTTGTGCTTCCTTTTCACATCTTTTATACCCTTTTGGATAGGTAGGAATTTTAACATCATAGTTGATATATATTTAGATGCAGCTGCTTGTAATGTTTATATATGTTTGCCCATTTTCTTCATTTATGAATTTGTATTAAATTTGCATTGTATAGTTTCTTCTATGATACCTGGATACCTGTAGAAGTCTGCTATACCATCTTTGATATTCCAACTTCTGGTGTAAGCTTAATATTTGACACTATGTCCAGTCGTTTCCTCTCTGTATCTGGGTATATAGATTTTGTATACTTATTAAATCATCCTGGTTGTTGGGTAGGAAGGTCGGATATGACTAGAGGTGTAAATGTAAAGTGGGCTGTGCCGGGCCAGCATGGAACGGCCCGCAGGTGGCCCGTACAAAGTGCGGGGTGTTACGGGTCGTGCTGCCCTTCCCGGTGAAAATTTTGGGGGTCGGCCCAGCACGGCCCACGGCCCAGGCCCGTGTGGGCCCATGCCACAGGCCAAGCCTTGGGCCAGGTTGGGTCGTGCGTCGGGCCAAAGCTATTTATTTAAAAAAATGACAAATTTTAAAATTTTAATTTTATATGAATTTTCTGTATACAATTGCTTATATATACAATAATTAAATAAATTAGTATAGTAAAATTAAAGAAAATATATTTATTTTATTAATATATTATATACTATATATTATTATATAATTATAATATATTGTTTATATATATAATATATATATGGGTCGTGTCGTATTGTGCCAGCCCATGGACCTAAAACCCCAGGCTCAATACAGCCCTTAGACTGTCGTGCCGGGCCAGCCCACCGGCAGCATAGCTCGATTTATACCTCTAGATATGACAAATATTTCCTTGTATGTCTTTCAACTTTGTTTTGTTTATATAGTAAACTTTGGAGCTTTCTTCACTTCTTGTATCTCAATCTTAATTATCTGTGACTAGCCCACTTTTTTTTTGTTTGTACGTTGTTTTGGTAGAGAGAAGTAGAGAACGATCTTGGTTACCTTGAGAGAATAGGGTAATGGAGTTCTTATCTTGGATCAAGCAGAAATACTGAACAGCTCAATCCTCGTAGTAAAAACAAAGGGTTTTAACCTTGGGCAAATATGTTAAAGTATCCTTGAGTTTGTTATAACTCCTTTTTTTTTTGTAGGTTTAATTCAATTATTCAAACTCAAACCCGACTTGTTCTTCCTCTTCCTCCTATCTTCCATCATGTTTTGACTTCTGGAACTCTCACCTGTTGTGCAACAAAGCATACCGTTGCCATTGCAGATCTGGCTCGAATCCTAACATTTTGTTTGCAATCGAAACACACACCACACAGACTTTGAATCTTGGACACCTAGGAGGGTTCATATCTCTGACACTCCCTCCTCCGGCGCCACCGTACATTTGTTGTCTCTGTCTCCAGCTCCCCGCCTCAGCCTCCCATGCTAGAAAATGTTTCTGATGTGATCGACATTTCTACAAAAATAAAAATTATATAATTCTCTGAATATTCTCATTAAATTTGGTAAAAGAAATGCAAGTTTTCAGATAAATATACTTTTCGTTTCATACTAGTCGAGATTTCAGATTTTGGAATCTCTTCTCATGAACTTGTATAAACTAAAGAGCCAAGCTGGAGCTCCCCACGTATGGCCTCCATTCTTCAACATATTTTTTAACACTAGAAAAGTTGATGAAATTCTCAAAAAACCCAAGTGAGCTAACGAAGGAAACAGTCTCAACAACTAAGAAAGATGAGTACTTGAAGGTGGCTAGCAATGTTGTGGTGGGTAACACAATCGATTCCCATGACCTCCAAAACTCTTGAGGGGACTGCCTTATCCATACCTAGCTGCTCCACTGCTTGAATGAACCGCCTCTACAGGTCTGGAGTCCAGTTGACCCGGACTCAGTTTAATAAAACAAGATTTTTTTTAAATTATAATAAAATAAGGGACTGTAGTTGATAAGGGCAACTTTTGGGTCCTAATATCAATAAAAATAATCCTTCCAATATAATTTTTAAAATATGTTAACTTTTAAAAAAATATAGTAAATAAGGGCAAAAATACTATTCATCTTCTTCGTCTTCCAAACCACTTCCGCCCCAGCCCTACGAATTTCAATGACCATCATCCACCAGCGCCGCCACCGCCTCCACCCACCTCCACTCACCTCTGGAAACACCAATCTGACGACATTGCCTCTACTACACCAATGACTACCGCCAATCTATTGACATGGAGTTTCTTTGAATCATTTTTCCTCCAAGAGGAAAATGGCTTCATGTAGAGGCGGTAGGAGAGGAAGAGAGATGGGACTTTTTCTAAGAGTTGTATTGGGGACCAACTCTGTATTTGTTAGCTTCTCCCCTGTTCTGGGACAGGGGAGAAGAGATGTCACACCTAAATTGAAAGGGTTACCAAAATACTCTGGTAATAACTAATAGGGGAGAAGAGAGGGATGATACTTTAATCTTAAAATGAAAGAAACCATCAGGACCGGTCATAATCTCAAGAGAGATGGGGCATCGGAAATCCTCTAGGTTCAGGAAACTAAGCACCTCCGAGTCACGGGTCTCTGTTCAACAATGCCAACCACCAGGTGCTTAGTGTCATCAGCAATCCTCTGGGTTCAGGCGACTCACCACTGGTTTGCTTGGAGGAAGAAGATGAGTAGTGTCTTTTTCCTTATTTGATATATTTTTTAAAAAGTTAATCTATTTTAGAAATTATATTAAAAGGATTATCTTTAATGATATTAGGGCCCAAAAGTTGCCCTTATCATCTATAATCCCATAAAATAATAATGACCTAGACCCAGTTTCACAAGCGAGCATGAGTAATCTTAGGGAAGTAACTATGTAGCTGATAATAGTCATTTGACTTATCGGTTCTTGTTTTATAGGCTCACATGAGTCTTTGAGAAGGGGTATTCCTGTTATTTCTACACGAGTCTTTCCCCTTCAGACCAAGATGGAAAGAGGACAACCCTGTATCAGTGTCTATCCCCACTAATTTATGTATAGTTCCTGCCTACTTGTAGGCTAATGGAAGATACCACTTAAAGAAAGACTTCTTCACTCTTATGTATCTCCATAATTTTTAGAACATCAGCCAATTCCATGTGCTTGTCTCCTTGGATTTTGATGCTTGAGTTAACCTGATCTCTTTCCCCACATCTTGTTGCTATAGCTAAGGGTGTCAATGGACTGGTTTTGGATTGGACCTCGTCCAGTTCAAAATCAATTTGGACAGATTGGACAGACTAATAAGACATATTGGATTAGACCAATCCGGTCCAAAATATTTATTAGATTGGATTGGACCTGTTCCGTCCATAATAAATTTATATGGGATTAGGTTGGATTAAGCCAATATCTGGTTCATTGATATAAGATAAGAATATAGGTGTCAATAGACCAGGTTTGGGTTGAAACCAATCTAAATCAAAACAATTTGAACAGATTGGATGGTCCAGACATTGAATTGGACTGGTCCAAAATATTCATTGGACTGGATTGGACCTGGTCCATTTATAATGGACTCACATTGGACTGGATCGGATTGGACCAAATCCAATCCAATTGACATCCCTAGCTGCAATCTAGGGGTGCAAATGGATCCGATCCTATTTTGTTGGATTCAAATCTCCCCTGTTTGGATCTTTGGATCGGATTAGGAAATAGGATTTGATCAGAAATCGGATCGGATTCAGATCCCCCTATCCGTTTCGAGAAGATCAGGTCTGATATATATATATATAAGGTTTTAAAAACCGACCCAAAAATGGAACCATTCTAGCTACCAGTTTCTGGGTCGGTAGTTCGACCGTCCGAGTCGAACGGTTTGGACAGTTTGCATAGTAGGGCAAATATTTTATACTAGTTATGAGATTTGAGAAAGGAGAGAAGAGATGTTGTCGGCTGAGAAAGAAGAAAAGAAATAAAGAAAGGAAAAAGGGAAAAAGAAAAGAAGAGAAAGGAAAGGAAGGAGGGAAGGAGGGAAGGAGGGAAGAAGAAGGAAGAGGAGGGTGGTTCGAGACTCACCAGTGACGATAATGGCAATGGCGACAGCGAGGCGGCGGCAACAAACACAAATCTGAGTTCTCGGATTTGAGATCTAAGTTCTCATATCTTCTTTTCTTCTTCTTCTTCTTCTTCTTCTTCTTCTTCTTCTTCTTCTTCTTCAGATTTGAGACATGAACTCAAACCTAAGTTCGTGTGCTTCTCTCCTACAATTTTATACTGTGAACTGTTGTCCGGATTAGTAGTTTTTTGACAAAGTCAATGGTTTTTTACCTAGGAGCGGGTTAGGGGTGAAACGGAACCGGTTGTTTGAATGGTTTTTAGGCTGAACGATCTAACCATCCGGGTCAACGATGGTTCAAAAACATTGTATATATATGTTATTATAAATAAATAAATATATATAATACATATATGTTATTTATTTATTTATAAACATATTATTTATATTGCATTTTTGTAAATTTGTTATATTAATTATTTTTTAACAAAAAATATGTATATATATGATGAAAATAGTTGAAAGATACTTGCATTTTTTGTTTTTTTATTTATTATATTATATTTTTATTTTTATAATTTATTAATTTTTTGAGAAATTTAAATTAGATTAGATTAGATCCAAAAATCAAACTTCTTCATCGGATTCGAATTTGAATCTATACTTATGAGATCCGATCGAAGCTTCAGATCATTTCTTAACAATGTCGAATCAAATTCAAATATAGCCTTATTCTAATCCAATCAAATCCATTTGCATCCCTACTGCAGCCGCTAGCATCATCTTTATTACTCACCACTTTTCCTTTGTTTATGGATGCAAGAAGCTTTGTAGAACTAATCTCCATTGGGGAAGCTTGATCTAAGATTGGCAACACCTAACTAGCTATCAAAGATTTCCCTTCCATACCTATTGAGGAGTCCAAATAGCTTTTCTAACTAGCTCCTCTAATCTCGATTCACACTCCATGTTATGATCTTCATCCCCCACTCCATAGAGATATGGCATAAAGCCAAGGCCCATAAGATTAAGGGTTGGATCCTTGCTGGTTCTTTTTTCTTTTCAGCAGAATTTTCCCTTTCCTCTTCATTTCAATTTTCAAATCATAATTTGTGAAGCATTTACATTCTTCATGGCCAATAACGTAACAAAGGTAACAAAAAACTGGTAATTTCTCAAATTGAAAATTATACCATTCCTCAGTTCAATCCTTAGAGATGTCCTTCAAACTTGTTACAATTGGCTTCTGTGTAATCTCAAGTATTTCATCTAACGTGCTTTATTGTCTATGCCCATTGATTTGCTTGCTACTTCAGCTAGTTTGCAATTGATTCTATACATTATGCATTCAGTTTGTAGGTCTAAAATTCAATCCGAAAGGTGGTTTTGGATTAAGTTTCTAAAATTCTAATCCAAAAGGTCTAAAATTCTAAATATCATGCATTCAGTTTCTAAAATTCTACATTGCCTACGTGATTAGGCGGTTTTCAGAGATTGCCTCGCCTAGACGACTGAAGTTTTTAACATTAGGCACCTACCCAAGATATTAGGCGGCTGCCTAGGTGACTAAATACAAGTGAGGCACCTAGTGTAATTAATCTTGACATTTTTTAATTTTTTTATGAAATGGTATTGGTGGTTTTATGTTTTTAACAAACACCCCGTAATATATTAACCAAGATTCTATTTGTTGTCTTAAAACTAAGTTGTCTTCTTCTTCTTCTTCTTTAGTTTGTTAAAAACCACAGTCCCCAAAAACAGCCCCCCTCCCTTTAATTCTTGTTTGATAAAACAGGGGATTCACCCCCTTTTTTTGTTCATTTTTGTGTAAAAAATAATGGGATTCACCTCCGCTTGTTCTTCACCTGTTGTGTAAAAAAATTATAAAAATCAAGGTTTTTTCCAATAGCAAATAGAAAGTAGCAAGTAGAAAAAATTCAATAAATGGACATTGACTTGCATGTTGGACTGATCATACATGATACATATCATTTACTTTTTATATTGATTATGTTTTTATTTTTTATTTTTTATTTGCATGTATTATGTTTGTCCATGAATTTTTGCACTTATATTAGCCTTTTTAATATCATTAGTGAATGAGAATTAGTTTTTGTTCATGCATGATGTATCATTAGTGAATGTAAATCAGATTTAGTAATTCTAAGAAAATGTTTTATTATTGTTATTGTTAATTTGTGTTTATTAATTAACTTAATTTTGTTAGTCTTTGACTTAATGGTCACCGGTTTTATTTTCATTAGATAATGGTAGATGAGGAGGGAAATCAAAACACTTCTAGCAATAGGAATAAGACTCAATCAAAGGATCCAACATGGAAATATGAGCATTGGCATGATATGGAGTATATAAATGATATTACGTGTTATGTGGCAAGATTGTCAAATGAAGAATTAAGAGAATAAAACAACATTTAATTGAAAGATTTGGGGACATTAATAAGTGCTTAAAATCTACGAGTATTGCAAAGAAGATGCAAAAATACATGTTCAAAACTAAGAGGAATAAACCATTAAATTATTTTATAGTTGAGAAAAATTCTGGGCCCTAGGGGCAAATGGTTTCTAAGAGAGCAACATGTTATGAAAGTAACCAACCTACAGAAGTAGGTGACTACATTTCAACTGATAGAAGTGCCCAAACATTAAACCACATAGTGCCCAAAAAAAAGAAGAAAAATGTTAGAGGAGATAGATGCTTTTGTGAGGCCAAGTCTAAAAGAAGTGGTAGAAGCAAGGCACAAAGGAGATTTAGTGCAAACAAGCATAGAAAGCCTGTTGAAAAAGAAAGAAAGAAAAAGGTGAATGAATTTGTTGTGAAGTGGTTTTATCAAGCCAGAATACTCTTTAACACAATAAAATTGAAGAGTTTTAAGATTATGGTGGAAACAATTGCACAATTTGGGTCTGGGTACAAGCCTCCAATTTATCATGAGTTAAGAAAGCTACTCTTGAAAGGGGAGGTTGAGAAAACAAAGTTTCTTTTTAAGAAATGTGAGGCCTCTTGGATGGACAGATAAGAGGCAAATAAATTTGATAAACTTTTTAGTGAATTCTCCTAAAGGTACCTTTCTCTTGAAATTAGTTGATAGCTCCAATGAAATCCACAATGCAACTTAATTATATGAACTGATAGATAAGGTTGTGGAGGAAATATGAGAACATGTGGTGCAAATGATTATTGATGACCACTCTGCTTATATTGTTGTAAGTGATCTTTTGAAGACAAAGAGAAAGAATTTATTTTGGACTTCTTACATTGTTTATTGTTTAGACCCCATGTTGAAGGATATTGGAGGATAAAGGTATACAACAAGTTGTATTGCTAAGGCATGACAAGTGACGACCTTTATTTATAGACATCATTTCCTCCTTACTTATATGAAGTAGACATCACTTTCAAGGAGCCATTGCATTCTTTATTTGTTAGTGATGTATGAAATAAAAGTAAATGGGCAAACAAACCAAAGGGTTTAAGAGTCTTAAGCACTATTCTTTTTGTTATATTTTAGAAAAATATAAGAATTCCCTTTTTAGATTCCCAACCAATTGTGGTGGTCTTACGATTGGTTAATGGTGATGAAAACCTACATGGGGTATTTATACTATGCAATGGAATAGGCAAGAGAAAAGATAAAAACAAATTTTGGTGAGAGAAAGAAAATAAGTCCATTTTGGAAATGTTTTACAAATTTTAGAATAATATGATGCAATATCTTGTGCACCTTGCTAGTTTCTTCCTCAATCCAACCATCTTTTATAAAGCTAAAGTTGAAGATAAAACATCAATTGAGAAGTTTGAAATGGATTTTGTAGATTGCATTAAGATGATGGTAAGTGATATTGAAATTCAAGATTAGATTTTTCATCAATGGGAAGAATATAAGCATATGCCCATTATGCATTTTCTAAGGAAATGACAATTACACAATAGGAAACAAAATATCTAAGTAATATCTATCTCTAAAATCTTATTGTTAATTCATTAATATTTTTATATTGTTATTTAAATTTGTATTTTATAATTTAATTTATTTCTCTATTTTGTAATTTATACTTTTTAGTTGATTGGTAGCATACTTATAGACATTGCACATTGGACCTTAGGCGTATTGCATTATGCATATTAGGTCTCACATATACATCTTTTACCTGTGAATGTAACTAGGAGCACCTTTGAGCATGTAAGTAATTATATTATTAATTGATTATAAAACTTAGAATATTTTATTTTTATAATCTTCTTATTTGTTGGAAAAGACCCATCATATAAGCCAGTTCATGAAGGTGGTGATCTCACGTAGAATAAAATGAATGAAGCATTAGGAGCAACTGAAGCCATTGAGGGGTCAAATAGGCCAAGAAGCAATTGAAACCAGTTCATGAAGGTGGTGAGTAGTGTTTCTTAATATTCTTAACAGAACTTTCTTAGACCCTAATAACTTTGATAGCCGAATTTGGGACCACATCACCCTCTGGTATGTTCTCTTGTGCCTCTTTTTTCATATCCTTTACTCACCCTACTGATAGTGGTGGACATTCTTTCATTGTGAAAGATGTTTGGAATAGGCCTATTCCTCTTATGGTTGGGAGTCTATGCTGAGAAGTCTTCTTAGAAAGAATCAATTCACGTGTCTTGCTTCAAAGAAAGAGACCTAACAACTGCTTATCCCCTCACTGGTGCATTCTCTATAAGGTTGATGGTGAGACCAATTATCACTTATTAATCTCCTGCACTTTTACTAAAAGTATTTGGCTCTGGTTTCTATCTTTGTTTGGGTACAGGTAGTTCCTTTCACCAAATATGCAAAGCTTCTTTGCTCTACAGCTTTTAGTTGTCCAAAGAAGGGAGGTCGAGTAATGTGGAGATGTGTAAGGGCTGCAATAATTTGGACCACTTGGGAAGAAAGAAACTTAAGGCTATTCTTAGATAAAGAGAAAAGCAAAGAAGTTATCATTGAGGTGGCTTTTAACAAAGCTCTGCATTGGCTAAAGGCAATGGATCTCTTTAAAGATGTCCCAATGGAAAATTTCCTAAGTAATTTGAAGGAAATTGCTTCTTCGTCTCTAACTAAAGAGGCCTTAATTCAGGCTTAGTGCCCCCTAACTAATGAATTTGTAAAACTGAATTTTGATGAGAGTAATGTTGGAAACCTAGGGCAACGAGGAGTTGGTGGAATTTTTAGAGATGATGAAGGAAATATAATTGCTTTATTCTTAAGTCCAATTAGGGTGGGCGATTCATTAAGGTATGAGATTTTGGTATCTATGGAAGGGCTAAGAGGGTGAAGGAATTGAACATTAGAAAGTTGATTATTGAGGGAGGCTTAAAGTTGGTGGTGGACTAGATAAAGAAGAAAACTGATGGTTTCTAGAATTATAGCAACAAAAGGAAGCAGTTCAAATGGCTAACAAAAGACATTGAAGTCAAGGCGTCTTGGCTTGGTTAGTTCCCTTAGGCTATGTTTGGTTTGAAGGAAAATGTAGGAAAAGGAAGGGAAAGATAGGGGACAAGAACAAGAAGAAGACATAGAACTTGATAGGGAAAACTTTCTTCTAATAAAGTTTACTCATTATTGATAAAAAAAAAAAAAAAAAAAGCAATGGTAGGGGACAAGACAAAGAAAAAAGTGTTGTGCAAGAACAAGAAGAATAAGAAAACTCAATGTGGGATAGAAACATTGAGGATAATGAAGATGAAGACATAGAACTTGATAGGGAAGATGATGATGAGGATGATGTTGATTGTGCTACTAATGATGTTGGTGGATTTAGGCCCTGTTTGATTCCACTTTTAAAAAGTATTTCTTTCAACAAGTACTTTTAAGACATGGGACCACACATTAAGTAGTTTTTAAGTACTTATAGGTGTTCGGTAAAAAAGTGGGGAAGAAGTACTTCTTTTTAAAAGTCTTCTTGTTAAAAGAAGCACTTCTTAAAAAAGTGACCTGGTTGTGGTTTTTTTTTCAACACTTTTTGAAGAAGTGCTTCTTAATTCAAATGGGATGAACCTGTCCCTATTTTTTAATGACAAAAATACCCCCACATGAGGTTATCATCCTCCTCCTCCTTTCAAACCCTACAACATACCAAGTAGTGATGATGTCAATTGCAGGTCCACCGACAACGTTCGACGGTGAGCAAAAAATGGCTAATGAACCTGTTGTTTTGCTCTTATCTTTGTTTTTCTATAGTATTCCATTGATTTGAGGCTATTTTTTGCATTTTTTTTGAAGTTTGAAACTCTCCTTTTCTCTCTGAATGCAAATCTGTGTTTGGGCGACTTCAACATTAATATCACACCATCCAGAAGCCGGTGACAAGAAGGTGAGTTCGCCCAAACTCTTCCCCTCCATGTTTAGTTTTTTTGTTTTTTTTTTTTTATGATTATTTCTTTGAGAGGTTGGATGAATATTTGTGTGAAAAAATTGCTAAGGTTGGATGAATATTTGTGTGATGGCGTGCTCCCATACTTTAGACAACAATGGGGATTACTTCCATAAATTGGGCTTGGAAAGCTTCACTTAGTTTTCCTCTTTAGAAGATGGAGTGTGTGTGTGTGTGTGTGGTGTGTGTGTCTTCTTTCTTCTCAAGAGCCTTCTTACTTCACTTAGTTTTCCTCTTTGATCAAAAAATGTCCCCTCCCTCTTATGGGAACCCCTATTTATATATCTCTTGGTCTAATTTCTTCTTTGCCTTGATTGAGAATTTGATTAGTTCTTCTTACCCTTTTTAAAAAGTAAAAGTTTGTAATTGTTGACATTCTTGGAGAGAATAATTTATCATTCTCTCTCTTCAATCATTACTCAGTTTCCATCTATGGGAAAATGTGCTTTAATTGACTAGAGATTTGATTGGCTTTAGTTGCCTTTTCATATAGGAGAAAATTAGCAATTTGCCATTGTGGAGAGAATGATTTTCAATCAATTATTCCATTTTCAATCATTAATTATATTTCCATTTTTAGAACTTGAGATGGGTTATAGTTGGATTATTTCCATAAACCGCTAAGACTTATAATTCAAATTTGAATTTAAGCTTGACTTCAAAGTGAGTCTCACATAAGACTCTTCCACCATGCTAATGGATTTCCAACAGCAAAGCCAAGTGTTAAGGCTCATGCACATATTTGAGAGTAGGGAGTATGGTCCAAATAGAATGATCCATATTAAGGTCCACGGGTAAATTTGAGTTTATGGGGGTAGGGCCAGTTTAGGAGCCCATGAAAGTTTTAATTTCTACAATGATTAATTCAAAAAATTAAAATATAATCACATATATATATTTTTTTTATTTTTAAATCAAACAAAAATTTTCTATGCTTTTAATCTCATTCCCCAAGTAAACGCCCAACTTCGCTGGTCATGCCATCTACGAATGCAAGAAAAAAGAAAATAAAGAAAAAACATATTCTAATTGATAAATATCATGGATAAGACAAAATAAAACCTTGATGAGACCAACTTGTGTATTTGCGTCAGTGCTAATGTTCTATGAAGGAGTTCTAGAACCAGTGACTATATACCATAATGAGATTCCCACATTCTCAATTCTGACTTATTATTCTATGAGGAGGTGGCCCTTATCTTATTGCACATTGTTCTTTTTTTTTTAAGTTTTTCTACCCCTAAAAGCAATTATTTAAGAGAATACATTATTTAGGCCCGATTTGCTTTTTGGTAAGTTATTTATCTGGGTAAATGCAGTTATCTGGGTAAGTTTTTCCTAGAAAACATTTATCCGGGTAAGTGCACTTATCTATGTTCTTTTATTTCTCATGTAAATAAGACAATGACTATTTTAGCCATAAAAATCAATTATTAAAATGGGCATTTTTGTTCCATTCAAGTGTTGGCAATTTTCCCCCTAGGTGAGAAAATTATTTACCCACCTAGGTGATGGGTATCACTTACCGGGTAAGTAGTACCCAGGAAAATGAACTTTCCCTTGTCCCTACATAAATCTGAAAAAGGAAGGGATTTTTGGTCAATGGGAACCAAAATCCCATTGACCAACTTTCCCCCTCTCAAAATCCGAAAAAAGAACGCCCCCTTATATGTATCATTAAAAGCAAATTTTAACATAATCAAGCATTCTTTAATAATTTCTATCAAAAAAGATAATCCAAAAAGATAAAAATATGTCAAATCTCAACCGTCCAATAAAAGACTTTTCTGTATTTGTTGTGGACCCACATGATGTATATCCGTGGCGTTGGAGTTCTGTAATTCTCCATGCCTTCTATATTTAAAATGATGACATTGACAAAGTTTCTTTCAAAGTTCTCTCACCGTCCAAATCCCCTCAGCCACATTATGTGTAATTCCAAGTCAATTTCAAGGTGGAAATTAACTAAATCACAAGTTCTCATCCTCATCCTCTCAACATGTCCGAATCCAAATTCTAATTCGATCTGGTTTGGGGTGACTCGAATTTGATCGGTTTGTAATTCATCCTATCTCATTCGATATGATTCAATTTAAATACATATGTTTATATATACTCGAATTTTATATCAGTATTAAATATTTTGTTTTTACTAAAAAATCATGTTTTTTAAATAAACTACTTTCAATTAATTCTGCTCGTAAAACCTAATAAAAGATAGTTATATAAAACTTTATACAGAAATTCTTTCAAACCTAACCAACCCGCCCAAGCCTAAATAGCATGGCCCAGCCCAATCAAAACCTGAACCCAACCCGAATTGTGTTAAGCTAAGTTCAGGTTGGGTCTGGGTTGATAAATTTGGACTTAACCTGAGGTTGGGCAAAGTCAAAGCCCAAGGTTTGCACTTGGCTTGGGTTAGAGATGGCAATAAGCAGAGTACTCATGAAAAATTTCTCTTTCCATTCCCATAACTAGGGGTGAGCAATTGGTTTATTCAGTTAAAAACTGAAGCGAATAAACCAAAAATTGAAATGGAAAACTGATCCGAAATTGTGATTTCAAATTCAGTTTTCAGTTACAATCAAATTTTTTAAAATTATATAATATTATAATATATATATTATATTATATATATATATATATATATATATATATATATATATATATATATATAAGCATAAAGTGGGCATAATGAGGGCATATATGTCCTTTAGGCTCAGTTTGGTAGGAATGCAAATACAAATATATACAGTGCAAATGCATACAAAATAATACAAAATACAAGGTTTTGTACTCTACAAATTTGTATCTGTATTCCTTCCAAACATAGCCTTACCCTCACTTCAGAAACTGCCCACTTCTAACTGTATAAGAAAAGGTCTACTAAAGAGTCTTTACGACGATAGTATCGTGGAGATGAAAAAGAGAAATGGCACATACAGCTCCCACACTTTATCATCAATAAATAGATAAGGCTTAAATAAATGCAGCAAATGCATGAAAGTATGAACTACGTGCAAATGCACGTACACGTTTATTGGTACATATATATTGTGTATGTTTGTTTATTGCCCAAAAGGGTAAAATAGGATTTTAAAATTTTAATTGACACCTCAAATTTACTTTTTTATTGATGGTTGGTATGTTTAAGTCTTTTTGAAAAACTTAGGGTACATTTAAGTCAATTTATGAAAACTCAAGGTATATTGAAGTCTTTTATGCCACTAGTAGTTAAACATGCCTATTGCACGTAAGATTTTTTTCTCATATTAATTACTTGAATTTTAGATATATCATAGTTAAGATAGGAATTGAAAATTAACAAAAATAATAGTATGTTTAAAATTAAATTTAAATACTTATAGTAAATGTGCACATGCACTATAGTGGAAATTTTAAATTGCAATAACAATTATTATTATTATTATTATTATTATTATTATTATTATTATTATTATTATTATTATTATTATTATTATTATTATTAAGTTTTGTATTCCATTTCTATCACAAATAAAAACAATTTTATTTAATAATTACTTTTATTTATATGATGAATATATAACATTAGAAATGTTCCTAAATGTTTTTGACAAAATTCTATAATTTTCATTTTTTGTGTTCTATCTTTTTAAATATTTATTTTTTAGTTATGACATCATGAGCTTCTTAGAAAAGTTGGATAAATGACCCGCCATTTAAATAAGAAAATAACTTTTCTTCTGGATTAATTTTAAATAATATACTCCATCTACATTATATAAATAACTTTTACTTATCACACTTAATTTTGTTTGACATAATTAATATATAAAAATCTATAATGGTGGAAAGGCATGGTACCAGAAGAGTTTTGGCCAATCAAAATTCACCGATGAATTTTGATAAGTAACATCTAATTGGCTACCACATTTTCTATACCAGTTGATTGGTAAAAAAATATATATATCTTAAATATAAGATTTAAGAGAATATAACTTAGATATGATATTTAATAAGATAGTAAAAGAAAATAATTTTATTTCCAATTGGTTTGAAATTTTATACTCCATTCCACCTTTACTAAAAATATTTCTTATCTATCATCAGTGTTTTCAACCCATCATTGACCCGGTTGATTGAACCATTTGAACCGCCACTCAACCTTGATTTTGGATCTAGTTTTGTTGAGGCTCTCCCTTTCAATCAAAACCCGTCTAACCCGGGCATTTCAACCATTGACCCCTTTGACCCAGTCATTGGGTTACGGGTTGCACAATTAATTATGTGCAAACTTTTGGAGGCCATAACTTTGCAGTCCGATGTTCGATTGGGGTGATCTCTCTCTCTCTCTCTCTCTCTCTCTCTCTCTCTCTCTCTCTCTCTCTCTCTCTCTCTCTCTCTCTCTCTCTCTCTGTACCGGCTACCCTAAGGTCAAAACCCAAATCCTATAGGTTTTGATAAATTGGGTCCTGTTAGGGTTGGGAACAATTGAGCACCCCTAAAATATAATTCCCGTGAAATTTTCATTTCTTGTTTCATCAACCTCCAATCCATCCCAACCCCACCTGAGTTTTACTCATAAACCTTCAACCATCCTCTTTGTCAAGGAACAAGATTTTCTAAAAGCAAAAACCATGCAAATAGGGGTGGATTCTAGCTGAACTGAGCCAAATACTTGGCTATTCAAGCCTAGCTCGCTGAAACTGTACTAGGCTTGAGCTCGAGTCGAGCTAGAAACTTTAACTTGAGCTCGGCTCGGTTCAAAGCTTGCAAGTTCGAGCTTGGCTCAGCTCGAGCTTGACTGCAAGCCAATTTTAAAAAAATAATAAAAATATACATATAAAAATATTTTTTATTTTACAAACAGAAATTAAGAATTATAAAAACTAAACATTTTGAACAGAAATAATTCAAAAAACACAAAAATATACTCAAATATATATATGGGTAAATCTATGATGCGGGAAAGATATGACACAAAAAGAGTTTTGGACTAATCAAAATCCATCCATAAATTTTGATAAATAACACCTTATTTGCTACAAGAGGTGTATGATTCTACCGTATTGGTCAGTTGTTTGAGATATCATATGTTTTCTATATCATAGTCGCACCCATCAAACAAAAATTTTCTGTTTTTTAAATCCCTTCCCCAAGTGTAAGGCGGTATCAGGAATGAGAACAGGCAACAGTATTTATAATTAAACCCAGCTAACCGACCAAACCACGTGGGCCCAAGAATCTAATCCTAACACCACGTAAAAGCCCACCATCGCCGGTCCATGTCCATCTATCAATGAAAGAAAAATGAAAATTAAAAAAGAAAAAAGTAATCCTTGATGAGGCCAACTTGTCTATGGCACATGGTCAGTGTTAATGTGCTATGAAAGACTTATTGTAGAACCAGTGATTATACCAGTTGCAGAAGGAGATTCCTCCATCTCATTTCTCAACCGTCCAATAGAAGACCTTTCCGTATTGTATTTAGTGTGAACCCACATGACGCATACCTGTGGCGTTACAGTTTTGTAATTCTCCATGCGTTCCATATTTAAAATAATGCCATGACAAGGTACCTTGTAATTTATACATTGTTTCCAGAACGACGATCATTTTATAGTAGGAGTTCCCTCACCGTCCAAATCCTCCCGGAAAGACAATCGGCCGGTAATCGCTATATTGGGTATCATGATAAGCAACCATTCTAAAGAGTAATTGATATCCATGGAGGATGGATAAATAATTTATCTGTACTAAAACAATGCTCTTCCCTCCCATTTTTTCTTTTAATCAAGTAACTTGTCTCACACAAGAATGCTGGGATTTATCTTATTCGGGTAAGTTTTACCTAGGAAATACTTGTACAGATAAACCTACGTGCCCAAGTAGGAAAGTCAACGGGTCAGGTTTGGCATGGGTTTGTCTCAATCCTAACCCAACCCTACAATGCCTCAACCTGAACCCGATCCAACCCACCTTAAAATACATGATTTCTAAATCCAACCTGAACCTATAGGGTCTAACCCGATACCGACCTGACCTGACCTGTAGTATTTCAATTATATTTTTTAATATGTTTTGAAGACCTAAAATCCGTTAACTTAAGTTAGGAAATTGTTTTATAGAATTTAAGATGTCACTTTTCCTATTAAGAAAAAGAAAAAAAAAATCAAACCCAACATGTAAATAAATTTTAAACTTTAAAACTATAGAGTTATAAGTCAAAAAGTAACAAGAATATATTGTATATATACAAGGTATCATGACCCAAAAGACAGGTCAACCAAAACTAAACCCCAACACGACCCTAATGCCAAATATATTAACCCTAACCCAACCGTATATGGGTCAAGCCAAATTTTCATTTAATCTGATCCACTGACATCCCTATGCTCAGATAAGTCAAAACAAACAGACCTATGAGTTATTCGAAGCCAATTTGAAGGTAGAAATTCACTGAATCATATCTGATCTTTTGAACATGGATGATCCGAATCCAAATTCTAGTTCGATCTGATGAGGGGTGACTCGAATTTGATTGGTTTGTAATTCATCATATCTGATCCAATATGATTCAATATAAATACAATTGATTTAAATATTTTGTTTTTACTAAGTTGATTCAATAATATGATATTTTGATATATTTTAAACTTAATTATTGATGCTATTCAATATCCAATTGCAATCTAAAATCGGATCCAAAACATAAATGAATAAAATTTGGAGCTAGCCTATCCTATGACTGTGCAATAGTCCTTTCATCCTTTGGAACCATGTGTAGGTGCCCAATGTAAGAGGGTGAGGGACCAACGTGGACTGGGCCCTACCTTAATAGTAAAGTAGACCAAAAAGGGGTTTAAAAAAAAGGGAAAATTCTCAATTATCATCTTGTATTTTGGGTCTAGTGTTACTTTGGTCCTCGAATTTTAAAATACAATAATTTAATATATGAAATTTTTAAAATATGACAATCTAATATCTACTGTTAATTAGTTGTTAACCAGCCGTTAAGTGGCATTTGCAAAAAATAAATGTCTTTTGAATGTCATCTAATATTCTTTATCAATCATCCAAACAAACAAAAAATTAACAGTCTCAAATCCTTGCCTCTTCTGTTCAAGAAAGTTGGGGTCACCAGAATACCCACTCAAACATGGCCCCAACTTTCTTGAATGGAAAAGGCAAACATTTGGGACTATAAATTTTTTGTCAACTTTTAGATAGTTGATAAAGAAAATTAAATAGCACTTGAAGGGCATTTGTGTTTTTTTTCAAATGTCCCTTAATGGCTGGTTAACAACTATTTAACAACAAGTATTGGATTGTCACGTTTTAAAAGTTTAAGTATTGAATTATCACATTTTAAAGTTTAGAGATCAAAGTGACAGTAAGATGAACGTATAGATACTAATCAGAAATTTTCCGTAAAAAAAATTAAGAAGACAGCCTGATGAAAGCAAGTGGTTATGATGATACTTTGATTATTCTGTTGATCAAAAAGTCAAAATTCCCCACATATTTAAATCAAGAATCATAATCTAAAAGGGGTCTTTTGTGAATTCTAATTTGCAAATAAAATATTGGGATGAGGTCATTTTATTTCATTTCTTTCCAAATGAACTCATGTGCAATTTTTCTGACCAGGCTGATATTAAATTATATGAAGATGGGTTCAGAATCTATGAAAAGGCAAAAGTAGAATGAAATGGTTCCATTTCCTTGCGATTACTTAAGATTTCTCCTGGACACATTCAGTGGAGGGTTCTAGTGTTTGTACTTGTAATCTGTACGGCCAAGCAAATTTGTACTTGTCACATATGCCATATGCAAGTCAATTCCTTCTCTTCTTATATTGGCCACCACGCAAACTAATCTCACACAGTTCCTCATCTGGATTTGCTTGCGACTTCATATCATCCCAAGTGCAAAAACCAAAGAGAGAGGGAGAGCAAAACACAGAGAGAGATGGAGATAAAAACCTCTTTTGTTGCCACATTCTACTTCCTCTGCTTGCTTGGCTTCTCTTCCTTGACAAATTCTCAGATAGATTCTTGCAATTCTAATCTTAAAATCGTGGGTATTGCCTTCAACACAACTTCTCTTATTTGCCAACCAGTTTGGAGTTCTGAAGATTTCATACTTAGGGTAAGTTCATTAGGCTTTGTTTGTTCGAAATGGCAATGCGAATCAGATCGATGCAAAATTTGCACCCCTATGTTCAGTTTTGCTTTCTTATTTGCACCACCTTTTTTCTACGGTTCTACCACAATTCTTTATCATATATATAAAGTGGAGATCACATCATCTAGCTTTCTACCTCACTCTCAATAACAAATAGCCATCCTCCTGGCTCCTACAACCATTCTCTTGTATAAAAGTTGGAGACCACATCATTTTACTTCTCACAAACAACCAAGACAAAGTCAGCTCTGAAGCAAAACTAAACCAGAATTTACATCAGCCCATCTACACTCCCATCATTTTAGCTTAACACAAATGAAATTTGCACTGCAACCATTACTTTCATATACTTGGTTGGACTAACATTGGGAAAATTTTGCAGTATCAACAGAATGGACCAAGCTTGTGGAATTTCCTTCTCTCAGTGCCAGACAAGAGTTCATATGTAGCCATTGGATTCTCTCCTAATGGGAGAATGGTTGGGTCTAGTTCAATTGTAGGCTGGGTTCCTACAGGAAGCAAAGGAGTAATAAAGCAGTACTTTCTAGGAGGAATGAAGCCACAGACCTGCACCCCAGACAAAGGGGAACTAGAAGTTGCAAACATGACCATTGTTTCTCAGTCGTCACGTTTGTACCTTGCCTTCCAACTCAAAACTACTCAGCCTAACCCTAATTTGATATATGCTGTTGGGCCACAGAACAGCTTTCCAGCTTCACCGGATTATTTCATGTCGGAGCACCGATCACAGACCTCTGCAACATTGAATTTTGTCGCAGGTAAGTGCAGCCTGTATGGAGAGTTGTTAGGGCTGTAAATGGATCGAATTGAATCTTATCTGTTAAAGATGATCATGGGCCGAGCATGGGCAGACTTATTACAGGGAAATAACAGCATTTTAGGCTCCTTGGGACAGAGACCAAATTCAATCCTCACAAGACCGTGCTCACACCATACTCACAGCCACTTGCAACTGTGTATTGAGATTAATATCTCCCTACTTGTATGTTTTTTTCATGAAAAGATATTCTCAATGCACAACTGCAAGTGATGATGACTGAGTTCATGTTTCTCAGGACAGGTTTGCACCTGGGCTTGATAATACACGTCTGGGCCTAATTCACATTTGCTGTGAACCTGTTGCTCAATCCGAAAACATCACATATACTGATTTTTAATTTGAGTCAAATGCTGGTGTGTTCATATTTCATTGGCCATGGCCGTCGTAGTAGATATCAACTCGTCTGGACCTGGAGTCGGGCTACACACCCAGGTCCACTCATATGAATTAGGATAAAATATAAAAACCTCCCCTAATGTTTCTGACAATCATAAAAATTTCACCTGTGATTTCATTTTCATAAAAACCTCCCCCCCCCCCCAAGTCAGGATTCAGTCCCGCTACAACCAGCAGGAGGCCTTAGCAACCAACCAGTTGGTAGTATTAAAAAAACCTGTCAGTTACTTCCCTTTTATTATTGCATCAGTTTTTCAAAAATACTTATTTTACTCTTATATCTATCATTCATATGAAAATTTATTAAAATACCTCTAAAAGAATTATTCACTTTTAATTAAAAAAATCCCCGAACTTACACCGAGAAGAATGAAATAATTTTACTCTATAAAAATGTTAGGTTTAGTGTGGTCTAGAACGGAAAATCTGACATTTTAAATTCTATTGAAAGATGCCCTAATAAGATGCAAGGGTAATTTCGTAACTTTGAGGTTTCCATAACTGGGACAAAGGTGGAAGAGAGGTAATTGTAGGTTTTTATAAAACAACAAGAGAGGTTTTTGTTAAAATGAAACCTCAGGGAAAATTATTATGATTGTTAGAAACTTCAAGAGAGGTTTTTATATTTTATCTTATAAATTAATAAAATTATTTGTTTGGAAATACATGCATCATACATACATACATACATACATACATATATAATTTCTGCTATAAGGCAGGCCGTTTAGGCCTAAAAATTTAAGGCCTATATCAGGCCGAACAATACAGAATTAGGTAAAAATGATCAACCCTATTAGCTTTCAGATTCAAATGGGACTCAGGTTTGATTTAGATATTGAATACCATTGATAAATTAAAGTAAAAATGATCATTTATAACTAATAAATGAACATTACTTTGAACTGAAAATAACTCATAAGACTTCAACCTATGACTAGTAAATATACTTATATTCAAACTCTATTTAGATAGATAGAATTGATGTATAAATGTTTGTCTTAATTGTTTATATTATGTACTAATATGAACAACTATTTAATTTCTATCTACTAATTTCTTTGGTTTTCTTTTTTCTGGGTTGTTTACAAACAGGTAAGAGCACTACAAATACAACAGATTCGAGTAGTACAAAAAACAAAAGTTCAGGTGGAAGAAATACCTATGGGGTTTTCAGTATATTGGCTTGGATCCTCCTTATGTTTATTTGATGATTGCACCGAATTTACTTTTCCTTGTTTTTTTTTATCATTATTTTGGCGTTCGTTTGTGAGTGATCTCTGAGTGTTGGAGCTTTGTATCATTGTATGTATTCATGTTTTAATTATTTATCAGTTTTACCTGTCAGACATTTTTATTTTAATAAGAACCATCTCATTTGTCTCCGTTTCTTATCCTTATTTAACTGCTCCATCGAATACATCAGAGTTGTGAATGATTCATGCAACCTTTGAACTCAGTAAATGTAATTAGACCTCAATGTTGAGTTTAAATCAGCCCCCCCCCCCCAATAAGATTGTCTCCCATAACTTCTCACAGCATATCTCCGCCGTGTATTGGGAACATCTCCCAATAATGATATCATCATTTCTGGTATTATCACCGGGAGATGTTCTCAAATAATGGCCGGAATATATTATGAGACGTTATGGGGGGGCAATCTTGTGGGGGGCTGATTTGATCTCTTCAATGTTGGAGCAAAGAAGGCACCTCAAAGAATCAGATCCTCAAGACTTAAACTAACATGATTAAGAAATGGGTTTGACTATAATGCCGGAAAGATATGATACAGAAAAACTTGTAATTAATCAATCGGCATCATATAAGTTTTAAGTGGTTTTCATCAAAATTCATGGGAGTTGTGATTAGTCAAAACCTTTATTTCCGATACAATATCTTCCCGGCATCATATGTTTTCCCTCAAGAAATATAGGGAATTTGTTTATCAATTCAATGTATTTCACACTATTTAGTTAGTCATTGCATGTTGCTAATGCGCTCTGAATGTTACCTTAACCAGTAGAAGCTGCTAATAGGATATTAGGTTATTCTAGAATGTTTTCCAAGGGCTTGCTAGTAGAGGGTGCAATTAGGATGGGCCCAACCCAAGCCTGAACTGCCCAATATGAAATTTTACATGAACTGGGTTGGAAATTTGATCCTTGGGCTGAACCCAGATCCAAAATCTTGGGCCTTTTCATTTTTAGACTGGGCCTAGGTTTAGTCCTTGAGTTTCTCAAGAGTGGACCTATCCTAGACTGACCCTGACTCATTAAGGGGGCCTTCTTCTTTTGGATTTTGAGAGGGGGGCTGAGAAAAGTTGGTTAATGGGATTTTGGTTCTTATTGACCAAGAATCTCATGTTCTTTTTTTTTATAGGAAAAACTTAGGGGCTACATAAGACAGGGGTAGCCCTTCCCTAGGAATCAAAAAAAAATAAAATAAAATCTAACTGAGATCCTTTTGGACTGAACCTAAACTAGCTTGATAATAGGACGGGGCATTGCGTGCTAGCCCTTCCCCAGGAATCTCATGTTCTTCTTTTAAATATATGTAGGGACCAGTTTATTTTCCTGGATACCCATCTCCTAAGTGGGTAAATAACTTTCCCACCTTGGGAGAAAATTGCCAACCCTTGAATGGGACAAAAATGCCCATTTTAATAATGAATTGTTATGGCTAAAATGGTCATTGCCTTATTTACCTGGGAAAGAAAAGAACATAGGTAAGTGCAATTACCCGGATAAATAACCTACCGAAAAGTAAACGGGACTGTATAAATCCATCATGGCTAATTCAAGGCTATTGTCATACCGTTAAGAAAGCAACTTGGGTTAGATTATCCTGAACCTAGCCTAAAAAAGCCTTGATCAATCTGAACCCAAACTTAATATTATATAACTGTGTATTTATGCATGTAAATACTTATCTGTATGTGTAATCACCAATTTTTTTGTATTCAGTGCTATGCACCATTAATAACTTCCCCTGACTCCTTTTTCTTCAAAGTGCTGGTTGCGGGATTTGATTCCATGTCAAGGTTGGAACAAACCATCTAACACACCAACTAGCCAGCCCTCGGTTAGTTATGTGTAATCACTATTCATGCGTTTATATATTTGCTACTCTATATCCACAAATATATATATCTATATATTTATGTATTTTCCACTACAAGTATTTATGTATTTATGTATATACATATTTATCTATATATACATGTTTGAATGTATATTGCATGCCAAAAATATTAAGTTTAAAAACATTTTTTTCTACAACGCTAATACTGATTTAACATGTAACAATGAAGTTTAGGAAATAAGTACACTCAGCAGAAGCAAGTAGAGAAGTCAGGCCAGCCCAAGACTAATCCGAGCCCAACCCAAGCCCAATCTAAACCCAAACCAATTCCAATCCAACTTGAAATTTTAGGGTTGGGTTAGGGTTGATCTCAACGTTGCCTAACCTGGCTCAACTTGCATCCCTATATATCATCAGGAGGGAGGAAGATATGGAATTTCATTATTTGGATATATACAGAGAAGGAAATCAAGTGGCCGACCAGATTGGAAATATGGTTTTGAAAATTGGATCGAAAATAGAATCGATTTGACCACCGGTTCCTGGGTCAAACTGTCCAACCATCCATTCCAAACCCTGGTTGGACGGTTTGGAGTCCAAAACCGGACCTGGAGCCATAACCATTCCCGGGTCAACCGGTCCGACCGTCCAGTCCGATCTCGTTTTTGGGTCTAAAAGCTGAAGATAGAGAAGTTTATGATTACGTTCTTGGATGCTTTGCAACAAGAGAAAAGTGTTTCAGCTTTTGAAAACTTTTTGTTTTCAACTTCAGTAATTGGGGTGTTTTCAGAAACAAACTCCCCTTGTTTCCAAAACAATAAAAAACAAACAGTAGTAAAACATTGAGAACACTGAATTAAAAATACAGGTAAGGAAAAAACAGCACCACTCATCCATTAAGACGAATCACACTGAAACATCTCCTTCTGTCTCCTTGAACAGAAAAACACCGGAAAACAAAAGATGGGAAATGGGACAATCTGCAGCGAAGCATTCTGATTCTCAATTTTCTGGGGGACATCTCCTGCCAAATTTCCACGATGACATCCATGGCTCTCTCATTGAGCTCCTTCACTGATCTCTTCAGTTTCTCTTTGAAACTTGTTTGTGTAGAGAACTGGTAACTTCTGAGAAATGCTTGTCTTACATGATAGTACTCATGGCGACCCCTGAAGCCATAATCGATCTGGTTATAACCAACTGCTTGCAATGGCGAATCGATCAGCCTGAAATAGTCTGGAGTGGAGTCTTGCCATGGCCGAACTCTGATACATGACATGACAAGAACGGATGCTAGCTAGCTGGAAGATGCCTAGCTACGTACATGGGTATTTATGCTTGAGCACTCAATTCAGAAAGGGTTGGTGGTTGAACCACAGAGAAAATTTATCAAACGGTTGGTGCCTTTTTGTTGCACCCAATTAAGTTTTATCCACCACCACAAAGGCCAACGTTATGAGATTGATTGTTTGACTTAAATAAAAATCTAAAAATGGATAGAAGAATATAGAAAATGGTTTCCATATATTAATTTTTAAACCTATTTCGATTTCACATCAAAATAATCATAAAACTGTAAATATTACATGTTATAATACCAATTAATTATTAATTAAAATATGCATGTATTTTTAATAAACTTGATCAAATCAACATTTCTAAGAACCGGCCGGCGACCCAAAAGCAACTTTGCTTCTGGCTATGAATGTCTGGGTCCAGAAGTCTAGAGGGGCTGTTTGCTAATAGCTGAAATGGCTGAACTGAAAATTTTATTGTTTTATCTTTTAATAAATAAAATAATTAAATAATAAAATATTGAGTCTAAGCAAATTGTAAGAAACACTTTTTTCTTTTCAAAGAATATACCCATACGTATACTACTTAATAATATTCCTGATAGTTGGAGCACTATGATTTATTTAACTTGTTCCATTTTCTATTTAGATCTATTGGGTATGTAGTATTTATTACTTAAAAACAATTCTTGTCTAGAGGGGCTGTTTGCTAGAGCTTTTTTCTTTTTTTTTTTTCTGTTTTTGTTTTACAAGGTTTTCAACCTAAAGCTGTAAATAGGTTGCGTCCACCCAATAGAACCGAACAAACTGAACTGATTATGTGGTTTGTGTCTCGATTAATAATTGGGTTGGGATTGGTTATTGTTGTTCCAAATCAATTATATTATTATATTATAGTATAGTATATATAAAATTTTTGTTGTATCTTATGTTTAAAAGGGTGAATTTTATAGACAGTATACAAAAAAATTTTGGTTAAACGGTTTACTATTCACTATCATTTTTATCAAGGTTCTAAATATCGATATAGGCCGATATGTCGGTTGGGGTGTATCAAGCTGTGCACTTTTTAGTTTTTTTTTTTAACTGGTTTAAGGGTTTAATTTAAAGCATGTTTACCCCCTCAATCATGTCAGACCCCAAAACACCTACTGCCAGCACCCAATTTTTGCTAGGTCCCTTCACCTACCTCTTTTTAGCCCCCAACACTTGAAAACAAAATTAAACCTTGCCAAAGCCCAAAATTGCTATTTTTTATGCAATCCACATGACAAACGAGATCAAACATTAGATTAAATATAATCCTTAGACTTAGGAAACTAAGGCTTAGTTACACTTCATCATGCCAACCTCCTTTCTAGCGCTCCCGATCTACACGATGTCTAAACCGTGACTCCGCGAATCCAAATCTGACACGTTCATTACACCAGCAACATTAAGATAGGCTCACCCCCCAAATTCCACCTTGAAAATACTAAGATTCCATTTTGACGACCCTAAACGATTACAGCTAGAAAACCAAGATCAACTATTTATTTCTTAGATCGTAACCATCCACTTGACTCCTAACCTTAATTCGTGCTCACACATCAAATTTCAACACAACATTCCCTTGCTTAACCATTCAGCCAATAAAGATTTCGATTTGACATTTACAATTAAATCACACAAAAAGTCATATCCCAGGTCCAAAATTCTTAAAATAAATCACCCATCATATTTAGCCTTAAATCCCTCCATTTCCTTCTAGAATAAACAAGATTCCACTTTGGATTTTTCATTAGCCAAAACCTTATTCCAAACCAAATATTTCAATCCACATTTCTGATCAAAGATCCATCACTTCCATCATCTTTAGGGCATTAAAAAGTGATTATCCACCAAATTTCAACCCAAGATTCCCTCATTTAACCCTCCATCAAGTCAAGTTTCTATTTTGACAAATCTTGTTAATCTGAACTTGATAGCCATAAATCTCCATCATCTTGACCCTATTTGGCCAATCAGACCTCACTATTATGTCCAGAAACTAAAAAACCTTCTACGTCAAATTTCATAACCAAACTCCTCTATTTAACAGTTAAAAAAGTGAAATTCTATTTCGAACATTCTTATTAATTAATAAACCATTGGCTAAAACTTGGACCCAAACCAAACCTATCAATCCACACCTCCAATAAAAGATGCATCGCCTTCATCAAATACAGAACGTTCAAAAATGTTTACCCACCAAATTTCATCACAAAATTCATTCATTTAAAACATTCATCGAGCAAAGATTCTATTTCAATAAATCATGTTGATCCGAATTTTTCAGCCGTAGATCTCCATCATCCCAACCCTTTTTGACCAGTCATGCCTCACCACTGTGTTCAAAAACCCAAAAACCCTTGTACATCAAATTTTACGACCTAATTTACCCGTTTGACCATTAATCTAGAAAGGCTCAATTTTGACACATCATATTAAATTACCACATTAGCTATCCCCTCTTGCGATTTTGAAAGGGTGGGGGCTGACATTAGCCCCTTGCTTGACATGTTAAAACACCTGGACTAATAAAATTAGGCCTAGTAAACTTAAAAAACCCAAAAACCCAAAGATACCCCCACTTAAAGTTAATAAAACAAAAAACAATATTTATAAGTGAGTCAAAGTTACATTTTATGCCACTAACAACCCCAAATATGAGATTATGATAACAAGCATGCCCTAAGCTCCAATTGGTCACACAAAACCCAAGAAAAACAACTCCAAATCAAGGAGAACCTTTTCACCAACAAGGAAATGTCAACTGAGTACCTTTTTTATGTAAAAAATCTTGGTCATTTTCTTATAAAAGCTCTCTTCAAGCCCAAGCTCTTTGATTTCCCCTCCTTTTCTCTATAAATAGAGACCCAACTCAAGCTCGGGGGGTGGATTAGAGAAGGGAGAAACAGAAGAGAGACCTCAAGAGCATTCTTAACCTCTGTAGAACTCCCACTCTCAACAAAATCTCTATAAAACTTTAAATTCGTCCACTGTGTTTCAGATCTGAAAATTTGCACAAAACCTCCAAGCATTCAACAATTTCAAACCTCTATTGAGCTCATTCAATCACTCTTTTGTTTAGTTCAACTACTGGAAGTGCCTCTCACCCCTTCTTTTAGCTCGAGTTTTTATTTTTTTCGGTTGCTTGTTTGAGACCATGGAAAACCATTGTTCTCAATTTTGTCTAGACTAAGAAAAAGAGGTAAAGAGGTATGGGTTTTAGGGAAGTTAGTACCTAAGGCCTAATAGCATCACCTCAAAATCGCTCTCAAGAGAAGTTAAGAGCATTTTCTCTAGATTTTGGAAATTCTTGCAATCACTTTATTTTATTTTTCATTAGAAATGAGCCTAAATAACTCTCATAATAGGCTACTACAACAACTTGGAGAGAGATGTTCCAAACACTTTTCCTCTCCCAATCCTTGGGAATCCAAAATCTCTTGATTAGGTGCCTTTTTGGATGGAGAAGGGAGTCACTATCAAAGGACTGAAAATCGAGTTTTCAAAGCTGAAATGAGGGTCCATTTCCTCTAAAATGAAGTATCAAATCCAATTCTCAAAAATGAAGTCCGAAGTTGTGCTAAAATGTTTTCTACATAATTATATTTTTTGTGTTTTTATCTTTTTTTAAGTTTTTATTATTTAGTTTTGCCATTGAGGGTTAACACATTTTTAAGTTTTTATCACACTTTATCAGCATTATCGAGAAGGGAATAACCAAGGAAAGTTGGACAATTATCAAGGAAGGTTGATGGAATAGTAAATTAAAAAAAGGAGAATCAATGATTAGTAAAAAGAAATTGTGGTAGCTAAGATGACTCAATCACTATGGGATATTTCATGATGACATTCACCCACTAGTTTCGATCTTCCCTACCTATTTACATTTCGTCCTAAAATAAAGTCTTCCACAATCAATAAAAAGACACAGTTCATGTTGATGAAGGATATGAAGACCAATCCTCATCCATATGGCTATGAAGGAGCCTAAATCGAAAGAAGGAAGAGAGAGAGAGAGAGAGAGATGAAAACAAGAAGGACAGAGAATACGTAGTACGAAGAAGGCCAACTCCGCCTTCTTCCGGAAATGACGAATGGAAGGATGGCCTATATAGCTAGCTGCTATTTCCTACTCATAAACCTAGACTATCGGCTAAGCTGCCTATTCTTATAGATATAGATGGGGATTACAACCTTTATAATGAGGATGAGGAGGATACAAAGCACATTTTCAAAAGCTACTCTTTTGCTAAGCAAATTTGGCATATGGTCAGGCCTAATATCGAGGGACCTACTAATATGGACCCATCCTTGATAGATTGGTGGAAAAATAAAAATCAAAGAAGCTAAAGAATTTGTTTTGAAGGAGAATATTTCCAAGATTTGGAAGGCAATTACATGGCAATCTCCGAAACATGGGTCAATTAAAAGACACCGGATCTGCTCCTCACACCTAGTGCCTCACACACACATCTTACCATGCATTGGGAACATCTCTCGTACTTATTAGTGAATATCCATGGGAGATGTTCCCAATGCACAGTGTATGTGCCTATGAGGCACCCATTTGTGAGGAGCAAATCCCGTCACCAATTAAAATAAATTTTGATGCTTCCCGTTTTAATGGGGGCACATGCTCAATGACAATAGCTAGAAATCATTTGGATGAAATTGTTGATGGAAAATCTTATTTCCTTGGGAATCTCACAACTTAGGTGATGAATTTCAAAGATCACCCCATCATCAGAAAGCTTATTTCCTTGGGAAGCTCACAACTTAGACAATGAATTTCAAAGACCATCCCATCATCATAAAGGGCGATTCAAAGCTAGTGATCTTTTGTCAAACAAGTGATTGACCCACGTTGGAAACTAAGGAACATAATTCTGGATTGCTTAAAGCTGAAGGACCAATTGGAGGGAGTGGAGTGCAGATTGGCTCACTCATGAAGCTCAGAAGTTAGTTCGCAGTTTAGTCTCTTTTAATCTCTGTAACCTTCCTATTGTTTCTGTTTGCCATTTTGATTTTTGGGGTTGAGCTACCCCCCCCCCTCTTGGTTCCATAAAAAAGAGAGATGATTTGCCTATTTTTTGATAAATTGAAAAAAGAAAAAGAAAAAAGAGAATAGAAAATATATGATAAACAACTTTCATCCCTTCACCATGAAGCTCAGAAGTTAGTTCTCAGTTTAACCTTCCTATTGTTTCTGTTTGCCATTTTGATTTTTGGGGTTGAGCTACCCCCCCCCCCTCTTGGTTCCATAAAAAAGAGAGATGATTTGCCTATTTTTTGATAAATTGAAAAAAAGAAAAAGAAAAAATAGAATAGAAAATATATGATAAACAACTTTCATCCCTTCACCATGAAGCTCAGAAGTTAGTTCTCAGTTTAACCTTCCTATTGTTTCTGTTTGCCATTTTGATTTTTGGGGTTGAGCTACCCCCCCCCCCCCCCTCCTCTTGGTTCCATAAAAAAGAGAGATGATTTGCCTATTTTTTGATAAATTGAAAAAAGAAAAAGAAAAAAGAGAATAGAAAATATATGATAAACAACTTTCATCCCTTCACCATGAAGCTCAGAAGTTAGTTCTCAGTTTAACCTTCCTATTGTTTCTGTTTGCCATTTTGATTTTTGGGGTTGAGCTACCCCCCCCCCCCTCTTGGTTCCATAAAAAAAGAGAGATGATTTGCCTATTTTTTGATAAATTGAAAAAAGAAAAAGAAAAAGAAAAAAGAGAATAGAAAATATATGATAAACAACTTTCATCCCTTCACCATGAAGCTCAGAAGTTAGTTCTCATTTTAACCTTCCTATTGTTTCTGTTTGCCATTTTGATTTTTGGGGTTGAGCTACCCCCCCCCCCCCCTCTTGGTTCCATAAAAAAGAGAGATGATTTGCCTATTTTTTGATAAATTGAAAAAAGAAAAAGAAAAAGAAAAAAGAGAATAGAAAATATATGATAAACAACTTTCATCCCTTCACCATGAAGCTCAGAAGTTAGTTCTCATTTTAACCTTCCTATTGTTTCTGTTTGCCATTTTGATTTTTGGGGTTGAGCTACCCCCCCCCCCCCTCTTGGTTCCATAAAAAAGAGATATGATTTGCCTATTTTTTGATAAATTGAAAAAAGAAAAAGAAAAAGAAAAAAGAGAATAGAAAATATATGATAAACAACTTTCATCCCTTCACCATGAAGCTCAGAAGTTAGTTCTCATTTTAACCTTCCTATTGTTTCTGTTTGCCATTTTGATTTTTGGGGTTGAGCTACCCCCCTCCCCCCTCTTGGTTCCATGAAAAAGAGATATGATTTGCCTATTTTTTGATAAATTGAAAAAAGAAAAAGAAAAAAGAGAATAGAAAATATATGATAAACAACTTTCATCCCTTCACCATGTTCATTTATATGCTAACATGGCTTCATGTGAATGAAGGCCGATTTTCAGTCATCCATATCAAATTTTCATCTAATCATTAATTTGTACTTATTCTAAATTTTAGTTACTACTTCTCTCTAGGGGTGAGCATTATTTGGTTAAAACCAAAATTTGGTTGGTTTTTAGAATTAGAAATTTGATTAACCGAAAAAGTTGAATTAACCAAATTTCATTATATAACATGTAATATATAATATTCTATATATTCATTTATTAATATATTATATATTTTAATAAACTCAACTTCATATATAACTATATATTTATTTATTAATATATTATATATTATAATTTAAAAAACTCAACTTCATAATATTATGTTTGTTAGTGAAATTTGGATTCGGTTTCGATTATTTCGATTTTCTTGTAATTCAGTTTTGATTCGATTCTCACTTTTTATTTCAGTTTTTTAAATTTCAGTTTACTCAATTTAGTTTTTAATTGAATAAGCCGAATGCTTATAACTCTTACTTTTTATTTTGTTGGATCCGTTTTTATAGTCCGAATCTGCTCCTCAAATAACACTCTTCACACCTGATATCCCAACCACACATCAGGAACATCTCTCGTACTTCCGAATCAAAATTCACGGGAGATATTCCCAAGATGGATCGGCGTGAGTAGCGGTACGTGAGGAGCAAATCACAATATTTGGATTTATAGTTTCCACTCCGCCTCTCATAGATCATTTTAATGCCCTAATGGTAAAGGTTTTTATCGGAATTAAAATACGGAAAAGTACGTTGATTGTTCATTCTCCCATTAAAATATGAACCGTACACGTGGTGCCTAAACAGACCGCTAATTCTATCGTAATTAGGTTTAGGGTTTTAGGGTTTTTGAGTTCCAGTCTCAACTATAAATAACGGGATTAGAATGCTGTTTCTTCGATATCAGGATTTATGTGCATTCTTTAGGAGGTCTCTCGACTAACTTCGCCGATCCAGCGTTAGAGGGGAGAGAGAAGCAATCAGGAATTTCGAGGTCTCTGATTGATTACAATTCTCGTCCTCTCTCCGGTTCCGTCTCATTTTCTTTCTTTTTATGAATTTTAGGAGTTTCTCATGGTTGCGTCGAATACTGATTACCGGCACTCTATTTTCTGAATGGGTGTTTGTGTATGAGCCGACGCTACAATTGCTCGTTCTCCATGTCTGCAAACCCTAAAATCCAATTTTTTTTTTAAAGGATTTAGAGAGCAGAAACGGAGGAAATATTGTCTTTGGGTTATTTCTTCTTTAGTATTTGTTCTTGATTCCCTTTCTTCCCTTTGCGAACTAAAAGGTTAAGATGGATGGAAAGGATGAGCCTTTCCCCAGATGATCGACACTGATTATACTGAGCTTTTTATCAAATTTTCTCTTTGGAGAAAATGCAAGCCAGGAATCTGATCCATCCATCTGTGTTATTTCGTTTTAACCAGTAGGTTGCACTTTTAGAACTATGGTTTGACGATTCCAGACTGATTGGGTTGGGGGAATTAGAAATGAGGAGACTTTCCCCATATGATCGACGTTGATTCGAACTGTGCTTCTTCAATCTTCTCCACTATTTCATAGCGGAGATTTAAAAGCCAGATCTCTGATCTTTCTTCCAACCCTAATTTTCATTTTCTATTCTTTGTTTTTAGTTATCAAGAGAACGGCATGATTTTATTGCTATATTGGTTTGATTTAGTTTTTCAAGACAGCTCAATTTTCATAAAAGAAACGAAGGAGTTCAGAAGAAAAATAAGTGACGAACTGATTCCAACTGTTTGGTTGAATGCAATTCGAATTTCATTCCATTCTTGATAGATTGACATTCCCTCATTTGATAGAACTATTCTTATTATGATTGTCTAAGGACTGATTACAATTGTGAAGTTTATATTCACGTTCTAAAATGAAGTTGCATATTCACCCAACCAGTCTTGCTAGATTTAAACCAAAAATCATAGTCAATGCTTCTGCTTGAAAATAAAGATGAACTACTTCAAAAGGAACCAGCTCTCCAAGGCAATTCCACCAAAAGAAACACCAGTAGCAAGTTAAAACCTGCATCTAACATTAATTTTGAATCTACCTTCCAAAGGTGGCTCATAGGGATTAGAGATGCTTGGACCCACTTCATGGCCACTTGAGTCAGTCAGAGATGCTGTTTGGACAAGGATTCTTGGAGGCTGATTTGATTTAAAAGTTAAATCCTTTATATGGAGGTCTGCAATGGATGAGCAGTAAAAAAATCCTTTCAAAATATAGCCCATTGCAATGTGAAAGATTTCTCAAATGCATTTGGCTTGTTGCTAGGATTGGTATTAGGGTTGGTTTGGGGGAATGACTGGGGACTGTAATTCAGAATTCTGCAATGAGCTGCAGAGTACTTTTCTCAAGATACTTTTTGAGGTGGCAATGAACTTAGGTTGACAGTTCGACACTTTAGTTGCACTAATTAAGGGTATACGGGCTTGGACGTAGGTTTAGCTCTACCCCACTTAACATATCACTTTGTTCTTGTTTCTTTTTTTTGGGTGGGGGGAATCCAAAGAATCTTTCATGGCTACATTTTTATTATTATTTTTACATAAGTGCATGTTTATACACATCCTACCTCACACCCTATATCTTGGCCTGGGCCTATTTGACATTGGCCTTGGTTGGGCCATAGGCTGAAATGTGTTTGGGCTTAGACTTCCTTGTCCTTGGCAGATTTTGGATGTGGGTTGGAATGGTTTGGACCTAAGGTTACAGCCGGCCTATATGGCCTTGGCCGAGTTGGGCTGAGCATGGAATCAGTTTGAGATGAGCTTGGGCCTAAGGTGGGCTTCTAGATAGGAATGGACTTAGGATTCTAGGTGGCAATGAGCTTAGGTTGACAGTTTGTGACACATTAGTTGCACTAACTAAGGGGATATTGTTTGGACCTAGGTTTATCTCTAAAAGAAAATCTCTAAAATAATAAATACCTAAAGCCAAGTGTATGAATTATGATCAGAAATATCTGGGATTTTCAACTATCCATGAAGTTAGGTAACCCTTAGTTGACTTCTTAATGTTGAGTAGTTGTTTTGGCCCAATTCTTATGCCCTAATCCTAAGGACTAGTTACATCACTGAATTTTGTTTCACAGTTTTATGTTTTATTATTGATGATTTCATGATTTTAGATTTCCGATGAGTGATCTATCATAATTCATAATAGATTTTAAACATTTGAAACATATCTTTTTCAATTTGTACTAAAACAACCAAAAATAGTTCATTTCAGCCCAGCCCCTGGCATAGAAATTTCTAGTTCTGAAGAGTTCATTTCAGCAAATAGCAAGTTTATCTC
Source organism: Nelumbo lutea (assembly GCF_056320005.1). NCBI lineage: Eukaryota > Viridiplantae > Streptophyta > Magnoliopsida > Proteales > Nelumbonaceae > Nelumbo > Nelumbo lutea. Next base: position 32,091,948 of record NC_142690.1, on the reverse strand, counting down.
TAATAAATTGCATATTTGCAATTGATCAGATCTTTTCAGCATAGTATAAATTCAGCTAATGCAACCAAAAAATATCAGAATGAAGAAAGTGGTGAATTTTTGTCTGAATCATAACCATATAAGCTTCTAAAACGTAAAAAAAGTGATGCAACATATGCTTTAGGAAATGGTGAAAATGTTGAAAAGAATAAGAATTCTTGTGAAATTAGCATTGATTTTTAAACCCTGAATATTGTAAAGAAAAGGGGTCTGAATTTACCTATTTCTAGCTGTAAGATGTGGAGAAGAAACTTGCTTTGAAATAGGTAGGCTTTCAGTGGTAACGCCAAGACTTTAGACTGTCACACACAAATCAGAAATTACAACATTGAACAATTAGAAACTTGCTTTGAAATAGTCTTTCAGTGGTCAATGCCAAATCTGAAGAGTGTCCCTGAATCAATTAGAACATTGAACAGATCTTCCTCAAACATTGAACAGTTGAGGGATCCAGATTCCAGAGTGTCTCTGAATCACAATTAGCCGCACTGTTATCATACAAGTTAGGAACTGTGTAGCCTACTGAGAAATTCTAGATAAAATAGGAATTCATGCAACTCTTCCATTCCTCAAACATCGAGGGACCCGTGAGAAAATTGGACATGTCGTTTAGTGGGTTTCACTCTCAGTACGTGGGGAAAAGAAATCCACAAGAAAGAAGAATAACTGAAGAAGCAAAACAGATTTTCCATAAGGTATGTGCTTTTGAGAATAACAGCCAAGCAGTCTTTTGATGTAGTTGAAGTTGATGTCTAAATTTGGGTTAGGGAACTAAGCAAATCATTATCAAACATTTTTCGAGCTCTCTGTCGAGTTTCAAGTTAAAAAAAACCAGAAACAAAAAACAGAGATCGATCTCTGTCGAGTTTTAAGTTAAAAAAAAAAACACTAGGAATAAGGGAATTCAAGTGTAGATGGGAAAAAAATCAAAATAAATGATTAAAATGAGAAACAAACTTCAGAAAATAGGAGGAAGTGACCAAACAACAGGTCTGCCGGCCACTGTTCCTCACTGCCGATCATCGCCGGTGGACCTGCCAACTGGTGCACCACTGCTGTTAGGGCTTGAGGGTCGAATGAGCGGAGAAGGGGGAGGTATAACCTCATAGGGGCATTTTGGTCATTATAAAAAATTGTCAGGGATGGATTTGTTCTATTATAAACCACTTGAAATCACTTTTTCAAATAAATACTTTCTCACTTTTTTACCAAACACCCATAAAAAAATACTTCTTACCTTTGTTCTCAAACACTACCTAAAAGAAGAAGCAATTGAGGTTCAGTTTAACATTTAAGACCAGCATAAAAAGAACAATAGAAGGTTGGGTTAATAACAAGGAGGTTGAAATTAATTTGGATTAGACAAAGTGAAAGCAACATAGGAGCAGATTTTGGTCGGTAGACGAGAATAAGCAACATGAAAATCAAACGACAGATTTGGAAATAGAAACAAATAAACAACGTAGACAGTGAAAAAGAAAACAAAATCAATTTAGGCAGAAAATGTCAGGTTACACAAAATTAACTGCCTAACCATTGAAATCCGCAGAACTGGAACAAAAACCAATCGGAATTCATTGTTAAACGAAAAGAGATAGACCTATAACTCATCAACACGCAAACACAACCAAAAATGATCGTCTGAGCGTGATAAATCAGGTGTAGTGAAATCCACAAACTTGGGGGCTTCGATGTTCTCATAGAATTCGTCATCGTCTTCGTTGGAGGGGAGGGGGGACTTTTGGAGCAATATTTGGATATTGGAGAGAAGTCGAGAACCGAATCTTGGTGGAGAAGAAGGAACGGAATTAGCCGCTGCAAGGAGTTGGGGCGGCTATGGCCGAGAGGAACGGAAAACAGAGGTAGAGAGGATTACTGCCATCGTGAGGTCGGGGAAGATGACTGTTTTTTGGACGGGGGTCTTTGTTTCAGGGTCATAGTACGGGGGTTTTTTGTCGCAAAACAAATTACAGGGGATCTTTCTCACAGACCCAAGTACTGAGGTCTTTGTAATTTATCTAAAATTAAAGTTAATATATATTTAATAATACTCAAAGATATAATCCACTTGAAACCCCATTTAGACCAAGGCCAAGCCTGACATGATTAGATTGACTCAAGGTGGGTTTACCCCTAAATCAGACCCACTGACATCCCTAGGAGTTAAATGCAATTTATAGAGGATTTTATTGTGGATTTTTTTTTCTATTTTTAATTTAAAAATCCCCTATGAGGTGGAAGATACAAATCACATGAATGAGAAGATAGGAGAGAAGTTGATGGAAACATTGAGGTGGGTGAACTATTGAGGTAAATAAGCACATAAAAATAGGAAAAAAAAACTGTTTGTCAGGTATTCAGCTTTGATTGGAGCTGTATGGAAGGCTTTGATGTTATTAAAACTGAACTGGGATCTTCCCACTATGACAGATGAGTTCACATTTCCGCCCCAGGGACTGCCCCACAACGTCCCACAGTACATCCCTGCTGTGTATTGAGAACATCTCTTGATGATGACATCATCGGGAGTGATATTATCATCAGGAGATGTTCTCAATACAGGCGGATATGTGAACTCATCTGTGTCATTGTAGGATGTGCGTATACAGATGATATTAGAACGTGTTGCGAAAGTATATTGTTGTGAGCAGATCCGGACTTACTAAAGCTGGCTTCACTAAAAAACTGATTTATTAGCCCAATAAAAGCGCATATATATATATATATATATATATATATATATTACCAAACATAGTTTCTAGGCTTTTTGTGCAGGGACCACTTTGCAAAGCCTGATTCTGCTGTATGAAAGCCCTCCCAAATGGGCCCAAAGAGTAGGCCCATTTGGCATGTCTTTCCATGCAGTTTTTTGGCTTTTTACAAGTCGGGAATACCAAAAATCGGTCCATTTCCATTTGGCACACAAAAGATCTAGCCGCCAAAAGACAGGACGCCGGAAAGACGTGAAAAGCCCATTTTGGGTTTATTTCAAGAAGCTCTAAATGAAGCTTCTTGCGCCTTTCACGTTTTAATCTCGCACGAAAAGACCTGAAACGACACGGAAAGATGTAAATCTACCAAACGGTCTTCAGGCTGCCCAGATCTTGCCAAACGGGCCCTAAGAAAAGATGTTGAATGCCAACTAAATTAAGAACCAAATGATATTCAGAGAAAAAAGAAAACATTGAATAATCATGTTTATGGGGGGAGGGGTGTCTAGTAAAGAAACTAATTCAAGCATCCATTACATCAATTAGAAGATAAGATAGATCAGTTCCTACTAGGGGTGTCAATTGGACTGGATTTGGTCCAATCCGATCAAGTCCAATGTAAGTCCATTACAAATGGACCAGGTCCAATCCAATCCAATGAATATTTTGGACCATTTGGACCAATGTTTGGACTGTCGAATCTGTTCAAATTTGTTTTAATTTAGATTGGTTTGAATCCAAACCCGGTCCATTGACAATATCAATGGATCAAATATTGGCTTAATCCAACTCAGTCCAATATAAATTTGGTAGAGAGTGGTATTCTTGTAATTTCTATGAAAAAAGGCAAAAAATACTGTTAGATTCTATTTCCTTCATCCTCAGTCCTTCTTATGTACACATTTCAGCTTAATATATTTATATAGATAATTTATTATGGATGGACCAGGTCCAATCCAATCTAATAAATATTTTGGACCAAATTGGTCCAATCCAATGTCTTGTTGTTCTGTCCAATCCGTCCAAATTGCCTTGGTTCCTACCTGGCATGTATCTGAATCAACATACAACATATTTCGGTTTAAAGAACATCCTCTTTAAGTATTCTATCCCCAATGATATCAAAGAACGTTGCCTTTCTTTTTGTATAAATCCAAGAGCATCACCTGATTTAGCCAAATAATCTCAACCCTTTTAGCAGTAAGGCCATGCTTAATTGTACTAATATCAGAAATCAGAGAACATAAAGGGAAAAGATTAAACCAAAGAAACAAATTATCCATTTCATTGATACAAGAACTGATGAAAAGCTTATCCACAAAAAGTATTTGCTTTACATAGCAATAGAAGTTGAAACCAGTCCTCAAAAACATTAAGTGCAAACAAGTTGATAACATTAAGATTCATTTCCAGTCTCTACCAAAGATGCATCAGTTGCAAGATTTTGTGCTTCCAAAAGCTTCATTTGGCGTTCTGCATGTTCTCTTTCACATGCACTAATTCCCATGATAATATCGAGCATAGTACCAGTTGTCCCAAAGAATACCAAGGGTGCTAAAGACTTCCGACGTATCCCCACAGGAATTGCAAGCAAAGCTCCTGCTACTGAGAAAACCCATGTGCCTAGTGCACTATAGACATCCCACAAGTTAGTATCTGATCACCACTATATTGAAGTAAGCGAGGACAAATTTGCATGGCTGCACCAAAGAGGTAAAACATCATGCCTAGAAATACCAAGTGATTGTGAAGATCACTCTGGATGGATTATGTTGCTAGTCAAGCTTCTTCAGAACATGTACCACACAAACATGATCTTTTCATTTTAATTAATAATGAAATCTGGAAAGGTTCAGGATATGCTGTATACCCTTAATAAGGAAAATTTTGGATAACTTTTAAGGTCTACCAACTGGGCCTCAAGGCAAATATGCTTCTATATGGATATTTAAGCACGATAGCATTTATGAAGAAAACTGGAAACGTTCAGGATCAAGAGGTTCCTTGGTAATTGGTTAATTGTTACAGAACTGCAGGTGAAAATATAATTTTTTCTTTTGCTATTATGCCACCAAGAAGGCAAGAACACACAGATCCATCCACCATAAAATAACACAACCCTACTGATCAGAGAGCCTCCTCATTGCAACCTAAACATACAGCACAGAGCAACAATCGTTTTGATCACAGCATACTTCATAAATCATAATAGATACCAACTGCCGTCATGGCATGATTGGCATCACCATTAGCCCATGATAGAATTGGAAGAAATCTCAGCAGTACTGCATCACAGATAAACCTTTAAAACACAGCATCTTCCTCTTGTTCTTTGTTGCAAAGTCAATGCATATCATACTACGTGATTGATTTGGACAAATTCAATTTTTAATAGTGAAACACCCCTAATTGTTTGGTAAAAAGGTTCATGCTTTAAAAGACAAAAATATTTGCCTTCTGGCTGTGGTTTCCTTGTCTTTTAACTAGGGATATGCCCAATTTATTAAAAAAAGCATGCGACAAAATTGCTCCCCTTTTATTAAAGAATAAACTTAACAGTATATATTTGGATATCATGTTGTATACAGGCTCACAAAAACCCCAAAAAATTCAGTGTAATAAAAAAATAACTGCACCCAGGCTCACAGACTTGAACCAATTAAGCTAATACACATATTGAAATATTTTTATTTCTATCTGAATTTAAATTTACAAGTTCTTCTTTATATAAAATATATTTTTGATTTTTTTTTCAAAGTGCTATTTCACTTCATTCAAAGAAACTCCTTGCCTTGTGTTACATTTATAGTTGAGCTTCTTGTTTTTGTAGTACTTGCTTCATTATATAAATATACAAAAGCACCCAGGAAAACAAGGTAAACCTTGATGCCAATGCTTTCTTTTCAAACACCTCTACCTGGGTTACCTGCAACTATAATTGCAGATCTCAGAACTCAGCAGAATGAGGGGTTCAATTTGGTTACTAAAGGTCTTGCTTCAGATCTTCATTGTTCACCATTAAAAAAATATAGGCAGTAGGCAATCTGTAGGCCAATTAACAAGGCTGCACCCCCTCTTGCATTGTGATTGACCACTAAAAAACCTGAATGACCATACCATATCCTCATTGATCTGGAACGAGGATATAGTGTGGTCAGTATCTACAAAATTGCATATTAAGTAGGACAGTTCACAAGATGTTGTAAACCGACCAAACTGGACCAGCTTGTCCCAAGATGGTCAGTTTCTAAAATGATCCAGTTGGTCTCAGTTTAGAAAATGGCAGAGCCTGATGACTTTGTTTGGTTGCAGTAATGCCTTTTGTAACCAAATGCGAAACCGATCTGAACCGACACACATACATGCATATATATATTATGCCTTTTAGTTTTTTTTTGTTTTTTTGTTTCTTTTTTTTTGTTTGACAACCACTACTCTCCACATTCTGTCATCTCACCCATCTCTTTCTTCATTCAATCCTCTTGTTTTTGTTCCATACTTCCACAAAAAGCCAAAAAAAGTGAAAGCTGACAAAAAGTAAAAGCTAACTGTGACTCTATGAGACCAGGAGAGGACTGAAGAGACAACATAATTGTTCATCAAGAATAGTCACAACACTGCAACTGGCCAACTGCAGTTGGTGTAGGGAGCATAATTAGATGCTGAGCCCACTTATTTAAGATTGACCTTTTTAAGCTGCAACCATTGATTTTGGTTCAGTTTACTTAAAACCGATTAAACCGATGTCAAGCAAAATGAAAAATTGAGGTCAGTTTTCCCTCCTTGTGTTGGGTTTCCCTCTTATGTGAAGGATGGCCCAAGAAGCCCATGTGGTATTTTTGAGCCCATACTCTTGTTCAAATGAAAATAGGAAAAGGAAATAACCTTTTAGTGGTGTTGGTTGCCAAAAAGATTAGGAGAAGAAGAGAAGAAAAAGGAAGAGAATCTCATGCAAAAACGGAGAGAGAAAAGGAGCAGATTCTTTAAATTCCAGTCTGCGCAGTTTTTATCTTGTGCTCCGATCGAAGGTCGTTTGTGGTCCGATTGAGCTGAAATTTTGCAGGCATGTTCGCGACTTAAGGTTCTTCAATCAGAACGGTGGAGATCTGGTTTGACTCACTGGTTTGTGAGATCTGAGTCCGCAAACAGTACCTCTGTTTTGGGTGAGATTTCTCCATTATCTTGAGATATTTGTTAGTTTCCAAGAAACGTATTTTCTTGATGATCTGCTGATTGTATGCCTCTAGTTTTATCTAGAGAGAACCCTTGTACAATCACTTTCTTGATAGTGAAAGTTTTTGGGTGACCGTGGTTTTTTTCTTTCCCACACCGGGAAGGTTTTTCCACGTAAATTTGGTTGTGTTCTTGTGTACTTGTTCTTTAGTTTAAGCTCTACTAAATTGTTTCCTAACAGATTCACACAAAGAGGGAGAAAAATATTATTTCTGCTGTTCTTAAAAGTTGATTGTATCAGAGCCAGGTTATTGTTATTGAATATCTTGTGCTGAATATGGAAGCTAATTTGAGTAGAATGATTACTTTGAATGGTGCAAATTACCATACTTGGAAAGGAAAAATGGAAGATCTCCTTTATGTTAAACAATTTCATCTACCGGTGTTTGCCACTGAGAAGCCAGAAAATATGTCTGAGGAACAATAGACCTTGTTACATCGACAGGTTTGTGGGTATATAAGGCAATGGGTAGATGATAATGTTTTGAATCATATTAGTGGAGAAACACATGCACGGACACTCTGGAATAAACTTGAAGAGTTGTATGCTCGGAAAACGGGAAATAATAAAATGATTCTCATCAAACAGTTGATGGCTTTGAGGTATTGAGATGGAACTCCGTTGACAGATCACTTGAATACGTTCCAAGGTATAATTAATCAACTAGTTGGAATGGGTATCAAATTTGATGATGAGATTCAGGGGTTGTGTCTACTAGGTACATTGCTAGACTCTTGGGAGACATTCAGAATGTCACTGAGTAACTCAGCTCCGAATGGTATAATCAATATGGATCTAGCTAAGAGCAATATTTTAAATGAAGAAACGAGAAGAAAGTCACATGGGTCTTCTCAGTAGTCAGAGATTTTGGTTACAGAAAGAAGAGGGTGGAGTATGAGCAAAGATTCCAGGAACAAAAATAAATGAAGAAGTAAATCCAACGGGTTTGCTAATGTTGAGTGTCATCACTACGGCATGAAAGGACACATCAAGAAATATTGTAGACAGTTGAAACGGGAGAACAAGAAGAAAGGAAAAGAACAAGAGGGTGGTGATAACAAGGAAAATGATAGAGTTGCTACCACTTCTACTGAAGACTTTCTTGTTGTTTATGATAGTGATATTGTCAACGTTGCATGCCATGAGACCAGTTGGGTTATTGATAGTGGAGCCTCTATTCATGCTACATCTCGAAAGGACTTTTTTACATCCTACACGACATGTGACTTTGGTAGAATAAAGATGGGCAATGATGGCTTAGCCAAAGGCGTTGGTATTGGAGATGTGTGCTTGGAGATGAACAATGGCACGAACCTACTTCTTAGAGGGGTAAAGCATATTCCTGATATTCGCTTGAATTTGATCTCTACAGGTAAACTTGATGATGAAGGATATTGCAACACCTTCAGTAATGGTCAGTGGAAGCTTACTAAAGGTGCTATGATTGTTGCTCGTGGAAACAAGCATTCTAACTTGTATATACTGCAAGTAGGACTCTCACAAGGCGCTATCAATGCTGTGAAAGATAAGCTCACATCAGAGTTGTGGCATAAGAGACTTGCTCACATAAGCGAGAAAGGCTTGATAGTATTGGCTAAGAAGAATCTTCTTCCTGGCATGAATGATCCACATTTGGAAAAGTGTATTCATTGCTTGGTAGGGAAGCAGAATAGAGTTTCTTTCAACAGTTCCCCTTCTTCAAGAAAACGCGGTATACTTGATCTAGTACATTCAGATGTGTGTGGTCCTATGAAGACAAGAACTCTGGGTGGTGCCTATTATTTTGTAACCTTCATAGATGATTGTTCAAGAAAGTTATGGGTGTACACTTTGAAGAGCAAAGATCAAGTGTTAGACGTGTTCAAACAGTTTCAGACTCTAGTTGAGCGACAGAAAGGGAAGAAATTGCGATGCATCAGAACAGATAATGGGGGAGAGTATTTAGGTCCTTTTGATGAGTATTGCATGCATCAAGGCATTTGACATCAAAAAACACCTCCCAAGACTCCTCAGTTGAGTGGTTTGGCTGAGAGAATGAACAGGACTCTAGTTGAAAGAGTAAGATGTCTTCTTTCGCAGGCTCAGTTGCCAAGATCTTTCTAGGGTGAGGCTTTGAATACAGTTGTGCATGTTCTTAATCTCACACCATGTGTTCCTCTTCAGTTTGATGTTCCAAACAGATTTTGGACTGGCAAAGATGTTTCTTATGATCATCTGCGTGTTTTTGGTTGCAAGGCATTTGTGCACATCCCAAAAGACGAGAGGTCTAAGCTTGATGTGAAGACACGACAATGTATCTTTGTTGGTTATGGTCTGAATGAATTTGGGTACAGATTATATGATCCAGTTGAGAAGAAGCTAGTTAGGAGTCGTGATGTTGTGTTTATAGAAGATCAGACTATTTTGTTGAGAAGACAGAAAAAGCAGTCCATCAACACAGTGATGATTTGATTGACTTGGATCCGATTCCTTTATTAGCACAGGCAGAAAATACCCAAGATGATCAACAGGGTACTGATGATATAAATGCTCCTACGCAGGTCGAGATAGATCATCAGACTATTGATCGGTTGCCAGAACCAGAAATTCCACTCAAAAGGTCTACCAGAGATCGACATCCTTTCACACGGTATAATGCAAATGAGTATGTATTATTGACAGATGAAGGAGAGCCTCAATGTTATGCAGAAGCCATGGAAGATGAAAACAGGGCACATTGAGTTGGTGCTATGGAAGATGAGATGCAATTTTTGTATGACAATCACACGTTTGAGTTGGTAAAGTTGCCTAAGGGTAAGAGAGCTTTGAAGAACAAGTGAGTTTACAGGGTGAAGCAAGAAGAACATACTTCACAACCATGATACAAAGGCAGATTGGTTGTCAAGGGATTCAGTCAAAGAAAAGGTATTGATTTTGATGAAATTTTCTCTCCTGTTGTGAAAATGTCTTCCATACGTGTTGTTTTAGGCTTAGCAGCTAGCTTGGATTTAGAGATTGAGTAGATGGATGTGAAAATTGCCTTTCTTCATGGTGAATTAGAGGAATAGATCTATATGGAGCAACCAGAGGGTTTCGAGGTAAAAAGAAAAGAGGGTTATGTTTGCCGGTTGAAGAAAAGCCTTTACGGTTTGAAACAAGCACCCAGACAATGGTATAAGAAGTTTGAATCAGTTATGGGGGAGCATGGCTATAAGAAGACTACTTCTGATCACTGTGTTTTTGTGCAGAAATTCTCTGATGATGATTTTATCATCTTATTACTTTACGTTGATGACATGTTGATTGTTGGCAGAAATTCTTCAAGGATTGAGAATTTGAAGAAGCAGTTAAGTAAGTCCTTTGCCATGAAGGACTTGGGACCAGCAAAACAAATTCTTGGCATTCGAATTTGTCGAGATAGGAAAAAGAAAAGTTGTACATGTCACAGGAACGGTACATTAACAAGGTACTTGAAAGGTTCCATATGGATAAAGCTAAAGTGGTTTCTTCTCCTTTATCTAACCACTTTAAGATCAGATCAAGGCCCTTCAACAGATAAAGAGAATGAAGATATGGAAAAGGTTCCATATGCGTCAACAGTAAGAAGTTTGATGTATGCAATGGTATGTACAAGGCCAGACATAGCTCATGCAGTTGGAGTTGTTAGTCGTTTCCTTTCGAACCCAGAAAGAAAGCATCGGGATGCAGTAAAGTGGATAATGAGATATCTTCGAGGTACTTCCAATTTAACACTTAGTTCCGGCAGTGGTAAACCAGTGTTAGTTGGATACACTGATTCAGATATGGCGGGAGATGAGGATTCTCGTAAGTCTACTTCAGGTTATCTGATTACTTTCTCTAGTGGAACTGTTTTGTGGCAGTCAAGGTTGCAGAAGTGTATTGCTCTTTCTACAGCAGAGGCAAAGTTTATTGCAGCAACAGAAGCTTGTAAAGAATTGTTATGGATGAAGCAGTTCGTGAGAGAGCTTGGTTTCAAGCAACAGAAGTATGTTATGTTCTGTGATAATCAGAGTACTATTCACTTGGCAAAGAACTCAGCATTTCATGCAAGGTTAAAGCATATCGATGTAAGGTATCAATGGATAAGAGATACTCTAAACAACAAATTACTTGAACTTGAAAAAATTTACACAAATGATAATGGCTCTGATATGTTAACAAAATCATTACCAAGAGAAAAACTTGAAGTTTGTCGCTTGGTCGCCGGGTTGGCGAATCCCTCCACCTAGTCGGGAAAGGGGGAGATTTGTTAGGTTTCCCTCTTATGTGGTGGATGGCCCAAGAAGCCCATGTGGTATTTTTGAGCCCACGGATGAGGGTATTCTTGTTCAAATGAAAATAGGAAAAGGAAATAACCTTTTAGTGGTGTTGGTTGCCAAAAAGATTGGGAGAAGAGAAGAAAAAGGAAGAGAATCCCGTGCAAAAACGGAGAGAGAAAAGGAGCGGATTCTTTAAATTCTAGTCTGAGCAGTTTTCATCTTGTGCTCCGATCGAAGGTCGTTTGTGGTCCAATTGAGCTGAAATTTTGCATGCATGTTCGCGACTTAAGGTTCTTCAATCTGAACGGTGGAGATCTGGTTTGGCTCACTGGTTTGTGAGATCTGAGTCCGCAAACAGTACCTCCGTTTTGGGTGAGATTTCTCCATTATCTTAAGATATTTGTTAGTTTCCAAGAAACGTATTTTCTTGATGATCTACTGATTGTATGCCTCTAGTTTTATCTAGAGAGAACCCTTGTACAATCACTTTCTTGATAGTGAAAGTTTTTGGGTGACCGTGGTTTTTTTCTTTCCCACACCGGGAAGGTTTTTCCACATAAATTTGGTTGTGTTCTTGTGTGCTTGTTCTTTGGTTTAAGCTCTACTAAATTGTTTCCTAACAGATTCACACAAAGAGGGAGAAAAATATTATTTCCGCTGTTTTTGAAAGTTGATTATAATTTGCTTGATTTCGTGATTCTCCCAACACCTTGTTGGTCGGTATTGGTTCGCCTCAAAGTCAACCCAACTTTTTTTGGTTCAGTTGACAAAATTAAATGCAATCAAACCAAACCAACCCATGAACAGCCCTAATATTAACAACTCAACTTACTTAGGTTGACTATCCATCAAATAGGAAATAGTCGACTGAAACACCTCTAATATCTACCCAGTTCCTTCCTATCACAACATATTGATGCATATACAATACCTATCAGTTTTTTAACCTACCAATGGGCTGTTTAAAGGGATATAGGGGGAGGGGCGTCAGTGTTAAATGGTTAATATCTGTACTATCTTACTTAATATTGAAACATTATATTGAATAAATAAATAATAAAAAGTTAAAAGCATTTTTTTTGGAAAAGGTAAGGTAAAATTTATTTATAAAACAAAACATGGTACAACAGATTCCAGGACATATTTACTATTTCGGAAACAACAAGAAATTACAGATTCCAAATGGACTGAGTTGAACAACTCAGACACATTCAGGTGCTTGAATTCAGCAGTTACAGACACCCAGGAGATCAGCTTGCTGACGGCCTGCTGTACCACCTCATCAGAGCTCTTTGGCTTGTTAGAAAAAACTCTATTGTTTCTTTCTGACAACAGGGACCTAATAATAGCCGCAGGAATTGTTTTCCAGACTAATTTTCCTTTTTTCTTCAAACCTGTCAGATTCCAGCTAAACAAGAGGTCGTTGACTGTTCTTGGCATGACCCAACAGACTCCAGCAGACATAAGAAAATATTCCCACAATCTAGAAGAGACTGAGCAATGGATACTTAAGATATCTGTAAATTCGGGCATCAGTCCACATAGCCCACAAGAAAAATTCTGGAAAAAGTGTTGGCTGAAAGAATGAAAGATTGAAAGTGGTGCTGAGTAGTGTGATATCAAGCAATCAGTATGCTTTCGCCCTGGGGAGACAAATGCTTGATTCAGTTCTTGTGGCAAATGAGCTCATTGACTCAAGACAAAGGGAGGGGACTCCAGGGCTGGTGTGTAAACTGGACATTGAAAAGGCCTATGATCATGTAAACTGGAGATGTTTGGATCTAGTGCTAGAATTTTTTATATTTCAATGGATACTTAGGTGATCTGTAGATTCAGGCAATATGAATTTTTCATATTTCAATGGATCTAGTGCTAGAATTTTTCACATAATAGGAAATGTGGCCAAGTTTTTTTATAATTTTTTATATTTCAATGTGTATATAAATAATTCTTAATTATCACACTTATTTTTGTTTAATATGATGAATACATAATATTAGAGATGTAACCAAATGTTTCCTACAAAATTTTAGTATTTTTTTAATATTTTTAATTTTTCTTTTGTTATCTAAGTATGACATCAAGGGTTGACACATTTAACCCAAGATGTTGAACTATCAGCCCACCACTAGACAAGAAAAAAATTTCATTTTTGTCTCAGTTTTAAATTTTGTATTTCATTCCATCAATAAAAGTAATTCTTGTTTATCACACTTATTTTCTTTAATATGATTAATATAAAATATTAGAGATGTTCCAAATTTTTGCCACCTAGATAAAAGAATGGTTTTATTTTTGGATCTAAAAAAACATGGGATTTATATTGTTAAAAGTATTGGACATAACTCTAATTAGTAGAATTAATGAGTGAGAAAAAATACCTTAAATATAGGATTTAATGAGAGAGAATGGAAGTTGATACATTAAAAATAAGACTTAAATGAGAGTAAATTAAAGGATAAAAGTAATAGTTCAAATTACATTTTCTACCCTCCCAATTACAGAGAGACCAATTCAAAAATAGGGATATTTTAGTCCAAAAGAAAAGTTTCACAAACTCATTTGTACTTTTTTTTATGAATAAAACTCATTTGTACTTTTAACATTAGTATAGATATAGATAGATATAGATATAGATATAGATATAAAAATGTTGTACTAGTCCTACTCTCAAGTCCAGAAAGAGGTGGATAATGAACCAATGACATTAGTTTAAACTAGTGTTTTCAATACCTGTAGAACAAGATCAAACTAATGAATCAGTGACCTGAATAAATAGGTGGTGGTTAGCTTTCTAGAAAGGCATAGCAATCCTGGTCCATTTTTGAAACATTACCTGAGATTTGATATTGGCATATTATATATACTTGTGCCATTCATGGACTTCATGGTTATTACATCTCAATGTTTCTTCAATATTGTGCATGTATTTACTTATCAAAGTTGGTGGGTCCCCACTTAGGAACTAAGGAAAGGTATGAGAATCCCCTCACCAAATTAAAAATGAGGAAAAGCATGTAATACTTCTGTCTCTACTAAACTTAAAATAAATTGTCTCTAAACTTTTTTTTTTTTTTGGAAAAGGTAAAATAATATTTATTGAGATAAGAGATACACAAGGGAGGCTGAGATCAGTCCCAGAACAGCCAACTGATCTAATCAGCAGTTACACATTCCACCAAGAACTAGAAAGAAAAACAGTAGACACACTACAATTTCTGAAATCCTCAGACACAGACACCCAAGAAATCAATTTGCCCATTCCTTTCTGAATTAGCTTTTCCGAACTTAAAGCCTTGTTACAGAATATCCTTCTATTCCTCTCAGTCCAGATGGACCATAACACAGCATTAGGGATAGTCTTCCAAACAATCTTCTTTTTCTTGATTAACCCCATGAGCTTCCAGCAACACAACAGCTCCTTCACTGAACTTGGCATGACCCAACTTAAGTTCATAGAGCTGAAGAAATGATTCCACAGCTGAGAAGAAAACAGGCAGTGAATGCACAAATGATCAGTGGATTCAGCACTACTCCCACACAGGCTGCATGACAGGTCCGAAAGCTGAATGCCCCTTCTCACAAGGTTAGCTCTAGTAAGACATTTATTTAGAACCATAGTCCAAACTAGGAAGTTAGATTTATCTGGGCTGGTGGGGTTCCACACCTGATGACAAGGGAAATCAGAAACACCCCTTCTACAGAGGTTAGAAGCCAGAGACTTGACAGAGAACACACCATCTGAGTTCCATTTCCATTGCCCCTTATCCTCTGAGCTGAAATCCAACTCTTGATTCTGAAAACAGGTCAACAGATTCAAAACCTCATCCACCTCCCAGTCGAAAAAGTTCCTTCTATATGAAGCAGACCAAAGAACTGAACCACCAGATACACTACAGCACTCTGCAACTGAAGCCTCTTGACTTGAAGCACACTGGAAGAGGAGAGGAAAGGAGTCAGCAAGGGGACCATCCGAGCACCAAGAGTCCTTCCAAAACTTGGTCCTAATACCATTGCCAACTTTAATTGAGACCCCAACAGCAAGAACTGAGAAATTCTTACGGGTCTCAACTTTAATTGAGACCCATAAGAAATTCTTCCTTATGCCCAACTAGGAGGAGGGTTCCTCGTTCTCCAATTACCCCATTCCACACCATATTTATCAGCAACGAGAGATCTCCACCAGGCATCATTTTCTGCCCCAAATCTCCAAATCCACTTGCCGAGGAGAGCAGAATTAAAAGATTTCAACTTCCTTATGCCTAACCCCCCTTCATCTTTGGGGAGGCAGACTTGCTCCCAACTTACCACGTGCACTTTTTTCTCCTCTTCCCATCCCCTCCAAAGAAAATTCCTTTGAAGACTTTCAAGCTGACTTGCAACTTTGTTTGGAATAGAGAAAAGAGAAAGGAAATAGGTGGGTAAATTGGAAAGTGTACTCTTAATCAAAGTCACCCTAACCCCAAAAGAAAGTTACTTTGCCTTCCAAGAAGCCAGTTTTCTCTCCATTCTCTCAATTATCGGGTCCCAGATTGAAGATAAACCACAACTCACCCCCAAAGGGAGACCCAAATATTTGACTGGGAGGGACTCAATCTAACAAGCCAAAATTTCTGCACAATCTACTAAATTGGAAAGCTGACCCACTGGAATTATTTGACTCTTATTCCAATTGACTTTAAGGCCAGAAATCACCTCAAACCAAGACAAGATCCCAAGAATTAACTCCACCTAGGAGGGGGAGGCATCCACAAAGCATAAAGTATCATCTGCAAATTGGAGAATGTTCACCTTCTCTCCCCCCCGGAGAAATTGCAAAGCCTTCCAACTCACCGGAATCAGCAGCCTTTTTACAAAACAAAGTGAGGATCTCCATTACACAACAAATAAAGAGTAGGGGAGACAGGGGATCACCCTGTCTAAGACCCCTGGAACTATCAAAGAAGCCTACGGACTGTCCATTAACCAAAACTGAAAATTTTGGAGAGGTGATACAAACTTTTACCCAATTCCTCCATTTCTGCCCAAAATTCATCTACTGTAACACAATATCAACACATCTCCAATTGGCATGATCATAAGCCTTTTCAATATCAAGTTTGCTAATCAGCCCGGGGGAACCTTCTTTTTTCCTAGAATGTATAAGCTCATTAGCAATAAGTACAGAGTCCAGCATATGTCTACCTGGAACAAAGGCACTTTGGTTATTGGAGATGACACTACCTAGAACCCCTTTCATTCTCTCAACAAAACTTTAGCTAAGATTTTATAGAAGCTATGCAGAAGACTAATCGGCCTGAAATCTTTAATGTTTACTGCACCTTCAATCTTCAGAATGAGGGTTATGAAGGCAGTGTTCAAGCTCCTCTGCAAGGAACCTCTCTCATAGAAGTCCTGGAAGACATTCAGAATATCCTACCTTACAAAATCCCAACATTTAATATAGAGAAGGTTTGTAAGACCATCAGGCCCTGGAGATTTTTCATTAGCCAACAACTTGATTGCTACTTTTATTTCCTCCTCCGTGAAAGATCTTTCAATATGAGAAGATTGCACAACACTTAACTGTTTAAAAGGAAGGGACCTAGGAAAAAGTCTGAAGAACCAGGACTCCTTGTACAACTTTTTATAAAAGCTGGTTGCCACTAACTTCATATCTGTCTCAGAGACACCCACCCTGCCCTCTCCCTCCAACCTGGTAATTACGGAGGCTCTAGCTCTTGCATTTGCCATTTTGTGAAAGAAGTGTGTATTCTTGTCCCCTGCTTTAAGCCAAGCCACTTTAGCTCTTTGTCTCCATTTAATTTCTTCCGACACTGCCAATTTATCATACTTCAGCTTTGCCTGAGATCTTTTGAATCTATGCTCCTCTGATATAGGACCCAACTCTTCTTCTGAATCAATTTCCTTTATGGTACTCAAGAGAGCTTTCTTTTCAATGTCTAAACTCATATTTTTCTCCAATTTCCAAATCTCTAATCTTGCTTTGATGGCACCCAATTTTTTTGCCAGAATGAAAGAACTGGTACCCAATACCTGCAGATCATCCCACACAAACTTCAACAAAGGAACAAGAGTGGCATCCTCAAACCAAGCATTTTCCATTTTGAAAGGGGCTTTTGCTCTATCTCTGACACCACAGACCAGCTGAATTGGAATGTGATCTGAAACTGGCCTAGAAAGGGCAATCTGCTTGAACTCTGGAAATAGCTTTTCCTAATTAAAAGTAACCAGAAACCTGTCCAGTCTCACAAGAGTAGGGATGTCTTGATTGTTGGTCCAAGTAAACTGGCTACCATGAAGGGGTAAGTCTAGTAGTTCAAATCTGTTGATGAAATCAGTAAACTAAACCATATCCCTGGATCTTCTCCCTCTAGAGCTTCTCTCATCAACAAACAAAGTAACATTAAAATCACCACTAATAGCCCAAGGGTAAGACAAACTTCCCCTTGCCACAACCAGCTCCTCCCAGAACTCCTCTCGCAGACTTCGGTCATTAGGACCATACACATTTGTAACTTGACAAATATTACCATCTGCAAACTTCAAAACTAGGGTAATTGAGAAATTTCCAATATGATAGGAAACCAAACTACAAACCGATGGATCCCACATACTCAGCAGCCCCCCAGCACTCCCAACTGCTTACTTTGATCTCCATCTAACTTCTCCCTCCCCTCAGATGCTTCTAACTACTGCAGCCTCAACACTATCCAACTTAGTTTCTTGGAGCAAAAAAAATTTCGACCCTCACTTCTTCAGAGACTCACACACTACAAGCCTCCTTCTACCTGACCCCAAACCCCTAACATTCCAAGAGAGCAATTTTAACTCCATTACAAACACCTAAAGCAAAAGAAAGCTTGACCCTCAAGATTTTCTCCCCCCCCCCAGCACTCCCAACTGCTTACTTTGATCTCCATCTAACTTCTCCCTCCCCTCAGATGCTTCTAACTACTGCAGCCTCAACACTATCCAACTTGGTTTCTTGGAGCAAAACAATTTTCGACCCTGACTTCTTCAGAGACTCACACACTACAAACCGCCTTCTACCCGACCCCAAACCCCTAACATTCCAAGAGAGCAATTTTAACTCCATTACAAACACCTAAAGCAAAAGAAAGCTTGACCCTCAAGATTTTCTCCCCCCTCACACTCCCCTCACTACTGCCAGCCCTGTCGTTTAAACCCCGCGTCAATCGTATCATTTCTCTGCTTTTCTTAGATTTGTTACCCCCCTTCTTTGCTGCAACTTCCCCCTTGCCAGAAGCACTCTTTGTTCAACTCCCTCCAAATATTTGATTGTCTCCTCTTCCAACCCTTCTAACGAAATTCCCATAAACTTACCCAAACCCAACAGCTTTGATGAGACCAAAGAAGCACTTGAAGTCACTGGTTGTTTACCTCCCAGGCTCGGCTGAACCAACATCAAACTACTGTTCTCCTGCGTCTGAACTGCTATTTCAGCACCCTCAGTAGTTGAACAGATCTTTCTTCCTTCTGCCTGGGATCTAACATGGTCTTGATCATCTCCCCTACCTTCGACCTGTGAATCTGAAACCACCATCGCGATCGGATCCACCTCAATCAAATCGCCTTCAACTCGCAACATGACAAACTGATTAGTATCCACCTGGGACCCGGCCCCAATGGAAGCAACCGGAGGAGGCAGAGGCTTAAAAGTAGGAGAGAAAAGGTCCAACCCCCCCCCAACCCTTCTTCTCCATCCGCAGAGAGCTCGACCACTGGTCCTGAGAGCCCCAGTTGACCCCTAAACCCATTAGAGGTTGGATGGACGAGCCAGGATTCCTGAAAGACGGGCTGCTGGGAATTCTACAACCAAGAGGAAACCTGAGCTAACTACTTGCTTAGGGCCTAGGCCCAACATCCGAAAAAAAGATGGGGAACACCAATTGGGCTGGAGGAGACGAGCTAGAACCAGTACCTTCTTCTAAGTTATCTTGGGCCATATGGTTCTTAGAATGAGGGAGCTGGTGGTCCAACTCCTGGTTTCTAGGCGAGCAGCCCTCCCTAGGTGCCACGTGCATCTCAACCAGACATTCTCTAATCAGGCATTTAATATCCTCTACTCCCAAAGTCTGCACTTTAGCCCCAAATTTTGAAATTTGAAATCCCTTCCCACTAGATTCCTCTACTAACACATCTGGACCCTTCGCTGCCTCTGAGATTTGACGGCTCGGGATAAAGTTGAGCCCTTCACCTTCTTCTCTACCACCGGCCATCAGGGAGCTCGACCGAGTACGAGGCTTTTGATGTTGCACTTCTACAGACGTTCGGGGAAGGAAGCTTTTACCAGATTCTTCCAAGACCAGCGTCTTGGTACAGTCTGAAATCCCTCTCTCCTCTCTCTGAACATTCCAAAGCTTCTCTTCTTCCCCTCTCCATCTGCGAATAGACGGCAGAAGCTCCTGCCATATTTGGATAGTAAACAGGACTTCCCCCACAACCACTTCAATCTTGTTCGGAATGAAATCCCCCTTACGAACCTTGATTCTTACCCACTCACAAGTAGCAATCTCCGGTGACAAATCATCTGTCTCAATGAATCCCCCACAGGCATCCCCTATAGCTTTTATTACACTTGGACACCAGAGAAGGAGAGGGAGACCAAACACCCTGATCCAAACCGACTCCAAGTCCTCCCCTTCAATAAAAGGATCTGAGTAGGAGCAGCCCGCACTCACACCCCACCAGTCTAGCAAGAGTGGATTTCTCCCCAGATGCCATGGCCCATTTTGTAAAACCCAATCCGCATCAGCTCTCGAAGGGCAAATGAAAAGGAAGAGACCATCTGCCATTTTCTTCACTTTCACTCTCCCCACCAAACAGTTCTGCAAAAACTCCCTTCTTGCATCCACCGCCTGAGAGTCAGTAACTACAACCCACTTGCCGCCAACCTTCTTCACCTCCGACGACCCAAAATCAAGCCAGGCTCCTATTGCCACCGCATCGCTGTAGGAAAAGTTGGCCCTTGTCCGCCCATCTTTCTCCACTCTTTGGTACCAGTTGTTAGCTTCCCATCTTCTCTTCCCTCCAGTAGATTTGCTGGAAGGGAAGTAGCGTGCCATATGAACTAAGAAACAACGAAACTACAAAAACTCACTAAAACCAAGTCACCGACATTACCAGATCCCGTCACCGGAAAAAGAGCCGACAACATCGCAGACACCATCCCCTCAATTTGTGGGTTAGATCTCAAACATCCAAACTGCACTCTTACAGGGAGTGCCAAAGAACAACTATACGAAAAATTAGTTACACAGGTGACAAGGAAATACAAACACTAAATTACAACACTACCCAAAACATATTCCCCCTAACAGTCCCTTGTTTTGCTAGGGCATCCACTAATCCATTAGCTGATTTTCTTGTCCACTTGAAGCAAGCACCAATCTCCCTTTTTAGCATGACAAATTTCCTTAACAACTATCTCTGTGTCCATGCTCCCAAACTACCTAACTACAGCCATCCAATTACCAACTCCAAATCCCCTTCTCCATCTCTCAAGACACCCTGTATATCCGAGGGTCCCAGGTTGCCTATAGAGCTACCACCAAAGTTCAGCTTCACCTTGTTTTGTATTGGCGGGGACCAAAGTTCTCGTATCACAGGTTTAAGAGAGTTTATACTTGCCACAACACCCTGTTATTGATCCAAAAAAAAAAAAGAAAACAACACCCTAGTTCCTATAAAAATTTTCAGATGAGAAGTCTTTAAATACACCAATTGTTTTCAGCCAGCAAATAATTTTTATAGTCACTCCTACAATTTCCTCCTTGGATCTAACCATGCTTTTAAAAATCTTATTATTTCTTTCTTCCCAACTTGACCAAAGCATCGTTACTCTTGTAGCTCTCTGCATAATTCTTCCCCGCATCTTTGGTTGCCTGAAAAAATTGGGTCAACGAGGCCTAGCACATCTGGGGGAGGGGTCCACCTATAACCAAACAGAGAAAAGAACCAAGACCAAATAAAGGACACAAAAGGGCAGGAGATTAATAAATGTGTGGTCATCTCACCATATCCCAAACAAAAAATACAAACATGGGGTGAAAGGCAATAAATATGACCCTTTCCTTTGCAACAAATCCAAGGTATTGATTTTTTGGAGTACCATATCCCAACAGAAAGCCCTAATTTTTGAAGGCACAGGGCTACAAACCTCCTTTGTTGGAAAGTTTCCTACAAAGTTAGATGATTGAAGGAGGACATTAAAGAAGGAAGAACAAGTGAAAACGCCAAAAGAGGAAGGTTTCCAAATTCTGCTATCCAAACAAGATTGGTCTATGTAAACTGTCCCTAGTAGAGACACAAGTTCATCAACCATTCCCATTTTTTACTCCCTTAACCCTCTCCTCAAACCCAAAGCCCAAGAGTTATCAATAAACATTGAGGATATCACTTTTCTTTAGTTTTCTGAGATAAGAGTAAATGGAAGGGAACCCTCCCTGGTCCAAACATCTTCCAAGAAAAATACTTTGTTACTGGCACAAACATCATATTTGAGAAAAAGGAAGCATAGTGGGCAATATACCATGAATAGCTTTCCAAGGAGAACAACGAGAAGTCATAGGGTCGAGACCCACATTCCAGCCATTGTTTTCCAATCCATGTATGCTAATAATCTGATGTTGTATTTCTCGATCTGATGTTACCTATCCCTAGGCCTCCATCATCTCTAGTCCTGGAAATTATCTCTCACTTCACTAGAAGATCCTTATTAGTATCCCCCAATTCCCATAGAAAATCCCCCATGATTGTCTCTAGTTGGTTTGCCACTTTTACTTGTGAAGGTTGACGGGAAGTAAACCAGTAAATTGGCTAACATAGATTTGATTAGAGTTATTCTACCCCCAAAGAAATGTAGTTTCTTTTCCAACATACTAGCTTCTTTGTAAATCCTTCAATCACTAGGTACCAAAAGCCATCTGCATTAGGATTTCCTCTCAATGGTAGTCCCAAATATTGTAATGGCCAATCCCCTACTTCACATTCCAGAACTCTTCCTAGCTTGTCCATCTCTCCCCTCCCTAAATTCAGTCCCACCACACAACGCTCGAATATTGTAGCTCTGGATTGTTCTCTGATTAATGGATTGAGCCGGTATGGGCTTGGTCTTAGGTGATTGAGTCACTCCTCTTGAAGGCGGGCCAAACCCACTACTGCCATAACTCTTGTTGGTTGGGGTTGATACGAGGAAAATGTTTGGTAAGGGGGCCATAGGTGGAGAGGAAGCTGGTACCGAGAGCTTGGTTGGAAAAAATAAGGATGAAAAGGTGAGAAATTCTAGAAAGGTTAAACGAAGATGAAGAGGAGGATAGATTGGGGAAGAAGTAGGACATGGGTAGGGGTGTCAATGGACTGGTTTCGGGTTGGATGCCGCCCAAATTGAAAGTGGTATGGACGGATTGGATGATCCTAAAGATGGTATGGACTCGGATAGTTGGACCCATACCATAAATCGTCCATGTATAGAATGGACTGAAGTTGGATTAATTCAAAAGTCTGTTGGTCTGTTTCTTTCGTTTGAAACTTCCAAACGGCAGTCTCATGCAGTCTCACGTAGGCAGAGAGATGACACCATATGTATTGTACTTAAGAAGGTGCATTTTACAGAGACTTCTCGGTTCTCAATGCGATGTGATGAAACAAAACGATACAATCCAAGATCTGACCCTACTCTTACTCATATTTTGGATTTTGATCATCTACCGAAGTTCATATTATTTTGAAATGAACCCGAACCTGATCAAATAATATGGATTTTTTCCTACCAAATTTGGATAGTATATGATCTGCCCCGATGCACAAATATATCAGATATTGGGACAATAACCTGTTTACCATTTTCACCAAAAAAGTTGTTTACCATTCAGATGTGATCTAGATTTGGTTGGGTCCACCCACCTCAGAAGCGGTGTTTTCAAAACTGGATCGGACAGTCGGAACGGAAAAACTGGGAACTAGGCACTTGATCAATTCCCTTTCACCTCAAAATCGCTTTTTGGCCAAAAACCGTTGATTTGGTCAGCGAACTGCTGGCCCAGGCAGTCAAACCGTCAACCCGAACAATAGTTTTTTGTCATTTTTTTATTCTTTTAATTTTTATATTTTTGTCAAAACGAATGGTTTGTTCAGCCCAAATGGTATAACCGTTCGACCCGGGAACTGGTCCCTAGAACGGTTCCCTATCCAGTCTGGTTTTAAAAACCTTGCTTAGAAGTCTAGGGATCAACCTTTTATCCATAATCCACGTCACCCACTTAACTCGATTTTCCGTATGAAATTGTTGTGGTTGGGTTGGCGTAAAAGAATACAAGCTTTAATGCTTGATATAATCAATGTTTTCAAAATCAGACTGGACCGGACAACCAGATCAGAAAAATAGGGAACCAGTCACTTGATCGGTTCTATTTTACCCGAAAACCACTTTTTGGCCAAAAACCATTGATTTGGTCAGCGAATCGTTGACCCGAGCAGTCGAACCATCGAACGGACAGTCCATTCGGTTCAAACGGTTGGACCGTTCAACCCGGGAATCAATCCCCATAACGGTTCCCTGTCCAGTTCGGTTTTAAAAACCTTAGATATAATTGTATATTATACTCATATATACAACTGTATAATTCTTGATACAGTTTTAATGTAGGCTTTATTTTTTTCAATTTTTATATTTTCTAAAGTCTTTAATAACATATTTCTGCAATTTTTTATATTTCCTGGGCTTCATGTAATTTTTAAAGCTTCGTTTAGTTTGGACTAGATTGGGTCCAATCCGGTCCATTTGCATTTAAATTGGACTGGATTGGATCTGGTTTGTATGGGGTTTGGACCGGATTTGGTCCAGTCCATTTGTAAATGGACCAATGTTGGACTAGATTGGATTGAACTAAATCCAGTCCAATTGACAACCCTCGACATGGGTGAGATTAATGATGAAGCAAATGTTAGGGAAAGAGAAAATGTGTTGGACGCGAAGGAAACAAAGATTCATCAAAGGAAAAGAGGTTATAGAATGCTACCTATTGTGGATGACTTGGGAGATGAAGCAGAAGGCAAGGAAGGCGAGATTTTGATGGATGAAATACACGAGGTTGAAAAAATAAAGCTGATCTGAATATGGTCATCAAACATTGGGCTTTTTTCCTTAGGTGGAGAGGAATTTGCAAGGAATGCTTTTAAGGAAGTGAAAGAATCAATGAAAGAATCTGCAATGAAGATTGGGAAGGAGTTTCCAATTTTTTACTTTAGACATTCATTTGTGGAAGGGGAGAAGGGTGTGGACTTGCCAATAGAGAAAGGGTAAAAAAGACAAGAAAAGCAATAAAGAAGAAAAAGAGGTTTTGATTCCTACAAATGAATGATTGGAAGGAAGGGTCTTATGACTGCATAGGGTAAGGGATCTTTGGGTGGTTTGCCTGTTTGAAAGAGTGCATCTGTCAAAGATTCAAACACAAGCAAATTGGGTTCCAAGGAAGCATTGTCCCCTATACCATATATTTTGGACCAGGAGAAACAAGGAGACTTGGGTGGACACATCTGATCTCCGATTCTCCATGTTTAGCATAATACCTGAATAAGCAATGACAAGTATGCCTTTCCAAAGATCTCTTCTCATTGTAACTTACTTTACAATCAAAGGTTCAGTTATCATAACAAACAATTTTAATGAAAATTGAAGGCAAGAAACATGGGAGATGTGCATATTTATTGATAGAATTGATTTGCAACGATTATAGTTATATGGCTTTGGGTTCTGTTTATAGTTCTGATATTGGTAAATGGACATACAAAAAATCAATGACTGTATGTTATCCAAATCTCAGGTAATTTTCTTGCTACTAGGTGTCTTTAGAGGATAAAAAGGGGTTTGATCTCTCCATTTTAATTACTGAAAGCAGATTGTCTCTCCTTCTACATCCAGTCGTGTAACTCGGAATGCCTAAAATCAGCAATTGCTATGACGATACTATCTACTGAATCAAAAACATCACCAACTAGGGATAAAATTTCTAGAAAGAGAGATGAACTCACTTGGAAACAGAGCACTCTTCGAGCTGCTTCACATTCTCTTGGCCACCCATCTCACTGCATTCTCTTTCGCTCTCTCTGTCCTCTGTCTAATTAGGGCTGGCAATTTGGCCCAGACCCATTTAACCAACCCAACCCACCCGCTTGAAACCCATCCATTCGAACAGTGGGTCGAGTGATCTATTAAGTTGCGTTTGGTTGCTTGCATTGATGCAAAACCATGGTAATTTAAATGGTTTGGGTCCAAATTCTGATTTTTTTTTTCAAAATTTACCTTATTTTATTTGATTTCAGTATAAATGATGTAAAATGTGACCTGAACTTGAAGCACATTAAAGTAAAACCAAATCTAATATATATATTAAATGAAGGTCTTCAAGCTACAGCTCCTCACCATTTAGACACATGGCATTTTCATTTTTCTAGAAATCTATACATGTGGCAATTTTTGAGAGATTCTTGATAAAGCCCATAACCCACTATCAGGTTATAGCCCCCCACTGTTTAAACATGTGCCCTTCTCATTTTTCTATAATGATAGACACGTGGCGTTTTCTAAGAATTTGGTGTTAAAACCCACAACCCACTACCACCATTTAGATATGTGGCATCCTATTAATTTAAGAAATATGATTCAAAAAGTTGGTAGTTTCATTCCTAAACATTATCAATAGATAGTTTATTTATTAGCTTAACACATGTTTATTAATAGTCTATTATATACAAATGATGGGACCTATTAAAATATTACCATAAACATAGATTTGTTTTTAAATGATTTTTTTTTCGAAAAGAAAATATTTATAAATATATTAAACTGAAATGTGTATGTAAAAAGGCATGAGGATGAGGATAATGGAACCTAATAGTATTTTTTGCCTTTTTTTCTTATAAATTACAAGAATGACATTCTATACCAACTCTATACTTTGTATTTTTTTTCTTTCAAATTACAAGAATGCCACTCTCTCTTATACTAAATATCTCTCTATTTTCTTACAAATTACAAGAATGCCATCTCTCTCCTTATAAATTACAAGAATGCCACTCTCTCCAACTGAAGGATACCTCAACTTAGCATCTCGGCTGTTAGGGGACCTACAATTGAGGGAGAAACCTCTACTTGAAACCTCATCTCGGCACCTTGGCTACTTGAGAGACCTGTAATCAAAAGTAGCCGAGCTCGAACTTCCAAGCTTTTGACTCGAGTCGAGCTCGAGCTCGAGCTCAAGTCTTTAATTCGAATCAAGCTCGAGCTTGATAGTTTATGAGCGAGCCCCAACATGAGAAACCAATAAATGGAATCTTATAGTAAATTTTGCTTTTTTCTTCCTTTCAAAATACAAGAATGCCACTCTCTACCAACTCTCTCTCTCTTTTGTTTTTTTTTCTTTCAAATTACAAGAATACCACTCTCTCTCCTACCAACTATCTTTCTCTCTTTTTCTTACAAATTACAAAAATGCCATCTCTCTCTCCTTATAAATTACAAGAATCTCTCTCTCTCTCTCTCTCTCTCTCTCTCTCCAACTAAGGGAGACTTTAGCTTGACATCTCAGTTAATAGGGGACTTGCAATCAAAGGTAGTCGAGCACGAGCCGAGCTGAGCTCGAACTTTTGAGCTCAAGCTCAAGCTCAAGTCTCTAATTCAAATCGAGTTCGAATTAGACGACACCTTAACCACCGAGGGAAACCTCGGCTTGACACCTCAGTAATTGAGGGAGATCTCAGCTCAGCACCTCGACAACTAAGGGAGACCTCAGCTCAACACCTTGTCAACTAAGGTTGTGTTTGGTTTGAAATAAAGAGTAGGGAAACCTTTACAAACTTTGTATAGGTTTTCCTACTTTTCCCTTCCTTTCCCTACTCTTTCTTTCAAACCAAACATAGCCTAAGGGAGACCTTAGCTTGACACCTTTCCTTTTAGAGAAACCACAGCTTAACACTTCAACAGGTGAGAAAGACCTAGGGTTGGCACCTTAGAAATTGAGGGAGACCTCGTCTCGGAACCTTGGTTACTTGAGAGACGTGCAATAAAAAGTAACCAAGCTCGAACTTCCAAACCTTTGACTCAAACCGAACTCGAGCCTAATAGTTTATGAGCAAACCCCTGCAACATAGTCCCCTTTTGCTAATATTTTATTAACTACAAACTTGATTTAACTTTTAAGAAGCAATCTAATTTAACTTTTAAAAATGAGTAACTCAAAATATGTTTATTAGATAAATAATAAATACTAAATAAAATGGATTATTATTTATGAATAAAATATCATTTAATATATTAAATTAAATTAAAAAATAAAATAATAATATTTTTTAAATAAAATAAATCAGAATAGATTATCAATTACAAAGATGCAAGACCTATATTAGTTTTTTTAATTTAATTTTTGATAACTTAAACTTTAAACACACATTTAGGATGGGGTCATTATCTAGTTCAAAATTAAACAAAATTTGCACTATCGTACATTTGTATTAATGCAAATAGAATTACACTGCAATCAAACGCAGCCTTGGGTGAGAGTGGAGTTGGGTCGAGGGGTACCCATTGGGTCGTAAAGGGTCGGGGTCAGTTAGGTGGAGGAGAGAGTCGAGAGAGAACACTGCTAGTCGGAACAGTCGAACAGAGTTCTCCAAGTTTTTTCTCAGTTCTCTGTTTCACTATTAAAGCTGTTAGGGTCGAAATCTATTAGGACCTAGAATCTGTTCCGCCATTGAAAATTTAGTCATAGGTTATTCTCTCAGTTCTCTGTTCCACTCGTCACCAAATGGAGGGCAGGGTCGAAAGCTTCTAGGGTTTCAACGCCGCTGTTTCGCCTTTGAAGCTGTTAGGGTCGAAGTTTTTTCTCAGCTCTCTCAATTCTCTGTATGTTCTTCCATTGAAGCAAGTTTTTTCTCTTATCTTCAACGCCGTTGTTTCTCAGAGTTCTTAAGTCACGTGTAGATCGGAGCTTTGGATAGGTAAATCTTTGGACATTGTTCACCTTCTTTAATTTCATAGTTGTTATATGGTGATTGCATACTGAAGTAGGAAATCAAGATGGAATCGTCTTATTTATCTCAAATCACCGCTGTTTCTCAGTGTATGATTTCTAGTTGCTACCTGGCATTTCATTACATAAAATTTCAGATAGAAGTTCAAATTTTAATAATGAAATAATTATTTTAGTAATTAAAAATTATGAATTTGCATATGATATATTTTATAAAAGTTAACAGAGTTGATTTATTTGGAGTAAAAATTATATATTTGTATAAATCGTTAAATGATAATTGAATTTATATTTGAGAATTTAATATTTGGTTAACCTTTTTATTAATGTTAAAAAGTAAAACACACACACACATATATATATATATGTACCCATGTCAACTAAAACCGGGTATCGGATACCCTAAAGTCTCAAAACCCAATGGGTCCTAATAGGGTTGGGATGGGTCGGATACCCAAAAAATTCCCGTGAAATTGCCATCCCTATTTCTGCATTTTCTTCATTTTCTGTAATATTTCTGCAATCTTTATGCATATTTGCTTCTGCAATTTCTGTAAATTTTCTGCATTTCTGCAATTTCATCAACGGTTCTGTATTTTTCTTCAATTTATGCAATTTCTGCATTTTTTCTACAACATTTTTGTAATTTCTGCATTTTCTGCAACTTCTGCAATTTCAGCAAATTTTCTATATTTTTCTTCATTTTCTGCACTTTTTTTTGCAATTTTCTTCATTTTCTACAATTTCTGCATTTTTCTGCAAAATTTCTACTTTTTTTTTTCAGTTTTCTTTAATTTTTTTGATTGAAAACAGTAACTTTCATTAATTCTTTAAGAAACTTAGTACAACTGTCACCTTCAAAAAACAAGGTGACCCCACCACAGATTACAAACAGGCCCAAAAAAGGTTCTGCCTACTAACTCCTTGCTTTGCTAAAGTATCAGCCATTGCATTGGCTGATCTCTTACTCCATTTAAACCTAACTTTAAGCTCCCTTGTTTGTTGCATAATCTCCCTTACAGGTTGTCTAAGGGACCAGGTGCCTAAGCTGTTTGTTTGCATCCAACCTGTTACCAATTTCGAGTCTCCTTCCACTTCCAACTTCTGAAAATCCAGCTGTTTAGCCAGTTTGAGCCCTTGTAGGAGTGCCAGAACTTCTGCTCTAAGAGAGTCCCTCAGTCCTATCGGGCCAGAATAAAGGGCCAGGACATTTCCTCCCCCATCTCTAAAGACCCCCAATTCCAGAGGGGCCTGGATTACCTATAGAACTGCCATCAAAGTTTAACTTAACATCCAAAGATAACGGGGGCGACCAATCCTCTTGAATAGCTAAAGAGGGGCAGGAAGAAGCTGCTACCGCACTCCACCCTCTAATTAAGTCATCTACAGAGAAGTCCCTGAACAGATCCAGCGATTTCAGCCAATGTATGATCTTGATAGTGATCCCTTCTATGACTTCATGTGCTGATTTTTCTTTCCCTTGAAAGATTCTGTTATTTCTCTCTTCCCACACTGCCCAAACAACTGTTGCCCTTGTTGCTCTCCACATTACCCTTCCTCTTTTCTTTGATTGATGAAAAAAGCTAGATTCAAAAAGATCCACCACGCTTGTAGGAGGAACTCACCTACACCCAAAGAGAGAGCAAAACCAATTCCAAATAAGAGTAACAAAAGGACAAGATATTAGTAGATGATTTACCGTCTCACCACTCTTCAAGCAAAGGCTACAAACATAAGGGGATAAGAACCAATTCGGTCTTTTTTTTTTTTCCTGAAGCAAGTCCAAAGTGTTGATTTTTTGGAGAACCACTTCCCAACAAAAGCCCTCACCTTTGGAGGTACAAGAGCACTCCACACTTCTTTTATAGGAAAAGAGTAAACTAAATTGGAAGAGTGCACTAAAGCATTGAAGAAAGAACAACATGAAAAACAACCAGAGGACTCTTCAGATCAAATTCTATTATCAGGACAAGAATGATCCAAAAACACTGAATTTAAAAGGGAGAAAAGATCATTTGTCAACTCTATTTTTGACTCCCTCAACCCTCTCCTGAACCTTAAATCCCACGCCTCATTAGAAACATGAAAGGTAGAGGTGACTTTAAATTTGTTCAAGGACAAGGAGTAGAGGGCCGGGTACCTATCCTTAAAAGGCTGGTCCCCAACCCAAACGTCCTCCCAAAAAAGGACCTTATTACCCGAACAAGTGACATACCTGATGAAAGGAGAAAAGGCGGACAAGATACCAACAATGTCTTTCCACAGAGAGGAACGAGAAGCCCTTGGGTTGATACCAGCATCCCATCCATTTGTTGCCAATCCATGTAGGCTTTCTATCACTCTATGCCACAAGCTTTCTTGCTCCTTGGGAAACCTCCACAACCACTTACCTAAGAGTGCTATGTTTCTTAGATGGATATTTCCAATCCCTAAACCCCCTTTGTCTTTTGTCCTAGAGACCATTTCCCACTTCACTAGGTGATCCTTTTTTGACTCCCTAGGTTCCCAGGGGAAATCTCTCATTACTTTTTCCAATTGATTTGCCACCTTGACAGACACTTTTAAGGTAGATAGGAAGTACACTAGCAAATTTGCTAAAGTTAACTTAATTAAAGTGATTCTACCTCCTAAAGAGATGCAATTCCTCTTCCACCCTGTTAGCCTCTTTGTGAATCTTTCCAAGACTGGGTACCTGAAACTTTTTGACTTTGGGTTTCCCCTCAGGGGTAAACCCAAGTATTTTATAGGCCAATCACTCCACTCACAGCCTAACAACCTAGCCAAGGAAGACACCTCCTCATCTGATCTATTAACCTCAGCCACACAACTTTTATTCCAATTCACTCTCAAATTAGAGACCTTTTCAAAACCTTCTACCAACAATTTCAGATTGATCATCTCCTCAGGCTCTCCCTCACAAAAGATAATTATATCATCTGCAAACTGTAAATGAGTAACCGCTACTTCTTGCCTCCCTACTCTCCACCCATGAAAAATATTTCTGGAGTCATCTTTGGAGATCATAACACTCAAAACATCCACTATTAAGGTAAAAAGGAAGGGGGAAAGAGGGCCTTAGACCTCTCTTTGCAGGGAAGAAATCCCTAGCTACCCCATTCACCAAAATAGAGTAGTGGCATGAAGTCACACAACCTTTTACCCATCTACACCACTTTTCTCCAAAACCTCTGTTCTCTTAACACTTCTAATAAAAAAATCCCAATCTACCAAGTCATAAGCCTTTTCCAAATCAAGTTTGCAGATCAACCCCTTCTCTCCTTTTCTCTTTTTTATAATCAACACACTCATTAACAATAAGGATTTGATCAGTGATTTGTCTCCCATACACAAAGGCTCCCTAGTTTGGAGAGATCAGATAAGGAAGTACCTTTTTAATTCATGAGGCTAACACCTTAGAGATGACCCTATACATGTTGCCAATCAAACTAATGGGTCTAAAATCCTTTGGGTGTCTTGCTTCCATCTTTTTGGGGAACATAGTTATAAAAGTAGCATTAGCACCTGAATTAATCCTCCCTCTCTCAAAGAATTCTAAAAACACCTCAATTAAATCCTCTCCTATGATTCCCTAGCAATCTTGATAAAAGGCCATTGTGAATCCATCTGGACATGGGGCTTTAGATATTTCCATTGAGAAAATGGCATCTTTGGCTTCTTGGATTTCAAAATTTCTTTCCAATTCCTCCATTAGTTCTCTACTCCCTATTTGCCACTGAAAATCAGAAATGTCCTCTCTCATCCTGTTAGGACTGTCATAAATGGTTTTAAAGTGGTCCACAAACACTCTTGCTATCTCTTCCTCCCTTGTAAGCACTTCTCCATTCCATTCCAACCTCTCCACAGTGTTCTCCTCCTCCTGCCATTTGCCAGGGTATGAAAAAATCTAGTATTTCCATCTCCCTCCTTGAGCCATTTGCATCTAGACTTTTGTCTCCAACTTACCTCATCTTTTCTTAAGATTTCCTCTAATTCTTGTTTCAAATTCCACCTTTCTCCCCTTTCTTCTACTCTTAATCTTCTCTCTACTTCCTCTATATCAATTTCCTGAATCATTTTATGTTATGGGCCCGAGCGTAGGATCGCGTCACGAGTCGCTCCACCGCAGGAACCTCAGATCTTTCCTTGCCCTTGGCCTTGCGTACAGGCCCTATTTTGACTATCTTGTGGGTGATTTGTCCAAGAGACCACCCGAACTCTCCTAATGGGTGATTTGTCCAAGAGATCACCCGAACTCTCCTCACTCTCTTTCTTGATTGCAAAAACTGAATCCTTTATTTCAATTCGTAGCTCCTTAAATAGGAGATTACAGAAGGAAATTCCTAATTAAACTCAAACTCCAACTTGAACTCAAACTCCTAATTACCTACTCCTAATGGTAACTCTTACTTAATATAAGATAAAGATAAGGGATAAGGGATAAGATAAGGATAAGGTAAGCTTGCAGCGAGTTGGCTTGACGTGTCCAGATAAGGGTGGGCCCACCCTTATGAGCTGTCGTGTGGGCCCCGCTCTGCTGTTGCTGCTGCCGGGTGCTAGCGTGCGGCTCATGGTGCCGCTGTCGCGCGGTGCGTGCGCGTGGCTCATGGTGCCACTACCGGGCGTGTGCGCGGTGCGTGCTGCCGTGCAGTGCATGCGGTGCGCGCTGCTGCTTGGCGGTGCGTGCTGTGCGCCATGATGCCGCTGCCGTGCGGTGCCGGGCGTGTGCGCGGTGCGTGCTACACGCTATCGGTGGTGCGTGCTGCTGTGCGGCACTGCCAGATGGTGTGACCATAACATCACACCCCTCTCGGACTACGAGCTTGTCCTCAAGCTCGAATTGGGTGTCGACGACACCCTCACAGGAGTCCTGGATGGCTTTGCCCTCCTGGATCGGGTTCCCATGGAGGGGGTTCATCCTCATCTTCCTCTTGTTTCACCAGGAGGCAGAAAAGTCTCTTGCACCTGTGCCCTGTTGAGTAGAGTTCATCGCAATTAAAACATTGCCCCCTTGCCCTGCGTTCTGCCATCTCCACCCTGGACAAGTGCTTAATAGGGGGTGTACCGCCGCTACTCCCCACACTGGATGTTGATCTGGAATTGGTGCTCGTCTGTGGCTCCCGTTTTGGGCTGGCTACTGGATATGGAGCCATTTCGAGTGGTTCCCTATTGGCTGTCAGCGAGGACCCTCCTCTAGTAGGCTTCGGGTTTGTCCAAGCCGTTGCTGGGCATCCCATGCTGAACAGCCCTCGGCTGATCTGTAGTTTGTGCTCGAAGGCCCGAGCCAAATTCATTGCCATGATCAGGTTAGGCGGGCTCTGCATCTCTACATCAATTCTTAGGGGTTCGGTTAGACCAGCTGTGAACATATCCACCTACTGGTCTGGGCGTACAGACGAGGCCCTGGCGAGAAGGGTCTGGAACTGCCGCTGATACTTCGCAACGGTCCCGGTCTGCTTGAGGTTAATGAGCTCCCTCAAGGGGTTGCTCGTTAATGGGGGCCCGAACCGGAGGAGGCAAAACGACTTGAACTGGCCCCAACTAAGGCTTGGTTCTTCCTGCTCCACTCGGTAGAACCAGAGCTGTGCTTCATCGGTCAAGTGGAATGCTGCCAGGCTGACCTTGTCCTTCTCTTCCGTGCACTGATTGCGGAAGAATTGCTCACAACAGTACAGCCATCCAAGTGGGTCACCATTGCCGCTGTATGAGGGGAACTCCAGACGACTGTATTTGGGTATGATTGCTATGGTTAGTGGGTGGTGGCTGTGGTTAGTGGCTGCCCCTTCAGGGCTTCCTTCCCTGGTGGAGAAGTATAGCTCCAGTAGACGCCGAAGTTCCCTGACGTCCTCTTTAACTTCTCTTACCTCCGCGTGATTTTCCACGAGACGGTGTTCCAGCTCGTGAACCTTGGACAATAGCTGCTCCATGTTGCCCATGACGCTTGGCTCTGATACCAAAATGTTATGGGCTCGAGCGTAGGATCACGTCACGGGTCGCTCCACCGTAGGAACCTTAGATCTTTCCTTGTCCTTGGCCTTGCGTACAGGCCCTATTTTGACTATCTCGTGGGTGATTTGTCCAAGAGACCACCCGAACTCTCCTAATGGGTGATTTGTCCAAGAGATCACCCGAACTCTCCTCACTCTCTTTCTTGACTGCGAAAATTGAATCCTGGCGGTGGAGCGATCTGAGGACAAGCTCGTAGTCCGGGAGGGGTGTGATGTTATGGTCACACCATCCGGCAGGCCGCACAGCAGCACGCACCGCCTGGCAACGCCGCACAGCAACACGCACCACCGATAGCGCGTAGCACGCACCGCCAGGCGGCACGCACCGCGCACACGCCCGGCACCGCACGACAGCGGCATCATGGCGCGCAGCACGCACCGCCAGGCAGCAACGCGCACCGCACACATTGCACGACAGCACGCACCGCGCACACGCCCGGCAGCGGCACCATGAGCCGCGCGCACGCACTGCGCGGCAGCAGCACTGCGCGCACGCACCGCGCAACAGCGGCACCATGAGCCGCACGCACGCACCCGGTAGCAGTAGCAGAGCGGGGCCCACACGACAACTCATAATGGTGGGCCCACCCTTATCTGGACACGTTAAGCCAACTCGCCGCTAGTTTACCTTATCCTTATCTTATCCCTTATCCCTTATTCCTTATCTTTATCTTATCTTATCTTTATCTTATCTTAAGTAAGAGTTACCATTAGGAGTAGGTAATTATGAGTTTGAGTTCAAGTTGGAGTTTGAGTTTAATTAGGAATTTCCTTCTGTAATCTCCTATTTAAGGAGCTACGAATTGAAATAAAGGATTCAGTTTTCGCAGTCAAGAAAGAGAGTGAGGAGAGTTCGGGTGATCTCTTGGACAAATCACCCATTAGGAGAGTTCGGGTGGTCTCTTGGACAAATCACCCACGAGATAGTCAAAATAGGGCCTGTACGCAAGGCCAAGGGCAAGGAAAGATCTGAGGTTCCTGCGGTGGAGCAACCGTGACGCGATCCTATGCTCGGGCCCATAACATACAGGCCCTATTTTGACTATCTCGTGGGTGATTTGTCCAAGAGACCACCCGAACTCTCCTAATGGGTGATTTGTCCAAGAGATCACCCGAACTCTCCTCACTCTCTTTCTTGACTGCGAAAACTGAATCCTTTATTTCAATTCGTAGCTCCTTAAATAGGAGATTACAGAAGGAAATTCCTAATTAAACTCAAACTCCAACTTGAACTCAAACTCCTAATTACCTACTCCTAGTGGTAACTCTTACTTAAGATAAGATAAGGATAAGGTAAGCTGGCGGCGAGTTGGCTTGACGTGTCCAGATAAGGGTGGGCCCACCCTTATGAACTGTTGTGTGGGCCCCGCTCTGCTGCTGCCGGGTGCGTGCGTGCGGCTCATGGTGCCGCTGTCGCGCAGTGCGTGCGTGCGGCTCATGGTGCCACTGCTGTGCGGTGCCGGGCATGTGCGCGGTGCGTGCTGCCGTGCAGTGCTTGCGGTGCGCGCTGCAGCCTGGCGTGCGTGCTGCGCGCCATGATGCCGCTGCCGTGCGGTGCCGGGGGTGTGCGCGGTGCGTGCTGCGCGCTATCGGTGGTGCGTGCGGCGGTGCCTGCTGCTGTGTGGCCTGCCGGATGGTGTGACCATAACATTTTAGCAATCCATTCTTATCTTTCTTTGACTTTTCCAAACTTCTCTTTGTTCCACTCTTTGATCATAGCTTTTGGAACTTGTAGCTTTTTGTAGAATCTATAACCTTTGCATTTGAACTCCACCTGATCTTCTTCCCACCACTGTTGTACTTTCTTTAGAAATTCAGGATGAAGTAACCACATGTTTTCAAAACGAAACGGACAAGGTCGTCCTCCTAATTTCTCTTGTGAGAGCCTAATTGGACAATGATCCGAAGTTGGTCTAGGAAGTGCCCTTACTACCATTCTCCTCCAAGCAGTCTCCCAATATGCAGAGAATAAGAATCTATCTAGCTTACAACACGGGTTCTTCTTGAAAGTTGGACCAAGTGAAACTGGCTTGTAGCATGGGCAGCTCTCTTAGCTCAAAGGACTCCACAAGAAGGTTGAATTTCCTCATGCTAGAGGTGATCCTATGGCTATGATTCGTTGTTTCATTTAGAAATCTAATGACATTAACCAAGGCCCACTCCGGAGACCCCTTATGGCTACTGGTTCTTCCCAAAACTCTTCCCTTTCTTGTATAAATTTGGACCATAGACATTAGTTAAAGCTCATTCTAACCCGTCCTGTTTTCTCCTAAACTTCACTGCGACTGTAAAGTTGCCGATCAGTTTTTCAATGTAGTCCATCTCCTCATTCTTCCAGATTGTTAGGATGCCTCCTGAGGCTCCCCACGACTGTGCACAAGCCCAACTTAAACCTCTAGCTGACCACAAACTTCTAACCCATCTTCTATCCACCTCTTCTAACTTTGTTTCTTGAATTTGAACAGTATCCGACTTTTCTTTTCTAAAAACTTCCTTAATCACCCTTCTTTTTCTTTGACTCCCCAACCCCCTAGCATTCCAACTGATTATTTCATGAGAAATCAGATGTTGAGACCCTTGAGTTTTTTCTTAACCTAACCCAATTTCTTTTCCTATCTGCTTGTACCTCCTTTTTCATAATCAACTCCACATCTCAGCCTCTCCACCTCATTCATCTTTTTCTTTCTTTTTTTTTGAAGACTCTAACTCCTTATTTTCTAATCTTTTCCTTTCTCCTACCTCTTTTTTCTGTTGTTTTTTCCTTTCGTGTTTTTGACTTTCAACCCCCTCTTTCTTTCTTCCTTCTCCTTCAAGCACTTTAGATTTGGACTATTACCTTCCTCCTCCAAACCTTCTCTAGACTATATTTCTACCTGAACCAACTGATCAAAGAGCTGCATTATTATCTCCCAGATTCTCTCCCCTTCCTCCTCAGGATCCTCTACAACCTCAATATCTCCTAACACTTTTGTTGCCTCCAACGACACACTAGAATTGGCAGTTGCTGGACAAGAATAGGTGTCACCTGAAGGCTAGACCACAAACACAGGAGGGTGGGGAGGGTTAGCTGAAACACAGATAGAATTATCTAAAAATTGACAAACCATACCAGAACCTAGAAACAAAGGAGGACTGTCATAAAAAGAAGGCTGACTCTGAACAGGGCCGATGTTGGGGTAGTTCTCCTCCAATCTAACCTTCGAACAGCTAGCAGGGGAAGGGGAGCCGTCTACAGCTTTTGTTTCCGATTGATGAGAAATTGTAAATTCTCTACAAACACCCTGGTTTTGTCTCATAGAAAGGGAAGGATCTACTGTCTTTGAATGGGGTGTTTTCTCTTCTCAAGGGAGAACTTTTCAAACCGTCGCTCTTCTGAGGTTCCAAAGAAAGTTTGGTTGGGGTCAGCAAAGAGTTTTGGAAGAGTAGCCTTGTTCCTAAATCTACATCCTCCAGAAGAACATTCCGTGCACTGCTTTTAATGCTGCCAATACTAGACTGGCCATAGGACTCTTCTTCTAAATTCTCTTCTTCACAGCTTACCCAATCCAAGTCAAAATCTCCATCTTCCTATTTGTTTCTATCATACCTCGGATTTCTTCATTCAGGGGTGGTTGAGTAGCAGACCAGCCTTGGCCTCCATTCAAATTTCTCCATAACAGAGCTTCTCGGCTGGGGAAGACTCAAAACAGGTTGGATAGGGGACGATGATACACCCAAGTTATTGTCCCCTTTCTTTTTGTCTTTTTCTAAAGTCACATGGTTACTTAAAAAGTCACATGACCTCCTCTCTAATCTTTCTGGCCCATTTCTACTTGTTCCGCCTGGCCCATCTGATGGCCCACTTTGCAAACCCAAACACTTGTCCTGCTTCGTAAGCCCCTTTGAAGGCCCATTTATTGCTTTACTTAAAGTCTGTTTAGGCCCATTCTCTCCTTGGACTTTTGAAGTGACATTTACTTCTCTCTGTTTAGCCCCCTTGTCAGTCCCACCAATCCAAGAGCCTTGACAGTCTGGTTTTGCATTTAACACACCTGTCACCACCTCTGCAAAAGTTCTTTTAAACTCTGAAGCTTTGCCTTTGCTTGCACTCTTTCCATTTTCCTCTTCGGGTAATCCTTTCTTGTTGTCTCATCTTAAGCTTTCCAATTCTGTGATAGTTTCAGCTAATTTGAAATGCACCAATCTTTGTGATCCACGTAGGTAGTCTTCTACCTCCTCATCTTCCTTCCTCCTGGACTCCTTCCACAGAGCTACTTCAATGGAGGAATAGCCACACCGAATAGAAAGCACTGTCAACATAAACCTCAATCTTCCTGGTAATTTCTTCTGGTTTTACTCCACTTACTCTCATAGCTGCTGATCGAAGGTCTTTTAGGAACACACCTTCCATTTTAACTTTGCACAAGGAAGCAATGAATTGAAATAACTCTAGCTTCCACAAATGGAAGGGTAGGCCAGCAAGCCTTATGGTTACCCCATCCTCCACTGAGAAGTCCTTCACGCTTGAGCTAGGAAACCACCTCATTACTGTAGCTGCTCCATTCCGCAACTGGATGTTTGAAGCACTAACTACTAAGACCTCCTCCAACAGATCTAAAATTGCTTTACAGTCTTCATAAGGGGTGATCATTACTGGACCTTTTACCTTCAGAATCTTGAGTAAATCTGCTACTACAACCCTCCAATCTTCTGGTTTCTTTTTGACTTCAACTACCAACTTTTTTTCCCATTCTATCTTCTCGGTATTGAAAACCAACTTGTCTCTTCCCAAGCCATTCACCAGAATGTTCCCAGCATTTTCTTCCTTCTCCCTTGGAGATACTCTTGCTTCTCCAGTAAGCTGAACACCCTCGGTACCTTCCTTCATCTCTTTCAAGAAGTCCTGTAGAATATTTTTAATCTCCCTCCAAACCATGCCTTTTCTACCTTCAGGAAAGCAGACGAGTTGTTTCTTTCCTTCTCCAAAATACTCAGTCAGAGCAATGAATCTACCTTTTATATTCCATCTTCTTTCTGCTAGGTATCTTCGATCTTGTTGTTTTTTAGAGCTCTTCCAGTCTGTAAGTTTGCTTGA
The DNA here is from genome assembly GCF_056320005.1 of Nelumbo lutea. Taxonomy (NCBI): domain Eukaryota; kingdom Viridiplantae; phylum Streptophyta; class Magnoliopsida; order Proteales; family Nelumbonaceae; genus Nelumbo; species Nelumbo lutea. The sequence goes on along the minus strand of NC_142690.1, from coordinate 32,052,575 downwards.
CTGTAGTGCTCCTTCCATGAACGGTTTGAGCCACTCATTCACCTCCATACGTACCAGCAAAACCATGGCTTTCCTCACTTCTAAAGAATGTATTAGGTTTTTCTGATGTAAGCAATAAAAATGACGGTTTTTCTATTTAAAGAAGATAGGTTTTCTCTATTTTCTTGCAATATCTGCATTTTTTTTTTCATTTTCTGTAATACTTCTGCAAATTTTCTACATTTTCTGCAAAATTTTTGCACTTTTTGCAGTTTTTTTTTTTTGCGTTTTCATTTATTGTCTGCATTTTCATACATTTTTTCAATATTTTTGGCAAAATTTCTGTAATTTTCTGCAAAATTTCTGCAATGTCTGCAATTTTCTTCATTTTATGTAATTTTTCTGCAGAATTTTGCACTTTCTACAATTTTGTTTTTCATTTTCATTTATTTTCTGCATTTTCATACTTTTTTGCAATATTTTTGGCAAAATTTCTGCAATTTTCCGTAATCTTTCTACATTTTTTACAATTTTTGGGTTGATGCATATTGACACAAATGGTTCAATGGGAGCAAGAATTTCTAGGAACATTTGGAACATTTCATTTCTGAGCAGAAGAGCCGTTTTCAAGTAGTGTTCGATTGATTACGATTGATTAAGTATTAATCAATATTCGATTGATTGGCCCGAGGTTATTGACAAACAAGATTTGTCAAAAGTCACCTCGTTTTTTTGTCCAAGTCACTTCTCTTTTTGTCTAAGTCACTTCCTTTTTTTTGTGAGTTTCAGGAATATCCCCATTCATAGGTCCGAGATCCACATTTATGAATTGAAAGGTCTGAATGATCAACTCTGCAATCAGTTGTTAGAATCAATAGGTGTTCAAATCGTTCATTTGAATAAATTGAAACCCTTCTATGGGTTGACCCGTCCCGTATCTCTCACATGATAGTTGTGGGAGCAAAATGGTTCTCTTACGGTTTCAGGTATACAATGGGGATCACCCTTCCTCACGCCATTACCACCACCCTCTGCAACTAGAAAAATCTGCTCCCCTCAGAAAGTAGTCATAGCATTTCTCCTACTCCTTTTTTTTTTGATGAGTAAGGTCAAGTTCAAATCCAACATTAAAGCAATTACTCTCTATTGTGACACTGGTTACTTGTAGGCTTTGGCATCCTCCTGATCCTTTTAGTCAGTGCTCTGGTAGTGATCTAACTCATTCCACACCAAAGTAAGAGCAGAATAATTAATTGATGGACTACATTCTCCTTACTTACAAGCTGAAGATTCAACCTATAGCTGGTACACCTCGGTATAATGCCTCTATGCTGCATAGATTGTCTTCACTTGCTCTGACACCGCAGAAATTCTTCCTTGTTTTTGCAAGGAACACTATTTTGAAGATTCAGCTATAGTATCATTTTAATATTAAGATAAGTTAACAAAAAGGTTTTAGTATTAAGACAAGAGTTTTCTCTGTTCGATTGGAGAGGTAGGAGAACCGAACCGAGTGTCCGAGTCCCAGCCCAACTTCGGCAGTGACAGGTAAGTTTTTCTTCTTCTTCAACATTTTTTCCTTTTTGTTTTTTCGAAAAAACAGTCCGCCAGGCTAGGCACCAGTCCTCCCTTCTTCTGTAGTCACTTCTTCTTCTTCTTCTTTCAAATTTCAGTTGAAAAAACAGGGGCTCCACAAAACCTCCTTTTCTTTCTTTCTTTTTTTTTCTCTCGAAGAAACAGGGGCGGAGCCCTTTTATTCCTCTCAGTAGTCAGTCCTCTCTCCACTCTTCTTCTTCTTCCATTCTGCCCCACGAGGCCATGAGTCCAACAGTCGTCTGCCCCTTGACTCCTTGAGTTGAGTCCATTCTTTTGTTTTTTTTTTTTTTTTTTGAAAATCTGAGATTTGAAATGCTTTATTTTGAAACTCTGAACTGAAACTTGATTGTATGCTATGCTGAATCTAAAATCTGAGATTTGAAATGTTTTAAGTTTTATTTTGTTTCATTAATGTTTTTTTTTACATGACTGAACTACTCTAATGCTCTTTTCTTTTTTTATCAGTTTTGTATTGATTGTAGGGCTGTTTTTTTTTTTTAATTTCTATTTGTATATAAGTATATTGCAATATTTGCTGATTTGCATTATGGTTGCTTGCTTACTTAGGATTTAGGAAATACATGAATATTGCAATATTGAATTTTCTGATTTGCATTATGCTTTATTTTGAAAATTTGAATTCTGAAACTTGATTGTATGCTATGCTGAATTGATTATGCTTAGTGTAATGTGTAGCTAGTAAGCAAATGTAATTTATAAAATAGTTTAGGTCCTTTAGGAAGTATAAAAATCTATAGATTTTAAATTTATAGATTCCATCGCCTAGGTGACGCCTATGCACCTCGGCGCCCCATGGTCGCCTAGCCTTGCCTAGTCGTCTTGACAACTATCAGCCTGTAGCTGGTATAACCCTAGCATAATGCCTCTATTCTGCATAGGTCGCCTTCACTTTCTCCCACATCTCATAAGCAGTGTTTGCCTACATGAAATTCTTCCTTGTGGCTGCATAGAAGCACGGAGCCAAGACATAATTATACTATTTTCCTAGTCTCATCTATCATGTTCTACAGTCCCAACCTTAGTCTATTTAACTGTATTATTGATATAACCAGCCTTCCTCTTTCCTATAATGTAAAGTTTAATGCTCTTGGACCATTCCAGGAATTTTAGCCCATCCAAAGGTGTGATAGCCATAGGAAAAGTTGTGCTGTCCGTCCCATCATTCAGCATAGCCTCTGAAGAGGTAACAACAGTAGTCAAATCCTCAGTAACCATGAGGGGTAACTTCTTCACCCTTTCACCATAAGCACTAATCATACATTCAGCAGTAGCAAAACATTATCATACCTCACTTTCAAGGCTTACACCTAGCTGTAGAAGGACCCCATGATCCACAAACTCATGGGGTCTCTAGGCTTCCATTACAGCACTCAGCCACCACCAAAATAATATTTCTTGGCACTACAACCAAGAAAAAGAGAAAAAAAGGGGGAAACTAGTTCTTCAGATCAGGCTGAGAGGTATTTCTACAGTCTTCATTAAAAAAAGAAAAGAAAAATGGAAAGTTTCTGACATAGAACATGAACTGATCTGCTTCTATCACCTAGAAAAGTGCTCTGATACCATATTATCCAAGAAGAAATAAGAGAAAACAAGAGAGTGGAAGAAGAGAAGTAGAGAGAAAAGTTTTGAGTCTAAAAAGACTAGGTTGGGAGCACCTAGTACCTTATTTATATTAGGGTGGCAGTACATTAAGAGTAAAAAGACAAGGGTACCCTTGTGTCACAAATAACAGAATTTACAACCATTAGTTGCAATGTCTTCAAAGAAGCTTCTGAATATTTGTTGTGAGTTATCCATCTCCCCTGATGGGCAAAGTTCCATATTAGAGTTTTGATCTGTAAGCAGATGGTTGAACTTCATGTATTACTTACCTGGACTGTTTAATTGACCACCTACTGACTTACTGAGTGCATCCAAACTAAGATGATTCTAATAGTTTTGCAGCTGGACATTGGGCATTAGACTCAAAATAAGCTCAACTTTCTCACAGTACAGTACAACTAATAGCAATAAGAAAGGAAGCATAGTCCATACTTGAAATCGGACAAATAGCATAAATTAAATGGACATGTCCCTTGCAGTCCATGAAAGGATGTTTTAAAACAGATACGCCCAAACTTCTTACTACCATGGACGTGACTGAGATGTTAATGTGAAAATTCTGATAGCGGTATAACATGTTTACAAGGTTCATCTGAACATTCTCATAGTTCATGAGAGGTAGAAAGCAATGTTAATATTTTCTCAAAAAAAAAAAAAAAGAATGCAAGGTTAATAGCCACTAGTTTTTAGTGGTTGGGAGAAGCTGGCAGTGCATGTTAGTGATAGTGATAGGTTTTACTTTCAGTCAACTAGGATAGATGGAGGAAATCATTACTGAAGAGGGTTTTCTCTTTGGGATTTGATTTGGGAAGCTCTTCATAGGGAAGGATCTTTTTGCTCCCCCGTTTCCAGATCTGGATCTGGTCCAATAAAGGCAATTTACTAAGTTCTTCATATAGACATATGTGTACTTCTCATAAAGCTGGTCTGGCATGGCATGGAAGAACTAAGGACATCTGAATTTATTTTATTTTATATATTTAACTATTTTTTATTAACTATTAATTTATGAACCAAAGTTTGTAGACCTTTTGATTATACTCTCCCTTTCTTTCATTCTTTGTTTTCTTTTTCTTTAGGAAATGGATGAAAATTGAACATTATAAGATGGTTGTAGTGTCTTGAACTCTTGATTCAACCAAAGTGAAATTAGTAGCAGTAGGTGGCAACTTTGTTGCACTTAAAAGCTCTGCTTTCTGGCATAAAAATCTTAAGCATTAAGATTTTATAATTTACAAACAATGAGGTGAATCATTGTATTGCTACTCATGAACAAGTATAAGATGATCAAACCTAAGATTCTTTCAGGAATCTTTGGTCGTAACAGAGTATATATTGATTTTGTTGATTGTTCATTCATTTTCTTATCCAGGATCATTCATTTTGAAATTATAAGCCCTAGAGTGTAAGATGGACATCATCTCTCAGCTGCAAGAACAAGTCAATACAATTGCTGCTCTTGCCTTCAATACCTTTGGGACACTACAAAGAGATGCCCCTCCTGTGCGGCTTTCTCCAAACTATCCAGAACCACCTGCTAATCCTTCAGAGGATGCAATAAATGTTGCAGAACAACCCAAGCTCATGAGTGCTACTCTGGTTAAAGCTGCTAAGCAGGTGAATTTTTTTCTTAAGAAGTGATTAATAAAAAAATTAGTAGTATCTTATGCATGTAAAGTACTGCTTCTAAATGGAATAGTGGGTAATAACAATCAAACAGGAACTTGACATGGCAAAAGGTCCATTAAAGGTAAAGGTTAATGACAAATCCAATAAGATGATGGATTAGGTTGTGTTAAATGTAAAGAATGTAATAGATTGTTATGATATCATTTGATCAGGTCTTCTCCCTCCTTCCCCCTGTATGACCACCATATGTAATTCATTAATGTTGGATCTAACCTCTTGCATAAGTGCATGTGTCCAACATGGCAACAAAAAGCCCCAATACGTGTTAAGGTTTTACCTGTTCGGTACTTGGGATTCCCTTTGAAAGTTGGTCTTCTTACAAATACATTAATATTGCATGGTCCAAAATCTGGTACACAGGAGTGGAACCAAGGTTCATCACTGAGGAGGGTGTCTTTCTACCAGTTCTAACATATATTAGGCACATTTTCAAAGGATGGGGGGTAGGATATCCCCTTGGCTTCTCCTTGGTAGTGTGAACACTGCTTTTGAACTAAGGTGTGAAGAAGTTTAATGTTGGCTGGGCATAGAAAAGGAGGAAAATAGGAAGAGATTGTGATAGTGGTGGATGATGGCTAGAGTCTTACTCCATTGCAACGTGATCGATTCAATGGAGAGTGAAAATTTTCTTCACCTTCAAAAGTAGAGTTAGTTCTAAAAACAAACAATCAAATTATGTGGGAAAGAAAAAGAAAAAAAATGATTGTTTCATTTCTTTGGAAAATAAGGGGTGGACTACTATTTATAGGTGTAGACACATCCTTAAGGAATTAATCCCATAGCTTGCACAATAAACTACTAAATCCTTCCTTCCAAAATACACCAACAAAAATGTCAACGAAATCTTTATGGACTCATGCTCACCATCATCAATCACCCCTTTTCTCAAAAGTGAGGTTGCTAGCATGAGCCTAATAATTTTGTTCTAACTACATATAGAGAGAAGCCAGCCATGCCACACCATATACCCATTGAAAAGATGATGCATAGGGAGGTTGTGGCACCATTCTTGGTTTATTTCCAAGCATTCAATGAATCAATAGTTAGATCAGGGTTATGATTCTTGCCCTGATTTAACTATTGGTGGTGGGGTGGTTAAAGGATCCAGAATCTGTGATATGGTGCTACAGGGATGAATTAAAAAGGATTTTATGGATCACCAAGAATATGAATTTGAGGATACAATGGGTGAGGAGATCTGCAAACGGATTAGCTGATACTCTAGCCAAGCAAGTGGTGAATAGACAATCTTTGTTTTGGGCTCACTTGTAATTTTTCTGTTTTGTTTATAGAGAGGTAGCATCTCATGCCTCTTTGAGGGATGCTTGTAATGATTATATTTTTCAGAATTAATAAAATCTAAATTCACTTATCAAAAAAAAAAAAAAAAGATCAGGGTTATGATTCTTGCCCTGACTATAGAATAATTTGTTGTCTTAGGTTGGCCTCTGCTGACCATTTTCTAACTAGTTTGATATTTGAAACAGCACCACGTCCAAAATCTCAAGCAATGCATATGACTTGTAAATTGTGTCTTTAACTCTTTGTGCACATTGAGTGTTCCTAATGATATCTGCTGCTTATTGACAGAATATTATGAAACTTTGAGAGCATAATGATCAATATATATTTTTGATTGTTCAGGTTACTGTCAATTGGTGTCTTACTGTCTAAATTGTTTGGATTTTATATCTGTTTTTTTGAGAAATATTTCAAGTTGTTTTTTTTATTTTTTTATAGATGGGGCTACACAATGGGGGGGGGGGGGTAGCCCATCTCCCAACCTTGATGTAGGCAGGATTCAATCCCAAGCCCCTTACCAACCAACCAGTTGGCACCTTGCATTGTTTGCAGTTAAATAATGGTTTTTCTTTTTTTCCAGTTTGATGCATTGGTTGCAGCACTTCCATTGTCAGATGGAGGTGAAGAAGCACAATTGAAACGGATTGCAGAACTTCAGGTATGGTGTTGATTAATTTGTTGCCTGACCTTAGTAATCAGAACTGTGTATATAGGGGGAGGTAGGTTTTTAAAATTGCTGTTCATGTTTGGAAACGGACTGCTATGCAAACACCATAGGCTCAGTTTGGAAGGAGTACAATGATTAGTTGATTGATTAACAATTATTCAGCCCAGTTGGAGGAGGATTTTGGAGTGGAGAAGATTGTAGTGCTTCTTTGAGGCCCAAGGCAGGATCTTGGAGAGTTTCTCGAAAACCCTAGTTAACTAGAGAGTTTCGGGTATAGAGGGAGTTCGGAAGTGGTGCTTGGGGTAAGAATAGTAAGTTTTTTATTACCTTTGAGATCATTCCAAGTTGGAGAGGTTTCTGGAGACTTTGGTATGAGCGGCTAGACTTTCTCCCTTTCTCTTGTATTGCCGGGTCCGGTGAAATCCTTTCTTTGGTTGATTGAAGACTAGTTCTGGGCCTTCTGGCCTTAGGGCAGTGAGTCTTTATTAGTAGCATTCTAACTTTATTTTCATTTGTTTCCGTTTGGCCAATGGAGCAAATTGGAGGTGAGATGAAAATGAAACAACCTACAAACTCCCAGTTTGGCCCAACAAAGTTTGTGGAGACTGTTGGGGGCATAACCCCAATGAAGTTAGATGGGACATGGGACTAATTATCTAGCATGGTCCCAGTCAATTAAGATCCATGTCTGCAGTAGAGGAAAATGGGGGTATATTACTAGGAGTAAGAAGCAACCCAAGGAGGATGGTCTTGCCTATAAAAGGTGAATACAAGAAAATTATACAATTGTGGGCTGGTTAGTAAATTTCATGCAACCTCATATCAACCAGCATTATTTGTGGATGGATACTGTAAATGAGGTGTGGGTCCAAAACCTTGATGATAATGTTTTCTATGATAGCCTCTTTACTTTTAGACTTACCTTTGAAAATTCTTGCTTTCCTTCTTACATGCAGCCCAATAATGCTGCACTTATACATTTCCACATGATCTGAAGAGGCTTTTAATGTCTCACCGCTGAGTCTGTCTGCACCCAAACAAAGAAGAGAAATAATACAAGTGCCTGCCACAAAATTGCAGAAGATTATTAGGGCCTTATCCTTTGAATATTCTTGAGTGTGTTTATTGTTTCATGATAGACTTGACAATTGAAAGCTCTGTTCGAAATCATCACTCATTATTGATAAGTATTGCCACCATCCAACATTCTCTTTCTTTCATTTTTTTATCTTTCAAACAAAATTTATTTAAATTCCGTTTTCTGCCTTATTTTTGAATTTTTAATATATCCATTTTACCCCCTTTCTATCTCTTTCTTCATTTATTCTTTGCCTCAGTCACCCTCTCACATACACTCTCAAACACGTGTACATGTATACATGCACAAATAAAGACTCCTAAGGCACTCCTAAAGTTAGGAGCTTCTAAAATTTTCTGTTCCTGCAATCTCACCCCTGTTCTGAAATTTTGCTACATAGATCCTGAAATCAATGCTAAGTCTTGATTTCATAATTTTCCAGGCTGAAAATGAAGCTGTTGGGCAAGAACTTCAGAGGCAACTAGAAGCTGCAGGTAAATTCTTTAGCCTTTTCTGCTGTTCAAATGCTCTTTTGTAGTATACTAGCATATATGGGTCTTATGGAAGTCATTAAAACCGGATTATTTATATCCTAACATCTTTTTTTTTTTTGGTAGAGAGGAAAATATCCTAATATCTAATTTATATCCTAGTATCTATATTCTCTTATTGATTAGTGTAATCTAGAAGAAAGAGGACAATATTAATACCATATTAGAGGCTTGTACAGAGGGGACAGAATCACACCCATAAATGCATAATTAGGCATCTATTTTATGTTTGAACCACAAGAAATTATATCATGTAGTTCACCATTTACTTGGAACCATAGTTTTCAAGGCACCAAGGCGAGGCTAGGCAACAGGGGGCACCTTGTCACCTAGTCACCTAGGGGATGGATTTTTAACTAAAAAACACATATTCTAGGGGCATTCCCTAAGTTTCATAACCATATTTCCTTAATAATATCATAATTTTCATAAGTATAGACTTCATGTAGAAAATCAGCATATTCATGAGAAAAAAAAGAAAATTCAAAAATATAGGGGTTGAACCCCTATTTTTGTTTTAGGAAAAGAAGAAAAGAAAATGTTGAAGATGTTACAAGGAAGAAAATGTGTTGATTGGACAAAATCTTAAGTTCTTCCTTACTTATTGGTTCAGGTTTTGAAGTCTTCGAGGGTTCAATAAAGCAGTTTGCAACATCTATGTTGATTAAACCCTAACAAACAATGTTCTGAAAATCGTAATCGTATCGTAAACCGTAAAGAGGTTTAAATCGAATCATATCATAAGTTGTAAGATTTTTTCTGATTTTTCTAAAAATTGTCAAAAAACTACAAAAATGCCTAAACCCCTAAAAAATTATGAAAATGAACGACTTTGTACTAATTTTTAGCCTATAGACATAGAATAAATAGGTAGAAGTAGTAGTACTATAGTAGTAGATTGGTACTGAGTCTAACAATTACACCACTTTCATAAATCGTAATTCAATAGATGCCATGGGCATGATCAAGTTCAATTTCAATTTTAAGCAATAAAAAATTATATCCTTAATTGTATCGCTATTTGATATGATCTAATAATTATATAAATATGAGCTTTACATGACATCATGTTCATCTTCATGTCTTTCAAGTTTCAATAATTTAAGCCAAGTCATCAATACAAGAATACAATAGTGAAACAATGCAATTAAAGAAATTAAATTCTGAAATCTAATAATTTTTTTTGGTAATTAATACCATTGCATAATGGCCATAACTCATAAGCACATCCATTGACATAAACTGCTAAACAACCAAAGAGACGCTATGTGGACATGTATAATAAATTACAAATCTAGCCAAATCATAAGCCTAACCATATCCACTGAACCAACATAAATGAAGACTTATACACTGAAGCTAACAAAAAAATCCTCACTGATCAATAAGGAATATAGAGTTCTTCAGTGTTCAGCAAGGATGCCATATTCTATTGTTGCCTCCAACCATTTATAAACAAAAGGACACATAACAAGAAGAACAACTAACTTAAAAATTAAAATATGACGCATGGATCAAATGAAAGTCTTATGAAATAATGAAAGCATAACATGGGTCAAAAATAAGATGGAGAAAAATGGGGTGAGCCCTTGTTTTGCATCAGAAAAAAAGAAAAGTATAAGAGGTTAAAGCCCCTGTGTTTGTATACAAAAGAAACAGGAAAAAAATTAAGCAAAAAAAGAGCAAAATGCAATAGGGCGGAGCCCCTGTTTTCATTGCAAAAAATTCATGCAAAAACAGAATAGAAGGAATGTTTTGCGCCAAAAGAAGGGTTGGACCTTACCCCTTTCATCTACAACTAAAATAATAACAGAAATCAGAAAAAAAAAAAGAAAAACCATTACCTTCCATGCAAAAAAAAAAAAAACAGAAGAACGAAAGAAATGGGCAGAGCCCCTGTTTTGCGTCAAAAGAAGAAGAAAAACCCTTTTATTAGCTGGAATAATTAGGATTATTAGCTGGAATGTTAGGGGACTGGGTAGTGCAAGAAAGAGAGCAGTAATAAAAGAGGCCATCAAGAAAATAGATCCAGATGTGGTACTGTTACAAGAAATTAAAAGAGCAGATTTCGACATCAAATGAGCAAGGAGTGTGTGGAGAGGTAGGGGGATTAGTTGGGTGGCTTTACCTTCATGGGAGTCTGCAGGGGGTATTGTTACAATGTGGAAGAATGAGGTAATTGTAGGTCTGGAGGAATTGATAGGACAATTTTCAGTTTCCTTGAAATTTAGGCAAGTGGAAGATGAATTCGAATGGGTGCTTACCAATGTGTATTGGCCAAATGACTATAGAGAAAGGAGGAAATTATGGGAAGAACTGGCTGACATAAGGGGTTTGTGGGATGGGCCATGGTGCTTAGGTGACTTCAATGTAATCAGATTCTTGGCAGAAACTAATAGTCCTAGGCAAAGGCCTACCACAACTATGAGGAGATTTAACCAATTTATTGATGCTTTTGAACTAAAGGAAATTCCATTGTCACAAAGGTGTTATACATGGTCCAATCTCCAAGCCCTCTAAGCTGGACAAATTCTTGTTTTCAAATGATTTGGAAGAACATTGGGGGAATCTGAACTCTAGAGCGCTCCCAAGGGTGACCTTTGACCATTGGCCTATTGTACTTTATAAGGAGGAGGTGAGAAATGCGGGTTCCACTCCATTTAGATATGAAAACACGTGGTTTGGACACCCTGGTTTCATTAAGAAAGTAGAAGAATGGTGGTCAGAGAGCAATCCAACAGTGGAGTGGTGTGGGATGCGGTTTCACAAAAAACTCCAATATCTAAAATTTAGAATCAAAGAATGGAATCTACTAGAGTTTGGGAGACTGGAGGAAAGGAAGCAGAGTGTGACTACACAAATTGAAGATCTGGATAGGAAAGAAGAGAGAGGCAACCTAACAGTAGAGGATGGGGAACAAAGATGGAAATTGCCTAAATAGTTAGAGGATTATATACTTCAGGAGGAAATAAGTTGGAGGCAGAAGTTAAGATGCAAGTGGCTGAAAGAGGGGGACAGGAATACTAAGTTCTTTCATGCTTTAGCAAGTGGCAGAAGGAGAAGAAACTTTATTTCCAGTTTGGAGATTGAATGGGTAATAGTCACAAGTCAAAGAGAAATTGCAGGAACATTTACAGATCATTTTAGGCATATATTTAGAAGGCCCCTAAATAATAGGGTGTGGCTGGAAGGTTTGAAATGCCAACACTGAAGAGAGAAGATAGGGAGTGGTTGGAAAAGAAATTTGATTTGGAAGAGGTAAAAGATGCAGTTTTTTCAATGGATAGATCAAAGGCACCGAGCCTAGATGGTTTTATGATGGCTTTTTACCAGGATTTTTGGGAAATAATAAAAAAGGACCTAATGTTGGTATTCGATGAATTCCATACCAGAGGAGTAATTAACCCTGGGCTAAACTCCACTTTCATTGCTTTGGTACCCAAGAAAAGTGATGCAAGTCTTCCGAAGGATTATAGGCCGATTAGTCTAGTTAATAGCCTTTATAAGATCATCACTAAGGTGTCGTCCTTTAGAATTAGGAAGGTGCTCCCAATAATCATAGCAAATAATCAAGGAGCTTTTGTGAAGGGGAGGCAGATAACATATTAGATACTTGTAGCAAATGAGAGTCTAGAGGACTTAAGAGATCTAGGAGAAGAGGGGTGGTTTGTAAATTAGATATGGAAAAGGCTTATGACTTGGTTGATTGGTCATTCCTATTGGAGGTGATGATTAACTTTGGGTTTGGAGACAGATGGTGCAAATGGGTGATGGGCTGCATTAGGGGTTGTCATTATTCCATTTTGGTGAATGAGATAGTGGTAGACTATTTCCCAGCTTTGAGAGGGATTAGACAAGGAGACCCCTTATCCCCTTTTTTTGTTTACATTGGTTGCAGAAGTGATGGGGAGACTAATATCCAAAGCAGATTCTAGGGATTTAATAAGAGGTTGGAGAGTTGGAAGAGAAAACATACCACTTACACACCTACAATTTGCCGATGACACAATTCTGTTTTGTGAAGGAGGGGATATCAATAGGATTAGAAACCTGAAGCTCACTATACAACTTTTTGAGCAAATGCCAAACCTTAGAGTGAACTTTGAGAAAAGTTGTATAGTTGGAGTCAATACGGGGGAAGGGGAGGTATGTGAGTGTGCAAACATTTTGGGGTATGTAGTATCTAATTGGCCCTTAAACTACCTTGGTTTGCCACTGGGGAATAATCCTTAAAAAGGTGTTTTTTGGGCCCCTGTTGTGGAGAGGTTTGAAAAGAGACTTGCCAACTGGAAGAAAAATTATTTCTCTTGGAGGGAGAATCACCTTAATTAGGTTTAGTCTTGCTAACCTTCTTGTCTATTTTTTGTCAATCTTTAAGATTCCGGCTAAGGTGGCTAGCATGCTAGAAAAACTAATGAGAGATTTTATTTGGGAGCTGGGGGAGGAGAAGAAGGAGGGAGGTTTGGGAATTGGGAACATAAGGATTAGGAACTTAGCATTATTAGGGAAATGGCTGTGGAGATTTTTATTGGAGAAAGAAAGATTGTGGGTTAAGATAGTGGGAAGTATGCATGGGCTGGCAGACAATGGATGGGACTCTGGGATCCTAACAAGGACTACAAGAGCTTCTCCTTGGAAAGCTATTCAAGCCATCTTGCCCTTGTTCTCTCCATGGATCAGGTATGATTTGCACTTAGGTAACCTCATTAAAATTTGGGAACATGTTTGGGTTGGGGATTCCTCTTTGAAAGATCAATTTCCAGGCCTCTTTGCTATCTCTTCCCTTAAAAATTGAACCAGTTTCCTCTTTTATTGTACCTTTTAATTCGCCTTCTGGGTTTGGGTGGAACTTGAGCTTGAGAAGAGATGTCAAGAACACAGAGTTAGCCTGTACTTTAGCCTTATTATCCATTCTTGAAGGGGTCTTCATTGAGCCATCAAAGACAGATAATAGAATATGGACACTCACTCCCTCGGGTTCCTACACTTGTGCCTCTTTCTTTAAGGCCCTTTTACCCCCTTTTCCTATTGGATTGTCTTTCCTTGTTAAAGAAGTGTGGTGTTGACCTATACCTCCAAAGGTTGGGAGTTTCTGTTGGGAAGCCTTTCTAGAAAGAGTTAATACAGGGGATACACTTCAAAGAAAAAGATCCAATAGTTGTTTGTCTCCTCACTGGTGTGTCCTCTGTAAATCCGATGGTGAGTTTGGATACCATTTATTAATTTCTTGTCAGTTTGTTAAAGTTATTTGGGAATGGTTTACTTCTTTGTTTGGGTGCAGGTGGACTCCCCCTTTGAATGTGCAAAGCTTATTTACTTCCATGCCTAACTGGCCAACCAAAAGGGCCAAGATCATGTGGAGATGTGGTAGGGCTGCATTGTGTTGGATTGTTTGGGAGGAGAGAAATTCAAGGATATTCTCAAATATGGAGAAAAGTTTGGAAGTAACCTTGGAGACTATCCACATTAGGGTGATAAATTGGTTGAAAACCTTGGAATTGTTTACAATGTTCTCAGTTGATGAGATGATAAGAAATTGGAAGGGTATTGCAGATTCAGTCTCAATTAAGGAGACCTTAAATTCCTGCTGGACACCTCCACCTCATGGGTTTACCAAACTGAATTTTGATGGCAGCAGCATGGGCAATCCAAGGCCCTTTGGAGTAGGGGGAGTGATAAGAGATGAAAAAGGGAACTTGTTAGCTATGTATCCTGGTCCAATTGGGGTGGGAGATTCCTTGAGGGCTGAGAGTCTAGGAGCTCTTGAAGGGATACAAAGGGTCAAGGAAATGAATATTAAAAAGTTGATCATAGAAGGTGATTCTGAAATTGTGGTGAATTGGCTAAAAGATGACAGTTCTATGCTTTTGAAATACAGCAATGAAAGAGGAAGTTCAAGTGGCTCACCAAGGACATTGAAATTCATTGTACATAGATAAAGAGAAGTGCAAATGCATTGGCAGATGGTCTAGCCAGGCAAGGGGTGAACAGAAACTCTATCTTTTGGGCTGTTTTGTAATTGTTTCATGGTTAGGGTGTACATTGGGTAGTAGGGAGTTAAGATTCTTTTGCTCATTCCCTTGTAATTCTGATTTTCTCAATTATTAATAAAATTCATTGTTATTGATCAAAAAAAAAAAGAAGAAAAATCCTTACCTTTCATGCAAACAAGGGGATGAGGATTGGAGCTTCAATAAGAAGCCTCTTTTGATTGATTAAAGATGCTATTTAAGTTGATAAAAATAAAATGACAATGCTGCCCCTTGATGTAAATGTATAGCTTTTAAAAAAGTGGAGGACTAAATGGTCTTTTTATCTTAAATTATGTTTTGGTTCTAATCGTTTTAAGTCGGTTCTAAATTGTGATTTACGATTTGATACAATGATTGGAACATAAATCACACGATTAATTTAAAAAACGGTTAGGACATACAATTTGAATCGTTTTGGGGCTGATTCGATATGAGTCGTATGATTCAAATCATGAATCTCACAATTTTAAAAACATTGGTAGCAAATAAGAAAATAATATAAAGAAATTAGTATATAAACACACAAAATGAATAGTTTAGTTTAATAATGTCTACTTTATAATTATAATCTCAAAAAATTAAGAACATAAAAGTATTTATAACACAAATACAAAACTGCTTGGCGATTAGGTGAGGTGAGTCTCCAAGGGTGCCTTGTCACCTAGACGTTGCCTTGACAAGGACCATGCAAGAAAATTACTTTATGATAAATCACTATGACTAAACAACTGCACAGTCAAAATAATGATAGCATATGGTTCAGAAAAAAATTACACCACAGATTGTATGGTCCAGAATGACAAGTTACTTGTTTATTTCACTTCAGGCATTTATTGATGTTTTTTTCCTTATTTTTTGCCCATGTTTCCCTTTTTACTTCAGTGTGCATTGCTCACTGGGTCTTTATACCATTACTGGCAAGCAAACTCATGCAAATGCATAGGGTTGAATAAAAATTTTGATAGATTTGGGTTGGCAAATTTAGGTTTTGATATCAGTTTGGTTCCAGGCCAAGGTCTTTGTTCAAGGTTGGTCCTTAACCCCACCCGACCATTTTAATTTATACCCATATTTTATTAAACAGGGCCAAAAGAGATTGAAAGATAAAAGGGATTTAATGGGGGAAGGGAAGATGTCATATACATTGACTATCGAAGAAAGATGGTGGGAGAGAATTAAGAACTATTTTGTTGGAGAAGAGTAATGATTTATTTTAATAGAGAAAATTAAGACATAAGAGGGTTTTATAAGGAGACATAAGTAGGTTTTTAATATTTTACATGTATGAAGGAGAGAGGAAGAGAGACTCCGTGCAAGGCTTACGGTGAGAGACCCTTGGCCCCCCCCACACTCCTCTTGCTCTTATATATAGATTTGTAAACTTAGACAGTTTTCTATTTGCTTTACACTAGCTAACTCCATGCTTTCATTGCTACCAGAACAGGAATTGAAACAGGTCCAGGAGCTATTTAACCAAGCAGCAGACAACTGTTTAAACTTGAAGAAACCTGATTGATGATTAAGACCATTTTGGGACCCCATGAGTTTAATTCTGGCATTGAACATGTTTCCTAAATTCTGGATTCCACTGCTGAGTAATAGATTATAATTCAAGTATGTGATAGATGTGATGCACGTCTCTTTTCATGCTTAGTTTTGAGATTAATTTAACTGGTTTTCTTGGTGTAATTAGTATATCTAGAATTAGTGAAGGTAGTGTGCTTTCGGCCAAAGTTTGGAAGGTCGGAAGCAAAGGGATTTGATTCCACCAAACAAGTTCGTTATGCCTAAAACCAACCTGATCTGTTAGCCTCCTTTTACCCCGGTGGCGATGACAAGGACAATGCTTCAAGAACTACAGACATGGACAAAGATTTTTCTTTTTTTCTTCTCTCCTTGTTAGACGAGAGCAAGACATAGTCGGTTCTAACTTGTAACAACTTTATTGTATAAAGGCCACGTGGTCCCACTTGTCTAAGGCTGTTGAACACTTGTATCTATAAATACTCATCGAATGAATAATATTGTGTCAGTTTGCACCATTCTTCGGTGCTAGTTATTATGTATCAACGCCTAACCAACTCTTCTGATCTGTTTCTTTTTTTCCTTTGTTCTCCGACTGCTCTGCTCTGGTCTGCATTAATGGCGGAGGTTCCAGTTCCACTGTGGGAAACTCCAACATGGAAATCAGATCCGATCCGATGAATTTGCCCTTTTATCTCATCCTTGTGATAATCCGGAGCTGGTCTTATTTTTCTTGCCTTGGAGGCAATTTCTGGACTTGGAAACGTGCGATGAAGAACATCTTACGAGCCAAAAATAAATATGGTTTTGTTGATGGATAGTTGTCGAGACCATCGAGTTCCTCAGTAGAAGAAAACATCTGGATCAAATATAATTCAATGGTAGTTTGGATCTTTTAAGAACTTCAACATACGCGATGTTAAGTTTTTTCTAGGAAACATACCTGGGTAAGTAAATAAGATAATGGTTATTTTAGTCATAAAATTCATTATTAAAAACGGCATTTTTTGTCTTGTTTAGGTGAGAAAGTTATTTATTCATCTAGGAGAATCTTGGGTAAACCAATATCTCATTGACCAATTTTTCCCCTCTCAAAATCCAAAAAAGAATGTCCTCATATTGTCACCTTCATTCATGGTTTTTAAAAATAACCGGTGATCGAACTGGCTTGTTTTGACAAAAAAAAAATAAAAAAAATTAAAAAACTGAAACTGAAAAACGGTGAACGGTTAACCGGCTGGTTCAGTGGTTTGCTGACTATAATCAACAGTTTTGGGAGGAAAACGGTTTTAGAAGAAAATGGAACTGATCAGGTGACCGGTTTCCGATTTTTCCGGTCCGGTTTTGAAAACAGTGCCTTCATTGAAGAAAGGTTTGGACAGGTGAAATTACATGCATACATCAACTTAAGCATGAGAACGGAAAAGTTAACTAACTTCTCATGAGACAGGGAGCGCGTTCAACATGATCCATTCGTTCCTTTTCTGATTCTCAACAAGATTTATACGCTAATTCTTCAAGGAGTTCCACCCAATCTACAACTCTCAATGTTTCCGGCAGTTTTGTGATCCTTATGAGTACTCTAGCCTTATCAGGGAGAAGCGCTTTGAACTTATAAGCTATCCACCTAGCTGGACCAAGCGCTTACAGTCCGAATCTGATAAGAATACTTACACTCCACCAGAGGCTTCCCCTGTAGCACACCTTTGCCAGTTAATCTTGAATATAAATCAGTTGACCTCTCTTCTGAAACTATAGATTACCACCAGACAAATCCCTAAACTTTTAGATTTCAGCACTTTCCTCTATTAACTAGATTAACAGAAAAAAGATTAATTTACTAAAATACTCTTTCAAAATTCACATGGGTGAAAGGATGACATTTCAAAATGATAAAAATGGACAAGGCAATTTACATTCTCTCTTTTTTCAACCACTTTAGATAAGAAAAGAAAAAAGAAACATAAGTAAAGGATTTATACAAATATGTAAGAAAATGGTCCCTTCAAGTCTCACACTGTTTGCTAAGATGTTCTTTTGTTTGGAAAAACTAATAGAGAAGAGGCAGCTAATATTTTAGATGTGTTAAAAAAACTTTCATGACTTGAGTCAATTTCCAAAAATCAGGTATCTTCTTCAGTAAAAATACTCTCCACAGGAGAGAAAGGATGGTAAGGAGACAAATGAAAATGGCTGATCTTGATAAAAACTCAAGATATCTAAGGTCCCTCTGTGTTTGAAAGAAAAAATAAAAAACATCAGTCTCTAGAGTATGTGATGGAAAAAATGCACCAAAAATTAAACAGCTGGAAAGCTTCTTCCCTATCTTGATAAATCTGTGTTGCATGCGGTTCTCCTCTATAGCATGAGTGTCACCAAATTTTCTCTGAAAACAATTAGACTGTGTTCGGTTTAAAGGAAAAAGTAGGGAAAGGAAGGGAAAATGTAGAAAAACCTTTTACAAACCTTGTATAGGTTTCTCTACATCTCCCTTCCTTTCCTTACCTTTTTCCTTCAAACCAAACATAGCATTAAGGAGATGGAAAAAGTTGAGAGAAACTTCTGATGGCAAGAAGGGAATGGAAAGAGAAAGCTTAGATGGGTGGGGTGGGAGAAGCTGAGAGCACCAAAGAATTTTGGGGGTTAGGATTTATAAACGTAGGCTGGCTTAATAAAGGGCTGTTAAGTCAAATTAGCATGAATAGGACACTTTGTAGGCCAAAGTTTTAAAAGGTAAATATCTTCGAAACCAAATAAGAAAACCCCTAAAAAAGTGCCAAAGGAAGCTTCTCATGTCTGGAGAGCTTTAAACCAGAGACTAATCTTTAGGCTCAGTTTGGAAGGAGTACAAATACAAATATATAGAGTGCAAAATCTGGTATTTTGTAATATTTTGTATCTATTTGTACTGTCTTTCCAAACTGAGCCTTAGCAGGCCAACTAGTTTTTCAAATCCAAAAAGGTTCTGAATTAAATATATGGGACTTCCCCTGGATCTATGAGGATGGCAAATTTGTCTGTCTAATGGGTCCCCCCTGAGAAACAACATAAAAGTCTTAACAGTGAAAGACCTAATAATTCAGGGTACGAGTCAATGGAATTAGAATCTAATTCAGCCTATTTTCCCATTGGAATATCATCAAATAATCCTAGGCACACACATTTTTAATAAGAGGGAAGACACAATACTGTGGTCGAATAAGCGATTAGGAGAAATTTTGGTTTAATTTAGTTTAAATGCACCTGGAAATTAAAAATTCCTAAGAAATTAAAACTCTTTTTGTGGAGATTGATTTTGGGATCAATCCCAGTGAGGTCAAAATTGTATCAGATGGGAACCATAGAAGATGAATTACGTCTATTTTGTGGATCACAACAAGAAAATCTTATGCATATCTTTGTTTCTGCCCCTTGGTTCGTTCGGTTCCTTTTCCTAGTCCTTAATACTCTTTTGTTTGATGAGAATGGGCAGAGGGATATTTTGGACCTCTTAAATTTTTTGGGAGCCGATTATCTGGAGACAAAAATATATATACCTGGCTGAAGTACCTATCACAGTTGAGCACACTGGCGTGCAGTACAGCTATGTCCCAGATGGGGCCTACAGAGCACTGATGTGTTCAATATTATGTGTTCAATCCAATGAATGTTTTGTATTAATTTGGACTGGTCCAATTCAATGTCTAAACCATTCAATATGTTCAAATTCATTTTGATTTAGATTGGTTTTAATCTAAACCCAGTCCATTGACGCATATATTCTTATCTTATATCAATGGATCAGATATTGGCTTAATCCAACTCAATCCAATATAAATTTGTTAGGATGGACCAGGTCCAATTCAATCTAATAAATATTTTGGACTGGATTGATCCAATCCAATATATCTTGTTGGTCTGTCCAATCCGTCCAAATTGATTTTGGACTGGACGGGGTCCAATCCAAAACCGCCGGTCCATTGACACCCTTAGTAGGAATGATATGCTTTTTTTCTGAATAGGGATAGAAGTATGAATTGGATTATGTATAAAACAAATTATAATTGGAATAACTTTTGGTGATTACTGTTTTGATGAGGACGAAACTTTTATTATGGCTGAAGGACGCAAATCTGGCTTTATGAAAAATGCTATGAAGATGAATTGAAAAGCTGTTGAGATTAGGGGTGTTCACGAGTCAGTTTATTGGGGTTTTCCCAACCGACCCGACCTGGTCGGGTTACCTAAGGTGGAAATCGAAACCGACCCACTGATAGGCCAAATCGACCTGGTCGGTTTGAGTCGGGTTGGGTCGGGTTCGGTTTTGCTCCTGTACAAAAAGACACCTAATTGAATTCTAATTGTAATTGCCTAATGGGCCTTCTAGTTCTAGTAGAAAACTAGTTATAGTTAAGTAGGAAACTACTCAAACTAGGAAATTCAGGTCAGGTTGGTTTCGGTTTTCACACAAGAAAACCGAAACCGACCTAATATATTGGTTTACATATTTGCCCAACACGAAACCGACTGGTACTGATGAAAACCCGACCGACTCGGGTTGGTCGATTTGGTCAGATTGAGCATTCTTATGAACAACCCTACTTGAGATGGCTCTGATTGTGTTGGCTTTGGATGGAAAGGACAATGATATGACTGGTCTTTTGCTAGTCATATCTCTTAAAATTTTTTGATAATGTGAAATTTGTATTTAAACCTATAACTACCACTAAACCACCCCATACAATTGTTCCAAAGATTAAGTTTTTGGAGGGGAGTACTTTTGTATGGTCATCTCCCTAGGTCATTTTTTTTTCTTTTTGATATTTTTTGAAGGGCTACACAATGGGGTATCCCATCTCCTAACCTAGGTGCAGGCGGAATTTGATCCCAAGTCTATGCTACGACTAGCAAGAGACTTTACCTTTCAACTGATTGACACCTTGCATGTTTAACTTATAAAAAAAATGTTTATCAAACAAATATCAGTCATGAGAGCCTTTCTTCTAAAATTAACCGACAAAATTCTAATGGAGAGGAAGCAAAGTGTTGAAATGTGAAAGTTGAGGGTTTTTGTTACAAATGAAAGTCCAACACAAACAACCTTCTCTGTTTAGAGCCTCTAAAAAGTCGAAAAGCATCTATGTCTATTTTTAGATTTCAAATGCTTTTAATACCTTTTTAATTTTTCAGATTTTAGATTTATCAAACGCCACCTAAATGTTACTATAAAAGGTCATAATCTATTATTTACCCTAAAAACTATGCAAGAGTTAGAGGTAAGATTTCATAAAAAAACAAAAAGAGAAACAAATAGAGGAAAGATTAAGTAGGTGTTTGGTATAGCTTTCGTTTATTAAATAAACGTTTGTAGTTGATTTGTCTTCAAAACCAAGAAAAAGTACTTGATAAACCATTTATTGACAACTAGCCGCCATTAGGCACCACATTAGCAGAACAATGAATAAAATGCTTAACCTAGAGCTATAAAATGGGTTGTGCTAGGCTAGCATGACACAACCCATGTGCAACCCGCACAAAATGTAGGTGCTATCTCGAGTCGTGCCTCCCTTCTTTAGGATATTTTGGGGGGTCGGCCTAGCACGGTCCACGGCCTAAGCCCACACGGGCCTGTGCTATGACATGTCATTCCACGGGTTGGGCCATGGATCGGGACAAAGCTAGTTATTTAAAAAAATGAAAAGAAAATCTTAAAATTTTTATTTTTTATGAATTTTGATGTATACGATTGTTTATATATACAATAATTAAACAAAATAGTATAATAAAACTGAAAACAATGGTTTATTTTATTAATATATTATATACTATGCATTATTATATAATTATAATTTATATAATATATTATATATATAAATATGTATGGGTTGTGCCGACCTAACCTGCGAATCTGAAACCCCAAGCCAGACATGGCCTATACAATCATGTTGTATCGGGCACGACCCATTAACGATCATGCCCAACTGGTTCAAAATCATGTGAGACTACGGACGACACGACTTGATTTACATCTCTAGGTACTTAGATCTTAACAGTTGGGAAAAACATTAAAATGAAGTTTTTCCTAACTATTGGCGTACACATAAATTAAGACCAACTTTTATCAATACCTATGCATACGAATCGACATGATAGGATAGATACTGATTTGGCAATGGCATGGCATTGTTTATCGAATAAAGGGAATTTATACCAAACGCCACCTAATGAATCAATGTATCACGTGGAGGGAGCCTGTGTGCAGCACAGGCTGTCAAGCGGACAGCCAAAGTTTTCTGTGTTTGGGTAATCACTAAAGTTTCAGGAGTTGTGCAATTATTAATAGGGTAATTAAGTGACATTAAATAGACCTTCATTACACCGTAGTGAAGTCTAGAGAGAAGGAACTAGACGTAGAAGCAGTTTGGCTCCGACGTTCCCACCGTAACCGTGCAGAAGCCAGAAATTCAGGGCAAAACAAGAGCTCGGATCCTTGCAGAGAGGTGATGGAGATCCCTTAGGCCCTAATTTTATGTAATTTGTTTTGATTTTGTAAGCCCTAGATTTGAGGTCTCTCTTACGTGCAAAACACGCAAGGAAAGCTCACTTCATCGTTTTCTCCGTTCAAATCCATTGGCATTTCTGTGTTCTTTCTAGAAAACTGTAATTTAGAGTTGGGTTTCTTTTAGTTGTGTCTTATAGTTTCATCTTTATTTGGATGGTTTCTTGTGATGAAATAGTGAAACGGGTTGAAGTTCAGATTGTTTAGGGTTGTTCTGGTAACGTGATTGTGAATGTCTCGTACAACTTCTAGGTTTTGAACGATTTCGATGAGAAAATTGGTGCAAATGGGTTTAGTATATTGGATGATGTAGTGAGATTGCTCTTGTGCTGGAACTGGTTATTGGGTTCTAATAACTCCGATTCAAGCATCACTATTAATTGGGCTTGCTGAAGTGGGTCTTACTCAAGTAGGTTGAGGCTTGAGTAACACAAATAGGTCCTCCCGAGATGGGGAGACCGCTATTCTATGAGATCCTGCAAAAGCCTGCAACAAGTTGTATAATAGGGATATGCAGTGCAATTTGGTTTTACATACAGAAGAAAGGCATTGGGTATGCACATGTGGGTTTGAGTTATGAAACGGCTATTGAAGGCCACTATTGGAGAATAATAACTTCTGCATTCTCCCACATAAGTGTGCTTCATTTGGTTTTCAATATGAGCGCCCTTTGGAGTCTTGGAGTGGTGGAGCAGCTAGGGCACATGGGTCTGGGTGTTAAATTCTATCTCCATTATACTCTTCTTCTGGTAGTCTTATCAGGGGGGCTGGTTCTAGGAACTTACCATATTTTGATCCAGAAATTTAAGCTAGACTATTTTCGAAGAGTGACAGCTGTTGGCTACTCATGTGTTGTGTTTGGTTGGATGACAATCCTTGCAGTGAAGCAACCATCCTCTAAGCTGGACCTGTTTGGATTCCTTTCACTTCCTATCAGCTTTGCACCATTTGAGTCTCTTATCATTACTTCAATAATTGTTCCACAGGCAAGCTTTCTTGGACATCTATCAGGAATTATTGTTGGGTACTCTATTGCTTGGGGTTTGATCCATGGGATGAACAATTACTGGGCTATTTCTATGGTCGGATGGATCATACTTGTATTTGTCTTCAGTTTGAAGCGCTCTGGTGCCTTTGACTTTGCCTTTATTGAGATAGAACCTGTTACAGATCCTTCATTGCCTTCTGTTGGTTTTCTTGCATCCAGAAATGGTAGAGCATTACAGATGAACACACTTTCATTGGGAGGTTCTGAACTTGTCTAGCTTCTGATATAGTCCCTGTTCCACCCGTTTTGGAGGAGGGGTTAATTCTATACAGAATTATATCAACACTGTATCAGGACCTATATTGTCAAGGTAGTATCTGGGTCTTGCAATTGCAATGCATTATAAGGTTCTTGTTGAAGGCGTTGAAGTCTTTTGAATATGCGGAGCTCCTATGGTGTGAAACAGGTGTTCTAGTACAGTTGCTTTTGGTTGGTACTGCAAGGAGGTTCATGATCCCTCTACAAGTATTCTTGTATGGGTGAATCTTCTATTGTGATATACTGATATGGGTCTGTTGTTGCAGTTTTTTTGACTAATTTGACATGCAAATCACTGTCAAATATGATATTCAAACTTACAGATCATTGAACTTCTGTAATATTCCATATAATTTTTTGCAGATGTATTCTTTTGGATTTTTGAAATATATGACTTTGATTGCTTTAGATTCTACCATTTTGGCTTGTCTTGCATTTGAAGATCCCCCAGAAAATAAAAATTAAAGTAAGAAATTCGCATTTTTTTGTGATCAACTGATCATTACATGTGGAATGCATGGCCGTGAAGCTTTTCTGAGTTACTTATATGCTTTAACTGAGTGGTGATGGCTGGAAATTTTTTTCATTGAATGTTGACTCCCCCATGTTGACTCCGTTGCCAAGGTTCGATAGGATAACACCTTGTTGTTAAATGTTAGTCAATAGTTTTTTGACTTGCTCATTTGACATTAAATTGTTTGGTCCTAACCATGTCATTTAATTTGTTACGAATTATCCATCATCGAAATTATAATTAAAAAATGGAAGGCTTAAGCTTAACGAGTTTTTCCTTTTCATTTTTCTTATCAATATGTCCGTTTTCATTACACAATAAACATGTTCGCAATATGAAATCTACATTACTGTAACACCTTAAACAAAGATAATGGACATAATAAACCATGCTTCATTATAAAATGTTTCATAAGAGAAAAGTTGCAAAGTCCAATAGAATAGGTACTTCATTATAACATGTCTCATGAAGTACCTATTCCATTGGGCTTTGCAACTTTTCTTTCTTGTTGATTGATGTCCTGCAAGAAATAAAATGCATAATCTTTTACTTCTTTTGGTCTTCTTTCCCATTATATATTGAGTTTGTCTTTGAATTTATTACAAACATAGAAGCTTTGACCCCCCCCCCCCCCCAAGTTTCTTAATTTTCACTGAAGATGCAGAATGACATTGGTAGAGACATTTTGCCATGCTTAAATGTGCATGATCCTTGATTTTTTTTGGACAGCTTTTCCTCTCCTCTTTTCTTTGGCAGAAACTAAGGTAGAGTGATGAGCTATGTGTGATTGTTGTACCATGATAATTTTATGACTATCTAAAAAGATGAAGAACTCACACCAGCAAGAAGATGAGGGTTTTGAAGACAGAGGCAAAGATGTTCATCCTGGAAGAAGTGTCAACAAGGAAAACTACAGTTTTGAAGATTGTAGAATTGAGAAGAGCTTCCCTGATACTAGCAGGAGGAGCTATATTGTGTTCCAGAAGATTTTGGAGGGAGCAAAAGGAGCAGAACCAAGACAGGAATGGAAGGACTGTCATGTCAAAGGAGGTAGAAAATATTATGCAGAAAAGAAAGAGAAAGGAAGGGTTGATTTATTGCTGTGTATAAATATTATGAAGAAGGCGAAGGCAATACACGTGTTTCCCAGAAGGAAAGAGAGCTATAGGATGGATGCAGATAGCAAGGATGATAAAAGAGTGTTTGGATAGCAATGTTGAAACTCAAAAAATTGCAGAGGGGAAGTAAAAAGGAAGAAACTAAGTGCAGGTCAGCTATTCAACTGAGAAGATTAATGGTAAAATTGGTTCTGGAAAGGATGCTCTCTTCAAAAGAGATTAGTGCTTTTGGTGAAAGAAAAAATAAAAGATTGAGCGTGTTAGGTGAAGAAATAAAAGGGGTCTTGAAGTTTGCAGGCAAGATAAAGATTATTCCTTTTGAAGTAAACAAGGCAGTGCTAGTTATCCCACAGTGTTTGTCAGAGTTTGCTGCGACATCAGTAGTGACCAAGTAGGAACTGGTAACATTACAAAGGTGGGCTTACTCCAGTAATGCAAAAGTATTGAAACCAACAGGGGCTATTTCTCGAGAATATTGGGGTTACCTCTGTGCACAAAGATTGCAAAACTTTGTAGAGGAGAATTGGTACTTCTAGATGTATCTGACCTTCAATGCAGCCAGGATAAGGATGGTTGAAAACCAGAGCTGGTGCCACGTATTATTGAAGTTTTCATTGATGGGGTTGCATATGAAGCATGGATTGTTTCATCCATTGAAGCTTGATGGTGAAGAGGTGACGGTGGAGAATAAGATGATGATGTGAAAAGAGAAAGGACGTAAAGGCCCCATTCATTTACATTTACAGTAAATAAGGTGGGGAAAATTGGTTAATGGATGAATAGGCCCCACTTAGGTATCTTTTTCCCTGGGGGAGTTTTACAAAACATGATAGGATAATTTTGACCATTTTAATATCAACTTTTTATGGGTAAAAATGTAATTTTATTACTTGGAAAACTTGAGAATTAAAAGAACATGGGTAAATGAATTTAAGTTGCAAAGTTCTAAATGAACGAGGCCAAAATGTAGAGGGAAAGAACTTAACACAAGGAAGAGCAAAAGGCTGGAAGTTGAAAGGCTTGGAACATGGCTCTTCTTTTATAAGAAAATCTCAAACATAAGCGGTTGAGTCCGGATCAACCACATACTTGACCGGTCTCACTTTTATGATGGGCTTCATAGTGAGATATAAGTTGGGACATTTTTTGTTGGCGGGTGATTCCAGTTCGGGTGAGGGTGCTTTGAAGACTAGAGATGGTCAAATACGTTTGACTAAAAATGGAATTTCAAAAGTCACGAATCCAATTTGACAAAGGTAGGTTCAACTCGTTAAAGCATTAGATGAGAGGAACTTTAGTTTGAATGGGTTGGCGTCATGTGCTCAGAAGACTAAGTGATAGCTAAAAGATGGAAAGGTTTCACAGACCACAACTTCGGTCTCTTTAGCGGTGTTCATTGTAAGTTTCAAAATATCGTTACGTATTGGCTCATATTGGCTGATACGTATTTGATGTAGGCGCTTTAGGCATACCAATAGTATGTTGACACGTGGATGAGGGGTGGTGTGCAGCATAGGACCAATGGCGTGACCACATGTGGCGATTTTGGATTGTCGTGCTCTCAAGGTTGGACTGCACCCCGACTATCTATGCCCGTCTACCTCCAGACAGTCTCAAGTATAAATAGGAGTTAACCCCCCTCAAGGTAAGAATTTGGAACTTGGGTTGGAAACTAGTTACCCCAAGCTCTTTAGCTTCTTGGCGACTTCGTCTGAGCTACACTATTTAGGCTTCGTCTGCCCTTTTTGCCACACTCCTACACTTGACCGTCGGAGTCCCCGTCTCAAATATCGACCCGAGGCCTCTGATGTTCCCTTTCCTGCAAGATGGACTCCATAGGTCCTCAACCACAGCAGACCTTGGACTTCACTAGTCCTCGGTCTCAACAGTTCTTGGACTCCACAGGTCCTTAGCCACGGCAGACCTCGGACTCCACTAGTCTTCGGCCTCAGCAGGCGTCGGATTCCATTGGTCCTCGGCCATAGTAGACCTCGAACTCCACAGGTCCTTGGCCACAACAAACCTCGAACTCCATTGGTCCTCGGCCTTAGTAGTTCTTGGACTCCACAGGTCCTCAGCCATAGTAGACCTCAGACTCCATTGGTCATCGACCTTAGAAGTTCTCGGACTCCACAGGTCCTCGACCAGTAGACCTCGGACTCCATTGGTCCTCGGTCTCAGTAGCCCTTAGACTCTTCCATTTGTTAGCTTGTTCGAGGAGCGAACCTATAGAGTTGTCCTCAGCCCATTCTGAGCATCAACAATTGGCATCGTCTATGGGAATGACTTCTAAGACTTCCCCCAATCCAAAGTTTGAAGGGAAATTTATCATATGGATGGTCGAACCATGCAGGGTAGCTGGGCGAAATTTCAAAAATTTCTTTCTTCCTTCCGGGAATCACATTCCCAATTTTAGAAAAATTGCGTTTTTCAAAGGTTTTTCTTGAACAAACCAGACCAGATCTGAAACCAAAGAATGCAGAGAGGAATACCTGATACGGAATCCACGCAAGTAGCTCCCAACATAGGTGTTCATGCCCAAAGAGGTTATCAAAACCCACCTCCACTGAAGATGACATAGTGTAGGATGATGTAGGATCAACAAGGAGATTCTTCAATAAAAACCCTAATTCTTCAGCAAGAATCACGCAAGGGGTGTGAACACGACTTCAAGATTGTTTTTTCTAGCAAGAAACAATATCAAGATCCAATCTTGATCACTTCTAAGAACTAGAGATCGAATAGGGTAGGGGCGACAAGAGTAGAGGGAGAAATCAACAGTCAAAGAATGTATAAACTAAGGAATTCACCCCCCTTATTTATAACCTTTTTGGGATCAATTTCCTAATCCAATTAGGATGGAGTTTTCTTCATCCAAATGTATATTTGGTTCTGGACATGTAAGTGGATAAGACATGTCTTATCCTCTTTTTGATCCTGGTTAGATCATAAACCAAATTTGCCCCTTTTAATTAAGTCAATTAACCCCAGTTTGAAAATGAGCTTTAGGCCCATTAAGATGTCATGCTCTCTTCCCTATTAAATGTTGTCTAGCTTGGCTCTCTTTGTATGGCGTGGGACCCTAATATTGATCTCCACATCAGACACATGGGTTCAACCCAACATCTGTTACAAGGCCTAGCCGAGTTCACTACAGAATACAGTGAACCCCTAAGTCCATCAATATGGGCTCTTAATGGGCCTAACATTTATACTAAATGGTTCTTGGGTCCAACCACCTAATGAAGGCCCAAGGACTATGGGTAGATGCGAGATTAGCTCGTCAGGTATAAAAATCCCAAATGGTCTTACACTTAACCTTTCAGCCACATATTGATCAAACACTGTCCGACAAGAGAGGACCTCTCCCTCGGCTGCAAGGTACAGTGCCACACTCTCTGCTCACATGGATCCCGGAAATTAAAACTTTTGTAAAACCATTTTTCATGAAACCATAATATATATATATATATATATATATATATATATATATATATATATATATATATTATATCTTTTATATAAATATATCTTTGCAAAAACAAATCTCAAACAAGTTTGAAATCAAAAGCTGACAGTTTAGGTTTCCATAAGAGAGAGTGTTGTTCCTGATCATTCACTTTGTCTGACAAAGAGGCTAATCCTATCACTATGACCACCCACTCAGGTGAATTTTTGACCCCCGCTAAGGATCTCACTGATTTGCATATCAAAGACAGCCCAATCCAACACCTAGTGCAGTACCATAATCAAGTCTAGGGGTTAGGTGTAATTTTCCACTTTTGCCCACCAATCTCTAAGGTTCAGGGCATAAATAGAAAAAGGTCCTGGTTCAAAGTTTCAAGCAAACCCACACTACATGTGCTTTGGGTCTTACCCCTGGTAGCTGAGACAAGCTACCCCAACCTTCTTGACAACACATTAGCATCCAGATTGTGCATTATTAGAACAGATGTCATTTCTTAAAAAAAAATGGTGCCACATCAGCACCTTGTCTAAAATTCGTTTTCTTGGATAACACCTCATGTTTGGTTATGCATTTTTTGGAAAATTGTTTTCTTAAACCATGCCTTGGAAATCAGGAAATGGATGATCTGAGAATCCCCCCCCCCACCTTTTGGTATTTTCTCATTTTTTTAATTGCTACTAACAATAATATGCTGACATAGCATTAAAAAATGCCTATGTGGCAGCAACAATAATGGTACCAAATAAAAAAAAATGTTTTCTGAGAAAATGACATGCCAATGCAACATCCTTTTCTCAAAAAACTCCTCTCACGACGACATTGGTTCCAAACACTATTTAATGGAAGCCAACCCCATTGCAATTGAATGGGATAAGATGATAGAGTGATGAATTGGTTTCCTTTAACCAACCCTCTCGAGTGTCAAGTGTCATTGTCCATTTGGTTTTTGGTACTAATCCTCTTTTTGTGTCTGAAGCAGGTGCTCTAGGGTCTTTACTAGTTCAACCAAGGGTTTGGGAAGTTGCTAATTGTGATGGTGGTGATATTGGGAAATCTCAAGAAAACAAAGGGGGAAGAGAAGAAGAAAGAGGAGAGAGAAAAAATGAATTGACTAGCCATCTCAACAATGGTAGACTAGGGAACTTCTTATTGGGAATTCTCCAAGTTGTTGATATTGTAGAATCAACGTTTACTATTAAATACTCCCTCAAAGAACCTTGGTTCAATGTAATGGGTTCAATTTTGTCTTCTTCAAAGAACCTTGTAGTTGATCCCCAAAGCTACCAAGGCATAGGAAAAATGGTTGTCCTAGTGAGGCAGATAATTGAAAGGGATACTTTCAAAGCTTTTTAACAATTCTTGGAAATAGTTGTAATATAGAGCCAATCAATTATCTCAAATCTCTGAATCACCTTGAGCTTGATTAATGACAAAAAAAAAGGGCCAAAGAATTATCTCCATATACTTTAAGCAAGCTTTTGATCACATGCATTGTTGGTGTTAGCAAAACTAAGACTAACAAGTGGTTAATGCAAGCTATTAAGATGTACCAAGATTGCACCTACTTCCCATCCATTTAGGTTGGATGATCCATCAAAATAGGTGGTCAACCTATCATCGATTTGGCCCCTCGAGCTTCAAGCATGGAATCATATAAGAGATTAGTCACTATGAATTCATAGATAGTAGGATTATCTTCCAAATAATCCACTGTAGCCTGCCCTTTATTGCTTTTCGAATTCATAGAAATTAGGATTATCTTCCAAATTAGTCACTATGAGTTCATAGAAATTAGTCTCTATGGCTAACTATGAACCCAAACAACTTGCCCGATGTGGTACCAAAAAATGCACGTCTAAGGGTTAGGCCAAAGTTGACAAAGTCTTAACCAGTTAAATAACTTGCAAAGATGTTGTACATGGTCTTCTGTTTTTTAGATTTGGCTGTCATATCATCTATGTAGATTTCCATTTCTTTATGGATGATGTCATTGAAGAGTGGTCATAGCACGTTGATACGTTGCCCCAACATTTTTCAATCCAGACGACATCAACTCTTTGCCAACTCTGTCCATCTTTATTTGATTGTATCCAAAAAATCCATCCATGAATAAAACATTTTGTGTCCTATCGTATCATCAGCAAGAATGTAAACGTTAGGTAAAAGGAAATCATCATTTAGGCTTACCTTGTTCAAATCTCTGAAATCTACATACATTTCAAATTTCTAGGTA
The DNA here is from genome assembly GCF_056320005.1 of Nelumbo lutea. NCBI lineage: Eukaryota > Viridiplantae > Streptophyta > Magnoliopsida > Proteales > Nelumbonaceae > Nelumbo > Nelumbo lutea. The sequence goes on along the minus strand of NC_142690.1, from coordinate 32,021,353 downwards.
GGTGCCTTTTTCTATGAAGCCATTTCAAACTGCTTTTTTACCTCTTCTTGGATTTGGAGTGACCACTTTGGGTTAAGGTTTTGGAGCTTCTGCTTGACTAGCTTTGCATCTAGATTAGATGGGAATCTTATGAACTCCAGATCATGTCAAAGTTGCCTATACCCAGGTTCACTAGCTCAACTTTGGCCTTTGGCTTGTTCTCTTTGAGATGCTCAAATTGGTTACCAAGTTCCTTAGGAATTTTTTTCATTAGGATTTTGCTCAATGCTCATAAGATCAACGTCTAGTTCGATGTCAAAATCATAGGGGTCAATAGCATATTCCTATAAAGGAGTAAATGTAGACAAATTAGTATGGAGAAAATAAAATTTTATTAATGAAAAGGATTGGGCCCATGATATGGTTTGATTTACGTACTCTTTTGAGGGGATTAGGCCCGATGTAGTATAGGGGTGTTCTTGAATGACAAAGAATCTCAACAACTATATATAGAGACAAAAGGGCTCTCAATTCAAACCTTAGCAAATGCAGGTAGTTTCGGGGTAAGTCCCCTTTTAGGGGGTAGCCAACCTTATACTGACCCCCTTGATCCTATTTTAAAAAATTGAAAAAAAAATAAAAGCATGTGATATTAAAGTCTGATATGCCCTATCTAGTGTGTTGAACTGTCTCGATACTTTAAACCTTGCCTAGCACTTTCATGGCTGACTAGTCTATAGTAGAGATGAAGATCTGGTAATTACTATTGCTACATTTGCCCAATTGAGTCGATGTTGGCCCTTTCCCATATAGTGACTTGTCTCATCTTCAATGAAGTGGGTAGAAAGGTTAGGGATCTTAGTGGGTTCAAGTTCTGGCAGGAGGTCATGGGTTGCAGGGGTGGTTTGCAAACACAACGTTGGCTTGGATAAAGTGAATTTGAGTAGAAAAGCATCTACTTCCTTCTTCCATGTATTGCATTGAAGATTCTCCTGTGGGTGTTATTTGACTATCCCTTAAAATGGTGATGAACTCATTTTGGAAGAAATGTTATTATATTTAAATGCTTTAATACACACACACATTATAGTGTGGGAAAATGAGAAGAAAATCCATATGGTGGCTTGGAATCAGAATTGCATTCTTCAAAATTTAGGTGGTTTGGGTCAGTGAAGAATAAGAATCTTCAATACAGCCTTAATGGGAAAATGGATATGGAGGTTTGGAGTGGAAGTAAATAGCTGGAGGAGGAATATCATTGCAGTTAAATATGGTCTTCAATTGAGGGGATGGATGACTTCCATTAATATTCATGGATGCTCTCCATGGAAGGCTATAATGAAAATTAATCCTCCCTAGTTTCCTCAAAGGGATGGGCTTTCAAGTGGGAGTGGGAGATGGGGGTAGAATTTGTTTCTGAAGGATAGGTGGTTAGATGATGTTGGAGAACAAATTTCCTCGTATATTCTCGGTGGCTGAGAACAGTGAAACAATTGTTGTTGACTCCTTCGAACTAGTTAGAGGTGAAATGGTGCAAAATCCCAAATTTTGTCGAGATTTTTAAGATTGGGAAGTGGAAGAAGTTGTGAATCTTCCTAATTGCCTAAACACTTTCTATTGTTTTTGGTTCTATTAGATATTAGATCAGACATGATTTCCTTCTTCAAATAGAGGGAAAAATAGAAAAAGAAGAAGAAGAAGAGAAAGGAAAGAGAGAAGAAGATGAAGAGATGGTTCGAGTGTTCCTAGAAGAAGGAAAAAAATCACTTACTCAGTCGACCAGAATGACCTTTGTGCCCCTCATTAAGTATGTGATACTCTATTATTATCTCAAACATAATTAACAAAACAACCTAGAATAACCTACTATGAAAGGACTCAACTACCCCTAAACTGTTTACTCTAACACTCCCCTCAAGCTGGAGAGTATATATCATATAATCCCAGCTTGTTACATATATAATCCACATTTCCCCGACTCAACCTTTTTGTGAACAAATCAGCCCACTGACTTCCTGTATTTATATATATTGTATTTATCACTCCACTAAGCACTTTTATCTTACAAAGTGACAGTCGACTTCAATGTGTTTTATTCTCTCATGGAAGATTAGATTAGATGCAATGTGAATAAAAGCTTGATTGTCACCGTACAACTTCATAGGACTGTTGAGAGTATACCCAATCTCATGGAAAAGGTTTTTCAACCACACTAACTCGTAAGTTGTGTGCCATAGCTCTATATTTAGCTTCAACATTGCTTCTTACTACCATTGTTTGTTTCTTATTCTTCTACATTACTAGGTTTTCTCCAAGAAAGGTACAATACCTTATAGTAGACCTATCAAACACTGAGCTGACCTAATCCGCATCTGTATAACCCTCTACTTCAAGACTTCTTCCTGATTTGTATAATAATCCATAATCTAGAGCCCCTTTTAAATATCGCACAATGGGGAACCCAAGGCTTCTACGTAAACTGGCTGACCACTACAACAGAGATATCTGGCTGAGTAATAGTCAAATAATTTAATTACCTACTAACCTTCTATACCTCCCAAGATCATTAAATTCTTCACTTGCATCAGCGCTTAATTTGGTGTTGGGTTACATAAGAATTTCAGTTGGTTTGGTATCCAACAATCTTGTCTCTTCTAACAAGTCAAACACATATTTCCTCTGACACAAATTTATGCATGCATCGACCTTGCAACTTTTATACCTAGGAAGTATTTCAACTTGCCAAGATCTTTTGTCTAAAAGTGAGCATGTAAAAGTCTTTAATCTATCAATATCCAACTTATCACTACCTGTAATGACAATATCATCGACATATACCACCAACAAGATATTTCCAACTTTAGAATCATAATTGAACGCTGAATGATCAACCTGACATTGCTTCATACCAAAGTCTTTAATTACCTCATTGAATCTACCAAACCAAGCATGTGGAGATTTTTTTAGTTCGTAAATTGCCTTCTTGAGTCAACGCACCTTACTATTCTCTCCCTAAGAAAAAAACCTTGGTGGTTATTCCATATACACCTCTTCACTAAGATCACTATGCAAAAGTACATTTTTAATATCAATTTGATATAGAGGCTAGTCAAACATAGCTACTAAGGATATCAACACACGAACTGAGCCAATCTTGGCAACAAGAGAGAATGTCTCTATATGATCCACACCATACAATTGAGAGCACCATTTGGCCATCAACCTAGCCTTTAAGCGCTCAATGTTCCCATCTAGTAAATATTTGACTATATAAACCCATTTACAACCTACAACATGCTTATCGGGTGGAAGAGTGGTGAGTTTCCACGTGTGATTATGATTAAGGGCAGAGAGTTCATCTTCCATTGCTTTGCGCCACTCTAGGGAGGTAATAACTTTTTGGACATTCTTAGGAATAGAAACAATAGATAAAAGAGAAATAAACTATCAATGGGAAGTAGAAATATGAGAAACTGAAACATAATTAGAAATATGATGCAATGTACAACTATGTTTACATTTTCACAAGGCAATGGGAAGATCAAGATCAAAAGAAGATGGCATCACAGGGTTAGGAATAACTGTCGGATCTATTGATGAAGAAGAAACTAGATGAAGAGTTGGTACTTGTTGATGTGTATACACATGCCTAATAGGTGGTCGCTCAGTAGGAACTTGTCGTGGAGGAGATGAGGATGCAGGAGCAACAGGAAGAAGTGGAATGGGGTCAACAACAGGGATTGGAAGAAGAGCCACAAGGGATGAAGAAGGACTATCACTACTTGTAAAAAATGGAACAAACTTGAAAAAGGTGACATCAGGACACATAAAGGAACATTGAGATGAATGATGACACTTATAGCCCTTATGTGTTCGAGAATAGCCAAGAAAGATACACTTATAGGTGTGCATCTAATTTGTCCATCCCCAGGCACAAATTATGAACAAAGCATGTACACCTGAAAACCTTTGGAATAAGAGGAAAGGGAGACAACATAGGAAACAAGATAGAGAAGGGAAACTAACTTTCTAGGATAGACAATGGCATTTGGTTAATGAGAAAACAAATTGAAAGAACTGCACCACTCCAAAAACTTTTAGGAACACTGATATGATGCAAAAGGGACTGAGCTGTCCCAAGTAGATGACAGTTCTTGCATTCAGCCACCCCATTTTGCTGAGGTGTATAGATGCATGATGTTTGATGGATAATCCTATGTTCTAAGTATTCTTGAAATGGAGCATAGAAGTATTCTTTTCCATTGTCAAAATAAAGAATTTTAATGTGAACACCAAACTGAGTGCGAATTTCAACATAAAATTTTTGAAAAGTGAAGAATAATTCACTCTTTTCTTTCATAAGATAAGACCACGCCATCCTTGAATAATCATCAACAAAATTACAAAGCACTTGTAACCATTTTACGACACAACTCTGTTTGGACCCAAAATATCAAAATGAACTAAGGAAAAAGGACTTGAACTATGACTATCAACTCTAGGATTGAAGGAAACCTGGTGATGTTTCATGTATTGACATGACTCACAATCCAAAGAAGAAAGATGATGCAAAGACGAAACAAGTAACTGAAGTGTCTTGAGAGAAGGATGACAAAATTTGTAATGCCACAGAATAGGTGTAAAAAAAGACTAGAGAGATACTGTCGAACCACCATCATCAAGATAATACAACCCATTAGCTTTATGCCCCCACCAATCTTCATCCCTGTCTTCAGATCCTGGAAAACACAAGAATTAGGAAGGAAGGTTATAAAACAATTTGGAGATTTGGTCAACTTACTAACAAACATAAGACCAAAAGGGAATTTGGGTACATACAAAACTGAAGACAAAGATAACGATGCAGTGTCTACATTTCCAATACCACAAATAGGTGAGGTAGAACCATTAGCTAAAGTTATTGCTTGTGATATAGAAGATGGAGAAAGAGAAGAAAAAAAAACTTGGAATCCTAGTCATATGATCGGAAGCTCTAGAATCAATAATCCAAGGTGAGGGTTTAGAAGTCAAACAAGCCATTGAGTGGGCAAGAGTAGTTGTATTCTGTTGGGAAGTAGCCTAAAGAAACATTTTCATATTCATTACATGAAATACTCACCATCCCCTTCCCAAATGCACTAGTAAATATAGAAGGTGTTTGATTAGTTTGTTGGGTATCAACTACATCACCACCACTTCTTGTTGCTGCATGATTGGCACATGTAAAAGGATGTCCATGTAAATCATAACAAAAATTAACAGTGTATCATTCCATCCCATAGTGTGTACACTTTTTAGGCCCATAACTATGACCTCCCCCTAACTCTCGACCTCCACTACACTCACCACCATAGTGCAACATAGGTCCACCACGACCTCCCCCCTCTCATCACTACAAAGGTTGATCTATTTGAGACTATAGGACTCTCTAAATACCCAATATTAATCCTATGAATTTGTGCAAACACTTCTTCAAGAAAGGGAAGAGCAGAGCTTCCAAGAATTTGAGCCCTAACTAGATCATACTCAGCTTTTAACCCAACCAAAAATCCGGTCACATCTAGTTGATTCCTTTGTTGTTGTTAAATTTTAGCATCTGATGTCAAGGGATGATAGATATTCAACTCATTCTGAAGATTCTTCATACTGGCATAGTACTCCTCAACTGTCTAATTTCTTTGTTGTAGATTAACGTATTTTTTATAGAGTTGATATATCCTTATAGTATTATCTTGTCTGGAATAGAGTTTCTTGGCACGATCCAAATCTCTTTTGTTGAATCTAGAAACATAAAGTTCATGTTAATTTTAGGTTCCATGCTATTCCACAATCGTTTCATAATTTGTGCATATTCTTATTCCCAATTACTATACCCCTAAGAATCAGCTGAGGGTTTTTCCTCTTTCACATGTTTCACTTTCTTCTTGTCTCTAAGAAATACCTCCGCTAAGTTAGGGGGGGGGACCATAACACTAGACTTTTGATCGTTGTTGTATCCTAGGGTTTCCAACACTATTCTTACACCTATTACTCACTTCCACAAATAAGAAAATTTCAGAAAATCACTCCTCATACATACCTATTGATAGGCCAACTACAACCAGTCCAGAAAACCACAATTGTAACCTTTCAGATCATCAACACACCCCACACAAGTGTTGCACATCAACTGATCACTGATAGTCCCTCTACGATACATCAATTAGGGGGTTTCTCTAAAAGTTCACTGAAATTACACCTTCTATTACAACTGGAGGCATGGATACCCCCCTAGGCAAGAAAACTGAAGTTCAACCCGCTAAGGGTGCAGGGGTACCGATTACTACCATCACCAAGTTAATATGCCTATGCTTAACTAACAATAATTCTCATGGTCCCTCCCACCACATCACTGAAATCGTTCAATGGTTGGACCACCAACAAAGTATGGTATGGATCTTTCAATATTTTCATAAAGGTCCTCACCATTTCTTCTTAAAATGTAAAGTGGTGCAATTTAACTGCTATCTCGTGCCACTTGTATGCATAATTGATAACCGTCTTTTTCGCATTTTATACCATAGCTTCAAGATCAACTTGGTTTGGTACCAATTCCATGTTGTAAGAAGCATGATCTAGAAAAGATTTACTTAGTACAACTACATAACTACAAGTATTGTGACGTTAATATGACTAGCAAATCCAAATTCTAGGACAGCAAGGTGCAGTTAAGGTCCATTAACCATACTACGAAGAACCCACAGATGTGACGATCCCATGACTCCAGATTCAAAGGGATATAGGTCATCGACATAAGAAAGTACACACTTTAATAATGTGTATTCAAACATAAATCACAACCAACAATACCGGGAGTCTAGAACACGTAGATACCATATGACGATTAATAATATATCAACCAATGTTGTTACTTCCAATCTACTAAAAATTCATTACAAGATATGTCAAATTGTTGTTAGGTCAACGAGTGATTGATCATTGATAAATCCATCTTATTGTTTTTCCCGAAAATCATTTAAAATATATAAAATACATTATTTTTTATTTCTAAAATTTTCCTAAAAATTAAGAATAACCCATTTTTGACCTAGCAATTAAGAATTTGAATGATACCCTGCAATTCAGTGATCACTTGAATATTTTGAGCCTTTGTAGTGATCTAATCAAAAGGCAGATCAGCCAATGTTCTATATTTAATACGCAGGATTATTTGGGTGTTATAGTCTCAAGAACTTGTGAGGCAATTGCTATAGTGGAACCCAGAGAGAGAGAGAGAGAGAGAGAGAGAGAGAGAGAGGTTTCTCTGATGGTGGTCCAAACATCATCAGCAATTCATCTGTATCATGTGGAATATGTCTGTTATTTGCTTGCTGTAAGCCTGTAACTACAATCTTAATGGAGCAGACCATCTGCCATTCAATAAGGCCATATAGTTTAATGTGAACCATTGACCATTTAGCATCTCCAGAGCATACATGATCAATAAAATGAGTACAAAGAACGATATATTAACATCAACAATATTCCTGTAATAACTGAAGCTACGTACCCATGAAGTAAATACCATTCTTTGTACATGCATTAAGAACTACAATCAATATCACATGTAACAAAATCAGAAGGAATGGCAACTGACGAATTATGAAATATTGAATACTACAACTTGAGATTTAATGTTACTCCCTTCAAAGATAGACATCATCATCAACAACAACAACAACAATTACTGGATTTCTACCAAAAGACAACTTAAATGACCCGCAGAATGACAAAGAATTTCATGAATTGAATCGACAATTTAACACAGTGAAGACGTGTGGCTCATGAAAAACAGAGGCCATGTCTTTCTCCTCAACTTCCTGACAGTTGAATAAATTATTACAGGGAAACAAGTCGAGATAACAAGCGAATGTATCAGATGGCTGCCAATTCCAGGCTTCTGTCCCTCGCAGAAAGATAAATACATTAACTCCTGGCATTAGGTTGATCTGCAGAAGTAACAATAGTTAGTAAGTTGATTATTAATTTTAATTGAAAAGAACCTACTGTTAAAATTTTCATTTCATTAGAAAGCATTCTACTTGAGATAGATCAGTTCCAACCAAAACCCAAACAAATAACTCTCATTTGCTAATCTTTTAATACTGGTATGACCATATGTAGTAATCCCAACCAAGGTCAAAATATCGAAACGTATCCATGTGTATCATTAAATATATATTGGTTTTCAGGGTAACCAATATGCTAAATGATGGATATTATGTGATTTCTTTTGTTTTTAACTTTAGAAGTTTATGTGACTTATCTTGTCAAAGTGTTAAGATCAATGAAGTAAGAGAAAGATGTTTCTATTAAAAGAAATGATTGACACACAAATTTTGCATACTGAGAGTATTGATACTTTTGAACCTTGATCCCAACCAATCCCTGTATATAGCTTGCTATTCATTATCTATACTCCTACCACAAATATGACATGACAGACTGGGTACATCTAGTGTCAGCTATCATTTTAGCTTTCGTTTTGAAATGTGAAACCAACATTCAGGAGGATGTTCGCCAGTATGTATTATTTTGTTTTTCAAACCAAAAATACCTTACACATAGGCAAAAACAATATGATTTTACTGATGTGATGATTGCTCTTTATTTTGAAAAACAAAATTATACATATTAGCTAATTACTCCTCTGGATTATTTGGAAATTTCTTACCAGTTGTTAGTTCGCCACTTTCTTCGTGATTAGTACTGCCATTTACATGGGCTGAGTTGGAGGCAGAGCCACTGTCCTGGGCACCTCGCTGTAGAAGGTGGGAGAAGCCTTGTCCTATTGATTTCCACCATCCAGAGGATTGCAAATTTTCAGTGCTTCCAACAGAGGGTGTCTCAATTGGCTGAGCAGAAGCTGGATTCAGTTCTGAGAATCGTACAGCTCCTAAAATCTGTTCTGGCAGCTCTGATTGAGTTTGACTCTCAATTAAAAATGCTAGATCAACAGTCAGTGTTGTAATGTAACCAAATGCTAAGTGAACAATCGCATTTGCAACCATTGAAGCTCCAATATCAACATCAACTTCTATGTAGTTCTCCCCTATGAAATACTTGCAAGAAACAGCTCGTCCAAGTATACATATGGCCTGCTCCCCCACTGCTGTTCTGACAATCCAAGGACCCTTTACAATATTGGCTATTAATTTAAGCCTTGAATTCCGGAAAGCATCATCCCCTTTCAAAAATTGATCCATCAAGGACCCCTGTGGAATAGGATCCAATGATACAAAATATGCTACAGCGCTATAGTTATCCTTACTAGGGACTTGTAGATTAAAAGCCCATACAAAAGGCTTATCAGCCATTGGAAACTCATCCTCGATAGCTTTCCTAATACGGCTATTTGGGTGATTTAAGATCTCACTAATTTTTGAAGCACCTTTGATCCAATCAAACCCAAGAGGCCTTAGAAGGTAGTCACCTGCAGGAACCTTGACTTTGGTAGTCAAATACTCTGGACCTCTAACCATGAACTTCTCTCCTGGTGGGGAAGCCCAGCCATTTGGGCAGTTATCTGGTTCAAGAAGTGGAACGGATCCTTCATCTTTCACTCTTTCTATCCACTCATGCTGATTGTTCCCATCACAGCAAGCCATATGAAAACAAAGTAACCTGGCAATATATAAGATAATCATGGAACCAATCAGAAAATTATGAGATAATCATGGAGAAGATACGGAAAAACATGTAGATGAATATTTACATTAGACTGTTTATTATTAAATGCAACAGCACTGTATTATTATTAATATTTTAAGTGCTCAGATTGTACTATGCACAATAATAGTTGGTACTTGTATAATGCACAATTATTTGGTAAAATCTCAGGCTGGCAAGCATGAGAATGCAAGTTCAATTCTGAGAGCAGTCACTTCACTTTGTGCTAAAAAAATTCCAAAGGTTAGGACCATATCCAGTCTACCCCTCCCAAGACTCCAGATAGCTGGGACCAACATTGGGTTATGTGCTTTTTATCTATTCATTCTTTCTATGCTGGGCTAATATCCAAACTTCCATGCAGTCAGCTGTTTGATGCTCAGTGCCTGGTTTTACATGCATATAGAGGCTGTGGTAGCTGACTGCTGGCATTTATTAGGAGAGCACATGTTAGGAACTGCCTAACCAGGGTTTCTCGAGGAACCACCCTCCAGAACAGAAATGAATATAAAAAAAGAAACTCAGATCTGATTTTTCATGCCTTCCCCATACATGAACACACCCTTATATAATCATCATTGCAATCAAATCATTTCGGTTATGCTTGTGGGTTCGTGCTAACTAAATCCTGCAGATGTGGATGATGTGGCCTCCTGCAAAAGACAAGTGTAGGTGATCAAGACTGCTATCAGTCTTGATAACTGAGAAACTTCAGGTTCGAAGAGAAAAAGTGAAGAAGAAAGAGGAGAAAGAGTGGTGAGAGAGCAGTAGAACACAGGTTTTGAGTAGAACAGAATCTCAATATTCTGCCACCACCACTTCAATTTAGTATTTATATGTTATGCTAGTTAAATGAAAGGACACATCTGCCCTTGGTGTTTACATCTCATAACACATAACAATATAAAACTGAAAAGTAAATAACAGAATAATAAATTGACTATCAGCTATGACTACATACATTCTACCCTACGGACAGAGTGAGACCACAGCTGTGGGGCCCACATCAATGTTCTCTACACTCCCCCTCAAATTGGGAGTAAATGTTCATCATTCCCAACTTGGATAGATCCGCTTCTAGCTTCTTTCTTGATACGACTTTAGTGAGGATATCTGCTAGTTGCATACTGGAAGTGATGTAAGGGAGGCATACTTCTTGAGATGAGACCCTTTCTCGTACAAAATGCCGGTCAACTTCAATGTGTTTGGTTCTGTCGTGCTGCACTGGATTATGTGCTATATTAATGGCTGCTTGATTATCACAATACAGCATCAGAGGCTTCTCATACTCAATACCCAACTCCTCAAGTAGAGATCTTAGCCATAGGATTTCAGCCACTCCGTTGGCCATGGACCTGTATTCTGCTTCAGCACTAGACTGGGAGACAACACTTTGTTTCTTACTTCTCCAGGAGACAAGGTTTCCTCCCACAAGGGCACAATATCCTGAGGTAGACCATCTGTCATCAACACTCCCAGCCCAATCGGCATCCGTATAGACCTCCACCTTCATGTGGTTATTGTTCTTGAACAGTATACCTTTACCCGGGCATCTCTTCAAGTATGCTAGTATTCTTTCTGCTGCTAGAAGGTGCGTGGTTCTAGGAGAATGCATGTATTGACTGACAACACTAACTACATAGTTGATATCTGGCCGAGTGAGGCACAGATATAGGAGCTTTCCCACTAACCGCTGGAATATAACTTTGTCTTCAAGAAGCTCCCCACTCTCTGCACTAATCCTGTGGTTCTGTTCAATTGGTGTATCTACAGGCTTGACACCTAACTTTCCAATTTCTGCCAACAGGTCTAGGATATATTTCCTCTGAGAGATAAAGATCCCTTGTTTGGATCTAGCAACCACAATACCTAAAAAATACCGAAGTACACCAAGGTCTTTCACCTCAAATTCTTGATGAATGAGCTGTTTAAGAGACTCAATCTCATGGCTATCATTCCCTGTGACCACAATATCATCAACATATACTGCTAGTAGTGTCAATGAGGACTCCACCCTCTTGATGAATAGAGTATGATCTGACTGGGCCTGTACATAACCAAACTTCACAAGGGCTAGTCTGAATCTATCGAACCAAGCCCTAGGTGACTGTTTCAAACCATACAAAGCCTTGTTGAGCTGGCAGACCTTCTTACCTGTTTCTGCATCATAGAATCCAGGAGGCAAATGCATGTAAACTTCTTCCTGCAGATCTCCATTCAAAAAAGCATTTTTCACGTCCATTTGGTATAAAGGCAAGTGTGACTTGCTACAAGGGATAATAGGACTCGAACAGTGGTCATCTTGGCTACCGATGCAAAGGTCTCCAAGTAATCTATGCCATAAGTCTGTGTAAACCCTCTTGCAACTAACCGAGCTTTATACCTCTCAATAGATCCATCTGCATTATGCTTCACCGTAAATACCCATCTGCATCCAACTGGTTTCTTTCCTTTGGGCAGATCAACTACCTCCCAGGTGTTGTTTTTCAACAGGGCATCCATCTCAACTTGCATTGCATCTTTCCATTCCAGGACGGATAGGGCTTCTTGCACTGTTCTTGGAATATGGACATTGGAAATGGAACTAAGGTAGGACCTGTAGGTAGGAGATAGGCGATCATAGGATAAAAAATGGGAAATACAATGGACTATAGATGTGGTACAATGTCGTTTCCCTTTACGGACTGCAATCGGAAGGTCAAGATCATCTGTAAGAGGTGAAATGGCAACAATAGAGGAAGTCTCTATGGGCCTTGAGACTGTAGTACTTGGACCTGGAGCTGCAGATGAGATTGGAGCTGGCCTGGACTGCTGATGATCAGGATCAACCTGCCTACACCGCCTGTGATAGACCCTCAACTCTTGATCCCTCTGACCACCCTCACCATTGTAGCTCTCATCACCCAATGGAATAGGTAAAGGAACTGCCCCACTCTCACTGCTCTCCCCCTGAGGGGAAACCCAAGGATAATAGGGTGTCCCCTCAAAGAAAGTGACATCCATGGAGACAGACTTCCTCCCTGAGATAGGATCATAGCAGCAATAACCCTTTTGAGTTTGTGCATAACCAAGGAAGATGCATTTGGAGGCTTTGGGTTCGAACTTGGAGTGATGGGGTCCGAGAAGCTAAACAAAGCAGGTACAACCGAATGTCTTAAGAGGAATAGAAAACAAGTCCTCACGTGGGTGTAAAAGGGAAAAATGAGATCTCATATCAAGGACCCTGGAAGGAACCCGATTAATAAGGTATACCGTCGTGAGGATAGCATTACCCCAGAAGTGGATATGAACATTGGAAATAAACATGAGACTTCTAGCCACTTCCAAAATGTGCCTATTCTTCCTTTCGGCAATTCCATTATGTTGAGGTGTATGAGGGCAAGAGCTCTGGTGGATAACCCCATGATGAAGAAGATAAGATGTCAATGATTTAGCAAAGTATTCCTTTGCGTTATCAGATCTGAGAACTTTGATCTTGGTATCAAATTGGGTTAGAATCATTTGGTGAAAGTTTTGGGTCAGGGAAGGTACCTCATCTCGTAAACGCATGAGATAAACCCAAGAAAAACGGGTATGGTCATAAACAAATAGCAAGAAATATCTGTACCCACCCATGGAAGAGATATGATAAGGCCCCGAAACGTCAGTATGCACAATATCAAAAAAATTATCACTCATTTTATTACTCAATAAATAAGGCTTTCTACAATGCTTAGCAAACTCACAACTTTCACATTGTAACTGAGACAACTCAATAGACTCAAATAAAGCTGGAAACAAACTCTTCAAAGACCGAAAAGACAAATGACCTAATTGGTTATGCCAAAGCATAACTGGACTCACACTCTGAGAAACAAAAGACATCTTCTCTATTGACTCTTCCTGATGTAACCTCTCCCCGAGCAGATTGATCCCATTCATCTCACGACCAGTCCCAATCACCTTCTTCGTCTCCAAGTCCTGAAAAACACATTGGTCAGGGAAGAAGGTTGCTGAGCAGTTCATATGTTTGGTAATACTACTAACTGAAAGAAGATTAGTATCAAGCTTAGGAACATGCAAGACAGAAGATAGGGAGATAGTATCTGATAACTTGATGTCACCCTTCCCAGAAATAGGAACCAGGGAGCCATCAACAATAGATATTTTATCCCTACCAGAAGACAAATGGTAAGTAGTAAACAGTGAAGGCAAGCTAGTCATGTGATCGGATGCACCTGAATCTATTACCCAACAAGGTTCAGTAATACCTGGAGCTGAGGCATGATAGGCTGAAGCTCGAGTACCTGAATGTGTGAAGGCAGATGTGGCAAGGGCTGATGATGACTGCGGTGGCTGAGCTGAATTTCTAACTTCCTTTTCTAACTGTATTAGGGCAACCCGAACTGCAGCTAAGGTCTCTAAAGATGTTCCTTTTGTGCCAGATGAGGATGATGAATCAGTGTTCACGGCTACATGAGCAGTGCCCTTCTTGCTTCTCAACTTCGTAGGAACCAAGTGATGATGCAGTTTCCAACATGTTTCTTTTGTATGTTTGGGCTTCTTACAATGTTCACATACCACATCCTTCTTGTCTTCCTCTTGTCCTTTTCTGAATCACCCCCTGATTTGGGTGTGACCGCCACAAAGGCTGGTGGTGGAGGCTGAGGTTGCATCATAACTTTCCTTCTGGTCTCTTCAGTGTGTACAAATGAGTATGCAAGGAAAAATTGTTCGCTGCCTTCTAGGGTTACCTAAACCCTAGTCTTCTTTGATCCTTCCTGACCACCAACACTTTGCAACCCTAACAAGCTTCCAATAGCTGCTAGCACTTCTGGCGATCTCCAAGAATCAGTCTGCGAACTCCTCCTTTTCAGCTCCGGTCCTAGGAGATTCTCATGTGGTCGGTTGGTATTAGGCTCACATGAGAAAACTCTAACTTGGCTCTGATACCATATAGGTGAGTCTTGATCACTGAGAAACTTCAGGTTCGAAGAGAAGAGAAAGTGAAGAAGAATGAGGAGAAAGAGTGGTGAGAGCAGTAGAACATAGGTTTTGAGTAGAAGAACAGAATCTCAATATTCTGCCGCCACCACTTCAATTTAATATTTATATGTTATGCTAGTTACATGAAAGGACACATCTGCCCTTGGTGTTTACATCTCATAACACATAACAATATAAAACTAAAAAGTAAATAACAGAATAACAAAATAATAAATTGACCATCAGCTATGACTAGATACATTCTACCCTACGGACAAAGTGGGACCACAGCTGTGAGGCCCACATCAATGTTCTCTACAACAAGCTGTCCTATAGCTTTCTCACGTGAGGTCTCTGCTGCGATATCCTCTGGGCCTGGCCTAAGGGGCTGGATTGGGTTGGGCCTGACCATCCCCTCCCGGTTGAAGCAGACCTTGGCCTCAAGGTCTAGCTGAGGGAAATCATCTTGCAGCTTCAGGTAAGGCTCCAAAGTGGCATCCTCAATAGGAAGATTATCCCATATCACCAATGCTTCTAGTATCACTCTGCCATTTTTTCTAACCCATCGAAAATCTGTAATGAGTTTTGGTTAAGCTACCAGAGACCCATCTTCAGTGAAGTCAAGATGAGAAACTCCCTGTATGGTTCCTTCTTTAAGGCTCCCTTTGAGCAAGGAGACATGAAACACAGGGTGGATTTTAGACCCGGCTAGGAGTTCCAAACTGTAAGCAGCTACTCCAATTTTTCCACAACCCGAAAGGACCCAAAATATCGAGGGGCTATTTTCCTCCAAGTCAGACAAGCCAAAGAAACTTGCCGGTAGGGATGCAGTTTGAGGAAGACCCAATCCCCCACCTGATACTGCACATCTTTGTGACTGTGATTATAAGCTTTTTTCATTAGTTTCTAAGCTGCAAGTAAATTTTCCTTAAGTTCCTTGAGGATGGAATCCCTCTTCAAAGGTGTTCTTCTAGGGTAGCCATAAGCCGCTGATGTAGAGCCCCATTCATATGGAATAACAGGGGATGGATCTTGCCCATACAACGCTTTGAAGGGAGTCATAACTGCTGCTGCATGATATGTGTTGTACCACCACTCAGCCTATGGCAACCACTCCATCCATGATTTTGGAAGGTCCCCAACAAAACACCTCAAATAAGTCCTAGGCACCTGTTTACCACTTTGGTTTGCCCATCAGTCTGTGGGTGGTAGCTGGTGGATTTCTTCAGTTTGGTGCCCTGCAGTCTAAAAAACTCCCAGAATTTGCTCATAACTGGATCTCTATCTGAGACAATCGACTGCAGGGTGCCATGGAGCTTGGCAACCTCCTTGGCAACCATGGCAGAACTATAAGGGTGAGGCAAGCCCACAAAATGGCTATATTTGGTGAACCAGTCTACAACAACCAGTATAACTGACTTCCCTTGAAATTTTGGAAGTCCAGATATGGAGTCTATTGAGATATCATTTCATTCCTGGCCTGGAATGCGCAGTGGCTGTAACAGTCCAGATGGGAGCTGAGTGTCATACTTCTGCAGATGACAAATTGAGCAGTTAGCTACAAACTCCTGCACCTTGGCCCTCATTCCCTTCCAAATGAACTGAGAAGCTAGCTTTTTGTAGGTGCGCAAAACCCCAGAGTGCCCCCTTTCTGTTGTGCTGTGAAATTGCTCCAAGAGCACGAGAATGTGGCTGATTTGGTCTGTGCAGATAGTGAACCGTCAGCCCATCAAATATGCCCTCCATTTTAGGACCGACAGCACCACTGCTATGAGCTCTACTTCATAGGCTGATTTGGCTGAAGTTTGGTCAGATAATGGCTTGCTAAAGAAAGCTATAGGCCTGCCTTCCTGCATTAAGATGGCCCTTATTCCACCATGAGAGGCATTGCTCTCAATCACAAATTCCTTACTGAAGTCGGGCAACATAAGTACAGGAGGGGACCGGGCCATGGGTTTCCAGGCAAAGGAATCCTTCTTGAGCAGCTGGGTCAATGGAGCGGCTATCTTGCCATAGTTTTGGATAAACTGTCAGTAGTACCTGGTCAGTTCAAGAAACCCCCGTAGATCTCTAACAGTTTTGGGTCTAGGCCAGTTTGTCATACATGATAACTTCTCCGTGCCTGCTATTACCTTACCACCCTCTACTATGTGGCCCAAATAATGGACCCTGGTCTGCCCAAACTGCATTTCCTTTCTTTTGAAAAAAGCTGATTTTGTTTAAGAATTCCAAGAGTAATTTGCAAATGGGCCAGATGGGTCTCCCAGTCCACACTGTACACTAGGATATCATTAAAAAAAACTATGATAAACTTCCAAAAGCTTTTTGAAGGAATAAGAAAGAAAATAGGGAGAGAAAGAAGAGAGAAAATACCTGGAATCACTCACAGGGTGCCTAGAATCACTGTAGAGCATGGGAATCACTCACCATAATTAGCATAAGCTGAAGAAAACTCAATATATTTCACTGTCTTTGTGTAAAATGTCCATACATATTTATAGACTCTAAACTCATAATAATCCTAGGAGTCAAACTGTTAGACTCATAATAATCTTAGGAGTCAAACTGTTAAACTTAATAATCCTATTAGGACTCAAACTAAGCTGTCATATCCTATTTCAATTCAAAGAAGTCTCAATAACTCTAATCCTACTTATGCAATGACTCTAAATTTTTTTTTGATGAATAATGACTCTGAAATTTTAAATGTAAACAAACTAAAAATAGACAATCAAACCCTATTATTGGACCCTACAGAAAATTTTATACCCTTGGTGTTCAATTCAGTCCAAATTCCAAGTACCATCAGGTCCATCACTATGTCATATCAGGACCTGTTGTAAGGCCTTCTTCTTTCTAGAATAAGTCTTCAAGGGTGCTGATCGATTCCTATCACTTGGCCCAGGGTACCAATAGGATTCTATGATTGTGGGGGCTCTTATAGGTGGCAGGCAATTGGGTTCACTAAAAACCTCTTCATATTGTTTTAAAAGGCTGTGTAATTTCAGCTGGAAGTCATTAGGCCCATTCGACCCAGTTGGCTGTGATAAAATAGGGCCCCCGCTGCTAGCTCCCAAACACATGAAGGTAGATCTAGGTCAAGTCTGAGCCAACTAATCATAGCCAGGTCTACTGGTTTGGGAGCTCTAACATCATAGCCTTGTAAGTGCACTGCACCATAGTGTCCCCCAATTGGAAGTCCATAGTTAAACAGTTCCAATCACATATCACTGGGCCCGCCAGGGTGTCTCAACCACTAAGTCCCCAGAACTATGTCAGCCCGCTAAAGGGGTACAAGTCCACCTTTAACCGGTAACCTTGCACCTTAAGGGTCAATCCAATGCAAATTCCATCACATTTCAATTGTTCTCCATTGGCCACCCGAACCATAAATGCTGTGCTGGGTAGGACCGTCAGCCTCAATTGTTTCACCAGGGTGCATGAGATAAAATTCATGGTGTTGCAGCTGTCAATTAAGATAGGCACGTGTTGGTTGAATCGGATCTCAGCCTATTTCATTTCCTCCAGTGTCTAGAATCGGACCCAAATCTTCATTATCTCCATCAGGCCCATTGGTCTCAAGTAAAAAAGTCTACTGGGCCTGCATTTGTGGCCCGGCCCAAATTTCTCTTCACAATTGAAGCAAATACCCTTATCTCTGTGGGCCTGCATTTCAGCCCAAGTCAGTTTTTTAAGGGCGACGGTCAGCCCAATTGGCCCATTAGGGTGGAAATTTAGTTTGTCCAACATTCCTCTCCTTTGATCAGCGATGGTGTTCTGTTATTCATACCAGGGGTTTTGATGGTCCTCTTCGCTTGGTTCTTTTCTTAAAACAATCGAGCTAACCCAACTGTTGCTATAATAGTTGCTAGCTGCATTGCCTTTACTCCCAGGCGTATTTCATCTTTGAATCCCCCAACAAAACACCCCACCAAAGCCTTCTCAGGCCAGCCCCGGACCCAAGTGGCTAATTTTTCAAACTCTACCTGGTACTCCCGTACTGATCCTTTTCAATTCCAAATGTTAAGGCTGATTCAAACACACCCACATCCTCTGCCTCTTCAGGACCCTCATAACTTGAAGGACTGAAGTCCACCAAAACACAATCCCAATTTCTTACTCGAGTATCAGTATCAACAACACTATCCAAGTCCATTTTTTTCTCAATCCTTCTAACTCCATCAAGTAAGGTAACAGCATTATCCTCATGCAGGTAAAATCTAATCCCAAACAGCATCATTGCATCAACGTTTATATATTCATAGAAGGAGGAGAGCTTTCTATTAACTGATTATATAGCTGACTATTAAAATCAAGGCCATGTCTTGAATCTCGAAGCAGGGTTTCTCATCCAATGGATAAGCATTAACATGCAACAAACAAAAAACTCTGTTTAAAAAAGGCACATGCATATATCAATAAAAAAAGGAAAAGGCAAACAAATAACCTGTTTCAGGTATATTTAGTTTCAATCATCCTTTGTAAACCACCATAGGCTTGTAGAACATCAGATAAAAACCTTTAGGATACCTTACAATCGTTTGTAAACAATGGCAGTCAGACCATGAATTCCTATTTTCAATATTTAGCCTCAACAACTTCCTTACAACAAGGACAAGATTGGAGAAAACCCAAAATAGAACTTGCACATAATTGAATTCATGAACTACATTTTCAGTAAATTTAATTACCTTGGAAAAATAATACCAACTAGTTTGAGTATTTAGCCAGATTTTTTTTTTGATAGGTAACAGAAAATTTTAGCCAGAATCTTTTTACACTATTGCATCTGAGATTTATTTGTTCCAAGAAAATCACATTGATAGTTCATTGTAATGTACAACTGAAACAGTCACAGTAAGAAGAATCAATAACCAATCAGATTGTCAGAAGAGTAGAGAAAGTACCTTTACTTCCAAACGAATTTTCTTCTTATGATCATTAAATACAAATAAAAATGTTAAATACTAAAAAAAGTTAAGTTTCATTTCCGTCAATCGCAAATAGGACACAAAACCCAAACTGCAGTGTTGGGTTTTCTTCAGGGAAAAAAACGAAGGCGCAAGATTAAAATTCACAGACTCGCATAACAACGCGATAAAAACGAAACTTTTTCTAAGTAGTTTTATTGGAGAAAGGAGAAAGAAATCTGTTCTGAATTCTTACAGTATATTTTAAATTGACACAATTCAAACACCGAAATGCTTATTGACGAAACATAAAATAAATTAAAATCATAAAAACACCTGGTGTTGTGATTGAACCCGAGTAAGAAAGAACCAGCAATTCAAAAAATATCCCTCTGATCAAAATACAGTCTTCTTTTAATCCGGCAACATAAAAGGGGTAGTGAAACGTCAACCCCCCCCCCCCAACAGTGTTCGTAGAAACACACAAGTAGATACAAAACGGATCAATCAAATAGCACCACCAATAAAAAGATGCAGAGAGTCCAAAATCGTCCCTCTTCGGAAGAATTTTCAGCTGGTTTCCACAAAACCAAAACCAAAGCAATCTCAACGTTAAAAGATAGACAAAAAAGAAGAACAGTAATATTACAGATAACTAACTAGTTATCGAAGTCTACATGCTTCAAGAACAAAGACAAAAACCCTAACCTTTATGGAGATTTCTCAGGTCGATCTGTTCAAACGGCGTTCTCGCTACTCCAGTGGAAAACCAAATTCGAGAAAGAGAGAGAACTTAGATTTCGAAGTCTTCAGTCAAGCATAGATACTTAGATCTCAAGAAAAACATCTTCCGTTTTCGCCGGAATCAGAAGGCCAAAGAAACAAGTCAAGAACAAGAGGTCCGTTGCTTTGAAGCTCCCGGCGATCAGTGGACCCCCTGGCCTTTTGTCACTACTGGCGGCAATAATTAATAAAGCTTAGATCTTTCAATCATGACCGTCCGATCCAGTTACATCTATTACAAACTAAGCAAGCTCTATACAGCCGAAATAGCTTATCGGCTCTCTCATGAAAGACAAAATCGTTGAGCCCTCTCGGAAGTTTTCTTCCGTCGAAAGGAGAGAATAACTTCCACGGTACGTTGAAGGGTATCACTGGACCGGTTTTGGATTGGACCCGTGGACGGATTGGACGGACCAATAAAAGGGTATTATGGTAATTCAACTCTGGTCAGAGAATGGGGAGCCTTCGTTCCAGTCCAGGATCAGAATTTTTGGGCGGAAAGTACAGTTAAGATTGGTGTCAGTTCAAAATTAATACCAAATTACCAATTCACAAAAGTGGTGGTATTTGATATTTTGAATGTTGATAGGTTTATAATGGAATTCAAAAATCTGTAATGGGCCTGTTCCTAATTTTCTGTTTTTCGATAAATAAATATAAGCATATATTGAAGGTTCAGGGACATAATTGTCAATTCAGAAATCTGTAATGGGCCTCTTTCTAGAATTAGAATTGTAGCTTCTATGCGTGTCTTTTTATAAACTTGGCTTTTATGCAAGGGGGCGGGGGAAGAATACAACAGAATTGCATGCAAAGAAGTACAAATGAGTATAAGTCTGTGGAACTTTGTTTTATATGCGTTTGCCATGTGGATTGTTCATGGATTGCATCCTTCCAAATGTTATTCCTATAAATAAATTAGGGGGATTTTATAGTTCAGTCCACCCCTAGGGTAGAGCTAGGATTTTTAGGGATGGACTGAATCTTGCCTGTGGATTGATGCCAAATTCACGGACATGATGTGGTTTATAAGGAGGCTACTAGTAGATTAGCAAGGGATTGCAATTCAAATTTTTTGAAGTGGATTGCAGTCCACTTATCCCAAAAATTAAAGTAGTTTATAGTAAATTGGCAACTTCGGTTATGTTTTCAAATAAGTTCAAAATAAGTTATTCCTAAAAAATATTTTTTTTTTACAAAACTGCCCCTGAAAAAGCAAACATATATCCACCTTGAGTTTTGCTCTCTAATTTTGACAGTGTTTAATATTGAGTTATTCCAGAAAACCTAGTTGAAATAAATGAAATCCACAAATCCTAAACTTCTTTAATTTGTATGCAAAAGGTCCATAAACTAACTACTCCATAAAACCCATATGTTCGTCTATGATACAATTAAATAAAACCCCTACTTTAAACTGTGCACAGAACCTCCAAACAATGTTTAAAAAAATGACTCAAAGGTTGAGCTATTTTTTCCTTCGGGTCGAACTAGTTATATATATATATATATGTGTGTGTGTGTGTGTGTGTGTGTGTGTGTGTGTTGGATACATTATATATATTTTTATATTTAATTTATGCTTTTTAATTCAGTATTTTTATTTATAAAAATATTAAAAATTGCAATTTGATGCCAAAAAAGGGTTTTTTTTTCACAAAAATATTGGGCACCTTGGGACGCATAGATCTTGAAAAGTTACATAAAATAAAAAAAAAATCACCAAAATCGGCCATCCAAGTGCAAAGTTATGGCCTCCAAAAGTTTACATGCATTGAGTGTGCAACCAGGGACCCAATCACCAGGTCGAATCGGCCAGGTCGAACAGTTCTTGACCAAACCAATGTTTTTTATTGTCTAGCGAGTCTTGACTGAACCAGAACTAGAATCATGGTCGGGTAACAGTTCAAACGGTTCGACCAACTGGGTTAATGGCAGGTTGAAAACATTGCCTCCAATTTTAAGATTAAGAGAACGTATTTCTAACTTGGATGCTTAATTGGTAGGCTTTCAACATTAGATTCCTAGTTATTGTGTCTCTACATGCATTTCCACAATAAATTTTACAAACATAGAAAATCTAACTTCATAAATATTTATTCCAACTCAAATCTACCATTATTAAGTTCTCCAAACCTGCTAACTATATAACTTCATCAATATATAAGAGAAAATACGAAGGGAAAGGTAATAAAAAATAGAAAGCCTAACTTTACAAATTATATGGTTGAGAGGGCAAAACTTGAATATTCCTTTAGCAAAAAGTTTCCTTGCATATGATCTTATGTAGAATACAAATTCTTAAGGGATTTAAGGTTGTGTTTGGTTTGAAGGAAAAAGTAGGAAAAGGAAGGGAAAGGCAAGGAAACTTTTACAAGGTTTGTAAAGGTTTCCTTACAAACCTTGGAATATTATAGTTTTAGTGAATTGATTATGACTCGGATCTAACATTGAACAAGGAACCTAAAACCTATACGAATCAATCTAAATAAGCAAAATATAAGAGCCTTTGGTCACCATAGCAGCTCGCAACGTCCAAAATTTCTTCTGGCATAGCATTGTCTATAGGTTTAGTCTACCTAGAGTATTGATTTCAGATAACGAGAAGCAGTTTGAGGATATTAAGTTCCAAAATTGGTGTTCACAGATGGGAATTAAGCAAAACTTCACCTCGGTAGCACACCCCCAAGCTAACGGACAAGATGAAGACACCAATAGGGCCATTCTACGTGGCCTCAAAGCTCGGCTCTCCCAAGCTAAGGGTTTGTGGGTGGATGAGTTACCCAGCGTACTGTGGGCCTACAAAACTACTATCAAGACAGTAATAGGTGAGACACCTTTCAACTTAACTTATGGGACTAAAGCAGTGATACCAACTGAAATGGAAATACCGGCGTTGCGATCTGAAGAATTCACTGAAGAGTTAAATGAAGAAGATTTGCGAGAAAGCCTCGACTTGGTGGAGGAAGTCAGAGACCTGGCCTACATTCGGATCGTAGCATACCAACGATGTTTAGCTTGGTACTAAAACACCGGAGTTAAGAAACATCACTTTAGGATTAGTGACTTGATAACCATAAAGGTTATGGTACCCGAGCCCAGTGTAGGAAAGCTCGACCCGAATTGGGAAGGCCCCTATAGGGTTTCTGTGATCATAGGTGGGAACGCGTATGAGCTCGAAACACTCGAGGGAAGGACAGTGCCCCAGGCCTAGAATATAGACAACTTGCATAGGTATTACCTTTGAAAACGAAGTGTTTCAAGCTACACCTATGAACTCGCCAGAGATCAACTAACAACTTGGCCAAAAGTTATGGAAAGCAAATTGATAGAGTTAAAAAGTATAGAGATATATTCTATCAGCAATACTATGACTGAGCTGAGCTAATCAACGTTAAAGCAGCCAAGTGAACAAAAGATGGGACAAAAACAACAACTTCTATTAGAAAAAGAAAAGGGCCAAACAGCCATATACTAAGCAGGCCAAATGGCCGCTAAAAAAAAAGAAAGAGAGCAAGACAAAAATATAGACATAATAGGACACGCAAGCCCATAAAGCTTATAAGAGCATACAAGCCCGTGGAATAACAGAGACATCACCATCACCACCAAGACCGGCCGAGCTACTCATCGTAATCATCATCTAGGGCCTCCACATCGTCTCCCTCCGTGACCCCTTCTTTGTCGTCATCCTCCTCCTCTTCTGGGGTCAAGGTCTCTTCATCTACCTGGGTAACGAGATCGTCTGGGACCCTGTATGTAGAGACAGAGCTGGCATCGAGGTTGGGATACAAGGACTTCAGATAGCGATGACACAACTTGAAACCCTTCTTCATCGAAGTCATGCCATCCAGTGCCCTCTGCTTCTCGTACTCATGGGACTACAGATAAAGGGCAACGGCCTCTTCCCTAGCTCGGTGCATGTCCTGAGCACACATCGACCGCCTCTCCTCTAGCTCATGCAGCGCCTCGCTCAGCTCGCATTGTGACTGGGTCAACTCACGCTACAAGTTCGTTGGTGCTCCTAGCACTCCCCCTTCAAATCGACTTGGAGCTTCTACATTTCAGCATTAAGCAAGTCGATGTTCGCTTGCATGCTGGCCCATTCCTTCTGCCCTGAATGAGTGCGGTCCAACAAAATCTAGCCATAGGTGTTCACCTGCAAGAATTGATGATGATTGGGTCAGTCGGGCTCCAGTCTCAATGAGGTCCAGCTCTCCAAATTGTCGCATGTCCTCAGGAAGAAGTATTCCCCGGGCCAATCGAAGAGCTACGCGCACGTTGTTCGATTAATCGATCACTAACATGTTAGGTACGCTAGGGATAAAGGGAGGGATGTTAGAAATATAGGGGCCAGCCTCTCATTCCTCCAAGCCAACCTGAGACTCAGGCGGGTGATGCTTAGTACACATCGGATCCTTATCCCCCTCCAAGTCAACGACGGGAGGGGTGTAGGACAAAGTCCCCCTACAGAAGAACGACACTCATCTAGGCGCTTTTTTCGAGAAGACCTCCTTTTTTTATCGGCTGACATCATTGAAGACAATCTCATCATACCTACGAATGAGAACAAAACCATTTTTCAAGCTAATAAGAAAGGAAAATATGCAAATGAATGATCAGACAACTAACTTACCTATGCGACTTAGGCCTGCCTAAACAAGCATGGGCTCAGCCAGAAACTCCTCTATTTTAATCCATTCCTGAACGAGCTGCTAAGCTGTAGCCTATAGCTCGACATGTTTTCTCTCAACAACCTTTTGACAAGTACTATACCAAGTAGTATCAACATTCCAACCTCCGTCCTTTTCAAGAAAGAAGAACCTCTTCTTTCACCCTCTAACCTTGTTGGGAAAATCAAATATCTTCCTTCCACTATGAAAGAGAAGGTAAAAGAAAAACGGGCCTGAAATTCTTTTCATCTGGACTAAAGTAGAGAAAGCCTCAAGGCTTGAGGGGAAATGCTGATGGTGGCACAACCCATCGGACCCCATTTGGGGTGAGCTGACCCAGCAACACCCGGTAGCGCCTTAAGACAGCAGCTATAAATGGATGGAGAGGTAAGTGGATACCGGCTGCTAGCGATTCCTCATAGACACACAACCCATCTTGGTCGTGGTCCCAAGGGTAGTGATCGGTGGCAGACGCGATCCAATGATATTCGTTGGGAATTTCATATCTTTGGCATATGTCGATAATCTCCTCCCCAGACAGCTAGGTCGACTCAAACATGTTTATTACCATTTCCACCTCTTCCCTTTTTCCCACCAAAGCACCGCTATAATAAACCCTGCAAGAACCCTCTCCTGAGAAGCTCGCCTCTTCATCCAACTTAACATCGGACAACCTATCTTTAGAAGGGTAATGAGACATGACCAAAATCAGAAATACTCATCGAGAAGATGAAGATCAAGAACGACTGCGATTTAGATCAGCAAAAGAAAGAAGCTCGCTTCACCAGATCGACCCCGATCACCAGATCGCAGACCACCAATCCTCCCCAAAAAAATCCAAAAAGCAACAGTAAGTGAGTGAGGACCTTGTCAGGGCCCCCTTACTTATAGCTCATGGAGGAAGAAACTGACGGTGCAGATCCAAGCTACAACTACGCAAGGGTGTGCATGCCAAAGAGCACACAAATTCAAAATTTTGAATTTGTGCGTACTCAAATTCAGATTTGAGCGTGTGCTCACAATTAAAACGCATGCTCAAAATTTCTCCTAGCGTGCACACGGGAATTCTCCCTCTTTTCAAAATATCCCAAAAGGCCCGGTCCAGGCTACAAGCAAAACTCGGGCGAGATGAACCACCCACAAGGCAAACAGACCAAACATCCTAGAAGAACCTACTTTCTTCACCAGATGGACATCGGCTTGAGAGTGGGGGGCAATTGATGAGGGGTGATTTGGCCCTCCCATACAAAAAGTGACACATGGACATCATCGACAACACAATTCCAAGTCACCATATTAACTTGACAAGTCAACTCGGAGCGCCTCACCCGAGCCAACCTCCACCTCGGCAAGGCCGAGCTGGCAGATCCCGTAAGATTATGGTGACTTGTTCTAAGAGCCAGCTGAGCTGAGAGGACCTTAGGTGACCTACGAGGAAGAGCTCGTCCAACTGTTCACGCGTCCTGCTCTAGGGGCGCCGATATCGCGGCCGTTGGAATAGCTCGTCGTACCGTACACTGCAATCCAAGTGAACAATGTATAACCGTCGTGGAGATTGTGTAACTGACACCTTAATGTGCCTCATATCGTAGAAATAGTTCCACCAGAAGCTCAAGGGCATCCAAACGTCAGCTTGGCCCAGCTAGATTGGCACCTGAATAGAGTCCAAGTGACAGTACACGAGGGAGCAACCAGATTGTGCATCATCAAGTTAGGTTGCATGAAGCAAGAATTCTAAAATATTTTTTAGCTTAAGTAATATTTGGGAATAGAGTTCATCTATTTCTCCCCTTAGAGCACATGTCTTTTAGGACCACAAGGTCATCATAGCACGATCTCAAGCTTTCTCCAAGAGTGATGCATGTTAATATGACACTCAAGTACAACTAGTCGTGGTTAAACCTTGTAGGGTTTGGTTTGCAAGGATAGCCTTGCCTTGCAAGTTTGAATTACTCTATCCATGCAATGTTTGATTACTACTTTTACAAGGTTTTGCAAATAACTTTGACTTTGCGAGGGCGCATTGTTTCTGCTTTTTAATGCATTACAAAACACCAATCTTGTCATTTATCATAAGTCTCATCGTATATGTTGGTGGGGTTCTACCTCTTCACCATTGAATATATATAAACTATCCCACACATATGAACAGAGATGATAACAAAACAATGTTGCAATAGCATAACCAAACCAAGCATGAAGGTTGAAACATTGCAGCCAGTGGAAACTGCCATTCCAAAACAATCAAATACAAATATGTACAATGCAAAACCTTTTTATATTGTATTTCTAAACCTTGTATTTGAATTATACATATTTGTGTTTTCACTCTTCCTAAACTAAGCATAAGGATTAGTTTGGGAAACACCGCAACAAGGGGAAATTGTAATACCTAAAATAACCAAATGTAAAGGATGAACCATTGTATCCAGGGAAAATGTCACACCCAAAATGATTGGAGTCACTAAATAATCAACTACACAAGAGGTAGTAGTTGATTACCTGTCATAGTTGAGCTTAGTATTACACTGGCTCTAGATAATAGTCAAATAATGAAAAGGAAATATTTGACTATGTCTATCAACCAATAATGAGTTATTGGTAGTAGTTGATTACAAGAGAAAAGAGATTATCTCCTATAAGAAGTAGTTGACTACTTAGACATGATAGTCGACTACTTACTTCATACAGGATGAAGTAGTCAATTACCTGGTCATGGTAATCAACTATTTCATGAAGAAAAAGATGCTTTTGACTGTTTGAAGGCTCGATGACTATTTCCCCTTTTGTTAAGCATTTAAGAATGTTGAAAACAAGTTATAAACATTTCCTAAAGTGGATTAATCCTGTTCCACCAGCTCTATAACAATCACAAGCTCTCTAAACTTTATTCATGCTATATATGCATGAGTTCAAGTTGAAAATTTTCACGGAAGTAAATTTAGCAAGAGCAAGAGAGTGAAGTAGTTTGAAGAGTTCTCAATTGAAAGAGTCTATCCTTGGGGGAAAAGATTGAAAAGGCTATTTGTGCTTCATTAATTGTCTTCTAGAATCATTAGTTTTTTCAAGTGCTAGTGCTTATATTTGTTATGTTTAACTCTTACATCTGAATAGTTTGTTCTATATTTGTATATCGACTTAGTAGAGGCATTACCTTGTGCTGATTTTGTTCTTCTTATCATACTTGTTGTGATTAATGAGCTAGTGGTTTATGGTTGATGGTTGTTGAGTCTTTTGGGCTTGAACACTAAAAGTTTGGAATAACATCCACAAGTCTATTTGATGAAAGGTTTTATTGGCACCCATAAGTTTATTTGATAAAAGATTTTTTGTGGTTTCTAATTAATTTGTAGAGGAAAAATAAAACAAAGAAAAATCTTGATCTACCTAAGATCACACCCATGGTGGTGTGCAAAACCTTAATTCTAAAACAAAATATCTGCATACCTCTTATGTAGATTCAAATTTCTATAGTAGATCAATAGGAACTTAATTCTAACTATAGCCTTGCAAGTGTTTGGCCTCTAAGGTTGATCCACACGAAGCATCAATAATCAAAATCCCCAATTCTCAAGGTAGATCATGATCTAGGAGAGAAAAAAATGGGAGAATGAGGGTTGGGTAGTTCCAAGAATGTGCTAGTAGTATATTTTAGGGTTAGGGTTTGGTAGATAATGTGATAATCTATTCCTAGGGCCACCCCTTGCTTATTTTATATCACATGTGCTCCTTTTTTATTAGGAGAAGATTTATATAATAAATTTCTTTAATTGCAACAAAGTCCCTAATTTTTACAAATAGATCCCTCCACTAAGACCCTCTTAGCATACCTTCATACTTTGTCTGCGTATTACCCCTTAATGTGTGTGACCTCTTAGGTTTAATGTTATTAGGCATCTTATATAGAATTCTTTCTATTTTAATTAATTTAACTCTTTTAATTCTCCCTTGAATATGAATAATCAACCATTATACATAGGGGTTCCACAAACCATGAATGATACCTAGTAGTATGTCATGGCTATTCTAACAGCTTTTAGTTGTTTGAACCTTTTCATCTCCAGTTACTATATAGTCAAATCCTTCTATCATATAATGTCCCTAGAGAGCAAAGGGTCATGGAGAATAAGTCAAACCCTACCGGCTTAGTCATATGTTCCATTGAATTAATGATGATGCATATGGTGATACTTGTAACTCTTTCCATATACTATATTACCTTGTCCAAGGACTTCTGGAGTCTCACCAATTTTTGTCACATAGGACATTCTTTCTCCTTGTATAGAGTGATAGATCAATTGTGCATTCACAAACCTCTATGCATAAGACACCACAATCAACATGTCCATACTTAAATCCTTTGATTAAGGCATATGTATTTGTTTGCACTATCAAACTATAATGTTTCATATACAATATATTAGGTATGAATGAGTATTATCTATATGATTGGGATGATAGGAACAATTATTGACTAAGGGATTCCACATAGTTATTCTATCATGGATCATGTTCAGTAGACCTGTTATATAAGAGGCACCCACAGGTTTGTTTTAGTGTCTCAATACAAGTGACTTGATATTCATCACCCCATAAGGTAAGCATAATATGTGTAAATCTATATAGACTATCAAAGCCCTCTTGATAGTCCTATGACTAAGAACTATTTTAGGATCTTTGTGCCACTAAAAGCATATCTTAAATTTCTAGTACACTTAGAAATATGTTTACTTAACAAAGGAGCAATGGACTATTCATGTAAAAATAGGGTGGTAAACATGAATGAAAAATGCCCAATTATATTATTAAATGTAATACGAATAGTATAAGGTTGCCCTTTACATTGTCACAAGATTGGTTTTAGGACACAAAACTAATGGTTGAGGCATTACCTTGTATATATTTGTTTATTTTGTTATAATATCAGCTAGTGGTTTCTAGCTGATGTTGTTGAGTGTTTTGAGTTTGAACATTAAAAGGTTGGGATAGCACCCATAAGTCTATTAGATGAAAGGTCTTGTTGGCACCTAGAAGTCCAACCGTTGTAAAGGTCTTATTGGCACTTAGAGAGTCCAACTATTGTAAGGGTTTTGTTGGTACCTGAAAAATTTAGCTGGTTTTGTGAAATTCTCTAGTGGTGTGCCAAGGGATAGGATGAAGGTTTGGTTTAGCCGAACTTCTATAAATTTGTATGTGCTTTGGTTTTTTTTTTTGTGATTGTTTTTTACACTTGTTGATTGATACTTGTTTTTATAGTTCCCATGCTGAACTTTTCATCATTTGCTCTATACCATTCTTTGTACAACACTTAAGTTTGAAAAACATCACTTGGAGATGGAAACTTTGTAGAATCCAATTCACCCTCTCTTGGGTTATATATATATATATATATAAAGAGAGAGAGATTGGTTAAAGACATGTCTAAAAATGTAAATAACACTCTTTTAGATGAAGGGTTTATATCTTTTGATAAAATCACATCTCCATCCTCATCCCTTTTTATTGCACTAAGGTCTATCTCATCTTGGGTAAGATAATTGTGCCACCATCCTTTGAGTTGTCCTGTGAAATACTTAGTTATCACTATGGTAATGACCCTATCTTCATCTTCAACCAATTTACCAGCACTAGCATACATGGCCATATGGTGAATCATTTCATGAATTTGGTATTTGGATTTTTCATTCATAGAAAGTATTACCATCATAACTAATTTGAGGTTTGGTCAGTTTTTCGAACAATAAATCTACTAGAATATGCCTAGGATAATAAGGCTTCTTGCTTTTATATAAGAGCTTATTTAGCTTTATTGAGGGATATTCTGTTGACTCTATTTCTGATCCAAATCTTTCACTTAATAAATCAACTGAGTGGGAATCATATGCCTTTATTGTCCTTTTCTTCTTATGGTATTTGTTTTTTAGAAGAAGATTTTGAGTATTCCCTTCTTTCTCATTTAGAGGATGAAATCTTTTCACGGCTAATACTTTGTAGTCTATTTTAGACAAATCTAAAGCCTTCTTCTTAAACTTCATGCTTGGAGGGAATTCTTGTATCATTTCCATAGGTTTTTCTTTTTTAATTACTAATGTTCTCTGATTAGTGATTTCTAATGAACTCAATAATGTTTCTATTCTATTTGTTTGTTTTCCAATGACATTTAAACATATATAACTGTTTTGTTATATTATTTGAGAACAATGTTATAGAATATATGAGAAAAAGGAAAACAAATCAAAATATTCTAAAACTAAGAAAAATTATAAGACCCATACCTGCTATAAATGTGGAAAGAAGGGATACTATGCTAATAAGTGTTTTAAAAATTCTAAAAAGATTAATGAGTTAGAGGAATCTAATAAAGGAGAATAAACCACTTTTGATGAAGGAGAATCTTCTACTTCCTCAGAAGCTTGTTGCAACAAAAATGGTCTTTGTACTTGTAAATATGAAACAAGTACAGAAGAAGAATCGAAAAGTATTAATATGCTTTTGTTAGATGAGGAACACCTTCTACAAATTGTTGAATACATTCCGGATGAGGAAACCAAAAAAAGAAAAAAAAAGCATTTGTTTATAGCGATGCAAAGTAACAAAGGAAAAGGATAAAAACAAAAATCTAAAAGAGATTTATTCACATCAGAGAACATAATATCATAGGATGAGATGAAAACAGCTCAAGTAAGCACCTCACGACCTCCTACCTTAATAGACCTTAAGCAAGAAGTCAATGATCTTAAAAAGGAAGTTAATCTATTAAAAACTAAAGTTGACAATTAGTCTTATAAATATTTAATGTATCAAGATAGATAGGTCCTCAGAAATTGGAAGTATAGAACTTATAGAATTTGTAGGAGAAGATGAAGCCTTTATATATTAAATTGAAGAAGTCAAGTACCAAAAATGGTACTCAAAAGTGACTCATAGAATTAAGGGTTTTTATCTTACCACTATAGTCCTAATTGATTCAGGGGCATATATAAATTGCATCTAAGGACTCATTCCTTCCAAATGTTTTGAAAAGAAAAAACACTCAACAAGTGAGTGCAAATGAGAGAAAGTTGGGAATTAAATATAAAATTCCTACAGCCTACATTTGTAATCAAGGCACCTGCCTAAATACTACATTCCTTATGATAAGGAACTAAAGGCAATATGTTATTCTAGGAACCCCTTTCTTATTGTCAATCCTACCCTGCCAAATAGACTCCGTAGGAATTACAACCACCACAGATGAAATAACCATCACTTATAAATTTTGTTGAAAACCTAAGACAACAACCTTAAACACTCTAAAAGAGAGTCTAAAAAATAAAGTCAAATTTGTTTTTGAATTAATGACAAAAATAATAGGAAAGCAACTAGTTAAATCCCTTGAAGAGAAAAAACCTCAATTAGAAATTGAGAATTTTCAATCTAAGTTAGAAAAGGAAATATGTGTTGAAACTCCAAGCGCTTTCGGGTATAAGAAGAAGCATGAGGTAGATCTTCCATATGAAAAAGGATTTAGCGAAGCTAAAATTCCTACAAAGGCCAGACCTATTCAAATGAATAGTAGATGAATACAAATCTATAAAAAAGAAATTCAAGACTTATTAGTTAAAGGTCTAATTAGACCAAGTAAGTCTCTATGGAGTTGCCCCTCATTTTATGTAGAAAAAATAGTAGAAGTCAAAAGAGGAGTACCTAGGCTAGTAAAAAATTATAAACCATTAAATAAAGCCTTAAGATGAATTAGGTATCTCATTCCTAATAAATAAGATTTAATAAATAGTTTATATGCCATAGAAATATTTTCTAAGTTTGACTTAAAGTGGACATTGACAAATACAAATAAATGAAAAAGATAGGTATAAAACTACATTTATAGTACCATTGGGGCATTATGAATGGAACGTTATGCCCTTTGGCTTAAAAAACACCCATTTAAAATTTCAAAGGATTATGAATGAAATATTTAATCCTTATACTCAATTTATAATTATTAAGATAGATGATGTCTTCATATATTCTCAATCCTTGAAGTCTCATTGGAAACATCTAAGTATATTTCTCAAAGTCATGAAAGAAAATGGCTTAGCAAGATCAACTAGAACAATGAAACTTTTCCAAATTGGAACTAGATTTTTAGGATATCAAATATCCAAAGGAAAAGTAGCACCTATCCAAAGGGTGATTGAATTTGTAGATAAATTTCCTTATGAAATAAAGGACAAAAATCAACTTCAAAGATTTTTAGGTAGTCTTAATTATGTAGCAGACTACCACAAAGATTTGGCTAAAGATCGCCAATTACTAAAAAAAAGACTTGAGAAAAGTCCTCCATAATGGAATGACCAGTTCACTGAAATAGTAAAGAGGATTAAACAAATAGTCAAAACCCTTCCTTGTCTCAATATTCCTCGCCCTGAAATCCCTAAGATCATTGCAACGGATGCTAGTGAAATGGGATATGGAGGGATCCTAAAGCAGAACAGAAATGACAATGATGAAATTATTAGATTTACCTATGGAACCTAGAATGAAACTTAACAGAAATATTCCAATGTCAAAAAGGAAATGTTAAGCATTGTTTTATGCATGTGATAAACAAGAATTTGAATAAATTGATGTCTTTCTATTGGGAAAGTAGTACATATATATACAACATTGTAGATACTAAAAAGGAAGAAAATCATACAGCCTTGAAGATACAAAAAAGGAAGAAAATCATACAGCCTTGTAGATACTAAAATTGGAAGAAAATCAAAGAAATAATAATTCCTATAATCAAGCTATTCCTAATTGGGCTAATACTACATATTTACAGCCTATAATTTCATAACACTCCCCCTCAAGATGGAGCATAAATGTCAATCATGCCCAACTTGTTACAAATATAAGAAATCCGAGCTCCATTAAGAGCTTTTGTAAAGATATCTCCTAATTGCTCTCTAGTCTTCACATATGTTGTAGAGATCAAGTTTTGTTGAATTTTCTCATGAACAAAATGACAGTCTATCTCAATATATTTAGTTTGTTCATGAAAAACTAGATTCAAAGCAATATGAATCGCAGCTTGATTATCGCACAATAGCTTCGCTAGAACTGAGATTTTAAGACCGACATCGGTTAAGAGTTGAGAAACCCACATAACCTCACACGAAGCTTGTGCCATTGCTCTATACTCAGATTCTGCACTAGATCGTGACACCACATTTTGCTTCTTACTCTTCCACGAAACCAGATTACCACCAATGAAAATACAATAGCCAGTAGTGGACCTTCGATTTATCTTGGAACTTGCCCAGTTCGCATCAGAAAAACACTCAATGTTACTATGACCATGATTCCGATACAATATCCCCCATCTAGGAGCTCCTTTCAAGTAACACAAGATTTGTTCTAAGGTTGCCCAATGATTCACTGTAGGAGAGGACATAAATTGACTTACAATACTAACTGAGTAAGCAATGTCTGGACGAGTCACTGTGAGATAGTTCAACTTTCCAACTAATCTTCTATATCGTTCAGGATCATCTAAAGCATCTTCATCCTTTGTGAGTTGCTGGTTAGGAAGCATTAGAGTACTACATGGTTTGACTCCCAGTTTCCCAATTTCTGTTAATAGGTCCAAAATATACTTCCTCTGAGACAGGAAAATGCCTTTTTTACTCCTTGCCACCTCAATCCCCAAGGTATTTTAGGTGCCCCAAATCATTAGTATTGAACTATCTTTGCAAGAAGGATTTCAAGGATGAGATTCCCTTCATGTCACTCCGAGTGATAACAATGTCATCTACATATACAACAAATAGAATGATGCCAAATGTGGACAACTTATAGAAAGCAGTATGGTCAGATTTGCACTTCCTCATTCCAGACCTCTCTACTACCTGACTGAATTTTCCAAACCAAGCTCGAGGATTCTGTTTTAGTCCATACAACATTTTTCGAAGATGATAAACTTTTCCAAACTCCCCTTGAGCAACAAACCCAAGTGGTTGCTCCATGCAGGAAAGCATTTTTAATATCAAGCTGGAAAAGTTGCCAATCATATGTAGCTGCCAGAGAAATAAATAATCAAACTAAAGTCAATTTTGCCACAGGGGAGAAAGTATCAGAATAGTCCACTCCATATGTCTGTGCACATCATTTGGAAACTAGGCGAGCCTTTAGGCAAGCCACTGATCCATCAGAATTAAATTTGACTGCAAAGACCCACTTGCATCTAACTGCTTTTTACCAGCAGGTAAATCGACCAGATCACAAGTATCATTCTCAGTCAAGGCATTCATTTCCTCAAACATGGCATCACACCACCCAGGATGGGATAAAGCCTGGTGAACAGTTTTGGGAATCCCTACAGAATCAAGAGAGGCAACAAACGAACAAGAAGTAGAGGACAAACGATCATAGGTAACATAAGAGGAAATTGGATAAGTACACTGACGTTTACCTTTTCCGAAGAACAATAGGTAGATCAATATCACTAGGCATTGGATTTGATGACGAAGAAGAGACCGGTGCCGGACTTGTCATAGGAGAATTAGGTCATCGAGAATAGACTTGAGTAATAGGTAGTTTTGGTTGAGAAGGTGGTGGTGGGGGTATTGGAACAACACTAGCGTCTGGACCGGTGACATGATACACTAGTAGATCATCATCCTCTTGTGGACACACATGTGTAGATGGAGCAGTAAAGAAAGGAAGATGTTCATGGAATGTAACATCAGTTGACACAAGATACCTATTCAAGAGAGTAGAAAAACACCTATACCCTTTTTGGAGACGAGGGTATCCTAGGAAGACACATTTTAATGACTTGGGGTCCAATTTGGAAACCTGCGGACAAACATCACGAATAAAACAAGAACATCCAAAGATACGAGGTTCAACAGGAAACACAGATTTATTAGGAAACATAATCTTATAAGGGATCTGATCATTTAGAACAGTGGAAGGCATGCGATTAATAAAAAAACATGCTGTAGAAACAACATCAGCCCAAAACTGTTTAGGAACATGTGTTTGAAATAAAAGAGCCCTGACAGTTTCAAGAATATGTCTATTTTTTCTCTCAGCCACTCCATTTTGAGATGGAGTATCAACACAAGATGATTGATGGAGAATTCCATTCCGAGCCATGTAAGTCTAGAAGGAATCAAAGAAATATTCTTTGACATTATCACTTCGCAATGTTTGTACAGACACATCAAACTGGGTTTTTATTTCAGCACAAAATGTTTTAAAATGTGAAAGCAACTCAGAATGAGATTTCATTAAATAAAGCCAAATCATACGAGAAAAATCATCCACAAAGGTAACAAAATATCGAAATCCAGTCTTAGACATAATAGGACAAGGTCCCCAAGCATCTGAATGTACTAATTCAAAAGCATGACTAGCCCTTTTATTAACTCGAGAAACAGACGATAGACGATGATGCTTTGCAAACTGACAAGACTCACAATCTAAAGAAGATACATCATGAAACTGATGAGATAACTTCTTTAACAAAAGTAAAGATGGATGCCCCAACCAACAATAAGCTTCAAAAGGAGATAAAGTATTAGAA
Source organism: Nelumbo lutea (assembly GCF_056320005.1). Lineage (NCBI taxonomy): Eukaryota > Viridiplantae > Streptophyta > Magnoliopsida > Proteales > Nelumbonaceae > Nelumbo > Nelumbo lutea. Next base: position 31,984,778 of record NC_142690.1, on the reverse strand, counting down.
CAGGCAATGGTCTGAGGTTCCTAGGTATCCAAAATGTACAGACCTCCTGATTCTCATCCTTTACAAATAATCCTCTTCATCATAAGATCCTGAAACAGACAATGATCAGGAAAGAATGAGATACAACAATTAAGAGTACGAGTGAGTTTGCTAACAAATACCAAATTAAAAGAAAATTTTGGTAAACCCAATACGGATGACAAAGAAAGTGTTGGTGTGGGATTGATAGTGCCAGAACCAAGGACTGAAGAAATAGAACCATTTGCTAAGGTGACTAAAGAAGGAAAAGTGTGTGATTAGAAAGTGGAAAAGAGACTAGCATTACTTGACATATGATCTGCTGCACCAGAATCAATGACCCACTGAGAGGAAGAAGAAAGAAGACATGTATTGGTTTTACCTGACTCAACAAGGGCAATGATGGACTGAGAGGAGTTCTTTAATGCCTCTTGATACTGGGTAAATTTTGCATACTCATATGCAGAAATTGTAATGGTCTAATTTGATGATGGATGTGGAGCATCATTCGTAGTTACAACATGAGCTGATTGAGACCCAGAAGACTTCTAGTTTTTCTTTAGCAATTCCTAGCAAGTCCTTTTAGTGTGTCCTGGTTCATGGCAATAGTAACAAACTACTCCCCCTGTGGCCTGAGTCCAGCATTCCAACCACTATTATTGCCACCTCTGCTACTATTTTGAGAATGAGACCGGCCATTTGATCCACTATTTTGACTAACAAGTGCACTAGGTTGTTGTACAGGTGAGGTATGAGAACCGGTATATGTACGAAGGACCCTAGTAAAGACCTCTTTTAAAGTGGTAATCTCAGGATTAGACAGAATCTGTGACTTAGCACCATCAAATTGATGATTAAGGCCAGCTAGAAAACTCATAATAGCCATCTGTTCACGTTGAACCTGCTAAACTTTGATATCAGTACTGAATGGTAACAAGGCGTTCAATTCCTCATAAGTGCATTTGAAATTCATGAAATAGGTCTAAAGAGACTAATCATGTTGTTATGCCCGATAAAATGTCTTGCAAACATAAAAAATACGAGAAATATTTTCTTAAGCCAAATATTCCATTAGTTCTTTTACAAACTCACAGTGAGAGATATGACTGACGTACTGATTCTCAACAGAATTGTGGATTTGCAAAAAACAATTGAGCATCAATCCTTAGCCATTTAGTGCGGGTCTCATCAGTAGAAGGGTCCTTAGTCAGATGGTTGTCCTTAGAGATACTCCGTAAATACAAACGAGCAGTCTTACTCCAGTCTAAATAATTAGTTCCATTTAGTTTTTGTTCAGTGATCTTAGACAGAATGGGGATAACACTAGGCATAGCCAAGTTCTTTTGTTCAACTGCCATCATAAACACAGGAAACTAAACTTTTACCAACCAGAAAAGCCAATAAAACACACTTAAATAGAATCGACAGCAGATGCAACACACAAACGACAAGAAACCACATCTGGCCGCACCGAAATATCAACTATATAAAAAGAACAGAGAAGAAATACTTTCCTGATGGGCAAACAAACATCACAGGAATAACACTGAGGCTGCTGTGCTACTCTTCGACCTGTTGCAGACTTGAAAGCCCTCTCCCGATCGAAGTGAAGAAGAGATGGGTGAAGGTGGGTAGGCCGATCTGGGATTCTGCTTCCACTGGTAGGGGTGGTGAGATGCAGATGTCACTTGGAATGGGTGACCTAGAGATCGCAGCTACTGCTCACTTGGGCAACGTAAAGAATTCAAAGCTGCTCACTTGGGCAGCAGTGGGAAGAAAACCAGAAATTAGTTTCAGACTAGAATTTGTGTCTCCAGCTCTGATACCATGTGATAGAACAAGAATTGGAAGAAATTGATGTATTTCTATTGAGAAAGTAGTACATATATATACAGCCTTATAGATATTAAAAAGGAAGAAAATCATATAGCCTTGCAAATACAAAAAATGAAGAAAATCATACAGTCTTGTAGATACAAAAAAGGAAGAAAATCATACAGCCTTGTAGATACTAAAATATGAAAAAAATAAAAGAAAGAATAATTCCTATAATCAAGCTATTCCTAATTGGGCTAATACTATATATTTACAGCCTATAATTTCATAACAATGCATAATAAAATTTCAAGGTGATTTAATAAATCAACATTTTACGTTGCAAATTGATTGTAAATCTGCAAAAGAGATTTTGGAAAAAAAGATGTAAAAAACTTGGTTTCAAAATGGATTTTTGCCCAATGGAAAACAATTTTATCAGTTTTTTATTACAAAATTAAATATATTAAAGGTGTTGATAATGTTTTTCCTGACTTTATAACCAAATAATTTCTCCAAGGACATCTAATTAAAGATGGCAAACAACAACAGGAATTGTCTTCCAAGCCCTAATCAGGGGCAATTCAATAGAAGGACTCATTAGTCCAGCCCATTTTCTTATAGGACTAATTAATCAATCAGAGGCAATTCAATAGAAGGACTCATTAGTCCAGCCCAATTTCTTATAGGACTAATTAGTCCAATAGAACTAATTCTCCCTTAAATAGGGATCAATCTCTCCCAATTTATGAGATTGATATTAGCCAATATATGACTAACTCTTATGAGTTTATTATAACAATAAGTTGTGCGGAGGCATCAATGATTTCATCCTCCATAAATATTGATGGAGCAATAAATGTGTTCGTCTCTGAATATTTAGAGGGACATCATTTTTCTATTTGTCATCTAAATAAAGGCCAAAGATATTTATGAAGAGATCCTTATTCAGAGGGGATATGTCAGAATCCAACACTATTTTAAGGTAGAAAAACTGGTATAGCTTATTCAAAGCTAGTAATTGTTATATTCATTACTAAAGATTCATGGGGAGAACTCAATAGACATAAATTTATCACTAGGACAATTGATTGAAGACCCAGAGCATTCAACTACTAGGATTATCAAAATGCCTAGTACAAGGTATTCTTAATCCAGAATACTGTGTTCCGTCATTCTTGGTTCATTAGATTCTCAAAAGACTTTCAAGGCCCATATCTAGACAGGGTCTATCTCTGGTGGACATCTTGGGGAGTGTCCGATGATATATTTCCCCAAAAAAGAATTATTAGATAAATATATAAAATTTGGCTAAGGGAGGAGTTATCTGGAGCATGATCATGTAAGACAATTTAAGTTTTTCAAGACCTATCCGCTTCCCTAATCCTAAGGTGGAAGTATCACCTAGGTGTTTCATGGATGCCATTTGCTATAGAAAGAACTATAGAAATCAATTGGTGGGATAAATTTGATCTTATTGCCACTCTAAAGCTAGTTTAAGAATACAAATATGCTTAGTACAACTACATGCAAAGTAATACAAAATACAAGGTTGTGTACTCTACATATTTGCATTTGTATTCTTTCCAAACCGAGCCTTTGGTCATGAGACATAGTAGATGCCATCATGTCAAAAGTAGCTACCTAGTAACTATGTTGATTCATTTCAGCTAGGGGTAGTATCAATGGACTAGTTTTGGGTTGGACCTCTCCAAATCAAAATCAATTTGGATGGATTGTTGAGAAATATTGAATTGGATCACTCTAGACTTAATGATCTAAATATTTATTGGGTTGGATTGGACCTGATGCATCCATAGATAATAGGTGAGAATACAGGTGTCAATAGACTAAGTTTGGGTTGGAAACAATCTAAATTAAAACCAATTTTAACAAATTCGATAATTTAGACATTGAATTGGACCGATCCAAAATGATCCAAAGTAATCATCAGATTAGATTAGACCTCATCCAAGCTCATATTAGACCGGATTAGATTATACCAAATCCAATCCAAATAACACCCTTGCATTCAACCATGGACCTTGGGCCATTGCTTTGCTTTGTGTAGCAAGTAGCAACCATCTTCGCTATTCAGCTTGTTCTAATTGAACTAGGTTAGCTTTTTTGTTAGTTTTTATTTTGTTATTATTATTTTTTTCTCTTTTAAACTATGAAGCCAAAAATATAATCGATTCTATTGGACCTAGTTAGTCCAACTAGTAATCGATCCAATGCTGGGTTTGAAATTGTAGTATGTGTTTGGAACTATAGACGCTTATTGACTAAACATTTTGTACTTGATTTGTTTGAAAAATCGAGAAAAGTAATGATAAACCCGTTTATTAACACTTAAGCACCACATCAATAAAATAATTTATAAACACTAAAATGGTATTTCCCTAGGCGCACACATAAACTGAAGTCTACTTTTACAAGTACCTCTGAATAGGGATTCACATAATGGGAGAAATGCTGAAGTGCCGCGTAAGTGATAGTATTTATTTAATAAATGCACACGATTCCAAACACCCTATCCCAATAGGTTATAGGGGAGATTAATTTTTCGGTTTGGACCTGTCTTCGGATGTTGCAGGATCCGATCCGAATCCGGCACGATTACTACACATATTTGAACCATGAAGTACCATCATTATCATCTCACGGAGAAGGAATGCAAATAATGAACCTCCAAAAGCTGCCTATTTCTGACATGTGTAAACGTAGGGAAGATCCGAAGATGGACAAACATCAGTGACGACTGACGAGACGGCGAGCGCGAGACCCTTTTATATTATTAAAGTGTCCCGTCGGCCTTATATCATCCTTGGAGTCTCATCAGCAAAACGGTACAGCCATGATCGGATTCCTCTCTATTCTCTGCAAATCGAACAGTCTCAGGAGCCACAGTTCGAAAATATCACATTTGATCCAAAATTCGTCCTCTAAATCCATTTTCAGGTCTACCCATCTGTCTAATCCAATCAACAATAGCATTCCCTCCTCAATTCAATTCAATTTCGGCTCCCCAATCTCTTCAGCTTCTTTTTTCTTGCCTGGGTTTTCTGTAAAGGGCTTGGCCTTCACAAATTGGGCAGAAAAGGGAGATGGGCTATCCTTGTTTGGCAATTCTAGTTTGAGATGTCCATTCAAAGAAGGAGCTGGGTTTCTGCGACTTCGCAGTTCGGCTGGAGGGTCGAGAACTTTCTCTAGTGAATCCGAACGGGAGTCCATAAATTACGATGTTGTCATTGTGGGAGCTGGGCCCGCTGGGTTGTCGGCGGCGATCCGTTTGAAGCAGCTATGCCGAGAAAAGGATGTTGATTTGTCCATCTGTGTCGTCGAGAAAGGTGCTGAAGTGGGTGAGTACCTCTGCTTTATTGGATTTTGACTGATTTGGGCTCTTAATTCTATGTATTAGCTTGCAATTTCTGAAGTAAACATGGTAGCTGTTGTTAATCCCTCCTAAAATGCCCAAGCTTGTTCTTACAATAAAGAGAGTGATATTTTGTTAGATATACAATGATTACCATCTTCTAGAACTATACTACTTAGCTTATTTGGGAAGGCCAGGTGGATGCAAAAATTATCATGTTGACATAACAAAACGATCAATATTAGCTTGCAATATAATGATGGAATGGTGAAGCGTGACTCTTGTAGCTCATCCAAATAGTTGGATAGGGCTTAGAGGTCGTTTGATAAAGGCTGAAATGCTGACCTGACTGACTTATTGCTTTGTCTTTTAGTGGCTAAAGTAATTTAATAATAAAATATTTGAGGATATATAATCAACCCAACCTCAACAGCTCACAACCTCTCCTGGTCACTAAAAGACGATGCAGTTAAATTCATCCATTTAAGCTGTTATCACAGTCTCTTAATTGAATTAAGTTCAGATGATTGAGTTCATTGGAGATTGGGGACCCTCCATAGCAAAAGAGACTGAAGAGGTTGTAATCATGATTCTTAAGTGAGATATAATACCGGAAAAGGACACTTTCTGACTTCGGATATAAGGTCTTGGTCCCCAGAAACCTGGACAATCCCCAGAAACCTGGAGCTTTTGGTCTAGGTACATCCCAAGAAAAGATGAACTTGAGAGTCTCCCTTAAAAAAAGTGAAGTAGTAAATAACACTTAGATTTTATATCAGGTTAGCCCAACCATGTATACAAATGGTTTACCCGAAAAAAAAATGTATACAAACAGGAAACAATATTTTATTGCATCTTCTCTCAAGTGATCTCAAGTGAGAGTTTTAAAGTCGTCACTTTGTATACATGGGATATAAAATTGATTGCACTAGGCCCTTTTTGATCAGAAACTAAGAACAAAACTTTTATTAATATAAACATAAATTTTACAGTTTTTTTTATACAAAATTGAGAGCATAGTCATGCTATCCCCATAGTTGTCAAGGCAGCGCCTAGGCGACAAGGCACCCTTGGAGGCTCGCTTCGCCTAGTTGCCAAGCACTTTTGTATACTGTCTTATAAAATACTTTTATATTGTTATTTTTTTGAAATTATAATATAAAATAGACATTATTAAACAAAAATATTCATTTTTATTCATAAAAAAAATTCATTTTTTGTGTTTATAAACTAATTTCTTTAATTTTCTTATTTGTTAGGGTTTAATCAACACAAACATTGCTAACTGCTGTATTGATCCCTCAAAGACTTCAAAATCTGAACCAATAAGTAAGGGAGGAGCTTAAAATTTTGTCTAATCAACACATTTTTTCTTCTTCTTTTCCTATAACAAAAATAGGGTTCAACCACTATATTTTTTGAATTTCTTTTCTTTCTTCTTTTTCTTCTCATAAATATGTTGATTTTCTAGACTCAAACATGAAGTTTATAATTTTCTTATGAAAATTACAGATAGTTATTAAGGAAAGATGGTTATGGAACCTAGGGAACTACCCTAGGATATGCAGTTTTTACTTACAAAAATCCAACGCCTAGGCGACTAGGCGACAAGGTTTCCCCTTGTTGCCTAGCCTTGCCTTGGCGCCTTAAAAACTATGGCTATCCCTTCCCGAGTAGATTATTACAAATTTTCCCAAAACAATCGATTTCCATTCACCCCTTGCTTTGCTAGATTATCAGCCCAAGTATTTTCTGATCTTTTTTTTTTTGATGAGTAATAAAAGTTTTATTAAACTGCTTTAGAATTGAAACATCATACAACAACCCATGGAGATGTGCGAGCTGCAGCCTCTCCCAAAAGCTCATAAATAAACTAGTAATGAATTACATAAATCACAGCTGAGCCCAAAAACAATTCTTCCCTATTTATTCCTTGTTTGGCTAACACATCAGCTAAAGCATTTGCTGGTCTCCCCACCCACTGTATAGAAACCAACATGTTCCTTGTCAGTCAAATAAATTTCTTAATTTCATTCTTGTAGTACCATATTGTATTGTTGGGAGTTTTCTGCCAGCACACCACCACCTTGGAATCCCCTTCAATGATTAGATGCTCTACCCCCAATTGGTTTGCAAACTGCACAGTCTGCACCCCTTGTACAGCAGATAAAAGCAGTACCACCTCTCCAAACTCATTCCTTAGAGCACCCCCCATTCCAGACAGCCCAGGATTGCCCAAGCTACTTCCATCAAAGTTTAGCTATAAAGAGCCTTCAGATGGAGGACCACCTTGTAACTGTCTTATTTTTAATGGAAGAGCACCTTGCTACTTGTGCCCAGTTTCTCCAAAGGTTGTCATAGGAGAATTGCTGAAAGATTTCCAAAATCTTCAGCCACAGAATTGCCTTATTCAACACACATTCCTTCAGTTCCTGCATCCTCCTTTCTCTTGAAAAATCTACCATTCCTTTTCTCTTGCAAGGTCCAAATCAAGGCAGCACAAGTACATTTCCACATGATTCTCCCTCTTTTACTAGGCCAAAGGAAAGTAGAGTGTTCAAAGATCAAGCGGACTTCAGCTGGTAATCTTCAACTGCTCCCAGACAATGAGAGTAGCCAAACCCATAAGTTTGCAGAGAATGGACAAGATATTAGTAGATGATAACAATCCTCCCCATACCAGTTGGGAGAAATATAAATGAAAGGTCTTCGCTTTTGTAGGTTATCTAGAGTGTTTACTTTCCCATAATACACTTCCCAACAAAATGCCATAATCTTTGGTGGAACCGGTCTGCACCAAATTTCCTTTGAAGGAAAAGGCTGTGGGATAGAGGGTTGGGAAATGGACTTGAAATTAATGAATAGTTAACCTAATCAACCACAAAGTTATGTTAAAGCTTTATTTATTTGTTTGTATCTCTACTTATTTGAAATTATATAGAATTAATTTTGTTATATTCCTACTGTTGCTTAAAAATTTTTGATGGAATATGACTGGGTGGTGGATATAAAATAGAAAAAAAAAGCATGAAATAAAAGAAGGCAGTGGAGAAGTTCTTTTAAGTTTTCTACTAATTATTAGTGTGCTGGTATGGACTCATCACAAAGAAAGGGTACATCTGATCTGATAGTCAAGGTTGCATTTTTTTTCCTTTGGAAAACAAAGGCTGTAATTTCATATTCTAGCTTATCTAGCCTAACTTTTTATCTTTGCAAAATGAAGATTGTAAACTAAATGTACAATTTCATTATTTTATTACATAGTTGTACACTATATTAACTAATTTACGAGATTGCACTGATGTCTTAAATTTAGAACATATCTTTTCATATCATCTAGTCAACACCTAAGCATTGACTAGTCATTGCCTCACTGCATTGATAACACTACATCTATACCATATAAGGCGAACATTGCCTTGGTTTTGTTGCAAGTCATAAAAGTTGAATCCAAATTTCATATTATCATATATGGTTAATACTTGCACATGTGCATAGCATGTTATCACGAGGTGACAAGATTGAGTCGACCCTACCGAGGAGAGGGCTGATGGAAGAGGTTCCATGAACAATCTAGAAGCTTTCAGAAGCCCCAAGACACTTCAAGAAGAGTTCAAGGAGATTTCAAAAGCATTCCAAAAGCCTCATGAAGACCGCTTGAACTTTGTACATACTTGTACATACTTCTAGAACTATTCTAGAGCATTCATATAAGTCTAGAAGTAGGAGTCTAGAACACCCATGTTCTAGAGAAATTCTTTAAGGAGGTGGAAGTGCCTATAAAAGGGGACCCCCTCCCTCATTTGCAATCAAGCAATAAGCAACCAAACATTCAAGTGTTGTGTCCCTCTCTTGAGCAATACAAGGAGTTCCTTTGAGTTCTCTATCTCTCTTTCCTTGTGTGCATTGTGTGCATTGTGCCTTTGTTTCCTAAGGGTGTGCCTTAGTGTGAGGGACGAGATGGTAAGTTACTTGGTCTCAAAAGCCAGGAGAGTGCTCTAAGTAGGGAAGGTTGACTTGTGGAGCGACGGATTGCTGTGCAAGTGCCGCACAAGACACTAGAGGAGTCTAGGTCCGTGACAATGTGCTCTTACACTAGTGTATATGGTGAAAAGAAACACAAACAACTATTCTCTACATAGATAAAACTTATTTGCCTTGTGTCACTTGTGTCGAGTCTCTAAGAGTTATAAATACTTATAATTTTAGTAAACATTGATCATATTTTGGGAACCAATATTCTCTGCTCTTTACAAGTCATGTTTCCATGTAATTGCAGGTGCTCATATCATATCGGGGAATGTTTTTGAGCCTCGTGCACTTGATGAACTTTTTCCACTGTGGAGACAGGAGGAGGTGTGTAAATGCACACTAAACTTTTTGGTGGAAGAGATAAAGAATCAAATTTGAAAATTTCTAGATTACTTGTATATATATTTTAATTTTTTACAATAGGGGGGGGGGTACTTTGGACATTTACATATTGTCTATAGGGTTTGGCCTAATAGTTTGATTTGTCTAGATATGGTTTGTTTTTAAAATTTCAAAATTTCAAGGTTGTTGGTTAAATCGGTTAGGAGTTATTGTTTTCATATGACAGTGATAACTTTTTAGTTTCTTCTTTTTTGTGTTCTAGTAGGATTGACCGCCCTATCAAACTTGGTTGCCCTTTACAACTATCATTAAAATTCTACCTTTAAAATTTCATTGAAAAACTTCAATCCTAGACCAATTTTCCCCATTTTGAATTTTTATAGTTTTTTGACAAAATTTCAATTGTAGATAAGCTTTGAGAGACCATAAGATAACCAATCTGTAGCTTCAGTCCTAAAATCACCCCTAAACCCTATTTTATCTTGTTGTGGTGTATCCTCTCATATATGTATGTATGATATTTTAGTGCAATGATATTTTGGTAAGAAGGTTAGAGTGCTTTGGAGTGTCATCCCTTTCATGGTCTGTTGGGGGATATTGGAGAGAAGTAATAGGTATATCTTTTAAGACAAAAAATTGTCTAGAAGAAGATTTGTTGATGATATTTTTTTTCCATTATTTTGGACTGGTTTTTAATTTTTTAATTCATCCAGGATTTCAGGATGTGAACAGAGGCTCTTGGTTCAAGTTTGTGGTCAACTTTGTGTTTAGTAAATAGTAAATAGTTAATGAGAATGAATGAATTGATTTGTGTTTATTGGTTGGATTCTGTTATTTGATTGGGGAATAGGGTGTATGATCTATCTTTTATAGTGAAATCTCTTTACCAATTTGATATTATCTATTCTTCCTTTAGGCTATATTTGGTTTGAAGGAAAATGTTGGGAATGAAAGGGAAATGTATGGAAACCTTTACAGACCTTGTATAGGTTTCCCTTCCTTTCCCTACTTTTTCCTTCAAACCAAACACATCCTTATGATAAAAAACTGGCTAGGGGATTTCTTTGCTGTAATACCATGGTAGCTCTTTGTGCATGTGTGCTATGGTACGTCAAAGGCAGAGAGGTTGTTCCAATCATATGTGCACTTCCTTTTGTTTTCTTTCTCCCCCTTAGTTGCTAGGTGCAAAATTTAAGCAAAGATGGTAACATTTATGCCTCTTTCAGAATAACTCAAGCCATGGTTATATCCTTGAAGTAAATTTGTCAAAGAACTTATAGGATAGTCTGTTTGAGCAATTTGAAGCAGTGGTCTGGTCTCCTCCACCTCGTGGCTGGTTCAAATTGAACTCTGATGGGAGCAGTGTGGGAAATCCAGGCCCTGAAGGTATTGGAGGAGCTATCAGGGATGATGAAGGCAACATTTGTGCCTTATTTTCAGGTCCAGCTGGGCATAGTGAAGTGGCATATACAGAATCCTTAGCTGCTGTATTTGGGCTTGAGAAGGCTAAGGAATTGGGCCTGGAACGTCTAATTATTGAAGGTGATTCCAAAACAGTTGTGGACTGGTTAAGAAAAGGGGAAGGAGTCTCTTGGCACCTAAGGAATGGCCTTAGGAGATTCAAAAGGCTCTCCAGGGATATGCTGTTTCAAATTAATTGGGTTAGAAAATTGGCGAACAGTTTGGCTTAACAAGGGGTACAAAGACGGTCTATGTTTTGGGTCTTTATGTAATATTTGGGGGTTTGGGCATTTGGTGTCCTCTTTGTTTCCTTCACAACTTCTTGTTGTACTGCTTTATTTAATTTTAATGAAATCGATTTTCTGAGTTATTGATGAAAAATAAAACAATGAGTAATTTAGGTAAAGCACTCTATTTATTCGTTCCATGTAGAAGATCTTCTGAGAAAAATTAAATATATTTGGTCTTTTCTTTTTCTATTTTTTCTGTTTAGAGCCATTGAGTTTGACCTCCTCATGGGCTACAACTCTAATACATTTCACTGAACCTAGCCACCCAAACAATTTTATTGTTTATTAATAGCCTGGAAGATAAGGTAGAACTTTCTAGAAAAAAGGTGTATTGATCAGATGGTTAGATTATTCAATGAAGCTGATTTTCTGTCAAAGATGTCTTCTAAATGGAGCCTTATCAGGTGGTTCTCATTGATCAAATTCAGAATATGCATCGACTTGGTAATGGAATATTAATTAAAACAGTATGATTATCCTAGAAATGTTTATTTAATTTGCAGTAACCTTCACTTTTTTCTCTCATTGGGTTCTTACATATGTTTTAATATTATTTGCAGTCTCCAGTCTGTGTTCCTGTTTCTTCTGACAAATTTTGGCTACTGACAAAGGAGCATGCATTTTCACTTCCAAGTCCTTTTGGTAACAGAGGAAATTATGTAATAAGGTAGTTCCTTTATTTGATTACAATAGGAGTAAGGTAGTCTAGTAGAAGAATGTCTTTACTATTCAGGTGTTTGGAACTGATTTGCCTACCCAAAAATCCTTAAGCCATTCACTGACTTTTTCTCATTTTTTTGATAGTAAAGTAATTATTCAACTTTCATGGCTTATCTGTTAGACATGCTCCAGTTTGTCTGCAATGTTGTAACATCAATTGGATCTGTCAGTCACAGCCAAGACTCATTATATTTTGATACTAATATCAGTGGGGAAGTTGTTGAATGTGGTAACTCCAGTATGTTTCAAACTTTTATGATTCATCTTAATTATTCAGAAAATTTGAAAGTCATTTGGTTGTATTTGAAAAGAAAATTTACACTGGATTTGGTGCATCTTCGCTATTTCATTGTGAAAGAGGTTGGTTCTCTAATTTATGCATATGTGTCAAAACACAATTTGTTGCAATATAGGGTGGCAGGCTGAAGATTTTAACCCATGCTCCAAATAGTTGTAACCTTCTCTTGTCATGAGAAATTTTGGTAATATCTTCTATTTTAAGAAGATGCTCTAACAAATTCAATATTTATTATACTATATCATTCCTCTCCCTTGCTTTGAGATAATATCACTTTTGGTCATGTTTTGTTTATCTACTTATGTTGGCTTTATCTGCCATTTTTTTTTCATTTTTTTCATACCTTTAAGGAACCATTTCCTCTTTATAAAGCTTACAAATAACAATCCTAGGCCCTGTGATGAAGTTTGGGCCAGTTAGTACGTTGGATGGGAACGAAAGCAGAAGAATTGGGAGTTGAAATATACCCAGGCTTTGCAGCTAGTGAGGTACTCTCCTCTGTTGACTTGGTACATAGCAGAGCATATGTTATTGAGGATTGATTATATATGAGTTTGGTATTGGCAGATCTTGTATGATGCAAATCACAAGGTTGTGGGAATTGGAACTAATGATATGGGCATTTCTAAAGATGGTTCAAAAAGGGAAAATTTTCAGCGTGGTGTTGAACTAAAAGGCAAGCATTCTTGATTTATTTCCAGACAATCTGTGATCCTAGATGGATGAAATGGCCTCATTTATACATCCAGAATCCTAGATAAAATGAAATAACTATATTTGTTAGTTATCCTTGTCTTATGATGGACACAGAGGGGGTGGAACTCTTTCTAAGGTTTTCTAAAATTAATAATTGTTTCAGTTGTATGTCTGCATAACCATACAATTTGCATGTGTATAAACTTTCAGAGGAATGCAATAGCACCAACGATCATTGGCAATCCAATCACTTGATCTCTAGCACAAGAGATTTCCTAAATTGGCATGCTAAATGAATGGTGCTACCACCATGTGGCTGAGTCATGGTATTACTTTTCTGGTAGTTGGCATCCATACTGTCTAGTGATTCTAGTCCATGGATATTTTACGTTTTCTCTCACACAAAGCTTTTGAGCACATATTCATACCTGTAATATAATTCTGGCATTTTTTTTCCCTTATGGTGTGCCTTGTAACCAGCTTACCTAGTTATGTACTCATGGTCATCAATCTGTTCTTTATGCTCCTTGTCATTAGCAAATATTTTCTGTCAATTTTTGTAGATATTCTTTTGTCTAGTCGATGAGATTCTACACCTGAAAGGATTTTCTTATTTAAGCTTTAGTTTTTGCCTTTGAGAGTGAGAACTTGCCTTATTGCATGCATTAATGTGCTTATGTGCATTTTCACATTCTGCATATTGTTTTCTACCTTCCTCAATCAATTAAGAATGTAATTACTTTCTTTCAGAACGTAAGTTTTGAATTTAAAATTGTTTACATATCCTGAATTTAAAATTGGCAATACAACTCTTTTAGCAAATGTCTAATCTCAAGGTGAACTTGGATAAGAGTAGTATGGTGGGTGTGAATTTGAAGGAGAGGGAGCTAAGTGAATATGCAGGTGTGTTAGGTTGTGCAACCCCGGATTGGCCTATGATTTACTTGGGCCTCCCCTTGGGGGATAACCTTAAGAAGGTAAGCTTTTGGAACCCGATGGTGGAAAGATTTGAAAAAAGGCTTGCTTCTTGGAGGAAAAGTTATCTTTCCTTGCGGGAGGGGGGGGGAGAGTCATTTTGATTAGGTCAACCCTAGTTAACCTACATGTTTACTTCCTATCAATGTTTAAGATCCCCACAAAGGTTTCTAACATTTTGGAAAAATTAATGAAGGATTTCTTGTGGGAGCCTGGAAAGGAAAAGCGGGACCATAGGGTGGGATGGGAGGTGGTAACTAGATGTAAAAAGCTAGGAGGTCTTGGGATTGGGAATATTAGGAAAAGGAACATGGAATTGTTGGGGAAATGGTTATGGAGGTTTCCATTGGAAAGAGACAAATTGTGGACAAAGATTGTGGCTAGCATATATGGGCTGGAAGACAATGGTTGGGAACCTGGAATTTTGGTAAGGGCTACAACAACCTCTCCTTGGAAAGCCATTTATAAGTTGCTTCCGGTTTTCTCCCCTTGGATCAGGTATGGTCTTAACTCCGGTAATAGAATAAAATATTGGGAACAACATTGGGTTGGGTGCTCACCTTTAATGGACCAATTTCCCTCTTTGTATGCCCTATAAGATTTGAAAAATGCACCCATATCATCCTTCTTAAGCCCTTCAGACTCTCCTTCTGGTTTTGGGTGGAACCTAGGTTTGAGAAGGGCAACTAGGGATATAGACTTGGGCCACATCATGTCTTTGTTAGCCATCCTTTTTTTTTATGAATGTCTTTGTTAGCCATCATTGAAAGTGTTTTCTTGGAACCTAATAAGGAGGACACCAAATTTTGGATTCCTTCCTCATCAGGTATTTTCTCTTGTGCTTCGTTTTTTGAGACATTAACTCAGCCTTCCGATCCTATTGGGTTGTCCTTCCCAGTTAAAGAAATTTGGAGTAAGCCCATTCCTCCTTGGGTTGGTAGTTTTTGTTGGGAAACTTTCTTGGAAAGAATTAACACAAATGACCTACTTCAGAAAAAGAGACCCAATTATTGTTTACTTCCTAATAGGTGTATCTGTAAAGCTGATGGGGGAACTAGTTACCACCTTATGGTTACTTGTTCGGTTGCTAAAACAATATGGGAGTGGGTTTTTTGCCTCTTTGGGTGTATTTGGATTCCCCATGGGAGCATCAAAAGCTTGTTCTCTTCTTCTTTTTCAGATGGTTTTTTAGATGGTCGAAGAAGAGAGGGAAGATTATGTGGAGAAGCATTAGGGCAACAGTGTGTTAGTCCCTATGGGAAGAAAGAAACTCACGAATATTTTTAGACAAGGAAAGACCCCTAGAAAACTTATTAGATCTAATACTTTTAAGGGTAGCCCACTGGCTGAAAATTATGGAGCTGTTCTCAGGTTATTCTGTGGCTGATTCGGTAAGAAATTGGAAAGAGATATCTTCCTCTGCCCTATGTAAGAGGACTCATAGTCCTTCTTGGTCCCCTCCTCCCTCGGGGTTCATAAAACTGAATTTCGATGGTTGCTGCTTAAGGAACCCATGGCCTTTTGGGATTGGGGGAGTGTTCAGGAATGATGATGGGATTATCATTGCCATGTTCTCAAGCCCAATTGGAGAAGGAGACTCTCTTAGGGCTGAGATTCTTGCAGCCCTGGAAGGTATCCAAAGAGCAAGGGAGTTGAACATCAGATGTTTGGCCCTTGAAGGTGACTCGGAGGTGGTGATTACGTGGCTAAAAGAAGAAGACAATGGTTTGTGGAGTTATAACAATGAGAAGAAAAAATTCAAATGGCTGAGTAGGGATATTGTGTTGCATTACAGCTGGGTGAAGAGGACTGCTAATTCATTTGCTGACGGGTTAGCCAAGCAATGGGTGAATAGGGAATCTTTATTTTGAGTTAACTTTTGACTTTTTCCCTTTGTACTCTGTGGGTGGGGAGTTAAGACATTTTTCCTCCCCCTTTTGTACTTAAAGTTTCATATCATTAATAAAGTTTCTTGTTATTGATAAAAAAAAAGAAAGGGTATCTTGGGTTGTATTGTACATAATATATACAATAATCCAGAATGGAGAGAACTTTTTAGGCCTACTTTCTTCTCTCCAACACTTCTAAAACTCCTTGGTTGATCCAAGATGGAAGGAATGCTCAGAAATCGTGAAGGAGCTACAGTTCTAGAATCCTTGGACCTTGCTCACCTGGTTACAATGGTTCTATAATAGTGGTGGGTGATTTGCAAGTGGTGATAGGGTGAACAGAAGAGGGAGGGGATGGATCTTGGAGCTTATGGCACAATATTTGAGGGGCAAGATACTTGGCACATGACTAAGGTGCAGTTTCAGATGGGACTCCCAGGTTTTCCAATTGAATGGCAGATATACTAGCTAGGGAAGAGGTAAATGGAAAACCATTGTAGTTTGTACATAAGCAGTAGGACAGTGAATAAGTTCTTATCTTGGGTGTAAGGGAGGTGACTGATCGAGGGCTCAACTTATACTGTTAAGAAGCATAGTGTACATACTGTATTTTAATAAAATGCTGATAGTTCATCATCATCTAAGCCATGTCTATGGGTCAGATACATGAATTCTGTTTCACCATTCTGTTCTGTTTAGTGCCATATCCATCATTAAATTATGGGTTCTAAAAAATACTGATAGTTACTGATCAGAAAAAAAACCGGAGCAGAGATAAACCTAGGAAAAATTGCTACGATTGGTTCTAGTAAAATCTAATGTTTGAACTTTATTTGCTCACACAAAGGAATTTGATGGATTTGCATGTTGGGAAGTTGGGGTTGTCAAGTGCCAGGTTTTAGGTAGGTTCTTCTCTAAATGGGCTCCATTAATTAGGTATTTGCATTTTATATCAAATGCATCGACTCACATTTATGTTGACAATAGTGTTTACTAGATTATCTTAAGTTGACTGGTTCCTATGTTCTTAAGTATATATACACATGAAATGATATACACCCTGATGTATAAGTCTAGTTGACTTCTGAAACACTTTGAATGTACAAGTCTAGTTGTAATTTTTTGTTTCTGCTCTGCATCTGCTTTGTAAGAGTTGGGATGACTTCTTGCCACCAAACCATTGTATTTTCTGCTTGGTTGAATGGAATTTTTTCTTTATTAATATTAAAAAAAAAAATGATATACACCCTGGTGTAGCATTGCCTTCTCCGA
This sequence comes from Nelumbo lutea, assembly GCF_056320005.1. NCBI lineage: Eukaryota > Viridiplantae > Streptophyta > Magnoliopsida > Proteales > Nelumbonaceae > Nelumbo > Nelumbo lutea. The sequence goes on along the minus strand of NC_142690.1, from coordinate 31,967,594 downwards.
TATCATCACTGCAGAAAAAAAAAAATTATTCACCTTATGTTTGCTGATGATATCATTACTTGTTGCCAAAACAGAGGTGAAGAAGATCTAGTCAATTTGTTGGCTTTAATTAGATGCTTTGAGAAAGTGTCAAATTTGTAGATCAATCTTGAAAAAAGTTACTTGGTAGGTCTGAGGTTGGGGAGTAGGTTGGTGGATAGATATGCATAGATTTTAGGTTCCTCCGTGTTATAGAGCAAGTCAAACAGAAATAGGCTGTATGGGTGTGTCTAGAATGATCCAGAAAGAGATCTTTATATATTAAAGATAGTAAATGGACAATTCTGTCCTTACTCCTTAGAAAGAGAGTGATACAAGTACAAGTACAAAGATGATTCAGTGTATATGGAGTATGATACAACAGTACTCCTTAGGTAGAAAAGAAACTGAAAAGTACATAAGTAAAACTGACCACAAGTTGTTTGTATAGTGTAGCATCACATAATAACTCATATCATCTTTGGACAACTTAAGACTAAGCTCCATGGGAATGTCAACTTGTTCGAGTCAGAAAGATGAGCCATGCTGACAAGATCTAAAGGTTGCAACTTGCAAGGGCGATTCAGTGTATCTGGTTTGTTTTCTGTAAAATCCTTTTACCCCAAGGTTGCAAGGATGGATGAGATTTCTTTCCCAGTTGATTTGGTTTTGCATTCTCCAGTGCCTTCAAAAGTCTCTTTTCTGGTGTGGAGAGTTCTTAATTCTTGTTTAATGAAGGAAACTTGAGAAGAAGAAGAATGGTATTTAATGGTGAGACTTGTGTTTTGTGCAATGGTGCAATGGTGAGACTTGTGTTTAGTCTGTCTACCTTTGAATGGCACACAAAGAGAGGGAGAATTATGTGGAAGTGCATAAGAGCAGCTTTGTTGTGGACTGTCTGGGAAGAAAGGAATACCAGATTTTTTTGTGACAAAGAAAGGAGTTTTTGGAAGTTAAAGAATGTATTCTGACAAGGGTACAATTAAGTGGCTGAAAACGCTAAATCTCTTTGATGCATACCCTTTCGATGACCTATGGAGAAGCTGGTTAGCAGTGGCTAATACTTCTACCAGAAAGGACAGATATGTGGTTGAATGGATGCCACCTGGGGAGGAGTTTATTAAGCTGAATTTTGATGGAAGTAGCCGAGGTAACCCTGGACCTTTAGGCATAAGAGGAGTGCTGAGAAATAAAGACAGTAGCTTTATATCTTTGTATTCAGGTCCTGCGGGTGTGGAGACTCTTTAAGGGCTGAATTACTTGCTTCTGTACAAGGAATCCAGCTCGCAAACCAGCTAGGAATAGAGCATCTGATTATTGAAGGGGACTCTCAGGTGATAGTGGGTTGGTTGAAGGATCCAGACTCTGTGATCTGGGGCTTTAGAGATTTTCTCAAAAAGGTGAAATGGCTAACAAGGAATATGACAATCAGAGTTCAGTGGGTATGCAGATCGGCAAACTCAATGGCTGATTCACTTGCAAAACATGGGGCTCTTTGGGCTACTTTGTTTTGGGCTTCTGTGTAATTTCTTTTGTACTTGTAATTCTGTAACTAGTCTTAAAGGAAAGATTGCACACTTCATGCCTTTTCCATGGATTGCCTGTAAATCTTATTTGCCGGATTAATAAAATCTTACTCATTTATCACCCAAAAAAAATGGAGAGCTCTAATCACATTTTCACCCAGTACAAACTTGCTGAAACCCTCTGGTAGTGGGTGAAAGATGTTTTTGAGAACTCAATGCCACCTTTAGTTGGGTAAGGAGAACTGCAAATGGAATGGCTAATGTAGGGAATTAGTAGACCTCAGTTGTTCTGGGCAAAAGTTTAAGTTTTGATGCCTATTGGGTCTTGTTTGCACCAACCTGTTGTACTCTCCTTAATTTTCTTAATGATTAATAAAATTCCTTGCTGACCAAAAAAAAAGATATTCTTGAGGTGGCCGGATGCAACCTAGACTCTTCTGCTCCTGCATCAGGCCCCCTCCACCCAAAAGCTCCATTGGCATAGATTTATTCTCTTAATAATGATTAAGTTTACAATTGTACAAGATTGATGTCTCTATACTGAACTCAAATGGGTGAGTATGCAGGGCGTGTAACACTTCTTGCTGAAGGATGCCGAGGCTCTTTATCAGAGGTTTGCTCAAAAGTCTAGTAGATTTAATAATATATTCAAACATTAATTCTCCTATGTGGTACTGCTGGTTTATTTTTATTATTTTTTTGCAAACCTCTTTTACTAAGTTGGACCTTTCTGTTGTACATATACAGAAAATAATAAGAGATTACAAACTGAGAGAAAAAGGGAATGCACAACATCAGACATATGCTTTAGGCATTAAAGAGGTAATTTATAGTCATTTGCTAATTTTGTTTCTTGAGATCTGTGTTTGTTGTATGTTTTCTCGATCTCATTCTTTTCTCTTAATTTGATTACTCATTCTTAATGATGTTTCCTCCTAAAGGAGGCCTTTATGACTTATATGCCTTTCCATTCCTGTCTTGTCCAGACTTTTTAATCTTGTTCACTACTATTACTAAATTTTCTTTCGTTCCTGGTAATAGTTGTTTCCTTCTCATAGGACCAATGCAGTGGGCCCATGATGAGATTCTTTGACATAATAAAAAATTTACACAATTTTTTCTGAGTGGTCATTGTTTTGGGTTTGATTTTTTTTTTCATGATTTTCCACAGTTATTGGTTTTACTGAGTCTCACCAAATGCTAACTAGTTTTCCAGAAAGAAAATTTATAGCTCATGCCTACTAAACTTTGGCATATTGAATGAAGAAAAATGCCTAACTTGTGGCATATCCAGGTATGGGAAATTGATGAAGGCAAGCATAAACCTGGTTTTGTGCTTCATACAGTGGGATGGCCATTAGACAGTAAGACATATGGGGGTTCCTTTCTGTACCACATGAAAGATAGACAGGTAAGTATGATTTTGTTTTTCTTTCTATTTCTTTCTTGTTATCAGAAAACCAATTACCATGAATTATTTGTTGACATTGCATCTCCATCTTGTAAGCCATTATTTGGTTACATTTCTCTTTGGTTTTAATTTCAGCATTTTAGACATTTTCTTTTACTATATTTTTTTCTTACTATTGTTCTTTTTGTTTTCCAAGTTCCCTTCTTGTCCTTCAAGCATTTGTAATTTTGATTTTGATTATTAATCTATACAGGACAGCTAGACAAGAAGAATCATTTTTTTTTTAATGGATAACAGAGAAAATTTTATTAAAGAAGAAAAACAGTCCAAACGAATGAGAGGACTGATTTAAAAAGTGTGAAAAAAGGTTAGATATCAGCAGCAAAGAGAGAAGAAGAAGTCGGCTGCAATAGGGTTTTGGGAGATGAGTTATTCGAACATCTCTCCCTTTCCTAATCTTTTCATTAAAAATAAATTACAAAGTTTTTGTATTTACAAGGAGGCCCTTAATTGGGCGATTAACTTAATTAAGCATAAAACATAAAGAAACATAAAGGCCCATTAACAAAAAGGAATAGAAACATAAAGAAATAAGAGCAGCCTATGGTCCATTCGACCCTTCTCTCTACACTTCCCCTCAAGCTGAGCATAGATGTCAATCATGCCTAGTTTGCCAATGTTATGTTGTAGTTTGGCCTTCGAGATTCCCTTGGTAAGAATGTTAGCTAACTGTTCTTTAGATGTAATGAATGGTAGACAAACTTCTCCAAAAGCCACTCTTTCTCTGGTACTGTCAACTTCAATATGTTTAGTCCTATCATGTTGCACCGGATTGTGGGCAATGTTGATGGCGGCCTGATTATCACAATATAGCATCAATGGCTTATCATACTCAACACCTAGTTCCTCCATCAGGGATCAAAGCCAAAGTAACTCAGAAACTCCATGAGCCATAGCCCTATACTCGGCCTCAGGTGAAGATCTAGCAACAACAAATTGTTTCTTGCTTCTCCAAGAAACAATATTAATTGCCACCATGCTATAGTATCCCGAAGTTGACCTCTTATCATCAATGTTTTTTGTCCAGTCAACATTTGTGTAAGCCTCTAGTTTCATATGACCATGCTTAGTAAAAAGAATGCCCTTCCCAGGCGTACTCTTCAAATAACATAAAATATGTTCTGTTGCTTCCATATGAGTGTCCTTGGGAGCATGCATGAAATGGCTAATGCAGCTAATAGCATATGCAATGTCGGGTCGAGTCATACAAAGATATAACAGTTTCCCTAGTAACCTTTGAAACACTCTCTTATCTTTCAATAGTTTTCCATCAGAGGCAGAAAGTTTGTGACTCATATCAATAGGAGTAGCCACTCTTCTTGCACCCATTTTGCCTGTTTCAGTGAGCAAGTCTAGAACATACTTGCTTTGAGAGATAAAGATTCCATCCTTAGACTAAACCACTTCAATGCCAAGGAAATATCTGAACTCTCCTAGATCTTTGATCTCAAACTCTATATTAAGGAAAGATTTGAGATCATCAATCCCTGTCACATTAGTGCCAGTCACTACAATATCATCAACATAAACTATGAAATATACCACCAATGAACCTCTCATTTCACAAAGAGGGTATGATCAAACCGAGCCTATACGAAACCAAAGTTAACAAGAGCAGCCCTAAACCTTTCAAACCACGCCCTAGGCGACTATTTGAGTCCATTGAGAGGCTTCTTCAACTTGCACACTTTTTCCTCCATGTCTGTGCCATACATCCCTGGTGGGAGAGATATATAAACTTCCTCATGTAATTCTCCATTCAAGAATGCATTTTTCACAGCCAACTGATAAACAGGCCAATCTAAATGAGCTACCAAAGTTAGTAGAACCTGCACAGATGTCATCTTTGTAACAAGAGCAAAAGTCTCTAGATAGTAAATTCCATAAGTTTGCGTATAGCCTTTTGCAACTAATCGAGATTTGTACCTCTCAATGGAGCCATCAACATGATATTTAATGGTATACACCCACTTACAACCCATTGGCTCATTCCCTTCAGACAAATCGACCACTTCCCATGTGTCATTCTTGTGTAGAGCATCTATTTCAGATCTCATAGCATCCCTCCATCCTGGAATAGTAAGAGCTTCTGATACAGACTTGGGTATAGGGTTAGAAGCAACAGAAGAAAGAAAGGCATAATATGAAAGAGAAAGAAGGCCATAGGAAAGATGTTTGGAAATGCAATGTACAGTACACTTCCGTTTACCTTTCCTAATAGCAATAAGGACACCAAGATCTGGGAAGGAAGGCTACAAAGGGATGGTATCAGTACCTGTTTTCTCTTCAGTAATTGGAAGTGCAGGAGGCTCATGTGATGTGGAGGAAACAATCTGCTCACTCCTGGTCCTTTGCCGCTGGTACCACCTAGGATTAAAAGGAGGACGAGGAGGTAATGGAGGAGGAACATGAATATTAGAAGGAGCAGGAGGTGATTGTACCCCCCTTGACTCATCAGGAATAGAAGGAAACTCAAGAGGGACAGGAAGGGGGAGTGCAAACAACTGTGACAAATACTCTCCCTGTGAACTATGCTTCCCCCGAGATGAATCATTGAAAGGAGTGAACTCATCAAAGGTAACATCCATTGAAACACAATGAGTCCCAGTGCTAGGATCAAAACAACAATAACCCTTCTGTGTAGAGCCATAACCAAGGAAGATGCAATTATGGGCCTTTGGTTCAAATTTATGTCTCTAGGTACTAGAAATGTATACATAACAAGTGCAGCCAAAGACACGAAGAGGAATAGAAAAAAGGTCCTTATCTGGATAAAGGAGGTTAAGAGGGGACTTAAAGCCCAATACTCTGGATGACATGCAGTTGATTAGATAGGTTGTAGGGAGAACAACATCCCCCCAAAATCTTGTAGGGACATGTGAGGCAAACAAAATGCTTCTTACAACTTCAACTATGTGATGGTTCTTCCTCTCAGCTACTCCATTTTGTTTTGGAGTACTAACACAAGAACTCTGGTGAATGACCCCAGAATCAGTGAGATAAGAGGTTAGGTTTTTCTCAAAGTATTCTTTTGCATTATCGGATCTGAATATTTTGATTCTTGTATCAAATTGGGTAAGAACAAATTCATGGAACTGCCTCACAAGCTTGGGAACTTCATCTCGAGATCTCATAAAAAATAACCAAGTATATTGAGAGAAATCGTCAATGAACAAGACAAAGTATATATAACCTCCCATAGAGGGTAAGTGGTATGGCCCCCACACATCAGAGTGTACAATATGAAAAGGAAAGGATGATCTTTTATTACTCAAAGGATAACTGTTTCTACAATGTTTTGATAACTCACATGACTCACAATGAAGGCTAAACAAGTTAATTCCCTTAAACAATTTTGGGAATAAATGACTCAAAGCAGAAAAAGGTAAATGACCCAAACGAAAATGACATAGCACGACATGACTAAAAGACTCTAAAGAAGTAGATCCAAAAGCAGCTTTTCTAGGTTGTCCTTGGCTTTGTCCAGGAGTATCCAGCAAGTATATTCCATTCGCCTCATGGTCACTCCCAATCACTTTCTGAGACTTCAAGTCTTGAAAAACACAATAAGAAGAGAAGAATGTTACACTGCAATTTAAGGATTTAGTTAGGCCACTCACAGACAATAAATTTGTATTCAGTCTAGGGACATGAAGGACAGAAGAAAGAGAGTTTGTAACCTTGATGGTTCCCTTGCTAGAGATAGGAGCAAGTGAGCCATCAACTAGGGTATCTTATCACGGCCAAGAAGCAAATCATAAGAAATAAATAGAGTGAAAAGGCTGGTCATATGATTAGGAGCACTAGAATCAATAATCCAAGGGATCCTATGATTACCTGAGATAGTTTCATGACTGGTTGTAGCATGTATACCTGAATATGCAAATGCAGAAGTAGTTGGATTTTCTAGAGAGTTGGAGGAGGAGGCTGCACTCTCAAGGTGACTAATCATCCTCCCATACTTCTCATACTCTGCCTTCATAAATGCTAACTGCTCACTAGCAATCCTTTCATCTGTGAAACACCTATTATTATCTGAGATTGTGGCTGTGTTGGCACTTCCTGACTTCCCATTATCAACCTTTTTTTGAAAACAAGGTGGAAGGAGTTCTGGATGCAGTTTTCAACATTTATCTTTTGTATATTTGGGTTTCTTGCAGTAGTCACATATAACCTCCTTCTTCCCTGAATCACCTAAACTACCTATAGTCACCTTAGATTTCAGCCCCATATTAGCAAAATGGTCACTTGGGATAGTTCCTTGAACCTAGACCAGCCTCCTTCTCTCTTCACTACTCACCATGGCATTGGCCTAAGACAAAGATACATTATCCTTAGCTAGGATATTCTGTCTGGTAATGTCAAACTCTAGATTCAATCCTGTCAAGAATTCAAAAACCCTATTCCTCTCAATTAATTTCCTATATGTCTTAGAATTGTGCTTTCCCAAACAACAGTTTCCATTAGATCTATCTCTTGCCATAAGGATTTCAGCATTGAGAAGTATACTACCAAAGGTCTCTCCCCCTGCCTTAGATTATTCACATCACTCCTTATCATATATGCCCTGGCCACATTCAATTTTTGTGAATAAGTTTCAGCAATATTATCCCATATTTCCTTGGCTGAATTCATCCATAAATAATGCTGACTAATTTGTTGTTGTATCGAATTCACTAACCATCCAATAACAGTATAATTCTCTTGTAGCCATTTCTCATAAGATGGGTCATCTTCTGGTGGTGCTTTCTTGCTCCTGGAGATATACCCCCACTTGCCTTTAATACAAACATGTATTTTTACTGATTGTGACCATGCTAGATAGTTAGTTCCATTGAGCTTGACTACGGTCATAGCCAATAATGAGTCTACAGGTGCTCCCAGAACCTGTCCGAATTCTAAGCCACACTTATTTTCAACTCCAGAAACATCCATCTTCCTCAAACAACTCCAAAAGAACTTCAACCAACTTCAAATGATAAACAAGGAAGACAGGAAAAAGCAGACACCAAGTACCAACCTCTATGAAGTCGTATCTGCCAGCTATGTCTCACCCAGAACCCAGGAGAAATAGGAAAACAGCAGCCGCTCCTGGTAGGCTTCACAGAACAGCACAAGACAGATTGATCTTCAAGATAAAGAAAAAGAACCCCTTTGGTCACTGAGTGCCAAGGTGAAGCTCCCTATGGGGCCCACAATCAGAATTCTCTAGTTGATTAGGGTTTTGGGTAAAAAACTCCAAGGACTGTCAGAATAATGACCAAGACAGCATCATTTTCTTCAAAAAACCACTAACAATTGGGCTGGAATATTTTCTTCAATGACTCATTCGATTCAGTTCTCCATACACACTTTGTATGGGAAAAAAGGAGAAAAAAGGGAGAAGAAAGGATCCCGCTCTGATACCAAGAAGAAAAACAGTCCAAATGAATGAGATGACTGATTTAATAAGTGTGAAAAAAGGTCGATATCAGCAGCAAAGAGAGAAGAAGAAGAAGAAGAAGAAGAAGAAGAAAAAGTCGGCTGCAATAGGGTTTTGGGAGATGAGTTGTTCGAACATCTCTCCCTTCCCTAATCTTTTAGTTAAAAATAATTTACAAAGTTTTTGTATTTACAAGGAGGCCCTTAATTGGGGCAATTAACTTAATTAAACATAAAATATGAAGAAACATAAAGGCCCATTAACAAAAAGGAATAGAAACATAAAGAAATAAGAGCAGCCTATGTGCCATTCGGCCCATTCTCTCTACAATTAATTATGATATTATGAAGAAAGAACAAGCATTTGCAACCAGTTCTAAACACCCCAAAAGCACGTCTGCAACACTGCCTGGGCCATAATTTGGATTCTTCCTTGACTGTTTTATACATTTTCTCCCCACTTCGCTAAAATATCTGCTATTGTCCTTCCCCACATTTTTCATCTCCCTTATAGTTGTTTGGAATTGCCATGTGACCAAGCTATCATTTATAAGACAGCCCAGCACCACTTTTGAATCACTTTCTACAACCAGATTTCTTAAACCAAGGGATCTTGCCATCCTCATTCCTTGAAGTACGGCCACTGTTTGTGCTCTTGTTGAATTTCCATAGCCTATGGACCTGAAGATGAGGCTAGAATTGACCCTCTTTCATCTCTGAAGGTGCCTCCTATGCCAGATGGGCTAGGATTGCCTAAACTACACTACACTCATCAAAATTCAACTTTATAATATTTGATTGTGGTGGTGATCTGTTAAGTTACTGCACCCAACTTCCTCAGCTGAGAAAAGGTAAGAAGAAGGAATTGAGTTCAGAGCTTTCTCTGCATTCATCTTGTTTGATGGCCTTTGTATGGGCTTACATCATGATAACTTTCCATGCATCAGTTATAGCAGACTATCATGATTTCTGTCAAGTGTCAAGCTTCCAATTGCTGAGTTGACATGGATTGAACCATGGGTCACTTAAATTAACTACTATAGAGGGACTGAGGGATGTCTCGAGCATCTGATTTCGTGGGCCTGTTGTCTAAGGGACTAGCTAGGCTTGGGCTTCTAATGGCTCCCCTTTCAGTTCAACTTTGTCCTCAAGGTTGATGGAAGGAAATTCTTGTTGTAATTTATTGAAGGGCTCCCATGTAGCATCTTCACACGGTAAGTTGGACTATATTACCAATGCTTCTTTGGGAATATGGTGCCCTTTGTGCACCCACTTGAGGTCAATTATTTTGAGTGGCTTCACTTATAGTTTCTCCTAGAAAAAGTGGGAAATATTGGGCTTCTGATCATTTCCTTGCTAGTACACCTCTTGAGCAAGGAGACATAAAAAATGGGATGAAGTTTTGACAAAGGAGGAATAGTTTATAGGGCATCAACCCAATTCTTTCCAGCACTTGAAATGGGCTGAAATAATTGGGCATAAACTTCTGCCAAGCTTGTCTTGCGAAGGAAGTTTGTTGATAGGGCATAGGATTGTAAACAGATGCAGACCATGTCACTGACTTGATATTCCACTGATCTATGTTCATTAGATGTCTAAATTTGCTGCTAGACTCCAAATCTCCAATATATATTAGCTTTCAATTCCCCTAATATCTAGTTTCTCCTGTTCAAATGATCTTCGATTGAGTCCACCAATGTAGACCCCTTTTCATAAGGCAATATGGAAGGAGGACCTCTTCCATACAAAGCATTAAAAGGAGTCATTCAAGCTACTACTTGGTGTTAATTCCAAGTGTGAAAGTGAGAGAACAAGAGAGAGACTCAATTGGTAGGGTGTGTGCAGTGAGTCACACATCCAAAAAGAAAGAATATGTTATTGTGTAAATGGATAATTCTGCCCTTATAAGAATAAATAAAATACAGAAGTGTACAAATGTATACAAAGATAAAAGAAAGTTGAAATTACAATATTAACCCCATCTTCTCTACACTCTCCCTCAAAGGCTCAAACTGATGCCTAGGCAGTAGATTCATTTTGTCCATAAGACCATAAGAAAATTGTGCCTATTGTAGGTCATAGCCTTGGTAAAGAGATCGGTTAGCTGAAGACTAGAAGAGACAAAGGGAAGAGTGATGTGGTCTGCAATGAGAAGATCTCTGATGAAGTGACAATCCAGCTTTATGTGTTTTGTGTACTCATGGAAGATTGCATTAGAGGCGATCTTGATTGCACTCATATTTTTAGCAAATAAAGGAATAGGGGCCAGGTGATCAATGGCAAGATCATGAAGAAGGGCCGTAAGCCAAATAGTCTCACTGCAAAAGCTGAAGTAGGAGTAGGTACCCCAACAATGGACGGAGATGATCTAGTAATGTCAACACCACTCTCCTCTTGATTCAAAGCAGCTCTAATTGCAGCCAATGCCTCTAATGAAGTGGATCTAGTTCTGGGAGCAGAAGAGGTATATGTAGTAATTGCTGAATTCACATTTTGTTTCTTGTTCTTAAGTCTTGTAGGCACAAGGTGAGGATATAGCTTCCAACAGGCATCTCTGGTGTGTCTAGATTTCTTGCAATAGTCACAAAACACCTCATTTTTTCTTCCTTCTTTACTTCTTTCTCCTTATCACCTCCCTGTTTCTGCTTCATAATTGCTAGGGCAGATTCTACTTGTGAAATTTGCAACATAACTTTCCTCCTACTCTCTTTACTGTGTACTAGAGAATAAGCTTGGTGCTACAAAGTTACATTATCCGTAGTAAGGAACTGCTGTCTAAAAATGTAATAATCAAAGTTTATCCCAGAATAGAACTCAAAAACCCCTTTTTCTTTCAACCAACTTCCAATAAGTTGCTGCATCCTTTTGACTCTCCTGCTCAATTGTCTCCAAATGGTCAATTTCATACCATAACAACTTCAAAGTAGAGAAATAAATTGAAGCTGGTTTCTCCCCCTGCATAAGATTGTTCATTACACACCTCAACTCATAGGCCCTAGCAACATCGAGTGGCTGAGAATAAGTTTCTTTCATATTCTCCCAATATCCTTAGCTGTCCTCACCCAAAGGTAGTTCCTGCTAATATGAGACTGCATGGAATTACACAACCAGGTTATCACTAAGTAATTTTCCTAAACCCATTTTTTTTATCAATATTTTCCTAAAGGATCTTCCTTGGCTGGTTTCCAGTGTCACCAGTCAAATACCCTAATTTTCCTCTTCCTCCAATGGCCATCATGGCTACTGAGCCCACTTTAAATAGTTTGATCCATCAAACTTGACTGTAGTAATTTGGAAAGGTTACTATCTGCTACATAAACAGCCCCCATTAAGCCTTCTCCATGAGATTTAGAGTCATTTCCAGTAGCTTCCATGATGTAAGCAACAGTTGGACTTCAAGAATGATCCAATTCTCTTCTTACTCAGGTGAAACAACCTTCCCAGGAGCAGTACACCAACTAACAGAGTTGTGACAGTCCACAACTTCCTCTTAGAAACTCAAAAAAAAAAAAAAAGGTCTGGTCAAGGAATAAACTCAGCTGAATAACAATTCCAAAGGAAAACCCTAAAACAGCCCTGGAGAAAACAGAGAAAAGTGAACAACTCCCTCCAGAGTCTTCCAAACAGTTTCTAATTGCTGTTGATCTCTGAGAGAAGGAAAGATATGCTAAAAAAACTGAGTGCCACCTCCATTCCAGTATTTAATCACCACACTTAAATCTGGCACTGGGCTTTTTGGCGGCAACTACAATCTCCAATAACCACCAAGAATCAGACCACATGAGAGCATTGTTCATCCTTAAACCTTGCTATCCCCAAGGATGTCTCATGTAGCCAGCTGGATCAAGCCCATATGAGAGCATTGTTCAGCCCTAAATCTTGCTCTGATACCAACTTGGCTGCAATAGTTGATAGAAGACCAGGTTTAGATGAAGAAAACAGCTAGGAAAATAAAGAAAAGAGAAGCAGAAGAGAAGAATGAGAGGGAATAGAGTGAAAAAGAGAGAAAAGGGGAGCAGATTGTAATGTGCCTACCACCCTACTCGTAACTATTTATATGAGCAAGGAGCAACTAAGAAATAAAGTGCAATGACTGTTATACCCTTGCCTCCTATAAGATAAAAGAAAAACAAATAATAACAGAAAATCAGCAATAAAGAACAAGTAAAAAATATATGGGACCACACCCAAATAATAGATCAAGACTAATCTATTGTATCTCTACACTTCCATGGGTGGTATAAAATTTCATCTTGTTTATTGATGACTTTTTAGGATATGTTTGGATTTATTTGATGTGGTCTCGTGATGAGGTCCCAAAGTTGGTTCAACATTTTCATGAACTCATTCTTAGTTCAATACATGTATTAAGATTTTCCGACTTGACAATGTAAAGGAATATTTTAAGAATGGTCTTTTTGCTTATTTTAAAAGCTTTAGGGTTGTTCATCAAAGTCCTTGTTGTCACACCCCTTAGCAAAATGGGGTAGCTAATGTCAACATGGATCAAATTAGAGGAGAAAGAGTTGAGAGTGAAAAGGGTGTGTTCTATCTTGAACCACACGCCAAATAAAAATTTAACTTATATATGAGATAATACAATGTTGTGGAAAGGATAGTTATGTCCTTGTCTTACAAGAAATAATAAAACAAAAGATATTTTACATAAGTTACAACATAAAAGGGTGGTCCCAAGGGCCAAAAAAGGAAAGAAGATGTAAGAGACATAGATCAGTCTTTACACCCCCCCTCAAACTGATGCCGAGTTACGAGCATCAGTTTGTCAACTAGAAACTGGTGGCGAGCACGAGTCATAGCCTTCATGAATATGTCAGCAAGCTATAGAGCAGAAGACACGTGCGGTAGAGATATGTGTCCAGTAGAAAACTGGTCTCTAATGAAGTGGCAGTCGACCTCTATATGTTTGGTGCGCTCATGGAAGACCGGGTTGGATGCAATCTTGATAGCACTCACATTGTCAGCATAAATAGGAACTGGGGATGACAAGGAGATGCCAAGATCATTAAGAAGGGCTCCCAACCATATAATCTCACCGCAGACGGATGACATAGCCCTATACTCAACCTCGATAGATGATTTGGAAACGGCCAGTTGCTTCTTGCACTTCTAGGATATAAGAGTCACCAAGAAAGACACACCAACCAATAGTGGAGCGTCTAGTGTCTGGGCATCCTGCCCAATCAGCATCTGCATATGTAGATAAGCTAAGCGAAGGAGATGTAGGGAAGAAAATGCCATGTGAAATTGTTCCACAGATGTATCTGATAATGCGAAGAACTGCAGTCATGTGCGGTTATCGAGGAGAAGAAACAAGTTGGCTTACCACTTGAACCGCATAAGAGATATTTGGACGTGTCATGGTGAGGTAGATCAGACCACTGACAAGCTGTCGATAAAGAGTGGCATCTGCTAGGAGGTCCCCATCATCTTTTGAAAGTTTTAGATTCATCTCAAGAGGTGTTTCAACCTGTTTTTTCATCACTCAGGTTTGCAGATTTCACAAGGTCCATCACATAATGTGTTGATTAACAAAATACCCACGGGGAGAGTGAGTAACTTCTAGACCCAAGAAATAAGTGAGATGACCAAGGTCCTTCATCTTGAAAGACTGACTGAGTAGTTGTTTTAGAGAAAAAATACTCTGACTGTCATCACTGGTAATAAGAATGTCATCCACATAAAGGAGTAGTTATGTAATTCCTTGGGGACTCCTTGATATGAACAACGAATAATCTAAAGAGCTCTGTGTGAATCCTACATCTGTGATCACTAAACAAAATTTCTCAAACCAAGCCCTAGGTGCTTGTTTAAGACCATACAAGGACTTTTTGAGTTGACATACCGGGGAGGAACTGTCATAGTATCTTGGTGGAGGCTTCATATAAACAGTTTCCTTGAGGTCCCCATGCAAGAAAGCATTTTTGACATCCATCTGATGAATTTCCCTGTGTTTAATTACAGATATGGCCAACAACAAATGGACGGTGCTCATCTTAGCAACAAGGGAAAATGCCTCATCATAATCTATCTCATACTCCTGCCTGTACCCTTGTGCCACCAAACGTGCCTTGTATCTATCAAGACTCCCATCGGAATTGAGTTTCACTGAATACACCCACTTGCTTCCAATAAGAGAGGCATCTGGAGGAGTTGGAACCATATCCCAAGTATCATTATCCATAAGATCTTGGAGCTCAGTATCCATAGCTTCTTTCCAATGTGGGACAACCATAGCCTTCCAGTATGATGTGGGAATATCTGTGGCAAACAAAACAGTAGAGGAGCTATGGTTTGAAGGAAAACCATAGCGGTCAGGAAGACGAGAAATTCAAGAAGAGTGACGTAAAGGAGGGTTAGAGGATGGTTGAGGATCACTGATAGGTGCAGGTGTACTTACAAGATCAAGAGAAGGATGAGAACTCGTGGCTAGAGATGATGGATCAGCTTTTGGTGATGAAGGGGGCAGGGCAATAGGAGTTGGAGCAGCTAGCCTCTTTTTGAAATAGACACAGAGCAACTCTGGAATGGAAGGTGAATCTGAAGAACCTGCAAAGTCAAAAGAATGCAGTATCGAAATGGAAGTAGCAAGCAACTTAACTATGTGAGCAAAAAAGGACATGTCCTCAAGGAAGATGACATTGGGGGATACGCGAACTTGATGAGACTTTGGATCATAGCAAAGGAAGCCCTTATGATCAGGGCTATATCCCACAAAAGCACACATTGCTGATTGGGGAGTCAGCTTTGTGCGTTCATGTGGAAGAAGATGAACAAAACATACACAACGAAAGACATGAAGAATAGAAAAATCAGGTGAACAGTGAAACTAACTTTGAAAAGGAGATGTATTATGCAAGACAAATGATGGAAAAATGTTAATAAGGTACACAACAGTGTTGACCGCCTTCACCCAAAATGAAGTAGGAGCATGGGAATCATGAAGAAGAGTTTGAACTATGCTCAGGATATGTCTGTTGTTGCGCTCTGCCACTCCGTTTTGTTGTGGAGTGCCAGGACAAGATCTCTGGGATTGTATTCCATTGTCTCTCAAGAAAATTTGAAAATCTCCATCAAAGTATTCACCCCTCGAGTTTGAATGGAAAACCTCAATATTTGCATCAAATTGGTTTTTGATTTTTGCTAGGAAGGATTTAAAGGTAGAGAAAACTTCATATTTGTTTCTCAATAAATGTAACAAAATATTTAAATCCCAATCTGGAAACAACTGGAGACGACCAAACATCAATATGTATTATTTTAAAAGGAATAGAAGCATGTTCGACAATTGAAGGAAAGGGTAAAATATTGCTCTTACTCAAGCAACAAGAAATGCAAGCCTTATCAACATTATTAAAGAAAGTAGCTTTAGAAGACAAATAATCATTACAAAACAAAGACTCAAGTTTATTTGCATAGGGGTGCCCAAGACACCTATGCCACAAGTGCCATACATTATTTCTACAAATAACCTCAGTACTAGGAGTGGTAGTAAGTAAACAGTATGTGGATGAATGCCCCGTTGCCTTTTCAAATTCCAAGGCAAATAGCCGACCCAGTCTACGCCCCTTCCCTTTCACTGTCCCAGTGTGCTAGTCCTTTATCAAACAGCCATCATGGGAAAAGGAAATTACCATCCTCAACTATCTGACTGACTGAAATCAAATTAGTTGTAAGTTTAGGAACAAAGAAAGTTTTAGGTAGATGAAAACAAGAATCAACAGATGTGGTTAAGGGCAAATCATTGCAACCAATAATATCTAGTTTCTCTCCATTAGTAGTAATAATGTGTTTATTCAAGGATCCATATGGTTAGAGGCCCCAGAATCAATGATCCATAAGTGGCTAGGAGAGGAACAATAATAGGATGATTCACCCGTAAGACCGATGGCTAAAAATGCAGAGGAAATAGCTGAGGATACTAGCTGTCGCATTCTTTCTTCTGTAAGAGTCCCGGAATTTTCATCCATTCCAGCTGAAGTTGTACTCCCTGTGTCTGTACCTTCAGTGGTTGTCTGGAAAGCCTTGTGTTGATTCTTCTTAGAGCTTGAACCATTCCTTGTATTCATAGCACTGTACACGAGACAAGTCCTTCTTGGGCTTGGATTTATTCATCAGAAAGGCTGTCTCTGTTCTTAAATCAGATTTCGACCTCAAGGTCGATTGAGTAATGAGTCTAGTTTCCTCCCTGAGAAGCTCCCCCAAAATTGTGTCAAGTGTGGGAGGAGTGCCCCTACTGAGAATGTTGGATCTTACAATTTCATATTCAGGTCTCAGATGCATCAGAAAATGCATGATTTTCCTCCTATCAAAGTGTTCTTTCAGATTTTTGATGCAGCAAGCAGAGGTGCTTTCACCCATGTGAACTAATTCATACTCCGCCCACAAGCTCACGAAATCAGCATAGTACTCCTGTATTTTCTTCTCACCTTGACTGTAAGAAAATATCTCTGTCTCTATCTGATATTGGCGCGAGATGTTGGACTGTTGATACACCTTTTCCATGTAGGTGAACATCTCACTAGCAGTTCGATAACTTCTCATTGGAATAGCAATCTCAGTTTCAACAGATCCGAGAAGCCAAGACACCACTTTGGCATTGTCAATCTTCCACTGTTTCAGCCTCTTAGAATCAGACTCATCTGGTTGTTTTGTGGAACCATCCACGAATCCCCATAATCCATTTCCTTCAACATAGAACTGGAAATGGAATTTCCAGAAGGCATAGTTTGTTCCATTGAACTTCACTGGTAGAATCTCTTTTATCCATGGCATTTCAGCAAAGCAAGGAAAACTGAGAAAATAGAGCAGCCGAAGGTTCAAGAAAGTTCAAAAGTTGATGGAATAAGTGTGCCCAACCACACGTCACAGAGAGGAATCAAAATCCAATAAAGAAACCAGTCAAACAGAGTTCTCGAACTGATAACAGTCCAAAAAAGGTAAGTTTTCTGGACTGTCGAACAAGAAGAGGGGCAGAACACTCTTCAATAGGAATCCGAACCAAAAAAAATTATAGATCTATATAGATCTGACCTGGGCGACTTCAGATCTGAAGTTTCACAGTGATTGGAGTAGCCAATTGAGAGAAAATGAAGAAACCCTATTTCTGATGGCGAGCTTCCAGAGAAATAGCAGTAGAGATGGGCCGATCAGTACAGCAGCATACAAAATCTAAAACTGAAGAAGATGGGTCGATCTCACAGATTTAAAAGGATGTCAATCAAGGACAGGTTGAAAAACCTGCTCTGATACCATGTCAACTTGGGTCAAATCAGAGGAGAAAGAGTTGAGAGTGAAAAGGGTGTGTTCTATCTTGAACCACACGCCCATAAATATTTAACTTATATATGAGATAATACAATGTTATTGGAAAGGACAGTTATGTCCTTGTCTTACAAGAAATAATAAAACAAAAGATATTGTACATAAGTTACAACATAAAAGGGTGGTCCCAAGGGCCAAAAAAAGAAATAAGATGTAAGAGACATAGATCAGTCTCTACAGCTAAGAGGAAAAATCGTCATATTGTTGAGATTATTAGGAATTCTTTTTTGCCTCTCAATTAGGTTTTGGGGAGATATTTTTATTGTTACCTATTTGATAAATTCTATGCCTTTACGGTTTCTTGGTCTTAAGTCCCCTTTCAGTCTTCTCTTTGCTGATGAGGAGCTTTATTTATTCCTTTTAGAGTCTTTGGTGCACTTGTTATATTCACATTCCTAGTTCCCAAAGACATAAGTTTGAACAAACACAAAGACAAAACATGTATCTTCCTTGGGTATGCCTCCACATAGAAGAGTTGTTGTTGCTATGATCTTAAAAGTGAAACTTGTTTTGTTTTCATCAGTGTCACCTTTACAAAGTTTGTGCCCTTTTATCATATTCCTTGTAAGGGGGAGAATCCTATATTATTGAGCCCCCCTCTTCTACCTCAAGTTCCTTGTAATAGTACTCTTGTTCTCCTTCTGCTCCTACTTCTACCCCTACTATTCTTTCTCCATCTACCACCCATTGAATGCGGCTATACCAAAGGTACACAGATAGGTTGTTTGTTTCCCTTCATCATCAAAGCCTCCTACACAACCAATTGTTGAAAAGACAATAGTACAGATCTGTTTTTTCTTGATCTAGACCTTCCCATTGCTATAAGGCATGACTTGCATCTAAGGGATACACATTGATGTATGGTATTGATTACTTGGAGATTTTTTCTCTAGTCACCAAGATGAATTCCATTTGTGTTCTTTTGTCCTTGGTAACTACATTTTCATCATCCTTATATCAATTTGACTTAAATGATTCTTTTGTAATGGAAATTTACATGAAGTGTATATGACAACTCCTATGGGTATGTATGATAAGGAGATGTGAAGGAAAGAATGTTGAATCTCTATATTGTCTCAAACAATCTCCTAGAGCTTGGTTTGAGAGATTCCATAATGCCCTTGTTGGAGTTGGCTACACACGACCCAATTGGATTACACCCTCTTTTATGAAGAGGATAGATAATTTCATGACTATTCTTATTGTTTGTGTTGATGATATAGATGTTAATGGAGATGATGTGTAGAAAATAGCAAAATCGAAGCAGTTTCTTGGCAAAAAAATTGAGATTAAAGACCTTGGTGAAATGTGATATTTCTTGGGATTAAAGTAGCAAGATCCAAAGAAGGTATCATTATCTCCGAAAGGAAGTGTGTCCTTGACTTGCTGGTAGAAACTATAAAACATGGGGCCAAGCCCGTTTCTACCCTCATTTACTATTATTACAAGTTATCTGCCTCAAATGGTTAGTTATTGTTTGATATAGGAGTGTTTCAAAGGCTTGTGGGGAAGCTATTGTATCTTTTATGGCTTGGCCTGACATTTCCTAGGCTGTGTGTTATTAGTTAATTTATATATGCTCCCAAAGACACTCACTTGGTGGCTACTGAGGGAGTTTTTTATACTATTTGAAGTACACCTGGCAAAGCGATTTTGTTTTCTAATTATGGGCATAAAAGGATAAAGCATATACAAATGTAGATTGGGTAGATTGTATTGATGATAAAAGATCTAGATTTGGATATTGTACTTCAGTTGTTGGCAACTTGGTTTCTTGTTAAAGTAAAGGCAAATGGTTGTGGCGAAGTCTTCAGTTGAGGCATAGTATAGAGCAAATGGTTCATGGAGTGTTAAAGTTGTTGAGATCGCTATTGGGAAAGCTGGGCACAATTCATGACAAGCCAATTCTGTTGTATTATAACAACCAAGCAGCTATCAATATGGCCTAGAATCCATACAACATGATAGGACAAAACATATTGAGGTAGATAGACACTTCATAAGGGAGAGTTTTACCTCGGGGAAGTTTGTCTACCTTTTATTGCATCTGAGGAGCTATGGATGTTTTCACCAAGGGAGTTCTAAAGCCTAAATTACAGCAGTATATATGCAAGGTAGGCATGATTAACATCTATGCTCAACTTGCGGGGAAGTGTTGAGTTATTCGGCCATGCAAAGTCTTTTAATGTTTCTCTCCTTTATTTTATACTAATGGGCCATGTAAGTCTATTTTATGTATTTATTCTTATAGATTCCCTATTAAGGGATTTCTTGCAATTATACATTTAATTATGTTTAGATATAATAAAGCTCGATTGGAGAGTTGGGAGATAGCTACGGTTCCTTTTTTACCAATAACTGCAACTTTCATTAACAGTAAAATAACAGCTAATACAAACATACTTGCAAATAAAACAGCTTATCTCCATGACCAATAAGTTTACAATTGAACCCCATATAGATGATCTTTCCCAACCTCTTGTTTTGCCAAAGATTCAGCCATGCCGTTTGCCATTCTTTACACTTATTGTATTCTAACATCCATATCCCTAGTTATCCATTTAAACCTTTTTAGTTCATTTTTGTGCATCCATAACTCATTTGCTTTGCTTAGCAGTCACTTGATTACAAATTGAGTCTCCTTCAACAATCAGTTTATGCACGCTCAGCTCTTTTTCTCTAATTGTCCGTTTGACGACTGCCATTACTTCAGCCTTCAATGAATCACCAATTCTAATCGGACTTGAATATAATGCCACCACATGTCCTAACTCATTCCTGAAAATTCCTCCAACACATGAGGGGCCTACTTCCATCAAAATTGAGCTCTATGTACCCCCACAAATGGAGGTGTCCAACATCTACTAATCCTGATTTTCAAGGATGATGTGTTAGCCACTTCCTAGTAAAACCCTCCACCTAGAAGTCCAAGAACAACTCTAGAGCTTTTAGCCAATGAGTAGCTCTAGTGGATGCACATTCAATCAATGCCTCCTTCCTCTTCTCTTTTTCTTTATTATTGTCCTCCCAAATTCCCAACTAGAAGAGACTAAAGAGGAGGCAAGGGATAGGTAAAAGCCATGAAAAAGGAACCATACAAGAAAGAACCTGAAGGGGAAAGGGTCCAAATTTGACTGTTAAAATTTTCAAGATCCAAGAAGATACCATCAAGGAATTTTATTAAATTTAGGACTAAAGGAACCTCAGATTCCCTTAGCCCACGTCAAAAAAGAGTGAAAATTGATCATTCAAAGGGGTTGTTCTCACCCAAGTATGTTCCCGGAATTTGACTTGATTACCCATGCAAACATCATACCTGACAAAGGGAAGAAACTGAGGGAGAACTTCATTGATAGCCTTCCAAGGGGACCTCCTTCTAGATCTGGCAACAAACCCTATTTCATTCTCTCTTCTGTAATGATCTGAACTTTCTTTTCTTAATTCCTGCTTAATCTTCTAGATTAAACAACAAGATTCAGTGCTGTTCTGTTTCACTACTAATCATTGACTAAGAAGAATTTCTAATTACTTGGTCAACATTCATAAAGTATTGTCACTTTTTGGCATTGTAAGATTTTCATAATGGTTAGCTTATTCTTTGTTCTTATTATTTCTTTCTTATGCTTATTATGTATGTCAGATTTACCATAAATTGGTGTTTGAATTCCTGGTTATGCATCCAAATGAAATTAACTCTATGATTGAATGGCCAAGTCAATTGGCAAAAATTAATTATAGACGTAAATTTGGTGTTTCAAAATGGTCATAGAGAATCAAAGAAGAGATCACTTTGTCTGGTATTGAGTCAATGACAATGACATATACCGTCCACCACAAGATTCCTATTTGGTTCGTGACTGCTAACATATGTAGAGTTCTTATTTGGTTACATTGCAGATTTCTATTGGCCTTGTGGTTGCCTTGAACTATCGCAATCCTTTCTTGAACCCATATGAGGAATTCCAGGTAAGACCAATATCCTCCACTTTAATGTTCTAAATACATACTTTCATTGATATGAAATTGTGATTATGGTGTCCTTAAACCTTGGGGCTGCATTTATTTTCCTATATCTTGTACATGAATAATGCATGATCCAAATTTCAAGCATGATGACATTACATGGTTATGTGTATTGTAATATAATTCCAAAAGCCCATCTGTAAAATGTTCACCATAATTCACAATATTAGCGATATTTGGTGTAATTTCCCTAGAATCTCCCTATTTTGCTAGGTAGCAATATGAAATTTTCTAAGTCTTTTTTTCTTAACATCCCTGATATTTTGCCAATATTTTGGTTATATTTTAGATTTCATTGATAGACTATACATACGATATTTTCTGATATTTCATCAAAATCATCATAACTTTATTTAATTTTTCCCTAAAAGAATAAATGGGGATTCACTAATTGGATGATTGGCTTAGTATATTAATGTAATTCACTTACTAAGTCACTATAATTCAAAAGAAAATGAAAAAATACACAACTATAAAAGAGAATTCTAAATCTAATCAAAATGCAAAGAACAAAAAGACAAAAGTCAAAATGACAAGTAAATACAATTGTTTTCTATGATTTTTTGAGCCATGAATGTGCAATTATACAATATTCCTGATTTTTTAGATTTTTCAAATTTCTTAATGAAATTAGAAAAATTATCTTTGTATGGCGAAATGCCCATCAATATCGGAATTGCAAACCATGATCATGATGCTTACACGAACATGTCCTAGAAACGAGAAAGATTTACATAATTTTAAAATGTATGTGCAAGAGGAGGTTCCATGGTGTATTGTGTGATCAGATAATGATTGACACTAGGGTAGAATTAAAAGCGAAATTATACCCATGGGGAGATACTCTAGTATAAAAGATATTGAAATAAGGACTACTAAAACAGAATATAGAACACATAGGCCTTTACCCAATAATGGTCCCAACTATCTGGGGTCTTGGGAGGGGTAGACTGGCTATGGTCTTAATCTTTGGCATTTTTTTTTCACTCAAAGTGGCTGCCCTCAGACTTGAGCCCATGTTCTCACACCTGCCAGCTTGAGAATACATGCAATATAAACTTAGCGATGACAAGAGTCAGAATCATGGTGCAGTCAAGAATATATGACCAAGAGATATCTCAGTGTTACAACTTTGTTGGTTCAATAATTAATAGTGAGGGTGATGTTATGTGGGAAGGATCATTTTTGACTTCCATGTAGCTGATGTTATGTGGGTATGGTCATCCTGTTCACAAATAGTAATACCATTTACTCTGACTGTAAACATTTTCCTTGGCTTTGTCATGCTTTAATGTAGATATAATTATGGTGAACTCTGATAAAACACAGACCCCACTGCGGTCCTTTTTGTTTAGCCCCTTTGTGCATGTGTACCTCAACATGACCTATGATAGAGATACTTCAGCATGCTTAGCGTTCTTTATTTGTGTGTTGGACATTGAATTGGTACTTCTAGAACATATTTATTTCTTGTATATCATCAATTGTTCTCTTATTAAGAGTTCACATGACCTGTTTTGTCAACAAGAATGTATAAAACTACTAATAATTATTGTGCTGAAATTACTAGAGATTTGGTTAACTTAGAATAAGGTGGAACTAAAGGAAAGTTGTCTTGCGAAAACAAAAAGTTTAGCAGATTGCTTTTTTTACTACTGACAGATCAGAAACATTTTATTAAGAATTATAAAATGGTGTATAAGTAGCAAGTATTACGAGTAGAGCCTCTAGTCTCCCTCTTAATGTTACAAGTATCCCTTGAGCTCCCTCACCTCACCTCCATGGACAGTAACTCAGAAAAGCAGATTGTGTCCAAGTAGGGGAAGGCATTAGATAAAGGGGAAGGGGTTTTGAAATTAGTCTGTAAAATATTCAAATGAATCAAGCAGCAAAGTGATGTTTTTGGGTAGACCATAATTGTATGCTTGCTCTTTTAGAATTATGAAATTCTCTAATTTCTAGTTACGAATTGATTCCTTGTCAATTATATTTAGTTCGTCCCCATTCATTTGTCTTTACCAAGGTTCAAAATATTGATACACCTAGTACACCTGAACATGTGTTTCTGGTGAGCGATACACTTTTTTTTGTTTCATATTTTTATAGGGGGTTTCTAATACTTCTATTTAATGTTTAAAAATATCATAGTTTCTGAATCAGCATTTTGGTGACCCTCCGGAATGATACATCATATCGATACTTTGAATCCTGACCTTAAAAACCTGGAATCCTGGCATATATCTATATTTACTCTTGCCTAATTTTGAAAGAATAGTGCTATTATTATTTAGCTACCTTTAGTACTATTGATAATGCATGGTTGTAACTTGTGATGATATATTCCATCTAATTAGTTTGAATACTTGAAATCAGATGTTAATTCCTAATTATTTGTTGCTTTTTTTTTCCTAGAAACTCAAACACCATCCTGCAATCAAACCTATATTGGAAGGTGGAACAGTTCTGCAATATGGTGCTCGAACTTTGAATGAAGGCGGTTTTCAGGTGCATCAAATAAACTTCTTGTCGGTAATATAAGGAGGGAGAACAAGAATTTGGTTCGTTGAACAGAGACAGTCTTCCTGCATATTTCATACATCCTTTGACTGGAATGGCCTCATTGCCAAAAATCAATTTAGTTTATCCTTATCATCCAATTCATTGCATTGCATTGGATGATAATGAGAAGATTGCAACAACCCAAAAAGAGGCCATAGGTTAAGTTCTAAGGGCCATCAATGACTTGGTTTTGCAGCAATGTTGCCACAGTATGCAAGGGAGATTGTTTATGCCCTTCCCATTACCATCAAGTCTCTATTTGATCTGAGTTGTGGTGTTGATTTTCTGCTTCATGTAAATGGTTGTTATATCATGCAAATATGAATATGGTGCTAGTTACGTTTCAGTCTATTCCCTATCCAGTTTTCCCGGGAGGAGCAATTGTGGGATGTTCTGCTGGCTTCTTAAATGTGCCAAAGATAAAGGGGACACATACTGCAATGAAATCGGGTATTACTCACTTCTTTATTGTTGAACACTTGATCTTATGTTGGTTAGGTTTGATAACAACTAGATGCAAACATGATTCTACCAATAATGGAGTATTTATATAAAACAAAGCAATATTGGATATTCCTATATCTATTCTATAAAATATGATCGATAGGGGAAAATGGTAGAGAAAGTAATTGGATTTTGCATCCATTCTTTTTTTCTTGTTTCTTATCAAAGAAGAGAACCTGATAGAATTAAAAGCTAGGAATTCAGGTATTCACATACCTTATTTTTTAAATAGCTATAAATTCTACAAGTAATATATATTATACATAATCACATACATGCATAGGCACAAATGTGCTTAAAAAGTTCTCAATATTGGCAAGATTTGGCAAAATGTACCTGAAATTTTCCCTTTTCACTAGGGAGTGGAATGAAATATTTCAAGAATCTTTTCTCCCTTATATATCTTATACATTGCTGATATATTGGTGATATTTTGAATTTCAATGATAAATTATACATTTAAGATTAAAATTGTATGCATATGTATAGTAACAAATAACAAGTAATAGGAATCAAAATGGGAATGATACATATAGAAGAGAAGATGACTAAAAGACTAAGGTCTTGTTCTTTTGGTTTGTTTTCAACCTCCGATATCCTAAAAGCAAAATTTTTTAGACCAAACTATTCCTTTAATACCTCTTACTCTTATTTTTAGACTTCAGACGTTAGACTTGACAACATTTTTACTTTTTGTCCCCAAAATGCCCTTCGTGCAATTTATTCATTATTTTTTATTAGTAACACACTCTTACTATACATTATTAAAATTTTATAAATAAAATAATAAAATATTATTTTAATATTATTTCTATAATAATATTTTAATAACATAATGTTAAAATACAATGATATTAACATTATTGTATTTTTAAATAGTATTAAAATAATATTTTAATTAAAACTAATATTTAAAATAATATTATTTTAATAAAATAATATAAAAATATTACTGTTTTAATATTTTAATAGTATTTTATTATGTTTCTATTTTTATGTATGTTATTAATATTTTATAATTATGTTATTATGTTATCTATATTTTATTAATTATATTATTATTTTATTATTATTAATGCTAATTATCAGTAACGGAAACATCCATTCTCATAATGAACTATGGGGGGGAAATGGTAAAGTAACCACTTTTAAATTCAGCATTCATATTTCTAAACAATATTCTCTGTATTCAGATATTTGATAAAACAAAAGGCACCAGTTTTCAAAGTACTTTCTTTTTAGAGCTTTTTAGATTTTCAGACGTCAAACTTTAGAACAACAAAACAACACCTAAAAGGAGATAGATAGAGACGCCTATTCAAGTCTCTTAATGTTCTCTGATTTGATATACGCAGCAATGTTATCAATGTGGTGAAGTGATGACTAGTTGTTTAGCCTCTCTAGTAGATAATTAGCCATCCATAAAAAAAGATATGTTCTAAATTTAAGATATTGTGCAATCTCATAAGTTAGTTAACATAAACTACAATCATGCAAGAAAAGGATGATGTAAATATTTAGTTTAGTCATTGTTTTTTACATAGGAAAAAATTTCCAAGGAAAGAGAGCAACTTTGATTATTTGATGTGCCCTTTACTTATAGCAACTCCATATCAACACACCACTGATTGGAAGAAAACTTAAAAGAATTCCTCCACTATATTCTCTTATTTTGTGCCTTTATTTCTATTTTATATAATGTCTGATCAAGTTCCATCATAAATACTTAAAGCAACAGCATGAATATAACAAAAGGCAATCATATTCTATATTGTTTCATAAATTAGATGTAGAGAACACTGATGTGGGCCCCACTGCAGTGGTTCCCACTGTGTTCGTAGGACAGCATGTGTAGTTATTTGTTTCAGTTATAGTAGTGTCAGTTTGTTAATTCAGTTGTTATTTATTTCAGTTTTTATTTACTTTATTTATCATGTAAGTACTAAGGGCAGATGTGTCCTTTCCATTATGTACTGAACATAACCTATAAATAATAAGAGAGTGCGGCAGCAGATCTGTTAGAATCTGTCCCTCCTTTCAACCCCTTGTGTTCTCCTGTTTCTCTTCTATTCCTTCTCCTTTCTCAAACTTTTCTTCTGTTTTGTAAACCTAAAACCTATTAGGATTCAAGACTGATTACAGTCTTGATCTTCTACTTGGTATCAGAGCCTATCTAGGGCTTCTCATGTGTGTCTAGTCCAGCCAACCACATGAGGACTAGCTAGGGCTGGAAGCTTTGAAGAAGTATTCGGTGGCAGAATCTTGGAGATTACCAGGAGAGGTTCGCAGCAGTTGAAGACTTGTCGCGGCTTGCAGAGAGTTGGTAATCAGGAAGAAGCAACGAAGGTTAGGGTTCAGGTAACCCTAGAAGGCAGTAAACCGAAGTACATAAGTTTTTTTTTTTTATTGAGTTTCAAAGACTGCAATCAGTCAAGATAGGTTGGACCTATCTAGAAGGAGGGGTTGAATTGTGTTCAAGTTTGTTTCTAGGGTTTGATTGTTGGGCCGAACCCCCCCCCCTCTCAGAGGTGATTAGTTTTTAGGGTTTCATATTGCCCTACGACAAGTCCCACTTGTGCGGATTGCTTGGAGAGTGCAGCTGAGCACTTATTTCAGACCTACAGTTGAAACCCTAATTTTGCTCTTGCAACAGTGGGCCCCATAGTAGTGATTTCAAAAAATGGCATCTCAGATTGACAGGCTGCCTGGTACTGTGCATGCCGATTGATTTCAGATTAGATTTGAGTTTATTCCTTGCATATACTGTGATAGGCGATTGATTTCAGATCAGATTTGGGTTGGTTTCATATCAGATTTCATATCATATCAGATTTCAGATCCGATTTGTGTTGGTTTCAGATCAGATTTCAGACCTGCTTGTTTTACTTTGTTTTCTGGTTTAGCGGCTCTACCAGTTTGTAGCCATTGATTCTTGATCAAAGATGGAGTTTAAGGGTCAGGGAGAAAGTAGTTTTGGAAACAACAGTTATGGTAGTGTATCTGAAACCGGGTTTCAAATTACAACTATGAGATTTGATGGGTCAAATTACTTGGAGTGGGCTCAATCAGCCATGATGGCTATTGGAGGAAGGGGAAAACCGGGTTACCTCTTGGGAGATGTGAAAGAACCTTCCAAGGAGGACCCAACATACACCAAGTGGGTTCAAGAGAACTATTTAGTTATGGCATGGCTGTGTAATTCTATGCAGCCACATATCAGCCGAAATTACTTGTAGGCAAAGACAGCCAAAGAGATATGGGATGTTATGAAAGAAACATTCCCAACCCCTTAATGTTGCCAGAGCCTATGAACTGAAGTGTGAGGTGAACAGCCTTAAACAAGGAGAGAAGCCAGTTTCTGTCTACTTCTCTACCTTGAAATCCTTGTGGCATGAGATTGACCATCTAGAGACCCTTGAGTGGGAGAGTCCCAAAGATGCACAGACTCACAGAAAGCAAGTCGAGACGAATAGGGTATTTGAGTTTCTAGCTGGTTTGAATCCAGAATATGACATTGTGCGACAACAGATATTGACAAGAGATAGTGTGACCCTTTCTCAAGCATACTCCCTGGTGCATAGTGAAGAGACCAGGAGGAAAGTCATGATGTAGCCTCAGCCCCCTTTCCCAGCCTTGACAGCTATTAAACCTAAGCTAGGGGGTGATCCAGAAAGGGACCGAAAGAAGGAAGATAAACGGATCTGGTATGTGAACATTGCAAGAAACCCAAGCACACAAAAGATACTTGTTGGAAGCTACATCCTCACTTGGTCCCAGCAAAACTAAGAAATAAGAAGGGTAATGCTCATGTGGCCGTGAACATTGATTCAGCATCCTCATCAGGCACATCCCTAGAGACTTTAGCTGCTGTTCGGGCTGCCCTCATACAGTTGGAAAAGGAAGTTGGGAGTTCAGCTCAGCCATCTCAGTCACCATCAGCTCCTGCCACATTTGCATTTCACATTCAGGTACTCGAGCCTCAGCTTACCATGCTTCAGCTCCAGGTAATACTGACCACTGATGGGTAATAGATTCAGGTGCATTCGACCATATGACTAGCTTGCCATCATTGTTCACCTCTTATCACTTCTCCTCTAGCCGAGATAGAGTATCCATTGC
This sequence comes from Nelumbo lutea, assembly GCF_056320005.1. Lineage (NCBI taxonomy): Eukaryota > Viridiplantae > Streptophyta > Magnoliopsida > Proteales > Nelumbonaceae > Nelumbo > Nelumbo lutea. The sequence continues at coordinate 31,938,611 of NC_142690.1, read as the reverse complement.
TGATGGCTCTCTTGTTCCCATTTCGGGCAAGGGGGGACATCAAGCTCTCGGATACTATCTCTTTATCTTCTGTCTTGCATGTTCCTGACCGATGTGTTTTTCAGGATTTGGAGACGAGGAAGGTGATTGGGACTGGCCGTGAGACGAACGGAATATATATGCTTGGAGAGAGTTCTCGTCGGAAGGAGTCAGTGGATAAGAAGTCTTTTGTTTCTCAGTCTGTGACTTCGGTTATGCTTTGGCATAACCAATTAGGTCATTTGTCTTTTAAGTCTTTGAAGAGTCTGTTTCCTGCTTTATTTGAGTCTGTTGAGTTATTAAAGTTGAGGTGTGAGAGTTGTGAGTTTGCCAAACATTGTAGAACCTCTTATTCTTTAAGTAATAAAAGGAGTAATTCCTCTTTTGATATTGTGCATACTGATGCTTGGGGGCCATATCATCTCTTTTCTATGGGTGGGTACAGATATTTTCTACTGTTTGTTGATGACCATACCCGCTTTCTTGGGTCTATCTTATGCGTTCTCGGGATGAGGTTCCTGCTCTGACCCAAAACTTCCATAAGATGATTCTCACTCAGTTTGGGGCCAAAATCAAAGTCCTTAGATCTGATAATGCAAAGGAATACTTTGCTCAGCCATTGACCTTCTACCTTCTTAGCCATGGAGTTCTTCACCAGAGCACTTGCCCTTATACACCACAGCAGAACGGCGTTGCCGAAAGGAAGAATAGGCATATCTTGGAGGTGGCTAGAAGCATTATGTTTACCTCCAATGTACCTATTCGCTTTTGGGGTGATGCTATACTCACGGCAGTTTATCTCATTAATCGAGTTCCTTCTCGGGTTCTTGATATGAAAACCCCTTTTTCCCTTTGGTTGTACCTGTTTCGTTCAGCTTCTCGGGCCTCATCATTCCAAGTTTGAACCTAAGGCCTCCAAATGCATTTTCCTCGGTTATGCACAAACTCAAAAGGGTTATTGCTGCTATGATCCGGTTTCAGGGAAAAGGTTTGTCTCCATGGATGTCACCTTCTTTAAGGAGACACCCTATTATCCTAGGGTTTCTCCTCAGGGGGAGAGCAGTGAGAGTGGGGCTGTTTTGAGTTTCTTTCCTCAGGGGGAGAGCAATGAGAGTGGAAGTGGGGCTGGTGGAAATGGGGTTGTTTTGAGTGGGGCTGTTCCTTTACCTATTCTACTGGGTAATGAAGGCTGTAGTGGTGAGGGTGGTCACAGGGAGCCTGAGTTGAGAGTCTATCACAGGCGATGCAGGCAGGTTGATCCTAGTCATCAGCAGTCCCGGCCAGCTCTAGTTTCTTCTACAGCTCCAGATCCAGAGCCTACTGAGACACCTCCCACTGTTGCCACTTCTCCTCTTGTGGATGACCTTGATCTCCCTATTTCCATTCGCAAAGGGAAACGACATTGCACCACTTCTACAGCTCACAACATGTCATAGTTCTTATCCTATGATCGTCTATCTCCATCTTACCAGTCCTATCTCACTTCCATTGCCGATGTCCCTATCCCAAGAACAGTGCAAGAAGCCTTATCAGTTCCAAAATGGAAAGATGCAATGCAAGTCGAAATGGATGCCCTATTGAAGAATAATACTTGGGCACTGGTTGACCCACCAAAAGGAAAGAAACCGGTGGGATGCAGATGGGTGTTCACTGTGAAGCATAATGCTGATGGCTCTATTGAAAGGTACAAAGCCCAACTGGTTGCAAAGGGGTTCACTCAAACTTATGGAATAGACTACTTGGAGACCTTTGCCTCAGTAGCCAAGATGACCACCATCCGAGTTCTGTTATCCCTTGCAGCAAATCATTCTTGGCCCTTGAGATATCAGCTATGCAGTTAGTGTTGTTAGCCAGTACATGCACTCCCCTAGAACTTCTCATCTTCTTGCGGCAGAGAGAATATTAGCATACTTGAAGAGATGCCCGGGTAGAGGTATACTGCTCAAGAACAATAATCACATGAGGGTGGAAGTCTATACAGATGCCGATTGGGCTGGGAGTGTTGATGACAGAAGGTCTACCTCTGGATATTGTGCTCTTGTGGGAGGTAACCTTGTCTCTTGGAGGAGTAAGAAGCAGAGTGTTGTTTCCCACTCCAGTGCTGAAGCGGAATACAGGTCAATGGCTAACGGAGTGGCTGAAATCTTATGGCTGAGATCACTACTTGAAGAGTTGGGTATTCACTATGAAAAGCCCTTAATGCTGTATTGTGATAATCAAGCAGCTATTAATATAGCCCACAACCCAGTGCAGCATAACAGAACTAAACATATCAAAGTTGATTGACATTTTGTGCGAGAGAGGGTCACATCACAAGAAGTGTCTTCCGTACATCACATCTAATATGCAGCTCGCGGATATCCTCACCAAGGCTGTACCAAGGAAGAAGTTAGAGACAGACCTATCCAAGTTGGGAATGATAGATATCTACTCCCAACTTGAGGGGGAGTGTAGAGAACACTGATGTGGGCCCCACTGCAGTGGTCCCCACTGTGTTCATAGGACAGCAATTGTAGTTATTTGTTTCAGTTATAGTAGTGTCAGTTTTGAGTCAGTTTGTTAATTCAGTTGTTATTTATTTCAGTTTTTATTTACTTTATTTATCATGTAAGTACTAAGGGCAGATGTGTTTTTTCCATTATGTACTGAACATAACCTATAAATAATAAGAGAGTGGCGGCGTCAGATCTATTAGAATCTGTCCCTCCTTTCAACCCCTTGTGTTCTCCTGTTTCTCTTCTACTACTCCTCCTTTCTCAAACTTTTCTTCTGTTTTGTAAACCTAAAACCTATTAGGATTCAAGACTAATTGCAGTCTTGATCTTCTACTTTAGAGATGCAAAAAAAAAGCTCTAAAATGACTGTAGCTGACCTGTCTGACTAGTCACTTATACTAGTTGACCCATTTGATGCTTATTGTCCTAGGATACCACATTATTAGTATCAACCAACTAGTTAGTGATGCACTTGGCTTGGCCTTCAACTGACTAGTTAGTCAACTAGTTGATGACTAGACAACGCTTTTGTAACACTTATATACAGTTGTTTGCTATGTTATCTTAATCTTAAATATGCAACTATACCTTTTATTACAAGTTTTTATTAACAAATTCTATGTTTTTGGTAATTCCCTGATTTCCTGAGATTATATATAAAGCTAAAGTAGTGAAATATCACTGAAATTCCTCCATCTCTGCATGGAAAAACATCCATTGATATCAAAATTGCTAACTTTGCAAACATTTCATATTATGATTTTTTTGTGTGCCGTCATATATCTATTGTCCCTTTTTAGTGGAACCTTCTTACATTGATTATTATCAATTCATGTCATTTCTCTGGTATCATTGTTTAGCCACAATTCTCTGAATCAGTAAAATATGGGGCTTATTGAGTTGTGATCTGTGGTTTTATAACCTTGGTTGTATGTCATATCAAACATTACTTGACGCAGGAATGCTAGCAGCAGAAGCTGTATTCCGTACACTTCAAGAAGGTTCTAGTATGGAAGCATATTGGGACAATTTAAAGAAGTCATGGATATGGGAGGAACTCTATAGAGCACGGAATTACCGTCCGGTTAGTATTTTGAAAAGATATAATCAACTAATCCCAACTATTCTTTTTCTCTTTGATTTTATGCCTTTTTTATGTTAACAAAATCATATTATATTAATCAAAATGGTAGAAGATGTACATGGAAGGATATATAATTAGATAATCCAAATTCTGTGATTATCAAACTCTGTATGAATATTGCATCATTTAAAAGATTCAGTTATGTTGGTTATATTTGTCTGTGCATATTAGATAATGTTTTGTATATCTCATTAAGATGCATTGGGAGTACTTACAAGACAAACTCAGATACATACAAAAGTTTGTTATACAAGTTATAAATATGATGTTTATGATGAAACTACTACTATATTACATTCCTTTCTTTCTTATTAAAAGTTTTTACTTTCTATAAAAAGAAAAAAATGAACAGAAAGTTGATATATAGAGTAGGCCATCTTGTAGGGATTTTTTTCAGATTGAATTTGCGTGATCACATAATTTTCAAGATGATAGGTAAAATTTCTTTTCTTACATGTTATATACTCACTGTTTTTGGTCTTTCACAATGATTCAATTTTGATGGTTAGGTTCATCCTGTAGGAAAAATTGTATAAAGAATTTTCTATGGTTACATATGGCAGAAGTTTTCTAGAGGGCCTATATCAATAAAAATGTAATATATTGTGGGGTTCTGCATCATCAAGAAATCATTTTGTTATCTTGAAACATTTGAATTATTGTCCATTTTTGTAGTCACTTGTGTCTTTCAATTGGCTACACTTGAGTGACTACATGGTTCTCATCGTTTTGTACTTAATGTTCCTTTCGGGAGTTGAAAAAACAAAGAAGAAAGAAAAGGAGACGTTTTGTTATTGAATTTCTTGATTTTTAGGATGGTCAGAATCAGGATCATCCATCATTTTTTATTTTTATGTGGCAACATACCAGCCCACTTATTGGTGGTTGATCTTTGAGAAATGCGAAATTTCTATGATGCAGAGCATTGTGAGATGCAATTTATCAGTCTTTTTCTTTTCAGTCTTTCCATTCAACTTTTAGTGGTTCTATTTTTGTAGGCATTTGAGTATGGGATGATCCCAGGTTTGGCTTTATCTGCATTGGAACGGTAAGATATCACTACATCAAGTTTTCATTCTTCAAGAACTTTCTATCTTTTGTATTCGGTGCTTATCTCTGATGGATCCACACTTGGTGGTTCTTTTCTTGTTGTCAGCTACATTCTGAAAGGAAGGTCACCATTGACATTAAAGCATGGGAAACCTGATCATGAAGCAACTGATGTAAGTGTAGAGATTCGATGGGCTTATATGGGCAGATGCTTATTGTGGGGATCAGGTGTACTTTTGCATGGTGTATCTTATATACAATATCATTTTTTTCTGTACATCTCTTTTATTCTTGTAAGAGAAGGGCATAATTGTCCTTTTTCATTCTTTTATATCATTAGTATACAAAGTTTTCATTTGGGTGTGTGACATTAAGCACACCCTAGGGGTGATCATGGTTTGGTTAACCAAACCAGTACCACCATTTTTGAAAAACCGTAAACCGAAACCAAACCAAAACCAATTAGTTAACCGGTTGATTGGTTCGGTTCTTCAGTTTCTCGATTTTTATATTTACAATATATATTACAAATAATATATAATATACAATTTATTGTAAATATACTGTATATTATAAATAGATAATTAGAAATATAATATATATGCATATGTATTTATATATAGTGCATATAAATTTATGTATAATAGATAATATAATATAATATATACCGATTGGTTCTGTTAACCAGATTTTTCGGTTTAGTTTCCTCAGTTCTGTTCAGCTTTTCAGTTTTTTTGTCTTTTGTTGAGCACCCCTAGTACACCCTACTCAAACTGTTCTATTGCTCTATTCATACTGTGTTTTCATGGTATCGGAGCAGGTTTCTCAAACCCGTTTTTTATTAAAGACCAAATCTTGGATTTTAAAAGGGATATTCCAGGACCTTCAGATCGTCTACTTTGCAGTCCTTTGGGAACCTTCAGGAGGGTGTATTGATCAGCACAAGTACTCGTATATTTCTCTGGAAAATCACTTTTCAGATTGGAGTTTTCTCTTTTTCCTCTCTATTGGATGATCCGATTAGGTTGGGGCTTGATATCTTGTCTTGCCCTAGCCTACTCTTTCTATTTGTTAATCTGGATTTTGAAGGGTTTTGATCCCTTTCTTCAAGTTGGCAAGCCTGCAACTTACCGTTTTTGGATTGGTACCTCTTGTTAGGGGTGAGCAAAAAAAAAACGAAAAACTGAATCGACCGAAACCGAACTGAAAATTTGGTTAAACAAACCGGTTGGTTCGGTTTCAGTTCAGTATTTAAAAAAAAACGAAGGTACCGGTTCGGTTATGGTTAACCAAAATAGAAAACCGGCGGCTAACTGAAGCAATTGGTATACATATATTTATATATATTTTATGTATATTTATATATAGTATATATATATATTTTTTATATTTTCTATACATTATAAATTAATAAATATGCATTATATATAATATATATAATATATTATTTATTATTTAAAATATAGTATTATATATTTCTAGTATTTTATTATATACTTACATATTTTTCTATAATAAATATTGTAAATAATAAAAAACCGATGGTTAACCAAACCGGTCAACCAGTTAACCGATCGGCTTCGGTTCGGTTTCGGTTACCGAAAACCGGTAAGCTCAGTTCGGTTTCAAAAATTAACCCACAGTTCGGTTAACTGAACTGTGAGTTCCCCTACCTCTTGTTTCTGGTTATTGGAAGATTCTTTGGAAGGAATATATTCTGTTGTGTAGTGGTTTACTGAAACCCTTGTTGATTTGCTCAACTATCTTTGATTGGTTATAACTTGCTGAAATGGCCTTTGAAATGGGAGAAATACTGTTGGTTAATTTTCATGGAACTAACTATGCATTCTAGAAATTCATTTCCAATTCCTTGTTGAAAGAAAGAAACTCTGGGGATATGTAGATAGTACAGGAAAGAAACCAGGTGAATCTGATTCTAAGAATCTGAAGGAATGGAAGATCGATAATGCTAGAGTTGTGTTGTGGGTTCTTGGTTCGATTGAAACTGATGTTGCTATTACCAACGAGAGGTTTCCAAATTGCTAGTGAGATGTTTGCCTATAGGAAAAAGGTATTCAATAATCTCAGGCTAATTCATTTATATGACTCTCTCTATAGATTCCAATTTTTTGGGTATTATTGAGAGAAGATGTGCAACTTGACAATTACAGAGGAGTTGAAATGAGAGAACAGTTAGGAATCATCGATTGAAGAGTGATTCTGAATTGAACATTTGTAGCATTTTTCTTGGGGGAGGAGTGGTTACAAAGGCCAAGAATACTATAACAGGTAGCATGAACAAGCAAGATTGGATAATTTACAATAATTGGAAGGAAAAAATCAATTGATTGATGTTCTATCGGTAAAAAATGATCCCCTTTGGAGTAATTGAATTGGTAGAATTGGAAGACTCAGTGAGCAAGTAGAAGAAAGGGTGAAGAAGCAAAGGAAGAGATGATGCATCTAAAGGAGGCTCCAAAGTGAGAGAATGAAGAGGCTGTAGAACTAGATCTCACTATTATAAATCCTCTGGCCTTTGGGGTGTTAGGATTGGAGTTAAAGTGGTGGAAGGAGGAGGTTTGTGTGGTTTATTTGAAGGGTACTTCAAGTAGGTTCTGGATAGGGTTGAGTGGTTTCCTTGTGGGGGGTTTGTGGTCTTTGTTCTTGGATGGGATGTCTATGCCTTTTGGTTGGGATTTATCTTGATTTGAGGCTTTCATGTATATCAGAGGTTTATAAGACATTGCAAGGCAGAGATTGAGGTTTTTCTCCTTGCCTCCTTTCTTGTACTCCTTGTGTAGCTTATATTTGTATATTGTTATTTTACCGGTCAGGAGAAAAAAAAAATAAAAACTGGTAGGGCTCCTTTGCTTAGGGGTCCTTTCCTTTTCTGATTCACTCACTGGGAATAAAGTGCATAGAGAGCATTTTTTGGGGGCTCGAGGGGCTAAGCAGTAGATTGCCCTTTATGTTCTGAATTATAGTTTTTTTTTTCAAGAGTAAAATAAAATTCATTAAACAAAGAAGAGGAAACAAACCCAAATAACCAACAAAGATCTCAATAGTCCCAGACTAAAACCCATAAAACCACAACTGACAACACTTGAAGCTTTTCTCAAACCAATCCCAAGCACAACCCAAGAAAACGAGCCAGAAACCCATGTGAGCAAAAGCATCCAAATCACCCCTAACCAGAAACTTAAACACTCCTTGCTCCACGACCAAGACCTCAATCTTCCACCACGAACTCATCCTCCCAACTTGAAATATCGTCATCCCACCACTAGTCGCCTTCTCGATGAGTTTCTTTATTCATCTTCTCTTCCCATTTCCTTTATTCAAACTCCTCAAAAGCCCTTCTAGCAAACTCCTCACCACCCCAGAAAAACAAACCCAAGCTCTTTCCAATCATGACCTCTCTACCCACCAAATTCTGAAGGGTCCCACTCCCTGTCGTATTATCAACGCCCCCGTCTTTTGGCATTGTCTTGCTCTTACCAGAAGCAAAGTTGTCAACATTCAGATTGTCCTTCTGTTGCTTCTCTCCTGAATAGGAAGACACAGGCTGGCTTTGCGCCATTGTCCCTCTGTTTTCAGTGCCAGATGACCTGCTGCCTCTTAATTTTTCCTTTTATAAACCCATTTGTAGTTTTTCGTGGGGCCTGCTCCTGCCAGGCCAAGGTTTAGCCTGGAGAATACCTTCGTCACATGCACTGCATTAAGAGTCTTCAAGCTACGAGATTTCTTGTTGATCGCCTCGCTTTTTCATCAATCTTGCTCCTACGGCCCAGATCAACCCCCAATCTTCCTGCCATCACCTCTTCGGATTGAAAGCTATCCTCATCGTAACTCCACTCTAGGCTCCCTACACCTTCTCCATCACCTGTTTCCCCTCTCCTTATTCTCATTATTTCTCATTGTTCATCACCTACAGAGACACACCCTTCCCCAATCTCCTTCTCCCCGCAGGAAGAATCACTCCCGGAGTCAATACATCACACTTTACAGATTCCGGTCTGCACCCATCTGAAACTTCAGATGCAGCAGAATCACAAAGAAACTCGGCACTTCCGTCACCCATGGCACAGCTATCAGGCTCTTTATCCTCTAAAATCCCAGGGCTGCTTGCATGATCCATGCTTGTTTCTCCAATAAAACTCTTCTTCCTGCTCTTGTCATACTTGACAGCCACCCATCTCCATGTTTCTTGCTTGCTTTTTCATCTCCTATTGAGGCCAATAAAATTGAGCATGAAGCAATTTCTTTTTTTTTTTTTTTTTGGTTGCTGATTAGGATGTTATTCCCATTGATTGTCAGGGGTTACCATACCCTTGTAAAGTCTATCTAAAGGATATTTACCTCTCTCCTCTTGTTTCTTCTTATGCTTGTAATATAAACTTTGAGGAGCTGATTTTCACCAGATTGATTTGTTCGTTTAGCTTTTCTCATAAAATTCAATGATAAAATTATGAGTTTGTCTCTTATTATGCCTATAAGTTTTTTATTCATTCTTCTTGAATCACAAAGTGTTTGAAAGTTGTATGTTGTGTAAACTTTTGCTACTTGGATGGGTAGGTTATAGATACATTAGTGAACACATTAAGTTGTAAATTCGCACCTTTGATGAATGCTGATGTCTTTTTTTATTATTTTTAACATTTGTTTGGGCTTCTACATAACAGTTAGATGCCTTTTGTATCAGATATCAATTACTTTGCTCTCTCATGTGCAGGTTGCAAGTGTACACTCTCCGATTCACTACTCAAAGCCAGATGGACTGGTGTCATTTGATGTTCCAACTTCTTTATACAGGTCTGATGGTTACGATGGTTACCTATTCCTCTATATATGCATTAACTCTTATTAGCTACTTAATTGTCTTCTTTGGATCCATTTATGTTGTAGGAAAATGAAAAACCTTTTCAGCCTTATGTTGAGCATTAGCAACTGGTACTATTGAAGAAAAAATTTAGTATAGTTGTGCTAGGAGGATTACTAACATCAGGATATCCACATGTCCAACTGCTATCTGACCTACAGTCATAAAGTCATTTTCTGTGATCATGACTTTTTTCCAAAAAAAAAAAAAAACCCTTTTTTTCAGCCTTGGGTCTGTAGCATTGGCAGCTGGGACTTGTGAAGAGAAAATCTATGATAGTTGTGCTAGGATGAATACTAAGGTCAGGAAACCCGGAAACTGCTATCTGACCTGCAGCCATTTCTGATGATCATAATTTCTTTTTGCCCCCAACTCATAGGCTGTCATTAGTTTTATTGCTATTAAGATAAGTTGACAAGCTCGGAAGCCTGTAGTCTCTAAATAATGCTGAACAATTTTGCTAATTGCTGTGAGTGTTGATATGCAAGCTTGTTTGTAATCAGGGGCGTTTTTGTTATTCCATATGAGCTATCTATCTCTCTACCAATCAGGGATATCTTTGTAATTTTGTCCACAACTATATAATCTAATGAATGGGGTGTGTTCTCACTTTTACTGCCCTAACTCTTCCTCTTTTCTTCTCTCATACTTCTCTCCTATTTTTCTTATTCTTTTCTTGCTTCTTGCCTTCATTTTTCTTTAATGTTTTCTCACTACTTGGTATCAGAGCAGGGGGAAGCTCATTTTTTGGTGTTTTGGAGAACCTCAGCTAGGGATGATGTCATCATGTCTGTGTGATGACATCAGAAAACTGTATTGAAAACCTCTTTTTTATAATAAAAGAAATTTTCATAAGAGAAAAAAGAGAATACAACAGAAAGGTGACAAGCTATCACCCGAGAGAAAAAGAACTCCGACTGAACTACATCAAGCAACCATAGAAAACAAAAGAACTCCTAACATACAAAACAATGTTAACCTCCCACAAACCTCCAACCTCCACCACCACCCCCGAACAACATGCCTAACTCCAACAAAACAAAACAAAGACAATTTGGTGCTACAGAAGTAAAATGAAAAAAAATTACTTAGCTAACCAGGAATATGAATTTAAGGATACAATGGGTGAGAAGATCAGCAAATGGGATGGCGGATGCTTTGGCTAAACAAGGGGTGGACAGGTCTATTTCATTCAAGGCACAGTTGTAATATGTTCTTATTTGTATGAGAGGTAGCAGCTCGTGCCTCTGAGGAATGATTGTAAAGTCTTTACATTAAGTATTTTAATAAAACTCTAATTATTCATAAAAAAGCAAAACAAAACAAAGACAGCATACAAATGTCATACAATGGATGATAGACAATCTACTTCAGGTTATTGCACTTTTCTGGAGAAGCAACAAACAATCTATTATGGCTCAATCAAGTGCAAAGGCAGACTATTGAGCATTGGCTCATGGAATATCGCAGTTATTATGGTTGAAGAACCTGTTGATTGAAATTGGGGTACAATTTGACACTTCCCTGAAGTTATATTGTGACAACCAAGCAACTATAAGTATTGCTCTCAATGTTGTCCAGCATAACCGTACAAAGCACATTGAGGTTGATAGACATTTTATTAGGAAAAGAATGGTTAATGGTGAAATCTGCTTACCATTTGTTAGGTCAGGATATCAATTTGCGGACTCTCTCAACAAAAGTTTTCTCGATCTAAATTGGAAAACAATCTTGGCAAGCTAGGCATGATTGACATCTATGCTCATCTTGAGGGGGAGTGTTGTGAGTGTTGATAAGTAAGCTCATATGCACTCAGGGGCATTTTTGTCATGCCATATGGGATATCTATCTCTCTAATAATCAGGGGTATCTTTGTAATATTCCCATGATTATATAATTTAATGAATGGAGCATGGCCCTCAATTTTGCTGCCCTAACTCTTCGTCTTTTCTTCCCCTTCTATTTCTCTCTTATTGTTCTTCTTTTCTTCCTTCTTGCTTTCATTTTTCTTTAATCTTTTCTCACTACTCTAATCCATGGTTCACAATATCAGTGATATTTGGCAAATTATCCCTGATATATTCCTTTTTTCTAAGTGGTGATATGAAATTTTTCGGGAATCTTTTCTTCCAAATATCTTTGATATTTTGTCGATATGTCAGCGATATTTCAGATTTCATTGATATACTATATATTTAAGGTTTAAAATTTTAGAATATTATTAAAAACTTCCGATATTTTATTATAATCATCATAATTATTTAAAAGTATTTTCCTAAAAGAACCAATGGAGGATTTGTGACTGGACAATTGGCTTACTATTTTCATATGATTCACTTACTAAGTCACTATAATTCAAAAGAAGTAGAAAAATGCATATAACTACAAAAGAGTGTTCTCAATATAATCCAAACTGTAGTAACAAAAAAGATAAAAGTCAAAATGCCAAGTAATTGACATATTAAATGAAGAGAAGGTGGTTAAAAGGCAAAAAGGGAGATATAGAAAGGTACCTATTAAAGTCTCTTAATTTTCTCCTATTTGATTTATACAGTTCTTTGCTATAGCTGTGCAATTATATTTTTTCTAATGATTTGTTAAAGATTTATTAACTAATTCTGTGTTTCTAAAAAACTTTCCTGGTATTTTAGATTTTCCAAATATCTTAGCAGAATTAGCAAAATATCTCTGAGATATCTGCATCTCTACATTGGTGAAATGCCCATTGATATCGAAATTACAAACCATGCTCTAATCAAACCCCAAAGAAATGAATATAAAACAATGTGTCGATTAAATTGGGAAAAAAAAAGATACATGATTGAACATGCAAATTTAGGAACATAGTGAAACAAGAGGCCCGGCCAAGAAGCTGAGGGTCTCATTCCTCTAGGAGGGTTATAAGCCCCTTCAGGTGTGTTGACAGATTGGATTATTGGAATGCTATCCTCTTTTAGCATTTATTCTTATTGGACCTTTGTTACTTGTTTTCTTTTATTATGCTTATGGGCCATGGGCCTTTTATTTTTATTTTATTTTTCTTTTTTTTTTTCTTATTGCCACTAATCAGAAGTCTTGTAGCTTAACAGTTATTGATTGGCTTGACAGATTAAAAGAAGTGGAGGTCTCTTTATCCCCCATTATTGGCTGTGTTCTTTCCACTCTCTTCTCTCTTCTTCCCCTAGTTTCTTCTACTGTTATTTCCTTCTCTTCTTCTCAATAATTCTCAGATTCCATTGATTTTTTATTGCTGAAAACACAAATAGACGGTGATCTTCCATTTGTGATTAGAATTTAATGCTCAAGAATCTGTTGAGGATTATCTTCTGCTTGGTCAATATATAATCGTTATTGCATAGTAATTCAAGACTCCAGAATGTTGAGCAGCTGGATGGTTTTATAAAGTCTGACTATGCTGTTAATTACTAATTTAGGTGTATCTTAATAGCAGATAAATTTATTAATCCCAAAGGTTGAGATTAGTTTCCCAAAATTAATGTGAGCACTTCTACAATGAAAATTGCCAGTTTGGTCTTTGACTTCCTGTCTTCCTCAGAAGCCAGATTGATTTTCTTAGATTAGATCCTTGCAGGAAGTCTTTTTTCTTATTTTCCTTCTAAAAATCTATGTTTCACGAGTAATTGGAGTATTTAGAATGCCTTTTGTATGATTTTTGTCTTGGTTCTGACTTCTGAGTTTTTTATCTTGTGATGGCCCCTTTTGATTGTTTGTATATTTTGGGTCACTCTGTGGCTGTCTCAATAGCCCATGATGACTATGTTCTTTGATTCCTTCATGATTCTAAATTGTATATTTTTCATCTCAATACAATTTAGTATACACTCCAAAAAAAAAGTGATTGAATATCTGATTGTATTACTTGGTGGATCCACAAAAGAGGAAAACTTTCTTAGTGTCATTGTTCACATGGTGCACATGCAGTTGGTTAAGTCAACATTTGATGAAGCCCCCTAGGGAAGCCTTGTATTCTCTCTCTCTCTCTCTCTCTCTCTCTCTCTCTCCCTTTTTGTATTTTTTAGGTCATAATATATCTTTTTGTTTTTTTTTTTTCTGTTAGGAGCAACACAAACCATGAACATGACCAACCAGCCCATCTTCATCTGAGGGACCCAACAATACCCGAATGTGTAAATTTGCCAAAATATGCAGGACCTGAGTCACGATACTGCCCTGCACGCGTATACGAGTAGAGTGCACTGTACTTTATCTTGTGGTTCCAGTGATCTTACATTGTGGATTCCATCTGACATTTCTTTGGTATTTGCATGAAACAAAGGTATGTTATTAATGAGCAAGGCCAGCAAAAGTTGCAAATCAATGCTCAAAACTGCCTCCATTGCAAGGTTATTTAACTTTTGCCTAGATTATTCTGGTTTATTGTCAGGTTAATCATATTTTTTTTTCAAGTGACCAAATGAAAATGGCATCTTTTAGTTGGATCTCTATGTGAATACAAACTTAGGTGATCACATGTTGTATCAACATGTATTTAAGCATGTATAGAATAAAAAGGTAGGTAAAGTATTTAGAAAGCTTTAGTCCCGTTTTCCTTTTCTATTTGAAAATCTTAACTGCATGAGGGGAAAGAAATAATCAAATCCAATGATATTACTGCACCCTCCCTACTTTGTCAAACTATTCAACATGTATTGGAAAATTCATCCTCCACAATCTCAAGGGGGGAAAGAATTTAGTAGTCTACTATTCAAATATTCAACCAGGCAACCCTTGAATATGCAGTCATGCTGTTCCTGCCATTTCTTGATATTTTTCATCTTTTTTTCCTACCATCTCACATTCATTTGGTTATTCCAAAATTATCTATTGTTAATTTTGCAGGCATGCGATATCAAGGACCCAAAACAAAATATTGAGTGGACAGTACCAGAAGGAGGCGGTGGTCCAGGATATTCAATCATGTAGATTCCCCATCTTTTCAATTTTCTAATGTAAATAATTATGTTCTGCTATTCCTCTCTAACTATGATGCCATATTCCTTTATCTTCTCTGGAGAGAGAAATAGAAGGGGGGTGAGGGAGGTAAAACCCCAAATAATGTAAAGCATTTCCTTTTGGTCAGTTACATAATGCATGACTGGTGGTTCTAGAAGAGGTATTGTTGAAAGGTCTCTCAACAATTTAAATTGGTCCAACACTCCAACTTCCAGGAGTGCCCTTAGTAATCGAATTTGTTCTACTTGTGGTCCGGCCTAGATGATCAATGGTGGAAGAACTGGAAATCCCATTTTGAAATTAATTTAATCAGTCTTTTAATTTTCTTACACTTCATGTTTCACAAAAATAATCCCTTTTGAATCCTTGAAAGTGGCACACAAGCATGGCGATAATATCAGCAAGTGTTGATTCAAAGTTTCAAACCTCTCTTGTGTTTCTCTTTCTTTTTCATTTTATTTTTGGGTTTAATTAAACATAAAAGTTTTAAAATGCTAACATGCATCTTGGCTATTACCCAATACAGACATGGCCAGGGCCGTGTAGCTGAATACTGAGCTAAGCTGCCTGCTAGATTGTTCAATAAAACTGAGATAATGAACAAATTCCGGGGATTGCTCTTCCTTGAGCCCGACTGTAGCATTTTGAAATTTTACAACACCTTATATTAAATTTTTAATCAATTACATTAAAGGCATGACATAGTCTATTTACTTTTCATTGATTTATGAGGTGGGATCTCCTTCCAATAAAAATGAGATCACATCAACCCCCCACGGGTGCCTCACATGCACATCTCAGTGTGCATTGAGAATACCTCCTGTACTTGCCATTGGGAAATATTTCCAATGATGTGCTGTGGGGCGTTCGCTGTGAGGTGTCAATGTGAATCCAATAAAAACTTCCCCAAGAGATTTGAGTTTTAGGTTCACGTTTAACAAGGTGTGCATTAAAGACTAACAATGTTTAAGATGTCACACATGTCATAACTGGTTAGCTCATGTTTGAATTATGCTGTCTATAAATGTACCTAGATTTTGCCCTCTTTCTTTAAAACTGTCATATGCAAATTGGGTGTTATGGAGCCTCAATTGACTTGGTTTTTTACATTTTGTGAATTGGATCAAAGAAAGTTTTCTTTTTCTCTTAATTTTTTATGGGCATTAGGCCATGTTTGGTTCGCTGTCATTGGTCTCATTCTTTTAATTCTTACTGATTTTGGAAAAGAATGGGTAAGAATGAATGAGATGTGGGTGTTTGGGTAACCATTTCTTGCTGTAAGACTCATTCTGAAAAGAATGAAACTTGGATCTCGGGCAAAAAATATAACATTTTGCAGCATGAAAAATATTCATGCTACCGCCCCATTCTTTTTTCAAAGTGTTTGAACCCTTGTCTCGACTGAACCTTTCGTCACTCTCTCTCTCTCTCTCTCTGGTAAAACCAATCGACTAAGATTGATCTCGATCTCTTGAAACTAAGATCGATCTCTCTTCTTCTTCTTCTTTTTCTTCTCGGTCTTCTTCTCAAGCTGCACACAGAGAACGAAGCTAAGAGTGAAGGTAAGTTGGATGCCTCCTCCTCCTCCTCCTCCTTATCTATTTCTTGCTCTGTTTTTTCCCCTTTTCTAGGTCGACCAGCAATTTGTATTCATCACAAAGCTAACAGTGAAGGTAATGTTGTCTTTAATTTGTAAAATTGTTTAATTGTCAGTATTTAGTCTCTATGTATCCATCATTTAATGTTCAAAGCCAAAATCCCCAAAATATTCAGGCAGAGCTTCAATTTTCAAAATATAATAGTTTCAAGCATTCGGCACGTACCGTGATTTGGTGACAAATTGTTGTAATAGTTTCAGGCATTCGGCACGTACCGTGATTTGGTGACAAATTGCTGCAATAGTTTCAGGCATTCGGCACGTACCGTGATTTGGTAACAAATTGCTGTAATAGTTTCAGGCATTCGGCATCTTAGCTATAGCTAAGTATTCCAATTTAGTGTTCATCCAAACTCCAAAGTAACAGCCCATACCAAGAATTTTCAAACGCCAAGTCTCAAGATACAGCATTCAGTGGCGGGAGAAAGCTACAAGGGCCATTATGATTTCCTTGCTAGAAACCAATGAGTCATGATTTGAACTTTTAATTAGGAAGGTGGTGCGTGCCTTAATTTAGAGCTAGCTCTACTACTTCACTCCAGTAACACAAACCTATTGCATGCAACTGAAACAAATTATTTTGTCCAACCCCAGTTGAGAGCAACAAAATAACAGGAATTAGTAGAATTGTTTGATCTTTGTTGTCCTTATAACCAAAAAAGATTTGTTGGTAACCTTGTTTGTTTTTTGACAAAACAGGATAAATTTCATAGATAGTGACATAGTGTATAAAATAACTTTGATTAAAAACACATGTTTTTATCCACATATAACAATTTACAGTTTTACAATAAACCGGTTGACTTGAAAATCTTCGATTCATAAGGCCATAATTGGTTACTAAAAGGCAACTTGCTATTGTGATGATAGGTCCATTACAACAGAAATTTGAACTTAATGTGCTAGTGAACTAAAACCCTTGCAGACAAAAAAATTAAAAAAAAAAAACTTGGAGTTGCTCCCCCTGTTGTGACAAATTAACTCATTTCTTAGTTGTTGAGTAGATTTGAAAGCTCATTTACTAAGGGCTGGTTTGATTGGACTGGTTTTAAATCTCTACCATGATCATTTTATGCTTGTCCTATTTTGGTTAATTAAGACCAAGTCTAGGCGAAGGTGAAGGGGAGATTTTTTTTTTTTTTTCTAATGTCCAAAGTGAGGTAGGATTCACCTTTGGGCTTCATGTTATTGGGTTTTGGGTGTGATCTCAAAAGTTTCCTACTGGTGAGGTTGCCATATGAGGAGTTGGTGTGGTTTTAAATTCTGATTCAAAGGGTTGGTTCAAGCATATAATTTCTGGGTTTACTTAGGTTTGAATAGCTCCATGTTCAATTCTATTATTCATTTCCAAATGTAATCAAGTATGACTAATCTTTTGCTAACTGTGGTCATCTATCAAAAAAAACAAACTGTGGTGATATTTGTCCTGTTAGATTTTCTTAGGCATTAATGACCTCAGGTAAATTTGTTTTATTAGAAAAGTTCAATAAAATGTCATTTGTCCAGTCCAAATATGCAATATAGCTGTACTCCCCCACATGCACATGTAAGACCTATACCTGAAAACTGTTTGTGGCATAGGTCGTTGGTCTGGCTTTCTATATTTTTTCTCTTACTTCTGTCAAACCATAACCTAAGGAATTTTTTTTCTTTTTCCCAACTTGCCCTTCCTCACTAATTCAAGGAATCAAATGCAGCCAAACTAAAACCAAACTTTCCCTATCTCACTAATTTTCTGTATTGAGGTTTTCTAGCCAAAATTGTAACTTCTGTTAGGAGTATTAAAAGATTTTTCCATCACAGAAGTGTTTGCACCAGGTTACTAGACTTCATTCCATGATCTACTTATTGTTTGTTTGTTTCCCAAATATTGTTACTAAAATTTGGAAAACCAATTTCTTCTCTCTCATCATGGCCTAGATGTATACAGATATATTCATGATTCATGCTGATTGATCTACCTCACATCAGGAGATGGGTCTTTATCTAAATGTTATTCTACTTTGTCCAACAGGCAGTCGAGAAGATGGCATGCATTTCAAATCTGCAAAGGGGGGAGTGGGAGAACTGAAGAAGTTAAGTGTAATAAAGAATTTTGGGTTGTAAGTCTATATTATGTTTTAGTGTTAAAGGTTCTGAATTTATCCCCCACAAATCAGTTTCCAGTGGTGGTCTATGTAGTTGGGAAACCGAATTATCTCTTTTTCTTGTCTGAAGAAAACATCTTGCTATTGATGTTAGGGGATACGGGTTCTGATACCAGTCCTGTTAGGGGAAGACTGAAGAGTGATTGAAGTCTTGTAATGGGACCCAGACTATTTAATGCCTAGCCTAACATCAGGGTACATTGCTAGTGATGGATTCCACTGGGGAAGTCTTGCAATGGGACTGAAGTTTTTTCCTATTAATTTTTGCAATTTGCGTTTGTTTTTATGTAAAGTTGACATGTAAGTTTGATAAGAGTGCAAAAGGTGAGTACAGATTTATTCAAATAAAATGATGTAAATATGTTTGTTGAGGATGTTTTGAATTCATGAGGATATTCCAGGGGGGAAGAATGGTCTACCAACCTACATAAAAAGAATGAGGAAAAAAAAGTAATGGAAATTTTAAGGATCATCCCACAACTTTTCTTTTCTTACTCATTTCAGAAACCAATAACAGCCTTAGTAGATCTCAGGAATTGAAGATAATTCAACCTACTACTTGAAATCTTAAAATTAAAATGCTAGTTTTGAAGATAACAAGCAATATTGGCTTATTGCTTGTCAGGGGACCCATCATTCACATGATCTCTCACCTACGTCATCAATACCAATACACTAGAATCTATTGTACCAAGTACATTAGATTTAAATCTAATTATAAGCAAAAGGGTTTGCTGTGTACTAAACCATGCACGTACCAACATATGCAGCACAAATTAGAGATTCTTTGGGTGGTGCAGGAGACTTGAGTGTGCATTGATGCATGGCACCATATATTAAGTGTTGGTGAGGAAGAGGTAACCTACATCCAAAGGATTAGATTGTCATGCTCATGGTTTTCTAAATCTAAACCTCAGGATGCAAAGTAATCACTCCTAACTCAACAGTATTTGATGATGATCTGGGAGAAAAACTCCATAAAGATTTGAGAGAGTAATGTAAGCTTGCTAGATAGCTGCATGGAAGAGAGTATAAAGCCAGGATTAGCTAGCTTGGTGTTCCCATAGTCCGTAAGTAAGATTTATCTTTTGGAAATTATAGGTGTAAGAAGGATGGATTTCATTCAGAATATTAGAGATACTTTGTAGCTACTTTTTCTATTCGCCACCACATCTCCAGGAATCTGTCATTGCTTCCAGCTTTAATATCAAAAGTATTTCTTACTGCATGTACATGTATGGATGCATATATATGCATTGATGGAAAATGCATACTGGCATATACATCAATGGCATTGAATATGTACTTATATATTAATGAATAGATGCATCGGTTACATGGTTGAATGATATATAGATGATGAGTTAACTCATCACATTCATGATCAACTTAGGATCACTACGGAAACAAGTTAGCCTTCCCTTACCATAACCGAGTATCAGACTATCAATGGTTTTGTAATTGATCAAAATGAGGGAAGAAGGAAACGTGATGAGAAATCAGTTTGCTTAGTAGTGAAAGTAAATAATTTTGGAGAGAGAGAGAGAGAGAGAGAGAGAGAGAGAGAAGCTTATGAAATTACCTGACCCCTTCAATCCAACCTGGAAATTATGAAATTATGAAAATTTTCAATCCAATCCCTTCAAAATTATGAAAAGTAAATAATTTTGATGTCATACATTGATTCTTTTCATTTTTTATATATTTTTTTAATGCAACAAACTACAAAATCTTTTCAAGCTTTTTTGTCTTTTTCATATTGTGTTATTGATGTGGGGCCCACATGATTCCATGATATATTTGCCATCGAGTGTTGTATGTAGGGGTATCAATTGGACTGGATTTGGTCCAATCCGAGCCAGTTCACTGTGAGTCCATTATAAACGGACCAGGTCCAATCCAATCCAATGAATATTTTGGACCAGTATAAAAACACTTATGAAAACATTTTCTCGAAAGCACTTTTATAAAAGTAATTTTATAAAAATTACGGTCATGTTTGGTTCACTATTGTAGGCATCATTCTCTTAATTCTTGCTCATTCTTGGCAAGAATGAATAACATTAGAGTGTTTTACAAAAGCAAAGTATTTTTACAAAAGTATTTTTATGAGAGCATTTTTTAAAAGTACTTTTTACATGAAAGCATTTTTACAAAAGCACTTCTATAAAAGTAATTTTATGTAAAGTACTTTTACAAAAGTACTTTTACGAAAGAACTTATACAACAATACTTTTACAAAAGTATTTTTACAAAAAGCACTTTTACGAAAGAAATTTTACAAAAGTACTTTTACGAAAGCACTTTTATGAAAGTACTTTTAAAAAAGTACTTTTATGAAAACACTTTTACGGAAGTACTTTTACAAAAGCAATTTTACCAAAGTATTTTTACAAAAGTGCTTTTATTCATTCACTTTACATTGAATTTGACCCAATTTGATCCATTTGCATTTTAATTGGATAGGATTATTAATTTAGTAGTAACAACAACAAAACTATTCAATTGTGCTAATTTGATTTATGTCATATTTCATTTGTTGCATTTTATTCTTAACTAAACAATTATTTAGGGTATGTTTGATTTTGTAGAATAGTTGCCTGGAATTGGAATCAGAATGGCCAAAATAGTTTGTTTGACGAGAATGGGATTCTGATTCCCATTCCTGGCGGAATGGGATTCCCCCATATGGGGAATGGCCACTCTCTCAAGAAGTAAAGAACTTAAGACAAAAAACTTAAACCCTAATATTAATAAAATAATAATATATTATTAAATTAATAATAAGATAATAATATATCGATAATAAATATTAGTAAACAATTAAAAAAATGTTAGTAAAGTAGTAACAAAATAATAGTGCTATAATAAACTATTACTAAATTAATAATAACAAGCAAAGATATTGATTATTATATATAATGATAATGATGATAATAATAATAAATAAATAAATAAAAATATTAATACAATATAATTAAAGAAAAAATATAATAAGAATATATTAATAATTAAAATAATAATACAATATTAGTAAAATACTAATAAAATAATAGTAGTATAATAAAATATTAATAAAAAGCAAAGACATTATTTATTAAATAATAATAGTAATAATAATAATTAATTGCAAATAAAATAATAATATAACATAAATAAAGTAATAATAAAATGCTAATATACTAATTATAAAATAATAATAAATTAATTTTAAAATAAAAAACAAAAGTAATTGAATATTAATAAACTAATAAGAAAATATTAATAAAATATTAATAAGATGTAAAAATAAAAATATCATTAAAGTCATAATAAAATAATAATATATTAATAAAATATTCATAAATTAATGATAAATAATAAGATATTAATTATTAAATACTAATAAAGTAATAATAACAAAGTACTAATGAAATAATAATTATATTTATAAAATATTAATAAAGTAATAATAAAATAATAAATAGACTAATATAAAATTCAAAGTTTTTGATTGATTCCGATTCCAACTCCAAATGAACCAAACAGGCATCAACAATAGGTGTAGGTATATAGTGGTCACTCAAACCATCAAAGCACAGATGGTGTCAAATTAATACCACACGGATGTTTACAATGAGTTTATAACTCATCGGATGTCTACAATGAGTTTATAACTCATCGGATGTCTGCGATGAGTTCATAACTCATCGCATGATTGCGACAAACTCGTACACAGAACAAGTTGTGATGAACTTTAACCAGTGTAAACATGCGGTGAGCTTTGGACATGCGTGACCCCACGATGAGCTTTGCAAACGAGTGGATCTGCGATGGGCTCCAAAACTATTGCAAAGCCGCGAAAAGCGTTGAAGTACTACGGACCAATAATAAATGCTAGAAACATGTGTGTCTTTAATTTACGTGCATGACAGGATGCTTTGTGGACCTAATAAAGGCGCGCCAGCTAAATAATGGTGCCATTCATGCCACGTCGATTAAAAGGGTCATGAAAGGAAGTAGCACACATGAATTATGAGAATTCTTGGATGAAATGAAAGTATATCCCTAAGATATCTCGTGAGACACGTAGTGAAACTCTAGCAGTGTTCCCTGACAATTAATAGCGAATCCAATATTCCATTTCTTAGTGGGAATAAAATGCTTTTAACCCCTTCCTTTCGAGACCTCATGATTTCTCCCTATAAATAGGGGTCAATCTCATAACGAAATCATCATTTTATCATTCTCATTTTCCCTAGCCTTTAGCCTACCTCCTGCACCTAATCTTACTTTGTCCTTAGGGAGACCCCCATACGTAACTTCACCGCCACACTTACAATAGGTGATTCTGATTCTAATTCATAGGAATTCTGATTCCAATTCTGATCTTATCCACAAACCAAACGGGCCCTTATATTTATAAACATTCCCATGGTAAAAAGTTCTGACAAATTCAAGAAAATTATGTTTATTAAAATTGCATATCATATTTGACCATATAATTAATGAAAATCTCAAATAGCCATATGAAACGTTTAGCCATCTTTGAAAATATTCGATGCATGAGTTCAAACTAAGGGCCTCTACCCATTATATCACCATACCATAGTTAATAAAAAAAATGATTGAAGAAGATCAATAATAATTAGAAAAATAAAAAACACAAAGACCTAATGGAAAATGAACTCCAACACATGCAAAAATAAAGAATAAAGATATTCCACCTTCCATTTGTATACCTGAATTGGCCTGGAAGCAACATAGCAATGGCATGTTGAAGAAAATTATACAAGCAAAACCTCCAACGAAAAACAAAAACAAAAATATTAATAGTAAAAAAAAAAAAAAAAAAAAAAAAAAAAAAACTAGCATGGGAACAAACCTTTAGGCTCAATTTGGAAGAACTACAAATACAAATATGTATAATGCAAAACTTTGTATTTTGTATGTATTTGTATTCTACATATTTGCACTCTTTCTAAATTGAGCCGTAGGTTGCGTTTGGTTGAGGTGCAAATACCGGATCAGTGCTATAATGCACTCTGGATCAGTTTTCTAGTCGTTTGGTTGCAACGTAAAAGTGTATCGTGGATCAAGGTAAAATTGTATTTTTATTAGATATTACTTCATTTATTGGAGTTCAAATCTACACCCCACCGATTCTCGCCCTACAAATGCCCCACACGTCGAGCGTCCGCCATCTGTCCCTTCGCATGCAATTAGCTTGTCTCGCGTGCATGGAATGGTCGTTAGCTCGTCCTATTAGCTCCAAAACTAGCTCAAAACCGAGTCAAACATTCCTGCGTGCTTGAGCTGTTAGTCCCCTGAACCTTGTTCTTCTCCCCTCATTCAAGTTCTCCTTCTTTGGCACTAGCGATTACTCGATCAGTTCACCTTGACCATGTATTCTCCAACGAGTAGTGCTTTGACAAGGGGTTAAAGTTGATGGTCCTTTAATGGTTGTTGGATTTTAATCTCATAAGAGATTAAATCCAATGGATTTGATTGGTCAATTACATGAGAAATTGCACCTATACAATTGATTGAAAAATTAGCTTTTTTCTTATAAAACTCAATTTTGAATTTGTCTCTTGGAAAATTATAAGCTTTATTTTCAGTATTTTAATAGGAATTGATTTACAATTACTATTAAAGTTATGACCCCATATTCCCAACAGATTCGAACGATGCATGTCTCTCGGTGGAGAAGAAAGGAGCTGTGAGTAGAACTTCCAAGGTGTTTTCATGGCGAAGTAGAAGCTGCTTTGACGGTTCGTTGAGGAAATCCTCGGTTATTCGTTCTTCCTTCTTTGCTTTCTGGAAGCTTTCTCTTTTCAATTTTCTCTCTTTTGAGAGCTTAGATTCTTGGTGGAGAAAAGATTAGGTTCTGCTGTTCTTTACTTCCTTGACTGGTAGTTGCTTGTTGCGTTTCTACTTGCTACGTTCTGAGTCACTGGGGAAAAGAAGGTGATGCTTTATATATTGCTGAAAGTGTTTTCAGAAGAAACTTAGAAACCCAATGTAGTGTTGTGTAGGAAGTAGGAACCTTTCAAGCGTACGTACGTAGAAGACCTTTGAAGAGGTGAAGTGGAGTCTCTGATCCAAAAATGTGCGAGTTTTTGCGGGATTCAGAAGGTGAAATCGGTTCAGCAGAGACACTAAATTCTAGCCAGAGTTCGATGATTAGCGATAGCTGCAGTAGCATCAGTCGTCTTTCATTTGATGCTCTCGAAATCTCCGCCAAGACTTCGTCTTATTACTCGCCTGAGAACTTTGCCGTCAAGACCCACTGGTCATCGGACTTCGCGTGGGAAGCTATATGTTCCGGCATTTCCCGCCGCAAGAGCGGGATGACTTTCAGGGATTTCAAGCACGTTCGTCGAATTGGGAGCGGCGACATTGGGAGCGTCTACCTGTGCCGTCTCAGGACCTCCGGTGCCAGCGATGATAGCTGCTATTACGCCATGAAGGTTGTGGATAAAGAAGCGCTTACGTTGAAGAAGAAGGTAGAGAGGGCGGAGACGGAGAAGAGGATTCTGAAGATGCTTGACCATCCATTCCTTCCTACTCTCTATGCAGAATTGGAAGCGTTCGCGTTACGCTTGCGTGGTCATGGAGTTCTGCTCTGGCAACTGAATGAAGTAATAGTAGCTCGCTCGACTGAATGAAGTGTAGCCCAGTGCCTCGACGGCTGGTATTACATTGGGTAACAGAATGAAGTGTAGCCAAATATCATACACATAAGAATAATGTTGGAGAATACCTGGTCAAGGTGAACTGGTCGGAGTGGTCACCGGTGCTGGAGAAGGAGAACTCGGGTGAGGGGAGAAGAACGGGGTTCAGGGGACCGGCAGCTCAAGCATGCGGGAATGTTTGACTCGGTTTTGGGCTAGTTTTGGGGCTAAAGGGACGAGCTAACGGCCATCCCGTTATCCCTACACGTGGGACAAGTTAATTGCGTGCGAAGGGACAGATGGCGGACTCTCGGTGTATGGGGCGTTTGTGGGGCGAGAGCCGGTGAGGCGCAGATTTGAATTCCATTTATGAAGGAAACTTTACTTCGTTTTTATCGAAGTAAACATTTCCTTTCCTCCATTCTTCGATTGTTAGGAAACAAGCCATCGTTTTGTTCTTATCTTCCATCCTCGCTTGCATAGTGTGATAGTGCTCCAGCAGAGGTTGAGTTACAATGGGTAATTTAGATCCGTTGAACCTGTCATCGGTGACATATGTAAAAAAAAACTATTATCTGACAGAAATAGGGACTTTTGGAAAACTCCATCAAATAGAGAATTGGAGAGAGAAGAACAACCGCTGCAAAGGAACTAATAACCAATTTCTAACCTGAAGAAAGGGACCTTGTCGTAGTCTGGCTAGTGGCTAGGAATGGACAATTTATAACTCCGAAGTCAAGATATCTTCCGTCTCCGGTGGCAAAGTGGGGCATTCATTCTCCATTAGGGATAGGGAATTCCCGAATTCTCTTCGCTCTAAAGCAATTACTTAAAAATTATCTATTTTATGAATAATTTATACATAGGATATAGGAATTTGGGGGTATTTTAGAATTGAATTATAATACTTTAGGGGTAATTCAAAAATAAAATTATGGGATCCTAGGATTTTAAGAATTTAGGAAAAATTTAGAGATATTTTAAATATCAATATTAAACTTAGAGATATTATTGATAAAAAAATATTAAACTTAGAGATATTTTACTAATTTACCTTTGGGTTTGGGGAATTATATACAAAATCCATTCCCGCCCCATACCCGGTTTTGAGAAAAATCATTTTCCCCGTCCCCGCCCCTTTTGGGGTGGGGCGGGGCCCCTGTTTTATGGGGAAAATTGCCATCCCTAAGTCTGGCTTAAGGGTGTCAATGGACCAGTTTTGGATTGGACCTCGTTCAGTCCAAAATCAATTTGGACGAACTAACAAGATATATTGGATTGGACCAATCTGATCCAAAATATTTATTAGATTGGAATGGACCTTGTCCATTTGTAACAAATTTATATTGGATTGGGTTGATTTAAGCCAATATCTTGTCCTTTGATATAAGATAAAATATATGTGTCAATGGACCAGATTTGGATTGAAACCAATTTAAATCAAAATGAATTTGAACAAACTGGATGATCCAGACATTAAATTGGACCGGTCCAAATTAGTCCAAAACATTCATTGAAATAGATTGGACCTGGTCCATTTATAATGGACTCACATTGGATTGGATCGGATTGGACACCCCTAGTCTGGCTCTCCAAAGCAAGTCAAAGATGGGTGGTGATAGGCATTATATATGGAAAACTCAAATCCATCTTCACCTTTCCTTGAAATACAACAATCAAATTGTAGTACAGAGCTCAAGCCCTTCTTTTTTATGCATACTTTCATCAAAGCTTTCCATGGCAACAAACCCTCTCCATCAAGGGTAGTGGAACCTAGCAAAGTTGAAACAAGGATCTTTTTCTCCTGAATAATATTTCCTCATCAGAATCATGTCCTATGATTGATCGTGTCCTAGTCCATAAGGCCGTGTTTGGTTTGAAGGAAAAAGTGAGAAAGGTAGGGAAACCTTTACAAATTTTGTATAAATTTCCCTACCTTTCCACTATGTTGGTTTGAAGGAAAATGTAGGGAAAGGGAGGGGAAGGTAGGAAAACCTTTACAACCCTTGTATTGGTTTCCTTGACATTCCCTACCTTTTCCTTCAAATCAAACATAGCCAATTAAATTTCCCAAAGGAGCAGCTTAACGCCTCTGCCAAAGACATTAAGTCAAGGCTATATAGCATACAAAAGAGTAAAGGAATTGAAATGTGCTTAAAGATTGCTAGTATTTCAGGTTCAATTGCAAGATTTGAAACAAGTAGGGTTTTACAAATGAGATCTATTTAATTTCTATTGAATTCATGAAGCTTTGAATCACCTGAAACGTGCTTGAAGATTGCTTGTAATTCAGCTTTAGCTGTCCAAGGTTGTCTTCTAAGAAACATCAAAGAGAAACCGACTATGGCGAAAAAGTAAATAAGAACAATAACTAAGATGTCTTGAGCAATGTTCGACTTGGATTTGCACCCTCGTAATAATCCAAACATCCACATTTTAACACGTTTGGTTTGAATGGTTTTTACCAAATATGAAGAGTGCACTTTTTTTTGGTACAGAAAAGAGGGGCACTAATAGAGACGGGAGGATTGGGACCCCAGGAATTTTCCCATCTAATTCTCTCAGTTTCACTCTTGACTTGAGGAGAAGTGGAATCCGGAGAGCTATTGTGACACAGGTCTGTCAAAAAAATCCGCAAGAAAGTTTGGCTCTCTATGGATGTGAGTGAACTTGAACCTCTTCTAATTGCTTTTATAGAATGCTAGGATGTCTTTAATGATGCTGAACAAAAACCATAATTGCTTGCACTTTGAGTTGATGCATGCGATGGTGAGGGTGGAGTCTCCTTCGATAGTGAAATCTTCAAACGGTAACTCTAACATGCCTTGAAGAGCCTCCCATGCCGCCCAAGCCTCAACAACTGTAACATTGTTGAAGCCAATGGAATGAAAGTTGAAGGAAAGAATAGCTCCAAATCAGTCTTTGGCCCAAGCTATACTAGTCAAACTAGTGCTTCTAACAGAAACAACAAAATTGATCTTAACATGATTCATCTCAGGTGATTTCCATCTTACATAAATAATCTATCTCCTATGCTCTCTTATGTTGATGAATAGAGAGGTATCCTTCAAGTCTCTAAGATCACAAGCAGTGTTTTCTAATACATTTGTAGGGGAGGGAGTTTGAGAGTTAAAGACCACATTATTTATGCCAAATTTTCTCCTAATTCTATTGCCCCCAGGTCTTTAGATATTCTAACCCACCAATCTATAAATCTTTCATTGGATTTGGGTCCCATTTGGGGGGGGGGGGGGGGGTAGAAGAGTCCAAATTTGATTTGAGAAAGTGCAATTCACAAATAAATGGTCAATTGGTTCCAACTTTGAGATGCAAATGGGACAATTATGCCTACACTTGTGAGTCTTGATCTTGTAGTATTTTTCCCATACTTAAAAACAACAAGAATAGCTTCACTCTTAGCTGAATTTTCAATTTTCTAAGAAGAGACTTCACAGCCAAAACTTATTCATTATCGTTATCAATATCATCTTAAAACTAGGTCGCTGAATTAATAGTAAATTCCCCATTACAACTTGGACCCCATTTCAATTCATCATTCATATTAGTCTTTAGAATAAAATATCATTCAAGGACATTTGTTTATTTTAGGAAGAATATTTATTGGGATTCTAGAATATTCCCAACTCATTATAGTTGGGTTAAAAAAACTCACCAACCTTATTGTTAGTATTGTTAGGGCTTGTTCGTTTCCTCTTAACTCTTATCTGTTAAGAGGAATTTTTTAACTTTAAGAGAAAAATGGTTGTTCATTTTCTCTTATCTCTTATTTCTTAAAATGCAATCATACAATTTTTTGTTTTTCAATGATACCCCCAAAAAGACAAATAAAAACTCTCATACACGGGGTCAAAATGGATATTTGATCATGTTCAAAATTCAGAATTCAGAACAACATTTTCTACATTCAGAGGAAAGAAGAGTTCACCAATACCAATATACCTCTTAATGTAATTGTTGCACTTTTAGATGTCAGACTTTAGAGCAAACAAACAGGCCCTTAATCCTAAGCTCCCCCAAGTTCAACAATTTTCCAATCCAATTGTCCATCCAAATCAGAATATTATCTCCATTTCCCATAATCCATTTCATACCCTTGAGGATAAAATTCCGGCTACTAAGAATTCCTTTCCAATTAAGGGACATGTTAGCTTTTAGGGAAGCTTCCCAGAAACTTTGATTTTTAAGATATTTATTTTGAACTACTTTTACCCATAAACTATCATGATCATTCAACACCCTACATCCTAACTTAGCCATGCAAGCCAAATTGATTTTTTTTTAGCTTCTCAAAAACCAAGCCCTCCAAGACTAGTTGGTTTGCATAAGTTCTTCCACTTTGTCCAAGCAAGTTTTTTCCTATTCAAACTTTCACTCAAAAAAAAAATCTCTTTGGGTGTTATCAATTTCCTTAAGGCTCAGTTTGGAAGGAAGACAAATACAAATATGTACAGTGCAAATACATACAAAATACATGGTTTTGCATTCTACGAATTTGTATATGTACTTTTTCCAAACTGAGCCTAAGCATTAGAGCCAGAAGGGGAAAGCAGGCCATCTGAAAGAAAGGGGTGGCACTAGTCACAAACTTAATTAGAACTGCTTTTCCAGCTCTAGAGAGAGTATTGGCCTTCCAACCACTTAATTTGTCTTTAAGCTTTTGGGTAACTAAACCAAGACTAACCTTAAATATTTTTTCAGACTTCATAGCCTTAGGGATTCCAAGATTTCGAGCAATAAATTTTTGGAGTCTATTGGACAATTTTTTTTGAGAAAAGAACTTTAGATTTATTAAAGTTAACCTTCTCATTTGGTGCAATCTCATATTGATGCAGGATTGATTTGATCCCAATGTATCCATTAATAGACACCCTACCAAAGATCATCCAGTCATCTGCAAATTGTAGAATGGAAATTTTCAGACATCCCGAGGTTAACTTAATCCCTATATTCGGTTCTGTACTTTTAGAAGCCTTTTTTACTTTGCTTGTGAAATGTATGGTGAGAGGGGGCCACCTTACCTTATTCCTCTACTGGCTTTGAATCTTGGACCAAGCAACCCATTAACACTTATTCTAAATGATGGGGTGGTGATGCATTGCATAATCCAATTAATCAAGTGTGACTAAATCCCAATTTCTTGTGACATTCTTCTATAAATTTCCACTCCAAACAATTATACGCTTTTTCCATATCTAATTTGCAATTCATCCAAGTGGGGACCCGGTCCCACTTTGCTTACACCTAAACTGATCAAGACTGCATTTACAATGTACAGAAATGTATTTGTAGCACAACCAAACACAGCCTTGGTAAAAATCATGAAAAGATGGTTGTCATCTTTCCAATGATTGCATTAGTGTAAATCTTCAAGAGTATTCCTTTAGGTTCTTCGTGGGGCCAAACAACCCAACTAGATTCAAGGTCCTGAAACGGCTACAAGATATGAATTCTGCCATCACTGCTTTCATTGACTTGCTCTTCTCCGTTGATTCATCTTAGGCAATCCCAGAAGAATGTTCCATTCCGTGCTATTTTGTTCACATCTAAAACATTGTATCCTAAATATGTGCCTATCTATTAAATTGGAGTCGGAAAGGAAGGGAATGCCATGCTAAGTTGGCAACTTATGAGACTTAGGAAGGGAACAGAGAAGGAGAGAAAGGAGATGCATATGACATGGCATGTTTTGTTTTAATATGTGTTTGGTTCGTTGTTTCGAGCCTCATTCATTTAATTCTTGTTTATTTAGGACAGGAATGGGCAAGAATGAATAACATTAGG
This sequence comes from Nelumbo lutea, assembly GCF_056320005.1. Classification (NCBI taxonomy): domain Eukaryota; kingdom Viridiplantae; phylum Streptophyta; class Magnoliopsida; order Proteales; family Nelumbonaceae; genus Nelumbo; species Nelumbo lutea. The sequence continues at coordinate 31,907,789 of NC_142690.1, read as the reverse complement.
GCATTTGGTTACAAAATTCCTGCCATATACCCCATTCTTTTCAAAATGAAGAATCAGCCCATAGCACAAAAATTAAAGTGCATCATGAAAAGTAATCATGTCTCATCTTATTCATTTTCATTCTTTAAAAAAATTCTATGTTATAGCTGTCACAATAAATGTTTACTAGTGGACTGCTATGGAAACTTATATTGACTAACATTGACAATTGGCTATTCACCAGTAAACACCTATGTTGATGGGTTTGGAGACCTAGGTCGGTCATCTATGATTGTCGACACAACTTTATTTTGAAAATATTGAAAATAAGCAATATAGGACATGAAAGAATTCAGGGAAAAAGCATTTTGATTCATAGGTCATAGCAATATTTTCTCCTCAAGTTCAGTTTGGGAGTATAAATACAAATATATATGGTACAAATACATACAAAATAATACAAAAAATGCATAGTTTAGCACTCTACATATATTTGTATTTGTAGTCCTTCCAAACCGAGCCTTATGTCCATTTTTATCCATTCTTGTCCGTGTCGAGAGTTGAACCAAACAGGGCATACAAGTTCATAGGGATGACAATTTTCCCCATTCCTGGAGGGATCCGACTTCCCCGACCCAATGAGGATTGTTTTGGCAGGGCGGGGACAAGGATGGGGATTAATAGGAATTCCTGATCGAGTGTCGGGATTAGGGATGGGGATTGAGGTCCTTGCCTCACCCGACTCCGATTATGTATATAGATTATATTATTATATTATTTATATTAGATATCAAAACATATTTAAAAAATTATTTATAATTTAAAATTTTTGTTTATTTTAAATAAATAGTAAAAAAATCAGGGATTCGGATCCCCGCGGGAACCCATGCCTATTGGGGATCGGAGATGGAGGATTATTTCCGGCGGGGATCGACGACGGGGATGGGTTTTATTTTTATAATCGGGGTCCCCCGCCCCGAACCGCCCCGTTGCCATTCCTAACAGTGCAATTTGCCCAAAATCCGGCCGGGCCCGGTCCATGAGGAAGAGAGAATAAGATGGAATAGATTCCGAAACTCCTATTATCCTATAAACCGATCAGAACAATCACTGCTCTTTTGATTGAATCCGTGAATCGATCAAAATGGAGAGAAGAAATCGCAAGACTCTACTGTTCTGCTTCTGCTTATTCTTCTCGTTGATAATCTTGTCCTCCGCCTTTCAATCCGACGAGCTCCCTCAAGACGACGAGGAGTTCGGACTCGAAGGAGGAAGAGCTCCCGACCTCGATCACATAAACCCTACTCGAACTCCGTCTCCTCCGGTAAGAAGGAGATCTTCATCTGATCACGATTCGGATTCGAAGGTTCAGTTTTCGCTTGAACATGCCTTTGCAGACTCTGATTTCTCTCCTGCTGGAACCTTCACTGCTCGCCTCAAGACCTCCAGTCATGGTGGACAGGTGGGTATTCCTCTCTTTTCTTTTTTCATGTCAGATTGTCAGTTTTAGGATCGAATTTGGTCTTTCTTTCTTCGTGAGTTTCTATGGGTGTATTTACTGCTTTGGTTCTTGAATTTGTCTCAATGGCTTTTGTTCGACTTAAGCAGTTGGGAATTTCTGATTCCGAAAGACAAATTCCCTCTCTCTCTCTCTCTATCTGACGTCAAAGTTTAATTTTTGGCTTTGCAGACTTTAACTAAACTTCGGTTTTCAAGGACTGGTTTTAGTGAAACAGAGAAGGAAGAGTTCGAAGTAATTTCTCTTCTACATCTACTTGTCTCTTTCTTCTGTTATTGTTTTGCACCGGACAGTAGCTTTAATGAGGCATTAACATTATTTCCTGCAGAAGCTGCTGAAGGATGACGAATTCTATAGGATAAGAATACCGTCTAATGTATTGAGCCCTCCGGGGAAGGATTACATTATATCGTCAGTCAAAGCAGTAAGTTGGCAATAATCTCTCTCTCTCTCTTGCTGTAAAAGGGCCAAAGATATAACTGAAGTTTTACAGATTGAAAAAAAATTTCCGCCCCTTCTGCAGTGAAAAAAGTGGAGCTTCTTTTGCAATTTGCAATTTAGTTGATTTTTGCTTTTAATAGAATTGTGGGTGCATATTTACTTCAATATTAATTTTATTTTCTACAGGGAGACATAGTATCGAGTATGGAATTCAGAACTGGGGCATAATAAATGGCAGTGTGAAAAAGTAAGACTTCATGAAAAAGTAAGGAAGTACACTAGGAAAAAGAAAAGAGCCAACAAGTCCATTGCCTCTCCTAATAAGAGACTATTGTACAAATAGAAAGAGGGGAGCGATGGAACTTATCATTTTAAAGCACACTGAACTACTATAGAAGACTCCAGGTGTAAATACTTCTCGGTTTTCAGGATACCTGTTAGGGAGGCCAAGAAGTTGGAGAGATTAATGAGAAATTTTCTTTGGGAGCCAGGGGAGGAAAACATGATCATCTAACAAATTGGGGAATAGTTTATAGGAGGAAAGAGGAGGGTGGGTTGGGTCTAGGGAATTTAGTTTTAAAGAATAAAACTCTCTTAGGAAAATGATTGTGGAGGTGGCCTATAGAACGGGAGAGGCTGTGGCATGAGGTGATAGATAGTATACATGACAGTTTGGGAAATGGATGGGATGTTGGTGTATTGTGTCAAGCCACGTTGGCAACCCCTTGGATAGCAATTCAGAGTATCCTCCTTCAATTCCTCAATTTTGTCAAGTATGATGTCAACTCTTGTACTTCTGTTTTGTTTTGGGAAGACATCTGGGTGGGCAATTCTGTTCTTAAGGGCACTTTTCCTTCTCTCTATCCCCTTTCTCTCTACAAGGAAAAAGCTATCTCTCACTTTCTTCCAACACTTGTTTCTCCATCCTCTCTGAATTGGGACTTTGGGTTTCGTAGGGGCTTGAGGGATCATGAACTCTGAAACTCTCGTGTTTTAGACCTTTTGTCACTACTTGAAAGTGTTTTTTTGGACCCCCCGGATCTGATGTGAGATTATGGTCCCCTCATCTAAAAGGTTACTTCACGTGCGCCTCTTTCTTTAAGTCCCTTTGCTCTTCCCCAGGACTTATGGGTTTTCTAGCTAAGGAGATCTGGTCTAGACATGTACCTTCTAAAATTACTATTTTCTATTGGGAGGTGTTCTATAGGAAGATAAGCACTTTGGACTGCTTGTAGAAGAGAGGACCTTCCATGTGTTTATCTCCTAATTGGTGTGTACTTTGCAGGGTTAATGGTGATGATTGCTCCCACTTACTTTTAACCTGTTCTTTTTTTGCTACTATTTGGGGTTGGATCTTTGCCTTGTTTGGGTGCAGGTGGAATTTGACTACAACCATCGATCAACTTTTTGATGACCCCTCCTTTGTGTGGCCCACAAAAACTGGTAAAACAATGTGGAGGTGTATTAGAGTTGTTGCTTTGTGGACAATTTGGGAAGAAAGAAATGTTGGGCTATTCCAAGAGAAGGAGAGAAGTATTTAGATTGTAAAGGATTGTATTTTGACTAGGGTAATCTACTGGCTGAGATCTTTGGACTCCTTTCACACGTTCTCTTTTGATGACATTTGGAGGAATTGGATAGCTGTAGCTAGTAGCAGTACCAGGAAGAATAGGGTACCAACTGTGTGGGTGTTTCCTTTCGGAGGCTGGACAAAGTTGAATTTTGATGGTAGCAGCCAAGGCAACCCAGGTCCTTCAGGGATAAGAGGGGTGTTGAGAGATAAAGACAACAAAACTTTAGCCTTATTCTTAGGCCCCATGGGTATAGGAGATTCTATTAGACTTGAGCTTCTAGCGGTGGTACAGGGTATTCAGATTGTAGACCAGTTAGGAGTTCAAAATCTGCTTATTGAAGGAGATTCCAAAGTTGTGGGTTGGCTAACAAATCCAGATTCAGTTATTTGGTGCTATAGGGACCTTTTGAGGAAAGTTAATTGGTTTTCAAGGAACATGACTTTTACTTCTTAGTGGGTGGGTAGAATAGCTAATGCCATAGCGTATGGGTTAGTTAAGCAAGGGGCCTCAAGGGAGCATTTATTCTGGGCAGCTTTGTAAATTTTTGTTTTCTAGTCTGATGTAATAATACAATGTTATTGTTTAGGAGGGGTACTAGCTCGTGCCTCTCCTTGGGAAGCCTGTATTGTATTATCATATTGATCTTTTTTTAATAAAATCTTACTATTTTATCAAGAAAAAAAGACTCCAGGTGCAAATGCAAAACACAAGCTGTGAAATGCTCCTATGTGAAACGAGTGATGAAAGTGCGAACTGGCCTGAGTTGTGTCACTTGGTCACTTTCCTTAAAACCACATTTACCCCCTATGGTACAACTAAGATCTTGCGAATTAGTTTCTATGATGAAACGTTCCATCCATAGGCTTTTGATAGACTTGTACTTGTTTACCAGCCCTCTTCAAGTCACTTATGAAGATGTTTAGACTAAGATAACAAACACAAGATGACTGCTAAGAATTGTGTGTCACTAGCTTCCCTGACCTTTTATTTATAGAGAATCAACAAACACCTGAACAAATAAAAAAACAGCCCAAGAGAGTCACTTGTTTAAAGAGATACAAGGAAGGAAAAAAAAACAATGATTAAACAAGCAATTAAAGTTTAAAATGATAAAAAGGATATGGTGTTTGTGCGTCCAACCCAACTTGGCTTGGCACATGTGTGTGTGAAAAGCACTCCTAACCCCACAATATATAGTTGTGCTTTAATGGGTCCCCTATCCATAGGGAGAGTGAGTTAACTTATTAGGTGAACACCACTTCCCTTTCCAAAGCAATGTGGGGCAAAGTGTTTCACATGTTACAAGAGGCATGAAAAGAGCTACCAAATTGAGGAGCAAAAAATGTGCCTAATCTCTCGAATAGAAAACTTGGATGTAAAGGAATCTCAAAATGGGTTGATCGAGGAGGACAGAGTGTTAAAGAGACAATTGAAAAATGATTTGGAAGAGGTGTTACTGAGGGAAAAAATCAGTTGGAGACAAAAATCTATACACAAGTGGATTAAGGAAGGCGATTGGAACACTAGATTTTTCCATGATTTGGCAAATGGGAGACGAAGAAAGAATCTTGTGACCAAGTTAGAGGTAGGAGAGAAAGTGATTACCAACTAGGATGACAGCCAGAAAATTTGTGGACCACTTCAAATCGATTTATAGAAGATCTTTGAGTGAGAGAGCAGTCGTGGAAGGGGTGGAATGGCCAAGAATTGAGGACGGAATGGCAAGGTGGCTGGAAAGGGATTTTGAAGAAGAAGGGATTAAGAAAGTTGTCTTTCTAATGGATAAGATCCAAGGCTCCAGGTCTAGATGGCTTTACAATGGGTTTTTATCAAGACTATTGGGAGGTGTTGAAAGAGGATTTAGTTGAAGTCTTTAAGGAATTTGCAGACAATCATGTAATAAGCAAGACAATCATGTAATAAGCCTTGGAATCAATGCCACTTTTTTGGCCTTGATACCTAAGAAGATTGATGCCAACCACTCGAAAGATTATAGGCCTATTAGTCTAGTGACAAGCATTTATAAAATTCTGGCTAAAGTGCTTTCGTTGAGGATCAAAACACTTCTCCCTTCTATCATTAGTGAAACCCAGGGGGCTTTCATTTGAGGGCGACAAATAACAGATCAAATCTTAATTATGAATGAGTGTGTGGAGGAAATGAAAAGGTCTAGGAAGAGAGGTTTCATTTGTAAATTGGATCTTGAAAAGGCCTATGACTTGGTGGACTGGGAGTTTTTATTAGAGGTGATGCGAAACTGTGGATTTGGGGACAAGTGGTGGAGTTGGATATTTGGGTGTATCAGTACTTGTCATTACTCTATTTTGGTAAATGGTATTTTTTTTTATCAGCAAAAAAACTTTCATTAATGACAGGGAAATTAAGTTACAGTAAGTAAAGATTGCAGAGGAACAAACTGCAATCTCCACTAATTAGTTACAATTCTGCCTAGTACAATGAAGATCTATTTGCCCCTTGTTTTGTTAGGGTACTCACCATTCCATTTGCATCTTGTTTAATCCAACCAAATTAAGAGTTGAACTTCCTTCCAAGGTACTGATGTGATGTTTTTGGCCCAAGAGATGACCAATAGTGAGTCTCCTTCTATTTCTAAGTCTATTGTTCCTATCTGCTCAACCATCTTTAGACCTCGAAGTAGGGCTAGAGATTCAGCTTGTATTGAGTCACCAATACCTATTGGTCCTGAGTAGAGTGCCACCACCGCACCTAGATGATTTATAAACACACCCCCTATGCATGCTCTTCCTGGGTTGCCAAGAGAACTCCCATCAACGTTTAGTTTTAATTTGTTTAGTGCTGGTGGCTTCCATTCCATGCTTACAAGTACTTTGGGTACATCTATTTGTGCTACTTCAGTCCAATTTCTTAGTATCTCATTTGTGGAGTAGTTTCTGAATATCTCCATGGTCTTCACCCAATGTGCAGTTCTGATTTTTATGGCTTCAATAACTTCCTCCTTTGTTTTGCTCTTTCCAGAAAAGATTCTTAGGTTTCTTTCCTCCCATATGGTCCATACTGTAGCTGATCTTACTGCCTTTCATAAGCACTTTCCTCTTTTCTTTTGTTGACACAAGAAAGAGGGGCTGAATAGACTTACCACATCCTGGGGGGGAACCCATCTGCATCCAAAGAGAGAACAAACAACATTCCAAATACCAGAAGCAAAAGAATAGGATAAAAATAAGTGGGTTAGGGTTTCACCACATCCTAAACAAAGGACACACACATGAGGAGAGAGGCAATTGTTTGGCCTCATTTTCTGTAGCACATCACAAGTGTTTACCTTCCCTAGGAACACTTCCCAACAGAAAGCTTGTACTTTTGGAGGGATCGGTTTAGACCAGATTTCTCTCACTGGGAAGTTCACTCCCATAGGATCAATGTGAGTGAGCAAACCGAAGAAAGATGCATAGGAAAATAAACCATCAGAAGTTGGGGACCAAACTCTACAATCAGCTATAGATTGGTCCAAGTAGACCTTCTCAAGTGTTGAAATCAAAAGCACTAGAGACTCACACTCATTTTCCCTCAACCCTCTTCTGAAACCAAAATCCCAAGAGATCCCTGAATTTGAAAGCATACCCAGCCTAGCAACGGGTTTGTTTTTATGGTTTGATAAGGAGTAGAGGTTTGGGAATTTGAACATAAGAGGCACTTCCCCAACCCAAAGGTCTTCCTAGAATAAGACTTTGTTACCACAACCGACATCAAACTTGATAAATTGAAGAAAAGTAGAACATACCTCAAAAATCGCCTTCCAAGGAGAAGATGGAGCTGTATTGGGGGCTAGTTTTGCATCCCAGCCGTTATCTGCTTCAACATGTAAGCTTTTAATGACCCTGTGCCACAATCTTTCTTCTTCACAAGGGAATCTCCATAGCCATTTCCCAAGAAGGGCCTTGTTTTTCTTTAACAGGTTCCCTATACCTAGTCCACCTTGTTAAATGGTATGGCAAGGGGCTTTTTTCCAGTTTGTAGGGGTGTCAGGCAAGGGGATCCACTCTCACCCTTCCTTTTTACCTTAGTAGCTGATGTGGTTAGTAGGATCATTACTAAGGCTGACAGTGAAGATGCCATTAGGGGTTGGAGAATAGGGAGACACCAAGTCCTTGTCACCCATCTTCAGTTTGCAGATGACCTAATGATCTTTTGTGAAGGAGGTTTTAGTGAAAAGGTAGCAGACCTAAAGGAGCTAATCAAAGGATTTAAAAGTATTTCTAATCTGACAATAAATTTCGAAAAGAGTTGCCTAGCGGGTATAAATTTGGAGGTAGGGGAGGTCGAGGCTATTGCGGAGTGTCTTGAGTGTTCCATCTCTGTTTGGCCTATGTCATACTTAGGGCTTCCTTTTGGCCTCATGGAAGAAGAATTATATCTCTTTAGGAAGGAGAATTACCTTAATAAGAGCTACCTTAGCTAACTTACCTACCTATTTTTTGTTTGTCTTTAGGATACCAGTTAGGGAAGCTAGGAAACTGGAGAAGTTGATGAGAGATTTCCTATGGGAGCCAGAACAAGGAAAAAAGGATCATTTGGTTAATTGGGAAATTGCGTGCAGAAGTAAAGAAGAGGGGGGTTTGGGACTTGGGAGGGTGACTGGAAAAAAATCAAGCTCTGTTAGGGAAATGGTTGTGGTGATGGCCATTGGAAAGAGAGAGGCTATGGCATGAGGTGGTGGGAAGCATTCATGGGAGGTTAGAGAATGGATGGGATGCTGGTGTATCAAGGCAGGATAACCTAGCAACACCTTGGAAGTTCATTCACAACACCCTTCCTTAATTCCTCAATTTTATCAGGTATGAAGTTTGTTCTATCAACGCTGTTCGTTTTTGGGAGGATATTTGGGTAGGAGACACACCTTTAAAGGACATGTTTCCTTTGCTATTTTCTGTTTCTTTGTATAAAAAAGAGGTGGTCTCAAAATTTGTCTCACCTTTAGGAACACCCTTAGAACCTACTTGGGATTTTGGGTTTCGTAGAGGACTAAGGGATGATGAAATTGAATCTCTTTCTGTCTTGCTTTGTTGTCTTAATCAGGTTTGTTTGGATCCCTCTAAGCCAGATAAGAGGGTGTGGACTCCTAGACCCAACGGAACCTTCACTTGTGCTTCTTTCTTCAAGTCCATCTCTCAACTTTGTACTCAACAACCCTTTCCGTCAAAAGAAATTTGGTGCAGGCCAGTTCCCCCAAAGATTATGGCGTTTTGTTGGGAAGTATTCCATGGGAAAGTAAACACTCTAGATAACCTACAAAAGAGGAGACCTTTCCTCTATATTTCTCCTAATTGGTGTATCCTCTGTAGAGCTCACGGTGGGATTGTTATCACCTATTAATATCTCGTCCCTTTTCTGTAGACCTTTGGGCTTGGCTACTTTCGTTGTTTGGGAGTAGTTGGAGTCTACCAGCAGAAGTTCGCATGCTCTTCAACCATTCTACTTTTTTTGGCCCACAAAAATAGGGAGAATTATGTGGAGATGTGCTCGCGCTGCCTTGATTTGGACTCTTTGGGAAGAAAGGAATGCTAAAAATTTTCAAGAAAAGGAAAGGAGCAGTCAGGATTTGAAAGACTGTGTGTTGAATAAGGCAATACCTTGGCTGAAGACTTTGGAAATCTTTCATCAATTCTCCTTTAATGACCTTTGGAGAAATTGGTCAGCAGTAGCAAGGTGTTCACCCCTAAAGGACAAATCAATTACAAGCTGGTCTCCTCCATCTGAAGGTTCACTGAAGTTGAACTTTGATGGAAGTAGCATGGGTAATCCATGATTATTCGGAATGGGGGGTGCTTTGAGAAATGAGAAGGGAGAGATTTTGTTGCTCTACTCAGGTCCCTTAGGAATTGGGGACTCTATCAGGGCAGAGCTATTAGCTGCTGTACAAGGGGTGCAATTTGCAAACCAGCTGGGGGTACAACACCTAATAATCGAAGGAGATTCCAAAGTGGTGGTGGGTTGGTTGAAAAATCCGGAAGAGGCTATGTGGCGCTACAAGAATGAAATGAAGAAATTCAGTGGGTTGACAAGGAATATGTTGGTCACTGTACAGTGGGTGGGGAGATCAGCAAATACTCTCATTAAAGATCCTCTTGTTCCTTTCTTCCCATACAATCCATAACACGGCGGCTCTCACTATTTTCCACAAAATTCTTCCCCTTTTATTCAGTTGTCTCAAGAAATTTGGATCAAAGAGACCTACCACATCTTAAGGAGGAGCCCATCTGCACCCAAAGAGAAAACAAAAACTGCTCCCAAATATAAAGTACAAAAGGATAGGATAAAAATATATGGGAAATGGTTTCACCATTGCTCTTACATAGAAAGCACATGTGAGGAGAAAGACATTTGTTTGGCCTTCTTTTTTGCAGCATATCATCACAAGTGTTAATATTCCCAAGGAAAACTTCCCAACAAAGTGCCTGGATTTTAGGAGAGATTGACTTACTCCAAATTTCTTTCAACGGGAAATTTACCCCCATGGTTGTAGGCTGAACTAAGAAGTTGAAAAAAGAAGCACAAGTGAAAGTACCATCTGAAGTGATGGATCAAACCTTATTGTCCTCTACATTTTGATCCAAGAAGGTAGAGTCAATATTGGCCAAAAGGGGAATGAGAGATTCACATTCTATTTCCCTCATGCCCCTTCTAAAACCAAAATCCCAATTTATGCCTAATGTAGAAAGTTCACAACCTTAGAGATGGGTTCAAATTTGTAACTTGATAGTGTTTAAAGCACAGGAAATTGGACCTTTAGTGGTTACATACCTATCCAAAGGTCCTCCCAAAACAAGACTCTCAACCCGTTTCCCACATCATATTGGATAAGATTCACAAAGGAAGGATAAATCTCAAAAATTGCTTTTCAGGGAGAAAAAGAAGTTGCATTGGAAGCTACGTTTGCATCCCAGCCATTGTGCATCCGACCATGTATGCTTGCAATCACCTTGTGCCAAAGCCTACCACTTTCCAAAGGGAACCTCCGCAGCCATTTCGCTAAGAGGGCTATATTCTTTTGGGTTAAATTTCTTATTCCTAACCCACCCTTTTCTTTGGGTTTACTAACCTGTTCCCATTTCATCAAGTGGTCTTTCTTTCCCTCCCCTGCTTCCCACAAGAAATCCCCCATCAACTTTTCTAGTTCCCTAGCTATTTCCGTAGGGATGCGGAAAGTGGACAAAAAGTAAATGGGAAGATAAGCTAAGGTGGCTTTGATCAAGGTTATCCTTCCACCCAAAGAAACGTAGCTTCTTTTTCCAAAGAGCCAATTTTTTAGTAAACCTCTCTAGCACAGGCTTCCAAAAGCTTTGAGATCTAGGATTTCCTCCCAAAGGTAAACCAAGGTACTCCACACCCTAAGAACTCTGCTATTCTAAGGGTTTCCTCTTGCATATTCAGTCCCACCAAACAACTCATCCCCAGGTTGATCCTTAACTTGGAGAGATTCTCAAAAGAGATGACAAGGGTCTTTAGGCTTCTGAGGGATTCAAGGCTGAAATCATCACAAAACAAGATAATATCATCTGCAAATTGCAAATGGTTAACTACCACCTCAGCCCTTCCCACTCTCCAGCCTCTGATTAGGTTATCCAAGTCCGCTTTTATGATCATTCTACTTAGGACTTCAGCATTCAAGGAAAGAGGAGAGGGGATAAGGGGTCACCTTGTCTCAAACCTCTTTTGGCTGGGATGAAGTCTCTAGAAGATCCATTGATCAAAATAGAATACTACACTGAGCTTAAACAACCCTTAATCCAAAATCTCCATTTTTCCCTGAAACCAACTCTCTCCTTAATCTCTAGAAGGAAGGACCAATCCACCAAGTCATAAGCCTTCTCTAAGTCCAACTTGCAAATAAACCCTTTTCCCTTTTATTTTCTTATTCTCTGCTACACATTCATTAGCCACTTGAATCTGGTCCACAATTTGTCTCCCTTCCACAAAGGCACCTTGGTTTTGTGAGATAACTGTGGGTAAAACCTTCTTTAACCTTCCTGAAAGAACTTTACAAAATATTAGGCCAATTAACTTGGTGGGTAGCCTTTACAAAATGATTGCAAAAGTTCTTTCATGAATTGTGATTTTGTAATACTTGATTATTTAGTACAGCCAATATTTTGAAAACCAGACCTCACAAACCAGGGCCCTTGTTCTTGCCTTCCCATTTCAACTTGGTGGTTCAATTTCCTGGTTTTCAATTACCTGGAAAAGGATCTAGTTCCGGATGAACCTGGTTTAACTGGATGAGCTGGTTCCATTTTCAAAACATTGTTATAATCAATTGTGTAGTGTTGTTTTTATAATTCAAGCCTTCAACATTTACATTGTTGTACCAAAAGTTTATTCAATTATTTCTATAAGACAAAATATACCATTAAAAACTAAGGCATGAAAATTCAAGTTTATCTGCTAAGTCTCCAGATCCTGTTTTTGTCTTGTAGAGTTTGATGCCTTCTACCAATCTTGGATTTTGAAATTGTATATATACAACATGAATATATTGAATTTTTGAGAACTGTAGAAAATAGAAATACATTTTATTGGACTGGTTTCTACATAATGCTAAACATGTAGTATGTTTCATTTCAGAGGTGTCTTCCACGCGAAGGTCTGGATGAGCATTTTGTCATTCACATGGTAATTCTCCAATCTAGTGATTCCAGTCCTATTTATTGGACTTTAAAATGCTGTTATCTCACTCCTATAATTTCTAGTGTTCTAAAATATGCATTTATGTTGGCTATACAAACTTTTACAGTATGAGCTAAAGTAGGCATTTTTCCAGCATACCATTCAGTTAGACAACTGAAGGATGTTTGTTGTTGATATTGAGAAATTAAAGGTACTGGTTTAATAGTAACATGTACCTCTATGATTGACCCCAACATCAGAGAAATTTTATCACACATTGTGTAGGCTGATAACACAAAACTGTATATTTTCAGAAAAAAGAAGACTTCCTAGCCTCCAAATAATGTGTTGTTACTGAGGTAGTATTCCCTACATAAGAGATCTATTTCAGATCAGCCAGCATGGAATCAAACCTCATATATGGGTGATTTAGACTCTTAGGAGCTCAGTTTCAAAGAGTGAAAAATGGACAAGATCAAAGGTGGACTATTCAATCTGTCCCCCTTTTATTTTTGAGAAAATGTTCAGACTGTCCCCTTGAATTTCAGAAAGTTTGGACTCCTTGTATGGTTAGACTGATGGGCCAGATGCTGTCCAAAAATTGAAGAAAAAAAATTTAGGGATGAATTTGAGGAGGATGAAATCATTATTGATGAAACACATGGAGTTGGAAGCTCAATAGATTTGGAGACGGTGGTGAATACAGAGGCAGAGGTGAGTGGAATACTTTTTTTTTTTTTTTTTTTTAATTGGAGGGGAGAATTTGCATGGAAAAGTTTAAAGAGTTGGAAGAAAAATTGTGTGGGGCTTTGAAGGGCAAGGAGAAACTCAATCTGAAAATGGATGGTGTTAATGCTAGGCAAGGTTCTAAATATCGACATGGGCCTATAAGATCCAATGCAGTAAGAAGGTTTAGAAGCCAGAAAAACAGTCAGACCGTGCAAGTCTCGAAAGGTTTTTCTAGATTAGGGGGGGGGGTGTATTTGGGATCAGGCTGAATAAGAAGGGAAAGAAAACAAAAAGAGTGAACAAGAGAAAAACAGAGGATTTGACTATGGTCACTAGAGTTGATGAACAGTCGGACACAAAGGGGACACAAAGGCTGAGTAGTTTTTTTGTTTTGTTTTATTTTATTTTTTGGGAGTCTATGTCTTTGGGTATAGGGTCTTGTTTTCAGGGGTTAAGGCTGGAAGGGTGGGTAGCCAGGGAGATAGTTGTGAGCTAGTTGTTCATGAATGGTAGGTGAGTAATTTTCTGGGTGTTTGTGGGTTTTTCTCAGCTTGGGATTTTTTGTTTATGTTTCTTTGGCTATGGGGAGTGTCAGTCCAAAGAATAAAGGAGGGTTTGGGTTGGGGCTTTGGTTCTACTTTTTGGGTGTTTCCTTATCACCTGTATTGTATTCTCTTTCTCTCTCTACAACTTAATATATTTTATTTTTTATTTATTTAAAAAAATCTTCTGGCAAAACAAATTGAAAAAGCAAGGTTCAATCCCCTTCCAAAGCCTCTTTGTCTGAACCCAACGTGAATTCCTTTCTTGAGAGGGAAATGTGATATTCAACAGTCCTTGAATCCAAACACAAGGATATTGAAATTCCATACTATCCATCTTCAACCTTGCCTTGTTACCATCATAACCTAGAGAGATAGGAGTATTCTAGGGTTTCAACCAGCTAATGTAAAGAGAAAGAGAAGAAAATAAAAATAACAAAATCTGTCGACCCCGATCCCCAAAGGGTCTAAAATACTATCAGAAGAGTTTACATGCACAATTATTGTTTTGCCCCTTTGGGCCGTAAAGAAAAAAGAAACATAAATAAACGTATGATACTATACTGCTTTCCTACAATAATAATATAGAACTTTACTCTATGCACAGTCCCTTTGTTCACACTAGCAATAATTCTTCACCTCCCCAAATTTAGGTTTCTAATGTTCCAATGCATATAACATTAGTATCAAGTATCACTTCTTCCTGTTCTATCTTTCTACCCCCATTTCTACTTCTCCCCCTTCTTCCTTGTTCTCCACAATCTTGACCTCTAGTCAAATCTCGTGAATGTAGGCTACCGAGCCAAACAACATTATATATTGGTGTTTTCTCTATTTCTTCTTCCTATTTTCTTCTTGATTTATTACTATTCTCTTTCCTGTTAGGTGACATTTGGGGTCTCCTGATTGCATTACCTTAAGTATTTTAAGAAAGATGCTCACTCAGCCTATTAGGCACATGTCTAGGTGACAAGACAGGCACCTCAGTGTCTAAAGGTGGGCACTTCACAACATGCTCAACATATTTTAATTTGTCGACTCATTTTATTAAAACAAACATGATACACCACAGTACGGTCAGCATTACCTGAAAGTGTGACAAAGGAGAAAAGACCAACTCTCCATGTAATCTGAAGGTGGAAGATGGTGATTTCAAGCATGGTCATGATAGATGTTGTTAATATTGAAGGAATATTAGAGTTGTTAGAGGCATGTTTAGTGGGAAGATTCAATCAGACCCAAACGAGAAAGATGTTGGTGATTGGGCTTTGGAATGAATGGAGAGATAATGGATTGCAGAGGGTGTGAAGACCTTAATCTGGTTTACATTTGTTTTATGTTTAAAGAAAATAAGATGCAGAAGATGTTTTGAAGGGAGAAGTGATAGGAAGATACAGATACCAGAACTAAGAATATGAACACTCAAGCAAGATGGGCAAGAACATCCGCTAATGATTTGGCAGATGGCCTAACTAAGCAAGGAGTCCATGGACATTTGTATTGGGTTCAATTGTAATAGGATGATGGGGTTCCATTGATGCAAAGGGATTTCAGATCTAACAACATCTTGCCATTACTCTTTTTTTACTTTTCTCAAGTATTTAATAAAATTTTCTGCATTGCTGATAAAAAAATAAAAAAAAAAAGAGAATCAGGATGATGGTATCCCTGGTCGGTCAAGTGAGGAATACTTCAGGCAAAAGTTTTCTATGGATCAATTTTTACAGGATTCCTTTTCATGCCTGTTGTGTACAGACCTTCGAGGCAATTGTGGGTGCTTGTAGAAAATTTAGGAAATATGATTTTCACAATAGATGGGGTGATCTCTAGTCACATGGAAACTGGTAGAGACAGAGGATGTGCAGGTGATACCAATACCATTGAAGCCGGAACTGTTTTTCGCTGGTCAATGTCTTTGAAATCAGGCTGGTAATAGAAGGTAAAGATCCAACCATTGGCATTAGATCAATGACGATGCAGGAGTTTCAGGGCAGTGATGGTGGGAGTGAGGTGATAGAGAAGATGAAAGGTCTAGAGGAAAGGGAGACGAAGCATCGTGGGGAAGGGGCAGAACGGGAAGGAAGATGATGTGTTGAGAAGGAAGGGCAAGGAGGTAATTTTGGAAGAGGGTAAAGGGGATAAAAATGGGGACAAGTTTTAAATTTGGTCAGGGGGAGCTGGTCCATAGACCAACAAATGACATTGGACTGAGCAGTTGGTGGGCACGTGGGGTATGTAGGGATGATCAAATAAATAAGGTTATAAAGGGTCAAGGTATAAAAGGTCAAGTTAAAACAAATGGGCTGAATGTTTTTAAATAAGATGAGGAATGAAACACGGGTTTTAAATAAGAAGAGGAATATTTGTGGTGTATTAAAAGATACATCCGTGATGGCAGGGGCAAAAAGGAGAAGGAAAAGTATGATTTGAAGATGGAGAAAAGGCCAGCTTGTGTAAGAAAAATGTTGCAGATGGAAGCATTAGCCTCTCAGACTTGAGCATCAAGAAAAATGCGGCAATTCAAAGTTTTGATAGAGGTGGAGACAGACCGAGCTGTGCAGATAAAGTTGCCGAAGATACAATAACTCTGAGTTAGCAGAATGATGAAAATGGTGAAGAGAAGGTGGGTGCTGATAAAATTGTGAATCGAAGAGATGAAGAGAAGGGGGCAGGAGGAGGGAGAGGAGGCTTCAGCGGGAGGGGAAGGGATAATTATAGTGGAAATAGAGATTGAAGTAGGAGTAATCCGTGATAGTTTGCAGGAAACCAGCGGAGATGCTTTAGAGGTGGATCAGGAGGTTGAGCCTGAGAGGAGGTTGTAAAGAGGAAGGGTAGGGCAGGGAAATTGAAGTGAAAAATAACAATCTAGAAGACCAAGAGAGGGTAGGAGAGAGGTGGGAAGTGACCCCAACAGTGACAGAGGAGAGTTAGGGAGAAAGAGCTGAGCAGAGATGACATTGGAAAGGCAAATGTTTATAACAGGAGAAAGAAGTACAGAACTAAACCCATTGACATTGGTGGGGATGAGGAATCTTTGGGGGGAAGGGGAAGAAGACAGGGGAGATGATAATAGATGAAACACAAAAAGTTCAGAAAGAGTTTGATTTAGAGGAAGTGGTGAATAAAGAGGTGGATGTAAGTAAGATCCTAGGGCTGCCCTTTGGGGGGGGTGAAGAGTTGGAGGAGAGGGAAGGGAAACAGGATAATTTGGTTAAGGAGGTAGGAGATTTTAACTTAGAAGCAGAGGAGTTGAAGAAAGAATAAAATCATTTGGAGTGGTGGGGGCTATTGCAGAAGAAAGTAGAATGGAATTTAAATTTTTGAGAGGAATGCAGTTTTGGAATTGGAAAGGATCAATGCCAATTCCAATTGCTAAAGTGATGGAGGGTGGAGTATTTGAAGAGGTTTCCTAATGCAGTAAGACTAAGACATTTCAAAAGGTACAAAAATATCAAGTTAAATTTGGAGTGGTGGGGGCTATTGCAGAAGAAAGTAGAATGGAATTTAAATTTTTGAGAGGAATGCAGTTTTGGAATTGGAAAGGATCAATGCCAATTCCAATTGCTAAAGTGATGGAGGGTGGAGTATTTGAAGAGGTTTCCTAATGCAGTAAGACTAAGACAATTTAAAAGGTACAAAAATATCGAGTTATACAAGTATCTAAAGTTTTTGCTAGGCTGAAGGAAGATTGATCTGGGATTGGACCTACCAAAAAGGTCAAGAAATCCAAAAAAGTTCTGAAGAGAAGTAAGGAGGTTCTTGTAATAACCTCTGATGAGGCAGAACAGTTATGTCCTGTGGTGGGGCTTTTTGGTTAAGTTTGTTGGGGATATTTGGATGGTTTTAAGTTTTTTTTTTGGGGGTTTGGTATTGGGACTTGGTTGTAAGGTTGAGTAGATTGCAGATCCCTTGTTGGTTCGTGTAGAATGCAAAAGTTGAATAGATTGCAGAAAGAATGCTGCATTGAGTCAGGCTTGAATAGAAGTAATGTCCACCCGCAAATAAAGGAAGTGACTATGAATCCAGATGGAGAGATTAGAGATCAACTTAGACTCCTGGATAGAAGCCTGGTTGGTTGTTTTGTAAATTCGACCGAAGAAGATTCAAGAGTGGGCCATTACTATCGATCAAAAAAAAGATTGGGCCATTACTGAATGGCAGCCTGTGAAGCCTTTTTCATATCAGAAGGCTGAATGCTGGCTTCTTCTTATTCACTTTCAAAAGCAAGAAGGAGGCAAGCAATGTCTTGAGGAGAGAACAAAATAAGTTTCATTCTCCCGACCTTAGAATTGGAAGGTGGAATCCTTTAGTTGGAGCAATCAGGGACGTGGGTCCTTTAAACATGGTGTGGATTTGCTGATCTAAAAAAAATCATGGTGTGGATTTATGTGTTTGGGATTCATTTGCACGCATGGAGTTTTCAAACCTTTGAGGTCATGGGGGATGCATGCAGAAAGTTCAGATTTATTGATCCTAGAACAAATTCTTGGAGAAATTTGATTGCTGCTCGCATTTCAATTGAAGTCGAGGAGATTCATCTTGTTCCTAATTCCATTTCCCTTTGATTTGCTGGTGAAATCTTCGATTTAAGGCTGGTTGTTGAAGGTTCATACCTGGTGAGATGGATTGAAAATATGAAGTTGTGGAGTGAGGAGGCTAAGAAGGCCTGTTTGCATTCTGATGATCTTGGAGGGAAGGCAAACAGTCAGGTTGAAGAGGGTGTGAGGTTGAAGATGAGGGTATTTTTGGAATTGAAAATTTTAATGGTTTGGTTGGGGACTTTCTATGGGTTACATAGATTATAATGATCGTAGAGTTCCAAAAAGAATTGAAAGTGGTGGGGCCCATGCAAAGTTAAGTGGGGATGTAATAAAGGTGGGTTTTCTCTTATTAAAAGATGGTGGTGCTAGGGGAGAGGCTAAATCTTTGGGGCATGTGGAAGAAGAGAAAGAGGAGGAGAGGGTTGGGACTTGAGATGAATAAAGAAAAGGAGGTTTTTGAAAAATCAGAAGACAAAAGAGGCATTTCAGATTGGAAGAAGTGTTGGAGGTTCGAGTGTGGATCGTGTTTCAAGAGTCAATCTCACTAGTAGAGTTGGGGAGACCTCTAAGATACATTGCCTCAAGCTAAGGGTCTTGAGCAAGAGAAAGTTTAAGCGGATTCGAGGATTTGGGCTTATGATTCATTCTGAGAAATTTGGAAAGTGGTTCTCAAGTTTGAGAGTTGAGAATGTTCATGCAGATCATAAGGAGGGGGGCATTGTGGTAGATACAAAGATAAGCTTGATCTAGGGGAATAGTACGGTAGAAGGAAGGAGAGGACAAGGCCTGATTCGGATTCGAGGATTTGGGCTTATGATTCATTCTGAGAAATTTGGAAAGCGGTTCTCAAGTTTGAGAGTTGAGAATGTTCATGCAGATCATAAGGAGGGGAGCATTGTGGTAGATACAAGGATAAGCTTGATCTAGGGGAATAGTGCGGTAGAAGGAAGGAGGACAAGGCCTGATTCGGATTCGAGGATTTGGGCTTATGATTCATTTTGAGAAATTTGGAAAGCGGTTCTCAAGTTTGAGAGTTGAGAATGTTCATGCAGATCATAAGCATTGTGGTAGATACAAGGATAAGCTTGATCTAGGGGAATAGTGCGGTAGAAGGAAGGAGAGGACAAGGCCTGATTCGAATTCGAGGATTTGGGCTTATGATTCATTCTGAGAAAT
This sequence comes from Nelumbo lutea, assembly GCF_056320005.1. NCBI lineage: Eukaryota > Viridiplantae > Streptophyta > Magnoliopsida > Proteales > Nelumbonaceae > Nelumbo > Nelumbo lutea. The sequence goes on along the minus strand of NC_142690.1, from coordinate 31,888,642 downwards.
TTGGAAAGTGGTTCTCAAGTTTGAGAGTTGAGAATGTTCATGCAGATCATAAGGAGGGGGGCATTGTGGTAGATACAAGGATAAGCTTGATCTAGGGGAATAGTGCGGTAGAAGGAAGGAGAGGACAAGGCCTGATTCGGATTCGAGGATTTGGGCTGATGATTCATTCTGAGAAATTTGGAAAGCGGTTCTCAAGTTTGAGAGTTGAGAATGTTCATGCATATCATAAGCATTGTGGTAGATACAAGGATAAGCTTGATCTAGGGGAATAGTGCGGTAGAAGGAAGGAGAGGACAAGGTCTGATTAGCAAGCAGGTAGGTTCATTTCTTTTGGTGATTTCGTGGTGAACCTCTTTCCTAATGCATCTCAATCATGGAGTCTGAATGTGGAGGACCATGTGGCTCCTTGTTTAGAAGGTCAGAAGGAGGGAAGGGAGGTGGGCTCGGGGGAAGAACAGAAGGAAATAATAAGGTGGGAAAGTGAGGGCAAGGAAGGAAAGATAGGAAAAGATGGTTGTGAAGGGGGTGATGATAATTGACCGAATGTTAATTGCTATGTAGAGGATTCAGACAAGGAAGGGGAATTTGGTTCGTCATCCGGGTGTGAGGGTGTTCAAAAGTTTGAAGTTTCAGCTGGTAGGCTTGGAGTCGATTTAGGTTAGAGAAGAAATGTGAACAAGGAGACGTTGAATCTCTAGAAGTGGTGGAGAAAGCTAGAGAAATAATCAAGTCTCATTTTGTCCACATGTCAAAGGATTTTTTAAGACTAAAAGATGGATTGATTGGGGCTGGTCCTTCCAATAAATATAAGAGTCTATAAGAGGAAGAGATTAAGAGATAAAGATTCAAAGAAGAAGGGTGATGGAGGGGGGAGGAGCTTCAAGTTGTAGCAGGGGAGAAAATGTTGACTTCAACAAAGGAAGGTTTGGAGGTTAGGCTAGGGTCAGGGAAAAAGGAGGGAGGTTGAGTTGGTGGAGTTGTTTCGCTAGGTCTCAACAAGATGGAAAGGAGGGAGGTAAAGTGGAGATTAAGAGTCTGGTCAATAGGGATGTTAGAACTGGCAAGAGCTTAGGGCTATTATTGAGGTGGTGAGGAGTTCGCTGGTAGGGCTTTTGAAGCATCTAAAAAAAAGCCAAAGGGAAGAGAGAATGAAGAAGAACATAATAGGGGAAGGAGGAAAGGTGTGGAACGAGGATGGCGATGGCTATGACAAGATGTTTGAAGCTGAAGACTAGATACATTTGCATTGGGGGAGGCGTCTCTTGTTTTCATTATGCTTGTTTGTCTTTGTTATCCTTTTGTAATTTGGTTGGATGTTATCTTAGCACCCCTATGTTGGTTGTAATCAGTTTTCCTTTTTTCTCAATGAATTTTTCTTTTTACTTTTCAAAATAAAAAAAGTAAGGTTGCGATGGTTTGTTTTGGGGGTTGTTTTCTTCTCTCGGTGACTTCTGATCACCTTTCTTGTACTTTATTTTTTATTTTAAGAAATTTTATGTTATTATAATCTAACAGCTCTAAACTGTCATGTTTTTCCATATCTATTTCTTTTACATACTTAAATTGATTTTCCTTTTCCATTACCTTGGTTTGATAATTCATAACAAGAGAGAGTTGAGGAGGATGTTGCCCATAGAATTAGAGCAGGATGGGCAAAATGGCGAGGTGCATCTAGAGTTATGTGATGGGTAAATACCACTCAAGTTAAAAGGAAAATTCTATAAAACAGTTGTACAGCCAACTATGCTGTATGGAATGGAGTTTTGGGCAGCCAAGAAACATGTTCAATAAATGAGTGTGTCAGAAATGCATATGCTGAGATGGATGAATTGAAACCATAACCTTTACTGTTTATGTTAGAGACCTTGCTAACAGGAAGGAAACTTGAAAATGTATCACTGCAAGATGTGGGAAAAAAGATTATGTTAGAGACCTTTACAAAAAAAAATGACTGTACAGATTATGTTATAGACCTTTACGGATTATCTGCAGAAATTGTCTGTTAATTTACAGATTATGTTATAGACCTTTACGGATTATCAGCAGAAATGATCTGTTAATTTACAGATTATTACAGATTAAGGAGAGTTGGTGGTACCAACCTTGCTAATGGGAAGATTGCTAACTTGTTCAAGTTTGATTGCTACTGCAAGAGGAAGGAAAAGAAAAATTTGCTATCAGAATGATATTGGAAAAGGAAGAAATGGGGTGTAGGAAAGGTCTTCGAATGGAAGACACCTTATTCAAAAAAGCAGGGAAGCAATACCATAGTATTTGGCAATTCCCAACTACATCATGGTTTGATTTTGGTTTCCTCTATAATTTGAAATTTTGAGAGGAAGGATGATGTGGCCTAATAGGATAGGCTAAAGCCATGATGACTTGGCTTAATGGGAAGGCTGGGAAGGGGGAATGGAGGAAGGGAGAGGAGTTAAAGAGGAAGCAGGAAAGGGGAAGGGAGAAAGGAGAAGCATGCTGACGCGGACTGCTTTGCTTTTCTATATATAGGAAAATGACCTCAGTTTTCTTAGGGATCCACAGCATCAATGGTAGACCATATCCATCAGATATGCACTTCCTGAGCCACTTTTCTGGACTCCAACTCGTAGGAAGAGCAATCAGCCCCTACAGTCCAGTTTTCCAATTGCAACCTTATTCCTTCCATTAACCATACTGGTTTTTCCAAAAGGACAGTCAGCATCAGCTCTAGAGGCAACATAAACAAGAATATGTCATGTATTTTTTATTGTTAACTTGTACTTTATTGGTTGTATAAAAATAGTATCTACAATGATATTAATTGGTATTTGTATAGGTTTGCATATGCCACTATCCCCAAGTTTTCCTGTCAAACTAGGTCACCCCCCAAAAGGAATAAATCATGTATTAAATGCTTAATCTTCAATCCTGACAATGGTAGCCATGTTTCCCTTGCCCAATCCTTCAGTTCTCTTTCACCATTTACTTTTTGTCTTTATATCCACCAATATGACAACCTTGAAAGAATGCCTTCTGGAAGCCTATTCCTTTGAGATCAGTTTCAATGTAGAAAGTCCTCTTTGATAGGTTATTGTTGTCACCCAACAAGGTTCCTCACAGCACAATTATCAAAAAAAAAAACAAGGTTCCTCACAGCACAATTATCAAAAAAAAAAAACAAGGTTCCTCACAGCATCCTTGAACAGTACACCTTTTCATACTTTCACCTCCCAGTAAGCACCCATGTTGTGAACCCAGAGAGGAAGATTTATATGCCACCCTCTTCTTCTGGTAAGTGCTCCTTCCAAATGCTCTTCAGTTCACTGTCCGTAATGCACTAGCACTGGTGAAGTTGCATGGTCATTTGAGCAACTTATCTTACTGATAAAAAAGAAGGCTTCTACATGGGTCCAAAGAAGGTTTTCTGCTGATTTGACATTGTAATGGTGGGTGTGAATTTGAAGGAGAGGGAGTTAAGTGAATATGCAGGCGTGTTAGGTTGTGCAACCTTGGACTGGCCTATGACTTATGCCTCCCCTTGGGGAATAACCCTAAGAAGGTAAGCTTTTGGAACCCGGTGGTGGAGAGATTTGAAAAAAGGCTTGATTCTTGGAGGAAAAATTATCTTTCCTTGGGGGGGGGAGTTACTTTGATTAGGTCAACCCTAGCTAACCTACCTATTTACTTCCTATCAGTATTTAAGATCCCCACAAAAGTGTCTAACATTTTGGAAAGATTCATGAGGAATTTCTTGTGGGAGCCTGGAGAGGAAAAGCGGGACCATAGGGTGAGATGGGAGTTGGTAACTAGATGTAAAAAGCTAGGAGGTCTTGGGATTGGGAATATTAGGAAAAGGAACATGGCATTGTTGGGGAAATGGTTATGGAGGTTTCCATTGGAAAGAGACATTGTGGACAAACATTGTGGCTAGCATACATGGGTTGGAAGACAATGGTTGGGAACCTGGAATTTTGGCAAGGGCTACAACTGCCTCTCCTTGGAAAACCATTTATAAATTGTTTCCAATCTTCTCCCCTTGGATCAGGTATGGTCTTAACTCCGGTAATAGAATAAAATTTTGGGAACAACATTGGGTTGGGGACTCACCTTTGATGGACCAATTTCCTTCTTTGTATGCTCTTTCAGATTTGAAAAATGAATCCATATCATCCTTCTTATGCCCTTCCAACTCTCATTCTGGTTTTGGGTGGAACCTAGGTCTGAGACGGGCAATTAGGGATACAGACTTGGGCCACATCATATTTTCTCTTGTGCTTCGTTTTTTGAGACATTAACTCAGCCTTCTGATCCTATTGGGTTGTCCTTCCCGGTTAACGAAATTTGTAGTAGGCCCATTCCTCCTCAGGTTGGTAGTTTTTGTTGGGAAACTTTCTTGGAAAGAATTTACACAAATGACCTACTTGAGAAAAAAAAGAGACCTAATTCTTGTTTACTTCCTAATGGGTGTAGTCTCTGTAAAGCTGATGGGGAAACTGGTTACCACCTTATGGTTACTAGTTCGGTTGCTAAAACAGTATGGGAGTGGGTTTTTTCCCTCTTTGGGTGTATTTGGATTCCCCTTGGGAGCATCCAAAGCTTGTTCTCTTCTTTTTTCAGATGGCCGAAGAAGAGAGGGAAGATTATGTGGAGAAGCATCAGGGCAGCAATGTGTTGGTCACTATGGGAAGAAAGAAACTCACGAATATATTCAGACAAGGAAAGAACCCTAGAAAACTTATTAGATCTAATTCTGTTAAGGGTAGCCCATTGGCTGAAAACTGTGGAGCTGTTCTCAGGCTATTCTGTGGCTGATTTGGTAAGAAATTGGAAAGAGATAGCTTCCTCTGCCCTATGTAAGAGGACTCGTAGTCCTTCTTGGTCCCCTCGTCCCTTTGGGTTCATAAAACTGATTGGTTCTTGAAGGTGACTCGGAGGTGGTGATTTGGTGGCTAAAGGAAGAAGACAATGGCCTGTGGAGTTATAACGATGAGAAGAAAAAATTCAAATGGCTGAGTAGGGAGATTGTGTTGCATTATAGCTAGGTGAAGAGGACTGTTAATTCATTTGCTGATGGGTTAGCCAAGCAAGGGGTGAATAGGGAATCTTTCTTTTGGGCTAACTTTTGACTTTTTTCCATTGTATTCTGTTGGTGGGGAGTTAAGACATTTTACCTACCCCCTTTGTACCTAAAGTTTCACATAGTTTCATATCATTAATAAAGTTTCATGTTACTGATCAAAAAAAATATTGTCATCCTCTTCTGCTGCAAGATGAAGCACAGACTAGAGCTTCACTGCTTTGCTGCTCAACTGCAAAATGTCATTGCACCTTACCTAAGGTGTTGATTCTTCTCTTAATACATTCAACCATATATTACAATCTTTAATCTTATTTCCAAACCTCATCTATATCCTGATAAAACCTGCATATTATCATTCTCATAACCACTCAAATGCAAAATCCCTAATTGTATTTCTCTTCAGCCTAATATTAACCCCCTTTTCAAGTTTTTGTGTGCTTGTTCCATCTCAGTTACCTCGTGTAGTAACCAGTAAGTTGCTTGCCTTGCTTCCTATATTCATAAAAAATAAAATGTAGTGCTATATTCTATGGTACATGCAATTTTGGATCTTTTTTGCTTCCATAATGATCTATTGGTCATTTTTGTTTAAATGAATTGTTTTGTACAGCATATATGCATTATTGAGTTTTTTCAGCTAGTCCTAATGATTGCTTTCCTTTCCCTTTCCCCTTTTTACAGGATGGTGTGAATATTTTGGCTGTTAACTATGGTTCTCCTGGAGCATGCCAGTATCCTCGGCCACTGAAATATGTGAGGCAGATTGAATCTTGTTTTCTGTTCTCTCCTATAAAAGTAAAAAAAAAAATAAAAACAAAAATAAAAAAGAGGAAAAAATCCTGTTTAGACTTTTTGCATGTGAGATATGTGAGAGCACATAGGATAGTTTCCACCAGACCACTAAGCAACTCCAATTATTTATTTCTTAATAAAGAACTAACCAACTAAATGACAAAGAGTACCGCTGTCTTCTGTCTTGGACAGTATTTTCTTCCTACAAGCAATTAATTTCCCAATAAAAAGCAGGGTAGTCAAATAATGCTGGTCATGTCTTGGATTGGTTTTCCAGTTTATGCTATTCCAATTAGAGGTCATTGTCATATTCTTTATGGTGAAAAGAGGAAAGAAGAAAAAGAAATTCTGAATTTTGCTTCTCCACCCTAACTTTTTTTTTTGGTTCACAATTCCAAAAAATAATTAATCTCTCTCTCTCTCTCTCTCTCTCATGAAGTTTCATTGTCAATCAAACAAGACTCTAAGGTGGGATGATCACTATATATATTATATTATATTGGTGAGACTGATTTGTCTAAACTATAAAGAACCCTGTTTGGAGGACTCAGTCTATTGGGTTCATTTGAACAATGGTTTGTGTTATTCATGCAATTCAATATCTTGTCTTTTCTGCATGAGACTGAAAATTCCGCTCGTGAAGGAGTGATGACCGGGCATGAACAGTTATGCTGAGAAAATGTGTGGTCTCTAAGATTTTCTTCACTATTTGCTGCTTTTTTTTTTTTTTTTTTTTGATTGGAGACAGAGACAACTTAATGTGACCTTTTCCGGTGCTTTGGTTTGATAATTCATAATAAGGGCAAAAGCACTTGGATTAATCCTGGGCATGTGGGCCAGAATTGCTGTATGGAGCTGAGTGTTGGGCAGTCAAGACACATGTCCAAAATATGAATGTGATAGAAATGTATATGCTGAGATGAATAAATGGAAAAACTAGAAAGTATAGGGTCAGAAATGAAGTCATTTGGAAGGAACATAGGAGTAGCCCCAAGCCAATGGGTGATAAAATGAGAAAAAGTAGATGGGTGATTCAGTCTTGTGCATAGAAGACCACCTACATTACCATAAGAAAAAAAATCAGTTATAAGTTGGACTTGTAGATTTCAGCAATAAAGATCATGTAGAATCAATGTGTAACAGAAAAATAAGCAAGAAACTTAGATCAGCAAGATGGAAGAGAAAGAGAGGGAGAGGAAGATGTGAAAGGAGAATAGATCGTGGGGTCTAATGAGATCACCATTAGTATTTATAGCAATGTTCAAAATATCAATACAGGCCGATATGCTGGTAGGGGCGTATTGGCCTGTATCGAGGCTCATTTTTCCTTTTTATTAGTTTTTTTTTTTCAATCTGGTTCAGAGGGGTCGGTTTAAGGCCCATCTACCCCCTGAACCAGGGTCTGACCCAAAACACCCACTGTAGGGGTGTATTGGGAAGCCACCGATATGATACGTATCAGCCAATACGGCCTGATATGTATTGAAATTTTTAACCTTGATTTATAGTGGTTCATGTCTTTAGATTCTCACCTGGACATATATGTGAGCAGCTAAGCATTTAGGGATTTTGGAAAACATGTGAATCAGATTGTTCTTGGAACAATGTCTGCTTGTCAAAATGAATTTTCACCATATATATTCAGTGAAAAATTCCTGGTTTTCAAGGCCAATATCAAAGCATGGGTACAGAAAAGTGCAGCTTTTTATGTTCCTGGTTTGCATCAGCTGATATCCCATTGTTTTTCTTTTCAGCCTGGGAAGTGGTCTTTCAACTCCTACACAGTCCTGAAGAACAGCGAACAGGCACCGAGGTAATATGATTATACCGGCTCCTTCCATGTTCAAGTTCTGTAAGTTTTATTGCAGGAACATAAAAAATATGCATTGAGGTGGATATGGTGGCAATACATCCAAGAATCAACCATTGAGTGATGGGCTATTCTTTTTTTATCAATGATGGTATACTTCATAGGCATGCATAGTTGCACAAACACAGACATGTATGATGCAACATACACACATTAACATGAATACATGCAAATACATGCATAAACACAACAGATATATGGATAAAAGCTCATTAGTGTGTAGCAGGAAGCTTCCCTACATGAACCACCTATTTTTACCACATGGATTGGCCACATGTTCAGTCCCATAGTCTATCAGCCATATGCCCCACCTTTTGTTGATGGTTTTCACAACTAACCTAATAGTCACTCAAGTTGAACTTTTTAATTGCTTATAGTGGGCTTATTTTGCAAATGTGGTGAGGTGTTTGCCAATTCTTTTCGCACAAAGAATGAGGAGAGGAACTAGCAAACCTGCAAATATAATAAAAGGCTTCCTAATTGGGTCAAATTCAGGAAGGCCTGTTGCTGGTCCAACCTATGTTTCATGTGGTGGAACCTTGTGACTAGTCCAGACTGTCCCTCAAATAGAGGACCCTCTGGATTGTCTACATGTTCACTTCTCCAGTCCACATTACCCCATACCCGTCTGTATAGGAGTTTTTCCCAACTAATAATGACCTTCCAAACTTCTTTTTTCTTTTTTTTTTAATTAAAAGATGCCTAGAGAAACATTGGACACTTGCAAAATGTTTCTGGATGAAAAATTTTCCATGAGGGGTGAGGAGAGGAATGTGATGATTCCTTTAGAGCCCCAAAATAAGTTGCCAGGTGGAAATTTCCTGGATTGTTTAGACTTCTGTAGTACATTACAGGATATCTCTTTCCCAATTCAGCACTCTTTTCTCAATAGATAGATTTCTTTGTTGCCATTTACACATGAATAAATTTGGAAGTTTGTTTAATCTTACAATGCAACAATGGATACTTGTACAGAATCTGTATATTGGTGGGTAGAAAGAAGAAAAAGATAAGAAAAAAATAAGAAACAAGAAACAAGAGCAAGAGGAGAAGAGAGACCGGAACAGACCTGGCAATTGAGGAGAATAATTTAATCTCCCAGCTTGTGAGGCCTATTTGTATAGATTTCTTATAACCAATCAAATTGCAACATTGCCCCTGTTTATTAAGAATATTGTGATTCCCAAACTACCCCCGTCATGGAATAATGAAAAGACACATATACCCGTGTCTAAATAAGAACAAACAGCATAAAATAAAGAAAATAAATAAAAGCTATTCTCTAATACTCTGCTTCAAGCTGGTATATATGTCATATAGACCCAGCTTGTTAATAAGAGTTGATGTAGTGCCTTGTTGAGCAGATATGCTTACTGGTCTCCAGTCTTTACAAACAGGGTATTCACATCTCAGCATTGAATCTTTTTTCTGATGAAAGCAGTCAATGTTGATATGCTTTGTCCTTTTATGGAACACAAAGTTTGATGCAATATGTATCACAGCTGGAATATCATAGTATAGGTGCATAGGAAGTGTCTTATTAACTAATGTGGTGCTGTTTTCTGAGGAAACAACATTGATTCCAAACACCTACTAAATTATCTCTAGTTCTTATTTATCCTCCCCTTTCACTAGAGCCCCACCCATTTATACTCCTGTTTTATAGGAACTTCCACTTCTAAATTCTCCAACTCCCTCTATTCTCTCCACTTTCCCATACAAATAAGACCCTACTTAGTAAGATTTGGTTTAGCAACTAACATGAGGGTTAACCTAACTAATTAATAAACTATCTATAGTTCTATACATTATTTCCATTTCAGGTTAATATTTACCCATTTAAAATAAATGAGGGTCAACCCAAGTACCCAATCACCCATACAAGTGACCTTTTTGACTATTTTTAAAGTATTTAACTACTTAGTTAATTAATGATAACACAATTAAGTCATTAATTACATAATCATCAATTATTTAATTAAAACATAAATAAATCTTAACTCAATTTATTTCATTGACTTACTTAAAGTCATTACCTTAATTAAATTAAATTAAATAACTAAGATTAATTAATTAGTTATTAGTTAACTTTGTGTATGCCTAACCTATACAGGGTTATTTAGTCAGTTACTTTTATTTAGTTAACTTACTTTTATTAATTAAAGTAGGAAATTATTAATTAATCTTTTAATTACATTAATTAACTTAACAAATTTAGTTAACTTAGAAAATTATTATATAATTAAAAGATTAATTAAATAATAAGATAATTATATAATTAGTTTACTAATTAAAACTTAATTACAAAATCTTATTCAATTAGTTAACTAATTGATCAATAACATAATAAATTAGTTATTTGAGTTAATAATGTAATAAAAATTATAGATAAAAAATAATATGGATTAATAAAAATTATTTTAATACTTTTATTAATATAAGTTTTTATTTAAAAATAAAATTAATACATGTTTATTAACAAAACAATAAAAAAGTAAAAAAATAGGTTCAAAAATTAAATCTTATAATTTGATATCTGTTTAAATTTCATCTAAAAAATGATACTACAAATTTGTTGATAAAATTAAAAAAATTACAAAATTATTAATTTTAAACTTAATTAATATTAATTTAAAATCTCCTAATCCATTTAAAAATAACAATAATTAATACTAAATAACAATTTAGTAAAAATTAAAACAATTTAATAAAAAATAAAAACTAATACAATTGGGAATGCCACAATAGTTAAGATAGGGCATGGATGATAATGATGAAAATTCTCCTTTGGGTGCAATTTATGTGGGTTGGGTTGAGGGTCAACCCAAGCCCAATCCTCGAGCTGACTTGGCACAACTCAAGGTTAAGCCCAAGTTTACCAACCTAGGCCCAACCCGAGCTTAACCCAACATCTCAATCTGGGCTTGGGCGTGTTAAGCTTTGTAGCCCAATTTCAATGGATTGATAATATGTAGATATGTATATCATAAAATGTTGGGCAGACTTAGATTGGGTTGGGTCGGATAGAGCTACTCAAGGCCTCGACTCAAGCCCAACCTGAGTTTATGTTAGGCCAAAGTTTTTTGGCTCAAGCCCAGCTTGAAGTTCGAAAATGTAAAGAGACTGGGCCGAATGGGTCCTAGTATCTTCTCTTGTAATATCTTTTCTTTTCTTGTTGGCTAATGGGCCTGCTATTTCTTTTCGTTTAATCTCTTTATGTTACTGCCTAGCTGGCCGCCCACTTAAGGGCATACTTGTCATTACTCTAACATTAATTCTTAATAAAAAAGGATTAGAGGAGAAAGGGAAGATAATTCGAATCTTCTTCTTCTTCCTTCTCTTTTCGCCATCTTCTTCTCTTGTATTACTGCTCTTACTTCTCTTCTTCCTTTTTTCCCTCTAATCTTCAAATTTACACCTAATATTTGAGGACTGATTTACATCTTGGCATCAAAACAGGTCTATTTCTTCCTTTTTTTTCTTCTTCCTCTTTTCCCATACACCCTTAGATTAAGAGTGTTTATGGAGAGATAGGTTCTCTATAGTTCAGAGGATCTCTGGCCTAGTTGTTAGAGGGTTTGGAGAGTTTAAATCTGGTTGGATATTGCCAAGAAGTGGTGTTGTTCTGTTGTTGCCCAAAACACTAGCCGATTAGAGATTTTCGAAGGTACAGATAAAGGTGAAGCTTTGGGTGTGGCGCTCTGTGCTTGGGAGGTGTCTTTTGACTCCTAAAGGAGGGCGGTTCAGGTTTGGAAGAGATTGGGAAGCTCTGTTAGGAGCGGCTGCATCTTCTCTTTCTCCCCAACAATTGGACGGAGTAAAACCCTAGTTTTCAAGCATTTGGGTTCTGGTTTGATTTCAAGTAAGTTTATATAGACAATTTCTGGTTCTTTGATTTTCGTTTGATTAATGGAGCCATACAGAAGTGAGTTCAAGCAAGTGTCGGTTTCTGGCCTTGGCTCAGTAGATTCCGTTTTGACTTGTGTGACCACAATCAAGCTAGATGGGACAAATTATCTTGCTTGGGCACAGTCTATAAGAATTTATGTCTGTAGTAGAGGAAAACTCGGGTATCTCACAAGTAGTAAAGTGAAACCCGAAGAGACAGACCCTGAATTTGAGAGATGGATGCAAGAGAACTATATTGTCATAGGATGGTTGGTCCATTCTATGCAACCTCATATAAGTCAACATTATCTCTAGATGTCTTCGGTTAAGGAGATATGGGATAGTGTTACTGAGACCTATTCACAGAAGTTGAATGTAGCCAGAGTCTATAAGTTGAAAAGTAATGTGAAGAACCTAAGACAGGGGGAGAAGAGTGTAGTAATCTACTACTCTATACTGAAATCTCTATGGCAAGAAATTGATGTTATGGAGACAGTTGTATGGGAGAGTAAGAATGATGTTGAAATGTATAGGAAGTTGGTGGAGAGAAATAGGGTGTTTGAATTTCTCACTAGACTCAACCCTGAGTTTGACATCATTAGGTAAAATATCTTGGCTAGAGATGAGGTTACAGGTACTTTATCCTTTTTATTGATGACTACTCTCGTTATACTTGGATTTATCTCATGAAATCCAGGGATGAAGTACCAACTATTGTGCAAAAATTTCATGAGCTCATCCTCACCCAGTTTAACACTCGGATCAAAATATTCCATTCTGATAATGCTAAGGAGTATTTTGAGAAAACCCTCTCCGCCTATCTTGAAACTTTTGGGCTTATTCATCAAAGTTCTTGTTCCTACACTCCACAACAGAACGGGGTGGTGGAAGGGAAAAACAGACATGTGGTTGAAGTTGCCAGATCCCTCTTGTTTGCATCCCATGTTCCTATAAAATTTTGGGGAGATGTTGTTCTTACTACTACTTTTTTGATCAATCGTATGCCCTCCCAGGTCCTTAACTTCAAAACCCCCTTTAGCCTTCTCTTCCCGGATGAGGATATTTTTTCTCTTCCTCTCTGTGTTTTGGGTGCACTTGTTATGTGCATATTCATAGTCATCAAAGGCACAAGTTTGAACCTAAGGCTCGTAAATGTGTTTTTCTATGATATTTTTCCACACAGAAGGGATATCGCTGTTTTGATCCAGTTAGTGGCACCCGCTTTGTATCTCGGGATGTCACATTTGTTGAGTTGACTCCTTTCTTGAGCATTTCTCTTGAGGGGGGAGAAATCTGAAGATCCCTTTGCTATGTCTCCAGCTGTTCCTCTTCCCATTCCTCTTGAGTCCTATCATGAGGTGTCTACTTCTCCCACTGGACCTACCTCCGATATTCCTATTCCTCCTCCCCACCTCATTCTCCTATAATTCCTCCTCATCATGTTCTCCAAAGGTGGTACCAAAGGCACAAATTCAGACATGGGCAGGTTGTTTCCACTCCTACAGAAGAGCCTCTTGCTCCTCCCATCATTACTGAGGTAACAGGTTAGCCTTCTTCTGACCCATCTACATCTTTCCCAGACCTTGACCTTCCTATTGCTCTCCGCAAGGGCAAGCGGAAGTGTACAGTCCATTGTATCTCCAAACATCTGTCTTACAGCCTTCTCTCTCCTTCCTACTACTCTTTTCTTGCTTTTGTTTCTTCCCATGTGATACCTAGGTCCATACCGGAAGCGTTATCTAAACCTAAATGGAGGGATGCTATGATGGCTGAACTGGATGCTTTGCATAAGAACCATACCTGGGATATTGTTGACTTGCCTAAAGGGAAGGAACCAGTGGGTTGTAAATGGGTGTTTACCATTAAATATCACTCTGATGGATCTATTGAGAGGTTTGAGGCTAGGCTGGTTGCTAAGGGCTACACTTAGATGTATGGTATTGACTATCTTGAGACATTTGCTCCTGTAGCTAAGATGACCTCAATCAGGGTTTTGTTATCTCTAACCGCTACTTTTGATTGGCCCCTACACCAGTTTGATGTTAAAAATGCCTTCTTGAATGGAGACCTATGAAGAGGTCTATATGTTTTTGCCTCCAGGGGTGTATGGGAAGGAAATGCAAGGCAAAGTGTGTAAACTGCAGAAATCCATTTATGGTCTCAACAGTATCCTCGGGCTTGGTTTGAGAGGTTCAGGGCTGCTCTTGTCTCCTTTGGTTACACACAAACTCAATCTGATCATACCTTGTTCTTGAAGAGAAATGGCTCTCTGGTGATCTTCTTGATAGTTTATGTTGATATTATGGTCACGGGTAATGACACTCAAGAGGTCAGTAAACTAAAAAGATTTCTCAACTCTGAATTTGAGATCAAGGATTTGGGAGATCTTCGGTATTTTTTGGGCATTGAAGTTGCTAGGTCCTCAGCTGAAGCAGAATACAGGGCAATGGCACATGGTGTGTCAGAATTACTGTGGCTATGATCCCTTTTAGAAGAATTGGGGGTTGACTACGAGAAGCGAATGATGCTCTACTGTGACAACCAAGCAGCTATCAACATTGCACATAATCCTGTTCAATATGGCATAACTAAGCACATTGAGGTTGATAGACATTTTATAAGGGAAAGAATTTCCTCAGGAGAAGTTTGTTTGCCATTCATCACATCAGATGAACAATTGGCTGATATCTTGACCAAGGGAGTTCCAAGAGGGAAAATGACACACTATATAAGCAAGCTAGGCATGATTGACATCTATGCTCAGCTTGAGGGGGAGTGTAAAGAGACTGGGCTGAATGGGTCCTAGTATCTTCTCTTGAAATATCTTTTCTTTTCTTGTTGGCTAATGGGCCTCTCTTAATGGGCCTGTTATTTCTTTTTGTTTAATCTCTTTATATTACTGCCTAGCTGGCCACCCACTTAAGGGCATACTTGTCATTACTCTAACATTAATTCTTAATAAAAAGGGATTAGAGGAGAAAGGGAAGATAATTCGAATCTTCTTCTTCTTCCTTCTCTTTTTGCCATCTTCTCTTGTATTGCTGCTCTTCTCTTCTTCCTTTTTTTCCCTCTAATCTTCAAATTTACACCTAATATTTGAGGACTGATTTACATCTGAAAACTCAAGCCCAACCTGTGCAAAGCTTTGGTTGAGCCACATTAGGCTCGGGTTGGGCCATCCCAAGTTGCACCCCTAGCTCCTTTTGCCTCAAATTCTTTTAATAAAGCTTGTGCATTGCACGGGTCCCCACTAGTATAGTTAATAAGATAGAATGCAGTAAAAATAACACAACTCCAAATTTGTGGTACTGTCATTTGAAGGAAAAGAATTGTAGTCACTTCGTAGAGATAATGGTTTCTACATTTAGCTACAATATTTGGTTGTGGTGTATGAACACATGATCTTTAGTGTCAGATCTCATTCTTTTGCATTCTTTTGCATTATCAGATTGAAGAGCACAAATAATAGAGCCAAATTGGGATTTTATTTTTATGAAAAATGGTTTAAAAGAGAAAATAACTCAAACATGTCTACTCTCTAACACAGAAACAAGTAAAACAAGTAAAAAGTTGTGGTTCTGTGTAAACCTTGATGTTTCTCTAGCTATAAATGTTGCATGTGATAAATTGACCCATAATATATGGTAGAGCCTTGACTAGCCACCTTTTGGATTCGCATTGACCCACATCAGCTCAATAATATGTGATTCTAATGGTTCATAGATGGCCATTTTAGTTTGTCACATCAATGGTTAAGACGACTAATGTCAGTCAGAGTTTTATGGTCATACAATTGAGCTGCTTTGTGGATTAGCAGATTACTAAAGTGGAAGTTAATTAAATTGGTTGACATTCAACAGAATTCTAATTTGTCACTATTGTGTTTGATTTTGATTTGTTTCATATTCTCTTCTACTAAAAATTGCAGTTTGGTTTTTGCAGAACTCCAGTGTTTTCAGAAGAAATTCTTGGTGGGGAAAACATAGAAGGTGAAGGCACAAAGCCACCAGAGAGATCATTTTGGGCTAAATATGTGAGTGACATCATTTTTACAGTTTGACTGGATAATTTTTCTGGTCTCTGTCCTAGTTATTGTCGTTTACACCGCAAAGGAGAAATTAATCCTATTTGCTTTTGTTTTTTGCCCTTTGACCCAATGATTCAGTGGATGTATCTGATTCCTCTCGGGCTTATCGTCATGAATGCCATCACTCAAGCAATGAACTTGCCTGAAGAACAAGCAGTGGCCCAAACACAGCAGACAATGCAACAGCATGCACCAAGTTCTGCTGTGCGAAGAAGATGACAGATTAAAAACAATTTGGTATGAATTACATTGCGGTTACCTTCCTGTAAATGGATTGTGCTGCATCCACCCAAAATCTGAACCACAATCCATGCTCGTGGATCTTGATGTCAACTTTCATTTGAAGGGGGAACTAAACACGAAGCTACGTCAAGTCGATGTAATTTATTTCAGCATTTTCCTATTTGCATGCTTTTTCTAGGTGCTTGAATGGATTTCTAGTTCTAGCATAATCTTGTTGAAGTGCCAGTGGTGTTCGGTAGGGAAATTTGACTTCATCAGGGATTTAGATGATAGAAATGAATTTTTCTAAAACAGGATTTGCACAGCTGTCCGTGCTTCTGACCAATCTACATTAGAATCCAGCCGATTACTGAATCATTCAGTGGACATAACATTAAACATTGTCCGTCGCACAGTAACAACAGACTTGTGATGTTAACCATCATCCCAGACTTCATTAATTTGTACCCTGAGATCGGATTTCACATTCAAGGGTTAGTAAGGTCAGCTGAAGACTTAACAAATCACCCGGTGCCAGATTTCCGATGATAGAAGAGCAAAGCATGCCAATCCAAAAGGCAAAAGCTGCAGCCCATCTAGTAGATCCAAATGTTTGCAGAATTCACACAAGATCCAAAGCATGCATCTTTTCATCATCTGGCTACCAAGGTTCAAAGTATCGGTATTACAAAGAGTAAAGGCTCCAGAGAATTATCTCTAGCTTGTTGAGGATCCCCATTGAAAGGAAAAGGGAAAGCTACCTCCTTTTTTTGATAAGTGAAAAGGAAAAATTATCTGGGATTATAGATGGAAGGCTGATTAGGGAGACTTTCAGAGAAATAGAGGAGAAAGTAAAAAGTTGGCAGGTTGAAAAAAAAAAATCATCTAATGGTATGATGTTGCAATTTCTCATGAGATCTTTTAAGCTATAAAAAATGGTAGTGGAAAATGTGGATGTAAAACAACGAGGAATTCTATGGGGTAAAAAAGATGATAAAAAGCCATAAATCTAGTCAAATGGAATACAGTGTGCAAGGTGAAGTCCAAAAGAGGATAAAGCATTAAAAACCTCAGTAGGGTAAATGTAAGTTGTATTACAAAGCTAGGTTGGAAAATCCTTACTTAACAACCTATTGGTTCAAGAAATCAAAAGTAAGTACCTTAAATATGAGAATTTTTGGCAATTCTCCCCTAAAAAGTATATATCATGGGCTTGGAGAGGAATTTTAGAACATAGGGAAGTATTTAAAAAAGGAGATTGGATAGAAAATTGGCAATTGTAAATCCATACAATTCTGGTGTGATAATTGATTTGGTGATTCTTCTTTGAACGACATTTTAAATCTCTCCCATAATGACCAATCTTGCATGGTCAATGAGTTTATGATAGAAGACTTAAAAGTGTGAATGATAATGTGGAACTTTTGTTTGACTAAAATACCCTAATTTTTGAATTTGGTCACTTTCTAATTATATGGACAGAATGTAATTTGAATAATCACTTTTATTTTCATTTAAATTCCTCTCATTGTCTTATATAGTGCATTTATTCCCATTAACATTCATTGAATCATAATTTTTACTAGAATATCCTTATTTTTGAATTTAGTCCCTCTCTAATTGTGAAAGCATAAATTGTAATTTGAACTACTACATTTCTTCTTGTTTAATTCCCTTTCATTAAGTCTCATATTTAGGGTATTAACTCCCATTCTTTCATTGAATTTTATATTAATTATCCACATTAAAGAAAAATAAGTGTAATAAAGAATAATTGTTTTTAATGAAGAAAGAAACAAAATACAAATTTAAAACCAAACAAAAAATGGAGTTGTTTTCCTATTTGGTGATGAGTTAACAATTCAACATTTTAGGTAAAATCTGTTAGTCCTAGAAGTCCTAATTAAATAAAATAAAAATAAAAAAAGGATTAACATACACAAAAGTATAAAATGCAAAATAGTTTTGTAAAAAACATTTGGGCACATCTTTAATATCATAAATTCATCATATTAAACAAAAATAAGTATGAAAATAAGAATAATTTTTATAGACATGAAAATATAAAAAATTATAAAAAAAAATAGAAACATATTATCTACTATCATCATTCTCATAAAAAATTTCCACGTGCACACTTTCTAGTTTTAGAAAAGGTGCATCTAGTGATATGGGACAAAATTAATTCCATCTATTGGACATAATGACATTATGATATACAGATTAGACACTAAAGAGAGATTCCCACTTAAATCCCCTTACATCTTGATGGAGGATAATATTGAATTGATCAACTATGTAAATGGGGTTTTGAGGTTATGGAAAATTCAATGCCCCTCAAAAATTAGGTTTTTATGTATTTACTATTAAAAAAATAAAATGTTGATTGGTTAAAAGAGCTAGGGGATGAGGCATGATGTTCATTGTTGTTTTGTGGCTACGATAAATCATCTCCTCCTTTGTGGGGAAGGGAGATAAATTTGGAATATGCTTGATGATATCATTCCAACATCATCATCAAATGAGGGCTTTCTTGACTAGTGGGAACATGTGGTGACTCTTGGGGATAAAGACAACCAACCATAGTTGTCAAGGCGACGCCTGGGCGGCAAGGCGCCCTTGGAGGCTCGGCTCGCCCAGTCACCTAGCAGTTTTGTATACTATCTTATAAAATTCTTTTATATTGTTACTTTTTTGAGATCATAATTATAAAATATACATTATTAAACAAAAATATGCATTTTTTGGGTTTATAAACTAATTTCTTTTTATTATTTTCTTATTTGTTAGGGTTTAATCAACACAAACATTGCTAAATGTTGTACTGAACCCTCAAAGACTTCGGAATTTGAACCAATAAGGGAAAAACTTAAAGTTTTGTTTAATCAACACATTTCTTCCTCCACATCTTCTTCTTCGTCTTCTTCTTCCACCTTTTCTTTTCTTCTTTTCCTACAATAAAAATAGGGGTTTAGTCCTCATTTTTTGAATTTTCTTTTCTTTCTTCCTTTTCTTCTCATAAATATGTTGATTTTCTAGACATAAACATGAAGTTTATAATTTTCTTGTGAAAATTATGAATAGTTATTAAGGAAATATGGTTGTGGAACCTTGGGAACTACCTAAGATATGTATTTTTCACTTAAAAAAAATCTATCGCCTAGGCGACGAGGCAACAAAGCGCTCCCCCTGTCACCTAGCCTCACCTTGGCACCTTGAAAACTATGCAACCAACACTGGTATATAATGGAAAATGTAAGTGTGATCTTATGGAATATTTGGAAAAAACATAAATGATCAAAATTTGATAAAATTTTTAAAAATAAATGTATGACCCCTCTTATGTTGGTTGATAAAGCTAGGTATGAATGTCTAGAATTTATCAATTCATGCTCCAAATTGGAGCCTACCCCTTCTACTTATTCTATAGGTACTTGTGTGCACTAGAAGAAACCAGAGAATGGGGAAGTGAAAATAAACTTTGATGCTTTAGAAGAGTGGACAAAAGATGTGCAGTTGGCATGATCTCTAGAGATGATTATGGCAAGGTTCAGTAGGTTTTATTTAACGATATTAGTACTTGTTCGAAAAATGAAAATAAAGCTTAGGCTGCCCTCAAAGCTCAAAAGGTGGCTACGAAGTTTGCTCTCACAAAGATTACTATTGAAAGAGATTCCATCAATATTGTCAATGGTCTTCGTAGGAGAGAAAAGCTCTCATGGAACATAAAAATGTTCTTCTGTGAATCCCATGAAATATGTAATCCCAATTTGCAACAAGCTCAAGGTGTCATAAGATCACATATTCGGAGAGGCAAATTTTGTGGCTAATAGGTTGGCCATCTTGGGCCACAATATTAGTGTATGAAGCCCATTTATTTCTAATTTCAAATTGAGTTGTACTTGTTTCTTTGACATGTAGGATCTTTTT
Source organism: Nelumbo lutea (assembly GCF_056320005.1). Lineage (NCBI taxonomy): Eukaryota > Viridiplantae > Streptophyta > Magnoliopsida > Proteales > Nelumbonaceae > Nelumbo > Nelumbo lutea. The sequence continues at coordinate 31,868,794 of NC_142690.1, read as the reverse complement.
TTTTAAGATAAAAAAAAAAGAAGAAAATTTGTATTCAAAACAAAAGCAAAGAAAAAACAGAAAATATAGTTAGATTTAAGCATTCATGGTGTTCCAGAAGTCATCTCCAAAGCTTGCTTTGCTTAAACCTTCAAATTCTGGCAAAACTAAGACCCACCCTACAATACTTGAACTAATGACAGCCCCTAATTCTCTATTGCTTCTCAATTTTCCTTAAAAAAAATCTCTTATTTCTTTCTTTCCAAACATCCCAACATACAACAAATGGAACATAGCTCCAAATGATTTTTGTTTTGATGCTTTCATTTACCCTTGGCCAACACCCAAAAATTTCTAGGTAGATACTAGAATCCCATCCATCCATGTTGAACAGCTTGAAAAATAGGTCCAAATACTCCTAATATAACTGCCAATCGTATCAGAAGGTGAAGAATAAATTCCTCTTCAAATAAACAAAGAGGGCGTCTACTCAGAAACTGATGGCTTTTCTTTTTCAAATTGTCTTGAGTCAGGATACTTCACATTGAAATGAGCCAAGCAAAAGCCTCCACCCTTGGAGGAATTGCTTCCCCATACTCCTTTAATTAAGTCAGACTCTACCTAATTTCTAGACAAAGCATTGTACAGAGATTTAATAATCTTCCATTACTATTTTCTTTCCACCGCCTATCATCTAGAAGTGAAGGACATACTTCCACCTCTTGAAGCTTCGCCAATAGCCCTATGCATTCCTCTATTCCCAATCAAACAAAGGTCTTCTAAATTTAGGACACCACATCACTACCCCATTGCAAAATTCAAAGCATTAAGAGATAGGTATACCCTTCTTGCTTAGACTATAAAGCTTAGGACATAACTCAGACAACTTTCCCACCCCAATCCAATCATCCTCTAAAATATCACACTTGAACCATCCCCTACCTTCCGATTAAAGAAAGGTTGAACTAAAGAATTAAACTTCATAATCCATTTCCAAACACTCACCCCATAGGGAGATTGAATTTTCCTCACATCCCATCCAAAATTCACCACTCCATATTTGTAGGCCACCACCCTTCTCTATAGAGCTTCCCTCTCTCTACCAAACCTCTAAACCCATTTCCCCCAACAAGGCCTTATTAAAGATACCCACCCTTTTCACTCCTAAACCCCCTTCTCTCTTGGCCCTACAAAGCAAGTCCCAACTCACCAAGTGATATTTCTTTTTCTCCACCTTTAGATTCCAAACAAAATCTCTCTATAACTTTTCAATTTCTTCTTGTATGAAAGCTAGAGCCTTCAACAAAGGCAAGTAGTAAATAGGTAAATTGGAAAGAACACTTTTTATTAAAGTGATTTTCCCCCCAAAGGAGAGGTATTTGCCTTTCCAACCTAACATTTGTTCAATGTAGTCAATAATAGGTTTTCAAACATGTAGAGTTGCAGCCTTCGCTCCAATGGGGATCCCAAGATAAGAGAAAGGGAACTCCACAATGAGGCACCCTAAAGCCCCAACACATTCCTCCTATCAAGCCTATTGAATCTCTTCCACCATAATCATTACACTCTTGCTTAGATATATTTTTTAGCCCCGAGAGCAATTGGAACCTTTTCTTAGAGTATAAACTTGTTCTACAGATGCATCCAAGAAGATCAAAGTGTCATTAGCATATTGAAGATGTGAAATAGTTAATCTCTTAGGTCCAACCTTGAAGCCAACCAATAAACCTATTTCCATTCCTCTATTCAGCAACTTACTCAAAACTTCCACTACTAAAGAAAACAATAAGGGAGATAAGGGATCCCCTTGTTTCTGACCCTCGAAGCCTCAAATAATTTTGTTGGCATTCCATTAACCAAAGCTAAAATTGATATGGATGAGATACATGCAAACATCTAGTTTCTCCATTTCTCCCTAAATCCCATCCTACTTGGCACTTACTCCAAGAAACCCCATTCTACATGGTAATATGCCTTTTCCAAATCAATTTTGCAAATTTTCCACCTTCCCCACTCCTTATTCTTGCATCCACACATATGTTAGCAATCAAAATTCCATCCAAAATTTGACGCCCATATATAAAAGCCATTTAAGTTGCACCCCCCACCAAGTGAAGAACCTCTTTCAGCCTTGTTGATAATACCTTGGCAATGATTTTGTATGGGCTTGTAATCAAACTAATAGGCCTAAAGTCCTTCACCCTAGTTGCACCTACAACCTTTCGAATAAGCGCATCGAAAGTAGCATTTGTTGATTTTTCGATCTTCTTCTCCACCCAAAGCTCTCTAAACATGTCCATAAGGTCCTTATTTTATAAGGTTCTAACACATCTTGTAAAAGCTATATTGAATATATCCGGCCATGACATTCCACACCTTGGCTTCCTCAAACTCTTTTTCTGGCCATGACATTAACTCTCCATCTATCTGTGGCAAAAATAGATCACCTAAATTACAAAATCTCTTTGGCTTAGCTTTGTTTTGTACAATTTACATATTTCTTCAATTATTTCTTGTCGGTCTTTTATAACCTGATCTCCTTCTTCTATCCTCAAGATTAAGTTCTTCCTCCTTCCTCTCACCATAACCTGAAAGAAAGTAGTACTTTTGTTGTCCCCCTCTATCAGCCACAAGGCCCTACCTTTTGCCTCCAAGAGACCTCTTCAAAGTGAATCGGCCTTTCCATCTCCTCCCTCATCTGTTCTCTCTCTCATCTCCCTTCCCTAGATAAAGAGTCTTCTTCCTCCAATCTATCCAAAATCGCCAACCTATCCAACACCTTCTTTCTTGTCTTCACATTCCTGAAACACAAGCCTACTTCAACTCTTTAAATCTTCTTTCAAATTTTGCATCTTTTTCATCATGGTGAATCCAATTGAATCCCTGAATAGATATGAACACCACTTTTGTTCCACTCCATGAAATTGGCATGTCCCCATCCACATATTTTCGTATCTGAATGGATTTGGACCATACTCTCATACTATACTTTAGAAGGATAAGTTTGTGCTTAGACAAGGAGAAAACAATAGTTTTTTGAATCAAATTCTCATTCACCATTCAACAAAAACTTGTCCAGCCTTTTAAGAATTGGATTGTCCTATCCGTTCGACCAAACCTGGATCTTCCAAATCATTCCTACTAATAAAGCTTCTAAAGCCCCTCATTGTCGTAGCCAATCTTTTATCCCCCTACCTTTCATTTCCACAATTCTCCTTACTACATTAAAGTCCCTCCAATGAGCCAAGGGCATATCACAGCTTCATGAAAACTTTCAAATTCCTCCCAAATCAGCCCCTATCTTTAGGTCCATACACATTAGAGATAAGGGCCATATAACTTGAAGGAACATACTCCAACACCACTGAAATGGAAAATTTCCCTAAGAAACATCACAATTTACTGAATAAACCAATATCCCAATCAGTGATGATTCCTCATGATAAACCTTTCAAGTCCGCAGCGATCTAACTTTTGTCCCTTGAGTCCCATATCTCATTAATAAATGGGGTCAGGCTTTAGTAAAACCTAATGGAAGGGGTCAATATAGTTTACCCCAAACATCATGTGAGAATTTGGTTATAAAATCCTTACCATGGGGCTCATTCTTTTTTGTTTATGCTATGAAGTTAAACTGATTCATTAAAAAAAGATGTCAATACATGATACATCAAGAGGGCAAACATTCCAGTAGATACTAGAAGAGGTACCATAATACAAAGTGATTGACTTATGTAACAAAACATTCCGTAGTGTGATTAAAGTGATGAAAACTCAAAGAAGTCATTTCAAAAGCTATAAGCCGAGCATCTTCAAGGATTGGTCTCCTTGATCGATCTTGCATAAAGTGGAATGCCCAAGTTATCTCCAAACACCAGTATCACCTTCCCAACAAAATTGTTTGCATAGATGCCTACTCATCCACATCCACATCTGGTATAAAAACTGGATGCACGCCTAACTCCAAATATCTACCTCTTTGAAATGGTTATCCAAGCAACAAAACCCTGCATCCCCTTCACCAAACCATCATAGTAAATTGTGAGATCAACATCAAAATGTAGAGGTGAATAATGCAATGCTCCGGTGTATTGTTAGAGTTCATACTGTTCTTAAGGTTTTGTTTGGTTGCAATGCAAATAAATGTGTACTGATGTAAAACTATAGCAATGAAAATGGTTTGAGTGTAAATTCTGGCCTTTTTTTCAAATTTTAGCTTGTTTTATTTGATTGCAGTAAGAATGAAGTAGAATAAAGTAAAATCGAAAACAAAATTAAACGGGAATTTGCATTTTCTTCATTTGCACTCCCATGCATTTGTACTAGTGCAAACAAAATTGTACTACAACCAAACACAACCTAAGTTTTGTCAGGTTTAGTCGAAGAAGAGAAGAGACAAGAGAGTAACACGAAAATGGATGGGTGTGTACAATCCCACACACCTAGAAAAAGATATTTATATATTAATGTGAGAATGGACAATTATGTCCTTACAAGTGTAAAATATGTACAGTAATGTACAAAGAGATATACAAAAGAGCCAAATAAAATAAAATAAAATTACAAAGTTACCCCTCATCCTCTCTACACTCCCCCTCGAACTGATGCTTAGGTAAGAGCATCAGTTTGTCTACAAGAAAATTGTGTAGAGTGTGCGTAATAGCCTTAGTAAAGAGATCGGCCAACTGAAGAATGGAAGACACATGAGGCAATGTGATGTGACTAGTAGTGAGAAGATCTCGAGTGAAATGGCAGTCCACCTCTATATGCTTAGTTCGTTCATGGAAGACTGAATTTGAGGCAATTTTGATCGCACTCATACTGCCAGCAAATAAAGGGATGGGAGTAGAGTGATCAATGGTCAAATCATGAAGAAGAGCATTAAGCCAGACAAGCTCACTGCAAACAGAGGACATGACATGGTATTCGGCTTCAGTAGATGATTTAGAGGTTGTCTATTGCTTCTTACACTTTTAAGAGATGAGGGAATCACCTAAAAAAACACACCATCCAGTGGTGGATCGTCTGGTATTAGGGCAACCAGCCTAATCAGCATCAGCATAAGCAATCAACTGAGGAAATGAGGAAGATGAGAAGAAAAGTCCATGAGATAAGGTGCCTCTAACATATCTGATAATTCGAAGCATAACAAAGAAATGAGGTTGTCGAGGAGCTGATACAAGTTGGCTAACTATCTACACAACATATGATATGTCTAGCTGATTCATAGTAAGGTAAATAAGGCTTCCAACATGTTGACGATATAATGTAGCATCAGGAAAGAGTTGTCTGTCACCTTTACTGAGCATGGAGTATCAATTTGCTTCGAGTCAGAGAGATTGGCCATCTTAATTAAGTCACTAGCATATCTGTGCTAATTAAAAAAAAATATATCCTCAAGCACTTCAAGTGATCTTAAGACCAAGAAAGTAGGTCATAGGACCAAGATCCTTCTTTGAAGTATTGATTGAGAAGTTGCTTCAACTGAGTGATCCCTTCCAAATCATCACCAGTAATAAGTATATCGTCAACATACACTAGTAGAAGAATCACTCCTTAGGGATGATGAAGAATAAAGAGGGAATAATCAGAGGCACTTTGTTAAAATCCTACTTCAATAACAACCCCTCTGAACTTCTCAAACCAGGCCTACAGGGCTTGTTTAAGCCCATACAAGGATTTCTTTAATTTGCAAACTAGAGTAGAATCATCACAGTAGCTTGGAGGAGGCTTTATATACACTGTTTCATGGAGATTCCCATGAAGAAAGGCATTATTGACATCCATCTGATGAACAATCCATTATTTAATAGAAGTGATAGCAAGAATAAGCCGAACAATAGTCATCTTAGTCATCGACGCAAACGTCTCCTCATAGCCAATGCCATGTTCTTATTTGTACCCTTGAGCAACAAGGCGAGCTTTATATCTATCTAGGCTCCCATTAGAATTCAGTTTGACTGAGTACACCCAATGATCGCCAATAATGGAGGCATCTGGTGGAGGAAAAACAAACTCCCAAGTATCATTTTCCAATAGGACCTAAATTTCCAAGTCTAATGCAGCTTTTCAATGCCCAATTGTTGTAGCCTGTTAGTAAGACTTAAGGATATCTGTGGAAGACAAAGTAGTAGAAAGGGAACTATGGATAGTAGAATATCCATAGCGGTTAGGAGGACGAATAACTCTAGAAGAGCATCGTAAAGGAGTGTGAGTAGGAGGTGAAGGATCACTTACATGAGAAGTAGATGCGCATGGTACAAGGTCTAAGGGTGTCAAAGGAACATGCATCGGGGTCGATGAAGGAGGAGGAGGCATAGGCATTGGTGCAGCTAGATACTTCCTATGATAGACTTGAAGAGGCAAGACTAAATCATTTACGTAAGTAAAGTTGTATAGAATAGAGAAGGATGGTGCATGTAATTTAACATATTCAAAAAAAGACAAATTCTTAAGAAACATAACATTCTGAGATATACAGAGACGAAAAACTTTTGGAACATAACAGAAAAATCTTTTATGTTCTAAATGGTACCCCATCAAAGCACACATAGTTGATTGAGTAGTAAGCTTAGTGCGCTCATGGGGAGGAAGATGTACAAGGCAAATGCAACAAAAAATATGAAGAGTAGAGTAGTTTGGAGAATGATGAAAAAGACAAAAGAAAAGGTGATTGATTACTAAGAACTAAAGATGGAATGATGTTAATGAGATACACAACAGTACTGGCCACCTCCACCCAAAAGGTAATGGGAACATGGGAGTCAAGCAAAAAGGATCTCACTATACTCAAGATGTGTCGGTTCTGCGTTCAACAACTCCATTTTGTTGAGGAGTTCCTAGACAAGATCTTTGAGATAGAATACCATGTTTCTTTAAATATGTTTAAAATTCTCCATTATCATGGTGTGAAAGTTATGAAAGGTGGAAAGTACTTCTGATTTCTTCCGAAGGAAATAAATCCAAGTATATCTAGTGCAATCATCAATAAATAAAACAAAGTATTTGTATCCAAGTCTAAATATAACAGGAGACGACCAAACATCACTATGTATTAATTAGAAATGAATAGTAGCATGAATAGACGAAGATGGAAATGGTAAAATATGACTTTCACTAAGACCACAAGTTATGCAAGATTTATTAATATTCCTAAAAATAAAATTAATAGTAGGTAAACAATAAGAAGAAAACATATGATCCAAGTTCTTAGCATGTTTGTGGCCTAAATGTCTATGACATAAATTCCACACATTATTACAATGAGAGTGCAACACATCACTAGTAGTAGAAAGAAAACAAGCTGAGGATGTAGGTCTCTCCTCGAACTCAAGAGCAAACAGCCTTCCAAACCTACTCCCCGTCCCCTTTACCTCCCTAGTGTGTTGATCATGTATGACACAACCATCACGAGAAAATAGAACTAAGTTACCATCATCAACAAGTTGACCCAAAGAAATAAGATTGGTAGTTAACTAAGGAATAAAGAAGGCTTTGGGAAGATGAAAGGAAGATGATTGAGAGGTAGAAAGAAGTAAATCTTCACAACCAACAATCTTTAATGACTCACCACTAGCAGTAATAATCTAGTCATTAGAAGAGTAGGGTTTAGGAGTCTGACCAAAGAAGGCCTCAGTCATATGATTTGAGGCTCCAAAATCTATAAACCACATATAGCAAAGAAGTTAGATTAAATAGCTAAAGATGCAAGTTGTCATATCTTATCGTCAGTAGAGTATCGGAAGGCTCCCCCTTTGAGTCTGAGTTAGAGGAGACAATAATATCAAATGAAGGCTCTGTAACTGTTTGAAGTGCCTTTTATTGACCCTTCTTGGGAGGTCGGCTAGGGCATTCAATAATGATATGACCCTATTATTTGCAGTAGGTACAAAAAATTCCTTTTCTTATAGTGAGAGGCCACATGTCCAAACTCTTTACACTCATAGCACTGCATCTTGGAAAAGTTCTTTTTGCCATTTGGCTTGTTAGCTAGAAAAAAAAGCTGCATCATGTTCATGTTCTTTCTTGCTGTCAAGGGAGGACTAAATGTATAGTCTAGTCTCCTCCCTTAATATTTCACCCAATATGGTGTCCAGATCAGGCACATTTTCCCTGCTGAGTATGTTGGATCTTATCAACTCATAGCCGAGTCTAAGGTGCATAAAAAAGTGCATGATCTTCCTTTTATTAAAATGGCTTCTTCATAATTGTCACACAACAATCAGTTGTGGTCACTCCAAGATGAACAAGTTCATATTCTGCCCATAGATTAACAAAACCAGCATAATATTCATGTATTATTCTCTCTTCCTAGGTGTATGAGAATATGTCCATTTCAATCTGATATTGTTTGGACATATTTGACTACTGATACACCTTCTCAAGGTAGTCATACATCTCCTTAGCAGTTTTCAGGCCTCTCATAGGGATAGTTAAGCTACATTGATAGTGATTGAACTTAATATCCATGAAACTATTTGGGTATTACTAATTTTCCATTATTTCATCCCTTTAGCATCTGTAGCATCAGGAATGGTTGTGGTACCATCCAGATAGTCCCACATACCCTTCCCTTCAACAAAAAAATTAAAAATGGAATTTCCAGAGAGCATAGTTTGTTCCATCGAATTTCACATATATAATGTCACTCCTTTTAGATCCCATATTCAGTCAAGAAACCAAAGAAAGACTATAGAAAATATGATAAAAATCACTAGAAGTCAAGAGGAATACCTTGAGAAGGAGATAAAAATCACCAGGAATCATTGAGACCCTAAGAGTAAGAAAACGAAGTCTAAAACCTCAGCCAAAAATCAACAATCCAAAAAAGGAAACTGTAAATAGCATCCATCCAAGGAAAAGGATCAAACCCCCTTCAAAACTTCACCAAATCAAGAGATATTTGTATAGTAGATAGATCTAGTCTAGGTGACACCAAATCTGAAGTTTAGCCTTGATCTGAGATCTCCCAAGAGAGATCTAATGAAATCTCTCCTACAAAGTTTGAACATTATCTGTAAAGTAGGTAGGGTTGATAAAAAAACAACCCTATACACTCCACCGGTTGAAGGGTTTAGTAGATCTCAATAGAGAGATGAGATTACTACTCACAAAAAGTGATAAAGAAGCAAGAATAAGATCGGAGAGCAACCTGCTCTAATACCATGTTAGTTTCACTCGAAGAAGAGAAGAAACAAGAGTCATAGAAAAATGGATGGGTGTGTATAGTCCCACATGCCCAAAAAAAGATATTTATATATTAATGTGAGAATGGACAGTTCTATCCTTACAAGTGTAAACTATATACAATAATGTACAAATAGATATACAAAAGAGCCAAATAAAATAAAGTAAAATTACAAAGTTACCCCTCATCCTCTCTACAAGTTCAACAGTGGCTTGAGATGAATCACTTAAGCCCAATTGATGACTATGACTCCAACTAGTATCTCGGTTGGCAAAATGGTTTTAGAAACCAATTTGAGACTCCCTTGAGAAAGAGAGTGCATTGAGGTGGTAAAGAAGTAGTTATTTATAGTATACAACCTCCTGGAATTATAAAATAGAAGATGGAGCCTCTAGTTTTCAAATACTTAACCATGAAGGGAAGCCCCTCTTGGGTAGTTAAAAAGCTCTATAACTAGAGCCACACACTACCAATTCATCCATCAAGCAAGAAGCAACCAACTCCCAAGAGGAGTTCCTATGTTTTGGTTTAGTAGTTTAGCCAAGGGAGAAAAGCTCTCCAATTTGGTTTGCATGCATAGAAGATAGGAGAACAAAGGGAGAGGGAGTTTCAAAGGATATTACAAAGCTCTGAGACGTTTGAAAGGAGCCATGGATGTTGCATTTGTTTCAATAACTCAAGGTAAACTCTCTATTAACTTTCAAATCGTTTTTGAGTATAGAATGATCCTTGAATGCTTATAGTGTGTTTACAAACATGTATTAAGATCAACAAGTTTTGCATTAACACCAATAGTTAACCACTCCTGTATAAGTTTCGAAATATCTTGAATCACCTTTAAAGCATTAACATCCTCCTCCTTGAAAACCACTTGACACCTAATGTTCCAAATGCTCCACATAGAAACACATTAAGTAAGAAATGCTATCTACTCATCATGATTAGATGTGTCATCCCTGAAAACCACTCCTGTATAGAAATTGGGTCTACATAGAAACACATCCCTAAAAACCACTCCTATATAGTTTCAATTTTCAAAGCTTCTTCCAAAATACTGCATTTACATTGTGTGTCATATGTCCAACTAAGGCACCATTGGTTGTCTTCACCTACATCCATTCACCATCATGCAACTTGTGTCGTAGGACACGTAGGGTACGTTTGGTTTGTAATCAAAATCTCTTGGAATTGGAACCAAGATGGTCTATTCCGATAGTCTATTTGGTTTAGACAAGAATCAAAATTGAAATAAGTTGGAATGGGATTTTATTCCCAAGGGAGGGGGAGGGAATGGCCATTTCCCTCAAATGGGGGAATGTCATTACAACAAGAATGAGGGTGGGACTCCGATTCCACCCAATTAACTATAGGAATTGAAATGATCCGATTCCAAACCCCAATTCCAACAAACCAACTAGGATCGTAGTATAGCAAGTTGTGTTTCTTCATCAAAATAATGGCTCAACAAGTCAACATTCCAACTCCTATCAGCCTTTAAAAAAAAATAGAAACTCAAGCAATCCTATTAGGAATCAAAACAGCCCCCCTATTCACCATGTAATAAAAAGGGATGGAATCTATATGTCTTCCCAAATTTGCATTGCATCTCCTTACAAATACATTTACAAATTTAAGAATCATGTTTGCTTGGAAATACATCCAAGAAAATTTCATACGAGAAATGATTGGTTTTAGTATACACACCAAAAAAGGAATTATCATCACTCAAAATTTGTCATCCCACCTTAACCAAGAGTGCCTTATTAAAATTTATTTCATTAGAAAAACTCCCAACCCACCTGCAAATATTGACTTCATCCTCAAAAAAAGCGTCTTCACAACCCCTTATAGTTGTGTTAGGAAAATCTCCCATGAATAAAAATATAAGTACGAAGATGTTTCCAATGCATGACTACAAAAGGCTGTAAGGATGATGTGAGGATAGTTTTGTAAGGACGAAATCCAAATTCTCATTGGCACATTTTGGAATACAAACTTTATTTCAAGACATTGTAGTATGTGGAGGTTTATCTCACCTCTACTCTATAAAAACACCTTATGTTATTAGAGACACCTATCCAACTTGAGCCTTTTGGACATGTGTACAATTCTATTATTTGGGGCATATGCATATTTCTGTATTTTGGTTCCAGCGATGTGTATCTATAAATATTTGAGTTAATACAAATATAGATCTGAGTGTTTATTTGGAAAGCCACTGGTCTATTCACATTTGTGTGTCGTTGGACGTCTTGAAAACTTTGACTATTTTAAGTTGAAACTAAAACCTGATGGAAATATTAAGCGTTATAAAGTTCGCTTTGTAGCCAAAGTTTACGCATTGGAAGAAGGAATAGATTACACCAAAACTTTTTCTCCAATGGCCAAACTTGCCACTACTCAATGCTTATTGTCAATTGTTGCTACTTGACATTGGGTTGTTCACCAAATGGACATAAATAATGCTTTCATGGTGACTTACATGAGGAAGTCTACATGCTCCCACCATAAGTCTTCCTCCAGTATAGGAGTGGCGACGAGCCGAGCTATTTAGCCTAAACTGAGCTTCGAGCCAAACTCAAGCCTAATATATGGGTTCGTTTGCTAATCGAGCCAAGCTCGAGCTTAGTACAACTCGGTTCGTAAGGTTCGCGAGCCTAGTCGAGTATATATACATAAGGTGTCACCTTAGCTCGGCTACTGAAGGAGACATCGGCTCGACACCTTGGCTACTGAGAGAGACCTCAGTTCAGCACCTCAGAAACTAAGGAAGACCTCAGCTTGGCACCTTGACAATTGAGGGAGACCTTAGTTCAACACCTTGGTTGCTAGGGAGTCCTGCAATCAGAGGCAGTCGAGCTCGTGCCGAGCCAGCTCAAACTTCTAAGCTTTTGACTCAAGCTGAGCTCAAGCTCAAGTCGCTAGTTCGAACCAAGCCGAGCTCGAATAGCTAGATATTCGGCTCGACTCGGTTCGAATCCATCCCTATTTCAGTAGGTGATACTCAAGTATGTTACCTACAAAAATCTTTGTATGGCTTGAAACAAGCATCACATAATTGGTTTAAGAAACTTAGGTAGGATCTAAAGAGCAATGATTTTCATCAATCTACTACTAACTCCACTCTCTTTACCTCATCCCATCCCAATAGCTTCCTTGTCTTTGTTTATGTGGACAACCTGCTCATAGGCTCATAGTTGGGATGACCCAAATCGCATTTTGGCTTGAAGATTTACTTAAGTTTTTGCTTTCATATCAAGGACCTTGGTCCTCTTCGATATTTCCTTGTTATCCAGTTTTCTTGTTTTGCTTTAGGTATTTTTATGAGTCAACACAAGTATACTTAGATATAATAAAAGAGGTTGGCTTGTTTAGATGGTCCATTGCTTTTCCAACCTAATGTTTATAGGCATTTAGTTGGGTGGCTTACATACTTCATTGTTACACGCCTAGATATCTATTATGTTGTACATGTATTGAGTTAATTCGTGAATGGCTACAACTACAAGTGAGCTTCTTTGGATGAAGCGATTATTATCTAATTTGGGTCTGTAACATTCTCAACCAATGTCACTCTTCTATGATAACAGACTACATTGCACATTGTTGTTGACCTGTTTTCATGAACACATAAAACATATAGATATCGACTATCATTTTGTGCGAGAACATCTTCAGGCTGGCACCATTTTCACTCATCACTTTCATTCTCTTTTACCCAAATTGGCTTGATCTTTCCAAACATAAATGAAGCTCCAATTTGATGGGGAATATTAGAGATGGTTATCAAACTTAAGACTTTTGGACATCTGTATAATGTTTTTATTTTAGGACACGTGCATATTTTTATCTTTTGGTTCCAGCCATGTTTATCTAGCTTTTCATACAATTTAGACATATGTTTCTCAATCTCATAATATGACAATTTAGGAAGAGACACAACATCAAATAAGTGGAGGGGGAAGAGAGCACATGTATACCATAGTTATACGGTTAGTGAAAGAAAGAGATCTAGCCCTCTAAGAAGAAGGTTAAAAATTTTGATACGATATGCCCCATATCAGGTATATCGAGGTACCCTATTTTTTTTTTTTTTTTTGTTTTTGGACTGACAGTTTATTCCTAGATCACTTTTTACAACAACAACAACCCTCAATTGACACAACTGAATATTACCCATGATTGCATCCCCATAATGCTAGCATTGATATGTTGATGTTTAGAAAATACTACCTATAAATGTGTTAGCATTTGATTGCACTTTATGTAGACCAATACTCATTCAAATCCCTAACTAGCAATTCATTTAATTTCAACTACACACTGTCACCTCCTAGCACTTTGTCTTCTGAAGGTCCAACTCCCAGGCTCTCTCTTCTACTATTCATCTTTGTCTATATCTTAAATTATTGTTTGTGATATGAAATTTCTATTGGTTACAATATTAATGCTTTTTATGTATTTATATGTGTGCAATTTAGCATCCAGTTAAGTAGAAGAAGTTTAGATATGTAAGACTATAACTTTCAACAGATCAAAAAAATAGGTAAGCCCCAACTGTCAAATTATATACTCCATCCCTCAGTAATCTAATCAATCTATATCTAAGTATGAAGTCTTGCACATTAAAAATATAAGCCATTTATGTAACAAAAGCTCTAGTCAAGATAAGTTCAGCATGGTTCCTTTCTAAACATGTTATTTGCATTTAGTTGTCTTTTTTCTTGTGAGGTTTACCCAATCATTTTTGTGGATGTTCATACACACTTTCCCTACATGCATACGAGTCTGTTTTCTATTTTCATGGCTGAATGTTTCCAATTCATGATGTTGACCTTTTGTTGCTCTAAGTGTTAAAGGGTGTCTCTCTTTTATCTTCAATGACTTGCTTGGACAATTCTAAGGTTTTCCTAGGTATGTATAAGTCAACGTTTTTAAAATCAATCGGACAACGAACCAGTCAGGGTCTAGTTCCCAAGTTGAATGGTCCGATAGTTCGAAACAAACGGATGTCCTGTTCTGACAAAAAAAAATATAAAAATTTTAAAAACGCTAAACCGTTGAACGGTTCAAATGGTTTGACGGTTCGAGTCAGAGATTTACTGACCAAATCAACAGTTTTTGGCGAAATAATGGTTCTAGGGTGAAATGGAACCAGTCACTTAATCGGTTCCCAGTTTTCCAGTCCAGACCGTCTAGTCCGGTCCAGTTTTGAAAACCATGGTATAAGTTAAACACTTAGCTTTAATAAAATGGTAATCAAGTGAAAATCTATCTCATCTATCACCTGCAAAATTCTCCACAAACAGAGTTTTTTAATAGGAAATGAAAGATTTTTGGCATCTTGAAAAATAGGATGAATCAAGACAGAATACTCTAGTGTTGGATACCCAATGATTTTTGAAACTTGAAGCCAACTGTAATAATGCCATAATTCTTAGAATCCAAGATATCAATAAAAATGTCAACTTTTCCCATGAAACTACCACTCACTCTTTATTCTTGGATTCCTAGTCAAACATCCATTGCAATCCAATATAATAAACTCCTAATTCTTAGAATGATTTCATTTCCATACCACTTTTTTGCATGTTAACTGCACATTGGTGTTAAAAGCTAAGAACAAACTAGAGTGCAAACCCTAGTTCCTTGAAAATTAAAATGTGGACATACATGTACAAGTCTTGAAATCCTAACAAGATCGATTCTATTTATGCTTGAAATCATGAAAAGACAGCATGCCTATAATTAAAAATTAGAGGCCAAAAGGTAGAGTCTCAATAAATATGCATTCGGCACAATGAAATAAATAGGTTTTCCCAAGGTTTGTGAATAAGAAACAAGTGCTGCTTCTTTCTTCCTTCCAATCCTTTGCTGCTTTTGTGCAAACAGAACTATAATTGTTTCATGTGATGTTAAAGCCTTAAAATGGTAGAACTTGAGATATCTAAACTAGCAATTGTACAAGTTTTTTTTTAGTTCAGGCTCTACAAAGACTATTAGTTGTTCAAATATATGGAATTGAGTACTGAAATCCCATGGGAAGTAAAAATAATCTACTTAAGGAAAAAATTCTATAAGATGGGTAAATAGGTATTGTTAACCTCATGTCAACCTATTCGATGCATCAGAAAAAGCTAGTTATAGTAAAAGCCCCATAGAAACATCCAAGCAAAATCCTAAACCCAAGTAAAAAAGGCAAACTTTTCTCTTTGATGGGTTTTATTAATGCACTTCTTCACTACTTACTAGCATTGGCTACCATATGAGATAAGATTTTTTTAGGAATGGCAACGGAGCAGAGTGGGGATGGGGAGCCACTCCCCATCCCTATCCCCACAAAAATCTCTATCCACCAATAGGGACAAAATAATCCCCATCCCTATCCCCGTGAGGATCCCTACACCCCGTGATTTTTTTATAACACCAATCATTTTTATTTTTATTTTTTCTTTTCATTTAAAAAATTAAAAACAAAATAGTCAAAATTTAAAGTCCTATTAAAAAAGATAAAAATATACTCAAACATATTCAACCATATTTTTAAAAATAT
Organism: Nelumbo lutea; assembly: GCF_056320005.1. NCBI lineage: Eukaryota > Viridiplantae > Streptophyta > Magnoliopsida > Proteales > Nelumbonaceae > Nelumbo > Nelumbo lutea. Next base: position 31,853,075 of record NC_142690.1, on the reverse strand, counting down.
TGGTATACATATACACATATATTATAGGCGGGGATCGAGGGCCCCATAGGGTGGGGAGTGCTCTCTCCATCCCCTCCCCATCCCTAGAGGTGTAAATCAGGCCGTGCCACTCACGGCCCAGCATGGCCTGTCCCGACTTTGGACTGGCCCTGTACAACACGGCACGACACCCCACGGGCCGTGCTAAGCCCGAAACGGTGGTCCATGCCATGTTGGACCTAGGGTTTGAAGTCCACGAGCCAACACGGCACGGCATGACCAAGAGGGTTGTGCCACCTGTGGCCCACATGCTGACACGGCCCAGCTCGTGGCCCAACATGGCCCATATATACTATTTATATATATACATAATATTTATATATTTATATATAATATATTATATAAATTATAATTATATAATAATATATAATATATAATATTTTAATAAAATAAATAATTGTTTTCAATTTTATTATACTAATTTATTTAATTATTGTATATATAAGCAATTGTATACATCAAAATTCATATAAAATTAAAATTTTAAGTTTTTTTTCATTTTTTTAAATAAATAGACAAAAATAGCTTTGGCTCGATCCATTGCCCGACTTGGGCCAAGGCTTGGCCCACGGGCCTGGGTCGTGGGCCGTGTTGGGCTGACCCCCAAATTTTTCACCAGGGAGGGCAGCATGGCCCGTGACGGCCCGCGGGCTAGCACGACACAACCCCACACTTTGCACGGACCGCCCATGGGTCGTGTCAGGCCGACCTGGCTCACCCCACCAATGGGGATAAAAATTTCCCCATCCCCATCCATAAGTGGCAAATCATCCCCATCCTCACCCCATTCAGGGCAAGTCCCCGCAGGGATCAGGGAAATAGGGAAAATTGCCATCCCTATTTTTTAACTACTAGAAATCAACTAACTCGGGTGTTTTTATCTTTTATTAATTTTTATTATTTATTTATGACATTAAATGTTCATACATTTGACCCAGAAGTTTAACTATTGATCTCCACCAAACAGGGAGATAATTTCATTTTTGGTCAATTTTAGATTATGTATTTCATTTTCGTCATCAATAAAAATAATTCTTTTTTATTACACTTATTTTTATTTTTATTAATAAAAATATCATAAATTTGTCCAACTTTTCTACATTTTTTGTAATTTTCCATATTTATTTCTATTATAAAAATATATATCATCTAACTATGACTTCATGGGTTGACAAATTTATTTTGAATGACTGAATTACTTGGTCACCACTTGGATGAAAGAAATGATTTTGCTTTTGAGTCGGTTTTATAATACATGGTTTTATATTATTAAAAGTACTGGACATAGATCTAATTACTATCATTTATTAGTGTAATGATAACTTAAAGGGTAAAATATAAAAACCTCCCTTGTATTTTCTGACAATCATATGAATGTCCCCAATGTTTGGACTTGATAAAAACCTATGCCTTCATTTTTCAAGAAAACATGCAAAAAAAACTCCCTTCCCTTACATTTTCTGACATAAAATGGTGACGTAGAGACTTAAATGCTATAAAATACCACTTTTGCCCATCATAAATTTACTAAATTGCCTTAAAAAAGAAGGGTTCCAATAAAATGAAATCCACCAAATTTGGTGGTAACTCGAACCTCCTTCAAAACTTCATCAAGTAAAGGCAGTCTGCCTATGTACCTCATCTGCTATATCCCATCCATTGCACCTCCCTTAATCCATGTACTGCCCAATCCCCTACACCTCATCCTCATCTGCTATCCTTAACAATAGAGATTGTCCTTGAAAGGTTAAAACTGTTGGATTAATGGAACTTCTACATTTGGGGATTGGAAGAATAACTTATGATTTCTTTCATTCCTTTAACCTTCTTTTAGGGTAGAACCATAAAAACCATTACCAACCTTATAGATTAAATGGATCCAATTTGAACAATTTTAGGAGTACTTCAGCTTTTCCTGTAAAGAGAACACCCCCATGGCCGTAGTGTTAAAAACGAAACAATAAAGTGAATTTGAACTTACATGCACTAATCATCTAGGTACCTACTGGCAAAATGCTTTTTAATAACAGATAAGCAATGTGAAAATTAACAAGCTAGCAATAAAATTTTAGGGATTTTTACAGTTCAGTCCACCTCATAATTGGTCAATTTTTTTTCCAATGTATTTATGCCTAGCTCCCCCTATAATCCTTGTGAATTTGGCATCTTTCCCCCCATGATATTGACTCAAACTGTACGATTT